>NC_071992.2:144152500-146552500 GCF_028885655.2 Pongo abelii | reverse complement strand
TTAATAGCCACATGTGACTAGTGGCTGCCATATTGGAAAACACAGATCAAGAGCATTCTCATTGAAACTCACCTTTAAAAAAAAAAAATTGGGAAGAGATTTAGTTAGTGTTCTCTTATTTTTAAAAAATGTTTATTTCAATAGTTTCTGGAGTACAGGCGGTTTTTTATTACATGGATAAGTTATTTAGTGGTGATTTCTGGGATCTTGGTGTACCTATCACCCAAGCAAAACTCACATTTTTTTAAAGCATAATGATTAAATTCCCTTTATGTTGAAAGTGAAAATGAAATACCTTTTCAAAAATATCTACAAAGAATCTGTATCCCTCTGCAAAGGAAACAGTTCCTTATATGATAAAGTTATGCAGCTCCAGGGAAGAGAATGATTTCTTGAGCACATGCTAACTGCCCCACACTTTGCTGGGTGGTTTCACACGTCCTATCTGTATTATTTACCCATTTACACATGAGCAAACTGAGGCCAAGAGAAGTTAAATGACTTGACAGAACACAGATTCTTGGTCATAATCATCTGACCCCAAAGCCATTGCTTTTTCTGTTGTAAGAAGTCCTGACAACATCCATCTTAAATTTAAATGCTCTACCTTCAAAACTTTTCTCCAGAAATCACTGAAGTGCATTATCAGAGACCAAAACAGATTTTGCTATGATTAACTCTTACCCATACTTTCAACTCCTGGGCATATATCCCTTCCTTGATGTAGAAGATGCTGGTTTCAGGTTAACACTTATGGATGGCCCGCTCTGTGCAGAACATTGCCAGCCTCTCCAGGTCTGTCACTTAGGCCTGGGCACACATGCTCAATGAAGCCACTGCTTTGACTATCAGGTCTAGAGAATACTGCTTATGGGGTAGCAGCCGAGCTGAGTCTTGATAAAAGAGAGTTTGGCAGGCAGGTTGATAGGGTTTGGCTCCATGTCCCCACCCAAATCTCACCTTGAATTGTAATCTCCATAATCCCCACATGTCGAGGGTGGGACCAGGTAGAGTTAATTGAGTCATGGGGCAGTTTCCCCCATGCTGTTCTCTTGATAGTGAGTGAGTCTCACGGGATCTGATGGTTTTTTAAGTGTCTGGCATTTCTCCTGCTGGCATTATTCTCTCTCCTGCCACCCTGTGAAGAGGTGCCTTCTGCCATGGTTGTAAGTTTCCTGAGGCCTCCCTAGCCATGTGGAACTGTGAGTCAATTAAACCTCTTTTCTTTATAAATTACTCAGTCTCGGGTATTTCTTCATAGCAACATGAGGACGTACTACTACACAGATATAGAGGGGAAGGGCATTCCAGGCAGAGTGAATAGCGTATGCAAAGGCTGAAGTGGGGAAGGATGGATTGAAAAAGAACAAGCAACTAGAAATAATGTAGCATGGCTAGACCTTGGAGTTTTTAAGGGAAAATGGTAAGAGATAAAACTGAGAAGTATTAAAGGGTCAGAACATAAACTTTTAAAATTCTATACTGAGAAGTTTTACTTGCATCGCTATAGGCAGTGCCAAAAACCCAAATGCTAGAAAATAAGGGTTTAGGCCAGGCGCGATGGCGCACACCTTTAATCTCAGCACTTCGGGAGACCAAGGAGGGCAGATTACTTGAGTCCAGGAGTTGGAGACCAGCCCAAGCAATGTGGCAAAACCTTATCTTTACAAAAATAAAAATTAGCCAGGCATGGTGGGGTGCCTCTGTAGTCCCAGCTACTCAGAAGGCTGAGATGGGAGGATCACTTGAGCCCAGGAAG
Source organism: Pongo abelii (assembly GCF_028885655.2). Taxonomy (NCBI): domain Eukaryota; kingdom Metazoa; phylum Chordata; class Mammalia; order Primates; family Hominidae; genus Pongo; species Pongo abelii. Next base: position 146,550,741 of record NC_071992.2, on the reverse strand, counting down.
TCGAGGCTTCATTGAGCCACCGTGCTCCAGTGTGGGTGACAGAGAGAGACCCTCCCGAGAGAGAGAGAGAGAGAGATGAGGCTTTACATGTGTTCATGTGTTTTTCAGTTAAATGGCAAAAGGCCCTTTTTTCCTCTCATCCCTGTTGGTGAAAAACTTTCTAAAGGTAGTATTTTTCTTCCTTATTTCAATAAGGTTTCTTTGCCAAAGATGCCAGCCTTAAAAAATGTTGGAACTTGTAGGATTTCAATAATCACTCTGAAGGCCACTTCTAATAGTCTGTGTTATTGCCACTGAACACTGAATATACATATTAAGCTTAAAATATGTCTCTTAAGATATGCCTTAAGCTGGGCGCAGTGGCCCACACCTGTAATCCCAGCATTTTGGGAGGCCGAGGTGGGCAGATCACTTGAGGTCAGGAGTTCAAGACCAGCCTGATTAACTTGGTGAAACCCTGTCTCTACTGAAAATACAAAAATTAGCCTGGTGTGGTGGCAGGCACCTGTAGTCCCAGCTACCCGGGAGGCAGAGGTTTCAGTGAGCTGAGATCACGCCACTGCACTCCAGCCTGGGTGACAAAGCGAGACTCCATCTCAAAAAAAAAAGATATACCTTAAAATGTCTTGATATTGCTTCATTCAGTCTGCTTTGTGTTGGGCCCACTGTGATAGGGATATGAGACAGTCCTTGTGCTCAAGGTCCTCATTGTTTGTAGGGAGACAGCAAAACAGATAGTGTTTTGAGAAACAATCTGCTGTAGGGACATGGTTAGAAAAGCTTCCAATAGGGCAGAGAAAATTCTAAACACGTTTTCTGAGGCATATTGTGTATTTTTCTAAACTGATATCGGAGACTGGGTTCCTGAGTGGAAGTGTGCCACCTGAGACAAGAAATCTTCACTTGCTGGGAAAGAGCTGGATTAGAATCTGGCAGACCTGGATCTGAATTCCACCAGCTCTGCTGCTTACTAGCTGCAGCTTGACCAAGTTTTATACATACTCTGTACCTCAGTTTTACAAATGGAGATGAGATTGAAGTGCTTTAATTCGTTAGGGTTGTGTACATGAAATCACTTGTGTAAAGTGTTTAGTGCAGTGCTGGGCATGTGCTAAGTGCCCAGATATTAATTCTTGTTATTTTTCAGGTGAAGTCATGGCAACCATGTGTTGTAGGATAAAGCTTTCCAAACCTGTTGGTATTATTGCTTTGAATTCTTGTGTTTCAAATATATGTTGGAACACAGGGATCTTTGAGGAACTGAATGAATTTTTACTTTTCTCCTGCCTTTATCTATAGTTCCATCATATTTCTCCTTATAGTGTCCAGATCAACCTCATGATATACCACTGGTTAATGTGTCTTTCTCTCTCCTTCAAATTCAAATATGGTTTAACTGGGAAGAACTGTTCTATGTATAGATGCATATGCACATTGTGAAATCACTGTTTGGGGACTGCAACTGTAATTTCCAGTGTTCTTGTGATATCTTCTATCAAATGTCAACTGGCAGCCATAATTTATTTGTTGGTACATCTTTATAAAATACCATAATTAGTTTTATAACTGTCTTGTATAGATAAATCCATAGAGAATGAGTATATATATACAGATACATGTATTTTCAGATTTTGTAGGTTATTATAGTTCCTTTTTTTATTTCTACATAAGGAAACAGATTCTTTTTTTTATATACTGGTGGTAAATCTCTGATTTTTTTTAATTGTAGTTTCTTTCAAGATGGCTTGAAAACGGCTGATAAGTTGAAACAGTACATTGAAAAACTGGCTGCTGATTTATATAATGTAAGTTCTTTATAAAATACATGCAGTTTAACTTGCTTTCATGGATAAGTTTCAGTAAATTTGAAATCTGTATTAGAAAGGTGTTAAAAGCAGAAAAGATTAAATTATATGTCTGTACAAACCTAGGACAAATCACCCTTCAGTTTAAGTCAGAGAAGTAATCAATGGTCAAATGCTCCAGAGTCCTTCTGGGGCTATAAGAGGAGCAGGGAGGGGAGTATATAGCCATCAGTTCTGATTTTACGGAACTGCATTTATGATTCAGTTAGCATCACATTTGAGTGTTCCTTGGTCAGCAGTTCCAGAAAGAATGCATGATTGTGGAAGGATAAAAATTGACTCTGAATAGGCAGGTTTATAGAGTTTTTTGGGGTTTTTGTTTGTTTGGGGTTTTTTTTGTTCGTTTGTTTGTTTTCCCAGACAGAGTCTCACTCTGTCGCCCAGGCTGGAGTACAGTGGCACGATCTTGACTTACTGCAGTGTCCGTCTTCTGGGCTCAAGCAATTCTCGTGCCTCAGCCTTTTGGTAGAGATGGGGTTTTACTGTGTTGCCCAGACTAGTCTTGAACTCCTGAGCTCAAGTGATCCACCCGCCTTGGCCTCCCAAAGTGCTGGGATTACAAGCGTGAGCCACCATGCCTTTTCATTTATAAGGGTTTGGTTTTTTTTTTTTTTTTTTGCATGTTTTATATTATCTCTCTTTTTTTAGTGTCCAGGTCTAAATGTATATATTACAAATGGTAAAGTTGTTGCCCAAAAATCATTTGGGGGTAAATAAAAGCATATATGTTATGAGTATGAGTAAATATCCTCAAATAAAGTTTTAGAATTACAAATAATGCCTTTTATATAACTTTAAAAATGCATAGCTAGGTATTTTTTCTGATTTTCTTTTAGTAGTTAACAAGGTTCAGGTTACAGTTAAGTCCCAAGTGGTTAAAAAAAGCAGCGCCGATCCCTTGTCCCCATTTCATGCTGTGTAAACTTTGATGTATGCATTGGCCCATTAAACTCCTGGTCGTTCTTAGGATTCTCTCCTGGACCATTTAATCACATTGTGGTATTTTCATTACCACCCTTTGAAAAACCAGAAGCAAATAATCTCAATGATATTTCTCAAGCTGTTTAGAATAGTACTTCAGAGTTAACTATCTAGCTTAGATATGTTATTTAATAAGAATGCATGTTGCATTATTCACTAATTTCAAAACCCACTGCTACTTTTATAAGATGAGAAATACCGTATCAAAAATGAGACAGTGTAAAGGACTTTTAGTAAGAAAACCAACTATATAATAGAATTGTTTGATGAATGGTATTTTTGGATAAATTAAACTCTGCCTATAAAAGTGTAAATGGTAAGTAATAGAAGTAATTTTTTTTCATAGATAAAACAGACCCAGGATGAAGAAAAGAAACAGCTAACTGCACTCCGAGACTTAATAAAATCCTCTCTTCAACTTGATCAGAAAGAAGTAAGTGGTTTACATGTTTACAACAGGGCTAACAGTGTAAGGCTGCTTGTAATACCCTTTGTGTTTCCTGATCTGCAAGACAGGCACAGTGATATATAATATGCAAGTATGTACCTACCATAAGCCCCATGTAGAAACTGTATTTTAGTTCCTTTTCCTTCCTTATAGGAAAGATGTTCTGGGTATCCAATTCCATGACTCTGGATTTTTTTTTTTCTTTTTTCTTTACTTTTTTTGAGACAGGGTCTCACTCTGTCACCCAGACTAGAGTGCGGCAGCGCAATTATGGCTCATCGCAGCCTTGACCTCAAGCATTCCTTCCACCTCAGCCTCCCGGGTAGCTGGGACTACAGGCACATGCCACCATGCCTGGATAATTTTTGTGTTTTTTGTAGAGATGGAGTTTGACCATGTTGCCCTGGCTGGTCTTGAACTGCCGGACTCAAGCAATTCTCCCACCTCAGCCTCCCAAAATTCTGGGATTACAGACATGAGCCACTGTGCCCAGCCCCATGACTATAGATTTTCAATCCTAGTTTTGAAGACATGCACTTCAGGAGCATATGCTGAAACATAGTACATTCTACAACTGTCCTCTTTAGACCACTTCTGTCTTTCTGGGCAGCCAAAACAGGCATGTCTCATTTGCCAGGGAAATATTTTGATGCAGAATCCTACAGAAGCTTTGCCCTGCAATTAGGAAATTTGAGGTGAGTTGGTCCTTGGATATTGAAAGAGTATAGAATGCATGGTAGAGGCTGAATGAATGCAGTACAGATCCTTAGTTATAAATGTCATTTGTTCAAACATTTCATTAACACCTGCTGTGTGCTAGGCACAGTTCTAGGTACTAAGCTTTAGTCCCTTCCATCTAGTAGCTCATTATCTAGTCAGCCATATGAACAATCCATCATGCCTAAAGTGGTATTGATACTATTAGAGATACATTGGAAGGTGACTGCAGCCAGACAGAAATCTAAAAGACCCAGAGATGGAAAACTCCCCAGCATATTCAAGGGGCTGCAGACATTTTGGGGCAGGATGGGTGGAGGAGTGAGAAATGCAGTTTCTGAGGTAAAAACTCAGACCTGACTATGGAGGACCTTGGGTGTTGCACCTAAGGGACGTAGACTTCATGATAAGGATAAATTAAATAGTAAGCACCATTTGTTTTCTGGGAGAAATTAAAAACGTGCCTGTTTTTGTAATGAAATTATGGGTTAAATTTAAGAGCAGCGGCTCATGCCTGTAATCCGAACGTTTTGGGAGGCCAAGGTGGGAGGATCGCTTGAGCCCAGGAGTTTGAGACCAGCCTAGGCAACAAAGTAAGACCCTGTCTCTACAAAAAATTTTGAAAAATTAGCCACGCATGGTGGCATGTGACTGTAGTCCCAGCTACTAGGGAAGCTGAGGAGGAAGAATCCCTTGAGCCCAGGAAGTGGAGGCTGCAGTAAGCTGTATTTGTGTCACTGTACTCCAGCCTGGGCAACGGAGCAAGACCCTGCCTCAAACAAGCAAACAAAAAAAAACTAAGAGCAATATTTAATAATAATAACATGAAATACAGCATTTTTATAGTCCGTTTTTAAATACTATCACACAACAATAGCAAGTTCACTTATTTTAATTTCTAAAATATCTGAAAGGGGTTTATGAGTCTAAAACAAAGCAACTCCCGTAAAACATGGGAAGCCCTGCACTAGTGACACTAATCTTTTAAAGTAATCTTGAAGGTTTTCTTTATTGAGTGAATATAAGCCTCTATTTTTCTGGTTCTCCAAATCCAGTTTTTGTATATGCACTGGGGATTGGTCAAGTGAGAGAGGTCTATAGCACTGTAACACTAGGCATCTGCTAACCTGTGGAGTAGGCAGAGTGGCCAGGAACATCTGTGTACACTAAGGCAGTTTCTGCATCCATGTCATTCAGTCTCAGGCAGTGACTGCACCTGTGGTTTGAGGCCTGTGACTGTGATTTACAAGAACTTCCAAGTATTAGACCCCCAGTAGACTTCAGACTGAAACACAGATATGCCATGCACGCCCTTTGAAGGTGCTTACTGACATATAAATCCTAGGAGAAACGTGGTCTCTTTGAATGATTTCTCAGTGTAAGAGCATTAAAAAGACCCAGGTAGAAGGGAGTACGGGGTGGTAGATTTCAGTCTTGGGAGAAAATTGTGAGCTTTTTTGGGGGTTTTTTGTTTATTGTTGTTTTACTTACTGGTATGTACTTAACCACTCCCTACCTTTGTTTTGTCATACAGTATTACGTCTTTCCTACATATGGAAGCTTTCTTGAAAAATAAAGAGGAGGACTGTTACAACCTCTTTTTGTTTTGCATGGAGACTTAAGTATTCTGCTCATGGTAGCTAAAGAACAAAGTTGCATATAAGCCAAAGGAGTGTGTACATGATGAAATGCACATGATTTGATTTAACCCCACCTCAGATTAATAAATGATGAGTTTTCATTAGTACCTTGCATCACAGAGTTTTACAAGTAATAAATTGATCTTTCACAACATGCCTATTCCTTTCTTATGCTGTTCATTATCACTCATTGCAGAATATGTTTAGAAGATAGTGATTTTTCATGACTGAGATTAAATGTGAGAGGAGACCATCCACAGAGAGTTCTGACCATGGTACTATTTGAAAAGAATGTCAAGTAATCTTAAAGATTAACTGAGGAATCAAAAGCACCCAACAAATCATTTAGCCTATTCACCCCCACCGGGTTCTAACTTGGCTCCATTAAAGGAAGTTCCAAGAATTTTAGTTGTAAATAGGATCCCTGGAATTTCAGTAAACTCATTTTTTTTTTCTATTAAGTTTTTATTGTCTTAGCAAATGAATGTTCTATGAAATTACATTAAGCTTTTGTAATAGCTTAATCTACAAAAGAACTATTTGCTATGTAACTATTTTTAGAGTTGGAAGTAGGTTTTTGTTTTGGTTTTTTTGAGACGGAGTCTCTGTCGCCCAAACTGGAGTGCAGTGGTACAAATCTCACTCACTGCAGCCTCTGCCTCCCAGGTTCAAGTGATTCTCGTGCCTCAGCCTCCCGAGTAGCTGGGACTACAGGCATGCACCACCACGCCTGGCTAATTTTTACATTTTTAGTAGAGACTGGGGTTTCACCATGTTGGCCAGGCTGGTCTTGAACTCCTCAAGTGACCTCAAGTGATCTGCCCGCCTCAGCCTCCCAAAGTGCTGGGATTACAGGCATGAGCTACTGCGCCTGGCCTTAAAGTATTTTAAATGGTGATAAGTCATATTTAGTATATACAGAATTATTCCAAAAATTACACCTTTTTTGTTTGAATTCACTTATGGACTTTCTTAAAACCCTATCACATTATCATTTGCAGGTTTGACAGATTCTTTGTTTCTGTTGTACTCATGTCACAGTATCTGTCATGTAGCCTGGTCCCGGAAAACTATTCAAATATTTAGAAAAATGAAACAGAAGGAATCTTTTGCCCACCTCATTCATACCTTGCAGTAGAAATTTTAGGCTTCTGTAGTAGAGGTTTAGTTTTAAATTGGATACCAGAAACATTTATAGCCCCATTAAATCAATGAATGTATAATTGCTTGCACTTTTCAAAGATTTGAGACTCTGCCTCTTAATAATACATTTTATACATTAATAAGGTTTTCAAATAAGAAAGTGATTTGTCTATACTAATAGAGAATAGGAAATTAAAAAGATTTTAAGTTCATTGTTTATGTTTTATATTTTTGCCCAAATGAGTTTTTCTCTTTCCTGAATACATAGTTAATTACTGTTACGCTATCAAAGGATTCAGAACCTATTTCATTCCTTCAGTTTGTGTCAGGTTTTAAATTGTTGTTAATGTTAATAAATGTCCAGTATCGACTTTCTCAGGAAAGAAAATCCTCTTTGCATTTGTCTAGAGTGCCCTGCTTAGCAAGCTGAATGGCCATCATTTCTCAAAGTGCACGAGTAATAATTGGTGTGATTTTATTAAGCCATGAAACTGATTCACAGTTAATTTAGGATTGTTGATACTAAACTTCTGAAACATACTGCTTCCTTCCTGCTCAGTTTAATGAGGTCAAAGCCTGGAGTTTAGCCACTTTATTCATCTTTAAAAGCATATTAGTTTGATGTAAAGCAAGGCACATTCACTCCGAGGAGTTTGTTATTCAGAATTTAAGGTTTACTTAAGCTAGTAATAAATACATAAGGAATGTCTTAATGATAAATTTACAGAATATAATCGTTTTTATAAGTTGTTAGTGTCTGAATCCTTGTTTAAAAGAAGTATTTTTATTTTTTAAACTTAGTGTTTTATTTTAAAGGTTAGCAAAGGTTAAGATTAGAGATACATAGTTGCTTGTTTTTGATTGAGTGCCTAGTAGTGAGACATCCATTTTTGTTTTTGTTTTTGTTTCTGTTTTCCTGCCACATGTGGGAGCCATTCTCTGATAGAGGAAAGGCGTGAAAGGCTTGAGAGATATCTCATTGTCACAGGCTTTTGCCAGCTCCAGTATAATACATGTGGCAGTGTTAGGCCCATTTGAAAACTTAACAAATGTGCCAAAAAGAAAACTAACACGAGAGATACATAGTTTTAAAGCATTCGGACAGACCTAGGAATTATGTGGGCAGATGACGAGAAGTCTAGTTCCGTAACAAGGGTTCCAAGGAAGAGGGTTATGAGTGAGCACCAGTATACAGGGAAATTTTAGATTTTGTTTTTTTGTTTTTTTTTTTTTTGAGACGGAGTGTCCCTCTGTCGCCCAGGCTGGAGTGCAGTGGCGCAATCTCGGTTCACTGCACGCCCCGGCTCCTGGGTTCACGCCATTCTCCTGCCTCAGCCTCCTGAGTAGCTGGGACTACAGGCACCTGCCAACCACGCCCGGCTAATTTTTTGTATTTTTAATAGAGACGGGGTTTCACCGTGTTAGCCAGGATGGTCTCGATCTCCTGACTTCATGATCCACCCGCCTCGGCCTGCCAAACTGCTGGGATTACAGGCGTGAGTCACCGTGCCCGGCCCTGTTTTTAATGTTTCTGGGAGATACAGATAGGGCAGAGATCCCTGACTCCAAATTCATAATTGAGTAATTTTCATGTGATTTTGTTGGATTAAAGCAGAAAGCCCTGTGGATTTCTTTTATCCCTGCCTCTTGTTTTGTCCCATGCCTCAGTTCCCTGCAACCTGATCCATTTTTCTTCATTAGGATTATGAACACACTGCTGCCTCTCTTAAAAAACAACAACAACAAAACAAAAACCTGTTACTAGGGACTGTTGCTGGAGGTATTGGTAGGGGAAGGCTGCTCTTCTTGCTTGTCTGATATTTAGTACAGTCCCTCAGTCCTACCTCCATTTAGAAAGTGTGAAAATATCTATTAGGGAGGACTTAGCGAACCACATTACTATGGAATTAAAGGCTATAGGCCCTGATTAAAAGTGAACATTTAGGTCGGGCATGGTGCTCACACCTGTAATCCCAGCACCTTGGAAGGCCAAAGCAGGAGAATTGCTTATGTCGAGGAATTCAAGACCAGCCTGGGCAACACAGTGAAACCCCATCCCTACAAAAAAGCAAAAATTAGCCTGACACGGTAGCACACACCTGTAGTCCCAGCTACTCAGAAGGCTGAGGCGAGAGACTCATTTCAGCTTGGGAGGTTCAGGCCGCAGTGAGCTGTGATCACACTATTGCATTCAGCCTGGGCAACAAAGCAAGACCCTGTCTCAAAAATAAATATATACATATGTATTTTTTAAAAGGAAATATTTAGGGAGAATTTTGCAAGAAAATCCTGGATTCAGGTCCATGCCCCATCTCTCCCAAATGGTTAATATTGTCCCAATTAGATGTTTCATATGGAGGGAATCTGGCCAGTTATAAACAGAGAAATTATTCAAATAGAAAAATAACTCAAGTTTGTAACCTCTTTAATGTGAGTCAGCTTGCCTGGTTAAGTGTACAGTAAGCTCCCAGTTACCTACGCAAGAGAACAAGACAGTGATATGGTGAGAGTGTGAGCATCCATGTCAAAGCCAGGGCTTATGTTGTATATTCAGGGTCCTTAATACCTGGCTTTTAGGAGGTGTTCAGGACATGCTTTTGAACACAGAATCTATGATTTTCCTTTGACCGTTACTTATATTAATTTTGCATCACTGAACATACATTACTTGGCCCAAAAGGATCCTGAGTGTCAGAAAGAAGCCATCCTGGCCTTAAAGGTATTTCATACACAAGTCAGTAAATAGCCAGTGGTTGGTTCAGCTTACCTCGACACTATCACATTTCAGGTGTTGTTTATGAACTGGATATATTTAAGTTATTTTCCCTTGGGGAAAAATAAAAAAAAGTCCTGCTACAATTTGTGGCTATTACTAGATTTTCTGAATAATTCATTTTGGGTTTCACTGAGGTATTGATTCCCTATACATACACATTTGAGGTTTGTCAACCATTTTATCTTCGTAAAATGTGTGTGTGCCTCACGTTCTTCTATTTAGCCATGTTTCTGTTCTCACGCCATATGACCTGAAATAAAACCTGATAAATACAGACATTTGATTCTCCTATCACCCAAAGTTTATCCTGAATCTAGAGGTGTATGTGTTTTCTGGTATTATCTTTACAGTGATATTTTCTGTGTACGTTATATAAAATGCTTAAATTATGGATAACATTTTCAGTGAAATTAACTATATTTTCAAATGTTCTGCCTTTTTTCTCTGTTGCTTTTGCCCTTCCTGATCGAAGTCTAGGAGAGTAAGTCAATACTTTTTATGAGAATATATTGTCCTACTTGTATGTCTAAAGACCATGCTCTGATTGTGCAGTTCAACGTTGCTGATTTTATTTCTTACATTTTCATAATGTAATGGCTGTTTCTAGTCATGTAGTCCTTAGAAACTATGGTTAAGTATCAGTGGAGTGCTGATAATAAATCAACCTTTTTTCCATCTATGTTGTTGGTTTGGCCCTTCTCACCCTCCACAACATCATACACTTTTCACTGCTGTAGAATTGTCTTAATTTAAAAAATGTGGTTATAGGTATATTTTACAGAGCGCTAATTACAAAACGAAAAACATAATAATTGTTAAAACCTCACTTAGAAGGTTCCCCTTTTATTTGGGGGTATATTGGCAGAATGTGTAAAGGGAGAAAGGTACAGCCTAAGGGAAGAACATGTTTGGGTTGCATGGACTTTATTTTCTGGTCCACTTCATTTTTTTCCAGTCCCTCCTGTGTTTGCCTCTGCCGCTAGTGTAAACTGGATTCAGTCTTACAGTAGTCTGTCTACCAGTGCATTGTGCTTGTTTGAATTCAGTTCAGAGTAGAGTTGGGTTTTGAACTAGAAATCAGAGACCCAGACCCCAGCTCTGCCTCAGACTTGCTTTGTGACTCTGGCAAGTGTTTAGCTGCCCTGTTTCCTCCTCTAAAATAAAGGCAAGGACCTGACAGGTCTTAAAGTTCCATAATTCCCTTAGACCCAGACCAGTGCCAAAGGCTCAATGGCAGAATAGAATCAAAGATGTGAGAATTGTCTCTAGTTTTTGTTTAATCTGTAGTTTTTCTTTCCTAGGATTCTCAGAGCCGGCAAGGAGGATACAGCATGCATCAGCTCCAGGGCAATAAGGAATATGGCAGTGAAAAGAAGGGGTACCTGCTAAAGAAAAGTGATGGGTATGTATGAGCCCAGCCCAGTGTCTCAGTGTGTGATTAACCTAGAAAATGTTTCCAGTCTCTCATATAGGGAAACACACTTAAAATTTTATAATACAGTAGCTGCAGACCTTTAGCACACTGGTTTTCTTAAGTAAGTCTGAGATTTGACCAGCTCTCTTTAGAAGAAACAGTAATTGCTCTGTGGTCCCTAAATGGCATTTCTGTCTTGTAACGTGCAATTATAGGAAGGCAGCTACTGGGTAGCACATGCAGCAGGCAAGTGCTGACCTCATACCCACCCACCTCTCCGCTCTTTTCTTTTTTTTTTCTTTTTTTTTTTCCCTGGGTTCACGCCATTCTGCCTCAGCCTCCCAAGTAGCTGGGACTACAGGCGCCTGCCACCACGCCCGGGTAAATTTTTGTATTTTTACTAGAGACGAGGTTTCACCATGTTAGCCAGGTTGGTCTCGACTGACCTCGTGATCTGCCCACCTCAGCCTCCCAAAGTGTTGGGATTACAGGTGTGAGCCACTGTGCCCGACCCCTCTTCGCTTTTATTCACTGCAGTTTTCTCTGCCTGGTTGCTCACCAGGCCACCCAACCTTGGGTGTCACCCTTGACTCCTTTTTTGCCTCTTGTATTATAGCCAATCTGGCAAAAGCCCTTCCATTTCTAACTCTGAAAGTAATATACTCTTGCCATCCCCTCAGCCCCTGCTCTAGGGTGAGCTGCTGCCGTCTCTCCTGGAGTATTCAGTGGCCTCCTAACTGGTCTGTTTGTATCACTCATTCTTCTTTTTCTGCAGTTCACCTTCACACAGCAGTTAGAGTGGTCTTTTAAACATCATAAAGCATGGCCGGGTGCTGTGGCTCACGCCTGTAATCCCAGCACTTTGGGAGGCCGAGGCGGGCGGATCACGAGGTCAGGAGATCGAGACCATCCTGGCTAACACGGTGAAACCCCATCTCTACTAAAAATACAAAAAATTAGCCAGGCGTGGTGGCGGGCGCCTGTGGTCCCAGCTACTTGGGAGGCTGAGGCAGGAGAATGGCATGAACCCTGGAGGCGGAGCTTGCAGTGAGCTGAGATCACATCACTGCACTCCAGCCTGGGTGACAGTGCAAGACAAAAAAAAAAAATCATAAAGCATATGATGTCACTCGCCTGCTTAAAATACTCCAGTGGCTTCCCTTTGCATATAGCATCTCAACCCTGCCTTCCTGTCCCACCTCATCTTGTTCCATTTTCTCCCCTGATCCTGCCACATGAGGCTTCTTTTCTGTTGCTTAAACAAATGATTCTGCTTCACAGTAAGTGCATAAGTAGAATCTTCATTATTCCCTTTAATAATTGTCTTTTTGGAGGGAGGGGACAGGACCTTGCTCTCTTCCAGGCTGGAGTACAGTGGCACCATCACAGCTCACTACCACCTCCCAACTCCTGGGCATAAGCGATTCTACCACCTCCGCCTCCTGAGTAGCTGGGACTATAGGCACATGTCACCATGCCTGGATAATTTTTTTTTTTTTTTTTAATATAGACAGGGTCCCTCTTTGTTGCCCAGGCTGGTCTTGAACTCCTGGCCTCAAATTCTCCCACCTTGGTCCCCCAAAATATTGGGATTACGGGCATGACTCACTGTGCCTGGCCCTATTGTCATTGTTTTTTTAGAAGAAAGCTCCTTGATTTCTGATTACTTATGGATATATACTCCTTGGCTTAATCTGAGACATGTACATTTTTAGTGTAATTTGTTTGTTAAAATTATAAATATTTCTCTTCTAAATTTCTGGGGTCATTGACTGTTTTGCTTTTTATTCTACTCATGCATTCAACAAAGATATTTTGAGTCCTGCTGTATGTCTAGGACTCACTCTTCTAGGCCCTGAGAATACAGCATTGAACAAAAGAAAATCTGGCCCTGATAGAGCTAACATTCTAAAGAAGGAAAGAGACAAAAAATACTCAATGTATGGTAGATCAGATGGTAATTAGTGCTATGGAGAAAGATCAAGCAAGAGATGCAGGTGGTGTGGGCGATGGGAGTGGTTCTTACCTTTATACAGGTGATTAGGGAAGACTTTATCGAGTTGATGTTTGAGCAAAGGAAGTGAGAGAAATCTACGCAGATACCTGGGAGAAGAGGGAGTAGTCAGGAGCATGCATCTCATGGTAACAAATACTTGAGAGTTCAATGTAGCTAGAGTAGTGAGCAAGCCAGGAGGTCATAGGAGATAAGGTCAGAGGGACAGGGAACCACTCCGTGAGATGGGGAATCATTAGAGGGTTTTGAGCACAAGAGTGACATAATCCAACATGTTTTGGAAGGTTCTCTCTGACTACCAAGCAAAGCACAGTCATGGAGGGTGAAAGCACAGAAACAAGGAGACCAGTTAGAGGGAGGGCTGCATCAGAAACCTAGATGGGAGCTGATGGTGAGGCCAGGGGAACTGCAGAAGAGAGGGTAAGAAGTGGTCAATTGTGGACAGTGGAGGCAGGGGCAGCAGGACTTGCTGATATGGGGTGTAGAGAAAGAAAAATCATCCCTAGCCCAGCATCTGGCTCACTGTAGAATCAGTTAGCTTAATCCTGCTGTGAAAGTAAAAGGAGAAAAGAAATCCCAACTAACAATTCACAGATTTAAACTGGGCTCTAGAATAGTGACCAAATGCTAGTCCAAACTGCATGAGATCAAGTGTACATAAATTGTAGATTCCATAGTTTATCTTGCTGAAAAGCCTCAGGCTCAGCTCCTTGTTCTTCCCTGACCATGTATGATACAGACATCTCTTGGAAATGTGGTGACCTGTTGTTCTGTCATCAAACGGAAAGTTAATATTGTGTTCCATTATGAGCAACAGTGTACTATTACATATCTATTGAAGCAAAAGTATAAAAGTCATTTTTTAACACTACTCTCCCGAAATCATGATGATCTTCTTCAAATTAGAATTGCCTAATTCTAAGTGAAGCAGTTAAAATCTGTATATCCAAGGAAGATCAACAGTCTTTTCCTAAGTGTTGTGTAGTTCAAACCCTAAAGTGTTCAAGTAAATTATCTTGAGAGCACCTGGGTATGCCTGCCACACACCCAGGTACCTGCTTACTCATCTCATTTGACATCTTTTACAGAGAGATTAAATCATTTGACTAAGATCGTACGGGCAGTAAGTATGAACACTCAAATTTGAACCTGGGTCTTCTGACTTAATGCCAGGGTATCTCCCCTTTGTTTTTCAAAGGGACCACTGCTACTGTTGTCACTCTAAGGATATGCAAGACATAAACTGGCACAAATTCACCCCCTTGACTTCTTCGTTCTTTTGTTCTTTTCCTTCATGTACTCATTCCACACACATAGATGAAATACTCTAGTGTATGAGGCAGCCTGCTAGATGCTAGAGGTAAAACATAAATGAGATATGGTCCTCACCCTCACTTTGACTGCAGTCTGTTGGAAAGAGATACAGACAGAGCTGTTGGATCATAGAGTTGGAAAGGAGGTTGGAAGTCAGATGGTTCCAACTCCTAATAATTGCACAGATAGCAAAGATGAGCACTAATAACCTGGAGTTGTTTGTGACTTCTGTGGAAGAGTAAAAAATTGAAATGCTTATACATGAAAACAGACTCATTTGCAAACAGTGACCACTGATATGTCCTGTGATTTTTCTCTGAAGTATTATTTGCATTAGTAATTTTTGACCCTAGCTTTGGAATGCTCTTTATTACTTAAAGGATTATAAAAATAATTTTTTAAAACTTTATGGACCAGAGGCAATTATTGAGAGACAAAGGAGCAATTGCTTCATTATATTTTCTCATTATATGTACGAAGGTGGGCATTACTGTCTTTGTAATACAGAAAAGGAAAATGAATCTCCAAGAGGTCAAATAACATGAGCAAAGTCACATAGCTAGAGATCGCGCTGGGATCAAAGCTCAAGTGATCTGGCATCAAAGTTGGAATTATCTATTTATACGAGACCATTTTCTAATAGAATTTTCTTTTCTGGAATTGTAAAATTCTAGCATGGCATAATCAGTAATTGTGTGTGGCACTCTCTGTGAGCGCCAGATGCCAAGAGTCTTTGGTATGTCCATTCAGGAGCTATGCAGACTGGAGCATTTGTAAAGCTTTCAGTCCAGAGAGTGGGGGAGATCACAGCAGTTCAGTCTAGTCCATAGAAGTCTTGGGAATAGAAGCTATCAAAATGTTCACAAAGATCAGGTGCTGGCTGAGCGCAGTGGCTCACGCCTGTAATCCCAACACTTTAGGAGGCCGAGGCAGGCTGATCACGTGAGCCCACCAGCCTGGGTGACATGGCAAAACCCTATCTCTACAAAAATTAGCCAGGCGTAGTGGCGCATATCTGTAGGCCCAGCTACTCAGGAGGCCGAGGTGGGAGTATCGCTTGAGCCTGGGTGGTCAAGACTGCGGTGAGCCATGATCGCACCACTGCACTCTAGCCCAGGTTACAAAGTGACACTCTGTCTCTCTCGCACACAAAAAAAGATCAGGCAATACTGCTCTCAGCTGTGCCAGGAGGTATCTCAAGATTGTTCCCTTTCCTCTGGCGATCTGAAAGTGCCTCAGTCACAATCTCTGTCAACCCAGAATAATGCTTCTGTGTTACTTTCCTTGGCTTTATTAGCAGCACAAGAGAAGGGGTGTGTGCGTGTGTGTGTGTGTATTGTGCTTCCATAATATACATGTGTAAGTAAAACTAATGAGTAAAGACTTAATAAAATGGATAAACTGAGGCTTTAAACTATTCCTGAAGGTTGAATAGTTTGATTGTTGGATTGAGTGTTTGATACTTAGGATGACACTGGTTTTGGATTAGTGTATACAGGGATGCCTCACCTATGTTAGCAGGCTCTTGTGAGAGTAAGATGGATGCAAAACTACTTGCAGAGAGTTAGTCACATTAACCAAATATGGCTCTGATTAGTTGAGAGATGCCACCTCTAATCAGACATTTCCCTGGTCAGTACTTCTAGAAGAAAGTATGTGATTTAGCTCTTATTTGAGGATGGTTTATCAATTAGTAGTTAAATTACCTCCTCAGCAAGGCTAGGATTTTGAATACAGTATGTTCAATTTGCATTTGGTTAGATGGTGTCAAATTCTTACTTCTGTGAAGCATGCTGTAGAACAAACTGTGCTTCTAGTAGTTAAATACACAGTATTATTTGTGTTTAGAGATGGTTTTAAATTTGTGTTGTGGCAGCTTTCTTAGAGGACTAATTTAAGAAGGAAAAGAAAAACACAAGATGATACTGTTTTAAATGCCTGGGAAAGCTACAGTGGTCTCCTGATGTCATTTGTTTCCACAGCAACAGAAGGCCTTCAAAACTTACTTCCAGCCTAGGGAATCACTGTTCCCTGCCCATTTCTTCTTATCTGATGGAAGTAGTCTCAGCTAGCCTGCACACACGCAGATCTGCCACACATGCAGTCTCTTGTCTGTGCCTGGAGCTTCACACACACAAAACTCTTCCAACTTTTAATTAGTTCTCTTTGGCTTTTTTTATCCTTCAATATCATCAAATCACATTTTTCAAAATGTCTATCACTTGTAACTAACTATTTGTGAATGATTTGGTCACCATTTACTTCCCTTTGTGAATCACGTACAGTTTTTTCTCGGGTCTCTGGAAGACCCCTAAAGGGGTGGTTTGTGAGTTACCAAAAATGATGATGCATTCTTGAGCCCTGGCTAAGCTTGTCCTGTACATCCCGAGGCAGTTCACCCCTCGCTCCTTGCATGGCAGACTTCTTGAGTTACTTTCTTAATTTCAATTTTTATTTTTTGTAGATATGGGATCGCCCTATGTTGTCCAGGCTGGTCTTGAACTCCTGGGCTCAAGCAGGCCTCCCACCTCAGCCTCCCAGAGTGCTGGGATTACGGGCATGAGCCACCGTGCCCAGCCACTTTCTTAATTTTTAAAAATCAATTATTAATAACAAAAGTAATAAATTGAACATTCTTATGAAAGATTCACAGATATGGTTGAAAACTGCTTAATTAATACCACCCCTAACAGGTTTGGGTCCCCTTCCTAGAGAGGAGTTATTATAATATCATTGTAGTACCTGTAATTCATTTATTGAGTCTCCTGCTGTTAGATTATTATTGTTTCTATTTCCCATTTTTACTGTCCAAAGCAGTGTCACGGCCGGTCACAGTGGCTCACACCTGTAATTTCAGCATTCTGGGAGGGCGAGGCGGGCGGATCGCTTGAGCCCAGGAGTTTGAGACCTTTCTGGGCAACCTTGTCTCTACAAAAAATGTAAAAATTAGCCAGGCATGGTGGGGTGTGCCTGTGGTCCCAGCTACTCTGGAGGTTGAGGTGGGAAGATCATATGAGCCTGGGAGGTCAAGGCTGCAGTGAGCCATGATTGTGCCACTGTACTCTAGCCTGGATGTCAGAGCAAGACCCTGTCTCAAAATATATGTATATATTTTAAAAGCAGTGCTGGCCAGGCGTGGTGGCTCACACCTGTAATCTCAGCACTTTGGGAGGCCAAGGCTGGTGGATCATGAGGTCAGGAGTTCGAGACCAGCCTGGCCAAGATGGTGAAACCCCATTTCTACTAAAAATAAAAAAATTAGCCGGGCGCAGTGGTGGGAGCCTGTAATCCCAGCTACTCCGGAGGCTGAGGCAGGAGAATCGCTTGAACCCAGGAGATGGAGGTTGCAGTGAGCCGAGATCATGCCACTGCACCACTCTATCTTGGGCAACAGAGCAAGACTCCATCTCAAAAAAAAATTTAAAAAGCAGTACTGTAATGAGCATTCTTGTACATGGCTACTTGTGTGAATTACCTTCCACCTGGGATAATAAAAGGCAACCAGGATTTTTTTTGGGGGGTTGGATTTTTTGGTTTGGGGAAGTTATTTTATAATTATTATTATGTATCATACTGTATTCTCACATGTCCCAGAGTGAATCTGATACTATATCTAGTTGTGTTTGACTTCCTCCTTAGGATCCGGAAAGTATGGCAGAGGAGGAAGTGTTCTGTCAAGAATGGGATTCTGACCATCTCACATGCCACAGTAAGTATGTTTCTTAATTTACCCTGCCCATTGTTATGTTTTCTGGCCTCATGGGCCAGAAAGCAAACACGATTATGTACTCAGCAGTAAAAATTGGCGCAAATATATTTATGCATTTGGGTCAGATCATTTTAGATATTCCTTTACCAAAAAAAAAAAAAAAAAAAAAAAAAAAGGTTTTATCTTGTCCTGTGGTGGTCTGCACCATTCTTTGGCATCACTAGAAACTTGTTTTTTTGCTCTCTCAAAATTAATAGGGTATTTTGATTTCATAATCTTATCTTTTGGGAAATATTGATTGTTCTGAAAAACCTAGGTTTTTGAATTATAAAGATGACAGGCTGTTCTTTGCATGTAAAAATAATGTAGGAAACGTAACAGTAGATGTAAAAACTTTGGTGGTAGTCAAAGGAGCGCACAGTAAGCTTTGCCCTTTTTAAACCAGCAGAAAACTCTTTTGAGTTCTTAAAGATGCAGAGATTGTAGTGGAAAATGTACCAAGCAGGAATGGAAATGGCAAAGTATATGCCAAGACTTTTTTAATGTTCTTGCTGTTTAACCCAGTAATCTCAGTTTGGATTTTAAAAACTCATTAAATTACAGTATCCTGTGCCAAGTGATCTCCTTGGGGCACTGCTCAATGAATTGCCAGCAGAATAGTAGAAATGAGATGAGCATTTATTATGTTGGCAATTTTGTATGACTTACAGCTGACTTTAGATATCTGTCAGGGAGGAAAGGAAGTACCACTTACCTTCATAAACTTTATTTCACTTAATCCTCCCAACAACCCATGTGGTATAATAACCTTCATTTTACAGATAAAGAAACTGAAGCACAAAGAACAGCTGTAACTTGGCTAGTTACTCACAGAATTGGAAGTTCAAGCTCGGGTGTCTGTCTGACATTAGTCCTTGTGGCCCTTCTCTCTCTTCCTGCAGAACACATCATCTTACTAGACTGTAAGCGCCCCCTTGGGCACTTACCTAGTCCTGTTCTTTCTGTCTTCAGCCTCTTACACAGAACTTGACATACAGAAGGCTCTTAGTATACACTTGTGGCCCAGTCCTTTGTGGTAAATGACTGCACACATCTTAAAGATTGTTGTCCTTTATGGAACTTGAGCAGTTGCATTGTCTCTGTCCCTTGCCCCTCGCAGCACACTTTTCAGTGATTCTTCAGAGGAATTCCTCAGAGGTCTGCAATTTCCCTCAAACAGCCCAGCTGAGATTTTTAGCTGTCATGCCAGTGGTGTCCAACTGCCCATCTGATATCAGAAATCCTGTCCACAGACTTGGATCTGTTTGTAATTATGATTGAGGCTATCTAACAATTAACAATTATTCATTTCTTCAGCAATCTTTTTTTTTTTTTTTTTTTTTTTTTGAGACTGAGTCTCGCTCTTTCGCCCAGGCTGGAGTGCAGTGGCGCAGTCTTGGCTCACTGTAACCTCCGTCTCCCGGGTTCAAGCGATTCTCCTGCCTCAGCCTCTTGAGTAGCTGGGACTACAGGCGCCCACCACCATACCTGGCTAATTTTTGTATTTTTAGTAGAGACAGGGTTTCATCATATTGGCCAGGCTGGTCTCAAACTCCTGACCTTGTGATCTGCCCGCTTCGGTCTCCCAAAGTGCTGGGATTACAGGCGTGAGCCACCGCGCCTGGCCCTTCTTCAGCAATCTTTTGTTAAGCTTCCATTCTGCCATGTTCTGGCGTAGGCATCAAAGATGCATGGATGAAAAATTAGATAATTTTTACTTTCTTATATTTAATTCCATACACAGTCACCTGTGTATGCCAGAGTGAACATTTCTGATTCTTTGACTATATAGATGGTGAGTTTTTAGTCAGTTACCATGTTTTTGTTTTGTTTTGTTTCATTTTGTTTTGTTTGAGACAGGGTCTCGCTCTGTCGCCCAGGCTGGAGTGCAGTAGCACAATCTCGGCTTACTGCAACCTCTGCATCCTGGGCCCAAGCCATCCTCCCATCTCAGCCTCCTAAGTACCTGGGAATGCAGGCACACTTCACCACGCCCAGCTAATTTTGGTATTTTTTTGTAGAGGTAGGGGTTTTGCTATGTTGCCCAGCTGGTCTCAAACTCCTGAGCTTAAGTGATCCACCCGCCTCGGCCTCCCAAAGTGCTGGGATTACAGGCATGAGCCACTGCACCTGGCCAGAGTTACCATGTGTACCCTAACTCTCTTTACCTTCTGCTGCAGAGCTCTCCCCTTGGATTTGTGAGGCTGTAACAGTCCTCACTAGGCATTTTGAGAAGTTATATGATGGTTTTATCATGTTGTATCTATTTGCTTTTCTTAGGAATCTGCTGTGGAAGGCAGTGCAGAGTGATGGGAGATCATATAGTTGATGAAGTGAATCAGTGGCACTGCTTAGTGGTTATATGACCTTGGGCAATTTGCTAAAAATAAGTTCCCTTCCCCCTCCTGATTTTATTCCTGCCAAAACACATTGTTGTGGCCAAACCAACTGTTTATATGCATTCTTAAGGCTTGAATTAACAGGTCTCATCACATCACCCACATTGTTCAGTGGCTAAGATAATGGACTATGGCATCTGTCTGATGTGAGTCTGAATGCCAACTTTGCCATTTACTTTGTGACCTTGTGAAAAGTATTTAACACATAAAGATTATATGAGGATTCAGTGAGATAACATGCCATGTGTGGCCATTCTGTTAATACTTATTACTGCTATTACCGTTAGTTTATTGGATGTTGCTGACAATACTGAAATCTGTTGACAAGCAAACCCTCCTGCTACAAACATCAGCACTCTCCTGCCCTCAGAGCAGCCTGGAGGGAAATGGCTTACTCTCCTAACTTCTGATTCCCTCCTGCTGATTTGTGCTATTCTGTTCCCCACTTTTCACTGGCTTTGGCCCAGACCTTTTTTGCTGCCAGTTACATCACTCATAATCACATTGCTGCTCCCACAGAAAGGTCTCTAGCCAGTTTTAGCTGGCTTTTCCTGACTTTGCAAACACCATTGATTACAATTAGATTGAAAATCAAGGCCAGCAGTTTTCTGAGAAAAACATAGAGGGCTTCTTTGAAAAAGTGGGGATAAGAGCTTTTGTTGTGAGAAAACTTGAGGTGTTTGGGACACATGGAAATTCTTTGGTTTGAAGGCCCTCATCACTGTCACCTTTGCAAATTGTTCTTATCAAAGTGATTCAGGAGAAGGCCAAGTATGCATTTAGATTAATGGTGCAGGGTTTGTTGGCTTGGCCACCCAAGCAAGGTCTGCACCAGAGGTGATTCATCTCCCCAGCTTACTATTCTAAGGAGAAATACATTTCTGTGTACACCTGAAAAATTGGCAGCCCATCCTTAGAAGATTTCATTCATAAATTCTTTGCTTTTCATGTATCTGTTAAGACAAAAAATTTTTTTTACCAACTATTCAAAGTAATGCAGCACTGTGGGAACCAAATTCAGTGTGAATCTCTGAATGTGCTATAACAGTAGTAATATTGATAATAGCAGCTTCCAACTATGGACCATCTAGTATGTTCTAAACATAGTATAAGATGCTTTCATTTCAAAATACCAGTTCCAACAAATCTTTGGCAAACATTTCAGTTAGCCTCAGGCCAGGCATGGTGGCTCATGCCTGTAATCCGCTCATGCCTCAATTTGGGCCCAGGTTTCGAGACCAGCCTGGGCAACGTGGAGAAACCCTATCTCTACAAAATAAAAATGCAAAAATTAGCTGGGCATGATGGTGCACACCTGTATTCCCAGCTACTCGGGAGGCTGTGAAGTGGGAGGATGGCTTGAACCTGGGAGGCAGAGGCCGCAGTGAGCCAAGATTGCGCCACTGCACTCCAGCCTGGGCGACAGAGCCAGGCCCTGTCTCAAGAAAAAAAAGTTTTACTCAGCCTCAAAACTCAAGTAGAAAGCTTATATGAAGCCACTAAACTATTGTAATTTCTATAGTTTTGAATTGTTTGCTTTTTCTAACTAAAAGCATTATAGTATAAATAAATATCATAAAACAAATTACAACAGAAAGTGTAAGAATTATAGTTGACATATTTATTGTAGTAATCTTGAAAAATCAATTTCAAAAGTATAAGCAGCTATGTTCTTCAAAAACCCTGCTCCATGAATTAACCACAGTGTCACATTCTGTTTAAATAATGGGTTGTAGAAAGAAAGAGAACTGCCATTTATGCAGCACTTAGAATGCACCCTGCACTTCATCTTCAAGATGGCCCTGCAAGATAGGCATCACTATCTTCATTTCTCACCATGCTGGAAATTCCTAGGAGGTAGGGACCGCATGTTACTCATCTTTGAATTTTCAGTACCTAACACATTGCCTGACGTGTACTTAGTGCTCAGTAAATACTTTTCTAATGAGACTGCATTTTATAGATGAAGCTCAGAGAGGTTAAATTCCATGCTCAGGGTCATGAAGTTTGTAAATAGCTGGACCAATTTTCTAGCCTTAAAGCCTGTACTCTTTCTACTGTATCATAGGGTTTTTTTTTCCTCAGATGCCAGATTGTTGTTAGGTCTTTGAAAGTTTCGTGAATAACAGTTCTTTGCAGTGGAACTCCTTACCTTGGCCTTACCTTGATACTCCTTGAATTAGTCAGGGGTCTTAGGGTAGAGAAGGCCGTAAGGGATTCCGGGAAGGGAGGAGAAGGAGGAGTACTTGTCATGAAGATAATGCAAGTGTTCTAAGAATTTATATTTGAATCTGAAACTGCCTTAATAATACATTACATCTTTCAGATGTCTTCAGATGCCCTTATGATTAACACTTACAGCGATTATTAAATTTATTGTCATTTTTTTCTCCATCAGCCAACACCAACAGTATTTTTAATAGCACACGGAAGTTCATCAAGGTCTGGTGTTTTACTCAAAAGGGTTGGAAATCCAGCTGGCCTCTTTAGAGGTTCCACCTCTTAGGTGGATAATGTGTGTGTGTGTCCACCTGCTTGATGGGCTGATCATTTTGAACAGGGGGAGAGTCAGACCACATCCTTTTGAGTCCATCTGCAGTAAATGCCCATTCAGGATCTTATTGTCTGTGCCTTTTATTAAGCTACTTAACTTGTACTAATCTGTGAAACAGAATAACAGTACCTGTTTTCCATGTTGTGAGAATTAAATAAGATAATGCATTTAAAGCTTTGCAGAGCCTGGACCGCAATAAGTGTTCCTTAAACTTAATAGCTGTTGTCATCTCAGTGAGCTGAAGTAGGATCACAGCATCTGGAACCCTGGAGCCAGACTGCATAGACTTGAATTTCAACCCTGACACTGAATCTCTAGCGAGGATTTTCCATCTAAATAAAATGGGGCTATTAATAAGGCCTAATTTGTAAGTGATTGTCAAGATTAAATGAGTTTATTGGTTATAAATAATTAGAACAGAATGTAGGGCAGAATTAGTGCTCAATGAATGTCAGCTATTATTATACTACTTCTCTAATGTATAACTATCCCCATTTTAAACTGTAGTTTATTGGATTTTTTTTTTTTTTTTTTTTTTGAGACAGCATTTCCCTTTGGAGTGCAGTGGCACCATCTTGGCTCCCTGGGCTCAAGCAATTCTCATGTCACAGCCTCCTGAGTAGCTGGGACTACAGGCATGCGCCACCACAGCCAGCTAATTTTTAGTATTTTTAGTAGAGACGGGGTTTCACCATGTTGGCCAGGCTGGTCTCAAATTCCTGACTTCAAGTGATCTGCCCACCTCAGCTTCCCAAAGTTCTGGGATTACAGACGTGAGCTGCCGCACCTGGCTGTTGGAATTCTTTTGTATTGCTATTTTCATTACTACTCAGTGTACTTTACAGAGCCCATTTGGGGTACTTCTCTCATAGAAATTTAATTTCTGCCTGTTAGGGATTAACAGCAGCTCTGTCACCTTCCATGGCATTTCACTAAAGCAAGAATTGGATGTGTCTCTTCTCCCTTTCCTTTGGATCTTTAGATCTAAGGTCTGTTGTTTTCTTGCCCTATCCAGAGCCCTGAAGATAACATTCAGCTGCCAGGGCTTTAAAAGAAGCACTGAAAGCACATACAGGAAACAGGAAGAGACCTGCAAAATGGATTGCTCTCTTCTTTGCCATTAATGTATTCAGTAACCTTGTTTCTGTTACTGGCCTTCAGAGCTCTCCTTAGCTGTCCTCTGATTCCACATCTTTACTCTCATTGTCACTGAAAAGAGAGAATGAGAATATTTTTCTTCGCTCCAACAGATTAGAAAGCAGCACTGTCAGTTGTAAGAGGGTGAACTTTGGAGCCAGTTAAACCCAGGCTCACAAATTTAGAGCTCACAAATTTAGAAAGTGTGACTGTTTGGTTAGAGTATATGCTGTTGGTCCTTAGCATATACAAAGGCCTTAGCATATACGAAGGTATATGCTAAGGGGTAAAAAGGTTTTTTTTTACTTTTACTAAGGGGTAAAAAGGCTTTTTTAAAGTCTTGATTTACAAATTTGAAGGTATAAAACCAAGGAACCTGCAGTTTGACATCAGCTGTGATGTTACCTCCTGCCCACATTCCTAATATAAGAAATAATAGATTTCTTAAAAATGTTTTAGGCCAGGTGCATTGGCTCTCACCTGTAATCCCAGCACTTTGGGAGTCTGAGGCTTAAGTCCAGGACTTCGAGACCAGCCTGGGCTATGTGGCAAAACCCCATCTCTACAAAAAAAAAAAAAAAACACAAAACTTAGCCAGGTGTGGTGGCACATGCCTGTTGTACCAGCTCCTTGGGAGGCTCAGGCAGGAGAATCACTGAAGCCCATGTGGCAGAGGTTGCAATGAGCTGAGATCACACCACCGTACCCCACCCGGGGCGACAGAATGAGACCCCATCTCAAAAAAAAAAAAAAAAAAGTTTTACTTCAACCTAATGTTCTGTTGTTAACAACTGTGACCTTAAGGCTGAGTTAACCTTTTGGTGCCTTATTTTCCACATCTGTCAAATAGTAATAATAGTGGTACTTAGTTGTAGGGTGGTTACGAGAATTAAGTGAGCAAGTATATGTAAAACACATGGCATGGAGCCCAGCATGAGTAAATGCTGTGTTCTCATCAACATGATGATGCCCTCGCTTTAAAGACTGCCCTTTCTGCGTGAGGCTAATAAAAGCCTCAAACACATTTTGTCTCAGCCATTCACGAGGTCATGAGTTCAAGAACAGCCTGGCCAACATGGTGAAACCCCGTCTCTACTAAAAGTACAAAAAAGTAGCCGGGTGTGGTGGCGCGTGCCTGAAATCCCAGCTACTTGGGAGGCTGAGGCAGGAGAATCGCTTGAACCCAGGAGGCAGAGGTTGCAGTAAGCCAAGATCGCACCACTGTACTCCAGCCTGGACAACAGAGCGAGACTCCATCTAAAAAAAAGAAAAAAACATATGCCATAGCTCAGATGTTTTACTATCAAATTAATGCATTTTATACAAATATTCCAAGTCTGAAGGTTTTTGTTTTATGTACCCTTTTTGGATAGCATGACATAAAGTGGCTACTGTAATTAATAGGAAATGTGAATTTAAAAATTCTTCCTGTATTGGCCCAAACTCTATATACTATCAAATAGTAGGTACTCAATACATATTTGCAGAAATGCCTGCATGGATGACTATCTAGCACATTCATTGGATGCAGTAACATCAGCCCCACGTCTTAGCAGGAGCCCCAGTAAGCTCTTTTTTTCTATTTGCATTGTAGCATTGATTGTTTAATGTTGATTTGAGTGGAACATCCTCTCAAAAGTAAGGTAACCAATTCCTTGCTGCAATAAAAAAACATTTTCTTGGAGATCTCCATTTTCAGATATTTCTTTCTCACATATACATACATTCTGCCAACTGGAAATGAGTCCCTTTATTAAAATGATTGGGAGATGCAGTGATAAATGTTTGACAAAAAAATTAATAAAATGGTTGGGAGGGTTAAGGGAATTCAGTCATCTACTCTAGAATGAATTACTTCAGTTAGATAATCGCTACTTATCTTTTTCCCTGTCTGAAGGATCACACAGGGGATGTGAGAGCTTTAGTTGTGGCCACAGAGTAAGAAGTTTGGAGTTTGGAATGTGCATCTGGAGGGAAAATGAGGGAACTGGCCATTTAAGGGCAGTAAGAACCAGAAAAGGCAAAACAGTAAAGCTGTATTTTGACTGACTTTGTAAGTTTTCCAAGGGCTTGGCTTGACAGGGAAACAGTGTGATAAGTGAGAAGAGATTTGTTCAGAATTCAGCTTTGCCTTTTACTTTTTGTAAAACAGGTTAGTTTACTTCACCTTCCTGATCCTTGGTTACCTCATTTATGAAATGGGTTTGGGAACAGTCCCTAACTCATAGAGTCATTGCAAAAAATAAATAATAGAATTCATATAACGTATCTGGCAGTTTAGGTACTCAGTTTTTTTAAAAATTGTTACCTTTTATCTGTTTGGAAGGCCAAAAGCCAATAGTCTTGATTGCTAAAATTCTGGAGATAAGATCTCTCTGCAGTGGTAAGTGTTCAGCATGTACCTTAATTTCTTACCAGGGTTGTGGTTATTGATTTTATGCCAAAAATATATGTCCCTGTAGGGCACAGCAGGTGTCTAAAAAAATATGTATTGAATGAAAACTTCGAAATGACCATAATGGTCTGAGCAGCTCTGTTTTCAGACACTAGCATAGGAAGTGAAGAGAGCTTTGTCATTTTATTTTTACCTCTTTCCACGTGTCCGCCTCATCCTGGCTGGGTCAGGCCTATTTTCCAGGTAATTAATGATGTTCACTTCTTGTTTGTAAAGCAGAGCAATTCAGTAAGATGATGGGAGGAAATAATTTCACTTCTGGGTACTAATTCCAGTAGCAGCTGTTTTCTGCTAACTGAGAAATATGTCTGTGCTAACAACTTTACACATCCAGCAAAAACACTGGAACCATGGGGCACACTAAGCTGTCTAAAGACAAATGTGTGGTGTTTATTTTCTTTTAGGAAACACAGAAACATTAATTGGAATTGACTCATTCTGTTTCTGCATGCATTTCTACTTACATATTTGATGATTTTCCTAGCTAAACAGCCACTTTCTATTATGTCAGAGGGATATCTTCATCACTTCTCTTCATGAAATGTACCCAGAGCTTCCCTGATTGAAACATTTTCAAAAATCAAAAACTTGAATAGGTTTGCCTTTTGTCTGAGGGTGTGTAGGAGAGGGGTGTGTAAAATGAAGGCATCTGTGTATATTGTTAATTGGGAAAAACAGTTTACAAAATAGTATATACAAGTTGAACCACCATATGTCAAAAAAAAAAAAAAACAGACATCTCACACACACATCTTGGTAAAATTAAGGTATTAACAGTGATTATTGCTGCATGTGAAAGTGAGATTCTAACAACTAATGTTTGGTTTCTTCTTTGTACTATCTCTGTCTCATTTTCTTCTATGAATGTGTTTTATTTTAATGAGAAGTAAAACCTATAAAAGGACAAGTCTCAGAGTTTGAAGGAACAGAGTTGTAGAATCGTCAGTTTTGAAAAGTGTCATAACTATATTTAGAGAAGCTCTTGTAGCTTTTGAAATAGATGCTGCTCAAGAGAGCCTTCAGGAACAATGTGTTCCTCCACTCACCATTCAAATTCCTGCACTGAATAATTCACATACTAGGTAATGGTTACTTGTGGAATGATGCATTAAAAGTCTCCTTTTCTAGCTGTCTTAATCCTCTGGCCACCAGCACCACTACCGTACATAGCTCTAATTCAGGCCCCCCTCATTTCATTGCTCACCTTCCTTACTCTCTCAGCCTCTCTCTGCCTCCTCTACCTTTCCCACCAACCCCCCACCCTCACCCCACCGTGAAATAGAGATCTAACTGGTCACTCTGCTTTCTCCAGTAGATTGCCAGAGTCATGGATAGGAATGTGAGTTTCTTAGTGTCACATGCAGAGTCTCCCTTCCTGTGTGCTCAGTGTCACCTCCTGCAGCTTGTCCCCTCCTATGCCCCAGGCCTTTGGACCTGCTTGTCACACTTCCCAGTTTGTCCGTGTTCCCTCCTCCAAGTCCTCTCTGAAGGTTGAGGCTGCCTGTGTGGAACCTTGCCTACATCTTTGGTGCACACCCTTGAGCTCAGGTCCCTGGGCTTCCTGGGCCCCCATACGTAATCAAGTCTGTTTCCACAGATGTTTAATGGCATGGACCGTGTGTTTTTCAGATGTGCTTGGAATGTGGTAGAGGCTTAATAAATATATGACGAATGAGTAAGTAGGAATTTCAAAGTGGCTTCTAAAATTTCTCTTTTCCTCAATTATGAAAGTAAGTACTTAGAGGAGAGTCAGATAACCCAAGAAGATATTAAAATAGAAATTAATCTTTGGAGCTTTTGCTTCATTGACCTCTAACCCTTACTGTAATCAGGAGGAAATGTTCTTGTGTGCTGGGCATCCAGCTGTTATTCCCTGAGCTATATCAGATTACTTTCTTTCCAGGCTGGACTGCAGAGTGACCGCAGAAGAGAAGGAGTGGGGGCTCTGACCCATCCAAACCATTTTCTTACCGGGAGAGCTAAGGAATGCTACTTAACCTTTCTGTGCCTTCATTTCTTCACTTAGTAAAAGAAACTAAAGACTTCCCTCACAGGTAGTACATGAGATAGTATATGACATAAGATGCCTGGAATGTAGTCATTAATTTAGTAAATATTTATTGAGGGCTGGGCACGGTGGTACCTGGCTATAATCCCAGCACTTTGAGAGGCTGAGGCAGGAGGATCGGTTGAGGCCGGGAGTTTAAGATCAGCCTGGGCAACAAAGCAAGATCCCATCTTTACAAAAATTTAAAAAATTAGTCAAGCATGGTGAGGCATGCCTGTAGTCCCAGCTACTTGGCAGGCTAAGGCAGGAGGATGCCTTGAGCCCAGGAGTTCAAGGCTGCAGTGAGCCATGATTGCACCACTGCATTCCAGCCTGGGCAACAGAGTGAAATCCTGTCTCTAAAAAATACATATTTTTTAAATTAGCCTCGTGTGGTGGCATGCGCATATAGTACCAGTTACTAGGAAGGCTAAGGTAGGACAATCACTTCAGCCTGGGAGGTCAAGGCTGCCATGAGCCATGGTCTTGCTAGTACCTGATGTGTGCCAAGCACATTTTAATGAGAAAAATGTGTGTGTCCTTAGTGAGAAGCAAATAAGGAGTGTTAAGAGCCAGAAAGAAAATACAACAGGGTGTACAAAAATGGAACATCATGGGGAGGTGGTCAGGCCAGGTACCGCCCCCTCTGAGGAGGTGCTGATTGATGAGAGTCCTGCAGGGAGTGAGCAGGGAGCTCTCCGAGGGCCTGCAGGAGTGTGTGAGCAGCAGGAGGGACCAGTGCCCCTCCTCAGCCAAAGGAACAACTCAGAGTGACAGGAGCTGAGTGCAAGAAGGGGCCTGCGGTTGGTGCCTGGAGGTCATGGCGCAGATGTGTGTTTATTCTGAGCAGGATGGGAATCAACAGCAAGGACTCAATAGATAAATAGACGTTTCCAGAGTTTCTCTTCTGTTTTGTTTTCTTTTTTCTCTCCTGTACTTAAACAATTTGAAAGCATTTCCTAAACTGTTCCACTGTGGTGTAGCCCAGAGTAAATCATTTAGTTTTACTTTAATTGTAGTCTGCTGAAATCCCAGGAAAGATTATACAGTCTCCAATCAATATACCTATAAATTAGTACTAAATGTCAAGAAAGTGCTTTGAAATTTTGGAAAGTTACACAAACATCTGAAGTTACAATTATTACTGTAGTGATTTCCGTGCTTCAAATGCTTTGGTTTTTGGACTTCTGTGGAACATAACACTCCCCTCTCGTATTCATGGGCTCAGCCCTGGGTATGTCAGCTGCTTAGACAGTCAAAACTTATGCGTACTTGGCTCCTCAAAGTCACATTTGGGATGATGGCCATTTGTCAAGTGCCTCACCGGCAGCTCAGTTTGGAGAAGAGCACTATGTGTAGGCAAGATGTGCCTGTGTCAAATGCGGTTCATGTTAATGTAGCAAAAGTCAGTCTGGTAGATTTGACAAACTTCTAAGAGAATAAACATCATACGTCATCACCACTGAAGTTGTGGGTCAATCATGGAATGACTTACACCATATAAATTTTTTATTAGCAAAATACTTTGAAATAGTGCGTGCTTAGAAATGAGAGGTAAGGAGGGTGGGAGGAGGGAAAGGAGCAGAAAAGATTAACTATTGGGTACTTGTCCTAATACCTGGGTGATAAAATAATACGTACAACAAACCCCTGTGACACATGTTTACCTACATAATAAACATTTCACATGTACCCCCAAACGAAAAGAAAGAAAGAAATGATAGCTGAGACCTGAGGCCAGCATGGTGCCTCACGCCTGTAATCCCAGCTGAGGCAGACAGATCACTTGAGCTCAAGAGTTTAAGAGCAGCCTAGGCAACATGGAGAGACTGTCTCCGCTAAAAATACCAAAAATATAATAATAATAACCAGGCATGATGGTGTGCGTCCATAGTCCCAGCTACTTGGGAGGCTGAGGTGGGAGGATCACTTGAGCCTAGGAGGTTGAGACTGCAGTAATCTATGATCACCCCACTGCACTCTAGCCTGGCCGACAAAGCGAGACCCTATCTCAAAAAAAACAAAAAGGAGAAAGAAAAAGAAAGAAATGAGAGGTAAATGGTGCTGTTTAACTTGCCTGAATGCAGTTAATACTCAGCTGAGTGTATGGTTGTTTGTTTTTTGTTTTTTTTTTAAGATTTGTATCTACTCTTGGTTGTACCTGTTGGTAAGATTGTTCAGAAACACCGGAGAAATCTAGATTTTGGGAGAATTAAAAAATAAAGTTAACCTTCTGTCACATTCAAATGTGAATAGTGTCTAAAAATTACTATATTTTTATTTTTTTGAGATGGTGTCTTGCTCTGTCACCCTGTTGCCCAGGCTAGAGTGCAGTGGTGTGACTTTGGCTTACAGCAGCCTCCACCTGTCAGGCTCAAGTGATTCTCCTGCCTTAGCCTCCTGAGTAGCTGAGATTACAGGCATGCGCCGTCATGCTTAGCTAAGTTTTGTATTTTCAGTAGAGACGACGGGATTTCGCCACGTTGGCCAGGCTGGTTTTGAACCCCAGGCCTCAGGTGATCCGCCTGCCTCAGCCTCCCAAAGTGCTGGGATTACAGGCGTGAGCCACCACGCCTGGTCAGCCTAAAAATTATTAAATTTTTCAAAGGCAGTCCTTCTCTACTTAAGAAACCTGAAACCTCTTATTATGCATAATCAACTTAAGCTTGGGAAGTTCTTCCTTATTTCTGGCCCAAATCTTCTACAATTGGAGTGTATTTCTTTTCATCTGAGCTAATGGAAAACAGCTGCCCAACCTTCCCAATAACAACCTTCATATACTTGAAGATGGTCATTCAGTCACCCCCTAGCTTTCCCTCCTCTGTACTAAGTAATGCCTTTAACTCATCTTCAGAGTTTCCATTTTCCACCCTTTTAATCATCTCTTCATCTCCCCAAGCTTTTCTGCATCCTTCTTTAAATGTGGTTTCCAAATTGGAACATAATATCGTAGCAAGAGTTGTTCTCACCATTAACTGGGTCGCTGCCTTTTCAGGTGGTCATAGCCATTGTCATTTATATGAGAAAGTCAGCAATTTTATCAGCATCCAAAAAGATGAGATGTAGAACTAACAGTTCTTTTTACAGTGAGCTAAGCCTGCTTCGTGGCTACAGATTCTGATTTTGGAGTCTGAGGCTGTTAGCAACCCAAACACTTCAGCGGGGTTTTTTGTTTTTTTTTTTTTTTTTTTTTTTTTGAGATAGAGTTTCACTCTTGTTGCCCAGGCTGGAGTGCAGTGGCGAGATCTCGGCTCAGTGCAACCTCCACCTCCCAAGTTGAAGCGATTCTCCTGCCTCAGCCTCCTGAGTAGCTGAGATTACAGGCACCCGACACCACACCCGGCTAATTTTGTATTTTTAGTAGAGACAGGGTTTCTCCATGTTGGTCAGGCGGGTCTCGAACTCCCGACCTCAGGTGATCCACCCACCTCAGCCTTTCAAAGTGCTGGGATTACAGGCATGAGCCACCTCGTCTGGCTCTTCAGCTGTTTTCTAAGAAAAACTTGCAGGCCCACAAGCTCCTGCCTCCCCTTCTAGGTTTGGTGACAAGTTCTGGAGTACAGGAATCTTCCCAAGCACTGTTTCCCCTTTGGCAAAATTCTCTTGTACTTGACTTCTGGTTCCATTTCTAAATCAAAGGTACATGCATTGAACATGGAATCCCCTGGGGTCTCTCACTTCCTCCCCCAAAGCACTTTGCTTTGGAACAGATAGATATGGGACAAAGGGCATTGTTTTCTATGTCTAATCTCATTGAAATCATAGAGGGAGAAAGATCTTGAAAAATGGTCCAGAGAGCACAGGAAGATAAATAGAAATTGTTTAATGCCTATTATTTAGAAGAAGAGGTGGCAGTGTGTCATTGAAGGTGTCTTGATTGTATGCCATCTCTGTTGTTTCAGGCTTACTGATGTGACTTGTCTCTAACTCCCTCCCCCTCTCTTTTCCCTGAAAATTTTAATTCCTCAGCTGGAGATGCACCTGGTACTAGGATTTTCAGAACCACAGCTCTCAATTGAAACAGGGTTATAGGTCCAATTAAAGAGTTCCATTGCTTATTTCTCCAGGCTTCTCGTGTTCGAGCGCAGCGCAGCCCAGGCACTCAAACATTTCATTCCTTGGTCAGCTTCTGCAGGAAGGAGGGATCCTAGTATCAGCCATTGTCCAGCATGTGACCTTGAACATGGGCAGGCAGGAGAGTGTTTTGACCAGTGTGAATATGTGGTGAGACTTCCTAAGTTAGCGTGACTATCTAGATACTATAGGGTCTGTTTTATATGTGTGACCAAGAGATTTGCTGATAAGTTATATGAAATCCTTATCAAATTTTCTCTCTCCAGATATTGGGGTTCATTAAGCATTGCCTCACAGCTAGTAATTGTCATTGTACTTCTGAGAGAAGTAATGTAAATTTTGCATCACAACCAAAATTTGTTGAATCCATGGATACCTGGGAGATCAATTTGGGGATGATTGATTACTGGGGTCATTTTGAATGAATAAATGAAATATAGCTCAGCTACATTTCATAGTAAGATACAGCATTAAAAGTGCCAACTGTTGGTGCTTAGTTATGTGTAGGTTCCAGAAAGGTGCATTTCCATGGACCATGCCCACTGTTCATTGGAAGTGAGGTGGATTATTTTTTTATTCTCTTCTGAAAAATCACCAGGATATTTATGCACAGTTTAAAGACATTTAGTAGGACACCTAATTTTTTTTCCGTCTTTAATGAGATTCAGAATTCAAGTGGGATAAATAAAACTTTACTAAACTTACCAGCTTATATTTGAGGGCAGAAACCTACAGATCAACAGATCTGTCTTCTTGCAGCAAACTTGGAACAATGCTCAGCTGTCTGTTTCTTCTTTGCTGGAAATGTATTTTTGTACCACTGAGCAGGCCTTATGAACTGCATACCTGCCCTGCAAGGCACTGAACCTGCAGACAAGAGAGTGGAGCTGCATTTAACTTCTCCATTTTCTCTTTTCTTCCAGTCTAACAGGCAACCAGCTAAGTTGAACCTTCTCACCTGCCAAGTAAAACCTAATGCCGAAGACAAAAAATCTTTTGACCTGATATCACGTGAGTCCTTTTTCTCTCTCTGAGTTGGTTATTGTGGCTTCTGACACCTGCACATTTCCATTCTCCAGGTCAGCAGCTTTTCCAAGCAGGGCTCCTCAGAGTTGGCATTGGAACAGTTTCTTGTTATTCCTGCATGTGCTGCTCTAGGAAGATGCCCCAGGTGTCTTAATTTCCACTGAGCCCACCTGCAGTTGACAAGGCATAGCAGTGTCAGATCTGACCAGCAATGGAATAGAATCTAGAATTTGTACGTTGAACTAGACCAATGCTTGACTGTGAGTACACAGCTTTATCCCCTTGGAGAGATGTTTCTTAGTATATTCCCATTTCTGTCTTAGATCTACTGAATTATAGTTGTTGGTATGAGGCCCAGACATAGTTTAAAAAAAAAAAAAAAAAAGCCGCTAGGTGATTTTAATGTGCACCTGTGGTTAAGAAGCACAGATGTAGACTTGGGAATGCAGATGTGCCACTATATCTGTACAACGAATTTGCCCAGAGTTATATCCCTGCAAAATCTAGCTCTTAAAGGAAAAATCATTTCCTTGCTTCCAAGCAGAACTGCCTTCAGCCTCCATGAATTGATGGCACTGCACCCTGCCACTCTTCTACTCCATGTTTCAGAGTTTGCTTTTCTCGTGTGATGAGAGAGCGTAATGAGCTACCCACCCTACGGCCAGTTATAGCCTGTGCCCTCACAGTGTGTAAAGAGTTGGGGGGAGATGTTCCTTTAGGCTAGCTACCTGTGCTTGTACTGATTCCCATGGGTGTGCTTACGGACCCACACTGTAGCTGAGAGGACTCCTCTTTGTAAAGAGAGGATGACGGTGCCAGTGAAGTGACTCTCATGAATATCCTGAAATCCTGCAACACTAATCTTAAGTATCCTTCCTTCTCTATCACAGCCCAGCAAGGCAGACCCACAGCCAAAGTGGATGATCTATGTATAGAAGCACAGAAATATTTTCTTGCCCTTTGAAACCCTTCTGATGCAGTTGTGTGAATAGTCCTGACCCAAAAGATAGAATCAGTCATGAGGCTCTTTAGGGGTAGTTGAAACTGTATTCTGCAGCATCTGTATGAAGTTTAGATTCCCTGTGATTTTCATGACCAAGAGATTTCTTGAGTTATTGATGAGAAAGAAATACGAAAATTTGGAATTATTTCATGACTTCAAAAAGCCAAGAACCCCTAGTTATGAGAATCTATAGGTTATTAATAATAGTTGGCAGTTATAGAGCATCTATTACGTGCCAGGTGCCTTATATACATTATTGCTAATCCTCATGAAAGCCCTATCAGTTTTCCATTTTACAGAAGAAAAAACTGAGACTCCAAGAGGTTCAGTGACCTACAGAAGGTCACACAGCAATAAAGCAGAGATTCAACCAAAGCTCTCAGGCACTGCCACCCATGGCATGTTCTTTTTTGTTTTGTTTTGTTTTGGGGTTTTTTGTTTGTTTGTTTGTTTGTTTTGAGGCAGGGTCTCACTCTGTCACCCAGACTGCAGTGCAATGGTTCAGTCGCAGCTCACTGCAGCCTCAACCTCCTGGGCTCAAGTGATCCTCCTGCTTCAGCCTCCCAAGTAGCTGGGACCACAGGTGCATGCCACCACATCTGGCTAATTTTTAATTTTTTTGTAGAGGCAGGGTCTCTGTATGTTGCTGAAGCTGGTCTCGAACTCCTAGGCTTAAGCAATCCTCCTGCCTCAACCTCCCAAAGTGTTAGGATTACAGCCATGAGCTGTAATATTAAGCATGGTGTGTTCTTTGACATACACATTGTCTCTCTCTCCAAGGGAGACGAAGGGTGTGATTGCCTAGCCTAGAGTAGTCACACAGGAAGTGCTCAGGATATGTTAGTTTGACCTGAATATATTGAGAAAGAGCTTCCCTCATGTACACCCAGCCCAAAGTATCCAAGTTAGGTCACTCCTTCCCACTCCTTCCCTTACATGGATAGCAGAGATTGAGCCTTTCTTCCTGCAACCTGATTCAACCAGAGAGCAGCCCCAACATCTGGGGCATAGTATGTCTAGTGTTGGGGGTGTTGGGGCTACCCCATGGTTAAGTCTCAGAACAAATGGGGAACAGTAAATGAATCATTTCTGAAAAGGAGATTTTAAAAAAAAAAACAACACAGTAACAGTTGAATTGAAAATGAAACAGAAAATACTGGATTAGCTGGCACTCTCCAGTTGGTTATGGAAATCCATTTGGATCAAATAAGACCTTCCCCTCTCCTCACTGTTTATTCAAAAGCAATGCCAGATGTATGCATGGTATTTGTGGTTATTTTATTGTATTCTTGTTGCATTTAAGAAGAATAATCTTGACAGAATGAATCATGTAGCTGTTTTATTGCTGTGTGACCTTGTGTAAGTCACTGAACCTCTTGGAGCCTCAGTTTTTTGGTCTGTAAAATGAGAAACAGATAGAGCTTTTGTGAAGATTAGCAATAATATCCACAAGGCACCTGGTACATAATGGTGTAAAACTAAAATAATATTAAAATTCTACTTTTACTGGTTTTCCTCCCAGGAACTGAAATCTGTGTTGTACCTGAAAGTACCCTGCTTTCTAAGGTTTCACTTATTTTTCTTTTTTTTTTTATTTTAGATAATAGAACATATCACTTTCAGGCGGAAGATGAGCAGGATTATGTAGCGTAAGTAGTTTTGAAATAAAGGTGCAATGCCTTGGATTGAAAAAGCACCTCTCTGTTTACAATATACATTAACATTTTCTTTTCATTTGTAAGAACCTCACTTGGTGGCTCCATGCTTCTTTCTCGCCTGTGGGCCATCACATGTTGCTCTTCTCTCTGTCTGTGGTTCTCCCTCTTGTCTACTCAATAAGCTCTGGTACCTCCTGCAAGATTCTGCTCAAGCCTCACCCTCTCTGGGGTTATAGCTCCCTACTCTTTGCCCGCGGCCTCTTCATAACCTTCTGTGATCCTGTGGTGCATGTCTGCAGCCCTTTAGAGACCAAGAGCTTTTCGAGGGCAAGGACCATGCCTTATGCATCTTTTAATCACATTCCTTGCCCTCGGGAGGGATCTTTGCTCAGTTTTTGGTGGCCAAAAATATCAGCCAGCTTACCTGGACACTTGACCGTTATTGTAAGAGGAGCAGATGAGCCAGGCCCTGAAGGAAGGAAACTGGCATGTGCCTTTCACTGGGGTGAACAGAATCAATAAAAGGGAGCTTGATAAAGTGGAAAGGAACAGGTTGATATCACATACTCCTGGGTTGGAGTTTTGCACTCACCTGACCAGGTATGCAACCTTAGATAGTCCCTAGCCCCTTTTTTAAAACGCTAGCCCTGGTCCTGAGCTGTCTTTATTCCCTCTTCTTTCCTGTAGCCTGTCTAGACTGAAAAAGGCAGTGTGTGACTATTATAAATCTCAGCTGCTTGGGAGAGGGATATTTTTGTTAAAATGGGCAATTATTGTTCACTTTTTTTTTTATTATTTCTAATGAGTACTTGGGATAATTTGGACCAAGTTTTATAAACTGTCAAACTTCCTGTCCCATCAGTGGCACAGAATACATGCTATGTTCCTCTCTTATTTCTGGAGAGACACAGAATTCTGCTCATACCCTTTTTGCCTTACACTCACTTCTTTTCTCTCTCCCACTCACTTACTTTTGCTATTGCTAACACACACAATCTTCTCTGGGGAATTTTACTCTTTTCCCATTTCAAAGGAGAAATGATAAAGGATCAGAAAGAGAAGAGAACATGGGTAGAAAAGATACAGAGGTGGGAGGAACAGGGTGGGGAAAGAAAACTGAGAGAGAAGGTAGAAAGACAAAGGAAAAGGAGGAGAAGGGTCTAATTAGCTATTCATTATTTGAATATTTAATAATGCCAGCTGTATGCCAAGACTGTGCAAAGCCTTGAGAATACAACATTAAATTAGATGGAGCCCCTGCCCTGAAGGAACTGCATCTCTACTGCAGGAGGCTGTCAGTATGACATGGTGCAGGTGCTAAGTGTAAGGACAGAGGAGGCCATGTGCTGGAGGAATAGACTCGGGGCACACACCCTCATGGCTTCCACACCATGGAAGTGGAAGATAAGCCTGAGCTGGCTCATGAACATAGGGGAAGGTTGTAAATACTCTATGCTCCAGGCAGGAGGCTCTGATGGCACAGAAACAGGAGGATGGAATAGGAAGGAAGTGATTGATGACTTGGTGTTATGGGTATAGTGTTGGTAGACTGAAAGGTGACTAGAAGTCAATGAGGAAGAAGTCAGAGGCCTCGCCCTCCACGCACAGATTCAGAGAGGTACTATTTATAATAAAAATGGGTAATAGTTATTGAGATGTTACGTGCTAAATGCACTTCATGTCTTACTAATCCTCACAACCCCAGAAAGTAGGGACTTTTGTCCCTAGTTTCCAGATGAGGAAACAGTGGCACAATGTGCCCATGGTAACAGTCCTAGTAAGCTAGGATTTGAACCCGACAGAATTCCACAGTCACCTTGGAATATTGTTTCTCCTTCTCCGATTTCATTCTCTCCTCCTCATTTCCCTTTCTCAAAACCCTAAGTGAAACACAGGTGTGTAATTTGGGTGAGGCAGGGAACACAACCACTTTCTGTTTGTTCCCTTATGACTCAAACTCAGGCCTTCAATATTTTATTTACTCTTAGGACTTACAGGTAATTCAGTCCCAGTTTTGTTAAGAGATTGGTTTCCTGCCCATGAGACTTAACATTTTTCAGTAAAAGAATTACATGGCCCATCCTGAAGTTGTGCATTTTGCACTTTGCAGTTTTGTTTTGTTTTTGAGACAAGGTCTCACTCTGTCACACATGCTGGAGTGCAGTAGCGTGATTATAGCTCACTTGCAGCCTCAGTCCTCAGTCTCCCAGGCTCAGGTGATCCTCCTGTCTCAGCCTTGCAAGTAGCTAGTGCTACAAGCATGCATCACCACGCCCAGCTAATTTTCGTTTCTTTTTTTTTTTTCAGTAGCCATGAGGTCTTGCTGTTGTTACCCAGGCTGGCCTCAAACTCCTGAGCTCAAGCCATCCTCCCACCTCGACCCCACAAAGTGCTGGGATTACAGGCATGAGCTACAGTGCCCAGCCTGCATTCTCTCTGGGTGCTGGTGGTGAGAGGGGAACTTTGTTTTGAGTGCTGTAGGAGGTAATGGCAGTCCACAAAGAAAGCACATGCCCCAGAGGGAAGCCTTAGTTCTTCACTTACCTCCAGGTTACATAGAGGCAGTTTCACTGCATCATTGAGTTTATTTTTCATATGAAAGTGTTCGATGAAATTGAATGAAAAAATTTCTTCTCATTGAGGAAAATTCACAGAGAGCAGATGCATGTTAGACTCATTTGGCTTCTTGTCCAGGCTCTGCTGGCTAGTGGCTTTTTTTTTTTCCCCCCAGAGTCTCGCTCTGTTGCCCAGGCTGGAGTGCAGTGGCGCGATCTCGGCTCACTGCAACCTATGCCTCCCGGGTTCAAGCAATTCTGCTGCCTCAGCCTCGCGAGTACCTGGAACTAGAGGCGCGTGCCACCATGCCTGGCTAATGTCTTTGTATTTTTAGTAGAGATGGGGTTTCACCATGTTAGCCAGGATGGTCTCTCTCGATCTCCTGACCTCGTGATTTGCCCACCTCGGCCTCCCAAAGTGCTGGGCTTACAGGCATGAGCGTGGCTTTTTTTTTAAAAACCGAGATCTCTCTCTATGTTGCCCAGGCTGGACTTGAACTCCTAGGCTAGAGCAATCTTCCCGCTTCGGCCTCCCCAGTAGCTGGGACTACATACATGCACTATGGTGGTTAGTGGCTTTTTAACCTTAGGCAGATCATCTGGATTCAGTCTTCTCATCAGTAAGATGGGATTATGTACCTCGATTGCAGATTTTGAGAGGATAAGATATGTAAAGCCCTTAGCACAGTGCCAAGTTATTTTTTATCTTATAAAACTCAAAGCGACTTTTAAAGTATTAAAATACAATTATGCATTCTTTATGCTTTTGAGTATGCTTGTTACTTGAAAATAATTTAAAAGTTAAAGAATGTCACAAATGATCACTGTGAGTCTTAGTCCTTTTGAAATTTAGCCATTTCATTCCACCAAATTTGAATTATTTTCTCTAGAAAATTATCCTTTAAATATACTTTTTCTGATTATCATGACAAACTTCTTTATTTATTTGTCATGAGCTCCTGAGTAAAGAGGCAAATGGAAGGAACTCTGAAAAAGTGAGTCAACAAAAGTGTCTTCTTATCCTCATCTGGTCTGACACAATCCAGCCTAGGACCTTAGGCAAGTCATATAACTTCAGTTTCCTCATCTATAAAGTATTATAAACCCTAACTTAGAGGCATATTAGAAGATCCTACAGGTTGAGTATCCCTTATTTGAAATGCTTGGGACCACAACTTTTTTGGATTTCAGATTTGAGGTGTTCAATCTATATGTTAAAAATTGTAAGTATTTGGTGCATAGTAGATACTGGCCAATATTAGCCAAATGCTAGAATGCCTGAGGAAAGCAAAATAGAGGCTTTGCAGTCAAGTGAAAAATCCAGTAACATCAGTGCCGCTGATAAAATGCAGTAATCAGTCTTGTTGAACCCAGGTTCTTCATTTGTTTTTAACAAAA
The DNA here is from genome assembly GCF_028885655.2 of Pongo abelii. Taxonomy (NCBI): domain Eukaryota; kingdom Metazoa; phylum Chordata; class Mammalia; order Primates; family Hominidae; genus Pongo; species Pongo abelii. The sequence continues at coordinate 146,510,375 of NC_071992.2, read as the reverse complement.
CAGTTTCTAGTTTCTAATTTCAGACTAACTGATATAAAAAATACTGTTTTAATCTTCTGAAAGGTATAAAATCCCCCCATTCCTTCTGCATATGAATTCCTAGACTGTTGGTTTTGAAATGTTCAGTTTTCTGCATCACAGTAGTAGTTAAGCTGTGTATGTGCGTTTCTCCCAACATACTGAAGGTGAGCGCCACCTAGAGTCAAAGGTGTGACTTGCATTGTTCACATACTCCAAAAACATAATTTGGTTTTTAATTCTTATGCTGTCCCTATTGCTTATTCAAAGTCTTTTGTATAGTGCTTTGTTTCATATCCATTTCATTCAACGATATACAAAAAAATGAGAGACTCAGTTCTGAACCTCTGTATTGTCTGTTGAGAATAAACATTAGCTGTCTATACAGTAACTAAAAAAATTAACACTGGTTTGGAAATGTTTTTTATTTTCTTTTTGAGAAATAAATCTGGCTTTTTTCTCATTCATGAAAGTAATACAAGTTCATTATAGTTTTAAAAAATTATAGAAAGGCACAAAGTCGAGCAATTCCTCTATCAGTTGTTTTCTATAGAAAATCACTCAGACAACCGCTATTGACATATTGGTGAAATTCCTTTTAGCCTTTAATACATACATATATTTAAATTTGGGATTATATCATTATATTAGCCCGTTCTCACACTGCTATAAAGTTAAATACCCTAGACTGGGTAATTTATAAAGGAAAGAAGTTTAATTGACTCACAGTTCCACGTGGCTGGGGAGGCCTCAGGAGACTTACAATTATGGTGGAAGGGCAGCAAACATGTCTTTCTTCACATGGCAGCAGGAGAGAGAAGTGTGTGGAGCAAAGAGGGAAGAGCCCGTTATAAAACCATCAGATCTGAACTCACTCACTACCATGAGAACAGCATGGGGGAAACCGCCACCTTGATCCAATCACCTCCCACACGGGTCTCTCCCCAGACATGTGGGGATTATGGGGATTACAATTCAAGATGAGATTTGGGTGAGGACGCATATCCAAACCATATCAATCATATAATAGGTTTTTTTGTTGTTGATTTCACAAAACACTATATTACGAGCATTTATCCAATGTCACCCAAAAATTATTTGAAAATGTACACTTTCATGCCTGCTTAACTGTTCTACTTTGTGGTTATTTCAGGCCTTATTAATCAACTCCCTGTTGTTGGATTTTTAGGTTATTTTAGTAGCAAAGGGTTATTTTGTTTGGGACATACGGTAGTCATACTGTACATAAGTAAATAATCTGCAGTCTTCATTTAATATTATAAATGTCATCATGTTTTCATGTTAATATGCCTTTTTCATAAGTATAAATTTTTATGGCTGCTAATGAAATATCCCTTCATTTTCACTGTTAAGTGTTCCCACTGACATGGACTTGCAGAAAATACATACCTTTTTCTAAACTCCTTTTCCTGGCCCCTCTCCATTTCTCATCATTTCTTTCTCATCCTTGCATTGGATGGGTCCCTCATTGAGTTCTCTCCATTCCAACATTCCCTTTATTCAATATGCCCACACGGAAATGCAGTCTCCTTGTATATTCGTTCAAGTCCTCAGTTATATTGATTTTTTACTTTACTCATCTGCTCCTCTCCTCTCTCTCATTTTCCACTGTGTGTCACTTTCCATTCTTTAACTCTCACCTTCCTTCCAAGTTTGATTTCTTTGTTTTTCCTCACTTTATTGCTATTTTGGAAGGGGGCTTCTCTTTTGGAATTACTTGACAAAAGTAGATTTTTTTTTGCAGTGGCAAAAAAAAAAAAAAATGGCCATGCTCTTATAAAGGCTTTTTTCCTCTTATGTTTTTACCAACAGATGGATATCAGTATTGACAAATAGCAAAGAAGAGGCCCTAACCATGGCCTTCCGTGGAGAGCAGAGTGCGGGAGAGAACAGCCTGGAAGACCTGACAAAAGCCATTATTGAGGATGTCCAGCGGCTCCCAGGGAATGACATTTGCTGCGATTGTGGCTCATCAGGTTTTTGTCCCCATATTTGAACAAGCTTTTACAACATCCTTTCTCTTCCTGTAGAATATAAAATGATCTAGTTATTGAAAAACCTTAACCCCTATGGACACACTCACATACACAAACAAAACATGTATTCCCAACGTGATTTTTCCTACCGCTGAGCTGCTTTTACCTATGCTGTTTTCTGTAGCTGGAAAGCCCCCTCTTGCTCTCCTAGATGTCACTGCCAAAATACTACCTTTCCTATAAGGTTCAGGTATATAAGCACCGTGGACATTATGGAGAGAGTAGGGGGCATGGAGTCCACATTTTGTATCACTGTCCACCACTCCCAGCCTGGACAATCTCACACTGAGTCCCTTTAGTATTCTGATTTGTAGTTTCCTTATCCTAAAAAATGGGTCAGTAAACCTCTTGCTATGGCACGGTGGCTCACACCTGTAATCCTAGCACTTTGGGAGGCTGAGGCGGGCAGATCACTTGAGGTCAGGAGTTCGAGACCAGCCTGGCCAACGTGGTGAAACCCCATCTCTATTAAAAATACAAAAACTAGCTGGGCGAGGTGGCGGGCACCTGTAATCCCAGCTACTTGGGAGGATAAGGCAGAAGAATCATTTGAACCTGGGAGGCAGAGGTTGCAGTGAGCCAAGATTGCACCATTGCACTCTAGCCTGGGCGACAGAGCGAGACTGTCTCAAAAAAAAAGAAAAAAAAAATGGTGCATGTGAAATCAACTGACATGTGGTACATGATTTTCGTTCCTTCCTACTCAGCCACACCTTCCCTAACCTCTATATCACATTGAAGTCGCCTTCTCCCAAACTTTTATTTTCAAATAACACTATATTACCAGTGTATTGGCAACAGCTAACACTGAGTGTTCCCACTGTACTAAGAATCATGCTAGGTGTTTTGCTTATCTCAGTGAATCCTTGCAGAACCCCTGTGAGCAAGATCCCAATATTCTCATTTTACAGATGAGGAAACTGGGACTCAGAGAGGTTGAATCACTTGCATAAGGTCACACAGCTAGTAAGAGTCAGAACAAGGATGCAAACCTGGTATTCTTAAGCACTATGATATACTTTTTTTGCTGTTTTACTTGTGAAACTGGATTTTCTACACAAGAAGCCATAAGCACCTCAGAGAAGTCTCAGATTTTCTGCCATTATTGTGTACATGTGTGATAGTGACACACATAGTGTCAGGAAATGGCAAGCAGGTAGTAAAATCTCAAGCATTGACCAGTCAGGAAGAAGCTTGACCCAGAGAGAGAAACCTGAAGATTTGGCTAACATGGAAGTAATCGTTCCCATTGTTCTAGGGCTATTGGAGGTTGTAGAAAAAAGGCCTTAGGTCACTGAAAGAAACATTTGGTGTTCAATATTTACAGCTGTCTTATTATAAGAAGTGCTCATGGGGAGGCCATGACCAAGAACTGTTGAGGTTAATGTTAGTTGCAACTTGGAGGTGAATGGTGGCTATGGAATCCACTCCCCTGTGAGCAGTACTTAATAGGTCTTCAATCCATCACTGTCAGAGGTGATACTGGCAGTGAGGGAACATCTCTCACAGGCCTAGAGGTGTTGCATAGGATCTCTTAAGAAAAGCCTTTCTCACTTTTTCACAAGGATAAAGTGCTTAATTTTGTTTTCAATTCAGTATCAAAGGGAAACTTTTATGGTAGCCCCTAGGCTAAACCTCAAGAGTCCATTTCTTCCATTTAAGTCTTTCCTTCATAGTTCTTAACAATTTGTACTACTATTGTTTTAGCTTCCTCTGTAGTTGGCACACTGAAATTAGATGTCTTTTTTGTTTCATTGTCTTCAAAATTCTTTCCACAGAACCCACCTGGCTTTCAACCAACTTGGGTATTTTGACCTGTATAGAATGTTCTGGCATCCATAGGGAAATGGGGGTTCATATTTCTCGCATTCAGTCTTTGGAACTAGACAAATTAGGAACTTCTGAACTCTTGGTAAGTAGTGACCTGTACTTGGGAAGAATGATATTATTGTCATGAGTAATTTTAATATATTGTTTTGGATTTTCTTTGTGTGTCTGCTGAGTACAAAGAATTATAATTCCTGAATTTTGTGAGTTTGCATAGAGGTTTAAAATGTAACTTCTGTGGTGTGTAAAGTTGACTTTCTATTTCCTGTTTGAAGAAAGGATGAATCATACATGTCTATAAGTAGCTCAGTGAAATTGGTTCTTTTCTTTTGGGATGGGCTTCTTCAAAACTACATTTTTCTTTATGAATTAGTTTTCATATAACTCGTGGAAATAGCAGTTAAACTCAAACGTTCACATTACCTCATGGCTTCTGTTGTAAATAATGACTAAAGAGTTTATCTCAATTTTATTTTTATTATTTCTAAGGTTGTAAAAGTACACATGAATTACGAGTGGCTTGTTAACTATTGTCATAAAACCAGCTACTCTCGAACCATAACTTCTTTAGGTAGTAAGGGAAGAAATTGTGAGAAGTTGTGGTGCTTAGCTTCTTAATCCAAAAAGGGGTTATGTACACTTAAACTTGTTTTCCTTTAACCTCTGCCCTTCCCATCATGAGTCACCCAGATTTGGAGTTGTCATCAGGTCCCAGTTGCTCCCCGAGATATACCAAAATACAGAAGGAGAGCCTACTTGGCATCCCCCAAGTAGGATGCCTACTGGACAGATGCCCTGTTTTGCATAATTTTAACACCTGGTGCACTGTGAGAGAGTCTTTGTACTAAGAGTGAAATTTTTAAAATAAAGTATGACTTCTCAGACAGGAGGCTCACCCTTGAGCAGAACCTGAGTGAACCTGGGCTCAAAAAAAAAGCTGAAAGTCTAGCTTATCATTAGCCTTACCCAAAAAGGGCAGTTAGTGACCCAGCCAGCAGCCCTGGCCATCTGAGCATTCACTAAGCAATTGTGATCTGTCTTGTGTTCTATCCCCAATACAAGACATTCCTTCTAATTTAGAAAGTAGGAAGTTACCATGCTGATACTCGGCTCCCTATCCCTGAAGTTCACTTCAGGATTGTAGAGAAAAGACACAGACCTAATACCTGTAACACATTCTTCTTTAGTGCAGAAATGATGTCCCTCATCTCCTTGACCTGTATTAATTAAACCCAGTTTTACAACAAGAAAGAAGAAAGTCCAAATCCTAAATGTTTGCCATGCAATAAACCCAAGATTTTTTCCCTCAAAGACATGGTTGCATGTATGTTTCTTAAACCTTGCATCCCAAAATTACATAAAATGATTAGAGGCCCTTCAGAACAAATTTTCTTAGAATGCTCTTGAACCCAGGAGCAAAATGGTTCCTGGGTCCTCTGCTGCCTGCAGCATCTTAATCTGTACCCAAATATAAAGTAATCCTATGTCCTTTTCTGTCCTGGGAGTAAATTTGTTCAATATAAAAAGGAAAGGTGATGGTGGTTGAAAAGCTATTGCTGTTTATTAAAAGTTTAACCTAGACTCACATATGGAGCCTGCTCTCTGTAATCTCATATAGTTTGTATGTGTGTAGGACCAGATTCTGTTCTAGCATTTATCACATATTTGTAGACATGATTGATTTCCTTGTCAATGGCCCCACTAGACTATGAGCACCTATGGAAAGGGAACATAGTTTACCCATCTCTGTATTTCCAGCACTTAGTTGGGTGCTTGGCACATAGTAGATGCTCAGTAAATATTTGTTGACCAGATGGACGGTGGTTTGTATTCTAAGTCAAATGAGGGAAAATATATATTTATAAATCTCAAAAGCAAATAATAGGAGACTTTTAACTAGTAGCAAAGAGTTTGCTATATTGTGGTTTGTTTGTTTGTTTTTTCTGTTACAGCTGGCCAAGAATGTAGGAAACAATAGTTTTAATGATATTATGGAAGCAAATTTACCCAGCCCCTCACCAAAACCCACCCCTTCAAGTGATATGTAAGTATTTCTGATATATTGAACTTTTTTTTAACCGTTCTATAATTGTTTTTCTACCCTCCCAAAAAACTTCTTAGTTTTTTTTTTTGGCTGGGTGCAGTGGCTCACACCTGTAATCCCAGCACTTTGGGAGGCTGAGGCAAACGGATCACGAGGTCAGGAGATTGAGACCATCCTGGCTAACACGGTGAAACCTGTCTCTATTAAAAATTTTTAAAAAATTAGCCGGGCGTGGTGGCAGGCACTTGTAGTCCCAGCTACTTGGGAGGCTGAGGCAGGAGAATGGCATGAACCCGGGAGGCGGAGCTTGCAGAGAGCCAAGATCGCACCCCTGCACTCCAGCCTGGGCAACAGTGCAAGACTCCATCTCAAAAAAAAAAAAAAAGTCTTTAGTTTTTTACAGTGTTTGTTTGTTTGTTTGTTTTCCAGAGCAAACCCCATTGTCAGGGGAAAGCAGAACAAAGAAAAGTGTTTAGAAATGTATTTCCAGGATGCACAGATTCTTTTCACCCTCACCTTCCCCTAGGTAGCTGCAGCTGAGCACCTGCTCTGTGAAGCACAGATTGTCATGGGGGCAGTTCTCTCAAAAACATGGTATACTGTGATGAGTAAGAGACATTCAAAGACAATGGGAGATTCCTATTAGCCTGGCAAGAATCCAAATGCTTAAAAACCCACTCAGTAAGACTGTGGGGAAACTGACATTCTGTCTCATAATATTGCCAGTGGGCATACAAAATGGTACACTATGAAAAACAAATTAACCATATTTACCAAAATTATAAATGTACCCTTTGACTCGGCAGTCCCACTCCTGGGAATTTATTCCTATTCTGTAATACAAAAAGATTAGGAACAAAACAAGTATCCATCTGTAGGCATCTGACGAAATACTCTATGGTAGAGCCACACAACAGAACACTATGCAGATGAAAAAAAAAAAAGCACAAATTACACTGAAAGGTTTTTCAAAAGTTAATTTGATCAAAAAACTACCATGAACAAATAAGACCTAAGTTTTACTTTACCAACTTGGTAACAGCAAGTGCTCAAGCACATACACAGTGCAGTCTTGCCCACACCAGCATTTTTTAAATGTTTGCGTGACCCAAACCTTGAAGGCACGGCTGCCAGATGAATGTCATAACGACATGGATTTTTATGTCCTGTTTCTCATGTGGGAAGCAGCATCAGCGCCACCTGGTCAGCTTTGTACCTCATCTAGTCATTTGGCCTCTGTAAGACTTTCGCCTTCAAAATGTCTGTTATTCTCCAGTATCTCTAATGTAGTGGTTAAGGTCATAGATTTTGAAGCCAGAGTGCTGGAATTCATATTATAGCTCTGCCACTTCCTAAACTGTGTGACCTTGGACAAGTAACTTTAATTGTCTCTGCTTTCGTTTCCTCATCCAGAACATATATCTACCTCATAGGGTTGTGGTGACAATTAAGGGGCTTGAATAAAAAGTGCTTGGAGCAGCATTTGGTCTATAGTTAGTGCTGTGTAAGTATCTGTTATTATTATTATTGGTCTGTAGTAAGTGCTGTGTAAGTATTTACTACTACTATTATTACTTCCTTGTTTGGCCAGTGACCCAGAAGCATAGAGTGAACCTCTCGTAACATGCAGTTTGATCACTCATTTAGTTGTTGATCAAATCCTTATGAGGCAGCTTCCCTACTTCAGGCACTCTTGTAGGTGCTGAAGATACAGTAGCAAACAAGACAGAGTTTCTGTCCTGCTTACATTCTGAGGAGATGAAAACACAGGAAATTAAAAAGTCAGTCATACAATTACACATTGTATTAGGTGTTATGAAGAAATTACAACAAGAGGAGGTGTTGAAGTGTGTGGGGAATGTGGAGGGGGTATTTTTTTCAAGTTGAAGTTGGGGAAAGTGCAGAATTGAGGGGCATAAAGCCCCGCTCCCTGGGGGAAGCAGCCAGGCAGCTGGAACAGTCATTGTGGGTGCCCCAAGGGGCAGTAAGGCATATTTGAGCTATGTCATGAAGGAAGATGTGGCGGGAGAGAACTGAGCAAGAGGGAGATGCGGGGGAATGCTGGGCAAGATGGAGATGGAGCCAGATCATGTAGGTCAAGGACTGCCTGGGGATTTGATTGTAAGTGTGATTGAGAGGTTTTAAACAGGAGTGGCATGATCTGAGTTATTTTCTAAATTGAGCATATGTTCTTTTTTTTTTTTTTGAGATGGAATTTCACTCTCATTGCCTAGGCTGGAGTGCAGTGATGCAATCTTGGCTCACTGCAACCTCTCCCTCCCGGGTTCAAGTGATTCTCCTGTCACAGCCTCCCGAGTAGCTGGGATTACAGGCATGCGCCACTATGCCCGACTAGTTTTTTGTATTTTTAGTAGAGAAGGAGTTTCTCCATGTTGATCAGGCTGGTCTCAAACTCCCGACCTCAGGTGATTTGCCCACCTCGGCCTCCCAGTGTGCTGGGATTACAGGCATGAGCCACTGCACCCAGCCTCTTAAACTGATCATATGATATTGGTTCTCAACCAAGGGTGACTTTGCCCCCAGAGGATACTTGGCAATGTCTGGAGATACTCAGTTGCCATGACTTGGTCAGGTGCTACTGGCACCCAGTGGGTAGAGGTCAGGGATGGTGCTAAACATCCTACAATGCATAGGACAGCTGTCAAGAGAAAAGAATTTACCCAGCCCCAAATGTCAGTAGAGCTGAGGTTGAGAAACCCAGCTGTAGCTGATGTGTGAAGGACAGACTTGCGGGGAGTGTGGCGGGGCCTGGGTGCCTATGGAAACAGACAGAGGAGAAGCTGTTAGAATAGATCCACTGAGCACTGAAGGTAAACTGGACAAAGGTGGTAGCAATGAATATAATGAAATGTGGTTGACTTTCCAATATATTTTGAAGGGAGAGCCAACAGGATTTGCTAGTCAGTTTTCATATGAGATGTTTAAGACTCAGTCAAGATGACACCTAAGGTTTTACATCTAGGTAAATAGATAGTAGCATTAACAAAAACGGAGCAGATAAAGAGAGGACTGGGTTTAAGGGGACAGAGGAGAAAAGTCTTTATCAGCCATAGGACTAGAATTCTAGTGTCCAGATTTCCAGACAAATCTATTTTCCACTCTCCCTATTACTCCAGTGTCAGAAAACGTTAAATTGCCAGGGGACCATGGGCTGAGTGCCCATAAAAAGTTGAAGGCATTGTGCCTAGTAAGAGGCCAGTTACTTCCTATGGCCACAGAATTAGAGACCTAAGGGTAGAGGTGATTTTCAAGGTGATCATGTGATACCTGAGCACCCTCTGCATCATTGCTTCCACATAATTGCGTGGCATCTGCGTGATATTTCCAGTGACAGGAAGCCACCTGCAGACATTCCTGAAACGCAGATGAATGCATGGAAACAGTAATCTAAGACCTACCTCCCGGCAACTTTGCATCTTTAAGCCTAGTTCTGGCCTCCCGGATAATAATGGGAAGGAAGCTTTCAAATGAACCCCTAACATGTGCATCCCTCTTTGTTCCTTACCCATAATCTTGCTTCCTTGGAAGGCAGCTATGATTACTAACATTTTACAGGTAAGGAAACTGAGATTCGGTGAGAACTTGATTTACCCTGGGTCACATAGTTAGCACGTGGTCTCAGACTTGAATCGAGCCATTTAATTTTTAAATCTGCTCTATCCATCAGCACAGCAGCTGCCTTTCACACTTTATATAAGACACATGCAGCAGAGGCCTCAGAAGCCAGGCTTGGGCCGTTCTTTTGGTTACTGGAAGTCCTCTAATTCATCAGGCTCTTGCCATCCTAAAAGGACTTTGACCTAAGCATAAGGGACACCCATGAGCATAAGATTTTGGTTATTTAGTAGAATCAGTTGGTCTCTTCTCAACTGCACAGGGTTGAAAAAAGACCAGAGGCTGTGTGCCATCATCAACCAGCTCAACTGTTTTTACTGCCAACCCAGAATGAAAGAAAAAGGTACCAGCACAGTGTTAAACTGTGTTGCCTGACTGTGGGGTGTTGGAAACAGTAGCAGCTTCCACAGGTGGAATGCATATTTTTGAGCAAGAAAGTTTATGTCCTTTGTGTTAGAGCCCTCTCAGAAGGAAGAAAACACTTCTTAGGCACTGTATATCCTTTAATTCAAAATATACCAATGTCTTATCCCAATTTTCAGGTTTAAAAAAAAAACCTGAAGCTCATGACGATTAAGCAGTTTCCTATGGTCACACAGCTGGGATGCTGTAGAACTAAGATTTAATCCAAAGTTCATTTACTGTCTTTATTAATTAGCTCATGTAACTGGGAAATTCAAGGGGTGGATTCAGGTACAGCTGGATCCAGGCAGTCAGACAGCATCACATGGACCCTAGCGCTCTTTCCCTGACTCCTACCTCTCCTTTCCTCTGAGCTGACTTCCATTTTAGTCTTTCCCCAGAGGTGGTCAAGGCGACCATTAGGCCACTTAGGTCATATACTCACCCCTGTGGCTGGGAGGTGAGTTCAGTCCCACCAGAAACACTTGAACTGAAGTAAAGAAGGTGATTCCTCAAGAGAAGGAAAAAGTACCACACCCTTTCAGACTTTGGGCATGTTATCCATGTGGTCTCCTGCTGCCATACTGAACCTGTGCAGGAAAGACAGCTCATCTTCACCCCTTTGGAGCTCAATGCCTACCCTGGGGGAGTAGCTTCAGTGACATCCTTTCTGAGCCTTAGTTTCCTCACCTATAAAATAGAGAGTTATGGCCGGGTGCAGTGGCTCACGCCTGTAATCCCAACACTTTGGGAGGCCAAGGCAGGAGAATTGCTTGAGCTCAGGAGTTCAAGACCAGCCTGGGCAACATAGTGAGACCTCATCCTTTTAAAAATTTTACAAAATAAAATTAAAAATAGGGAGTTATATCAGACGACTAAAATCCTTTCCATGAAACTCTGAAAACTTTTAATTGGTCTTTCAGAATGTGTTTAACTTCTTAAATTTTTTAATTTCTTCATATGCTTATGTATCAGAGTTTGAAGTATTTATAAATAGTTGATTTCTCATGCTGTTGGTCAAGGTGAAAAAGAAATCTATGATTTATGTGCCCATTTACTTTGTAACTGTATCTATTACTTGTATATATTAGTAAATATATATTATTTTCTTTATTCTGTCTCTGTTGGAGTAATTTGGTCTAAAACCTGGTTTATTTGAATGGTGAAAAGAAGCATATCTTAATTAAAATAACTTCTCAAGAGAAATGTTTGTCAGAAAATGTAAACCTTTCTTAGCACTTGGAAAATAAAAATTATTTATTTTGTTCTGTTTTAGGACTGTACGAAAAGAATATATCACTGCGAAGTATGTAGATCATAGGTTTTCAAGGAAGACTTGTTCAACTTCATCAGCTAAACTAAATGAATTGCTTGAGGCCATCAAATCCAGGGATTTACTTGCACTAATTCAAGTCTATGCAGAGGGGGTAGAGCTAATGGAACCACTGCTGGAACCTGGGCAGGTAAGGCCTCACTAAAATCATAGGATAAAAAGTAATGCAGAAAATCAGTTTAAAAGATGACTTACTTTAACATTATACCATATAATGAGATTCTTATACATTGGGTGGCCATGTCTAAATCAAGAGAATATGAGAGTGAAAAGGTGTGCTCCTTATGATTACTTGGGGGCAACTGATATATATGAAGCCTCCATTGGCAGAGCATATTATCGACTTACTTATACTTTTCCTTCCCTCTTTAGGAGCTTGGGGAGACAGCCCTTCACCTTGCCGTCCGAACTGCAGATCAGACATCTCTCCATTTGGTTGACTTCCTTGTACAAAACTGGTATCGTTTTTGTTTTCTCTGTTGAATTACCTGAATATGCCTTATAAATTAACACTAACCAGTCCTATCAGTGGCCTAGATCGGGAATTGGCAAGCTTTTTCTGTGTTGTGCTAGATATAAAAATTATTTTTGGCTTTGCAGGCATGAAGTCTCTCTGTCAGCTATTCGCTTCTGCCATGGTAGTATGAAAGCAGCCATAGACAATGTATAAACAAGCAAGTGTGGCTGTATTCCAATAAAACTTTATTATTGTATTTATAAAAACAGACAGTGAACCAGATATGGCCTACAGGCCGTACTTTGCCGTCCCTTAGCCTTTATAAATGTAAAATTATGTCCGTATCCAAAAATCTGCTGCACAGATTGGACGCATTTCCTAACCATTAGGAGAGGTTAAAAGAGAGAAGACTTAACAGCACAGGTCAACCAGATTTGTAAGTTTTCATTGTTCCTAAATTTAATATGTGTGTGGCTGGATCAGTAGCTCGAAATTCAAGTTTGGGATATACTGATGGAAGTATAAGAGTGAACATAGGAAATTTGGACTTGCTGGATTCTTTATTCTTTATCTGTTCTGTAAGCAACGGATGATGAGGAGGAACTGGAGCTCATCTAAAGAAGAAGATCAAAATAGTGAGGGGATTTGAACCCATATAGAAAGAATGGTACATAGACACAAGCCAAATTGTATAAAGGTCCAGGTATCTTCCTCAGAGACAATATAGCGTAGTGGCTGAAAGCATTGGCTCCAGAGATAGATTACCTGTGTTCAAATATCCCTGCTTCACCATCCCTATCTTGAAAATCTTGAAAGCAAGCACTTCAACCTCTCTGCGCTTCAGGGTTTTTTATCTGTAAAAGAGGTTATTATTAGTACTTACCCCATCAGATAGTTGTAAAGATTCAATGAACTAATACATGTAAACGTTAAGAAACAGTGTCTGTCCCATAGGACCTGGCACTCTAAGTAAGTGCTGGCTGTTATCACTGTATTGCTTATAAATCTAGGTTAGAAACATCATAATTTTCTCTATTATAATAATTAGGTCTCAAATTTGACTCAGTTGTCAGCACAAAAATAAGTGGCTAATATATGGTTTTAAGGTATAGAGTAAGTCATTTTTTTCTAATAATCATCTAATTTTTCAGTGGGAACCTGGATAAGCAGACGGCCCTGGGAAATACAGTTCTACACTACTGTAGTATGTACAGTAAACCTGAGTGTTTGAAGCTTTTGCTCAGGAGCAAGCCCACTGTGGATATAGGTAAGAGTGTGTCCCATTGTCTTCATGACTGTAGTAAGAGCGTGTGTTGCACGGTACAGCGTAATTTGATTATTGTTCCTTGCCTTCTTAAGGTGTTTCCTAGATAATTATGCAAATTAATTTTTTCCCTATTTCAGTTAACCAAGCTGGAGAAACTGCCCTAGACATAGCAAAGAGACTAAAAGCTACCCAGTGTGAAGATCTGGTAAGCAAAAATGGGCGTGGGAGATTTATTAGACATTGGCTGCCTTAAAAGTGTCATTCTGAGAAGCTAAAATTGAATATTAAAAATGCAGATTCTTTTTTTTAACATTGGCTAAAGAAAATCAGAAAAGCAATGTGCTACATTAGAAAAAGTGGTAAAATGATAAATTTGTCATCCACTTGTGTTTGGAATGCAGTTAAAGGAGGTGAAAGGCATTACACAAGTATTATTACCAGATCGACTTGTGGATTGAGGTCATGCTTTTTATTTCCCAGACCATTAGACTTTCTCTGCAGCTTAACAGTAGAGAATTATTTGAGAAGCAGCTCCAAAAATTGGGCAAGTAAAGCTCAGAGTGTAGTGGTCTTCAAAATGTTAACACACTGTTCTCCCAGCCCCTCCCCTTCCTGTACACACTCACCTTTTTTGACCCCACTAGTTCTTGCTTAGCAAGTCGGGGCCTTCACATTAGTGTGATACTCTTGAGTTTCCGCTAAGTGCCAGGTTCCAGGCCCACCAGTTGGGCCTTTTTATTCTTAAAAGTATCCTTTGAGACAATTATCCCTGTTCCCATTTTATGAATGAGAAAATGGGGCCACAGATTGGACTGGGACCTTAAAAGCCTACCTCTTAAACTTCAAAGACTCGTTTTGCCTTTCAGCCAGGAATTTGCAAGTTTGAGGCCCATTTAATAAGAAGAAAGCTTTTAATTTTGGAGACAAGTCATCAAAATAAAGAAGGCTCTGCCTGCAGTTGTTTGCATTTCTTCTTGAGCCTGTCACATAGCAGTGCAGCTTGTCTAATCAGAGTGTTGCCTGTAGTACACCTACAGATGATTCATTGAAAACTAGGAATAAGGTGGGATTTGCTCAGTGTTTATATAATATTGGGATGTTTCAGCATTTAAATTAAAATGGTGCACATTTGCTGTTCCTTCCAGCTTTCCCAGGCTAAATCTGGAAAGTTCAATCCACACGTCCACGTAGAATATGAGTGGAATCTTCGACAGGAGGAGATAGATGAGAGCGATGATGATCTGGATGACAAAGTGAGTGTAAATTATGTCCTCGAATTCTCAACAACTACCCCAGCTTTTCTACTCTGTGTAGACAAGATCCATTTTTGGTGAGATTGATTGATTGTGGTTTTATGATCTGATGTATCAGGGCCATTTATGTTGTTCAGTCCTTATTGGGCACCATTTAACAGCTATGTTAAGGTTGTCCAGAGAAACAGAGCCAACAGAATAGGGAGAGAGAGAGAAATTTTTTTTAAGGAATTGGCTCACATGATTGAAGGGGCTGTCAAGTTCAAAATGCACAGGGCAGGCCAGCAGGCTGGAAATCCCAGCAGGAGTTAATGTTGCAGTCTTCAGGCTAAAGACAGTCTGGAGGCAGCATTCCTTCCCCTTTGGGGGACCTCAGTCTTTTTAAGGCCTTTCTTTGGCTGATTAGGTGAGGCACACCCACATCATGAAGGGTAGTTCCCTTGACTCGAAATCTACTCATTTAAATGGTAATTGCATCTAAAAAATTCCTTTACAGCAACATCCAGACTAGTGTTTGACCAAACACCAGGACTCTGTAGCCTGTTGACACATAAAATTAACCATGAAGCTGGGCATGGTGGCTCATGCCTGTAATCCCAGCGCTTTGGGAGGCCAAAGCAGAACTATCGCTTGAGACCAGGAATTTGAGACCAACCTAAGCAAAATGGTGAGACCCTGTCTCTACAAAGTGAATAGATCAATCAATAAAACGTGGTGGTGCTAGTTGACAAGCTGAGGCAGCAGGATTGCTTGAGCCCAGGAGTTTGAGGCTGCAGTGAGCTCTGATTGTACTACTGTACTCTGACCTGAATGACAGAGCAAGACCCTGTATCTTAAAAAAAAAAAAAAAAAAAAAATTAACCTTCAAAACAAGTAATTAGTAAGTAAATAACAGTTGTTATTTATTGAACATAATCATGCACCATATAATAACATTTCAGTCCACAACACACTGCATATTCAATGGGGATCCATGTAAGATTAAAATGGAGCTGAAAAATAGCCATCACCTAGTGAGGCCATAAATGTCATAATACCGTAGTGCAACACATTCCTCAAATGGTTATGGGGATGCTGGTATAAACCAACCTACTGCACTGAGTTGTATAAAAATGTACAGTAATGTCGTAGGCCTTCACTCACACCCAGAGCAGCTTCCAGTCTTTCCAGCTCCATTGATGGAAAGTGTCCTACATAGATGTACCATTTTTTAATCTTATATAACTTGTTTTTATCTTACCTCTTCTATGTTTCGATACACAAGTAATTACCATTGTGTTACAGTTGTTTACAATGTTTAGTATAGTAGCATGCTGTACAGGTTTGTAGCCTGGGAGCAATAGGCTATAGCATATAGCCTAGGTGTGTAGTAGGCTCTCCCGTCTAGGTTTGTGTAAGTATACTCTATGATGTTCGCACAAGAACGAAATCACCTAACACATTTCTTAGAATGTATGCCTGTCATTAAGGAATGATGTTCATTAAATATGGATTAGACAGATTTAAGCGCTTACGTTATCTCAGATCATCTTTATTGAAAGTCCATAACCGAGTGCTGTGGCTCACACCTGTAATCCCAGCACTTTGGGAGGGTGAGACAGGTGGATTCCTTGAGCTCAGAAGCTTGAGACCAGCCTGGGCAACATGGCGAAACCCTCTCTTTACAAAAAATACAAAAATTAGCTGGCCGTGGTGGTGCGCACCTGTGGTCCCAGCTGCTCGGGAGGCAGAGGTGGGAGAATCATCTGAGCCCGGGAACTCAATCAAGGCTGTGATGAGCCAAGATTCTGCCATTGCACTCCAGCCTGGGTGTGGGTGTCTGAGTGAGACCCTGTCTCAGAGAAAGAAAAAAAAAGTACATAATGGACATTGTTATCCCCATTTTACAGAAGAGAAAACTTACAAAGAGAATTTAGCAACTTGTCTAAAGTCTCCCAGCTAGTAAAGACAGTTTGGAGGATTAAACCCAGTTCTCACTGAGTTTTCCTTATAAGCAGTTAACTACCTCTGAAAGTTCATTCATGCATTAATTGATTGTCTATGTATTGGACATTTCCTGTATCACAGGCAGGATGTAAGGAATGGCCAAAGAGGTCCTCAAAGCCTTAACAACTTTAAGAGGAAATAAATTATAATACAATGTGATAATCATTATAAGAGTTTGGAAAAATTCCTGAGAGCTATTCAGAGGACCAAGCAGCTGCGTTAGTCTACCTTCTCAAGGACATTGGAAACGGGTTTCTAAGGATAGGTAGAAGCTTGCCAGGGAAGGAAGTGGGGTGGAATGCATCATTCCAGAACACCATGTGCCAAGGGAAGGAGTTATGGTAGAGCCTGGATGTTGGAGGAATGGAGAGAAGCACTGTGTGTGAGACGCATTCACCTGGCTGGGTGGGGAGAGGCAGGCAGCTGCCTTGTAGAGTCAGGCAAACCAGATCAGGATGGCTTTGTGGGCCAGGTTTGGCCTTTGGGTTTTTGTGCAAGCAGTCAGAAGCCCACAGAGGTTTATCGTCTAAAGAGCAAGGTTTCCCACCAGCTCTGGCTGCAGTGTGGAAAATGGACTGGAGGAAGGAAACTGGAGAAGGGGCCATTCTGGAGGCTAGAGCTGCAGTGGGAGCTGGTGAGCACCTGTACTAGGAGTGGCTTCGAGGGGTATTTCCAAGGTGAATGCAGGAACCAGGGACTCCAGGTGACACTGAGGTTTCTAACTTGGGCAGTTGAGTGGATCCTGATGCCATCACCGCAAGCGCAAATACCAGAGACACCTCATGGGCCATTGGTTTGGAACACAAGTTATTGGGGTTGGATTTACAGATCTGTAAGTCATTATTGTGTAGGGGGCAGTGGGTGTGAATCCGTTTACTTTGCAGGGGGATATAAAATGAGAAATGAGGCAAAGAAAGAACTTCAACGTTAAAGGGTTGAGCAGGGAAGAAAACTTAATGTAGCAAATTAGAAATAGGTGGAAATACTATTCAAATGTTGCTGAAAAAGTCCTGCATTCTGAAGGTGTTTGCTTATTAAAAGTTAAATCTACCTGTGACCTTACTGTGCTTCTGACACTGCTGCTGATCCTAACCAGTGTTCACTAGTGTGATTATTCATAGTGGTGAACGATATGAAAGTGTGGTGTCTAGATCCTTCCCTTGTACTGTGTCAGCATCATGAGGCTCATTGTGGCTGACCTCATAAAGCTCAGAGAGCCACAGGAACCCAGATTCCCACCTGAGCCCGCCCTGCGGAGGCCCTCTGTACACATGAAGCATGGTCCTTGATTATTATCTCACCTTCTTATTTCATCTGCCAGCCAAGCCCTATCAAGAAAGAGCGCTCACCCAGACCTCAGAGCTTCTGCCACTCCTCCAGCATCTCCCCGCAGGACAAGCTGGCACTGCCAGGATTCAGCACTCCAAGGGACAAACAGCGGCTCTCCTATGGAGCCTTCACCAACCAGATCTTCGTTTCCACAAGCACAGACTCGCCCACATCACCAACCACGGAGGCTCCCCCTCTGCCTCCTAGAAACGCCGGGAAAGGTATGGGCTTTGAGAAGGGCTTGTGACTCCATCCTCGAAGGGCTTGTGACTCCATCCTCAGAGCTGATAGTCTAGCCAGCTTTGAGGTAAGAATTGCAAGGTACATTTGAGTGGCGTGGATCGTGTTGTCAGGAGCAGCTTGAAATAGGGACCATGCCATTTGCCAGGTACCAAGAGCAGGACAGGCAGTGCTGTGGGCACTCTGTGCATTATTTGTGTTAACCTTACAACAATCCTGTGAAGTATGTGCTTTTGTGCCCATTTTACAGAAGAGGAAACTAAGGCTCAATGAGATACACTGACCTGCCCAAGGTCACACCACTGGTAAGAGGTAAAGTTGAGATTCAATCCGAGGTCCACGTGGCTCCAGAACCTGTACTTTTTATAATGTGGAGTGGAGTTTCGGTTCTCTGGATAGTTACTTTTCTCTACATTAAAATGCCACTCTTTTGAAGATGCTAGTAGTACTAGTGGTAGTTAATAGTTATGGAGCACTTGCCTTATGAGAGGCTCTACGCCTAGTACTTCTTTTGTAATCATCTCAAAATTAGGTAGGTACTATTATGCAGTTACTGGCATCATGTAAATTAGGGGATTTGTTCAGAGATACTGAGTAATTGGCCTGTAGTTCTCAGCCTGGGATTCTAACCCAGGTTCTGTGTGACCAAAGCCCATTCTCTTGTACTCTCTAATGAGGATCATTTTTCCAGAGACAGTACTTGGAGAGGAATTTTTTTTTTCCCTTGAGACAGGCCTTTCTCAGTCGCCTCCATCTCCGGGGCTCAAGTGATCCTGATCCTCCCACCTCAGCCTTCCAAGTAGCTGGAACCACAGGTGTGTGGCACCATGCCCAGCTTTTTTTTTTTTTTTTTTTTTTTTTTTTGTGGTAGAGATGAGGTCTTGCTATGTTGTCCAGGCTGGTCTTGAATTCCTGTACTCAACTGATCCTCCCGCACTGACCCCTCAAGGTGCTGTGATTACAGGCTTGAGCCACTCCGCCCAGACGAGGAATCCCACTCATAGGAGGGTTGTTGTGCTGTGAGTTGTCAAATGTCTCACAGGGCTGGCGCCTCAGGCTAACATTAAAGTGTTGCCCCAGCCAGTAGGGATAATTGAGAGGTACCCAGAGCTATAGCTTCAAGTTTGGTCTTTGCCAGTGAATCCAAATGCAGGTTTCTCCCTGTGTGCTCAGCTCGTGCTCCCACAGGTTTCATGGCCTCTCGCTACACAATGCCATGCCTATTTGAATCACACTAGGGCTATTTTCTGGGAAATGTGAGCTTTATTCAAAACTGTTTTTTCAGAGCTTATTCTCTATTGAAATAGTGTTATAAATGGGAGCTGTGTTCTTAGAGAGACCCCAAATGGCCTCATAGATCATAAAGTAATAGAGAAAAGTTAAAATAATGCTTTGGCATGAACAGCTATCCTCAAAGATAACCAGTGGCCACACAGTAATAGTGCATGTAAGCCAAAGGTCTAACCCACCAGTGTTTTCTTACCATTCCATACATTGTACTAAAATGTGTGTTTTTAAATCACTCACATATCAAGCTGCAGGTCTGTAGTGTAAGAATGCTGTGTTGCTGCTTGCCTGTGGGTAATGACATT
The DNA here is from genome assembly GCF_028885655.2 of Pongo abelii. Lineage (NCBI taxonomy): Eukaryota > Metazoa > Chordata > Mammalia > Primates > Hominidae > Pongo > Pongo abelii. The sequence goes on along the minus strand of NC_071992.2, from coordinate 146,490,934 downwards.
CCCCATCAGGGTAGCAGTCTGACATAGAGCAGAGATTCTCTTTCTGCACCCTACAGAGGACTGTGAGAAGCCTCCAGATCAAATACAATAATGGAAAAAGTGACTGAAAGAGTTCACATCTCCTGAGTGTGGTTACCAACATAGCAGTGGGGACTTATCTAGACAGGCACAGCCTATGCCTGTTCGGAGAGCCTCTAGGTCATTGAGAGTCCTGAAAATGGTTTATAGGAGAAAATGACACCAGAGTCCTGGGGGCCAAGAGACCCCCTCATTTCCCTCCACCCCCTTCTGTAATTTTATCTCAAGGAGGACAACAGAAACCCATAATATATACTGTCTGACTTTGTGCCAAGCATATCTCTCATGCCTTGAATAAATTCTAACTAGCTCTTTACCAAAGACCCAGAAGACAAAGACTAAATTTATTTAGTGTTCCAGCTGCTGAAACAAGTGTTTGAGACTTGGCCACAGCAACCGTGGTCATCTAAGGATAGAGTACTTTCCCCACTTCCCCCAAAAACAGCCGATAATTGAAAATAGAAATCCTCCCTACAAAAACCAAGAGTGTTCTTCATGGCTGTTCACAGCAGGACATCAAATTCAGAGATTCGGCCTGTCTGCTGGTGAGACATAGGGAGTACAGCCTTCTCATGACTTTTATCAGGGATTTGAAGTGTGCGATATCCCATAGCTAGCTCGGCTCACATGTGCTTACATTTTGAAAACTGATAATGTTTAGAATGGAGCTCTTAGAAGACATTGTTAAAGATCAGCTGATACTCTGTGTGCAGAGATAATTCTTCTCTGTTTTGTTGGCCCCTGTGTTTTTTTTCATTTCCTTCTGTTGAGCTGATAGAACCATTTGCATGAAAACAAGGATGTCTTGGATCTCTCATTTGAGTTCCTTGTTCTCCATGACAAATAAAGCAGAGGTCTCTATTTGCAGCAGAAGTCATTTCCTCAGCTGTGAATTTAGGGGTCTGAAGGACCCCTAAATTAAGTCTTCCAGTGAGACAGAAACAGACACTTGAGATAAAGTCCCCACAAAAGGGAAGAGGAGAAAGAATTATTCTGAATCTAGCTGAGAATATTTTCAAGAAACTCCAGCTGCCTCATCGAAATTCAAGGAAGCTTGACCTAAATTACCATCAAGCAAAGCCCCCTTGTGCTTATACGTGAGCAGTGCCCCAGAGTCTCAGAGGAGCTCAGTAGCTCAGAATCCCATAATCACTATCCTCAAGCCCCATACCGAAACACTTCGCTGCCTAACCCCTCTTCAGATGTGGGGTCCCAAGAGACTAAATCAAAGCTATAAAATTAATTTGTGTGTAGTAGTTTCTCGTTTGTGATCAGTAACTTCCCCCTGCCGCCACCCAACTTCTACTGTACGTTTATTAACACTGGTTCTTGGACCAGGTGCGGTGGCTCACGCCTACAATCCCAACACTTTGGGAGGCCGAGGTGGGCGGATCACCTGAGGTCGGGAGTTCGAGACCACCCTGACCAACATGGAGAAACCCTGTCTCTGCTAAAAATACAAAATTAGCCGGGCGTGGTGGCGCCTGCCTGTAATCCCAGCTACTCGGGAGGCTGAGGCAGGAGAATCGCTTGAACCTGGGAGGCGGAGGTTGTGGTGAGCCGAGATTGCGCCATTGCACTCCAGCCTGGGCAAGAAGAGCGAAACTCCATCTCAAAAAAAAAAAAAAAAAAAACTGGTTTTTGAGGCTTGCCAAGATTAGTTTCTTTTTAACCTTTAATTAAAATAATGTCGCAGAACCTAGGTTTATTTACTTTTTAGAAATGGAGGCTTGCCCTGTTGCTGAGGCTGGAGTACGGTGGTATAATCATAGTTCACTGCACCCTTGAATTTCTGAGCTTGAGCAATCCTACTGTCTTTTTGAGACAACATCTCACTCTGTTGCCCAGGCCTAGAGTGCAGTGGCACAATCTCCGCTCACTGCAACCTCTGCCTCCCTGTTTCAAGCGATTCTCTCACTCAGCCTCCTGAGTAGCTGGGATTACAGGTGCCCGCCACCATGCCCAGCTAATTTTTGTATTTTTAGTAGGGACAGGGTTTCACCACATTGGCCAGGCTGGTCACGAACTCCTCACCTCAGGTAATCCACCTGCCTCGGCCTCCCAAAGTGCCGAGATTACAGGCATGAGCCACCACGCCCGGTCAAGCCTGTTAAATTAACAAATGCCCTGGATAATGAGACCGGGCACTTGGTAGGCATCTTAACTCAAAGAAAGGATGGGTTAAGTAAAAGAATGATAATTCCAATCTCAAGAAGCTTCTTTAACATGCTTAAAAGAACTAACCTTTTAAGCTTTTAGAAAGGTGAACACCTGATATGCTAATTACAGTTCATTCCCATCTATTCCTGAAGCCAGGCCTCTACAATCAGGCATTATATAGCCCTTCTCAATAGCATGTGAATACCTGTAAGTATTAATTCTGCATTTCATACACATTTGCTATAATGTAGACTTCCTACCCTTAGAGAGGCTCTGGCTTGGAACTAATAAACTAGCAGATAACCTGCACAAAAGTAGCGTGCTGCCTGGCATACTGAGAGCCTCAATAGATGCTTGTTGATGAAGGGTTGTTGCCACAGAGAAAATTGAACCAGATGCTACCGTTTCCAACAGGTAGGTGAAGAGATTAACTACTCTCATTAATGAAAGTATATGCAGCAGTTTGACAGTAACAAACTAAGGCGGATCAGTCTGTGTCAAGCCAGACCATGGCTGCCTAGACAGCTGTGAACTCCTGAGAAGCCTTTCAAGCATCACCTTCTCCTCTTCCAAGAAGCCTTCTTTTCTGTGCCACACAAAAGAGACTATGGTGGTCAGGCGTGGTGTCTCATGCCTGTAATCCCAGCACTGTGGGAGGCCAAGGCAGGCAGATCACCTGAGGTCAGGAGTTTGAGACCAGCCTGGCCAATATGGTGAAACCCTATCTCTACTAAAAATACACAGAATTAACCAGGTGTGGTGGCCCGTGCCTGTAATCCCAGCTACTCAGGATTCTGAGGCAGGAGAATTGCTTGAACCCAGGAGGCGGAGGTTGCAGTGAGCCAAGATGGCACCACTGCACTTCAGCCTGGGTGACAGAATGAGACTCCGTCTCAAAAATACATACATACATACATACGTACATACATTTTTTTAAAAAAAAAAGAGAGACTATGGGCTGGGCATGGTGGCTCACATCTGTAATCCCAGCACTTTGGGAGGCCGAGGTGGGCGGATCAGGAGGTCAGGAAATCGAGACCATCCTGGCTAACACGGTGAAACCCTGTCTCTACAAAAAATACAAAAAAAAAAATTAGCCGGGTGTGGTGGAGGGCGCCTGTAGTCGCAGCTACTTGGGCGGCTGAGGCAGGAGGATGGCGTGAACCCGGGAAGCGGAGCTTGCAGTGAGCCGAGATCGTGCCAGTTGTCTCCAACCTGGGCCACAGGGTAAGACTCCATCTCAAAAGAAAAAAAAGAAGAGAGAGACTATGGTTCTTCCTCATAAGGCCCAATCCTGCCCCGTACTTGTCTCATCCTAACATTGAGCCAATCTTGCTGATTTTCAGAGGATTGGGTGTCTACCTTGCTTAGCATGAAATAATGTCTATGAAGTGACTGGCACGTAGTGAGCATTCAGTAAATACAAGTTTGTTCAATCCTCCTGCATGTGTTCAGTTTAACAAACATTCTGGGCACTGGAAATGTAAAGAAGGAAGAAGTACCTCCCACTCTCAGGGCTCCAGGGAAAGAGGACACAGTAGAATGTGCCCCTGGGGCCAGTAGGGAGTATTCCTGGAGGAGCAGGAAAGAGAAGTGCTGTTCACAGCTTCAGAGAGAGGGATAGAGAAGTCTTCAATGCACTCTTCCAGTTAGGAGCAGAACTCCTCAAGGATAAGGGCTGTGAATGAGCTGCCTTTGCATCCCTGGCACAGAGAGTAGGATGCTCGTCAGTGCTCGTCAGATGCATAAACAACAGCAGAAAGGATCAGTGAAAGCATGTCCCAGAAATAGGTGGCCAGGATAAGGAGAGGACACTTACAAAACTAAACCAGATGTCCACGGGTGTGATAGTTGACTTGCTGAAAATCTAATAAATGCAGCAGTTGTGCCCAGACACAGCTGTGTATGCATTTTAGACATTTCTCCAACTTTCCTTGGAGATCTGTGGCAGTAGATAGGAAGAAGAGTAGAAAGGGTGAAGACTTGCTCAGTATATGACAGCGCCTGCCACCATGAAAGTACACTACTGCATGATTCAGACTCGCATGGGAAGTATTTTCTTATCAGTGGTGTTATTCATATATTGATGACTTTACAGTTTCCTGCGGTTTTTTATCTCATGGGAAGACAGTCATTAGAGTAGCTTGATATTAAAGCTTCCCGTAGGCTGTCACCCTTGATTTGTGTTTTGTTTTAGGGTGTTTTTTTTTGTTTGGGTTTGGTTTGCATTTGGGTTTTTGGCCTTTTTAAATCCTTTCCCCCTGTCCTTCATAAGGCATTGCACATGAATCACCTAGTGCTGGCCCAGAGTATCGTCTGTGATTTTTGCCCTGAATAGTGACCTTGACTGAGGCTCTCTAGCTAAGTCACCTGACTGCCAGGGTGTGGAAAGGGAAGCAGAGGAAATCCTTGTGCCTCTGGCATTCAGGGGTGGATGAGTAATTGTTAAAGAATCAGCCCTAAGTCTCTTGAATCCTGGTACTTTCTTCTTAATTATCAGTGTCATAGAAGGAGGTGGAAGGACAGATGGATAGCTAATGCTGTTGCCTGTGTGGAAGTCAGTTGACAGAGCAGTGTGGCACATACCATGCCCGGGCACCAGCCTGTCCTGTAATCCTGGCCAGCCCTGCTGACTTACGCTAGTGTCCCAGCACACTACTCCACCGTGCCTGTTTCTCCGTCTGAATGTGGAGATAACAGCTCCTCCCTTCTACACTGAGTCCTTCTTCGTATAAATACACGGTTAATTACTTTTTAAAGTAATTAACATAAGTTTTCCACTCTTTTAAGCTTTATACTATGAAAACCATTAGATCAGTTAGGAATAAGTTCGAGAGATCTGTTATACAACCTGGTGACTGTAGTTAATAATGTACTGTATTCTTGAAAATTGCTAAGAGAGTAGATTTTAAATGTTCTCGCTACAAAGAAAAAGATGCATACATGAAGTAATGCATCTGTTAATTAGCTCAATTTAGCCATTTCACAATGTACAGTTATCCCATGCCAAAACTCCAGGAATGCTCAAGTGCCTTATATAAAATGGTGCAGTATTTGCATATAACCTACACACATTCTCCTGTGTACTTTAAATCATCTCTAGATTACTTGTTATACCTACTACAGTGTAAATGCTATGTAAATGGTTGGTATACTATATTGTTTGTTTGTTGTTGTTGTTGGATTGTTATTTTTTATTGTGAGTTTTTTTTTTCCTGAATATATTTAATCCAGGGTTGGTTGAACCTGCAGATGCAGAACTCCCAGATACAAAGGTCCAACTGTATACATATTTCAAAACAATATGTTATACATAATAAATATATATGTTATCAATTAAAAATAAATTTAAAAAAGAAAACTATTAGAAAGTGATAAAATCTTCATGTATATTGTCCCAAGTTGGATAGATATAACTTTTGTCATTACCCCCTTCCTATGTGGCAGTTTAGAATGTGCAAATTATGTTTCTACAGACAACTTTTTCAGAAACTGTCAAGATAATTTTTAAGCCATCTTCTAGGTCTTTTTTTTTCTTTGAAACTTCAGTTATACTTTTATTTGGTCTCCCAGCGTAAGAGACTTTTGGTTTTTCTGTGTGTAACTAAAAACCAGATATACAAGGATATTGAAAAAACATCCTCCTGACTTACACCATGAATTATCTTTATAGTCATTGTTTGAAATGCTTGTTTCCCGGTGCCATAAAGAAATAGCACTTGAACATAAATTTAATTTTTTCAGCAAGGCCGTTTTTATACTTTCTGTAGAAAGGGTGCACTCGCCAGCAGTTTTGCCACGAGAGTACACCGAACAAATGAGACGGGGTCGTTTATAACCTGACGTGTCCATCCTATTGCTGTGTCCAGTTTCCATTGGCTATTTTGTATTTGTCCTGATTGGCTAGTAACTTAGAACTTTTTAAAAGAGTTGCAAAGGCAGAGAACAAAGGATGGAGGAAGTAACTTGTGGAATGCTGAGAAAGGTAAAAACACCTTCAAATAAGGAAGAGGAACAGGCCATGACCTAATGCTTGCTTGAACCAGTATAAGCATGCCAGGGCAAATATTCAGGCTAAATTGTGGGAACTAAGAACATAAAGTACATTGATTTCTTTATTATGGCTAGCAGAGATTTAAAAATGTTAGCACAGGTCTTTGAATAAATTTTACTTCTAAGAGAAGTTACTATTTATTCCTAATTAGATGGGGAGGAAAGTCTTTGAAGAGGAACCTCTACTGTACTTTTTCAGTTGTGTACTGAGTACCCAGAACGTGCCGGGCCCTGGCATGAGAGCTGTGGAGACAGTAGAGATCATGCCCTGTGGATGCACACAGTCTGGAAAGGAAGAGAAATTGTAGCTGTAATGTATGGTGGAGAATATCTAATGCCATTAAGCCCTGGAAGCTCAGAGATAGAGTAGGTATTCCAGGGACAAGGGGATGGATTAGAGGATTCTGGATGAGGTTACATTTGAACTGACCCTTAAAAAATGAAGATGTAACCAAAACTTGTGGGATACAGTAAAAGCAATACTAAAAAGGAAGTTCATAGCAATAAATGCCTACATAGAAAAAGAAAAACATCACTAGGTGCAGTGGCTTAGGCCTGTAATCCCAGCACTTTGGGAGGCCGAGGCGGGTGGATCACCTGAGGGAGGTCAGGAATTCGAGACCAGCCTGGCCAACATGGTGAAACCCCATCTCTACTAAAAATACAAAAATTAGCTGGGCGTGGTGGCACACGCCTATAATCCCAGCTACTCCGGAGGCTGAGGCAGAAAATCACTTGAACCCAGGAGGCAGAGGTTGTAGTGAGCCGAGATCGCATCACTGCACTCCAGCCTGGGTGACAAGAGCAAAACTCCATCTCAAAAACATAAAAAAATAAAAATGTCAAATAAACAACCTAATGGTGCACCTCAAGGAACTAGAAAAGCAAGGACAAACCAAATCCAAAATTAGTAAAAGGAAAGACAAAAAGATCAGAGCAGAAATAAATAAAGTTGCAACTGAAAAGACAATACAGAAAAGCAACAAGTGTTGTGTATTTTTGAAAAGATGAAAAATATTGACAAGCCTTTAGACAAGAAAAAAAGGGAGAAGACCCAAATAAATAAGATTAGAAATGAAAAAGGAGGCTGATACCACAAAAATACAAAGGTCGTTGTAGGAGACTATTATAAATAATGATAGGCCAGCAAATTAGGAACCCTAGAGGAAATGGACAAATTCCTGGAAACAACCACCAAGATTGAACCAAGAGGAAATAGAAAACCCGAGCAGATTAATAATAAGTAACAACATTGAATCAGTAATAAAAAGCCTCCCAACAAAGAAAACTCCAGGACCAGATGGCTTTATTACTTGAATTCTGCCAAATTTTTAAAAAAACAACTAGGCTGGATGTGGTGGCTCATGCCTGTAATCCTTGGGAGGCCAAGTCAGGAGGCTCACTTGAGGCCAGAAGTTTGAGACCAGTCTGGACAACATGGTGAGACCCTGTCTCTACAAAAAATATAAATAAAAAATTAGTTGGGCATGGTGGTACCTACCTGTGGTGCTAACTATGTGGAAGGCTGAAGCAAGATGATCACTTGAGCCCAGGAGGTCAAAGCTGCAGTGAGTCAAGTTCACACCACTGCACTCCAGCCTGGGTGACAGAGCAAGACCCTGTCTCAATCAATCAATAAATAGTAAAGAAAAACTAGCACCAATTCTTAAACTATTCCAAAAAATTGAAGACAAAGGAATTTTTCGTAACTCTTCCAATGAGGCCAGCATTGCCCTAATACCAAAACCAGACAAGGACACAACAAAAAAAGAAAACTACCAGCCAATATTCTTGTTGAACATAGATGCAAAAAATCCTAACTAAATACTAACAAACTGAATCCAACAACACATCAAAAGATAATACACCATGATGAAGTGTGATTTATCCCAGGGATGCAAGGATGTTTCAGCATACGCTAATCAATAAATGAGGCACACCACATCAACAGAGTGAAGGACAAAAGCCATATGATGATCTAAATGGATGCAGAAAAAGCATTTGATAAAATTCAATGTCCGTTCATAATAAAAACCTTCAATAAATTAGGTATAGAAGGAACATACCTCAAAATAATAAAGGCCATATGTGACAAACTCACATCTAAATCATCCTGAATGGGGGAAAGCTGAAAGCTTTTTCTCTAAGAGCTGGAAGAAGACAAGGATGCCCGCTTTGACCGCTCCTGCTCAGATAGTACTGGAAGTAGCCCTAGCCAGAGCAGTCAGGCAAGAGAACGCAATAAAGGGCATCCAAACTGGAAAAGAGGAAGTCAAATTGTTCCTCTTTTCAGATGACATGATCTTCTATGTAGAAAACCTAAAGATGCCACCAAAAAACACATTTAGAACTGATGAATAAATTCATTAAAGTGACAGGATACAAAATCAACATACAAAAATCAGTAGTGTTTCTATACACCAGTAACAAACTAGCTTAAAAAAATCAAGAAAAAGCCGAGTGTGATGCCTCATGCCTATAATCCCAGCAGTTTAGGAGGATGAGGTGGGTGCATTGCTTGAGCTTATGAGTTTGAGACCAGCCTGGGCAACATGGTGAAACCCTATCTCTGCAAAAAAAAAAAAAAAAAAAAAAAATTAACCAGGTGTGGTGGCACATGCCTGTAGTCCCCAGCTAGTAGGGAGGCTGAGGTGAAAAGATCGCTTGAGTATGGGAGGCTACAGTGAGCTGTGATTGCGCTACTGCACTCCAGCCTGGGTGACAGAGAAACACCCTATCTCAGAAAAAAAAAAAAAAAGAAAAGAAAAATTGAGAAAGCAATCCCTTTTACGATAGCTACCCCCTAAAAAACTAAAAAACCTAGGAATAAATCTAACCCAAGGAGGTGAAAGAGCTCTGCAATGAAAACTTATAAAACAGTGATAAAAGAAATTGAAGGGGACAATTAAAAATGGAAAGACATCACATGCTCATGATTGGAAGAATTAATGTAGTTAAAATGATCATACTACCGAGAGCAATCTACAGATTCGATGCAATCTCTTTCAAAATACTAATGACATTCCTCATAGAAACAGAAAAAAGCAATCCTAAAATTCATATGGAAACACAAAAGACTTCAAATAGCCAAAGTAATACTAAGCAAAAAGAAAAAAGCTGGAGTCATTACACTACTTGACTTCAAAATATACTATAAAGCTATAGTAACCAGAACAGCTTTGTATTGGTGTAAAAACAAACCCATAGACCAGTGGAACAGAACGTAGAACCCAGAAATAAATCCACATATTTATAGCCAACTGATTTTTGATAAGGGTGCAAAGAACATACATTGGGGAAAGGATCCTTCTTTAATTTGCTGAGAAAGCTGGGTATCTCTCAACTCAAGATGAATTAAAGACTTAAACATAATACCCAAAACTATAAAACTACTAGAAGAGAGCATAAGGAAAACACTTCAGGACATTAGTCTGGGCAGAAATTGTATGTGTAGCACATCAAAAGCACAGGCAACAAAAAAATAGACAAAGCAGATGATATCAAACGAAAAAGCTTCTGCACAGCAAAAGAAACAATCAGAGCAAAGAGACAACCTGTTGAATGCAGAAACTATTTGCAAACTATTCATCTTACAAGGGACTTGTATATCCAGAATATACAAGGAACTCAATTCAGCAGCAAAATAATAATGTGATTTTAAAATGGGCAAAGGATCTGAATAGACATTTCTCCAAAGAAGAAGTAGAGGCCGGGTGTGGTGGTTCATGCCTGTAATCCCAGCACGTTGGGAGGCCGAGGCGGGTAGATCGCCTGAGGTCAGGGCTTCGAGACCAGCCTGGCCAACATGGTGAAACCCCATCTCTACTAAAAATACAAAATTAGCTGGGTGTGGTAGCATACACCTGTAATCCCAGCTACTCGGGAGGCTGAGGCAGGAGAATCACCTGAACCTGGGAGGCGGAGGTTGCAATGAGCCGAGATCACACCATTGCACTCCAGCCTGGGCAACAAGAGTGAAACTCCGTCTCAAAAAAAAAAAAAAGAAAGAAAAAAAGAAAAGACAACATATAAATGGCTAGTAAGTATATGAAAAAATGCTCAACATCACTAATCATGAGAGAAATGTAAATCAAAACCAGAATGAGATATTATCTATTTCCAGTTAAAATGGCTGTCATCAAAAAGACAAGAAATAACAAATCCTGATGAGGTTGCAGAGAAAGAGGAACTCTTACATAATGTTGGTTGGAATGTAAATTAGTACAAGTACTAATGAAAAACAGTATGGAGGTTTCTCACAAAACTGAAAATAGCACTCTCATACCACTGAGCAATTCTACTACTGGGTATTTATCCAATGCAAAGGAAATCAGTGTATTAAAGGGATACCTGCACCCCATGTTTACTGCAGTGCTACTTACAGTAGCCAAGATATGGAATCAGTCTAAATGTCCATCAGCAGATGAATGGATGAAGAAAATGTGGTGTATATATACATATGGAATATTATTCCCATAAAAATGAATGAAATCCTATAGGCTGGGCACAATGGCTGACATCTGTAATCCCAGCACTTTGGGAGGCTGAGGCAGGTGGATCACTTGAGGTCAGGTTGCAGTGAGCCAAGATCATGCCACTGCACTCCAGCCTGGATAACAGAGCAAGACTCTCAAAAAAAAAAAAAAAAATGAAATCCTTTCATGTGCTGCAACATGTATGACCCTGAAGGACATTATTTTAAGTGAAATAAGCCAGGCACAGAAAGATAAATACTGCATGTTCTCACTCATGTGGGAGCTAAAACAAAAAAAAAAAAAAAAAAGAGCTCAAGCCTGGACAACATAGCAAGACCCTATCTCTATAAAAAGTTTTTCTTAAAAAATTAGCTGGGCCTGGCCGGGCGCAGTGGCTCACACCTGTAATCCCAGCACGTTGGGAGCCTGCGACAGGTGGATCATGAGGTCAGGAGATCAAGACCATCCTGGCTAACATGGTGAAACCCCGTCTCTACTAAAAATACAAAAAAAATTAGCCAGGTGTGGTGGCGGGCACCTGTAGTCCCAGCTACTTGGGAGGCTGAGGCAGGAGAATGGCATGAACCCGGGAGGTGGAGCTTGCAGTGAGCCGAGATCTTGCCACTGCACTCCAGCCTGGGCAACAGAGCGAGACTCAGTCCCAAAAAAAAAAAAAAAAATTAGCTAGGCCTGGTGGCGTACACGTATAGTCCCAGCTACTGGGCAGACTGAGGTAGGAGGATCACTTCCAGAGCTCCAGAAGTTGAGGCTGCAGTGAACTGTGATCATACTGCAGCATTCCAGACTGGGCAACAGAGTGAGACTGTCTCAAAAAAAAAAAAAAAAAAAAAAAAAAAAAAAGCTTATATTAGTAGAGAGTATTGAGCTTATATTAGAGAGTATAAGAGAGGTTATTAGAGTCTGGGAAGGGGTCGAGCGGAGGATAAGGCTGATTAACGGATACAAAAATAACAGCTAGATGGGAAGGATAAGTTCCTGTGTTCTGTAACACTATAGAGTGACTGTGGTTAACAGTAATTTAGTGTATATTTTCAAAATCTACAAGCGAGGATTTTGAATGTTCACAACACAAAGAAATGATAAATCTTTGAGATGATGGATATTAGCTACCCTGATTTGATCATTACACATTGTACACATGTATTGAAATATCACTGTGTATCCTATAAATATGAACAATTGTGTCAACTAAAAATTTTTTAGGCCTGGCACGGTGGCTCACACCTGTAATCCCAGCACTTTGGGAGGCCAAGGCGGGCAGATCATGAGATCAGGGGTTTGAGCCCAGCCTGGCCAATATGGTGAAACCTTGTCTCTACTTAAAAAATACAAAAATTAGCCGGGCGTGGTGGCAGGTACCTGTAATCCCAGCTACTTTGGAGGCTGAGACAGGAGGATCGCTTGAACCCGGGAGGTGGACATTGCAGTGAGCTAAGATCATGCCACTGCACTCCAGCCTGGGCAACAAAGAGCAAAACTTCGTCTCAAAAAAAAAAAAAAGTGTTTAAAGATGAGAATGTGGAAGTGAAGTGATAACTCGGTTATGTCCCTGAAAGTTCTAGCCGGAAAGGATGTGATGCCATTTAGAGGAAGGGAAGCAAGCTGTTGTCAAGGCTGAGAGTCTGGCCTTGAGTCAGACAGAATGGGGTTCTGCCTGGACGTAGCTGCTCATTTGCTGCGACTCGCCAAGTTCCTAAACCCCCTGAGCCTTGGGTCTTTTTATCCTTCAAATGGATAATGTGACAATAATGATAATATTTTACAAGATAAATTTTAAATACTGTGTTTACCTCAAGCACATAATACTCAGTAAATGGTAGCTCCAGAAAACGCAAGAAGAGGAGGAAGAGATTTGAAAAGCATGCCGATTATGATTTTAGGAATTAATTTTCATTTTTTAAGGTATATTTATATATATTTAGGTATAAGTGAATGAATTTCCAGGACATTTTTTCTGGGCTAAGTGGAGAGATTGCCTTGTTGAGTACTGTTCGGGGAGATATTCTCAAACCACCTTCATAGTTTAAGAATATATGGATTTCCCGTAAGGGAGCTTCAGTGGGAAGACAATGTTAGTTCCTGGGAGAGTCTCAGGAGATCGCTGCCACCTTTTGAGAGACTAAATTGTTGGGCCCAGGAATGTGGGACAAGAGCTTTGGCCTGAAAACTGCCCGTGGGCCTGCCAGGGTGAGCATAGTCACTTCTGCAATACACTGCCTGGGTGCACTTCCTGAGCCCTGGTCGTATGCCGGGCACACTTCTGACATAGACCTCAGACAGAGGCATCCCTGAGGCTAAAGACATTGAGGTGCTCTGGCAGCACATCAGGTAGGTTCAGTGGCGACCACTTGAGTTGAAGGCACAGCAGAATGTCCAAGTGGAGTGACCAAGAGGCTGTTGGAGATGTGGGAAGGGACCCAGGCATAGCCAGGGTCAGGGCTGGGGATGCTGTCTGTGCAGGGAGGACGGTGAAGAACAGATCAGAAGACACATTTAGAACCCCTAGAGAACAGGGCAGGGAGGAGAGAAGCCACAGAGCAGAGTGCCTTGAGGACAGGCCTGTGTCCAGAGCACAGCACCTGATACCCAAAAGAGGACCCAGAAGTGCCTCGAGAATGAAGGGTGGTGAGAACAGGCACTAGTGGGTGTCCACAAAACAGTTTTCAATCACTTTTTTTTTTTTGGAGGCTTAACTGTCGCTCTGTCTCCCAGGCTGGAGTGCAGTGGCATGATCTCGGCTCACTGCAACCTCCACCTCCCGAGTTCAAGCGATTCTCCTGCCTCAGCCTCCCAAGTAGCTGGGATTACAGGTGTGTGCCACCATGCCCAGCTAATTTTGTATTTTTTAGTGGAGACAGGGTTTCCTTATGTTGTCCAGGCTGGTCTTGAGCTCCTGGCCTCAAGTGATCCTCACGCCTCGGCCTCCCAAAGTGCTGGGATTACAGATGTGAGCCACCATGCCCGGCCTCAAGGACTTTTTCTGATCATGGGTTATTTAAAAATAAATATGCGGCTTGCCTTCTCACCCTGCAGAACACTAGTCCTGTCATCCACCTCTGTTTAAGGGCGGGGAATGCTTTCTCGTGGAAAACACATGCTCTTAGATGATTCAGCTTCTTTGAATGTGACAGCTGATGCTAAACTAACATGTAAACCCTCAGAAAGAATGAGGTGTACTCTACCTCCTCTTAGAAGACCTTCTAATTATTTAACCTCAAATTTATTCATAGAAGCTTTGGAAGGCTAGACCCATGTTTTTAAGAAGATATAGACAGTTATTTCACATGGTAGCCAATGTTAGTGGCAAGTGAGGTTTGGGGCACTTTCTTGTTACTTCCACAGGCCTCTGGCAGAGTTCAGGAGAGAAAATTGCCTCTTAGTCACCTCTGCATCTCCATCATCACTCACTAATCTTGCCTCCCCACCCTTTTTTGTGTTGCGTTTGATGCTGTGTTCCATTTTATTTTGTTTCAGCTTTCTTTATCTTACCAGAATTGCTTTTTTCCTGAGTGAACCAGTACTCAGATTTATTTTGCATAAAAGATCCCTTTTAATGCTGTGGGACTGGTTACTAATTTTGGAAGTCTTCTGAGCTCTTTAAATCTTCAAACATTTTTTTAAGTGTGCATTTCTGGGGTCTTATATATAGTATTTTTCAACCTTATTTACCTCATGCCTTACCAGCCAAGACTTTGTAGCATCTTCCTTTCTGTAGCTTCTACTACAAGACAATAGATAGGTCTGTCTGTGTGTTTGTTTTCCAAGTATAAGATTATAAACTTGAATATCCCTTTTCACACTTAACACTGTTCCTTCCTGCTAATTCTCCCCACTTGTTTCTGATCAGTCACCCTAAGTGAAACGTATTGGCCTCCTTAAGAATTACTGCCCTGGCCGGACACTGTGACTCACGCCTGTAATCCCAGTACTTTGGGAGTCTGAGGTGGGTGGATCACCTGAGGTCAGGAGTTCAAGACCAGCCTGGCCAACATGGTAAAACCCCATCTCTACTAAAAATACAAAACTTAGCCAGGTGTGGTGGCATGCGCCTGTAGTCCCAGCTACTCAGGAGGCTGAGACAGGAGAATCCCTTGAATCTGGGAGGCAGAAGTTGCAGTAAGCCCGGATTGCACCACTGCACTCCAACCTGGGTGACAGAGTGAAGCTCTGCCTCAAAAAAAAAGAAAGACAAAAGAATCACTGGCCTTAGGCCAGGCATGGTGGCTCATGCCTGTAATCCAAGCACTTTGAAAGACTGAAGCAGGTGAATCACTTGAGGTCGGGAGTTCAAGACCTGCCTGGCCAACATGGCAAAACCCCGTCTCTACTAAAAATACAAAAATTAGCCAGACGTGGTGGCACACACCTGTAGTCCCAGCTACTTGGGAGGCTGAGGCAGGAGAATCACTTGAACCCAGGAGGGGGAGGTCACGGTGAGCCAAGATCGTGCCACTGCACTACAGCCTGGGCGACAGAGTGAAACTCCGTCTCGAAAAAAAAAAAAGAAATCACTGGCCTAAAAAGATAGAAGTAGTGGTTGAGTCTCCTATTTATTCAGTAAATATTTACTCTACACGAAACCAGAGAAAAGCCTGGCCCTAATAGAACTCTCCCAGTCTTGTGGGAGAGTCAGGTAACAAGTAAGTAAACAAAGACTTAAATAATTAGAGATGATAATCAGCAATATGAAGGAAGTCAGAAGTATATAATGGCATGGGATGCACAATTCCTTAATTTTTGAAATGATTCAGGAGGTTGGATTTTGCATGGTTTATGGTTACAGAATGCCTCTTTGGTCTGATCTCTCCTAGAGTCTCATACATATATAATGCAGCTTTGCTCAGAGACATGGCTCCATTAGCATTTTGTCTTTGACAATTTTTGTTTCCTAGCAGGGAACTGCATCTGCATCAGAAAGTCCCTAGATGGCGATAAAGATGAAATTGCTGGAGAACCTCGCCATTGTCTATTATCTATTATCCATTTATTTCCAAAAGGAAAGTTACACTTCCTGATACTGAGCATTTGTTGTTGTTTTCCTCATGTGCCAAGCACAGGAAATGCTGCTCTGGCTTTCAGGAAGCAGCAGCATCATTTGATGGGGTGAGTGCCTCACCAGTCCTGGACATCTGCCTTATCCCAGCTCTGCCCCTCATGGCTTGTGACTTTAATCATGCCTCTGAGTTCTTGGCTGCAAAATGGGGACAGCACTACCTGAGCCACGTACTTCACAGAGTTAGTATGAAAATGAAGAGGCACAACTATTAGTGTCCATAAACATTTTTTTAAATTTATACTAGGCGTGGTGACTCACGCCTGTAATTCTAGCACTTTGGGAGGGTCGCTTCAGCTCAGGAGTTCAAGGCCAGCCTGGACAACAGAGTGAGACTCTGTCTCTACAAAAAATTTAAAAATTTTTAAAAATTAGCCTGATGTTATGATACATGCCTGTAGTCCCAGCTACTCAGGAGGCTGAGGAGGGAAGATTGCTTGAGCCCAGGAGATCAGGGCTGCAAAGAGCTGTGATCTTGCCACTGCACTCCAAGCAGGATGACAAAGCAAGACCTTGTGTCAAAAAAAAAATTTTTTAACAATAAACCTAGGGAAAAAGTCGAGGAATAGCATATATAAACACATTTTGAAAACTACAAAGCATTATACAGATGCAAGGCCATAATAACAATCTCTGTATTGTTACAAAAATAAAATAGTTTCTGAAAGCTGCTGTGACTGATACCCTAATTAAGTGTTGATTTGGGGTAAGCATCAGGCTTCCATTGTGTAATAGAATTACACAGTGGGACAAAGATGTAAATTATATAGCCTGGCAATTTAAACCTAAAGCAGATGATAATTTTACTGAGATTAACAGTCAGTATTTACTTTCAGAACTAGCCTATCTTAGAGAAATAATGGTTTAAGTCAATATCGGTAGGGACTAGTAATTGACAATGGGAAATAGGAAAGCCCACTTTATACCAAGGAAGGAGGCCAGCAGTAATTAGACTTTTTTTTTTTTAATATGAAGAATGTACAAAGCTCTTTCGGAGCCCTTCTGGATTACTAGGTATCTACTAATCTGTGTTAAGCATTCAGTATGGCAGTGTTCTTAGCTGTCTTTTTTTTTTTGAGACGGAGTCTTGCTGTGACACCCAGGCAGAAATGCAGTGGCATGATCTCAGCTCATTGCAACCTCCACTTCCTGGGTTCAGGCGATTCTCCTGCCTCAGCCTCCTGAGCGGCTGGGACTACAGGCATGCACCACCACACCTGGCTAATTTTTGTATTTTTAGTACAGACGGAGTTTCACCATGTTGGCCAGGCTGGTCTTGAACTCCTGACCTCAAGTGATCTGCCCACCTCGGCCTCTCAAAGTGCTGGAGTTACAGGCGTGAGCCACCGTACCTGGTCCTAGCTTTTTTTTCTTAACGTTTACAGAAGCAGTTTGCCATGAACATAGTGAAACCATATACCTTAAATAAAGCAACAGTAGTGAAAGTGCCCAGCATGGAATACCTGGCACACGCCAGCCACTTCAATGTCACTTTGAATAAACAAAACTAAGATCAAATACGCTACTCCCTTAACAGCTTTTAAAGACAAACCCCACTTTTGTGTGTATGTGGAATATTACTATCATTCCTGCTGTCTTGTCTTTAGCTCTGGAGAAAGTTGAGTCTTTTTTTTAGTCTATAAAAATCAGTGTCTAATTTATATAAATGTTGTTCAGGCTTCCAATATAACAGATGGTTTGGTTTGTAGAGCAAAGGATTTTTGGATTTCTCTTTTTTCCAGGTAATGCTTTACATCCAGTTCTTTCTTCATTATTTAGAAAAGCCTTATTTATTTTTTTTTTTTTTAAGAAAAGCTTCAGGCAGTTTGCTGACTAGAAGAAAAAGTTGTAGAAAGAAAAATTCTATTATATGAATCATTTCATGTTTCAGCTTGTGGCCCAGTGAAGGCTTAGCCTGTACCCTGTTCTTTCTCTGTTGATTTTGCTGGTAGTGGTGTGTGATTTCTCCCTCAGTAGATTCTGTGATGATTATAAGGAGTTATTGTTTTAAGATGTGTGTGTGTGTGTTTGTTTTTCCCATTGTACCTAAATGACCTAAACCTAGTAGCATTCTGTGTTGACTGGCATTTTGTTCCTTAAAGCACACACTCTTCTTACCTTTGTTGTAAATTTTTCTCTGTTGCCTAGGCTGGAGTGCAGTGGCATAATCATAGCTCAGCGTATCCTCGAACTCTTGACTTCAAGTGATCCTCCTACGTCAGTCTCCCAAGTAGCTGAGACTACAAGCACACACCACCACACCCGGCTAATTTTTTAAATTTTTGTAGAGATGGAGTCTTGCTGTGTTACCCAGGCTGGTCTCAAACTCTTGGCCTCAAGCAATCCTCCCACCTCAGCTTTCTACAGTGCAGGGGATTACAGGCATGAGCCACTGCACCTGGCCAATTTTATTTTTTTTTTTTAACCAAATTTTTAAAACCCTACTTGTGAGTTATTAGACTGATGGAGTTAGCCATATCCAGCCTTTTGCTTTTGTCTCTGTATATCATACCACATTCTCATGTGTGGAAGTGATTTCATACTGGCTGTTTTGTATCTGTGAGACTGGGATTAATCTTCCTGCCCCCATTCAATTTCCTTTCTAGGTCCAACTGGCCCACCTTCAACACTCCCTCTAAGCACCCAGACCTCTAGTGGCAGCTCCACCCTATCCAAGAAGAGGCCTCCTCCCCCACCACCCGGACACAAGAGAACCCTATCCGACCCTCCCAGCCCACTACCTCATGGGCCCCCAAACAAAGGCGCAGTTCCTTGGGGTAAGTTATCCTAAAGTCAGGGCCAAAGCTGCTGGGGCCAGGCAGCGTGTGGGGCTCCACTGGGCAGTGGCCCGTTGGCACATTCAGAAAGTGTGCCAAGATGCACACACATGCTGGGTGCTGACTCGGGTATATATGACATGATTCTACCTGTCTCTTAAGGGAAAGGAACATTTTGAAAAGTATTTAGGCCATTAAAAACTAAAAGGTGCTGAGCACTTCCTAAATCTTACTCAGTTATAATAGCAACTCTGTGAGGTAGGTATTATTAGTCTCGTTTATATATAGGGAAACAGAGGCTCAGAAAAGCAAAGTAATCCATTTTCCTCACAGCAGCCAGAATGGTTTTCTTATAAAATGTAAATCAGCTCATGGTCACTTTTCTCCTTAACACCCTTTTAAGATTTCCTGTTGAGCTTCAGATAAATGCAAGCTCCCTATACCAAGGCCCACAGGGCCCTGCATGATCGGGCTCTTATCTCCCAGACCCTCTCCTGCCACTTTGTCTTCAGGGCTGGCCTTCTTTCACTTCTTGGATACACCATCCTCTGCCTCCTGAGGGCCCTCCCACTCCCTGGAACTCTGTCATGCTTTTTGAACAGCTGCTTCCCTTTCATCCTTGAGTTCTCAGCCAGCATGTCTATCTCCCCTGCCCTCCAATGCAGCTTCCTCCCTACCTGTTTTCCCCCAAACACCTTATCACAGAATGTAAGCTGCCCCACTAAAATGTAAGCTCCATGAGAGCCAGAACCTTGTCTTGGTCTTGTTCTCACCTGTGTTTACTGGAACCATGCCTGGCACACAGTGAATATTCAGTAATCACTTGAGAATGAATAAATTTGCCCAGAATCAGCTTGTTAATCACTTCAGTGACATTGACTGCACATGACAAATTCCCGTCTACAAGGGACATAATTCCCATCTTTACTACTAGCCTGCTAGCGACTTAGGGGTCACCCCCATCACGAAACAGGGTCTTGGCCCATGACAGACATTCACAGAAGCTTTGCTGAATAAATATGTTAGTTTGTGTGTCTCACCTCTTCCTGCTGTGGAGTTTCATTGTGGCTTTCTTCATATTTTTTGTGTTTCGAGTTTTGGGGGAAAGTTATATTGTTCCGTTGCTGATTGTCACCTGTTCACCATCTGGCCCAGACACCCCGGGTTATGTGTGTGCAAGCATGTGTGTGCATTTAGCCGTTCATTCTCTGACTCTGTTTGCTTACTTGAGGCACTTACTATGCCCCTTGCTTGGGCCTTCTCAGTCCATATGCTCATGGAGTTCATGGTCTAATGCAAGACACACGTGGGTAAATCATTAGAGCACATGTTCTTTACTATCAGGATAGACATGTTGTCTAAACGCTAGAAATGCTGGAAAACTGAATGTCAGACTTTAGAGGAAAGCCAGGGAAGGTTTAGAGAGGAGGAGACATTGGAGTTTGGTGTTAATGAATTAGTTCCCACAAGCCAGGCAAGAACAATTGAGGTGTGCTAGCACATATGGACATAAAGACTAAGGATGTCCTTGACATTTTCAGAGTCTGCTGTGTAAGGCCTTCAGGATCCCCAGATTTCATCAAAAAGGCCTTTCCCCCAAATAACATTCCATGAAAGTCACAAGTTTCACATCAGCGTTTCATATCACAAATTAACCTCCTTTCCAAATTTCTCTAACTTTTAATCCTCTTGTTTAAGTGGTTTTATTTCTTAAGGTTTAAAGTGCCTTTATTCACATTGTATAGACTCGAACATTCCTCAAATAAATTTACCAAATTTCCGCTTTCTGGCTTGAAAATCATCACTTTTTTAGATTTTCACATCACTCAAGAGCAAGACTAGCAGCTGGCCGTTTCTCCCCCCATTGTTGATGGGTCAGGGAGCATTTTTTATTAAACAAAATTTACTTTATAAGAGTGCCTGACAGTGAGCTGGGAGCATTATAACCTTTTCCAGATGAGGACACTGTTCTGTCTGCCACTTTCTCACCAGCTAAGAGCCTCTCACCTACAACCAGCCTTGAAGGACAAAAATCATCATCTGTCCTCGGCCACAGTGACAGTTCGCCACATGGCATGGACTTTTGATTTTTGAAATCAAAATTTTAAATTTAAAAAACAATTTAAATTTTTTTTTTAATTTTGATTTTAGAAAGCATATGTTGGTGTACATGCATGTATGTAAGATATACTATCTACAGACACAGGTCAGTAATGGGCATGTATGTGTGGGTGCGTTCATACACGGCTAGACTTCTCCTTAGAAAGGTTATAGTTGCTCTGATCCTAGTGCTTGCGGTCTGTGTTGTATTATTACTGCTTGATTTTATCCCTTCCCGCCTCCTGCTGACATTGTATTCTAGAAGCCAAAGGCAGGGCCCAGACAGGTCATCAGCAAGGCACTTAGGGGATCAGCCTTCTAGGCAACCTTCCTCTCTGATGCCTGCAGCTTTCCTCTGTGGACGCACCTTTCCAGCACTCTTATGTTCCCCTAAACCTCCCATCTCTCCTCAGCCCATGAGGATCAGGGCCTTTGAACTGCGAGAGATCAGGACTGGGAGGTAGATACCAGGCATGAGCAGGTAGTAAAAGAACAGCCCCTTAGCTCTCACCAGGCCTTACCTCTCCACCCCCAAAGCTGAACATGTCCGCCATCTTGAGGTACACCACATTCCCCAAAGTTCTATTTTTTTCTCTCAGATCTGAGCCTTTGCTTACAGTATGCCCTCAACCTAGAATCTTCTTCCCTCTACTTCTTTATGTTAATGTTTAGTCATCTTTCAAGATCTGCTCTCCTGGGATCTACTTAAAAGGCCTTTCGCAGTCCAGTAAAACGCCTCACTCCCCACCCTTTGTCCCCACTGGTGTAGTGGGTATCACAGTGGCTATTTCCTTGCCTGTCTTTCCCAGTACATGAACTCCTTCTGAGGGCATGTGCTGCTTCTCTCAGCAGAGCAAAGTGCTCTAAGGTGGACTCAAGTGTCATACTGTCTGGATTCTCATTCCGTCTCTACTACTCAATAGCCCTGTGATTTTCAGCAAGTATCTTTGAATTGTTCAGTGCCAAAGCTTCTCCAACTATAATATGGGGCTAGTAATAGTGTCTGTATTGCATATGGAGTTATGAAGATTAAATGAGAAGAACACATAAAAAACAACCAAAACCACGGGCAGCACCCAATAAATGATAGCTGCTGTTACCATTATTCTCAGCCTAGCATTTTGCTGGATAGCTAGAGATGGGAGAAACCTGCATTAATTTCCTGAGGCTCCTGTAACGCATACCGCAAACTAGATGTTGTAAAATAACAAATTTATTCTCTCAGTATTAGAAGCTAGAGGTCCAAAATCCAGCAGGGTTTTGCTCCCTCCAGAGGCCCTGTGGGAAGAATCTGTTTCTTGCCTCTCTCAGCTTCTGGTGACTCCAGGTGATCCGTGGAGTGGTGCAGCCTCCGCCTTCATGGTCATCTTCCCACTGCCGCCGCCTCTCTGTGTTCTCAGAACTGCCTTTCCCTCTCATAAGTGTACATGTGATTGTATTTAGGACCCACCTGAATTTTCTGTGATAATCTTGTCTCGGGAGGCAAAGGTGGGCGGATCACTTGAGGTCTGGAGTTCAAGACCAGCCTGACCAACATGGAGAAACCCCATCTCTACTAAAAATACAAAATTAGCTGGGCATGGTGGCGCATGCGTGTAATCCCAGCTACTCAGGAGGCTAAGACAGGAGAATCACTTGAATTCGGGAGGCGGAGGTTGTGGTGAGCCGAGATTGCACCATTGCACCCCAGCCTGTGCAACAAGAGCGAAACTCTGTCTCAAAAAAAATAAAGATAATCTCCTTGTCTCAAGATCCTTAAGTTAATTATATTTACAAAGACCCTTTTTCCTAGTCAGGTCACATTTACAAATTCCAGGGATCAGGACTCGATAACTTTGGGTGGCCGTTTTTCAGCCTACCACAGCTTGTCCTCTGACCCCCAAAGAGTCACATCCAACCCACATGCAAAATATATTCACCCATCCCAACAACCTCAAAAGTCTCAAACCCCTGTCTTGGCCATTGTTTTTTCTAGTCTTAAGATGTGAGCTGTCATGTACCTGCCAGATGTACTCCTCTCCCCACTGTGCCCAGGATTTCCTCCTCCAGATTCACAGGCGAGATTTGGGGGTTATGGTTATTGTCAGCAGCTCTCCATTTTTTAGATCAATGGGTTCACGCTGATCGCTTGCCTAACATTAAATATGGAATCAAACTTGTAAAGTAGGCAAGACTCGAGGCTTCCTGTCCCAATCTGTTTTAGGCCACCTGTTCATACCACCACTCTGTTGTACCCACTAGTCTCACTAGCCATCCGTACAGCAGCACTGGCATCACTCCCATGACCCCTGCCTGCAGCACAGCAGCCTCTTTCCTCAGCCAGGTGGAGGTTTCCACCTGTCAAGTTCTCTTTTTTTTTTTTCGAAACAGACTCACTCTGTTGCCCAGGCTGGAATGCAGTGGGGCAGTCCCAGCTCACTGCAGCCTCCACCTCATGTGTTCAAGCAGTTCTCCTGCCTCAGTCTCCCGAATAGCTGGGATTGCAGGCACCCGCCACCATGTCCAGCTAATTTTTGTATTTTTAGTAGAGACGGGGTTTCACCATGTTGGCCAGGCTGGTCTCAAACTCCTGACCTCAAGTGATCCACCTATCTCGGCCTCTCAAAGTGCTGGGATTATAGTCATGAGCCACCAAACTTGGCCCACCTGTCAAGTCTGAAGCCTATACCCTTTTTGGTTCCCCGACATTTGTGTTTCTGGTCTCAGGGGCACTTCTGACATTCAGCTCCTTTGCAGAGTAGCCATGGCTGACAGGTCTTGGCTCTGCTGATGATCACACTTTCTATGCTGATGATTAGCCCCGCCCAATCCCCCATGCTGACCTTTAAGAAGGAGATAGAAGATGGTTTAAGAGGAAGTAGATCTTGCATTTGGCCTTGGAAGATGAGTGGAATAGGCAGGAGAAAATAAGCAAGGCAGCTGATGTTGAGTGTTTTGTGAGAACGAGGGCCAGAGATTGTAACCTTTAATGCATCTACTTCACAGAAGGCCACACTTCCTTCATTACAAAGAGTCTATCTTTCACCCTCTCAAATTCCATTTCATGCCTTCATAAACTCCTTTTTCTTTGTTTTTGAGACAGGGTCTTATTCTGTCACCCAGGCTGGAGTGCAGTGGCGTGATCATAGCTCACTGCAGCCTCCACCTCACAGGCTCAAGCTATCTTCCCACCTCAGTCTCCTGAGTAGCTGGGACTACAGGTGTGCACCACCATGCCCAGCTAATTTTTGTATTTTTTGTGGAGACAGGGTTTCACCATGTTGCCCAGGCTGGTCTCAAACTCCTGAGTTATGTGATCCACCTGCCTTGGCCTCCCAAAGTGCTGGAGACTACCGGTATGAGCCACCACACCCAGCCCATAAATTCTTAATACAGGTTTATGGCTTATAAGACAAAAGAAAATGACAATTCGTTATTTTAGAATCTTTGGATAAAAAACTACATACGTAATATTTTATAAGGCCATCACTTGTAAGTGCCTCACAGAGTGCTGGGCATTGTGTTGAGCACTTCGCATGTGTTAACTTACCTCATTCTTAACCATAGTTACACAGAGAGAAAATGCTATTATCTCAACTTCGGGGCGCAGAAAGGTTCAGTGATTTACACACTGTTTCTCACAGCTAGTACGTGGGGGCCAGGACTCACCTGCAGCCTATGTGGCTGAGAGCCAGCCCTCCTCACCCTCTCCACGCACCACTCTGTGCTCGCAAAATGCAGGCCCACTGGCCATTTCTCCTCACAGCAGTGGTTTCTGTGCCCATCAAGCTGAAGTGTGGAGAAGGCGATCAATTTAGCATGGTTCTCCTGGCAAGCAGCACAAGCTCTGCTGGCTTTGCCTCCTTATCCATCTGCAGCATGGCACCCTGGTATGCAGCTCCCGCACTGCCCAGGCTGGGAGGGCCACCCCAGGCTTTTTCCCTGCCAGAACCACAACATCCACAGTGCCCAAAATAGCCCCAGCATTACATTACTGAAGTCCTGCTTCTGTGATGAATCCAGCCATCTGTCTCAGGAGACTTCTGAGGCAGGCTTTTGATAGCAAAACAAATAGTCCTGTGGACAGATTTGGGTTTTGTAGGGAATTTATGATTTTTGAAGTTGCATTTCATTGAACCTCTTTCTTCTTTTTTTTTTTAAAAAGACAACGTCTTGTTCTGTCGCTTAGGCTGGAGTACAGTGGCACAATCACGGCTCATTGTAGCCTCAACCTCCCGGGCCCAAGTGATACTCCCATCTCAGCCTCCCAAGTAACTTGGGACTCTAGGTGTGTCACACCACACCCAGCTAATTTTTTAATTTTTGTAGAGACAAGGTCTTACTATGTTGCCCAGACTGGTCTCGAACTCTTGGGCTCAAGTGATCCTCCTGCCTTGACCTCCCAAAGTGCTGGGATTACAAGCGTGAGCCTCCTCACCCAGTCCTCCTCTTTTTTTTTATAACCTACTTTATAACAGACTAACACATATTTTAACACAATTTAAATAATAAGAAATGAGGACAAAGGGAGAATAAAGGTAGCAAAGTAAGGTGAATTCCAGGAGTGTGATTTCTCCACAAAATGAGTAACAAAAAGTCACATACAGTGTCTGGAAGTGGGCCACGAATTTGACCCTAAGATTCTTACAGGCAAGAGCAAAGAAAGAAATACAACTAATTGTTAGGTTCATGGTAGCCTTAAGACTAACGCTATTCTCACACTTGAGACTCTTGAATTAATACCTGAGAACAATTTCCCCCCTCCCCCGGCCCTCCATCCTTTGGCATTTAGAGAAGTGTCTGCAGTGCACGTGGGAAACCATAACATGCACTGAAAGAACATTCCAGAAGCCCAGGTTCTGATCCAGGTTCTACCAATCCCTGACAAAGTGACCTCTGGGAATCACTTACATTCCTCATCTTTGGTCACTGGGAGTTAGAATTGTACTTTTATTTAATATAGACCAAATAATGGATGAAAAACTATACCAAAAATTGGTTTACTGCTTATATTTCAGGCCTGGGACTTCCAGGTAAAAAAGCTCAATAGATGAAATGTCTGAGACATGCATATTTACTTATTTTCTTTTCTTTTCCTTTGCTTTTTTGGTTTTTCTTGTTGTTTGTTTTATTACATATCTACTTATTGGAAGTGGGACTGTCATTGTCCCAGTTACTGATGAGGAAATTAGGCACAGAGAAGTCAAATGACTTGCTTAAGATCTCAAATCCAGGAACTGCAAAACTGAGATTTGAACCCATTTCCAACTCCAGGGCCTGTATAGTAATTCACTATTCCAGAATACTCCTGTAGCAACCAGGCCATTCACTGCTGAGCCAATGCCCCCTCTCTTTCCGCAAACTCTTCTGTAGCTTCGAAGCTATGGTAGGTGACCAGGAGTCTTGGCCGCATTTCTTCCATTGCCTGCCCAGGATGTATCTCCAACTTTCTCTTAAACACATCTGTATGATACACTAAGACCTTTTTCCAAATTGCACAGAGAGAGAAAAAGGGATTGAGTTGCTTCCATATTTTTGCTGCTCATTGTTCTCTTTTCAGTACTATTTTATTTTCAGAATTTTTTCTAGCCACACGTTTCTTCTCAAGCACAGCAGGTAGCCTTTGCATAGCTATGAGAGTGACAGGATTCTTGTCAACCAGACCATAGACACCTACCCAGCCAGGTGTAAGAAGGTCCGCTGTGGGCAGAGAAGTTGATGAGCCAGCACGGTCAGTCCTGTCTTTCGCTAGCAGGGACTATTGACTGCTCTGTGCCAGACATTTTGTTAAAAAGTGGTGTTATCAACCTGGTGCAGTGGCTCACGCCTGTAATCCCAGCACTTTGAGAGACCGAGGCAGGTGGATCACTCGAGGTCAGGAGTTCAAGACCAGCCTGGCCAACATGGCGAAACCCCGTCTCCACTAAAAATACAAAAATCAGCCAGACGTGGTGGCACATGCCTGAAATCCTAGCTACTTGGGAGGCTGAGGCAGGAGAATCAGCGAACCCAGGAGGCAGAGGTTGCAGTGAGCCGAGATCATGCCATTGTACTCCAGCCTGGGCAACAAGAGCAAAAACTCCATCCCAGAAAAAATAAAAATAAAAATAATGGTGTTACAAAGACATAGAAGGTGGGGTGCATTCTTTGAAGTGACCACTCATTTAGTAAATTAGCATCATTTCTGTTTCATGCCATTGAAGAGCTGTGAATAATATTACCCTTGTGTCAGGCTTCCTGTGGTCTAGCACTGTGTCCCGTACTTCATAGTTTATTTCCTTTATATGCCCATCTAGGGTAGTAGGTACCATGGTTGTTCCCAGTTTATATATGACGGAATTGAGGTTTAGCAGAATAAGAAGTCACCCAAACTCATACCCACTGGTCAGCAGTACAGCTAGAATTCAAAGCCACACTTGTCTAGGTCCAAAATCTGCACCCGTAATTAACCACTCCTGGTAAGAAGCTGGTTATAAGGGGTGGTCAAGTCAGCTATGGAAGAATTCTCAGAAAGTGACTCTAAAGGTGTTCTTTGAAGGTTGTGTAGGAATTCACCAAAACTGGAAGGAGACAGGCCTTTCTTGCAGGGGAAAGGAACGTAAGGGGCAAAGTTACAGAGACATAAAAACTCACACCATCTTTGGAAAAAGGAGACTCATTTTGAGAAGCCAAAGAGGAAGGCTAAATGAGAACTCTGGACATTTGGGCCTGTGGGTATTGGGCAGCAGCCCCTGACATGATGACTCGTCTGTGCGACAGCAGAATGAATGACCTCAGCAGAGCCAGAGGGCCTTTGCAGCCCTGTTGGTCTCAAATTTACTCATATATACCTCATGCAACCTGCATTAATAATCACTTCTTTGGAATGTTTTCTACCTGGGAAGGGAATTAGTGGATGCAATAGTTCATTCCCCAAACATAAAATTTTCCTTGACGTTTTGATTGTTATAAATCATTTAAGTGGGAAAGTATAAGATTTGATATCTAGCCCTGAAGACTCATCATTGAGCACAGTGCTAGAAAGAAATGCCTACCAAGCCAGGTGCAGTGGCTCATGCCTGTAATCCCAGCACTTTGGGAGGCCAAGACAGGAGGATCACTTGAGGCCAAGCATTTGAGACCAGCCTGGGAAGTACAGTGAGACCTTCTCTCTACCAAAAAAAAAAAAAAAAAAAAATTAGTAATGAGACCTTGTCTTTACAAAAAAAATTAAAATTAAAATTAACCAGGCATGGTGGAGGCATGCATGTAGTCCTAGCTACTTGGGAAGCTGAGGTGGGAGGATCATTTGAGCCCAGGAGTTTAAGGCTGCAGTGAGCTATGATTATGCCACTGCACTCCCACCTGGGCAACAGAGCAAGACCTTGTCTCTTAAAAAAAAAAAAGGCCACATGTGGTGGCTCACACCTGTAATCCTAACACTTTGGGAGGCCAAGGTGGGAGGATCAGTTGGTCTCAGGAGTCCAAGACCAGCCTGGGCAACTTAGTGAGACCCCATCTTGAAAAAATAAATAAATAAAAAATAAAGAAGAAAAAAAATAAATGCCTACCTTAAAGAACATCACAGCTCTGAGGATTTTATGAGTTACCAAAGAAGTCCTTAAATATTAAGTTATATGGGCTCATGACCATATACTGATGGTTAGTTTAATTAAAATTAAATAAAACTAAATTTGAAAGCCTTTGGTTCTTCTAGTAATGCCGGTTTATCTCATTTCTTCTTATATCAATATCATAGAATTACAGAACATTCTTTCCAGGAGGTGAGCACCCTGCCATCCTCTCCCTCTTCAGTAGGTGCAGTCGGACCAGGAGGTGATAGGTGCTAGAGTGTGGTGATTCACAGTACAGACCCTGGAAGAGGGCTGCTGGCTTTCCATCCCAGCTTTGACCCTTACCAGTGACCTGACCTTGGGCAATTGACTTTACTTCTCTGTGTGCTTCTTCATATATAAAATGAGGGGTGATTATACTATTTATCTCATAAGCATAATTACTATGAGTATGTAGCACAGTATGTTGCTCACAGTAAGTGCTCAGTAAACGGTCGTTGCTGTTAATAATGTTATTATCAGGGCGTCTTGATGGGTAATGAAGAGCACATTGATTTGTGGTCAGGACTCCCAGGTACACCATTTCCCCCACGGGACCTGCAGCCATTTATTCATTTAGTCTCATTTCCTTATCTTACGATGCCGGTCTCATGCTGTGAGGAAGGAAGGCTGGATGAATATAAAAGCATGTGGGCAATCGGTGGTGCTGTTGAGCAAATGTGCAGTGTAGGGAGGATCAGTCAGTTTTTTTTCAGCTCTGCCCACTTCATCTGCCTTCCTGGTGCTCAGCCTTCTCAGCCAGCCCATTCCCAGTGCCACCTAGGCAGTAGTATAGTCTTCTAGGTAGAGGAGGAGAGGAGGCTGCTGAAGGAAGAGACCAAGAGTTTCCAGAGCAGTCATAGGAAGAAAGGACAAGGAAATGAACTAGAGCCCCAGAGACAGGGTGCCCATGCAGGGTCCCGGGGAATCCTCCTGGGTGCCCGCAGCTTGGGGCTCCACAACTGCCTTGCGCTCTGCCCACCACAAAATGGATCATAGAAGAGCCCTCATTTATTGTCTTGTGACCCTCTCCTGGACATAGCACACTTACCTCCACCTGTGTGCCTCTGGTTTTGCTGCTCACCCACTAGAAAGTTCTTCACCTGTCCAGGTGCTATGTCTTCCCCAGACAGCATTCCCTACTCCCTCTCCCCCACTCCTGCCAGCAGTCAGAGTTTAGAAACTATTTTCTCCTCAATTGACAGCAACTGATGTTCATCTCATTACACATTATTAGTATATTTCCTGTGTCTAAGTCTCACAGGCCAGAGCATAAGCTCTGTGAGAGCAGTGACATTTTATTTGTTTTTATGCCTTCTGCTTCACATTTATGCCTTGCACATAGTAGATGCTTAATAAATGTTAATACTTGGCCGGGTATGGTGGCTTATGCCTATAATCCCAGCACTTTGGAAGGCCGAGGCAGGTGGATCACCTGAGGCCAGGAGTTTTAGACCAGCCTGGCTAACATGGTAAAACCCCGTTTCTACCAAAAATACAAAAATTAGCTGGGTGTGGTGGTGTGCGCCTGTAGTCCCAGCTACTCAGGAGGCTGAGGCAGGAGAATCGCTTGAACCTGGGAGGCCGATGCTGCAGTGAGCTGAGATTGCACCACTACACTCCAGTCTAGGCAACAGAGTGAGACTCCATCTCAAAAAAAAAAAAAAAAGTTAATATTTGAATGAATGCCCCTGTAGTCCCGGCTACTTGGCATGCTGGACAGGAGGAACACTTGAACTCAGGAGTTCAAGGCTACAGTGAGCCATGATTGCACCACTGCACTCCAGCCTGGGTGACAGGGTGAGACTCTGTCTCAAAAAAAAAAAAAAAAAAAGAGAGAATGAATGACGAGTCAGTAAGTGCCTGAGGGCCTGGCCCAGCAGATGACTACTTATCCACTACCCTGCTAATGGTGTTCACACGCACACTCCACTTGTGAGTTGTGTGTTTCTTCTGAGTTTGGATACTAGGGGGTAGTCTCCTAGCATGGGGACCTCTTGGTGAACTTGAAATTTATTCTTTCTCTACCCTCAAACTAAGGACAAGATCCTGAGCCAGTGGGAACATCACCAAGTTTCTATGCTCTTCGAGGCCTTCCTTGCCCCAGAGCAGCTGCTCACCTCTTTGATACACTCCTTTACCAGAAATAAAAAACCACAAAGCCCAAAACAGTGCTCAATTTTGTTTTGGTCTTATGCCAGAAATGCATACTGTTTTGGCTTGGGTCTTTTAAATGCTGTTCTGGAACTTGAGCAATGCCTGTCTATAGGCCAAACCCATATATTCTCATTGCATTTCCCCATCTAAAGACATACCTTTTCACATTCGGTTTTCCTTGTAGGTAACGATGGGGGTCCATCCTCTTCAAGTAAGACTACAAACAAGTTTGAGGGACTATCCCAGCAGTCAAGGTAAGCCATCTCAGCGCTTCATTTCCCCTGTTGGATCCATTGATGCAATGGACAGAATTCTAGAAATGAGTTTTCATGAATTTCCCAGCGCTGCTCAAAGCTGTGGTAGCCAAGTGGGGCTGGCCGCGACGAGAAACCAGACGTTCACTCTTGGTTTGCATGCACATCTTGTGGCTGGACTGGGCACAGGTCTGCAGACCGTTCTCTGAGCAGCACCGCTGTCTACCCAGTTCACAGACAGGAGCTAACCTCACTTCCCGGTGGTCACAGGGTTGTGCAATGGTCTTGAACAAAATTCCTGTCAGAATGAGTTTTTACTTCTGATTATTTTAATCAAGTAACTTTGCTACTTTCCCACTTGACTCCTTTTGCAGATTTGGAAATGAAAAGATAATACTTAGGGAAATCTGATTGCCCAGAGATTTTCAAACATAAAAATATCACTCTTTCAAGTTCTGTTTCTAATAATTTTTTTTAGGCTAGGCTGATAGCAGTGTTCTTTTCTTCCCTTTTTTCACTGAAATTGTATACTTGAGGAGATCTCTTACAGGCAATTTTTATCCAGCCTTACCCTAAAGTGTTTTCTCTGGAGGTGCCATCCAAGAAAAGGATAGAGAGCCACTTCCAGACCCAAACTTCAGGGAAAAAGAGTCGGCTCTTTTCCAGAGTTTCTGAAAGATGAAAAAACAAAATCTCTCTTTTTTTTGAGGTAGGGCCTTTCTCTGTCACCCAGACTGGAGTGCAGTGGTATGAGCACAGCTCACTGTAACCTCAACCTGCTGGGCTCAAAGATGGTCCTGCCTCAGCCTCCCGAGTAGCTGGAACCAGAGGATGCATCACTGTACTCAGCTGATTTTTTTATTTTTTTGTAGAGACGAGGCCTCAGCATGTTGCCCAAGCTGGTCTTGACCTTCTGGGCTCAAGCAGTCCTCCTGCTTCAGCCTCCCAAAGTGCTAGGATTACAAATGTGAGCCACCATATCCAGCCTTTTTTTTAATACCACTATCTTATGTACTCTTTATAACCCTGTGAGATAGGCCCAATTACTATTATCCTCAGTTTTGCAGGTGAGGAGAGCGAGGCCCAGAGTGGTTAGGTGGTGGGTGCAGATGTCAGAGCCAGCTCTCCAGCCTGCTTGTTCTCCCGACTCCACATTCCACGCCCCTTCCTTGCCCTTGTGCCCTGCCTTTCATTCCTCACTCACCTTCCTTCAACCGTAATTTGGGGGACCCTGTAAAACTAAAGTTCTGGTGTTCCTTTTCCAGAGTGAGGAGAATATCTGACACTCCAAAAGCACTCATAAAAGGTTTTTAAAGGCCGGACACAGTGGCTCACCTGTAATCCTAGCACTTTGGGAGGCCAAGGTGTGAGGATTGCTTGAGCCCAGAAGTTTGAGACCAGCCTGGGCAACATAGCAAGACCTTGTCTCCTAAAAATAAAAAAAAATCAGCCGGGTATGGTGGTACATGCCTGTAGTCTCAGCTATACGGGAGGCTGAGGCAAGAGGACCGCCTGAGCCCAGGAAATTGAGGCTGCAGTGAGTCATGATCGCACCTCTGCACTCCAGCCGGGGCGACAGCAAGACCCTGTCTCAAAAGAAAAAAAAGTTTTGGCCGGGCACAGTGGCTCTCGCCTATAATCCCAGCACTTTGGGAGGCCAAGGCAGGTGGATCACTTGAGGTCAGGAGTTCAAGACCAGCCTGACCAACATGGTGAAACCCTGTCTGTACAAAAAATACAAAAATTAGCCGGGCATGGTGGGGTGCGCCTGTAGTCCCAGCTACTCAGGAGGCTGAGGCAGGGGAATCACTTGAACCTGGGAAGTGGAGGTTGCAGTGAACCAAGATCACGCCACTGCACTCCAACCTAGATGACAGAGCGAGACTTGGTCTCAAAAAAAAAAAAAAGTTTTTGAACAAAATCAAGCTGATTGTGAACTAGAGCCTTTGGCAATTCATTGTTTGTTTGCTTTTGAGATGGAGTCTCTTTCAAGAGAAGCAAAGCCCTCTCATGTTTACTGTTTCTTGTTTAGTGGTGGCTTTATCTCAGCAATAGTCCCCTGTTGCCCAGAGGCAGGAGGATTTCAAGTGAGCTGAGGAAAGAGCAGTGAAGACCAAGGGTGGCCAAGAGCCAGGACAGAAAGGAGCACACACTTTTCATCTTCTTTCTTTGACTATTTTTTGTTTCGTTGGTTGGTTTGGCTTTTTCTTTTCTTTTAAATGCAGTTAGCTGAGGCACAAGAATCGCTTGATCCTGGGAAGCAGAGGTTGCAGTGAGCCGAGATCATGCCACTGCACTCCAGCCTGGTGACAGAGCGAGACTCTGTCTCAAAAAAAAAAAAGAAGCAGCAGCAACCAACTCTTAGGACATCAGGGAACAGAAATGGAGAGATGAGATAATAAAGGGGTTCTTGGCAGATGGGGCTCAGGCACTTGGCTACTGCTGCTTCTCAGGCAAGCAGGCCTCCTGGTATCCTCTGAGAATTGCCAAAACCTCTTGTTAAAGAAAAATAGTGGCTTCCACATAATGTAGACCACTGACGGCACTGGGGTTTCAGTTGCAGAGGTTAACGTTTGATGATTCAGACAATGTGGTGTGGACCTGTATTCCAGGGACTTGGGCCTTTGTCACCCTCATTTACCTGTCCTCCAAAAGGAAGGCAAGGCCTAGGAGAGCCTGGAGGCCCGAGAACCAATCTCTTTGCTATAGTGGAGGAAGTGAGGGCTCTGGAGGCCAGGGGAGCTAGGGCCGAATTTCCACTTCTACCTCTGACCCATGCGAGACCTTCTGCCAGCCGCCAACACCCCCATTCCCTTCCGTTTCCTTGTCTGGAAACACAGCTGCTTTGTGGGATCATGTGGGAAGAGTTACTTCTGTGCACTACATTGGGGTCACCACTTAGAGTGTGCCAGGTGCCTTCATAAATGCCTTGAAGTAGAGGAGTTGGGCTTTATCATTA
The DNA here is from genome assembly GCF_028885655.2 of Pongo abelii. NCBI lineage: Eukaryota > Metazoa > Chordata > Mammalia > Primates > Hominidae > Pongo > Pongo abelii. The sequence continues at coordinate 146,457,276 of NC_071992.2, read as the reverse complement.
AGAGGGACTTCTTTTTCATCTTTTTACTGTGCCTCCTCAGCCAGGCAAACTGAAATATGGAAAATAGACTAATCTTTTGTTAAAGACATTTTGAGGCTGGTCACAGTGGCTCATGCCTGTAATCCCAGCACTTTGGAAGGCGAGGTGGGTGGATCCACGAGGTCAGGAGTACAAGACCAGTTTGGCCAAGATGGTGAAACCCCATTTCTACTAAAAATACAAAAATTAGCCGGGCGTGGTGGTGGGCACCTGTAATCCCAGCTACTCAGGAGGCTGAGGCAGGGAATTACTTGAACCCGGGAGGCCGAGGTTGCAATGAGCCGAGGTTGTGCCACTACACTCCAGCCTGGGCAACAGAGGGAGACTCCGTCTCAAAAAAAAAAAAAAAGAAAGAAATTTTGAAAACATTCTTTAGATGATTATGTAAATACCTTTGATTTGATTTCCTTGAATAATATTTTGCTATTGATATTCTAGCACTTTTAGATCCTAAATGATTCTTATTTGTTGATTAGCACCAGTTCTGCAAAGACTGCCCTTGGCCCAAGAGTTCTTCCTAAACTACCTCAGAAAGGTAAGATCTATCATTTTTACATTTACATGTAATTAAAGTGTCACTACCCCCTCCAAGGGGCCCAAGGTTTTTATCTCCCTTGTTCATTGATCCATCCCAAATGCCTAGAGCAGCACCTGGCATGTAGTGGATGCCTAGTAAATACACATTAAATGACGAAAGGTATTTATAAACTCAAATTTGGTGATTAGCAAAGCACCATACTTTTCCAGAATACATAATAATTTTGTAGACATTATATTATTATAATCCCCAGGTACCATTCTTTCTCCCCTTATAAACATAATCAGAGAGACTTGGGAACCAACACCAGCTCTACCACTTAGTAGCTGTGTGGCCTTGGGCAGGTGACGTAGTAGCTTCACTAAACCTGAGATTCCTCATCTGTAAAATGGGGAAAATAATACTTACTTCGTGAGGTTTTGTAAGGACAAAATGAAGTCATGTTTCAGAAAGTCCCTAGCAAGTGGGTGGCAAAGGAATCCTTCCCTGGGATGGCATCTGTCGTGCAGAGTAGAGATACCCATGCTCTGCAAAGTACAAGAAAGCAGTGTCTATAAATACTGTTTTTTTGCCAAGCTAAGACACTCAGCTCTTTGACCGAGTCTTCTTTAATGCTGACAAGCTTTTCATTTGTAAAACCAAAATTTCAGTCTTCTTATTACAACACAAGTGATAGTTCTGCCTTTTTTGTTGTTGTTGTTACCATACCTTACCTTTAAAGCTGCAAAATACCTTTAGGAGCGTCTAGATCATTCCATCCTTATATAAGCCTGCAAGGCCAGCAGGGCCCACCTTGGAAGCCCCGAGGAGCTCAGGGCCTGCTCCTTGGATTTTCAGTGTCAGCAGGAAGATTTGTGACCCCAGTCTAGTGCTCTGTTGCCTAGTTTGAGCAGAAGTCAAACTGGGGGTTAGTATTGGGAAGCTGAAATTCACCACTCTCTAGAGTTCTTAGTGAAGTAACACACTTTGAAGAGCACTGACTGGTCAGGCCAGGCTCCTGTGTAGTAAGATGAGGGGACTCCCAAATGAATGCTGATTCACTTTCCATAGAACAGATGCAAGACTTCCCCTGGGTTTGCTGAGTCTTTATCTAGGGTTGGTTTTTGTTGTCTTTTATTTTTAAACTCTGCCCAACGGGCTGTTTTGATCTCAGAGGAGTTTGAAACAAGTTTCCCAGGCATGTACCCCCATTTACAGTGTGCCCAGATTCCGTCCTAGATCGCTCACATATCACCCCTGCCTCTCCAGCCTGCTTTCTCTAGCAGCAGACCCCAGCACTTCTCAGTGCCCATGGGGCTTTACCACAACTGCCGCCAGCTCTTCCCTGCACTCATCCCCTCCGTGCCCTCCCTTCCCTCGCAGCATGGCGTCAGCCCATCACCAAAGTTACTCCCTGATGGGCTGCTCCTGCCCATCCTGTGCTGCTCCCTCAGCTCCTGCCCATCCTGTGCTGGGTTCTGCCACTCAACTGACTTCTGAGACGCACAGTCAGGGTGGCAGTCTGGCTCTCCCTATGACTGCTGACCTCACATGGTCATCTGGGGCTGCCCAGCAGTCCCAGCACCGCGACCTTTCAGCCCACTCCCCCACACTGTCTCTCCTCTCCTTAGGAGCACCTTGTTTCTGTTCCTCATTGAGTCAGCACTTGAGTCCACCCCTACTACCACCTGCCTGGCATGGTGGCAGTGGTCCTAAGGTAGACTTTGTACCCTCCCACCCCCTCGGGGACAGACTCCAGCAGGTGTCCCTCCCTCTTTTGCATTGCTGTTTCCTTCCATCTGACCTGCCCTATCAGGGCAGGCCTACTGTCAATACCCATCAAGACCTGTGTCCCTCCCACCACCACCCCCTTGCTCTACTCCCATTCTCTGTGTGTGTGTGTGTGTGTGTGTGTGTGTGTGTGTGTTTACTATTTGGAATTTTCTGTAATAAACATATACAGAAATACAAAAAAAGACAGAGTAGTATCCTGCAGCCTCCTCCACCACACCCACATACTTATCACCCATTCCAGCACTTAACAGTTTATACCTGATCTTCTTTCATCTAGTTCCCTACCCAGCCACTCTCAGTAATTCTGTAGCGAATCCCAGCCAATTTCATACATACGCAATTCTATTACTACATCAAAAAATTCATCATGTCTAAAAAATCAAAAATTTCTTAATATCATCAAATACCCAGTGTTAACATATCCAGCTGTCTCACAACTGCCCTTTTTTTTTTTTAAGAACTTGTTTGTTTGAATAAGGATTAAAATAAAGTCCACACAGTAGAGTTGATTGATTTGTCTCTAAGTGTCTTAGGCTAAAGTTTCCCCTGCATCTCTCTCTTTTTATTTGTTGAAGAAACTGTGTTATTCGTTCTATAGATTTCTCCAGTCTGGATTCCATCCCCTCGTGTTTGTTCATCTAACATGTTCCCCTGTCTGTCATATTTCCTATTAATTGGAAGTTGATTCCAGAAACCTGATCAGATAGATTGAGGCTTTGGCAAAACCACTTCATAGGTGGTAGTGTGTTCTATCACGAGGTGTACACCATCGCATTGTCTCTGTATGTGAAGTTCACAGCTGTTAATGCTCAGAGCCAAGATTGATCCATCCATCCTCTCTTTCCATCCCTCTGCAAGCCATCTGGAAAGCTCCACATTTCTTTTTTTTTTTTTTTTTTTTTTTTTGAGACGGAATTTTGCTCTTGTTGCCCAGGCTGGAGTGCAGTGGTGCAATCTCAGCTCACCGCAACCTCCGCCTCCCAGGTTCAAGCGATTTTCCTGCCTCAGCCTCCCGAGTAGCTGGGATTACAGGCATGTACCACCACGCCCGGCAAATTTTGTATTTTTAGTAGAGACGGGGGTTTCTCCATGTTGGTCAGGCTGGTCTCGAACTCCTGACCTCAGGTGATCCCCCCACCTCAGCCTCCCAATGTGGAAAGCTCCACGTTTCTATCTCCTACCAAAGTATTCATCCATAATCCGAATTCACCAACAACAGCCTATTTCACATCATCACTTGATGCCTGTGGGGGAAGATTCTCTAACTGTGTTTTTCCTCTGCTCTCACATCACAACAATCGTCAACAGAAGATTTCTGTGACAAACGTGTGGGGATTTTTCCCCATGCACCAAGCAGCAGACACCAGCTGGGTGTCCTCTAATTCAGTTCCGACACTGTCTACCTGGAGATAGTGCCGGTCCCACCAGGTGAGAGCTCAGTCCCCAAAACTGCCCCCCTGCACGCACACACACACACATACCAGTTGCAAGTCCAGGCCTTCAGAACTTCTGACTGACTGGCTACAAGGTGGGGTTCCTACAACTCCCTCTTTGGATTCATTTAATTTGCTGTAGCAGCTCACAGAACTCAGGGAAACACATTTACCAGTTTATCATAAAGGATACTGCAAAGGATACAGATAAAGAAATGTGTAGAGTGAAGTATGGGGGAAGGGGTGTTGTATTAGTCCGTTTTCACGCTGCAGATAAAGACATACCTGAGACTGGGTAATTTATAAAGAAAAAGAAGTTTAATGGACTCACAGTTCCATGTGGCAGGGGAGGCCTCGCAATCATGGCAGAAGGCGAAAGGCACATCTTACATGGCAGCAGGCAAGAGAAAAATGAGAGCCAAGCAAAAGGGGAAACCCCTTATAAAACCATCAGATTTCATGAGACTTATTCACTACCATGAGAACAGTATGGGGGAAACTGCCCCCATGATTCAATTATCTCCCATCAGGTCCCTCCCACAACATGTGGAAATTATGGGGGCTACAATTCAAGGTGAAATTTGGGTGGGGACACAGCCAAGCCATATCAGGTGCAGAGCTTCCAAGCCCTTTCTGGAAACTCCAGGAGCCTCCACATGGTCAGCTCCCCAGAAGCTCACTGAACCCTGTTCTCTTGGCTTTTTATGAACGCTTCATGATGTCAGCATTCCTTCCCCCAGGGTATAGGGTAGGACCCTCTCATGGAAGGTGTTTTAAGACCCACAATCGGATTAGAGTCCTGCCTTGGGATAGGTAATAAGAGGGCAAGAGAAGGTCAGAGGCCTGCCTCTGAGGCCTGACACACCTAACCTAATAACAGAAGACTATAACAAGGGTTATAAGCCAGGAACTGTGGACGAAAACTAATACATATCATAGCACCACAGCCTACTCCCTGGTTTTCTACTGTGGATCCTTTATATCAAAAAACATATATATACACAATCATTAATAATTAGTCCAGTCCATCATAGTGTATGAATGTCTCCCAGGATGATGACACTCAGGTTTGCAGGTTTCCTCTCAATATTGTCAGGTTCCACAAGCAGGAGTGGTCTGGGTAAATACACAGCTTCACCCTCTCAGGCATGTGGAATCATTGAGCTAAGAGGCAGTGTCATCTCTTGCCCTGAGACTCTTTTGAGTTGTCTTATTTACCCATTTATTTGTTTACTCTCAGCTACTATTTCTCCTCTCCATTAATCTCCAAACTTTTTTGAAGGGACATTAGAATCGCCACTGTGCTGGTCTAGATTACAAGCAGCAATACAAGTCTAGCAAGTAGCTCCTCCTCAGTCCACTCCCATTCAGATAGGGTGAGGCTACATAGATGCAGAACTAATGAGCTATTTTTACCACCAGGCATATTCACTGTTAGCCCCAATTTTGTTAGAAGGGGTGAAGGCACATCTCATCCCCATGATGCCCTCAGGAATTTTGACGTAAGATTTAAAAACATGGTTACAGTTTTTTACTTAGCATTCCTGCTAAAAATTTTTTGAAGTGTTGGGCGCAGTGGCTCATACCTATAATCTAAGCTCTGTGGGAGGATGGGAGGATGGGAGGATGGATTGAAGTCAGAAGTTAGAGACCAACCTAGGCAATACAGTGAGACCCCATACCTAAAAAACAAAAATCATCTTTGCTGTCCCAGCAACTCCCATCCTAGGATCACTGCATCGGGTAGGGGAGAAAAAATACTTTTTTTCTTAGATGATTTGGGGAAACTCTGCTTCTCTCTCTCTCTCTCTCTCTCTCTCTCCCCCTCCCCACCCCCAAGGAGTATCTCCTCCTTGCGTTCCTTTCCTCAGGTAGCATGATCCTCTGTAAACCATTCCCATTTTATTGTGGAACTCTTCTAGGCACTGCCTTCCCCATTAGAATGTTCTTGGACATCACCTGAGACGGCATGGGTATTTCAGATGTCATAGGGGTAACTTCAACTAACATTTCATAGCAAGGTCCCTTAAGTGGAAATTCTCTATTCCAAAGTCCCAGTAGTTGTTGCTGGGAGGTGCTCAAACACTTTTGCCATAAGCCCCAGGAACTGCTCCACAGGGGGTTATCAAGTGGAGAGTTTGTCCCTGCCAGCACTCTGGCGTCTACTCTGCACTTTGCGGGCTTGGGCATGTCCAATTAATATTGCTTGGAGAGCAGATTTACATGCCTTCTGTTTTATAGTAGCAGGTAGGGGAAACATTCTCCAGTGTGATACTGTGTTCATTACCATGATACAATCAAATAAAAGAGATGCAGTCGGCCGGGCGCGGTGGCTCACGCCTGTAATCCCAGCACTTTGGGCGGCCAAGGTGGGCAGATCACGAGGTCAGGAGATCAAGACCATCCTGGCTAACACGGTGAAACCCCGTCTCTACTAAAAAATAGAAAAAATTAGCCGGGCGTGGTGGCGGGCGCCTGTAGTCCCAGCTACTCAGGAGGCTGAGGCAGGAGAATGGCGTGAACCCGGGAGGCGGAGCTTGCAGTGAGCCGAGATTGCGCCACTGCACTCCAGCCTGGGTGACAGAGCGGCGTGGTGGCGGGCGCCTGTAGTCCCAGCTACTCAGGAGGCTGAGGCAGGAGAATGGCGTGAACCCGGGAGGCGGAGCTTGCAGTGAGCCGAGATTGCGCCACTGCACTCCAGCCTGGGTGACAGAGCGAGACTCCGTCTCAAAAAAAAAGAGATGCAGTCACTTCATATGAAGTGTGTTCAAATATACCAACTTTCATCATCCTATCAACCCTTACATTTTTATATTCTAGTTTCAGGAACTTCTTCACCTCCAGACCATTTTACTCTCTCTCGTGCAAAAAGCTTTGGGTCTTCTGCCAAGGGTTGAGCCAAAGGACCCTGGACCTTTTGTCAATCTTTATTTTGATTAGTCTGCCCCACTTTTTCCCCAGGCAATTTCAGATCATATGTTTCATTGTCATCTCTACCTTGCAACTTTTAAAATTTCTTCAAACTGCAAGAAATACAGTAAACTGGGTTAGGGCCCTTTAATGTTGGGAGAGCGGAGGGGTTTGGTCTACCCAACCTTCAGTAATGTTGTATTAAGATCTTTGTTGTGCTCACTTCGGCAGCACATATACTAAAATTGGAACCATACAGAGATTAGCATGGCCCCTGCTCATGAATGACACGTTATTTTTTAACAACAGCAAAAAAAGACCTTATTTTGGTAAGCGCAGTGGCTCATGCCTGTAATCCCAGCACTTTGGGAGGCCAAGGCGAGCGGATTGTTTGAGCTCAGGAGTTTGAGACCAGCCTGGGCAGCATGGCAGAACCCTGTCTCTACGTAAAATACACAAAATTAGCCAGGCGTGGTGCCACATGCCTGTAGTCCCAGCTACTCAGGCGGCCGAAGTGGGAGGATTGCATGAGCCTGCGAGGCAGAGATTGCAATGAGCCAAGATCACACCACTGCACTCCAGCCTGGGTGACAGAGCAAGACCCTGCCTCAAAAAACAAAGACCTTTGTTTTAACTGTATCAATTTCCATTGTATTCATTCCATTTCTTAATAACCATCTAAAGATTTCCACCCTGCTGGGATGAGTCCCATGACTCTCCCCTTTCTTTTTCTTCTTAGTTTTATCCTATCAGTGTTTTCTTCACCTTATTTGTTAATAACCATTTTAAAATTTCCACCTTCCTGGGAAGAGTCCTTTGGCTCTCACTTTTGCACTTCCCTGTTCTCTTGTTAATTAACCTAATATTTTTATTAGCATCTATAAGACCCATGAAGGGAAGCTGAGACAGCAAATTTAATAAGGCTTCTTGAACTGTTCATTTCTGTAGGAGTAATATCACATGGGGTGCCCATGTAGAAGGGGCCCTCTTAACCACACATTTACCATGACTTGGGTAACAGGCATGTTCAGAGTGTGAATAGCCCTGTCATCATAAAGCCAGTCCCACATGCATACAGAGCATATCAGCTACTGCATCTGGGGTGTCCCACTTGACATTTGTAGGTAGAGTTGGACAGTCCCCCTTCTCAGGGTGAACAGACCTTACAGTGGCTTTTATCTGTTCCACCAAGCTGGCAGTTACCGCAGGAATAGCCTCCTGTGTGTCTGGATCATATAAACCCATATGCAGTTGTTCAATAGTGAGCTGTGGGTCCCATCAGTCCAAACATGTACTTCTACTCTGTAGTGTTTAAAACCAAAGATACTGCCCCTAAATTAGTCACTCTTATAATGCGTTTTAGTAAAGGTTCCTCAGGAAGCTGATGATACTGATCTACAGAATGAAACAGTTCTTTCACACTATACCCTCTAGTTTCCATAGTTACTTAGTTTTGCCCCTCCTTCACATTGACTACCTTCTTGGTAACCACAAGTCTCAGAGGTACTTTCTGTTGTCCCTGCATAATTTTCTCCTTTGTGGGTAACTTTAAGGCTAGTGGACTGAGCTCAGGCAGACCCACATCTGAGCTCAGTCCAGCCTCAAGTCCTGACCCCAGCACCCTCTTTTATTTTAGCCATTATAGACAACAATAACCAAGGGATTAAATATTTCACTTTCTTCTTAATTCACATTTCTTTATGCATTCAGTGCCCCAACTCCCAGGGAGTTGGATCCATCTCTGAATTCCACTGGTAACTTTTACCTTTAGTAACTGATCTTAGCACAGCTGTGGCTTCATACCCTGGGTGACCACATGGCCACGTAGGAATCCAAAGATTCGTGATCCCCCACCCTTTTATCCTTTCTCTTCTCAAACCACATGTTTCTGTGAGTCAGAGCTGTTCCAACAAATCCTGCTTCACTGATACCAAATGTGTGGTGTACAGCTCCCAGCAGACTGATTTTTATGTCACTATTAATATAAACCTTGATGATCAGATGCTTAGAAAGATCTTTGGGTATAAAGGACAAAATGTAATGGCAGCATACACAACATGCCACAGTGTGCTATGTACACTTTTATCACCCTTCCTTTTGTGGATGAAAAGCTATTAAGCAGAATACGGGAAAACACTGGGTTCTTAATGGGATTAAAGCAGTGGGGCTGGGCACGGTAGCTCACACCTGTAATCCAAGCACTTTGGGAGGCCCAAGCTGGAGGATCACCTGAGTCCAGAAGTTTGAGACCAGCCTGGGCAACATAATGAAAATGAGACCTTGTCTCTACAGAAATTTGAAAAATTAGCAGAGTGTGGTGGTGCGCACCTGTGGTCCCAGCTATACAGGAAGTTGAGGCAGGAGAATCTCTTGGACCCAAGAGGTCGAGGTAGTAGTGAGCCATGTTTGCACCACTGCACTCCAGCCTAGGTGACAGAGTGAGACCCTGTCAATCAATCAATCAATAAAATAGTGGGCATCACATAGTGGATGTGAGTTCCTTTAGGGAATGGTCCCACCCTGAGACAAGGAAAGCTGTAGGAGGCCTTGTGGCACACTCACACTAAACTACATGTAGGTGTGACCACCAGTCATCTAACTCTAGTATGGGGCACCCAACATTTCTGGGTGCAAAACATATATCCTAACTGTACTCAGTCCTTTACTACACACTGCAGCAACATGCATGTTGGATTAAACAACACTGGCCCACCAGACAGAAAAGGGCCTTACAGGAGATAGGTGCAGGTCTGGGTATCCTGGGATAAGCTGAGTTTGCTTTCAGTGAGCAGCAGAATTCAGAGGAAAATGCAGATTAGAGGGAGTTCTCTTCCAGGAGGAAGGCAAAAGATGGGAGTCAACTTGGAAAGATAAGGAGGCTTTGGCAGAGTGAGCCAGGCCGACTCAATAAACAGTGCTGAAGAGAATGCTAAGATGCAGCTTTGGTAAAGGGCCTGTACCCAGACCCAACAGGGCCTCTTCACAATTTTAATACAAATAGAGGCTGAAGTGGGGGGCAGTGGCCCTCAGTCTTGGCTGCTGAGGCTCAGGGCACACCTGTGGGATTCTTACAGCCCTCTGAATTTACGGAAGTTCTCTGAGGGCACTTGCAGTTTACATCAATGTACTATGACTGCCCGTGCCTTTAGATTAGGGCAAAGTAAAACATGTTCTGCAGTGTAGTTGATAGGTATAGGAACTATTCTAAACACCCATCAAATGAATGAATGAAAGAAGGAAGGAAGGAGAGAGAGAAATAAAGAAAGAAAAGAAATGGAAGGAAGGGAAGGAAAGAAAGAAAGAAAAGAAAGAAATAGGCCAGGTATTATGGCTCAAGCCTTTAATCCTAGCACTTTGGGAGGCTGAAGCGGGAGGATCACTTGAGTCCAGGAGTTCAAGACCAGTCTGGGCAATGAAGTGAGACCCTGTCTCTATTTAATTAGTAAAATTAACACCACCCATGTCCTGCCTGCAGGAGGCAGGTGGGCTGTGCTATAACTGATAACACCCAGTGGAAACCAGTCTCAGTACAAGCCTGTGAGATGAGACAGGGTGATTGGCTCTACCCCTAATTAACTTCAAATCCAGAAATGACTGAGTCATGGCCATTGTAACAACACCTGTCCTTAATAACATTTGGTATATGGGCAAGGGGAGATTTTATTGGGAAGGCAAAGGAAATACCTCTGTCATTCTTACTAATCTGTAATGAAGCTAAATTGTACCATGATTGTATCACAATATGGTGTAATACTGGGGGCGTTGGTAAGGTTCAGCTTCCTCATGTAAATAAGCCTTAGGATAATACTGATACGATCAGATGTATTGGGAGTTTGAGTTGAAGCCCCCTCAGGATGGAATGCCTGTGGAAAATGGCCCAAGAAGGAACTGGATCTAGCTAATCATCAGCTGATCTCTGTGCAAAACAGCTCTGCACAAGTTTATCGTAAGGTCCAATAGCAGTAGACCAAGGCAGGAAAGAACAATGAGGCTAGTACACGATTATGAAAGTGTTTGTATGACTTCATAGGACAAATTAATTATTTCTTTAAATGCATCCCTACCCACACTGGCTTCTCCAGATTTTAGGTGGCGGCATTGCTGTAACTGTTTCATAAATGCTACAACAAATGTTCTGATAGATACATTTGTTTTGGTATAAGGGATCTGTGGTTGAAAACCAAGGAATGGCTTATGGAGCTATAGATATATATGTATTGGTATCCATCCACAGTTCCTGGTTCATAGTGTCCACATCCCTTGTTACAGTCTTTGGTTGTAATGCTGGATGTGTTAGGCCTCAGGAAACAGAATCTCTCCTGCCCTCCTTTATGTGCCCCAAGGCAGGACTCTGATCTTTTCCCATCTTGTGGGTTTGAGATCCTCCCCTAAGATAGTCCTACTCTATACCCTGGGGGAAGGAATGCTGACGTCATGAAGCTGCCATTAAAAACCCTAGAGAACTGGGTTCAGGGAGCTTCTAGAAAGCTAAACCCGTGGAGGCCAACAGGAAAGTGAAGAAGAACTCGCTCACGTGCAGGGAGGGCAGCACACCCCCAAATCCTCAGGTTCAGAAGCTCCTGTGCTCAGGACCCTTCCAGACCTCGCCCTGTGTGTCTGTTCATCTGGCTGTTTATCCTTTAAAATATCCTTCTTAGGGTCAGGAGCTGTGGCCCTGAGAAGGCTCAGACCTGTAATCCCAGCACTTAGGGAGGCCAAGGTGAGTAGATCACTTGAGCCCAGGAGTTGGAGACCAGCCGGGCAACATATTGAGACCTTGTGTCTACAGACAATAATAAAAACAAAAATAGCTGGGCATGGTGACACAGGCCTGTAGTCCTAGCTGCTTGGGAAGCTGAGGTGGGAGGATAGCTTGAGCCTGGGAGACCGAGACTTCAGTGAGCCGTGATTCTTACACACACGCACACACACTTCTTAGTAAACTGAGAAACTTAGGTAAGTGTTTCTCTGAGTTCTGTGAGCCACTCTAGCAAATTAATCGAACCCAGGAGGGGATTGTTGGAACCCCAGTTGAAGCCAACTGGTCAGAAATTCCAGAGGCCTGGACTTGCGACTGGGCAGGAAGGTGGGAACATTCTGGGGGACTGAGCCTCAAGCTATGGGATCTAACGCTGTCTCCAGGTAGATGGTGTCAGAATTGGATTGGAGGACACCTGGCTGGTATCCACTGCTTAGTGGTGGGGTAAGACCCCCACACATTTGGTCACAGAAGTTTTCTTCTGTGTTGATGATCGTTGTGGTGTGAGAGTAGAAGAAAAAGCACGGTTAGAGGAGCAAGTTTTCCCCACCCAATGTCTCACAGGCTTCTCCACTTAAAACTGGAATACAGACTCCGACTCCACTCCAGACTGTTCCTTCCTCAGTGTCCCCGTCTGTTAAAGACAGTGTCATTCTTCCAGGTGTTCAGGCCTTAAAGCCTGAGAGAGGTGCTTAGCTCTTCCGTTTCTCTCACACACCACATCCTGTGCTTGCACAAATACTGTTTCTTCCCCCTTCCACATCTATTTAAAACTCAGTCACTTCTCATCATCTCCACCGTTGTCACCTAGGATCAAATGAGCATCATCCCTTGTCTGGACAGTTGGAGCCTCCTACCCTGTCTGCCTGGAGCCTTCTAACCTGGTCCTGCAGTCTGTTCTCAGCAGAACACTGGAGCCTTCCACATTCAATCATGTCACTCCTCTGTCCTGAACCATCTGGTGGTTCTTCTCTCAACCCCCACCTGATATCTGGTGTCCGAGCCTCCTGCACATTTTTGACCCACTCTTGCCATATCAGAGTGGCCTTCCCTGACCACACCCTCCTTGGTGGTCACTCTCCTCCTGCCCACCCAGCCAGCACTCTTTTCTCCCTTCCCCTGCTTATCTGCCCTCATCCTCTGGTAACTCCATGTTTACTTGTCACCCTCTGGTAGAATGTGAGCTCCCAGCAGGCAGGGCCCTAGTCCTTTCCATCTGCTGTGTCCCAAGTGCCTGAAATGGTGCTGGGCCCAGCACATGCCCAGCAAACAGGGGTGGAATGGTAACCCTTTTCCTGTAAGTCTGAACTATCCTTGGGCTAGGACTTGACCATCCCTTACTCACTTCGTGACATGGGAGGCTCCACGGCCTCCCTCGGTATCTTGGAAGATGGGGAGGATGGTGATATCCACATCGCCGGGCTCTTAGGAAGATGAAGCTACGTCATGCAGCAGGTCTCAAGAAGGCCAATCTCCTCTCCTTCCCTGCCCTGTGGTCCCATCTCTCTCCTGCCCAGAGTTGAGTCACCTGGGCCAGTGTACCCTGAGGCCCTGGCCAGCCTTGCCTCTTCCCCTCAAGGGTCTAAGACTGGTGCCAACAGTCACATTGTCACACCAAAGCCAGGAGTGCGGAGAGAGGATGTGGGACAGGGTCTAGATACCTGAAGCTGGGGACAGCATGGCCGTGCACATCTCTACTAAAAACTTAAAAATTAGCTGAGTGTGGTGGCACATACCTGTGGTCCTAGCTACTCAGGAGGCTGAGACAGGAAGATCATTTGGAGCCTGGGAGGTCAAGGTTGCAGTGAGCCCTGATTGCACCACTGCACTCCAGCCTCAGTAACAGAGGGAGACCCTGTCTCAATAGAACTAAAAAGAAAAATAAAATAAAAACTACCTGAAGTCTTACCACCCAAGATAACTGATGAGTTAGAATATATCTTTCATCTTTTTTTCTCTACTCTTTTTTAAAGTTTCTGTGTAAGCTAATATTTTTCACATAATAAAAACATTTTCATGCTATTAATTATACAACAGTATAATTTTTATTGGCTACATATCATTGTCATTTGTTGGTTTGTTTTTTGAGACAGAGTCTCACTCTGTCACCCAGGCTGGAGTGCAATGGCACCGTCATAGTTCACTGCAGCCTTGGACCCCTGGGCTCAAGCGATCCTCCAGTATCAGTCTCCCGAGTAGCTAGAACTACAGGCATGTACCACGACACCCGGCTAATTTTTATTTATTGTCCGTACAATCCCCTGCATTCAGATGAGTGGCATTTTTTTCATTATAAGCAGTGCTGTGCCAGATACTCTAGCACAGACATCTCAGTGTATGACTTTGATCACAGTTTTAGGATAAATTCCTAGAATTGGAGCTGCAGGTGAAGAGGCCGGGGTGTTTTGAAGATTTTCCATGCCTGGCACTTACAGTTTCTCTTGCCCCATCAGTGTGACTCACAGCCAAGGCCTTTCTAGCCCCACCACCTCAGGGATTCCCCCTAGCTTTTTCCCTCTTGACTGCCTGGCTTAGATTGTTTCTTAGCCAATTTCAGGCTTCCAAGAGAGGAACGAGATTGACGTAAATTAACTTTTAGAGCCAAGCTACCTCAGCAGAAGCTTAGGGACCAGCCTGTGAGCAGGGTGCCCCTTGATTTTGACTTTTTTAGAGATATGACTAGACAGGTCATGAGCAGAAACAGCCCCAGTACAGACTGTGACATTTACAACATGAGGTTTATCTGTTTCTTCTCCTTCTTTAAGAATGTCTTTCTGAATACATTATATTTTTAGGATCAAATTCCTAGTGTGAGTCACTCAGTGTGCCTTAGTCAGCTGTTTCCTCCCTGAGTGCATGCTGTGTGCTTGGCCCTTGTGCCAGGAGCCAAAGTTACAAAAATGAGTAAAACAGGAGTGTAATACTGTAATAGGGCCTTAAAGAACCCTAACAGTGATGGTAGTACTACTACATTAATGCTTACAGCCTGCCAGGGCCTGTCAGTAAATTCTCTGCATATATTAACCCATGTAATCTGCATGCCAACCCTTTGAAGTAGGATTTTAAGAGATGAGTAAATTGCAGCACAGAGAGGTTGTGTAATTTGCCCAAATTCACACAACTAGTAAGTGGTGGAGCTAGAATTGGAGACATGTCCATAGTTTTCTAAGTACCAAGAGCTGTACAAAGAGCTATGGGAATGGGTCAACAAATTGATACATTTCCTAAGCTGTGCATACTGTGCAGCCATTAAGCAGAATAAAAATAACTGATTTGGAACTCTCTTAAACATATTAAGTGGGAGAAAAGCAAAGTTTCAGACAATGTATGTATTCCTTGTATGGTTTTTAAAAGACATAGCACATGCATGTGTATCACCAAAATGTAACAGAGGTTAACCCGAGACAGGGGCACAGAGTAGAAGAAGCCTTTTGCTGCTTCTCTTGTATACTGCATGAATCATGTAAAATGGGAAGAAATAATAATAAATTATGATACAGCTATAGAATGGAATAGAATGCACCATTCAAAATTACATACAACTAGTAAATAATTTTTAATAACATGACAAATACTGTTGCTAAAATGGTATTAGATAAAAGCAAGTAAAAGTTATATCTATAGAAAATATATAGGAAAATTAAAAGGAACTATATAAAAGAATTTTACATGGCTACATTTAGGTGTTAGGCTTAATAACTGTACTTTCCGATTCTCTGCAATCTGTTTCTATTTATCTTTTTTAATTCTGGATGAAGGTAGACATCCTGTTCTTATATAATTGAAGCATAAAATCGTGAATTGTAATGCTTTCCAGGCTTTCAAACTTTGTCTTTGTAAAACTGCCTGGGTGGGCCTGGCCCCTGAGTTCATCCATTTCAGGTGCTCACTCTAGGTCAGTTCCCTTCATGATGATGGTGCCTCTTTTAGGTGACTGACAGGAAAGCAGCCCTTCCCACCAATGACCCTGTTTTTGATTGCTTCCACAGTGGCACTAAGGAAAACAGATCATCTCTCCCTAGACAAAGCCAACATCCCGCCCGAAATCTTTCAGAAATCGTCACAGTTGGCAGAGTTGCCACAAAAGCCACCACCTGGAGACCTGCCCCCGAAGCCCACAGAACTGGCCCCCAAGCCCCAGATTGGAGATTTGCCACCTAAGCCAGGAGAACTGCCCCCGAAACCACAGCTAGGGGACCTGCCACCCAAACCCCAACTCTCAGACTTACCTCCCAAACCACAGATGAAGGATCTGCCCCCCAAACCACAGCTGGGAGACCTGCTAGCAAAATCCCAGACTGGAGATGTCTCACCCAAGGCTCAGCAACCCTCTGAGGTCACACCGAAGTCACACCCATTGGATCTGTCCCCAAATGTGCAGTCCAGAGATGCCATCCAAAAGCAAGCATCTGAAGACTCCAATGACCTCACGCCTACTCTGCCAGAGACGCCCGTACCACTGCCCAGAAAAATCAATACGGTGGGTGGGACCAATGTTCAGGCCCTTAGGAACCCTATTCCGCACTTCGCAAGTTGGTGGGAGGGCGAGTGCTCCAACTTACACAAGAAAAAGTGAGAGCTTGCTCACCTGACCCTTATGTGTTCTGGTTCAAGCATGATGGTGGATTGGAGCCTGTGGGTTACGAACTCAGGCTTTAGGCTCCGGCAGGCAGGCTTCAAGACCTGGCTTCAGTGCCTAACATAACTGCACAACCTTGGCAAGTTACTTTCTCTGAGCCTTACTTTCTTCACATACAAAAAGGAGCTAATACAATATCTGAGCTCACAGATGATTAAATACAGTGACAAATGAGCAGCACTTGGCTGGCACCTAGACCACTCAGCAAGTAGTCACTCTTACCTAGGAACCTTGAGGATGAAACTTTTCCTTTCCTGAGGGTCACGAGAAAGCAATTTTCCTCTCGGGGTTCTGGGTATTTTCTCTCTCTTTTTTTTTTTCTTGAGAAGGGCTCGCTCTGTCGCCCAGGCTGGAGTGCAGTGGTGCGATCAGAGCTCACTGCAGCCTCAGTCTCCTAGGCTCAGGTGATCCTCACCTCAGCCTCCTGAGTAGCTGGGACCACAGGTACATATCACCACGCCTAGCTTTTTTTTAATATTTTTGGTAGAGATGGGGTTTTGCCATGTTGCCCAAGCTGGTCTTGAACTCCTGGGCTCAAGCACTCCTCCCACCTTGGCCTCTCAAAGTGCTGGGATTACAGGCGTGAGCCTCTGCGCCTGGCTCCCTGAGTATCTGCTAAGTCAGACTTTCTCACTGCAGCTTCCTAAAGGAATTGGAGATAAAGCTCTCGATAGAATAGAATAGAATAGCATAGAATTTTGTAGAAATCTCATATTCTGTCATTTTCATGAAATGTTTCCTACTCTGTATCCAAAAGTTCTCCCATTGCACATGGCAGCTCTACCCCCCTCACGTTCTGTTATAAAATGTTACAGTACCCAGCACTTTGGGAAGAGGCAAGTGGATCGCTTGAGGCCAGGAGTTTCAGGGCTGATCACACCACTACACTCCAGCCTGGGTGACAGAGCAAGACCCTGTCTCAAAAAAATTAAAACGGGGCTGGGTGCCCCTCTGTAATTTCAGCACTTTGGGAGGCCAAAGTGGGAGGTTCCCTTGAGCCCAGGATTCATGACCAGCCTGGGCAACATAGAGAGAACCCATCTCTATAAAAAATAAAAATTAATTAGCTGGGCATGGTGATACATGCCTGCGATCCCAACTACTTGGGAGGCTAAGGCGGGAAGACTGCTTGAGCCCTGGAGATCGAGGCTGCAGTGAGCGTGATCATGCCACTGCACTCTAGCCTGGGCAACAGAGTGAAACCCCGTCTCAAAAAAAAAAAAAATTTAAATGTTACAGTAAAAGTGTGTCATATCAATACTTAAATTAAGAAAAATAAAACCCATCTTCCTGTAGGTTGGAGGCTGCCGTGTCTAATGGTGGATACTTCTGCTATTCAAAAGGGAACTCTCCCATGACTCCCAAGCACCACTGATGCAAAATTTTCATTTCATGCTACACACTATATAGTTTTATTATGTCATTTAATCTCTGTGTTATAAATTAACACACTGCAGGCCTCTCAGTTGCTCACGCAGTCACTGCCACAGTTCTGCCAGGCTTCTCCAACCCACCCGCACGGCCCGGAAGGGAGCTCGGAAAGCAGCTGGAACTATCAGGGTGATTAAAGGAGAAACTAGGGGACAGAGAGGAAGAGGCACTCCACCCAAAACATTTAAAGAGACAGCTTGCTTTTTTTAAAATTGCCAATTAGCCAGGTGCAAAACAAAAACCCATCATTTAGAATGTGATACCTCTATTTTCACTTTTCTATTTGCAAAGAACTGGAAGTTCAACAAATAAATGCTCAAATCAAAACTGATCAAAAATTAAAACTGTTTTAGGAACTGCATAGACTTCTCCGAGCCCCAGGCCGATCCTGCTGTGTTTAACCAGCATGTACTGACTTGCTGTTTTGCATGAGGGGACTGACAAATTTGTTTATGCTGCACATTCATTATGCAGAAGCTGCACATTTTGCTTTACGTCATGTTTCCTAAAAATGTTTTTAGACTCTGCTGTCATTCTGCAAGCTGATGTGGGTTGGGGGGGCTACAGAGTGCTTGATGTTTTTTGGTGAAGCTCAATTTTGATCCCTACCCATAGTGTTTGCTTTCTGGTGAAAATAACTTGATGATGCCCAGTCACCAATGCAGGGCCACCCTGATGATGCGGGGAGAGGAAGGGCCTGCGGTTAAGAGTACACAGTATGCTGGGCACCTGGCAGACACTCTTCTTCCCGCCCTTCAAGGGTGAGGAAATCAAGGCTCAGCGAGGTTAAGTTACTTGCCAAGGTCAACCATTTTACAAAGAACCACTCCTCTTTTTTTCCATTCAGTCCATTCTTTCAATTAAAAACCAATTTCTTTCTTAAATTTAAGGGGAAAAATAAAGTGAGGCGAGTGAAGACCATTTATGACTGCCAGGCAGACAACGATGACGAGCTCACATTCATCGAGGGAGAAGTGATTATTGTCACAGGGGAAGAGGACCAGGAGTGGTGGGTACGTACAAATATCCATCCACTTCATCCGTACATTCATACAGCATGCCTGGGCAGGCACCACATTGGAGCCTACAGACAGTGCAGTAAAAGAGGGCCCTTGAGCACAAGGACCCTGTCAGCTGCATCACTCACCCAAAAAGCCATTGCATTTGGTGTCTTTTCTATGTCACACACTATTACATGCTAGAAAAACAGCCGTGGAGCTGGCCGGGCACAGTGGCTCACGCCTGTAATCCCAGTACTTTGGGAGGTCGAGGCGGATGGATCACGAGGTCGGGAGTTCGAGACCAGCCTGGCCAGCATGGTGAAACCCCGTCTCTACTAAAAATACAAAAAATTAGCTGGGCATGGTGGCACGCGCCTGTAGTCCCAGCTACTCAGGAGGCCAAGGCAGGAGAATCGCTTGAACCCGGGAGGCAGAGGTTGCAGTGAGCCGAGATCACACCACTACACTCCAGCCTGGGTAACAGAGCAAGACTCCGTCTGAAAAAAAAGAAAAACAGCCATGGGGCTTTGAAGACAGGTCAAGAGAATTAACATTTGTATGTACTTTACCTATGGTATCATGTAACCTTGTGAGTTGTAGGCATTTTCTGATTTTTCAGATAAATACTAAAGCGGAAGAAAGTTGAGCATGTTGCCTGTGGTCCTTCAGCCAGTAAGCAGGCTAAGTCAAGATTCCAGATCGGCCCTGACCCCAGAGCCTGTATGCTTTGCTCACCATTCCACACTGTCCCCAGGCTGGGAATCAGAATGCCCGAGTTCCTGCTCAGGCTCAGCAGTTGACAAGTCCTCAGACTCAATTCTTAATCCAGTCTGCAGTTCTTTCTTTGTCAAATAGGCCAAGACACCTTCTCCACGTAATTTTAGGAAAAGATTAAATGAAAATATCTATGAAAACTCCTTTTACATTAAAACCTGCAGCTGAGGCATCAGGAGGGAAAGACATCAGCATCCTCATAGGCCCTGCTAGGTATCCAGGCTGTGAGTGACCTGCGAGGGCAGTCCACACATCTATTGATTTTCAGGTTGCCAGGGAGTAAGTCTCCCAATGGGAACTGTCAGGCCAAGGTGCAGTGAATAAGCCACCTCTTCTGCTCTCCTTGTTGATCATTTCCTGACATCAAGGTGAAAATTCCCCTTCCTTGGCAGCCTGAGCCCCGTCCTGCCAAGAGGGACTCAGTTCTGTCTGCCAGGAAGGGACCTGAGGCTCACAGTTGAGCCAGCAGTACCTAAGAATGCCCAGAAATACATATGTATATACATGTGTGCACACACACATAGGCATGGGCACACATTCACCTTTGACTTTTCTTCCTTCAGGCCTAGACAGTGACCTCACATTCTTAATCACAGCTGTAGGGATTTTGTTTGGACTCAACTGGGGCAATTTTGCCCTCCAGGGACATTTACAATATCTGGAAATATTGATTGTCAGGACCTAGGAAGGGGGTTGCTACCAACAACTAGTAGATGGAAGCCAAGGATGCCACTAAACATCCTCCAGTACTTAGGGAGCCCCCACAAGCAAGGATGCCAGTAGCACCATGGTTGAGAAACTGGACTGAAGGGATCAGCCTGGGGAAGCCCAGGGGGTGCCTCCAGCCTCTGTCAGCAGAGTGGGGCCAGCCCCTGGCATGAAGCCTGTCAGGGAGTCCACTTCGTCTCATGATGAGGAGGTGGGCTCTGAAGCCCCCCACGTGAATCAGTGACTAGCTCTATGAGCCTTGAATGAAGCATGTCCTTTCTGTAAGCCTCACTTTCCTCTGAAAAATAGGACATGATTAATCGTTTCTCACAAGGATGTTGAGGAACTCACTTTGTAATCTGTTAATATTATTATAATCAAGCAGTGATCATGTTCTTTGCTAAGCAACTGATGACTACAGCAGAGATACCTGCGGGGAATGGGAAGCTGTCATTGGTGTCCCTAGCATCATTCCTAGGGGACATTGTGTGTGCCACCATTACGTGCCTCGCTAGATGTAAAGATGGTGCCACACACACATCCTAACTGATGTGAAATTCACAAAGACCTCACACATGCACAATGCCAACTAAGACCACATGCGGTGGGTGGGCAAGCCTTCAGGAGAGCTGTGCAGGCCTGGTTGACTCTGTTCCACTCTTAAAACCACCTTCCTCTCTATCGATTTGGCATTGGAAGCCAATATGCACGATTTTGTTTTTTCTATTGAAAGCCCATTACATGATTCTCTTTAGTGCAATCAATACTAATCTAATTGAGGTAATTAGAAAATTTTTACAGGTAACTGGCTTACAGGCCAGTGCAGCAGACAATAAAATGGCCATTCGCCACCATCAGTCTCAAACTTTCACAGTATTCTTCCTCCACGGTAACCAGAAAACAAGTGATAGTACATAGCAGCCTTCTCAGATGCTTTTTTTTTTCTTTTTTAAATGTATCACACAAGCCTGGAAAGAAGGGATTTTTTTTTTAGCCTCACTTAACAGAGAAGAGGCTTAGCAAGGTTTGTGTGAGGTCACCCAGCTGTAAAGGCAGCCAGGCGTCCTGGTTCAGAGCAAGGACTCCAGAGCCCCACACCTGTGGGAGAGCATGTCACCTCTCTGGGCCACTGTCCCTTCATCTGTAAAATGAAGATTGTAAACTGTATAAGAAATATCCACCTCAGGGGGTTGCTGTGTGGGTGCAGCAAGATCCATGTAGAATGCTGAGCATATTGGAAGTTCTGTCATTTGCTCTTTCCTTATGTAGTTTATGACCGTTAAGCTCCCTGTAGTTCACTAAAGGGTGGGAAGAGGGGTAAGCCTGGGATTCCACCGCCAGGTCTGTGGGCAGACTAGGCTGGGCTCTTACCCACTGGGCTTGTCATGGGGTCACTGCCTGCTGCCTCCATCCTGACCACTCTCTTTTCTCCCTGCAGATTGGCCACATCGAAGGACAGCCTGAAAGGAAGGGGGTCTTTCCAGTGTCCTTTGTTCATATCCTGTCCGACTAGCAAAACGCAGAACCTTAAGATTGTCCACATCCTTCATGCAAGACTGCTGCCTCCATGTAACCCTGGGCACAGTGTGTATATAGCTGCTGTTACAGAGTAAGAAACTCATGGAAGGGCCACCTCAGGAGGGGGATATAATGTGTGTTGTAAATATCCTGTGGTTTTCTGCCTTCGCCAGTATGAGGGTAGCCTCGGACCCGGCGCGCCTTACTGGTTTGCCAAAGCCATCCTTGGCATCTAGCACTTACATCTCTATGCTGTTTTACAAGCAAACAAACAAAAATAGGAGTATAGGAACTGCTGGCTTTGCAAATAGAAGTGGTCTCCAGCAACCGTTGAAAGGCATAGAATTGACTCTGTTCCTGACAATGCAGTATTCTCAATTGTGTTACTGAAAATGCAACATTAGCAAAGAGGTGGGTTCTGTTTTCCAGGTGAAACTTTTAGCTCCATGACAGACCAGCCTGTAGTTATCTGTGTACACAGTTTACAGCTACAAAAACCTACTTTGGTATTTATTACAGAAAAGTGCTCAGTTAAATGTAAGTGTTATTCCTTCAGCAAAATATTCACTGACCCAAAACTCTTTGTGGCATTTTACAGTGCACACAGCCTCATGCAAGTTTAGACAAGTGGATTTATACTGTCTTATGAGTGCCCGCCCCTGATATATTACCTCATTATGCAAAAATAACATATCTTTCATGACTATTTTGACAAAAGTTTAAAACACATATGAAGTTCAACTTTCAGGAACCAAGGACTGCCAGAAAATATTAGCCTCTACATTATGCATGCATTTAGAAGCTTACCTGAAATCTGCCTTTTATAAAGGAATAGTATGGATAAGTGGAATTGTACATTTTTTAAACTTCATTGCCATTAAAGCAGAAATTATAAGGTTGCAACAATATTTGTTTCTAATCATTGGCTTTCTCAAGAGTATGGATTGACATATTGTGTTATGAATGCACATCCCTCAGATGTGTTGAAGCATCCATTGCATCCATTTTTTATTATTTTCTTAGTTTTGTTCTTGGACAAATTTAAACTTTTAAAAGATTATTCAAGATGAATTTAAAAGTCAACTCTTCACACAGTTTCCCTACTGTATGTAGAATCCAGGTGCTGAAACCAAGTGTTTATTTTCCCATGCTCTTTGTTAAACCCCAATTATAGATAATTTTTCCAGTCTTAAGCTCTGTCCACCTTCAAGTCAATTCATAACCAAGTTTTTGAACGCTGCTATGAATTGCACTGTGAAAAGCACTCTTCCCTCTCAGTTTTCTTTTCATCCCAGCCATGTTTATCAGATCCTTAAGAACATTGTATTTCAGTCTTTTACATCAGTCTGAATTTTGGAAAGGAATACAATAGTTGTACTCCACAGTCAGTGGAACCGTTCCCTGAGTCCGAGGCTCATGTGTCATTCTGGCACTACATTTGCTTAAATTGCTATTTTGGCAACAGCACAAAAAACTAATATTTTTAAGCAGAGAATCTTGGCAATGAGTGAGAGATGTTAATTTCACAGAAGCACAACTCCCAACCCAACCCTTAGGAAAAGCCCTCTTCCATCGTTACAGTGCTCAGTGAATATTAATTTAGTTCTGCTTAAGTGGTTGCTATACAAACTTTGAATAGCCACCTAATAAATAAACCTTGCATGACAAACCTGCAAAATATTTTATCAGCTGTTATTGGAAAGTGATTTTAAGCAATTGCTTCCTCAGTGTCAGGGCACATGTGAATTTCCACACCAAACAGAGCATGAGGAACCAGTTGACATGCTGGGTTGTGACTGGCAGCTTTAGCAGCCTCGGTACTGAAGCCACACCAGTGTCACGATGGAAGTCAGCATCTGAGGTTGCTCAGTGTCCCGGTCATTCATTTACACATTGTAACTTGCATTAAAGAGCTATTCTTTTTTGTGGCCTAGACTCTTTTCACTGATCTCAAAATAAACTGGTTTTTTTTCAATAAAAAAAAAAAAAACTTAAAAGCTGCATGTCTAAAATTACATGGAGTTAGTGTCTATTCTTTTTCCCCTTTTGCAGCAACTTACACAGCATTTTTAACACATTTTTTTTCTAGTTTTTTGTTCGATTTTGTTTTCCATCAGGAATTTGAATTCTCTCTAACCCAGCTTACTGTGGGACATAGGAAAACTCAGTAGAAATACCTTTGGTGATCTTGTTGAGTTTAAGTCTGATCTTGATCTTAAACTCAGTAAGCCACTATCTGCAATTTTGTACATTATATAGTATTTTGAAGATATGGAACCTTATGAAAAAAAATAGCAAATTAGTTCTTTTTCCCCCAGAGGGGAAAGTTATGTTCTGCAAATAGTCTGTGTCTTATTTTACTGTTGAACAGCAATTGCTATTTATTTTTTTATTGCCTAGAACTTCAACATGTTGTATAGGAATCCTGTAGTGCCACTAGTTAAATGCCGAATTCTCATCTGGATGTTACCATCAAACATCAGTACACTTGTCATTTCACATGTGTTTAATGTGACAGTTTTTCAGTACTGTATGTGTTAATTTCTACTTTTTTTAATATTTAAAATTGCTTTTAAATAAACATATTCTCAGTTGATCCCAAACTTCTGAAATCAGGCCATTTTGTGAGTTGGTCACTACCCTGCTGACAGGAGGGAATCAAGGCTTCCTCTGGCTGTGCTTTCGGGTATATAGATGACACAGGTCACTCCAACCCTTGTCAGAGATCACTCTGGATACATAAAAATATGTGGCACTTGCCCCGGCTTACAAACTGTGGGCCTTTGGCCCCTTTCTGTCCTCCACCTTCTGCCTTCCAACTCTGCCACGTCCACTTGTGCGCCTGTTGGTGTGAACAGGGCAGGAAGAAGGTGGAGGGGCACGAGGCTTACGTGTTGCCGTGTGGACAGCACTTGTGTCACGTAGCTGTCACGGCTAGTACTGCCACGCAGCGGAACAGACCTGGCCCAGGCACTCTGCCTGCATTAATCCCCTGAATCCTTAGCAAGCCCAGGAGAAGCGTGAACCCCTCAGCTTTACAGAGCTTACAAATGAGGCTCAGAGGCATTCATTCACACACAGGAGACGTGTGGCTTGTAAATCACTAAGGTGGGAGTGCGCACAGGTGGTTCTGGCTCCAAGGCCATCCTTGGGATTCCCACTGCCTGGAAGACACTCTCCTTTATGGAGAACCGCAGCGGCGGAAAGCAGGCCAAGACTGCGGCATGGAGGATCCCGAAGTGCTGGTCTCGGCATTCCTTCTGTCATCTTTCATGAAAGCTGGTAGACATGGCTGGGCACGGTGGCTCACACCTGTGTTCCCAGCACTTTGGGAGCCCGAGGCGGGTGGATCACCTGAGGTCGGGAGTTTGGGACCGGCCTGGCCAACATGGTGAAACCCTATCTCTACTAAAAATACAAAAAATTAGCTGGGTGTGGTGGCGCACACCTGTGATTCCCAGCTACTCGGGGGGTTGAGGTGGGAGAATTGCTTGAACCCGGGAGGCAGAGGTTGCAGTGAGCGAAGATCACGCCACTGCACTCCATTCTGGACGACAGAGCAAGACTGTCAAAAAAAAAAAAGTTGGTAGACGTAATGTGCCTGTTCACAGCCCAAGACAAACCCTTTAAACACCGTGCTGCCAGAGAAAATGGGCTTGGGCATGGAAGCCAGCGGCTTTCTATCGGGTTATTTCTGGGAAAAGCTAACATAGTGACCTGGATGATCCAGGGAGAGGCAAAGCCAGCTTTTTATCTGATGACAAAATGTTCTTTCACATTGGCTGTATGTGGTTTTAAGCCTGGAACAGTATCTGTTTGGAACTGACGCCCCCCTTCACCATCCTCTGACTGTTGAAAGCAGCCCCTCCCGTATCCACCAGCCCCCGACAGCCCAGCCTCCAAGGTGAGGCCAGGAACTGGAGGCTTACCCCTGTCTCTCCACCTCAGGTCCTTTGAGGGCTTACTGTGCTTGGGCCCATGTTTCCTTTACCTGCGTTTAGTCTTTGGCAGGGTGCGTGACACCGTTAGGCACATTACCACAGTTGAGTGATGGGCAGCCGTGTGGACCCAGGTCCTTGTGGCCCCAGCCACAGCCCCCTACTCTCCACACCCTTTTTCTTCTCCCTTCCCCTAACCTTGTGCCCATTTCTCGTATGTGTTTTTCTCTTTTTGTGTTTTTTTCTTTTTGTGTTTTTTTCTTTTTTGTAGACAGGGTCTTACTTTGTTGCCCAGTCTGGCCTTGAACTCCTGGGCTCACATCGTCTTCCCACCTGAGCCTCCCAAAGTGCTGGGATTACAGGCATGAGCCACCATGCCCAGCCTAGCTCCCCATTGGATACTGTTTCAGGCTTCAGTGTGTGTGTGTGGCAGGGGTGCAGTGGTGGTGGCGATGATCATTACTGAGATCATTCAACCTATTCTCCTCTGCCCCCCATGTGTTCCCCTCTGCCCCCCATGTGTTCCCCTCTGCCCCCCGTGTTCCCTTCTTCCCCCCATGTGTTCCCCTCTGCCCCCCCATGTGTTCTCCTCAGCCCCCCATGTGTTCCCCTCTGGCCCCCCCGTGTTCCCCTCTGCCCCCCATGTGTTCCCCTCTGCCCTCCATGTATTCCCCTCTGCCCCCCATGTGTTCTCCTCTGCCCCCCATGTGTTCCCCTCTGCCCATGTATTCCCCTCTACCCCCCATGTGTTCCCCTCTGCCCCCCATGTGTTCTCCTCTGCCCCCCATGTGTTCCCCTCTGCCCTCCATGTATTCCCCTCTGCCCCCCATGTGTTCCCCTCTGCCCATGTATTCCCCTCTGCCCCCCATGTGTTCTCCTCTGCCCCCCATGTGTTCCCCTCTGCCCTCCATGTGTTCCCCTCTGCCGCCCATGTGTTCTCCTCTGCCGCCCATGTGTTCTCCTCTGCCCATGTGTTCTCCTCTGCCCTCCATGTGTTCCCCTCTGCCCCCCATGTGTTCCCCTCTGCCCCCCATGTATTCCCCTCTGCCCTCCATGTGTTCCCCTCTGCCCCCCATGTATTCCCCTCTGCCCATGTGTTCCCCTCTGCCCCCCATGTATTCCCCTCTGCCCCCCATGTGTTGTCCTCTGCCCCCCATGTGTTCCCCTCTGCCCTCTATGTGTTCTCCGGCCCCGTGGAAATCTGTGATTCTCCCCCTTGTGCACTCTGTGGGTAATTTGGAGTGAATGGGCTCACATCTCTAGCAGGGGTGTCTGAGCATGTGTCCCTCCCACAGAGGCCTGGCCTCTCCAGCCAGCTGTCTGGGATGGAGGTGAAGTCCACTAAATTAGGTCACCTTACTCTTACACACCTGAGGCTCACATAGTCCACAAGCATTCCATTTTTGTCTAGACAGTGCCAGGCCTTTGGTTGCAAAGACAGCCCCATATTCTGTCCCTGAGAAGCGGAGAAACACAGGTAAGTAATGATGACTGTAGAGTTCACCTGGCAGGGAGCTGCCTGAAGAAAGGAACGTAGCTCATCCTAGGAGCCTGCACAGATGGAGCTCCTGCAAAGCTGCTGGGACGGGGTGGCATCCCTGTAACAGATGGAGCAGACAGGAGAAGGAAACGGCAGACTGAAGGCAGGCAGGACCAGCCCCAAAGTCCCTGTGCTGTGCTGAGGAGCACTCTGTGCAGGCAGATCCGTGGACCACCGGCAGCTCATCATACTGAGGCCTCCACGGGGGCTGAGCACCAGGCCAAGCGCTTTAGCAGCATGATTGCAGTTCTCTCAGCAGTACTGTGAGGCAGGGACTGTTACTTTCCCCGTTCACAGATTAGGAGACTGATGCTCAGAGCAGGTGAGTCGTGACTTGCCAAAAAGCCAAGTCACTCATGAAGGGTGGAGGCAAAAATTTTGAGCCCTGACATCAGGGTTCAGCCATGGAGCTCCTGGCCACAACCCTCTGCTGCCTCTTGGCTGCTGCTGGTCAAAGCTGGCCTGTCCCGGCCCTCTGCCATTAGTTCAGCACCAGGGAAGGGTGAACCATGAAGTGCAATGAAGTTCTGGATTGGGAAATTAAAGCCAGAGGGCCCCACAGCGAGCATTTCTCATAACATGTCATGGACAGCCACTGTGCACTTGGGAGCTAGAGGTGGAGCTGGCACACAGGGTGACTTGGTGCACATACAATGTGAGTGACTGAAAAGAAAGCAGAGTGTGCGTGTCTGTGTGTGAGCACAGCAGCCTGTACACAAACACTTGAGCTCCTGAAAACCGGAATTAAAGCTCAGATAAACAGCTGTTTTGCAAAATCTTACCACACAGCAAACCCTAGTCTGAGGCTCAGGAGGCCAAAACTTTCACCTTCTGCAAAACTGCCAGGGGAGAAGCCTTATTTGGGTTCACTCTTCAACAGAACTTAAAACTTTATAGCTCTGAGAAAATTTGAGGGCACAAGATGGCAAATGTGTCACATGCACACTGGCCTAAAATATGTTAGAGCCAGGTTTTCACATTTTGGCAGCATCACCTGAGGTCCCCGGTGCCAGCAGATTCCAAGTCTCAGGAAGGGCTTGAGAATCTGCATTTAGCCAGCGTCCCTGGGTGGGGTACTCGGGTCGCTCCTGGGCCACCTTGAATCCCTGAGACTCTGGAACTGACACCACAAGGGAGAATTACCTGGAATCCATACAGGGGCCCCTTCTAATAATGGAGAGAACCCTCATCCTGGGCTCAGTACTTGCAGAACTACAGCTCTTTTTCCTGCTATGTTAATTAAGATGCAGTGAAAAGAACACAGAAGCCAGGTAGTGGCTCATGCCTGTAATCCCAGCACTTTGGGAAGCTGAGGTAGAAGGATCACTTGACCCCAGCATTCGAGACCAGCCTAGACAACATGGTGAGACCTCATCTCTATGGAAAACTTAAAATTAGCCGACGTTCTGGTGCACACCTGTGATCCCAGCTACTCTGGAGGCTGAAGTGGGAGGATTGCTTGAGCCTAGGAAGTCAAGGCTGCAGTGAGCCATGATCGCACCACTGCACTCCAGCCTGGGCAACAGAGCAAGATCCTGTCTCAAAAAAAGAAAAGGACACAAGTTGGAGTCTGACAGACTTAGTTGACCTTCTGCTTTGGTCACTTACCAGCAAATGTGCGCAACAGACATTTATTGAGACGCCCACGTGTGAACAGCCATCTCTAACCTCAGGCACATGGCTTGAGCTCTGAGCCTCAAGTTCCATTAGATGTGACACTTAGCTTGGGAGTCTGTGGGCTGGAAGGTGGAACAGTGCTCAGTGACCCGCCGAATGCTGTGTGACCATCTCTATAAAGCTAGACACACACTGTCCATGCCCAGCCCCTGGCTTCTCCGTGCAGTGTGAACCGGATGCAGGGCCTGGGACTTTCATCAACTGCAGCACAGCTTCTGTTCATCCCTAAGGGTGGCAGCTTGGTAGCCTGGCTGGGCCAGCCACAGCCATTTGTTACCTGGGTCCAGAGGGATAGGATCAGGGGAGGGTAAGAGTCTGGACTTTGAAATCAGAAAACAATGTGCTGAGCCTTAACCTCTTCAAGCCTGAGCATTTTTCCTTTGCCCAAATGGGATAATGGTAGTCTTAGTATCATAGAATTAGTGTGATAAATGACATCACCGATGTGACAGTGCATGTAACATACTTGTCTTACTGCCTAACACATAGTGGCACAGAATACTAATCCTTAGCACTCACCACTTCAAAAATGATGAGAACTTCGCACGCTGACCACCATGTGCAAAATAAAAAGAATAATGACTAGAACTTTGAAAACCCCTCACCTTCCCCAGTGACAAGTGATAAATTAGAGACATAAACCTCCTCCATGCTTGACCTGCAGTTGGTGATCACAAGAGTATTTCTTGAACAAGTGAACACATGAAACCGGTCAGAAATAACGAGCAGAGCCCCCGCTGTTGAAAGGGGCAGAGTCCGGGGAGTCACATTAGCTGCTCTCCTTTCAAAAGCATGGGCAGCACCCACCCCCAACCGAGGGCCAAAGCCGGGGAGCCTCTGAGCCACAGTGGCTCTACTCACTTACACTGCATATTGCTGACTCCCACCCGGGAAACAGGCTGCTTGACAATGGACCTCTTTTTATGGTGCATTAAGCCGCTGAACAAAGATTCCCAAGAATACATTGTCTGAATGTGCAAGCCTGGTTCCTGCTCAGCTGGAAGCACTTAGAAACGTCAGACACCGAGACCACCCTGGCTGGCTCCACCTCCGGTTACCAGCTACTTCCCTATCTGAAGCTCCTTTTATGGCTCTGCCACCCTAAGTGAGCTCTGAAGATGGAGGAACAGCGGTGCCCTCAGGGTTACCCACCAACTAGTCCCAGTGGCCTGGGGTTTACTTTCCCATGCAAAACCCAGGCCCAGTCTGGTCTGCCCCAGAGTGGAAGATGCCAGAGTGGTGACACTGCTTGCTTGCAAGGAAAGGGAAGTTAACGGCATGGGACAGGAGGCAGAGAACAGGAATAGAGTCAAAGTGAAGTCAGCTACATATCTACTCAAGCTGAACATACTCGTGTTCTGTGACCCATAGATTCTTGAGTGGAAATGTGACATACATTGGCCAAAGACATGCACTAGAATGTCCGTAGCAGTCCTGTTTGCAACAGTAAAACCTGCAGGTTACCCGAATATCCACCCACAGTGAAATATATAAATACATATAAATTGGGGACTATTCACACAATGTATTCAGTAATGAGAATGAGCACTCTATAACCACATGCAGCAACCTGGATGAATCTCATAACATTGCGTGCAAGAAGCCAGACTCAACAGAATTCACTCTTTGATTCCACTTAATGTAGAAAAATAAGCAATCTGTGCAATTACAAGTCAGAACAGACGTGGCGCAGTAGCTCACACCTGTAATCCCAGCACTTTGGGAGGCCGAGGCGGGTGGATCACCTGAGGTTAGGAGTTCGAGACCAGCCTGGCCAACATGGTGAAACCGCGTCTCTACCAAAAATACAAAAAATTAGCTGGGCATGGTGGCAGGCGCCTGTAATCCCAGCTACTGGGGAGGCTGAGGCAGGAGAATTGCTTGAACCCGGGAGGCAGAGGTTGCAGTGAGCTGAAGTTGCACCAATGCATAAGAGTAAAACTCCATCTTAAAAAAAAAAAAAAAAGAACAGTTGTTACCTTTGGGTAACCACTAGAAGAGGACACTGGAGGAAGGGTTTCGGGGTGAAGACACTGTTCTCTTTCTTTCTTTGGGTGCTGGTCACAAAGGTCGGTTCAGTTTGTGAAAATTCATCAAGCCATTCACTTCTAATACATGCGCTTTTCTCTGTGTGTTATCCCCACAGATAAGCTGGTAAATGTTTAACTCGCAAAAAAAAAAATTTGTTTTAATTAAAAAGCCCTTAATTGTAGCATTTGTCAATTCCTGTGGTGTAAATATTTCTACCATGGTTGATGACATGCTACCAATGTCGTGTCAGTTCTGAGATGGGCAAAGAGATATATATGATTGGTTCTTGCAAGCTCAGGTGAGCCAGCTCCGGGAGACCATTGGTTATACTTCAACAAAGAGATCTTTTGAAAAGGAAAGTCTTCTAAAATGAGAGGTGAAACTAAGTGCTGGACGGGGTAAGTTCCTTCTTGCTTGGTACCCTACTAGCACACCCATCGCCTACTTCCCCACCTCCCGTTACTCTTTAAAAAAAAAAAAACTTACCTTTATTGAGATAGAATTCATATATCATACATTTACTCATTTAAAGTGTACCTTTTGTTTGTTTATTTTTGAGACAGGATCTCTCTCTCTCCCAGGCTGGAGTACAGTGGCATGATCACTGCTCACTGCAGCCTCAACCTCCTAGGCTCCAGCGATCCTCCCACCTCAGCCTCCCCAGTAGCTGGGATTATAGGCATGCACCACCACACGAGGCTAATTTTTAAACTTTTTATAGATATAGGTTCTCATTATGTTGCCCATGCTGGTCTCAAACTCCTGGGCTCAAGGGATCCTCCCACCTCAGCCTCCAAAAGTGCTGGGATTACAGGCATGAGTCACCACACCAGGCCTAAAGTGTACATTTTAATGGTTTTTGGTATATTTGCAGAATTGTGCAATCATCATAATTTTAGAACATTTTCATCACCCCAAAAATAAGACCCCTACCCATCTCACTCCCCATCTTCCCCAACCCCTGATGACCACTAATCTCCTTCCTGTTTCTGTAGATTCGTCTCTTTTGGACGTTTCATAGAAATGGAATCATATGATAGGTGGGCCTCTGTGACCAGCTTCTTTCACTTACCATGTTTTCAAGGTTTTTCCATGTTGTAGCATATATCAATATTTCTTTTTTTTTTTCTTCCTCAAATTATGGGACAGTATTTCATTTCTTTTTAGTACCAAATAGTATTTCGTTGCATGCATATACTACATTTTGTTTTTCCGTTGATGGACATTTGGGTTGTTTCCACCTTTTTTGACTATTATGAATAATGCTGCTATGAAGTTTGTGTACATATTTTTTGTGTGGATGTTGGTTTTCATTCCTTTTTTTTTTTTTTTTTTTTTTTTTGGTAATGGAGTCTCACTCTGTCGCTCAGGCTGGAGTGCAGTGGCGCAGTCTCAGCTCATTGCAAACTCTGCCTCCCGGGTTCAGGCGATTCTCCTGCCTTAACCTCCCAAGTAGCTGGGATTACAGGCATGCACCACCACGCCCAGCTAATTTTTGTATTTTTAGTAGAGACGGGGTTTCGCCATGTTGACCAGGCTGGTCTCAAACTCCTGACCTCAGGTGATCCGCCTGCCTGGGCCTCCCCAAGTGCTGGGATTACAGGTGTGAGTCACTGCACCCTGCCAGTTTTCATTTCTTATATATACATTTTAGGAGTGGAATTGCTGGGTTATAGATAATTCTATGTGTAACCTTCTGAGGAGCTGCCAGACTGTTTTCCAAAGTGGTGACACCATTTTCCCAGCACTTTGGGAAGCTTCCCAAGAAGAGAAATCCCTCCCAAAGTGCTGGGATTACAGGCATGAGCCACTGCACCTGACCCAGAGCATTCTTAATGGCTTATAACTGCTTTTTTTCTTTTCACTTTTTTGATCATAACTGGTCAATGATCATATGCTTTTAGTAGAGGAAGCCTGAAACTGCTCTCTTAGGGCAATGGAGAGGGAGAAAGGGCAAAATATCACTGTTTTTGCTTTTATTATTACTAAAGCAGAGACAAGCAGAAGTGATTCTCAGCCTGTTGGGCCAGTAAGAAGTTTGCCATCAGCTGAAAGCAAGAGAAAGTGTCGTTTATTTGTCTCCTGTCTAGGGGAAACAGCCTTTTGGCCCCAGTAAGGGGTTTCAGTCTCCCCCACAGCATCACATCTGCCACCCCCCAGCCTGATGGGGAGTGCTGCCTGGGCAGATGTGCCGGGAGCCTTTGGGCCTAGTCTGTTCCGGGTTCTGCCACTCTGATGACACCCACAGCCATGCTTTGCTTCCAAAGTCAGGTCGCACAGTGGCCTGGGGGAGAAGAAAGGGCCAGGCCGGTGTTAGGTTCTAGAACAGTGGGTCTGGCACAAGGCCCAAGGGTGAACTGTGGGTTTAAAAATAAAAATGAAACTGTTCTAGAAGTTCCTCATTATTTCCCCTCAGGCCCTAACAGTAAAGTCACTCCCTTCCATGAGTCAGGCTGAGAAATGCTGATACCATGATAACACATCACCTCTACCCAGAGAATCCTCCCTGTGAGGCAGGATTCCTGGGGCTCAGACACACCCCGGCTGGCGAGGTGTCTGCTCCTCCTTGTTCCCATGGTGCCCCAGAGGAGCCAAGGCCAAGAGGAGCCAAGCCCAGAGCAGGTACCCTGACGCTACCCTTCCACCTCTGCCAAGCAGACCCATTAGTCCCTGCCAAATCTCGGAGTCTTTGCTTTTCCCATTACTTAACCTGTGGGTCTCAAACTTGAGTGCTAACGATGCAAACCCTGCACCCCACTCTCAGAGACTCTGAGTCAGCAGGTCGGGTGGAGCTGGCGGAGGCCCAGGATTCTGTCTTTGCAGATTCCCCCAGGTGATTCTGACGTGGGTGGTCACAGACTGTCCTTTGAAAAATAACATTTGCACATTTTGATTTTTTTTCTTAAAGCAATATGTGGATATTAAAGCAAAAAAAAAAGAGGGCTTAGATGGAAATGGGCTGGATCCTGGCCTGGCCTCTGCCACTGAGTCCTGTGAGGCCATCAGGCCATGTTTTTCTCACTTGCTTTAGCCTTTCCCTCATCCCTGCAGCACCTCCTGCACAAGCCACTTTCTTTGTTCCCTCCACACTCCATCAGCACCTTGTATAACCTTTGGCAAGTTGTGGGGCTGAGGCCATGACCAGATGTTGAGCTTGCTAGGCATGGCCTGTGTGTGCCCATCGCATGCTCTCTGCAGTGATATGCACAGCAGCTCCTCAACATCTTTAAAACCTGACCCCATGGCTGGGCACGGTGGCTCACGCCTGCAATCCCAGCACTTTGGGAGGCCGAGGTGGGCAGATCACTTAGGAGTTTGAGACCAGCCTGGCCAACATGGTGAAACCCCATCTCTACTAAAAATACACAGATTAGCCGGGTGTGGTGGCACACGCCTGTAATCCTAGCTACTCAGGAGGCTGAGGCAGGAGAATCGAGAATCACTTGAACCTGGGAGGCGGAGGTTGCTGTGAGTCGGGACTGCGCCATTGCACTCCAGCCTGGGCGACAGTGAAACTCCTTCTCAAAAAGAAAAAAAAATAGATAAACAAATTAAAAACCTGACCCCATCCTACCAAAAATACACTGAGAGAAGAGGTGAGAATCACAGAAGCCATTCTCTTTCCTTCTGGCCTAGGAGAGGACATTCAAAAACAACTGATACCTCATCCAATTGGTATTGCTATCAGTATAATCCTATTTGTGCCTGCACCCAATTAGGAGGGGAAGAAGGAATGAATAGGGGCAGCCCTCCAGGACAGCAATGGCAGGAGACAAACTGGAACCTGACTACTGAGATCACCCACCCCCAGGACTGCTGAACCAAGATGCGGGGATGCGGCCTGGGCTGTGGCCCTTGCTGGGTGCCTATAGCCAACTGGATGACCTTGAGCAAGCCTTTTCCCCTCTAAGTTTGAGTTTCTTCATCTGGAAAACAGAGATTACATAGTTCTGCCTAGATCCTGGCACTGTTGGGAGCATGTGTGTGTGTGCATGTATGTGCATAGATGTTCTTACGTGTGTGCGTGCACTTGTGCATATATATATATATATATGTATGTAAGCTTTTTATTTTTTTATTTATTTTTTTGAGACGCAGTCTTGCTCTGTCTCCCAGGCTGGAGTGCAATGGTGCGATCTCGGCTTCCTGCAAGCGCCGCCTCCAGGGTTCACACCATTCTCCTGCCTCAGCCTCCCGAGTAGCTGGGACTACAGGCGCCCACCACCACGCCAGCTAATTTTTTGTATTTTTAGTAGAGATGGGGTTTCACCGTGTTAGCCAGGATGGTCTCGATCTCCTGACCTCGTGATCCGCCCGCCTCGGGCTCCCAAAGTGCTGGGATTACAGGCGTGAGTCACCGCACCCAGACTGCTTTTTTTTTTTTTTTTTTTTTTTTTTTTTTAAGATGGAGTCTCCCTCTTGTCGCCCAGGCTGGAGTGCAGTGGCGCAATCTCAGCTCACTACATCTGCCTCAAGGGTCCATGCAATTATCTTGCCTCAGCCTCCAGAGTAGCTGGGATTACAGGTGCCCGCCACCACAACCGGCTTATTTTTGTACTTTTAGTAGAGACGGGGTTTCACCATGTTGGCCAGGCTGGTCTCAAACTCCTGACCTCAGGTGATCCGCCCACCTCGGCCTCCCAAAGTGCCGGGATTACAGACATGACTACCGCACCCGGCCTGTGTGTAAGCTTTGAACATGGTAAATCACTATTCTATTAACGAGCTGATTCCTCTTCCCTGACTTTCTGGAAGGTGGATGTCTCTCGTTGCTTTCCTGGCTGCTCTGCTGTATGTAATGCAGCCCTGCAGGAAGGTCGGGAGCTAGGGGGCTTTCTTCTCCACTCCAACGAACCCGTTACGTTAACTCCCCTCTGATGCCCTGGGAATGCTGGGTCAGGGTTTCAGGACACAGTGCTCCCCCATGATGCAGAAAGATACCCATCCTGGCACCTTCCTAGGGCTTGTCTGACTGACAGCTTCAGGCACCTGCTAAAGAGGAGGGCTGCAGAAGGATCTGCTAGTCCAGGTAGACCAGAGGCAGCCGCAGCCACTGAGAACACGCACTCAGGAGTAGCCCTTCCTGACCTTAGGGGTCTCTGGGTCCAGAGAGCTCGAGTGACCTGCCCAAGTGTTTGTTAAATACTATTTTCCAGGCACTCTTCTAAACATTTCAAATACCTTAATCTGTGTCAATCACAAAGCAGCTGTATTAAATAGGTTCTATTAGCATCTCCACTTTACAGATGAGGTCTCGGGGGCTTAGAGGGTGTCATTTCCTACGACAAATTACTGCGGACTTAGTCATTTAGAATAACACAGATTTACTCTCTTCCTCTTCTGGAGGTCAGAAGTCTAAAACCAAGGTGTTGGCAGGTCTGTGTTCCTTCTGGAGGCTCCAGGGGAGAACTTCCTTCCTTGGCTTTTCCATTTTCTAGAGGCTTCCTGTATTCCTTGGCTTGTGGTACCTTTCCTCTGTCTTCAAAACGTTTCACTCCAACCTCTGGCTGCCTGGTTTCCTCTCCTTTTTCTGACTTTGACCCTTTCGTTCCCCTTCATAAGGATCCCTGTGATTACATTGGGTCCACCCAGGTAATTCACGATAATCTCCCCATTTGAAGATCCCTCACTTTCCCAAAGTCACACAGCTAGAGCGTATGTCTCGGGCAAGTGTCGCCCAGGTGGCTTGCTCCCTCAAACCCCTTGTGACTACAAGCTTGTGCGCTGTGAGCTCCATTCTGGTCTCACACCCTGCAGCTGTCTCAGGCCTGCAGCAGGCAAGCGAGGCTGGCTCCTGGCTCCTGGCTCCTGGCTCTGCCCTTGGCCGGTTTCCCTACCCCACACTCACCAGCCAGGGGCGGGGGCAGCCCAGCCAGCTGACTGCCTGCAGCAGGAATGGATGAGAAGGGAGGCCCAGGTGGCCCCAGGTAGCCCCCAGGAGTCACAGCCTTGCCCTCACCACCAGCTCTGTTTCTCTAACCGACTTAGGCTTGGAGCAACCTGTCCTTATACCTGGAGGCCCATCTTTATAGTAGACTGATAGCCATTTCTCCTCTGAGAGCCATTTTTTCTTTCTTTTTCAGAGACAGAGTCTTGTTCTGTTGCCCAGGCTGGAGTGCAGTGGCATGGTCATAGTTTCCTGCAGCCTCGAACTCCTAGGCTCAAGTGATCCTCCTGCTTCAGCCTCATGAATAGCTGGGTCTATAGGTGTTCACCACCACGCCCAGCTAATTGTTTGATTTTTTTTTTTTTTTTTTTTTTTTGAGACAGAGTCTTGCTCTGTGCCCAGGCTAGAGTGCAGTGACCTGATCTCAGCTCACTGCAACCTCCGCCTCCCAGGTTCAAGTGATTCTCCTGCCTCAGCCTCCCAAGTAGCTGGGACTACAGGTGCACACCACCACACCCAGCTAATTTTGGTCTTTTTAGTAGAGACGGGGTTTCACCATGTTGGCCAGGCTAGTCTCAAACTCCTGACCTCAAGTGATCTGCCCACCACTGCCTTCCAAAGTGCTGGGATTACAGGCATGAGCCACTGCACCTGGCCCCCATTTTTTTCTTTTAACTGTGTACATACTATGTGCCAGGTTCCATTCACAGAAAATAATCAACACAGCACTGCCTATGTGGAGACTCAGAGTCAAGTCAGCAAAATAAATGCATATAGGCTGGGCACCGCGGCTCATACCTATAATCCCAGCACTTTGGCAGGCCAAGAAAGGAGGATCACTCGAGGCCAGGAATTGGAGACCAGCTTATGCAACATAGTGAGACCTCATCTCAAAAAAACAAAACAGAAAAAACAACAAAAAAAAGCACACAATACTTAAGCAGTTTTCCAGGCAAGAGACAATCTAAATTATAATAATATTTTTGGCAATACATAAGAAGCACAAAACTTATTAATACACTGACCAAAATTTTAATCCTTGGGAAATTCCCTAAGAAAAATAAAACAATTATTTTATGCAGTTATTTAAAAAATATATGTGAGTAGTTAATTTTGATAGAGCCACCCAATAAAATAATATGTAACTACAAAAACAGAACCACAGAACATGCAAACATGCTGAACACATGATGTTTCAGAGCAGAACCCAACATCCACCAACAGGAAAGTGATTTGCAAAAGTCAGGTGACTCTTGACAACGGAACACTAACAGCCAACAAAAAGAAAGAGATGGAAATTCTCGATGTGTCAAACAGTAACATACCTGTTTTTTATATGGAAAAAAGTTCTGAAAGGATTTGAGTGCCCTGGTTCTGAGGTCAGACTTTTTACGTACTCTCAGTATAACCAGTTTAGAAAGCAGATAGTAATATTTAATACATTTGAAGCTGCACATAGCTACCCATTACTCAGCTAATCCATCCTTGAGTACATAAAAATTCCGTCCTACACGTGCAAAAGGAGACATGGGAAATATTCTTGCAAAAGTACTGTTTAAATTAGCAAAAATACCAGCCTGACCAACATGGCAAAACCCTATCTCTATTTTAAAAATACAAAAATTAGCCGGGCGTGGTGACACGTGCCTGTGATTCCAGCTACTTGGGCGGCTGACACACAAGAATCACTTGTACCCAGAGGGCGGAGGTTGCAGTGAGTCAGGATCACGCCACTGCACTCCAGCCTGGACAACAGAGCAAGAACGTCTCAAAATAAATAAATAAATAAATAAGCAAAATATTGGAGTAATGAAAGTGTCATCCATGGAAGAATGAGCAGAACAATTGTGTTACATTTCAATGGTGAGATACTACACAGCTTTGATTAATTCTTGGAACGAATTAACCAGTTTTTCAGGTTACATTACATGCTACATGCTGTTCTAGTACCTAAAAAATAATCTTTGCTCTCACAGAGCTGGCCGTCTTATGGAGGAAGGTGGGTAATAAGACTTGGATAGGTAGGAAGACTCGGTGGTTCACAGTGTTCATGAGTGGCATGAATCACTAAATGAATAGACCAGGACTACATGTAACAATATGAATGAATAGTGCTGAGTAACAATATGAATGAATAGTGCTGAGTAACAATATGAATGAATAGTGCTGAGTGAAAAAGAAAGTTACAGAAGGATTCATACCAAATGAAACCATTTCTCTGACTTTTTAAGATCTGCAAATATTTTTTTTTTAAGAGTTTCGCTCTTGTTGCCCAGGCTAGAGTGCAATGGCACAATCTCAGCTCACTGCAACCTCCACTTCCCAGGTTCAAGTGATTCTCCTGCCTCAGCCTCCCCAGGTAGCTGGGACTACAGGCATGCACCACCATGCCCGGCTAATTTTTTTGTATTTAGTAGAGACAGGGTTTCAAAATGTTGGTCAGGCTGGTCTCGAACTCTTGACCTCAGGTGATCTGCCCGCCTCGGCCTCCCAAAGTGCTGAGATTACAGATGTGAGCCACTGCGAGCAGCCAAGATCTGCAAATTTTTACATACCGTTTATGGAAACATTGGGATGATTAACCCCAAACTCAGGAGACTGGTTATCTCAGAGGAGGGAAGGAGAGCCGTGGGTACCAGGGGACACAGGGTTTCCCTCACCAAATAAAGAAAACAAAGAAAGAAAAAGATCTGATGTGAACACGGCTAAATGTTAAGATCTGGAGAGAGTATGTGGGGAAGGTAGACTGGAGTTGGCCGTTTATGGACAGGAGGTGCCAGGGAGGAGAGAGCCTTCCAAGAGGGAGGGAGTGTCTGAACTGACCCTGCTCTCTACATCACTGTGACGAAATGTTCAGCACTTTAAAGAAAAACCAGGCCGGGCGTGGTGGCTCACGCCTGTAATCCCAACACTTCGGGAGGCCGAGGCAGGCGGATCACCTGAGGTCAGAAGTTTGAGACCAACCTGGTCAACATGGCGAAACCCCATCTCTACTAAAAATACAAAAATTAGCCTGGCGTGGTGGTGGGCGCCTGTAATCCCAGCTACTCAAGAGACTGAGGCAGGAGAATCACTTGAACCCGGGAGGCAGAGGTTGCAGTGAGCCTCTGCAGATGTGTGCCACTGCACTCCAGCCTGGGTGACAGAGCGAGACTCCGTCTCAAAAAATAATAATAAAGAAATGAAAATCCAAAATGGTTTTGTTTCCCTGGACATCAGCTATCGGCCTGATGGCCTCCTTTCTGTCCTCCAGACCAGGCCCAATCTTACCTCGGTTCATTTGTTCATTTTTGTCTTTGGTGTCCCCACTTCTTGTGAAATTTCAGCCAGAGATTGGTAAGAAAATATCTGGGTGAGGTGCAGTGGCTTACATCTATAATCCCAGCATTTTGGGAGGCCAAGGCAGGAGAATCGCTTGAGCCCGGGAGTTAGAGACCAGCCTGGGCAACATGGCAAGACCCCTGTCTATACAAAAAACAATTTTTTTAAAGAAAAAAGAAAAATAATAATAATTTTAAAAAGTATCTGATCTCGCCTTTAAAACACAGGCTGCTCCCTTCTGTGTGCAAATGGCAGCAGCCCTGGAGCTGAGGAGGGTCTCCTGTTGTCTGAGTTCTTTCAGGGCGCATTTCCAGAGCCCCTGCTGGGCGGCTGTTCTGGTACTTGGAATCCCACAGAGAATCCAAAGTCCAGGTTTTCCTGGCACTCACGTTCAAAGGGAGAAAACAAAATATACACAAGTAAAACGAAGAGAATAGCCGATAATAAGTGTCATGGAGAAATCAAACAAGAAAACTCGATAGTGACTGGTGTCACTTGGTAGTGCCAAAGTAATTTAGAGGCTTCTTATTTTTTTCTCAAAAATGTTTAAAATAAACTTTCTCAATTAAAAAAATCTGTTTTAGCCTTATGATCCTCTTTTTCTTAAAAAAGAGGGGTATTCAAGTTAAAACAGTGCCATTTTTCCCAACTGTTAGTTGGAAAGAATCGCTTTACTCTTTCTGTCCCTCTCAAATACCTTTGACGTGCCAAGAATGTGGTTTTTACGAGCTGTATTCTCCCAATGATAATGTCTGTTCTGTCACTGTTCTTGCTGCAAAGAGTTCGCAACAACTATTGTCGGAAGAAAAGCCAGCTCTTTTCTCTCATCAGTCAGGCCGCTTATCCAGAGATCCACTTATTTAAGCTGCAAAACAAAAATATCAAGTTGAGGGCCGGGCGCGGTGGCTCATGCCTGTAATCCCAGCACTTTGGGAGGCCCAGGCGGGTGGATCACGAGGCCAGGAGACTGAGACCATCCTAGCTAACACAGTGAAATCCCGTCTCTACTAAAATTACAAAAAAATTAGCTGGGCATGGTGGCAGGCGCCTTTAGTCCCAGCTACTCAGAAGGCTGAGGCAGGAGAATGGGGTGAACCTGGGAGACACAGCTTGCAGTGAGCCGAGATAGCGCCACTGCACTCCAGTCTGGGTGACAGAGTGAGACTCGGTCTAAAAAGAAATATATATATATATATAAAATTTATATAATATATAAATATTAAATATAGATATATATCAAGGGGGAATGTGAAGGCTGTACGATTTATCTCACTCTTTCTTTTTTATTGTAACTGTTTTTCTTTTCTTTTTCTTTTTTTTTTTTTTGAGACAGAGCCTCACTCTGTCGCCCAAGCTGAAGTGCAGTGGCGAGATCTTGGCTCACCACAACCTCCGCCTCCCGGCTTCAAGCAATTCTGGTGCCTCAGTGTCCCGAGTAGCTGGGATTACAAGTGCGCACCACCACACCTGGCTAATTCTTGTATTTTTAGTAGAGGTGGGGTTTTGCCATGGTGGCCACGTTGGTCTTGAACTCCTAACCTCAGGTGATCCACCTGACTCGGCCTCCCAAAGTGCTGGGATTATAAGCGTGAGCCACCACACCCAGCCTGTTTTTCCTTTTCATGATGAACTTCTTGGGAAGTATCATTGCTCCTTCTTTCCAGAAACGTTTTATGAGCACCGATCTGTGAAGTGTCGGTTCTCTGATGTGCAGTGATGGGAGGCGCCCTCCTGTGCTCCAGAGGCCTGGCCATCACGCACCAACAGCCATGCTGGGCGTCATACGATGGCACAAGTTGAAAGACAGGCTTCACTGGAGACATTCATGGCAGAACAGACTCCTTCCAGCAGGGAATTGGGGGCCATTCATGGCACTGGTGGCATTAAGGCGGCTTTGAAGGAAGGGATTTCCAGATGAGGAGCAGAGGCTGGGAGTAGCCTTTATTCTGTCTCA
Source organism: Pongo abelii (assembly GCF_028885655.2). Lineage (NCBI taxonomy): Eukaryota > Metazoa > Chordata > Mammalia > Primates > Hominidae > Pongo > Pongo abelii. Next base: position 146,415,405 of record NC_071992.2, on the reverse strand, counting down.
GGCATCACCACCCTTGCTGTCTGCTGTCTCGTGTTTGAAAACAGTGGTTTCATTTTTTTTTCCAGTTTTTGAGGCTGGAGGATAAATTCAGTCCTTGTTACCACATCTTGAATTGAAGTCTCCCCAAATGTGTTTTTACTGGGGAGACAGTCTCATCCTCCTGGTAATCCCCACTATCACATTCATGTGACCACCCAGCATCAACCTAAATAGCAAACAGAGAGGCTCTCCAAAAGAGAAGGTGTTTATTTGGGAATAGAGCATTGCAGTGGGAATACATGGGCCATTGTAAACTATGTGCATGTTCGGGGAGGTAAAGGAAGGCAAAGGTTTTGAAATGAAAAATGAAGAGGTTTATATAACTGTTTTAAGATGATTATCCTTGGCTACAAAGATCAATAACAAGGGTGACGCCAGTCTGAGATTGGACAGGCAGTTGCTGGGCAGATGTCCTTGCAGAAAAATTGTTTGTGTAAGGCTGTGATGGCCTTCGTGCAAGGCTGTGGTTTTAGGAGAGTCGTTTTTTTTGAGACGGAGTTTCGCTCTTGTTGCCCAGGCTGGTGTGCAATGGCGCGATCTCAGCTCACCGCAACATCCACCTCCTGGGTTCAAACGATTCTCCTGCCTCAGCCTCCCAAGTAGCTGGGATTACAGGCATGCACCACCATGCCCAGCTAATTTTGTATTTTTAGTAGAGACGGGGTTTCTCCATGTTGGTCAGGCTGGTCTCGAACTCCTGACCTCAGGTGATCCACCCGCTTCAGCCTCCCAAAGTGCTGGGATTACAGGTATGAGCCAAGGCGCCCAGCCGAGTCTTCATTATCAGGCATACAAGCCTGAGAACCTGCTCTTCATGGCCTTCTCCTCCTCTGTCAGAGTTTTCTTAATTTTTTTTTTCTTTTTGAGATAAGGTCTCGCTCTGTCACACAGGCTGGAGTGCAGTGATGCAATCATAGCTCTCTGCAGCCTCAACATCCCAGGCTCAGATGATCCTCCCACCTCAGACTTCCAAGCAGCTAGGAGTACAGGCGCACACCCCCATGCCTGGCAAATTTTTTGTATTTTTTGTAGAGACCACGTTTCGCCGTGTTGCCCAGGCTGGTCTCAAACTCCTGGGCTCAAGCAATCCTCCCACCTGGCTTCCCAAAGTGTTGGGATTACAGGCATGAGCCACAATGCCTGGCCAGAGTTTTCTTAACCTTAGTGACTCCATTTTGATTCTGCCAACTTTCACACCAGTGACTTGGTTACTGAGTATCCAAGAGTGAATTGGAATCCTAGAGTCAGTTCTTGCCATGGGGCTTAGAGTTTGGAAACAGGGTTCAAGCCCAGCTTCCGCTACTAAATAGATGATGGGCCAGGTGCTGTGGCTCACGCCTATAATCCCAGTACTCTGGGAGGCTGAGGGTGGGCGGATCACTTGAGGTCAGGAGTTTGAGACCAGCCTGGCCAACATGGTAAAACCCCGTCTCTACTAAAAATACAAAAATTAGCTGGGTGTGGTGGCGGGTACCTGTAATCCCAGCTACTCAGGAAGCTGAGGCAGGAGAATCGCTTGAACCCAAAAAGGGGAGGTTGCCGTGAGCCGAAATCCTGCCACTGCACTCCAGCCTGGGCGACAGAATGAGACACTATCTCGGAAAAATATTTAAAAATATACATAATACTTTGGGAGGCCGAGGCGGGCGGATCACGAGGTCAGGAGATCAAGACCATCCTGGATAGCACGGTGAAACCCCATTTCTACTAAAAATACAAAAAAATAGCCGGGCATGGTGGCGGGCGCCTGTGGTCCCAGCTACTAGAGAGGCTGAGGCAGGAGAATGGCATGAACCTGGGAGGCGGAGCTTGCAGTGAGCTGAGATCGCGCCACTGCACTCCAGCCTGGGCAACAGAGCAAGACTCCGTCTCAAAAAAAAAAAAGAAAAAAAGAAAAAAAAATATATATATACATAATAATAAATAGATGACTAGATGACCTTGGGCACATCACTTCAACTTTGTCAGGTGGCAGTGATAGTACCGGCCTCACCACAGGGGACATGAGGTGGTTGAGGATTAACGAGAATGTGTGGGCCAGGCACGGTGGCTCATGCCTGTAATCCCAGCACTTTGGGAGGCTGAGGTGGGCGGATCACGAGGTCAGGAGTTCAAGACCATCCTGGCCAACATGGTGAAGCCTCGTCTCTACTAAAATACAAAAAATTAGCCGGGTGTGGTGGCGGGTGCCTGTGGTCCCAGCTACTCAGGAGTCTGAGGCAGGGGAATCGCGTGAACCCGGGAGGCGGAAGTTGCAGTGAGTTGAGATTGCACCACTACACTCCAGCCTCGGTGACAGAGCGAGACTCCATCTCAAAAAAAAAAAAAAAAAGAGAATGTGTGTAAAATCCCTGTGTAAACTCTAGAGCCCCAGATCATTGTAAGGTCTTTTCATTAGCCATTTTTACAGGCCCCTGCTTCTAATCAACCAAACAAAGCTAGTGCTCAAGGAATACTTTGACAGTAGCTTAAGTAACCTACAATTGTAAATGGAAATGAAACACAATTACAATATTTTGGAAAAATCACAATGTGTTTCAAAGACAAATGCAAATTGTACATATATGTGGAATTAGTCTTTTAGGGATAATATGTAGGTGCCGTTGCTACCTCTCAGTCTTTATTTGTATTTACAACCTAAACTACAGGGACTTTGCCTTTTGCATGAGTATGACACAAGAATAGTTTTTTGTTTGTTTTTTGTTTTTTATTTTTAAGAGTCTCGCTCTGTTGCCCAGGCTGGAGTGCAGTGGTGCCATCTCGGCTCACTGCAACCTCCACCTCCCGGATTCAAATGATTCTCCTGCCTCAGCCTCCCGAGTAGCTGGGATTACAGGCACCTGCCATCACGTCCGGCTAATATTTGTACTTTTAGTAGAGATGGGGTTTCACCACATTGGCCAGGCTGGTCCCAAACTCCTGACCTCAAGTGATCTGCCCACCTCAGCCTCCCAAAGTGCTGGGATTACAGGTGTGAACCACTGCACCCGGCCAGAATAATTCTTATATCTGTGCCTTTCCCTACAAATAGTGACAATAAAAGAGGAATAACAGTCACTAACATCATTGGCAGCTTCTAGTGTGCCGTGTGCTGCATTAAGCACCTGGGCTGTGTTATCTCACTGAATCTTCACGGCAACCCCCTGTCGTGGGACTATGATCAGCCTCATTTTACTGATGAGTCAACCGAGACATGGAGAATTTGGAGAATGAAGTGGCAGTTCCTGCCTCCAAAACCTTTAACAATTAAAGCAAACCAAGTGAGATTCTAAATAGCCACAGTATTTCCAATTAGAGCCTTCAACTAACTTTGTGTGTGTGTGTATGTGTTTTCAGGCTCAACAGACTTCAAGAGAAAAGAAGCAAGTGACCACAGAAATGTACTTTAAGAATTCTTCCCTCACCTGCCTTTTTAAATTTAGAGACAGAGTCTTGCTCTGTTGGCCAGGCTCTTCTTGAACTCCTGGCACAACCAATCCTCCCGCCTCAGTCTCCCAAGAAACTGGCACTACAGGTGTGAACCACCACGCCCAGCTCCCCCATTTTTTAAATACAGTTTGAGGGATTATGCTGGAACCTTTTTACATCAGTGGTCCTACAAAATTCCCTTCTGTTCATTCATTCATTCATTTGGCTCATTTACTTAGCACGTACTGAGTCCCAGGCACTATGCCAAGTATACAAAAACAACATTTTTAAAAATGACTTTTAGAAAAAAAAATATGCTAAAGTGGCAGATAAAAGTGACTTTTATGGCTGGGCATGGTGGGTCATGCCTGTAATCTCAGCATTTTGGGAGGCTAAAGCAGGAGGATCACTTGAGCTCAGGAGTTCAAGACCAGCCTGGGCAATGTATCAAGACCCCCCACATCAATTTTTAAAATATATAAATATGTAAATAAAAAGAAAAAAAAAGACTTGTAGGGGAAGGCAGCATTAAATTGTGGCGAAGAGCACACGTTCAGGCATCTGTTTGCCTGCTGTGACCCTTGGAAAAGTCATTAGGCCCTCTGGGTTTCAGTGTCTTCATTTGTTAGATGGGAATAATAGCAGTGCCTACTGTTAAATGATGTCGTGTGTGTGAAGCACTCAGCCAGGTGCTGGGCACTTAGTCAATCTTGCTTAAATGTGTCTTTTTTTTTCTTTTTTTTTTTTGAAACAGAGTCTTGCTCTGTCACCCAGGCTGGAATGCAGTAGCTCAATCTCAGCTCACTGCAACCTCCTCCTCCCGGGTTCAAACAATTCTCGTGCGTCAGCCTCCCGAGTAGCTGGGATTACAGGTGCATGTCATCATGCCTGGCTAATTTTTGTATTTGTAGTAGAGATGGGGTTTCACCATGTTGGCCAGGCTGGTCTGGAAGTCTTTCTGACCTCAAGTGATCTGCCCGCCTAGGCCTCCCCGAAGTGCTGGAATTTCAGGCATGAGCCACCATGCCTGGCTGGGAATCTGTATTTTACAGAGGTACTCCAGGGGGTTCTGATGTAAGTGGCTCTGGAATCATGTTCTGGGAAAACAGTTTTCTCATCTGTAAAATGAGAATAGCAATAAAACTCCAATGTGTTGTTAGAAGCATTAAATGTAATTAATTTCATAATACACGTGTTAGAAAGAACATAGGATTGAGGGTCTGGACTGGAGGGCTTTAGTCCTAAATCTGTCTCTAACTTGCTCTGTGGCCTTCTGGAAGGCACTCAACCTTTCTGTGATTCAATTTCCTTGTGTGCAAATAGAAGGGAATGGCACTGCTTTATCTCTATCACGGGATTGTTAGGCAAAAGCGCTGAAGACAATGGCTGTGGAAATCCTTTGAGGAGTAGGAAGTACTAATCTTATGAAACACAGTCCCATGGAAAATCAAGCAGGCAGGAAAGCAGAGACACACGAAACCCACTCAACAGGTATTTAGGATTTCAGGGAGAACTGGAGACCAGGCAGCCTTGATGTGGTGTGGCCAGGGAACATCCTTGGGGAGCTGGGGAAGCTTCTTCCACATGGAAGAAAAGAGCAAATGGGCTGGGCGCAGTGGCTCATGCCTGTAATCCCAGCACTTTGGGAGGCTGAAGTGGGCGGATCACCTGGGATCAGGAGTTCGAGACCAGCCTGGCCAACGCGGTGAAACCCCCGTCTCTGCTAAAAATACAAAAATTAGCCAGGTGTGGTGGCGGGTGCCTGTAATCCCAGCTACTCAGGAGGCTGAGGCAGGAGAATCGCTTGAACACGGGAGGCAGAGGTTGCAGTGAGCTGAGATCACACCACTGCACTCCAGCCTGGGCGACAGAGCGAGACTTCATCACAACAACAATGACAAACAAAAAAGGTACTTGAAGAGCTTCAAGACTTTCTGAAGCCTGAGCCCGTATTGGAGGTGGTAGAAGTTCCCCAGGTGTTGCTGGAACTTCAGCTGCATTAGAACCACCTGGAAGGCTTGTGAAAACCCAGGTTGCTGGGTCCCGGCCCCAGGTCTGCCGAGTCCATAGGTTTTGCTTTTCTAAGCAGTTCCCAGATGCTGTTGCTGCTGTTGGTCCAAGGACTGTGCTTTGAGGACACTGCTCTCAGTGTTGCAAGCTTGCAACCTGCAGACAGGAACCTGCTGTGATGAGCACAGGGTTTTGTAAAGGTTTGAATGTGAATATGCCTAAAGACGGGTCACATCTTTTTGCCCCAGTCCCCACTGCTCCCTATTGTGCAGTTAGGGGCACCTCACTCATTTATGTTTCTTGCCTGGCCTTGATGGTGTTTGAGTTTTGCTGCCCTGGCAAACTCACAGAATGCTGGAGCTGGGGCTGAAGCTGGAATGAAACCTTTTTTTTTTTTTCTTTTTTTTTTTTTTTGAGATGGAGTCTCGCTCTGTCGCCCAGGCTGGAGTGCAGTGACGCGATCCTGGCTCACTGCAAGCTCCGCCTCCTGGGTTCACACCATTCTCCTGCCTCAGCCTCCTGAGTAGTTGGGACTACAGGCACCCACCACCACGCCCAGCTAATTTTTTGTATTTTTTTTTTAGTAGAGACAGGGTTTCACTGTGTTAGCCAGGATGGTCTTGATCTCCTGACCTCGTGATCCACCCACCTCAGCCTCCCAAAGTGCTGGGATTACAAGCGTGAGCCACCATGCCTGGCCTTTTTTTTGTTGTTGTTTTTTTTTGAGACAGGGTCTCACTCTGTCACCCAGGCTGGAGTGCAGATGTACAATTATAGTTCACTGCAGCCTACACCTACGGGGCTCAAGCAATCCTTCAACCTCAGCTTCCTGAGTAGCTAGGGCCACAGGCACGAGCCATTACATTCGGCTAATTTTTTATTTTTGTAGAGATGGGGTTTTGTAGAGATGTTGCCCAGGCTGGTCTTGAACTCCTGGGTTCAAGCAATCCTCCTGCCTTGGCCTCCCAAAATGTTGGATTATAGGTGTGAGCCACCATGACCAGCCTGGAATGAACCTTTGAAACCTTTCTAGCAAAGCTCTTTGTTGAATGTGGGGAAACTGCAAAATGTGATTAATTGTCCATAGACATTAACAACAATATGTATAATGAAAGCTGTATCAATGGAACAATTCTCTAGCTGTGAGAATAGGACCAAATGCCTTTGCTATTCAATGCATTTTTTTTTTTTTTTTTTTTGAGATGGAATCTCGCTCTGTCACCCAGGTTGAAGTGCAGTGGTGCAATCTCCGCCCACTGCAACCTCCGCCCTCTGCCTCCTGGGTTCAAGTGATTTTCCTGCCTCAGCCTCCGAAGTAGTTGGGACTACAGGCATGCACCGGTCCAGGCTATTTTTGTATTTTTAGGAGAGACAAGGTTTCGCCATGTTGGCCAAGCTGTTCTCAAACGCCCAACCTCAGGTGATCCACTGGCCCCTGCCTCCCAAAATGCTGGGACTTCAGGCATGAGGCCCTGCACCTGGCTCGATGCGTATGATTTTAATTCTCTTGTATTAGGTGTAGGGGAGGGGGAAATGGCTTCCTTCCACCCTTCTAGGTTCTTTGGCTGGGCTACAAACTAAATTGACCTAAGACAGACTAACAGGAGAAAAATCATTTGAATTAACATGCATTCACACGGGAGTCCCACAAAACATGAGTCTCGAAGAAGGGTCAGATGATTGAAGCTTATATAGCACCCTGAGCTGCAGAAAGGAATAGGGCTTGGGGTTTCTCAAGGGGGCTTTGACACAAGTTATGGGAGGGTGATGGGAAGAAATGTATGGTGAATAAGGTTGTCTTGTTACACAGATAAACAGCCTCTGTAGGCAGGCTCAGTGGCATGTGCCTGTAGTCCCAGCCACTCAGGCGGCCAAAGCGGGAGGACTTCTTGAGCCCAGAAGTTTGAGACAGTAGTGAATGATGATCGTGCCTCTGAGTAGCCGCTGCACTCCAGCTTGGGCAACATAGCGCAATTTCATCTCTAAAAATATTCTCTCAGGTAATAGAAGCTGTCTGGAGCAGCCTGCTTCCTGATACAGATAGTTTGACTAATGTAGATTTCCTTCATAGATGTAAATCTGTTTTACAAAAGGACAGCTTTTCAGAGCTACTCCTGTGTCTGCAGTTTCTCAGAATAACCAGCTCAAAATATGCCAAAGAAGTATATTTTGGGTTGGCATATTCTGGTCTCCTACAGTCATATTTTGGGGTGGTGTGTCCTGAGCCCCACCACAGGATTAAATTCAATAATCAAAGAAATTAGGACAGTTAACATTTTGGGGGTTCTGCCCAGTTCTGCCCCTTACTAGCTGTGTGACATTGAGCAGAGGACTTAACCTTCCTGATCTGTTGCTTCACTCATGAAACCTTGCCTGAATTACAAATGATCCCTGGTGGTCAGGCGTGGTGGCTCATGCCTGTAATCCCAGCATTTTGGGAGGCCAAAGTGGGCAGATCACCTAAGGTCAGATGTTCGAGACCAGCCTGGCCAGCATGGTGAAACCTCGTCTCTACTAAAAATACAAAAATTAGCTGGGCGTGGTGGCGGGTGCCTGTAATCCCAGCTACTTGGGAGGCTGAGGCAGAAGCATTGCTTGAACCCAGGAGGTGGAGGTTGCAGTGAGCTGAGCTCATGCCACTACACTCCAGCCTGGGTGACAGAGCAAGACTTCATCTCAAAGAAAATACAAAAAAAAAAAAAAAATGATCCCTGGTAGGCACTCAGTACCTGGCATAGACAGAACCATGATAAATGGCACTGAGTTTGGGGTTATTTCAACTTTACCCAGCCTGGAATCTTCCCCATCTAACAAAACATTATTTATACCTTCATCCCTTCTCTTCAAGAAGCAACATGGCAAAGTTGCAAGAAACAGGGCTTTAGCATCAGACAGACCAAGGTTCCAATTCTGACTCTTCCGTTTGGCTTTGAACATGTTCAACTTGAAGTTGAATGTCAGTGCTTGAGGTACCAACAGGAAGCCCAAGCAGATGGGGGTTTCATGTAATAACATAGGGAGTCTGGGAGCCTCATACAATTGAAGAATATGTGCCCTAATGTATTCAGATGTTCCAAACTTCCCAGCACTGTGCTGGCAAAAAGAAAACCATTTATGGGCCCTTTTTCCCTTTAGTAGCCAGTTTCTGTCCCTATGGTAGTAGGTGCTTGCTAAATATTGGTTCTCAAGCGTGGTGGCTCATGCCTGTAATCCCAGCACTTTGGGAGGCTGAGGCTGGTGGATCACCTGAGGTCAGGAGTTCAAAACCAGCCTGGCCAACATGGCGAAACAGTCTCTACTAAAAATACAAAAATTAGCCAGGCCACATTCACGCTTGTAATCCCAGCTACTCAGGAGGCTGAAGCAGGAGAATCACTTGAACCCAGGAGGTGGAGATTGCAGTGAGCCGAGATGGTGCCACAGCACTCCAGCCTAGGCGACAGGGCCAGACTCTGTCTCAAAACACAAACAAACAAAAAAACAAAAACCACAATATCGGTTCTCCCCCACCCTCCTTGGGATGCAGTAGGTCTGTGGGCAGCTTCCTGTTCTTAAACTCTCCTGAGGGTTGCAGGAGATTGCAGGAGCGCTCCTGAGGTTGCTGCAAAACTTAGCTCCTCACTGTTATTTTCCACCAGCATTTCTCTCCCCAGTGAGATGGGGAACTCCTGGCAAGTCAATTGCACATGCTGTTTTTATCAGCCCAACTGAGGCAGGTTGCAGGCTTACCAAATCCTTGCTGATGGCTCAATAAACAACAATGACAAGTTCCAGCTTTACTCGGATCATAGACAGTCTCCAGGCCAGAATTTCTCAAAGCAGAAACCACCATCAGCCTGGGCGTGGGGCAGGGTGGTGGCGGCGGGGGTGGGGGGGGTGGGGGGTGTTGTGGGGGCGGGGTGGAGAATCCCTAGGAAAGGCAGCTCTCCGAGCCCCACGCCAGAGCTAGTAACCAGACTGTGCCATAGAGTCTCCACTTTTTCCTGGAGATTCTACGATCGTTCCCTGGGTGTTTTTTTGTTTTGTTTTGTTTTTTTTGAGATGGAGTCTCACTCTGCTGCCCAGGTTGGAGTGCGGTGGCGCAATCTTGGCTCACTGCAACCTCCACTGCCCAGGTTCAAGTGATTTTCTTGCCTCAGCTTCCCAAGTAGCTGGGATTACAGGCACGTGCCACCACGCCCGGCTAATTTTTGTATTCTTAGTAGAAACAGGATTTCACTATGTTGGCCAGGCTGGTCTCCAACTCCTGGCCTCAGGTGATCCACCCGCCTCGGCCTCCCAAAGTGCTGGCATTACAGGCATGAACCACCATGCCTGGCCCCTGGGTGATTCTTATGCATCAGAGTTTGAGAAGCACTGACTTTGGCACCTTCTAACTGGGGTCTAGAACGAGGTGATTGCAAAATTAAACCCTTAACCAGGCAGATTTCTCTGCACGAAGGGTGAGAGCCTGCAGAGGAGACCTGTGGCTGGACCTGTCGGGCAAGGTTGGTGGCCCTTTTATCATTGACATTGTATCTTTTCCCCATTCATCAGCCCATTCATGAATGTATGAAACTTTGACTTAGCATCTCTGTCTCTGGTACAGGACTAAGGTCTGAATAAGATAGTGTCAGCCCTGGAGGAAATTACCCTGAAGAGGAAAACAGCAATTTCTCTCTCACACTCTTCTTCCCTGCCTGGGTTTTGGGCTGCCAGTGGCTTTGCAGTGTACTATTTAAAAAAACATATGGCTGGGCATGGTGGCTCATGCCTGTAATCCCAGTACTTTGGGAGGCCCTGATGGGCGGATCACAAGGTCAGGAGTTTGAGACCAGCCTGGCCAGCATGGTGAAACCCCGTCTCTACTAAAAATACAAAAAATTAGCCAGGCGTGGTGGCGGGCGCCTGTAGTCCCAGCTACTCCGGAGGCTGAGGCAGGGGAATTGCTTGAACCCGGGAGGCGGAGGTTGCAGTGAGCCGAGATCGCACCACTGCACTCTAGCCTGGGTGACAGAGTGAGACTCCATCTCAAAAACAAACAAACAAACAAAAAAACATGTCAGATTAACATCCTCACCTATATGTGAATCAAACCGTGGGATTCGACATATGTACACAGTGTGATGGCAACTGTGTTAAAATGCATTCCCCAAATACCAGGAGCTAATAAGTTAAATGTTAAGAAAGAATGCCTGGCCCTGGAGCATTATGGGTGAGTTTTGCTTTCTTTCTTATACTTTACTCTTCCTCTGTTTTCTTTCTTCCTTCCTTCCCTTCCTTCCTTTTCTTCCTTTCTTTCTTTCTGTTTTTGTTTTTTGTTTTTTTTGAGACAGTGTCTTGCTCTGTCGTCCAGGCTGGAGTGCAGTGGTGCGATCTTGGCTCACTGCAGCCTCCGCTTCCCAGGTGCAGGCGATTCTGAGGTGCCCGCTACCATGCCCGACTAATTTTTTGTTGTATTTTTGTAGAGATGGAGTTTCACGATGTTGCCCAGTTTGGTCTCAAACTCCGAGCTCAAGCAATCTGCCCAACTCATCCTCCCAAAGTGCTGAGATTACAGGCGTGAGCCACCACGCCCAGCCCCCTCTCTTGATTTTTCTATGATTAACATGGGTTACTTTCAGAATTAGAAAAAATAACTCACATAAACATTGTCCTCTTCCTGTGTGAGTATGCACGTGGGCGTGCGTGCATGTGTGTGTGCACACGCCTATGCTTGTGGACCAGGATAGAGAGATGTTTTATGCTTAGAGAAATGATTCATATTAAGTGTAGGGAGGGGGTGGTTTTATTTCACTGTGATCAGAGGGAGAAAACTCCTGTCTCTTATCACATAGGGCCATTTGATGTCTCATTCAGCATCACTGAGACAGGATGCCAGCAACACCTCGGTGGGGAATAAGGTACCCTCCACCTCCAAAAGTGAGTTTATCTGGACAATGAAAGTTAACCTAGTTATGCAATTCTTCTCTCTGTAAGTAACCATTTAACAGGCTGGCTGTGGTGGCTCACGCCTGTAATCCCAGCACTTTGGGAGGCTGAGGCAGGTGGATTGCTTGAGCTCATGAGTTTGAGACCAGCCTGGGCAACGTGATGAAACCCTGTCTCTACAAAAATACAAAAATTAGCCGGGTGTGGTGGGGTGTGCCTGTAACCCCAGCTACTTGGGAGACTGAGGTGGGAAGATGGCTTGAGTCCAAGAGGCAGAGGTTACAGTGACCCATTTATTTTGCCACTGCACCCAGACTGGGTGACAGAGTCAGACTGTCCCCCCAAAAAAGTTAAGCACTTAACAGCAGTGTCTCCAAGACAAATCACGTTTCCCAGCTTTTCTTGAGGATTTAGGCTCTTGGTGGAGTATGAAGTGCTAGGGGCTCTCCCACTGAGCCATCCCAGGGAGTTGGCAGTGTTTCTGTTTGCTTTCTTGCTCTTAATAGTAGCTGTCACCTTGTAAAGTGCCAGTAACATGACAGGCATCCTCTTCTCAGCTCATGTCCACAGAGGCCGTCAGGAGCTGACAGGGAGAGGAGGTTGCTGCACCTGCTTCACCCATGTCACCACCATCTACCGTGTGTGCTCTGTGCCAGCACGGGTTGGGGGGAAATACCTCTCGGAAATGCTCTGTGTCCCATCAGTAACTGTAGTGTGTACAGTTCCTGACTTGGAACTAGGCTGTAGGTAGCAATTTCTAAAGTTACTCTGAGATGAACTGAATGTGTCCCCCCACAATTTGTAAGTTGAAATCCTAATCCCACAATGTGATGGTATTAGGAGGTGGGGCCTTTGGGAGGTGATTAGGTTATCGGGGTGGGGCCCTCATGAGTGCACAAATGTCCTTATAAAAGAGACCCCGGAGAGCTCGTCTGGCCCTTCCACTACTTGAGGACGCAGCCAGGAGGCAGAAATCTGCAGCTGGGACGAGGACCCCCACCAGAATCTGACCATGCCGGCACCCCGATCTTGGACTTCCAGCCTCCAGAACTGCAAGAAAGAAACTTCTGTCGTTTATAAGCCACGCAGTCTGTGGTGCTTTGTTGCAGAAGCCCTAATGGGCTAAGATGTACCCGGGTTTCCCCCATGGGTCCATGTTCTGAAAGATTTTCTATACTGTATAGTAACAACAGCGATGGTGACAATGACAATAACAATAGCTGCCATTGATGAGGCACCTTCCGGGTGAATGTCACCTATGCTGTCCCACCCAGTCCCCACCACAGTCCGGTGATGACGGTGACGCAGCATCTCCGCCCCCATTTTACCTGATAAGGAAACGCCAGGCGCTCAATAGTTTTCCAAGCCCCTGCAGCCAATAGGAACTAAAGGCAGGATTTGAATTCGGCTCTCTCTAAATTGAGGCTGATTTTTCCACTATGTTACACTCTTCTTCAGAAACACAAATTAATGAGCGCTCGACTGTGGTGGCTCATGCCTGTAATCCCACTTTGGGAGTCTGAGGCAGGAGGATTGCTTGAGGTCAGGAGTTCGAGACCAGCCTGGGCAACATATTGGAAACCCCATCTCTACCAAAAAGCAAACAAACAAAAAACCCTCAAAAACCACAAAAAGCACAAATTAAGTTATAATAATAACAATAATATTCAAACTGCATTATTCAATACTAAATCCTTTTACTTTCCACTGTGAAAGGATTAGTTACATAAACCGGCCGCTCTTAGTAACTGCACTCTGTTGCTATGATTCTGACATATTGGTTCATTTCTGCAATGCTATTGTAGATACACTGAAATACTGAAAATATACTTAAGGTTCTTCTCACTAGCTTTTTATCCCTCAAGTTATTCTTTCCCTAAAATTCAGGTGAAATTCATATAACACATAGCTAACCATTTTAAAGTGAACAATTGGGTGGCATGTGGTATATTCACTAATGTGCAACTACCACACTTGATTTAATTCCAAAGTATTTTTGTCACCCCCAAAAGAAACCCTATATCCATTAAGCAGTTACTCCCCATTCTCTCCTCCTCCCAGCCCCAGGAAACAATCACTTATCAGCCTTTGAAGCCCGAGGCTCTGCATCTCCCTGTAAAGACCCTGTTCCAACTTGAGGGTTAGCTCTGTGTGTCCCGGAAAGTCATTCCACCTCACTGAGTGGGATTCCCAGCCTAAAGGGGCTAGCTGAGCCTCTGAAGCATCTTCCAAGGGCTGTGCTCCAGTGCCAGGATGGCATTCCCTAGTGGGCTTGGGCGTGGTTTTCCCCTTCGGTTCCCAGTGGCCAGAGGTGTGAGGAGACTGAAAAGCAGATGTGAGGAGACTAATGCCGCTGAGTTTGTTTTTATCGCGATGGGATGTGGAGTGGGCTTAATTGCAAAATACTAACAGCAGGACAAAAACTGAGTCTCTGTGTCTCCTGACTTAACCTTCCATTACCTTTTGTACATAACAGCACTCTTGCAAATGCTCAGCAGGGAAATGCATTTTGGAGGAATATTTTTTGAAGGGCTTTTGCATATATTGAAGGAAATAGCTATTTTTTTGCTTGAAAGATGTGTGGACTGCATGTGCTGTGAAAGCACAGGCTTCTTTTTTAATTTTTAATTTTTAAAATCTTGATTTTTCAAGATTCTTTGCTTGGCCAATGAAAGCACTGGATTCTAATGTTGAAAGTAAAATGTGCATGCTGCTTTCCAGTTATAAAGCATGAAAAATTCATTTTCTTACATAGTCCTCTCAACAACAGAAGATAACGTTATTATTCCCACTTTACAGATAAGAACATTCAAGAAGTCAGAGGTTAAATGACTTGCCCAGAATTGCACAGCTGAAAATGGCAGGCAGGCCTTCCCAACTCCAAAGACAGTGCTCTCTATAGGATGCTGGACTTCTGCCTACCATTGTCAGGGTTGACATCCCGGGGAAACAGAGCAGTCACTACAGACTTGCCAGAGGTTTCCCCAGGTATTATTCCCAGGTTCCCAATGGCTTGAATTGGTCAAACCTATCAGGATGAGAGTGAGCCTAGGCTCATGCTGTCAGCCTCACTGTATCCAGTGAATGGAGACTTTCTCCTCTGAGACACACACATCAGAGTTAGACTCTCCATCCCACGTATTTCAGAATTCAGTGGAGTGCAGGCTAGCAGGGATCCAGGCCCTGTTCTCACCTTCACCTATTTTCCCTGCTTCCAGGAACCCCCAAATTTGCATTCCATGTTACAGTCACATCAAACTATTTACAGATCCCAAGCTTGCCTGAAAGTTCCTTACCTCATGCCTTTAACAATTATTATGGTAGGCCAGGCGCAGTGGCTTGAGCCTGTAATTCTAGCACTTTGGGAGGCTGAGGCGGGTGGAACACTTGAGCTCAGGAGTTTGAGACCAGCCTGGGCAACATGGCAAAATCTCGTCACCACAGAACAATACAAAAATTAGGCTGGGTGCAGTTTTTGGGAGGCTGAGGCGGGCGGATCACCTGAGGTCAGGAGTTCGAGACCAGCCTGGCCAACATGGTGAAACTCCACCTCCACTAAAAATACAAAAATTAGCCAGGTGTGGTGGTGCACATCTGTAATCCCAGCTACCTGGGAGGCTGAGGCACAAGAATTGCTTGAACCCGGGAGGCAGAGATTGCAGTGAGCCAAAATTGTGCCACCGCATTCCAGCCTGGGTGACAAAGTGAGACCCTGTCTCAAAAAAAAAAAAAGTTAATTGTGACAGTTATGATAATAATAACAATGGTGATTGCTTTCTCCTGGGCCCTATCCATATTAGGTTCTATATATTAGCTATTTCATTTACCCCTCACCATAACCTATTGAAGTTATTATTATCCATTCCATTTCACAGATGAACAAACTGAGGCTCAGAGTGGCCAAGTGCTTGGGCTCTGGAGTCAGACAATCTAGGTACATATTCAGCTCCACCGCTGTCTAATCAGTGTGACCTTGGACAAATCTCATCTCTCTTCCAGCTGCAGTATCTTAACGCATGACACTGGGCCACGATAAACCTGCTTCATGGGCCTGCGCACATTTGGCGCCTGCTTAGTACTTTATAAATGTTCAGAATTGTTAATGCTCATTTTATAAGCAGCTCAGCTCTGCCTGCTTCCAAACCCTTTTCCTGCTTCTCCTCAAGGTCATAGTTCAGGACCCAGTGGTTTCCCACCTACTTCTCAGTCCCCACAGCAAGGTGGACATTAGTTCCCTTCCTTTAGGAATGAAGGCACTGGCGCTCGGGTAAGCTTAGAGAGCAGTCCAGGGAGTACTGCTGAAATGGCACCATCTCAGCACCCCCAGCTCCGAGAACTGGGCCTGGCCAAGAGAAGGCTCAAGGCATCTTTGTTAAAGAATTGGCGAGCTGGGTGTGGTGGTTTATGCCTGTAATCCCCACACTTTGGGAGGCGGAGGCAGGGAGGATCCCTTGAACCCAGGAGAAACAGGCCAGCCAGGGCAACACAGGGAGACCCACCTCTACAAAAATCTATAAAAATTAGCTGAGCATGGTGGTGCATACCCGTGGTCCCAGCAACTCGGGAGGCTGAGGTGGGAGGATCGCTTGAGCCCAGGAATTTGAGGCTGCAGTGAGCTATCGCATCACTGCGCTACCTAGCCTGGCCAACAGAGCAAAATCCTGTCCTAGACAAAAAAAAAAAAAAAAAAAAAAAAAAAAAGAAATGGAACAACTGGCTCCTAATCAGGTAACTCAGCACTGAGTATGATGTGAGCATACCCCAACCCCCCTATAGCTGGAGGTGGAGGTGGAAAGACAATGGAAGCTTTTGATGTGACCCTTTTGATACCCTGCTAGAGGACAGCAGAAAGATACTTGAGAGAACGTTGTCTATCTTCCCGAGAAATTTCTGGCTGAATGTCAAGTTAATGATAGGATGGGCTTCTGGGCCAGGGGAGCAAGGCAGAGGGAAGGAGAGTATCAGTTTCCTAGGCGCGTCCTGTTACAGGGAGAAAAACACAGTATTTTCCATTGTAGACCAGGGGAAAGATGAGGTCTCCCATAATACCTGAAACTGGAATTACGGCGAAGAGCTTTTTATGTGGGAATTTCTGTACTAAATTTAAAGTCCTTGGAGAACCGCTTAGGGCAGCACCGACAGCCCGCACCCTCCCCTCACCCCGCTTTATTTTTCCTCTGGCACAGCACTTAGCACCATCAGACCCATCAGATATTTACGGCCTGTTCCCGCTGCCCCTCCCGGGCAGGGATTTTGTTTTGGTTCGCAGCTGCAGCTCCAGGGCCTAGAACAGCCCGGGCACTTAGTAGGCCCGGTAAGTATCTGCGGGAGGGCTGAATGGGTGCGTGGACAGCATTTCTCTCATGACCCCGCTGCGAGGTGAGCCAGGCAGGGGCTGTCACCATTCTTGAAGTCCAGGTGAGGGGGAAGCGACTCAGGGATGGGAACCTGGCCGGCCCGAAGGTCTGGAGTCCGGGGTTCGAGCCCGAGCCCTGCCTGACAGGCCGTGACCTTGGGGGTCACCCCTGCGCCTCTCAGGGCCGGGTGTCCTCCTCGCACAATGAGGGCGATGACCCCCAACCGCAGCGCGCTCCGCGGTGACTTGCCCAAGGTCACCACCGTCCCGGGCCCGTGGCGCTCCGGCTCGGGAGGACACGGGCCAGGCGGGCGCGGGGTTCTGGGGTGGGGGCCGGCGCGGGGCGGTCCCGGGGCGCGGCGCGCGCTGACGCCGGGGCCCCGCGATGCGGCGGGGACTGGGCGCGGGGGGAGGCGCGTCGCGAGGCGAGCGTCCTCCTTTTGTGCGAGCGCCGGCGGCTCGGCTTCTCGAAGGTAAACAGCGCTTCCTCTTCCTCCTCGCCGCGCCTCTTCCTTTTATAGTTATTTCTCGCCTGGCACTCGCCTGGGCTGCTGCTGCTGCTGCCGCCGCGGCGGGGGCAGCTCGCAAACCTGTGGCGGTGACGTGAGCCCCGCCAACCCGGAAACGGCGGCGGAGGCACCGGAGGCTCCGAGGCTCCTGCGCTCCCGCGCCGCGCTCCCCTCGCCCGCCCGGGCCGCCAGGTACGTGCGGGGGCTCTGAAGGCGCCGCCGCCCGGCCGGCTCGCGCGCGCGCCCCTGGAGCCGATTTGCCCCCAGAGAGGGCGCGGAGTGCGGGGCGCGCGCGTGATCGGTGCGGGGAGAGGCGGAGGTACCATCCGGGCCCCCGGGCCGGGCGCTGCGGCGGGGGGACAGGGGGCGCCGCCGTGGTGGGGGCGTCCGGGCCGGCGGGCGCGGGGGTCCCGGGGGAGGCGCCTCGAGTGCGCGGGGGGCGGCGGGCGGACGCTAGGGGAGCGCGCAGCGGGGCCGCCGCCCGGGTCCACCCAGCAGCGGAGCCGGCGCCTTGTGCGCCTCGAGGCAGGGGGCGCTCAGGTCGGGGTGGCTGGCCCCGGGCAGACCCTTTCTGCGAGCCAGGTGTCGGTGCGGGGACTGACCCGGGGAGCAGCGCTGGCCCCCGGCCACCTCCCATCAGGGGCTTGGAAGGCCAGTCGCATTCGATTTTGAGGAACTAGAGGGGGGTGAACAAAATCTCCACTGGCCTCAAGACTTCCTCCTGGGGTAGCCACCGGCCTGTGTTTAAAGAGCACTTCCTCTTCGCCTGTTATCTTTTCATCATCTTTCTTTTTAAATGGAAGTTCAGTGTTAGCGGGTGGGTGCCCTTGCAGCCTGCAGGGCTTTCCTGGGGCTGTGTACACACACTGGGGGTGGGAGAAATCTGTGTGTCCTTTGAAACGTGTGTCCTGTGTCAGGAGTGGAAGGAAGGGGGAATCGAGGTCTTACCATGCTGGAGGTACTTGGGGTGTGCCTTTGCTACCCACCCTGCTGCAAGAGGTGGAGGGGTGCGGAGGGATAGAGTGGGAAGCCGGGGCTGCGGGGGAGTGTCACGTGCACTTTGCACCTATGTTTAATTCCTGGCTCTGCCGCTTACTAGCTGTGTGACCTTGGGCAAGTCGCTTACCCTCTCTGAGTCTTAGGGTCCCGTCTGTGAAATGGGCTGCTGCGAGTGGGGCCTTGAGAAAACGAGCGTAGATTTCCTGGCCTGGAGGGGGCGCAGTGATAGAAAGTGTCATTGCCAGTCACCTTGAATTTCTGCATCCCCAGCACCTAGAAAGGGTGCCTTGGAGCACGTGGGAAGCACCCCATAGATAATTGTGAGATGAACGGGTGGGTGGTGAATTTTGAGAGGTGAGTTGGTGTGCTTCCACATTTTAGCTTCCTTGCCCTGTAACATCCATCCACGATCCCCAGGGAGCAATTTTGCTATCTGGTTTGGATGGACTCCTCCCCTCTCTGAGAAAGACCATCTTGTGAAAATACTGACTCCCTTGTGAGAAAGGGCTTAAACTCTGACTTTGAGACTCTCCCATTCTTGGAAGATTGCACTGGGGAAAAATAAAAAGAAGGCGTCATTTTGATTGCCACTGCCAGGTGACTGGCTGAGGCCAACAGCCAAGACTGAGCCAGGGCTGACGGCTGGGATGGTTTCCCAGGCCTGGGGTTCCTGTAATATGGGGGAAGCCCGGAAGAGGTGGCTTTTCTACCTTGGTCGGCATGCAGAAGTGGTCAGCTGGCCTGAGTTTTCTTCCTGAGGAGGCACATTGGAATTTGCACTCTAGATCCTTGCTGGGCTCACAGCACGGAGAAGGGCAGAGTGTGTGATGCAGGAGGCTGAAGTGGGTTCTAGCACAGGGAGACTTGGAAATGGTTTTCAGATAAAGGCGGATATATGTTTCTGCCCTTCACTTTGGGAGATTTTCAAGTAATTTTGCTCTTTCTGACAGCCATCCCTTCTCCTTTCTCAGCTCCCAAAGTCTTCTGTGTGCCTCTCTTAGGATCCTTAGCTATGTGGGTCCCCCAACTCCCGACCCCCGTAAGTGCTACTATTATTTTTAAGAGACAGCGCAGACCCTTCTGTGCAGCAACATGCTGCAGTTTGAGCATGTGCAGATTCATTTTGTTTGTGTTTTGACAGGGTCTCACGGTATTGCTGAGGTTGAAGTAGTGCAGAAGTAGCGTGATCATGTCTTACTGCAGCCTTGACCTCTCAGGCTCAAGCCATCCTCCTACCTCAGCCTCCCAAGTAGCTGGGACCACAGGTGTGCACCACCATGCCCAACTAATTTTTTAATGTTTTGTAGAGATGGGGTCTCTCTATGTTGCCCAAACTCCTGGGTTCAAGGGATCCTCCCTGCCTTAGCCTCCCAAAGTGCTGGGATTACAGGTGTGAGCCACTGTGCCTGGCCCAGATTCATTTTTAATGACTGAACTGTGGAGTGGCCAGGGTTACCTGTAAAGGAGAGCTAGGGTTCTCGTTTTCCTGAGACTTAGAGAGAGTGCAGGACTTGGCTCAAGACCTTCAGTCAGGAAGGGGCAGATTGAGGGTCCTCGCCTAAGTCTTCGGCCTGCAGAGCTCACTTTTCTTCTTGCAGACGCTGAGTGGTCTTCGTGCTTCCTCTGGCACCTGACCTGCTGCCTGGCACATGCAGGAAACAGTACGTGTCTTTTGACAGAATGGGCAGAAGAATGATGGGTTCCCCTTTGCTCTTTGAGGATGTACATTCTTTTTCCATCTCAAGGTCAGCGCACTGGCCTGCAGTTGACCTTGAAATGGTTGTCCCGTGATTCCTCCCTATGTGGAATCCTGGTCCCTGACAGCTCTTATATCAGGATCCAGAGACCCATGCACAGGAAGCACAGGAAGGACGCCCGAGGGACGCGGGTGCCAGGAGGTTGTGGCCTCACCCGTGCTCAGCATTACTGCCATCTCGTTAATTGAAGAGACCGCGATTCATGTGGCTTTGGCGGTCTGGGACTTGGCTGTCTTCAGCGAAATCGTCCACCACTGAGCATTGTAAAAGAAGTGTTGTATAGCTGAAAATTCAGATTTTAAGTATGAATTTTATCAGATACACCTTCATTATCTCTTGGCTGTGCAGCCTTCTAGAGGTCACTACACTCTTGGAACCCTCTTTTCCTCATCTCTAAACAGGCAAAAGAATCCCCGTTGGTCTCCCAGGGCTCCTGAGTAAGAGAGTAAGATCCAAATTCATGCCTTGGTTTTCTTTCTCACTGCTTGTGTGCATGGAACCAAGTTTGTTCCGTTCTTGGAGCCTCAGTGTTCTCATCTGTGAAATGGGCGCATATGTCATGGAGTTGTGTTGCTCCTGGCAGTGGCGTAAGCGAAGCCCTTAGCATAGGCCCCTGTTCCCATTGCACACCCCGTGTAATAGTGATCACCATCCATGATTATTGTTATCATCGTCAACAACAGTAATAATCACTGTTTCCTCAGCAAGCGTATAGGCATCTCAAAGGCCAGATTCATCCCTCTGTTTTAGCTTGAATTGGAGCTTCTTGAAAGAAAGAAATTCGGGTGGGAGGAGTGAAGGATTGATTGTTTTTTTTTCTCTTCCCTAATGGGGATACTTGATAAAGGCCTGTTGAAGACAGATGCCTTGTGATCTTGTTTTTCATCCTTCTCTGGGCTCTCAAATGGATCAGGTCCTTTTGCTTCAGTAGAACTTTGGCAATTAAGTCTTTGATAGTCTTAAAACGGGTGATTGGCCTCACCAGGCTGAAAGAAAGGCAACTTCGTTAGCCTAGGATGCATGAGGTTAAGAGCAATATTGTTTTTTCCTCCCCTCCTTTTCTCCTTCTAGAGGCAGTGAAGGTTTTGGGGCCCTATAGCCTGGGTTCACATCCTGGCTCTGCCACTCACTAGCTCTGTGCCCTTGGCCAAGATACTTCCTTTCTCTTTGTCTTTCTCTTCATCTTTCAAATGAGGACTAACAGTCGCCACCTGGAAGTGTTGCTGTGACGATCAACCCAGAGGTTGTATGGAAAGTGCCCAGCAGAGAGCATGACACCTAGTAGGTGCTCAGCAATGTCTGTTTCTTCCCTCAGCCCCTGGTGCTCTTTCTGTCCCTCCCCTGGTCCCATCATCTGTCCCCACATCCAATATCTTGCCCTCCCCTGACAGAGCTTCAGTTTCCTTTGGGAATAGAGCCCTTGGCTGGCAGGTCATTCCTACATTAAACTTGGAGCCTCCAAGCTTTATGAAGTCCAAGTGTGCTATTTTAAACCAATTGTGGACTTTTGTGTGACGCTTCCGCTGAATGGAAAGATAATTGTACCAGAGCTTGTCGAGAAGAGTAAATGGACGAGTCATGGAGCTTACATTCTGTCCCATTGATTTTTTTTTTCCTTCTTTTGGAGGACTTACTAGCTGCCATCTGCTCCTTGAACATCGTGTTCATAAATATATAAATAATCGAAGTTGATGAGGAGGTTTGCTTAAAGAAGTGTTGCTGAGAGTGATTTTTATAAATATTTAAGATAATCTGAAATCATTAAAGGAATTGCGGGGTTTATTAAAAAACTGAAGACGTGTTTTGGAAAGGATCCTTTTCTTTACAAGCTGAATAAATGTCAAGAGTAGAGAAATGAGGGAAGAGAGCCTTCTGAGCGTGGACATGGGATCCGTGCAGGTGAGTGGGCAGCCAGTCTGTCTGACTTTGCCAGGCCTCAGCGTTTTTTTTTGTTTTTTTTTTTTTAATTATTTTTATTTTTGAGACGGAGTCTCGCTCTTTCGCCCAGGCTGGAGTGCAGTGGTGCGATCTCGGCTCACTGCAAGCTCCGCCTCCCGGGTTCATGTCATTCTCCTGCCTCAGCCTCCCGAGTAGCTGGGACTACAGGCACCCGCCACCATGCCCGGCTAATTTTTTTTTTTTTTGTATTTTTAGTATAGATGGGGTTTCACCGTGTTTGCTAGGATGGTCTCAATCTCCTGACCTTGTGATCTGACCGCCTCGGCCTCCCAAAGTGCTGGGATTACAGGCGTGAGCCACCATTCCTGGCCTAATTTTTATTTTTTGAGATGGAGTCTTGCTTTGTTGCCCAGGTTAGAGTACAATGGCATGATCTCGGCTCACTGCAACCTCTGCCTCCGGGTTCAAGCGATTCTCCTGCCCCAGCCTCCCGAGTAGCTGGGATTACAGGCGCGTACCACCACACCAGGCTAATTTTTGTATTTTTAGTAGAGACAGGGTTTCTCCATATTGGCCAGGCTGGTCTCAAACTCCTGATCTCAGGTGATCCACCCGCCTCAGCCTCCCAACGTGCTGGGATTACAGGTGTGAGCCATTGTGCCTGGCCGCCTCAGCATTCTTGAAAGCTTCCTGGGCTTCCTTGAGGGTCGGAGAGGGCCAGTGAGTAATGTGTGCCAGGAGGCCCCCCGGGGAGCACACATTTCAGATTCTGCTTGTGAGAGTCAGTGGCGGGCTTCTAGAAGGTTCCTAAGGCAGATCTCTTTTGGTTAATGACAGGCTATGTTTTAGTGAGACCTGCTAAGGCCTGCAGTTCTGTAGGCTTCTCGGTGGTAGAAGCAAGGGAGGGAGGAGTTGGAAGAGAACTTTCTGAACTTGAGTGTGCTGCGCATCACGTGGGGATTCCCTTGGAGGTTCTGAGCAGGGGCTGGGGCAGGCCGAGATGCTGCATTTTGAACACTTTTGCACATGATGTGATGCCTCTGGATAGTAGACCATACTTTGAGTGCAGTGGGCCAGGAGATCATCCAACCTGACCCGCTCCCCTGCATTCATTCAGGAGCCACGCTGACGCTGATGGTGCAAATCTGTACATGGCCCTGGAGGTTCCCAAGGTAGCTTAGTGGAGGAGGCAGGCATGCGAAAACACATATGACAAAGTGACGAAGGCCTAGGATGGACCTCAGGACAGGTGACAGTGGGAATAGGAAGGGGTGGGAGAGAGACCACCTTTGTCTGCCAGCAGGTGCTGAATAAGCCGAGGAAGGCCTAGATGCTGTGAGCCATTGAGATGGGGCTGCCTTCAGGGAGCAGGGGAGGAGAGGCAGTGTGAGCTGAACAGCTCCTCCACTTAATGGTGTCCTGTAAGGACTGAGCCGAAACCCCATACTCAAGAGTTTCAGGCCTAAGCATCCAGTACTCTAATTTTAACACACAAGGGAACTGGAACCCCCTGGGGGGAAGCATCTTGACCAAGAGGCACAGTCAGGACTGGAACCTAGGCCTCTGGCTCCTGAGCCTGGTTTTTGCTCACTGCTCCACAGTGCCACCCTCTGCATCCACTGCTATGTTTAGCAGTAAGGCTGTGAGAGCAGGAGGATGCTGAGGACTTTCCCTAGTTCAAAATGTACCTCTGCCCTTGACCTTCCTTCAGCAGGGGACTAGGCACTTAAATCCACAGTGAAAAAGAAGGCCCAACGTGGGAAAAGTGACAGCTTTGAAATCAACATAAACCATGCCAGAGACTAATCCTCTTTCTGTCTTTTCCCCCTCCCGGCACCAGCATCCTTTGATAAGAAGGTGGGGGAAGGACAGTGAGGGCCCCGTTGTGCAGAGGAGTTAAGGATGGGAAAGGCTTGGGCGGTAGGAGGAAGAAAAGCTCCATTCTTTTCCTCATCTGCCTAATAGAGTCTCCTGCACTGGCTCTGTCTGGCCGCTTTAAGCTCTTCAGAATTTACATCCAGTGCTCACTCAACAAAGCCTATTGCATGGCAGGGCTGATGGAGCCCTGGCCCTGCTTCTCAGCGCTGCATGACCTTGGGCAAATCACATCCCACTGCAGAACCAGAATTGTCATTGATGAAGCTGGGCTACTATCACCTGCTTCCCTGGAATGTTTAGAGGATTGAGTGGGATAATGTGTATCGAAGCATCTAGCATAGTCTAGCAGAAAGCCTCCATATACAGGTCCTTCTCCCATGGGGCACAGTCACAGGTGGGTGAGAGCTATATGATTTGTCCAGGGCTATCCTTCTGGCAGAGATGGGATCTGAATTTAATGCAGGGGGACAGTTTTTCATGATGCTTTTGGGCCGGGCGCAGTGGCTCACACCTGTAATCCCAGCGCTTTGGAAGGCCGAGGCGGGTGGATCACCTGAGGTCAGGAGTTCAAGACCAGCCTGGCCAACATGGTGAAACCCCGTCTCTACTAAAAATACAAAAATTAGCTGGGCGTGGTGGCTGGCACCTGTAATTCCAGCTACTTGGGAGGCTGAGGCAGGAGAATTGCTTAAACCTGGGAGGCAGAGGTTGCAATGAGCCAAAATTGTGCCATTGCGCTCCAGCCTGGGTGACAAGAGGGAAACTCTGTTCTGTCTCAAAAAAAAAAAAAAAAAAAAAACAAGAAGATGCTTTTGAACTCAGGTGGCTTTATGAAAAATGAAACACTTTGCCAAGTTAGTGGTTGGCACCTTTGAAAAAGGACAGTGGCAGGTTGAGAAGCAAGGATCTTGGAGCCAAGGAGATCTTTGATTCAGACCCGACTCCCTGACTGTGAGTCTTTTGCACATTGCATAACCTCTCTTGGCATCTCAGTGTCTGTTTTCCAGCTTGTTGTGGCTCTTAGGTCAGAAGATGTCTGAATATGCCTGACATAGGGTCTAGCATCAGTGGGTGCTCAGTAATTTGAGTCCCTGGTCTACAGAGCCTCAGTGCTGGGACTCAGGGAGAGGAACATGTAGACTAAGGGAAGTTTCTTTACCAGCCCCAGCTTTGCTCAAAACCAGAGTTGAAGTAGAATGCAGAAGACAACGTGGAAGTGAAACTTGGGCAATAACTTCCTAAAATGTCTGCTTTGCTCCCCTGAACTCTGGTTTTGTGTCTTGCCCTCTGCTTCTGGGACACCAGAGACCAACCAGTGTGTAGACAGATCAAACAGGCTTGCAAATGAAGGAATCAAATGGAGATTTCTATGTTTTCTGAAAAGTGGTATTTTACAGTCATTCCTAAACATGCCTTCATAACTCTCAAGTTTTCAGGTCTTGAGGGAGGAGTGAGATTCATCCTGCCATTCAACAACAGAACAGTCACTGAGTGTGCGCCTCCTGTGTGCTAGGCCCCGTGATGGATCCACGTGGGGAATGATAGTGTGCACCCCACAGTCACCCCACACATGTCCCTGAGGTCTGAGCAGCTTGGAGAATGAAGGAGTTTGGGTTTATTTCTTTGGGTTAACTTAAACTCAGCCCTTCTAGGCCCATTCTTCTCACTCAGGAATTGGATAAGCTTTTCTGAGGGGTTTGGAATGGGACGGCAGGGAGTGTCACCAGACACCATGAATGACAGGCCAGCAGGTTGATGGTGGCGAGTGGAGCAGGAGCTAGGGAGTGAGGTCACATTTCTGGACTATGTGTGCAGGCAGCTATGGACATGGCAGAAAGCCCCTCTATTTATTTATTTATTTAGAGACAGAGTCTCACTCTGTCATCCAGGCTGGAGTGCAGTGGCACGATCTCAGCTCACTGCAACCTCCACCTCCCAGGTTCAAGCAATTCTCCTGCCTCAGCCTCCTGAGTAGCTAGGACTACAGGCGCCCGCAACCATACCTGGCTAATTTTTGTACTTTTAGTAGAGATGGGGTTTCACCATGTTGGACAGGCTGGTCTTGAACACCTGACCTCAGATGATCTGGCCGCCTCGGCCTCCTAAAGTGCTGGGATTACAGGCGTGAGCCACCATGCCTGGCCTGAAAGCCCCTCTTAACAGGGCTCCCATCAGGATCACGTTGTGGGTTTCTGTGATTTTTTGGTCTCCTTTATGGCAATATTAACTTTCTTTTATGGCGCATGGAACAGGTGTCCTGTACTTTGTTGTTGTTGTTGTTGTTGTTTTTGGAGATGGAGTTTCGCTCTTGTTGCCCAGGCTGGAGTGCAATGGTGCAATCTCAGCTCAGCACAACCTCCGCCTCCCAGGTTCAAGCAATTCTCCTGCCTTAGCCTCCCAAGTAGCTGGGATTATAGGCCTGTGCCACCAAGCCCAGCTAATTTTGTATTTTTAGTAGCAACAGAGTTTCACCATGTTGGGCAGGCTGGTCTCGAACTCCTGACCTCAGGCGATCCACCTGCCTGGGCCTCCCAAAGTGCTGGGATTACAGGCGTGAGCCACTGCGCCCGGCTGTGTCATATACTTTGAATATTTTATTTCTTACTTGCATGGTAACTCTGTGAAGGCAGGTAATATTATTCCCATTTTACAGATGAGGCAACTGAGAAAACCTGGAGGCTGATAAAAAGCAGAGCTGGAATTCAAACATACCAGGCCAGCTTCAGTGCCCACCTCCTGTTTTCACTACCTCCTTTGGGGTGAACCTCGAATGTAACTGGAAAAGTCTATGAATGGAGTTGTGTAGCCGAGAGCAGACACTGCTCCTGCTGGACCCTGCTGGGAGAGGGCGGTGGTTTTCTCATGGGCATCTCATGACGACGGGCATCTCAACAGCCCTCAGGGCCAAGAACCACCTACTGCAAACTCGTCAGCCAAGGAAGCTCAGAATTTATAATTGCGGTTGTAAGTAGATTACTTGAGCTAATGTGAGCAGTGAGGTTTTTGGTAAAGTTAGTGTGAAACTGACTCATACTAATAATCTACCTCTTGATGCATTTGGTGTTGCGATTTGTAGCACTTTGCATTGTCTGCATACATGCATCCCCACAAGAAAAGATTTGGGGGAAAGAAAGGTCCTGAGACCATACACTCTGGGGGATTGAATTTGAAAGGAAAATTTCAATGTTTGGATGCTCGTCTGTGTAGACTTGAGCAAATGAGGTGCACATAGGATTTATATCTCTGCTTTCAAGTCTCCCCACCCATTTTCTATATGTGACCTTGCCAGCATACTCTATGCACGTGTTCCCTCTTCTGCCGGATTTCTTTAATCTGCTCATACCTTGGGTGTGCTTACGCTTCCTGGGTGGGAGGGTCCAGCTATATATATATATCTAATTTGTGTTTTTAGTAGAGACGGGGTTTTACCATGTTGGCCAGGCTGAGCTCGAACTCCTGACCTCAGGTGATCCACCTGCCTCGGCCTCCCACATAAATAAATAAATATATATTTATTTTATTTTATTTTTTGAGATGAGAGTCTTGCTACGTTGCTCAAGCTGGACTCACTCTCCTGGGTTCAAGTGATCTTCCCACTTCAGCCTCCCAGTTAGATGGGACTATAGGTACACACCACTGTACCCGGCAAGCCAGATTCTTTTTTTTCTTTTGAGACAGAGTGTCGCTTTGTCACCCAAGCTGGAGTACAGTGGCGTGATCTCAGCTCACTGCAACCTCTGCTTCCTGGGTTCAAGTGATTCTCATACCTCAGCCTCCCGAGTAGCTGGAATCACAGGTGTGGACCACCACACCTGGCTAATTTTTGTATTTTTAATAGAGACAGGATTTTACCATGTTGGCCAGGTGAGTCTCAAACTCCTGACCTCAAATGATCTGCCTGCCTCGCCCTCCCAAAGTGCTGGGATTACAGTTGTGAGCTACCGTGCCCAGCCTGGAGTCATATTTTTAATGAGCATTCTAAGTGATTCTGATGCAGAAGTCCCTGTCACTGGGTTAGAGAAATCCCTATTAGGGGTAATTTGCCCGTTGTCATCTATTCTGAGTGTGTTGGGCATGGGGTGGCTGGTGTGAGATGGAAAGGACAGTGGAGATCACCTAGTCCCATCTTTTCCAGCCTTTACATTTTTTTTTTTTTTTTTAAGAGATGAGGTCTCACTATGTTACCCAGGTTGGTCTTGAACTCTTGAGCTCAAGTGATCCTCCTGCCTCGGCCTCCCAAAGTGCTGGAATTACAGGTTCCCAGCTTTTAATTTTTAAGGCACAGATGGAGCTGTGAAAGAGGAAGCATCTCCCAGCTAGAGGTGACCCACCCGGGGACCCCATCACCCTAGATGCTGAGGAGGTCAGTATCTCACACAGTGTAACCTCTTGTTAGAATCTTGCATTTGGGGCTCTGATTCCAGTCGAAGGTGGAAGACTGTTCAGAGGCAGTGGAAGCCCAGAGAGGTGATGTGTGTTATCCAGTGTCACACAGGAGTGTGACAATCATCTAGGCCACTCTTCATTTAAAGAAGGAGGGACCAGGCCAGGCACGTGAAAGCCCGCTAAGGGACCTAGCAGTGAGGAGGGTGAGTTCTCTTGACCAGATAGCCTGTCCCTGGGAGGCGGGTTGTGAAGCCACAAGGCCCTGCCCTGGCACCCACCAGCCTGGGTCCTGGTTTCCTGTTCTGATCTGAGCTGGGCTGATTTTCTGCTAGTTCCTAACAGACAGACACATGCCCCCAAGACCTAAAAGCACCAAAGGAGAAGAAACTCTGCTCAATAGAGTCACATCTTCATGGTGAAGTTCAGAAGTCAGCACAGTAGGCAAAAAAAATAAAAAATAAAAAATTCTGTGAAGTTCAGAAGTCAGCACAGTAGGCAAAAAATAAAAAATAAAAAATTCCTGGCCAGCCACGGTGCCTCATGCCTGTAATCCCAGCACTTTGGTAGGCTGAGGCAGGCGGATCACGAGGTCAGGAATTTGAGAACAGCCTGATCAACATGGTGAAGCCTTGTCTCTACTAAAAATACAAAAATTAGCCGGGTGTGGTGGCACGTGCCTGTAATCCCAGCTACTTGGGAGGCTGAGGCAGGAGAAACGCTTGAACCGGGGAGGCAGAGGTTGCAGTGAGCCGAGATTGTGCCACTGCACTCCAGCCTGGGCAACAAAGCGAGACTCCATCTCAAAAAAAAAAAAAAAAAAAATTCCTTACAATCTCCCGAGTTGCTGCTGAAGGTTGGTTTTCCATGCACTGGTTTTGTGTGTGTCATGCTGTACAGGAACATCAGTGAGTCAATGCATAAAAGAAACTGCAGTAGACAATATATCATAAAGTACAATGCACGATATACAAAAAATAGGAAACAGAGTGCTATAGCTCTTTTAGAATTTGTCCAGCAGGCTTTCTAGTTTTCCCACACTAAAAAACAAAAACAAAAACAAAAAAACCCGTAGAAACAAATACAAATAAATACAATAGGCAAGATACACTTTTATATTATTTAAAGTTTTTAAAATGAAACAAGAAAAGCATTTGGCCCTTTGAGTATAGCTGAATTGGGCTCAGTGAAATGAGGGTATGGCTGGGTGGCACATGCCTGCCGTCCCAGCTACTCAGGAGGCTCAGGTGGGAGGATTGGCTGAGCCCAGGAGTTTGAGACCAACCTGGGCAACATAGGGAGACCCCTGTCTCTAAACAAAAAATAAAAAAGAAAATGAGGGTACAGAGGAATCCCATTGATTTGATGCACTGAGGGCATCTTCGGAATATGCGAAGTTGTCTTGATACCCAGTGGGGGTGTTACCTGTGTATGTGTGATTATCTCAGGGTCTCTCATGCTTGAGTGTGATAACCTTGGAGAGAGTTTCTGGATGTCTAGTTGTCTGCTGTGAGAGACAGAGTGGACAGAGGGAGACAGCCTTTCTTGACCTGGTGAGGCCAAAATAAATAAATAGATAAATAAATAAAGCAGAGTCTCTTTGGTTACCATAGCGCCTAGATTTAGGCCCCTTCTGACTTTGTCATTGTTCCTGCACATCTCAAATCTGCAGTTGAAGGCCCCATCCAGGAGTTGATCTGAAAGGGCTTCGGCCTCCTGGGCCTTTGGATTTGATCCCATAGTCCTTAAGGCCCTGCCTGAGGGGACCTGTCTCAGAATAAATGAGGAATAAACGAGGTATGACCTTTGAACGTCCCCCACTGTCCCCCATGATCATTGTGGTTGGAAAATGCTTCTCTATCGATAAACTCATCATTGTCCCAACACCCTGGACACCTAAAACCAAAAGAAGAGGAACCTGATCTTTCGTTTTCCCTGATCATCCCCAAATAACTGCTGGGTGAGGAGGGAGCATTTGATTCCACCTTGGAGCTTATTCTCGAATGCATTATGGAGCTCTCATTCAGCAGGGCAGAGCTGAAAAGCACCTGAGATTGTGCAGCTAATGTGCAGAGACCAGAATGTTCCATAAGAACTCACTCCAGAGAAAACCCAACAGGTGTCCCTGACCCTGCCCTGTGATGCCTGTGAAAGGTGTCACCCCAGTGAAGGTGCATGCATTTTCTTGCTGGTGGCCAACCAGGTCTTTGAGTGACCCTTCTGGACAACTGTTGCAATTGATGTCAAGAGCCATGAACATCTTCATAACCTTTGACCCAGGGAACCCGCTTTGGGAATCTTTCCTAAGAAAAACAGTGAAAAATATGGACAAAATGTTGCATAAAGATTTTTAGCTCAGCTTTATGTTGTTGTTGTTAAGACAGGGTCTCACTCTGTCAGCTAGGCTGGAGTGTAGTGGCACGATCATGACGCAGCCTTGACCTCCAGGGTTCAAGCAATCCTCCCACCTCAGCCTCCCGAGTACCTCAGTTTTCAATTCAATTGGGAACAGCAGTGGTTCCTTAATTTGATTCCATAGGCTTCCTCAGAATCCTCTGGAGTAACTACAGATACTCACATAGATTGGCAAGTGCCATCTCTAGAGGCAGAAGCTGGGACCACAGGTGCCTGCCACCACACCTGGCTCATTTTTTTATTTTTAGTAGAGATAAAGTCTTGCTGTGTTGCCCACACTGGTCTCAAATTCAAGCTCAAGCCACCCTCCCCGCTTGGCTTCCCAAAGTGTTGGGATTACAGGTGTGGGCCACCGCACCTGGCTAGCTCAGCTTTTTACAGTAACAAAATAAATTGGAAATAATCTAAGTGTCTGACAGTAACCACATACTTAAATCAGTTATGCTTTAGCCACATGGTGGAATATTACACGGCCCCTCAAAGTCAGGGCCATGGAGGCTGTGAGGAGACTTAGAAAACCATCTGTCATTTATAGGAAACAAGACTTTGAGGAAATAGACGAAAATGGTGTCAGAGGTTGTGTTAGGGAGATAAGAATATGGAGATATTCTTTCCCTTTCTCTCGTTTGCACATTTTTTTGTAATGTGATTATGTTACTTTTATTGTAAGAAAACCTTCCTTTCTCCCTTTCTTTTTTCGTCTCCACTAAGAGTCTCCTCTTCTTTTCTTCTCTTGTTGCCCAGGTTGGAGTGCTGTGGTGTGATCACAGCTCACTGCAGCCTCGACCTCCCTGGCTCAGGTGATCCTCCTGCCTCAGCCTCCTGAGCAGCTGGGACCACAGGTGCATGCCACTACATCTGATTAATTTTTTAATTATTTGTAGAGATGGGGTCTCCCTATGTTACCCAGGCTAATCGAGAACTTCTGGGCTGAAACAGTCCTCCTGCCTTGGCTTCCCAAAGTGCTGGAATTACAGATGTGAGCCACTGAGCTTGGCCTCTTTTCTTCTTCTCTAAGAAACCTAGAATACTGCTGCTTTCAGGAAAACAGAGAAAACCAAAGTTTAGATGACTCTTCAGAAAAGATATACAACAAAAACAGTTCAATTAATAAAACTTAGGCCTAGGCATCCCTGAGGTGAAATACGAACAGGCCTGATTAAAGAAAGACAGCTAGCAATTGCTGAATATAACAGCCACCACAGACCATCTCCTAGGTCGATGCAGAAGACGTTATTGTTGCCATTTTATAAATCAGGAAACCTGGGGTCAGAGGGAGGTCACAAGATTTTTCTAGAATCTCACCATTCCTTCCAGGCGAACAGCTGATGGGATTAAGGAATCTAGAGACATCCGCATACCAGTACCCATCTTCAGGTCCTATAGAAATTATTTTCAGGGCTGGGTGTGGTGGCTTGCACCTGTAATCCCAACACTTTTGGAGGTCGAGGCGGGCAGATCACTTGAGGTCAGGAGTTTGAGACCAGCCTGGCCAACGTGGTGAAACCCCACCTCTACTAACAATACAAAAACTAGCCAGGCGTGGTGGCGCACGTGTAGTCCCAGCCATTCGTGAGGCTGAGGCAGGAGAATTGCTTGAACCCAGGAGGCGGAGGTTGCAGTGAGCCAAGATTGCACCATTGCAACCCAGCCTGGGTGAGAGAGTGAGACTCAGTCTCAAAAAAAAAAAAAAAAAAAAAAAAAAAGAAATTATTTTCAGGGAAAGATAAGATGAATGAGAGTCACTGATGAACAGTTGCCAAGTGTTTTCTGTTTGGGGGCTTTATGTAATTTCCAAAGCGAAATGAACTTTGGTTCAGGTGGTGGGAGCTGTGTTCAGTGTGTTCTCAATGGAAGGTGAGCAACCTTACGGCTCCAAGCACCTGACCAATCTCTCTGCTCCTGCCTCCTGGACGTCCAGGGAGCAAGGGTGCAGAGGGTGCACCCAACTTCTCTTGGGGAGAGGGACCACTTTTCAGAGCCCTCTTCCTGTGCTCTGTGGTGGGAGGCAGGGGCAGAAGAAAAGGATGCATCTGCCTCTGAGAAGCCCATACGGAGCAGACAGACGAAGGCACCCCAGCGGCTGGCTGAGCTATAACCGTTTATGGGACTGCAAATTTCCAGACAGACTCTTATGGTGTGTGATGCAGCCCACTTGTCATCTTTGCCTGTGTTTTGGAAGGGTTTGGATTCAATGCTCCTCAGCCATTTTTTAAAGGGAGGCACCAAATATAGAAAGTACCTGGTAGGTAGGTACCAAACATATGTTTGATGAATGAGTATATGAGTTAATTTTCTACTTTGGGTGGACAATTATTTTTTTGGGAGGACAATTTTTTATTATTAGATTTTTTTTTTCTTTTAGAAACAGGGTCTTGCTCTGTTGTCCAGGTGCAATCATGGCTCACTACAGCCTCTAACTCCTGAGCTCCAGGGATCCTCCCACCTTGGCCTCCCAAAGGGCTGGGACTATAGGCTCTCTCCACTGTGCCTGGCTGATAATTTAAATTGACGTCTTTATTTATTTATTATTTTATTTTGAGACAGAGTCTTGCTCTGTCACGCATTCTGGAGTGCAGTGGCGCAATCTTGGCTCACTGCAACCTCACCCTCTTGGGTTTAAGTGATCCTAGTGTCTCAGCCTCTGAGTAGCTGGGACTGTAGGCTTGAGCCACCACGGCTGGCTAATTTTTGAATTTTTAGTAGAGATGGGGTTTCACTATGTTGGCCAGGCTGGTCTCGAACTCCTGGCCTCAAGTGATCTGCCCGCCTCAGCCTCACAAAGTGCTGGGATTACAGACGTGAGCCACTGTGCCTGGCCTAAATTGGCATCTTTAAAAATATTCATTTCATGCCCAGGATTTATCATTTTGATGTGTGCCTGTAAGTATTTCTGTGATTAGATGCAAAAGGGGGACATGTCTTAGCATCTCAAATAGGCATTTATTAAATGTCCAGAAAAAACCCTAGGTTTGCTCATTGTCTTCCCCATCTCTATCCCTTACCCCACCTTTCGCTTGTCCTCACATCCGGGCACTCTGCTCCTCAGCATCTGGGAAAGGAAGTGATAAGTAAGTCAGGTGCTGTGGCTGAAGGAGTGAGGAATGAACCCAGCTACTTGCTGAGCTGGGCCCTGGGCTCACCAAGCTGAGTCATGCTGAGTCATGCAGGCTCCTTGTCCTTACAGTTTCGAGGGTCAGAGGAAGAAAATGAAGGACTAAAACACAAGGGGGACACGGTAACAGTAGAGGTTTCTGCTGGGTGTACATCATCTCATTTAATCCTCATCAAAACCTTATGGTAGTCTGGGTGCAGTGGCTGATGCCTGTAATCCCAACATTTTGAGAGGCAGAGGCGGGAGGATCGCTTGAGTCCAAGAGTTCCAGAGCAGCCTGGGCAACATCAGGAAGCCCCCATCTCTACAAAAAAATAAAAATATTATCTGGGTGTGGTAGCAGTCATCAGTAGTCCCAGCTATTTGGGAGGCTGAAGTGGGAGGATTGCATGAGCCGGGAGGTCGAGGCTTCAGGGAGCCGTGATCGTGCCACTGCACTCCATCCTGGGCAACAGAGTGAGACTCTGTCTCCAGCATATTAAAAATACAAAAGCACAAAACTTTGTGGGAGATTCCATCCAACTTAGCCAATCGCTGGGGGTGCCCACCAGGCAGGAAGCAATTCTGGTAAAAGGTTTAGTTCTGGGAGGAGTTGGGGCCTGTGGCAGCTCCAAGGTTTTCATCACCTGAGGGTGTCAATTGCATCTGCTCCTTGGGTGTGTGGTGCACATGGGCCTCGCCTCTGCATCATGTCCCTAGCCCTGCCATTTGCTCACTCTGTGTTGCTGGTGGGTCATGTCACTTGTCTGAGCCTCCCTTCCCTTCCCTGTGGACAGGGATCCCGAGATGGGCCTGGTGGATGCAGTTCAGCATGTTTGTTGCAGGCCCTGGTATGTTGCGGGCCCTGGTGACTAGGGTCGGCTCCTCCCCACTGGCCATACCTGGAGGGTGTTGTCACCTTGCTGCTCTCTCAGAGGAGTGTGGCTGCCTACTCGGAGGCAGCTGGGGTCTCTTCTAGTCTGTCCCTGCTCCTCTGCCCCTCCTGCCTCCCACCCCCCGCCACGTTATTCTCAGAGCATGGGACAATTCCTCTGTTAGGGTGAATAATTGAGCGTTAACTCTAGGAACAGACGGCTATGAATAGATGTGAGGGAAGAAAGCGTTTTGCCAAGTTTGAGCTGAGCTGAGGATTGTCGGCGCTGAATTAAAGATGAGCTTCCTGGCTCTCTGTTCTACTTAGCATTGATCAAGCACCATGTCTTGAATTTTCAAAAAAAGAAGAAGGAGAAGAAAAAAGTCAGAAAGGGGTTTATATATTTCACTTGAGGTCAGGAGTTCGAGACCACCTTGGTCAACATGGCAAAACCCTGTCTCTACTAAAAATCCAAAAATTAGCCGGGTGGGGTGGCACATGCCCATAATCCCAGCTCCTTGGGAGGCTGAGGCACGAGAATTACTTGAAGCTGGGAAGCAGAGGTTGCAGTGAGCTGAGATCATGCCACTGCACTCCACCCTGGACGACAGAGCAAGACTTCATCTAAAAAAAAAAAAAAGAGATGAGTTTCCTTAAGACGTTGCAAAGCCAACAACCCTCCCCCTCCCCCCGGGGGAGCCAGATTAAAGCAGCAATGGGAAATTTCGTCAGCAGTGCTTAATCAAAGGCATTGATTGTTTTCCAGGCCCCACTGGTTCCTGTCCCATTGTTGTCCTTAATTGTGGAAACTTGTTCATTAGGGTTTCATTAAGGCTGGCCCTGGCTGTTACCCCTCCTTTGCTCTCTTTGATCTCTGCAAAGTCATCCGCTTCCTTGTGGAATCCTCAGGGTTCCTCAACATCTTTGCCACTCATGTTCAAATTCAGACCAGACCCCCATATGTTTCATAACAGGGTCCTCCTCTGTACCCAGGTACCTACTTGGAAGGACCTAGTGTGTGAGAAGCTGTTATTGGGAGGGACCTTAGCCAGCATCTGGTGCAGTGGCCAGATGTGGACACTGAGGTCGTCCTGAGATGAGCTGACAGTGCTCTGGAAGGGGCAGCCTCCGTTTCTGAGGTGTTTTTTTTTTTTTTTTGAGACAGAGTCTCGCTCTGTCACCAGGCTGGAGTGCAGTGGAGTGATCTCAGCTCACTGCAACCTCTGCCTCCTGAGTTCAGATGATTCTCTTGCCTCAGCTCCTGAGTAGCTGGGACTACAGGCGTGCACTATCACGCCCAGCTAATTTTTGTATTTTTATTAGAAACAGGGTTTCACCATGTTGGCCAGGATGGTCTCGATCTCTTGACCTCATGATCCGCCTGCCTCGGCCTCCCAAAGTGCTGGGATTACAGGCATGAACCGCTGCGCCTGGCCTGTTTCTGAGCTTCTTTAGGTGCCTCTTGCAATTTGAACGCAGTTTCTTCCTCCAAAGGCTGTCCCCAAGGAACCTGCACATCCACAGGATTTTTAAATGCAGTCTTGACAGGCTATGTGACAACCTAGTGGCAGGAGGGGGTGGGGAACCCACATTAGCTGCATCGTGATTCTCTGGCTCTGTCCAGAGGAACTTAGCACGTATCTCCCACCAGGGACTCATTAATTCTGCAGGAAGTTATGGTTTACATTTTCCCCTGGAAGCTCAGGCCCTGCACACATTTATGTGCCTTGGCCCTCAGAGCATCCTCCTGCAAGTTTTGTTTAATCACAGTCATGATTGAAAATGCACAGTATTTTCCCGTGATTTTATTAGCTAGTCCTTACCCACATTTCATCTGCTTTCTCTTAAACACTTTTTTTGGGTCTGTGTTTATAGACCCTGAATAAACACAAATCCTTGACTTTAATTAGGAAGCCAGCAATGGCCAAAAAAGGAGGCTCATTCTGTCTGTTTCTCTTCTACTGTGGATATTGAAAGGACAGTGAATGAGGACAGGGTATCCTGCAGTAGATAATAGAGTGGTCTTGGGGTGAAGGATTGTGTGGTGTCTCCTCGCCCCCAATAGACCATGTTCCGTGGGTGAGCTTAAGTGACGTCTTGAATAGATCACTTGGTGTTCCTTCTCCCTCCTTCCCTCCCTCCCTCCTTCCTTCCTTCCCTCCCTCCTCCTTCCTTCCTTCCCTCCCTCCCTCCTTCCTTCCTTCCCTCCCTCCTCCTTCCTTCCTTCCCTCCCTCCCTCCTTCCTTCCTTCCCTCCCTCCTTCCCTCCCTCCCTCCCTCCTTCCCTCCCTCCCTCCCTCCCTCCCCCCTTCCTTCCTTCCTTCCTTCCTTCCTTCCTTCCTTTCCTCCCTCCCTCCTTCCTTCCCTCCCTCCCTCCTTCCTTCCCTCCCTCCTCCTTCCTTCCTTCCCTCCCTCCTTCCTTCCTTCCCTCCCTCCCTCCTTCCTTCCCTCCCTCCCTCCTTCCTTCCCTCCCTCCCTCCCTCCCCCCTTCCTTCCTTCCTTCCTTCCTTCCTTCCTTTCCTCCCTGCCTCCTTCCCTCCTTCCTTCCTTCCTTCCCTCCCTCCCTCCCTCCCCCCTTCCTTCCTTCCTTCCTTCCTTCCTTTCC
The DNA here is from genome assembly GCF_028885655.2 of Pongo abelii. NCBI lineage: Eukaryota > Metazoa > Chordata > Mammalia > Primates > Hominidae > Pongo > Pongo abelii. Next base: position 146,378,270 of record NC_071992.2, on the reverse strand, counting down.
TCCTTCCCTCCTTCCCTCCTTCCTTCCTTCCTTCCTTCCTTCCTTCCTTCCTTCCTCCCTCCCCTCCCTCCCTCCTTCCTTCCTTCCTTCCTTCCTTCCTTTCCTCCCTCCCTCCCTCCCTCCTCCCTCCCTTCCTTCCTTCACAAAGGCATACCGGCTTTTGATAACACCATTTCGTGATGGTGTCTTAGAAGGCAGTGATTTTTGCCTGTGTTCACGCTGCTGTCTCTGCACTTAGAATAGAACATACTCTAGGTGTTCAGTAAATATTTGTTTAATGAATAAGTGAGTTCCTGCCATTCCATCGTTAGGAATCCTTTTCTTTCTTTTAATCCCAGGCTTCTATCTTCAGGGTATCTTAAGAAAATACCCTGGAGGGAGGGTACAGAATACATTAGATCCCAAACAGTAAGTTGGTCACGGGAAGAGAGATGGAATTCTGCGGGCTGTGGGGGAGGGAGGGCTCAAAGCTGTCTGAGATGTAGAGAGTTGGTTTGGAAATTGGTATGAAGAGAGTGAGTGTAGAGACCCAGCTACTTTACTAGCAGTAATATTGTGGGCAAGTCCCCCAAGCTCTCTGAGATAAATGTCCTAATCCACAAATGAGGAGGGAATGATAATGCCAGATTCTTACCTTGAGTCTCCCCTGCCCTTTCCCACTTGGCCTCTGTTTCCCCACGGCCCCTCTGTCCTCCTGGGTCTTCCCACTGGCATCTCCTCAGGACATCCGTTCTGCTTCACTGTGTGCCAGGCACTGTACCAGCTCAGGGGATGCAGTGGTGGATGGGGTAGGTGAGTCCCTTTTGCATCTAAACCAGGAAGTTTAAATAGAAAGAGACCCAGTGCTGACACGGGGAGCTGTGATGTAGGGAAGTCTGGGCTGCCGTGGGCCTGTGGGGTGTGAGGTGGGGGTTGGGGGACATTGATCCCAGCCTGAGAGGTTAAGGAGGGCTTCCCATAGGAATTGGCAACCAATCGGGTAGTGGCTGTGTTTAATTACTCTTTAGATTCTTAGCTCTAAGCAAAGTGCCTTGGTGTTCAATGAATGAATGAAGGAGTGGATGCCTGTAAAAGTGTCTTATAAACTGGAGTGTGCAGTGCAAATGGTAAGTGCTGGTATTATGATTGTGGAGGGTAGAGCAGGGGCACCTAAAACAAGGTTCATCTCCCAGTTTCCTGAGGACCAGCTGCTGACCAAGAGCTAAGGTCTGCCCAAGAGCACAGCCAACTGGCATGTTGGGGTCAGCCTCTGTGTCTTGTCTTCCACCCAGGGAAGCAGATAGTCATCTACCATGTAGACATCTTTAGCCTACCCGGTAGCCCGCAGCCCTTCCTAAAAAGACCTAGGTTTGCATATCCAGGCCTAGTCCTCTGGACCATGGTCCTAGGGCTGGTGGCTGACTAAGGAGGTAACTGACTGGGAGGAAGTGTGTGTGTGTGTGTGTGTATGTGTGTGTGTTTAGAAATGTGTGATGCCCAGCAAATGCTAAAAAACATCTGGAATGCATATTCACATCACTAACCTCTAACCCTCCGTGACAGTTGCCATCCCCAGCGAAGCCTTCTCTGTTGTCCTCTCCTCCAGCTTACTGAGCTTGTGGTCAGGCATGGCAACTCATTCATCTTTGTAACTCCAGTGCCCAGCACGAGGCCAGGCACATCTGGGTCTTAGGACAGTTTGCTGAATGAATGAACAAGCTTCAGATAGTGTTATTCACAATGTAGCTGATGCTGAATGGCTTCTAGGGTAGGGGAAGAGGGATGTTTCTGGAAATGACCTTTTGCTACTACTTTAGATGTTTTGCAATAGCAGATGCTTGAAATTCTGCTTCACACTTGTTCTCTGTGGTAAGAGATGAAGAAACACTTCCTTTGTTCACACTTGGCTCTGGGGCTGTGTAGACATGCAGAGGCCTCTCCCTCACTTCCGCCACCCTGGGAGCCTGAGTCCATTCTGTAGGTCTCTGTAGGACTCAGTCATGGTGTGATGGCACTCGGGGATCTACCTTTACTTAATTCTGCAGCTTGGTGGGTTGGTAGGTCTCATGGGTACTTTTTATATTTTGGGGTGCTCAGCATTCCACACACCTTCCTGGTTGGGGGAACCCTCAGTATGGAAGTCTTGGAGGGAGGCAGAGCCTCTTCTGCCAGTATGGAAGCTGAGGTGGACCAGACATTCCTTCTCACAGCCTGTGGCCTCAGCTTGGCCACATGACCACTGCCACCCTCTGCTCTGACCCTGGGCTGAGTACTGCACAGATGCAGGTGCAGGAAGAGGTTGTTTAGAGTCGAGGCCCAGTAGGAGGGGCAGTGTCTGCAGCAGACGTCCTGTGACGTGGCCTTGGCCACATTTTCCCCCTGCACAGTATCCGTGGTCCTTTGTCTGAGCGTGGCTCTGCACTTTGCCTGTTGATTCTGGGAGTTTCTCATATCTTCTCATCAAAATCCTCTATTCCATAAAATAGTCATAGCTGATTTCTGTTGTCGATGTTCCATAGCCCTGACTGGTGTGTACCGCCAGGCTGTAGCAAGGCGCCCTGTGCCTGCTGTGGGCCTTGGTGACATGGTGAGACGGGCAGCTTGGGTGTCTCTCTGCACCTGCCTCCCATTCTGGGAGGTAGACGGTCCCGCAGCCTGATGCCGTGCCTTGAACACCCAGGCTTCTGCGGTTCAGTTCCATAGAGGTGAACCCACCTTCTGTGTGACAGGCACTGTGCTAAGCACAGGCATACAAAGATAAAGAAACCTGTATCAGCTTCCCAGGGCTGCTTTACACATCTCACAAACTGGGGACTCAACAGACATCTACTGTCTGAGAGCTGTTCTGGAGACTGGCAGTCCAAGGCGAAGGTGCCGGTAGGGTTGGTTCCCTCTTGGGGATGTGTGGGAGAGTCCGTTCCATGCCACCCCCCCAGCTTCTGGAGTTTTGGGGGCAGTCTTTGGCGTAACTTGGCTTGTAGGTGTGACACCCTCTGCTCGTGTTCACGTGGCCTTCTCCCTGTGTGTGTCTGTGTCTTCACGTGGTTATCACATTAGGGCCCGCCCTACTTCTCTACGATCTCATGCGAACTCATTACATCTGCAAAGATCCTAAATCCAAATAAGGTTACGTTCTTTGACATTAGGGGTCAAGACTTCAGTGTATGAATTTTGGGGGACACAATTCAGTATATAACCAAGCAGTGATCTTGGACTTGAAGGAGCTTACAGTCCAGAGGTGGAGAGAGACACACAATTAGATGATGGTGTCCAGATGGTGGGAGAATTGAGGGAGGTAGGCAGAGGTGCTGTGGTGGCACAAGGACTCCTTTTTTGTTTTGAGACAGGGCCTGGTTTTGTCACCCAGGCTAGAGTGCAGTGGTGCGGTCTCAGCTCACTGCAACCTCCACTTCTTGGGTTCAAGTGCTTCTCCCACCTCAGCCCCACGAGTAGCTGGGACTACAGGTGTGAACCACCACATCCGGCTAATTTTTTTTTTTTGAGAGAGAGTTTCGCTCTGTCGCCCAAGCTGGAGTGCAGTGGTGTGATCTTGACTCACTGCAACCTCCGCCTCCTGGGTTCTAGCGATTCTCCTGCCTCAGCCTCCCGAGTAGCTGGGACTACAGGTGCCTGCCACCACACCTGACTAATTTTTGTATTTTTAGTAGAGACTGGGTTTCCCTGTATTGTCCAGTCTGGTCTTGAACTCCTGACCTCAAGTGATCTGCCTGCCTTGTCCTCCCAAAGTGCTGGGATTACAGGCGTGAGCCACTGTGTTCAGCCAGAGTTCTTTTTTTGTTTTTTTCAGGCAAAGTCTTAGTCTGTCACCCAGGCTGGGGTATAGTGGTGTGATCTCGGCTCTCTGCAACCTCTGCCTCCTGGGTTCAAGTGATTCTCCTGCCTCAGCCTCCCAAGTAGCTGGGATTACAGGCACGTATCACCACACCTGGCTAATTTTTGTATTTTCAGTAGGGACAGGGTTTCACTATGTTTGCCGGGCTGGTCTCGAACTCCTGACCTCAAGTGATCCGCCCGCCTTGGCCTCCCAAAATGCTGGGATTACAGGCGTGAGCCACTGCACCCAGCGGGGAAGATGTTGAGTTCTGTAATGAACAAGATGAACGAGAGGGTGCTTGCACCCACGGTTACCCTGCTGACCCCAGCCTTGCCCGTCCACAGTAGGCCCCACCTTTGTTTTGTAGAATTTAAAGGCAGCCAGGAAACGCTGTGCTACCAGAGAGGAAAGGTTGCTCTTCCTTCTTGCCATGTATTCCTTTCTTCCCTGGCTGCCAGGAAGCTCAGAGCCAAATTTGCGCTTAGTCACAGCAGCTGTCACCAGCCCGCAGGTTCAGGCCATTTGCTTTGTCATGGTTCCCACTATCATATTTTCTTCTGTTTGTAATCCTCATGGGTTCTTTTCTTGTTGTAAGCGATCTCAACTGTCTCTTGGAAAGAGGCAAGGTATAATAAACACATACATGATAAAGAAAGGTAGAGATACGAACAATGGGTGATCAGGGCTCTGGAGCTCTGCCCTCTTCCAAAAAGTATTGGTCTGAGTTAAATGCTTCTCTGGAAAGACTGGCTGATCTTGGAGATTAGGGATTTTAGGCTCTTAGAAAACAGGGTCTGTGTGTCCTTCATCTCAGGGTCTCCAGCATTTATCACAGCGCCTCACAGTGTTCGTTAAAGAGCAATGAAAAACAGTGAACTCATAATAATGATGGCTGAAACTCTGTTATCTTTCTGAGTGCTGTTCCAAGAGGTGGTGGCAGTAGGGTCATTTCTTGCTCTGACAAGTGGGCAGGGTCCTGAGGGGACATTTTCCCCACTTCCAATTCATTTTCAGATTGTATCAGATTTTTAAAAAATGTTTTTGTTTTATTTTTTATTTTTATTTTTTGAGGCAGGGTCTTATTCTGTTGCCCAGGCTGGAGTGCGTTGACTGCCTGAACTCAAGCAATCCTCCTGCCTCAGCCCTTCGAATAGCTGGGGCCACAGGCATGCATCACCACACCTATCCAATTTTTCTATTATTTGTAGATACAGAGTCTCTCTATGTTGCCCAGGCTGGTCTCAAACTCCTTGGCTTAAGCACTCTGCGTGCCTCAGCCAGGCCTCCCAAAGTGCTGGGATTACAGGCATGAACCACCGTGCTCAGCCTAAAAAGTGTTACTCGGATCATACCATACCTGTGCTTAAAACCCTTAATAGCTTCCTGTTGTCTCTTTTTTTTTTTTTTTTTTTTGAGACTCTGCTGTTGCCCAGGCTGGAGTGCAGTGGCGCAATCTCAGCTCAGTGCAGTCTCCGCCTCTCAGGTTCAAGTGATTCTCCTGCCTTAGCCTCCCAAGTAGCTGGGACTAAAGGTGCGTGCCACCACACCCAGCTAATTTTTGTATTTTTTGGTAGAGACAAGGTTTCACCATGTTGGCTAGGTTGGTCTCGAACTCCTGGCCTCAAGTGATCTGCCTGCCTCGGCCTCCCAAAGTGCTGGGATTACAGGCATGAGCCACCGTGCCTGGCCAGAAATTTATTTCTTACAGTTCTGGAGGCTGAGAAGTCCCAGGTGGAGGGGCTGCATCTGGTGAGTCTTTTTGCTGTTGGGGACTCTCTGCAGAGTCCTGAGGCTATGCAGGGCATCACATGGTGAGGGGGCTAAGCTTGCTCACATTGGTAGCTCAGGTCTCTCTTCCTTTTCTTCTACAGCCACCAGTTGTCCTCCCATGATAACCCTTTAATCCATTAACTCACCAACCCATAATCCATGAATGGATTAATCCATTCACAGGGGCAGAGTCCTTATGATCCAATCACCTCATAAAAGCCCTGCCTCTCAATACAGCCACATTGGGGATTACGTTTCAATATGAGTTTTGGAGAAGACTTTCAAATGTCCATTCTATTCAGCCAGTATTTATTGAGCACATACTTAGTGCCAGGCAGGCACTGTGTTAGGGCCTAGAGATACAATGGAGAACAAAAGACACAGTATTTGCCCTCCTGGAGTTTTCATTTCAACTCCTCAGCTTGTTGTACCTTTTTTTTTTTTTTTTTTTCCTGAGACAGGGTCTCGCTCTGTTGCCCAGGCTGGAGTGCAGTGGTGCGATCTCAGTTCACTGCAACCTCCACCTCCCGGGCTTAAGCGATTCTCCTGCCTCAGCCTCCCGAGTAGCTGGGATTACAGGCGCCTGCCACTGCACCTGGCTAATTTTTTGTCTTTTTAGTAGAGATGGGCTTTTGCCATGTTGGCCAGGCTGGTCTTGAAAAACTGTTCTCAGGTGATCCGCTCGCCTTTTGGCCCTCAAAAGTGCTAGGATTATAGGTGTGAGCCACCGTGCCTGGCCTTGTTGTACCTTTAAACCATGTCTTGGCTGGGCACAGTGGCTTGCAACTGTAATCCTAGCACCTTGGGGGCTGAGGTGGGAGGACTGCTTGAGGCTATGAGTGCAAGACAAGCCTGGGCAACATAGTGAGACCCTGTCTCTAAAAAAATAAAAAGGAAATTAGCTAGGTGTAGTGGCACATACCTGTAGTCCCAGCTACTTGGGAGGCTGAGGCAGGAGGATCGCTTGAGCCTGGGAGGTTGAGGCTTCAGGGAGCTGTGATCCTGCCACTATACTCTAGCCTGACAGAGTGAAACCCTGTCTTGGGGAAGAAAAAAATATATATATATATATACACACACACACACGCATGCACACACACACACATCATATTGTTCTTTACCTATTCATTTGCTCAGCAGCATGAAATATTATACATATTACATATATACCAGTCATTTACTGAACACCTATTATGTGTTATAGATGAAACATACTTTATCTAGATATATAAAGCATGCATATGCATGTGTGTGTTAAGACTACATAAAACAAGCGTTTATTGAATGCCAACTATATGCTACAAATAAACACGTTTGTATGTATAAAACATGCATATACAGTATATACATATATGTATATTCACGTGTTTATGGAGCACCTACTTGGTGCCCACACTGTGCTGGGCACCAGGGAGAGCACAGCCTAGTAGAAGAGATGGAGAAGAAAACTGTGCTTTCATAGATGGGGAAGTGCTCTAAAACTGAGAACAAGTTGGAGAGGTGGCCTTCTTACTGCCTCAGAAGTCAATGATGTGAAATAAGAAAGGGCACATATATACAGCATGGAATACTATTCAGCCATAAAAAATGATGAGTTCATGTCCTTTGTAGGGACATGGATGAAGCTGGAAACCATCATTCTCAGCAAACTATCGCAAGAACAAAAAACCAAACACCTCATGTTCTCACTCATAGGTGGGAGTTGAACAGTGAGAATACATGGACACAGGAAGGGGAACATCACACACCGGGGCCTGTTGTGGGGTGGCGGGGGGGGGAGGGATAGCATTAGGAGATATAACTAATGTAAATGACGAGTTAATGGGTGCAGCACACCAACATGGCACATGTATACATATGTAACAAACCTGCACGTTGTGCACATGTACCCTAAAACTTAAAGTATAATAAAAAAAAAAAAAAAAGAAAGGGCATCAGGCTTGTGAGGTCCTGAACACATCCTGAGGCTGGGGTGGGAGTGACTTCTGGTTGCGCTGCTCTGCTGCCTTCATGAGGACCCCCTCTGGCCATGCACCTGCTACCTACACCCCGGTCCCTGCAGAGGGAACGACTCAGAGTGCCCCTTACGTGTTGATTTAGGTGCTTGCCAAAATCAGAGATTGTCTGAGGAGTAACTTGAGTTCCTTCAAAAAAATCAGTGAGATGGAAACTTGAGAACAGCCTTGGTCCGCTTTGGGAAGTAGAGACCGCCTTTCATTGCTCAGTGGGCAGCTGCCATCTGTGCTGCTGTTGTTGGCAATATTTACGGGTAGGAGAGTGGGTGAGAGACCACGGAAAGTCTAACGCCTGGAAGGCTCCAGTCGTCCTGCTGGTAAACACGGAGACCCCATTTTCCAGAGACCCACTGAGAGGTGGTGCAAAGAGCAGAAAACACATATGCTTCTCTGTGGCTTCCATTCTTGAGTGCATAATGAGTGTTGTAATTAAGAAAAGTGAAAATGAAGATTCAGTTATTAATAAATGTTGAGGGGGAAAGACAGAACCTGGTGTTTGTCCTGGCAGGTCAGCCTCCTAGCTGTGTGATGCTGGGCGGTGATTTCACTTCTTGAAATTTCAGTTTCCACTTCTGTGAAATGGGAAGGTTGTACTAGAAGATCTCCAGGGTCTATTTTGAAATGAACTCTCCCAACGTTGTGATGATAAGCGCTCTCAGTTCATGTGCAGCGTTGAGAGAAGTTTTCTTTGTAGACTTTTTCTTAGGACTCTTGCTGAAATGTACACATCTGGTTGTTTTTCAATTAAAACAAGGAGGAAAAAAAAAACCCACCCGCCATAATTTACTTAACAAGGACGTATTGAACTCAGCCTCTTTCTGTCCCAGTGTGGGTGTTAGACAGCTTGGGGGATTATGGGCCTTGGTAATCACGGAGGGGAAGAAGCTATGTTTATGAGGTCCTTTCAATATTTATCCAACGCCCACAGGGAGCGGAGGCTTTGACCTCAGTGGACTGGATGTGGGTTATAGAACATGAGGAGTTACCCTCATCCTCAGAGAGCTTATGGTATAAAGTGGGCTTGCTAAGACTCCTAAACATTTGGAAACACTGTTCCTGTCAGGTGACACGTGCAAATGCCTGGAGGTGGGAAGGATCTCAGCATAGTGAGAACATTCACAGGTCCACGTGGCTGAATTAGAGGGTTCCTGAGTGTAAGATTCTCCCCGGGGCCTGAAAGCTTAAGGAGATGAATAACTCCTCCCTTCTCAGGCCCAGTCCCTGGGCGCAAGGCTACTTGCGTCAGCAGCGTCAGCAGCGTGCGTGAACAAGATAGCGGAATCAGGGAGAGAGCCGGCCGGAAGACACCTGCCCTGGCCGGAAGATACGTACCCCTGAAGATCGAGAAAGAGGCCATCCGGGTACCACGTAGCAGTTTCCTACGACTAGAAGACTTCTTGTTACAGGAGACTATGAAACCTTTGCTCCGTCCTCACTTGGGGCTGACGCCATTTTAGGCCTCAGCCCGTCTGCAACCAGGCGCTCATTAAAACAGCATGTTGCTCCACACCGCCTCGTGTTGTCTGTTGGCGTGCTCGCAGGGTTCCAACCGATACAAAAACTTTACATTGAAGACATCAGGGTCAGGTGATGGTGGCTTTGTAAGCTGTGTTAAAGGGACTTGCGTCCCAATCTGTAGGCCGTGGGAGCCAGCGGAGGATTTGTGTACTAGAAACGGTGGGGCCCCGGGCGCGATGGCTCACGACTGTAATCCCAGCACTTTGGGAAGCCGAGGCAGGTGGATCACTTGAGGCCAGGAGTTTGAGACCAACTTGGCCAACATGGTGAAACCCCATCTCGTCTCAAAATACAAAAATTAACTGGGCGAGGTGGCGCCTGCCTGTGGAATCCCAGCTACTCAGGAGGCTGAGGCAGGAGAATCGCTTGAACCTAGGAGGTGGAGGTTGCAGTGAGCCAAGATCGTGCCACTGCACTCCAGCCTGGGCGACAGAGCGAGACTCAGTCTCATAAAAAAAAAAAAAAAAAAAAAGAAATAAAAGGTGGGAGGTGGCAGATGAGAGAATGGAGTCCGGGGCCCACAATGAGAGAGGGATGGTGTGTTTGCATGAATGGAGGGCTTGGGGACGTAGCTCAGCCTCCCAGGTGCCATCAACAAGCCACAGTCAGACCCGAAATGGTAGCCAGGGTAGGAAGTGGAGCCTAGTAGCAACCAGCAGCCTCTCATTAACCCACAGAACATTGTGTCAGTCAGCGCTGTGTTGCAAGTGACAGCAACCAAACTCAAGCTAGCTTAAATCTAGAAAAGATCATTTATTGTGTCAAGTCACTACCTGGTTAGGCAGCTGATCCAGGGGCCCCAACTGTGTTGTCTCCTGTGTCCTGGCCCTGCTTTTCTTTCTTGTTTCTCAAGCAGTCTCTCCATTCAAGATGGCAAGAGGCCATCAGCTTGGATTCAGGTTTTTATCCACTCATGTTAGCAACCCTGTAGGGTAGGGGGAAGGTATCCCTTTCCTAGTGGCTAGAGCCAAAGAGTGAGAGAGGTCTCTTATTGTCCAGTTAGGGGCATATGGCTGCATTTGAGCCGTCTATGGGTTCTGGAGGTTCCGTGCTTCGACTGTCCTCCTCTAGGTAATGTGCCACCCCTGGAGCATGAGGGGAGGGTTAGGGGATGCCCCAGAGGAAGACAGTGCCGTTACCAGAAGGGGCTTGGAGGCTGGCACGCAGTGCTGGATTTGCTTTTGCCTGGTGTCTTGTCTGTTATCTGTTGCTTACAACAGAATACCTGAAACTGCGTAACTTATAAAGAAAAGGAAGCTATTTCTTACAGTTCTGGAGGCTGAGATGTCCATGGTTGAGGGGCTGCATCTGGTGAGGGCCTTCTTGCTGGTGGGGAATCTGTGCAAATTCCTGAGGCTGTGCAGAGCGTCACATGGTGAGGGGCTGAGAGAGCTCATGTGCTAGCTCAGGTCTCTCTTCCTCTTCTAAAGCCACCGGTCCCACTCCCAAGATAACCCATTAATCCATTAACCTATTAATCCATGAATGGATGAATCCATTCACAAGGGCAGAGCCCTCAGGATCTAGCCATCTCTTAAGGTCCCACCTCTGAACACTGCCACATTGGGGATTAAGTTTCAACATGAATTTTGCGGGGGACAAATGTTTAAACTGTAGTACCTGGCTAGGGAGACTTCTGCAGTGGTGACCTGAACTGGGATAGAGTGAGTGGCCTAGAGGAGGGAGGTGTGGGCAGTTCTGGGGCCTGTCCTCGGGGCCACTGAACTAAGACTTGAATCACTTTCCCTTCTCTCTCCACTTCACCTGCTTCCCCCTCTCTTCCTTTAGCAATCATTTATTGAAACCTTGTCCCTCTTCTGAATCCCCCAGAATTTCGTTTGCATCTTCATGCCCCTTACTGGTGCTCAGGGGTGATGGCCAGAATATTTAACCTCAGGCACAGATCGCAGTACTTTCTGGAAGCCTCTGCTGGTGCCCCGACACTAATTCTTTCCTTGCTGCATCCTGGAGGAGGTCTGGGAGTGCTGGGGGAGGGACACTTAGGGTGAGGACTCCTGGGGCAGCAGCTACTTCCCAGCCTGTGTGGAAGGACTCAGTATTTTAACAGCTGGGCAGCCATGCCGGTGGGAAGTGGCTGGTTTGAAAGCATTCAGGGTAGGGCTGGGGTAGACTGTTCTTCCCCTCCATCCCTTCCCAACCCCTGCTCACCCTCAGGGGCTTTTCAGTGGGCCTTTTGCAAAGTGAATGTTGCATTGATTTGTTGTGGAGGTGGAATGAGAAAAGTGGAGGGCGACTGCTCTGGGCTGGTGTGGTTGTTCAGGACCTGCTGCCCTGTACCCCGAGGTCCCACCAGACCACCTGTGCCACACTCACTCTATTTGCTCTGAAGCATTTTTTTTTTTTCTGAGAGCAATCAGGTTTATAGGCTTTGGAGAGTGTGCAAATATTTGATTTTAATTAAGGAAGTCTGGAATGGGGAATAGAAAAAGGTTACTTCTCGTTTACTATTTCTGGGGGGTGGGCGAGGATGTGGTACCTCCAGCCACATAGTGGGTCACCATTGTCTCCAGGGTGGACCAGGCACCTAAGAGGAATGGCAAGCGAGAGGCAGTGGGTCACCGGCTCATGGAGCCGGGGGAAATTTCAAGGGGGTGAATAAGGCAAGAGGGTGAGCAGTGTGGAGCTTTCCCGGGCCAGGTTGGAGCATGGAGAGGCTGTGAGAAAAACCGGCCTTCTGGATAGTGGCACCTACTGCCTGTTAGTACTTGCTGCCAGCTGCTGTGGTGCCCATCCCATCCACTCGATTATCTCACCTAATAATCCTCACCACAACCCTTAGTGGTAAATATTATCAGTCCCACTTTACAGCAGAGGAAACTGAGCCCAGAGACGTTAAGAAACTTGTCCCAGATCACCCAGCTACTGAGTGGCAACCCTGGTGTGTCAGGCTTCAAACCTGTGCTAAAAACCACCACTTGGGTTGGGCGCGGTGGCCCACACCTGTAATCCCAGCACTTTGGGAGGCTGAGGCAGGCGGATCACCTGAGGTCAGGAGTTCGAGACCAGCCTCAACATGGAGAAACCCCGTCTCTACTAAAAATACAAAATTAGCCTGGTGTGGTGGTGCATGCCTGTAATCCCAGCTACTCGGGAGGCTGAGGCAGGAGAATTGCTTGAACCTGGGAGGCGGAGGTTGCAGTGAGCTGAAATCGCGCCATTGCACTCCAGCCTGGGCAACAAGAGCGAAACTGTCTCAAAAAAAAAAAAAAAAAAAACAAAACACAAAACAAACCAAAAAAAACCAAAAAAAACCCCACCACTTGGTGGTTGGAGGGCATTCCTAGAGGACCCAGGACTATTTTGAGGAGGACAGGTGGGGTCCCTTGAATTAAAGCCCTAGTGTGTGCAATGAATGAAGTGTTATCCTGACTGGTAGAGCCTGCCTGTTTTCTGTAAGAGGGAGGAAAAAAGGTGTTGGGGGAGGGCAGGGCAGTGGCTGCATCCTGGGGTACAGGGAGGAGAATGAGACCTAGAGCCCAGTGTTCCTGTGCCAGCCCTGCCCCCAGTATCATGTGGCCTTGGGTGACTCATCCCATCTCTCTGAGCCGGCTTCTTTCCCAGTGAGATGAGGGTAGCAACCACAGTAACAGCAGTGACTGTGGGCTTCCTAAGTGCCAGGTGCATGGATTAGGCCTCCCGCACTTGGATGCTCAGTGGGTGGGGAAGAGGGCCTCCCTGCCAGCCCTGCCCGGGAGACACTGGATGGGGAGGTCCTGGGCAACTGGAAAGTGCTCAGCCATCTGCAAGGAGAGGGAAGCAGCTTGTGTCCCGTGTCTGGCTTCAGGCCCCTGCAGCCCTCTGACTGTTGTCCCTGCAGCCAGAGAGAGGCAGGGGACTTTTAAGGATAGGACTTCTTGCCACAGCCCTAAATAGCGCTTGTCTCTGCTGGTGGGCGGTGCTCCCCGCCTTGGCGGCTCAGCAGGATCACCTCCTCAGGCATTCAGAGGAAAAATACACAGAGGCCCCAGCTGTGCAGCACCATCACCTGGGAGCTGTCTGTAAACCCTGATCTCCGATTCTGAGGAACAATATTTTTAAAAAGCTCCCCGGTGATTCCAATCAGAGGCTGGCTTCTCCTAGGACCTGCTGCCGGTTCCTGCCAGTGGGATGTATTCATTAGGGCCTGGGAGGGGCCCCGGAGAAGATCGGCTTTATGGGGCAGCGCTTCGGCCTCTTGCACCCGCTTCCGCACCCAGCGGGAGGGAGAGGGCTGCGTCCTCTGCAGGCCTCGTGGAGCCCGGCGATGCGCAGGACGTGCTCCCGGGCGGTCCCCGGTGTCCCCGCATCCCCGCGTCCCCGCATCCCCGTGGCTGGTGCAGAGCGCACGTGAGCGCTGCCTTGTCCCTCCTCTGGGACTGGCCTGGATCCCTCCCTGCCCTGGATCCCTTCCTGCTGGTGGGGCTGTGTGGGGCCACACTCAGGGTGACCTGGCACAGTAACTCCCACCCAGTGCCTGCTGCCCAATGGTGTCTTCTTATTTAAAAACTTCTTTTTGTTGTTAATTTAGCAGGTTTAGAAGGGTATTTTTTTATATCTATTTTTTTTTATTTATTTATTTTTCATTTTTTTTGAGACAGAGTCTTGCTCTGTTGCCCAGGCTGGAGTGCAGTGGCGTGATCTCGGCTCACTGCAAGCTCCCCCTCCCGGGTTCTCGCCATTCCCCTGCCTCAGCCTCCCGAGTTGCTGGGACTACAGGCGCCCGCCACCACGCTCGGCTAATTTTTTGTATTTTTAGTAGAGATGGGGTTTCACCGTGTTAGCCAGGATGGTCTCGATCTCCTGACCTCGTGATCTGCCCGCCTCGGCCTCCCAAAGTGCTGGGATTACAGGCATGAGCCACCGCGCCTGGCCTTATTTATATGTTTTTTAATAGAGAGAGCGTCCTGCTGTGTTGCCCAGGCTGGTCTTGAGCTCCTGGGCTCAAACAATCCTCTCTCCTCTGCCTCCCAAAATGCTGGAATTACAGGCATAAGCCACTTACAAGGGCATTTTTTTTTTTTTTAACAGCTCTACTAAGGTATAATTGGTATATGAAAAAAATTGCACATATTTAGTGTATACATTTTGTATTGTTTGTACATTTGCATGTTTGTACCTAGACTGTGTTGACTGCGGTACCTTCTGAAGTGGCTTGGTGACAGCCAGCTGCAGGCCTGGGGACAGAAATTAAGATGTGGTGAGCCGAGCTGGACGGCCATGACAGTTTAGAATGAGAATTTAAAACAGGCAAGGGTTTTAGAGATCTGCTGGAAATGATGCTCATGCATTTGCTTTTTTGGTTCAGAATCAGATTTTTCTCGCATTTGTACATATATTTGGTTTAGTTGTTTCTAGAGAAATCCTATTTCTTGACGTTCTGCTATTAGCCAGTCACTTCACTTTCCATACATTGTTGGAAAGTAAGTTTGTGAGGATTACAGATGAAGAAACGAGATTCCCTAAGAAGTGCTGTATTGGTAAATGAGTCAGGACTTGGATCAAGGTCTGTCTGGCTTTAAAGTTCATTCCTGTGTGCAGCGATGGCACACTGATTCCATAAATGGAAAACCAGAATCGAATTGTCCAACAGATTAGCAACTAGCCACATGGGGCTAGTTATGTTTCGGTTAATTAAAATGAAATAAAATTAAAAATTCAGTTCCTCAGTCACAGTAGCCAGAGTTCAAGTGCTCAGTAACCACATGTGGCCCAAGCTAAGGTATTGGACAGTTCAGATAGAAATCATCTTCATCGAGGCAGAAGGTTCTATTGGACAGGGCTGAACTGGCGGGACCCCATGGCACAGACAGGGCTCTGGGGCCTGGGCTGGGTGTTGGAGGACGGTTAGAGAAGGGGAAAGTGTGACGAGGCTGTCTGATCCTGTTAATGTCACTACCAGTGACCAGCCATCTTGGTTGAGGGGTTTTCCAGGACTTGGGACTTGCATTGCTAAAGCTAGGAAATTCCCTGGCCAATGGGAACAAGTTGATCCCCTGTTCACTACACACAGTGTCCATGTGATGTCATTACTGCACTCAGTACCAGGACACAAAGAGGAATGCCCACTCGAGTTACTCTCAGTCCAGCGGGGAAGCTAGATGAATAGATGATGGTGTCCTTCACCTATAGCGTGAGGAATGCTCTGAGAGAGGGGGACAGTGGTCGGGTGGACCAGCGGGGGCACCTGTCTGGACAGCAGGCTCCCTGAACTGAGACCCGAAGCCTGGGAAGCAGTTCACCAGGTGAAGGGCTTTGGAAATGGGAGGAAGCTGAGTCAGGAAGCTTGGTCCTGGTCCTGCTCTGCTGTGATCCTGCTCTCAGGCCCCAGGCGTGTTCTTTTCTTGCAGACTTTAGATTCCCTCACCTATCAAATCAGGGAGTTGGACCAGATACCCAGAAATAATATTCTCTATCTCTGCAAATGTCACATTTTCAACTAAATAGTGACATACCTTTAAAAGTGATACATCCTTACGCTGGGGAAGTATTTGATAATCAGTTCTCCATTGCTTCAGAAACATCATTTTTTATCTTGCTCGTCTATTAGTGAGCTCCTGTCCATGTCTCCACTTAAAAAAGGGTGGGGCTGGGGCCAGGCACAATGGCTCACACCTGTAATCCCAGCGCTTTGGGTGGCTGAGGTTGGCAGATCTTTTGAGTCCAGGAGTTCAATACCAGCCTGGCCGACATGGCCAAACCCCGTCTTTACCAACCAACAAACAAACAAACAAAAATTAGCAGGGCTTGGTGGCATGTGCCTGTAGTTCCAGCCATTCTGAAGGCTGAGGTGGGAGGATGGCCTGAGCCCAGGAGGTGGAGGTTGCAGTGAGCTGAGATTGCACCACTGCACTCCAGCCTGAGCGACAGAGCCAGATCTTGTCTTGAAAAAAAAGGTGGGGGGTGGGGAGCTAACTCTATCTCTCAGTTTAACTGAGATGGTATTGGGATCTGGCTTTTCAGTACACAATAGTTCGTTTCCTTTCTCCTCTGTCTCCTTCCCATCTTCATATTATGTTGTTTTGTTGTTTGTCTTGTAAGTGTGTGTGTGTTTTTCTGAGATAGTGTCTCACTCTGTTACACAGGCTGGAGTGCAGTGGCGCCACCTCTGCTCACTGCAATCTCCACCCCTCAGGCTGAAGCGATCCTCCCACCTCAGCCTCCCGAGTAGCTGTAACCACAGGTGTGCACCACCACGACCAGCTAATTTTTTTGTATTTTTGGTGGAGATGGGATTTCACTATGTTGCCCAGGCTGGTCTTGAACTCCTGAGCTCAACGGATCCTTTCGCCTTGGCCTCCCAAAGTGCTGGGGTTACAGGCGTGAGCCACCGTGCCTGACCTCATATTATTATTATTATTATTTTTTTTTTTGAGACAGAGTCTTACTCTGTGGCCCAGGCTGGAGTACAGTGGCTCAATCTTGGCTCACTGCAACCTCCGTCTCCCAGGTTCAAGCGATTCCCCTGCCTTAGCCTCCCAAGCACCTGGGATTACAGGCGTGAGCCACTGCGCCCAGCGCATATTGTTTATTAAATCAACAGTGTGCTGAACTGGACTTCTTGAAAAACAAGACTATGTATTAAAGTACACAGTAATAATTAATGTTATTGGTTTAAACAGATGATTGGCCTAAAGAGTCAAAAAACTTCTTTTGAACATTTATCAACATGTTAAGCACCACGCTATGTAGTTGTCCTCCCCCACTGCAAAAATCAGATTTCTTGAAGGCAGATTTATCACTTGGACATAGAACTGCAAGTACTATGGCTGTTTTTTTTTCTTTTTTGAGATGGAGTCTTGCTCTGTTGCCCAGGCTGGAGTGCAGTGGTGCAATCTTGGCTCACTGCAACCTCCTCCCCTGGCCCATTAAAAACAATTTTAACTATGTAAGCAATAGATCATGATACTGTGGAAAAATGAAGATGTGTGTCTTAAGCTGTGATCAGCCTATGCCAGGAGTATGGTAGGCAAAATGTAGAAACTGTGTTTTTATTTTTATCATGCATCAGAATTTGTTCTGGAAGATGGTTCATGTTTCCAGAAGAGAATGAGTTTAAACTTCATTTTATTTTATTTTTTGAGGTGGAGTCTTGCTCTTGTCACCCAAGTTGGAGTGCAATTGTGTGATCTCGGCTCATTGCAACCTCCGCCTCCTGGCTTCAAGCAATTCTCCTGCCTCAGCCTCCGAAATAGCTGGGATTACAGGCGCCTGCCACCATGCCAGGCCAATTTTTTTTTTTTTTTTTTTTGTATTATTAGTAGAGACTGGGTTTCACCATGTTGGCCAGGCTGGTTTCAAACTCCTGACTTCAGGTGATCTGCTTGCCTTGGCCTCCCAAAGTGCAGGGATTACAGGCTTGCGCCACCACGGCCAGGTGGGAAATGATAATTAATAGACCCTCCTGCTGTTTATCATCTTTGAAAGAGAACGGCCCAGTATTATAGCAGTATCTCCCCAGGTCTTGGGCCCCAGTTCTGGGCGAAAGGTGTACTCTGGGCGCTGTTCTCACTTATCCTTCCAGAAGAAGTTTCTAGCTAATAGTGGTTCAACCTAAAAGGTTATAGTCTCAGAGAAGACAGTTTGTGAATAAAAGAACCTCTAATAGGCTTTATTCCTTCATATGTTAGCACAGCAAAATGTTACGCTACTATTGACAGAAAATCCAAGCCAGAGAATGTTTATAAACTTGTGGTGGAGCCAAGAATCAGTTATGTTATTTCCAAGGCATCCCAAAACGTGTATGGGATTTGCATCTTGGTGGTAAACATGCATTGAAAATCAGAAGTACTTTGTGTTTTCCTGGTATTAGGGTTGTAAAACATTGATATATTGTTTATTTATTTATTTATTTTGAGACAGAGTCTCACTCTGTCACCTAGGCTGGAGTGCAGTGTCACGATCTCCGCTCACTTCAGCCTCTGCCTCCCGGGTTCAAGTGATTCTGTTGCCTCAGCCTCCTGAGTAGCTGGGATTACAGGCGCACACAACTACGCCCAGCTAATTTTTTTGGTATTTTTAGTACGAGATGGGGTTTCACTATGTTGGCCAGGCTGGTCTCGAACTCCTGGCCTCAAGTGATCTGCCCGCCTTGGCCTCCCAAAGTGCTGGGATTACAGATGTGAGCCACTGCACCCGGCCAACATTGATATATTTTTAAAAAGGTGTGTGTGTGCGTGTGCGTGCACGTGTGTGTGTGTGTGTGTACACGCACTTAGCTGGTTAGCACTAGTTATGAATAGGAAATTAAACACCTGGGAATGTGTTTCAAAGGACACTCCCCAACCCCAATGTATTAGCATATTTTCTGAACTGCATACTTGGGAAATAATAATAATAACATACGTTGACGGAGCGGTAGAGAACCTGGCTAATATAAAAGGACATGTTCTGAATGGATCGAGAGATACTTTAGAAAACTCTAGCACAGGTGAGGATTCCTCCAAATGCATTCATTTTCGAGGTGCATCTTTTGTTCTGTATGATCCTGGCACATGCCTGGGGAGATGCTGCCCACAGCGCAAGGCTCGAGTCTCTAGGGATTCTCTCTAAATCTGTTACAGTGGAGGTTTCAGATATTGCGGTTTTTCCTACAAGTTCAAGTCAACCAAGACAAATTGGAATCACTTGTGTGAAACCTGCCCCACAACCATCTCACAATAGTCATTTAGTGCTTGGCTGATCGAATATTAAATGAAAACATAAGAAAGAGAAGTTTTATTATTCAGGTAATCTGGTTGTCTAGCTATATAACACACTATAGACAATTCAGTTAAGAGGATCGAAACTACAATTAGACTGGGCACGGTGGCCCACTGTGGCTTTGGGAAGCCTAGATGGGAGGATTGTTAAGGCCAGGAGTTCAAGATTGACCTGGGCACATAGCAAGACCTCGTCTCTACATAAAATAAAAAAAAATTAGGCATGGTGGCACACGCCTGTACAACTGAGTAGTACCCCAGCTACTCGGGAGCTTAAGGCAGGAGGATCTGTTGAGCCCCAGAGTTTGAGGCCACAGTGGGATATGATGGTGCCACTGCACTCCAGCCTAGGTGACAGAGCAAGATTCTATTAAAAATAAATAATAAAATTAATACTTCTACTACTGCTAATACAAGGTGTCCACCCTCAAGGTGCTTATGATCTCATTGAAAGAGTGAGGACAGGCCGGCATGGTGGCTCATGCCTGTAATCCCAGCACTTTGGGAGGCCGAGGCAGGCGGATCACGAGGTCAGGAGATTGAGACCATCCTGGCTAATATGGTGAAACCCCATCTCTACTAAAAATACAAAAAAATTAGCCAGGTGTGGTGGCGGGCGCCTGTAGTCCCAGCTACTTGGGAGGCTGAGGCAGGAGAAGGGCGTGAACCCTGGAGGCGGAGCTTGCAGTGAGCCGAGATCGCGTCACTGCACTCCAGCCTGGGTGACAGAGCGAGACCCTGTCTCAAAAAAAAAAAAAGAATGAGGACAAATATTAGGTGATAATACCAAATGGTATAGGATGGGAGTTGGCCCATGTGTGATCATTTTGTACCTTATTATTGACGTTTACATACAGAGACGTGCACATCGTTATTATTTTTGGCTGGGTGTCAAGTCCAGTTGATTTAAAACATGAAGTGGCAGACTTTGGGAGCTGGATGTCCTTAGGAACTGAAGCAAGCAGAGTTCATGTGTGAGCCATACGGAGGTCTACTGTGAACGAGTGTGAATCTTGAGCTGAACATGGCCCAGCTTCCCACATACCTGTTAGATGCCTTCTCTGTCTGGCACAACGCAAGAAAAGATGACTGGGGCAGTTTGTGCCAGCAAGGCAAGACATTTGGAAATGGCCTTAATAAAACCTCTTTGTTCTGGCCAGGCATGGTGGCTCACGCCTGTAATCCTACCACTTTGGGAGGCCGAGGTGGGTGGATCACTTGAGGTCGGGTGTTCCAGACCAGCCTGGCCAACATGGTGAAACCCCGTCTCCACTAAAAATACAAAAATTAGCTGGGCGTGGTGGCACATGCCTGTAATCCCAGCTACTTGGGAGGCTGAGGCAGGAGGATCACTTGAACCCAGGAGGCGGAGGTTACAGTAAGCAGAGATCGCGCCATTACGCTCCAGCCTGGGCAACAGAGCCAGACTCTGTCTCAATAAAAAAAAAAACAACAAAAAAACCCCCCAAAAAACCAACAACACATAAACACACACACAAAAACTCTTTGTTCTGATTCAGAAATTCTATTTCTTTTTTTCAAACAAATGTTTGGCTTCTCAGAACTGAGGGGTAATGTAAACATTAAGAATCACCTTCCAAATTCATGCTCAGAGAGGCAGCCGTAGGGAGAAATTGGAAGGAAAAACCACTTATAACTAATTGCTGTATTAGCCTCTCCAGGTAACTATGGGAACAGCTGAGCAAGGCCCCCTTGAATGGGAGATAAGTTCACCTGTGTAATGACTGCATTTAGTTTTTTCCCAGGAAATTATAAAAAAGAATTGCTTTGCTTAAAGGTCTGTTTTCTTAAGTTTGTTAAACATTGCCCTAATAATTTTTTACATTGTTGCTAACTGGTCCTAATAATGTGAAATAAATTTCAGTCTAGTTTAGAAAAACGGTCATGAATTCTGAATTAAAGTAATTCTGAATATCCATTATTATTATAAATAGCAGATGTTTATTGCATATTTGCTATATATTAGCCACTGTACTGGGGGAAAGCTTTATTAAATAAAGCAATAAAGGGTTGTTAGAAATATTACAGAGCTCTTGTAATTGAACAGGATTATAGGTATAAGTTTATCATTTTATTAACAGGGATAGAATTAATCATGGTAAAGAAAAAAACCAAGTGATAAACAAGCCAATAAAATAACAAGATGAATCCACTGAGGGGAAGGAGTAATTATTTAAATTATTATTTTTTGTTTAATTAACATTTATTGTCTTCTGGGTAACGGGCACTGTTAGGGACTTTTACATCTGCTATTTTATTTAATTACAAGAGTTCTTCATTTCCAGATAAGATTTCCCATGGGCTTCCTTTGACTAATGAGTTATCTTAGCCTGGTGCTTCTCAGTCCCAGCTGCACATGAAAATCACCTGAGGAGCTTTGGAGCAATATGGTGCTGGGGTGCTTCCCCAGAGAGTCTGTTTAATTATGCAGAGTGGGGACCCGGCTGCAGTGGTTTTAAACTCTGGCCAAACCAGAGATGTCATCTCACTTGCAGGAAAAATACAGCAATAAGCAACTGCTGCAAACTTCGGCAGTAGAGCATGCTATGCCAAGCAGAATAAGCAAAACACCTGTTTTCCTTTGTCTGTTTCCTATTAAGTGGGATGTGGAAAGTGTCAGAATAATTATGGAATGAAGCAGGCTAGAAAATGTTGCTTTAAAAGTCTCAAACCCAGAATTTCCAGGTGCTCTTAACTTGTAGCCTGGGTTTTGCTCCGTGGCGTTTATCAGAAACATGGTGCCAGTGACTTGCATAATAAAGTTTTTGTCTTTTTTATTTTTTAAGAAAAAAGGAAACTATTTAACAATCTTTTATACTAAAGGTAATGTGTTTTAATGAAATACATACAGATGTCCAGAGTACAGAACTGTGGATAAAAAAGTTTAGGAGGACACAGAATTGTAAGGAATTATTTCTTTTGGTAGAGGGATTATGGGTAGAAATGTCTTCCTTAAAAATCATTTGTTCTGGGCACAGTGGCTCACGCCTCTAATCCCAGCACTTTGGGAGGCTGAGGCGGGAGGATTACTTGAGGTTCCGAGTTCGAGACCAGCCTGGGCAATATGGTGACACCCTGTCTCTACAAGAAATAAAGAAAATTAGGCCAGGTGCAGTGGCTCACGCCTGTAATCCCAGCACTTTGGGAGGCTGAGGTGGGCGGATCCCGAGGTCAGGAGTTCAAGACCAGCCTGGCCAATATGGTGAAAACCTGTCTCTATCGAAAACACAAAAATTAGCTGGGCGTGCTGGCGGGTGCCTGTAGTCCCAGCTACTCGGGAGCCTGAGGCAGAAGAATCTCTTGAACCCGGGAGGCAGAGGTTGCAGTGAGCTGAGATCGCACCACTGCAGCCTGGGTGACAGAATGAGATTCCGTCTCAAAAAAAAAAAAAAAATTATCTGGGTATGGTGGCATGTGCCTGTGGTCACAGCTACTTGGGGGACTGAGGCAGGAGGAGCACTTTGAGCCCAGGAGGTTGAGGCTACAGTAAGCCATGTTTGAGCCACTGCATTCCAGCCTGGGCAACAAAATGAGACCCTGTTTCAAGTTAAAAAAAAAAAATCATCTGTGATTTTTTTTTTTTTTTTACTTCTAGTAAAGTTGTTTAATAGCAAAACATTTTAAAATAGCAAAACATTTTTAAAAACCAGGAAGGATCTAAGTGGTTTGGGAGGCTCAATTGTTTAAAAAATTATAGCCTTAGATCACATAATAGATAATTAACTTTAAAAATGATCCATAATCAAAAATATATCCAATCCCTAAAACAATTCCTGGTCACCTTTGTAAATAGATTTGCTTCAGTGGGAACTTTTTATTGCTGCCTAGAGCATCCCAGCAGTCATGAAAGTGTGGCGAAATTGGTCAGAGAAAGGAAAGCTTCCATTCGACTTGCAAACATTAAGGGTTTTCTTCTTAAAATAAGCAATGTTTCTGGTAGGGGTGATAGATAGGCTTCCATTTAAGCGATGTTTTGCTCCTTTAAAAAAACCTTATATCCCATTTGCTGAGAGACCTTGGGCAAGTCATATCATTCTTTTGGGCCTGAGGTTCTTTGTTGATAAAATGAGGGAATTAGACTAACATAGCCGTCAGTTTTCAAATTGGGATTCACAGGGCAGAGTCTCCTAGAGAGTGCTTGGGGGAGGATTGTTGGGTCGGCTGGATTCTGGGTCTCCCGCCTTGGCCTCAGACAAGCTGCCCTGTGGGTGGGCTGTGGGCAGTGCTCATTTGCAGGAAGGGAAATCAGTTTGGTTCTGTCTGCATTTGGGGGATTCACTAGACATCAGACATAGTACCAGGTGCAGGGGACACTAGGATGACCAAAACCTAGCATGAGCCCTCAGGTGGCTTAAAGCTTAAAGTCTCTTGGAGGAGCCAGATAAGGACACAGAGAAATCCAGCATTTTTCAGCTAGGTGAGGGACTGGGTGAGAGAAAGGAGGGAGTTGGTTAGAAGGCTAGTTGAGTATAGGAGCCCTGGGTGTTTTTTAATTTTTATTTTTATAGAGACAGGGTCTCACTATGTTGCCCAGGCTGGATTTGAACTCCAAGGCTCAAGTGATCCTCCTTTCTCAGCCTCTAGAGTAGCTGGGACTATAGGCGAGTATTTTTTAAAGAACTAAATGACAAATAGAGGACAGCTCCCTTCCCTGAGTCATCGTCTGGTCACTGCTGAGAGGAAACAAAAGAGGAAGGAGCAGGAGTCCACATGAGGTGGTTGGGACTCCCCTTGTCCTCTGGAGCCGACTTCAGCGTGCTGATGAAAAGGCTGTCAGGGAAGGAGAGGACCTGGGCTCTGAGAAGACGATAGAATCTGCCTTGAGAGCTGGGAGGGACCTTGCGGGGGCACCTGGCCCAGGCTGGTAACCCTGGCAAGCCCACCCTTGACATACCGAGGCCCATCCCTCTTCCACCTCCTGTGCTTAACTGAATGGACCAGCAGTCTAACCTGCCGGCCTTTGCCTGTGCCGAGAGCTCTGCCTGGATCCCTTCCTGCCTCTGGCCAATTCTAACTCAACTTTTACTTCTCAGCTTCAATATCACCTCCTTGGGGAAGCCTTTCTTCGATTATCCATCACTTTCCATCCCCTGCTGAGTTAATTAAATACCCTTTCAGAGATTGCCTCATCCCCTTTCCTTCAGAGCATTCATCTGCCTGTAATTGCTCCCCTAATCTTGGAGAGCTCCTGGGTGGCTGGGACGGTTTAATTCATGGAATTATGTCCATGGCCACAATGCTTGGCACACAATAGGTGCTCAGTAGCTATTGAGTGAATGAGTGTCCTCACTTTATAACAGAAGTTAAGTGACTCGCCCAAGTCAGATGCTCTGAAAGACTGAGAAGGGATGAGACCCATGCTATGAGGCTGAAGAGTGGGCTAGATCTGGTTTCTAGAGCTGTAGTCCAGGCTTTCTGCCTATAGCTTGGAAATGAAAAGAAGCCACACTTGTTTAGAGGCCCATGTTGTTTCTATCAGAGCCACACTCTATGCCCTGGATGTGCTGGGTGTGTGTCTGAGTGATGTGGGGTGTGTGTGTATGGTGTGCATGCGTGTGGGGTATGTTCCTGGGATGTGTGTGGGGTGTGTGCATGGGATGTGTGTACGGTGTATGTGTGGTGTGTGTACATGGAATGAATGTGTGGTATGTGTGGAGTCAGTGTGTGTACATACGAGGACATAGTTTGTACGTATGCAGTGTGCTTAGATGGTTCTTTTTTTATTTTGTTTGGAGACTTTATTTTATTTTGTTTGTTTGTCACCCAGGCTGGAGCACAGTGTACTTCATGGCTCACTGCAGCCTGGACCTCCTGGGCTCAAACGATCCTCCTGTCTCAGCCTGCCAAGTAGCTGGGACTACAGGCGTGTGCCACCACGCTCAGCTAATTTTTAAATTGTTTGTAGAGACGAGAGCTCCCTAAATTACTGGGCTCAAGCGATCCTCCCACCTCAGCCTCCTAAAATGTTAGGATTATGGGCGAGCCACCGTGCCTGGCCTAGATGGTTCTTAAATCCTCTTCTTGGCCACTGAGCAGTTCGGTGATTATTATTTAAAAGGGAATGTGAAACCACACTCATGCCATAACAAGAAGAACGACAGAAAGAAAACCTACACTGGCAAACAAAAAGAGAGCTGCAAAAGCAGCTGAAGTGGCTGAAATTATCAGCAGATAGGGTTCTCTCTGGACAATTAGACATGGCCCCTAAACCTTTTGTGAATAAAACAAGGCTGGTTAAGTGGCTTCCGGTAGTTTCAGCACCCAATGAAAAGCAAAGAGAAAACACTAAGGCAGCTAAAGATTTAATCAGAATAAAGGCCAGAGAAAAAGTCATCCTGTTTCTCTTCCATTCAATAGTAAGAGTGTCTAGACACTGCCGACTTCGCTCTGATCTTCACACTAACTGCTGGCGAATGCATTAAATAGGATGTTAACTGTGGTTTTATGAAAATTCTCTTTAATTCATCAGCTTTTGTTGCTGTAGGAGATTTTGGAGGGTGACAAGGCTGGCGTAATGTACCTGTTTGTGTTTCTCTGCAAAGTAGAAACCTAAAACAGGAAGTGATTCAGGGGACAGAATGACTAAGACCATTTTAAACTCAAGTTGAACTGAGCATTTTGCTGGGACCAAGACTTGATGCTGCAGCCAAGGGTCCCAATATCCTTTATACTAAATCTCCATGGATAGCCCTGCCCCACCATATATGCTCCTAAGGACAACACAGTCCAGCCAAACTGTCCTTCAGTCATAGGAGTTTGGTTTAGGTCTTTGTTCTTTACTTGCTGTGCAACCTTCAGCAAATTATTCAACTTCTCTGAATCTCTATTTATTTGTAATATACCAGACTGTTTTGAGCATTAAATGAGAAAACTGTTTGCAAAACAATTCAGTGATATAATGGACTGTACAAATGCTATCTGGGGCCGGGTGCAGTGGTTCATGCCTGTAATTCAGCACTTTGGGAGGTCAAGGCTGGCAGATCACTTGAGGTCAGGAGTTCAAGACCAGCCTGGCCAACGTGATGAAACCCTGTCTCTACTAAAAATAAAAAAATTAGCCAGGCATGCTTGCTTGAACCTGGGAGGCGGAGGTTGCAGTGAGCCGAGATCGTGCCACTGCACTCCAGCCTAGGCGACAGAGCAAGACTATGTCTTAAAAAACAAACAAACAAACAATCAAACAAACCAACGCTATTTGGAGTTGTTATTCCCAAACTGTGCCTCTACTATGGGAAAAAAACAATAGCTAGGATTTACCGGGGGCTTTCTGTGTACTGAGAACTGTTGTAACTTGCTTAATCCTTGCTATAACTCTTTTACAGGAGAAGAAACTGAGGCCTGGAATTTGATTAATTCTTTCAAGGTTACCCAGTTGGTAAGTAACAGAGCTGGAATTTGACCATGGTCATCTGGCTCCAGAGCCAGCACTCTTAACCACACTTCCTATGAGGAAAAATTAAAGTGGATGGTGATGGCTACAAGATGGATTTCAGTTGCATAGAAATAAGAACCTCCTACCTCTGTTGAAATCAGAATACATATACATCCCTTCATTCACTCTATGAATATTCATTCACTCCATGAACCTACAAGGTTTTTAGGTCAAATTATTAGTTTAAATAAGAACTACAGGCTGGGCGCAGTGGCTCACACCTGTAATCCCAACACTTTGGGAGGCTGAGGTGGGTGGATCACTTGAGGTCAGGGGTTCAAGACCAGCCTGGCCAACATGGTGAAACCCTGTCTCTACTAAAAATACAAAACTTACTAAAAATACAAAATACTCGCTTGAACCCAGGAGGCAGAAGTTGCAGTGAGCTGAGATTGTGCCGCTGCACTCCAGCCTGGGCGACAGAGCAAGACTCCGTCTCAAAAAAAAAAAAGAAAGTCAGTGCTCTTAACTAATGTAGTCTTGTCAACCCTATAAGGCCCTTCACGGAAAACCATTGACTCTTGGAGCCTGGGTGCCCTCTGTCTGTGACAGTGCACTTCCCTTTTCTACTTCTTTTTTCCCCTGGTTTCCTAGACTCCCTACTATCCTCACTGGTGAGGCTTAACCATAGGATGGGGACCTTTGGCAAAATACTGTACAGCCATTTCTACGTAGGCATGCTTTTAACTTTTATTTTAATCGAGCTGTCTCACATGCTGTAAAATGCACAAATCTTAATCGTACAGCTTGGTGAAATTTTGATATGTTACACCCATCTAACCACCACCCAAATCAGGATATACAATATTTCTAGAAAGTTCCCTCATGCCCTTTGCACTTAGTATTGCCCCAGAGATAAGCACTATTCTGACGTCTGTCAACATAGAATCATGCTTCCACCTTAGCTGTATCCAAATATACTTGCTCAACAAAAGCAAAAGGATAAAAACACCACTTTAAATAGTGTAGGTGATCATGTCATTCCACCCAATGGGCGTCTCTCTTGGAGTGGGTGTGAATGGCAGACATGGATCTGCTATTCCGTCTGTTGGTCTTTTGTTCTCATGGCTTTTTAGGATGTGAGCATCTTGTGCCACCAAGTATGTTTCTCATATTTGTGGATTTTAATTATCACACAACATGGCCCCTAAATCTAAGCTAGTTATTACATATGGTGCCCAACCCTAAGAAACCAAATCCGGTGCTGAAGGAAAGACTGGCTGTGTTGGACTTCATGAAAGATGGTTTGTTTGTCTCCAACCTGAGACCTTATTGTGGGATTTTTCAAGGGGAATTTTGGCTTCTTTCAATTTTCACACAACACGCTGGCTTTAGAAGCTAACCCTTGAGTAGACACAATTTTAATGTGGGCAGAACTCAAGTGTGGGTAAGTGGTTATATTAAATTTAGTGACCTGGAATACTTCTGGCAACATGGTGGACTAAGCTGACTTGTGTGAGTCCTTCCTGGTAGGAATACAGAATTGATGGAAATATAAGAATTTTATCTAGGGGAGCGCTGAAGAAAGGGAAACCTGCAAATGTCAAAAATGAGGATAGGCCGGCCGCGGTGGCTCACGCCTGTAATCCCAGCACTTTGGGAGGCCAAGGCAGGCAGATCACTTGAGGTCAGGAGTTCCAGACCAGCCTGGCCAACATGGCGAAGGCCTGTCTCTACTAAAAATACAAAAATTAGCCGGGTGTGGTGGCACATGCCTGTAATTCCAGCAACTCAGGAGGCCGAGGCAGGAGAATTGCCTGAACCTGGGAGGGGAAAGTTGCAGTGAGCAGAGATCAAGCCACTGCACTCTAGCCTGGGCGACAGAGCAAGAATCCATCTCAAAAAAAAAAAAAAGGAGGACAAATTTAAGCTAAATGGTGGCATGTGAGCTGAAGCCATGACTACTCCTGGGGCTTTTGCACGGAAGCTATAGAGCCTGGGGGCCAAAGTTTTAATGCCACAGTGGCTTTAGGAAGGAGACCTGGGCCCAAGGTGGAATTGAGTGCTCTGGAGCCTTGAAGGTCTGACTTTTTCATGAAAAGGGGCTAGAAAAACTTCAATAGTTGGAGAAATAGAGAGGAAGCTTGACTTGACTGGAAAAAAAGTTACCAGCAAGAACTTAAACACATGGGATTGTACCATATGTGGTTGTGGAATCTGTATTTTTTATTACTTATGAGGTATGAGACCCTTCAACCTGAAAAATTAACGTAAAAACTGGTCTAGTACTATGGAAACCTCTACTGCAAACACAAAATCATTCCATAGGCATATTTCAACAACCCATACCTAACAGCACTCCCACAGTGAAAATGACCTCTGAAGACGAGTTCACAATGAAAAACTCGTCTTCAGGAAACCATTCCAAGTTGGAAATAATAAAACCATTTATAAGAGACTATAAAAATGATATATTTAAAATGATTAAGATGTCTTAGTTTAGGTTCACAAGAAAAAAGAAAAAAAATGGTTAAGAACTAAAGATGATATAAAAAATGTAAAGAAAGATGGAAAAAGAATAGGTGGACTTGAAGAGCGCTGAATTGAAAGGAAAAATAATCATTAAAATTGAAATCCAACAAAAGAGTTAAATGACAGATTAGACATAGCTAAAGAGAGAATTAATGAGCTGGGAGACAATGATAGTTAAAATTTGTTAAGTGCATACATAGTACATGCCATTGTTCTGTGTACTTTATTTGCATTAACTCATTTACTCCTTAGAACAAAATTATGAGGAGGCATTATTATGATCATCTGAATTTTATAGACAAAGAAACTAAATAGCAGTTTAAGCCACTAGCTCATGGTCACATAGCTGGTAAGTGATGGATCTGGGATTTGACTCCAGGCTGTCTTGGGTAGCCTTGAGTCTGTGTTTGCAAGTATTATACTATGGGAAATCACCAAGAGTAGGCACTAAGCGATAAAGAGATGGGTATATGAAATAATGGTGAAGAAGTATCAATGGCACTATTACATCTACACAGAGGGACTAAGGGAGAGGCAGTATTAGAAGACATAAGGATTAGATGTCCTTTCAGACATCTTCCAATCCTTAGGTTCCAAGAATTTGTGACCAGATCACCATCGAGGGCAGAATATTCAAAGGAGGGTGGTATACCCTCAGTTTTCACTGTAGTCTACATTGGTGTGCTGGTAAATGTTTACAGTGATTTAAAAAGAAAAGAAAGCTGGGCACGGTGGCTCACGCCTGTAATCCCAGCACTTTGGGAGGCCGAGGCAGGTGGATCACGAGGTCAGGAGATCGAGACCATCCTGGCTAACAAGGTGAAACCCCGTCTCTACTAAAAATACAAAAAATTAGCCAGGTGTGGTGGCAGGCGCCTGTAGTCCCAGCTACTTGGGAGGCTGAGGCAGGAGAACGGTGTGAACCCGGGAGGCAGAGCTTGCAGTGAGCCGAGATCGCGCCACTGCACTCCAGCCTGGGTGACAGAGCGAGACTCCGTCTCAAAAAAAAAAGAAAAAAGAAAAAGAAGAAAGAAAAGAAAAGAAGCCCTAATTTGTAGCATTTGCTGATTCCTATGGTGTGAATACTTCTACCATGACCAATTTCAAGCTACCAACATGATGCCACTGAACACGGAGTTTGGAAGAAATGAACATGGTTAGGACTCTTGAGTCAGTATAGCCACCTTCCGAACACCACTGCCTTTGGCATTCATTTTATTTTAAACTCTGTTTGTTGTTGCTTTTTTATTTTTCAGATACGGCCTCTCTCTGTTGCCTGGGCTTGAGTGCAGTGAAGCGATTATGGGTTACTGCACTAATGTTTTAAAAAACACTCATGGATAATTTTTTAAAAAATGTATTTTCGTCTGTGCTTGGTGGCTCATGCCTGCAATCCCAGCATTTTGAGAAGCCAAGGTGGGAAGATCACTTGAGCTCAGGAGTTTAAGACCAGCCTGGGCAACATGGCGAAACACTG
The DNA here is from genome assembly GCF_028885655.2 of Pongo abelii. NCBI lineage: Eukaryota > Metazoa > Chordata > Mammalia > Primates > Hominidae > Pongo > Pongo abelii. Next base: position 146,348,053 of record NC_071992.2, on the reverse strand, counting down.
TTTCTACAAAAAATATATAAATTAGCTGGGTGTGGTGGTATGCACCTGTATTCCCAGCTACCTGGGAGGCTGAGGTGGGAGGATTGTTTGAACCCAGTTGGCAGTGAGCCAGGATTGGTCCTCTGCACTCCAGCCTGGGCCATGGAGTGAGGCCCTGTCTCAAAAAATAATTAATTAAAATTTAAAAAATAAAGTAAAATTTATTTTTTATAGAGGTTGGTCTTGAATTCCTGGACTCAAGTGATCCTCCTGCCTCGGCCTCCCAAAGTGCTAGGATTACGGGCATGAGCCACTGCGCGTGGCCTATTTTAAACTTTGATCTCTGGGTTTTGCATCCAGGGGTGGAATTTTTAAGGAGTAGTCATGTCATTTATGATATCACAGGGGCAAGAAGAGACAATGGGACAAGAGTGAGCTCTGCCTTTCTTCTTTTGTATTTAAAAACAAAACAAAACAACCTTTTGTGGCTGTGGTTGGAGAAACTGGCATACTCTTTCTACTACTGATGAAAGTGAAAATTAGTACAACTTCTTTGGAGGGCCATTTGGCACTGTCTACCATTTTAAGTGCACATACCCTCTGATCCTGCAATTCTGCTTCAAGGATTTTGTCTTATAAATTCTGTTTCCTATAGTTATACATGTGTATGAAGATGCATGTAACATATATTCATTGCAGCATTGCTAGTAATAGAAAGACTGTGGAAGCAACTTAATGTATGTCAATAAGGAATTGATTTAGGCTGGGCGCAGTGGCTCATGCCTATAATCCCAGCACTTTGGAAGCCGAGGTAGGCAGATCACTTGAGGCCAGGAGTTTGAGACCAGCCTGACCAACATGGTAGAAACTGTGTCTCTACCAAAAAATACAAAAATTAGCTGGGTGTTGTGGCCCACACCTGTAATCCCAGTTACTCGGGAGGCCGAGGTAGGAGAATAGCTTGAATCTGGGAGGCGGAGGCTGCAGTGAGCCAAGACTGCACCACTGCACTCCAGCCTAGGTGACAAAAGCAAGACTCTGCCTCAAAAAATGAACAAACAAAACCCCAAAACAAAAAGTAAGGAATTGATTGAATGTATATTCTTTTTTTTTTTTTTTTTTTTGAGACAGAGTCTTGCTCTGTCACCCAGGCTGGAGTGCAGTGGCACGATCTCGGCTCATTGCAAGCTCCGCCTCCTGGGTTCACGCCATTCTCCTGCCTCAGCCTCCCAAGTAGCTGGGACTACAGGCGCCCGCCACCACGCCCGGCTAATTTTTTGTATTTTTAGTAGAGATGGGGTTTCACCATGTTAGCCAGGATGGTCTCGATCTCCTGACCTCGTGATCTGCCTGCCTCGGCCTCCCAAAGTGCTGGGATTACAGGCGCCTGGCCGGAATGTATATTCTTAAAGTAGATTGCTCCGCCACTGTTTAAAATAGTAGGTCATATCTGCTAAGAAGGAATGATTTTCAGGATATATTCTTAAGTTTAAGAATGAAGCAATTTGCAGGAAAGTATATGTGGTATGCTGCCAGATGTAGGAAAACAAGAAGAGGGTATAAGTGTTTATACACACCCACCCACACACATACTCATGCTTGATTATGCCTAGGCGATTGCTGGAAGGACACACACACGCACACACACACACAGTGTCTGGGGGAATTCTGTATACCTCTTGGAAAAGCTTAGGGGATTGTGGGTCTTGGGTGGGTGGAAGATATCCTGCTATATGTCCTTTTATGTTTCTTTGAATGTTTATAGAGGAGATTTAGCAGGTCTTCTTGGTGGGGTTGCATATGGCCCATGGGAAACCAACATTTATTGAGCATTTGCCAAGCACCAGGCCATTACCTGTGTTATCTGCTCACAGGTAAGACAGATCACACAGGTGAGGATGTGAGGATGTGTCCTCACACATCCATAACACTGGAGTTCTCTCCATTGCCTGCTGATACTTGGACTACAGAGCTGCCCAGTAAATGTGTGATAAATGATAAATCTCATTTTCTTTTCCTTTTTCTTTATTTCTTTGGAGACAGACTCTTGCTTGATTACCCAGGCTGAAGTGCAGTGGCATGATCACGGCTCACTGCAGCCTCGACCTCCCAGGCTCAGCCTCCTGAGTAGCTGGGACTACAGGCATGTGCCACCATGCCTGGCTCATTTTTTTCATTTTGTAGAGACAGGGGTCTCCCTGTCTTGCCCAGGCTGGTCTTGAACTCCTGGGCTCAAGTGATCCTCCTGACTTGGCCTCCCAAAGTGCTGGGATTACTGTGTGTGAGCCACTGTGAGCCACTGTGTGAGCCACTGTGCTTGGCCCGATAATCCCATTTTCAAGAAAATGGTTGGTACCTTTGTTGTGCAAAGTCCTGTGGTGTGCAGGTAGGGGAAGGGAAATTCCGTGACGGCCTGCAAGGTGTTTTGGAAACAGGGGTAACCCAGCTGCTTCATAGAAATCTGAGTTATCTGAGAGGCATCTTAACTTTGTCTCTCCTGACACTAGTCCCTGGCACCTCTCTTGAGTCCACACGAAAGTATTCAGTCAGTACTAATTTTTCCAACTGTAAGATTCTTTGTTCTGGAAAGCTGTAGCTTGTGTTTATGGACCACATGAATTGCTGATGTATTTAGAAACAACAAAGGCAAGGAGAATTTGTCCTGCAATGTCCTCGTTTCCTGAATTATTTTATCTTTACAACTTTCCCGTTGAGTATGCATCATCAAAGGTCTAAGAGACAACAGCTTCTGTTCACTTAAAAAGACTGACCTTTAGGGGTCTTTCTTCTCAAAACAGATTTTCCCAGAGGTGCTTTTTATTGTTGTTATTGTTGTTTTCTGCAATCAGCCACATTTCTAACCCATCAGGAAATGTTTTATAGAACCAGAGGCTTTCTCTCTTCCCCTTCCCTTGATCATCTGGAAATAAATTCAGTAAGTAGGTTATTCATCTTGAAAGGGCTGTTTTGATGCTGTTGTGATGTGATCAACACACAAATGGACAAGAAATCCAAATGGTCAAGAAGACTGGAATGAAAATTTAAGCGTATGGAATCAAAATCACAAAAACTGACCTGGGTAGTATTTAAGAGCGTTCCATTATCTGCACAATTCAGATGAAACACTTGCAAGTGAGAGTTATTTGACCTTAGCACTTTGCTGGTCTCTTGAGACAGTATTTTGTAGGCTCAGAGAGAGCTGTTAAGAGCTTTAAGTATCATCGCCCTTCTGTGCAATGTGGGATGTAATGGTTTTAGTTTACTGTAAGATGAATGTGAATCAACAGTGTTATCTGACTCCTCCAACTAGTAATTCCATCTTCACTGCCTGAATAGAGAGAGGGAATAGGTTTAATCGCCATTGCTCTGTGCGGCCTTCCTGGACCCAGGTGCTTTGCTGTGCTCATATTGCACTGTGTAGTATTTAATTAAAGCAGTTATCTTATTGGCTTTAAATAACTGTAGTTGTTTGTAGCTATCTCCACATCAGCCTGTGAGTGCCTGGAAGGATGGTATGGATCACCTTGCTTCATCTGTGTATAGCCAGCATGCAGCATACACCACAGCACTTCGGATTTCATTAGTCAGGATTCTGTCGACCTTGAAACAGAATCTCGCCTCGAACTGGCTTCCGCAGAAAGGGGATTTGTTGGTTTATGTAATTGAAGAATCTAGGAATGAAACATAAGGCCTGGAGGATCCAAGGCTTAAAGTGTTGCCAAGGCTTACACAGTTTTTCACCATCTTTAACGCTGCCTCCCTTTTCTTTTGGATTGTGGTCCAAAATGGTTGTCAGCGGTTCTAGCAGGAGGTAAAAAAAGGCCACTGTTCCAGTAGTTCAACAAGTCTTAGAACTGAATCCAACTGTCTTTCTGATTGGTCTTTTCTGTGTAACATGCACAGCCCTGAACCAATCGCTGTGGCAGGCAAATGCGACGCTCTGATTGGCCATCTTGGATCAAATGCCCTCCCTCTGAGGGAGATTGGGTGCAGCCTGCACCTGCTCAGGTACAGAGACTGAGAATGAGGGAAAGCTTGCAGGTTTCCAGGGAAATGCGGGTACCGTTTGTGAATGGTGGGTAGGCAAAAGCCAAGGATGTCCAATATAGTAGGTTTTTAATCAGTGTTTACTCAGTGAATGAATTAACAGATGAATGAGCAAACAGGAGCGTGCTGCTGATTCTGCGAGCTGGTTATGCAATACCCCGAGTGGGGTTTTAACAGATGGAGCCTTTGCAGAGGGGAGGGATAGAAGAGGGCTCTGAAATCAAGTCATTTAAGGATACCATTAAATTAGCTGAAATATTTAACAAGAAATAGGAGACAGCGGAGACATATGATAGCTGTTTCCAAACGTAAAGAGCATTCATAGGGAAGGGACATTTTCTGGGTCCCTATTTTATGCCATAGATGCTGGGCTAGACACTTTAATTGACATCACCCCACGTTTATTTTTATTTTATTTTATGTTATTTTATTTTTTTGAGACAAGCCCTTGCTCTGTGGCCCAGGCTGGTGTGCAGTGGTATGATTCTAGCTTACTGCAGCCTCAATCTCCCAGGCTCAAGCAATCATCCTGCCTCCCTCCTGAGTAGCTGGGACTACAGGCACACATCACACCTAGCTAATTTTTTTTCTTTTTCTTTCCTTCTTTCTTTTGTTCTTTCTTTTTTTTAAAGCAGGGTCTCACTCTGTTGCCCAGGCTGGAGTGCAGTGGCGCAATCATGGCTCACTGCAGCCTTGACTTCCCAGGCTCAGGTGATCCACCTTAGCCTCCCCGAGTAGCTGGGACCACAGGCAAGCACCACCATGTGTGGCTAATTTTTTGTATGTTTAGAGAAGGGGTCTCCCATGTTGCTCAGGCTGGTCTCGAACTCTTGGGCTCAAGCCATCCTCCCGCCTCGGCCTCCCAAAGTGCTGAGATTACAGGCACGAGCCACTGCACCTGGCCGCAATTAAAAATTTTTTATTTAATCTTGATAATTGTGTTTGTTAAAGAAACTAGCTCAGAGAGTTTAGGAACTTGCCCGAGGTCATAGGCCTGGGCTCTGACAAGGCCAGAATTCAGTCTAGGTCTGCTAGTTTCAGAAGCCCCTTGCATTGCCTGGTATTTGATTTAGCTGCTGCATAGCCAGCAGTCTGTACTAAATAATAGAGTTTTGCCATAGTTCTTTTCTGAGATCTTGATTTCATCAATATTTGTTTATCCACTCATTCATCTTCACTCATGTACTCAGGAAATATTCCATTGATTGCCTACTGGGTACCAGAGATGGACCAGTGAATGATTCAAGCCCCTGCCCTCTTGGAGCTTACAGTCTGGTCAAGTTCCATATTACTTCTAAACGGTTAAACGACAGCCTCTAAGGTTGTACAGATCTATGATAATGGGAGTTGCACGAGTCCCACCCCTCTGTAAGGAGGCAACCAGCAAAACCAAGAAGCTGGATGGCCCAGTTTTATCTATGCTGTCTGCCTAGGATGCTGCTCCTAAAGGGACGGATGGATGTTGAGGTATGGGAGGCTTAGGGTGTACCTCACCTGTTCTCACCCTCCCTGGGCTGGCTCTGCTGGGTGATCTGGGCTGTGTCCCACCACTCTGTCCATATGATGACTCCTGTTTCTGAACCCCAGAGCAGAACCCATGGAATGAAGCAGGGTTAGCTGAACAGGGGGGAAATAAATATTTCTTGAATGAGACCTCCCCCTGGTTCTTTGACATGGCTCCTCCTGCCCAGGGAAATAGGTATTATTGTCCCTGTTTTTCGGGGGAAGAAGCCGAGGCTTATTTAGAGTCATGATTTGAGCCCAGGCCTGTCTGATGGCTCCAAAATCATATGGGCTTCCTCTTGACCCTCCTTTGATCCAGGTAGGTCTGGAGAGTAGGGCTTTCAAAGCTTCTGAAATGTGAGGTGATTCGTAAGTTTCCTAGTTTCTTTCTTTCTTTTTTTTTTTTTTTGAGACTGAGTCTTGCTCTGTCGTCCAGGCTGGAGTGCAGTGGCGTGATCTTGGCTCACTGCAACCTCCGCCTCCCAGGTTCAAGCAATTCTCCTGCCTTGCCTCCCGAGAGCTGGGATTACAGGCATATGCCACCATGCCCAGCTAATTTTTGTATTTTTAGTGGAGATGGGGTTTCACCATGTTGGTCAGGCTGGTCTCGAACTCCTGACCTTGTGATCCGCCTGCCTCGGCCTCCCAAAGTGCTGGGATTACAGGCATGAGCCACCATGCCCAGCCTTTTTTTTTTTTTTTTTTTTTTCTTTGAGACGGAGTCTCGCTCTGTTGCCCAGGCTGGAAAGCAGTGGCTTGATCTTGGCTCACTGCAACCTCTGCCTCCCAGGTTTAAGTGATTATCCTATTCTCCTGCCTCAGCCTCCTGAGTAACTGGGATTACAGGTGCCCACCACCATGCCCAGCTAATTTTTGTATTTTTAGTAGAGGCAGGGTTTCGCCATGTTGACCAGGCTGGTCTCAAACTCCTGACCTCAGGTGATCTGCCCACGTTGGCCTCCCAAAGTGCTGGGATTACAGGTATAAGCCACTGCGCCTGATCGTGATTTGTTAAGTTTCATTTCATTCATTTATTTAAAAAAGTACTTACGGAGGGCCTGTGTACAGAAACTCTGTTTGGCCCTGGGTGACCAAGATTGACCAGGGTTTCTGCTCCCAGGGAACTTAAAGTCTGAGTTAAATAATTGGAAGTGGTGCAATCTTTCATTCAGTGATTTATTCAGCCATGCACCAGGATGTATCAGTTAGATGCTTTGAATTGCAAGTGTCAGAAATCCCAGTTCAAATGGGATAATTGATAAAAGCGGTTAAGTGGCTCACATAACCAAAAATTGGAGAGGTAGGATAGGTCAGGGCTCCGTCTTCCTTTCCTTGTGATCCTCCCAGCTCTGTACTTCTGTCTGTGGCCTCTGTTCTCAGGTTGACTTCCTTTATAGTCGTGAGAGAAAAGAGCTACCATCTCTCCCTGGAGCCACTGAACAAACTTTCTGAACTTTGTCCTGATTGGATCATTTCAGGACATGCATTCATCTTTCAATTAATTGTGGTGGGAAATGGGATAATACTGACTGGCTCAGACCATTCAGGACCTGCCCTTGGAATTGGAGGTGAGGTGTGCTTGACTGAAGAATGCCTCTTGATGGGGAAGGAGTGGAGTAGATGTGGTAGGATTGGCATACAAAGATGGGTAAAAGTATTATCTCTTATTAGACACTCACCTTTTTCTTATTTTTTAAAATATTAATAATAGAGATGGGGTCTTGCTAAGTTGCCCAGTCTGGTCTCAAACTCCTGGGTTCAAGCCATCCTCCCACCTCAGCCTCCTAAAGTGCTGGGATTACAGGCGTGAGTCATCACACTGGACCAGAAACTCACCTTCTCTAGTACGGTTCCTGAGAAGGGCGTTCACCTAGTCTTAATTGAATGCTAGGTACTCTACATGTATTTTTCAGAGTAAATTCTCATAATATCCTTGTCAAATAAATAAATATTTCCAGTTTGCAGATGAGGAAACAGGTTCAGAGAGCTGGAGTTGCTTGCGGGCAGTCACACACCAGACACACCTAGGAGGCAAGTGGGGTGTGGCTGTGGCTGTGGCTCCTACACTACTTCCTCTGCTTTTTTGTGATGGGGGTAGAGAAAATAAATTGTTAATAGAGACCCTAAAAAGATTTGTTGAATGACTTTTCTACAATAAGCAGGGCCTTGGGAGTAGTTACTGCTTTTCATTTCAAGCTTTTATTAGAGAAATCCTGCCTGCCTTTTTTTTTTTTTTTTTTTTTTTGAGACAGAGTCTCTGTCGCCCAGGCTGGAGTGCAGTGCCATGATCTCGGCTCACTGCCATCTCTGCCTCCCAGATTCAAGCAATTCTCTGCCTCAGCCTCCCAAGTAGCTGGGATTACAGGCGCCTGCCATCACAGCCGGCTAATTTTTGTATTTTTAGTAGAGACGGGGGTTTCACCATCTTGGCCGGGCTGGTCTTGAACTCCTGACTTCGTGATCCACCCGCCTCAGCCTCCCAAAGTGCTGGGATTACAGGCGTGAGCCACCGTGCCCAGCCTCTTTTTTTTTTTTTTAAAGTGGTAGATGGGAGGAAAACTCTGCTTCCAGGTTCAGGTAAATAACAGAAATTGAATGAGCTCAAGAGAAAAAGCAGAACCATTGTCAACTGACAATGTCTCCAAAGAGATGATTGCATCAGATAATTTCACAGAAATGGTTTCTTTCTCCTTTTGACTTTTCTGCCCGAGGTTGCCATTAGGTTTTAAAGTAATAGAGTAGCCATTATGTAATTGTATACAATGCTTCCTTCCCTTGGGCCCATGTTAACTTGTGTCTTCAAAATACAGAATTCAGTTTTTTTGGTAAAGAGTTTATGTAAAGCCAGTGTGATTCCTAAATTAAACTGCCAAAATGAGGGCAAACAAGCTGGGTTTTCTGGTTTTCTCCAGATTCTGCAGAGACGTAACATCCGACAGATCAGGAAGATGATTTGCCAAAAGTCATTTGTGTGCTGGTGCAGAATGTTTTCACATTGCTCTGCCTCCAGTGTGTGTGTACACACTTCACTGCCCAGTGGAAAGGCCCTCTTTTCTTCATAGGTCCCCCAACCTCACCTACTTCCATTCCACCCCAGCAGATACAATTTTATCCAGGGAGAAATTAATAATTTTTTTTTTTTCCAGAGACAGAGTCTCACTCTTTGCCCAAGCTGGAGGGCAGTGGCACGATCTTGGCTCATTACAACCTCCATCTCTCGGGTTCAAGCGATTCTCATTCCTCAGCCTCCCAAGTAGTTGGGATTACAGGTGTGCGCCACCACGCTTGGCTAATTTTTTTTTGTTTTGTTTTTTTTTTTTTTTTGAGACGGAGTCTCATTCTGTCGTCCAGGCTGGAGTGCAGTGGCGTGATCTCGGCTCACTGCAAGCTCTGCCTCCCAGGTTCACACCATTCTCCTGCCTCAGCCTCCCAAGTAGCTGGGACTATAGGCGCCCGCCACCATCCCTGGCTAATTTTTTGTATTTTTAGTAGAGATGGGGTTTCACAGTGTTAGCCAGGATGGTCTTGATCTCCTGACCTCGTGATCCACCTGCTTCGGACTCCCAAAGTGCTGGGATTACAGGCATGTGCCACCGCGCCGGCCAATTTTTTGTATTTTTAGTAGAGACGGGGTTTCACCATGTTGGCCAGGCTGGTCTCGAACACCTGACTTCAAGTAATCCGCCCACCTCCACCTCCCAAAGTGCTGGGATTACAGGCGTGAGCCATCGTGCCGGCAATAAAAAAATTTGAAATTCAAATGGTGGTTGGTGACAAGTTGATAAATACGGTTTTCAGCTTAGATGCTGTGCTTTTTGAGTTCTTGTGTCTGCTTTTCTTCTAGGTTATTACTGATGATAACTGATTTAACTATCCAAATTTCTACCACATTGTGTGCTGTGTTTTAAGTCTTGGGGACAGAGAATTGAGCAAAGTACAGCCTTAAGTACTGATAGCCTTTAGTGGCCTTCCTCTAACCAGATTTCCCCTAAGTCTGTCCACATTGGTGTCATCTTTGGGTGCTGATTTACTCGGGGCCAGGCAAACTTTAACTGGACTTGGGGAAAGGTATGAAGTAGAAGTAAATAGAACATGAGAAAGGTCTGAGGATAAAATGCAGAGGCTTAGGCCATGCACGGTGGCTCATGCCTGTAATCTCAGCATTTAGGGAGGCTGTGGTGGGAGGATTGCTTGAGCCCAGGAGTTTGAGATCAGTCCTAGTAACACAGCAAGACCCTGTGTCTACACACACAAAAAGAAAATAGAAAAGAAAAGAACAAAAATCAGCCAGGCACAGTCGTGTGTGCCTGTAGTCCCAGCTACCTGGGAGTCTGAGGTGGGAGGATCACTAGAGCCCTGGAGGTCAAGGCTGCAGTGAACCATGGTCATGCTACTGCACTCCAGCCTGGGTGACAGAGCAAGAGCCAAGAAAGAAAGAAAGAGAGAGAGAGAGAGAAAGAGAGGGAGAGAGGGAGGGAGGGAGGGAAGGTGGAGGGAGGGAGGGAGGAAGGAAAAATAGGCTTAAACGTCAAGTAAAGACGGAAAAAGAAAAAAGAATAGGCTTAACTGTCAGGTAAAGACCAGAAAAACAGGGCTTCTGGGCTCATTGTGACCCTGCAGGGGTGATCAATTGGTTTTCATTAGGGATGAGATTCAGGGGCTCTGTTACCACAGCATAACCCAGCTCACCCTAAGTGATATAACCACTACTATCATACAGGGAGCACGATTCATGGAACTTGGGAGCAGGTGTGTGTGTGCGCAAACACAAAGACATGTATGTGTATATATGAATCTTGCTGCCTCTTGAGGCTGGTTTCCAAACTTGTCTACACTTTGGAATCACCTGGCAATCTTTTAAAATCCCAAGCCTAAGGTCATACACTAGATGAATTACTTCATAGACTCTAGGGGTGGGACGCAAGCATTAGTTTTTTTAAGCTCTCCAGATGATTCTAATGTTCAGGACAAGTTAAGTTCAGGAATCACTGCTCTGTGAGAATTATAATATCATTATTATTATTATTTGAGAAGGGGTGGGGATAATGGAAGTGACAGTGGTAGTAGCCATCATTATTATTTACTGGCTGCTACCTATATGCCAGGCAGCATTCTGGATGTTTTACAAAGATAATCACTGATTCTCACTGTGCTCCACGAGACAATTTTGTAGGTTGTTGGAGAAGGAAAGGAGAGGGTCATATCTTTCAAACTTACGTAAGCCACAGAGTTGGCTAACCAGATTGTCAGGTGAAAATGAGAAAGATGGGGCTGCTGGGCTTACCTTCTTGACCCCAGAGGGACCATTGTGGTCATCCTTAGGGATGAGATTTAGGTGTTCTTTGTTACCACAGCATAACCTATCCCATCCTGGTGGATGCAACCATCCTTTTAATAACCACAGTGGATTCAGGCATTGGTGCTCAGAAGCACATTTTGCAACATTATAAATTGAGGGTGAGTTTATTTTGGCTTGTGGCTTGGAAAGAGAAAAGAGTGCAGTAAACCAGGCTATTAATCTTGGGTTTGTTGGTTCATCTATCAACACCACTTTGTATATGTCTCAAGGAATCAGATTTAATAAATTAATAAAATGCTGCCTTGTGTTTTTGTAGCACTTTTCTCAATGGAATAGACAGTGCTATGCAAACCTCTTACTGTTGTTAGTCTTTTTGATACACCATAGAATGCCTGTAAGAGGTAAATAGGGCTGTTACCATAAGGTAAAATGAGGAAATAAGTTACCTTGAAATGCTTATCTAATATCTCTATAGATTTCTGATGTCTGTAGAGATTTCTGATGGGAGCCTTGATGTGTAGGTAGGAGTTTGGTTGGGAAATGTGGGAGTGTTGTGGAAGGTGTTCCTAGCAGAGGAACAGCATAGACAAAGGCAGAATAGTAAGAAACAGTATTTACATGAACTCTGTAAGCAGGTTAGTGTTGTGACCGAGAAAGATATCATTCCTCACTATTATGGATGATTGGAAAATCTCATAAAGCCTGCATTTCCACTTATTTCTTCATCATGCAGCACATACTCCTTTTTTTTTGAGACGGAGTTTTGTTCTGTCACCCAGGCTGGAGTGTAGTGGCACGATCTTGGCTCACTGCAACCTCCGCCTCCCGGGTTCAAGCGATTCTCCTGCCTCAGCCTCCCGAGTAGCTGGGACTACAAGTGTGCACCACCACGCCCAGCTAATTTTGTGTTTTTAGTAGGGACAGGACTTCACCATGTTGGCCAGGCTAGTCTTGAACTCCTAAACTCAAGTGATCCGCCCACCTCAGCATCTCAAAGTGCTGGGATTATAGGCGTGAACCACTGCACCCAGCCACAGCACATACATCTTCTAACATTTTGCAGTGGTGGAAGAGATTTGTGTGTTGTGTGTAGTAAGGGCCGAATAAGGACAGCAATTAATTTACGTACTTTTACCCTGAAAGATCACACCAGATACCATACCAAATGTTGCACACTGCTTGTTAGTATAGATATTTCACAGGACTTTACTGATGCCTCAGTGATGTAGACTAACCTTTGGAAATAAAGACAGTATAGACATAAATCCCTCTAATCTTCCCCCTGGGTCCAGAGTTCATGACTGGGGGATTGTGCCCCTAGGCAAGTTCCTTTACCATTTGGGCCCTGCATTTTCATAAGCAAAAATATTAGATTGAAGGTGAATTCCAAACTTTCTCCCACTTCTAAAATTAGTTGATTTCATCCAGAAACTCTGATGTAGGCACTTATAAGTACAAGCGGCCTATTAAATTAAAAAACTAGGCCAGGCGCAGTGGCTCAAGCATGTAATCCCAGCACTTTGGGAGACTGAAGTGGGCGGATCACCTGAGATCAGGAGTTCGAGACCAGCCTGGCCAACATGGTGAAACCCCATCTCTACTAAAAATACAAAAATCAGCTGGACACTGTGGCAGGCACCTGTAATCCCAGCTATTCGGGAGGCTGAGGCAGGAGAATCGCTTGAACCTGGGAGGTAGAGGTTGCAGTGAGCTAAGATCATACCACTGCACTCCAGCCTGGGGGACAGAGCGAGAGTCTGTGTCAAAAAAAAAAAAAAAAAATTAAAAAGCTAAGTAAATACTGAAATGGACTATAGACATTTTCTCCAAGTCTGTGGGTTGAGATAAGACCAGAGCTTGGGCAAGTTAACATTGTTGCTCTCTTCTGTGTATTACAACTTTGGGAGAGGGATGCATTCTCATTAAACCTGTGTTCTAACATGAAATCAGCACCAGGATTTTAGAACGGAAGCTTGCTAAACCAGTTACACTTCTTCTTAACTGGACCATTTTTTTTTTTAAGGCTTATGCAATATCTTTCCTTCTGTAGCCTTAAAAAGTGACTGTGAGAACCTAAGCTCTTTCAGACTTTTAGTTTATGTTTGACTTTTTCCTGTCATTCTGTCTAAATCTCTGTATTTCAAATACTAGGTTACACAGTAGTGACCTGATCATTTAGGCTAATTTTGGGTGAGGGTTCAATCTTACCTCCTTGTCTTGCTTATCTGATTCCCTGGTTCCAGCTCTGTGACCATGCTGGGGATTCACAGTAGCGTTAAAACCTAGGCCTGTGCTGATTCAGGCTGGACCAATGCCATCTCCTTGACCAGCTGCAGCTGTTTGTTGAGTGCATGCCTTGTGCCAGGCTCCATGCTCTCACTGGGGATATAGTGGTGACAAAACAGTGTGGCCACTACCGTCCTGGAGCTCACTTACAGTGATGGTGTGTGCTGTAAACAAGAAGCACAGAGGTTGAGAGCACCTGCACAGGGGATCTGACCTGGTTTGCTCAAAATGGCAAATGCATGGCCGTGATGAGGAACCCAGGCAAGCAGCTGGGGGCTGGAGGCATTAAGAGCAGCAAGTGATCTCAAGTACAAGCTGGGACCAGGTGAAGGGGTCAAGAGTCCACTCATGAACAGCACTAGGGTCCCTGTTACTGGATAAAGTGCAGGACAAGCCCTTCCCTGGACATCTCCCTGCCCCCTCTCCCCTGACCTTCCCAAGCTGGAAGGAACTCTTCTAGCCCTTTAATTTTACAGGATATATCATCCGTGTCATTTATTTTGCAGTTGTGTGTTGGTTTGTATTGGAGTAAGTAGTGTGCCTTTCATCCCCTGGAAGAAAAGTCTGTTTCCTACACTCTGTGTTCCCCCAAGTAGGTGGCCCTAGATGAAATGCTTGATGGATCAGTTGGCTAATGAAAATGCCTGTGGCATTCAGTTAGTCTTAGAATGTGGGCCTCGTTCTTCTTGCCTCCAAAGCAGCAGATCAACAGAAGGTTCAGAATGAAGAACAGTAACACATAACAGTTCCAAGTGTTCCTTTGTGCTGAAATTTACCAAAGCTTCTGTGGATTGAGGCAGTTAATGGGGGAAATTCTATCAACCTAGGAGTAGTTTAATAGATATTAGCTTGGAATTAAAAGTTCAAGGTAAATTGTCTTTCCTTTATCTACTTACTTTTCTTTCTGCCTGTGTGATTCTATTTCCATTAATAGAGTAACTACCAGCCATGAGCCTTCTGTTTGCTTTGGCCCCTCCTATCTTTCCTGATTTTTCTCCATCAGGTTCTCTCCCTTGGCCATGTGTGCTTCCTTTTCTCTTCCATCTTTCTCCTGTTCACACTCTTCCTTTTTAAAATGCCATCTTTTTGGACAAACAAAATGGTTCAAAATGTTAAAGGAAAATGAAAAAGAATATTATTTCATTCCCACATTCATCTTGTTATCACTGAGTTTTACCTTCTCTGATCCTCTCTATCATTTCTCCATGGGGTACATATTTTATATTAATTGTATATACAATTTTGCATTCTATTATGTATAACTTTATTACATATTTATTATATACATACATATACATGTAATATACATAATTATAAATGTAATTTTTGGCCGGGTGCGGTGGCTCATGCCTGTAATCCCACCACTTTGGGAGGCTGAGGTGGGCAGATCACCTGAGGTTGAGAGTTCGAGACCAGCCTGACCAACATGGAGAAACCCCATCTCTACTAAAAATACAAAATTAGCTGGGCTTGGTGGCACATGCCTGTAATCCCAGCTACTAGGGAGGCTGAGGCAGGAGAATCGCTTGAACCTGGGAGGTGGAGGTTGCGGTTAGCTGAGATCGCGCCATTGCACTTCAGCCTACACAACAAGAGCAAAGCTCTGTCTCAAAAAAAAAAAAAAGGTAATTTTTGCATTTTATGATATATGTAGTTTTGTACTTTGTTCTTTTAACTTAATATTCACATTTTTAAATTCAACGAATGCTAACTGAGCTCCTACTATATGCCAGACATTGTTCTAGGGGCTGGGGACACATTCGTGAAGAGACCAGCCATAAACTCCTACTGTCATGGGCTTAGGTCTAGTTCATGGAGAAAGACAATACACATAGTACAAATGATGTTAGGAGGTGACAGATGTTATGGAAACAAAGAGTAGGGTGAAAGAAGATTGGGAATATTAATTTATAAAATGGTTTCTTGTGTTTCTACCATTTTCTTTCTTTTTTTTTTGAGACGGAGTCTCACTCTGTCACCCAAGCTGGAGTGCAGTGGCACAATCTTGGCTCACTGCAACCTCTGCCTCCCGTGTTCAAGCAATTCTCCTGCCTCAGCCTCCTAAGTAGCTGGGATTACAGGCACGTGCCACCACGGCTGGCTAATTTTTTGTATTTTTAGTAGAGACGGGGTTTCACCATGCTGGCCAGGCTGGTCTTGAACTCCTGACCTCATGATCCGCCCGCCTCGGCCTCCCAAAGTGTTAGGATTACAGTCATGAGCCACCGCAACCAGCTGTTTCTACCATTTTCTTATGTCCTCAGTTGTATGTTGTCCTTGAGGTTGATGGATTTTAATTTATTGAGAACCTTAGGACTATATAACTTTATTATCATTTTTTTTGCTTTATTTTTCTTTTGAGATGGAGTCTCGCTCTGTCACCCAGACTGGAGTGCAATGGCACAGTCTCGGCTCCCTGCAACTTCTGTCTCCCAGGCTCAAGCGATTCTCCTGCCCCAGCCTCCTGAGTAACTGGGACTATAGGCTCCCGCCACCACACCTGGCTAATTTTTGTATTTTTAGTAGAGATGGGGTCTCGCCACGTTGGCCAGGCTGGTCTCAAGCTCCTGACCTCGAGTAATCTGCCTGCCTTGGCCTCCCAAAGTGCTGGGATTATAGGCGTGAGCCATTCTGTCTGGCCAGGACTATGTAACTTGAAATCATGAGAAGACGTGGGAGTCATTGAGAGCAAACCCTTCATTTCTGAGGTGAGGAAACAGGTCCAGAGAAAAGAAATGACTTACTCAAAATCATACTGCCCCCAAGTAGCAAAGCAGGGGCTTACATTGTAATTAAAGTGATTTTCATTAATTCTAAAGATGGTTCTTTCAGAATCCTACTATGCCCTTTCCCTACAGTGGGAAATTTAATTTGTGTCTGGCTTTTATTATAAATAATGCTGCAGTGGGCAGCTTTATACAAATAGCATCTTAGTGAAAGCAAGTCTGTTAATAAAAACAACAATAATAATAAATAATAGAAAATGTTAATATTTACTGAGCTCTTAAATTTTCTGTGCCCTGTGCTAAGCACTCTACATGAAATAATTTACATCTGACAATGAGTACCATTAGTTTCTTCATTTTTTTTTTTCTTTGAGACGGTCTTGCTCTGTCACCTAGACTGGAGTGCAGTGGCGCGATCTCTTCTCACTGCAACTTCCACCTCCTGGGTTCAAGTGATTCTCCTGTCTCAGCTTCCCAAGTAGCTGGGATTACAGGCGCACGTCACCACGTCTGGCTAATTTTTGTATTTTTAGTAGAGATGGGGTTTTGCCATGCTGGCCAGGCTGGTCTCGAACTCCTGACCTCAGGTGATCCGTCTGCCATGGCCTCCCAAAGTGCTGGGATTACAGGCGTGAGCCACAGCGCCCGGACACTTTCTTTATTTTATAGATGAGAAAATGAAGGGATTAAAATTTAAGCCTGACCAAGCCCAGGGTCTGACTGTCAGCTTCTATCATATACAACTTTGTGAGTTTGAATATTAAAACAGCAATCGTCAACAAAAATGGCCCAAACTCTCAAATTAAAAGAAAAAAAAGCAAATGTCAAAAGCCAAGATAATCAGGTACATACATTTATTTAAGAGTTTACCAAACATTTAAGTTTTACCCAAACTTTTACTGATTATGTTTCATATGTAATTGTTGCTTTTTATAGCCAAAGACAGTTGGAATTGGCAATTTCCTAAGTTCTACCTATTATTGTAGTCAGTGCTCACAATAACACAGTGATAATTGTGGCTGTCTTATAGATGAGTAGTGTAGTATTATTATTTTTTAAGATGGAGTTTTGCTCTTCTTGCCCAGGCTGGAGTGCAATGGCACGATCAACCTCTGCCTCCCGGGTTCAAGCGATTCTCCTGCCTCAGCCTCCCGAGTAGCTGGGATTACAGGCATGCGCCACCACGCCCGGCTAATTTTTGTATTTTTTTTTAGTAGAGACAGGGTTTCTCTATGTGTAGGTCAGGCTGGTCTCGAACTCCTGACCTCAGGTGATCTGCCCACCTCGGCCTCCCAAAGTGCTGGGATTACAGGCATGAGCCACCGTGCCCAGCCTTAGTGTGTCATTTCAGGTGGCGCTTGGACACTGAGGGATTTAGTTAATGTTTACAGAAAGGAAAACGGGGTGGGGAAGCAAGGCAGGTGTAATGATTTATGCAAAGCAGGGAGCTAAGACTTGGTCTAAAATCCTGGTTCACCTCCTCGTAGGTAGGTAACCTATGGCAAAGTACTTGAACTGTTTGTCTCTTCATTTTCTCATCTGAAAACAGGGAAGTAATAAAATATCTTTCATAATGTTGTAAGGATTGCATTATAAATGGTAGAAATCACTTTCTATAATACTGGCAGAAACTAAGCAATTGATCAGAGATATTGGTGGTAATAGTTCTGTCATATTTCACATTAAATCCTTTTGTCTTCTAATGATAGTATTTCTGTAAAACAACAAATCTTTTTTTAATGGCATTGATAAATTAATATAGTTTATCGATCTTTTAAAATGTCATTGAAAATTAATGACTATGGACACAAGAATTCTCTTTTTCTTTTCTTTTGAGACACGGTCCCACCCTGTCGCCCAGGCCAGAGTGCAATAGTGCAATCACGACCCACTGCATCCTTGATCTTGTGAGCCAAAGCAATCCTCCTGCCTCAGCCTCCCAAGTAACTGGGACCACAGGCTCACACCACTGTACTCGGCTAAGTTTTCTTTGTTTTTACATTTTTTTCTACATACAGGGTCTCATCATGTTGCCCAGGCTGGTCTCAAGCAATTCTGGGCTCAAGCAGTCCTCCCACCTTGGCCTCCCGAAGTGCTGGGATTACAGGCGTGAGCCACCACACCTGGCTGGAATTCTCTTTTTCTATAGGCAAAGATTTAATTCTGATGGTATGCTATGTAAGGTGGGTGGAAAAGCAGAGATGAACTAACCTCTCCATAGGTTTTGGGGTTACAGTGGGGCGAAGCTCAGAAATCAACAACCCACCCAGCCGTTTTTCTCCCTTCCGTTCCTCTGGAGCCATCTATGATTTTATGGCATCTTGTCCCTTCCTTCAGGTGGCGCCCTCCTGTGCCTGTGCCTTTTCCTGATGGAAGGAATGGGACTGTCAGCTAAACATGCCAAGTGAGCAGTCCTTCGTGCTGCTGAACCACACCAGGGGCTGAAAGAGCTGTTCGTGGAAGGGGTGGCACATTCTGAGCATGGCCTCTTGGATTTTTTTGCAGCCAGTGAGTCTGTAAATGGAGCCATGGGCTTGGTCTGCAAACTGCTTACAGCATCAGTCAGCATGGGAGGGGGGAACAGCCTATCCCTTGGGAAAAACCTCTCCTCAAGGGTAGGGCTTGGGAAGAAGTGAAGGCATGCAGAAAATCTTTTCCTCTTCTCCCTATTCAAATCTTGGCAAGAAAGCACACTCTTCATTTCTGTTTCCTGTATCAGCAGCACATTCCCAATTTGAACTTCAAGGCATCGTCCTTGCTTCGTCATACGTCAGCTTTTCCGGCTGCAAACAATTTTGCTTCTCTAGTTGACGAGGACTCTAATAACTCCAGGTGGTGAATGGGCGGTGGGGAATACAGTTCTGTAGAAATACAGCTCTAAAGCAATACAAACACAGAGGGAAAAAATGGGAAGCTTGGCAAGGGGGAAGTGCTGGAATAAAGCATTTTACCTTTATTGATATTGAAGAAACCTCCCTTCAGCTGAACTTCAGAATCATTCAACACTTCATGGTTTAGCTGCACAGCAGAGTATTATATAGCCTTTAACAGTGATGTGGCTGATGTTCCTTTATTAAGGAAGGTTGATAAACTGTGAGGTGAAAGACAGCAGATTACAATTCAGTAAATGAACCATTTTAATAAAATGTGCTGCCTTTATATAGATATAGACAGGAAAAACATTTGGAAGGGTATCCACTTGGTGTGGGTGGTTGGATCTTGGGTGTTTATTTTTTCTTTCATTTGCTCATATGTATTTTCAATTTTTTTTGCTGCAATCAATATGTATTACTCATATAATCAGGGTGAATAGTGCATCGGGGCACCTCATTTACTGCTCGGGTCCTCCCTTTTTTTATCCATTCATTCAACATATTTAGGGAGGCTCTCCTAGGGGCCGGGCACCATGGCAGGAGCTGCAGTAGGCACGGTGATAGCTCTGTCTCTGCCATCACAGCTGACATTGTAACAAGAGGTGGTTTTTGGTTGTTTATTTCTTTGGGTTTTTTTTAGTTAAAACATTTTTAAGCTGAAAATGTAAAATAATTAGAGGCTGGGCATAGTGGCTGACACCTGTAATCCCAACACTTTGGGAAACTGAGGCAGGAGGATCACTTGAAGTCAGGAGTTTGAGACCAGCTTGGCCAACATGGCAAAACCCCGTCTCTACTAAAAATACGAAAAAATTAGCTGAGCATGATGGCGTGTGCCTGTAGTCCCAGCCACTCGGGAGGCTGAGGCAGGAGAATCACTTGAACCTGGGAGGTGGAGGTTCCAGTGAGCCAAGATCGCACCACTGCACTCTAGCCTGGGTGACACAGCGAGATTCTGTCTCAAAAAAAAAAAATAAATAAATAAATTAAAAGAATTAGAGTTTGTGATAAGCGCTGTGAAGGAAAAACACCATTGACATGCTAGGGAATGAGTGAAGGTAGGTGGGATTCACCTTTGGAAGGGTGATGGGGGGGTTCACCTTTGGAAGGGTGATGGGGGGTTCACCTTTGGAAGGGTGATGGGGGGTTCACCTTTGGAAGGGTGATGGGGGAACTGATTTGAATCTGAAGGCTGACAAACAGCCAAGTGAAGAGACTGGAAAGTGTACTCAAGGTACAGAAGGGAACAGCCAATGTGATGCAGTGGGACCCTTTTTTCTTCCTGCAGGTCACCTGAAGGGCTGGGGAAATGAGACTTGGAGTTGCCCCACTTGTGAGAAATATGTTAGATTTGCAAATGTGATGGAGGCTCATAGATAAACCTTATAACTCGGGGGAAATATGGCCCTAAGGACAGTTTTATGGCTCCTATGAGACTGGTTAATGTTTTGCCAAATAACAGGAAGGTGTCAGTTTGATTGGTTGCCTTCTTACTTGGGTTCTTTTTGAATAGCGGCTCTGATGTCATCTTTCAATGCTGGATGAGCTTCTAGCCCTTCCCAGGGGATTCTCAGGCCTCTGTCCCCTGTCCTCTTCCCCTTTCTTCGTTAAATATCCATGGAGTCCTCAGCCCTAAGGCAACACTGGAGTCCCTGACTATGGTGGAAATGTTTGGAGCTGTCTGTTTTCTAAAGGATTCAGTGTTCATTCATCCTGTGAAAAGGAAGAGAGAAACAGTTGATAGAACTCCCTGAATGTTCAATTGAGGAGTGAGACTGGATACAGAGGCAGCAAAAACTATACTCTAGGTGCTGAAGCGTATTGAAAGATGTCTTTGAGTGAAGGCTGGCAGCAAAATATAGAGTCTTCTCTAAGGACAATTGGGCAATAACAAATCAGGAACCAAAACATTTTCAGATCCTTTGACCCGGTAATTACAATCCAGGGAGCTTATGCTGAGGTCAGAGTTTTTTTGAAGGGAAAAACAGAGAAAACAAAATGTCTCTAACAAAAGTTAACAGTCAATAATGACATAGTGCTTTGGAGCTTTGAAAGTATTTTCTTATACAGTCTTCATGAGAGCTTCCCAACATTTCTGAGAAGTAGATTGTCTTATCCCCATTTCACAGATACGAAGCAAAGATCAAGTGAGTGGGTCTAGTTCACTCTGGCACATTCAGGACCTGAGAGCTCCAGCTCATGGATGGCTGCTCAGTGGGTTTGGTCAGAAACTCAAGGTACAGCTGGGTGCAGTGGCTCACGCCTATATTCCCAGTACCTTGGGAGGCCAAGGTGGGCGGATCACCTGAGGTCAGGAGTTTAACACCAGCCTGGCCAACATGGTGAAACCCCGTCTCTATTAAAAATGCAAAAATTAGTCGGATGTGGTGGCTCATGCCTGTAATCCCAGCTACTCACTCAGGAGGCTGAGGCAGGAGAGTCGCTTGAACTCGGGAGGCGGAGGCTGCAGTGAGTGGAGATTGTGTCATAGCCCTCCAGCCTGGGGCGACAGAGCAAGACTCTGTCTCAAAGAGATAAATAAATAAAAATAGAAAAAAAAGCAACTCAAGGTACAGTGGTGGGAGTCAAAAAAGCATAAGGAGAAAACCAAGACTGAAAACGGTTATTGAGCTTAGTCTGTGCCTAGTTCAGTCCCCAGCATTTTACAAGTTTTCTCTGAGTTAACACAACAAACTTGTGGGGGAAACTGAGGCTTTCAGATGTTGAATAACTTGTGTAAGTTGTAGAGCAGGTTTCAGAGCCTGACCAGGTTACATCCAGAGCATAGAGGTGGTTTCAGCTCTGCTGTGTTGCCCTCTGCATTCACAGGAATGCTTTGTAGAAGGAGTGAATACATGAACACATGAATGAACAAATGGATTAGGGAGTTAGGACATGAAAACCAGCTTCTGTGGAAACCTGGACCTCAGGCTCCCCATGGATGACAGGTTCTTTTCCATAGTTCTGCATTTTCTACCTGCAATACAGCAATGCGGTTGCCCAGGCCCCTCCCAGGAGAGTTGCAGCTTCCCCGGAGGCCACACTTCTCCAACACCTTTTGCCTAAAGGCTCTTTTTCCCTAAAGGCTCAACTCATCCCTTGCAAAATACCCAAAGCCAAATGAGTCTAGAGGGTAAACCAGCCACACAGGATGTGGACCTTTAGCAACTGAAGGAAACTGAGGTATTTCAGTATGATGAAATACTCTGTAGTCATTAAAATGATAGATGTGAGTGTGTAGAAATATGAAAAAGTATTGGGAAAGAGTTGCACTTATCTGAAGAAACCAATGAAAGCAATGTGCATTTATTTATTTATTTTTGTTTTTTATTTTTTTGAGACAGAGTCTCACTGCATTGCCCAGGCTGGAGTGCAATGGTGGGATGTCGGCTCACTGCGACCTCTGCCTCCTGGGCTCAAGCGATTCTCCTGCCTTAGCCTTCAGAATAGCTGGGAATACAAGCGTGTGCCACCATGCCTGGCTAATTTTTGTATTTTTAGTAGAGACGGGGTTTCACCATGTTGGTCAGGCTGGTCTCGAACTCCTGGACTCAAGTGATCCACCTGCATCGGCCTCTCAAACTGCTGGGATTACAGACGTGAGCCACCGCGCCCAGCAAAGCAATGTGCATTTACATGGAGAAAGATTGGAAGATAAGAGGAATGAAAACTGTGTAAAAGTATTGATATCACATGGTGTCACCATCCAGTTTGTCTGCTAAGCCAGGAGCCTCTGGGTCATCCCGACAACCCCAGTCTCCTCTTCCCCCAGATTGAACTTGCAGATTCTGCATCAGTTAGCATCTTAATTCCGGTGCCTGTTCTTCATCCTCGCTACCAGTTTCCTTGAGCAGGCTCTCCTTATCCCTCTCCTGGACCCCACAGCAGCCTCTTAACTGCTTTGCTGGCCCTGTGTTCTCTCTACCACTGTAGTCCATATTGGACCCTGTGGTCAGAGTGATCCTGGTATAAAACATACCTGATTATGTGTCTCCCTTGGTTAGAAGCGTCTCTTTACTTGTTGTTGCCTTCAGAAGGCAAGTTCAAATTTCTTAGTATGGTGTATGATGTCCTTTACAATCTCAGTGTGTCACAGCACCCCCACAATCCCTGCCAACCCTTGGCCCCCTGCGTTTTCTCCTTGGCCCTTTCCCCTTCCCTTCAAGACCAAGCTAAGAGGTCTCACTTTTTTTTTTTTTTTTTTTAAATGGAGTCTCACTCTGTTGCCCAGGCTGGAGTGCAGTGGTGCAACCTCTGCCTCTTGGATTCAAGCGATTCTCCCACCTCAGCCTCCCGAGTAGCTGGGATTACAGAGGCGCGTGCCACCATATTCGGTTAATTTCTTTTTTTTTTTTTTTTTTTTTTTTTAGTAGAGATGGGGTTTCACCATGTTAGTCAGGCCATCTCGAACTCCTGACCCCAAGTGATCTGCCTGCCTCAGCCTCCCAAAATACTGGGATTATAGGTGTGAGCCACTGCACCTGGCCAAAGGTCCCATTCTTTTTGAAGCCTTCACAATTGTCCCAGGGAAAGCTGGTTCCTCTACCCTTCTGAATTACAACGAGTCATGCTTTGTTTTAAGTGCAAGATGACAGCCTGTCCTTTCACTAAACTCTCAGCCCCTCTGGAGCAGGGACTTGGTGTCTTACTCTCCTTCTTCCCAGATCCTCAGCTTGATGCCTAGGACCGACACAGTGCGGGGCGGGGTGGGGGGGAGTGAATCAATGATTGAGTGAAACCATTTATTCTCTATGGTGTTTTAAAACTGATTTAATAATAAATAAAAATTTCCAAGAAAACAGCACTGAAGGAAAGCCACAGGACCTTGTGAAATTTAAAAAAGTAGACAGAGACAATGCAGTGTCCATAGAAGCTGTGGAGTTGACAGATTGGGTTTGAATCCTGGATCTGTCACATACGGAGTTTCGGTTGCCTCATTTATAAAATGGGCCTGATAATAGTACCATATAGGATGGTTGTGAAAAAGCAAAAGAGGAAAACAAGTCAAGAGCTTAGAGCTTAGTACAGTGCCTGGCACATTGTAAGGACTCACAAAATACAGCTAGCCACAATGCTTAAATCATTAAGAGACTAGTGCTCTTATGTAAGCCCCTTTTTTTTTGCATCCTTTTATTCAATTTTTCAACATAAATCTTTGAAAGCTTTGACCTCAGCAAAAATGTGATCACATTCATGCAGAATGACGAAGAAAAGATTATAGAAGAATAAATTCAGCATTTCTCACAGGAGTCTTGTTTTCTGAGCCAGCTCCCCCTTTTAGGGAATTCCCACGTGGGGTAATGGAAGAACTTACTTGTGAGTTCTTGTACATGGCAGGAATGGGCCCAGGGCAGCTAAGGAGAAAGGTGCATCTGAGAGGGGATTCCATGTTCCTCACAGGACTCATTGTATGTTGTTATTATTATTATTTTTTGAGACACGTTTCGCTTGTCATCCAGGCTGGAGTGCAAAGGCAAGATCTCGGCTAACTGCAACCTTCACCTCCTGGGTTCAAGCGATTCTCCTGCCTCAGCCTCCTGAGTAGTTGGGATTACAGGCGCCTGCCACCACGCCCAGCTAATTTTTGTATTTTTAGTAGAGACGGGGTTTTACCATGTGGCCTGGCTGGTCTCGAGCTCCTGACCTCGTGATCCACCTGCTTCGGCCTCCCAAAGTGCTGGGATTACAGGTGTGAGCCACTGCACCTGGTCCAGTATTTTATTATTATCACTTCTCAGTGGACTGCTTCTTTGCTGGACTGTAAGCTCCCTAGGCCAGTGTCATGTCTATATTGCTCTCCATAGAGAAAATTAGGACCAGTGGATGAAAATAGTTGTGCATCAGATTTTTGCTTACTGTAAAAGAGGTTCCTCACAATCAAAGGCTGATGATTGCAGTAATGAGCTCCCTGTAGTTGGAGATATTGGAGCTGAACTAGATATTCATGTGTTGAAGATACTATGAAAGATTTCTGCTTTTGGTGGGAGATAGGGTTAGAGGTGTGTGGTTACTCAGAGCTCATATCTAAGGGACTGTGCACATGTATGAACTCCTCCTCCGGTTCACATTGAGGACAGTGGTCCATCTGGACCCAGGTTATCTGAGGTTGGATGTCAGTATGTCAGACAAGTGGACCAAGCTTCTTGGATTATGAGGACTTTTCTATCAGCATCAACATTTGCAAAACATCATCTCCAGCTGGGGGCGGTGGCTCACGCCTGTAATCCTAGCACTTTGGGAAGTTCAGGCAGGTGGATTGCCTGAGCTCAGGAGTTCGAGAGCAGCCTGGGCAACATGGTGAAACCCCGTCTCTACTAAAATACAAAAAATTAGCCAGGCATGGCGGTGTGCGCCTGTAATCCCAGCTACTTGGGAGGCTGAGACAGGAGAATCGCTTGAACCTGGGAGGTGGAGGTTGCAGTGAGCCAATATCGCGCCACTGCACTCCAGCCTGGGTGACAGCGAGACTTCACCAAAAAAAAACAAAAAAAAAAACAACTCCTTCAGTTTCATTGAAATTGACCAGAATTATAATAGCTACAATATAGAACCCCTGAATTCTCCTGAAGTATGATAATTAAGGTAAAAGTCTGAGGCCTAGGAATGTTGCCCTTAGTGTGTCCCTTGAAAAAGCCACTTCATCTCTCCATGACTCAACACGTTTCTAAGTAAATTGGCCCACCATGTTACATACCATTTGGTTTCTACATAACTCAAGAGGAAGACAAAAAGGCTAAGGTAAGGTCTGCCCTTCTGTGTTTTGTGGCAAGGAGTGATTTCTTGGCCCCATACAGTAAGGCGCAGATAGTTACTGGAACCTTAGCTCTTTGACTAGAGCTTCGTTCATACTCAGAAAATCAGAATTTCATGGATAGGCTCCCTGGTTGCATGAAACTCCTGAAATTTTATGCAAACGTGTGTGCATGTCTGTATTTTCCCGGGGGGAAAAATCCATACTTTTACGGTATTTTCAGTTGGGCCTGTGACCCCAAAATGTTCATAATCATTTACCTCCATCTTAGTGATCTGCTCAGCTGTCAAACTGAAAACAACCCTGGGAGAGATAACATTGTCATCTTTTACCCTTTAATGTTAATGAAAAAAAATCAGCTTTATAACAGGATTAGGAGAAGCTAGCTAGATGGGATGTTCTGTTTTTGTCTGTAAAGGGAAAGGGATCATTTATGTTCAAAGAGTGAAAGGAGAATTAGGGAAGTAATTAAGAGGCTGCGCCCTCTGTCACATACAAGTTTCTGCCCACTAGATATTTTTGCCCAGAGTCGACCCCAGAACAGGGGTCTGATTTATCTGAGAGTGTTGTAAGTGGAGTCTAATTGTTGTTCTCAGAATGATCATTTTTCACCTCCCAAGGGCGTCTCCGCGATACCATCGCAGGCGGTAACGGTACAGTCTCCTGGCGCTGGGCGCCTGCCAGGAACACGTGCCGCGCCGGGAATCGCGGGCGAGGCTCAGTACCTGACCCGAGGTGGAGAGGAGCGCCCGCAGCCTAGCGGTTCCAGGCGTGGGGGGAATATGGCAACTTCGCAGGGCTCAGCATCGAGTCCCGAGGTCCAGTTACTGCCATTTCCAAGCCCGCTGACAAGAGGCAGGTCACCGCCACCTCTGAACCTCCGTTTCCCATCTGTACATCTGGAAGGCTGGAACACCCCAACCCACTCAGAAGCTATCTCGGCGCGAAGGTGCTGCCCCTTTAAGGAGGCCGGGGGGTGCAAGGGGGGTGGCCACGCCTCCCTCCTCAGCACGCCGCGCCTGCCGACCACCTGTCTCCGGCTTCGCCCCGCCCCTTCGGGAGGGGCGGGGATGAGGGGCGGAGAAGATAGGCTAAGGATTTACCTTGCGGGGCGGGCGTGCGGCGCATGCGCACGGCCGGACAGGTCCGCGGCGCCCTCACTTCCTGGCATTCCCTCCTCCCCCTCCTCGTCGTTACCCTGTACATCCGGGTCACTTGCCCTCCCCTCTCGGAGCTGCCGCCTGGCTTGTCGCGGCTCCGCCACAGGGGCAGGTGTTGAGGGGCTCCCGGTCCGGCTGCCGCCGCTCCCCCGCTCCGGACCCGGGGCTCCCCCTAGCGCCGCTGAGGAGCCGCCTCTGCGGCTCGAGGAGGGCGCAGGAGCGGGACTGAGAGCGCCTGGAGGCTCGAGCGGAGGGTGAGTGGTTTTTGCCATTTTCCCCTCTTCCTTCACACTCCTAGCTTTCCTGCTCCGCGACCCCATTTTGGCGAAGAGGCGGGTACGGCGGGGCCCGCGCTGGCGCGGGGCTTCCTCCTTCCCAGGCGCGCTGGGCCCGCCCCCGGCCCCGCGGCGCCCGGGGGCCGCTTCCTCTCCGGCCCCGCGGCCCCGGCCTGCCCTCGGCGCTCATTCATTCGGGTCTTCCTTTCTTCCGCCCCCTTCCTTCCACTGGCACCTCCACGCGCGCTCTTGCCGCCCCCTCCCACCTCAGATCCTGCGCCCGCCAGTGACTCCTGGCTCGCCGGCTCGTCCCTTCCCGCGTCGGCGTTGTCCCCTACCCCCCAATCTTGGTTCCCACCACTCCTTCCTCTTCGCGGCCGCTTTTCCTCCTTCTCATCCCCTGTTCCCATCCCCAGCTCCACACCCCCTTCTCCCCCGGGCTTCGCCACGCCTCGCCTCGCCTCGACACCCAGCCCTCCTGGTCCCTGATGTTGAAGTTGGTGTCTTTATCGCTCCCCATCACTTCGCCTTCCACCTGCGCGGCCAGACTTTCCAACTTAGATACTGCGTTGTCCTTTTAATTAATGATCAGCGTTTAAAGTCCAGATTCTCAGTCTTAGGGTGTGGTCTTAGTGTGTTTCCAAACACACAATTTCTACTATAATTACCCAAATCTATAACTGTCAAACTCTAGTGGAAGTGGCAATTGCTGTGTGTGTGTGTGTGTGTGTGTATGTATGTGTATGTGTTTTAACCTCATGGCTATTCTGGGTCATACTGAGTACCTTTTTTATTTTTTTCATGGAAGACTTCTATGATGTATTAATTTCCTCTGAGTGTAAAATTTGGCAGAAAATTATTCTTCTTTCTACTCCTCTGGATTTCTCCTCACATGGTCCCTTGACTGATTTGCAACACTACTTGTTAATACGTTGCTGTAGAAATGTTTGTTGGTGAGACTTTCTTGTCTCATCTGTTAGCAGCATTGTTTGAGTACCTCTATGTGCGAAATACTGATGAAATGCCTGAATCCTTGGAGTACCACAAAGTGCCATTCTGGATAAGACAAAAGTTTTTGGAATTTGCTTACACGTTTTTTACTACTTCTGTGTAAGTGTATTGAGTTTGCCACCTTTTTACTCCTTAATCTCTATGTGAAAAATGTATGTCAATCAATTTTGTGTGTTTTAAGTCTTACGGTGTGGGAGATCGGCATTCCAGAGGAGTGTTTTATATAGCTAAAAGAATTTCAGTCACTCGGGTGTTTGGTGACTTACTATCGCAAATCATTTTAGACTAATATACCTCAAGAAAAACACACTGATCCTTTTAATTCTTTAATCGTATTTAGTAATAGAAGCTTTGTGTCTAGAACTGCTTGATAACTGGGGTTTATTTGATAGCCTGTTTGCAAAGTGTTGCAGTTAACTGAAACTCCCTAATCAGCATTCATAAAATGAAATGACAGCACTTTTTTTTTTTTATGTGACTTTCATATCCATAATAACGAACTCGAAGAGAGGCTCTTAGTCCTAAAGTACACCTACCTGCATGTCATTATGATGATGCTATTGCTGTCAGTATTTATGGCAGCATATTCTAACAGCTTCGTTTTTGGGGAGCTTGGTGTTAAAAAGGTACCTGGCTGTTTGTCCCCGCTTAGGTTTTGGATAACCATTTCAGCAGTAAGATTTCTTAACTCATGAGAGAGAGAGAGAGAGAGAGAATGTGTATTTGCAGAACAGTTTTGCTAGATAATAATCTTTAAGAATTCTTTAAAACTTTAATAGTGATGTAGCTGTTTGTGAGGAAACTCTTGCTTTGTAAAATGTTCTAGGATATATAGTATGAATTCTAGATTATATAATTGGGTAGAAGCTAGATTTTTGTCTCCCAAGAAAGTGGTTGGTTGATCAGAGGGAGGCGTGGTTAGTAAGTTAATTCTAGTTGCCCCAGAAAAAGTATAATTTCAGATGTTGAGTAAAACTAAGTGAATGCAGTTTATTTTTGATAGATTTTTGATTGACATTTAAATTAATCCAGTTTAAAATTTATTTCTCTGAACTCTCCAGGAATAAACGGGTTTTAAAAATTTACAGGTTAAATTAGTGTCCCTCTTGAGATTATTTGACTCATATTTGAAATGGTCATTTATCTTTACATAGTAAATAACAATTGATGGAGAAGTATAGAGGGGTGCTTATTTTACTCCAAGTCTCCATGGGGGAAGATACTGGATTGTCACTTATTTGAGGTTACTTGACTCTTACTAAGTATTAATGCATTCAACTGTGAGAACTTAGAATTTTCTCTTACATTGTTTAAGGAAAACAAGACTATAATAGTTGGAAATAGCTTAGTGGCATACCTCCTATTTTTGGTCTCTTCTTTTCTGTAACTACACCAGAGTTTAGCACAGTGCCTGCCTGGTGCATAGTGGATACTCAATAATTATGTTTTGAACAATTGAGTTAATGGCAAGGTCAAAGAATCTTAGACTGTAACAGCATTTTGTAATTATGTGGCAAAAAATTTTGAAAAAGATGTTGATTGCTCTGAGCTGTAGTTTTTTCAGGTATCTTGTATATTTTTAAGACTGCTGGCTGGGCGCAGTGGTTCACTCCTGTAATCCCAACACTTTGGGAGGCCGAGGCGGGCGGATCACAAGGTCAGGAGATCGAGACCATCCTGGCTAACACGGTGAAACCCCGTCTCTACCAAAAATACAAAAAAATTCCCCGGGCGCGGTGGCGGGCACCTGTAGTCCCAGCTACTCAGGAGGCCAAGGCAGGAGAATGGCGTGAACCCGGGAGGCGGAGCTTGCAGTGAACCCAGATCTCGCCACTGCACTCCAGCCTGGGTGACAGAGCAAGACTCTGACTCAAAAAAAAAAAAAAAAAAAAAAAAGACTGCTATATTGGATTATTTAATTTGCTTTGAGATCTTTGGGTGAGGAAGTATAGACATGATTTTGTGTTATACTTTAGTTCATAGAATGGATTTGTTTGCTTAGAATGGGCACTTGATATGTGTATCTTGTCAGCATTCATGAACAGCAGTGAATTCAAATAATTTCTTGGGCATTTAGAGTTTCTAAAATTATACATAAATGTTCTTGGATGTGTGAACTCATTCTATATTATGATCAGTTCACTAAATCCTGGCTCTTAATTATGCTGTAGTATTGAACACCTACTGTTTGCCAGATTCCTTATAACCATTAGGTTAGTTTTATAACAACTCTGTAATGTGTAGGTTAACTTTTATTTAATTCCTAATTAACATTAGGAAAGTAAGGCTTAGAGAGCTTAGGTTAGAGGTATGCCATTAATCATAATTAAATATTTCCAATTAGGTATACTTGTTCAAGTATGCTCCCAAGTGAGAGATGTTGAAGACTGGCATTTGAACCCATCACGTTTACTTAAATTGTATTTCAGCGTACTAATTTGAGGTCTTATATTTTATATTAAGTATTTGTAAAACATACTTAAAACAGCTCATCTCAAAACTTTTTCTTTTTCAGCTGCCAAGGAGGATGGATAATGTTCACTTGTTCTGTACTCTCCTGTAAGCATATACAGGATTGACAGCTAGCTATAGCTTCACCCCTTTCCCACTTATGCAAGTAATTAGAATGCAAATGAGTCACATTTGTAAACTTTTTAAACAAAGAAATCATTCTTAGAATTTTGATTATTTAAATATAAACATTTCTTGCAACACACCTTCACATCTGGATAATGGTACCATGGGTCAGAATGACTACTGTCAAAGATGTCGTGTGATTTTGTTTAAGTAGAAGACTTAATGCAGAGATATATTTTTGTAGCTATTTAATTCATTTTGAAAAGATTGATCATCAACATTAAGGTACTATTGTATGTGACACTGTGAAGCCTGAGTCCTGTACAGTTATTTTTTGCTAATGCAGTAATCTCTTCTTGGTATATTTTAGTTGATGCATTATGTATGATATATATTAAATTCTAGATTGATACAGACCCTTTCTACTGTGTCTAGAGCAGGGGTCCCCAACCCCTGGGCCGTGGCCTGTTTGGAACCGGACTGCACAACAGGAGGTGAGCGGCATTACTCCCTGAGGTCTGCCTCCTGTTAGATCAGCAGAGATAGCATTAGATTCTCATAGTAGCGTGAACCTTGTGAATTGTGCATTAGAGGCATCCAGGTTTTGTGCTCCGTGTGAGAATCTAACGCCTGGTGATCTGAGGTGGAACAGTTTCATCCTGAAACCATTCCTCCTGTCGCCCTGTCCGTGGAAAAATTGTCTTCCACGAAACCATTTCCTGGTCCCAAAAAGGTTGGGGACCATTAATCTAGAATATTTATTCCTTCCGGTCATACATTGGCATGTCTTCAGATAATCCAAATTAACCTGAATACTACTTTAGGTCAAGCATTTTCAGAAGACACTTGCTAAGAAAGAAATTATGACATAGTCCCGGATGTCATAATGTGACATAATATGTCATACTGTTTCTGGACCAAACTGAGGATCACTCTGCTATTTCTTGTGGTCCAATAACGAGATGCAGGTGAACTGGAGAGGAAGCGAGTTTTTATTTTCTGCAACCAGTTATAGGGAGAAGGCCTGGAAATTATTGCCAGACCAACTCAAAATTACAAAGTTTTCCAGAGCATATATGCCTTCTAAGCTATATGTCTATGTGTAAGTGTGCATTCATCTAAATACATAAGTGATTAACTTCTTTTAATCTATAACTAAGGTCTAAGTCCTGAAGAGCCTCCTCTGGACCCTCAGTAAGTTTACTTAATCTAAATGGGTCCAGTTGCTGGGGGTGATTACCCTTATGTTGTCTCCTGCGAAATCATGAAGGTTTGGGGAATTCCTTCGGACCCCCAGTAAACTTGTTAGTGAAGGCCTAGGGAGTTTCTTCAGACCCACGATAAAACTTGTTTAATGCTAAATGGGTCCTCTTAAGAATTCCTTCATTATTTTGTCATGCTTTAAGGCCTAGGAAAGGCCTAGGCAAAACTCGTGATGGGCTTTTGTTAATCCCAGGCTTTGTTTAAGGGCACTGGCTTTTAATATTTAACTTAACCACTTAGTCAGTACTGAAACAGTTGTTGTGGAGGCCTGCATTAGTGAGACCTGGTCAGCCGCAATATGACATAATATATCATAATATATATTATGACCTATCATATGACATATCATAATGTGATATTATAATTTAAGGATTATTTATGCCATTTCTCTGTCTTAGTGAGGATAGTAGAGAATTGAATGCACTAGTTTAAATGAAATCTGAAATCTGTGACTTGGGGTACACTTTTATAGTTTGTTGACTTGTTGACTTGACCTTTTGCCAAATCCTCTAATCAGTAAAAATCCTCTAATTGAGAGATTCTTCTCATTGTAACATTCTAGTATGTATGGACAAAAACATTGAATTTAATTTGACAAATTTGCTTTATGTGATAATATGAAGATCCTCAGATTATTAAATGGGAATAATGTCCCTCTTACATGCCTCACTAAACTGTTGTGAAATTTTTATGTTAATTTCAATTCAGCATAACAAGGAAGGCAGCATATAATTTTCCTAATGTATTTCTAAGTCAGAGATTATTAAACATAATTTTGTTTTTGATCACCTGGCACAATATGTGGTATATAGATTGCCATTAACTACCCAAGTAGTTATCGAGCACATAAGTGGGGTTATATCACAGTGAATAAATCATTTGTGGTTCTTCCTTACAATGAATAGAAGATACAGAAAGAGTATGAATTCAGTGATACATGTTACATGGGTACCTAATCTTTTTTTTTTTTTTTTTTTTTTGAGATGGAGCCTCACTGTCGCCAGGCTGGAGTGCAGTGGCGCGATCTCGGCTCATTGCAGCCTCCGACTCCCTGGTTCAAGAGATTCTTCTGCTTCAGCCTCCCCAGTAGCTGGGATTACAGGCATAAGCCACCATGCCTGGCTAATTTTTGTATTTTTAGTAGAGATGGGGTTTCACCATGTTGGCCAGGCTGGTCTCGGATCTTCGGACCTCGTGATCTGCCCGCCTTGGCCTTGGGTACCTAATCTTAACTAGTAAAGATAAAAGTCCCTGTTGTAATGTCATCTAAACTCTGACCTGAAGAGTAGACCAGTCAGTCAAGAGGGAGAGTTTACGTGGGGATAGGAAGAGAGAGTGTGAGCTAAAAAGCCTGAAGATAAGAGAAGTCGTGTTAGAAACTGATACTGGTTATAGTATGACAGCAATGGAGGTTGTAAAGGAAGAGTGGGAAAGAGGAAGCTAAAGAGGTGGAGGAGAAGTAAACCATCTGCATGAGTCATGTTAACAAGTCCCATTCAGTTCCAGCTGCAGGCAATGGGGAAACTATTATAGGATCTTAATAGGGGAGAGTAAAATACTCAAGTTGTCTTTTGGAAAGATTGTCGTGACTGCTTTTGGAGAATGTATTAAAGGTGAAGTGAGATTGGATACAGGGAGACAAGTTAAAAGGCTGTTGCTAAAGTCCAGGAAAGAATATTGATGATGTCAAATCTATAAGATGTGATGATTTACTGGATGTGGGCTTCATTGAGCCAGTAGCTTTGCCTCCAGTGGTAGAGTAGGGGATAAAGTTTTCCCCAAAGGGCTAGGTGCCAGCCCTTTTTCATGTAAAGTTGAGATCCTTCTTGGGGCTAAGCCTAAGCCAGGTGTGTTTCACATAAGCATTTTCCATTGATTTACCGCATTGTTAGTCATTGAGTGTAAGCTGACCCAACTCGAAATAGGATCATCAGGCTGGAGACTCCATGAGGCCTCCATGAGTTAGGCATTCAATTTCCACTGGAATCCAGAAGCAAGCTAATAGCTGCTTTTTGGAAGACGTAAACTTGATTGCTGTGTCAGGGGGGCAAAGCGTTCAAAACCCCAAGGGGCACCTGTAGGTGGAGGCTGCCTCCTTTTGCCAAATCCTCTAATCAGTGAAATCATGAGACTTATGGCTCAAAGTGATCCTTAGGATTGTGGGGCCCCAAAGGTACTAGTACACTTTTATACGTACAGCCCTTTCTGATTGGAAAAACCCTCACTAGCTCTTGAGTGAGTCTTTAAAGTACAAGCACATAACACATCAGGTTCTTCTTCTTCTTCTTCTTTTTTTTTTTGTGACAGAGTCTCACTCTGTCACCCTGTCACCCAGGCCAGAGTGCAATGACGCAATCTTGGCTCACTGCAACCTCCGCCTCCTGGGTTCAAGTGATTCTGCTACCTCAGCCTCCTGAGTAGTTGGGACTACAGACGCATGCCACCATGCCCAGCTAATTTTATATTTTCACTAGAGACAGGGTTTCATCACGTTGGTCAGGTCTTGAACTTCTGATCTCAAGTGATCCGCCCGCCTCGGCCTCCCAAAGTGCTGGGATTATAGGTGCGAGCCACTGCACCCGGCTTATCAGTTCTTACTATACATTATGATGTAGAGGCAACAATAAGCACATTGAATTGGTCCAAAACATCCCACCCATAAGTCACATTTATTTTCCTAACCATTGTAAACCCTGCCCAGACCCTGTTAGCTTAATCTGGGTGTCCATCTGACAGGACTAGATAGAATGGTTACCTGGGTGCCTATTTCCAAGAGAACCATAAAATTTTGAGTCTCTCCCTGAACTTCTCTGGGCAAACCTCCTTGTATGTCTGGCCTTCAGTCCATCTTGGGGACCAGGGAGACCTCAGCCCCATTCCTAACCATCTTTCTCATTAAAGCAGAAGAGTTTGGGGGTGGGAGCAGAGAGGGATCAGGGAGTGTGGAGGGGGAGAGAGCAACTTGGTGCTGGTAATCAAGGCTTTACATTCACTTTGGGTCGTTCTCTCGCAGTTTAATGTTTCTGGTCCACTTGAAGCTCTGTAGTTGGCAGCAAGGTCATCATTACTTACACCATTTCTTTTAGTTTAGGGGATTCCTTGGCTCAGCAGTCATAGCCACAGCCTTTCACGTGGGACCATGGGGCCTGTTGCCCTTATTGTTATGATACTCCCGTCCTTCCACCAGCCCAGAAGATAGTGAACAACTACCAGCCCACCATTTGGGTGGCTAATTTCAGCCTCACTTCTCACTGCTCAGTTTCTAAACATTAATTCCACCCTGTTCATTAACAGGTAAACAGGTGGGGGAGTCTTTATTCCCACCTTCTTCCCATCCACCACTAGGATCACTCTCAGATTCCAGGGTATCTTCCCTTGTCCCAGAACTCAGTCTGCAGGGCCTTTATCCTTTCTCTTAGAGAATTATGGCTATGTCAGCATCCCATCCTCTTTCCCCAGAACTGTCAAGAACCATGATAGTCTGAGATTTTATCCTACTTGCAAGCTAATAAGTTATCCTGCCACATTTTCATGGAATCTGGTAGCAGACGTGAAACTCCTGTGTTAAAGATCAAGGGCAGATTATTATTCTCTATAATAGTAGCAGCCAGAGTATCAGCATTTGTGCTGGTTTTCTGAGCCTCAGTCTACAGGATGACATGAAGAGGACCAGGTAGTATTTGTACACACAGTGGGCTATCTTGTTGGAGAGAAGCCCTGAGTTAAGGGAACCCAGATCTTTTCTAATGGGCAATAAGCATGCCTGCCCTTTGCTCTGGAGGGATACATTATATTTATTATACTGAACAGACAGTAAGCATGCTTGTCCTTTGCTCCAGAAGGAGATGCTATCTTTATTTCTCAAGACTGTTCACTCTACAAACATTCTTGAAAAGATAACTCTCTAGAGCAAAGGGCAGCTGGTACCTCTGCCTGTACTGTATGCAAAAGAGATACCTATGAAGCAGCCTCCCCAACATGGCGAAACCCTGTCTCTACTGAAAATGCAAAAAATTAGCTGGGTGAAGTGGCGAGCGCCTGTAATCCCAGCTACTCAGGAGGCTGAGGCAGGAGGAATCGCTTGAACCTGGGAGGTGAAGGTTGCGGTGAGCCGAGATCGCGCCACTGCACTCCAGCCTGGGCAACAAGAGTGAAACTCCATCTCAAAAAAAAAAAAAAAGAAGGTACTTATGAAGAATCATTTCCTAACATATATAAATAATACCTCATTAAATCTGACATTTAAAGAAGTGCCAGGCATACTGACGCACGCCTGCAATCCCAGCACTTTGGAAGGCTGAGGTGGACAAATCACTTGAGGCCAGGAGTTTGTGACCAGCCTGGTTGATATGGTGAAACCTTGTCTCTACTTAAAATACAAAGATTAGCTGGGTGTGGTGGTGCACGCCTGTAATCCCAGCTACTTGGGAGGCTGAGGCACAAGAATCACTGGAATCTGGGAGGTGGAGGTTGCAGTGAGCCGAGATCATGCCACTGCATTACAGCCTGGGTGACAGAGGGAGACTCCGTCTCAAAAAGTTCCTGGCATGTGATAAGAACACGACACATATTATTATTATTGGTGCTGTTCATTTTTTAATCTGTTTTTGAGGGCAAAGTTATATGTAATGACCTTGGTGGAAATTTGAGATTAATTTTCTCAAAGATGAGTTGGTCACTTTAATAACATTTACTCAAAAAGTAATGACTGACATGTTCATACATCTTTCAATTTGAAAGAGATCACAGGGTTTTGAGAATTTCAAGGACATTGAATTTAAGTGAAATATGAGAAAACCATCTTGGGATGCAAGGTATGAGATTAGTTTGCTTTCTTTATATCAAACCACAGTTCTCTACTTCAAATTCTGGCAAATTCCGACAAACTAAATGATGTTAATTAAGAACATTTTCAGGGAGGCTTCTTTCCCTTTATATGTATAGATTTAGGTAAATGAGAGGCTAGCATGGTTAGTGAAGGGAATGTTCAAATTCACAATTTTTCTTTGTTTTTTTTTTTTTAGGGGAGTAGGGCTCCATTTTATTTATTAGCATCTTATAAATTATCCTCCCAGTTATTTTCTGTAAACAAGTCTTGTAAAAATGTTATTTTGAAAGCTAACTTGCTGAAGATTATTTGTTGTATTTGAATTTATTTTGATTTAACTGTTAAATACTAAATGTGTCCTGGTATTTAGTAAATATATTTACCGAGTTTTTTTTCAAAAGTATGGAGAAGTCAGCTTCATTTATTCCATTCATTTGGGTTAAAGCATACATGAATTTAGAGACTTGGAAACTTAAAACAATCTTCTTGCTATGGAGCTAGTTCTCAGTTGCCAGTGGGTAAAAGCAGGTGGATCCCTGAAAATGAGGGATGAAGCATTTTGGAAAGTCTTTTTGATAATTGGAACTGCCTGTATTAAAATGTGAATATAGTTAAACTAAAGCTTTGTCTTTTTATTTATAGAACAGTATGTTGAAGCAGTAGTCAAAATATGTAGCCTGGTTGGCAACCTTTTGAAATGGGTGTGCCAGAGTTCCATTGTGGTATGTGCGATGGTGACAACTGGCCAGTGTTCAGTCTTTGGTATGTGGCACTGACCTCTTAGTAGTCTATTAACATTTTAAATGTGTATCTTTTAAGAACTTAGTTTTAGCAGATTTTCATTGTTCATGCCTTATAAGCAACTTTTAAAAATAGTGTTTTATTAAAATTAAGGTTTTTAAACCATTTTCAGTATGCCTAGTTTGGGTAGGAAGGTAGCCTATGGATTTAAATAATTTAAAAAATATATATAAGCACTTCACAATTCTTCCTAGTTGAGGTCTGCAAGTGGAACTTTTTGTGAAGTTCTTTTACTGCCCCTTGTCTCTCAGATCCCTTCTAGGATCTTGTTAGGGTCTCATAAGTAAGAGATGAATGAACAGTTTTGTTTATTTGTTTGTTTGTTTTTTGAGACAGAGTCTCGCTCTGTCACTCAGGCTGGAGTGCAGTGGCGCGATCTCGGCTCACTGCAAGCTCTGCCTCCCGGGTTCAAGTGATTCTCCTGCCTCAGCCTCCTGAGTAGCTGGGATTACAGGCACGTGCCACCATGCCCAGCGAATTTTTCTATTTTTAGTAGAGATGGGGTTTCACCATGTTGGTCAGGCTGGTCTCGAACTCCTGACCTCGTGATCCACCTGCTTTAGCCTCCCAAAGTGCTGGGATTGCACGCATGAGCCACCGCACCTCGCCAGTTTTGTTTTTAAAAGCATAACTGGTTAACTGTATTATAGAAACTATCCTATGTCATAAAGTAGGACTAAACAGGTACCGGTACCCTAAGACAATTTATTCCAGGTAGTTTTAACCACTGTATCCAGGTTACATTGCACATAAAGTCTTGTAACAAATTCCTGTACCTAATCATGACCCTTAGAAGTATTCCACTAAAAGGTAGAAAGTGAAAATCACTTATATAATGGGGATAAGTGGTATGTGTGCCATTTTGGTATGCTATTTTAATTTATGTTTTCATTTAAAATGTTTTGTTTTCTCACTGGTTTTTGGCTTTGGCATCTAGAGAAACCTAATCATTCCTTCAGTAAACATAATTATGTACTAACTTTTTTTCACCATCTTTTTAAAAACAATTTTATTGAGGTATACTTTATACACCATAAAATTCATCCATTTCAAATGCACAATTCAGTGATTATTAGTAAATTTATTCAGCTTTGCAACCATTACCATAGTCTAGGATATTGTCTGTTAACCCAGTAAGATCTCTTGAAATCGTATTCATCTTCCATACTACCCCCGCCCCAGGCATCCACTTTCCTATCTTCTAGCTCTTACACACCGCCCTTCCCTTCCTCTCCCTCTCCCTCTCTCTCCCCCTCCCTCTCCCTTTCTCTCTCTCTCCCCGTCTCTCCCTCTTTCCCTCTCACACTCTCTCCCTCACTCTCTCACTCTCTCACTTTTGCTTGATTATTCTTTCCTGGACATTTCTTATGAATGGAACATACAGTATCTTTTATGTCTGGCTTCTTTCATTTAATTTGTGGTTCATGCATGTTGAGTGTATCAGTAATTTGTTCCTTTCTATTGCTGAGTAGTATTCCATTCTGTGGATATGCCACATTTTGTTTATTCATTACCAGTTGATGGGTGTTTGGATGGTTCACAGTTTTTGGCTGTTATAAATAATGCTGCTATGAACATTTGTATGCAGATATGTGTGGACATATGTTTTCTTTTGCATAGATGCCTAGGAATAGAATTATTGGGTCATATGGAAAACTTATATAATTTTTAAAGAAACTGCCAAAACCAGACATGTCGGTGCTATTTTATGTCCTACCAGTAGTGTATGAGGATTTCAGTTTCTCTGAATCTTCCCAACACTTGTCATTATCTTTTTGATAATAATTACTCTACTGGGTGGGAAGTAGTATACATTGTGGTTTGAGTTTCCCTAATCACTAATGATGTTGAGCATCTTTTCAAGCCATTTTCTTCTTTTCTTTTCTTTTTTCTTTTTTTTTTTTTAAAGAAAGGATTTTACTTTGTCACTCAGGCTGGATTACAGTGGCATAATCACACCTCACTGCAGCCTAGAACTCCTGGGCTCAAGCGATCCTCCTGCTTCAGCCTCCCAAAGGGCTGGGACTACAGGTGTGCGGCACGAAGCCATTTTTTCCGTCTGTTTTGGTGAAATGTCTGTCAGGTCTTTTTGCCCATTTTTAATTGGGTTGTCTTGTTACAGAGTTGTAAGAGTTCTTTATATATTTTGTATCCAGGTCCTTTGTCAGACACATTATGTGCAAATATTTTCTCTCAATCTGTGACTTGTCCTTTTATTTTCTTAATGGTGTCTTTTTTTTTTTTTTTCTTAAGAGATGGGGTTCAGAGTTGAGGTCTTGCTGTGTTGCCCAGGCTAGACTCAAACTCAGGGCTCAAGTAATCCTCCTGCCTCTACCACCTTAATAATTGATGCTACAGATGTGCGCCACCACACTTGGCTGTTAACAGTGTCTTTTGAGGTGTAAGGGTTTTCACTTGGTAGACTCTAGTTTAACTTTTTTTTTTTTTTCCTGTTAAGAATGGTGCAGTGTGTGTCGTATCTAAGAAATCTTTGCCTAACCAAAGATTATGAGATTTACTCTTGTGTTTTCTTCTAAAAGTTTTTTAGTTTTGGTCCTTACATTTAGGTCTATGATCCATTTTTGTTAACTTTATGGTGTAAGTTACTAAGTTCAACTTTTTGCATGTGGATATCCAGTAGTCTCCGAACCATTTTTGAAAAGACTATCTTTCTTCTACTGAATTGCCTTCATATCTTTGTTGGTAATCAGTTGACCACAAATGTTTGGGTTTTTCTATAGACTTTTATGTCTGTTTCATTGATCTATCATTCTGCTAGTACCACATGGCTTGATTACTGTAGCTTTCATACTGTATTTTAATAATGGAAATTCTTGTAAACATACATGCTCATATTTATAAAAAAAATTGAAACAATATAGAGTAGTAAAAGAAAAAAACAAAAATCACCATCTAGGTAGTCGCTGTTTTGGTGACCATCTTTCCAGCCATCTTTATGCATATATATGTGTTAGATGACTACACATACATACTCTCCACATTTATTCATAGAGACACATCAGTATTTGCCTACGCTCATTGTTCTTGTGTACTTTTTGAGTGAATACATTTATTGTCAGCTTTAAGAGAGAACTGATTATTTTTCTTTCTGCGGGGACTTTTGTAATTTTGTGCATTTTTACTGACTTAAACTTCTCAGCAGACCGAAGCCTCTTTGAGCTAAGAACTATGAGTGCATTTTTCTTGGTAGCATGTTTAAATGGAATTTACTTCTCACTTCATCTGGTAAAAGATGACTTTAAAACTTTTTTTTTTTTTTGGGAGACAGAGTCTCGCTGTCGCCCAGGCTGGAGTGCAGTGGCGCAATCTCGGCTCACTGCAACCTTCGCCTCCTGGGTTCAAGCTATTCTCCTGCCTCAGCCTCCTGAGTAGTTGGGATTACAGGCACGCACCACCATACTTGGCTTTTTTTTTTCTTTTTTTTTTTTTGTATTTTTAGTAGAGACAGGGTTTTACCATGTTGGCTAGCCTGGTCTCAAACTCCTGATCTCAAGTGATCTGCCCACCTCGGCCTCCCAAAGTGCTGGGATTACAGGCATGAGCCACTGCACTTGACTCTAAGACAGTTTTTTAAATGTGTGCTCTATGAATGGAGCACATTATATGTAGAACTTGTAACAAAATTAATTCCCAAATCCAGTTTTAGACATTTAAAGTTTTTATAAATCTGCTCTTGAGTATTAGATTAACTTTTTGGCAGTTGGTGATAATGAGTGTGGAGCCAGTAGATACCATGTGTAGTGATACAGAATTTTATTTGCAATCATGTGAGGACTGATCCCCACTGCAAGCTTAGTTTTATCATGCTAATAAAGGAATAGCCACCTTTGTTCTTTTGCGTTTCAGAATTTGGTCCCAGTTCTTGTTGAAAATATCTCAGGATCTAGCTTCACTGAGGGGTTACAAGGTTGAATTCGCAAATTCTGAAATGTTTCTCTCCTGCTACTAGTGTAGGTCACATCGCATTATTAGGAACTCCTCTGACACCTGCATTTTTCTTGTAGTATGATTTTATATGGTGCATACATGGTTCAACATCATATTTAGAGATGTAACAGCTCTAGGAGACTGTGTAGATTACACTTTTTAAAAGATTGAAGTTTAATCTCTGGTAGGGAGCCATTAAAGGGTTTGGACTTCAGAGTGGCACAGTGAGACAAATTTTAGAAAGAGCAACACACTAATTCAGTGGAAATTTGATGCTTAAAAAAGGTAATGTGCTTAAATTAGGTGATAAACTGGATTGCTTAATGAAATTATATAAATGAAGTGTTATTGTACAAGGTTTTAAAAATTTAAACTTATATTTTTAAGTGGCATAAAGGGACAGTGTTAACAATGGCTGAGTGGTAAGGTTGTGGATTTTTATTTTCATCCTGCTTTTCATGGAAAATTTAGAAAATACAAAATATGAAATAAGGTGCTAAAACGGGTGGAACTCTTGTATTCTGAGTTTGACCCTAAGTCGACAGATGCATATTTCTAAAGTGAGTTTTAAGGACATCATGCAGGTGTTCAAAAGAGAGCCAGAAAATGGATCTTGTGACTTCTAATACATATCCATCTGTTGTTGTAAAAGGTTTCATTCAGAAAGTTGGAAATTGGAAAAGAGTTTTTGACGCATTGTTAGAAATTGGAAAAGTTTTTTAACCCAGTTGTTGGTATTCTAGGAGTCTTTCCTAACCTCTTTCCTCCGTCTTTGTGGGAGGGACGGAAAGTACTCCCCCTCCAGTAAAGATAGAAGGGCTTTATAGTGACCACTTGGGGAGCTTAATATGTAGCTCTTGCAATTTGGGGGACACAGTGGATTGATGTCTGTCTAACTCATACCTGGAAATTTTCAAGGGTGAAGGAGAGACTATCTGCTTTGGCAGCACAGCAAATAAAGCAAGGTTGCTGTATAGATGGACTGCCAGTGCTCCCAAAGTTTTTTGGACTAAGAGATCTGTGTTTCCCATAGATCACATGAGGGCCACCTGAGAGAAGTGAGACCACATAAGGGAAAACCCAAAAGAGTAGGGTATAAGGGGGACAGGATGGAGGCTGGATTCCCAGAGGAGATGCATTACAGGAATTGGAGTGAGAGCTCCCAGCTTTCAAGGAACCCCTGAAAGCATTCCTGAACAGAATCAGCTTTAAACTTTATTATCATTATTATTATTACTATTTTTTAAGATGGAGTCTCGCTTTGTCACCCAGGCTGTACTGCAGTGGCATGACCTTGGCTCACTGCAACCTCCCTGGTTCAAGCAATTCTCGTGCCTCAGCCTCCTGAGTAGCTGGGACTACAGGTGCACACCACCATGCCCGGCTAATTTTTGTATTTTTAGTAGAGGCGGGGTTTCCCCATGTTGGCCAGGCTGGTCTAGAACTCCTGACCTCAGGTGATCCATCTTCCTCGGCCTCCCAAAGTGCTGGGATTACAGCTGTGAGCCACCGCGCCTGGCCTAAACATTTTTTGAGTCATGAAGGTGTCTAAGCTCTCTGATAGCACATAATTGCCTCACCCAGGGTTAGCAAGGTGGAAAGGAGTGGAGTAAAAACGTAGTGCTCTTGTACTGTGTAGGGCTGAGCTGGGAAAGCAGAGAAACTAAATGAGAAAAATTTGACGATTATACTAAAGATCTTTCAGTCACTGCAGCCTCAACTTCCCAGGCCTGAGCGAGCCTCCCACGTCAGCCTCCTAAGTAACTGGGACTATAGGCATGCACCACCACATCTGGTTTTTTTTTTTTAATTTTTTTTTTAAATTTTTTTGTAGAGACAGGTTCTCCCTATGTTGCCCAGATTGGTCTCCAGCTCCTGGGATTGAGTGATCCTCTGTCTCAGCCTCCCAGATTGTTGGGATTACAGGTGGGAGCCACTATGCCCAGCTGGATCTTTCATTTTTAAAAGTCAGGTTGTTTTTATAACTTGGGAGTGACCAAAGTCATGATCATTAGCCTAAATGAAAGTTCAGGGACATTAACTATGGCTACAGAGTAACTTTAAAGGCTACAGAGTAACTTTAAAGTCGTGGACAAAAAATTATTTTTTATAGTTACATCCCACAGGTTCAGCTTGTTCAGTATAATGGTTACAATTGTTTTTCTAATAAACAAATTAACGAGAATGAATTTTTAGAAGAATGTGCTCATGGAGGCATTTTGTTGTGAATAAAGTGGCATCAACTTTGGGATAGGCAGATCTGTTCTGGAAACAGATCTACCCCTTATTGACACTGACCTCTTATTAGCACTGATGTGAGGTAAGTAACACCCCCCCACCTTTTTTCCTTTTTGAGGCAGGTCTCACTCTGTCGCTTGGGCTGCAGTGTGGTGGCATGATCATAGCTCACTGCAGTCTTTACCTGGTTTCAAGCAGTCCTCCCATCTCAGCCTCATGAGTAGCTGGGACAGCAGACACGTACAACCACACCTGGCTGTTTTTTTTTTTTTTTTTGGTAGAGATAGAATCTCACTTATTGCCCAGGCAGGTCTCAGATTTCTAGGCTCAGGCAGTCCTCCTGCCTCAGCCT
The DNA here is from genome assembly GCF_028885655.2 of Pongo abelii. Classification (NCBI taxonomy): domain Eukaryota; kingdom Metazoa; phylum Chordata; class Mammalia; order Primates; family Hominidae; genus Pongo; species Pongo abelii. Next base: position 146,304,136 of record NC_071992.2, on the reverse strand, counting down.
TGCAAAGTGTTGGGGATACAGGCATGAGCTACTGCAGCTGGCCTAAACCAGTTTTTGAAATTCATTTTCCTCATTTACTTTTTGTAAAAAGGTAACATCACCGGTTTTGCAGTGTTTTACAAAAAAAATTATCGTCTATAGCAGAATGCATGGTACATACTAGATATTCACATATATTCGTACTTTTTCCTCCTTAAAGCAAATATTCCCTATTAAGTGTTTTTACTCTTTTTCATGTTTTACTTCTTCAAAATGTATTCCTTAAAAATACTAAATGGAGGTAGGGAGTTTAGTACATAAATGATGTACTATCAAGGATGTAAGAAATGTTTAATCTTTAGTATAGCCAAAAATTATACTTTTGATTTGAAATGTGAAAAGTTTTCAGAAAGAATGAAAAGTAGTTTTACTGACGTGTGAGGGAAGTGTATGAAATAAGAGACTAAAGGTAGACTTGGCCGGGTGCAGTGGCTCACACCTGTAATCCCAGCACTTTGGGAGGCTTAGGTGGGTGCATCACCTGAGGCCAGGAGTTTGAGACCAGCCAGGCCAACATAGTGAAACTCCGTCTCTACTAAAAATACAAAAATTAGCTGGGCGTGGTGGTGAGCGCCTGTAATCCCGGCTACTTGGGAGGCTGAGGCACGAGAATCGCTTGAACCTGGGAGGCAGAGGTTGCAGTGAGCCGAGATTGTACCACTGCACTCCAGCCTGGGTGACAAGAGTGAAACTCTGTCTCAAACATACATACATACATAAATGTAGACTTAGGTGGAGATTTTTTTCTTTTTCTTTTTTTTGAGATAGAGTTTCACTCTTGTCGCCCAGGCTAGAGTGCAATGGAGTGATATCGGCTCACCACAACCTCTGCCTCCCAGGTTCAAGCGATTCTTCTGCCTCAGCCTCCCAAGTAGCTGGGACTACAGGCATGTGCCACCATGCCTGGCTAATTTTGTATTTTTTTTTTTTTTTTTTTTTTCATTTGAGACGGGGTTTCCCCTGCTGATCAGGCTGGTCTAGAACTCCCGACCTCAGGTGATCCGCCCACCTCTGCCTTCCAAAGTGCTGGGATTACAGGAGTGAGCCACCGCGCCCAGCCAGAGAATTTTTTCATTACTGTTCGTAGTAGGAGTAGTTTGGAATGTATAAAACAAAGTAAAGCATCTTTTTTGTTTTTTTTGGAGATGGAGTCTCACTCTGTCGCCCAGGCTGGAGTGCAGTGGTGTGATCTTGGCTCACTGCAAACTCTGCCTCCCAAGTTCATGCCATTCTCCTGCCTCAGCCTCCCGAGTAGCTGGGACTACAGGCGCCCGCCACCATACCCAGCTAATTTTTTGTAGTTTTAGTTGAGATGAGATTTCACCGTGTTAGCCAGGCTGGTCTCGATCTCCTGACCTCGTGATCCGCCCGCCTCAGCCTCCCAAAGTGCTGGGATTACAGGTGTGAGCCATCGCGCCCGGCCTTTATTTGATATTTTTTAAATGATCTTGGTGTTTTGCCATTTTTTCTGGATGTTCTACTTTTATATTAATGTTCAAATTTTATGTTTTGAAACAAAGTTTTCTTTTTAATTATCCTGGGACCTCTTAAATATCTCAAAAAACTGTTCTATACCATCTTTAATTTTTGAATATCTTTATTATCTGTATTTATACTTCAGAGTTATATTTGTAACATAAATTCTGCTTGTTTGTAGGAATGGCTTTAAATTGGGAAGGAAATTACAGTTAGTTTTCTATTCGAGACCAGAATATTCTTTATAATTCATTAACGGGTCCTTGGTTGCAAATAGCAGAAACTGACTAGGTAATTTGGATATAAAAGGAATTTATTGGGATGATGACAGGTAGGTTACAGAATTGATGGAGAGAGTGGGAACCCAGGTTCACAAAATGAGCAATAACCAGAGGCAGATGAGCAGCAAGAAAATACGGCCCAGATTATGTTACCATAACAGTGTGGTTAGTGCACTGTGGCCACTGGTCTCTTACTGTTGCCACTGTGAACCATTTCAAGTGTCCTTGGTCTTTGGATACAAAGTCCTGGGGTGTAGATAAAGTATTTGTGATCTGACCTCTTCCCTGAACTCCATACTTCCGTATCCATCATTGCCTTCTCAACATCTTCAGATTGGTGGCTCATAAGCCTCTCAAATTTAACGTGTCCAAAACTGAACTCCTCTTCTTTTTTTAGTCTTCACACCTGCTCCTTTTCATCCAGGCAAGCTGTCTGATAGAAAATATTTCATAATCAAGATTTGTCTGCTTTGTTTCTTGATAAATAGAATCAGTTTATATATACCTGACAAGTTTATTACATAGGGTAATGTTGAATACATCCCGTTGCATTGCATCATCAGGCATATAATGTCTGTCACATTTTTGGTGATACTAAATTTTATCCCTCAATTAAGATGGTGTCAACCAGCCTGGGCAACATGCTGAAACCTTGTCTCTACAAAAAAAATACAAAAATTAGTTGAGTGTGGTGGTGTGATCCTGGGAGGTTAAGGCTGCCGTGAACTGTGATCGTGCCGCTGCACTCCAGTCTAGGCAAGAGAGTGAGACCTTGTAAAAGGTCTTGGTTTGGTGATACTTTCAAACCATGTGAATATCTGGTTGCCCAAAACTTTTCATTGAGTAGCCTAACATAGGAGAGGACAGACACTCAAATAATGGCTATTAATGTATATCTGAATAATAGCTATTAGTTATTATCAGGAAGTTAGGGAAGAAGAAAACCTTCCTGTTTTAGTTTCAGTTTGTAATAGTGTAGAGGAAAGATAAGTAAATTATTATGAATCTCAAATTCTGAAAAGAAGCATTAACAGTCATTCTCCAATATGGACTGCAAAGGTGACAAGTGATGGCTACATACAATTTAACTTTTTTTTTAATAGATAAGACTCATGTCTGAGTAAAAGGTACATTAGGAAGGAGGCTGAAAGAAATGGCTAAAATAAATATTGGTGATCTGTTCACTTCAGTGATCAGTACTTTCTCGTACATCATTTAGCATAGATCAACATTTTTCTCCATTTTTGTGGTTTTAGTACTTACAATTTTTTTCCTATTCTTGCACTTTAATATTTTTTCTGTTAATTCAAGGAAGCAAGGTCTACTTCCCAAATGACTGAAATTTTGTCTCGTTATAAGAAATCTATCTCTGTAGATAAAATAAATTCCTAGATACTGCAAATAGTAAACTAAACAGTAAAATCTAGAATACGGAAGTGCTCCTACATTTGGTGGAAATCAAATGAAAGGTGAAAGGGAGAATTTCTAAAATGTACAGGTTTTTGTAAGGTATTAAATTAGTGAATGAGGAGGGTAGCAGAAGGTAAAACATCCAGGATGTTATGAGTTAATGGTTTCAGAATTTATTTTAAAATCAAATTTTGTTTATCTTTTCCAGTCTGAAATACCTAGGTAAAAATTACTGATGATACGGAAGTCTGTCACATAGCAGTTGAAGTACAGTTATGGCACTCATTCTGTTTGTTGGTGACTATCTGTTAAAAATCATTTAAACTAAGATGTTTAAGTCTAGGAAATAAAGAAATAGCCAAAATCTGAAAATACTGAATGTTTTCTGCTTAATTATCTCTATGAAACTTCTAAATGTTAGGAAAAATAAAGTTCTTCTACTGAAGAATTATGAGCTCTTTTGAGAAATGAACCTATCTGATATGATATATTTATAGTTGTGTGTATTGATGTCTTGTCTGTTGAACCCATTAGATTCCATGTGGCTACTAATGAGCACTTGGGAGAAAAGCTCATAAGACATGTAAGGTAGTTTTTAAAAGAGGAGAAGATAGACAAGCACCACTTCATAGGACATTTAACAGGCTGGACTTATGTGTTTTGAAGATAAAGGTTTACTATATAAATATATACTCTGACCATGAAAGAGTAATTTTTAGAACTGTACATTTTTTTTTTGAAAGTGTTTTCCCCAATTTGGTTTGTAAGTTCAGACTTGATAGTCCAAATTTGGAATTATATAAGCTATCCAATAAGTAGAAATAACAGAAGGGCAAACAGATTAAGGTTCAAACATGGATAGCAAACGGGATAGAAATTATTGAAGAAATCAGTGCAGTTTTGTATTTATTAGGACTGAAAAATCTTACCTGGTGTTCTTCTGAATTCTTGGAGTTGTCTCAGTCTTAGTTTAATAAAGCCTTTTTCTTAAGGATTTTAGTATTATTTATAATGTTACCCCATTGTTAACAATCATAGGTAGTAATTAAAATGCTTTGTATAGGAGAAGATTTTCCTTTTCCGGTTTAGTGTGTATGCTAACATAAATCCTAAAATTAAGTTATTTGACTTAATTTGAAGCATATAAAAATGTCTTTGGAAATTGTTAGTAGTACTGGTGTTTTTTTAAGTATGTAAGGCACCCAGACATCTCACTTCTCTAGCTTTCTCTGACATTCTCCTCTAGACATAATGAAATTACTCCCTCATCTGTTTTCCCATAGCAGTTTAACCACAGAACTCCAGCATAGCATTTTATTTAATTGTACTGTATTGTAGTAATTTGTTTACATGTCATCTCATAGACTATGAGCTTTATGAGGACAGATCTTGTTTTTACACAGCATTTTGTACTTTGCCATACATAGAATGTCTGGCCTATTGGGAGTCTGTAACTGATCTTTGTTGAGTTTTGAGGACGTTTTTAACACTATGTGACAAAGTATTTTTCATAGTCTTAAAATCTATTGTTTTATTGCTACCAAGACATGCAGTAATATATATTACCACATATCAGATATATAGTATCATTCCAAAGTGGTTATCTATGCCTGTTGGTGCAACTGAGTTTTATCAGTCCAGAAAAACTATATCTATCTGTAGGCTGGGTGGGCACAGTGGCTCACACCCACAATCCCAGCACTTTGGAAGGCCAAGGCCAATCACTTGAGGCCAGGAGTTCGAGACAAGCCTGGCCAACGTGGCAAAAACCCATCTCTTAAAAAAATAAATAAAATAATTTAAAAACTGTATCTGTAAAACCGTGGTAGACACACCTTAGAGTATTTCATTTGAAGTCTCTTTATTTAATTTTTAATAGGAGAAATTACATATTTTTCTAAATTTTACCAGTTTTCTGCTAACGATACATTGACCTCTCCTTATCTCTCTTTTCCCCAAACAAATCATTTTAGCAGAATGACAGCCTTTTGGAACCTTAACTTTAGATGAGTTGCATTTATTCTAATGTACTTATATTATTTATGATGTTTGCTTATTCACTCATTCAGCATCTATACTTTGGAGACTGTGATGTTTCAGGCATTGTGCTTAGTGCAGAGCAGAGTATAATAACAATGAACAGCCTGTGATAGCCACTTTGAGTCATAGGAAAGGGTCCAGCGTTTTGATGAGTGATATGATGTGCTGTGAGGCCTACTGAGATTTTTAACTTACACATGGAATATACCTTTATCTCACACTGTCCTGTTCTCTAAATTTCTGTTGTAATTGTAGTCTGTAACAATACTTTGGTGTTGACAGAATTATTATCAATTTGTTACTTTTTATATATGCAAGTATTATTTCCACAGGAAGTCATTAACTGCTTTCAGAATAAAGATTGTTGTTTTCTTTTTTCAATGCTTAGAAAATGTAAAAAGCATTCTTAGTGTGCAGGTTGAACAAAAAGCCATGGGATTAGGCATGGTCTGTGGGTGGTTTGCAGACCCCTGCTTTAGATAGACAAAGCAATATTATCATATCTGGTCACTTTTCTATGTAAAGTTTCTTAATCTGTGATTGGGCAATCCTGGCTATATATTGGAAACATTGTGTGGCTTCTTAAAAAAACAAATACCATGGCGTACCGTAGACTTGGTGAATAAGAATCTGCTGTGGTAGCTCTGTGGCATGCATAGTTAAAAACAGGGTGGTGGTGTTCCATGGATGATTGTGGTGGGCAGCCATTATTGATAGTATGTACTGGCCAGTGGTCACTCGTAACACGTGAAAATGAAGGAATACGAGGTAGGGTGGATTTTCTTTTTCCAATTTTTTTGTTATTAAATCACTGCAGTAGTAGGGTAGATTTTCTAATAAAACTAGAACTGAGGTATTTAAAGAAAGAATTAAATTTCTTAAAAAGCTGCTTTAACAATACATAAAAAAGACTTTTTTTCTTTTTTGAGATGGTGTCTTGCTCTGTCACCCAGGTTGGAGTGCAGTGGTGTGATGTCGGCTCACTGCAACCTCCACCTCCCAGGTTCAAGCAGTTCTGTCTCAGCCTCCTGAGTAGCTGGGATTACAGGCATGCGCCACCACACCCGGCTAATTTTTGTATTTTTAGTAGAGACGGGGTTTCGCCTTGTTGGTCAGGCTGATCTCAAACTCCTGACCTCATGATCCGCCCGCCTTGGCCTCCCAAAGTGCTGGGATTACAGGCGTTGAGCCACTGCACCTGGCCAAGATATTTAAGAGAAATCTTGGAAATTTTTTTTTAAGAATTGAGTCAGCCTGAGATCTCTGTGTCCTATGCCATTACAATTACAGATATAGACTAATGGGAAGGATGATGTGTAGATATGTGATCAGGTTTCTGCATTAGAAGGATTATTCTAGTAACATTATGGAGAATTAGTTAGAAAGGATTAGAGATGGAGCAGTGAGACCCAAATAGGCTATAGTAGGAGTCGTGGCTTGAGCTGCTAGTTCAGTGGCTGTGTGAGTAGAGATCTTCAGGAAATAGAATGGTCGGGTTTTTCAGGTCTTACAGTACAGGTATGAATGATGACTGGTGTTTTCTAACTTGGATGGATGAATGGTATTGGTATGTATTAATACATAAACTTCTTTAAGATCAGTGCTTAAATCTTAAACAGTTTGGTATTTCTAGAACCTAGTACAATATCTGCCACATGGTGGATATTTAATCTGTGTTGCTAAAAATAGCTACAACTAAGTGAATGTTTGTGATTTTTCCTAAGCACTAAACATGCATTCTCATTGAATCTTATTTAATGCTTGCAGCAGTGCTGTAAGGTCTGTTAACTCCATTTGACAAATGGGGAAACTAATGCTTACTAGCTGTGTGATCCTGAGTTATGGTAATTGTCAGAACTAGGATTCAAACTGGTATTTGACTGGTTTCAAATCCTCTAGACTAAAACTTTTCTACCTATATATGCTATGCTGTTTCCCTTCGTTGTAAAATACTTAAGCACTGCATATTAAATAGGGAACAAAAGACTTGAGAAACAGATTTTATCTTCCCTCATTTATACAACTAACATCTGCAACCAGTGAGTAGCAGTGTACTATTGGATGAAAATGCTTTAGAATTATAGGGATTGATGTGGGCTGGAGTCCTCGGGAAAAGCCTGTTGTAAGTAGGAATAGCTTTAAATTGGCCTTTTAAGGATAAGAGCCTTTTTAGAAGGAAGAAAGGAATGCCTTTTTAGGAGGAAACAGATTTCAGGACTGGAATGGGCATAGGCTGTTAGGGGGCTCTGCTCTAGTAGCATGTTTATTAGGAGTAGCCTGAAATCAGAATGGGTATTCATTCCTAAGTGTGCCAGTTTGAGAATGTATTCTGAAGAGTATTGGGAGCTATTAGAAGTTTTTTTTTTTTTTTAATAGAGCAGTGATGAGATAAAATTAGTGTCTCTTATAGTGCTTGACTAATATTAGGTACTCAGGTATTTTGTGATAGAAATAAAGTGGGGAGAGAACTACAGAAGTAGGTTAACCGTTTAGGAGATTATTGCAGTGGTTAGGAGTGAGAGCATAAAAATCTGAGCTACGGAAATGACAAAGAATAAATATGAATTTAGGAGAAATTGAAAGCAAAGGAATAGAAGCCTTTTTAGAAGAAAGTTGGATAGAATTTCATTTCAGAAGAAAGTAGAATAGAAGATTTGCATTTTATTACTGACTCTGCCCAAATTTAACCTTTCTGGGTCTCAACTTTCCCATTTGTGAAATGGAATTGGGACAAGATATGATTTTAAATTGAAATCATAAAGCTTATTTTTAGCTTTAAAACTTTTGTCTCTATGGGCTTTTCTTTTGTTGAACTATTTCAGAGATCACCTGTATATCAGATTTCAAAGTTAAAATATAAATACGAATGTAATAGGATGTCTTGAGTTCTAAAGCTTGAGTGAGATAGTTCTTCTGGAGACTAGGCATTACAGAGTAAATACATACATTAGAGTAATGTGGATCTTGGAAAATGCAATTTCTCAGGCTTGACCCACAGAATTTAGTGGGTTGTGGCAAGCCTGAGAATCCACATTTTTGGCAGATGCAGATGGTCCATGGACCATTTTTAAAAGTTTTATTAAGCATACAGTTTGTTGAGCTTCAACATAGTTAATCACCCATGAAACCATCACCACAATCAAGATAATGAACATAATCACCTTCAAAGTTTTTTCCTGCCTGCTTCAAATCTATCCACCCTACCTGCCCCTAGACCCCAGTCAACCACCTGTGCCCTTTCTGTCATTATTAGTTTGCATTTCCTAGAATCTTACTTTTTTATTAATTAATTTTTTTAGAAACAGGGTCTCACTGTGTTGCCCAGACTTGACTCCTAGAATCTTATAATGAGGACTCATGCAATATATATTCTTTTATATCTGGCTTCTTCAACTCAGCATAGTGATTTTGAGATTTATACTTATTATTGGATGTGTCAGTAACTTGTTTCTTTTATTGCTGAATAGTATTCCAGCATATGGAAATACCACAGTCTGTCCATTCATTTGTTGATGAACATTTGGGTTGCTTGCAGTTTGAGACTACTACAAGTAAAGTTGCTATGAACATTAGTGTATGATTCTTTGTATGAACATAGTGCTTTCATTTTTCTTGGATAAATACCTAGATGGAATGACTGTGTCATATTGAAGATGTATATTTAACTTTTTAAAGTGGCTTTGCACAAGTGTATAGGAATTCATTTGCACTGTATTCTCACCAGCACTTGGTATGGTCATTTACAGTATTTTTTTAGCCACCTAGCATGTTTTCAGTTTGTATTTCTCTAGTGCCTGATGGTGTTGAGCATCTTTTCAAGTGCTTATTTGCAATCCATTTAGCTTTGGTGAATTATCTGTTGAAATCTTTTGCCTGTTTTTAGATTCAGTTGCTTTCCTTCTTAGGTTGTAAAAGTTCTGTATACAGGCAGTTCTCATTTTGTGCTGTGGAAGGTAAAAATACTTGTGCAGACTTAAATTTTGCAAAGCAATCTTAGAAATTGTGTTGTTCATGATTTTTAGAAATTTTCGTCAAAACATACTCTCATTGTTGCAAAATGTATAGGGAAATGGATAAAACAGTAAAACTAGTATTTACTTAGTACAGTGTAATTTAAACCTTGAAAATTAAAGTGTTTTATTTCTTTGTAAAAATCTTTTCAAGAGTAATTAGAACTGTGCCTGTTTTCTTCTTCCCTGTTGTACAGTGTGGAGTGAGCATCATTTCTAGGCCTTGGACAAGTTGTTAATACTTCTAAATTTGGATCAGCTTCAAACATTTTATCCATTACATCGTGAATATCAAGAAGTGTATGTAAAAGTTCCTTTAATATGAAGGTTTTTTGCTGGCGTGACTTCCTCTGAGACATTGTCCTCCTTTTCACCATAACCACTCTCTTCTTTTATGTTGCTCAGTTTACCTTCAGAAAGTTCCTCTGGCTGCATATTTAGTCTCCCTGTTGGCAGCAGTGTCAACATTCTCACAGTCAACTCTTTTGTGACTCCATTTATATTCTATTAGAATTTTATTTCCAGCATTATCGCTTTTGTTTCTTTGCTTCACTTTTGTCTTTGTTGGCAAATCTTCTCCTTCAGTTACCCATTTTAAAAAAAAGTATCCCATGGATTTGTCACTGGGGGACAGGGAAGTAACACAGCTACATGCTCTGCAGCCTGTACATTTGGTGAATAACAGGTGTGCAGTGACTAGTGACTGACTTTAAAAGAAGTGATATGATTGGTCATGAATCAGGATATAAAAAATTGGAGAAAAAGATAAAACTATAAAGAATTCTGTATTTTCGGTATCTTCATTTCTCATTACATTTAAAATAGACAAAAACTAGACATTTTAGAAAAAATGTATTTATGGTTATGATCTATACAATAGTAATAATGATAATAACATCAACTTTCATTTATAGAGTTCTTATTTGGCAGGGACAGTTTTAAATGCTAGACATATTCTTATTTAATCCTCATAATAACCCAGTTAGGTGGTAGGTATTAATATTATGCCCACTAGAGAGAGAGAAACTTTTCCAAGGATGAGCCTCACAGTTTGGCTCCAGAGCCCATGCTTTATTTATACTAGTGCTACTCAAAGTGCACTTTGCAAACCAGCACTGGTTCATAAACTGTTCACACGTTGTCTGTGAAGAATTGGAATTTGCATTTTGTAAGTTTTTAAAAATTAAAAAAAATTCTTTTTTTCCTCTGGTAATTTCTACAAAAACATTGGATCATAGTGGCTGGAAAATACTCTAGCAATGGCTTGTCATTGAAGAATGTGCTTTGGTTTTCTTAAAAAGAATTAGCTAATGAATGCACGTGTATGTATTTTAAATGTTTCTGTCAGTAATTGCAATTAATTGAACAACTTCTAGTTCTGATTATTATGGAAAAGCTTTTACTGTAATTACAACACTGTGGGGAAAGACAAGGTTTATCTCAAGAGCTTCTGCTTATGTAGGCATGATTTTGAAAGTGGAGCAGATTCCAGGGGTGGCTCATGCCTGTAATCCCAGCACTCTGGGAGGCTGAGGCAGGTGGATCATGAGGTCAGGAGATGGAGACCATCCTGGCTAACACGGTGAAACCCTGTCTCTACTAAAAATACAAAAAATTAGCCGGGCGTGGTGGCTGGCGCCTGTAGTCCCAGCTACTCGGGAGGCTGAGGCAGGAGAATGACATGATCCTGGGAGGCGGAGCTTGCAGTGAGCCTAGATCGCGCCACTGCACTCCAGCCTGGGTGACAGAGCAGACTCCGTCTCAAAAAAAAAAAAAAAAAAAAAAAAAGTGGAGCAGATTCCTGAAAGTCAAGGTATTGCATTGTAGGATTCACTTTTGCGCTTCGTATTTAAATTTATCAGCAAGTAGAGATAACTTTAACAGCAGTAGAGAACACACTTGTTTTCTGTCAGCATAAACATGACACACAGATTAGGAATTCACTGAATCATTTTACCTGAACCACTCTTTAATATGCCTTCAATAGTTCATCCTGTTGATTATCATATAGAATTGTTTGAAAAAAAAATGACTTGCAAGAAAAGAAAGCCCCAGCCTGGGCATCCTAATAAGACCCTGTCTCTAAAATAAAGAAATAAAGAAAGGCAAATTTAAAAAAACCCAAGTCTTTGTTTTCATTCAAATGCACCTTCTCTGTTCCCAGTCCTCCGCTTCCCGCAACCCCAGAGTGCATCTCTGCATCTTTTGAGGTAATTATATGGCTTTTTTCTTTTAATCTGTTAGGGTGGTGAAAACAGTAGGTATTCTGAACAAACCTTGTACTTCTCAGATAAGCCAAACTTGGTCATAATTAAAAAAAAAAAAAAAAACTTTGTAATTTCAGATAACTGCAGCATAGGACTAGGGGTGGAGAGAGTGGTGCTGGGGGAGTGGTGAAGCAAGGTGAGAAGCTGGAAGGAATGGTCATTTCAGTGCTAGTGCAATTTGCAACTTCAGATAATTTTGGAGCATATATATATATTTAGCAGGATATATAAATTCAACTATTTGATCTTTTATGAAATTGACCCTGGGGTAAATTTGGAGCGTGTATATATATAAACTGTAAAGCTTTATTTGCCTTATGTTATTACCTCTGTTTGTATTTACCATTCCTTTAAAATTATGTGTGTAAATGTTATAAGGGGGTTTGAACATGTGGGGTAGATTAAATGAACGCTAAAAACTCTATCTTTTCTTTTAACTAGCATTTAATTTTACAGAGTTTGAGCTTATAGAGCTGCAAAATAAGGTACTTACTTGTTTTCACAGAACATATCTTAAACCTGTGTTATCTTTAGGTTAGCACGATTGCAGCACCTGCCATCAAAAATGCATTTTACAGTCTCTCCATGGCTGTATGTTCCAAAACTTAGCAGAGTTGAAGTATCAGAAAAGTCCCATTGTAGATGGTCAGTAATCAGGGCAAGATGTTGACAGTAACCAGGAGATCCAGAAGTAAGAAGGTTCTGTATAATGTCCCCAAAGCCTGGTGAGCCTCTTAATCTAGCTCTTGCCTTTTAATTTAGCCCTTGCCTCAGGTTTTTCATAATTGAAAACAGCATAATTGCTGTTGTAGGTTTTGTTTGTTTGTTTTTATTTTTGTTTTTTTTTTGCACACCACAGTCGGCTAATTTTTGTATTTTTAGTAGAGACAGGGTTCCACCATATTGGTCAGGCTGGTCTTGAACCCCTGACCTCGTGATTCGCCCACCTTGGCCTCGCAAAGTGCTGGGATTACAGGTGTGAGCCACCAGGTCCGGCTGTGGGTTATTTTTTTAAAAGAATCATTTTTAATTTTACAATAAAAGAAGTTAGTGGAAAAGTAGTATTTGTTTTACAGGAAATCACATTTACAGAAAGGAATATTATAATAAATATTGAACAAGATTATTTCCTGAAAAGTAATTTTCTCCCTCTGTTCCCTTCCTCATTTCTGTCCCTTCCCCTCCTTTTCCCAATTCCTTACCCTCTAGTCATGACCTTGGACAAACTACTTAACCTTTTAAAGCCTCTGATTGCTCATCAATGAAAAGGGTTTAATTTTAACCTATTAGGTTCACAGGCTTATGTGAAATACATCGTGCAGTTCAGTGTCTAAAACACAGGAAGTACTTGGAAAAAGGCAGCCGAGTAGAAAGGGACAATTTTAAAAGACTGTACCTCATTTTATACATTTATATTGAGTATCTGATCAAGGAAGTTCAGATTTGATAGTTATTTCCTTAAAAATACATAAGGCCTTGATAGAAAATGGGAAGGACTAAGTTACACAATTGTGGAGAAAAAAATAGCTGGCCTCAGTAGTTAAGAAAACAATGGGAGAGAGGCCAGCGCTTTTGGAGGCCAAGGAGGGAGAACACCTTGAGGCCAGGAGTTCAAAGTTACAGTGAGCTGTGACTGTACGACTGCATTCCAGCCTGGGTGACAGAGCGAGACCGTGTTTCTTTTGTTTGTTTTTAGAATTAGGGTCTTGTTCTGTCGCCCATGTTGGAGTGCAGTGGCACTCATAGCCCACTGTGGCCTTGAACTCTTGGGCTTAAGCCATCCTCCTTTCTCAGCCACACATGTAGCTGAGACTACAGTTGTATGTTACTAGACCTGGCTCTTCATTTTATTTTTTGTGTGTATATGGTCTTGCTATGTTGTCTCGTCTGTTCTCAAACTCCTGGTCTCAAGTGATCCTCCCACCTCAGCTTCCTGAAGTGTTGGAATTATAGGCATGAGCCATTGCACCTGGCCCTTATTTCTTAAAAAAAAAAAAAGTGAAAGAAGGCACCACTTGTCAAGGATGCTGTGAAGTTGGCCAGTGCATCATTCTGATGGTAATGTTAATTAGAATATATCTTTGGACAGCAATTTGGCACTAGGTATGAAGACCTTGATGTATCCTAAACATTTTTAAGTTATTTCAACAAAGATTTATGTTCATAGCTAAGATAATTATTCAAGGTGTTCACATGGCCCTCTGCACAAGGGGTGCCACACCTGTGGGTGTATCAGGCATGAGATAGACATGTCACATTTGAGAAGATCGTGGGTGAGTGAAGGGATTCTGGGCCTTCTGGCCACATCTTGGAGCCAGGAGTTCCAGGTTACAGTGAGTTGCCTGGTACGTAAACCCACACTAGCACCTATGGCATGCAAAGACTCTGGAGAGCTCCTGTGCGGACACTCTGTCCATGCAGTTGGTTACAGCATGGTCTTGTCCAGACTGAGCTCCAGACTCCAGGCATCCCCTGAGATGATTTCTTTCGCTAACTTGCCCACCACTCCAGCCTGACAGAAACTGATCTGGTAGTCTCGTTTGAGACATTTGGGGCAAGGGTGCCTGGAGTCTGACAGAAACTGATCTGGTAGTCTCATTTGAGAAATTTGGGGCAAGGGTGCCTGGAGTCTGACAGAAACTGATCTGGTAGTCTCATTTGAGACATTTGGGGCAAGGGTGCCTGGAGTCTGACAGAAACTGATCTGGTAGTCTCATTTGAGACATTTGGGGCAAGGGTGCCTGGCACTGGCTTAGGTATGTTTATGTGCCTTAATGTTCAGGGATTATGTTTGTCAGTAGGCAAGAGTGTGACCCTTGTGTGCAGGGGCATGTGTATGCACAGCCAGGGTGTTTGCTTGCTGGGGTTCTTAAACCCCAACCCAGGCAGAGCTATATTGTGTAGTTGTTGAGGTTGTGTAATAAAATAATAGTTCATAAACATTTTTATATTAGACTGGGATAACTTTTTCTAACCTCACAAAGTCTTTATGTGCTTGTGGAAGTCTTGGGCATAGCATTGTTTAAAAGAGCAAAAGGTTAGAAAAACCTGAATGTCCAGCAGTGAGAAAATGCTTGAAAAAATGTGGTACAACCATGTGATGAGTTGGTATGTAAAGACTAAAAGTGGTATTTTGGCAGAGTTTTTAATGATGTGAAAATATTGCCCATGATATGAATGATAAAAAGCAGTACAAATAACAAAGAAATGGTGGTAAATTGTATAAAAATATACATAAAAGAAATTAGAAGAGAATAAATTGTTAAAGCTTTGGTTGTGGGATTATAGGTAGTGGTACTTGTTTCTTTCCATTTTCTTTATGTATTTTGTGTAGTGAGCATGTTTTACCCTTATAATAAAGGGGAAAATTAAGATTGTAAGAACTTTTTAGACTCTACAAAAATCAAGTCATGTTCTGAAAGCCTGGCATTACCTAGGCAACCGTTACTGGCAATTTACTTTTTCTTGGAGGTAATTAAAAAAAAACTTTAGAGATAATGAGAAATGTTGGTATTTCAAATCTTCTGGAGCATGGGTTTACAACAGAGATTAAGAATTTCTTGGTCAGGCATGGTGGCTCATGCCTGTGATCCCAGCACTTTGGGAGGCTGAGATGGGAGGATTGCTGGAGGCTAGGAGTTCAAGACCAGCCTGGTCAACATAGCAAGACTCCATCTCTATTTTGTTTAAAATCTTTATTAAAAAAAAGAATTTATTGATATTGTATTAATATTATTAATATTTGCACAATATTAAGATTTATATGTATCATATATGCATTGATATTTGTTTTTATATAGAAAATGTAGTTCTAGGTATATTAAGGAGGGAGGATCTTAATGTAACCATTGTGCTTTCTTCTGATCAAACTATTTTGTGATAGTGAGCATGGTGTAGGATGGCATAGAGGAATCCTCAGGTGTTTGAGTTCTGGTGCGTGTTAGACATGGTTTTCTTAAGAGTACTGTACTTGAGATTTAGTGTCAGTAGAGAGATACATATTATTGTAATTTTAATATTAAATACAAAAGGTAATGACCATGTTCAGCAAAACTAGCATTTCCATTAATCTACACATTTTGAGTTTATTTTTGCTCTTTTACAAAGGAAAAGGATGCATAGATAACCTAATTTAAATAAGTGAAAATGTGCATTTTACATATAAAGATGCTCAAATAATAATTTAAATAATTGGAAATGCAACCCAAGCCTATCTCATTTCAGAACCAGTTCTCTAAACCATTTTACTATATTTGCTTTTTATTATTAGGGAGTATACATTTTTTTCATAATTTATTGTTTTGCCTCCCTGTTACAAATTATCAAGTTTATTTTTTTCTGTTGTCTTCATGTGATTTATATACACTCCCATGAACTATTTTAAGACATTTTGGTATCCCTTATCTTTAATTTTTACATGATTGATTCATCTTTCCATTTTAAATTTCTTATAGTGCTTTATATTTTAGCATATTATTCCTCCAAAGATAAGTAAGATTCTTTGTTCTATTTTCTGAGATTTAGTTTTGAGAAATTAAACTCGAATCCATGTGTAATGTATAGTTTGAGAAGGGTCTGTCTTAGTTTTCCATGGAGTTATTTCAACACCATTTACTTATTTATTTATTTTTTGAACAGGGTCTCACTCTGTCACCTAGGCTGGAGTATAATGGCGTGATTTCAGCTCAGTGCAATCTCTGCCTCCCAGGTTCAGGCAATTCTTGTGCCTCAGCTTCCTGAGTAGCTGAGATTACAGGCATACACCACCATGCCTGGTTGATTTTTGTATTTTTAGTAGAGACAGGGTTTCGCCATGTTGGCCAGGCTGGTCTCAAACTCCTGACCTTAGGTGATCCATCCACCTCGGCCTCCACTTCTCAAACTCCTGACTTAGGTGATCCACCCACCTCGGCCTCCCAAAGTGCTGGGCTTACAGGTGTGAGCCACTGCACCAGGCCATCATAGGTACCATCATTTGAAATACTACAGAGCTATAAACATGGTTGACAGAATGGTCTGAAGTAATAACTCATGTCTTGCTGGAGACAAGTAAATTTTTTTCATATATATATATAGATTTCTTTTATTATACTTTAAGTTCTAGGGTACATGTGCACAATGTGCAGGTTTTTTACATACGTACACATGTGCCATGTTGGTGTGCTGCACCCATTAACTCGTCATTTACATTAAGTATATCTCCTAATGCTATCCCTCCCCGCTCCCCCCACCCCACAACAGGCCCCGGTGTGTGATGTTCCCCTTCCTGTGTCCAAGTGTTCTCATTGTTCAATTCCCACCTATGAGTGAGAACATGCAGTGTTTGGTTTTTTGTTCCTGCGATAGTTTCCTGAGAATGATGGTTTCCAGCTTCATCCATGTCCCTACAAAGGACATGAACTCATCCTTTTTTATAGCTGCATAGTATTCCGTGGTGTATATGTGCCACATTTTCTTTATCCAGTCTAACATTGTTGGACATTTGGGTTGGTTCCAAGTCTTTGCTATTGTGAATAGTGCCGCAATAAACATACGTGTGTATGTGTCTTTATAGCAGCATGATTTGTGATCCTTTGAGTATGTACCCAGTAATGGGATGGCTGGGTCAAATGGTATTTCTAGTTCTGGATCCCTGAGGATCTAGAAGACATTGTGGCAGACAGTGAGGAATCGCCACACTGTCTTCCACAATGGTTGAACTAGTTTACAGTCCCACCAACAGTGTAAAAGTGTTCCTATTTCTCCACATCCTCTCCAGCACCTGTTGTTTCCTGACTTTTTAATGATTGCCATTCTAACTGGTGTGAGATGGTATCTCATTGTAGTTTTGATTTGCATTTCTCTGATGGCCAGTGATGATGAGCATTTTTTCATGTCTCTTGGCTGCATAAATGTCTTCTTTTGAGAAGTGTCTGTTCATATCCTTCGCCCACTTGTTGATGGGTTTTTTTTTTTTCTTGTAAATTTGTTTGAGTTCTTTGTAGATTCTGGATATTAGCCCTTTGTCAGATGAGTAGATTGCAAAAATTTTCTCCCATTCTGTAGGTTGCCTGTTCATTCTGATGGTAGTTTCTTTTGCTTTGCAGAAGCTCTTTAGTTTAATTAGATCCCATTTGTCAATTTTGGCTTTTGTTGCCATTGCTTTTGGTGTTTTAGAAATGAAGTCCTTGCCCATGCCTATATCCTGAATGGTATTGCCTAGGTTTTCTTCTAGGGTTTTTATGGTTTTAGGTCTAACATGTAAGTCTTTAATCCATCTTGAATTAATTTTTGTATAAGGTGTAAGGAAGGGGTCCAGTTTCAGCTTTCTACATATGGCTAGCCAGTTTTCCCAGCACCATTTGTTGAGTAGAGAATCCTTTCCCCATTGCTTGTTTTTGTCAGGTTTGTCAAAGATCAGATAGTTGTAGATGTGTGGTATTATTTCTGAGGGCTCTGTTCTGTTCCATTGGTCTATATCTCTGTTTTGGTACCAGTACCATGCTGTTTTGGTTACTGTAGCCTTGTAGTATAGTTTGCCTCCAGCTTTGTTCTTTTGGCTGAGGATTGACTTGGCAATGCGGGCTCTTTTTTGATTCCGTATGAACTTTAAAGTAGTTTTTTCCAATTCTGTGAAGAAAGTCATTGGTAGCTTGATGGGGATGGCATTGAATCTATAAATTACCTTGGGCAGTATGGCCATTTTCACGATATTGATTTTTCCCCTATCCATGAGCATGGAATGTTCTTCCATTTGTTCGTATGGAGGCAAGTAAATTTTAACACTTGAAGAATCTCTAGGTTTGTAGATTTTAGGTGCCTGGATTATCCAATTTAAATATTAGTTAATATTTACTATTTGTGACCTGATATTTGATTTCTAAGGGTGAATACAGTTACAAGTGTTTTATTGTGTCTTGATTTATTAAGAATAAATAATTGAATTTTCCCTCATGGTTTTATGCGAAGTGGCACTGTTTTTTCTGCTGTGGTTTATAAAAGTGGTCAGTCAAGCCACTTGTTTTGTTTATTTCTGGGAGCCTTCAGGGGGCCTTAGGGAAGGAAGTTTTATCTTTGGCGGAAAAAGCAAAAAAAGTGTTTATTCATTTCACTTCTAGTAATATTGATCCAAGGCAAGCTTTTGAGAAAAACTAGAGCGGTTAGGCTTTGAACGTGACTCCCATTTGTGAACTAACTCAGAGAAAAGTGAAAGATTGTAATCCCAGCACTTTGGGAGGCCAAGGTGGGCAGATCACGACATCGGGAGATGGAGACCATCCTGGCTAACATGGTGAAACCCCATCTCTACTAAAAATACAAAAATTAGCGGGGAATGGTGGCAGGCGCCTATAGTCGCAGCCACTCGGGAGGCTGAGACAGGAAAATCGCGTGAACCTGGGAGGCAGAGCTTGCAGTGAGCTGAGATGGCACCACTGCACTCCAGTCTGGGTGACAGAGTGAGACTCCGTCTCAAAATCAATCAATCAATCAATCAATCAATCCAGCCTGGGCGACAGAGCGAGACTCTGTCTCAAAATAAATAAATAAATAAATAAATTTAATTAAATAATAAATTGTAGACAACGTGAGGTTCTGGAGCAGAAGTCGCAAACTGGTGGTTCATCCACGTATAGCCCTTAGACTGTTTCATTTGGCCTATTGAGTGTCTGACTTATTTCATTAGTTGCTAATGTCTAAAATCTGTTTTTACATGGATATTGAGCTCTGTATCACCTGTATTTTTTGCATGGCATGTTGATAGCAGTGGCACCATTTAGATAAACACACACATGTTTATTTGCCTGGTTAACACTTATCTAAGGTGGCCCCAGCCAGCCAACTCCATATGCATTTTTGCAACCTCTGTTCTAGTCTCTTCAATATGAAGTAGTAGTAGATCTGATAATGCTCAGGCAACAGAATCTTCTGCCTTGAATTAGTAGGAGATAGTAGGCACAAGGATTTTAGGTAGTGAGAATTTGGGTGGAATATGGGGTGTGCAAGAAAGTGTAGTCGAAATTAAGAAGGAGCGTCCAGTGAGGTAGGATGAAAAGGGATTATGGTATCGTGGAAATCAAGTGTCTTGACCTAGTTTCACTCCAAAAGCAGAAACTGAGACGGGTGCTTTCTTACAGGTAATTCATTTGCACACCTGTTAGCAAGAAGCAGAAGTTGAAGGACTGGAACAAGTGAACTAGGAAAGAGGGAACGCCAATCCAAGGGTGCGTTATTGAGCTGCTCACTTTTGTGAGCAACTGGGGCTTGATCCTGAGGAAGCCCTCTGAGAAAGCAATAAAGATATGCCTTTTGCTGGGAAGAAGGTGGTATTTATTTGCTAGATCCCATCTCTCATTGGTCAAGGGTTGCCCATGGTGTTAACACCTTCAAATTTTCAGGTTTGTTTATATCTCTGGATAGCTGAAGAATTCCTGTAGACGTCTCCTATTGCAAAGCCCCAGAGCAGAAAATAAACCACAGATAGTGCAATCAGGAGGAGGTACCTCAGCTACAGTGAAAACGTGAGGCTTTTTCCTGATAGAGTGATCCATACCTTCTTCTCCAAGGGGTTAATGTCTTTATTTGCTTCTTATAACCTTATTTGCAAAGTTATACTCATTCTGAAGATTCCATTTTACCTAAAATTGTGTGTTTGAAATAGTAAAACCAAGCCCGGCATGGTGGCTGATGCCTGTAATCCCAGCATTATGGGAGGCCAAAGCAGGAAGCTCACTTGAGCACAAGGAATTGGAGACCAGCCTGAGCAAAATAGCGAGACCCTCTCTCTACAGAAATAAATGAATGAATGAATGAGTGAAATAATAAAACCAATCCTAGAGAGGGCTTTGTGGTTCACTTGAATTTTGCCAAATGTGTCCCTGGCAAATAATAGGTTATCGTCACGGAATAAGGATTTTAATACCTTGAGTAAAACTGATTATTAATACATTGAAACTGAATGAACTTAAACTGTGATAAGAATATATAAATATGCCTCTTTTGATAGTTTTAGGCCCCTGCTGTGTAAGACTAAAGAGGAATTACTAACTTTCGTTTTCTTACCCTTTGCTTCATAAGCTATGATGAGAATTGCGTACTTGTCTTCGTACACTTTTTACTCTCTGAGTATATTGACGGTGACAACTGGGTTGTCTTACCTATTGTTGTTTCCAGGGCTTAATATGATGCCTTACTCTAGATAGGTCCTCCATAAATGGTAGTTGAGTTAATCCAAGGAAATAAATAAATATATGTGTGTATATATAAAATGTGCATGTGCATGATGGCATCCGTAAACTTTAAAGTTAACTGTAGTAAAAACTTGTTTTAAAGTATAATAATGTTTTAGACTTTCTTCCTTTTTTTTCTTTCTTTAAACAGATAGAAGGACAAGGACAGAATCACCAGCACTGGCTGAAGGTAAATATGTCTTTGGGGGAAATGATTATTCAAATATAAATGAAAAGTTATGATTTCAGTAAAAACTTATATTAACTATATATAATTTAAGGGAAATGTTCTATACACAATATTGAGTTAGGAAATATTGATTGTTTAGTTTTTGGCTTAGAATAGGACCTGGTGGGGAAAATGTAAATTAATTAGAACTTTTTTTAACAGCTTTCTTTCAATAGGAGAGGTATGTGTTTTCCTTTGAATTAAGTCATTTTAGCCGTCACCAGTATAGTTGATCAAGAAAGTTCTAAGCCGTAATTTTAATAGTTTAAAGTATATGTATGTACATATAATTTTTTTTTCATTGAAAACAGAAAGGAAGACACTTTACACATAATCTTAAGAATTCTATCCGTTACTGGTTTTGGTCCTTTTTAAAAAAAAATTTTTTTTAGAAACAAAGAATCGTTAGCGTAAAAGGTAGTTACTGTTAAAGGGTCCTGAGTACTTAAACATTTGTAATCCTGCAGTTGTTTTAATTATAACAAGTTATTAAGTATTCAAAATGTATTTTTTTTACAGACAGACTTTGTGTTCTTAAGTGAAAATGACTAGCTTAGAATCCCTTTCCGTGTTCTTCTTAGTTATAAACAGAGTATATTTTTTTCAAAACTAGCTCATCAGGCCGGTTGTGGTGGCTCACCTGAGCCTGGGATATCCTGAGCCTGGGATGTCCAGGCCGCAGTGAGCCAAGATTGCATCACTGCACTTTAACCTGGGCGACAGAGCAAGACCCTGTCTCAAAAAACAAAAACAAGGGTGGGCACGGTGGCTCATGCCTGTAATCTCAGCACTTTGGGAGGCCGAGGTGGGTGGATCACCTGAGGTCAGGAGTTCAAGACCAGCCTGGCCAACATGGTGAAACCCCATCTCTACTAGAAATACAAAAAATTAGCCAGGTGTGGTGGCGTATGCCTGTAGTCCCAGCTACTCGGGTGGCTGAGGCAGGAGAATTGCTTGAACCCAGGAGGCGGAGGTTGCAGTGAGCCGAGATCACGCCATGCACTCCAGCCTGGGCAACAGAGTGAGACTCTGTGTCAAAAAACAATAAAAACAAAAATAAAAATCCAGCCCATCATTTTATTAGAGCTGGTACAACAGTTACTACTATGACAGTCCTTCAGAATTGTTATCACCTTGCTTACTCTGTATTTTACAGTTCAGAGGTTCTTAACGAATATTTTTTGTGCCAAGGGCCTCTTTGGCAATCTTATGAAGCCTATGAATCCTGCCTCAGAATAATGATTCTAATAATGATTCATGATTGTATGAAGTAAGCTACATAGGATTAAGAAGGAAACGTTACATTGAAAAGCCATTAACAAATACTAAATACAAATTAGTGATAAGTAATATGTGTGCTTCTTACATTAATATGTGTGTTTCTCATGTTGGAGAATAAGCATTAGGAGTAAATATACTGTATATCATAATTTTAAATAGATGTTGTGTGCAAAAATTGTAATACGAAAATACCCATGGTTTCTATTAATGACAAATTCATAGGTTTTCTAATACTACTGTAGTTTGTTACTTATATTCTTGATTGAAGGAATTGTTAATTTTTGTGTAGAGGTTAGTGAAAAGGTTCCCATCCATATTCACAGATCCCTGAATTCTCTATGGACCTCCATATCAAGAACCTCAGTTAGTGAAAATTCAGCTAGACCTTTCTCCATCATACTTCAGTAAGTGTAGTTTTTCACATTCTATATGACTAATCTTAAAGAAGTAGTTACAGGCCGGGCATGGTGGCTCATGCCTGTAATCCTAGCACTTTGGGAGGCCAAGGCCGGTGGATTGAGGTCAGGAGTTTGAGACCAGCCTGGCCAACATGGTGAAACCCCGTCTTTACTCAAAATACAAAAATCAGCCAGGCATGGTAGCACCTGCCTGTTATCCCAGCTACTCGGGAGGCTGAGGCACGAGAATCATTTGAACCTGGAAGGTTGCAGTGAGCGAAGATCTCACCACTGTACCCCAGCCTGGGCAACAGAGCTAGACTCTGTCTCTCAAAAAAAAAAAAAAAAAAGGTATCCTAGTGGCGTAGGCTAGAAGTTTTGTGAAATAGGTTTGAAGAAGTCTCTATTTGCTGGTCCATAATAACAGAAACCCCATCTCTACTAGAAACACAAAAAATTAGCCAGGTGTGGTGGCGTGTGCCTGTAGTCCCAAATTTTGTGGAGAAAGAGAGTAGAAAATAAGTGTTAAGCCTTGGCGAGTGCCTGCCTTCAAAGAACATGAAATAAATATGTAAAAAACAAGTATCAGGGCTGGGCACATGGTGGCACATGCCTGTAATTCCAGCACTTTGGGTGGCCGAGGTGGGTGGATCACTTGAGGCCAGGAGTTCAAGACCAGCCTGGCCCACATGGCGAAATCCCATCTCTACTAAAAATACAAGCCGGGCATGGTTGTGCGCACCTGTAATCCCAGCTACCCAGGAGGCTGAAGCACGAGAACCGCTTGAGCCCGGGAGGCGGAGGTTGCCATGAGCTTAGATCATGTCACTGCACTCCAGCCTAGGTGATAGAGCAGGACATTGTCTCAAAAAAAACCGCCCTCCCAAAACGCAAATATCAGTATGAGACACCAAAATTTTAAGAAGAGAAATGCCATCATTGCCATAGGAAGGATAAGAATAGTAGTGCTCTGGTAATTGTGTTCTGAAAACAAGAAAAAGGTAGAGACTTGCAGAAAGGCACCAGCTGTTTTGCAGTTCCATCAGCAGTATAAGCTGTACGGTGGTAAGTTTCAGCCTGATCTAGAAAGAGCCTAGAATGATGTCCCCGAATCCCAGTGTTTGCCCAGCAACTGACACTGACTACAAATTGAATGTCAGGTCTGTTGAAGTTTGATTAACAGCAAAAACAGCATTAACAATCATTTTAAAGGGGACATAGTGGGGAACCTGACTTTCGTTTTTGTTTCCTTTGTTGTGGTGGTACTTGATTCTTTTGATGTGATCTGGCCCTGATGCCATGTTTTAGAGGTTCTCAAAAGCTGCACTGCCAGAGTCAGTGGATTAAGCCCCACATTTTTTTTACTCATTTGCTGCTTTGTCCAAGTCACCAAGTTTCTCTAGTCTTTATTTCCCTTCTTTCATAAAATTAGGGAGTTGAGCTCATTCAAGTCATTTCACAAACCCTTTAGTCTGGGCTCAGATTTTCTATCCTTTGTCATCCCCTTTCTCCGTTTTTTTCTCCCAGCAACTTTAGACATGTAGTAGTGAAAGTCTTCAGAATCAGAATGGAGTTACTAATGTTAAGGAAACCCAGGGAAGCTGTGTACAGAGCCAGGGAAGGCTGTGAAGAGAGTGTTCTCACACGTATGCCTGATAATGAAAGAGATTACAAAGACCATATCCTTACACAAAGGCCATCACCACCTTACACAAAATAATACTTCTGCAAGGACATCTGCCCAGCAACTGCCTGTTCAGCCTCCAACTAGTGTCACCTTTGTTATTGATCTTTGTAGCTAAGGATATTTATTTCAAAACTGTCATATAAACCTTGTTTTTTCTTTAAAAACCTTTGTCTTCCTTTACCTCCCTGAATATGTATGGCATAGTTTACTGTGTCATGCATATTCCTATTGCAATGCTCTGTTCTGAAATAAACATCTTTTCTTTGTGATCCTCTCTCTGTTATGTAGGTTGAAAGTAAAAATTCAAAGTCGTTTAGTGATTTGACCTTTGATTTATATAAACATTCCCTTTTTATATGCTTTGTGAAACTGGAAGCTGTAATAATTAATGGCATACTTAGTTAAAAAAATTTATATGATATGCACATACTGCATTTGGTCCTAATAATGATCTCAACATTTCATTTACAATTAGCTTATTCCACAGTATTAAGAAAACATAGGTTTCTTCCTATTTTGTATAAATCAGCCTTTAAAATAAAACAAACCAGCTTATGCAAAATTATTTACAAAGATACCTGGCCTTGTCATTTGTCATTTGAAAATAATTATGGGACCTGCTTTTTAAATTTATTGAGGGGGATCTCTTTCTGCTGTAAAATTTTACTTCTTTCTGAAGTAAAATTGTATTTTAAAAAATGATATAATGAAAGGCCAGGCACAGTGGTTCATGCCTGTAATCCCAGCACTTTGGAGGCTGAGGCGGGTAGATCACCTGAGGTGTCAGGAGTTCGAGATCAGCCTGGTCAACGTGGCAAAACCCTGTCTCTACTAAAAATACAAAAATTAGCCGGGCGTGGTGGCACATGCCTGTAATCTCAGCTACTTGGGAGGCTGAGGCACAAGAATCACTTGACTTGGGAGGCAGAGGTTGCAGTGAGCCAAGATCGTGCCACTGTACTCCAGCCTGGGCGACAGAGTGAGACTCCAAAAAAAAAAGAAAGGCAAAATAAAAATGTATATTCAGTTATAATTACCACCTCCTTGGCAACATGGCAACATCAGAATGTAAATGAATGACCTCTGCTGGACTCTTTTTAGCACTGTAAGAGATACTGATTTATTAATGTAGAAAATTATTCAAGTACATATCTTTAAAATTGTATTACCAAGAGAAGAAAAATACGCTTTTGTATTCTGTTTGGTTACGATAAGCCTGGAGGAGATACATTTAAGAGAATGATTTTAATTTTAGTTCAGTTAAATTAAGTTCAAGAACCAGGAAAACATTTGTGCCTTTTGTAATTTCACTTGTATTAAATTCCGTTAGTGTACAAGGCTCAAACAGAAAGACCTGACAAACTTGAAAACTATTTAAGAACATTTCTTAACATCCATCTTCTTTTCCTAATAAGCATACATTTTTCTTTTTTAAATTTATTTTACTTTTAGCTTCTGCATCCAACCGTCCATAACATACTTACTACTTTTCTTAAAAAAGTTTTTTCCAGTGATTTTTTTTTCTAACTTAGAAGTTTTAGTACTAATTTCTTTTAGGAACACTTGAAATTTTTCTTAATTGTTTTTGGATGAATTGTATGTGCCACAATAAGTGTTCATTTATTAACTTAACATTAGCACTAACGTCATGCAAAGCCCTCTGCAGGGTGCTTTGGAAACAGAAGTTAAGATCACAGGGAAAAAAGTTTCCACTGCCCTTGGTTCTTTAGCCTATAATGTTTAACAAGGTCTTTGTGATGAGTATTCCCTTAAAAAAAAACAAAAAAAAAACAAAAAAAAACAACTTAAAAAAAATTTTTAGATGGGGACCAGGCACAGTGGCTCACACCTGTTATTCCAGCACCTTGGGAGGCCGAGGTGGATGGATCACCTGGTCAGGAGCTCAAGACCAGCCTGGCCAACATGGCGAAACCCCATCTCTACTAAAAATACAAAAATCAGCCAGGCATGTTGGCAAATGCCTGTAATTTCAGCTACTTGGGAGGCTGAGGCAGGAGAATCACTTGAACCCAAGAGGCAGAGGTTGCAGTGAGCCAAGATTGCTCCACTGCACTCCAGCCTGGGCGACAAGAGTGAAACTCTGTCTCAAAAAATAAAAATTTAGATGGAGTTTCGCTATGTTGCCCAGTCTGGTCTCGAACTCCTGGGCTCAAGCAATCCTCCCACCTCCACCTCCCAAACTGCTAGGATTATAGGCATTAGCCGCCCACCATGCCTGTCCCTACCTAGAAAATCACTTATAAACTCTACTCAGAAGCTAAATTCTCGGCTGGCATTAAGGAGATGTCTTGTTTGTAACTTTGCAAATGTGAACATACGTAATCTGATGGGTAACTGTCTTTTGACCTCATTTGACTGTTGTTTTAAGATACTTCATATATTTAATGGTTTGTTAAGTAGCACAGGGATTGTGTTTAGTTTATTTCTAGGAGGCCAGAGAATTTAAACCAAGGAGGAGAAATTAACAAATGGGTGAATTTCAGTTTAATACAAGGATTGTATGGTTTTCGAGGGTAGAATTCATGTCTTAATTGTGCTTATTCAGTCATTGTCTTAAGTTTCTACAAATTTTTCTAAAAATTGACCAAAGTCTAAAATTTAAGTCATGTAGAGTATTTAAGCAGTGGTGAGATGGCTACTTGGTGTGGATATGTTGTAGAATAGATTCATACTAAGGTTAAATAGTCAAGGGTGAGTCTTCCATTTGACCGTGAACGGTCCCTTCCTGGTCTGAGATTCTCTTATTTATTGGTAATGGGATATAAAGCCATTCTGCCTGTTGTCTTTCACTCTTCACAGTGACTGTAGTGTTGAGAAGAGCCCCTAGTCAACCCCAGAAATTAAGGGATACTTAATTTCGGAGAATACCTTATCTTTTAACTCAAATTATGAGAGAAAGCAGAACAATTTTTAAGAATCTCTTATCCATTTCAGTCATAGTGAGATGACTAGGAATGACACTTTACTTCTATATGCCAAATTCTGGCAGATTTCCTTTCAATTGTAGGCCTCCTGTTTCCCGCACTTTCTCCTTTTCCTGTGAAATCTCCGAGGAGAAGAAAGAATGATGGACAGTTTATCCTTTCACTGCCACAAGGCCTGTTTACTTGGCAGTAGGTCCTTAAGTTCCTTGCTTTTTTGCTGCTGTTTGGTGACTGGAAGAGGCACCAGAGACTCTCACTCTGGGGAGGTGGGTGGCATGTTTATAAGAAATGGATGAGAATGTCTCTGTAGCCCTTAGTTATTCTCTGTGCAGAAACAGAAAACTAAAATTGCTACTTCTGAAGATGGCTGTTGGTCATCAGGATTTTTAAGGATTTGAACTCTCATTGCGATAATGCATAAGAACATGGGAAACACCATTGAAGATTAGCTCAGAGGTGGTAAAGAGTATTGTGGGAAAATATCATTGCTGTCCAGGCCAGCTTTAATGTTTTAGCAGTAAACCTTTGCTTGTTAACCTTGTCCTTGATTTTCTTGATGTTTATAGAGCTTGTATTTGAATTATCCCTTCGTAGGTAAGACTAAGGGATTATTCCATAAAGTTAGTCCCTGATTTATTAAGTTGCACTTTGTTTCATTTGACCTAAACCTACTCTTTTTATGGGATGCCCTTAGTTTAGGTATTCTCTTTTTGGATAAATAAGCTGCTTTTTACTTGAATTGTTCATTCATTAATTTGACAAATATTTATTGAGTACTGGCTATGTGACAGAATGTCTGTTAGAGGCTGGAGTTTCAAAAACGAAACAGATGTAGGCTTCTTAGATGTTTGGAAGAGCTTTCCTATAAAACTCACTGAGTAATTGACACATTGTATTGTTTATAAATGGTTCTAAATAATAGGAAAAGTCTATGTATAAAAATAGGCTTGACAGCAAAACCAGACGGGAACAGAGAAAAAAATTACAGGTCAGTCTTACAAAATAATCCAAGGTGAAATGTTAGCAAAACCAAATCTAGGAATATATTTTTTTAAATGACCAAATAAACCAGGCACAGTGGCTCACGCCTGTAATTGTAGCACCTTGGGAGGCTGAGGTAGGAGGTTTGCTTGAGCCTAGGTGTTCAAGACCAGCCTGGGCAACAGAGCAAGACCCTGTTTCAAATTTATTCATTCACCCTCATTCATTTATTCATAAATAAATAAATAAATAAATAACCAACCCAACTAGACTTGATCTCAGGAATGCAAGAATGGTTTAGCAACAGAAAATGAATTTATGTAATCTGTCATATTCATAGATTAAATGACAAAATGATTGAAATTATAGAGATGGCAATTATATATTTAATGCAAAATCAAATCAAAATCCCATCAGATTTTTTCTGTAGAATTTAACAATCACATGAGTGAATAAAAGGGCAAGAATAAGGCAATTTTGAAGAATTATTATTTAAACAGTAAGCACAGACCGTGAAGAAAAGATGAAAAACTGGACTGTTATATGACAAACAACACCATAAACAAAGTTAAGATATGTTAGAGCCTAGGAGAAAGTATCTGCCTTGTATATAAGCATTAAAAGGTTGGTATCCAGAATTTCTAAAGCTGCCAGGTATGATGGCTCATGCCTATAATCCCAGCACTTTAAGAGGCCAGGGTTGGGGAGGATTGCTTAAGGCCATGAATTTGAGACCAGTCTGGGCAACACGATGAGATCCTGTCTCTACAAAAAAAACAAGCAACAGCAATATTCCCCCTACCCACCCCCGCCCCCCCCACACACAAATTAGCCGAGCATGATGACACAGGCATGTAGTCCCAGCTACTCAGGAGGCAGAGGTGGGAGGATCGATTGAGCCAGGGTGGTCGAGGTCTCAGTGAGCTGTGAGCACACCACCACACTCCAAGCCTGGGCGACAGAGCAAGACCCTGTCTCAAAAAAATAAATTAATTAAAAAAAAAATATATATATATATTTCTAAAACTCAGTTTGAAAAAAGAAAGAGTGGTATGACAGTTGAAGTTAGGAAAACTTACCACTCTGGATATTTCAAACAATTTAATATAGAAGATTGGTTACAAAGATACTAGAAAAGCTGGAAGAGCAAAAGGAGCAAGGGAGAGAACAGAGTAGCAAAAATAAAATAAATTGTGATGCTGCTTTTACCAGAGACAAGCTGCTGCCACCACTAGGCTGGAACCTACAGGCTGCATCTGTCCCTAATTAGGGTATTGGATACTGTTCACACTGCTCCTACAACAACTGCTAGCCTGTTCTAATCAGTAACTTCTCTCTTCCTCCTGTCTTCTCACCTTCCAGTTCCTCCTAACAGGAACCCAGCTGGCAAAGATGTCTGGGAAATGTCATTTGCATTCTCAGCCCCAGCAGTGCAGGAAAGGTAGGAGTGGGGCTGTGAAACAACAGAAAAATAAGGACCATAGGTGGCAAAGGAAATGCATATACACTTCACAGATGGCCCATAAACATATAATACAAAGAGGTGCACATTTTTACTGATAAGAAACTACAAATTTAAACATCAGTGAGACATTTCAGACTCTAAAAATTAAACTTGACGTTTTGGAGGACAAGAAATAGGAAATCTTTCTACCTGTGGAACAGAATTGATGGAAGTACTTGGGAGAGCAATATAGCACCATGTAGTAAAGTTACAGTTGCCTTTTCATTTTCAGATAGCTGTCTTATAGGACTCTTGTACATGAGCTTAAGTATATGTAGTGTATGTATGTAGGTGTAAAGCATAACTGTTAATATTTAAAAGTGGAAAATAATCTCGTCAGTCAGTAGAGAAATGAATAAACTGGTTTCTTTGAATAATCAAATAGTATGTAATAGCTAAAATTTTAAATTTAAATTTAAAATTTAAAAATTAATTTAAAAATTAATAATTTTTAAAAACCATTGAGTGAGAAAATCCAGTTTTCAAAGAATATGCACAGTATATCATGTATGCAAGTTGAAAAGCAGAACAATACTGTATTGTTTATGATGAATATATACCTTTGGAGTAAAAAATCTTAAAATATGTTTGGCAAGGAAACCATGCTGGAAAAAAAAAAGGCCTAGTGTGATGGCTCATGCCTATAATCCCAACACTTGGAGTCTGATGTGGAAGGATCGGTTGAGGCCAGGAGTTCAAGTCCAGCCTGGACAACATAGCGAGAACCCATCTCGATCTAATAATTTTTTAAAAAAGATACTAATTATCTTCAGTGAGAGAGGAGGGGAGGGGAGGAAAGTTGATTGAAAGAGGTTGGGAGGTCAACTGCACACACAAAAAAGTAGCCCATCTGAAGCAACTATTGCCAGATTGTTATAGTTTTAATCTGGGTGACAGACTGTGAATAGTATTTTTTTATACTTTATGTTGGAATTACTTCCTAATTTAAATAAATAGCAAACAAGAAAGAATTAAGAATCAGCCCCTCTGGGAAGCTTTTATTTACTTTACCAAGACTGGGTTAGGTATTCCTTTTTCTATGTGTTCAGAATGCCCTTTGCTTTTTTCTTTGTGAAAGCATACCCACACTTGCTTGTCTGGTCTCTTCTACTTGTCTGTGAATTCCTCAGCACCAGATATTCAGTATTCATCATAGCCATTGGCAGACAGGTGCTAAGTAAATGTTGTTTGATTTAAAACAACTACCACCACTGATACTGTAAAAGCTAAATATATAGAAGTATCTGAGGCTTATATAATGATACATTTTAAAAAACTGATCATCCATGCATTGTAGCATGTGTATTAGAAAGAGGTAGGCACCTGAATTCCATTCTAAGCTTTTTTGTTGGGCATCTTTCAGTGAGACATACGTGTTGTTCTCTGAGCATCAATGGCTTTACATTTTAAAACATTTAAAATTACTGATTCATACAAGAGTGTGCATACTTCATTTGTAAATTGTGAAGCCTAAAAATAAACCTCCCACGAATCCACCACTAATTGAGGAACTAGAATAATTCTCAGGTCTTTAAAGTTGCCCAATCCTATGATTGTCTCCCCCTATATAAATAAGCAGTATCTTTAATATGGTGTTTGATGTAATGGTATTATATTGTGTACAGTTTTCTGATAGCATTATAGTTCTCTTATATTTATTGTATGTAGCTGGAGTTAATTTGTTTGCACAGTATTATAGTTCATTATGTGAATATTGCACATGAACCTCAGAAGGAATGTCAGATTAATTTCCCAAACTTGTCATAGTAGTTTACACTTCCACCCAATTGTGCCCATTGCTCTTGCGTTTTACATCAGCCTAGTGTAATTTTGAAATATATAATGAAATGAAACTTTTCTAAAATAAAATATTTCCAGAAGTAATCATTGAAACTATTGGCGTATATTTATTTTACAGCATGATATATAAAGAAAGCCATAGTTAAAAGCAGAATGCTACTCCACAAAAAAAAAAAAGTCTGACAATTTTGGTAATTAAATGTGACAGTGGACTTGTGTGACCAGGCTTTTCTTTTGAGTTGTTGACATGAAATAAAATTTATTTTGCATTCATAGATTTTAAAATAATGTTTGCAAAATGAATTCAGAATACTATATTTGTCTAATGATAACGTATTTTCAAGAGAAACTTTCATAGTAAGTCCTTATAAAATAGGTCATTTTGAGTTGTTTTGCATATTTCCATCATATTCCATTCCAGAAACTTCTGTATTACTTGCCTTGAGCCTTTGTACTAGCCCTTCTCATACTCTTTGTCTGTACTCGATGCAAACCATTGTAGCAGAATGTGTTTCTGTGCTTTCATGGTCTAAATATGTGGCTCTGACAGTAATTTGAATTGGTGGTTAAACTATTCTTTTTCCTACCTCCTGTAATACAGGTTTTTTTTTTAACATTTAATGGCTGGAATCATGGAAGAGTGCCAGTAATCTTTGAATCAGATTCAAAGATACCATGACAATCTGATCTAATACTACTTTATTGTGTTTCACTTCCATGTAAGGAACAGTATTGGTCTCCTAATTTATTATATCCATTGCACATGGCCCAACAGAAATAGGTGAAATAAGATTTTTCATTCTATAATATGAAGTCTAAGTGTATCCATCCACTAGATGTCAGCATTAGGCAAGATGGAGTGGAATGGATGTAGAATAATAGCCAGAAGCTCAGTAAGAGATTTAGTCTAACAAGTAAACTGACTTGTATAAAGTCACACATTTTATGATAGAGTCAGGACCAGAAATCAAGTCTCCCAATTTTTATTCCATTGTTATATCACATTTCTTTAAGTCAAGTGACTTAACTGCATGTAATTTAGTAGCTAAAATTAAAATATATGGATCTTAACATTTGCTAGGGCTTCATGGGGAGATTTTAGTACTAGTGTGTTGATATTAACGCTGGCATCCAGGAATACCTGAATCCTGTTGTACTAATCTCTCTGTCTCTTCTTTTACATTTCACAAAAGATGGAGAATCAAAGCATCACTTTATTAATAGCTAAACTAGTACTTGATAGCACTGAGTTAGATAGTGTTAGTAAGGTTAAGGATTAAGCTGTTCTCTAGAACTTCCCTGATATCAGTCAAATTCCAACCAGGAAAGCAGAAATCATTTTAAAACGAGGGATTTTAATATATGTATTTAGTTCACAAGTGTTGGAAACCTGAGCCAAAAGAGATTGCTGAGGTAACTTAGATATTAATAGAAACCACAAGAAGCAGCAGTTACTTTTAGGGCTGAGGGAACAAAAGAGAAAGATGGATTTGGGAGAATTTGGGAGCCTGAAGGAAGAACCCCATAGGCCTGGAGTCTCAGACCTTTGAAGGGGGCCAGATAATGCACTGCTGCTGGGAGTTCCACAAGAAGCTAGAGCTTGGAGCCCTAGCTGTCTTACTGCTGGAAGAAATTATGACAGGACTTGAAAGGTCCCTTTGTTTTTCTTCTTCCCACCTTTTCATTTCCTTTTGGTGACATTGCTTGCTTTCTCTTCTCTTCTCTTCTTTTATTTTTTCTTTTTTTAATTTTATTTTTTTTGGTACGGTCTCACTCTGTTGAAGAGTGTAGAGTGCAGTGGTGCGGTCTTGACTCACTGCAACCTCCGCCTCCCACGTTCAAAAGATTCTCATGCCACAGCCTCCTGAGTAGTTGGGACTACAGGTACGTGCCACCACGCCTGGCTAATTTTTGTATTTTTAGTAGAGACGGAGTTTTGCCATGTTGGCCAGGCTGGTCTCAAACTCCTGACCTCAAGTAATCTCCCCACTTTGGCCTCCCAAAGTGCTGGGATTACAGGTGTGAGCCACCGCGCCTGGCCTGCTGTCAAGTGATGGTACAGTTTCTTAGAAGCAGTTCAATAAGCAGACTTTGGGCAATGTTTGATGAGGGTGGTGCCTTGAATATTTTCAGAAGGGTTACTGAGATTATTGATATGATTTGTGTCTAAAAAACAGTGTACATACCTTAATTTAAAAATACTTTATTGATAAAAAATGCTGACAGTTATCTGAGCCTTCATTCAGCAGTTCTTAACCTTTTTGCTAGTGGAGGGTCTTGCCTGGATGTTAATGGCTTCAGACTGATCAAGGTAGTAGCTGCTGAAGGTTAGGTGGCTGTGCAATTTTCTTAAAATAAGACAAAAACGAAGTTTGCCACATCAGTTGACATTTCCATGAAAGATTTCTCTGTAGCATATGATACTGTTGGGTAACATTTCACCCACAGTACAACTTTCAAAATTGGAGGCAGTACTTTAAGACCTTGCCAGTGCTTATCAGCTATGTTCATGTGATACTCATTTTAACAGTCTAAATAACATCTTCACCAGAGTAGATTTCATCTCAAGAAACCATTTTCGGCTAGGAGTAATGGCTCGCACCTGTAATCCTAGCACTTTGGGAGGCCAAGGTGGATGGATTGCCTGAGCTCAGGAGTTTGAGACCAGCCTGGGCATTATGGTGAAACCCTATCTCTACTAAAATACAAAAAATCAGCTGACTGTGATGGCTTGCACCTGTAGTCTCAGCTACTCAGTAGGTTGAGGCATGAGAATTGCTTGAACCCGAGAGCTGAGGTTGCAGTGAGCCAAGATGACAAAGTGAAACTCTTGTCTCAAAAAAAAAAAAAAAAAAAGGAAAGGAAAGAAACCATTTTCTTTGCTTATCCATAAGAAGCAACTCCTCATCCACTCAAGTTTTTATCGTAAGATTGCAGCTATTCAGTCACATCTTAAAGGCCCTTCTAAGATGAACTTCTACTCTAGTTCTGTTGGTATTTCCACCACATCTGCCATTTCTCCAGTGAAGTCTTGAACCCCCCTCACAGTCATCTGTGAGAGTTAGAATCAACTTCTTTCAAACTCCTATTGATGTTTGACCCCTTCCCATGAATCACAAAAGTTCTTAATGGTATCTAGAATGGTGAATCCTTTCCAGAAGGCTTTCAATTTACTTTCTCAGATCCATCAGAAGAATCCATATCTATGACAGGTTTAGCTTTAAGAAATGTATTTCTTAAATAATAAGACTTAAGAGCCAGAATTACTTTGTGATCCATGAGCTGCAGAGTGGATATTGTGTTAGCAGCATGAAAACAACATTAATCTCCTTACACATTTCCATTAGAGTTCTTGGGTGACTAGGTGTATTGTCAGTGAGCAGTAATTTATTGAAACGAGTATTTTTTTTCTGAGGAATAGGTCTCAGTAGTGGGCTTAGAATATTGGGTACACCATGCTGTAAACAGATGTGCTGTCATCTAGGCTTTGTTGTACCATTTAGAGAGCACAGGCAGAGTGGATGTAGTATAATTCTTAAGGGTCCTAGGATTTTATTTTTATTTTTATTTTGAGACAGAGTCTCGCTCTGTTGCCCATGGAGTGCAGTGGTGTGATCTTGGCTCACTGCAACCTCTGCCTCCTAGTTCAAGCAGTTCTCCTGCCTCAGCCTCCTGAGTAGCTGGGATAACAGGCGCCTGCCACCCTGCCCAGCTAATTTTTGTATTTTTAGTAGAGATGGGGTTTCACCATGTTGGCTAGGCTGGTCTCAAACTCCTGACCTCAGGTGATCCACCCACCTTGGCCTCCCAAAGTGCTAGGATTACAGGCATGAGCCACTGTGCTCGGCCTGTCTGTTTTTAATCATGTATTTTTTCAGCAAATACTTATGAATACCAGCCACATCCCAGGCATTGTTCTAAGTGCTCAGGATAGAGTAGTGTACAAAACAAAATCCCTGCCTACTCAGAGGAAGACAGAGTAAATAGGTAAGAGTAATAGGAATGTGTGTTAGATGGTACGAACCATCAATTTGGGAAGGGGATAGAGAAGAGGATGGAAGGGGCATTTATAGATGGGTAGGTAGCTGAAGGATTCTCTCTGAAGAGGTGAGGCCTTACTGAGCAGCAGAAACTGCAAGCAGGCTTTTGTGGTTAGATGTGCATGTGTGCAGTGGAGAGTGAAGGGAGATGAGGCCAGAGTGTGTTGGGGCAGATTATGTAAGATTTTGTGGGACCTCTGTTTTAGTCTGTTCTCGCATTGCTATGAAGAACTACCTGAGACTGGGTAATTTCTAAAGAAAAGAGATTTGATTGGCTCATGGTTCTGCAAGCTGTACAGGAAGCATGGCTGGGAAGGTCTCAGGAAACCTTGAATGGCAGAAGACGAAGAGGAAGGTGGCACGTCTTACATGGCCAGAGCAGGAGGAAGAGAGATGGGGAGGTGCCCCACCCTTTAAAAGAACCAGATCTCATGAGAACTCACTATCACAACAGCGGCAAGGGAGAAGTCCACTCCCATGATCCAGTCTCCTCCCAGCAGGCTCCTTCTCCAACACTAGGGATTACAACGCGACATGAGATTTGGGCAGGGACACAAATTCAAACCATATCATTCTGTTCCTGGCCCCTCCCAAATCTCATGACCTTCTCACATTGCAAAATATAGTCAACCCTTCTCAGCAGTCCCCCAAGTCTTAACTCACTTCAGCATTAACTCAGAAGTCCACAGTCCAAAGTCTCACCTGAGGTGAGACAAGTCCCTTCCACCTATGAGTCTTTAACATCAAAATGAAGTTAGTTACTTCCAAGATACAATGAGGGTACGGGCATTGTTTAAATACTCCCCTTCCAAAAGGGCAGAATAGGCCAAAACAAAGGGGCTTTAAGCCTTATACACATCTGAAACCTAGCAGGGCAGTTGTTCAGTCTTAAAGCTCCAAAATAATCTCCTTTGACTCCATGTCTCACATCCAGGCCACACTGATGTAAGGGGTGGGCTCCTAAGGCCTTGTGCAGCTCTGCCTCTCTTGCTCTGCAGGGCTTACCTCCCATGGCTGATCTCAAGGGCTGGCATTGAGTGTCTGTGGCTTTTCCAGGTGCATGGTGCAAGCTGTTGGTGGATCTACCATTCCGGGGTCTGGAGCATGGTGGCCCCCTTCTCGCAGCTACGCTAGGCAGTGCCTCAGTGAGGACTCCAACCCTACATTTCCCCAGTGCACTGCCCTAGTAGAGGTTCTCCATGAGGGCTCTGCCCCTGCAGTGTACCTTCTGCCTGAACATCCAGGCATGTCCATACATCCTCTGAAATCTAGGCAGAGACTCCCAAGCCTCAACATTCTTGCTGTCTGCACACCTGCAGGCCTAACACCCATGGAAGCTGCCAAGGCTTATGGCTTGCCTGAACAGCAGCTTGAGACATAATCTAGGACCCTTTTAGCTGTGGCTGGAGCTGGAGTGGCTGGGATGCAGGGAGCAGTGTCCCCAGGGCAGCCAGGCCCTGGGCCTGGCCTATGAAACCATTCTACCCCCCTAGACCTCTGAGTCTGTGGTGGGAGGAGCTGCCACAAAGGTCTCTGAGATGCCTTCGAGGCATTTTCCCCATTGTCTTTGATTTGTCATTGAATTTGGGCAGAGACACAAATTCAAATCGTATCAACCTGGTAAAGAATTTGGATTTTATTATGGGTGTGTTAGTGAGTCATTGCATGGCTTTGAGCAGAGAAAGGATGATTTATATGTTTAAAAGAGTATTTTGCCTCTTATATGTGGAAGAGATTGTAGGAGGAGGCTGGATTGGAAACAGGGAGACCAGCAACCTTAGCAAGAAGTGAGGGTAGCAAGAAGTAGGGAGGTGTGGCAGTGGGGGAGGTGAGACGTGCTGTCCTTTAAGCTAATGATAAAAGTGTGTTGAGGAGGATGAGGGGAGTGTCAGGGCAGATGCTCCTGACAGGCAAGGTAAGGTGTAAGGGCTGAGTATTGACACTGGAGTTAGCAACGTGGAAGTTACCTGATGGCCTTCCCAGTGCAGTTTTGGTGGTGTGGGATGGGGATAAAAGCCACATTGCAGTGGGTTTAATAGAGAATGAAAGGAGAGAAATAAAAGATGCTGAGTGTTAGATTATTCCTTTTAAGGAATTTTGCTGCAAAGAGAAGCAAGGGAATAGATAGGGTGGGAGCTGGTGAGGGAAATAGAATCAAGGTACATTTCTGTTTATGTTTTAAGATGGAAGAAATAAATGTATGTATGCCAAACAGAAGGGTACTGAAAAAGAAAAACTGAAGTAGGAAGGAAACTCAAGATAATGTATTGTTCAGAATGTAAAATTTTGAAGAAAGTGTTTTCAGGAAGGCGTGGGTGATAACTGGGTCAAGAGCTGCTAGTTCAGTAAGTTGAAGTGTGAGAATTGTCCTTTAGATTTAGCCAAATGCAAGTTTTGGTGACTTTGACAGGGACAGCTTCATTGTAGTGGGCATAACAGCGAAACTGGAATGAGTTGAAAGAATAGGAGTTTGAAAGGTGGAGAGAAACATCTGCAGACAGTTCATTTGACAAGCCTTGCTATAAAGAGGACAGGAAAGATGATGTTGTAGTAGAGGGCACATGAAGTCCTTGAGGAGACAAAAGCAGGTGGGAGAAGTAGTGCCCCAGAGGAAAGGTTGTCCTTCAGGAAACAGGTACAGAGGGTGGGTGTATGGTTACTGAAGAGAGGGTGGTAGAAAAGATAGATGCTTCTGTGTTTTGTGTGTGAAAGATACAGTGAGGTCATTTCCTGCAAGTGAGAATGGAGGATGGGTTGTTGGGTTTTTGTGGTTTTCTTCTTCTTCTTCTTCTTCTTCTTTTGAAGAGATCATGAGAAAGGTAAGAATTTTTTTTAATGTGTGGAATAATCACCTGGGAAAGTGGGAGAGGAGATTGAGTGAGGTATCAAAACTGAGGGTGCACTTCAGGTTGGTGGTCATATGTTAAAAGCAGCAGCTTTCAACAACAGGCAGTTTTGCCTCCCAGGGGGCATTTGATAATGTCTGGAGGCGTTATTGGTTGTCACAGCTGCGAGCAGGGGTGATAAGAGGTATCTGGTGGGCAGAGGCCCAGAATACTGCTAAACAACCTACAAGGCACTAGACAGTCCCCCACAGCAAAGAATTGTACAGTTCAAATGTTAGTATTGCTGAGTTTAAGAAACCCTGATTTAAAATGAAGCTGCTTAGTGTGTTTGTTACTTTTCTTTCTTCCCCCTCCTTCTCACTGGCCACTCACAAATCTTTAATACGTTTATAAGCTGGATGTGAGGAAAACTGATACTAAACAATTAAGAGAAATTCAGATTGTGATAAATATGCTTAAGAAATAAGTTGGGTGAAGAGGTAGGTAGAAGATTATCACTAGAAGTTGCAACCGGTGCAACTCCTTTGAGGAGGTTGGCAGAGAAAAGCCTCTTCAAAGAGATGCCTTTTGAGATGAGCCCTGAAGGATGGAAAGAAGCCAGTCGTGGGAAAATCTTTGGGACTAGCATTCTAGGAAGAGGAGACAAAATTAAAAAGTACCTTGAGGAGGAAAAAGTAAGTGAAGTAACAGCATCTCTTAGGAAGTTTCTAGAAAGATAGAGGAAATATTATAGTAATTGTAGGGTATAGTTGTTTCTATTGGCTATTATTCTGTAAGGAAACTTCTTTTCAAATGTTTTATGGGAAAATGGTCTAATGTATTTAAGTGCCTTTTGTTAGCTTAAAAATACATTCCACAGACTACCGGCCAGGAAGGGCGTGTTGCTTTCCAGATAAGTTGTCAACGTGGAAACAAATGTCTAATGTAAGGGCTCATGGTAAAAAAACTCCACCAGAAGTAGGACAACTCCTGAGGTAAACCATGTCTGGTTTCTGTGTATTAAATTTGTGTTAAATTTATTTTTAACTTATTTAGTAAATACAATATTTAGTTTAAATCGAAGGATTACAATAAAAATAATTTGGAAGAAGATTCTTTAGCTTTTCCCTTCTAAATTCAGATAGTAAGACTTAGTTTATTATTCTAAATGATAATATTTGTTACCTCTAAAATATATCAATAGTGTTTTGGGTCTGCTTTATATAGTCTGCTTTAAAATCTTAAATCTGGCCGGGCCTGGTGGCTCACGCCTGTAATCCCAGCACTTTGGGAGGCCGAGGCGGGTAGATCACCTGAGGTTGGGAGTTTGAGACCAGCCAGACCAAGATGGAGAAACCCTGTCTCTACTAAAAATACAAAATTAGCCGGGCGTGGCAGTGCATGCCTGTAATCCCAGTTACTCGGGAGGCTGAGGCAGGAGAATCACTTGAACCTGGGAGGCGAAGGTTGCAGTGAGCCGAGATCTTACCATTGCACTCCAGCCTGGGCAACAAGAGTGAAACCCTGTCTCAAAAAAAATCTTAAATCCTTTGGTATCTTTCATATCAAATGTATTTATTCATCCGAAACTTAGAAATCTTACTAGTCTCCTTTAGATGGCAGAAATCCAACTCAACAGCTAAAAGGGGTATTGGTTTAAAAAAACTAGGGTATCTTAAAACCAGAGGAAAATCAAGCAACTGGACTGAGAGAAGTGACAGCTGGAACTCGGGAATGAATGGAAGGAAATTAATGACTCCAGGACACTCTTTGAGACCTTGCACTGTAATATTGGTTCATTCTCTTGTGACAGACTGCCATCCTCTAGGGCAGGAAGTATGACTGCCACATCCGCCCACGCCTCACATTCCATAAGTTCTGCTGCTGGGAACAGAGCCCCTAGTTAGGTTGCACTGACAGCTGCAACAGTGATAGTAAATAAACTGCCAGGTATGGAACTAAATGTGGTGCTTATATTAACCCATTTAATGATTTTAGGAACCCTCTGAGGTGAATATTATTAATATGCACCTTTTACACATGAGAAAACTGAGGAATGGAGAAGTTAAAAAACACTTGACTGAAGTCACAAAGTTTGGAAGTGGCAGAGCTGGGTTTCATACCCAGGCAGTCTGGTCCCACCTAAGCTGATGATTAACCACTGTCATATTAGTTGAAAACAGTCACAGTGAGAGGACAGCAGGGTTTTGTTTGTTTGTTGGTTTGGTTTTTGGCCAGGTTAAAATATAGCAAGATAGGGTTATGGTTTTAATTTTTTGTTTATTCTTATAAAGGATAGGAGAACCGATAATGTTATAATGGGACTGTTTTTAGAGCTTTGAAAACTTCTATGAGTTTTTGTTCAAAGAGACATTGTGATATGGGCTGCCTATGTAGCATCTGTTCTGTGTGCTATGTGGTAGAGCGAATTTTTGTGCTGGACAACAGTTGTTGTAGTGATTCTCAGTCGGGTGATTTTGCCCCCAGGAGACATTTGGCGGTATCTAGAGACATTTTTGATTGTCACAGCTTGTATGGCGGGTAGCTGCTGGTATCTAGTGGATTGAAGCCCAAGATGTTGGTGTATTTCCTACAATGTGAGACAGACTCCAATAACAAAAGAACTCCTCAGCCCAAAGTGTTAATAGTGCTGAGACTGAGAAACACTGTGTTAGATAAACTGAGCCAATTCCTTTTTTTTTTTTTTTTTGAGAGGGAGTCTAGCTCTGTTGCCTAGGCTAGAGTGTGCAGTGGCGTGATCTTGGCTCCCAGCAACTGCCGCCTCCTTTAGTAGAGATGGGGTTTCACTGTGTTGGCCAGGCTGGTCTCGAACTCCTGACCTCGTGATCTGCCCACCTTGGCATCCCAAAGTGCTGGGATTACAAGCGTGAGCCACCGCACCCAGCCAACTGAGCCATTTTCAAACTAAGTGTTTGTGTATGGGATAAATAGGCAAGAAATTCTCAATCCTTAGGAGAGCAAATAGGTCAGGACCAAGTCTGATGTAGTGGTCATACTCCCAAGTATGAGGAGGGGAGGATCACATTAGCCTCGGGTGCCTGGAAAGAAGAACCATATACAGAGGAAGAAGTTTACAGAATGAGCTGTAGGAAAATGGAGCAGACATACATGGCTAGTTCCAAAATTTTCCCCAAGGTTGGACTGTGTGCGTACAGGTAAAAAGGTAAGGAAACCTAATCTCCCTCTTCTCCATGCATACCTGATGATGGTTTCCTGTTAATAGAACTAATTTTAGGACAACATTTCAGCAATATTCTTGACAAATATGGGCTTCGTTCTGATTTATAACATTGGAATGTGTTGGTAAGGACTCAGGTTTATGTTAAAAGAAATAGAGCCATTATTCGTTTTAAAAGGTTATTTTGTGATATTTAGGTTTTAATTACAGCAACAGCCAATATTTATTAAATGTTTTCTGTGTGCCAGACACTAAGCTGAGTCAGTGCTTAATCTCATTTAACCCTCATAATAGGAATTTAAGATATTTACTATAATTACCTGTGTTTTACTAATCAAGAAATGAGTCCCCAGAAGGGTTAACTGCCATCCTTAAGGTCAAACAGCTAGTAAGCTAGAGTCGAATTTCTGGTTTGATTCCATAGATTAAACTCCTAAAACCAAATGGCAGTTTTCCTACTAAAAATAATTATAGTCCTTTCTCATGATATATTTTTCATCTGTAGTTGCAATTTTGATACCACTAGGTAATTTTTTGTGTATTTGGTCTCAGTTCTTGTTAGTGAGAAAATTTATATATGTTTGGATACAGTCATTCCATATATGTTGGAAAGCTTTTAAAAATTAAAGCTGTGAAATAATGCTACTTCCAAATGGTTTCTTCCAACATCTATTGAATAACTTTAGTAACCAATTCGAGATAATTATTTGGGTGTAATGATTTAGGAAAAATGTTTATCTTTTCCTTTAATATAAAAGCTTGGTATTATTAAATGTTTTACAATGTATAAGGTAATTAAGACGAAATATTAAATATTTCCCTCTTAGCTTAATGTCACCTAATCCACTTGTGTAAAGTATTGTACAAAATCAGACCATTGAAATTCTGTGTAATAGAAATATTAATATAAAAAGAAGATAGATCTCCACCTCCCCCATTGGGGGAATATTGTTTCGAAAGGGAAGAACCATTCAGTACTTACCATATATGAATAAATTAGATTGCTTTTAACATTTTATAAGAAATTTGTGTTTCCATACATCAGACTTTGACCTCTAAAGCAAATAGCTGTTTGTATTTCCTCGTGGGAAGCTTACAGTTAGAAACATGCTGATGTTGGAGAGTAGGTAGAAGAGGGGGATGCCACAGGTGACAGGAAGTGCTAACTTTTTTCAAGCTTCTTATAATGAGAGTGAGTGGCAAGTTGTCTTTTTTTCTTAATAAAAATATTGTTTTATGTTTTGCCTTATTTACATTTGCCAGCAACGGGATCTTTGGAGAAAAACACATAGCAATTGGAGGAAAAGTACAGCAGTTGGAGGGAGGAGGATGTGGGTAGCCGTGATACCATAGTTTGCCTCCCCTTTTTTTACTCTACCTTCCAGGTTTGAACCTGGTTTCCTGGATGTTTCTGACCCCACTTCCCACTTTCGTCCTCACTGCATTATGGAAATCTTGGGCAACATTTATGCCAATGCAGTATTTTCACTTTTTTTCCTCTGCAAACCTACTAAGTTGTGATAATTGTTGGCTCCCTATTGTACCTGTTTGCTGTGTTAACTTTTAAGTTCCATACATGGTATAGTTGTGTATAGTTGATTATTCAGTCTAAGAGTTAAATAATAAGTTTGATTAATCTTAGGAGATAGAAGATATCAAAAACATTTTATGTGTGGTAAAGTTTTTTTAGATGGGTCATTAATTGATAACTTTCTTTAGGCTTTAATGGTTAAATGTGGTTTGAATACTTTCTTCTTTGTATTCCCAATAGGATTTGACTCTGCAAGAAGGAAAATATC
The DNA here is from genome assembly GCF_028885655.2 of Pongo abelii. Lineage (NCBI taxonomy): Eukaryota > Metazoa > Chordata > Mammalia > Primates > Hominidae > Pongo > Pongo abelii. Next base: position 146,260,719 of record NC_071992.2, on the reverse strand, counting down.
CCTATTATTTAAAAAAAATGGTTTCTATATTTACTTATTTGAGACATCTAGTTTTGCTGTTAATTTAAATTGAGAAATATATGCCTCAAAAATTTTAAAGGAGTAACACTAACATAGATAGTAATAAAATGTAAATATTGCAAGTTATATGTCAAAATCTAATCTTTTTTCCCATCTTGCTTTATGTAACTTTTTTGATATGTGGAAAAGAGGGACAGGAGCTATAAACTCAGAGCCAAATGTGCTTTTGTTGTTCCAAATTCTCAATGCCAAAAGCATATAAACCTGCACCTGTTGATAATTATGAGCAAGCCAGCCTTTGCCAAATCCCAGGCCTCTGCTTAAAATTTTTTACTGGAACTAAACGATGTTGCCATTTTTATTTTTAGGTTTGCTGGCATGGGTAATCTCATTAAGGTGCTAACCAGGGACATAGACCACAATGCAGCACATTTTTTCTTGGACTTTGAAAGTAAGTCTCTTTAGCCCTTCACAGCTGGTGCATAATGGTAAAGGTGAAAGATGAATTATACTCACCACAGTGAAGGCCAGCCAGAATATTTGTTAATTAAACATGGGAATCAAACAAAGGTTGCATGATTTTTTCTTAATCGTAGGCAAACATCACCATCATATGTATAATTTAGTTTTTCATTTGCTAAAATCATGTTGAGTCTGTAGCCAGTGCTGTCCTTTCATTAGTCCATGAAGCAAGTAGCCTTATGATGAACATTCTAATAGTATGCTTTAGTGACTATATCAAACAATATTCGCTTGTAATCCTATAATAATTTTATTTTAAAAATCAGAATTGTGCTGCATATCTTGAATCAGTAGTCTCCGTACCTCCACAAATTATTGACAATCCAAATTTGGTTAGAAATATATGCTTTATTTAACTGCATGCGGGAAGAAAGTTTTATACTGTTTTAAGATGAGATGCAAAGGTGAGACATGGCCAAATGTATTAATATTTGGCTTTGAAATAAATTGTTGTTTCAGTGCTATACTAACAATACTACATGTAAATAATTCTTGATCAGAAATTTCTTTTTCAGAATATTAGCACTATTGGAATACTTAAAGAATTTTTCATTATAAGGCCATTAATGAAACTTGTCTTGGGAGAATTTTGAGAAGAATTAGAGCAACAGTTGTGCCATTGTGTACAGGAAAACCACATTTCACCTCTAGGTCCTACATATCAACATCTTGAGAACCCGATTTGCTGTCTGCCAGAGCACAGTCTGGGTAACCTGAAGAATGAATTCATGGCCTAATGAACATTTTCCCTGTTACTATTTTTCTTTAAGTAAACTTCAGATGTTCTTTTTTATAAAGGGATATTTTCTCTTTTCTCATTCTTGTCTTGACAGGTACCTTAACATGGGGAATCTTCTTAAAGTTTTGACATGCACAGACCTTGAGCAGGGGCCAAATTTTTTCCTTGATTTTGAAAGTGAGAAGATGATTTTATATCTATTTCTCTTTGCCTGCAGTAGACTGCGTTTGTCTTGCACTAAATGAATGTTTCCACTTTGCCATCTTTTTAACTGCTTTGCATGACTGAGCTATGAATTGTTTGAGTAAATTTCTGGTGCCTTCTAGAACTGGAAGTCCTATTTTATAGATTAAATTGTGATGATAAAATGTCTTTGAGTTTTTATAAGAGATTTCATATCTCTTAGTTGGAGATTATTTTGTAATTTGCAATCTATTCTCTAATGAAAACATTTTTATGAAAAAATTTTGTTGGAAAGGACAAGTACTACCTCAAGATTTATTAATAGAAGCAATATTTGGGGAAAACTTATATTGTAGTCAAGAAAAATCGACCAGGTTTCAGTTATTCTAGGGTACATATTTAAGTATTTCAAATATCAATCTGTTCATGAAGGCCATTCAGAGCTCAGTAATTTGGGCATAATATTAAAAGGTAAGTGTGAACCTAAATTATTTAATCTTTGCAGATAATTTGAAAAGTTAAAAAATGGAATGTATTTATTTCAGGAATTTATTTTTTCTGACTCTAAATAAAAGGAAAAATAATGGGTTCACAGACCTTTAAGTAATTTGCCTTCTGTTTGTTTTATGTTGCATGACCTATTGTAATATGGTCTAAGAGTGGCAGGTAAGTGTCATTGACCTCGGTGCATGTTGCAAAGCTTTTGCTTTTTTTGGCTGTTGATATTGCTTTAGCTTGTCTGGTTGTTAAATTGAGAAGAATTATTAAATTGGTGTTTTAGTGTGAATGATGCTATTTTAACTGATCAATAGAAAATTGTTAGGAAAGGGTGAAGAGGTATTCCTTAGGTTTTTAATCACGTGATCTCTTATATTTTTAAGTGTTAGAATGTATTTTTATATACTTAAAATTTAAGATGTTTTCTGATTTTAAAAACAAAACAAATAAATCACTTAAAATAAATCCCCAGAAAGTCACTGCCTTTTCCTCCAACTTCAGTTTAGTTTTTACAATTTTATGTAATTCATTCAATTTTATGAATCATTTTAAACCATGGCAGTTCATATGAACACATCAATTTATAGCCATCTCCATTTTGTAGAATAATTTGTGGTCTCTGGTTATTTTCTACTTTTATTCCATTTCTTTAAAGGATCTGTTACAGTTTGGGTACTGTGTACAGGCTAGTAAAGAGTAGTAAATCAATATCAGGTCCATGGGAAATTGGGTTTCAGGGGAAATTGGGTTTTTAGGGGAAATACTATTAAATATTAGATGAATATTAGTTTTCTTGACCCTTCTCAACAATTTACCAGTGCTATGTTAAGTGCATGTTTAGCATGACTTTTAATCAGCTTGAGGATGTTGAGCAGATTGCTGACTTGAAGATATTCTTTCAGATGAGGCAACTTACATTAGAGCTGTATTTTAGTTTATTTGCATCTGTTTCAAACTTGGTCTTGTGTCTTTTTCTGCTATTCTGTCTCCCTTTTCCTCTTTGTCTCAAATTCCTTACATTTACAGAATCTTGACTTTGATAGTCAAGATCTTGTTCAAGACTTGGCACTTGATCTTTTTGTAAACCTAGCATTATGTTATGGTCAAGTGGGAAGCATGAATTTAAATGTAGTATTTAAAAGATTACTTGGTCTTGGCTTTCCAATCTATGGGAGTGTTTGGATCATTTTATACACACACAGACACACACACAGACACACACACACACACACACACACACACTTTTTTTTTTTTTATATGAGGTCTCACCCTGTCACCTAGGCTGGAGTGCAGTGGCGCAATCTTAGCTCACTGCAACCTCTGCCTACCTGGCTCAAGGGATCCTCCCACCTCAACCTCCAGAGTAGCTGGGACTACAGGCACATGCCACCAAGCCCAGCTAATTTTTCATATTTTTGGTAGAGATGGGGTTTCACCATGTTGCCCAGGCTGGTCTCAAACTCCTGAGCTCAAGTGATCCACCCACCTTGGCCTTCCAAAGTGCTGGGATTACAGGTGTGAGCTACTGCACCCAGTACATTATTATAATCTAATAATAGTGACAGGAAAAGGTAAAAATTGCAAACAACAATAATAACCAATAATGCAGAAATACATATAAAATGTTAACTGTAAAGGCAGATCTTGTTGCCTATATCAGCCAATGTAGATCTTCTGGCTTTATACTTGCTGGTATACTATAAATGAAATTTAGTGACAGCATACTGTATACCAAACTAGAGTTTACCCATTGTTATTTCTTATTTAGATTTTTAGATACATTTTCTTTTGATTCTAACATTGGCATTATCTTAATTTAATCTCTAATCCATTTGTATATTTTTCTTCTTTTTGGAAATACGCATTTGTAAAAGCTTACCTTATAAGCTACTATAGTGACCTTGGCCCATCAGATGGGTATTCTCTTAAACTGTTTTATACTGCTTTATACCAGACTCAAAATTGCCAACATAGTTATCTGCTGATTCTCAATAACTTAAAGCCACATTATTTTTGCTAGAGTAATTATTACTACATTGTTTATTTCTAGATGCACTTTAATATTCATGTCACCAGAGTAATTTAGTTTTACTGTTTTATTAATTTGATTGGTTAAGTCTATCCCAATATGTCTCTGCAGTTGGGTAACTATAGAAATAATTCATGCAGATTACCTGGCTATTTGTATCATACTATATACAAATGACATACTCTAGTGCATTTGAACCATAATTTAATGGAATCTTGTAGTTTACAAAATTAAGATTGTCTTTAAAGTAAATCATTATTCTTTTAACTTGCTCCTCTCATGACCCCTGTAACTGTTTTTCACTTCAGTTCAACATACATTTATGCCTTGCCTCCTGTATACCAGCCAGTAGGTGCTGGGGATGCAAAATAACTAAGATACAACCCATACATGCTGGGAGCTCTCAATCTAGTAGGAGAGGATAGAAACGAAAGCTCATAATTTTGTTTTGTTTTGTTTTTGAGACAGGGTCAGTCTCTGTCGCCCAGGCCGGAGTGCCGTGGCATGATCTCAGCTCACTGCAGCTTTGACCTCCCAGGCTGAAGTGACCCTTTCACCTCAGTCCCCAACAGTAGCTGGAATTACAGGTGCCCACCTGCCAGAAAACTCAGTTTTACTTAAATTATTTATTTTCAATGTGTAGCTCATGAAGATACTAACTTTAAATGGCAGTGAGTAGATTGAGAATCATCATGGAAGACCTTTTTTTTTTTTTTTTTTTTTTGAGACGGAGTCTCTCTCCGTCACCCAAGCTGGAGTGCAATGGCATGATCTTGGCTCACTGCATCCTCCACTTCCTGGGTTCAAGCGATTCTCCTGCCTCAGCCTCCCAAGTAGCTGGGATTACAGGCATGCAGCACCACACCCAGCTAATTTTTTTATTCTTAGTAGAGATGGGGTTTCACCATGTTGGCCAGGCTGGTCTCAAAACTCCTGACCTCAGGCGATCCACCTGCCTCGGCCTCCCAAAGTGCTGGGATTACAGGTGTGGGCCACCACACCTGGCCCATCATGGAAGACTTTCTGATGGTGATGTTTGAATTGGGTTTTGGAGAGTGAATTAGAATGTTTTGAACTAATATAGTAAAGGACAGTAGAAAGAAGGAACAACGTGGACAGAGACCTTAAGGCGTGAAATGTTATTCTGCATTCAGTCAAACGTTTAGTCTTGATAGAAGGATTTTTTCCTTAGAACAGATTACACCTATATGATAAGATTTTATTTTGTTTTTATTTAGTAATAGTTCAGTTAAAATATAATCCCAAAATTGCTCCATAAAATTTGGCAGCAGTTATGCTATTGACAGCATATAAAAAGCACTCAATCAAGCTAGGTGCAGTGGCTCATGGCTGTAATTCCAGCACTTCGGGAGGCTACAGCAAAAGGATCACTTGAGTCAAGGAGTTTGAGACCAGTCTGGGCAACATGGCAAGACTCTTATCATGGCAAGACTCTTATCTGTACAAAAAAAAATTTTTTTTTAAAATTAGCTGGGAATAGTGATGTGTGCCCTTGCAGTGAGCTGTGATTGCTCTACTGCACTCCACCTTGAGTAGCAGAGTGAGACTGTCTTTGAAAAAAAAAAAAAAAAAAAAGCACTGAATGGGGGCCTGCATAGCCTCTTCTAGTTGTTGGAATTTCCTATTTTATAACAACAGTGTTAATTTATAGCTTATTCTAATGACAAATCTTTACCCTCAGTAACTCCTATATCTGCTAGCTCACTAAATTCTAGTTCTTGGGAGAAAAGAGACTTTTATTTAGTTTTGTGTCCTTTCCCAATCTTAGCATAGTGCTTTTTAAATGATAGAAGTTCAGTAAGTATTTTTTAAACTTGACTCACTTACCTCCAGGGAAATCAAAATAGGAGAGTAAATAGAGGTAGTCGTTTGTTAAGGGAGAAATAGAATTTATTTTCTCTGATTCTGTTATAGTGCCTTTCCATTGAGTCATGCATTTCCTCTATAGTTCTTGTGTCCTTTGTGTTACTTGTTTCCCCCTTATCATTTAGAAATATTGGGACCTACTCTAACTTATTTTTTCATTTATCTCTTGCATAGTTTCAGTTGGTTTTGCCCTGTACTTTGAAATATCTTTATTCTGGTGTCATCTTTCTTATATTTATTTTTTGAAAATGATATAGGATCCTATTTATTCAGAGATCAAAAAGCATAGTAGTCTCCTTTAATTCATGCCAGAGGCTTATTTATTTATGTCTCTGTACCCTCTCATTCATTCAAAATGTATTACAGAAAATCTAGGTATTGAGTTTACATATGTACCAGTGGTACGTACTGTACATTCTGGTCTCTGTCTTGATGTAACTTACCGAGATAGATTGCATAGGTTTATTAAATGAATTAATGTAAAATTAAAGCAGAAAGACCCCTTATCACAATTATAATTTTTATGTTGACTTTTTATTTTTTCATTTCATAGTTAATCTTTGCTTCTTTTCATATTATAACGACTTCAATTTTAGCAGTTATATTTAGTGACTCTTTTTCTACCCTCCACCCTATAGGAAATTAGTGTGAAGTTACTAAAATTTTTAATTTACCTTCAATAAGAACAATTGAAACATGCCTTAATTTCCCTTGAACAGCTTTAAAAACTAAGCTTGATGAGTGATGAATATGTCTACTTTCAGTAGTAGATACATTATTTTGCAATTTTGAATGTCCTTTTGTAAGCTGACTAAATGGTACTTTTTTTTTTTTAAATAGTAAAGCCATTTTTTTCTATGGAAAATCAAAGTGACAAGTCTTGGTTGCATTATATAGTACCGTTTTTTGAAAAAAAAAAATAAAATAAATAAAAAGCTTTGTTTTATACAGCTTTTCCCCCTTCCTAGTATTTCACCCTTTTGCATGACTTGCTTTCAGTAAAGTAGTGCTTACTTGTTTGCTATTTTCTGTTTGTCTTTGTTTCTATAGCAGTCTTCAGCAGCTTTCAAAATTATAAATGTGACTTTCCTGTGACAGTCTAAAAAATGTTTAATCATTGTGGTGCTGGGTGTTTTTCTCACCCTAAAGGGAAACTTAAATCTTCTCCTCTATTTTTAAATTTCTTGGTAGTTATTAAACCTTTACTAGTTATTAACCACTTACAAGGTCTACTTAAGTCTACTTGATAATGTTTCGTTTGTATGTTAAGTCTCAGTGTCACATTTTTATGTTAACAGCTAGTCACCACACCTAAAATACATAGTCTAGCATTTTCAAACTTCACAGATACCTTTGATATATAATAGCTAAACTATTGTCCTTTGTCATGAATTCCCACTTCATGAATTCAAACTAAATACGTGTCTACTATTGATGTTATGTCTGTAGTTTCACAATTCCATATGAAAAAGTGTAAGATTGTTGTTTTTTGCATGTAAAACATATTTTTCTCTACTGCATCTGATGTAAGTATAAAAGTTATGAAGTGTGCTTTTTTAAAAAGAGTGTATGTCTAACTATTACATTGGAAAATATGGTCTGGCTAAATGTAAAATATTTAGCAGTAAATTGTTACTGCTAAATAGCAAAGCTTGATCTATAAGAAAGCTAACCATTTAGTTGCAATATCAGTATTTGTTCCTAGTGATAATACCTTTGTAGCCTTGGATAGAGAGTCTTTTTAATTTTTCAATTGGATCCTCTTGTATAATTATTTTGTCACAGTATTTTCTTCCTAAAAAATGATTTCTGAAAAGAAATTTGAAAAATAAGGGAACAGATATGTAAATACATTCTTAAGTTGACTTTACATATGAATGTTACTTTATTGTTGCTGTAGTACTGTTTTACATATGTTGAGTTTAAAATTTGGTAATGTAATTATTGAATTAAAAAAAAAAATGTTGTATATTTTTGACTATTTGGCAGGTTTAATAGGTAGAATTGAATTATGACTTGCTCCAAGCACAAAGTAAAGTTACAGTTTTTAGGGATCTTTACTCCCAGTTTCATGTGTAAACAAAGTTTCTTTACAATGTTCTAAGTAAAGGAATAAAGAAATTGTGTATTTGTGGTGAAGTAGAAAGGAGCAGAAAAGTCTAGTTAACTAATTTTATATGATTGGTAGACAAAGATTTACCAAAAACCTTCTTGTTTGTTAAAATATTTTTAAACTTAAAGACCAGTGTGATAGTATTAAAAACGTTCTTACTTCATCTTATAAATTTGGACTGATTCCTTTTCCCTCATAAGAGAAAATTTTAGCATGGAGGAATCTGCCAGTCATTTTTCTCTAAAATACAATAATCATAATGTTTATGATTTTAAGTGCTTTATGCCTTACCTGTGGTGCTGAATGTGGCCTAGTTGGAAAGATTTGTGAAGAAATCTTCATTTCCTCTTAGAGTCCACCTTTTTTCTTAAAATATAAAAGATTTGTCCTTAGAGAAACAAATGACCAGTATTATTAAAAGCAAGATTTCTGTTAACTTGAGTCAAGCAGTGAGAAATCCAGATTTAGTCATTCATTAACATATGTTTTGCAGCTAACACCACAGGTGGTGAAAATGCCCATATGTTTGTGTCCTTGATTCTGCTTTTTATAACTGTAATTCTTCCTTCATTTTTCTCTTACTCCCGAGTGTGTAGGAACTCAGATTTTCTTTAGTATTTCAAAATTTCAGTAATAGTATTGTAGTGTAGCTTAAAGTATCTAGTTTCCAGCAGCTGAGTAATTGTGGAGCAGTTTTATAACTTGAACTCCTCTGCACAGGATTCCTGACCTTCCGTTCATCAGCAGAATAGTTCAGTGATACTCTCTTGGGTTTGTTGTTAGATATAGATATCCTCTCTTCTTTAACCTATAATATCATATGTGTTGAGACACTTCCGAAGTGATTCCTGGAAAAGGGGGTGAGCACCTAAAAACTATTAAAGTTTTTTTACTTTTTTATATCAAAACTCAGTCATTAAAAGTAAAATGAACTTTATAGGAAAATAAAAATAGTTTGTCTTAAACTATACATGAGCAACATGTTTTAGTAGGCTTTCTTTTGCATTAAAATCTGTGATTTCTGATGCATTTGCAGTGATAGTGATGAATGTAGTAGAAAAAGTGATTGTTAAAACTATCACAATTAAAAATTTTAATTATAATTCTCAGATTGGTTTAATATACCAAGTACTAATTTGGAACTTAAACTAAGTTAATAATGTTGGTGTTCCCTTGTTTTCTGTGATATCTATAAACTTCAAACTAGTCATTTAAATGTAGAACTATGGAAAAAGTATTAGTCTTTTCTTAAAAAGTTCAAAGTCAACATTAACTAGAATTAACTCATCTTTGGAAATTTGGGTTGTTAATTGCTTAGAGTTACACATGTATTTTAAAAAATTCATGTCACTGTAAATTTTCTTGTGCTTTCCTGCTGTTTAGATGCCCAGCCTACAGAGTCTGAGAAGGAAATTTATAATCAGGTGAATGTAGTATTAAAAGATGCAGAAGGCATCTTGGAGGACTTGCAATCATACAGAGGAGCTGGCCACGAAATACGAGAGGTAAAGCACATTTATGTATTTTCTAGTTAACTAAAACTTACCGTCCCACCTCTTTTTAATCTCTATTGTTTTCTAGACTTCAGAATTCTGTATTTCATATTAAGTATTATATTTGAAGGATGCTCACTTGGCATTGTTTCAGAAGTGATTGCAGTGAAATGAGCATAAAAGGAAAAACTGTATTCCATAAATAGGTAGTTTTTGTACATTAAGAAAATGTTATTTACTTTTTGGGTTGCTCTTATACCTGAAATTTGCAGTATTTATATGGTGCTTCTTAGGAGAAAGTGGAAATCATCCTTACAGTCAGTACAGCTTCCCCATGACTTTACATCACAAAGAAAATATGTAGTGTGGTCTCCCTCAACTTTCCTCTCCCAAACTGCTGAACTTTTTCAGGTTTGCATTCATCTCATTTTTTGTTTCTTTTGTTTTTCAGAAGAAGCTGTGTCCCTGCTTCTTTCCAAGACTGACTTCTTTACCTTTGTTCTTCATCCTGTTCTGAAACTTTACTCTCTTAATTATTTCTTCTCTTAATTAAATCTTCTATCTTTTTTCTTTTACTGAATTCTTCCCCGTAGCACGTCCATGTTTAGGTGTCCAGAACTACGCAGAGGAACTCCCTGTCCCCTGGGCCTTCATCTCTCCCCTTCTCATTACTGCATTTCTTGAAGCCATTGCCCGTGCTGTGTTTCTTGATTTTTCCCATCCTCTGTTTTGTTTATTATTGTCTATAACAAAGAGTGCAGAGGTCATCAAGGTCACTCTTTGGGGCATACATTCCATATCCACCTTGATTTCTCTTTTGACATTTGGGGTACTAGTGAAGGCAGAATCAAGTGCAGACACCAGAAGGTGGTGATTCAAAACATGTGTTGGTGATTGACCAAATGTTTAGGGTAAGGGAAGAGAGAGAGTTAAATGATTCCATGGTGTTTATTTTATTTTGAGACAGGGTTTAGCTCTGCCACCCTGGCTGGAGTGCAGTGGTGCAACCACAGCTCACTGCAGCCTCAACCTGCTGGTCTCAAGTGATCCTCTTGCCTCAGTCTCCCAAGTAGCTGGCACTCACCACCATGCCTGGCTAATCCCCCGACAAATAGAGGCAGGGTTTTGCCATGTTGCCCAGGCTGGTCTTGAACTCCTGGCCTCAAGTGATCCCCCCCTGCTTTGGCCTCCCAAAGTGTTGGAATTACAGGCATGAGCCACCATGCCTAGCCCTTGTTTTTATTTTACAATAGCAGATCGTAGTGTCATTAACTGAGGGAAATTCTGGTGTGAATTCTGTTTGTTGATATGCACCCTTCCTTTGTTTTTGTCTGGAATGCCCTTCCTTTCATTTTTTTCTTCAACACCCCCCCTCCCCCCCCAATAATCTCCTACTTCCTCTTACTCTTTTGCCCACTTTACACAGTTTCTTTTGTGGGAACCATTCTTTTTTTTTTTTGCGGGGGTGGGGGGAGGTAAACCATTACTATTGAGTGTTTATGTCTGTACCACTGTACTTCCAGCTTGAGGAAGGTAAACCTGGTTTCTTATATATTTTGTTATTATCAGCACCTAGTACATTGTAAACTTACAGCACTTAGTAAGCGGTTAGCTGTTGAACAAATAAATACAAGGGCTTTGGTCTTGGCAATGTTATTGGCTTAAGTAAAACCTTAAGATTTCAGTAACTAAGGCATAGAACCATTTCTGTGAAATTCAAGTTCTCTAAACATTTAAACGTATTTTGAAAAATCAAACATTTGTGGAAGTGAAAGTTTTAAATGATTTAGTAGGATCTTAATTAATTGGTAAATTTTTTTATGATGGTTATCAGTGCTACAAATTAGTTTAAATTGTTTATAAGTGTTAGGTCATTAAACTTCTTTAAAGCTTGTTGTTATGAAGAGAAAAATCTTACTCGCTAGAGACAAACGCTGTTCATTACCTGTTTGATTTTTTTTTTTTTTTTTTTTTTTTTGAGGCAGAGTTTTACTCTCGTCACCCAGGCTGGAGTGCAGGGGCACAATCTCGGCTCGCTGCAACCTCCACCTCCCAGGTTCAAGCAATTCTGTCTCAGCCTCCCAAGTAGCTGGGATTACAGGCGTGCACCACCATGCCCAGCTAATTTTTGTATTTTTAGTAGAGATGGGGTTTCACCATGTTGGCCAGGCTGGTCTTGAACTCCTGACCTCAGGTGATCCACCCACCTCTACCTCCCAAAGTGCTGGGATTACAGACGTGAACCACCATGCCCAGCCTTTCTTTTTTTTCTTCTTCATTTTTTTTCTTCATCTTTTTTTTAAATATAGAACTCTTAGGCTTTTTTTAATGGGGTTTCGCTCTGTTGGCCAAGTTGGTCTTGAACTCTTGGCCTCAAGCAGTCCTCCCGCCTCAGCCTCCCAAAGTGCTAGGATTATAGGTATGAGCCACTGTGCCCAGCCCGGGGTTTTTTTTTTTTTTTTAATTGCAGTACTTCCCATTGGGAGAATTATTCTGCTTCTGTGTGTGGGAAGGCTTTCTACAATAAAATAATAATAATAATAGTGTTTTCTCTAAAGTCTGTTTATAGATTTGATTGAATGCATATTAAGATTCATTTGTAATCTTCTGGAATAGAGTATAGTGGTAGAAAAGTTTATATATAGGATATATCAAAGAGACTTTCTAGGGCTGTGAAACCAGGATCTCGTAATGCTATGACCAGAGATTGAAGTTTTGCATAGGATACCATAGTCACTCAATAGTGCTGTTTTCCTGAGGAAATACAAGACATAGCCATGCATAGCTCACTCAAAAATAGTCCATGATTGGTGATGTGAGAAAGTAAGTAAGTGTCTCCAAGTTTAAAAGAAAAGAGAAAGTTTACATAGAAAAATAACATTGAAGAACACCAAAATATAAGGGAAAAGTAAAAAGCAATGGTAAGTGATACATCTTACCAGGCTTGAAACAACTTATAAAGGTACCATTGTTAAACGTTGATAAATGAAGTAATAAAAGAGAAATAGGCATTGAAATATAAAATATGTAAGCTAAAAAACTGAAAAGCTGCATTTAAATCTACTGTAGATCGGGGACAGATATGTAACTATTCAAACAGTTGAAATTTTTGTTGAGAAGTTGACGCAGGTTTAATGATACAAAGAGAAAATATTTCTGAAGAGTAGAGAAACAAATTAAGAAAGGAAGGTACAAATAAAAGATGAATATACACCAAATATACAAATAACTGATGGTTACAACAGTCATAGGTCAATAATTAAATTCCTAATAGTGTTAATTAATAAGACTTAGAGCAGCCAACTATTCTACCCATAAAAAAGCACAGACAACAGAAAAAATGGTCAGCTATGCTAGTAAGTGCACATCACTGTGAAGAAGTTTTAGTTGGTTGGTTTGTGAAGAAACAGTAATCTCAGTCAGTGCAAGAAGTATTGTAAAATGGGTAGTCTTTTTGGAGGTTGGTTTGGAAGTATAATTAAAAAAAAAAACTATAAAATTGTTTGTGCTCTTGCACCAGGTACTTATATTTTATAAAACATTGCAAACAACTGTAATTTAAGAGGAAATGTCAGTGTAAAAACTGGTATGGCCGCCTTATTCATAGTCAAAAATGTGGAAGCAATTCACAGAGTTATTATGAAGATAAAATTAGACAATCCATGTAAACAGCATAGCACTGTGTCTGATACAAAGCTAACATAGAGTTTTCTTATTATTACTATGCTAATGATGTTGAATTATATATTAATATATTTTAGTTTAAATAATTTTTTAAACATTGTTAAATAGAATAAAATTTGATTTAAGATAGAATCTATTAAACAATGCTTATTGTCTAGGATTAACCACCTAGAGGGAAATAAGTACTTTCCATTAATGTAATATGTCCATAACCGTTTTAACTTTGTTTTTGTAAATTTTAAAAAAATAAATAGCCAGGTTTGGTGGCACACACCTGTAATCCTGGCACTTTGGGAGGCCGAGATGGGTGTATCACCTGAGATCAGGGGTTTGAGACCAGCCTGATTAACATGGTAAAACCGCATCTCTACTTTAAAAAAAAAAAAAAAAAAGAGGCCAAGTGTGGTGGCGCATGCTTGTAATTCGAGCTACTTGGGAGTCTGAGACAAGAGAATCACTTGTACCTGGGTGGCGGAGGTTACAGTGAGCTGAGATTGCACCATTGCACTCCAGCCTGGGCAACAAGAGTGAAACGCCATCAAAATAAATAAATAAATAAATAAATAAATAGAGAGAGAGAGAGACAGACAGAGAGACAGACTTGCTGTGTTGCCCAGACTGGTCTTGAACTCCTGGCCTCAAGTGATCCTTCTGTCTCAGCGTCCCAAAGTGCTAGGATTACAGGCGTGAGCCAGTGTGCCCAGCCAGTTTTAACATTTTTGAAAATGAGTTATACCTGCTCCGTAATAACCTCACCATTGACGTTTACTAAGTGCCCTTGTGCATGTTGGGCTATAATGGGTGTTGACCCAAAACCTTATCTAACAGTAGATTATTGTGAGAGGACAAGGAATTAGAAGTATAAGGAAGAACCATAAAATGTTTATTATAAGAGAGCAGCCAGTGTCTTCAGTTCTAAATCTAGACAAGGCAAGGCCAGGGAAATAGTTATCTCTGTCCAGTTATGAAAATGGGTGACATTTGCTAGAGCATTTTTTTATTGTGAGAATGAATTGATATTTAGAAAAGGATTTTTAGATCCTTGCAAGAAAATAGAATTGACTTCTTTAAGAGAAGAAAATAAAATTTTAACTTTTGTCTATTTGCTTTTTTGTTGTTGTTACTATTTTTAGTTTAATAGACATTTATTCCTTTAGTTGAACAATCTCTATATACAGTCAAAATGTATGGTTTAAGTTATTATTTTTTTTTTTTAGTAGAAAGGAATTTAGATCTCAAGAACTTCTGTGAACTTTCTATGAATATTCCCTGGAAATCAGTTAACCAAGCCTTTTGAATCCCATAGAGAAGATAGGAGAAAAATTAGTCCACAGAAACGAGTATTTAAATTAAAGCCAGCAAATCCAGAATTGAGAAGAATTGTGCAATTCTTTTTCTGCATTTCCTTTACACTCAAATTTACCCTGGGAGACAGTAGCCTAGTCTATGGAAAAACGTGATAAAAACAAATGCAATGCATTGTGGTGGTATGTAAATGTTGGCACATACCTGATGTTCCAGCTTTGTGGAATGATAAGGATTTTAGGGTAGTTTGAGCAGGGACAAGAAAAATAACTGCACACAACACATACGGTTAGATTGGAAACCAGGAACTTATATTGGCTTCAATTATGACTTTTCTCTGTAGCCTGTGAGTGTGGACAGAGTGGGTTGGCTCAAGATGTTTTTATTTGTAAGGCTAACTGGTCTAAGAATGATGTACATACTTCTGAATAGCCAACTATTTTCCCCGATGTGACTGAAGGGATTCATAATGGTCACAAATTAGTGTTACTGATAAGTATTTTAAAAACTTGATTAAAGTTGACTTTTTCTACCCTCATACTTGAAAGGTATTTATCTAAAGCTTACTGGCTTCCCATCCTAGCATTGATTAGTAGTTTGTAAAAGTTAAGGTTAATAATTCATATTTATATAACATTCAGTTTCACAATACACCAGTGTAAATAGCCCTACTGACTACTCTCCATTGATTTCTATAGAGCTAAGGCATTGGAACTTTTATGTGAACTTAAAATGCTACTGTGGAGACTGAGGCAGTTTTGTTTAGGTTAACCCAGATTTGTTTCATTCCTAAGAAAAGCCTCTTGCAACACGTTTATTATTCTGAGAAATGGTGGCATTTTTGGAAACTTTTCTCTCAGAAACAGGAGTCATACAAATGGAACAATAGATTAAATTCAAAAATGTGGATTCTATTTGAGCTCATGTTTTTCTACATATGATCACGACATAGTGTTAAGGTATCCTCCTTCCACTCTACAAATGTCTAAAGCAAAACTAAACTTAAAAAGTTTGTATTTGCCAAACCCAGCCACTTGAAAGTAAACCAGCACAGTGTTGCCATCACCCCAACAAAGCTGTAAGATTAATCACATGCACCAGACAAATCTGCAGAGCTAGTTAAAGGATTTATTTTAAACCTCCTGCACCACACAGCATGTTTTAAACACTTGACATGTAACTCCAAAGTTTATCTTACTAGAAAGAAGACATACTATCACTTTAAGTTTTATGATTTGACAAAGCATTCATGAAATAATTGCAGACTGTTTTTGACAAGTAACACCTGTAAACAGACATAACTATCCAAATTGTTTATTAGATGTTAATTATACAAACATACATTAGTGGTGAAGGTGGAGCTGGAGAGTATTGTACCTTCTCCAAGCTGCATGGCAAGAACCAGACACAGTTTTGTGGAATTTAGGGACCATCCAAGCCATTGCTCTTTCAGCTGGCAGATGTCAGCCCACGCATCACCCTGTGCTTATAGACTGGTATAGTGATCTATTGGGTGTCAGGACTTCTTCTATAGTTTTATGGAATTGATCAATGAGGAAAACCTCAAAAATGTGTACGTGGAATCTTCACCAACCCAGTAAGAATTCAGGACGCGGCCCCACAGTGGTGTCCAGCTCACTCCTTAGCAATGTACTGAAGGCTTCCAGCAAACTTCAGCAGATTACCACTGTAAAGGACAGGCTACCTGTACATTGCACCCTTAGGAACTGGGCATTTTCAGCCGCCACAGTACACACGAATCCTATATATGACATAACCTTGTGTGGCCTAGTCTGCACACTTTATTGGGCTGGGTGGGGCCAGGATCTCTGTGGAGAGAAGAGAGCTGATGGTACTGCCAGCAGTGGACCATCAGTGAAAGCACACTACATCAAACTACTTCTTCCTCCATGCCTCCTGGATGGACTTGTGTGTACCCATCTTGGCTTATTTGATGGCTGCCACCAGACAGAAAGGCTTATTTACTTGTTTGCTGAATAACAAATACAAGAAACAAATTTTTACTACCTGATAGTAATCATTACCAAGTCTGGGCCTGAGGCCAAAGGATTTTTTTTCATATATATCAGCATATCAAGGTCTCTTTGAAATGTTCTTATTACTATAGAATGTGAACAAAGGATTGTTACATGTTGTAATGTCAGATTTTCTTCAATATTACAATATTTCTAGATTAATGACATAAGTAGGATTGACTTCAGGCTTCTATTGGGTTTAAGCATCATTTAAAAATATTGAATAAAACATCAATTTGAAAATGGTGCCAAGCTTGTAAAGTAAATTTCTTAACCAGTATATAGCCCATTAATTCAGTTTACAGCTAATTTGTTCAGAGCATCGTTTAGATCTGTCTGGGTTTAATATTATTTTGCTTTCCTGATTTTTTGTTTTTTGTGTGGATGGAGTCAGAATACTAGTGCCTTGGGAGTATCGAGACATGTCATATAACCTCTTGATAGTGTTTATAAGCAGGTCCCTGCTTTAGTTCTGAATTTCAGATGGTATGTTTAGTTTGTTTCAAGATATTAAAGTAAATCAGGTTGTTGAAAAACATGTTAACTTCTGTAAAGGAGTAGAAAAAACATCTATAGGCAAATGAAAGATAAAGACAAAAAAATGTATTTTTGGAAATAGCCCTCTCTATTCAGAAAAGATTACTTAATGATTTGAAAGACTGGGTATAGAAGAAGTCATTTATATTAAGGATCTCTAGATTATATTTTCTTCCCTTTCAGATTTGAAACTAGTTTTTTATCTTATTCAGGAAAGCCTGAGAAAAGTTGTTATGTAGAATAGGATAGGATTTTAGTTACAGAGAATAAGTGTCTGTGACCATTCTTTTTTTTTTTCTTTCTTTTTTTTTTTTAAGACAGAGTCTCACTCTGTCACCCAGGCTGGAGGGCAATGGCATGATCTCGGCTCACTGCAGCCTCCACTTCCCGGGTTTAAGCGATTCTCCTGTCTCAGCCTCCTGAGTAGCTGGGATTACAGGCACACACCACCACGCCTGGCTAATTTTTGTATTTTTAGTAGAGACGGGGTTTTACCACGTTGGTCAGGCTGGTCTGGAACTCCTGACCTCGTAATCCGCCTGCCTCAGCCTCCCAAAGTGCTGGCATTACAGGCGTGAGCCACGGCGCCCAGCCGACAATTCTTAAATCACAGTTTCAGCTTGATTTAGGTTCTTAAGTCGTAGGTAGTTTTCCTAATGCTAGTTTGTACCCTGGAATTTTAATTATTGGAAATTTCTTAGCCTGTTCCCAGAGTTGGCATCTTATTGTCTTACTTTTTGAGTTTTCTTTTCTACTGCTAAAATAATTCTTTGACAAAGAAATACTAAGAGACTCTGTCATATGGGAAACATATGCAGTATTTTTTTTTGTGGATCTGCTGGGCACCAAGGCATAATATATTTAACAAACATATTGGACCATTTTAAAATTTTCATTATGTTCATATCTATTGCAAGGATAACTAAGAATGTATTATGTTAGTTATGTATCTAACTAAGGTTGAAGTATCTATGGAGCTGAGAAGACCCACTCTTAGCACTCCTATGGAGCGTCTGTGGAGTTGAGAAGACTCACCCTTAGCACTCAATATAGAATATTCAACACTCAGCCGTGCATGGTGGCTCACGCCTATAATCCCAGCACTTTGGGAGGCCAAGGTGGGTGGATCACCTGAGGTCAGGAGTTCGAGACCAGCCTGGCCAACATGGCGAAACCCCATCTCTACTAAAAATAAAAAAATTTAGCTGGGTGTGGTGGCGTGTGCCTTTAGTCCCAGCTACTTGGGAGGCTGAGGCAGGAGAATCACTTGAACCTGGGAGGCAGAGGTTGTAGTGAGCCGAGATCACGCCACTGCACTCCAGCCTGGGCAACAGAGTGAGACGCTCTATCAAAAAAAAAATATTCAACGCTCCTAGGTTCAATATTCTATATTTTATAGATTATACCAAGGTTTCCTATGTTTGCTAAAGCCTACATTTTAATGTAAAAATGAACCTTTTTTTTTTTTTTAAATCTAACTATTTTTATTTTTCGGATTTTGAAGGCAATCCAGCATCCAGCAGATGAGAAGTTGCAAGAGAAGGCATGGGGTGCAGTTGTTCCACTAGTAGGCAAATTAAAGAAATTTTACGAATTTTCTCAGAGGTTAGGTAAGTTGAAAGTTTCGTAATTGTGACTTCCCTAGTGAAAAAGATGTTTATTCATTCCAGAAGTTTAGAGTTTTTTATGTTCATAATGCTGAATTTGGCTTAGTATCTGTTTTATAAGTAAAGCAAGCTTGTTAGACTGTAAGATTATGGTTAATCTTCTCTCAATCCTGGCCTTTTAATTCATTTAGATCATTTTTGTCCACAAGTTATTTTCCTCATCATCTGTCGTTTTACATACATGAATCTGAGCATTGATTTTAAATGATTTTAAGAACACAAAAGTTTAACTAACCAAGGGCCTGAGGATTACTTTCCCATATATGGGAAAAGGACTTACTGTAGAGATGGAGAGAGATTCTACCAAGTGATTTCTCATAATAGGACCCTTTAGCATCCAAAGAAATCAAAGAGGTTTTCTTGAAATTTTTACTGGTTACGCTTAATTCATGTATCTAAAACTGTAGAAGATGAGAAATAGGCTGGGTGTGCTTGCTCATGTCTGTAATCCCAACACTTGGAGGCTGAGGTTGGGAGATTGCTTGAGCTCAGGAGTTCGAGACAAGCCTGGCCAACATGGCAAAATCCCATCTCTAAAAACAAACAAACAAACAAAAATAAGCTGAGTGTGGTGGCACATGCTTGTGTTCCCATCTACTCTGGAGGCTGAGGTGGTAGGATCACCTGAGTCCAGCAGGTCAAGGCTGCAGTAGCTGTGATCACACCACTGCACTCCAGCCTGGGCAACAAAGTGAGACCCTGTCTCAAAAAAGAAAGAAAGAAATAGAAAGCTAATGATATACCCAAACTTGTCTAGGGAGTTATTAAAGCAAAAAGAATTCAAAACAGTTTGCTTTTTCCCTTGCTTGGGAAAAATTATTCAAAGGTCAGAATTGTGTCTTCAATATGAGTAAGCAAAATTGGAGCTCCCTTTATTGGAGGAGGAGGAGGCAGAGCAGGTGAGATTTAGCCAGTTAGCTCTTTGTTTGATTTTAAAGTTGTAAGTGTGAAGCACTTTATTTTGTACAGTGAATAGACACAGGAGAGGAATACTATAGATGTGTGTCAGAAATTAGGACGATTTGAATGTAGTTAAAACACGTACTTCCATATAGTTTGAATTTTTGAAATGTATAAACATTACAAATTAATCATAAGAAAATCATACTGTGATTGTTTGTTTTTTAAATACATAAGCCGGAAACCAGGGGATATATACTATAAGATTGAAGTCAAACTGGGGACCCAAAAGCTAAATTTAGACTTGAAAGATGTGATTTGTCTGGCCCACATAATTTTAAAAATTTCTAATTAGTTGCCAGGTTTAACACTTGGTCACTGTATGGTTGTTTTTTTTTTTTTTTTTTTTTTTTTAAAGCCTCCAACTAGCAGTAATTGATCTGCATGTTAGAGAGCCAGAACTACATGGCAAACCATCTCTGCCTCCATTAGTTAGGACTTGTGCTTTCTAGTTTGTAATAAGTTTTTATTGCTTCATGTTTTTTAATATCTTACTATATTTATATTTGCTATTTGGCCATTTGTATTTGTAACTTCTGAAGTTGAAGTTCCATTTTTAAAAAATGCCTATGTTCTTAAAAAAAGTAAGACAATTGCTGTTTTTCCTTTAGATGCAGTACAGCCTGTTAAATGTAATGTTAAGACAGACAATAGTTTGGATAGAAATATTGTATAAATTATCTTTTTCTTACTGGAAATAAGAATTGTAATTTATTTTCCCAATTTTAGTATTAGTTATTTTACACTATTTGTCTTTCAATCAAGTGTCTCTATAGTCTGTAGCTTTGCACTTTATAACCCAATCAGCCTAGGTTTTCTGTCTTGGTTGTCTTGTCTACTATATACAGCTTTTCTTATGCTGGTTTCTGGCTGCATTTATAGTTAAATTGCTTTTGATGGTGCTCAGATGCTATTGAAGCTCATCTTGGTCTTTTAGCATATCCCAATAAACAAAGAATAATTGTAAAATAGGCCAAACTAGTTGGACTATTTGTCCAACTATAACACTATAAACCAAAAAGTGTTATATTTTTACCATGGGAATTCATCGGTCTCGTGGTGTATGTCCCATCATGGGTGCTATTCCAGCACAAACAGCACCATGGAGCAGCATGCAACTATGAAGACACACATGATCCTTCAGAATCTTGCAGTCCTAAGGAGAAGGTTTCTTGGCCTGAGCACTACAGATACACCTTCAGAAGAAGGACCCTGATCCTTTGCCAGTTTGCGTACTTACAATGGGACAGGGCAAGGATTACCTGCATAATTTGAAGATACTCAGTTTTGCTGACACGGTTTAACTACACTGCCCTGGTAAATGTGGGCAGCAAGCCACCCAGGTGCCAAGGCAAGAGACTGAGGACACGAGCTGTTCCAGTATAATAAAATATAAAACAAGAATAGTTATACCAGATATAGATCTTAGATATGATTATATATGAATATCATTAATCATTAGTTGGTAGCAATTACTCTTTATTCCAATATTATAATAATCCTCACTCTATAATCATAACCTAGGAAAAGCCAGGCCATACAGAGATAGGAGCTGAGGAGACATAGTGAGAAGTGACCAGAAGACAAGAATGCGAGCCTTCTGTTATGCCCAGACAGGGCCACCAGAGGGCTCCTTAGTCTAGCGGTGACGCCAGCGTCTGGGAAGACGCCCGTTGCCAAGCAGACCGTGGTCTAGCAGTAGCTTCAGTGTCAAGGAAAAACACCCGCTACTTAGCAGACTGGGAAAGGGAGTCTCCCTTTCCCCGGGGGAGTTTAGAGAAGACTCTACTCCTCCACCTGTTGTGGAAGGCCTGACATTAGTCAGGCCCACCCTCAGTTATCCAGAGGCCTAACCGTCTCCCTGTGATGCTGTGCTTCAGTGGTCATGCTCCTAGTCTGCCTTCATGTTCCATCTTGTACACCTGGCTCTGCCGTTTAGTTAGCAGTAGCAAATTAGTGAAAGTACTAAAAGTCTCTGATAAGCAGAAATAATAATGTAAGCTGTTTCTCTCCTCCTCTCTCTCTCTGCCTCGGCTGCCAGGCAGGGAAGGGCCCCCTGTCCAGTGGACATGTGACCCACGTGGCCTTACCTATCATTGGAGATGGCTCACACTCCTTATCCTGCCCCTTTGTCTTGTATCCAATAAATATCAGCGCAGCCTGGCATTCAGGGCCACTACCGGTCTCCGTGTCTTGGCGGTAGTGGTCCCCTGGGCCCAGCTGTCTTTTCTTTTATCTCTTTGTCTTGTGTCTTTATTTCTATACTCTCTCGTCTCCGCACACGAGGAGAAACCCACCAACCCTGTGGGGCTGGACCCTACAGTAAACTTGCCATACTTGCTTGTTCTGTACTTGCTTGTTTTGTTCTGAGGCCTTGGAGCCCCTCCTGTTGAGGCAGATACCTAAAAGAAGGTTGTATGGTCAGGCAGTAGGACAAACTGCTTTGTCTCCCCTCAGTCTTCCTCATGCTTTAGGGGCTTACATTAGGGACTGCCTCCAAGGGTCATAATGAGTAAGTCCCTCCAACATGTTAGCTTCTTTTCACTGGACAGAATTTATCAAAATGTATTTTAAAGGCCCCAAATGCCCACCGTAATTGTGGTCATGACTCTTGGTTGTCTTTTAAATCCTTTAGAATCCATGTCCTCAGGTTCTCTTCTGAGGATTTGAGAGTAGATAGATGGCAGTTGATGAGAATAAATTACTGTTGTCTCTATAGGGACACTCTTCCCAGGGGCTTCCTCTTCCTAATCAACTAGTTATTCTTCCCTGTCCTAGCTTGTGGACTGATTTGTCATCTTTATCATTCCTTCTAGTTGTCTTTTCCTTGCAACCTCCTTCTATGGTTTTGGCTCCTGCACTCATCTGCCAGCTTCCTTTGGTTCTTCCAGAACTTAGGGCTTAATAGACTATTAATTTTCTCCTGGTCATCTACTTTTTAAAAAATCATAATCTCATGGTTTTGTTTTAGGAGCTTCATCTGAGTCCAATCCCAGGCATCTTTTCTTTGTCCTCTCTTTCTCTCCAACTCATCCAGAGACTTCTGGGACATTTTCTGTGGGGTTGTCTCCAGTTTCTCTCTTGAGACAGAGCATTGTAGGCTAGTAGGACTGACTTGTGCCAGCACAGGCCTGCGGGGTGAGGCTGATCTAGCTGCTTCAAAGGCAGATTAGCAGATTTATCACCTTGAGCTTCCCTTTCATCGTAGATCTACCATTGAGGGTCTCAGCCATTCATAGACAAAAGTTCTGCAACTACTGGTCACTGACCATCCCAACTTAGCCAAGCGACCTGACTCCAGTCCCAAAAGTGGTAGAGAACTTGGAATGCTGAAATTAACCCTGAGACTTGATAAAGTCTAGGCAAATGCATTTTTCTTTTTTTCTTTAACAGACTATAATAATATTTTGTAAAAATGTTTTTTTCTGTTCGGTGTCTCTCTTACTTAGTTTTCCAGTTAACACCAACAGAAAGAATGAATCTTGGAAGAAGTAAACCATTTTTAAAATATAACCCAAAATGTTTGACTTTTAATTGATCATCTTCACATCCACTGTTACACCTCAATACACCATCCATACCCCTACAGTCCATGCTGCACACTGCAAATGAAGTAGCATTTTAAAATGCTAATCTGATGATGCCACTCCTCTGCTTAAATGATTTCTCTAGGGACGTTAGGATGCCAAAGCCAGAGTACTTAATGTGGTACACAAATTATATGTGTATGAATTATCTTAGTCCTGGTTACCCTCCTCTTTGCCCTCTGTGCTCCTATATTGGTGGTCTTGCAGTTCCTCAAGTATGTCATGCTCTTCTCAGTTCAGGGTCTGGCTCCCTGCCTTTCTGTCTGCAAACTCATGTTCATCCTTACTACCTACTTCATTCTCAGTCCAGGAGTCACTTATTCAGGGAAATCTTTTCCTAGGCCTTCCATTAGGTGAGGTCTTATTTTTATACCTTTCCACAGTACTGTGTACTTATTTTCAGCACATATCACAACTGTAATCATTTGTCTGTCTTCTCTCTATATAATAAGGCTCCATATGGGCACAGGGAGCATGTCTGTCTACATCCATTTTCCCAGTGCTTGGCACAGAGTAGCCAGTCAATACATTTTCTGACTTACTGGAAAAAAAAAGGATAATAGCTGTCATTTGGAGTTATTGTATGGATGAGAAATAATGTCTGTGAAGAGATAGTTCAGTACCTGGTATCTAACAGACACTCAGGAAGTACCTACTATTGTTTTTAATCAGTAGATTAATGTTTTGTAGGGTTACAGAAGTAATTGGTACTATTGGTAGTAATCAGGAGGTTAATGTTTTATAAGGTTACAGAGACTACGTACAATGTTGCTTTATTTCAGAGACAGTTTATTGTGGTAGAAAGAATAGGGCTTTGGAGTCAGAAATACCTAGCATTTACTAGCTATAACTTTGGGCTGTAAGCTCTTTGAAACTCTTTTGATCCATCTGCAATGACCATGTCATAGTTGATGGTAAAAATCAAATGGGAGACTATATTCAGTGTACAGTAGATGTTGACTCATATGTAAATCTTCATAAATAGGAAAACTGGGTTTTTTTTTAAGTTACGGGCTGATGACCCGACATAAAGTTTTAAATTTATCATTAATATTTGTTTATTAATCTGACATTTATTAACGTCAGATCATAATTTAACTCTGTAAGCTCTTATTTTCCCTGACCAGAATTTAGCAGCATTTTCCAGTTCTGTGATCTGTAACTGAATTCATTTGATTTCTATGGCTTTTTGAAATATTGAAATGAAATATTAGTATTTAGTATTTAATATTAGTATTAGTATTTAGTACTTCCATTATCAAACATGGTATTTATTAGCCTGGCATCCCAAAAGTAGCACTTATTTCAAAGGGACCATTTTGCTCACATAATGAATTAGAATATTTATATTGTAGTCTTGAGATGTCAAGTTCTAAGACAAGAAGCTTATTGAACCACATATTTTGTTCTCTTTAGTAGCTGAAAGCAAACAGTTTGTGGTTATAAATAAACGACGTATTGAAAGTATGAGAAATTGGTAATTGATTCATGGGCATATACAGACAGTGTGGACACAGTGCCATTGAAGAAAGTTACTCAGTTGTAGATAATAGTTACCATTTCATAAAACCAAATTCCACACTGTGTGAAGTGATTAAAGTAATATAAAATTTGCCCTTTGATCCTGGTGTTGAATTCAAATTCACTTCTGCACTATTTTCAATCTGGGTTTACAGAATTATAAACCCTTGAATTAGTCCCTTTGAGGTTTTTATTCTGTTAAATAGTATTCAGAATGTGTGTAGTACATTAGCAATGGCAACATTGAAACTTCTTAATTAGTTTTATTATATTTAGATCATCTGTTTTTTTTAAGAGAACTTTTCTGGGAATTAACATTTATGAATTGTTCACTTTTTAATAAACAAATATCACACAGATACAAACAACTTAATGTTTTTTTCAATTTTTTTCTTTAGAAGCAGCATTAAGAGGTCTTCTGGGAGCCTTAACAAGTACCCCATATTCTCCCACCCAGCATCTAGAGCGAGAGCAGGCTCTTGCTAAACAGTTTGCAGAAATTCTTCATTTCACACTCCGATTTGATGAACTCAAGGTAGAATTATCTATTGGCCCTGATTGTTACGAAAATCATGAATCTTTTAATGAGTACTAGGAGGAATAGCCGGGAAACATTGTTAAAATGTATTTAAATGATGTCTGCTAGACCTTAATAAAAATGGAAAACTGGATTTAGAAATTATGACAGGTATTTTGATACATGGCAAAGAGCAAATTACTGAGTATTCAGTCTCAATCTTTTTTTTTTTTTGAGGCAGAGCCTTGCTTTGTCACTCAGGGTGGAGTGCAGTGGCGTGATCTCAGCTCACTGCAACCTCTGCCTCCTGGGTTCAGGTGATTCTCCCACCTCAACCTCCCGAGTAGCTGGGATTACAGGCATGTGCCACCACGCCTGGTTAATTTTTGTATTTTTAGTAGAGACAGGGTTTCACCATGTTGGCCAGGCTGATCTCGAACTCCTGACCTCAGGTGATCCACATGTCTCAGCAGTCTTCGTTTAACCTTGTTTAAAAATTAATCTCCGAAACGAAATGTTGAGCTTCTTTTCCAATATTTTTTCTTTTCTGCTCACACCCCCTACCCCCGTTTTCCAACATTCTTTTATATTAAAATGTTGCTAAAATTTCTTTTTTCTCCCTTCCTCCTTTCCTGCTTTCTTCCTTTCTTTCTGTTTCTTTTTTCCTCTGTCATTGTTTATAGTGTTAGGAACTATAAATACCTTGTTGTTAAAAAGAATGAATGTAAAGGAATAAGCACTAGGTCTCATATCAAGAGACCTGAGTTCCAATTTATACTCTGCCATAGTAACCCCAGTCATGAGACGCTGGGCAGGTCCTTTGATTTTTCAGGGCCTCTGGTACCCTGTCTAGAAAATGGAAGAGCTGGATTCCAAACTTCAGCATTTTATAATTGTATCACAGTCAGATTTGTATGTAAAATTCTAGTTTGAGGATTGCTCTGTTGACCATATCTACATACTTCTATCGTAATAACTAAAAACAAGTGCCTAAACAGTCCTTTTTGTTTTTGTTTATTTGATAAACAAGCTTTTAGTACATTACCTGAAATTAACTGAAAAGAAAAGGGAAAGTATACTGCCTGTGGTCTTTCGTTTTATATGTTCAGTAAGGACTGAATACAGTTATAAGCCACCTTGGATTATACCAGTGCTAGTTCTTAAAATGATACTATGAATTATGGAATGTTTTATACTAATTAAAACTGAAGATTTTTTACTTAATTTTTTACATTAGCATTTAGTACATAACATTTTTTTTCCACAAATGTCTTCTTCAGATGACAAATCCTGCCATACAGAATGATTTCAGCTATTATAGAAGAACATTGAGTCGTATGAGGATTAACAATGTACCGGTAAGTTAATGCTTTGAATTAGGGGGATGGTAAGAATAACTTAGTGCTCAGCCTGTTCATTTTATTATTTTGTTTGTTCATTCAGATAGTGTTAAAGCTAGTAATAAAGTTAGTAATTATGGGCAGCCATAGCTGTAGGAGGAAAAGCAAACTGTAACAAACCATATGGTGTTTACCTGTTTTTCTTCACAGTCTCTTAAATTCCCACAACTACTTCAACAAAATTGCTTATCTGTATAACGTTGATCCTTATAAAATTTCGCAGTGTACTCTCATTTTAACTGTACAGAAATTCTGTGAATTCATAGTTACGAGTTTTTTGTCTCCATATTCTTAGAATGGAAGAGTCTTGGAGAGAAATTGACGTGGGTTAATTTCTTGGAGAGAAATCTTGAACCCAAGTCAGTTTTCCTCCAAGAAATTAATGGTTAATGCTGGCAAGAGGTGATAGTGAGGTCATGGCTTGTTAACACATCTGTGCCTGATATAGCTGTTTGAGAAAATGGCTTGTGCCTGCTCCTTGGCTAGTATAGCATTTCTTCTGGCTTCTTTAGGTCTGTTAACTTCTTACCATCCTCCTCTTAAGCTGTTTATTACTCTTTTCTACCTCCCAGGAACTAAATACCATAAGTAAAACTAGAGTGGAGGAAAATATTAACTTGTTCTCTGTGTTTCTGAGAACCTTATAATTGGTCTGAAAAATTTCAAAGATCAACCCTTGTTTCAAATAGATAGTTTAATAGAGAAATACTGTAACTATGTAAGGAATGATAAGTGGTATAAGAGATTTAAAAAATATATATCAAAGACTATAATTCATTTTCTTTTTCCTTGAAAAAATATTTTAGGAAGCACTTGCACTAAGGCACTGAGTTGGAGGAAAAGATTCCTCTTTACGAAGCATCTGTAATTTGCATCAATTTGATTTTTGCATAGACCAGTTCCTGGTGTGAGACTGACCTTAACATCTGTCTTTTTCATACCTACCACATAAAATAAGATAAAAGCAAAAAGCAAAGCAGCCAATCCTATACTATACCCATCCTTGCCGTCACTTAAAGCTAAAGACATTAGTCATCTTGGTTCTCCCTTTTACCCTCAATAATTACAGGTAAAATCCAATTTTTTTTGAGTGAAATATCTCTGAAATGTCTTCTCCATCCCCCTTTCCATCTCCTCCTCCCACTGTTCCAACAGAGAGCCTAATTCCCACTCTTTCTGGCAGTCATTCTGCACAGCATAACTCATTTTCGGACCTACAAGTCTTTTTCCATTTTGGTACAATCCGCCCACGATCATCAGTTAATTTTCTTTAGGAAATTGACTTAGTTGTCATTCCTTTCATCCAACACTCTAAATGTCTCCCCATTCCATATGGAAGAAAAATATGAACTTAAGCTAGCATTTATGGCACTATACAGTCTGACCCCAACCTGTATCTTTCATTGGTTGCAGCCCCTTATTACACTGAATATGCTGAATTACTCTTTAGGGAATCATTTGAAAACATACTCTTTCCCCTGCCAGATTGGAACCTGCCAGATTGGAATACCTTGTTTACCTGCCCAATATCACCTGCAAAAGGATAACTGTTTTTCTCCTTAGTTTCTTCTATTCCAACTTAATGTTCCTCTGACTCCCTTTTTGTGTTATCACCTGTTAGAATCTTACCATGGATGTTGTATGGATACTTACTGTTCATAATGGAGGACAGGGTACAATTTTACAATCATTTTTCTGTCCTCCATAACATTTAGAATCTCTTGTATGTAGTAGACAGTTCATCAAGGTTTTATTTAAATTCCTTAATATTATTTAAAATATTTTTGAAGAGGTTAATCTTTTTTTAAAAATATAACCTTTTTTTTAAAAGAATATTTAAGTATTATTGATACATGAGAGTCTAAAATGTAATTGAGGCAGGCACCCTGCCTGAGTCCTTTTATAATTGTTATTGTATGTAATAATTTGTGAACTAACATCAAGTGCTTTTACCTTCCCCACAGGCAGAAGGAGAAAATGAAGTAAATAATGAATTGGCAAATCGAATGTCTTTGTTTTATGCTGAGGCAACTCCAATGCTGAAAACCTTGAGTGATGCCACAACAAAATTTGTATCAGAGGTAAGCATTGCCTAGGCAGGTACTCTGTGTTGTTATTTATCCCCCTGTTGCAGATGTGATCTCAGCAAGCCCAAGACATTAAATACCATCTTGAAACCAACAGACTCCCAGATGTATGTGTTGAGTCCTGACTTTTTTCTGAGGCCCGCGTGTGCACACCTGTCCACGTATTTGCAGTTTCTCTGGAGGGGATGGTGGACACCTCAGTGATAGCTGATGGCACGGCCAAACCAAACTCTGGGTTGCCTTTTCCAACCCTGCCCTTTCTTTAGTTTTTGCTTTCTCAATTAATAGTACCAGTGCAGGCAAAAACTTACAACTTATGTCATCCTAAATTCCTTTCTTTTTTTTTTTTTTTTTGAGACAGAGTTTCACTCTTGTTGCCCAGGCTGGAGTGCAATGGCGCGATCTCAGCTCACCACAACCTCCGCCTCCCGGGTTCAAGCGATTCTCCTGCCTCAGCCTCGTTAGTAGCTGGGGTTACAGGCATGTGCCACCACGCCTGGCTAATTTTGTATTTTTAGTAGAGACGGGGTTTCTCCATGTTGGTCGGGGTGGTCTCGAACTCCCAACCTCAGGTGATCCGCCTGCCTCAGCCTCCCAAAGTGCTGGGATTATAGGCATGAGCCACCGCGCCTGGCCATCATCCTAAATTCCTTTCTATACCTCGCTCCCTACATGTATTCCATCAAACAGTCTCATTGGCTTTCCCTCCAAAATACTAATATATCATGAATCTGAAAACTTAAGTTACTTTCTTGCCACCAGCCACATCAGACTTCTCATCTGGATTACTGCATTCATGTCCTGACCATTCTTCCTCCACTCTTGCCCCAATATAGTCGTTTCTCCATAGAGCAACCAAGTAATCTTAAAACATAAACCATGTTCCCTCCCTCCTCCATGTAAAATGTTCCCAGTGACTTCCTAGTACCCTTAGGATAAAATCCAACTATTGCATAGCCTATAAAACTCTACACCTTTGACCCCCTGTCTGCATTGTTGCAGTTGTTCTTACATTGCTGGAATGCAGGTGCCTTTCAGAAGAGTACTGCCTTCGCTATCTTGCTCATAGCTGTATCCCCAGTGCTTGGAACAGCTGCTTAGAGTCTAGTGCATTATTTAGAAAATTAGGAGTAGGAACCAGGTTTTAAAGTTGCTAATTTTTCATATTACGCTAAATTTTAAATTGTGCTTAAGTAATAATGTTTGTTACTTTTACTTTTTTTGTTCTTCATATACTTCTACAGAATAAAAATTTACCAATAGAAAATACCACAGATTGTTTAAGCACCATGGCTAGTGTATGCAGAGTCATGCTGGAAACACCGTGAGTATCAGCTAATCTTTTTCACTTTAACAGTGCTGTTGAGATGACTGATATTTCAAAACATGTTCATATATGAACATGTTTTATCTGGAAGGTGGAAAGTAAGTATATTCCAAATATTGAATGTTAATATATGAACAAACAAAATAATTTGGCTATTTAATGTAACTTCTGGTTAAGTATAAAATAGAGTTAGTTGGTCTTCAGGTACCTCAGACCAGTCAGACTGACTCAGACTCTTAGTTGTCTTCTCAGAACAGAAATGTGGTGGTGGTTTTTTGGTGACTGGGATGTAGGAGAAGAACTTTAAAGCTCCTTGGTTATACTTAACCATAAATGTTCTTTTTCCATATTTAGTAAAGAATCTTACCCTTTTGCCAAAGGGCTGGAATTATTCTTCTGTTTATCCCTTTTTCTCTCAATTATTAATTGTCACTCTTTTTTTATTTTTTCCAACATGAACCTGAATTCTCTTTTTTTTTTCCTCTCCTCTCTAAAGCATATATGATGTATGATACAGTGTGTCCTGGCTGGATTTTTCCTGTTAGCAGGCAGAAAGAATCCCTCCTGGATTCCAGAATAATAAATACAGTCATGTGCTGCTTAATGACGTTTTGGTCAACAATGGGCCACATATATGATGGTCCAAAGCACTATACTGTACATCATCTCATTGGAAAACCTTATGAAATAGGAGGGCAACTATCATCATAATCCTCTTCCTTCCCCCCACCACCAACTTCAGGGAGTGAGGTCCTGGGAAATGAAGGGACACTATCCATGTGCTTGGATGTCTCTAACCTGGTTCCGTACTCTTTCCGCTATGATATACTGCCTTCTATATATAGACAAAAGTTCAATTTTCTTTTTCACAAATGAGAAGAGAATATGATTGAGTTTTAGTAAAACTGATATCCAGTAATACTGTAATGTATTTAGATCAAGTTAGCACCTAAATAGCAAACCTGCTTGCTCTATTAAGCTAGTGATTTTTCATCATAGGTGGTAACAGCCTTTACGTAGCATCCATTCTCTAAAATTGTTGCCATTGGTCTAGCAGAGGAGCAGTACACTAATGTGGGTGCCGATATTACAGAAACCAGAATACGTGGGTGATGACTGCTCCACTCACCATCTTCTCGTCTCTCTGGGGATCTCATTGTGGAGTAAGGGGCATAATGTTAGTATCCCTTTCAGAGATCAAAGGGGCAAGTCAGCATCAGCTGAAAGTTGAATCACCTCATTAAAGAATTTTGTATCTCCTTCAGGGGGTTGATTTGGAAAGGAAAACAGACATAAGATTTGAATGTATCAGTGTGGCTACTTGTGAACATACTGCATTTAACTAATTGATAGAAATTTGAATAAAATATTTCAGAAGAGGTTTTTCTTGTGTGTGTGTGTTTTTAAAAATAATTTTGTAATGCACTTCTTCCATGCATATCTTATCTACTCTTCAGGGAATACAGAAGCAGATTTACAAATGAAGAGACAGTGTCATTCTGCTTGAGGGTAATGGTGGGTGTCATAATACTCTATGACCACGTACATCCAGTGGGAGCATTTGCTAAAACTTCCAAAATTGATGTAAGTTATTATTTTATATAAATAATTTCAAATGAGTTTCTCCATGGAAACCATAGGATTTTATTTTATGATAAGAGCCAGCAAACTGGACTCTCACAAAACTCAGATTTATAGTTTGTGAAATGGTGGACTTTCATCTCCTCTGTTCTTGTGCTGTATTTCTTGTGGCCTGTATTCAGGTGGAATAGAATGATCAAAGGATGACTGTATTGTCTACTGAGTACCTCCTGGAAGGCTTCTAGTACATATTTGGCAATATAAATAGATAATTAGATATAAGGAATTTTGAATCATGTCCTTTAATTCCTTTGGCCAAAGGCCATTTCAAATAAAATGTTTATTTCAGAATGCATATAAAAAGTCAGTAGTGCTGCCGGGTGTGCTGGCTCATGCCTGTAGCCCGGCTCATGCCTGTAGCCCAAGCATTTTGGCAGGCTGAGGCAGGAGGATCACTTGAGCCTGGGACTAGAAGACCAGCCTGGGCAGCATAGTGAGACCCCCATTTCTAAAAAAAAAAAAAAAAAAAAAAAAAAAGAAAAAAAAAAAAAAAAAGAAAAAATTAGCCAGGTGTGGTGGCACACATCGGTAGTCACAGCTACGTTGAGAGGCTGAAGTGGGAGGATCCCTTGAGCCCAGGAGTTCCAGCCTGCAGTGAGCCACGATCACACCACTGCATGCAGTCTGGGTGAGAGAGAGAGACCCTGTTTTGAAATTAAAAAGACAGCCAGTAGTGATGCTCCAGTGGAAAAAGATGAAGACTTTATGTATTTTCCCTCCCCTACCCAGTCATAATAATTTGTGACTGTAGTTGGCTCTCAGCTTTTCTTCTCTCTGTAAAAGTTTGTATTAGAAATAGTTTTCTGATTTCTCTACTTTGTAGTTTCTTTCCCCAACTTCTCACATCTAGTTCATTAATGTTTGGTGAGAATTGTCTTCCTGTTTCCCTTTCATAGCTAGTTTAGGCTCTTAGCATTTCAGATCTCGATCACTGATTACTAGCCAAGCTTCTTGCCTTCATGTACACCTGTCATATGTAAAGAGAAGTGAGTTAATATTTACTGTATGGTTGCCATGTCCCAGGAATTTTACATTTGTTCTCCCTTGTGACTCTGAAAATACTCTAAGGATGTTAGATGTCATCTCCCTTTACTGATAGGGCAACTAAAGTTTAGCAGATTAAGTAATAGAATTGCTAGTAGGCCGGGTGCAGTGGCTTATGCCTGTAATCCCAGCACTTTGGCAGGCCGAGGCAGGCGGATCACCTAAGGTTAGGATTTCAAGACCAGCCTGGCCAACATGGTGAAACCTCATCTCTACTAAAAAAAAAATACAAAAATTAGCTGGGTGTGGTGGCACACATCTGTAGTCCCAGCTACTCGGGAGGCTGAGGTGGGAGAATCGCTTAAATCCAGGAGGCAGAGGTTGCAGTGAACCAAGATTGCTCCACTACACTCCAGCCTGGGTGACAGAGCGAGACTCCATCTCAAAAAAAAAAAGAATTGCTAGAAAAGGTAGACCCCACATTTTCTGGCTTCCAAATCCTGTGTTCTTTCTGCAGTATTATGTTTTTTTATAACAACCAGGCTAATATATCTTAAATACTATCGTCATCAAGTGATTACCTTTTAAAATAACCTGTGAGTCCCCTGCTGCCAGGCATAACACTTCCTATGACTCATCCTGGCTTTCAGCCTCTCATAACTCCAGGTGCAGTGCTGAAAAATTCCTATCTGTCCTCTGTGTGATACTTTACTCTGTGGGGTTTCTCTACCTGAAAGCTCCTCTTTTCCTTACTAACATACTCATTCTGTCCTTTATTTTTTATTTTATTTTTTGCAGCAGAGTCTCGCTGTGTCGCCCAGGCTGGAGTGCAGTGATGTGATCTCGGCTCACTGCAAGCTCTGCCTCCCAGGTTCACGCCATTCTCCTGCCTCAGCCTCCCGAGTAGCTGGGACTACAGGCGCCCACCACCACGCCTGGCTAATTTTTTTGTATTTTTAGTAGAGATGGGGTTTCACCGTGTTAGGCAGGATGGTCTCGAACTCCTGACCTTGTGATCCGCCCGCCTCGGCCTCCCAAAGTGTTGGGATTACAGGCCTGAGCCAATGCGCCCAGCCCATTCTGTCCTTTAAATCGCCACTCATCACCTTTTCCAGGAAGTCTTCCCTTAGCAAACCCTTTGTTTTTCATTGCATGTGTGGTACATTAGTTTGACTGATTTTGTTCTGAAAAAGATTTTGTTCTCACTAAGTGAGAATAATAACACTTAGGTTGGGTTTTTTTCTGTTCTAAGAATAATTAATTTACATAGTATGTAATCTCTTGAGTTCCATAGTTATGGTCTTGATTTATTTTACTATTTTGAAAAGGAATGTTACATGAAAAAAATGGCTGTTTTACCTTTTCTGTTTTCTTTTTCTTTAGATGAAAGGTTGTATCAAAGTTCTTAAGGACCAACCTCCTAATAGTGTAGAAGGTCTTCTAAATGCTCTCAGGTGTGTATATGTACGCGTACATATGTACAGAAAAAAATCTGTAAGGAAAATGGTTTATGTTTATGTAAAGAAAATGCATTAAGTGTGAATAGGATATAAAAATAAGTGTTCAAGCTAGAAATATGAAGATCTTATTTTGTTTATTGATAATCTTGCTTCCAAACACTGGTTACAGTATTTTATAATGAGGAATGTGTGGGACACATGACAATAGCAGCTTCATTTTCTGGTTGAAGATTTTGGCTTTTACTTATTGCTTCTCTTCAAACAGAGATTGCTTGTTTTTTTAATAAAAGTGTTATATACCAGTTATAAATAAAATTCAGAAAACATAAGAAAATGTAAATAAAAAGAAATAATGTAATCTCACCATTTTGAGATAAGCCACTATTAGCATATAGCCTTCCAGAGTTTTTTCTTTACATATGTAGATAATAGCTCTATGTAGTAGTTATCTTTTTACAAAATAATATCATACAAAGTGGCCTTAACTAGCTCTTTCCTCTTAATAGAATATAATTACATTTGTGTTCAGACTTGTGTTTTGTTATTTTTATGTATTTCCTACAATAAAAATTAAGTAGTCATTATTTAATGTCTTTTCTTAGATTAGTTTTACTTAATTTAGTTGCTCAAACTTCTACGAATGCTAGAACATTATTTCTTTATTTAGAGATGGAATCTCGCTCTGTCACCTAGGCTGAGTACAGTGGCACGATCTTGGCTTATTGCAACCTCGGCCTCCCGGGTTCAAGTGATTCTCCTGCCTCAACCTCCCGAGTAGCTGGGATCACAGGCGTGTGCCCGTATTTTGTATTTGTAGTAAAGACGGCGTTTTACCATGTTGGCCAGGCTGGTCTCAAACTCCTGACCTCAAGTGATCCACCCATCTCAGCCTCCCAAAGTGCTGAGATTACAGGCGTGAGCCACTGTGCCCAGCTGCTAGAACATTTTTAAATGAAAATCTCAGTACTTTATAACATTTGACTACAGAGATTTAATTGGTAGTATTCACATGACATAAAAGATGATGTCCCATTACTTGATTTTTTTGGGATTTAAACACAAAAATTACATGAACACAGAAATATTTATATAATGATATTTACCACATAAAATGTAGGCTGTATCATTTCAGCTAAGTGGAAATGTCAAATGATTTTATTAAGATTATGAAAAAATGTTTAAAAATAGTTTTTAAAAGATTATGAAAAGTGTTGCATAAGCGGTAACTGCCTGAATAAAGGTGATCTATTCTAAATGAACATCAGCAAGATTAAGGAACATAATTTAAAATCCTTATAATGTCAAACTATTTTAACCATAAGCCTAGTTTTTATTTTTCGAATTCTGTATTGTTGGGGTTTTTACAATGCATACTTCAGTGGTTTTGCCAATATTTAATGATATCATGAGTCTTTCCTCCTTGGTTTCTTTCTGAATACTCCCTGTGTCTCAGTCAACCTGATTTTTCTCCCAAGCCTTTGTCTTTCTGATTGGTCAGTCTCTTTGAAGCCAGCAAGTGGCAGGAAATCTTTTTTAAAAACTTAAAGGTAATTGAGATCTAGGAGGTTTTAGGATTCTTTCTTGAGCTTGAAGGTAGTATGCCTAACTCAGAATCTGCGTCTCACTTTAAGGGTAGTTCAGTTTCCTTTTCCTTAGAATGAAAGCAAGGAGGCCAGTGATGGCGAGTGAAAGACAGGGTTGAAGTCTCCCACAAAGTAATCTGTGTTTGAGGGAGAGGGGAGGGAAGGAAAGCACCAGGGAGGCAAGAGTCGCCTGTCAGTTTGGTACATTTTCTTTCCTATTATAATAGATGATGGAAACTAGAAAATAAAATGTTTCTTTTAGAAACAACAAAATCAGGTCTGACTTGAGACTCAGGCACTTTCCTTTTAAACAAACACCCTAGCTGATGTAGATAATGCTGATACTTTGAAAAATATTTCTTAAAGTAAATCCATCTAGCCTTTAATATGTTTTACTGACAGCACATGTTTAGAAAGCATTTTGTAACCCCAAAAGTACGAGTGTTACACACCTCCACAAAATAGAACTTAATGACCAAAAGATTTTAAATGAGAGAATAATTCCATATGTATATGTTTGTTTTGAATGCTTTTCTGTAGTAATTATTTATATAGAGCTTCCTGTGCTACTAAGAGAAGGCATCAAGTCATATGTCCATTTTACAGGTGGAAAAATGGAACCAAATACATTTAATCATAAGAGGGAAAGAAGAAAAGAGAGCTGGGAGTTCAGATTCAGTAGTAGATAATTGTCTTCTTTATTAAATTTAAGAGTAAAGGTAAATAGTAATTGGTTTTCTTTAGTAAAACAGTCATGCACTTGGAAAAAAAATTTGTTTTTGTGCACAAAGGAAAATAATGCCATATATCTTCGTGTTTTATTTTCGCATATATTAGATAATATTGGCCTTTTCTTGATAAGTGAGTGTGGTGATGCAGTGTGCTCTGGATTGGCTTTGTCCAAAGAAGGAAGCCAAGATCACATCCCACAGAAGGAGGGAGAACTTGTGTCGTGGGTAGAGAGGAAAACACCACTCTTCGAATAGTGCAGTACATTGCTGAGTAGTGATACTTTTAACTACTCTGCAGTAGAAATTTTACTGTGCACATTGCTTGGCTCTTTCTACTATTTAGTTGTATAAATAAGTGGAGGAGAAACAAATGAAGAAATGGATTTTGAGAACTACGAGACGTCTGTAGGATTTTGTGTAATTGTGTATACTTTATCTACATAAAGAGAACAAAAAGGTTAAATCCTTGCGACATCACTTAGCATTTAATGTCAGTATTCCTTTATGGATTTTTTTTTTTCTTTCCAACCTGGCTGCTTATCTTGTCTTCCTTCCACAAGTATTTATTGAGCACCAATTATGTGCCAGGCACTCTGATACCTATTCAAAAACATGAGAACAGTTTGGGAGTGACTTCTCAGTAACATTGTAGACAGTATATCAGGTACTTAATAAGCATTCTTCAGTTTTTAAATTAATTTGAAATGAACCTAATAGGAATTGGGTTTAAATTTCTTAAACACAGAAAGATCTGTGTGGACCTGCTGAAAAGGATGTAGTCCTAGCTGGGCATGGTGGCACACACCTGTCATCCCAGCTACTTGTGAGCCCAAGGCAGGAGGATTGCTTGAGCCCAGGAATTGAAGGCCAGCCAGGGTAATACAGCCAGACCTTGTCTCTAGAAAAAACGATCTAGTCCTTAAGATTATATGTGGAATTCTTGTGAACCAAGTTTGTCTGTCTGGGTTATCTCCAAAATACAGTCCACATTCACGCATTGAACACCTGTCTCCATTGCTGCTGTAATCTGGCCCAAGCCTTGACATCTGATTATTTCACACTTGGTGCTCAGTAACAGCCCCCTTATTTAATGCCTCCCTCAACAGCCAGAATGATAACACTTAAGTGGCATCACACCCCTCTCCTGCTTAATATGCTCCACTGGCTTTCACTGCACTTAAAATAATCTCCAAACTCCTTACTATGTATGGCCTCTGGGTGTCCATGTGAGATGGTGTTTCCCTGTCTCTGTATGTAGCCTCTTCTTGTTATACTTCTCTCCTTTGCTGCTAGGCTTTACCCTGTCACTAATATTAATGTATTGTTATCGTTCTCCGTCTGCTAGGTTGTAAGCTCCTTGAACAGTGCCTGAGACATAGTAGGCTTGCTTAGTGGATTTTTACAGTTTAAAGGAATACTGTTGTGAATCTTTATAATATATAATCACTCTTTGTGATTCTCTTTTGGATTCTTATGTTGGATTTGCATGCGTGTAGCAAAACACATGCCTAGAAATAAGGCACTTGGAGAATCGAGACATTTTAGAGATATAACAGCTGTAGTAATTGAGGCATCTTAAATACAGAATAGAAAAGGGGTTGGAACACTTTTCTGTAAAGAGCCAGAGAGTAAGTAGATATTAAAGGCCTTGTGGGCCGCATGGTTTCTGTTACAGCTCCTCACCTCTGCCACCATAGCAAGAAGGTAACCATAGATGGTACAGGAATGAATCAACTTGGTGTGTTTCAGTAAAACTCTTATATGTAAGCACTGAAATTTGAATTTCATAGAATTTCCACAATAACACATGAA
Organism: Pongo abelii; assembly: GCF_028885655.2. Classification (NCBI taxonomy): domain Eukaryota; kingdom Metazoa; phylum Chordata; class Mammalia; order Primates; family Hominidae; genus Pongo; species Pongo abelii. The sequence continues at coordinate 146,222,395 of NC_071992.2, read as the reverse complement.
ATATTACTAATTTCTTTTTTTGTCTTCCTTTGCCCCCCAGTCATCCAAAAGGTTAAAAAATAGAATTAGCTCACGGTCCACACAAAAATGGGTGGATTGGATGGCCCGTGGGCTATAATTTGCCAGCCTCTGGGATAGAACAGCATTTTCTTCTGAGTGAGAAGTTACAGCTAATTGTTTACTTGAGAGATTAACCAATCATTTTAGCAATGTAGTTGTAAGTAAGTTAAAAGGGGGTGAGGATGACAGGCTGTGCAGAACCTGAACAGGATTAAAGCTACAATGAGAAGCCATAATTTTGTGAGTTTTGCTGTGACCAATTCTCCATCCTGTCATAATTAGAGAACCCGATGCTGATTCTTTTTTAAGTTCCTTAAATTGATCTTTTTTCTTTTCTTTTTTTAGGTACACAACAAAACATTTGAATGATGAGACTACCTCCAAGCAAATTAAATCCATGCTGCAATAACAATTCTGGAATAAGCACCTGCTGTAGACAGAAGACAGTATTCTGCAATGACTGAGAATGCAGTTTTTTAGTGATTGCAATTACTATCTCATTTATTCTTGCTTTTATTTCTTTCCTCTGTTCCTCTTCCCTCTTTTTTAATCATGTTCTTGTTCTTAAGACTTCTTTTCTGTGCCAAAATCAGTAAAGTTACACTCTGAAGGGATATCATCCTTTCAAATGGGCCATCTAAGGCAGCTAATTATGCATTGCATTGGGGTCTCTACTGAGAAAAATTCTGTGACTTGAACTAAATATTTTTAAATGTGGATTTTTTTTGAAACTAATATTTAATATTGCTTCTCCTGCATGGCAAAACTGCCTATTCTGCTATTTAAAAACCCTCAATGACTTTATTTTCTACTGCCGCCTTTTTCATGTGCAACCAAAATGAAAATGTTTAAATTAACTGTGTTGTACAAATGGTACCCAACACAAACTTTTTTTAAATTAGTAATACTTTTGTTTAAAGTTTTAAGTTTGCATTTTGACTTTTTTTGTAAGGATGTATGTTTTGTGTTTAACCTTTATTAACGTTAAAAACTGTGATGTGTGCGTAGAATATTACGTATGCATGTTCATGTCTAAAGAATGGCTGTTGATGATAAAATAAAAATCAGCTTTCATTTTTCTAAGTGTGGCTTGGTTTACTGATGTTTTGTTTTGAGGCTTCTGAAGTTTTCCCCATGTATGTTTTTATGGAATGCATATATACATTACATGATTTTTTCTTCTTTTAGGGGAGAGCTGGGTCTTTTCATTAGAATTTTGATCAATGTCTATGTATATACTTTTAATTGCCGTTAAAATTTTGCTAAGCATATTAAGACCAGTGATCTTTTCATTAACTGGACTTTTATTCTTGATTTACTCTTGTATGGATGTAGTAATGGAAGGAAAACCGCATCCTTGCTTGATTCTCCATTTCTAGGAGAGCGGGTAGCAACATGAAGGCAGAGTAGCCGTTTAATCCTGGGAAGAGAGTGATTATAAGAGGGACTTCCCAGGAGAAAAGCAGAGGCCATGATCTCACTAGTGGTAGAAAACTAACGTGTTTGAGTTTAAGATCATAAAACCTAAATCATGAAATCTAAATCTCATGGTTGGAACAAACTACTTAAAGGTTGTCTAGTTCAACCATGCCAGTGGTTTAAATATTTAGGAATATCCGAGGTATAATACAATTAAAATGCTTAACCATGGAAGAGAATCACAGAGGCTTCCATCAGACCCTTCTGGATTAATAGGGCCAGATCGTGGCACACACAGCTTCTCAGGATCACATCCCTGCTGATCTCTCTGGCCCTCGTGATCACTGCTCCCCCACTTCACACCCTGTTCTGCAGCCAGGCCCTACTGCTTGCTGTTCACAGATTGTTCCATGCGATGTCACTTCCTTAGCTCTGGCTGGTCCCTGAACCTGACATTCCCTTCCTCCCCTTGTGACCATCTAATGAACGCCAACTTTCATCTTTGAAGGGTTAGCTTCTATTACCTCCTTCATGAAGCCTTCTGGATAACATTGGCCATATCCTGCTAGGCATCTTCTAACAATAGTGTAATAGGCTGAATAGTGGCCCCCAGGAGATACATTCACTGGCAATCTGCACGTGTGATGTTACTTGGAAAAAGTTTTTGCAGATGAAATCAAGGACCTGGAAATAAGATCAACCTGTAGTAGGGTGGGCCCTAAATTCAATGACTGTCTCTTATAGGAGAAAAGAAGGGGAAATAGACACACAGAGCTGAAGGCCTTGGGAAGATGGAGGCAGAGATTAGAGCAATGCATCTATGAGCCAAAGAACCCTAAGAATTGGAGGAAGTCACTAGAAGCTAGGAAAGAAGCATGTCACAGATTCTCCCTCAGAGTCTCGAGAAGGAACCAACCCTACCAATATCTTGATTTCAGACATCTGGCCTCCAGGATTGTGAGGGAATGAATTTCTGTTGTTTTAAGCCATGCAGTTTGTGGTATTTTGGTACAGCAGCCTTAAGAATCTGATACATGTATCTCGTAAAACACCTCTGATACTTACCTGCGCTTGTGGCTGTGTTTTCTGATACTATGACAGCCGTAGTATCTGGATACTGGAGAGTCTGTGAACTTGAGAGAAGGGCCATGTCTGATTTTCCTTCAGTGTCCCAAGGAAGGATCTTGCACAGTACCCAGATTTGGAGAGGTATCAAGTGAATGCTTCGGTGGACTGAATGAATACAAATCAAAAATAATGACGCAGCTGGAATGGATGCAGTAAGATTGCTGTGGCCTATGCAGTTCACATAGTTCACACTCTGCATGTTGAAGAATAAGTGGACGGATCTCTTTAGCCCAGGGGCTAGCAAACCGGTCTGTGGGCCAATTTACCCACCATCTGTTTTTGTACAGCTTGTGAGCTAAAAATGGTTTTTAAAAAGGTTGAATACAATCAAAAGAATAATATTTTGTGGCATGAGAAAAGCATATGAAATTCAAATTTTAGTGTTCATAAATAAAATTTTATTGGAACCTAAGCCTCACTCATTTGTTGACACATTATTTGTCGAGACTTTTGCATGACAGCAGCAGAATTGAGTTGTGACAAAGACCATATGGCCCTCAAAAGCTAAAATATATTTACTATCTGGCCCTTTCCAGAAAGAATTTTCGTCTCCCTCCACTAGATCCAAGAGTAGGTTTATCTGAGAACCTAGTGTGATTGAAGCTGAGGGCTGCAGTGTGATCAAAGGAGACAGCTCTGCAGCCAAAAGATGATTCAACGTCAGATCTAGTACTTGCCAGTCAGATAGCCAAAGAGAGCAAGCAGGCATCTTCTCTGCCAACTCTGTCTGTAGTTCTCGTGTCTGTCCTTGGAGTGAAGTATTATGGGGGGTAGGCATGGACTCAGCCAGTGTATTAGTCCATTTTCACACTGCTTATAAATACCCCAATACTGGGCAGTTTACGAAAGAGAGGTTTAATTGACTTACAGTTCCATGTGGCTGGGGAGGCCTCACAATCATGGGAGAAGGTGAAAGGCACATCTCACTTGGTGGCAGATGAGAGAAGAGAGCTTTTGCAGGAAAACTCCCCCTTAAAATAACCATCAGATCTCATGAGACTTACTGTTATGAGAACAGCACGGGAAAGACCTGCCCTCGTTATTCAGTTACTTCCCACTGGGTCCCTCCCACAACACGTGGGAATTCAAGATGAGATTTGGGTGGGGACACAACCAAACCATATCAGCCGGGATTAATTACTGCCCACTGGAGGGAGGTATGAGTCTGCTCTGGTGTAGGTAAATCCTTTGAACCCCAGTCTTGTCTCTAAAACGCACCTGGTTAGTGTGCCTATGCCCCAGCCTTTCTTCACAATTTAGAGAAATCCATTGCCTCATCTCTTCCACCAAACATGCCCATAATTAATTCACCACTGCCCCATTTCCACAGCCCTCAACATAGATAAGTGGAACTTTGCAACTGGCTGGCTTCTCACTTCAAATATTTGGGCTAGGAAGCATTCTGGACCATTTTAAGATTGCTGCAAGTATTTTAGACTTGTCATAAGGATTAATGACATTTGTACTCAAATCTAGGTCTTTTGAGTTGAAATGTCATTCTGGTTCCATTTGAGATTGCAGTTAACTGCAATTTTGAAGTTCTTACTGTTCGAAGCATATTTCAAACTTCAGAGTAAGATTCAATCATAGAAGATGCAATGCGCATATCTGTGGGTCCAGGGTCAGGAGACCCAAGCCATATCTCTTCTTTGAAACTCTATTTTCCTCATCAGGAAAATGAGAGAATCGAAACAGATGATCTCTTAACACTGATTCCATGTCTCATATACTGTCTGCAAAGGCAGTAGTAGTGTGAATACTTAAAAGACAGGCTTTAGGCAGTGGAGTGTAGTTTATTCTGGTCTCCCTCTTTAACTCCGTGTGACTTTGAGCAAGTCTCATGTGTCCTCATAGCAGGGAATACTCAAAATACCTACCTCTCTAGGGTGGTCCTGAGAATTGTGCTAGTTTAATGCCCACAATGTCCTGTGCATATCAGAAGTTTTATTCTGGCCATGATGACATTTGACTACATTAAACGCAGTAGGTATTATATCCATTAACATGTATTGTTTCCCATTTCTAGAGTAATCTACAGTAGTAGTTTAACTACTTTCCTCAGTCAGTGTGGGTGCTAGGCAAACCTGCACAATTTTTTTGTTTGTTTTGTTTTGAGACAGAATCTCGCTCTGTCGTCCTCCTGGCACATACAGTGAAATGTTCTGGGTCGGTGGATCTAGGATGAGTCTCTAATCTCCTCTCCTCTGAGCTGTTGGTGGCATTTTGTTCACTCGTCTGTGATAGCACTGGACATTGAAGCAAGCGTCTTACTTCAGTGGGCACCAGGGAGCCCAGAAGGTTTGTGAGCAGGGCAGCCACCCAGTATACTGGGCCCAAGGCCCACAATATATATTGAAGGGCCATGAAAACATTTGACTATATTTTAAAATCAGAAGAAAAAATACACTTGTAGGTTTAAGAGAATGTCTTAATGCCTAAGATAAAAATGTACCAATATATTCTTTATACCAACACAGTCTTAAGTGATAACTTTTCATATTTTTCTGGAGGAAAGGCCCCACAAAGGCCAAAGTGCCTGGGGTCCCCGAGAGTCACAAGCGTGGGGAGCAGGAGGCAATGACCCAAGAGGGGCCTGTTTCTGGGGGTGCCAGAGGTGCGCCCGCTGGGCAGTGGGGAGTAGTCAGGGAGGGGACAGCTGCGCAGGTGCCACCCAAAGTCGGGTTCCGCCTCAGGTGGGCGGGACCAAGGGAGAGGGTCTCCAAAGGCCACCGGGCCAGAGAGGGGCGGGGTGAGGGCAAGGATGGGCAGGTGGCTACGCTAATGCCCCTTGGCCTGCTCTCCTCAGAGGGGCCACCTGAGGTACCATCTAGGTCCAGGCCTCTGGCAACCCTGTACCTGAGGCTCTGGATCGCTGCTCCAGGGCCCAGGCTGGGCCCCACACGGGACCTCGCTGGCATCCTTGGCCTGGCTCAAGCAATCCTCCAGTAGCTGGGACCACAGGCAGGCACCACCACACCCAGCTAACTTTTTTTATTTTTTTGAGATGGAGTCTCATTCTGTCATCCAGGCTAGAGTGCGGTGGTGTAATCTCAGCTTACTGCAATCTCCACTTCCCAGATTCAAGCAATTCTCCCGCCTCAGCCTCCTGAGTAGCTGTGATTACAGGCACCTGCCACCACGTCCGGCTAATTTTTGTATTTTTAGTAGAGACAGGGTTTCGCCATGTTAGCCAGGCTGGTCTTGAACTCCTGACCTCAGGTGATCCACCCTCCTCGGCCTCCCCAAGTGTGGGATTACAGGTGTGAGCCACTGCGCCCAGCCACAGCTTTTTATTTTTTGTAGTGATGGGGTCTCACTGTGTTGCCCAGGCTGGTCTTAAACTCCTGGGCTCAAGTAATCCTCCTGCTTGGCCTCCCATAGTGCTGGGATTATAAGCATGAGCCACCACACCTGGCCACAATCAATCTGAGAAAATTTCATCACCCCCAAATAGACCCTCCTACCTCCTTGCCATCCCCTTTCCCTCCCAGCCCACCCCGTTCTTGCTAGCCCTGGCCTTGAGGCAGGAGATCAGCAGGACTTGTTTTCCCCACCTCGGCCACCACCCTGCTGATCAAAGCAGACTGAACTAAAGCAAAGAAACTAGCCCACACCAGCTAGGACCAAGAAGGTCATGAAAGCGACCTCTCATTGCTCTAGTTGTTCATTATACACTAATTATAATATGTTTGCATAAGACACTCCTACCAGTGCCATAGCAGTTTATGATGTCATGGCAATAACCTGGAAGCTACCTTATATGGTTCTGGGAACTCCCCGCCCCTTTCCCAGAAAGTTTGTGAATAACCTACCCCTTATTTAGCATATAATTAAGAGTGGGTATAAATATAGCTAGTCCACCAGCAGTCCGCCAGTGCTGCTCTGGGCTTCTCTGCCTATGGGGTAGTTCCGCTTTGTGGAGCAGCTATTTTGCTGTATGCTGTTGCTCTAATAATCTTTCCTTCATCCTTTTTTTTGAGACAGGGTCTCACTCTGTTGCCTAGGCTGGAGTGCAGTGGGATGGTCATGGCTCACTGCATCCTCCCACCTCAGCCCCCTGAGTAGCTGGGACTATAGACGTGTGCCACCAGCTGGGCTAATTTTTGTATTTTTAGCAAAGACAGTGTTGCACCATGTTGCCCAGACTGATCTTGAACTCCTGGGCTCAAGTGATCCACCCATCTTGGCCTCCCAAAGTACTGGGATTACAGGAGTGAGCCACCACACCCGGCCAAACTTTCTTTCTTTCACTGCAAGCTGGCTTTTGAATTCTTTCTTGGGTGAAGCCAAGAACTCTCCATGGGTGAGCCCCAATTTTGGGGTTCACGTGCATCATCTGTGGATTTGCCTATTCTGGATATTTCGTACAAGATATGGTCCTTTGTGTCCATCATCTCTTAAATAACAAGCTTGTGTTGCTAATCAATTGCTGAGTCTTAGAAAGTATCCATGGATTGACCACGGAAGATGAGGATCTGGGGCCCCCTCTCTCTGTACCACGCACAAATCCCGTCCCTCATCTTTCCAGTGGAGTTACACTGGTTCCCGCTCACCCACCTGGCCATATTCCAAGGCCCCCAGTGGATGCTGGCAAACACAGATAGTAGCGACTCCTGTATCTGTTGTTTTTCTGATGTGATAACCCCTATAGCTACTGAGTGACTGATGGGCAAGTAGTGTAGACAGTGTGAAGATGCTGAACAGAGGGATGATTCATGTCCCCGCAGGACAGAGGAGGACAGCACAAGCTTTCATCATGCTACTCAAAACAGTGTGCAATTGAAAACTTATGAATTGCTTATTTTTTGACTTTTCCATTGAAGATTTTTGGGGTAACAAATCACTAAAGCAAAACCTTAAAGAGAGACTACTATACATCCTAATTTCCTGTGTTCATTATTATTTTAAAGACTAAAAATGCTATTCATTCAATCCAGGAGCTGGTTTTTTGAAAGGATCAACAAAATTGATAGACTGCTAGCGAGAATAATAAAGAAAAAAAGAGAGAAGAATCAAATAGACACAATAAAAAATGATAAAGGGGATATCACCACTGATCCCACAGAAATACAAACTACCATCAGAGAATACTACAAACACCTCTACGCAAATAAACTAGAAAATCTAGAAGAAATGGATAAATTCCTCGACACATACACTCTCCCAAGACTAAACCAGGAAGAAGTTGAATCTCCGAATAGACCAATAACAGGATCTGAAATTGTGGCAATAATCAATAGCTTACCAACCGAAAAGAGTCCAGGACCAGATGGATTCACAGCTGAATTCTACCAGAGGTACAAGGAGGAGCTGGTACCATTCCTTCTGAAACTATTCCAATCAATAGAAAAAGAGGGAATCCTCCCTAACTCATTTTATGAGGCCAGCATCATCCTGATACCAAAGCCTGACAGAGACACAACAAAAAAAGAGAATTTTAGACCAATATCCTTGATGAACATTGATGCAAAAATCCTCAATAAAATACTGGCAAACCGAATCCAGCAGCACATCAAAAAGCTTATCCACCATGATCAAGTGGGCTTCATCCCTGGGATGCAAGGCTGGTTCAATATATGCAAATCAATAAATGTAATCCAGGGTATAAACAGAACCAAAGACAAAAACCACATGATTATCTCAATAGATGCAGAAAAGGCCTTTGACAAAATTCAACAACCTTCATGCTAAAAACTCTCAAGAAATTAGGTATTGATCGGACATATCTCAAAATAATAAAAGCTATCTATGACAAACCCACAGCCAATATCATACTGAATGGGCAAAAACTGGAAGCATTCCCTTTGAAAACTGGCACAAGACAGGGATGCCCTCTCTCACCACTCCTATTCAACATACTGTTGGAAGTTCTGGCCAGGGCAATTAGGCAGCAGAAGGAAATAAAGGGTATTCAATTGGGAAAAGAGGAAATCAAATTGTCCCTGTTTGCAGATGACATGATTGTATATCTAGAAAACCCCATTGTCTCAGCCCAAAATCTCCTTAAGCTGATAAGCAACTTCAGCAAAGTCTCAGGACACGAAATCAATGTACAAAAATCACAAGCATTCTTATACACCAATAACAGACAAACAGAGAGCCAAATCATGAGTGAACTCCCATTCACAATTGCTTCAAAGAGAATAAAATACCTAGGAATCCAACTTACAATGGACGTGAAGGACCTCTTCAAGGAGAACTATAAACCACTGCTCAATGAAATAAGAGGATACAAACAAACGGAAGAACATTCCATTCTCATGGGTAGGAAGAATCAATACTGTGAACATGGCCATACTGCCCAAGGTAATTTATAGATTCAATGCCATCCCCATCAAGCTACCAATGACTTTCTTCACAGAATTGGAAAAAACTACTTTAAAGTTCATATGGAACCAAAAAAAGAGCCCGCATCACCAAGTCGATCCTAAGCCAAAAGAACAAAGCTGGAGGCATCACGCTACCTGACTTCAAACTATATTACAAGGCTACAGTAACCAAAACAGCATGGCACTGGTACCAAAACAGAGATATAGATCAATGGAACAGAACAGAGCCCTCAGAAATAATGCCACATATCTACAAGTATCTGATCTTTGACAAACCTGACAAAAACAAGAAATGGGGAAAGGATTCCCTATTTAATAAATGGTGCTGGGAAAACTGGCTAGCCATATGTAGAAAACTGAAACTGGATCCCTTCCTTACACCTTATACAAAAATTAATTCAAGATGGATTAAAGACTTAAACGTTAGACCTAAAACCATAAAAACCCTAGAAGGAAACCTAGGCATTACCATTCAGGACATAGGCATGGGCAAGGATTTCATGCCTAAAACACCAAAAGCAATGGCAACAAAAGCCAAAATTGACAAATGGGATCTAACTAAAGAGCTTCTGCACAGCAAAAGAAACTACCATCAGCGTGAACAGGCAACCTACAAAATGGGAGAAAATTTTTGCAACCTACTCATCTGACAAAGGGCTAATATCCAGAATCTACAATGAACTCCAACAAATTTACAAGAAAAAAACAACCCCATCAACAAGTGGGCAAAGGATATGAACAGACACTTCTCAAAAGACATTTATGCAGCCAAAAGACACATGAAAAAATGCTCACCATCACTGGCCACCAGAGAAATGCAAATCAAAACCACAATGAGATACCATCTCACACCAGTTAGAATGGCAATCATTAAAAAGTCAGGAAACAACAGGTGCTGGAGAGGATGTGGAGAAATAGGAAGACTTTTACACTGTTGGTGGGACTGTAAACTAGTTCAACCATTGTGGAAGTCAATGTGGCGCTTCCTCAGGGATCTAGAACTAGAAATACCATTTGACCCAGCCATCCCATTACTTGGTATATACCCAAAGGACTATAAATCATGCTGCTATAAAGACACATGCACACATATGTTTATTGCGGCACTATTCACAATAGCAAAGACTTGGAACCAACCCAAATGTCCAACAGTGATAGACTGGATTAAGAAAATGTGGCATATATACACCATGGAATACTATGCAGCCATAAAAATGATGAGTTCATGTCCTTTGTAGGGACATGGATGAAATTGGAAATCATCATTCTCAGTAAACTATCGCAAGGACAGAAAACCAAACACCGCATGTTCTTACTCATAGATGGGAATTGAACAATGAGAACACATGGACACAGGAAGGGGAACATCACACTCTGGGGACTGTTGTGGGGTGGGGGGAGGGGGGAGGGATAGCATTAGGAGATATACCTAATGCTAAATGGCAAGTTAATTGGTGCAGCGCACCAGCATGGCACATGTATACATATGTAACTAACCTGCACATTGTGCACATGTACCCTAAAACTTAAAGTATAATAATAATAAAAAAATAGTAAAGTACTGGAGAAAAGAACAGAAGAAAAAACAAAAAAATGCTATTCATTTATTAGTAAACTGTGATTATTTTTCCTTTCTTGGTGAATTTTTGTTTTACTTCGTCCTTTTCTTTTTGCTTTTTTCCTTGTTTTCTGTGCACTTATGTATATCTAATTAAATTCAAACTCTGCTAATTGCATAAATCTCCTAATATGCTCAGATTCAAAGTATTAATTTCGCTTCTTGGAGAAATCTCTCGGGAACTCAGTATCATCTTGGGAATTCCTCTGTCTCTGGTCTATGTAAATCTCCTTTTCCTAGTGTCCAATGTCTTCCTCTTCGATTTCTTTTAACTTTGGTATGTCACACCCTCTTACAGCTTTCTGGTAATGAAAACATGGGAAGCATTAAAAAAAAACTTTATCTGAAAATGTCCTTATTCTACCTTCAAGCTTGGTATAGAATTCTAGGTTGGAAATAATTTTCCCTCAAAATTTAGGAAGGGATTACTTCTAGTTTCCTGTGTGGTTGTAGTTTAAAGTCATTCTCACATATGGTCTTTTTTAAGTAACTTTTGTTCTTCTCTCTGGATTTGTACATTGTTTGAATGTTCTGAAATGTCATGAAAATATGTTTTGTTGTGAACCCAACTTCCTCCATTTGTGTCAGGAACTTGATGGGCTCTTAGATCTGGAAACTCATATCTTAAGTACGGAATATTTTCTTGAATTATTTTGTTGATGATTTCCTCTCCATTTTTAAAAATGTATGTGTTCTTTTATTTTGGAACTTGTTTCATTCAGATGTTAGCCTTACTGAACAGCTGCTCTAAAAGTCTTGTTTCTCTCCTATTTTTCGTCTTTTGGCTTTTTGCTTTGCTTTTTAGGAAGCTGCCTCAATTTCATCTTCTAATCCCTCTATTGGATTTTTTTATTTCTCCCATCAGAGTTTGAATTTCTAAGAGTTCTTTTTATGTTCTCTCAGTGTTCATTTAAAAATATCATCTTGTTATTATTGCAATAATTTTTCTTCTATTTCTCTGAGGATGTCAATGATGAAAAAAATACAATATATACTTTCTTCTTTCTGCATGCATTCCTCCGATCTGCTTTTTTGGTTTGTTTTGGTCTCTGTCTGTTTCTGAGATATCTGGTGATCCTTGTCTGCTCCCACTTTGGAGACGGGTGTTAAAAAGCATATCAGGGGTACTGAGCAGATGAGCAGTGCTTATTAACAGTGAGATTCACCAAAGGCCAATGGTGCCCAACTTGGTTGAGATTAGAATCATCTAGTGCTTTTGAACTTCTCAATGCCCTTACCACAGAACAATTAAACCAGAATTGTGGGCTGGACCCCAGGCTTCAGTTTTTTTTTTTAAAGCTCCCCAGTGGATTCCTGTCTGCACCTAGGGCTGAAGCCTCTGCTAAGGGTTTCAGACCAACTGCCCCGCTGTTTCCTCGTGGAAATCAGATGTCTCAGGGAAACCAGATGTCTGTATCAGTTGGTCTTTTTCTTAAACTGAGTCCCCAGGGAGGAATCTTCCAGTCTTCTGCCTGGAAGGCAAAATCCTGGCTGCCTGCCTTTTGGGAACCCAGTAGAAGCTGGGCTGGATGGAAGTAGCCTTACAAGTGTAAATGATCACTTATTCCTTTCTTTTCATTTCTTTTCTTTTTTCAAGACAGGGTTTCACACCTGTTGCCCAGGCTGGAGTGCAATGGCATGATCTCAGCTCACTGCAACTTCTGCCTCCTGGGCTCAAGCGATTCTCCCACCTCAGCCTCCTGAGTAGCTGGGACTGCAGGAGCACACCACCACACCCGGCTAATTTTTATATTTTTAGTAGAGATGGGAGTTTCACCACGTTGGCCATGCTGGTCTCGAACTCCTGAGCAATCCTCCCGCCTTGACCTCCCAAAGTGCTGGGATTACAAGCATGAGCCACTATGCCCGGCCTATTCCTTTATTTTCAGTTTGATACCATTGTTCACAGTTGTGCCAGGTGATCCCCAGCCTAGTGACTCTGTCTTCTGCTCAAGTAAGGGAGGGGCAGTCTCCAGCTATGGAGTAAGGGAGATCTGAAGATCTGATCTGTTTCTTAACAATACTTTTTCAAAGATTATTTTAGCCTCTGTGCCCCGGACCCCCTATTTCCTCCCATGACCCCCTCCCTGAGATACTGGATCCTCTGGAGGACTCTGCAGTCTGTGGCCTGCAAGAGTCGGGCTGCACAGTAGGAGGTAAGTGGTGAGCGAGGGAGTGAATCTTCATCTATATTTACAGCCACTCCCCATCACTCACATTAGCACCTGAACTCCACTTCCTGTCAGATCAGCAGAGGCATTAGATTCTCATAGGAGCATGAATCCTCTTGTGAACTGTGCATTTGAGGGCTCTAGGTTGTGTGCTCGTTGTGAGAATCTAATGCCTGATGATCTGTCAATGTCTCCCATCACCTCAAGATGGGACTGTCTAGTTGCAGGAAAATCAGCTCAGGGCTCCCACTGATTCTACCTTATGGTGAGTCGTATAATTATTTCATTATATATTACAATGTAGTAATAATAGAAATAAAGTGCACAATAAATGTAATGCACTGGAATCATCCCGAAACCATTCCCTCAACATCTGTGGAAAAATTGTCTTCCAGGAAACTGGTCCCTGGTGCCAAAAATGTTGGGAACCACTGCTCTATAGGCTCTAGGGGAGAATACTTCCTTGCCTTTTCCTGGCTTCTGGATGCCGGCATCCTTGGTGTTCCTGGGCTTATACGCATCACTCCAACTTCTGCCTCCATCTTCACACGGCCTTCTCTTCTCTGAGGGTCTCTGTATTTCCATCTGCTCTTCTGTAAGAACACCAGTCATTGGATTAGGGCCCACTTTCACTCAGGAAGCCCTGTTAAAGAAAAATTTATTCAAGACCCTTATTAAAGAACGGTATGGAAGGCTTTACACAGGACCACTGCCATAGGCATAGGGACCCCTAAAGTGGGGTTTTGCAGTAGAGGAGAGAGATTAGTCTCAACTCCAAATACAACAAAGAAAAGTGGGAATTTACAGTCAAGTAACAGAGTAGTGGGGTTGGTGGATGGAAAATTGTTTAGAGGAAACATCAGGGGAATTCTTACTAAACAGACTGATAGGGTTTGGCTGTGTCCCCACTCAAATCTCATCTTGAATTGTACTCCCATAATTCCCTTGTGTTGTCGGAGGGACCGGTGGGAGATAATTTGAATCATGGATGGGGCAGTCTCCCCCATGGTGTTATCTTAGTGAATAAATCTTACCAGATCTGATGGTTTTATCAGGGATTTCTGCTTTTGCATCTTCCTCAAGATCTCTTGCCGCCACCTTGTAAGAAGTGCATTCCACCTCCCGCTATGATTCTGAGGTCTCCCCAGCCATGTGGAACAGTAAGTCCAATTAAACTTCTTTTTCCTCCCAGTCTTGGGTGTGTCTTTATCAGCAGTGTGAAAATGGACTAATATAGTAAATTAGTACTAGTAGAGTGGGGCATTGCTGAAAAGATATCCAAAAATGTGGATGTGACTTTGGAACTGGGTAACAGGCAGAGGTTGGAACAGTTTGGAGGGCTCAGAAGAAGACACGAAAATGTGGGAAAGTTTGGAACTTCTTAGAGACTTGTTGAATGGCTTTAACCAAAAGCCTGATAGTGATATGGACAATAAGGTCCAGGCTGAGGTGGTCTCAGATGGAGATGAGGAACTTGTTAGGAACTGGAGCAAAGGTGACTCTTGTTATGTTTTAGCAAAGAGACCAGCAGCATTTTGCCCCTGCCCTAGAGATTTGTGGGACTTTGAACTTGAGGGAGATGATTTAGGGTATCTGGTGGAAGAAATTTCTAAGCAGCAAAGCATTCAAGAGGTGACTCGGGTGCTGTTAAAGGCATTCAGTTTTATAAGGGAAGCAAAGCATAAAAGTTTTGAAAATTTGCAGCCTGACAATGTGATAGAAAAGAAAAACCCATCTCCTGAGGTGAAATTCAAGCCGGCTGCAGAAATTTGCATAAGTAACAAGGAGTCAAATGTTAATCCCCAAGACAATGGGGAAAATGTCTCCAGGGCATGTCGGATGTCTTCCCAGGGGCCTAGGAGACAATGATTTTGTGGGCTGGGCTGTGCTTTGTGCAGCCTAGGGACTTGGTGCCCTGAATCCCAGCCGCTCCAGCCGTGGCTGAAAGGGGCCAATATAGAGCTCAGGTCATGGCTTCAGAGGGTGCAAGCCCCAACCCTTGGCAGATTCCACGTGGTGTTGAGCCTGTAAGTGAACAGAAGTCAAGAACTGGGGTTTGGGAACCTCTGCCTAGATTTCAGAAGATGTATGCAAATGCCTGGATGCCCAGGAAGAAGTTTGCTGCGTGGGTGGGACACTCATGGAGTGTGGAAGGGAAATGTGGGGTTGAAGCCCCCACACAGAGTCTCTACTTGGGCATTGCCTCGTGGAGCTGTGAGAAGAGGGCCATTGTCCTCCAGACCCCAGAATGTTAGATCCACTGACAGCTTACACTGTGCTCCTGGAAAAGCCACAGACATTCAACTGACCAGCCCATGAAAGCAGCCAGGAGGGAGGCTATACCCTGCAAAGCCACAGAAGCGGAGCTGCTCAAGGCCATTGGAACCCACCTCTTGCATCAGCTGACCTGTTGTGAGACCTGGAGTCAAAGGAGATCATTCTGGAGCTTCAAAATTTGACTGCCCTGCTGGATTTCAGACTTGCATGGGCCCTGTAACCCCTTTGTTTTGGCCAATTTCTCCCATTTGGAATGGCTGTATTTACCCAATACTTGTACCCCCACTGTATCTAGGAAGTAACTAGCTTGCTTTTGATTTTACAGGATCATAGGTGGAAGGGACTTGCCTTGTCTCAGATGAGACTTTGGACTGCGGACTTTGGGGTTGTTGCTGAAATGAGTTAAGACTTTGGGGGACTGTTGGGAAGGCATGATTGGTTTTGAAATGTGAGAACATGAGATTTGGAGGGGCCAAGGGCAGAATGATATGGTTTGGCTCTGTGTCCCCACCCAAATCTCATCTTGAATTGTACTCCCATAATTCCCACGTGTTGTGGGAGGGACCTGGTGGGAGATAGTTTGAACCCTGGGGGTAGATTCTCTCACAGTGTTCTCATGGTAGTGAGTAAGTCTCATGAGATCTGATGATTTCATCAGGGGTTTCCACTTTTGCATCTTCCTCATTTTGTCTTGCTACCACCATGTAAGAAGTGCCTTTTACCTCCCACCATGAGTCTGAGGCCTCCCCAGTAATGTGGAACTGTAAGTCCAATCAAACTTCTTTTTCTTCCCAGTCTCAGGTATGTCTTTATCGGCAGCGTGAAAACAGACTAATACACGGACCCAACAGTATTCTTGCTGAGGGCAGGCCAGAGTGATCCCACATCACCTGGGGGGGTGGTGGGCAATGAGGAATTTGGTCAGACATTGAGGGTGCCCAGATATTGAGGGTGGGGGTTCTGGCTAAACTGACTTAACAGGATTCTTCATAAAATTTGGATAATGCAGGACAGATATGGAAGTCCAAAAGTCAAAGCCTAGTTGGAAAGACGATTAAGAGGAGCCTGACTAAAGTTTGGTTAAGGAGAAACTCTTTGTCAGACCTCATTTTAGTTTAATTATATCTGCAAAGACCCTATTTCCAAAAAAGGCCACATTCTGAGATCGCTGATAGACAGATTTTTGTGGGGGTGACACTATTCAACCCAGTGCAATATCTTTATACACATTTTTCTGAAAAAAAAAAAAATACTGAGATAGTGTCTTTTAAAAAATCGCCTGTATTTCCTGATTTTCTCATTCCCTTCCCACCCAATTTAGGTAAAAAAAATGGACTCTGCTCATTGTCTCAGGGGAAGGAGGGAGCAGGGCAGAGAACATGGGGGCTGGGGAGGCTGCCAGATTTGGCACCTAAAGGTCCATGAGCCAGAGAAGGAGGGTCTTTGGGGGTAGCTGCAGAATGCCTTCTCCTGAGTCTCACTGCCAAGGCCTGGGGTATCTTTATGTGCCTTGTTATTTCTTTTGAGATGAATGAGGCGGGGAGAGAATGTTCCAGAATAATGTCATCAACTGGTGGGTGGAAGGGAGGAATGGAAATAAACACATGGCCTGTTACTGACTGATATTAATTAAAATTTGAGTCATTCTTTACACTTCACAATTATTTTCACATCCACAATCACATTCAAATGTCATGAAAATTCTGTTACTGAAGTAGATGAGTAAAATATAATGAAAGTTATCTCAATTTTACAGAGGAACAGAGAGGTTGAGAGACTTGACTAATGACACACAGCAGTACTAGGGTGTGAATTCTTTTTTTCTTTTCCTTTACTCTAAATCAGTTCTACCCAATAAGAATATAATATAAGCCACATATATAATTAAAATTTTCTAGTAGCTACATTTAAGAAATAAAAACAAATAAAATTAATGGAATATGTAACATTTTATGTAACCCAACATATTAAAAACATTTTACCACATCATCAATATAAAAATATTAATGATGTCTTTTACATTATTTTTTCTCATCCTAAACCTTCAGAATCTGGTATGTAGTTTAGTCTTACAGCACATCTGAATTTGGGATAGGTACATTGCAGGTGATTAATAGCCACATTGGCTAATTGCTATTGAATTGGACAACACAGATCTAAACCATGTGCTATTCTAATTGCATTATCCTGCTTACCCCTGAAGAACAAAGAGAAACAAAAGCTATTGAAACATCAAGTAGTATGAGAACAGAAAAGGCTTGTGTCTTCACTGGTTGCCCCAGGCTGAAGTGACTGTGACCATCTCATATGAAACACTTCTTGCCTTGTATAATAATTGTTGTGCTTTTGTGTGTTCTAGCAGTGGATGCCCCAATTTTCTTCTAGACACTTCTGATTTGAAATTTTCTGTCCTGAACTCACCAGGAATTTTTGGAAGATCCAGGTATTACATTATTTTGGCACCTGGCCTTCCTCTCCCTACCTGCCTCTTGCCCTTTGTGTATCAAGTCTCCTGATATCTCTCTCTTTCTCTTTAAATATATTTAAAAGCAAGAGAGAGAGAGAGAGACAGAGACAGACAGACAGACAGACAGGGTCTCACTCTGTACCCAGGCTGGAGTGCAGTGGTGCAATCACGGCTCACTGCAGCCTTGACCTGCTGAGCTCAAGTGATCCTCGCATCTTAGCCTCTGGAGTAGCTGGGACCACAGGTGCACCCAACTAATTTTTAAATTAAAAAACTTTAAAAGCCTCCTGAGTAGCGGGACCACCATGCCTGGCTAATTTTTAGATTTTTTGTAGAGACAGGTAATATGGTTAGGCTTTGTGTCCCCACTCAAATCTCAGCTTGAATTGTAATTCCCATAATCCTCACGTGACATGGGAGCGACCAGGTGGAGGTCATTGAATCTTGGGGGCAGTTTCCCACATGCTGTTCTCATGATAGTGAGTTGTCACGAGAGCTGATGGTTTTATAGGGGGCTGGCTCTTCACCACCTTCTCTCTGCACTTCTCCTTCCTGCTGTCTGGTGAAGATGGTGCCTTGCTTCTCCTTCACCTTCTGCCATAATCGTAAGTTTCCTGAGGCCTCCCCAGCCATGCTGAACTGAGTCAAGTAAACCTCTTTCCTTTATAAACTACCCAGTCTTGGGCAGTTCTTTATAACAGTATGAAAACGAACTAATACAACAGGGTTTTACCATGTTGCCCAGGCTGGTCTTGAACTCCTGAGCTCAAGCAATCTGCCTGCCTCAGCCTCCCAGGTTGTTGAGATTACAGGCGTGAAGCACTGTGCCCTGTGCATCCTAATATTTTTGTTGCTAAAAATTAAGGGCTATATGAGGACACCTGACCATTTCCCATCCAAAATCAGGAGTCTCCATCTATTTACTGCAGTGGCTGGCAAACGTTAGCTGCATCAGAATCACCAGGAGGGCTCGCCCCCAGAGTTTCTGAGCAGGTCCAGGATGGAGCCCCAGAAGGTGCAGGCCTAACAAGCCCCCACCCCACCCCCTCGGGAGGCTGGTGCTGCTGCACTTTGAGACCCAGGACAGAGGTGGCTTGGGGTCAGCCTGAGAGTGGAGGGGACTCTGTTCTCTCCAAACCCTGCCCCCCAGCTCCGACTGCCTTAATTGACCCAGAGTCCCTCAGTGTGACCCCTCAGGCCCAGGCATCTTCTGCTTGAAGAAGTGCTTTTCCTGCTGTTAGTTCCATAAAGGGGCACCGGCTGAGCCAAAGCAACTGCACCTGGGGGGCCCATCTGAGCCCGTCCCAGGGACTCCTGGACCAGGCCTGTTTGGATGGGGGAGGCTTGGGGAACCTGAGTGTAAAGTTCCCTGGAGGCCATCCCGGAACAGTTTTGTATACGAACACAAGCTCTCGCTTTCTGAGTGCGAAGTCCCAGCCAGGTGCTTCACATGTCTTAGGTGATTTACAACAACGCGATGAGGTTGACTATTATCATCCCTATTTTAACAATAGGAATTTGAAGCACAGGTTCAATTACTTGCCCCTGACACACCACTGGTAAGTGACAGCCCTAGGGTTTGCACCCAGGGCAGTCTAGCTATGAAGTTTGCAGTCTTAACCTCTGTGCTGTACTTAAATGAATAAAAAGCCACCACCAATAAAAACCAGCTTTAAAATCGCTGAGAAAATAGTGCATCTTTATTGCTGCTCTCTGCTGCCGCCCTGCGGTTATACATTGAGAAACTATTTCCGCTTGAGCCTTCTTGTGTAGTCCGAGTTAACAGAGCAGGAAGAAATAGCCTACAACCGGGAGGAGCCGATGGTGAGTTGGCAGAGCACGGGTGGGGGCCACAGGCATCTGGCAGGGACAGCCCCAGGGTGGCTGTTTGAGCTTGTGGCCACTGCTAATGCGGCTGACGAGGGTGACCTGCAGCGCCGGGTTTCAGTAGGATGGGTCCTGCGTCGATGAGGACTGCCAGTTCTCATGCCATTCGCGCGCCTTGCATTTGTTCTCCTGTTCTCTCCAACTTTAACATCTAGGTTGCGGCCGGGTGCAGTGGCTCACGTCTGTAATCCCAACACTTTGGGAGGCTGAAGTGGGTGGACCACTTGAGGTCAGAAGTTCGAGACCAGCCTGGCCAACATGGTGAAACCCCGCCTCTACTAAAAAGTACGAAAACCCTTAGCTGGGCGTGGTGGTGCGTGCCTGTAATCCCAGCTACTCAGGAGGCTGAGGCAGGAGAATCGCTTAAACCGGGGAGGTGGAGGTTGCAGTGAGCTGAGATCGTGCCACTGCCCTCCAGCTTGGGTGACAGAGGGAGACTCTGTCTCAAAAAAAAAAAAAAAAAAAAAAGAAGAAGAAAAAGATCTGGGTTTCCAGCTACCAGCCCTGCAACAAACAGCACAGGGCTGCATTTGGTTTCCCTTTTGTTGTGGTCTGAATGTGTGTGTCTCCTCCAAATTCATACTGAATCCCTCACAGTAGAGTGACAGTATTTGGAAATTAGGCCTTTGGGAGGTAACGAGTTAGATGATGTCATGAGGGCGGGGCTCTCATGATGGGATCAGTGCCCTTATAGGAAGGGACTCCAGAGAGCTTGTTGTCTCCAGAGCTCTCACTGTCTCCACCAGAGGACACAGTGAGAAGGTGGCCTTCTACAAGCTACGACAAGAGCCCTCACCAGACCTGACCATGCTGGCACATTGATCTTGGACTTCCCGCTTCCAGAACCGCGAGAGAGAAATTTCCATTGTGTAAGCCACTCAGTCTATGGTATTTTGCAATGGCAGCCTGAGCAGATGAATCTGTCCTCCCTGTAGCATGGATGTTCATAACCAGGTTGGGCTCCGTGACATCCTTAGTGGGAGATCTACATAGAGAGATGGAGGAGCAGGCAGTGCTGTCTTTCTGTTTAGGAATAAAGGTGTGCATTTGGTTGGAGCTTCTCTTGTGCAGTGTCTCGGGGACCCGAGGAAGATTCATAAGAAGAGAATGTCCTGCTTTGACCCGGTGGCTGGTGTTCCTTGACCACCGACCGCTTCCTCCCCAGGCCACTGAGCCAGGGCTCCATCTAGGCCTGGCCGCTACCTCTCCTCCTCAAGTGTTGCTGGGGCTACATCTGGAGTTTCCAATCTGCTGCTCTTTAAGCACAGCAGAGCCAGAGTCAGAGAAACCTTAGTTTGAACCCCAGCTCTCTTTCTCACCAGCTTCATGACCTTTGGAAAGTTATTCTACCCAAGGACGGTGGGAAGGAAGGGCCTCAGTACGCACTCCTGGCATCACTGGTCTCTGACTGCTGTGGGAGCCTGGGACAGGCTTCCTTGCCCAGCTCAGTCACCAACCCGTCTCGTGACATGGAAGGCATTGCAGCTACCTCACTTCTCTGAGCTTCAGAGAAGCAAAGGAGTAGGCTAAGTGATCTCTAATTACCTTCTAAAAATAGATAACACAACTCCTGTGAACTCCTGACTTTTTCTTCTTGTGTTCTCCATGTAAGGTCGAGGAGTGCAACCTTGGCTCGCTGCAACCTCTGCCTCTAGGTTCAAGCAATTCTCCTGCCTCAGCCTCCTGAGTAGCTGGTCTTGAACCCCTGAGCTCAAGCAATCTGCCCACCTCGGCCTCCCAGGGTGTTGAGAGTACAGGCGTGAAGCACTGTGCCCTGTGCATCCTAATATTTTATTGCTAAAAATTAAGGGCTATATGAGGACACCTGACCATTTCCCATCCAAACCATATCATTTCACTCCTGGTCCCACAAATCTCAGGTCCTTCTCACATTTCAATATATATTCATATCTTCACAGTAGTCCCCCAAAGTCTTAACTCATTCCAGTATTAACTCAAAAGTCCCAAGTCTCAAAGCCCAAAGTCTCATCTGGAGATAAGCTCCTTCTGCCCATGAACCTGTGAGATCAAAAACAAGTTACTTACTCCCAAGACACAATGGGGGTACAGGCATTGAGTATACATTCCTGTTCCAAAAGAGAGAAATTGACCAAAATAAAGGGGTAATAGGCCCCATACAGGTCTGAAACCCAGCAGGGAAGGCATTACACATTAAAGGTCCAACATAATTCTTGACTCCATGTGCTGCATTCTGGTGTGAGGGATGGGATCCCAAAGCCTTGGGCAGCCCTGCCGCTGTGGCTTTGGGGAGTGCAGCCCTCACGGCTGCTCTCATGGGTTGGAGTTGAGTGCTTGCAGCTTTTCCAGGCAGAGGGCATAAGCTGTATGAAGCTACCACTTTGGGGTCTGGAGGGCAGTAGCCTGCTTCCCACAGCTCTACTAGGCAGTGCCCTGGTGGCAACTCTGTGTGGGCTCCAAACCCACATTTCCCCTTGGCACTGCTCTAGTAGAGTTTCTCTGTGGGGGCTCTGCCCCTGCGGCACACTTCTTCCTGGATACTCAGGCTTTTCCATACGTCCTCTGAAATCTAGGTGGAAGCTGACAAGCCTTCTTCACACTTGCATTCTGAGCATCTGCAGACTTAACACCATGTGGAAGCCACCAAGGCTTAAGGCTTGTGCCCTCAGGAGTGGTGGCCCAAGCTGTACCTGGGCCCCTTTGTGCCAAGGAAGGAGCTGGAGTGGCAAGGACGAGGGAAGCCGTGTCCTGAGAATGTGCAGGGCAGTGGGGCCCTGGGCCTGGCCTATGAAACAATTATTTCCTCTTAGGCCTCTGGGTCTCTGATGGGAGGGGCTCTCAGATGACTTCTGAAATGGTATCGAGGCCTTTATTAGGCTGTTCTTGCATTGTTATAAAGAAATGCTTGAGACTGGGTAACTTATTTTTTAAAAAGAGGTTTAATTGGCTCATGGTTCTGCAGGCTGTACAGGAAGTGTGGTGCCAGCATTTGCTTCTGGTGAAGGCCTCAGGAAGTTTCCAATCATAACGGAAGGTGAAGGGAAGCCAGTATGTCACATGGCAAGAGCAGGAGCGAGAGAGAGAGATATTAATAGAAGGGAGAGGTCCTAGACTCTTTTAAACAACCAGATTTTTGTATGATCTAACTAAGCGAGAACTCACTTATCACCAAGGGGGTGGAACTAAACCATCTGTGAGAGATCCGCCCTGCCACCCCCCACCCCGCCCCCGCCCAATCCAATTACCTCCCACCAGGCCCCACGTCCAACATTAGGAGTCACATTTCAACATGAGATTTGGAGGGGACAAATATCCAAACCTTATCAGCATCCGAAGTGGGTCAGGGTTCAGCAGGGCCCAGGGTCCAGGCAGAGGACCTGCCTAGCTCTGAAACTCCGCTACTTGAAAGATTTTGTGCTTATTGTCATCTGAGATGAGAAGACTGGCTAGAAGAAGAAGCTGCCTGGTTAAGAAAGCAAAGGGATGCTGAGGTTATTGCTGCTTAGTCTTTCATGGGCTCTGCAGTCAGCCTCCCCAGCTCCCTCTGTCAGACCAGGTGTGGCAGCTTTCCTCGGTGTGGCCTGGCTCCCCACCCCTGGCATTAGAATCATCTGGAATGATCGTTAAATTGATCTCTGACCTCACTGTATCTTCTGAATCAGGCTCTCTGAAAGAAGGCCTTACAACCTGCGTTTATTATTTTCTTTTATTTTGATGGATTCTTGCTCTGTTGCCCAGGCTGGGGTGTAGTGGCATGACTTTGGCTCACTGCAACCTCCGCCTCCCAGGTTCAAACGATTCCCCTGCCTCAGCCTCTCAAGTAGCTGGGATTACAGGCATGTGCCACCACACCAGGCTAATTTTTGTATTTTTTTAGTAGAGATGGGGTTTCACCCTGTTGGCCAAGCTGGTCTTGAACTCAAGTGATCTGCCACCTTGGCCTCCCAAATTGCTGGGATTATAGGTGTGAGCCACCACGCCTAGCCGGAATCTGCATTTAAAATAGGCCCTTCTAGTGATCATTCTGCCCTCTAACATTGGAGAACTGCCTTTATAAGGTAAAGAAGATCGGCTTCCTTCCTCCCTTTTCATGCAGGCGTGTCCTCCTGTTGCCCTTGGTCTTGCTGTCATGGGACCTCCTTCTCTCCTCCACTCCCAAGCTCGCCATCTTCTTGGGTGATTTCAGATTCATGGAGAGAATAGTATTGAGGTCTGAAGGTAGCATAAAACTGAAAGTTAAGTGTTCAGGAGGGGAAAAGGGCCTTTGAAAGGGACAGAATAGAATCCAATAAAAAGAGACCCCACAGACTGTGGTGTCTTGGTATCCAGGGAGAAGAGAGTTCCTATGATGGAGTGATCAAGCTGTGTTTGTTAGTGGCTAATGAGTAAATTCACCGTAGGGTGGCCTGCAGTGGCTGAGGTGTATGGAAATGCCAGGGGAGGAAGTGACAACCCAGCATGTAAATGACTCGTGAAATATGTCGGCTGTGAGGAGACAATGGGCGGGAGGAGGTGACAACTAATGCGGTTGGGGGGGGGGCGGGGGGTGTGGCGGGGGGAGGCACTTGGAAAAGAGGATTTATGGCAGAGACCTGAGCGTGTTGTCAGGTTAGGGGAAAGATCCTGTTGAACTGGATAAGGTGAAGATAAATTGGTATCAGTTGCATTGCTGGACATGTAACTCCATTCCTTGTGTCAGCCAGGGAGAGAAGGTCTCATTTCCATTATTTGCGAGAGAAGGCTGTTTAAGTACAAATAGAAATTAAAAATAAGGCTAATTCTCCCAATTGAACATAAGGGAAGAGAGTTTCCTGGCCTCCTTTTTCTTTTTTTTTTTTTTTTTTTTTGCTGGAGCAGAACTTTATTTCATTATGCAATTCTTTTTTTTTTTTTTTTTTTTTTTTCTTTTTTTTTTCTTTTATTGTAATTATTATTATTATTATTATTATACTTTAGGTTTTATGGTACATGTGCCCAATGTGCAGTTAGTTACATATGTATACATGTGCCATGCTGGTGCACTGCACCCACCAACTCGTCATCTAGCATTAGGTATATCTCCCAATGTTATCCCTCCCCCCTCCCCCCGACCCACAACAGTCCCTGAAGTGTGATGTTCCCCTTCCTGTGTCCATGTGTTCTCATTGTTCAATTCCCACCTATGAGTGAGAATATGCGGTGTTTGGTTTTTTGTTCTTGCGATAGTTTACTGAGAATGATGATTTCCAATTTCATCCATGTCCCTACAAAGGACATGAACTCATCATTTCTTATGGCTGCATAGTATTCCATGGTGTAGATGTGCCACATTTTCTTAATCCAGTCTATCATTGTTGGACATTTGGGTTGGTTCCAAGTCTTTGCTATTGTGAATAATGCCGCAATAAACATACGTGTGCATGTGTCTTTATAGCAGCATGATTTATAGTCCTTTGGGTATATACCCAGTAATGGGATGGCTGGGTCGAATGGAATTTCTAGTTCTAGATCCCTGAGGAATCGCCACACTGACTTCCACAATGGTTGAACTAGTTTACAGTCCCACCAACAGTGTAAAAGTGTTCCTATTTCTCCACATCCTCTCCAGCACCTGTTGTTTCCTGACTTTTTAATGATTGCCATTCTAACTGGTGTGAGATGGTATCTCATTGTGGTTTTGATTTGCATTTCTCTGATGGCCAGTGATGGTGAGCATTTTTTCATGTGTCTTTTGGCTGCATAAATGTCTTCTTTTGAGAAGTGTCTGTTCATGTCCTTTGCCCACTTTTTGATGGGGTTGTTTGTTTTTTTCTTGTAAATTTGTTGGAGTTCATTGTAGATTCTGGATATTAGCCCTTTGTCAGATGAGTAGGTTGCGAAAATTTTCTCCCATTTTGTAGGTTGCCTGTTCACTCTGATGGTAGTTTCCTTTGCTGTGCAGAAGCTCTTTAGTTTAATTAGATCCCATTTGTCAATTTTGGCTTTTGTTGCCATTGCTTTTGGTGTTTTAGACATGAAGTCCTTGCCCATGCCTATGTCCTGAATGGTATTGCCTAGGTTTTCTTCTAGGGTTTTTATGGTTTTAGGTTTAACATTTAAGTCTTTAATCCATCTTGAATTGATTTTTGTATAAGGTGTAAGGAAGGGATCCAGTTTCAGCTTTCTACATATGGCTAGCCAGTTTTCCCAGCACCATTTATTAAATAGGGAATCCTTTCCCCATTTCTTGTTTTTCTCAGGTTTGTCAAAGATCAGATGGTTGTAGATATGTGGCATTATTTCTGACGGCTCTGTTCTGTTCCATTGATCTATATCTCTGTTTTGGTACCAGTACCATGCTGTTTTGGTTACTGTAGCCTTGTAGTATAGTTTGAAGTCAGGTAGCGTGATGCCTCCAGCTTTGTTCTTTTGGCTTAGGATTGACTTGGCGATGCGGGCTCTTTTTTGGTTCCATATGAACTTTAAAGTAGTTTTTTCCAATTCTGTGAAGAAAGTCATTGGTAGCTTGATGGGGATGGCATTGAATCTGTAAATTACCTTGGGAAGGATGGCCATTTTCATGATATTGATTCTTCCTACCCATGAGCATGGAATGTTCTTCCATTTGTTTGTATCCTCTTTTATTTCCTTGAGCAGTGGTTTGTAGTTCTCCTTGAAGAGGTCTTTCACATCCCTTGTAAGTTGGATTCCTAGGTATTTTATTCTCTTTGAAGCAATTGTGAATGGGAGTTCACTCATGATTTGGCTCTCTGTTTGTCTGTTATTGATGTATAAGAATGCTTGTGATTTTTGCACATTGATTTTGTATCCTGAGACTTTGCTGAAGTTACTTATCAGCTTAAGGAGATTTTGGGCTGAGACAATGGGGTTTTCTAGATATACTATCATGTCATCTGCAAACAGGGACAATTTGACTTCCTCTTTTCCTAATTGAATACCCTTGATTTCCTTCTCCTGCCTAATTGCCCTGGCCAGAACTTCCAACACTATGTTGAATAGAAGTGGCGAGAGAGGGCGTCCCTGTCTTGTGCCAGTTTTCAAAGGGAATGCTTCCAGTTTTTGCCCATTCAGTATGATATTGGCTGTGGGTTTGTCATAAATAGCTCTTATTATTTTGAGATACGTCCCATCAATTCCTAATTTATTGAGAGTTTTTAGCATGAAGGGTTGTTGAATTTTGTCAAAGGCCTTTTCTGCATCTATTGAGATAATCATGTGGTTTTTGTCTTTGGTTCTGTTTATATGCTGGATTACATTTATTGATTTGCGTATATTGAACCAGCCTTGCATCCCAGGGATGAAGCCCACTTGATCATGGTGGATAAGCTTTTTGATGTGCTGCTGGATTCTGTTTGCCAGTATTTTATTGAGGATTTTTGCATCAATGTTCATCAAGGATATTGGTCTAAAATTCTCTTTTTTTGTTGTGTCTCTGCCAGGCTTTGGTATCAGGATGATGCTGGCCTCATAAAATGAGTTAGGGAGGATTCCCTCTTTTTCTATTGATTGGAATAGTTTCAGAAGGAATGGTACCAGCTCCTCCTTGTACCTCTGGTAGAATTCGGCTGTGAACCCATCTGGTCCTGGACTTTTTTTGGTTGGTAAGCTATTGATTATTGCCATAATTTCAGCTCCTGTTATTGGTCTATTCAGAGATTGAACTTCTTCTTGGTTTAGTCTTGGGAGGGTGTATGTGTTGAGGAATTTATCCATTTCTTCTAGATTTTCTAGTTTATTTGCATAGAGGTGTTTGTAATATTCTCTGATGGTAGTTTGTATTTCTGTGGGATCGGTGGTGATATCCCCTTTATCATTTTTTATTGCATCTATTTGATTCTTCTCTCTTTTTTTCTTTATTAATCTTGCTAGCGGTCTATCAATTTTGTTGATCCTTTCAAAAAACCAGCTCCTGGATTCATTAATTTTTTGAATGGTTTTTTGTGTCTCTATTTCCTTCAGTTCTGCTCTGATTTTAGTTATTTCTTGCCTTCTGCTAGCTTTTGAATGTGTTTGCTCTTGCTTTTCTAGTTCTTTTAATTGTGATGTTAGGGTGTCAATTTTGGATCTTTCCTGCTTTCTCTTGTGGGCATTTAGTGCTATAAATTTCCCTCTACACACTGCTTTGAATGCATCCCAGAGATTCTGGTATGTTGTGTCTTGGTTCTCGTTGGTTTCAAAGAACATCTTTATTTCTGCCTTCATTTCGTTATGTACCCAGTAGTCATTCAGGAGCAGGTTGTTCAGTTTCCACGTAGTTGAGCGGTTTTGAGTGAGATTCTTAATCCTGAGTTCTAGCTTGATTGCACTGTGATCTGAGAGACAGTTTGTTACAATTTCTGTTCTTTTACATTTATTGAGGAGAGCTTTACTTCCAAGGATATGGTCAATTTTGGAATAGGTGTGGTGTGGTGCTGAAAAAAATGTATATTCTGTTGATTTGGGGTGGAGAGTTCTGTAGATGTCTATTAGGTCTGCTTGGTGCAGAGCTGAGTTCAATTCCTGGGTATCCTTGTTGACTTTCTGTCTCGTTGATCTGTCTAATGTTGACAGTGGGGTGTTAAAGTCTCCCATTATTAATGTGTGGGAGTCTAAGTCTCTTTGTAGGTCACTCAGGACTTGCTTTATGAATCTGGGTGCTCCTGTATTGGGTGCATATATATTTAGGATAGTTAGCTCTTCTTGTTGAATTAATCCCTTTACCATTATGTAATGGCCTTCTTTGTCTCTTTTGATCTTTGTTGGTTTAAAGTCTGTTTTATCAGAGACTAGGATTGCAACCCCTGCCTTTTTTTGTCTTCCATTTGCTTGGTAGATCTTCCTCCATCCTTTTATTTTGAGCCTATGTGTGTCTCTGCACGTGAGATGGGTTTCCTGAATACAGCACACTGATGGGTCTTGAGTCTTTATCCAATTTGCCAGTCTGTGTCGTTTAATTGGACCATTTAGTCCATTTACATTTAAAGTTAATATTGTTATGTGTGAATTTGATCCTGTCATTATGATGTTAGCTCGATGTTTTGCTCGTTAGTTGATGCAGTCTCTTCCTAGTCTCAATGGTCTTTACATTTCGGAATGATTTTGCAGTGGCTGGTACCGGTTGTGCCTTTCCATGTTTAGCACTTCCTTCAAGAGCTCTTTTAGGGCAGGCCTGGTGGTGACAAAATCTCTCAGCATTTGCTTGTCTGTAAAGTATTTTATTTCTCCTTCACTTATGAAGCTTAGTTTGGCAGGATATGAAATTCTGGGTTGAAAATTCTTTTCTTTAAGAATGTTGAATATTGGCCCCCACTCTCTTCTGGCTTGTAGGGTTTCTGCCGAGAGATCCGCTGTTAGTCTGATGGGCTTCCCTTTGATGGTAACCCGTCCTTTCTCTCTGGCTGCCCTTAACATTTTTTCCTTCATTTCAACTTTGGTGAATCTGACAATTATGTGTCTTGGAGTTGCTCTTCTCGAAGAGTATCTTTGTGGCGTTCTCTGTATTTCCTGAATCTGAATGTTGGCCTGCCTTGCTAGATTGGGGAAGTTCTCCTGGATAATATCCTGCAGAGTGTTTTCCAACTTGTTTCCATTCTCCCCATCACTTTCAGGTACACCAATCAGACGTAGATTTGGTCTTTTCACATAGTCCCACATTTCTTGGAGGCTTTGCTCGTTTCTTTTTATTCTTTTTTCTCTAAACTTCCCTTCTCGCTTCATTTCATTCATTTCATCTTCCAGGGCTGATACCCTTTCTTCCATTTGATCGCATCGGCTCCTGAGGCTTCTGCATTCTTCACGTAGTTCTCGAGCCTTGGTTTTCAGCTCCATCAGCTCCTTTAAGCACTTCTCTGTATTGGTTATTCTAGTTATACATTCTTCTAAATTTTTTTCAAAGTTTTCAACTTCTTTGCCTTTGGTTTGAATATCCTCCCGTAGCTCGGAGTAATTTGATCGTCTGAAGCCTTCTTCTCTCAGCTCGTCAAAGTCATTCTCCGTCCAGCTTTGTTCCGTTGCTGGTGAGGAACTGCGTTCCTTTGGAGGAGGAGAGGTACTCTGGTTTTTAGAGTTTCCAGTTTTTCTGCTCTGTTTTTTCCCCATCTTTGTGGTTTTATCTACTTTTGGTCTTTGATGATGGTGATGTACAGATGGGTTTTTGGTGTGGATGTCCTTTCTGTTAGTTTTCCTTCTAACAGACAGAACCCTCAGCTGCAGGTCTGTTGGAGTACCTGGCCGGCCGTGTGAGGTGTCAGTCTGCCCCTGCTGGGGGGTGCCTCCCAGTTAGGCTGCTCGGGGGTCAGGGGTCAGGGACCCACTTGAGGAGGCAGTCAGCCCGTTCTCAGATCTCCAGCTGCGTGCTGGGAGAACCACTGCTCTCCTCACAGCTGTCAGACAGGGACATTTAAGTCTGCAGAGGTTACTGCTGTCTTTTTGTTTGTCTGTGCCCTGCCCCCAGAGGTGGAGCCTACAGAGGCAGGCAGGCCTCCTTGAGCTGTGGTGGGCTCCACCCAGTTCAAGCTTCCAGGCTGCTTTGTTTACCTAAGCGAGCCTGGGCAATGGCGGGCGCCCCTCCCCCAGCCTCGCTGCCGACTTGCTGCTTGATCTCAGACTGCTGTGCTAGCAAT
The DNA here is from genome assembly GCF_028885655.2 of Pongo abelii. Lineage (NCBI taxonomy): Eukaryota > Metazoa > Chordata > Mammalia > Primates > Hominidae > Pongo > Pongo abelii. Next base: position 146,192,480 of record NC_071992.2, on the reverse strand, counting down.
CAGCGAGACTCCGTGGGCGTAGGACCCTCTGAGCCAGGTGCGGGCTATACTCTCCTGGGGCACCGTTTCCTAAGCCCGTCGGAAAAGCACAGTATTCGGGTGGGAGTGGCCCGATTTTCCAGGTGCCGTCTGTCACCTCTGGAAGGGGAACTCCCTGACCCCTTGCGCTTCCCGAGTGAGGCAATGCCTCGCCCCTGCTTCGGCTGGCGCACGGTGCGCTCACCCACTGACCTGCGCCCACTGTCTGGCACTCCCTAGTGAGATGAACACGGTACCTCAGATGGAAATGCAGAAATCACCCGTCTTCTGCGTCGCTCGCGCTGGGAGCTGTAGACCGGAGCTGTTCCTATTCGGCCATCTTGGCTCCTCCCTCCTCCTTTTTCTTAAATTTAGAAAACTTGTAAGTACTTTCTCTTCTCTTTGAAATGTATGGGTAAGGCGTGGTGGCTCACGTCTGTAATCACAGCACTTTGGGAGACTGAGGCAGGTGAATCGCTTGAACTCAGGACTTCAAAACCAGCCTGCGCAACACAGTGAAACACTGTCTCTACAAATAATACAAAAATTAACCAGATGTGGTGTTGTGTACCTGCAGTTCTGGCTATTTGGGAGGCTAAGGTGGGAGGATCGCTTTTGCTTGAGAGTTAGTGACTGCAGTGAGCTGTGATTGCACCACTGCAATCCAGCCTGGGTGACAAAGTGAGATCCTGTCTCAAAACAAAAAACAAAAAACAAAAAACAAAAAAAACCTCAAAAAACCGTATATAAATCCTTTTGAAAACTAGATAGGTTGTTTATCAGCTTGACGACTTGGGAATGTCTTTCTCAAGGACCTGAGAACCTACCTGTCTTTTAAATGGAAACAACCGTATCTTCTGTTTTCTGTGGGAAGATAGGACCCTAACTGGGCGAGGTGGGGAGGGGGTGTATCTTGCTTCACATTTCAAAATTACCTCCTGCCATAAAGATATTAGAGGTTTGTTTTTTCTCTGGATAAAGCCAATTCGCTAACAGGTGGTCACACCAATTTCCAGGTGAATCTGGGATGCACCATGTCTGACAGATGGTGCTGTCAGATCCTCATACTTGGGGATTAGTTATTGCTTATCTTGAAAACAAGTATGTAATTGGTGATATCTGCTTGTATATATAAAGGGTACAATTTTATCCTTGTCTTTGCAGTCTCTTAGTAGATTGCTTGTGGTTTAATGCTTATTCAATTAAAAAAAGTGTTTTCTTTTTCTACTACCTATGGATACAGGTTTTCTGGGTTGGAAGAAGATTTCGTTTTTAATTATATTTTCCCAACAGCTGATACTTAAAGAGGGATTCGAATTTCCTCTGACGTTACACAGCAGAGGCTATTGGAAATTATTGAACAGTTTCACACAGTATTTTCCTTCTTGACTTGCTATGACGGTTAAGTCCCTGGTGTCGGGCCAGTGTTTCCTGCACGGGCACAAGCCAGGTTGGTTCCCTTGTTCCCTAGGCCTGGATTGTGTTCAGAGACGCCTCGCTCACCTCCTAGTGGTCAGGTCGTGAGTTGCAGGCTCTGCTATGAGATTAACCTGACTTGATTCATTTCCCGCTTGTCAACACATACGAAATATGCTATTTTTGAAAATGGAGTTTCTTTTCTTTCCCTCTCTAAATTAAAATCACCATATGGTTCACCATGATCTTGAAGAGCACCACTATTTCCTGGTGCCCTCGGCAGGAGTCTCTGACCTCTCTCTAAAGTGTGAATCCGATTCTTATGCCGACTCCTCATTAGAGAGCTGCTTTGGATATGGTTGGTCTTTGTAGAAGCAGAGTCTGCTAAGTGCACAAGTTTGGAGGGTTTAGCCTTTTTCTGTTTATGGCCACCAATAGGTGGTAACTGACACCAGGATGCTCCCTTGACCAGATATAGTGACGTTGTAGATATAGGTAGCAGAGTGTGAGAGTGAGTGATGGGGTGAGAGCATTCCCTTTTCTCAGAGGAGCTGAGCCCCAGATGAATCAGGATGATCTCCAGCTGGGACTCAGCATTTGGGAAGGGAGAGGACAAGGACTCCCTCCCCACTCTGCTCTTGGGAGGGTCTCCAGGATGCAGAATAAAACTTAAGTTATTGTGCCAACTTAATTTCCATAATTTTGGTAATTTAGGTACCCTCAGTTCTTTAGTATCATAATAATGCCATAATAAGTATCTATACCTAAATATTTGTTTAACTTTTGGATTTTTTCTAAGACATATTTGTATGTGCAAAATTACTGATTCAAAGAACATGAACTTCAAAAAATGATTTTAATACCTACTACTACAAGCTTAGAAATATTTTATTAGCTTATGTTCCCACCAATATTTAGATGAGTTCTGGTTTTACTATATTATTGGCAGCACTGCAGAGTATTTGTATTTTTAAAAAACTTTAATCTGGATGTGGAGGCTCATGCTTGTAATCCCAGTATTTTGAAAGACTGAGGCAGGTAGATCACTTGAGCCTGGAAGTTTGAGATCAGCCTGGGCAACATGGTAGAACCCAGACTCTACAAAAAATAAAAAAATTAGCTGGTCATGGTGGTGTGCACCTGTAGTCCCAGCTACTTGGGAGGCTGAGATGGGAGGATCAATTAAGCCTATGTGGTTGAGGCTGCAGTGAACTGTGATTAATCCACTGCATTCCAGACTGGGTGACAGAGCAACAGACTGTTTCAAAATAAACTAAACTAAAATAAAAAACTAACTTTCCTAAATCCAAGTGAAATCCAAGTGAAAATGCAATCTCAATATTATTTACTTTGATTGCTAGTGATCCTCAAAACTTTTAAATGTTCATTTGTTTTGTATTTCTTTGATGAGTTATCTACTTTTGTCCTTTACTCACTTGTTAAGTTCTGTAGTTTAAAAAATTTTATATGGCAATGGTATTGATTCTGTCATTTTGTGGCAAATAGTTTCTTCAGTTTACTCTAAATTTTTCTTTATGACTTTTTCAGGCACCCACAGTTATTTGATATAGTTAAGTCAACTGATATACTATTTTTTTATTGCTTTTCCCTTAACTTACAAAATTGCACAACTTTCATTTTCAGTCAAAAGCATGAAGAAGTGGAGTGGGAATTCCAGCCCTCATCTTCCACAGAGTCATTGATTTAATGACGACATGTGGACAAAAATACCTTTATGAAACGTCCAGAATCCAGTTAAGAAGTTGTGGTAACCCAGATGAGCACAAAATGAAGAACAGCTGCATTGAAATAGGTAAGAAGAGAAATTTCACTTTACCTGAGTCAGCCCTCCTCCAAGCCAGCAAAGCTCTATGCTGAGAGATCACCTTGGCTCATGACTTCTTTAGTGGGTAAAAGAGAGTGAAACCTTTATTCAACACCCCAGCCTTTTGTGATCCTGTGCAAAGGACTTGTTTCTGTCCTTACTGAAAAGCTGCAAGCATAGTTTGAATGTCTGGAGGCAGCCAAGGACAAAGAAAAGGGATAGATGGCTTACTGTAGGCAGCAGGGCTCTGCAAGATTGGAGGAAGGTGCATAACCCTGAGATCCCTCTCCAAGGAGAGAGGAAGAATAGTAGAAAGTGCATTAAATGTCTCAACCTTTCAGTGCACTGCCCTAGGGAATAGGGGCAGATGGCTTAGTGCAGTCAACATGGCTCTGCAAGTTTGAGAGAAGGTGTGTAACCTTCAGCTTTCTTTCCCAGGAGAGATGGAGAGATGTAGGATGTGAACAACCATAGAAAATGTTTGAGAGGCTTTCAAAATCTCTAGCCAGGCTGATTAGTGAAAGTCTTTCCCTTTGAAGCCATTCCATAAAGACTAGGAGAGGTGTCTATTTCTTCAAATGTGTCAACACCAATACAAAGTGATAAGGAACATGAAGCATGAGGGAACTATGACATAACCAAGGGAACAAAATAAATATCCAGTTACAAACCCTAAAGAAATAGAAATCTGTAAATAGCTGACAGAGAACTCAAAACAATAGTCTAAAGGAAGCTAGAGAGTTACAAGACAACATATCCAGACAACTGAATGAAATCAGGAGAATCATAAATGAACACAATGAGAATATCAACAAAGAGATAAAAACCAAAAAAAGAAAACAAACATTAATTCTGAAGTTGAAGAATATAATAATTAAACTAAAAAATCCAATAGAAGGTTTTAACAGACTTGATGAAGCAGAAGGAAGAAACAGCAAACACAAAGAAAGATAATTTAAAATTATATAGACAAATAAAGAGAAGAAAGAGTTAAGACACCCCAAGGGGGTTGGGTGAGGTGGTTCAAGCTTGTAATCCCAGCACTTTGGGAGACTGAGGTGGGCAGATCGCTTGAGCTCAGGAATTTGAGACCAGCCTGGGCAACAGAATGAGACCCTGTTTCTACAAAAAACACAAAAATTAGCTGGGCATGGTGGTGTGTGCCTGTGGTCCCAGCTACTTGGGAGGCTGAGGTAGGAGCATGGCTGGAGCCTGGAGGCAGAGGTTGTAGTGAAATGAGATCATACCACTGCACTGGGTGACAGAGTTAGAACCTAGCTCAAAAAAAAAAAAAAAAAAAAAAAAGCGAGAGAGCCCAAGGGACTTCTGAGATACCATCAAGTAGAAGATTCTAAATAAATATACACTGAGAAACATTATCTAAAATTGTCAAAGGCCTCTTCTGAATTTTCTTGTGAAAAAAATTTAAAAATTATCAAAAGTCAAAGATAGAGACAGAATTTTTACAGCAGCAAGACAAAAGCAAATCATCATGTACAAGGAAACCACAACAGGATAATCAGTGGATTCATTAACAGGAATATTGGAGGCCAGAAATGAGTGGGATGATATAGTCAAAGTCCTGGAAGAAAAAACCACTGCCAACAAATAATGCTATATCTGGCAAAAGTGTCTTTCAAAAATGAAGGAGAATATTTTGCTCCAGATAGCTGACTATAAGCAGTTAGTGTATTCCTCTTTTATGGAGAGAAAACTAAGTGGCCACTAAATTTTAGCTCTTTAAGTGAACCATCTAAGAGATCATGCTGGGATTCACCAAGGAAGCAATGGGATCCATGAACAACAGAGAGAAATGAAACTGGGTGGCTGCCCAACTGGAACGGGGGTAGAGCTGGGGGAAGCTCCCTAATGTGGGAATGATTCCCCAGTGTATCCACCCTTCTGCCATAAACCTTTACAATTCTGGGCATAGGAGAGCCACCCTGACTCCCCTGGGTTTCCAGACCAACACAGAGTGCTGTCTGGAGTCTGTGTAGAGGCACTGCTCAAGACCATATATAGCCCTATGGCTTTTGATCACTGAGCAGCCCAGCACCAGCTGACACAGCCTCACCAACAAGGAAGGACAAGCTCTGTTGCATGCTCCTAGGACAGATGCTACAGTCATGGTACTGAATAGTGGACAGACCATGTGACCCTCCTCACCACTGCTGCTCCTCATTAGACAAGACCTGCCAGCTTGGGCTCCCAGTGCAGGCACCCCACCCCACCTGAACACTGCAATTGGTTGTGGCTCTGTGTTCCTGTGGGACCAACCTTCCCAGAGGTAGCTGACAAGCCCTTCATGATCACCTTTGCCATTGCAGCTGCCCCTGCTACACTCAGGCCAGGGAGGAAACAAGAAGATTGGGCATTTTTGTTCACCATCAGCACTGATGTCACAGCCAAGATACAGAGGAACAATAGGGAGACTGTGCACCCCACAACTCCCCACCCATATATTGGGTTGAATGATGAGGTCCTGTCCTGAAACCATTCTAATAGAGAGTCACAAAACAGGCATTTTTCATGGCTCTTAACCACATTGTGGTCTAGAAATAGACTACAGTGTGCTCTGACCTAGGAGTCATGAGCTCCAGAACAGGGGTGTGATAGGGAAACAGATCACATTCTTCCTATCTAAAAGAAGGAGACTGTGCAGCCTCTACTCCGCCTAGAGAGACATCAGTGCATTTCACCAGGAATGCCTTCCAGCCGCTGTCATCAGAGTTGATGTCTGCACTCACTATTGGTGTCTTTGTGGGCAAGCCAGGGGCTCCAGTTCTGTTAAGCTGTGTCCCCCTACATCCTGGGAAGAAGAAGCTCATGGCATTAGGCAATCCACTGTCCAGCCCATCACCTGAAACAACAGAGAGTATCTCATAGTAAACAAAGATCAAGTATATACACATCTGCCTGGGAAGCAGCTGGCTTTTACTTGTAAGCACTGTCTACTGACTTGTAGGCCAAACTGCAAAATCTAATATAAAACCTGCTGACAGACATACACAGGGGTATAGAAGCAAAGCTGCAAGACCTTACTCAACATATTCTATAGTCACACATCCTAGGAAGGGGCAGGAGAAGGAAAAGAAAAAATATATGAAGAAAGAAAAAAAAAATCCATCTGTAAGAAAATAATTAGAAAAATTAGAAGTGCTAGCCTCTCCAGATGAGAAGAAACCAGCATAATTCTGGCACCATGAAAAATTTGAAGGCTGTGATGCAACTTGTATTAGTCTGCTGCTAATAAAGACATACCCAAGACTGGGTAATTTATGATGGAAAGAGGTGTAATCGACTCACAGTTCAGCATGGCTGAGGAGGCCTCAGGAAACTTACCAATCATGGTGGAAGTGGAAGCAAACAAGCCCTTCTTCACATGGCAGCAGGAAGAGAAGTGCTAAGCAAAGTGGGAAAAGCCCCTTATGAACCATCAGATCTCATGAGAACTCACTATCTTGAGAACTCACTATCATGAGAACAGCAGCATGGGGGTAATTGCCCCCATTCAATTACCTCCCACTGGGTCCCTCTCACAACACGTGGGGATTATGGGAACTACAATTCAAGATGAGATTTGGGTGGGGACACAGCCAAACCATATCACCACTAAAGGATCACACTAGCACTCCAGCCATGTTCCTAACCAAAATGGAAACCCAGAAATGTTAGATAAAGAATTCAAAGCGTGGATTATAAGGAAGCTCAATGAAATCAAAATTAATATGAAGAAACTACTAAGGCAATTCAGGAAATGAAAGACAAGATAAACATCACAAAAAATCAGCCAGAAATTCTGGAGTTGAAAACTCTCACTTAAGGAATTATTTTGAAAGCTTTCTCAATAGACTAGACCAAGCAGAAGAAAGAATTTTAGTGCTTGAAGACCAATCTTTTGAACTAACCCAGTCAGATAAAAATAAATAATTTTAAAATATGAACAAAGTCTTTGAGAAATATAGGATTATGTAAGGCAACCAAACCTATGAATTATTGGCATTCCTGAGAGAGGAGAAAAAGTAAACAACTTGGATAACAGATTTGAGGGAATAATTCAAGAAAAATTTCCTCATCTTGCTAGAGAGGGAGACATCATATATAAGAAATCCAGATTGGGAGGCTGAGGTGGGCAGATCACGAGGTCAGGAGTTCAAGACCAGCCTTGCCAACATGGTGAGACCCCCATCTCCACTAAAAATACAAAAAATTAGCCAGGCATGGTGGCACATGCCTGTAATCCCAGCTACTCGGGAGGCTGAGGCAGGAGAATAGCTTGAACCCAGGAGGCGGAGATTACAGTGAGCTGAGATTGTGCCATTGCACTCCAGCCTGGGTGACACAGCAAGACTCTGTCTCAAGAAAAAAAAAATCCAGAGAATACCTGCAAGATACTATACAAGATGAACATCACCAAGGCATATAGTCACCAGACTATTCAAGGTCAATGCTAAAGAAAAAATATTAAAGGCAGCTAGAGAAGAGAGTCAGATCACTAACGAGGGGAACCTCATCAGGCTACCAGTAGATTTCTCAGCAGAAACCTTACAAGCTGCGAGAGTTTGGGGGTGTATTTTCTTCATCCTTAAAAGAAATTCCAAACAAGAATGTCATATCCCATCAAATTAAGCTTTATAAGTGAAGGAGAAATAAAATCTTTTCCAGATGAGTAAATGCTAAGGGAATTCATTACCACTAGACCAGTCATACAAAAGATCATCAGGGAGTTCTAAACATGGAAATGAAAGAACAATACCTGCTACTGCAAAAACACACTTAAGTATATTTACAGATCCTATTAAGCAACTTCACAATCAAGACTACATAGCAACCAGTTAACAACACAACTGGATCAAAACCTCACGTATGAATATTAATCTTGAAGGTAAATAGTCTAAATATTCCTCTTGAAAGATACATAGTGGCAGCTATTGTCAAGAGACTCATCTCACGGTAACAACTTCCACTGGCTCAAAGTAAAGGCTTGGAGAAAGATTTATCATGCAAATGGAAAACAAAAAAAAAAAAAACAGGGGCCACTGTTCTTATATCACGTAAAACTGACTTAAACTAACAGCAACCAAGAAGTACAAAGAAGGGCGTTACATAATGATAAAGGGTTCAATACAATAAAAAGACTTAACTTTCTTAAATATGTATGTACTCAACATTGGTGCATCTAAATTCAAAAAACAAGTACTTCTAGACCTATAAAAAGATTTTGATAGCCACACAATAATACTGGGGGACTTCAACACTCCCCTGACAGCATTAGATTATTGAGGCAGAAAACTAACAAATTCTGGACTTAAATTTGGCACTTGACTAATTGGACCTAATAGAAATCTACAGAATACTCCACCCAGCTACCACAGATTATATATTCCTCTCATCTGCATATGGAAGATACTCTAAGATTGACCACATGCTTGGTGATAAAGCAACTCTCAATAAATTCAAAAAAATTGAAATCACACGGAACACACTCTTGGACCATAGTGGAATAAAAATAGAAATCAATACCAAGAAGATCTCTCATAACCACACAATTACATGGAAATTAAACAACTTGCTCCTGAATGACTTTTGGGTAAACAACAAAATTAGGACAGAAATCAAAAAAATTTTTGAAATAAATGAAAACAGAGACACTTATATCCACATCTCTGGGATGCAGCAAAGGCAGCGTTAAGAGGAAAGTTTATCATGCTAAAACACCTACATCAGAAAGTCAGATAGATCTCAAATTAACAATCTAAAATTGCAAGTAAAGGAATTAGAAAAGCAAGAACAAACTAACCCCAAAGAAATAACCATCAGAGCACAAAAGAGTGAAATTAAGACCTAAAAATTCATACAAAGGATTGATGAAATAAAAACTTTATTCTTTGAAAAGGATAAACAAGATTGATAGACTGCTAGGCAGAATAACAAAGAAAAAGAAAGATCTAAATATGAACAAATGAACGATCAGCAATGACAAAGATAACATTATAGCCAACCTCACAGATGCAAAATTTCTTCAGAGACTATTATGAATACCAGTATGCATGCAAACTAGAAAATCTTGAGGAAATAAATAAATTCCTGCAAACACATAAACTCCCAATATTGAATCAGGAAGAAATGGAAGCCCTGAACATATCAGTTATGAGTTCTGAAATGAATCAGTAATAAAAAATCTACCAACCAAAAAAAGCACTGGACCAGATGTATGCACAGCCAAATCGTATCTGACATATAATGAAGAGCTGGGACCAATCCTATTGGAACTATTCCAAAATATTAAGGAGGAAGAACTCCTCCCTAAGTCATTCTATGAAGTGAGCATCATCCTGATACCAAAATCTGGCAAAGACACAACAAAAAAGAAAACTATAGGTCAATATCCTTGACAAACATAGATGCAGAAATCCTCAATAAAATACTAGCAACGAAAGCCAGCAGCACATCCAAAATTAATTCATCACGATTAAGCAGGCTTTATTCCTCGGATGCAAGGTTGGTTCAACATATGCAAATCAATAAATGTGACTCATCACATAAAAAGTATTAAACACAAAGACAGTATGATCATCTCAATAGATGCAGAAAAGGGTTTTGATAAAATCCAACATCCCTTTATGATAAAAACTCTTAACAAACTAGGCATTGAAATAAAATACATCAAAATAATAAGAGCCTTCTGTGACGAACTCACAGTCACATCAAGCAAACAGGCAAAAGGTAGAAGCATTCCCTTTAAGAACTGGAATAAGACAAGGATACCCAGCCTCACCACTCCTATTCAACATAGTACTGGAAGTCCTAGCCAAAGCAGTCAGGCAAGAGAAAGAAATAAAAGGTATTGAATAGGAAAAGAAGAAGTCAAATTATCTCTCTTTGCTGATGATATGATTCTATACCTAGGAAACCCTAAAGGCTCTGCCAAAAGGCTCCTAGAACTGATAAACTACTTAGGTAACATTTCAGGTTACAAAATTGATATACAAAAGTCAGTACCATTTCTATACACCAATAATATTCAATCTGAGAATGAAATCAAGAATGCAATATTATTTAAAATAGCCACACAAAAAATAAAATACCTAGGACTACATCTAATGAAGAAGGTAAAATATCTCTGCAAGAAGAATGACAAAACACTACTGAAAAAAATCATAGGTGACACAAACAAATGGAGAAACATTCCATGCTCATGGATTAGAAGAATCAATATTGTTAAAATGGCCATAAGCAATATACAGATTCAATGCTATTCCTATCAAACTACCAATATTATTTTTCACAGAATTAGAAAAAAACATTCTAAAATTCATATAGAATCAAAAAAGAGCCTGAATAGGGAAAGCAATCCTAAGCAAAAAGAACAACAAAGCCAGAGGCATCACATTACCTAACTTCAAACTACACTACAAGGCTACAGTAACCAAAACAGCATGGTATGGGTACAAAAAAAGACATACTGACCAATGTAACAGAATAGAGAACCTGGAAATAAAGCCACACACCTACAACCATCTGATATTCAATGAAGTCAACAAAAATAAGCAATGTGGAAAGGACTCTCTATTCATAAATGGTGCTAGGATAACTGGCTAGCCATATGCAGAAGAATGAAACTGGACACCTACTTATCACCATATACAAAAATTAACTCAAGATGGATTAAAGACTTACATGTAAGACCTAAAACTATAAAAAACTCTGAAAAAAAGAACCCTGGAAATACCATTCTGGACATCAACTTTCACAAAGATTTTATAACTAAGTCCTCAAAAGCAACTGCAACAAACACAAAAATTGACAAGTAGGACCTAATTAAACTAAAGAGCTTCTGCACAGCAAAATAAACTATCAATAGAGTTAATAGATGACCCATGAGAGGGGAGAAAATATTCACAAACTATGCATCTGACAAAGGTTTAATACCCAGAATCTACAAAGAACTTAAACAATTCAATAAGCAAAAACTGGCTGGGCACGGTGGCTCACACGTGTAATCCCAGCACTTTGGGATGCCGAGGTAGGCATATCACCTGAGGTCAGGAGTTCGAGACCAGCCTGACCAATATGGTAAAACCCTGTCTCTACTAAAAATACAAAATTAGTTGAGCATGGTGGCACATGCCTGTAATCTCAGCTACTCGTGAGGCTGAGACAGGAGAATCACTTGAACCCAGGAGACAGAGGTTGCAGTGAGCTGAGATTGTGCCATTGTACTCCAGCTTGGGCAACAAGAGTGAAACTCCATCAAAAAACAAAACAAAACAGAAAAACACCAAATAATCCCATTACAAAGTGAGCAGAAGACATGAATAGACACTTCTCAAAAGAAGACACACAAGTGGCCAATAAACATATGCAAAAAGCTCAATATCACTAATTATCAGAGGAAGGCAAATCAAAACCACAAGGAAATACCATCTCACATCAGTCAGAGTGTCTATTATTAAAAACTCAAAAAATAACAGATGTTGGCAAGGCTGTGGAGAAAAGGAAACACTTATACACTGTTGGTGGGAACTTAAAGTAGTTCAGCCACTGTAGGAGGCAGTTGGAGATTTTTCAAAGACTAAAAACAGAACTACCACTCAACCCAGCAATCCTGTTACCTTTCCTTTTGGTATATACCCAAAGGAAAATAAACTATTCTACTAAAAAGACACACGCACTCTTATATTAATCACAGCACTATTCACAATAGCAAGGATATGGCATCAACGTAGGTGTCCATTAGTTGTGGACTGGATAAAGGAAATGTGGTACATATACATCATGGGATACTACATAGTTATATAAAAGAATGAAATTGTGTCCTTTGCAGCAACATGGTTGCAGCTGGAGGCCAATATTCGAAGTGAAGTGTTGAAAAACTACCTATTGTGTACTTTGCACACTACCTGTGTGATGGGATCAATCACACCCCAAACCTCAGCATCACACAATACACATTGTAATAAACCTGCACATGTACCCCCTGAACCTAAAATAAAAGTTGAAATAGACAAAAACAAATACGAAATAACTTTATAATGCAGACATAAAATGTTATTATGTCTGCATTATAAAGTTAAAATGTGGTATAAATCAATTTAAGGTTGTTTTCTTCATTGTCTTGGAGTCAAGATTCATACCTATAAATAAAGCTAAATCCACAACCTTCCCCTAAAAACAACAAAATGAAGAAGAGATAAAGACTTTCCTAGACAAATACTGAGGCAGTTTATCACCATTAAACTTGCCTTGCCAGAAATGCTAAAGCGAGTCCTCTGAGTTGATACAAAAGGATGTTAAATAACAACATGAAAGCATATGAAAGCATAAAACTCACTGGAGAAGGTAAATATACAAATACAGAAAACTGTAATATTGTAAATTGGTGTTGTATAAATCATTTTTAATTTTCATGTAAAGTTAAAAAATCAGCAAAAGTATTAAGAATACGTATAATTATACAAATCATTGATGGATATACAATATAAAAATATGTAAACTACTAGGCATGTTGGCTCATGTTTCTAATCCCAGCTACTTAGGAGGCTGAGGGGGATTGCTGGAGATCAAGATTGTTCAAAAACAATCCGGTCAACATAGCAGGACCCTGTATTAGTCCATTTTGCACTGCTGTAAAAGAAAACCTGGAGACTGGGTAATTTATAAAGAAAATTGTTTTATTTGTCTCACGGTTCATGCATGGGACAAGCATCTGCTTGTCTTCTGGTGAGGTGTCAGGGAGCTTTTTATCAAGTTGGAAGGTGAAAAGGGAGCAGGTGTGTCACATGGCAAGAGAGGGAGCAAGAAATATGCCAAGCTCCTTTAAACAACTAGCTCTTGAATGAACTAATAGAAGGAGAACTCACATATCACCAAGGGGATGGCACTAAGCTGTTCGTGAGGGATCCGTCCTCCTAATCCAACATTTCTCACCGGGCCCCACCTTCAACATTGAGGATCACATTTCAACATAAGATTCGTAGGGGACACACATCCAAACCATATCATTCCACCCCTTGTTCCCCAAATCACACATCCTTCTATGGAAAAATACAATAATCTCTTCCCAGTAGTCCTCAAAAGTGTCAACTTGTTTCAGCATCAACTCAAAAGTCCAGAATCTCATCTGAAACTCAAGGCATGTGCCTTCTACCTATGAGCCTCTAAGATCAAAACCAAGTTATTTTCTCCCAGGATACAGTGGTGGTACAGGCATTGGGTAAACATTTCCATTCTAAAGGGAGAAATCAATCAAAAGAAAGGGGCAATAGGTCCCTCACAGATTTGAAATCCAGCAGGGCAGGCTTTAAACCCTAAAGCTCCAAAATAATCCTTGACTCCATGGTGTGCGTCATAGTGTGAGGGGTGAGCTTCCAAGGGTTTGGCCGGCTCTGCTCCTGTGGTTTTTCCAGACTGATGTCAGAAGCTGCCAGCAGCTCTACCATCCTAGAGTCTGAAGGGCAGCGCCTCTGTTCCTACAGCTGCACTAAGCAGTGCTCCAGTATGGACTCTCTGTGGGGGTTCCAACCCCACATCTCCCCTTGGCACTGCCCTAGCTGAGTCATTGTGCAGGGGCTTTGCCCCTGTGCCAGGCTTCTGTCTGAGCACCTAGGCTTTCTCATACACCCTCTGAAATCTAGGTGGAAGCTGCCAAGCCTCCTTTACTCTTGTATTGTCTGATCCTGCAGACTTAACATGCCATGGAAGCTAACAAGGTTTACAGCATCTTGCATTCTTCAAAGTGGCAGTTTGAGCTGTATCAGGGGACCTTTGAGCCAAGGCTGGAGCTGGAGGAGTGGGGATGGGGCAGACAAGCTTACCAAGGTGGCACAGTACAGTGGTGCCCTGGACCTGGCTCCTGAAACCATTCAGTCCTTTTAGGCCTCTGGACTTGTGATTGAAGGGCAGTCTAGAAGATTCTGAAAATGCCTTAAGGTCTTTTTCCCCATCATCTTGGCTTATAACACTTGGCTCCCTTTTAGTCATGCAAATCTCTCTAGCAAGTGGTTGCTCTGCAACCCTCTTGGATTTCTGTCTTGAAAATCCTCTTTCCTTCTCTAACACAGCCTGGTTGCAAATTTTCCAAACTTTTATGCCCTGTTTCCCTTTTAAATGTAAGTTCCAACCTTAAGTCACTCATTTGCTGCCATACTTGATCATAGATTGTTAGAAGCAGCTGGGCTACATCTTGAATACTCCCTGCTTAGAAATCCCTAGGACATGTACATAATGTAGCCAAGTTCTTTGCTAGGGCATAACAAGGTGACCTTTGCTTTGGTTCTCATTAAGTTTCTAATTTCCATCTGAGACCTCATCAGCCTAGCCTTCACTTTCCATCAGCATTTTGGTCACAACCACTTAACAAGTCTTTAAGAAGTTCCAAATTTTCCCTTGTCTTTCTTTCTTCTTCTGAGCCCTCCAAACTTGTGTAACCTCTGCCCATTACCCAGTTTCAAGGCTGCTTCCACATTTTCAAGTATTTTTATAGCAATGTCCCATCCCTCAACACCAATTTCCTGTGTTAGTCCATTTTACATTGTTGTAAAGAAATAACTGTAACTTATAAATAAAAAGGGTTTATTTGGCGCATGATTCTGCAGGCTGTATAAACATGGCACCAGCATCTCCTCGGCTTCTAGTGAGGCCTCAGGAAGCTTTTACTCATGGCAGGAGGTAAAGGGGGAGCAGGTGTGTCATATGGTGAGAGAGGGAGTGAGAGAGAGAGAGAGGAAGAGGTGCCAGGCCTTTTTAAACAACTAGCACTCATGTAAACAAATAGTGAGGACTCACTCATCATCAACCTGGTGACACTAAACCATTCACAAGGGATCCACCTTCATTATCCAATACCTCCCACTAAGTTCCACCTCCAAATTAGGGATCACAGTTCAACATTTGGAGGGGATGCATATCCAAACCATATCAGACCCCACTTCTAAAAAATTCTTTTAAAATTAACCGATGTGGTGCTGTGTACCCATAATACCTGCTACTGTGGATCCTGAGGCAGGAGGATCACTGGAGTCCAGGAGTTCAAGGCTGCAGTGAGCTATGATTGTGCCGCTGCACTCCAGCCTGAGTGACAAAGATGTTATATCTTAAAAAGACATAAACTCTGACATGAAGAATGTAAAGTGTGATGATGAGAGAAATAAGTGTCGAGTTTTATTATCCAATTAAAGTTATATTGTTACCAGCCTATAATCCACAGTTATAGTTATAAAATGTTTTATGTAATCCTTGTGGTAATAACCACAAAGAAAATACCTATACAATACTATGCAGCCATAAAAAATGATGAGTTCATGTCTTTTGTAGGGACATGGATGAAGCTGGAAACCATCATTCTCAGCAAACTATCGCAAGGACAAAAAACCAAACACTGCATGTTCTCACTCATAGGTGGGAATTGAACAATGAGAACACGTGGACACAGGAAGGGGAACATCACACACTGGGGCCTGTTGTGGGGTGGGGGAAGGGAGGAGGGGAGGGATAGCATTAGGAGATATTTTGTTAAATGATGAGTTAATGGGTGCAGGACACCAACATGGCACATGTCTACATATGTAACAAACCTGCACGTTGTGCACATGTACCCTAAAACTTAAAGTATAATAATAATAATAAAAAAAATACCTATAGAAAATACACACAGAAGAGAAAAGAACTAGAGTGTACCACTTTAGCTGAGCAGCTGCCCTGTGTGAAAGAATACAGGGCTTCTGCCTCCTTCTTACAAAGCACAGTCCACCATTTCAAGGAGGTGGAAACCTAAAGCTAGGTATCAAAGCAATCTCAAATGAGAGTGATGTTTTATTTGGTTTAAGTGCTTTTGTTTATGGGGCTTGGAATCAAAAGACCTCAGTGGGGCCTGTGCCTCTTGCGGGACTAACTCACCGACCTTGGTGAGTCCTCTTCTAGGAGTAACTCACCAACTAGCCTTGGGAAGATCATTTCACTTCCCAGTTACTTTTCTTTAGTTTCTAAAGCTCTTAAGTGCGGACAAATGACACTTAAAATACATTGCGTATTGTTTAATATTATAACACACACACACACACACACACACACACTCACAAACTTTCTATGTCCCTAGCATACACTTTAAGTGAATACACATTTGATAAATGCATTTGGTTAAGTTAATTTAAAATATTATAGTTCGTTATTGCGAGTGACTTAGGTAAATCACATGTGCTTGAAGACTTTTCAGTCTCATGCCATAAACCATTTCTGCTCAGGATGTTATAGCATTTAGGGTACTTTAACTGCGAAGGTTTGTTGCTGGTGGTTCCTTATTTTTTTTTCCAGCTATAAAACCAAACATGTATGTAGTATAGCAGCCACCCCTTTAGATCTTCTAGAATCCATCATTTACCCAAAGCAAAATGTAGTATCACATAATTAAATTGACTTCCAATTTTATCAATACTAAATAATCTCATATATTAAAGCACTATAAGTGAGAATGTTAGAAGATAGTCTCAGGACAGGAGTCAGGTTTTCATGGCACCCAAGAAGTGGGAAATAATTACCCCACCCCTTGTGACCTCCCAGAAACAGGTCCTGATTAGGATCCAGTCACCTCTTGGAAGTGAGGCTGGGCTGGCTTGCTCTTGGTGTCCGCATTCCACTTTAGGGTGGCTCTGTGTTTTTTTTTTTTTGAAACAGAATCTCGGTCTCTCTCCAGGCTGGAGTACAGTGGCACTACCACAGCTTACTGCAGCCTCGATCTTCTGGGCTCAAGTGATCCTCCCACCTCAGCCTCTTGAGTAGCTGGGACCACAGGGATGTACCAGCATTCCTAGCTAATTAAAAAAAAATTGTAGAGATAGAGTCTTGCCACATTTGATCCGGCTGATCTTGAACTCCTGGGCCCCAGCAATCCTCTCACCTTGACCTCCCAAATTACTGGGATTACAGGTGTGAGCCACAACACTCAGTCAGTGGCTCTGTATCTTGACATAAGTATTCCAAGGATGGACATTTGCTGAAATCAATCATACTGCTATTGTCCTTTAGCACAGGAGGGCTGATCAGTTCTGTGGCCTCTGATACCACATACAGGTTCTCCCTTCTCTTATGAACCAGAAATAATGGTTCTCGGTCCATCAGTCCAACAGTTTCCTGGGATATAAGGCAGGAGGAAAAGAGTAAGAGTTGGGGAAGAACACCTTATTTGTTCTGAATTACACATCTCCTCAGGTGCTGGACATTGTGCAGTGCCTCTGGGGTGACAGGTGAACCCTCAATAGGTAGGAAAATCAATTAACTTTGTAGCTGGCTGAGAAACATTACATATCCTGCATCCCATTTACTAAAAGAATCCCATGCCTTATTTGTTTCATATTTAAAGCTTTGACCTCAGGGTTACTTATTTCTTTTAGTGCTAGCTAATAAAATTTATCATATAAATTGAGCCTCTTTCAATATGAAGAAAAACCTAAAAGAAATCTTGTGGATGGCCAGTGAGCACCAGGTGAATTTGTTGGAAGTGGCAAAGAGAAGGAGAATTTTCCTTCCAATAGGTAAACATATGCCTGTCTTATGCCACTGTAGTTAAGATCAAGCTGACCAAACTGTCTGATTTGTATTCATCAACTAGAAGACTGCTTTATATATGTGTGTAAATTGCCTGCTTGGTGCTGCAAAACCCATGCTTTTCAAGCATTTACGCATAGTTGTTGTGACTGAAATAGGACAAGGCTATAACCTTCACAAAGATGGGCATGAAATGGTTAAATATAAAAACCCAGAAGCCTCACTGTTGAGCCAACTAGACCATAATCCTCTAGAAACATCAGCGCAGGACTGAAGAGATGTAGACATGATTGTCAGTGGTTGGGATGGGCAGGAGCGCCAAGGTCCAGGGGAACGCCTCTGAACTCCTTCCATGTGGAGCTCTGTACACCAGGAATTAATTGGACAGATTATGTAATCCAATCTTGCAACGACTTTTATTTTAAAGATAAAGAGAAAGGAGATTTGTAAACAGGACAACTTACCCAAACCCATGTTTTCTCAATTGTTCCCCTTAGCCTTATGGAGTAAGTGAAGTTCCCCTAGGAGAGGAAACTGTAGGACAGGAAGGCCACAACTGTAAGTTTTCTGGGAAATCCTCTAACTGACACTCAAATGGCGACATTCATTCACTGAAAGTGTTTCAAACCATTTTTATTTCACTTTCATGCTCTGTCTTGTTCCTTCCTGTTAGTAGCTGGAATAAGTCCTAAGTCCTAAGCCACGTCCTACCTAGCAGGATGATCTTTAGGGAACAGAGATGAGAAAACTAGGCTGTGAGTCCTTGCCAGGATCAAGGCAGACCAGTGAGCACCTAGTGAATTTACTGGAAGTGGCAAAGAGAAGGAGAAAGGCCCAGTCTTCCTGGCTCCTGCTTGTCTCCTCATTCTCTTTCTGTTCCCTAAGAACCAACCATGTTGCTCTTCTTCCTGCCTCTTACCAGGCCAGGCTTGTGCCCATCTGAGGCCTTTTCCACTCACTTTTCTTCACAAAGAATGCTCTTCGCCAGTTTTTGTCATGCCTGTCTTCTTATCATTCATGTCCCACTCAAACTTAGAGGTGAGCACCCTGTGATAGTACCCTCACTGCCAACTCTCTCTTTGCCATTTAATTTCATTTATTTTGTCAACAACTTTTTTTTTCTTTTAAAGATGGGGTCTTTCTCTTCCTCTGTCACCCAGACTGGAGTCCAGCAGTGGCAAGATCATAGCTCACTGTAACCTCAACTTCTGGGCTCGGACAATCCTGCCAAGTAGCTAGGACTTACAGGAGGATGACACTACACCCAGCTAATTTTTCTATGTTTATTTTTGTAGAGATGGCATCTCACTGTGTTGCTCAGGCTGGTCTTGAACTCCTGGCTTCAATCAATCCTTTTGCCTTGGCCTCCTAAAGCACCAGAATTACAGGTGTGAGCCACCACACTCGGCCTATAACTCTTATTAGTCCTTGAAACTGTCATATTTATTCTTTTTTAAAAAACATGTGGCTGGTCTGGCTCCCACACTAAAAGGCAAGCTCTTTGGCTCTGGGATTTTATCTCATTAACCTCTATATCTAGACAAAGACTACCTCCTTGACCACACTTTAGGCAGGTTCCTCTGAGCCCTCTTCTCAACTAGACCTCGACTTTGGGCTTCTGTGTTGTCCTGTATTGCCCAGTTTTAGAAAAAAAATCCTATTGAGTGGGTTTAGCCAGAATTCCCATCCTAAATACTTGATCACCCTCAAATCTGATCAAATTCCTTATTCTCCCACCATTCCCCAGGTGATATTTGATCACCTTGGCCTGCCTGCAGCAAGAATCCTCCAAGGTCAGTTTAGCAAAAATTACCCTACTTTCATAGTAGTTTTCCATTCACTGACCCACCACGCTGCTTTGGTTAACTCCCTACTTTTCCTTGTTGTGTTCAGTATTGAGCAGCGTTCTATTTTACCTCTCACTGCAATAGTTCCTAAATAAATTACTTTTGCTACCCCCTTAACTGCTGTCCAGTTCTGATTTTCTTTGACGATGCCAAACAGGCTTGCCAGGAGTGAAGCAGAGGCTGTTGCAGAGATAAATAACAAGAGGGTGCTATTTATACACTTAGCATGATTCCTTGCAGAAGAAACTTGGAGTTTTCTTCTCATGTTTTCCAAGATTGCTGTTTCCTTAACAAGATGCTGTTTCCCACATAGGAGAATCAGACATTCTTAGCTGCCGCTACATGTTTGGTTTCCCATATTTTATCCTTTATACCCATCCTCTGGGATGTTGTAGGGTGCTTTGGGGTGGAGAATAAGAAAATGTGTCAGTAACTTTCTTGGCTATTTATTATGATGATCATAATACTAAATCTCTTTTGTTCTAAGCCTAATCAAAAAGTTCTGATGGTTTGTTGGACTGTGAAATTTTTCAGAATAAAAATGGAGTCACTTGCATTAAAAATTCTGACAAATGGAGCAGGAAAAGGCCATGACAGGAGGGACTCATGCAGGAATGCCTGATAACAAGAACTGTCACAAAACACTCTGCAAAACCACAACCTGAGGAGGCAGAGAAGGATGGCAGAACAGAAGCCTCCACCAATTGTACTCTCTGCAGGAACACCAAATTTAACAGCTATATAGATAAACAACCACCTTTATAAGAACCAAAATTCAGGTGAGCAATCACAGTACCTGGTTTCAACATCATATTGCTGAAAGAAGTACTGAAGAGAATAGGAAAGAGAGTCTTAAATTGCCGACACCACCCCTTCTCCATCACCCCAGCAATGGCTGGCTGTGTGGTACAGAGAGAGAATCTGTGCTTGAAGGAGGGAAAGTGCAGCGATCGTGGGGCTTTGCATTGGAAAGCAGTGCTGTCAACACTGGGCAGAATTCAGTCAGTGCTCTCAGAGGGAGCATTTAGACTGGCCTTAGCCAGAAGGGAATCACCCATCCCAGCAGTCAGAACTTGAGTTTCAGCAAGGCTCACCATGGGCTAAAATGCTCTGGGGTTCTACATAAACTTTAAAAGCTGAATGGGTCACAAGGACTGCAATTCCTAGGCAAGTCCTGGTGCTGAGTGTGTTTCAGAGCCAGTGGACTTTGGGAGCATGTGACCTAGTGAGATGCCAGCCAGGGAACCTAATGGAATGCTTATGTCACTCCTCCCCCAACGCCAGGCAGTGCAACTTGCAGCTCCAAAAGAGACCCCTTCCTTCCACTTGAGGGGAGGAAAGAGTAAAGAGGACTTTGTCTTGCAACTTGGATACCACCTCAGCCACAGAAGGATAGGACACCGGGCAGAGTTGTGAGGCCCCCATTTAAGACCCTAGCTCACGGACAACATTTCTAGACACACCCTGGCACAGAAGGGAAACTGCTGCCTTGAAAGGAAGGACCCAGTCCTGGCAAGATTTATCACTAGATGACTAAAGATCCCTTGGGTCCTGAATAATATAATCAGCAGCAGTAACCAGTTAGTACATGCTGTGGGCCTTGGATGAGACTCTGAGATGTGCTAGGTTCAGGTGTGACTCAGTACATTTACAGTTGTGGTAGCTATGAGGAGAGACCCCCTTCTGCTTGAGAAAAGCAAAAAGAAGAGTAAAGGTGACTTTGTCTTGAGCTTAGGTACCAGCTTGGCTGCAGTGGAGAAGAGCACCAAGCAGGCTCTTTAGGTCCCTAAGTACAGGTCTTGGCTGTTGGATGAGATCTCTGAACCTACCAGAGAGGAGCCCACTGCCCTGAAGAGTAAGGCCCAGGCCTGGCAGCATTCACCATGAGCTTACTGAAGTGCTCTTGGGCCTTAAGTGAACATTGACAGTACCCTGGCAGTATTCTCTGGGGCCTGTGGTGGTAGACATGGGGATAAACTCCTCTGTCTATGGAAAGAGAAGGGGAGAGTGGGAAGGATAGGGTGGTTTCCGCTCCAGCTCAGCTGCAGTAGAATAGAGCACCAGGTAGATTTCTTCAGGTCCTGGCTTCTGGATAGCATCGCTGGGCCTGGATAGGGCTCTGGGCAAGACCTAGTGCAGTCCCAGTGGTGGTAGCCACAGAAGTGATTGTGTGGTATGGTTTGGATCTGTGTCCCCTTCCCAAATCTCGTGTTGAATTGTAATCCCCACTGTTGGAGGATGGGTCTGGTGGGAGGTGAGTGGATTATGAGGGCAGATTTCCCCATTGCTGTTCTCCTGACAGTGAATTCTCACAATATCTGGTTGTTTAGAAGTGTGTAGCACCTCCTCCTTCTCTCTCTTCCTCCTGCTCTGGCCATGTAAGTTGTGCCTCCTTCCTGTTTGCCTTCTGCCATGATTATAAGTTTCCTGAGGCATCCCTAGCCATGCTTCCTGTGAAGTCTGTGAAACTGTGAGTCAATTAAACCTCTTTTCTTTATAAATTACCCAGTCTCAAGTAGTTATAGCAATGCGAGAATCGACTAATACAGAAAATTGTTACGTAGGAGTGGGGCATTGCTATAAAGATACCTGAAAATGTGGAAGTGACATTAGAATAGGGTAACAGGCAGAGGTTAGAACAGTTTGGAGGGCTCAGAAGAAGAAAGAAAGATGAGGGAAAGTTCGGGACTTTCTAGAGACTTATTAAATTGTTGTGACCAAAATACTGATAGTACTGATAGTGATATGGACAATGAAGTCCAGGCTGAGGTGGTCTTAGATGGAGAAGAGGAACTTACTGGGAACTAGAACAAAGGCCAGTTTTGTTATGCATTAGCAAAGAGGTTAGATGTATTGTGCCCCTGCCCTAAAGATTTGGACTTGAGAGATATGATTTAGGGTATCTGGTGGAAGAAATTTTTAAGCTGCAAAGTGTTCAAGATGTGGCCTGGCTGCATCTAATAGCATTTGCTTATATGTGTGAGCAAATAGATGATCTGAAACTGAAAGTTATGTTTAAAAGGAAGCAGAGCATAAAAGTTTGGAAAATTTGCAGCCTAACCATGTGGCAGAAAAGAAAAACCCATTTTCAGGGGAGGTGTTCAAGCTGGTTGCAGAAGTTTGCATGAGTAAAGAGGAGCAGGAATGTTAATAGCCAAGATAATGGAGAAAAGGCCTGGAAGGTATTTCAGAGACCTCCATGGCAGCCCCTTCCATTACAGGCCTGGAGGCCTAGAAAAGAAGAATGGTTTCATGGGCCAGGACCAGGGTTCTGCTGCCCTGCACAACCTCAGGATGCTGCTCCCTGTGTCCCAGCTGTTCCAGCTCCAGCCTTAGCTAAAAGTGTTCCAGGTGTGTCTCAGGCCACTGCTCCAAAGGGTTAAAGCTGTAAGCCTTAGCAGCTTCCATGTGGTGTTAATTCTACAGGTGTGCAGAAGGCAATGGTTAAGGCTTGGGAGACTCCACCTAGATTTCAGAGGAGGTGTGGAAGTGCCTGAATGTCCAGGCAGAAGTATGCTGCAGGAGTGGAGCCCTCATGGAGAACCTCTATTACAGGAGTACAGAAGGGAAATGTGGGATTGAAACCCTCACACAGAGTCCCCCCTGGGGCACTGCCTAGTGGACCTGTGAGGAGAGGACAACCATCCTCCAGAACCCAGAATGGTAGATCCACTGACAGCTTGCACTGTGCACCTGAAAAAGCAGCAGGCACTGCACTCAATGCCATAAAAGCAGCCATGGGAGCTGTATCCTGCAGAGCCACAGGGGCAGAGCTGCCCAAGGCCTTGGGAGCCCACCCCTTGCATCAGCGTGGCCTGGATTAGAGACATGGAGTCAAAGGAGATTCTTTTGGAGCTTTAAGATTTAATGACTGCCCTGCTAGGTTTTGGTCTTGTATGGGGGCCTGTAGCCCCTGTGTTCTGGTCAATTTCTACCTTTTGTAATGGGAGTATTTAGCCAATGCCTGCACCCCTATTTTATCTTGGAAGTAAATAACCTGCTTTTTATTTCATTGGCTCATAGGTGGAAGGGATTTGCTTTGTCTCAGATGAGACTTTGGACTATGGACTTCTGAGTTAATGGTGAAATGAGTAAAGACTTGGGGGATTGTTGAGAAGGGAGGATTGTATTTTGCAATGTGAGAAGGACATGAGATTTGGGAGGCATCAAGGGCAGAATAATATGGTTTGGATTTGTGTCCCTGCCCAAATCTCATGTCTAATTGTAATTCCCAGTGTTGGAGGAGGGGCCTTGTGGGAGGTAATTGGGTCACGGGGGTAGATTTTCCCCTTGCTGTTCTCATGATAGTGAGTGAGTTATGAGATTTGGTTGTTTATAAGGGTGTAGCACCTCCCCCTTCTCTCTCTTCCCACTGCTCTGGCCATGTAAGACTTTATCTCACAGGGGTCCTTGGGGAGGGCTGCCAGTGGAATTGTGGAAGGACCACAGGGTAAAGGAAACTTCCAGCTGAACTTTGTAATAATTTTAGCCAAGCATGAATTTTCCAGGGTAAAATCCGGGGGTGAGGGGAAAACAGGAAGTGCAGATTCAAGCACAGAAGCCATGGCAAGTGGGTAGGGGTGAAGCCTGAAAGCCCTACTTGCTTTCTCAGCAGGGAGGCTTGTAGCCTGGGGCAAGAACTCAGCCCTGCACACCGGCTGCCTGGATATAAACCTGGTGATTTGGTGGGGCATGGTGAGAGTGAGACTGGCCTTGCTGGCTGCATGAAAGCTGGCTGAGGCCCATCATGGCTGGCTTTCCCCCACTTCCCTGGTGACTTGTATGATGCAGCAGAGGCAGCCATAATCCCACTGGGAACATAACCTCATTGGCCTGAGAACCACCAACCCCACAGTGGCTGCAGCAAGTCCTGCTCAAGGAGAGTCTGAACTCAGACATGCTTAACCCTGCCCCCAACTGATGGTCTTTCTCTACCTGCCCTGGGAGCCAAAGACAAAAGATATAATCTCTTGGAAGCTCTTTGGCTCTGCTCATTGCCTGAGAAACCCAAATACTTATCCAGACAGGATTGTATCCCTGCTATACTACCACAGTTGATGCTCTCTTAAAAGAACCACATCCTCGCTGGTGGTCAACCAACTCAAGCCTTTAGAGCAACTCATAAAAGAAAACTCCTGCTCCAAGAAAGGAGAAAACAACACCTAATTCCACTGCCTGCAACATCCTGGATAACCACACATCCTGAGTCTGTCCATGTGACAGCTTCACTGATAGCACAACCACCATTTGAGAAAACCAGCACACTAAAAAAACTACAACCAAGGACCGTCACAGAGTTCACTTCCCTCCCCTGTTACCTCCACCAGAGCAGGTGCTGGTACCCATGGCTGAGAGACCTAAAGACAAATCACATCCCAGGACTCTTTGCGCACACTCCCCAGTACCAGCCCGGAGCCTGGTAGCTCCACTGGGTGGCTAGACCCAGAAGAGCAATAACAATCACTGCAGTCTGGCTCTTAAGAAGCCCCATCCCTAGGGGAAGAGGGAGAGCACCAAATCAAAGTATCACTCTATGGGACAAAAGAATCTGAACAGCAGCCCTTGAGCCTCAGATCTTTCCTCTGACATAGTCCTAGAAAAACAGTTTTGGTAATATGACAAAACAAGGATCTTTACCACCACCAAAAGGTCACATGAGCTCATCAGCAATGAATTCAAACCAAGAAGATATCTCCGAATTGCCAGAAAAGAAATTGGAAAACAGAAGGTTGATTATTAAGCTACTCAAGGAGGCACCAGAGAAAGGTGAAAGCTAACTTAAAGAAATTAAAAAGGCTGAGCATGGTGGCACACACATGCATTCCCAACACTTTGGGAGGCCGAGGTGGGTGGATCACCTGAGATCAGGAGTTCGCAACTAGCCTGACTAACATGGTGAAACCCCGTCTCTACTTAATACAAAAAAATTAGCCAGGTGTGGTGGCTCATGCATGTAATTTGAGCTACTTGGGAGGCTGAGACAGGAGAAATCACTTGTACCTGGGGGACAGAAATTGCAGTGAGCTGAGATCATGCCATTGCACTCCAGCCCAGGCAGAAAGAGCAAAACTCCAAAACTCCATCTCAAAAAAAAAAAAAAAAAAAAAAAGAAATTAAAAAACATTTACAGGATATGGATTTAAAAACTCCAGAGAAATAGATTGCATAAAAAAGAATGACAACTTCTGGAAACGAAAAACACACTTAGAAAAATGCAAAATACACTGGAAAGTTTCAACAATAGAATCAAACAAGTAGAAGGAAGAACTTCAGTGCTTGAAGACAAGGCTTTCAAATGAACCCAAATCAACAAGGACAAAGAAAAAATAATAAAAAAAAAAGAACAAAGCCTCCAAGAAGTTTAGGATTACGTTAAGTGACCAAACCTAAGAATAAGTGGTGTTCACGAGGAAGAAGAAAAATCTAAAAGTTTGGGAAACTTATTTGAGGGAATAATTGAAAAAACTTCTCTGACCTTGCTAGAGATCTAGACATCTAAATACAAGAAGCTCAAAGAACACCCAGGAAATTCATTGCAAAAAGATCATCACCTAGGCACATATTCATCAGGTTATCTAAAATCAAGATGAAGGAAAGAACCTTAAAAGCTGTGAGGCAAAAGCATCAGGTTACCTATAAAGGAAAGCCTATCAGATTAACAGTAGATTTCTCAGCAGAAACCCTACAAGCTAGAACGGATTGGGGTCCTATCTTCAGCCTCCTTAAACAAAACAATTATCAGCCAAGAGTTTCTTTTTTTTTTTTTTGAGACAGAGTCTCATTCTGTTGCCCAGATTGGAGTGCAGTGGTGTGATCTTGGCTCACTGCAACCTCCACCTCCTGGATTCAAGTGATTCTCCTGCCTCAGCCTCCCAAGTAGATGGGATTACAGGCATGCGCCACCACGCCTAGCTAATTTTTGTATTTTTAGTAGAGATGGGGTTTTGCCATGTTGGCCAGGCTGGTCTCAAGCTCTTGACCTCAGGTGATCCTCCTGCCTCAGTCTCCCAAAGTGCTGGGATTACAGGGGTGAGCCACATACCTGGCCCAGCCAAGAGTTTTATATTCCATGAAACTAAGCTTCATAAATGAAGGAAACGTACAGTCTTTTCCAGACAAACAAATGCTAAGAGAACTCACAACTACCAAGCCAGCACTATAAGAACAGCTAAAAGCAGCCCTAAATCTTGAAACAAATCCTCAAAATATACCAAAATAGAACCTTCTTAAAGCATAAATCTCATAGGACCTATAAAACAATAATACAATGAAGAAAAGAGGTATTCAGTCAAAAACTAGCATGATGAATAGAACAGTACCTCACATCTCAATACTAATGTTGAATATAAATGGACTAAATGCTTCACTTAAAAAATACGGAATGGCAGATGGATAAGAATTCACCAACCAAATATCTGCTGTCTTCAACCTAACACATAAGGACTCACTTAACACATAAGGACTCACATAAATTTAAGGTAAAGGGGTGGAAAAAGATATTCCATGCAAATGAACAGCAAAAGCAAGCAGGAGTAGCTATTCTTATATCAGACAAAACAAACTTTAAAGCAATAGCCGTTAAAAAAGACAAAGAGGGACATTATAGGGTAATGATAAAAGAACTAGTCCAACAGGAAATTGTCACAGTCTTAAATATATATGCATCTAACACCGGAGCTTCCAAATATATAAAACAATAACCACTAGACCTAAGAAATGAGATAGAAGGCAATGCAATAATAGTGGGGGACTTCAATACTCCCCTGACAGCAATAGACAGGTCATCAAGACAGTTAACAAAGAAACAATGGACTTAAACTATACCCTAGAACAAATGGACTTTATAGATATTTACAAAAAATTTTACCCAACACTGCAGAATATACATTCTATTCATCAACACGTGGAACATTCTCTAAGATAGACCCTGTGATAGGCCACAAAACAAGTCTCAATACATTTAAGAAAAATCAAAATTATATCAAGTACTTGCTCAGACCACAGGGGAATAAAATTGGAAATCTGCTCCAAAACGAACCCTCAAAACCATGCAAATGCATGGAAATTAAATAATTCTAAACAAACTAATACAGAAGGGTGGGAGGGGGTGTGGGGCAAAAGAGTACACATTGGGTACAGTGTACACTGCTCAGGTGTCTTCAAGAGACTCACCTAACACATAAGGACTCACATAAACTTAAGGTAAAGTGGTCAAAAAAGATACTGCATGCAAATCAACAGCAAAAGCAAGCAAAAGTAGCTATTCTTACATTAGACAAAACAAACTTTAAAGCAACAGCAGTTGCTTTTAGGTGCACCAAAATTTCAGAAATCACTACTAAATTTCAGAAACCACCACTAAAGAATTTATTCATGTAACCAAACACCACCTGTTCCCCAAAAACTATGGAAATAATAAAAAAAAACCTCAAAGGGATATCAGAGAACTTCCCAGATCTAGGAAAGGTAACAATATTCATGTACAAGAAAGTTATAGAAAACTTAGCAGATTTAATCCAAAAAAGAGTACCTTAAGTCATCTCATAATCAAACTCCCAAAGGTCAAGTATAAAGAAAGCAAAACTAAAGCAGCAAGAGAGAAGGAAAAAAAAAAAAAAAAACAAAAAAACATACAATGGCACTCCAATACATCTGGCAGCAGACTTTTCACTGGAAACCTTACAGGCCAGTAGAGAGTGACATGACATATTAAAAGTGCTGAAGGAAAAAACTTTTACCCTAGAATAGTATATCCAGCAAAAATATCCTTCAAGGATGAAGGAGAAATGAAAACTTTCCCAGACAGACAAAAGCTGAGGGATTTCATCAACACCAGACCTGTCCTACAAGAAAAATTAAAGAGAGTTCTTCAATCTAAAAGGAAAGGATGTTAATGAGCAAGAAGAAATTATCTGAAGGTACAAACCTCAATGGTAATAGTAAGTACACATAAAAACACAGAATATTATAACTGTAATTGTGGTGGGTAAACTATTCGTATCTTAAGTAGGAAAACAAAAGATGAACTGATCAAAAATTACTACAACAACTTTTCAAGATAGAGTACAATGGACATAAACAGACACAAAAAAAGTTAAAAAGTGGGGAGACAAAGTTAAAGTGTATAGTTTTTATTAGTTTTATTTTTGCTTGTTTGTTTATGCAATCAGTGTTGTCATCAGTTTAAAATAATGGGTTGTTAGATAGTATTTGGAAGCCTCAGGGTAACTTCAAATCTAAAAACATACAATGGATATTCAAAAAAAAAAAAAAAAAAAGAAACTAAAACATACCACCAGAGAAAATCACCTTCACTAAAAATAAGAGAGGAAAGAAGGAAAGAAGGAACAGAATTTCACAAAACAAGCAGAAAACAAATAACAAAATGGCATGAGTAAGTCTTTACTTATCACTAATAACACTGAGTGTAAATGGTCTAAACTTCCCAGTGAGAAGATGTAGATTAGCTGAATGGATTAAAAAACAAAACAACAGCAACAAAAAGGCTGGGCATGGTGGCTCGCACCTGTAATCCAAGCACTTTGGGAGGTTGAGGTGGGTGGATCACTTGAGGTCAGGAGTTTGAGGCTAGCCTGGCCAACATGGTGAAACCCTGTCTCTACTAAAAACACAAAAATTAGCTGGGTGTGGTGGTGCAAGCCTGTAATCCCAGCTACTTGGGAGGCTGAGGTAGGAAAATCACTTGAACCCAGGAGGTGGAGGTTGCAGTGAGCCGAGATCACACCACTGCACTCCAGCCTGGGCAACAGAGCGAGACTCTGTCTCAAAACAACAACAACAACAACAAAAACAAAAAACAAACAAACAAAAAACCCCCAAAAAACAAAAAAACAAGCACCAATGATCTGTTGCCTTCAGGAAACACAATTCACCTATAAAGACACACCTAGAGGGAAAATAAAGGATGGAAAAAGATATACCATGCCAATGGAAACAAAAAAGAGCAGGAATAGCCATCCTGTATCAGACAAAATGGATTTCAAGACACATACTGTATCAAGAGACAGATAAGGTCAGTATACAATGACAAAGGGGTCAATTCACCAGGGAGATATAACAATTCCAAATATATATGCACTCAACATGGGAGTACCCTGATATGTAAAGGAAATATTAGCGCCAAAGAGAGAGTTAGACCTTAGTACAATAACAGCTGGAGACTTCAACCCACAACTTTTAGTATTGGACAGATTTCCTAGACAGAAACCCAACGAAGAAACATTGGACTTCATCTGCACTATAGAACAAATGAACCTAATGGGTATTTACAGAATACCTATCATTCAGTGGCTGCAGAATACACGTTTTTCTCCTCATCAAATGGATCATTCTCAAGAAAAGACCATATGTTAGGTCACAAAACAAGATGTAAACCATTAAAGAAGTTGAAATAATATCAAGTATCTTCTCTGACCGCAATGGAATAAAACTGGAAATCCATAACAAGAAAAATTTTGGAAACTATGCAAACACATGGAAATTAAACAATATGCTCCTGAATGACTAGGGAGTCAATAAAGAGACTAAGAAGGAAATTGAAAATTTTTTTGAAATGAATGATAATGGAAACACAGTATACCCAAATCTATAGGATATGGTAAAAGAAGTAATAAGAGAAAAATGTATAGCTATAAGGGCCTACATCAAAAAAGAAGAGAAACTTTAGATAAACTACCTAATGATACCTCTTAAAGAACTAGAAAAGCAAGAGCAAACCCAACCCAAAGTTAGTAGAAGAAATGAAATATTAAAGATCAAATTGGAAAGAAATTATATTGAAAAGAAGAAAACAACACAAAAGATTAAAAAATAAGTCATTTTTTTAAGAAGATAAAATTAACCCATTTTCTATTATTATAATCAATATTTTTTGAGATGGAGTCTTGCTCTGTTGCCCAGGCTGAAGTGCAGTGGTGTGATCTTGGCTCACTGCAACCTCTGCCTCCTAGGTTCAAGCAATTCTCCTACCTCAGCCTCCTGAGTAGCTGGGATTACAGGTGCATGCTACCACACCTGGCTAATTTTTGTATTTTTAGTGGAGATGGGGTTTCACCATGTTGGCCAGGCTCGTCTCGAAATTCCTGACCTCAAGTGATCTGCCCGCCTTGGCCTCCCAAAGTGCTGGGACTACAGGTGTGAGCCACCATACCTGGCCAAAATTGACCCATTTTTGGCCAGACTAACTAAAAAAAAGAGAGAAGACCCAAATGAATGAAATCGGAGATAAAAAAATGAGACATTACAACTGATACCACAGAAATTCAAAGGATCATTAGAGGCTACTATGAGCAACTACATGCCAATAAATTGGAAAACCTAGAAGCAATTGATACATTCCTAGACATGTACAACCTAGCAAGATTCAACCAGGAAGAAATCCAAAACCTGAGTAGGCCAATAATAAGTAATGTGATCAAAGCTATAATAAAAAGTCTCTCAGCAAAAAAAGCCCAGGACCCATCAACTTCCCTCCTGATTTTTTTTCAAATTAATATCAATTCTTTCAAACTATTTCAAAAAATAGAGGCAGGAATATGTCTAAACCTATTCTATGAGGCCAGTAATACCCTGATACCAAAATCAGACAAAGATTCATCAAAACAAAAAAAAAAAAAGAAAACTACAAGCCAACAGCTTTGATGAATATTGATGGAAACATCAACAAAACATGAGCAAACTGAATTCAATAATACATTAAAAAGCTCATTCATGAAGACCAAGTGGGATGTATCCTAGGGATGTAAGGATGGTTCAACATACACAAATCAATCAATGCGATACATCATATCAATAGAATAAAGGACAAAAACCACATGATCATTTCAATTGGTATTGAAAAACCATTTGAATAAATAAATTCAATATCCCTTCATGATAAAAATTCTAAAAAACTGGATGTAGAAGAAACATACTTCAACATAATAAAAGCCATATACTACAGACTCATACCTAGTATTATACTGGATGGGGAAAAACTGAAAGCCTTTTCTCTAAGATCAGGAACACAAGAAGGATGTACACTTTTACCACTATTATTCAACATACTACTGGAACTCCTAGCTAGAGCAATCAGACAAGAGAAAAAAGTAAAGGGCATCCAAATTGGAAAGGAAAAGTCAAATTATCCTTGTTTGTGGATGATGTGGTCTTATATATGGAACAACCTAAAGATTCCAACATAAAACACTATTAGAAGTGATAAATAAATTAAAGTTGCCAGATACAAAATCAACATCCAAAAATCAGTAGCACTTCTATATGCCAACAGCGAAGAATCTGAAAAAGAAATCAAGAAAGTAATCCCATTTACAAGAGCTACAAATAAAATTAAATTCTTAGGAATTAATTTAACTGAAGAAGTGAAAAGTCTCTTCGATGAAAACCATAAAACATTGATGAAAGAAACTGAAGAGGGTACAAAAAATGGAAAGATATTCCATGTTCATAGATTGGAAGAATCAATATTGTTAAAATGTCCATACTATCCAAAGCAATCTTCAGATTCTATACAATCTCTATCAAACTACCAATGACATCCTTCACAGAAAGAGAAAAATCAATCCTAAAATTTATATGCAAACACAAAAGGCCCAGAATAACCAAAACTATCCTGAACAAAAATAACACAACTCAAGGAATCACATTACTTGACTTCAAATTATACTACAGAGCTACAGTAACCAAAAGAGCATGGTATTGTCATAAAAACAGACACATAGACCAATGAAAAAAGAATAGAGAACCCAGAAACAAATCCATACACCTACAGTGAACTCATTTTTTACAAAGGTGCCAAGACTATACATTGAGGAAAAGACAGTCTCTTCAATAAATGGTGTTGCAAAAACTAGATATCCACATGTAGAAGACTGAAACTAGACCCTTATCTCTCACTATATACAAGAACTAAATTAAAATAGATTAAATAATTGAATCTAAGGACTCAAATTAAGAAACTACTACAATAAAACATTGGGGAAACTCCCCAGGACATTGGAATGGGCAAACATTTCTTGAGTAATACCCCACAACACAGGCAGCCAAAGCAAAAATGGACAAATGCAACCATATCAAAGTAAAAAGCTTCCTTCCAGCAAAGAACAATCAATAACAGAAGAAGAAAACCCAAAGAATGGGAGAAAATATTTGCAAACTAAGCATCTGACAAAGGATTTGTAAGCAGAACACACAAGGAGCTCAAACAACTATACAGGAAAAAATCTAATAAACCAATTAAAATATAGGCAAATTTCTAAATAGACATTTCTCAAAAGACGACATACAAATGGCAAACATGCATATGAAAAGGTGCTTGACATTACTGATCATCAGAGAAACGCCAATTAAAACTACAATGAGATATCATCTCACATCTGTTAAAATGGATTTTATCCAAAAGACAGGCAATAACAGGCTGGACAGGATGTGGAGAAAAGGGGACCCTTGGACACTGTTTGTGGGAATGTAAATTAGTACAACTACTATGGAGAACAGCTTGGGCCTTCCTCAAAAAAACTGAAAATAGAACTATTGTATGATCCAGCAAACTGCTAAGTATATACCCCCAGAATAGGAAATCAATATATTGAAAAGATATCTGCACTCCCATGTTTATTGCAGTTCCATTCACAATAGCCAAGATTTGGAAGCAATCCAAGTGTTCATCAACAAATGAATGAATTAAAAAAATGGTATGTATACATAATGGAGTACTATTCAGCCATAAAAAGAATGAGATCCTATCATTTGCAACAACATGGATGGAACTGGAGGTCATTATGTTAAGTGAAATAAGCCAAGCACAGAAAGACAAACTTTACATGTTCTCTCTTATTTGTGAAAGCTGAAAATTAAAACAATTGAACTTACGGAGATAGAGAATAGAATGATGGTTACCAGATAGGCTAGGAAGGGTAGTGGGGTGGGTGTGCAGGGGTAGGGGGAATGGTTAATGAGTACAAAAAAAATTTAGAATGAATAAGATCTAATGTCTGATAGCACAATATATTATTGACTATAGTCAATAATTTAATTGTACATTTAAAAATAACTAAAAGAGTATAATATTTTAACACAAAAAATAAATATCTGAGATGATAGATACCTCATTTACCCTGGTGTGATTATTATACATTGTATGCCTGTATTAAAATATCCCATATATCCCATAAATAAATATATACATCTATGTACCCGTAAAAATTAAAGACAAAACAAAACCAAAAACTACAGCCTTGCACAAAGGTTATTGCAACCTTAAACAAAAAATACTTCTGCCAGGACATCTGTCCACCAACTGCCTGTCTAACCTTGGACTGGTGCCACCTTTGTTACTGATCCTTGTAAGCAAAGATAATTGATTCAAAACAATTGTGTAATCCTTCTTATTTTTCTTTTTAAAACTTTTTTCTTCCCTTACCTGTCTGAAAACACACATAGTTTGTGATGGCACGCATATTCCCATTGCAATGCTCATTCTTGAATAAATATCACTTTCTTTTAGAGAGCTTTTCTTTATCTGTTATTTAGGTTGATGTGACTCACATAACTGTTCCCAAACAGCTAAGTTACTTTTCTCCGACTTCTGGAATACCCAGTAGCAGGTTGGGGCCTGTAGAATGTTGGTACACAGAAGGGTTATGTATGTAATTATAATTTTATATTTCAAGTCTATAGTTTTTACAATGAAAATTATAGAACGTGAAAGTTAATTTGGAACATCGTGTCTGGTGGTGATGTGATATGCAGAAAGTACAGTCTGAGCTTTGTGCATATCAGGTTCTTATAGCGGAAAGGGAAGGCATAAGGCTTTTGTGAATATTAAAAGAAAACAAAAGTAAAGTAAATGCATTGTGAAATACTGTCAGCTGAAAGGAATGTTGCTGTATTGAGTGTCAGTTCCAGGAAGTTACTCAAAACTTAAAGGTGTAGCAATCCTGTTTATACAGTTTCTCCTCCTATAGGCACTTTACTTCATCTTGAAACCCATAGGGAGTAATTGGAAAGGACGTGGGTTTCAGGCAAGTTTTTAATTCTTTTCACAAATCCCCTTTTTATTTATCTTTAAAATAAAGATTGTTGTAAGATTGGATTTAGATAATACATGCATGTTACTTAACACAGAGGAGGCATTAAGCGCAGTAATTCCTGTTGTACAGAGCCCCACATGTAGGCAGTTCAGAGGTGCTTCCCAGGGCCCTGGCACTAGTGCCTGTCCCTCCTGCTGAAGTTGCCTTTCCTCCTGGTGTCCAATGATTGAATTCTAAATTCAGCACATATACCAGAGGAATACGAGTCAAAGAAGTTGTTCCAGCTACAGTTGCTGGGAATCCATGAATCAAAGACTTGCTCAGCTAGTTCTGTATGTGGAAGGAAATGGGTGTGACTCTGAAGAAGCCTTTTTAATTCTGATTCAGGAGATACATAATTAGATGCCACTTGATTTTGTTCCACAGATTTTTGCTGAAAAGGACTTGAGAGCTAAGGTTCTGTGATCCAGAACTAGTTCCCGACTTACTCTTCTGGAAATGAAGAGGGCCCTCCTGTGCTTATTTTTCCAGGATACTGCATTGGAAATTGAGTCAGGGACCCATTGGTGAGAAGAGAGCAGTGAGCAGAATCACATTGATCTGGTCCTGGAGTTTGTCCGACAATTTCTACTTGACTGCAGGAGGTCTGAAGATTGGAAGGGGCCCTACTCAATTGTGCTATTTTTCTCTATTTTTTTTTTTCTTTTCTTGAGACGGAGTCACCCAGGCTGGAGTGCAGCGGCACGGTCTCAGCTCACTGCAACCTCTGCCTCCCGGGTTCAAGCAGTTCTCTGCCTCAGCCTCCCAAGTAGCTGGGATTATAGGTGCCCGCCACCACTCCTGGCTAATTTTTGTATTTTCAGTAGAGACGGGGTTTCACCATCTTGACCAGGCTGATTTTGAACTCCTGACCTTGTGATCCACCGGCCTCAGCCTCCCAAAGTGCTGGGATTACAGACGTGAGCCACTACGCCCGGCCAATCGTGCTATTTCTCTACAGGACTAAAGGATATATAATCTGGTAAGTCCTAATGGGATCAGGGGATGAAAAAGAAAAGATACTATCATCAGCAACAAAAATGTTCAGGATGGGTTTGTGAAATGAGTTGAATATTTTTTTTTCCTACATAATTTGACTGAAAAGGAAGTTAAGTTCTTCTTAATAATGGAGAATTCCTGATAGCATGGAAAGCTAAGGAATATATCTTTGATACATTATTGTACAGGTCCAGTCTTAGAGAAGCTTCTTATGTTCTCGTTATTCTCTGTTGTCCAGTGACCTCTTACGTGGCCCATATCAGACAAAATTGAAATGGTCACATCAGGACTTTTACATGAACTGTTGAAAATTCTGTCTCTCTTCATTGAACATATTTAGAATGTTCAAAAACTGAATTCCATGTAGTTAGGAAGTCCTATTCCTATTTGTTATAATTGTAACAATACAATTATACTCTTAATTGTAACAATACAATTATACTGTTTTAGTTATTTTTAACTGTACAATTATTGACTATAGTCACCCTATTGTGCTATCAAATACTAGATCTTATTCAGAAATACTAGATCTTATTCAGTCTAACTATTTTTTTTGTACTCATTAACCATCCTCACCTCCCTCCTACCCCCTAAGACCCTTCCCAGCCTCTGGTAACCATCATTTTACTCTCTATCTCCGTAACTTCAATTGTCTTAATTTTTAGCTTTCATAAATAAGTGAGAACATGTAAAGTTTGTCTTTCTGTGCCTGGCTTATTTCACTTAATAACCTCTAGTCCCATCTATGTTGTTGCGAATGACAGGATCTCACTTTTTTTTTTTTTTTTGACACGGAGTTTTGCTCTTGTTGCCCAGGCTGGAGTGCAACAGTGTGATCTCAGCTCACTGCAACCTCTGCCTCCCCAGTTCAAGTGATTCTCCTGCCTCAGCCTCCCAAGTAGCTGGGATTACAGTCATGCGCTACCATGCCTGGCTAATTTTGTATTTTTAGTAGAGTGGGGTTTCTGCATGTTGGTCAGGCTGGTCTTGAACTCCTGACCTCAGGTGATCCACCCACCTCAGCCTCCCAAAGTGCTGGCATTACAGGCATGAGCCACTGCACCCAGCCAATCTCATTCTTTTTTATGGCTGAGTAGTGCTCTGTTATGTATATGTACCACATTTTGTTTATCTGTTCATTTGTTGATGGACACTTGCATTGCTTCCCAATCTTGGCTATTGTGAACAGTGCTGCAACAAACATGGGAGTGAAGATATCTCTTCAATATACTGGTTTTCTTTCTTTTTGGTGTATACCCAGCAGAGAGGTTGCTGGGTTGTATGGCAGGTCTATTTTTAGCTTTTTGAGGAAGGTCCAAACTGTTCTCCATAGCGGCTGTACTAATTTACATTCCCACAAACAGGATACAAGGTTCCTTTTTCTCCACCTTCTCTCCAGCATTTTTTATTACTTGTCTTTTGGATATAAGCCATTTTAACAGGGGTGAGATGATATCTCATTGTAGTTTCAATTTACATTTTTCTGATAACTAATAATGTTGAGGACCTTTTAATATGCCTTTTTTTCATTTGTATGTATTCCTTTGAGAAATGTTTATTCAACTCTTTTGCCCATATTTTAATCCGATTATTAGATTTTTTCCTATAGAGTTGTGTGGGCTCCTTATATTTCCTGGTTATTAATCCCTTATCAGATGGGCAGTTTGCAAATATTTTCTCCCATTCTGTGGGTTGTCTTTTTCTGTTGTTGATTTTTTCCTTTGCTGGAGGGAAGCTTTGTAACTTGATGAGATCCAATTTGTCTATTTTTGCTTTGGTTGTCTGTGCTTACGTGTATTACTTAAGAAATTTTTGCCTAGACCAATGTCCTGGAGAGTTTCCCCAATGTTTTCCTGTAGTAGTTTCACAGTTTAAGGCTCTAAATTGAAGGCTTTAATCTATTTTGATTTTATTTTTGTACATGATGAGAGAGAGTGGTCTAGTTTCAGTCTTCTGCATATGGATATCCAGGTTTCCCAGCACCATTTATTGAAGAGACTGTCCTTTCTCTAATGTATGTTCTTGGCACCTTGGTAAAAAATGAGCTCACTGTAGGTGTATAGATTTGTTTCTGGTTTCTTGATTTTTTTTCTTTGGTCTATGTGTCTGTTTTCATGCCAGTACCATGCTGTTTTGGTTACTGTAGCTCTGTAGTATAATTTGATGTCAGATAATATGATTCCTTGAGTTTTGTTCTTTTTGCTCAGGATAGATTTGGCTATTCTGGGTCTTTTGTGTTTCCATATAAATTTTAGGATTGTTTTTTCTCTTTCTGTGAAGAATGTCATTGGTATTTTGATATAATTTGCATAGAATCTGAATATTGCTTTGGATAGTATGGACCTTTTAACAATATTGATTCTTCCAATCTATGAACGTGGAATATCTTTCCATTTTTTGTGTCCTCTTCAGTTTCTTTCATCAATATTTTATAGTTTTCATTGAAGAGATTTTTCACTTCTTCAGTTAAATTAATTCCTAGGAATTTAATTTTATTTGTAGCTCTTGTAAATGGGATTACTTTCTTGATTTCTTTTTCAGATTCTTCGCTGTTGGCATATAGAAGTGCTACTGATTTTTGGATGTTGTTTTGTATCCTGCAACTTTAATGAATTTGTAACTTCTAATAGTTTTTTGTTGTTGGAATCTTTAGGTTGTTCCAAATAAAAGGCCACATCATCCACAAACAAGGACAATTTGACTTCTTCCTTTCCAATTTGGATGCCCTTTATGTTTTTCTCTTTTCCCCCCATTTAGTGAGTCTGTCATATATGACTTTTTATTATGTTGAGTTATGTTCCTTCTATACCCAGTTTTTTGAGGGGTTTTATCATCAAGGGATATTGAGTTTTATCAAATGCTTTTTCAGCGTTAATGGAAATGATCACATGGTTTTTGTCCTTCATTCTGTTGATATAATGTATCACATTGATTGATTTGTATATGTTGTACCATCCTTGCATCCCTGGGATAAATCCCACTTGGTCATGATAAATGATGTTTTCAATGTATTGTTGAATTTGGTTTCCTAGTATTTTGTCAAGGATGTTTCCATCAATATTCATCAGAGATATTGGCTTGTAGTTTTTTTTTTTGAAGTTTCTTTGTCCTGTTTTTTGTTAGGGTAATATTGGCCTCATAGAATGAGTTTGAAAGTATTCCCTCTTTGTCTATTTTTAAAAATAGTTTGAATAGGATTGGTATTAGTTCTTATTTAAATGTTTGGTACAATTCAGCATTGAATTCACTGGGTCCCAGGCTTTATTTACTGGGAGACTTTATTACGGCCTTGATCTCATTACTTGTTTTTGATCTGTTCGGGTTTTGGATTTCTTCAAGATTCAATCTTGGTAGGTTGTATGTTTCTGGGAATTTATCCATTTCCTCTAGATTTTCCAATTTATTGGTGTATAGTTGCTCATAGTAGCCGCCAATAATCCTTTGAATTCCTGCAGTATCAGTTGTAATGTTTTCTTTTTCATCTGTGATTTTATTTATTTGGGCCTTCTCTCTTTTTTCTTAGTCTGGCTAAAGATTTGTCTATTTTGTTTATCTTTTCAACAAAGCAACTTTCATTTCATTCATCTTTTGTATGGTTTTCTTTATTTTAACTTCATTTATTTCTGCTCTGATCATTATTGTTTTTTATTTTCTACTAATTTTGGGTTGGGGCTGCTCTTGGTTTTCTAGTTCTTTAAAATGCATCATTAGGTTATTTATTTGAAGTTTTTCTTCTGTTTTGATGTAGACACTTATAGCTATAAATTTCCCTCTTTGTACTGCTTTTGCTGTATCCCATGGGTTTTGGTATGTTTGCATTATCATTTGTTTAAAGAAATGTTTCAATTTCCTCATCAATTTCTTCATTGACCCATTGGTCATTCAGGAGCATATTGTTTAATTTCCATGTGTTTGTATAATTTCTAAAATTGCTCTTGTTATTGATTTATAGTTTTATTCCATTGTGTTCAGAGAAGATACATTATATTATTTCAACTTTTTGAGTGTTTTAAGACTGGTTCTGTGACCTAAAATATGATCTATGCTGCAGGATGATCCATGTGATGAGGAGAAAAACGTGTATTCTGCATCCACTGGATAAAATGTTCTGTAAATACCTATTAGGTTCATTTGTTCTATAGTACAGATTGAGTCCAAAGTTTCCTTGTTGATTTTCTGTCTGGGAGATCTGTCCAATGCCGAAAGCGAGATGTTGAAGTCTCTAGCTATTTTTTTTTTTTTTTTTTTGAGATGGAGTCTAGCTCTGCCGCCCAGGTTGGAGTGCAGTGGCGCCATCTCCGCTTGGCCCACTGCAAGCTCCGCCTCCTGGATTCACGCCATTCTCCTGCCTCAGCCTCACGAGTAGCTGGGACTACAGGCGCCCACCACCATGCCCAGCTAATTTTTTTTTGTATTTTTAGTAGAGACAGGGTTTCACCGTGTTAGCCAGGATGGTCTTGATCTCCTGACCTCGTGATCTGCCCCGCTCGGCCTCCCAAAGTGCTGGGATTACAGGCGTGAGCCATCGCGTCCGGCCTGAAGTCTCTAGCTATTATTGCATTGGGGTCTATCTCTTTAGCTCTAATCTGAATCTAAATCTATTTTGTCTGATAGAAGTATAGCTATTCCTGCTCTTTTTTGGTTTCCATTGACAAGAATATATTTTCCATTCCTATGTTTTTATTCCATGTGTATCTTTCTAGGAGAAGTGTATTTCTTGTAGTAACAGATCATTGGATCTTTTTTT
Source organism: Pongo abelii (assembly GCF_028885655.2). Taxonomy (NCBI): domain Eukaryota; kingdom Metazoa; phylum Chordata; class Mammalia; order Primates; family Hominidae; genus Pongo; species Pongo abelii. The sequence goes on along the minus strand of NC_071992.2, from coordinate 146,151,998 downwards.
TAATTAATTCAACCACTCTATATCTTTAGATTGGACAGTTTAGTTCATTTACATTTAATGTTATTACTAATAAGTGAGACTTTTGGTATTTTATTTTTTGTTTTCTGGTTGTTTTGTGATCTTCTGTTTGTTCTTCATTTTCTTCTTCCTTTTAGTGAAGGTAATCTTCACTGACGGTATATTTTAATTTCTTGCTTTTCATTTTTTGCTTATTCATTGTATGTTTTTAGATTTGAAATTACTATGAGGATTGCAAATGCTGTCTTATAACTCATTATTTTAAATGGATGAAAACAGTGATTGCATAAACAAACAAACACAAACAGAAAACTAATAAAAACTCTACACTTTAACTTTGTCTGCCTGCTTTTTAACTGTTTGTTGTTTGTCTTTATGTCCTATGGTACTATGTCTTGAAAGTTGTAGTTGTTTTTGATTGGTTTATTGTTTGGCCTTTCTACTTAAAGTAAGAGTAGTTTACACACCACAATTACAGTGTTATAATATTCTGTGTTTTTCTGTGTGCTTCCTACTACCATTGAGTTTTGTACCTTCAGATGATTTCTTCTTGCTCATTAACATCATTTTCTTTCAGACAGAACAACTCCCTTTAGTATTTCTTGTAAGACAGGTTTGGTGTTGATGAAATCTCTCAGTTTTTGTTTGTCTGGGAAGGTCTTTATTTCTCCTTCATCCTTGAAGCATATTTTTTTTGCCAGATATATTATTCTAGGGTAAAAGTTTTTTTCCCTTCAGCACATTAAATATGTCATGCCACTGTCTCTTGGCCTATAAGGTTTCCAGTGAAAAGTCTGCTACTAGACGTATTGGAATTTTATTGTTTGTTATTTTTTCTTTTCTTTTGCCACTTTAGAATTCTTACTTTATACTTGATATTTGGGAGTTTTATTATCAAATGCCTGAGGTAGTCTTCTTTGGGTTAAATCTGCTAGGTGTTCTGTTACCTTCTTGTACCTTGTACTTGAACATTGGTATCTTACTCTAGGTTTGGGAAGTTCTCCCTTTGCATAAACTTTCTACACCTATCTGTTTCTCAATCTTCTCTTTAAGGCCAGTAACTCTTAGATTTGCCCTTTTGAGGCTATTTTCTATTGCCGTTTTGAGGCTATTTTCTACATCTTGTAGCATGCTTCATTCTTTTTTCTTTTGTCTCCTTTGACTGTATGTTTTCAAATAGCCTGTTTTCAAGATCACTAATTCTTCCTTCTGTTTGATCAATTCTGTTATTAAGAGATGCTGATGCATTCTTCTGTAGGTCAATGTATTTTTCAACTCCAGAATTTCTGCTTCTTTTTAATTATTTCAATTTCCTTAAAAAATTTATCTGATAGAATTCTGAATTCCTTCTATGTGTTATCTTGAATTCCTTTGAGTGTCCTCAAAACAGCTATTTTGAATTCTTTGTTTGAATCATTACATATTTCTGTCTCTCTGGGATTGGTCCCTGGTGCCTTACTTAGTCCATTTGGTAAGGTGATGTTTTCCTGAATCATCTTTTTTTAAATTCAAAATTACATTTTATTGCAGAATTTAAAAATAATTTTCCTTCTAGGCTTCCTGGACTGGTAACTTACATTTTCTTTCTTTCTTTTTTAAATTATATATATATATATATATATATATATATATATATATATATATAAATATATAAAATTATTTTTTTATATATATTTTCTTTTTTTATACTTTTATTTTAAGTTCAGGGGTACATGTGTAGGTTTGTTATATAGGTAAACTTGTGTCATGGGAGTTTGTTGTACAAATTATTTTATCACCCAGGTATTAAGCCTAGTACCCATTCGTTATTTTTCCTGATCATCTCCCTCCTCCCACCCTCCATACTCTACCTTCCAGTAGGCCCCAGTGTGTGTTGGTCCCCTCCATGAGTCTATGTGTTCTCATCATTTAGCTCCCACTTATAAGTGAAAACATGTGGTATTTGGTTTTCTTTTTTTTTTTTTTTTAATTTATAAAGAGAAGAGGTTTATTTGGCTCGTGATTCTGCAGGCTGTACAGGCATGGCACCTACATCATCTTCTGGTGAGGCTTCAGGAAGCTTTTACTCGCTGCAGGAGGTGAAGAGGGAGGGGGTGTGCCTAGTTTTTCTGCTCCTGGAGAGAGTTGTCTGCATTTGCACCCTGCATTCCCTCTTCTCTCATTCTCATTTAAACTCAATATGATCAGTCTTTTGTACCCATCACACCACCAAAACCACACCGGTCAGGCTCACCAGTATCCTCTCTTGCCAAATCCAGTGGTCAGATCTCAGTCCCTATCTTGACTGATCAGCAGCTTTTGATACAGTTGACCATTCCATCCTCCTTGAAATAGTTTCTTCTCTTGGCTTCTGGAACATCACTGTCTTTGCTTTTTCTCTTCTCTCACTAGGTTCTCCTTCTCAGTTCCTTTTGTTGGCTCATTTTCTTTTCTTTTCCTTTTTTTTTCTTTTTTTTTTGAGAGATGGAGTCTCACTCTATCACCCAGGCTGGGGTGCAGTGGTGCGATCTCAGCTCACTGCAGCCTCCGCCTCCTGGGTTCAAGCGCATCTCTGTTGGCTTATCTTCACTTGGTCACTGTGGAGTGCCCCCGGGGGTGGCCCTTGGGCTTGGCCTCTTCTCTGTCTCCTCATGCCCTGGCCATCTCATATCATCCATTTACTGACAACCCTCAATTTATATTTCCAACCCACACCTTTCCCCTGAGTTCCATGCTCAGATATTCAACCATCTACTTGACAAGTTTCCTTAGACATCTAATATACATCTCAAATATGACAAGCCCAAAATCGAACTGCTGCTTTTCTCCCTAAAAGAGCCATCCTCATTTCAGTGGACAACAATTTCATCTTTCCATCTTTTAGGGCTTAAACTCTGGAGTCATTCTAAATTCTCTTTCTCTCACGCTGCACCCACTCTGTTAGCAAACCATGTCAGCTGTGCTTTCACAATAAATTAAGAAACAACTACTTATTCAATTCATCAAATTCATGTTGGTCCGGGACAGAAGACCTGTTCTTTCTCTTAGAATCATTTCATAACTGAGCCTCCTGCTTATAGTCTTCCTCCTGTGGTATGTTCTCAAAGCAGTAACCAGAGTGATCATTTTAAAAGCTGTAGTAATGTGTCATTCTTCTGCTCAAAAACCAGGAAAGGCTTCCTGTTTTACTCAGAGCTTAGAAAGGCCTACAGGATTCTGTGTGACCCAACCTTCAGACCCTGCAGACTTCATCTCCTGCTCTTTTCCACCCCTTCATTCTGCTTCACCTCACTGAGCCTACTCCTCAGATATAAAGCACACTTTGGTCTCAGAGCCTTTCCACTGCTTCCTCCAGGCAGGACACCTTCCTTCATGTATCCCATTGTTTTCATCTCTTCTTCAGGTTTCTATTTAGATGTCACCTTGTCAAACAGGCCGTTTGACAGCCTTATATAAGATTATAATCTCCTGCCTGTCTCCTCCCACCGTCATACTTGGCTCTCTCCCTTTTATCCTTCCTTGTTGCTCTTCAATAGCGTAGGTGGCCATCTGAGTTATTACCATGTCTGTTCTCACTAGGAACTTGCTTCCATGAGGGCAAGGATGTTATCTCTTTTGCTCACAGCTATTTCTTTTCTTTTTTTTTTTCTTTTATTATTATTATTATACTTTAGGTTTTATGGTACATGTGCGCAATGTGCAGGTAAGTTACATATGTATACATGTGCCATGCTGGTGCGCTGCACCCACCAACTCGTCATCTAGCATTAGGTATATCTCCCAATGCTATCGCTCCCCCCTCCCCCCACCCCACAACAGTCCCCGAAGTGTGATGTTCCCCTTCCTGTGTCCATGTGTTCTCATTGTTCAATTCCCACCTATGAGTGAGAATATGCGGTGTTTGGTTTTTTGTTCTTGCGATAGTTTACTGAGAATGATGATTTCCAATTTCATCCATGTCCCTACAAAGGACATAAACTCATCATTTTTTATGGCTGCATAGTATTCCATGGTGTATATGTGCCACATTTTCTTAATCCAGTCTATCATTGTTGGACATTTGGGTTGGTTCCATGTCTTTGCTATTGTGAATAATGCTGCAATAAACATACGTGTGCATGTGTCTTTATAGCAGCATGATTTATAGTCCTTTGGGTATATACCCAGTAATGGGATGGCTGGGTCGAATGGAATTTCTAGTTCTAGATCCCTGAGGAATTGCCACACTGACTTCCACAAGGGTTGAACTAGTTTACAGTCCCACCAACAGTGTAAAAGTGTTCCTATTTCTCCACATCCTCTCCAGCACCTGTTGTTTCCTGACTTTTTAATGATTGCCATTCTAACTGGTGTGAGATGGTATCTCATTGTGGTTTTGATTTGCATTTCTCTGATGGCCAGTGATGGTGAGCATTTTTTCATGTGTTTTTTGGCAGCATAAATGTCTTCTTTTGAGAAGTGTCTGTTCATGTCCTTCGCCCACTTTTTGATGGGGTTGTTTGTTTTTTTCTTGTAAATTTGTTGGAGTTCATTGTAGATTCTGGATATTAGCCCTTTGTCAGATGAGTAGGTTGCGAAAATTTTCTCCCATTTTGTAGGTTGCCTGTTCACTCTGATGGTAGTTTCTTTTGCTGTGCAGAAGCTCTTGAGTTTAATTAGATCCCATTTGTCAATGTTGGCTTTTGTTGCCATTGCTTTTGGTGTTTTAGACATGAAGTCCTTGCCCATGCCTATGTCCTGAATGGTAATGCCTAGGTTTTCTTCTAGGGTTTTTATGGTTTTAGGTCTAACATTTAAGTCTTTAATCCATCTTGAATTGATTTTTGTATAAGGTGTAAGGAAGGGATCCAGTTTCAGCTTTCTCCATATGGCTAGCCAGTTTTCCCAGCACCATTTATTAAATAGGGAATCCTTTCCCCATTTCTTGTTTTTGTCAGGTTTGTCAAAGATCAGATACTTGTAGATATGTGGCATTATTTCTGAGGGCTCTGTTCTGTTCCATTGGTCTATATCTCTGTTTTGGTACCAGTACCATGCTGTTTTGGTTACTGTAGCTTTGTAGTATAGTTTGAAGTCAGGTAGTGTGATGCCTCCAGCTTTGTTCTTTTGGCTTAGGATTGACTTGGCGATGCGGGCTCTTTTTTGGTTCCATATGAACTTTAAAGTAGTTTTTTCCAATTCTGTGAAGAAAGTCATTGGTAGCTTGATGGGGATGGCATTGAATCTGTAAATTACCTTGGGAAGGATGGCCATTTTCATGATATTGATTATTCCTACCCATGAGCATGGAATGTTCTTCCATTTGTTTGTATCCTCTTTTATTTCCTTGAGCAGTGGTTTGTAGTTCTCCTTGAAGAGGTCTTTCACATTCCTTGTAAGTTGGATTCCTAGGTATTTTATTCTCTTTGAAGCAATTGTGAATGGGAGTTCACTCATGATTTGGCTCTCTGTTTGTCTGTTATTGATGTATAAGAATGCTTGTGATTTTTGCACATTGATTTTGTATCCTGAGACTTTGCTGAAGTTGCTTATCAGCTTAAGGAGATTTTGGGCTGAGACAATGGGGTTTTCTAGATATACTATCATGTCATCTGCAAACAGGGACAATTTGACTTCCTCTTTTCCTAATTGAATACCCTTGATTTCCTTCTCCTGCCTAATTGCCCTGGCCATTACTTCCAACACTATGTTGAATAGAAGTGGTGAGAGGGGGCATCCCTGTCTTGTGCCAGTTTTCAAAGGGAATGCTTCCAGTTTTTGCCCATTCAGTATGATATTGGCTGTGGGTTTGTCATAAATAGCTCTTATTATTTTGAGATACGTCCCATCAATTCCTAATTTATTGAGAGTTTTTAGCATGAAGGGTTGTTGAATTTTGTCAAAGGCCTTTTCTGCATCTATTGAGATAATCATGTGGTTTTTGTCTTTGGTTCTGTTTATATGCTGGATTACATTTATTGATTTGCGTATATTGAACCAGCCTTGCATCCCAGGGATGAAGCCCACTTGATCATGGTGGATAAGCTTTTTGATGTGCTGCTGGATTCTGTTTGCCAGTATTTTATTGAGGATTTTTGCATCAATGTTCATCAAGGATATTGGTCTAAAATTCTCTTTTTTTGTTGTGTCTCTGCCAGGCTTTGGTATCAGGATGATGCTGGCCTCATAAAATGAGTTAGGGAGGATTCCCTCTTTTTCTATTGATTGGAATAGTTTCAGAAGGAATGGTACCAGCTCCTCCTTGTACCTCTGGTAGAATTCGGCTGTGAACCCATCTGGTCCTGGACTTTTTTTGGTTGGTAAGCTATTGATTATTGCCACAATTTCAGCTCCTGTTATTGGTCTATTCAGAGATTCAACTTCTTCCTGGTTTAGTCTTGGGAGGGTGAATGTGTTGAGGAATTTATCCATTTCTTCTAGATTTTCTAGTTTATTTGCGTAGAGGTGTTTGTAATATTCTCTGATGGTAGTTTGTATTTCTGTGGGATCGGTGGTGATATCCCCTTTATCATTTTTTATTGCATCTATTTGATTCTTCTCTCTTTTTTTCTTTATTAATCTTGCTAGCGGTCTATCAATTTTGTTGATCCTTTCAAAAAACCAGCTCCTGGATTCATTTATTTTTTGAAGGGTTTTTTGTGTCTCTATTTCCTTCAGTTCTGCTCTGATTTTAGTTATTTCTTGCCTTCTGCTAGCTTTTGAATGTGTTTGCTCTTGCTTTTCTAGTTCTTTTAATTGTGATGTTAGGGTGTCAATTTTGGATCTTTCCTGCTTTCTCTTGTGGGCATTTAGTGCTATAAATTTCCCTCTACACACTGCTTTGAATGCATCCCAGAGATTCTGGTATGTTGTGTCTTGGTTCTCGTTGGTTTCAAAGAACATCTTTATTTCTGCCTTCATTTCGTTATGTACCCAGTAGTCATTCAGGAGCAGGTTGTTCAGTTTCCACATAGTTGAGCAGTTTTGAGTGAGATTCTTAATCCTGAGTTCTAGCTTGATTGCACTGTGATCTGAGAGACAGTTTGTTACAATTTCTGTTCTTTTACATTTATTGAGGAGAGCTTTACTTCCAAGTATGTGGTCAATTTTGGAATAGGTGTGGTGTGGTGCTGAAAAAAATGTATATTCTGTTGATTTGGGGTGGAGAGTTCTGTAGATGTCTATTAGGTCCGCTTGGTGCAGAGCTGAGTTCAATTCCTGGGTATCCTTGTTGACTTTCTGTCTCGTTGATCTATCTAATGTTGACAGTGGGGTGTTAAAGTCTCCCATTATTAATGTGTGGGAGTCTAAGTCTCTTTGTAGGTCACTCAGGACTTGCTTTATGAATCTGGGTGCTCCTGTATTGGGTGCATATATATTTAGGATAGTTAGCTCTTCTTGTTGAATTAATCCCTTTACCATTATGTAATGGCCTTCTTTGTCTCTTTTGATCTTTGTTGGTTTAAAGTCTGTTTTATCAGAGACTAGGATTGCAACCCCTGCCTTTTTTTGTTTCCCATTTGCTTGGTAGATCTTCCTCCATCCTTTTATTTTGAGCCTATGTGTGTCTCTGCACGTGAGATGGGTTTCCTGAATATAGCACACTGATGGGTCTTGAGTCTTTATCCAATTTGCCAGTCTGTGTCTTTTAATTGGAGAATTTAGTCCATTTACATTTAAAGTTAATATTATTATGTGTGAATTTGATCCTGTCATTATGATGTTAGCTGGATATTTTGCTCATTAGTTGATGCAGTCTCTTCCTAGTCTCGATGGTCTTTACATTTCGGTATGATTTTGCAGTGGCTGGTACCGGTTGTGCCTTTCGATGTTTAGCGCTTCCTTCAGGAGCTCTTTTAGGGCAGGCCTGGTGGTGACAAAATCTCTCAGCATTTGCTTGTCTGTAAAGTATTTTATTTCTCCTTCACTTATGAAGCTTAGTTTGGCAGGATATGAAATTCTGGGTTGAAAATTCTTTTCTTTAAGAATGTTGAATATTGGCCCCCACTCTCTTTTGGCTTGTAGGGTTTCTGCCGAGAGATCCGCTGTTAGTCTGATGGGCTTCCCTTTGATGGTAACCCGACCTTTCTCTCTGGCTGCCCTTAACATTTTTTCCTTCATTTCAACTTTGGTGAATCTGACAATTATGTGTCTTGGAGTTGCTCTTCTCGAGGAGTATCTTTGTGGCGTTCTCTGTATTTCCTGAATCTGAATGTTGGCCTGCCTTGCTAGATTGGGGAAGTTCTCCTGGATAATATCCTGCAGAGTGTTTTCCAACTTGTTTCCATTCTCCCCGTCACTTTCAGGTACACCAATCAGACGTAGATTTGGTCTTTTCACATAGTCCCACATTTCTTGGAGGCTTTGCTCGTTTCTTTTTATTCTTTTTTCTCTAAACTTCCCTTCTCACTTCATTTCATTCATTTCATCTTCCAGGGCTGATACCCTTTCTTCCATTTGATCGCATCGGCTCCTGAGGCTTCTGCATTCTTCACGTAGTTCTCGAGCCTTGGTTTTCAGCTCCATCAGCTCCTTTAAGCACTTCTCTGTATTGGTTATTCTAGTTATACATTCTTCTAAATTTTTTTCAAAGTTTTCAACTTCTTTGCCTTTGGTTTGAATATCCTCCCGTAGCTCGGAGTAATTTGATCGTCTGAAGCCTTCTTCTCTCAGCTCGTCAAAGTCATTCTCCGTCCAGCTTTGTTCCGTTGCTGATGAGGAACTGCGTTCCTTTGGAGGAGGAGAGGTACTCTGGTTTTTAGAGTTTCCAGTTTTTCTGCTCTGTTTTTTCCCCATCTTTGTGGTTTTATCTACTTTTGGTCTTTGATGATGGTGATGTACAGATGGGTTTTTGGTGTGGATGTCCTTTCTGTTAGTTTTCCTTCTAACAGACAGAACCCTCAGCTGCAGGTCTGTTGGAGTACCTGGCCGGCCACGTGAGGTGTCAGTCTGCCCCTGCTGGGGGGTGCCTCCCAGTTAGGCTGCTCGGGGGTCAGGGGTCAGGGACCCACTTGAGGAGGCAGTCAGCCCGTTCTCAGATCTCCAGCTGCGTGCTGGGAGAACCACTGCTCTCCTCACAGCTGTCAGACAGGGACATTTAAGTCTGCAGAGGTTACTGCTTTTTGTTTGTCTGTGCCCTGCCCCCAGAGGTGGAGCCTACAGAGGCAGGCAGGCCTCCTTGAGCTGTGGTGGGCTCCACCCAGTTCAAGCTTCCAGGCTGCTTTGTTTACCTAAGCGAGCCTGGGCAATGGCGGGCGCCCCTCCCCCAGCCTCGCTGCCGACTTGCTGTTTGATCTCAGACTGCTGTGCTAGCAATCAGCGAGACTCCGTGGGCGTAGGACCCTCTGAGGCAGGTGCGGGCTATACTCTCCTGGGGCACCGTTTCCTAAGCCGGTCGGAAAAGCACAGTATTCGGGTGGTAGTGGCCCGATTTTCCAGGTGCCGTCTGTCACCCCTGGAAGGGGAACTCCCTGGCCCCTTGCGCTTCCCGAGTGAGGCAATGCCTCGCCCCTGCTTCGGCTGGCGCACGGTGCGCTCACCCACTGACCTGCGCCCACTGTCTGGCACCCCCTAGTGAGATGAACACGGTACCTCAGATGGAAATGCAGAAATCACCCGTCTTCTGCGTTGCTCGCGCTGGGAGCTGTAGACCGGAGCTGTTCCTATTCGGCCATCTTGGCTCCTCCCCCCCGGTATTTGGTTTTCTGTTTCTGTGTTAGTTTACTAAGTATAATGGCTGCCAGCTCCACTGGGAGCTGTTCTTGATCTTGTTCTTTTTTTGGCTGCATAGTATTCCATGAGGTATATATACCACGTTTTCTTTACCTAGTCCACAGTTGATGGGCATTTAGGTTTATTCCATGTCTTTGCTATTGTGAATAGTGCTGCAATGAACATATGCATGCATGTGTCTTTGTTATAAAATAATATCTATTCCTTTGGGTATATACCCAGTAATGAGCTTGCTGGGTCAGATGGTATTTCTGTCTTTAGGACTTTGAGGAATCACCGAACTGTTTTTCACAGTGGTTGAACTAATTTACATTCCCATCAACAGTGTATAAGCATTCCTTTTTCTCCACAACCTTGCCAGCATCTGTTATTTTTTGACTTTTTAATAATTCAGACTTGTGTGAGATGATATCTCATTGTGGTTTTGATTTGTATTTGTCTAATGATCAGTGATGTTGAGCTTTTTTTTTATACGATTGTTGGCCACATGTATGTCTTCTTTTGAAAGGTGCCTCTTCATGTCGTTTGCCCACTTTTTAATGTTTTTTTTTCTTGTAAATTGGCTCAAGTTCCTTATAAATGCTGGATATTAGACCTTTGTCAGATTCATAGTTTGCAAAAATTTTCTCCCATTCTGTAGGTTACCTGTTCACTCTGTTCATAACTTCTTTTGCTGTGCAGAAGCTCTTAAGTTTAATTAGATCTCATTTATCAATTTTTGCTTTTATTGCAATTGCTTTTGGCATCATCGTGAAATCTTTGCCAGTTCCTATGTCCAGAATGGTATTGCCTAGATTGTCTTCTAGTGTTTTATTTTTATAGTTTCGGGTTTTACATTTCAGTCTTTTCTTCATCTTGAGTTGATTTTTGTATATGGTGTAAGGAAATGGTCCATTTTCACTCTTCTGCCTATGGCTAGCCAGGTATCCCAGCACCATTTATTGAATGAAGAAGACATATATGCAGCCAACAATGCAATCTTGGGCCTTCACCAACTTGCCCTCACTTTCTTCTGACCTCATCTTCTTTCCTTTCTACCTCACATATTCCAGGCATGCATTGCTTCCAAATCTTTGCACTTGCTGATTTCTGTACCTGGAATTCTTTTCTCCACATAATGTTCATTGTTTATACCCTGCCTCCTCTACATTATTGTTCAAATGTCACTTCTCAGTGTGGCTTTCTCTGTGAAACTGCAAACACCAACATATTCTCTACCACTACTCATATCATCTTAACATAAGCCCCGCCTTCCCTCTGGCCCTTTAGTTGATGACAGTATTGAGCCCTTCCTTCTTCCTGTTATTTAGAGTATCCCTGGGTTAGAGGTGAGGAGATACCCAGGCTTTCCTACTCCAACAATAAGGGGCAATGAGTTTCACAGCAGTCCCTCAGTCAGAAGCCCAAATTGTCTTAAGAATTCCAAAGTTGGAAGCCAGGTGTGGTGGTGTGTGCCTATAATCCCAGATGCTAGGTAGGCTGAGGCGGGAGAATCACTTGAGCCCAAGAGTTCAAGATCAGTCTGGGCAACATGGCAAGACCCTGTCTCAAAAACAACAAAAAAATGAACTCAAAGTTGAGAAAGTTATAATCTAGTCACTATTTTAAGTTAAGACCTGCTAATCTCATATGTAGATCTTTTCCTTGAGGGGAAATATCAATAATTGGTGAGAGTTTAACCATTTTCTTCCCCTCCCAACTGATGCTCTCCTTTCATCTCCTCCTAGCAACATGCCCTCCATGTTGGAACGCATTAGCAAAAATTTGGTCAAAGAGATTGGAAGCAAAGACCTGACACCTGTCAAATACCTATTGACTGCCACCAAATTACGTCAGTTTGTTATATTACGAAAGAAGAAGGATTCTCGTTCATCATTTTGGGAACAATCTGACTATGTTCCAGTTGAATTCTCCCTCAATGACATCCTGGAGCCAAGTTCTTCAGTCCCAGGTATTGTCAGCCGAGGCCAAGGAGGTGAGGGGTGAAAAACATGGGTGGTCAGAAAAAGATGGCCCACCATCCAAAGATAACTGAGCACCCAGAAAGGAGCTCTCAGGACTAGCCTTGCCTATAGGCAAGGGGCAAGAAACGAAGACAAACTGAGAATCCTACTAAATATCTGGATGTAGGCATTCATTAGGTCATTTAATATTTGTATCAGGTTCATGAGGTGAGGATATTATCCCCATTTTACATAAGAGTAAATAGAAGGTTATAAAATTATCTGTTCAAAGTTATGTACCTAGGGGGCTGGGCACTGTGGCTCATGCCTATAATCCCAGCGCTTTGGGAGACTGAGGTGGGCAGATCACTTGAGGCCAGGAGTTCGAGACCTGTCTGGCCAACATGCCGAAACCCTGTCGCTATTAAAAATACAAAAAAAAAAAAAAATTATCCAGGCATGGGTGGTGCACTCTACTACCCGAGTAGTCCCAACTACTCGGGAGGCTGAGGCTCAAAAATTGCTTGAGCCCAGAAGGCGGAGGTTGCAGTGAGCTGAGATTGCACCAATGCACTCCAGCCTGGATGACAGACAGAGTGAGACTCTGTCTCAAAACAACAACAACAACAACAACAAAAACAACAACAAAAAGCAAACAAAAAAACAGTTACGTCCCTGGGAACTGGTAGAACTGGGATACAAACCCAGGTCTGTCTGGCTCCACATCCCAAACATTTTCTGCCCCTGTGTGCTGCCCTCTGCAGCTGGGTGCTGCGCCTGCTGCAGAGGAGACAGTGTGCCTGGAAGGGTGATCCCAGGGGTCTTCTGGACACTGTACATTTGACACCACTATTTTTCAGGGTGAAGATTTTATCTCTGTCACACAATGCCCATTTAAACATTTGAATATTTTCCATCTGTAGTAATTTACATTCAAACATTAATTGATTAGTTTTCAACAGAGTTTAAATGAGTGGGAGGATTGGGGCAAAATAGGTCTTTGTTATTTCATTTTGCACACCAGCTGTTCTTGGCTAAACCTTTGAATTCTTGAATGAATTCTTGGCTAAACCTATGGTCATCTTTTCTTTCCCCAGAAACTGTTGTGACAGGACCGTTCCACTTCAGTGACATTATGATCCAGAAGCATAAGGCTGACGTGGGTGTGAATGTTGGTGTAGAAGTGAGTGTGTCAGGGGAGGCCTCTGTGGACCATGGATGCTCCCTCGAGTTTCAAATTGTTACCATCCCATCTCCAAACCTGGAAGACTTTCAAAAAAGGTGAGGCCATGGGAGAGGAAGGGGATGGATCATCAACATCCCAGGGGGTGTTTTCCTTGAACACAAAAATACATCTAGCAAGTGTTGCTGCAGGGATGAAAATCAAGATGATGACATCCCAGATTTTGCTACTCTTCTTGAGTATTCCTACCTCCCTTTACTCAAGCAATAGCTATTAGTTACCTAACAAATACTTATTACAGCAGTAACTACCCACTACTGTGTTGTTATATGTTGGGGATAGAATGAAAACAAGACAGATGTAAACACCTGTCATAAAGCAGCTTACATTTAGTGGAGACAAGGGATGGGCAGGGAGTAAGAAAATAAGCAATAAAAAATAAATTAACAAAGTATTAATTTAAGTGAGACAAAGACTCTAAAACTGTTTATTTAAATAACATGTACATTACTGTCTTGGGATTTATTTTTATTTTTTTCAGCTCTATTGAGATATAGTTGACAAATAGAATTGTGTGAATTTAAGGTATACAATGTGATGATTTGATGTATGTATATATTGTGAAAAGACCACAATAAAGTCAGTTAACATATCTATTACTTCACCTAGTTATCATTTTTTTGTGGTGAGAACGTTTAATATCTACTCTCTTAGCAAATTTCAGATACACGGTATAGTATTGTTAATTATAGTCTGTGTTCCCTTTGACCAACGTGCCCCATTTGCCTGACTTCCTAACCCCTGCTAACCACCATTATATTTTGTTTCTATAAGTTCGACTTTTTTAGGTTCCACATATATGTGAGATTATACAGTATTTGTATTTCTCTGTTTGACTTTTATTTAGCATAATGCCATCAAGGTTTATTCACGTTGTTGCAAATAGCAGGGTTTCTTTCTTTTTTATGGCTGAATAATATTCCACTGTATACACATACCACAATTTCCTTTTCCATTCATCTGTTGACAGGCACTTAAGTTGTTTTGGTGTCTTGGTTTCTGTGAATAATGCTGCAATGAACATGGAAGTGCAGATATGTCTTTGAGCTACTGATTTAGTTTTCATTGGCTGTATACCTAGAAATGGGATTGCTGGATCATATTGTAGTTCTAGTTTTAGTTTTTTGAAGAACCAACATACTGTTTTCCATGTGGCTATATCAATTACATTCCCACTAATAGCATACAAGGATTTCCTTTAATTCACATCTTTGCCAACACTTATCTCATTGTTAAAAGCCATCCAAACAGATGTGAAGTTATGTCTCATTGTGGTTTTGATTTGTATGTCCCTGATAAGTAATTTTGAGCACCATTTAATGTGCCTGTTAGCTTATTTGTACATCTTTTTTGGAGAAAATATCTATTTAGGTCCTTTGCCCATTTTCCCATTTTTTAAATCAAGATTTTTGTTTTTGTTTTTGCAATTTAGCTGTATGAGTTCCTTATATATTTTAGGTATTAACCCTTTATCAGGCATATGGTTTGCAAATATTTTTGACCATTCTGTAGGTTGCATTTTCACTCTGTTGATTGTTTCCTTTGCTGTGCAGAAACTTTTTAGTTTGCTAGAGTACCACTAATTTTTTCTTTTTTTTTGCTGCTGTTGCTTTTGATGTCATATCAAACAAATCGTTGCCATAACCAATCTTGAGGACCTTTCCCCCTGTATTTTCTTCTAAAAATGTTTTAAGGTTCCAGGTCTTATATTCAGGTTTCTAATCTACTTTGAGTTGATCCTTGTGTATAAAGTAAGGACCTAGTTTCACTCTTTTGCATGAGAATATCCAGTTTTCTCAACACCATTTTTTGGAAGACACTATCCTTTATCCCACTGTCTATTCTTGTCATGCTTGTCAGATATTAGTTGATCATACACGTATGAGTTTATTTCTTGGCCCTCTACTCGATTCCACTAGTTTATATGTCTGTTTTTATGCAAGTGCCATAAGTTTTAACTTCTATAGCTTTGTAATATACTTTGAAATCAGGAAGTATGGGGTGTCTAGCTTTGTTCTTTCTTGAGATTGCTTTAGCTATTCTGGGTCTTTCCATAAGAGTTTTAAGATTGTTTTTTCTATTTCTGTGAAGATTGTCATTGGTATTTTGATAAGAATTGCATTGAATCTGTAAATTGCTTTGAGTAGTATGACATTTTAATAATATCAATTCTTCTTATCCATGAGCACAAATATTTTGCTGTTTATTTTTTTCTTCTTTAATTTCTTTCATCCATTTTGTAGTTTTTCAGTATATAGATCTTTTGCCTCCTTGGTGAAATGTATTCACAAGTATTTTATTATTTTTGATGCTGTTATAAACGGATTTTTTTTTTTTTTGAGACAGAGTCTCACTCTGTCACCCAGGCTGGAGTGCAATGGCATGATCTTGGCTCACTGCAACCTCTGCCTCCCAGGTTCAAGCAATTCTCCTGCCTCAGCCTCCCAAGTAGCTGGGATTACAGGTGCGTGCCACAATACCTGGCTAATGTTTTGTATTTTCAGTACAGACGGGGTTTTGCCATGTTGGCCAGGCTGGTCTCGAACTCCTGACCTCAGGTGATCCACCCACCTCAGCCTCCCAAAGAGCTGGAATTACAGGTGAGAGCCACCATGCCTAGCCTATAAATTGATTTTTAAAGATAGTTCATTGTTAATTTATAGAGATACACTGACTTTTAATGTTGATTTTGTATCCAGCAACTTGACTGCATTTATTTATTAATTCTAATATTTTTTAAATGAAGTTTTTAGGATTTTCGATGTATAAGATAGTGTCATCTGTAAACAGAGGCAATTTACTTCTTTCTTTCCTATTTAGGCTCCTTTTATTTATTTATTTTTCCCTAATTTCACTGGCAAGCATTTCCAGTGCCATACTGAATAGAAGTGGTGAGGGTGGACATTCTTGCTTTGTTCCTTATTTTAAAGGAAAAGCTTTCAGCTTTTCAACATTGAGCATAATGTTAGCTGTGGACTTTATTATGACCATGTATAGCCTTCATTATGTTAAGGTACATTTCTTCTATATCTAATTTGCTGAGAGTTTTTATCATGAAAGGATGATTAATTTCATGAAATGCTTTTTCTGCATCTACTGAGATGATCATATGGTTTTTGTCCTTGATTATGTTAATATGCTGTATTATATTTACTGATTTGCAAATGTTGAACTATCCTTTCATTCCAGGTATAAATTCCACTTGATTGTGGTGTATGATCCTTTTAATGTGCTGTTAAATTTGGTTCGCTAAAATTTTGTTAAGGACTTGTGCATCTATGTTTATCAGATATATTGGCCTATAATTTTCTTTTCTTGTAATGTCCTTATCTGGCTTTGGTATTAGAGTAATGCTGGCCTTGCACAATGAATTTGAATTATTCTTTCCTCTTCAATTTTTTGGTTTGAGCAGGATTGATATTAACCTTCTTTAAATGTTTAGTAGAATTCACCAGTAAAAGCATTTGGTCATGGGCATGATTTTTGGAGCTTTTTTGATTACTGATTCAATCACCTTGTTTGTTAATGATATGTTTATATTTTCTATTTCTTCATGACTCAATCTTGATAGATCATATGTTTCTAGGAATTTATCCATTTCTCTTATCTACCCCAGTTTGTTGGTATATAATTATTGATAATAGGCTCTCATGATCTTTTTTATTTCTGTGGCATCATTTGTAATGTCTCCTTTTAACTATAATTTTATTTATTGGAGTTCTTTTTTCTTGGTTTGTCTAGCTAAGGGTTTGTCAATTTTTAATTTTTTTCAAAAAACCCCTCAGTTTTATTACCTTTTCTTTTCTATTGTTTTTCTATTTTCCATTTAATTTATTCTGCTCTAATCTTTTTTTTTTTTTTGAGATGGAGTCTCGCTCTGTCGCCCAGGCTGGAGTGCAGTGGCGCGATCTCTGCTCACTGCATGCTCCGCCTCCTGGGATCACGCCATTCTCCTGCCTAAGCCTCCCGAGCAGCTGGGAGTACAGGCGCCTGCCACCATGCCTGAATTTTTTGTATTTTTAGTAGAGATGGGGGTTTCATCGTGTTAGCCAGGATGGTCTTGATCTCCTGACCTAGTGATCTGCCCGCCTTGGCCTCCTAAAGTGCTGGGATTACAGGTGTGAGCCACTGCGCCTGGTCTGTTCTTCTTTTCTAGTTCTTTAAGGTATAAAGTTAGGTTGTTGATTTGAATTCTTTCTATTTTCTTAATGTAGGTGTTTATAAACTTTCCTCTTAGAACTGCTTTTGTTGTATCCCATAAGTTTTGGTATGTTGTGTTTTCATTTTTGTTTGTCTCAGATATTTTTTGAATTCCCTTTTGATTTCTTCTTTGACCCACTGGTTGTTCAGTTTAATTTCCACATATTTGTGAATTTTCTGAAATTCCTTGTTATTATTTCTAGTTTTGTGTCATTGTTATTGGAAAAGATACTTGAAATAATTTCTGTCTTCTTAAATTAGAACTGCTTTTGTTGTATCCCATAAGTTTTGATATGTTGTGTTTTCATTTTTGTTTGTCTCAGATATTTTTTGAATTCCCTTTTGATTTCTTCTTTGACCCACTGGTTGTTCAATTTAATTTCCACATATTTGTGAATTTTCTGAAATTCCTTGTTATTGTTTCTAGTTTTGTGCCATTGTTATTGGAAAAGATACTTGAAATAATTT
The DNA here is from genome assembly GCF_028885655.2 of Pongo abelii. Taxonomy (NCBI): domain Eukaryota; kingdom Metazoa; phylum Chordata; class Mammalia; order Primates; family Hominidae; genus Pongo; species Pongo abelii. Next base: position 146,134,436 of record NC_071992.2, on the reverse strand, counting down.
TTGTCTTCTTAAATTTGTTAAGACTTGTTTTGTGGCCTAACATATGATCTATCTTGGAATGGAGTTCCCAGGGGAACTCCATTCATGTTGTGATGGCACTTGGGGGAGGGGTGATGCTGCCAAAGTAAAACTCTTACTCTTACCCTTCTAATGAAGAGTGAAACACCAAGCTTGGTGTTTTCAGGATAAGGGGCAAGGTCAGTGAGTTGGAAGCTTAGACAACCAAGATAAAGGAGATATAACATGAAGCTTGGAAGATAAGTAGATGTCACATAACATAGCATCTAAGGACATGGTAAGAAGACAGCAATGACAAAACCTAATATTGTGTGCACAGTAACCTTCTCTACTGAAAAGCCAATAAAGAATCCCTCAATATTCCACATGACTGTTATCTAGGACACTGACTCCATGGGTGCCTTGAGTAGAATCAAGGTTGAGCCTCAGAAAGAACTGAAATAGAAATGAAATCTACCTTCAGTACTTCCAACCATTCATATATCCCTGGAAACTACGTTATCAAGTCAGCCCTACCAATCCACCCACCAAGGACAGTAAATCCGTAATGGTCGTGAAATCATCCAGAGTCTTCCCTGCTTCATTCCACTTTATCTGTCTGCTCCCCAGCCCACCCTGACTGTGCTAATGGACACGTTCGGTGTGAATACCCAGCTTTGACAACAGGACCTCCTAAAGACTGTTCTCAATCATCTGGACCTGTCTGCTTCTATCCCTTTTTTTTCTGAGAGACCCTAGTGCTAAAATTCTATAAATGACCCCTTAACAGGACCAGTATAATTTAGTAAAATGCAGATGCCTTTAACAATATGGTACATATACTTTCACACCCGAACCACCATCAATGGGATCTCCTCTATCCTGTATTTCAGATAAAACATTCTGCTGCCCTACCACCCACTGGGGACTCACCTGTCAGGGTCCAAAGGCATTGCACCCCTCCCAAGTCTTGAGGAGAAGGGCACCCAGAGTAACCTGAAAAGGCATCACTTTCCCACTCTGACTCTCGTCCTCCTTCCTTAAATCCCCAGGAAACTGTTGGATCCAGAGCCATCATTTCTGAAGGAGTGCCGGAGGAGAGGGGACAACCTGTATGTGGTGACAGAGGCTGTTGAACTGATCAACAATACTGTGCTGTACGATAGCAGTAGTGTGAATATTTTAGGGAAAATTTCTCTTTGGATTACCTATGGCAAGGTATAAAGTTGTCCTGCAGTGGGATTGAAATTCAAAAAATACAGCCAGTCCTGGCAGCCAAGCTTCATTTCCTAGGGGGCTCTGGACTCTATTTCCAGGGATTACAAGGGATGGACTCATTATTTCCCACTTCTTACATGTCAATGTATCCTGACTTCTGATCTGAGAGTATATTCTAATATCCTCCGTTACACTGTTTTACTATACGGGGTCATACAGTATTGACAAAATCAGAAATATATTTAATTATTTAGTATTGTGTTTTGCTTTGGGTAAATGATAAGCTCTGCAGAATTCAAATGAGTGGCCACTGTATTATATACAGTCTAGTTTTATGGCTGGAAGAAATGAGGGACCACTAACACCAAACCCCGGTTGTTAAAGTACTTTAAACTCTAAAATAACCTGATAAGAAATATTTCAAGGAGTGAGATCAGAGTATCTTCAAGCACATGTGACTTACATAATTCACTCACAATAACCAAGTATAATATTTTTTAATATAAATAAATTCATTTATCAACTATTCAGATTAAGTATGGGTCAAGGGCTTATAAAGTTCATATGTGTTATAATGTGCTTTTGCACTATGTCTGTGTAATTTGTCCTTACTTAAGAGCTTTAGAAACTAAAGAAGAAACCTGATATGTGTACTAAGTTTCCCAATGCCAATGAGTTACTGCTAAAGAGTGGACAAATGGTAACAGACCCTGGAAAGCAGGAATAGTGGACCCCCACCTGCAGCAGGGAAGAAAGTCTAGAAACAAGAACCCCCAAAATGTTCAGGAATCGGAGGCACTAGCTACCTCTGAAGATAGGGTGTAGGTGGGACTGAAAGTAAGAATATCAATTGGAAATCTTTTAAACTTTTAAAAAAATGTTTGTGGGTATATAGTAGATGTATACATTCATGGGGTATATGAGATATTTTGATACAGGCATACAATGTGTGATAATCACTTCAGGGGGTTTTTATAAGGAACACTCAGAGCCCAAATCCCTTCCCACCTCTGCATAGCCAGGCACCTACCCTCACCCACTCTGGCAGAAGACCTTCTGGAAAACTTATTTCCTGTGGGTTCTAGATTTAGGGAGACTAGTTACAGTGAAGGGTGGGAGTGAGAAGCCATAATGGAAAAGGAAAATAAGTGCAAGTCCTCATTGAGAGTGGGGACATTGAGCCCCTTTCCCCATTCAGCTCCAGGCATCACATCTCTACCCTTTTTACCCCTACAACACACAGCCTAGGCGGGAGATTGAAGAATTATTTCCTAAGAAAATTAACCAGTACAAAAGAAATAACTGAAAAAACCCCAACAACTGGAGACTCCAAAGAGATAGTTTAATCCCTGCCTGGTTGCCCCAAAGTGAAACATCTACTCAACATGTCCTGCCTATGCACATTTAACAGCTTTCATGCTTCACTCGTTAGCAAAACAGAAAAAAAATCACAGACACTTGAGGAAAGCCTAAAACCCAAAACAAAAACACTTTGAAATTAGGAAATTAGAGGAAACAAAAACAACATAGGAAGGTAAGAAATACTTGATCCTCTTTAAGAGATATATTTTATTTTCATGAAAGAATAATGCTTTGCAAAAAGGGTATTTATAGCTCTTAGAAATTAAAAATAGAGTAGTAGAAATTTATTATTCTTTTTCTTAAATAGAAGAGTCAAAAAGCAAAATCGAAGAAATTTCCAGGAAAAAGTAAGCAAAAAGACAGGAGAATATTCATTAAAAAAATTTGGAGGCTAGGCACAGTGGCTCATGCCTGTAATCCTAGCACTTTGGGAGGCTCATGCAGGTGGATTGCTTGAGCTCAGGAGTTCAAAACCAGCCTGGGCAACATAGTGAGACGTTGTCTCTACAAAATATAAACAAAAAATTAGCCAGGTGTGGTGGTGCATGCCTGTAGTTCCAGCTACTTGGGAGGCTGAGGTGGGAGAATTGCTTGAGGCTGGGAAGTTGCGGCTGTTGTGAGCCATGATTGTGCCACTGCATTCCAGCCTGGGCGACAGAATGAGACACTGTCTCAATTAAAACAAAACAAAACTTGAGGATCAGTCAAGGAGATTTAACTACTCGTAAATAATACGAGTTCCAGAAGGGGAGAACAAAGACATAATGCAATGTGGAAAATCTTTCAGGATGAAATACAAGGAAGGTTCTGAGACCCAAAGAATGTGTTTCCAGAATGAAAGTGTCCACTGAAGGCATTGTTTCTTGAGTCAACATAGATCCACCCCATAAAACATAACTGTGAATTTTCAGAACACTTACCTCAAAAAGACAACCATAAGTATTTCTAAAAGGGAAATAAAGTCATATTCCAGAGAATTCCAGCCAAGAATTCTATGGCCAGTCAAAATATCAATCAAGTATGAGAGGTACAATAAAAATGTCTTTAGATGTACAAGGTCTCAAAAAAATGTGTCCCCCATGTCCTCTGGAGAGAATGATTAAAGAGACAGAGAAGGCACAGGGACATCACATTAACTGATAAAGGAAAGATCGGGAGTGGGGAAAAGCGGTTTTCCCCAAGTATAAACAGTGAATATTCACTTAAACATTGGGATGTTAATATTTTAGGAAGATGGGAGAAGGGAAATAAGGAATGAGGAAAGAGAAGGAAAACAAATTCAACGTAATCAAAAAGAGAGAATAAATAGTTAATTCTGGAAAGAAAGAAAAACATTGCAGTATCAACAGGAAATTGAGAAATGGGAAGATGAGCACAGGATGAAATAAGGAAGGAAGAGCAGTGATTGGAAATCAGAAGTCAGCAGTAGGGAGGATGAGAGCAGGGAATGCTGGTGTTTTTCCTAATGAGCTTTCTAGAGCCATCTGACCTTTAAAATTACATACATTTAATACCATATTGTCTGGTTTCTCTCCCCAGGGTCAAGGCCAAGGAGAGAGTCTCAGAGTGAAGAAGAAGGCACTGACTCTGCAGAAAGGCATGGTGTTGGCTTATAAGAGAAAGCAGCTGGTTATCAAGGAGAAAGGTGGGAGTAAGCAGAGCTCAGCAAGGCAGATGGCAGTGGAGGGGGGTGTCTGCTTCTCCTAAGAGAGAAATGAGAGGAAAATAACCATAGTATGCAACCTTTGCTGCTCTGCCTATCCAAGAAGAAGCATGCATGTTTCTTACTGTCCAGGGCACACACCCTTCTCAACACATGGAGGCACCTCCAAGCATGGCCTGGCTGAAATGCTGCTATTGACAGATACAGAGACAGTCTCGTACATGGAAAATAATCCAACTTGTTCATCTTGGAGTGTTGTTAGCACTGGGCAAATTCCAACCCTAATCCTAACCATCCTTATTCATTTAAGTACCCTCAGCAACTCATCAGCCACAGAGGCTTACCCAAGGTTACCCATAACCCCACATTAAGGTCCTATGAGGTAACAACATCACAATCACAAACAAAACTGCAGACACGATGCCCTAAGAACATAAGCCCGAATTTTATCTACACCTTTCCCTCCTTCATCAGCCTCAAAATGCACAATTCCTGACCACACACACTTTGGGTTCAGACTCTATGTGGGCAGAAGCATCTGCGTCAGTTGCATACCTGGGTGTGACGGTGAGTGCTGGGAACACAACCGGCTCTCAGAGTCCTTGTTCTCTCCCTTCCCAAATGCTGAGTCCCAGCTAGAGCTCATTCTAACAGAGATCGAGCTCAGCTCCTCCTTCTCGCACACTCACTCTCACACTCTACTGCCTATAGTATCCTCACTGCAACATGGTCAAGGGAGTGTCCTGATGTCAGTTACCTCCCATCAGTGGCCATAGACAGAATGAGGCTGAACTCTCTCCGATCTTTCAGTTAGAGGACTCTGGCTTCTGGAAAGACTGACTATATCCAAAGCAGCTCTCTAATGAGGAGAAGGGGTGAGAATGGGATTCCCACTCTCAGGAGAGGTCAGAGACTCCTGCTGAGGGCACCAGGAGATGGTGGCACTATCAAAGGTCATAGTGAATGATAAGATGATTTTAACATAGAAGGAAAAGAAAAGGAGCTCTAGTTTCAAAATATCATCATCATCAACAACAAACGAAAAATGATGTGGTCAGATAAAAGAAGACCCTACAGAACATGATGTGGTAGTATCCAGATAGAATCAGGTCAGTATTCATTGGTGACTGAAGCCAGGTGGATTCATTGGAGAATAAACTACAGTGGTTGAAGTGTGAATGCAAAGAGGGGACGTGAGGACCCAGTGTGTAGCTGATTCTTAAAGGAAGTTGGCTGTGAGGGGACAATAGGTGGGAGGAGGTGATAACTAAAGGAGGACACTTAGCTTTGGGAAGGGGGTTTATGAGATGGTGAAGACTTGAGCCTGTTGTCAAGCTAGGGGAAAGATCCTGATGAACTGGAGAGGGTGAAGATGAATTGGTGTCAGTTACATTGCTGGACATGTATCTCCATTCCTTGCATCAGCTAGGGAGAGAAGATCTCATTTCCATTTTACAGATGAGGCGTCTGACATAGAGGAGCACCACTCTCCCCACTAGTAGTCAGAATGTGACTTGCAGTCACTGCTGTGAGGTTAGCTTTTCCTCTAACTTCATTCAGTTCACACTTTTCAACCCTTATACAACCTTTTTGTCTTCTTCATAGGCTCTTTCCCCTGTTGAACCCTTACACTCTAGTGTTAGGTGAATTTCAGGCCTCAGCATATTTCTCTACATGGAATGTGAAATCCTCCAAGAAGATGCCAAATTGAGAGTGGTAAGTAAGGCAGATCAGTAAGAAAAGGGCAGCAAGAGGCAATCCTACCTAGTGAAGGTCAAAGGGAGCTGAGTTCCTTTACTCTATCAAGGTAATTTCCAAATGTTGGATGGCAAAATGATTACATAAATTGCTTATTTAAATGCAGGTTCCAGGGCACCCTTCAAAGTGATTCAGAAGGCACAGAGTGAGGCCAGTGGTCATATTTAACAGGCATCCCGGTGGTTTTGATACAAGGGGTTCCCTGGTCCAGGTTCAGGCTATGGGAAAGACTCAGGCAGGAATAACCTCAACTCTCCTAATGGAAGTTCTTCTTTTCCATTCAGCCATTCTCATCTCGGATGATGATGAACAGAGAACCTTTCAAGATGGTGAGTTCCAAAGCCTGGTCTTTTTATTTTTTTATTTTTGTGAGTACATAGGAGGTATATATATTTATAAGGTACATGAGATGTTTTGATACAGGCATGCAATGTGTAATAATCACATAATGGAAAATGGAGTATTCATCTCCTCAAGCATTTATCCTTCATGTTATAAGCAGTCCAGTTATACTCTTTTAGTTTTTTAAAAATGTACAATTAAATTATTTTGACTGTAGTCACCCTGTTGTGCTATCAAATGCTAGGTATTATTCATTCTTTCTAGCTTTTTAAAATGTGCCCATTAACCATCCCTACCTCTCCCCCAGGCCCCCCACCACCTTTCCCAGTCTCAGGTAGCATCCTTCTATCTCTATGTGTTCAACTGTTTTGATTTTTACATCCCACAAGTAAGTGAAAACATAAGATGTTTGTCTTTCTATTCCTGACTTATTTCACTTAACATAATGAACTCCAGTTTCATTCATGTTTTTGCAAATAATAGAATCTCGTTCCATTTTTTTTTAACGGGTAAATAGTATACCATTGTGTAGATGTATGATATTTTCTTTATACATTCATCTGTTGATGGACAGTTGGTTTGCTTCCAAATCTTGACTATTGTGAACAGTGTTGCAATGTTTGTTCTTAAATCTCTCTTTGATATACTGATTGCCTGCCTTTTGGTGTATATACCCAGTAGTGAGATTGCTGGATCATATGGTAACTCTAGTTTTCATTTTTTGAGGAAGGTCCAAACTGTTCTCCAGAGTAGTTGTACTAATTTACATTCCCATCAACAGCATACGAAAGTCTCCTTTTGTCTGCATCCTCCCCAGCATGTGTTATTGCCTGTCTTGGATATAAGCCATTTTAACAGGGGTGAGATGATACCTCATTGTAATTTTGATTTGCGTTTCTCAGATGATCAGTGATGTTGAGCACATTTTCGTATGTCTGTTTGCTATTTGTATGTCTTCTTTTGAGAAATGTCTACTCACATCTTTTGCCCATTTTCAATCAGATTATTAGATTTATTTCTATAGAGTCGTTTGAGCTTCTTAAATATTCTGGTTATTAATCCCTTCTCAGATGGGTAGTTTGCAAATATCTTCTCTGATTCTGTGGGTTGTGTCTTCACTTTGTTGTTTGTTTCCTTTGCTGTGAAGAAGCTTTTTAACTTGATGCGATCCCATTTGTCTATTTTTGCTTAGTTGCCAGTGCTTGTGGAGTATTTACTCAAGAAATCTTTGCCCAGACCATTGTCCTGAAAAGTTTCCTTAATGTTTTATTTTAGTAGTTTCATAGTTTGAGGACTTAGATTTAAGTCTTTAAATGATTTTGATTTGATTTTTGTATATGGTAAGAGATAGGGGTCTAGTTTCATTCTCCTGGATATGGATATCCAGTTTTCCCAGTACCATTTATTGAAGAGACTGTCCTTTCTCCATTGTATGTGCTTGGCACCTTTGTCAAAGATGGTTCACTGTAGGTACATAGATTTGTTTCTAGGTTCTCCATTTTGTTCCATTGGTTATGTGTCTGTTTTTATGGCAGTACTATGTTGTTTTGGTTACTATAGCTCTGCAGTTTAATTTGAAGTCAGGTAATGTGATTCTTCTGGTTTTGTTCTTTTTGCTCAGGATAGCTTTGGCTATTCTGGGTCTTTTGTGCTTCCATATGAATTTTAGAATTTTTTTTTTCTTACTGTGAAGAATGTCATTGGTGTTTTGATAGGGATTGCATTGAATCTGTAGATTGCTTTGGGGAGTATGGACATTTTAACAATTTTAATTATTCCAATCCATGAACATGGAATATCTTTTCACTTCTTTGGTGTCTTCTTCAATTTCTTTCATCAATTTTTTATAGTTTTTATTGTAGAGACCTTTCACTTCTTTGGTTAAGTTAATTCCTAGGTGTTTTATTTTATCCCTATTGTCAATGAGATTAATTTTTAAATTTCTATTTTAGAGTGTCCACTGTTGGCGTATAGAAATGCTACTGATTTTTGTATGTTGAATTTATATTCCTCAGCTTTACTGAATTTGTTTATCAGTTCTAATAGTTTTTTTAGTGGAGCCTATAGGTTTTTCCAAATATAAGATCGTATCATCTGCGAAAAAGGATGATTTGACTTCTTCCTTTCCAATTTGGATGCCCTTTAGTTCTTTCTCTTGTCTGATTGCTCTAGCTAAGACTTCCAGCACTATGCTAAATAGGAATAGTGAATGTGGACCTCTTTGTCATGTTCCAGATCTAAGATGAAAGGCTTTCAATTTTTCCCCACTCAGTATGAAACTAGCTGTGGCTTTGTCATATATGGCTTTTATCATGTTGAGGTATCTTTCTTCTATGCCTGGTTTTTAAAGGGTTTTTATCATGAAGGGATATTTAACTTTATGAAATACCTTTTTAGCATCAATTGAAATGATCATATGGTTTTTGTCCTTCATTCTGTTGATATAATGTATCACATTGATTGATTTGTGTATGTTGCATCCCTGGGATAAATCTTACTTGCTCATAATGAATTCTTTTCTTTTCTTTTTTTGAGACAAGGGTTTTACTTTGTTGCTCAGGCTGTAGTGGTAGTGGCGTGAACATGGCTCACTGCAACCTCTGCCTCACATACTCAAATGATCCTCCCACCTCAGCCCCCAAGTAGCTAGGACTACAGGCATGTGTCACCATGCCTGGCTAATTTTCATATTTTTTTTGTAGAGACATGGTCTCACCATGTTGCCCAGGCTGGTCACAAACTCCTGAGCTCAAGTAATCTAGCCACCTTGGCCTCCCAAAGTGCTGGGATTACAGGTGTGAGTCATGACACCTGGCTGTAAATGACCTTGTTAATGTTTCATTGAATTCAGTTTGCTAGTATTTTATTGAAGATTTTTGCATCAATATTTATCAGAGATATTGCCTATAGGGTTTTTTTTCTTTTTTTTTGATGTATCTTAATTTAGTTTTGGTATCTGGGTAATACTGGCCTCATAGAATGAGTTTTGAAGTATTCTCTCTTCTATTTTTTGGAATAGTTTGAGTAGGACTAGTATTCATATTTTGCTTTAAGTGTTTGGTAGAATTCAGCAGTGAATCCATCAGGTCCTGGGCTTTTCTTTACTGGGAGACTTTTTATTATGGCTTCTATCTCATTACTCATTACTGATCTGTTCAGGTTTTAAATTTCTTCATGGTTTAATCTTGGTAGGTTCTCTATGTCTAGGAATGTATCATTTTTCTCTAGATTTTCCAATTTATTGGCATATGGTTGTTCATAGTAGCCACTAATGATCCTTTAAATTTCTGCTATATCAGTTGTAATGTCTCCGTTTTCATCTCTGGTTTTATTTATTTGCGTCCTCTCCATTTTTTTTTTATTGTTCTGGCTAAAGTTTTGTCAGTTTTGTATATCTTTTCAAAAAGCTAACTTTTTGTTTCATTAATCTTTTTGTTTCATTGATCTTTTGTATTGTTTTCTTCACTTTAATTTCATTTATTTCTACTCTGATCTTTATTATTTCTTTTTTTCTAATTGTGGGTTTGGTTTGATCTTGCTTTTCTATTTCTTTAAGAAGCATCATTAGGTAGTTTTTTATGAAGTTTTTCTTCTTTTTTGATGTAGGCACTTATAGCTATAAATATGCATCCTTGTACTGCTTTGCTTTGTCCCACAGCTTTTGGTATGTTGTGTTTCCATTCTCATTTGTTTCAAGAAATGTTTCAATTTCCTTATTAATGTTTTCCTTGACCCACTGGTCATTCAGGAGCATATTGTTTAATTTCCCTGTATTTGTATTGTTTCCAAAATTCCTCTTATTGTTGATTTCTAGTTTTATTCCATTGTGGTCAGAGAAGATGGCTGATATTATTTCAATATTTTGGAATGTTTTAACGCTTATTTTATAACCTAACATATGGTGTATCATTGAGAATGATCCATGTGCTAAGGAGAAAAAAATGTGTATTCTGCAGCCTTTAGATGAAATGTTCTGTAAGTATCTATTAGGTCTATTTGCTCTATGGTGCAGAATAAGTCTCATGCTTCTTTCTTGAGTTTCTTTCTGCGAGATCTGTTCAGTGTTGAAAGTAGGGTGTTGAGGTCTCCACCTATTACTGTCTCTTTAGCTCTAATAATCTCTCTTTATCTCTCTCTCTCTTTAGCTCTAATAATATCTCTCTCTTTAGCTCTAATAATATTTGCTTTATATATCTGGGTACTCCAGTGTTGAGTGCATATATATTTACCATCATTATATCCTGTTGTTAGATTGACCCCCTTATCTTTATATAATAACCTTTTTTGTCTCTCCTTACAGTTTTTGTCTTGAAATCTATTTTGTCTGATGTAAGTATAGCTATTTCTGCTTTTTTTTTTTTTGGTTTCTATTAGCATGGAATATCTTTTTCCATCCCTTTATTTTCAATCTATGTGTATCTTTATAGGTGAAGTGTGTTTCTTGTAGGTAACAGATCATGGAATCTTTTTTTTTTTAATCCATTCAGCCAGTCTTCATCTTTTGATTGATGAGTTTAGCCCATTTACAATTAATGTTATTGTTGATAAATAGGGATTTAATCCTGCCATTTTGTTATTGTTTTCTGGCCGTCCTTCTTTTCTTCCTTTTTGCCTTCCTTTTAGTGAAGGTGATTTTCTCTGATGGTGTTTTTTTTTTGCTTTTTGTTTTCTGTATCCATTGTAAGTTTTTTGATTTGAAGTTACTGTAAGACTTGCAAATACTGTCTCATAACCCATTATTTTAAACTGATGAGAACTTAACATTGATTGCATAAACAAATGAACTAATAAGCAAAAAGAAACCTAATAAAGTAAAAACTCTACACTTTACCTTCCCACTTTCTAACTTCTTGTTGTTTGTCGTTATGTCTTATTGTACCATATCTTGAAAAGTTGTTGTAGTTATTTTTGATTGATTCATCATTTAGTCTTTCTGCTTAAGAGTAGTTTACATGCCATAATTATAGTGTTATAATGTTTATGTTTTTCCATGTGCTTCCTATTACCAGTGAGTTTTGTATCTTTAGATGATTTCTTCTTGCTCATTAATGTCCTTTTCTTTCAGACTGAAGAACTCCCTTTAATATTTCTTATAAGACAGGTCTGGTGTTGATGAAATTACTCAGCTTTTGTTTGTCTGGAGATGTCTTTATTTCTCCTTCATCCTTGGAGGATATTTTTGCCAGTTATACTCTTCTAGGATAAAAGGTTTTTTTCTTCAGCAATTTAAATATGTCATGCCATTCTCTCCTGGCCTGTAAGGGTTCCAGTGAAAAGTCTGCTGCCAGACATATTGCAACTCCATTGTATGCTATTTGTTTCTTTTTCCTTGCCGCTTTAAGATCCTTTCTTTATCCTTGATCTTTGAGAGTTTGATTATGAGACACCTTGAGGTAGTCTGCTTTGGGTTAAATCTGCGTGGTGTTCTATAACTTACTTGTACTTGAATGTTGATATCTTTCTATAGGTTTGGGAAATTCTTTAATATTATTCCTTTGGATAAACTTTCTTACCCTATCTCTTTCTCTGTGTCCTCTTTAAGGTCAACAACTTTTAGATTTGTCTTTCTGAGGCAATTTTCTAGATCATATGTGTGTGCTTCATTGTTTTTTATTCTTTTTTGTTTTGGTTCCTCTGACTGTATATTTTCAAATAGGCTGTCTTCAAGCTCACTAATACTTCTTTATGCTTGATCGAGTCTATTATTAAGTGACTCTCAGGCATTCTTCAGTATGTCAATTGCATTTTTCAACTCCAGAATTTCGGCTTAATTCTTTTTAATTATTTCAATGTCTTTTTAAAATGTACCTGATAGAATTCTGAATTTCTTCTCAAGTTATCTTGAATTCCTTTGAGTTTCTTCAAAATACTATTCTGAATTCTTTATCTGAAAGGTCACATGTCTCTTTTTCTTCCAGGATTTATCCCTGGTGCCTTGTTTAGTTCATTGGTGAGGTCATGTTTTCCTGGATGATCCTGATTCTTGTAGATGTTTTTTTGGTATCTAGGCATTGATGAGTTAGGTATTTATTGTAGTCTTCTCAGTCTGGGCTTGTTTGTGCCTGTCCTTGAGAAGGCTTTCCAGGTATTCAAAGGGACTTGGTCTTCCTGTTTGTTATCTCTGTGGTTGTTGCAGACTCATAGAGGTTCTGCTTTGGTGGTCTTGCATAAGATCCAGAAAAATTACCTGGATTTCCAGGCAGAGACTCTTGTTTTTTCCCCTTACTTTCTACCAAACAAATGGGGTCTCTCTCTCTCTCTGTACTGAGCCACCTGAAATTGGGAGTGTGGTGATGCAAGCACCCCTGTGGCCACCACCACTGGCACTGCACTGGGTTAGACCTGAAGCCAGCACAGCACTGGGTCTCACCCAAGGCCTGCTGTAACCACTACTTGGCTACTACCTGTGTTCACTGAAGGCCCTAGGGCTCTACAATCAGCAGGTGACAAAGCCAGTGAGGTTTTTTCACTTCCCTTCAGAGCAGTGAGTTTTCCTAGGGCCTGGGTGGGTACAGAGATGCTGTTTGGGAGCTAGGGATTGAAGTAAAATATCTTATAAATTTACCTTATGTTCTACTCTACTGCTGCTAAGCTGTCACTCAAATCACAAGACAAAGTTTTTCCCACTCTTCCCTCCCCTTTTCACAAGTAGAGGAGCTCTCTCTGTGGCCACTATTACCACTGGCCCATGAGGGGTTCTGCCAGGCCACTGCATATGTTTGCTGACAGCCCAAGGGCCCATCAGTCAGCTTGTGGTAAATGGTGTCTGGCCTGGGTCTCACCCTTTAGGAAAGTGGGCTCTCCTCTGGCCCAGGGCAGGTCCAGAACTGCTGTTGAAGACCCTAGGCCTGGTCATGAGGGCCCCAAGAGCCTGCTTGGTGCACTACGCCACTGTGGCTGAACTGGTACCTAAGATGCAAGGCAAAGCCTCCTCTTTACCTTTCCCTCTGCTTTTCTCAAACAGAAGGAGTCTTTCACCATAGCCACCACAGCTGGGAATATGCTGAGTCACACCTTTAGTTAGCACATCTCAGAGCCCAAGGCCCACTACATACCATCTGGGTACTGCTGCTGGTTATTTAGGGCCCAATGGTTCTTTATTCAGCAGATGATGAATTCTGCCAGGACTGTGTTCTTTCTTCCCTTCAAGGCAGTAGGTCCCCTTTTCACCCAGGGGTGTCTAGAGATGTTGTCCAGGAGCTAGGGCTTGGAATGGGGGCCTCACAACTCTACCCAGTCTCCTATCCTACTGTGGCTGAGATGGTATCCACGATGCGGGACAGAATCCTCTGTACTCTTCACTCTCTTCCACTTAAACAAAGGGAATGAGACACTTTCATTTCTGTGAGCTGCACTGCCTGAGATTGGGGGTGGGGTAGCGCAAGCATCTTTTTTTAGTCACCCCAGCTGGTGTCTCTTTAGGTCACATGTCACTCTAGTCCTCTGGCTCTGAGCCTAGCTCAGCATTAGAAATTGCCTAAACATTGCAGTCCTTCTGTCCTAGACTGACCTTTAAGTTTACCTAGGACTCCAGAGCTCTTTGGCTGGCATTTGCGAGGCTTGCCAAGAAACTTGAGTTCTGAAAGAAGGAATGGGCAATTCCTCTTTGAGTGGGTCTTGTTCAAATGCTCCCTTCATGCACTGGCACTGATTGAGCCCAGCCTGGCTCTGCTCTCTGCTATGACAAGGCAGTACTGAGTTCAACGTAAAGTTACCCAGTCACTCTGCTCTCCCTCTCTCCCAAGAGTACGAAATTTCCCAGATGGTAGGCTACTGTGCTGCGAGGAGTGAGGAGTGGCTACCATCATTTCCTACCATCTCTCCAACCCTCTTCAATGCCTCGTCCAATGATATGAAGTTAAAACCAGGTACTGTGATTGCTCACCTGATTTTTGCTTCTATGATGGTGCTTTGCTTTGTGCAGATAGTTGTTAAAATTTGGTGTTTGTGTGGGTGTATGAACCATGTAGGCTTCTGTTGCACCATCTTGCTCATCCTCCTCTGGCAGTTTTTTTTGGCCTAGAATTTAGGCAGTGCTGATCCCTGACCCCCTTTGGATTCCCACAAGAGCCCTGCTTGGGCTTAGCCCACACAGACCCACAGAGAACGTTCCCCTGGTCAGGCTCCTCCATTTCCTGCAACTGTCCCCTTCCTCTGACCCAGCCACTGTCCCCTGGGGCCACAGGGAAATCAGGCTTTCTCCTTTGAACATTGGGATAGGTGTGAGTCTACTGGGGAAAGAGGCTGCCTGGGGATCCATCTCTCTGGGGAAGTTTTTCAACTGAACTGATGGTACATGTGAGAAATAAGGGGAGGATAGAGGAGTTAGAGGTGAGACCAAGAGGGAAAGAAGTAGAAGAGGAAAAGTAGGGGTAGATTAATGTTTGGTGAGTAAATACTTTTCTTTCTCTTTCCAGAGCTATTTCTGACACAGAAATTTTTGAGTGGGCATTTGCCAAGTGAGTGGAATCTGGCCCTCCCCTTCTAGGACAATCTGCACAACAAAAAACCACTGATCACCTTTGGTGCTATTCCCCAAGGTCTTGGGGTCTGCCCTCTTGGGAAAAGGGCAGGAACAGATAGAGAAGAGGGGTTCAGGGAAAGAAGGGCAGAAGGTTGGAGAAATCTAGTCTTTGAGCCTCTTTGGTGAGGAATTTCATTTCTCTTTTTAGAATACGAACAAGTTCGCATCCTCCCAGTAGGTGAGTGTGAGTTTGCTGGAGGTGGGGGTGGGGATCCCATCCTGCACACATGGGGTAAGTAGGGCAGATTGCCCCTGCCTTGCCTTTGCCACCACTGCCCTAGGGCCTGGCCCTTGGTCATATGGAATGGGAAGGGTCCAGAAAGGCTGAGAACATGGAGGGATGAATGGGGATGGAGGCAGGAAGTTAAGTAAGAGGGAGGAGGTGGTAGGACAGCAGAACCCTCCAAAACATCTGAAAAGCAAATTTGTGGGGGTGAGGAAGTAAGATGATGACTTGATTCTCCTTCTAGGAAGAATAGAGGAACGCTTCTGGCAAAGTAAGTATTTATTAAGGGGGAACCTGGGGCTTCTGGGTGGGAGCTGCAAGTCTGAGCACCTAAGTTGGTGGTTTCTATGCAAGTCAGAAACTGAGGTCCACTTCCAAATTTGCACTTTGCTCATGAAACAAACAAACATTTATTGAGGACTTATTGGACGACAAGAATTATTCTGAACCTGAAAGTTATGGCTGTGAACCAAGCAGACAAATTCTTGCCTCTTTGGAGCTTCCAATCCAGTGATCTCGCATCCCAAGCAGATCACCCTGAGGGCGCCAGATGTCTCCTGGGAGAGACAGAGGGCCCCCAACATCCACCCCTTAATTCTTCATAAACATTGAGGATACTGGCAAAATTGCATGACAATAAGGGTAGCTTATATGTGCCAAGTGCCTTATGTACATAAACTCTCTCTCTCTCTTGTTTTTTTGAGATGGGGTCTCACTATGTTGACCAGGCTGGTCTTGAATTCCTGGCCTGAAGCAATCCCCCCATGTCAGCCTCCCGAAGTGCTGGGATTACAGGTGTGAGCAATCATGCTTGGCCTACATAAACTCTTTTACTCCTCATAACATCCCATTTAACCAATATGGAAACTGATTCCAGAGCACCTAAGTTTTTTGCCTCTAAAGCCCAATGCTAGATTTTACAGTATTCCTGACATGTCCTAGAAATGACCACTTTGTCATTCTCTTCCATTTGTAATGATGTCTTTTCAGAATCTCGATCTCTGCTCCCAGTACCCTATTTCCTCTTTTCAGAACACTGGATTGTCCATCTTTTTAGCTTCTTATGACAGCTCTATCCACAAAACTCAAGCATGCCATTAGCAGAGACAATTTTGGTTAGCAGCTGAAAGGGATAGAGGAGTTTGGTTCATATTCGTGCAAACAGGCTGTCATTCCAAGGATGTCCTAATCAAAGACTTGTCCCCACTTTCTGGTCGGCGTTGATGCCTGAGAGCAGATTTCAAGCATCTACAAGAGGAGGTTTTCCAGAAAATAAAGACACTGGCTCAGCTCTCAAAGGATGTTCAGGATGTCGTGTTCTATAGTATCCTGGCCATGCTCAGAGACAGAGGGGCTCTACAGGACCTGATGAACATGGTGAGGGGCTCCACAGCTGCATAGGTCTGGTAAAAGCTGTAAATGGGATTGGTTAGGAGATATGACTCCCAAGTTACATGGAGGAGGAAGAATAAGCAAGATGCCAGGGGAATGAGAAAGACTGGGGACTCTGGCACCAGGCACAATGGGCCAAGAAGTGCTGCCCCCACTACTGAGGCTGCTTGGAATCCCCTGGGGGAGGTAGAGAGCCCTCACCCCTACCCCTTGGTTATCACCAGTAGACACACACAAATTATATAACGTTACTGTTATTAGTATTATTATTAACAATAATACCTGTCTTGTATAGCTGGAATTGGACAGCTCAGGTCATTTGGATGGCCCTGGTGGTGCCATCCTAAAGAAACTTCAACAGGATTCAAACCATGCATGGTTTAACGCAAAGGACCCCATTCTTTATCTCCTTGAAGCCATAATGGGTAAGAGTAATTTAAGGGAAGAATGGGAGAATCATAAGGTTGGTCCCCAGGGCCCCCAAAAAACTGTGTTAGATGCCATGTCTCCAAAGCCCTTTGAATGCCATGATCTTTTGTCCTTATATCACAGCTCTCTCCAAGGTCAGAGGGCTCACTGTGATAACTTGTCATATGATACAGAATGAGTTTAAGGCCTAGGAAGTCACCAGTTTATGTTCATCCACAGATCATTGGAGGTGGGTGATTCCAGCTTTCAGCCCCTGAATCCCATCCTCTGGTCCCTCTTATTTAGCATCCTGGAGACCATTCTGAAGGGCTTCCCAGGGCAGGGAGCTTGACCTTCAAGTCTAATGCGTTTTATTCCTCTGCCTTGGAGTTATTCTCTCAGGGGATCTCCTGCTTTATGGTGGGAGTAAAAATCTGGATTCTTCACTACTGTCTTTCCCCACATGTCCCCCACCCTCAGTGCTGAGTGACTTCCAACATGATTTGCTGGCCCGTTCCGTGGAGAAGAGGATCCTGCTTCAGCAACAGGAGCTGGTGAGAACTTCCCAGGGGCCAGAAGTTCAGGGAAGAGGGTGAGGGAACCAGAGATAAGAAGAATGATTCTGAGGAAAGAGAGATGATACAGGTTTATGCTGGGAGGGGAGTCCAGATCACAGGGTGGCCACTGGGGAATCCTTAGCTGCAGTGTCCTTCTGGAGACCTGGTCCAGTGGGTATAAGCCTCCCTCAGGAGGGTCTTAGTTTCCATGGCAATCCCTGCAGCATTCCCCAGCAGGTCTAAAATAGCCATATAGGAGCACAGGACTTTGAGGTCTAAGGGGATATAATATTCCTGCTCTAGTCACACTGTTACCATTTGCTAATTACTCCTGCTCTTGTTATACTGTTATGATTTGCTGTTTTTTCTGTTTTTCTCTCTCCAAGTATATGTATATATAAATACATACCTTTACATGCATATACTATATACATACATATGTGCATATACTTTTAGAAATAAAAACACCACTCTTTTACAAGGGGAGTTTTATTTTCACCATTTCGTAGATGTGGAACCAATGCTCCCTAATTTCCTATAACTTGATCTGCAGATCATAGGGTATGACCAGCATGTTACTCCTGGTCCTCTGGATCCCAAAGATCTTGCTCCTTTTATTATCCTGCATGGCCCCTGGATGCTGGGGCAGAAGCCTTCTCTTCCTGATCTTAAAGGCTGGTCTGTAGAACTTGATCATCTTTCTTCTAGGTAAGGAGCATCCTGGAGCCGAACTTCAGATACCCCTGGAGCATTCCCTTCACCCTCAAACCTGAGCTCCTCGCCCCACTCCAGAGTGAGGGTTTGGCCATCACCTATGGCCTGCTGGAGGAGTGTGGCCTTAGGATGGAGCTGGATAACCCCAGGTCAACCTGGGATGTAGAAGCTAAGATGCCCCTGTCTGCCCTCTATGGGACTCTCTCATTGCTGCAGCAGCTGGCTGAGGCCTAAGCCCTCCCTGATGGGCAGTCAGTCCAGAGATGCTGGCCCTTGCCCAGTCTATGCTGTGAGTGTCCTTATGGGTGTGAGAGATAGGGCTGTGCCTCTCTGCATTTCCAGGTGGAGTAGAGACAGTAATGGGTAGAGACTTTAGGAAATGTTTTGGGGTGGTGCAATACTCTATATATTGACAAGAGTTTATATACTGACAAGAGTTTATATATTTGTCAAAACTCCTCAAATAGTATGTTAAAGACGTAAGCATTTCACTATGTATAATTTTTACTTCAAAATAATAAAAACAAATACTGACTCTAGTTAATGGTGTGCATTTTGAATTGTTTTGGGTGAAGTGTACCGATAACGGTAACTTACATTGAAATGCAACAAAAAGTGAGTTGACTTGATGATAGACAGATACGTGACCAAGTAAATGTGATAAAGTATTAGTAATTGGGGAATATGGGTGAAGGATATAGAAGAGGTTTTTTTTTTTCCTTGAAACATTTTGTGAGTCTGAAATTGTTTCACATTAAATGTTAGCCCCCACATGTGTGTGTGTGTGTATGTGCATATTCCTCAATTATTAACATTTTGTCACATTTTCTTGGTCATGTATCTGTCTCATTCTGTGCTCTCTGTGTCATTTGCTAATGTCACCTCGCCTCCTAAGCTGAAACTTGGGAGTCCACCTTGACTCCTCTCTCTCCTTAATCCCCTATCAACACAGTCCAGCTGACTCACCATAGCCCTCCTCTTCTCACCTGGACAGCTGGTCTGGTGCTCCCAGCTGGTTGTCCTGCCACCATCTTGTTCTCTTCAAATTTTCCTTGAATCCTGGAGGCTCATATCACAGCAGGCATGGGGAATAATTTAAAAATGCAACCTTTGTATGTCACTCCTCTGCCTAAAATCCTTTAGAGGCTCCCTGTCATCTAGAATCATCAACCAAGATTTTAAATATGATGTCTCATCAGAATCACCTTGGCCGGCATTTCCACATGATAGTAATCAAGTGACTAATCACCACTTCACTCTAGTGTATTCCAGTAATCCCTATTGCTCACATCGTGTCTTCACTTTTAGACAGTGTTTACTTTTTTTCTGCTAAAAAAGGCAAGAAAATGAGTTCTTCTCCCATCTTGCTCTTCTATCATCTCCTATCTCCAATTATTTTATTATTTGTAAATTGCCAAGGAGTGTAACCGTATTCCTCATGGCTGTTTAGTGTTAATTCTTTATTAATTTTTTTTTTTGAGACAGAGTCTTGCTCTGTCACTCAGGCTGGAATGCAGTGGCACGATCTCGGCTCACTGCAACCTCCGTCTCCCAGGTTCAAGTGATTCTTGTGCCTCATCTTCCTGAATAGCTGGGATTACAGGCATGCACCACCACACTCAGCTAATTTTTGTATTTTTTTTTTGTACAGACAGGGTTTCACCATGTTGGCCAGGATGGTCTTGAACTCCTGGCCTCAAGTGATCTGCCTGCTTCGGCCTCCCAAGTGCTGGGATTACAGGTGTGAGCCACCATTCCCAGTCTGTTTAAATTTATTCATTGGTAAATACCAGTCATTTTATTTTATTCCTTGAATGGCTGTGATCAAATAATTTTTTCAGTAGTGCTTCACTCCCCAAGTCCCTTCATATTTGAGAAACTTTGCCTCTTGCCTTTATTCTTGAAGAACTCCTTGGAGAGAGATTATATTTTTAGGTAACAGGTAACACCTTCTTGCCCTCAGTCTTTTGTAGCCATGCAAAGGTCTCCCATTGACTTATTGATGCTTTGAAGAAGAACAAGGCTAATCAAATTTTCCCAAACTCTTTGCATATACATCTAAATGTATGCCTGAAGAATTCTTTCTTCATCCTTGAAGTTAAGCACTTTAACCAGGCAATACCTGTGTCTCAGTCACTCTATGTCACTTTTCCTGGGAGCTACAGATTCATTTCTTTCCTTTCAGGAAAATTTCCTCTTATAATAATTAAATATCTTTTATATTCTATTTGTTAGGTTCCCTACCTCACAGATACCAATTGTCCTTTAGGATTCTCCATACATTATCTTGTCTAATTCTTGCATCTTTGATTTTTGTTCATCTGCATTCTCTGAGATCACGGCAGCTCTTTCCTCTATGTCTATAACTCAACTTTCAACTATAATTACTTTCCAATTCATCAGTTCAGATACTGTGTTGTGACCTTCAGTTCATTTCCTTAGCTTTACAATCTCTCTTTTCACATATTTCTGTTGTTGTATCTTTGCAGCTTTGAGGTTTTTACCTTATTAAAGTATTTCTCTTAAATTCTTCCATGGAATAAAACAGTTCTTTTTCTTGAGCTATGTTTTCTGCCTGAATTGATTCCTCCACTCTCTTCTTTTCCTGTAGTGTGTTTGTATGGAATCTCTGTCACTTCCCACATTCTCCTCCCCCTATAATGCTTATCCTCAGCATGGGCAGCTCTGTCCAAACTCTATTTGCACAAAGACAATAGGGTAAATAAGTTTTTCTCAACTCTTTTATCAATTAAATGAGATGGTTTCTGTTCCTCTGCAAACTATGGATTGAAACCTGTGTTTTCCAGTGCTTAAGGTCATGGCATGTAGAACGGCAGTAGGGCTCACCTGGGGGTCTGGGCAGTCTTGGATGATTGCCCCGGCCTCTCTCTCACCTTCTACGATTTTAAACATTCTCTGTACCTGAGTTCCCTCACCTCATCAAGGGATTTTGCCCTTTTGGAAATGACTTCTGACACCAACTACCTGAATTCATTCAAGGAACTCAGGTCCTTTTGTCAATCCTTGTACTGATTAGATTGTGGGATCATCATGACAGGTGATCTGAGGTCAGATTTCTTAATTCCATCAAACTAGGGTGAATGAAGCAGACCCTTCATTATTAGAGGAACAGCAGGGGCTCCCGTCCCAAATCCTAAGAGTGCTGCATTAAGAGCTTTTTTTGGCCCATGAACATCTGCTTTATTCACTCCATTTCTTTATAGGCATTTAAAGATTTCCACCCTGCTGGGATGAGATCCCTGACATCCTTTCTCTTTCTTTTTTATTTCACCCTCTTCATTTTTCCCCATTCTCTTAGGAACTACACCAGTCTTCTTCACTGTCCAAGTTTCAGCATAACCTTTCCCTTTGGAAATGGCTTTGAGGCTGGTGGCTATATCTCCGGTGGGCCAGGATATGAACTTGATCCAGGATCAGGATCTGCCCCAACACATCCTTTCCATGATGATCCTGAGTCCTCAGGCTGTAGTCAGGCCAGCCAGAATCTAAGCTTGGCTTGTCTATTTCTTTGATTTTAGCTACCATGGATCACAATAAGCAAAGAATTGTATGTTTTGCTCTTTCTTGTTACTTTGCATTTCCTGATGCATTACAATGAGCCAACTTCCTTAGGAGTTGGATATCTCTTTTCTAAATTCCACTGCTGGCCCAGCTCAGTGGCTCATGTCTGTAATCCCAGCGCTTTGGGAGGCCAAGGCGGGTGAATCACTTGAGGTCAGGAGTTTGAGACCAGCCTGGCCAACGTGGTGAAACTCTCTCTACTAAAACTACAAAAATTAGCCAGAAGTGGTGGTGTGCCCCTGTAGTAGTCCCAGCTACTCTGGAGGCTGAGGTAGGAGAATTGCTTGAACCCGGGACGTGGAGGCTGCAGGGAGCCAAGATCGTGCCACTGTACTCCAGCCTGGGTGACAGAGCCAGACTCCGTCTCAAAAAAAAAAAAAAAAAAAGAAAGAAAAATTCCATTGCTTAAATCTTACCAATTAAGATAAGAGTTAGCAATTAGAAAACAGAGATCCTCAACTTATGTCATAACTGATCACTGCACAGCTGCAATTTTATATCACAGGTCACTAGGGACCAGGTAGCCATTCAGGAATCAATGAGTATTTATCTCTCACCCTTTCATTCTTTCTCTCCCAAAACACATGTTTCAGTGAGTCCAGGTCAGTAGCCAATACCACTTTTGTGAGATCAGAAAAATGACTTCTGACACTAACTACATGGAGTCAGGCTGAATTTCACGGATGCAGGGCACTGCCCTCACCTCAGACACCAGCTGCAAATTTGGGGGTTCCCAGGACATCTTCACTTTTGACCAGCTGGCTACAAACTTGGGGTTTCTCACTATACCTTCAGGTGTAATAATTCACTGACACAACTCACAGAACTCATCGAAAGTGTCATACATGCATTTACATTTTATTATAGCAAAAGGATATAAATCAGAATCAGCAAAAGGTAGAGTTGCATAGGGTGAGGTCTAGGAGGTTCTGATATGTGAAATTTGTTTCTTTAAAAAATATCTTTTATTGCATATATTTAAGATATATGACATGATATTATGGCATGCATATAAATAGTAAAATGGTCACTGTATTAGTCCAGTTTCATGCTGCTGATAAAGACATACCCGAGACTGGGTAATGTATAAAGAAAAAAGAGGCAGGCAAAGAGGGGATGACAACCAAATTAAAACGGAAACCCCTTACAAAACCATCAGATCTCGTGAGACTTATTCACTACCACGAGAGCAGTATGGGAGAAACTGCCCCCGTGATTCAATTATCTCCCACCCAGTACCTCCCAAAACACTTGGGAATTATAGGAGCTACAATTCAAGATAAGATTTGGCTGGGGACACAGCCAAACCATATCAGTTACTATGGTGAAGCAAATGAACATAAATGTGAAACTCTCATGTCCTCAGGGACAGCTCACCCTCTTGGCACATCAAGGTATACAGAATATCATCAATCAAGGAACCTCACCTGAAGCAGGACCCTCAGCATGTTGGTGTACGGAGGAGTGGCATATGTAATTAAGATTTTATATTTCAATTCTGTAGTTTTTACAATGTAAATGATAGGAAGTAAAAGTCCATTTTGGTAAATCTTGTCTGGTGGTGATATGCAGCAAGTACAGCTCTAAGCTATGTTCTCAATGGGCTGCATATCAGATTCCTAAGATTGAGAAAGAAGGGCATGGGATTTTTATGAATATTAGAGAAGGCAAAAGTAAAATAAATGCGTTGTGAATACTGTCAATGGAAAGGAGTGTGACTATTTTGTGTGTCAGTTCTGGGATGCTACTCAGAAGTTACAGGTGTGGCAATCCTGTTAACACAGTTTCTCCTCCTCAGGCACTTCACTTATTCCTGTAAGCCCACAAGGAGTAAATGGAAAGGGAATGGGTTTGGGGCAAGATTTTTTTTGTCCTTTTGCTTTATCTTTAGAATATTGTTGTAAGATTGGATTATATAATATATGCAAGGTGCTTGACAGAAAGGAGGTGTTAAAAACATTAATTCTGCTTGTACAGATGTCCAGACTCCCACAGCCAGGCAGTTCAGAGGTGCTTCCCAGGGTCCTGGCCCTTGGATTTGTCCCTCCTCCTGAAGCTGACGTCTGGCTTCCTTGCTGTCCCATGCTGACATACGTTGATTGAGCCCATTGTTCTCCAGAGAATGGGAAAAAAAGTGAGAATAATAGAAATATCAAGTTAGGGTTCTCCAGAAAGACAGAACCATGTATACATGAGGAGAGTTATTAGAGGAATTGGCTCACATCACACAAGTGTTTCCAAAAGACAAAAATAAACATTGGCTTTGTTGAGCCTGTACTATATGAAGGGGTGTCCTTTGGAGGAAGCTTTGCAGTTCAGGTTCCTTGTTGTCTAAGTACGTGACTGACTTACAGGCATGTTGTTCAGGTGTGGAGAAACTTTCCCAAGGTGAATGGACACAGAAAGGGAAGCACGCATCAGCTGGGAGGGGAAGATGATCTGCTGATTTTCTACTGAATGGAAAAGGATGAGGAAAAGTTAGACATCTATATTGAGTCTAGCTCAGCATAGAACTTATAGTGGGAAAACCAAAGGATGGATTTGAAAAGAATATAGCCAAACTATTTCTTTTTCTAACTGGTGAGGGTTAAAGGTCTAAGGGTTTCTTCTCCTACCAATTTAGGCAGGTGCTAAGGCAAAACTGTCCAATGGAAATATAGTGCAGCCACATATGTAATCATAACTTTCCCAGCAGCTGCATTAAAAAAGTAAACATGAAACCAGTAAAATTAATGCTCATAGTGGCATTATTGTATTATATCTAAAATATTGTTATTTCAACACGAGGGACAAATGGCATAATAGTGTGACAGCACACAAATAAGGGAGCACCTCTGGTATGGGGGTGTCAGAGAAGGTTTCCTTTTTCATAGACCATAATTGGCATAATGTAAAATTCACCCTTAAAAATTCTAGTAGTTTTAACAAATGCATACAAGTATGTAACCACCACAACAATCAAAATACAGAATATTGTCACCTTCCCAAAGTTCCCTTGTGGGTTTTTGTAGTTAGCCACTCTTCCGACCTTCAGCCCATTATGAGCATTGATTGGTTTTGTGTCCTAACACGGAAATGGAATCATACTTTAGGTAGCCTTTTAAGTTTGGCTTCTTAGCCTAAAGCACTTTAGATTCATCCATGTTGTTGCATGTATCAGTTGTTCATTTTCATTTCTGCATTTGTTTTATTCCATTTTATACAGTCTCTTGATCCACTCATCAGTGAAGAATATTTGGATTGTTTCCAGTTTTCAGCAATTTTGAATGAAGACCCTAAAAACATTTGTGAGCATGTTTTTCTGTGAACATAAGTTTTATTTCACTTTAAACACTTAATTGTTGCATTGCTGGGTTGTATGGTATGTACTCTTTAATTAAATTGCCAACTCTTTTGGCTGTATTATTTTGTATTCCCAGTAGAGTTCCAGTTTATCTGTACTCTCCAGAGCAGTCTCAATAGCATTGTCATGCATTTTGATTGCAGCCATTCTGATAATTGTATAGTGGTGTCTCATTGTGGCTTTGATTTTCATTTCCCTAACGACTAATGATGTCATTTAATTTTTTAGTTTTTGCCATCCATATGTCTTCTTTGGTGAAATGTTTATTTAAATCTTTTTTCTGGCCAGGCGCGGTGGCTCACGCCTGTAATCCCAGCAATTCGGGAGGCCGAAGCAGGCGGATCACGAGGTCAGGAGATCGAGACGATCCTGACTAACATGGTGAAACCCCGTTCTCTACTAAAAATGCAAAAAAATTAGCCGGGCGTGGTGGCGGGCGCCTGTAGTCCCAGCTACTCGGGAGGCTGAGGCAGGAGAATGGTGTGAACCTGGGAGGCGGAGCTTGTTGTGAGCCCAGATCACTCCACTGCACTCCAGCCTGGGCGACAGAGTGAGACTCTGTCTCAGAATAAAAAAAAAAAAAGGAAAGAAAGAAATTATCAAAGTGTGGTAGAACCAGCTCAGGATGCTGAGGCCAAAGGATGACTTGAGCCCAGGGATTTGGAATTTCAGTGAGCTGTGATCATGCTGCTGCACTCCAGCCTGGGCAGCAGAGAGACATTGTCTTAAAAAAATTTTTTTTTAATTTTCTTATTGTGTTTTGAGAGTTCTTTATATATTCTTGGTACAAGTCTTTTATCAGATGTTTTATTTATTTATATTTTTTTTAACAGCTTTTAAAAACAGCTTTGAGATATAATTCACATACAACCTAATTCCCCTAAAGTGTGCAAATCAACGTTTTTTTCATATGTTCATAGAGTTGTGCGACTATCACTACAATAAATGTTAGAACATTTTTATCACCCCAAAAGGAAACCCCACACCCATTTGCAGCCACTGAGCATTTTCCCCAATCCTAGGCAACCACTAATCTGACATTATGGATTTGCTTAATGACATTTCATATAAATGGAATCGTACAATTTGTGGTCTTTTGCAATTGGCTTCCTTCACTTAGCATAATGTTTTCAAGGTTCACCCATGTTGTAGTTTTTGTTAGAATTTCCTTTCTTTGTGGCTGGGCACAGTGGCTCACGCCTGTAATCCCAGCCCTTTGGGAGGCTGAGGTGGGTGGATCACGAGGTCAGGAGATCGACACCATCCTGGCTTAACACGGTGAAACCCTGTCTTTACTAAAAATACAAAAAATTAGCTGGGCGTGGTGGCAGGCGCCTGTAGTCCTAGCTACTCAGGAGGCTGAGGCGGGAGAATGGTGTGAACCTGAGAGGCACAGCTTGCAATGAGCCGAGATCGCCTCTGCACTCCAGCCTGGGTGACAGAGCAAGATTCTGTCTCAAAAGAAAAAAAAATTCCTTTCTTGGTAAGTCTAAATAATATTCTATTGTGTAGATATACAACATTTTATTTTATCCATTCATAGATTAATGGACATTTGGATTATTTCTACATTTTGGCTATTATGAATTACTTTGCTATGGAGATTCATGTACACATTTTTATGTTGGACATATGCTTTCATTTCTCTTGACTGTATAGCTAGGCGTGGATATTCTGAGTGTTATGATTACTCAGTGTTTAACATCTTAGTGAACTGTCAAACCATTTTCCAAACCAGCTGTATCATTTTACATTCCCCCCAGCAGTGTAACAGGGTTCAGCTTTCTCCACATCCATGAGAACACTTGTTACATCTGTTTTTTTGAATATAGCCATCTTAGTGGCTATGATTTGGTATTTCATTGTGGTTTTGATTTGCATTTTCCTTTTGGCTAATAACATCTTTTCATGTGCTTATTGGTCATTTGTATATATTCTCTGGACTCAAATTCTTTGTAATTTTAAAATTGGGTTGTCTTATTATTAGTGAGTTATCAGTGTTCTTTATGTATAGTTTCTCATCAGATATATGTTTGCAGATATTTTCTCCTAATCTGTCACTTGTCTTTTCATTCTCTTAATAGTGTCTTTTAAAGAGCAGTTGAATTTTGGATAAAATCCAATTTATCATTTATTTATTTTATGGATTGTGTCTTTTGTGTAGTATCTGAGAAATCTTTGATTAACTCAAGGCCATACAAATTTCTCTTATGTGTTTTCTTATGTTTTAAAGGTTGGTTTTATGTTTAGGTCTATGATTATGTTGGGTTAATTTTTGCATATCAATGATATGCAAAATATGGGGTTTAAAAAGAACATTCTGATGGTGATGAGAATAAGTTAGTTGGGGTATAGTAGCTATCAGGGTACTCTCTGAGGTGGTAGTTGTAGTAGGCCAGGTGAGGGATGACTGATAGTTTGTACTAGGGTGCTAAGAATGGAGATATAGAAAAGTGGAGGGATTTTATAAATATTTAGGTGGTAGAAGTGCAGGATTTGATGATGAAATGAGTATTCAGAATGATATACTGATTTCTGTATAGGTCGAAGACGATGTTTAGCTTTCCAGCTTGTGCAGCTGAGTGGCTGGTAGTGCTGCGCATTGAGGGGCAATGGCTGAGCATCAGTCTTGGGTGGGGAGGATCTTGCATTCACGTTTAGGCATATTGAATTTGAAAAGTCTGTGAGATCTCCAAGTGAAGGTGTAGAATAAGTAGTTTCACGGCCAGGCGTGGTGGTTCACGCCTGTAATCCCAGCACTTTGGGACGCTGAGGCAGGCGGATCATGAGGTCAGGAGATTGAGACCATCCTGGCTAACATGGTGAAACCTCGTCTCTACTAAAAATACAAAGAAATTAGCCCAGTGTGGTGGCAGGCACCTGTAGTCCCAGCTACTTGGGAGGCTGAGGCACGAGAATGGTGTGAACCCGGGAGACGGAGCTTGCAGTGAACTGAGATCACGCCACTGTACTCCAGCCTGGGCGAGACTCCATCTCAAAAAAAAAAAAAAAAGGTAGTTTCACATAATGGTTTTGGAGTTGAGAGGTTGGGGTGATGATGTAAATTTTAGAGTTATTGCTCTACAGATGGTAACTGACGGCATGGGGAGAGATAAGTAAGACTGGCTTCAGAGACAGTACATGACAGAAGAAAAGAGAACCTAAGGCTGAGCCTGAGGCTCCCCAACATTTAAAGGTGGTTAGAGGAGGTTGATCCAGCAAATAAAACTAAAATGGGGTGGTATAGTAGGCAGAACCTTTTGGAATGGTCCCCAGTATTCCATGCCCTAATCCCTGGAATCTGTGAATGTGACATCACTCATGTGATTGTGTTATGTTATAAAGCAGTGTTGATTTAAAAAAATGGAGTATCTTCATGGGTCTAATCTAATCAAATAAGTCCTTAAAGGCAAGGAATTTTCTATACCTGATGGCAGAAGAATTCAGAGAGATTCCAAACATGAGAAGGGGTCCATGTGCCGCTGCTGACTGAAGATGGGGTGGTGTATGTAAGAAGGAATATGGAAGCTTTAAGGGGCTGAGAGTGACGCCCCTGGAATCAGTAAAGAAATGGACCTCAGTCCTATGATCACAAGGAACCGGATTCTGCCAACGAACTGAATGAGCTTGCAAGTAACTTATTCCTAGAGCTTACAGAAAACAGCCCAACCAGACTGGCTGTTTTCTGTAACCTTGACTTCAGCCTTGTGAGACTCTCAGGAGAGAATCCAGTCAAGCCTGCCTTGAATTCTGACCTACAGAATGTTAGATAGTAATAACAATAGAGTGTTGTAAACTTCCGAGCTTTTTCCCCTCTTATGCAACAACTGAAAACTAATACAGTTAACGAGAGTTAGGAGGAAGAGCCAAGTGTGTTGAATAATCAACATTATAGAAAGAGTGTTTTTCAAGAAAGAGAAAATGGCTAACAGATCTGAATGCTGCTAAGAAATAAAAACAAAGAATTAACCCTACATATTAGGTTTAGGTACACAGATATAATTTGAAGAGGTTAACAAGACCTATTGTCTGGAGTGACGAGCCCTGAAATTTGGTTGGCATGGATTGAGAACAGTGGGAGGTAAATTAAAGGAGATGGCAAGTATAGACATCTTTGGAACTTCCCTTCTTGTTGGTAGGAAAATAAGGTAATTATAAGGCAGTAAGTTCCTCGAGGGGGTTGGAGGGTTGACTAGAAATTTTTTTTTCATTTGAGCATGATTAAAAATGAACAGGAAATATTAATAAAGAGGGAGAGGTTGAAGAGATAAGGCATATGGATAAGTTATTTTATTTGAGTTGATTTTGGTTTTCTCTTTTGTAAAATGAAGTGTTTTTGACTAGATGGATCCTACTTCTAGGGCTTTCATTTTCTGTGATTCTGGTCTTCACTTTTAGCTAAACTCTCAATCTTGCTTTGGCCCTTAAAAGTCTTTGAGACTTCCTTTGCTTTAGTCACCCAACTTCTTTAACTGATGCCCCTTTTATATTATTTTGGCCAACACTCTCTCTCTCTAAACACATTCCAAATATTTGCTTCTATCTTCGCCTCTCTCCACATGTTAGAGCCTTTCTTCCTGCCCTCACATCGATTTCACATTCCCTACTGACAGATTCATACACAAAACAAGCTTTCTTTCCTCCTTAGAGGTTAGCCTGTCTCACACACTGTTCAAGGCCAGCTGTAGACTGAGCAGAACCTATTCTCCCTCCCTGAGTAATCTTCTCTATTAATTGTCTCTTCCATCTTCTGAATCTCAATCTCGCCCTCAAAACTGTTCAGATTCTTTCTGGCCTGAAAAATGTCTACATTTTTCCAATCCTTTAAAATTAATTTTAGTCTTTTAATCTTTTTTCCTTTTTTCTTCCAAACTTCTCAAAATTTAGTAAAACAATATGCTTATTATCTTTATTAACTCACTTTATAGTCACTTTTCAGCCCAATGCAATCTGTCTGCATACCTGACACATTTATTGAATTTGCTGTCATCATGGTTACCATGACCTCCTAATCATTTAAACTAATGAAAAAATCATAGTCCTAGTTTTATAGGAGACTTAATATTGAATTATACATTCTGAACTACTCATTCCTTCTTCAAATTTCCTCCTTTTGTGGCTGCAGAGAAGTAGTGCTCTTGTTTTCCCTATCACCTATTTGTTTTTATTCACTAAACATTATTTACTGAAGGCCTATTATGCGCCAGTCATTATTCTATGCACCTGGAGTTCCACTTCCCATTGATTTTATAGTTCAATGGAAAACAAAGAGAAAATAAATAAATGTATTATATAGTATATTAGAAAGTAACAAGTGTCATTATTTATCCAAGTAGAGATATTAAGGTTATAGCATTTAATTGGGGAAGATGCCTGAGTTGAAGACAATCATTTGAACACAGACACTATAGATGTATTAAAGTCATGAGGCTGGATAAGACAACTTAGGAAGCAGTGAAAAATCACTATGAGAGAGTAAAAAGTTCCAGAGACTAATCCCTAGGGAACCCTACTGTTTAGAGGTTGAGTGAAGAGGAGGGAACATCAAAGAAGATGAGGACGACTGAATGTAAAGTAAGGAGAAAACTAGGAGAGAATGCGACACTTGGAAGCCATATGAAAAAGGTTTCAAAAACTTCCTTAAGTGTGGTATAAACAGTGCTAATAGATCAAATGGTGCTAATAGATTGAGAGGAGAACTGAGAACTGACTATTGAATTTTGCTACATTGAGGTCACTGATAACTTTGGCAAAAGCAATTTTCATGGGCTTGTAGTATGAAAACTTGTTTGGAATGGATTTAAGAGGGAATGGGAAGAAATCTGTGAGAGACGGTCAGGGTAGGCAACCCATTATCCCTTATAGGCTGTGTTTATACTTATTCATCCTTAAACAGTGGACCTCTCCAGGTCTCATCTATTCTCTTTATACATTTGTGGCAGAGAAACAAGTGTCTATACAAAATATTGACTTCCAATATCCATTTTCCACTACTACCAGTATGATAGCATTGTTAAATGAGCACACGGTCATTCAGAAGAAATAGTATGTTTTCTAGTTTCCTATACAGCTAGGTTAGCCATATTACAAGGGGGATGTAAGCAGTAGTTTTCTGAGTTAATATCCAGAAACTATTCTTAAAGAGAGTTGGTGTGTGCCTTCCTTGTCTCTTACTGGTCCCTTTATTCATTTGTCTGCTGGAATACGGATGGGAGGGTAGAGCATTGAGTTGGATGAAGACTAAGTTCCTGAGGACTTTGTGAAACACAGCTGCCCTGTCAGCCCTACACTGCTTACCTTTTACTTCTGCACGAATGAAAATCAATTTCTTATTGAAATTACTATTATGTTGGATCTGCATTACTTCTCTCTCAACCCAATTCTAACTGTTATACGTTTCCTGGGCAATATTGTTCACAGTTACTATTTCATTTGCTGTCTATTTTTCAAATAATTACTTAACCTCTATCTCTAGAGCAAACCTCAACCTTCAGATATATTTCTTAAAATATTGAGTAGGCTTTCACTTTTAGCTTGATTAAATAGCTTTTAGTGAATCTGCTCTCTTTCTGCAAATAAATAAAAACCTCACCAAAATGTATTAAACAACTGTATTCAGATATTGTGTAATAGGAAGCACAGGCAAACAAACAGGAGTCCTAAGATTGCCCCAGGTTTCTGCCTGGAGCACATTCTGAACCACAGTTCAGAAAGAGAAACCTGTGTAAGGTGGAGTGGTCTCTCTGCATTAACAACACAGAGATAGGAGCTTGAGGAGGCCAAAGGAACTAACATTTTTAGGGCAGAGTTCCAGGAAAAATGGAGTATTATCCAGTAATTTACATAGGGTACCTTGAGCCTTGGTCTAAATACTTAACTTGTGCATGTATAGCATAAGGCTTCAAAATAATAGATTTAAAAGCTATCAGGTAGCTGTAGCCTGCAAAATTTCTAGAGCTTGACTGGGTCTGGCAGATATTTGGGTTTCAACCAGCTACCATGGACAGAACTCATTGAACACTCAGGACATTCATTAGAGGTCCCAGAAGGATCATGTCTTAGTAGAAGGGTTAAGATGTAGAGTGGAGGCTGTATAAACCCCACTTTAACAGAATATTAAAAAAAGCCTCAAAAGAATCAAGTGGATCTGCATATAACTAGCTGCCAGCTAAAGCAAAATTTAACACTTCTTAAAGGAATACAACAAAATCCAGACACATTCAATAATGTAACGTTCACAATTCCAGTATTACTACACATGGGAAGAGGCAGGTAAATGTGATCTATAACGTATCAATTAGTTAATAAACAGAATACAGAAATGACAGATGGGATGACGATAGTGGTTTGGCTGATAAGGACTTTAAAACAGCTTATTATAAATATCCTCAAGTGTTTAAAAGAAAAAGAAGCCTATTGAGGAAAGAAAAGAATAAATTGAAAATAACCAAATGGAATGTCTAGAGCTAAAAAATACCATGTGTGAAATAAAAATACACTGTACAGGCTTGTTAGTAGGATAGGTAATGCAGATGGAATGATAAATGAAATTTAAGATATAGTAATAGAAGCTCAACTGAAGCACAAAAAACAAAAAGTGCAAAGACATTCAAGGACCTGTGATATGATATAAAACATGTAATTGGAGCCCCATAACTAAAGTGGGCAAAAACAATACTTAAAAGAAATATGTGCTGAAAATTTAATGAAAATGTAATAAAAACCAAACTCCACAGACCCAAATGGCTTGGTGAACTCTGAACAGGATAAGCACACAAAAACACTATCCCAAGATGTATAATAATCACATTCCTGAAAACCAATGATAAAGGGAAAACTTTAAAAGCAGGCACAGAAAGACACAATGCATTCAGAGAAAGAAAGATTACAATTGTTGATGATTATAATACAAGTCCATGATGAAAAGCAAAGCAAAATAAAGGAAAACTATCAATCTAGAATTGACAATAATTTTAAGCAAAATAACTTTCAAAAATGAAAGTAAACTTTTGATTCTGGCTAACATGGAGTAGCAGAGACTAGATTTTTCCTTCTGCTGGAAACAACTAAAAAACCCATAAAGTATATGAAATAATGGTTTTCAAGTAGTTGGACAGCAGTTAAAAAGGACAGTAAGCCTTGAGAAATGGAAGAAAACCAAGATGAGCCCTCCAATTGCCCCAGATTACTGTCTTGAGAGAGTTTCCAGCATGGCACAGGAAGGAGGAACCCAAGAACAGCCTAGGAACCTTCTTGAGTTGCATGGATGAAGGTGAGAGTCTGGGGAAGCCAAGGCAGCTAGAGTTTTCAGGACAGAGTACCAGAGAAGAAAGAGTTGTACAGAGAGAAAACCCTAGAGACCTGTAGAATGACCCTGGTTGGATGGCTTGCAATTGTGTGTTGACTAAGTGAGGTATCATTAAATTATTGAACAGATTTTTTGTTTTTAAAATGAATATTATTTTAAGTTGACAAATCATAATTGTATATTTTTTATGGGGCACAATGTGATATTTTGATATATGTATACAATAGGGGATGATTCAATCAAGCACATTAATATATCTATCACTTCACTTTCTCATCATTTTTGGTGATGGAGCGTTTGCAATTTACTCTCAGCAATTAACTATTGTCACTCTGTTGTACAATAGATCTCAAAAACTTATTCCTTCTGTTTAATTGAAACTTTGTACTCTTTGACCAACATCTCTTCAATAACCCCCATCTCAGTCGTGCCCTAGTATCTGGTAGCCTCTGTTCTACTCTCTATTTCTATGAGTTTGACTTAAAAATTATTCATATAAGTGAAATCATGCAGTATTTTTCCTTTTGTGCCTGGCTTATTTCACTTAGCATTATGTCCTCCACATTCATCGGTGTTGTCACAAATGAAAGAATATCCTTCTTTGTTAAGGCTGAATATTATTTCATATATATATTACATTTTCTTTATTTGCTCATCTGTTTATGAACACTTAGATTGGTTTCATATCTTGGCTATTGTAAATAATATGGCAATGAATATGGGAGTGCAGATATTTCTCTAACATTGATTTCAATTTTTGTGGATATATAACTAGAAGTGGGATTGTTGAATCATATGGTAGTTCTGTTGTTTTTAGTTTTTTGAGGAACCTCCATACTGTCTTCTAACACAGCTGTACTAATTTACATTCCCAGCAGCAGCCTATAGGACTTTCCTTTTTTTCACATCCTCACCAACATTTATCTTTCATTTATCTGCTAATAGCCATTCTAACAGGTGTGAGGGGATAGCTCATTGTAATTTTAATTTGCATTTTCCTGATGCTTAGAATATTTCCCTGATGATTGAGCATTGATGAGAAAAATTAAAGAAGACACGAATAAATTAGAAAAATCCCATGTTTATGGATTGGAAGAACTGATGCTGTTAAAATATCCCTGCTACCCAAAGTGATCTACAGATTCAATGCAATTCTTATCAAAATTCTAATATCATTTTCACAGAAATAGGAAAAAAACCCCAAATTCATATACAACCAGAAAAGATTGTGAATAGCCAAAGCAATTTTGAGTCAAAATAAGAAAGCTGGAGGCATCATGGTTTCTGATTTTTAAAATATATTATAAAGATATTATAATCAAAACAACATGGTACTGGCATTACCACAGACAAATTGGCCAATGTAACAGAATAAAAAGCCCAGAAATAAACCCAAGTATTTAGGGTCAATTACTTTTCAACAAAAGTGCCAAGAATGCATAATGGGGAAAGAACAATCTCTTCAATAAATGGTATTGGGAAAACTGGATATCCACATTCAGAAGAATAAAATTGGACCTTTATACTCACACCATAAAAAATCAATTCAAAATGGATAAAAGACTTAAACATAAGACTTGAAGCAGCAAGGCTACCAGAAGAAAACATAGGGAAAAGCTCCATGACACTGGTCTGGGCAATGATTTATTGGGTAGAACTCTGAAAGCACAGGCAACAATAGCAAAAATAGACAAATGGATTCCATTAAGCTAAAAAGCTTCTGTACAGTAAAAGAAGAAATTAACAGAGTGAAGAGACAACCTATGGATTAGGAGAAAATATTTGCAATCCATACATCCGATAAGGAGCTAATATCCAACATATATAGTCATATATATACCAGTTGCTTAACAATGGAGCTACATTCTAATAAATGCATCATTAGGTGGCTTCAGTTGTGGGAACACCATAAAGTGTACTTACACAAATGTAGACAGTATAGTCTACTGCACGCCTAAGCTATATGGTATGGCCTATTGCTCAAAGGCTATAAACCTGTACAGCATGTTAATGTACTGAATACTATAGACAGCTATAATGCAATTATAAGAATTTGTGTATCTAAACATATCTAAAGTAGTAAAGGTACAGTAAAAATAAAGTATAAAAGTTAAAAATGGTACACCTGTATAAAGCCCTTACCATGAACAGAGCTTGCAGAAATAGCTTACTATGAACTGAAAGTTGCTCTGAGTGAGTCAGTAAATGAGTGGTGAGTGAATGAGAAGGCCTAGGATTGCTATACACTACAGTAGACTTTATAAATACTATACACTTAGGCTACACTAAACTTACAAAAAATATTTTTCTTTCTTCAACAATAAACTTAGCTTACTGTGACTTTTTACTTTATAAACTTTTTATTTTTTTGCAAACTTTTTGACTCTTGTAATATTTAGCTTAAAACACAAACATTCTAAAGCTGTACAAAACATTTTCTTATATCCTTATTCTATAAGCTTTTTTCTACATAAAATTTCTTTTTCTTTAGTTTGTAAACTTTTTGTTAAAAACGAAGACACAAACCCGCACACATTAGCCCAGCCCTACACAAGGTTAGGGTAATCAGTATCACTTTCTTCCACCTCCACACCTTGTCCCACTGGAAGTTCTTCAGGGACAATAACATGCATGGAGCTGTCATCTCCTAGCATAAGAAGGCTTTTTTCTGGAATGCATCCTGAAGGACATGCCTGAGTCTGTTTTATATTAAATTAAAAAAATATGATAAATGAGTATATTCTAAAATAACAATCTATAGTAAACACGTAAGCCAGTAATGCAGTCATTTGTGATTATTAGTAAGTATTCTGTATTATACATAATTGTGTGTGCTATACTCTTTTATGGCTGGCTGTGCAGTAGGTTTGTTGACAGAAGCATCACCACATACATGTGAAGAACGCATTCTGCCAGGGTGTTAGGACAGCTGCAATGTCAGCAGGCGATAGGATTTTTCAATTCCATTATAATCTTATGGGACCACCGTCATACGTGTAGTCTGTCATTGACAGAAATGTCTTTATATGATGCATGATCATATAAAGAACTGAAACAACTCAATAGCAAGAAAACAAATAATCTGATTAAAAAATGGGCAAGGGATCCAAATAGACATTTCTCAAAAGGAGAGATACAAATAAACTTTTCTGCATTTTTTTCTACTCAAAATGCTCTAATAATTTCCCCTCCAGTTCAAAGTAAAAAGCAGAATCCCAATAGTGCACAGGATTTGCCCTTGCTTGCTTCTGTCCCTATCGCTTCATAATTTTTCCTTAGCTGCTCCCTCCAGCCACATGGCATAATTGCTGTCCCTTAAGCCCTCAGGCACAGTCCCATCTCAGGGCATTCTCACCTGCTGTTCCTTCTGCCTGGAATGACCTGCCCTGAACGTGCACATGGCTTGCCACCCACTTCCTTCAGGTCTTCAGCAAACCAACATCAAACATGTATACCTATGTAACAAACCCCAGAACTTAAAGTATAATAAAAAAATAAAAACTCTTTTTTCTTTATTTTTGTCTGACTGGATTAGTTCAAAAACTGGTCTTCAAGCTCTAGCTGAGACTTTTTCTTCTGCTTGGTCCAGTCTATTGGTAAAGATTTCAATTTTATTTTGAAATGCCTTAAGTGAGTTTTTCAAATCTAGAAACTCTGACTGATTTCTTTTTAAGATGTTTATCTCTTCCTTCATTTTCTAGATCGCTTTAGAAGTTTTTTTTTCTTTCTTTTTTTTTTAAAACTATAAGTTCTAGGGTACATGTGCACAACATGCAGGTTTGTTACATAGGTATACATAAGCCATGTTGGTGTGCTGCACCTGTTAAGTCGTCGTTTACATTAGGTACTTCTCCTAATGCTATCCCTCCCCCTGCCCCCCACCCTATGACAGGCCCCAGTGTGTGACGTTCCCCACCCTGTGTCCAACTGTTCTCATTTTTCAATTCCCACCTATGAGTGAGAACATGCGGTATTTGGTTTTCT
Organism: Pongo abelii; assembly: GCF_028885655.2. NCBI lineage: Eukaryota > Metazoa > Chordata > Mammalia > Primates > Hominidae > Pongo > Pongo abelii. Next base: position 146,097,058 of record NC_071992.2, on the reverse strand, counting down.
GTCTTTGCAATAGTTTGCTGAGAATGATGGTTTCCAGCTTCATCCATGTCCTTGCAAAGGACATGAACTCATCCTTTTTTATGGCTGCATAGTATTCCATGTTGTATATTTACCACATTTTCTTAATCCAGTCTATCATTGATGAACATTTGGGTTGGTTCCAAGTCTTTGCTATTGTGAATAGTGCCGCAATAAACATACGTGTGCATGTGTCTTTATAGCCTGATTTATAATCCTTTGGGTATATACCCAGTAATGGGATCAATGGGTCAAATGGGTCTAGATCCTTGAGGAATCGTCACACTGTCTTCCACAATGGTTGAACTAGTTTACACTCCCACCAACAATGTAAAAGTGTTCCTATTTCTCCACATCCTCTTCAGCATCTATTGTTTCTTACTTTTTAATGATCGCCATTCTAACTGGTGTGAGATGGTATCTCATTGTGGTTTTGATTTGCATTTCTCTGGTGGCCAGTGGTGATGAGCATTTTTTCACATGTCTGTCTGTTGGCTGCATAAATGTCTTCTTTTGAGAAGTTTCTGTTCATATCCTTTGCCCACTTTTTGATGGGGTTGCTTGTTTTTTTCTCGTAAATTTGTTTGAGTTCTTTGTAGATTCCGGATATTAGCCCTTTGTCAGATGAGTAAATTGCAAAAATTTTCTCCCATCCTGTAGGTTGCCTGTTCACTCTGATGGTAGCTTCTTTTGCTGTGCAGAAGCTCTTTAGTTTAATTAGATCCTATTTGTCTGTTTTGGCTTTTGTTGCCATTGCTTTTGGTGTTTTAGTCATGAAGTCCTTTCCCATGCCTATATCCTGAATGGTGTTGCCTCGGTTTTCTTCTAGAGTTTTTATGGTTTTAGGTCTTACATTTAAGTCTTTAATCCATCTTGAATTAATGTTTGTATAAGGTGTAAGGAAGGGATCCAGTTTCAGTTTTCTACATATAACTGGCCAGTTTTCCCAGCACCGTTTATTAAATAGAGAATTCTTTCCCTATTTCTTGTTTTTGTCACGTTTGTCAAAGATCAGATGGTTGTAGATGTGTGGTATTATTTCTGAGGGCTCTGTTCTGTTCCATTGGTCTATATCTCTGTTTTGGTACCAGTACCATGCTGTTTTGGTTACTGTAGCCTTGTAGTTTGGAGTCAGGTAGTGTGATGCTTCCAGCTTTGTTCTTTTTGCTTAGAATTGACTTGGCAATGCGGGCTCTTTTTTGGTTCCATATGAACTTTAAAGTAGTTTTTTCCAATTCTGTGAAGAAAGTCATTGGTAGCTTGATGGGGATGGCATTGAATCTATAAATTACCTTGGGCAGTATGGCCATTTTCACGATCTTGATTGTTCCTATCCATAAGCGTTAATGTTCTTCCATTTGTTTGTGTCCTCTTTTATTTCGTTGAGCAGTGGTTTGTAGTTCTTCTTGAAGAGGTCCTTCACATCCCTTGTAAGGTAGATTCCTAGGTATTTTAGTCTCTTTGTAGCAATTGTGAATGGGAGTTCATTCATGATTTGGCTCTCTGTTTGTCTGTTATTGGTGTATAGGAATGCTTGTGATTTTTGCACATTGATTTTATATCCTGAGACTTTGCTGAAGTTGCTTATTAGCTTAAGGAGATTTTGGGCTGAGACGATGGGGTTTTCTAAATATACAATCATGTCATCTGCAAACAGGGAAAATTTGACTTCCTCTTTTCTTAATTGAATACCCTTTCTTTCTTTCTCTTGCCTGATTGCCCTGGCCAGAACTTCCAACAGTATGTTGAATAGGAGTGGTGAGAGAGGGCATCCCTGCCTTGTGCCAGTTTTCAAAAGGAATGCTTCCAGTTTTTGCCCATTCAGTATGATATTGGCTGTGGGTTTGTCATAAATAGCTCTTATTATTTTGAGATACGTCCCATCAATTCCTAATTTATTGAGTGTTTTTAGCATGAAGGGCTGTTGAATTTTGTCAAAGGCCTTTTCTGCATCTATTGAGATAATCATGTGTTGTTTGTTGATGGTTCTGTTTATGTGATGGATTACGTTTATTGATTTGTGTATGTTGAACCAGCCTTGCATCCCAAGGATGAAGCCGACTTGATTGTGATGGATAGCTTTTTGATGTGCTGCTGGATTCGGTTTGCCAGTATTTTATTGAGGATTTTTGCATCGATGTTCATCGGGGATATTGGTCTAAGATTCTCTTTTTTTGTTGCGTCTCTGCCAGGCTTTGGTATCAGAATGATGCTGGCCTCATAAAATGAGTTAGGGAGGATTCACTCTTTTTCTATTGATTGGAACAGTTTCAGAAGGAATGGTACCAGCTCCTCTTTGTACCTCTGGTAGAATTTGGCTGTGAATCCATCTGGTCCTGGACTTTTTTTGGTTGGTAGGCTATTAATTATTGCCTCAATTTCAGAGCCTGTTATTGATGTATTCAAAGATTCAATTTCTTCCGGAGGGTGTATGTGTCCAGCAATTTATCCATTTCTTCTGGATTTTCTAGTTTATTTGAGAAGAGGTGTTTATAGTATTCTCTGATGGTAGTTTGTATTCCTGTGGGATTGTTGGTGATATCCCCTTTATCATTTTTTTATTGTGTCTATTTGATTCTTCTCTCTTTTCTTCTTTATTAGTCTTGCTAGCGGTCCATCAATTCTGTTGATCTTTTCAAAAAACAAGTTCCTGGATTCATTGATTTTTTGAAGGGTTTTTGTATCTCTGTCTCCTTTAGTTCTGCTCTGATCTTAGTTATTTCTTACTTTCTGCTAGCTTTTGAATTTGTTTGCTCTTGCTTCTCTAGTTCTTTTAATTGTGATATTAGGGTGTCAATTTTAGATCTTGCCTGCTTTCTCTTGTGGGCATTTAGTGCTATAAATTTCCCTGTACACAATGCTTTAAATGTGTCCCAGAGATTCTGGTACATTGTGTTTTTGTTCTCATTGGTTTCAAAGAACATCTTTATTTCTGCCTTCATTTCGTTGTTTACCCAGTAGTCATTCAGGAGCAGGTTGTTCAGTTTCCATGTAGTTGTGTGGTTTTGAGTGAGTTTCTTAATCTTGAATTCTAATTTGATTGCACTGTGGTCTGAGAGACAGTCTGTTGTGATTTCTGTTCTTTTACATTTGCTGAGGAGTGCTTTACTTCCAACTTTGTGGTCAATTTTGGAATAAGTGCGATGTGGTGCTGAGAAGAATGTATATTCTGTTGATTTGGGGTGGAGAGTTCTGTAGATGTCTATTAGGTCCACTTGGTGCAGAGCTGAGTTCAAGTCCTGGATATCCTTGTTAACCTTCTGTCTCGTTGATCTGTCTAATATTAACAGTGGGGTGTTGAAGTTTCCCATTATTATTGTGTGGGAGTCTAAGTCTCTATGTAGTTCTCTTAGGCCTTGCTTTATGAATCTGGGTGCTCCTGTATTGGGTGCATATATATTTAGGATAGTTAGCTCTTCTTGTTGAATTGATCCCTTTACCATTATGTAATGGCCTTCTTTGTCTCTTCTGATCTTTGTTGGTTTAAAGTCTGTTTTATCAGAGACTAGGAATGCAACCCCTGCTTTTTTTTGTTTCCCATTTGCTTGGTAGATCTTCCTCCATCTCTCTATTTGAGCATGTCTCTGCATGTGAGATGGGTCTTCTAAATACAGCACACTGATGGGTCTTGACTCTTTATCCAATTTGCCAGTCTGTGTCTTTTAATTGGAGCATTTAGCCATTTACATTTAAGGTTAATATTTTTATGTGTGAATTTGATCCTGTCATTATGATGTTAGCTAGTTATTTTGCTCGTTAATTGATGCAGCTTCTTCCTAGCATCAATGGTCTTTACAATTTGGCTGTTTTTGCAGTGTGTGGGTACTGGTTGTTCCTTTCCATGTTTAGTGCTTCCTTCAGGAGCTCTTGTAGGGCAGGCCTGGTGGTGACAAAATCTTTCAGCATTTGCTTGTCTGTAAAGGGTTTTATTTCTTCTTCACTTATGAAACTTAGTTTGGCTTGATATGAAATTCTGGTTTGAAAATTCTTTTCTTTAGGAATGTTGAATATTGGCCCCCACTCTCTTCTGGCTTGTGGAGTTTCTGCTGAGAGATCTGCTGTTAGTCTGTTGGGCTTTCCTTTGTGGGTAACCTGACTTTTCTCTTTGGCTGCCCTTAACATTTTTTTCCTTCGTTTCAATCTTGGTGAATCTGACAATTATGTGTCTTGGGGTTGCTCTTCTTGAGGAGTATCTTTGTGGTGTTCTCTGTATTTCCTGAATTTGAATGTTGGCCTGCCTTGCTAGGTTGGGAAAGTTCTCCTGGATAATATCCTGAAGAGTGTTTTACAACTTGGTTCCATTCTCCCCATCACTTTCAGGTATACCAATCAAATGTAGATTTGGTCTTTTCACATAGTCCCATATTTCTTGGAGACTTTGTTCATTTCTTTTTACTCTTTTTTTCTCTAAACTTCTCTTCTCGCTTTATCTCATTAATTTGATCTTCAGTCACTGATACCCTTTCTTCCTCTTGATTGAATCAGCTATTGAAGCTTGTGCACGCGTTACGTAGTTCTCGTGCCATGGTTTTCAGCTCCATCAGGTCATTTAAGGTGTTCTCTGCACTGTTTATTCTAGTTAGCCATTCATCTAATCTTTTTTCAAGGTTTTTAGCTTCCTTGCGATGGGTTTGAACATCCTCCTTTAGCTCAGAGAAGTTTGTTATTACCGACCTTCTGAAGTCTACTTCTGTCAGCTCATCAAAGTCATTCTCCATCCAGCTTTGTTTCATTGCTGGTGAGGAGCTGTGATCCTTTGGAGGAGAAGAAGCGATCTGGTTTTTAGAATTTTCAACTTTTCTGCTGTGGTTTCTCTCCATCTTTGTGGTTTTATCTACCTTTGGTCTTTGATGTTGGTGACCTACAGATGGGGTTTTGGTGTGGATGTGCTTTTTGTTGATGTTGATGCTATTCTTTTCTGTTTGTAGTTTTCCTTCTAATAGTCAGGTCCCTCAGCTGCAGGTCTGTTGGAGTTTGCTGGAGGTCCACTCCAGACCCTGTTTGCCTGGGTATCACCAGCAGAGGCTGCAGAACAGCAAATATTGCTGCCTGATCCTTCCTCTGGAAGCTTCATCCCAGAGGGGCATCTGCCTGTATGAGGTGTTAGTCGGCCCCTGCTGGGAGGCGTCTCCCAGTTAGGCTACAACGGGGGTCAGGGACCCACTCGAGGAGGCAGTCTCTCCTAAGAGCTCAAACACCATGCTGGGAGAACCACTGCTCTATTAAGAGCTGCCAGACAGGGACATTTAAGTCTGCAGAAGTTTCTGCTGCCTTTTGTTCAGCTATGCCCTGTCCCCAGAGGTGGAATCTACAGAGGCAACAGACCTTGCTGAGCTGTGGTGGGCTCTGCCCAGTTTGAGCTTCCCCAGCTGCTTTGTTTACCTACTCAAGCCTCAGCAATGGCAGATGCCTCCCTCCCCTGCCAGGTTGTTGCCTTGCAGGTTGACCTCAGACTGCTGCGCTAGCAGTGAGCAAGGCTCCGTGGGTGTGGGACTTGCTGAGCCAGGCGTGGGATATAATCTCCTGGTGTGCCATTTGCTAAGACCATTGGAAAAGCACAGTATTTGGGAGAGAGTGTCCTGATTTTCCAGGTACAGTCTGTCACGGCTTCCCTCGGCTAGGAAAGGGAAATCCCGTGACCCCTTGCACTTCCTGGGTGAGGCGATGCCCCGCCCTGCTTCAGCTTGCCTTCTGTGGGCTGCACCCACTGTCCAACCAGTCCTATTGAGATGAACCAGGTACCTCAGTTGGAAATGCAGAAATCAACCATCTTCTGCATTGATCACGCTGGGAGCTACAGACTGGAGCTGTTCCTATTCGGCCATCTTGGAATGGAATCCTTTACAAGTTTCTTTGTGTTGATTTTCAACCTTGTCTTGGAGCTCATTGAGCTTCCTTGCAATCCATACTCTGAATTCTTTATCTGTCATTTCCGAGTTTCCATTTTGATTACAGACCATTGCTGTAAATCCAGTGTGATCATTTGGTGGTGTCACTACATTCAGATTTTTTGTGCTGGTTCCTTCTCATGTGGAGACCTTGGCACTTCTAATATTTATAATTATTTTAGTGTGGGTAGGAGTTTTTCTTTTTATTTCCCTATAATAGTATTATTTTTTCTTTCCCTTTTCCCCCCTCCCTAGGGTGTGTAACTGTAGAGAATGGTGGGTAGGGTCTTTTGGCTTTCCTTCTATAGCCCTGTGCACTTCTTTCAGCAAGTTTTTTTTTAATTTATAAAGAACAAATATATTTCTCACAGTTCTGGAATATGGGAAGTCTAAGATCAATGATCTGGTACTTGTTTGACTAGGGCTTTCTTGCTGTGTTCTCACATACAGAAAGCAAGCTAGCAGGATGCTCCCTGAAGCCCCTTTTGTAAGGGCCTTAATCCCAGTCCTGAGAGAGAACCCTTCATGGCCCAGTGACCTCTTAAAGGCTCCACCTCTTGATGCTATCATATTGGTACCACTTGAATTTGAGGGGACCCATTCAAGTCATGGCAAACTGATCATTTCCCTTTTGCCAGATAGGACCATGTTCTTTGTCAGTAGGTGGTGGTAGAGGGACACTGCAGAATAAAGGGGCTTCTCTTGCTTCTCCTCTTGCTTCTAAGAGGATGCTGTGACAGTTAATTTTAGGTGTCAATGTGGCTGGGCCACAGGGTGCCTAACTATTTGGTCTATATTTTTTTAAAATTTTAGATATTTAACTTTTGCTCTGACTTTCCAGTTATAAGGTCAAACTTTATTCTGGGTGTTTCTGTGAGAGTGTTTTTACATGAGATTGACATTTAAATCAGTGAACTTTAAATAATACAGACTGCCCTCCTCGATGTTAGTGGGCTTGATCCAGTCAATTGAAGGGCTGAAGAGAAAAAAGACTGCCCTCTTCCAAGAAAAAGAGAATCCTCCAACAGATACCTCCGGACTGGACCTGCACCATCAGCTTTCTTGGGTCTCCAGCCTCTTGCCTCACATTCCAGCTTTTGGACTTGTTAGACTTAATAATAATCACACAAGCCAATCCTTTTAAGGGAGTTTCTCTGGAGAACCTTGACAAACACAAACATCTACTGAGAGTTCCTGTCCAAGTTTTGCTCACACCCTAGCAGGAGGCTCCTGGCTTACCAGTCCTGAGGGTGTGAAGTTGTTTGCTTGCAAGACCTGATCCACCAGCTGCACACCAGCTCTGGCCCAGGGCAAGGCAGGGAACTTCCCTATCACTGAGTAGTGAGTAGCCACACTCTTTCCATTAGGTCTGACTTCACCATGGAGAAGAGGAGCCCCTTCCAAGGATATTCTTTCCTTGGGTACTCTCAGTCCTAGGACATTATAGCTCTTTTTTATCCTACTTAATAGCTAATACCATTATCAGTTAAAAGTTTTTTATATTAAAATTATCTCTGTTCAAGTTAATGGTGTGGTTTCTGTCTCCTGACTAGATATTAGGATATAATATTTACTGTCATATTTCTACTACTTTATGTTCAAAGTTTTTCATAATAAAGATTTAAACTGAATTTTTGATAATTCACTAAATATTTACATAGAACAGGACAAAGGATGATTTTCCGTTGTCTACTTATTGTAAAGAAGCATCCAGGATTTACCACCATGTCACGATTACAGATGGTCACCAGCTTATGATGGTTTTAGGATTTTTTGACTTTATGATGGGTTTATCGGCATGTAGCCCCATTTCAAACTGAGGAGCTCCTTAGGACTTATGAATCATACCTCTTTCACACCACGGTAAAGTTGGAAAATTGTTAAGTCAAGCTTTCATTAAGTAGGAGACTGCTGTGTTGCTAATGTTATATGTATTTTTGACTTATGATGGGTTTATTGGGAATTAACCACAATGTAAATTGAGGACCATCTGTATATTGTGTGATTTTTACTAATGCATTGAAAGAGATCTGTGTAAATTATCTATGACTTCAGAATATGCATATTACTTCCAACTGTGTTAACTCATGTTTTTTAAGAGAATAATGGTATTTTTACACTATGTGGATGTGCTGTAGTAGAATTTTTCTAAGCTACAAAAGTGTATGAATAAAAAACCAACTTAAACTTTTTGGGAAATAATTTCTACTAAAGATTCATAATCAGCGTATTTCTTCAATGACTGTACAAGTTCATCCAGTAGATAATCTCCTTGCATAACAGTTTCAAGATCATGCAGTGACTTGCTTATTCTGTGATCTGTGACCTGGTTCTGTGGAAAATTATATGTTCTTATTTTCTCTGATCTTCCTTTACTTCCAATCTGAATTTTTCTAGCATGTGTCTTTTATTCATTTCTTCTTCTAGATACATGTTGTACAGTTTTACACATAACTTTTTCATAGCCAGCTCTTTATTTTTTCAGGTGAGATCTCTCTTGTTGACATTCAGAAACACCTGAATAGTGTTACAAGAATTAAAAAGTTTTAACAGAAAAATCTTCTTTACTTATTTTCAAGGAATACTCCTTTTCCTTCTCATCCTTTATCTTCTTCCTGTTGGAAGATGAACTATCTGGACAGCACTGTCCATGGTATTTACACGCTGCCCCTGCAGCTCCACTGGCTCGCTTAGTGTCGATTCTCAAATCTTTTGGATTAATCACCAGATTAATCTCAGTAGGTTGGGGCAATACTGCTTACAGTCATGGTGCTAGCATGGATGCGGCCTTGCTTTTCTGTCTTTGGCACTCTTTGTACTCTGCACACCTCCTTCAAATTTCATGTGCCTCACGTATGTTTATTGTGACACTTTTCACAATAGCAAAGACTTGGAACCAACCCAAATGTCCATCAATGATAGACTGGATAAAGAAAATTTGGCACGTATACACCATGGAATACTATACAGCCATAAAAAAGGATGAGTTCATGTCCTTTGTAGGGACATGGATGAAGCTGGAAACCATCATTCTCAGCAAACTATCGCAAGAACAAAAAACCAAACACCACATGTTCTCACTCACAGGTGAGAATTGAACAATGAGAACACTTGGACACAGGAAGGGGAACATCACACACCGGGGCCTGTTGTGGAGTGGGGGAAGGGGGGAGGGAAAGCATTAGGAGATATACCCAATGTAAATGACGAGTTAATGGGTGCAGCACACCAACATGGCACATGTATACATATGTAACAAACCTGCATGTTGTTCACATGTACCCTAGAACTTAAAGTATAATTAAAAAAAACCAAATTTCATGTGCCTATAGGCTTCTGAACCCCCAATGTTGGCAGATGCATGTCTAAGGCCACCTATTTCACTTGGAAAATATTCCAGGGTTTCAAAATGCCATCTTTTAAATGCAGCATATTGCTAATACATATCAAATATCTCTGAAGTAAACAACATTGCCTCCTGACCGCCAACTCCTGCAGTTATTTCCAGGATCAAATCATTTTCATCTGTTTCTTCTGATGCTTCAACTGAGTTATTTCTTTCTGACACAAAGTTATTTCATTCTCTGCAAATTTCCTTAAATCTTCATCCTCGTTGTGCAGCAAGTGCTCGGTCTTCTGCAGCTCCTGCTCCTTCTCATTCAGCAACTTGGCCACTGCCAACAACTCGGGCCTCCTGACCTTCAAATGGGCTTCGGACCCCACCTGGCGCTTGAGGAAGGTCCGCAAGAGCCCACCCCAGACTAACAGCCTCTCCAGCAGCAGGCTACCGCAGCTCAGGGTCCATCGGGCTGGGCCAACGGCCCCTGTGGGACCAGAGCCACCAGGCAGCGCCCTCAGCAAGTTTTATATCGCACTGTGCAGTTTGATCTACAAGCCAGTAGATGGTGTTTATAGGTAAGAGCTGGTGCAGCCAGTGTGGCTGGGTATATACTTGATCCTTGTTTACTGGCAGAAGCTCTGTGTTACCCTAGATAATGAACTGATTCGTGGAATGCATAGTGGTCTGAGCTCCCTGCTCAGCCCCTGGGGGGAGGTGGTGCTCATTGGGGGTACACCTACAGGTCCCGTGATGGCAAGCACAAGCACCTGTGCTGAGGGAGAATCCAGTGGGTGGCCACCAAGCACCCAGAGTAGTGCCTAGGTGTGGAGCTGGAAAACTTCCTCAGTCCCCTGTTCTCTGTATGGTGATGGGGGGCGACCTGAACTCTAATCCAGGAGAGTGGATGCTCCAGATGCCTGGAGATCCGCCTGGGTGTGTAGCAGATAGGACTCCTCTGCACCAGGGTCTCTGCACAGAAACAGTGAGGCAGGTCAGGCTTCTTATCAATTTGAGTGGGTGTTCCAAATGCCTGGAGATCTACCTGAGTATGGAGGAGAGAGGGACCCCTGCACCAAGATCTCTGCACAAGAGGGGTGAGGAGACTCAGGCTGCTGATCTGGGCAAGCAGGTGCTCTGAATGCCTGGAGATCTGCCTGGGCGTAGAGCAGTGAAGACCTTGCTGCACCACAGTCTATGTGCAGGATGGATGGGGCAGCTTAGGCTGCTGGTCCAGGCCAAGTGTGCTCTGAATGCCTGGATTTCTGTCTGGGGTGGAGTGGAGAGGGCCCTGCTACACCATGATCTCAGAGGAGCAGTCTGGGCACCCAGCAATGGCATATGCAGGTGGGTTCCGGGTTGCCAAGATGGCCGTGGCTGAAGTCTTGCTGCCCACATAAAACTGCAGCTGTAGCAGCTTTCCTCCTGCCCCAGACCTGTGATGGGAGAGAATACAATTCTAGCACCTACTGCTGAGGCACTTTCCACAGTTCTGACTGTGGAGGCTCCTACCCTACTCCAGAGCAGGTGCTCCAATCTCTTACCCGAGACTAAAATGCCTGTGCAGTCATGCTACCGGGTCAGCAAAGAATGGGTGACTTTGTATGCGCCTAGATTAAAAATGGCATCCTGATCTCAGTCCTGAGTCTGGGAATATGTCTGTAGCTTTTCCCATTCCCATTCCTTCACAGTGGCTTCAAACCTCTCCCCAACTTGGTTCCACGGCTTGAGAGAAACAAAGTGCTCCCCCTCGGCCTGTCTTTCTCGATCCCCACGGAAATGTGACTTACAGAGGGAGGTTCTCTGCCTCTCTCACGTACTGGGACTTCACTTACTTTTATCAGCCATACACTGTCATGGGGGCTGTTTGCCAGCGTTCTCCTCCCTGGGATTTGGAATGTCCTTCACAATTCTGGTGGATTCCCATTTTCCTTCTTGAATTAAGCTCACAGAGTTGATCTTTATGCACTGTCTTGCTATTTCCAAGTGGCTGAGTACACACTAAAAGCCTTTAATCCACCATCTTGAAAAAAAAATTTGTCTTTTCTTATAAGGACATAAGTCATATGTCCTTATATGTCCATCGTAAGTCATGGATTTAGAGCTCACTCTAATCCAGTATGACTTCTTTTTAGCTAAATACATCTGCAAGGGCTCTATTTCCAAATAAGGGCACATTCTGAGGTTCTGGATGAATGTAAATTTCCAAGTAAACTTTCTTGACTTCAGGGGCCATGTGCGTAAATGAGTATGTGAATAGGGGTGTGTGTGTGTGTGTGTGTGTGTGTGGGTATTGTGTGTGGTTGGGAAGTTGCTGGAAGACTAAGACATGGGGGTATCCCACTATAGTCATTTAAAACACTATTCTGGTCACATATATAAAAGCTGCGCTGCTGTAACTGGGCTTGCAGGCTACCAGTTTGGGATCCTTCCTGGGCCAGAGAAACACATTTGAATTTGTTCCAAGTGAAATTAAGTCATGGAGACTCTGACTGCTAGAGGCAGGGGGTGGGTGAGGGGAGGGACTGGATTGGAAGGGAGCCTGCATGGAGGTAAGTACAACATCCAGGAAGTTTCTCTAATCGTCCAGGCACAGTATGGAATACTTTAAAAGACAGGAGCTTGAAAAGTAAGTGTATTGAATTCTAGTTTCAATAGATGCCAGGAATACCTTGGAGGTAATTAAAACAAACTTTATTCGTATATCCGATCACATCTTTGTGGGTTATCTATAAAATGACAGTGACTAGTAATATTTTTCTAGTAAATTTCCAATATATGCCAGAAGGTGGCAGCATTGTCAAACAGCAGGATGCTTGGTGCTGCCTGCCACTCTCCTTTACATGCTTCCGGACCTACTGAATTCATGGCCATCTCCTCTCTGACACCCCCTGTCCTCCTGCATCCCCTCTTCCATGTCTTTCTCCTTGCTGGGTTAACATGGAGTGGGCTGGGAGAAGTGGGGCACCAACAGAGGGCCTAACACTGGTCTCCTTTTATATTAATATCAGAATAGAACCTCCTTCTTGAAACACTACATTGATAGTATTAAATGTCTCCCTTAAAAATCTCTGGGAGGTAAGAGCAGAATGATGAGGAACTTAGAACAATTGTCCATATTTCAGAAAAGCCATGCCTTGATAAAATGTCAACTGCTTATGCTAGGATCATTATGGATTCTGTGATAAATCTGATTGTCTCACGCTGAGCAAAGACCTGGGTTGGGAGTTTCAAATATTTTTCCATAAGCAGAAAAATATTATCTCTAAATAAATTCAGCCAGGCAATTAAACTCTTTCAAAACATTGGAATCTTGGTTAACACATAAAAAAGCAGGGGTGGTGAGAATCTTGGGATTCATTATCTTGGTGGATACAAAGTTGTCTTCATTTAAAAGACTGTATTGATTAGGGCAGCAGGGCTAACCAGAAAAACCTGGGTTTGGAGTTGGGCCGATTTCTAACTTTGCAACCTCCAGTAAATAATTCAAAATCTTTGAGCTTCATTTTTCTCAGCGCATTGGATTGCTATTGACATAAATTAAATAGTGTATATAAAGAACTTAGTATAGTGCTAGCACATAGTTGATGCCCAACAAGCTTTTCTTGAATGAATGGAACTAACAGCAATAGCAATATTGAGTTTTAGAGGCCTGCTGTGTACCTGATATTGTGGTCGTGGCGAGACTGAAAACCAACAAATGGAGAGAAGAGAAGAATATGATTCTCTGATCTGGGACATTTAAATTACTATTTTTAATTTTTAGATCTTGGGCAATCGAACACATTTGAACTGCCCCCTGGCTCTAGAGGGGGGTGATAAGTAACTGAGATGCCAGGTCACATGCCACTTTTCTTACATACCTCACAGCATGTGGCAGAGTACACAATATCAACTCTGGAAATTGAGCCGTTAGAAAGAAAAGAACGCATGACTGTGTCTTTGATTTGAATACAGGTAGTCTCTTCATTACCTGAGGTTCCAGGGAGGATAAATTTTGCCTTTAATCTATACCAGCTTTATGGTCAGGGAACAGGAGAGGGACTTGCTGCCATTATTCACCATCTCTTATTTGAGGACACTTATTTAGCTTGTGCTCAAACAGATAGTCTAATAAGATACTTGATGGAGAGAGAGCGTGTGTGAATGTGAATGTGGAAAATGATGGCCGCATGGTCTTCCTCTTGAGCTTTCTGAGGCTAGCAGAGGACAGGAGCAATCACAACAGCTCAAGTTAGAAAGGGGCTAAAGGGTCAACTTGTTCAACTGGCCTTGTATTCTCAAATTCCTTTTATGATATTGCTTCAGGAGCACTTTAAGAAAACCTCCAAGTAGAGCTTGAGATCTTAGTCCCTCTGTGCCACCTTGCAATGCCTTTTTCTTCTCATGAGAAGCTGGGCTTCTCAAAGTATGCCCTTTGTTAATTTTTCTTTCTTTGAATACTTCAAGACCCTGTATTCCTTCTACATGTAGCTCCCTCCCACCCCAGTAAGGGAGGGGGATTATGTGAATTCTAATAACATTTTTTTCCATAATTTCCAATAGTTCCTTTTTAGGTAATTATGCTATCTAATGCTTTTTCGCTAAAAAGTGTCATTTTATTGAAGAATTCTACTTCTGTTTCTGTGTGTGAACATATATAGTTTTCTATAAAAAATTAGGAACCAGCTTGTCATTAAGTGAGTTGTTACTCATTGTTTATTAGATGCATACAAGATATCAGGAATACAGGAGCGAATAAGACAGAAAACCTGCCTTCCAGGAGTTTGTATTTTAATAAGCTGTCATCTCACACAAGGTGAAAGAAGATTGTATTATCTATTGCATAACAAATTATTGTATTATCTATTGTGTTATCAACACAATCTATTGATAAACAAATAGATTGTATTATCTATTACATAACAAATCACCCCCAAAACATAATGGCTTAAAATAATAAACATTTAACTTATATTTTCCTTTTTCTGCTGGTTAAGAATTTGGGAATGGCCTACTTGGCTGGTTCTGGCTTAGGGTCTTACATGTGACTGCAGTTGGATGTTGGCAAAGGCTATAGCCAACTGAAAGCTTAATTGAGGCTGGAGGATCTGTTTTGAAGATGGCTCTCTTGCATGGCTGTAGGCAGGAGGCCTTAGTTCCTAACCATGTGGTCTCTCCATAGATGGCTTGAGTGCCCTCTCAACATGGAGGCTGGATTTCTCCAGAGTGAGTGATTGCCTCAGGATACAGCAAGCCTGGCTTTCCCCAGAGGCCATGATTGCCTCAGGATGCAAAAGCAAGCTTTTGTGCCCACATATTAACTAATTAGTTAATTCAACAAGTGTTTATTGAACACCTACTATTTGCTAGAAGTTCCAGCATTGAAACATACCTCATTCTTTCCTCACTGAGAGTCTGGAAAAAGTAAAAATACTTTCAGCTTAGTTAAAAATTGAAAGGGCTAGAGTAGTAGTATTTTCTAGAGTAATTCATAGAGAAATAAACCATTTAACCAAGGTAGGGGTGCAATCCAATCACTCGCAAATAAACAGTGCAATTGCACTTGATTCAAGTGTGCTCTGGGTCTCTTTTTATTTTGGAAATCCTTGTGCTTTTGTAATGGCTGCCTAGCAACCAGGGCTTTGCTCAGTTCATGCTCAGTTTGAGCAGAGTTGATCAATAGCATTAAAATTCACTAGGTTTCCCAAGCAGTAAAAAACTGCTAGATGCGGCCGGGCGTGGTGGCTCACGCCTGTAATCCCAGCACTTTGGGAGGCCGAGGCGGGGGGATCATGAGGTCAGGAGTTTGAGACCAATCTGACCAGGATGGTGAAACCCTGTCTCTACTAAAAGTATAAAAAAAAAAAAAGAAAAAGAAAAAGAAAAAATAGCCAGGCGTGGTGGCACATGCCCGTAATCCCAGCTACTCAGGAGGCTGAGGCATGAGAATAGCTTGAACCCGGGAGGCAGAGGTTGCAGTGAGCCGAGATCATGCCACTGCACTCCAGCTTGGGCGACAGAGAGAGACTCCGTCTCAAAAAACAAAAACAAAAACAAAAAAAACTGCTACATGCTGAGCCCGGATGGCCACCTAGCAGTGCAGAGGGTGAGTGTCAAGGTCAGAAGACCCTGGGACGGGTAGAATTTTTCTAGGTTGGGAGGAAGGATGTGCATGCACGATGGTAGTTTTACCCATGTTTGGCTAACAGTGGCGTGATTCACATCTAAGAATAGATAACATTTGTTAGAAAATGTTCTTGGTGTTTGCTTTCAGCGGTGCTTACACTGAAATGGGAATGACACAGAAAAATAGAACGTGGTGAGTACGTCCCTCTTGTTTATGAACATTCTACAGTTTTATGATTAGAAGCTATCAATTTTAGAACTCTGGTGCATAGATAAT
The DNA here is from genome assembly GCF_028885655.2 of Pongo abelii. NCBI lineage: Eukaryota > Metazoa > Chordata > Mammalia > Primates > Hominidae > Pongo > Pongo abelii. The sequence continues at coordinate 146,081,430 of NC_071992.2, read as the reverse complement.
TCAAATCAGCTTACTTCTCAAACTTCGCGCTGGCCCCAAACAAAAACATATGACTAGAATCCTTTTTAAAAATGTGTTCTGAAAAAAGTTAAATCCATCTGTATGCAAGACTATGCTATATGTAAGACTGGGTTAACATATGTTGAAGTGAGAAAGACATTGTTTGGCATTTACCATTCATTCATTCATTTTTTCAATAAATATTAAAGGTACAATTTTCCAGGTGCTCTGTTAGGCATTGGAATATAGACATCAATAAAATAGACACATTCCTTGTCCTCATAGTATTGCATTCTAGTGGGGCTCATGACATATGAGAAAGAGAGAAAAACTCATGTAGCTCTCCTGGGGCAGTAGAAGGGCCAAAGGACTCCAGTAGGTGAAATAAGGATTTTGACAACTACACAGGAAAATCAGAGCTGCCAAATTCTGCCTTTCTGGATGCTTTTCTATGAATCCCATCCACGACAGGTGAATTCTTATGTAACGGACTTGTTTATAAGCTGCACTAACCCAAGGTGTCCAGATGGGCTACCAGAAAGAAAACTCTAACTCCTTCACTCACCCACATTGATTATTCATTAAAGCTTCACCTCTTTCAAAATCTGTCCCTCTCATTCAAGGAGGGCTCTGAAATTTTTCACACATGCTTGCAAATTGCTATTCCTTGAGCACCATAGGGCTTCTAGTGAGGAGTCATTGAAGAGTCATCAACAGTGGGAAGAAATAATCAAATGTATCTTTAAGATTAATTTGCAAACAGGGAATAGAGTGACTTAAAGTGGAATGAAATTGGAATTAAGAAATACCATAAAGGAGCATACTGGAGGGATATTTTATATGTTTTTAATTTTTTTTGGCCAACTAGCTGTCCTTTCTCAGTTTAGGGTAGTAGCTCTTCAATTCTGCTTTTGGGGACTGTCTTTTCCGCTCTAAGTCATTGTGATTTCGGTGGGGCTAATCTAACCCCCACTCTGAGGGTGGGGTTAGTGAACTAGGTCTGGCCAAGGAGAAAACATACAGCGCATTGTTCTGAAACCACAACAATCATTCATGGAATGTTTGCTGGAACCATGAATGAGGCATCCTCTTACCAATGGGGTTGCCAGTTGGTAGGATGTAAACCCAAAGTTCTGTTTGCTATTACATAAGAAAAAGTGACTGAGAGTGCTGTCAAGTCAGAGAGAACTAGAGCAGTGATATGGAGAGTGATATTTGGTAATAATGAGGACCTGGATCCAGCCCTGTCTGAAGTCTAATTTTCAGTTACATTTTCCCACAAATTATTATCTTTATTAGAGGCAATTTGAGTTGGAATTTCTACCATTTCCACAAGAAGATCCTGGGCTAGTACACTAGAATATTGAGCAGTATCATGTCTTTAACACTAACAGTTGTAAAGTAATTAAAATTGGGGATGCTTTTGAGAAGAATTACAAAAAGATGTGGTAGATGAAGGAGAGAAGAGTAAGGCAGTAGGATTTGCCAGCTTCAGCCAGATGATTAAGAAGATGGTGCTGTCTGTTCTTAACAGAAACAAAGAAGTCAGGAAAATGATTTGGAGTAAGGCAAAGCGGTGGGAGTGAAACCTACTGTAGACATGTTGAGTTGCTACTGATAGCTGAGCATCTAACCTAGTAGGTGAAAATTTGGGACTGAGTCAATGCAGAGAGATCATTTCTAAAGTGGGAGGCAATAATTAAAAATGATGTAGCCAGTAAAATCATGAAGGGAGAACATGGTGAATAGGTAAGAAAAATGGGCCATTGGAAGACCCAGGTTTGGGATTCCAGAAGAAAAAGTGAAACCAACAAAAATGGTTTATTGTCCCAGTGCCTTTGCATGTGGGGCCTTGATACCCTGGTATCCATTACTCTTATGTCAGTCACTTCTGTAAGACAGTTCAGATAGAACTTCTTCCAGCCCATCTTCTCTGCCTGTCCATCTTGTGCACCTGAGGTTGGGCTTCCCAGTATCTATTTCAGTTTCCCACTGCACTTATCCCATTTTATTTTCACTATGTCTCTGAGTCTGCTTCTGCAACAGACCTGGCTAGAATTTGAAACCAAATCTTCCTGATTCTAGAAGGCATGCTTTTCCCACTAAGCTTTGCTGTGATGATTTTTAGCCTACCTACAGTGTAGGACAATTGGAAACATCAAATGGGATGATGTATATGAAATTGCTTTGGAAACTATAAATTAACATGTAAGTACAAGCTGACATTACTATTGCAAATCTGTTATTGACTATATATTTGTGTGTGTTTAAGGTGATATTATTGCAAATGTAGATATTATTTGTACACATGTGCATGAACATGTAATATGTAATAAAACGTGTATATATACAGATATAATAACATTAATATTTTATGTATGTGGAATTATTCTTATATGTATATTCATACATGATATATTTATGTGGCTATGAATGTGTGTATATTTATTACAGTACTCAGGAGACAATCAAGTTGTTGGCTTTTAAAATGTACTCTATTACATGAGAATTTAGACAAAAAAAGAAACTTTTTTTGATATGTCCTAATATCAGAACATTGTAAATACTCAAATTCATAATCTTGAATGTTGATAATAATAGTAATTATTTGCTACATGTGAATTTGTGGTCTTTAGCCTACAAAGGATGATCACAAGCACTATTCTATTTGTTCTCACCAAAACACTGTGAGGGTATCTGATTTGTATATTGGGAAGTATTGGCTTTGATGTTTGGCAGACTAGGGCTTCTACTCTGGATCCTGTCTACTTTCTAGCTTGGCTATCTTGAGCACATTATAATAGTTACATGATTGAGTGCCTTTTCTGTTCATATTCTTTTACATATTGTTTCTAATTTTTCATAGGGACTCCTAAAGGATAGATATTGTTCTCATTTATGGATGAGAACACTTGTTATTAGAGTAGTTATGTGACATGGATATTTATTTATTTATTTATTTAGAGATGGAGTCTTGCTCTGTTGCCCAGGCTGGAGTGCAGTGAAGTGATATTGGCTCACTGCAACCTCTGCCTCCTGATTTCAAGCGATTCTTGTGCCTCAGCCTCCTGAGTAGATGGGATTACAGGTGCACACCACCACACCTGGCTAATCTTTGTATTTTTAGTAGAGACAGGGTTTCACCATGTTGGCCAGGCTTGTCTCAAATTCGTGGCCTCAAGTGATCTGCCTGCCTCAGCCTCCCAAAGTTTTGGAATTACAGGTGTGAGCCACCGTGCCTGGCCACTTGAATCATTTTTAAATGTATTGAGTTATTTTGTGGCCCAAAATATGATCTACCTCAGTAAGTATTCCATGTACTGTTGGAAAAAAATGTGTATTATGCGTATATAGAGTGGGGGATTCTATACATGTTAATTTGGCCAAGTTAGTTGATAGTATTGATCAAGTCTTCAGTTTCTTTACCAATATTCTGTCAATTTGTTTGATTAATTACTGAGTTAGTGATAATGAAATCTTAGATCATAATTGTCAATTTTTCTATGTCTCTTTTTGGTTTTATCAGTTTTTACTTCATGTATTTTGAAACTCTATTATTAGGTGCATAAACATTCAGAATTGTTATGTTTTCTTGATGAATTGATCTCTTATTATTATGAAATGAACATTATTATCTGTGATAATATTATGTCATCTGAAGTCTATTTTGTCTGAATTTAATATAGCCAAATGCATCTTTCTTTTTTAAGTTTTTTTTTTTATTATTATACTTTAAGCCCTGGGATACATGTGCAGAATGTGCACGTTTGTTACATAGGTATACACATGCCATGGTGGTTTGCTGCACCCATCAACCCATCATCTACATTAGGTATTTCTACTAATGCTATCCCTCCCCTAGCCCCCCACCTCCCGACAGGCCCCGGTGTGTGATGTTCCCATCCCTGTTTCCATGTGTTCTCATTGTTCAACTCCCACTTATGAGTGAGAACATGCGGTGTTTTGTTTTCTGTTCCTGTGTTAGTTTGCTGAGAATGATGGTTTCCAGCTTTACCCATGTCCCTGCAAGGGACAGGAACTCATCCTTTTTTATGGCTGCATAGTATTCCATGGTGTATAAGTGCCACATTTGCTTTATCCAGTCTATTGTTGATGGGCATTTGGGTTGATTCCAAGTCTTTGCTATTGTGAATAGTACTGCAATAAACATATGTGTGCATGTGTCTTTATAGTAGAATTATTTATAATCCTTTGGGTATATACCCAGTAATGGGATTGCTGGGTCAAATGGTATATCTGGTTCTAGATCCTTGAGGAATCTCCACACTGCCTTCCACAATGGTTAAACTAATTTATACTCCCACTAACAGTGTAAAAGTGTTACTATTTCTCCACATCCTCTCCAGCATCTGTTGTTTCCTGACTTTTTAATAATCACCCTTCTACCTGGCATGAGATGGTAGTATCTCATTGTGGTTTTGATTTGCATTTCTCTAATGACTAGTGATGAGATGATGAGCTTTTTTTCATATGTTTGTTGGCCACATGAATGTCTTCTTTTGAGAAATGTCTGTTCATATCCTTTGCTCACTTTTTGTTGGGTTTGTTTGTTTTTTTCTTGTAAATTTGTTCAAATTCCTTGTAGATTCTGTATATTAGCCCTTTGTCAGATGGATAGATTGCAAACATTTTCTCCCATTTGGTAGGTTGCCTGTTTACTCTGTTGATAGTTTCTTTTGCTGTGCAGAAGCTCTTTGGTTTAATTAGATCCTATTTGTCAATTTCGGCTTTTTTTGCCATTGCTTTTGGTGTCTTAGTCATGAAGTCTTTGCCCATGCCTATGTCCTGAATAGTATTGACTAAGTTTTATTCTAGGATTTTTATGGTTTTAGGTCTTACATTTAAGTTTTTAATCCATCTTGAGTTAATTTTTGTATAAGGTGTAAGGAAGGAGTCCAGTTTCAGTTTTCTGCATATGGCTAGCCAGTTTTCCCAACACCATTTATTAAATAGAGAATTCTTTCCCTATTGCTTGTTTTTGTCAGGTTTGTCAGTGGTCAGATTGTTGCAGATGTGTGCCATTATTTCTGAGGTCTCTGTTCTGTTCCACTGGTCTATATATATATATTTTGGTACCAGTACTATACTGTTTTGGTTACTGTAGCCTTGTAGTATAGTTTGAAGTCAGGTAGCATGATGCCTCCAGCTTTGTTCTTTTTGCTTAGGATTGTCTTCTCTATATGGGCTCTTTTTTGGTTCCATATGAAATTTAAAGTAGTTTTTTTCTAATTCTGTGAGGAAAGTCAATGGTAGCTTGATGGGGATAGCATTGAATCTATAAATAACTTTGGGCAGTGTGGCCATTTTCATGATATTAATTCTTCCTCTCATAAGCATGGAATGTTTTTCCATTTGTTTGTGTTCTGTCTTATTTCCTTGAGCAGTGGTTTGTAGTTTTCCTTGAAGAGGTCCTTCACATCCCTTGTAAGCTGATATCACCACTGATCCCACAGAAATACAAACCACCATCAGAGAATACTATGAACATCTCTACGCAAATAAACTAGAAAATCTAGAAGAAATGAATAAATTCCTGGACACATACACCCTCCCAAGACTAAACCAGGAAGAAGTCCAATCCCTGAATAGACCAATAACAAGTTCTGAAATTGAGGCAGTAATTAATAGCCTACCAACCAAAAAAAAAAAAAAAAAAAGCCCAGGACCAGAAGGATTCACAGCCAAATTCTACCAGAGGTAAAAGAGGAGTTGGTACCATTCCTTCTGAAACTATTCCAAACAATAGAAAAAGAGGGGCTCCTCCCTGACTCATTTTATGAGGCCAGCATCATTCTGATACCAAAACCTGGCAGAGACACAACAACAACAAAAAATGTCAGGCCAATATCCCTGATGAACATCAATGCAAAAATCCTTAATAAAATACTGGCAAACCGAATCCAGCAGCACATCAAAAAACTTATCCACCATGATCAAGTCAGCTTCATCCCTGGGATGCAAGGCTGGTTCAACATTTGCAAATCAATAAATGTAATCCATCACTTAAACAGAACTAATGACAAAAACCACATGATTATGTCAATAGATTCAGAAAAGGCCTTCAATAAAATTCAACACACCTTTATGCTAAAAACTCTCAATAAACTTGGTATTGATGGAATATATCTCAAAATAATAAGAGCTATTTATGGCCAACCCACAGCCAATGTCATAATGAATAGGCAAAAGCTGGAAGCATTCCCTTGAAAACTGGCACAAGACAAGGGTGCCCTCTCTCACCACTCCTATTCAACATAGTATTGGAAGTCGTGGCCAGGGCAATCAGGCAAGAGGAAGAAATAAAGGGTATTCAAATAGGAAGAGAGGAAGTCAAGTTGTCTCTGTTTGCAGATGACATGATTGTATATTTAGAAAACACCATCATCTCAGCCCAAAATCTCCTTAAGCTGATAAGCTACTTCAGCAAAGTCTCAGGATACAAAATCAATGTGCAAAAATCACAAGCATTCCTATACACCAATAATAGACAAACAGAGAGCCAAATCATGAGTGAACTCCCATTTACAATTGCTACAAAGAGAATAATATACAAATGCACCTTTCTTTTGATTGGTATTAATACATTATATCTTTTCTTCCCTTTTTATTTTTAATCTCTTTGTGTCTACATATTTAAAGTACATTTCTTGTAGAAAGCATATGGTTATGTCTTGCTTTTTCCCACGTTCTGAAAATCTCTGCCTTTAAATTGGGATATTTAGACCACTTACATTTAATGGGATTCTTGATATGGCATGTTTAAGTCTCTCATCTTTTCACTTTTTAAAAAATTTGTCCATATGTTGTTTCCTTTTTCTTGCCTTCTTTTGGAATGAGTAATTTTTTTTAAAAAAGAATTCCTTTTTATCTTCTTTATTGGCTTATTTGCTGTAACTCTGTATTGTTATTTTAGAAGTTGCTTTAGGTTCAAGTAATATTATACTACTTCATGTACAGTATAAAAATCTTACAATAGCATTATCTATTTTTCTCCTTACAATCTTATATTTTTGACATATATTCTACTTGTACATACGTTATAAAACCTGTACTACATTGTTATTGTTTTTGCTTAAACAGACTAGTTTGTTTAAAGATATTTAAATAATAAAAAATCTTATATGTTTACTCATGCAGTTACCACTTCCAGGGTTATTCATTCAATTGTGTAGATCTACATTTCCATCTGATATGGTATTCCTTCTGCCTAAATAATGATGTCTTTTTTTATTTCTTGTAATGCAGCTTTGCTGGTGAATAAATTTGTTTAGTTTTCATATATCTGTAAAAGTTTTTGTTTTGACTTTATTTTAGTTTGATTTTGAAACTCCTTTAAGCTGGGCATAAAATTCTAGGTTGATAGTTTTTCTTTCAATACTTGTACTCAGGGTTTTGAGATTCTTGTCTGTGGGTTTACAGATTTCATCAAATTTGGACATTTTAGAGAAATATTTCTCCAAATTTTTTTTTCTGTCTCCTATCACTCTCCTTTAGGACTCTAATTACCCTGTTTGATGCTGGATATTTTTGTGTTCCTATATTACAGAGTCTTGTTCTGGGACACAGTTAAGTTACTTGGAAACAGATTTTTTGGAGTGTTGCTTTTATGTCTTTTTTATAGGCTGGGCCAGAACAGTGTTTAGTCTAGGACTGATTATTTTCCACTACTGAGTTAAGAAGACCCTCTGAGGATTCTATCTACTGCCCAGAAAATCATAAGGCTTTCACATCTAGCTTGGGGAAGAGACACTGTTTATGACCCTGTGTCATAATATTTATATTGTTTTAGTGGTTTCTCTGAGCATTACAATATACACACCTAAATGTTCATGTTCTATTTAGAGTTAATATGTTATCACTTCAGGTAAAGCATAGATGCCTTACCATCATTCAGGTCATTTTACCCTTACCCTTGGTGTTATAATTGACATGTATATTATGTCTATTACATTGGAGACCTCCCAGACAATGTTAGAATTTTTGCTTTCAATAGTCGTACATATTTTTAAGAATTTAAGAGAAGAAAAATCACTATTATATTTATCAAGTTATTTCCATTTATGCCACTCTTCTTTTAATTCTGAAGTTTTATTCCTTTTGATATAATTCCTCTTCAGCCTGAAGAACTTCCTTTGGCAATTTTTTTCAAGCAGGTCTGCTGATGACAAATCCTCTTAGCTATCTTTCATCTGAGAATGTCTTTATTTTAGAAGATTTTTGCCATATAATTATAAAATCTGTGTGTTTATTTACTGAAGTTTTTTTTTATTTAAATCGACTTCTTATTTTGGAGGAGGAAATTTGGACAAAATGAAACTTGAAATCACTACCATAAATGGAAAATCAGTATCGCTTGCTATAGATAGATGACAGCAATAAGATACACAGTGAAAATAAAACATTATTAAAGTCTCTTTTGCCTTCCTGGCACTGGTCATGAAAGAACCTCTCTCTTTGTAACAAGTTCCCTTTGAGAAACACTGGCTGGATGAATGGATGGACAGAGGAATGAATGAATGAGTGAATGAATAAAAACAGACTATTTCTGTCTTTTTATTCATTGAATAAAGATTTATTAAGCCCACATTCTGTGATGGGCACTGAACTATCTCTGGAGCTGCAATAATCATGGGACAGACGAGGTTTAGGCCCTCCCAGCACTGGCAGCTTAGTGTGAAGGAGTGGATCCAACCTTTACCTGAGAGTGGGCTTTGATGGGTGAAAGCTCGGGTAAGAGGCACACTTGAAAAGATGTAAAATGGAAAGGTTGTGAGAGATGAAGCTCTGTTGCCAATTGCTTCAGGCTGTCACTCCCTGTCTGCAGCATCCCGGGTTTTTCTCCCCTGCAGCTTGACCTCAGCTGAGATGAGTAGTGTTTGCTGCTTCATGTGATGTTTGGAATCATCTCTCAGTATTATAACTGTCTGCTCCAAACGTCTTTACTTAGCATTTAGTGAGAGCCCGACCTTTTTCCACCCAAGGCCATTAGTTATATCAGTGGGCTCTGTGTGTGCTCTTAGTCAGAATAAATCCCCCCTGAGTCAGGGGCAATAGATCATGGGCTCCATCATTTATAGCCTATAAATTAAAGGGTGGTTGGGAAATCTGGCTTCTGTGCCTGGCCGCTCACTCCTTAGATACACAGTGTCACTCTTTTATTGGGGGATGGTGGGGGCAGGCTGTTTGGTCTCCTTCTGAACCCCCTGAAAGACAGTATTTACTGGCTATGGAAATACCTTCACCGCATGTTTATTTCTTTGAGACACTCTGCCTCAAGCTCATTGGATCCTTGTTCTTGTCTCTGTCCGGAGCTGTCTGGGTATTTAATGGCCTTGGGTGGTATGCTCTCCACATTTCCAAGGCTCCTCAGTGACAGCAGAATAGGCTTTTAAAAGTCTCACCACACCCAGAGTGTTTGGGGTTTCATAATGGCAAAGCGTGGCTGTCTTCTGCACTCTGGAGGTTGCATTCCTGAGACAGGGCGTTCCTCCCTTTCCACTGAGGCCACAAGGCTCCATTGATGGCTGGGACTGTCCCCTCCTTGCTCCTTGAGAGCTTCAGCACCATTCTTGGGGCTCCTGCCTCCCCACGGCCAGTCGCATCACCTTTGAAAACAGACACACGGCTGTGAAATTGTAGGTTTCAGGATGGCTTTGCTGTTGTAGGGAGATTGTTCTCAGAGACATCTCTGTCAGGTTCAGCTCTTAGAGCATTGTGCTGTCTCCACATTTGGAACAAAAGTGCTATCGTGTAAAGCGGTTCTAGCAAGTCTCTGTTTAGTCCATAGTGAGTTCATGAGGATCCAGGGAGGAGTGAAGAGCAAAAGTGCGTGAGTCTGTTGCATTCAAGGGTTTGCAGAGTTAAAGGCATAGCAAAGATCACTGATCCAACCGTTTACCAGAGGTCATCCTCCTCACCCCAACATCCCTGACAGTTGCTCATCCAGCTTCAGTCTGAATGTGTTGGACCATGCCTGGATCCCAGCCTTGGTGAGCTCTTCACTGCCAGCTGGAACCTCTGAGCCTCATCTATGTCTCCCCTCATGCCAAGCTCTGAGCCTCCCTGCTGCCCCAAGGCAGGAGAGTTTTAAGAAACTCTAGATGGGTCAAATGAAACTTAATTTCAGGTCTCACTTGGGTTGCCTGTCTAATATTTATCATCTGTCCAGTTATCTGGTAACTGGGATAAACTTTATCTTGATCCCAGCCACCTATCTCTCCCTTAGTCTCTGTGCCCAAGCCCTTGTTTTCATAACATATCTACTTCCCAGACCTGCCTTGCCCTCATGGGATCTTCCTCCCCAGGATTTATAGCCTTGTCCTGGAGCTGCAGCCCAATGATTCGGGTCTTGGTGGCTGATGATGGACCTCCTAGATATAGACTTGTGTAGAGTACAACTTGCCCCTGTTTTCTTGCTGCTTGTATTCCTGTGACTGCTGGTAACCCTAAACTAGAACCCATCATTAGGAAATAGGCCTAGAACCAGAACTGGCCTGCTGAGTTAGATGCTTTTCTGGGAATTGTAGCTTGGCCCATGCACGAAATGTTTAATTTCAAGTCTTAGACCATCCTGGACCATCCATCAGTCTTATCATCTAACTGTAGCTAATCATGATATTCCTGTATACCTATTGAAAAATAAAGCTCCTAAGGTAGAAATGTATTCAATGATAAAATATGCCATGTATTGAATAAGTGCTACATGTTAGACACTTTGCTATGCATTTTGTATGCATTCTATCCCCCAAAGCCTATGAACTAGGTATTATTATTACTGTTATTATTATTCTTAATTAATTAAGATGTTTATTTTTTGAGATAGGATCTTGCTATGGTGCCCAGGCAGGCCTCAAACTCCTGGGCTCAAGTGATCCTTGTGCCTCAGGCTCCCAAGTAGCTGGTACTATGGATGTGTGCCATCATGCCAGGCCCTTTTATCATTATTTCTAGTAGCATGTTGTGACTCTTCAGAGCACAGGCACTATAACTGGACTACCTGGATCGAAATCCCAATTGTGCCTCGTTTTAGTTGGGTACCTTGGATAAGCTGCTTGGTCTCTTTGTTTTTCAGTTATCTCATTCATAAAATGAGGTTAACTAATGATCACTTCAAATGGTAGTATGAGGACTAAATCAGTTGGTATGTTTAAAACATTTAGAGCAGTGCCTAGTGGCCTAGAGATGTCAAGTAACTTGCCCAGCACACACAGTAAGTGGCAAAACTGGGCTTGCAGGAAGGACCCTTGGTCTCTCCCTTTGTATCTCATTGTGCCCCCTCATCAGCCTTGAAACCCCTGGGTTTGGGTTGGGTCAGGTCACCTCTTAGATGGCAATTCTTTGCAACGGTCAGCCTTGCTTTCCTTGGTCTTGAACTCATCACACTTCATGTGTAAAGACCATGTTATTAATCTACTCATCAAAAAATGGTCTCTGTTTTGTCCTAGCTAAGAGAATGGAACTGACTTTTGGAATCTGGTAGGAGGCTCTGCCACTTCCCAGATAAGTAATTTTTGGTAAATCAACAAATCTCTGCCACCTTCAGTTTTCCCATCTGTAAAAGAAAGAGAATAAATTCTATCTTGCAAGGCTGCCATGAATTCAACTAGATGACATGGGTAAGAGAGTGGATGTGAAGTAATTTTGTTAACTTCAGTTTTCTCATTTGTAAGGTGGCATGATTGTACATGCATGTAAAGATCAAGTGAAAAAGTTCATGTAAAGAGCTTAGCATACCACCTGTCACAGAGTAACTACTCAATAAATGCTACTATAATCATCATCACCAACACCAGTAGCATGTCCTAATCAAATGTAAACAAATATTTGATTGTTTTCCTTTGATGAGGGGTTTCAGCAAAGGCATCGGTCCTACACCTTCCCTTCCTGGACGAGATGGTCCAGGAGGAATGCATGAATCTGCAAGACGGTTGCCCAGCATTAGGGCATGTGACATGGCTGTGAAGCAGATTTTCCCTCTGCCTGCAGATAACTAGTCTCTAGGGGACCTCAAACCTGTGACCCTGTCTTCATTAGCCATGTGAACTTGCTGGCCTTGTCTGCCCTTGGTAATAATTCCTGCCAGGTCACAAAGAATATCTTTCCCCCATGAGCCTTGGGTTAATAGCAACCTTTGACCCTATTCACTTAAAAGGTAATAAGCAACAGAAGCATTCATTCATCCAGCAAACATTTATCAAGGGACATTCTTGAGTTTCTTAGTTCATCATGACTCAGTATGCCTGCTGCTGACTCTTTCAGGCTGTCACATTCTTCCCGAGATAAGAACAAAGTCAGGTATTTGAATTTTCCTTGTATTTGGGCCATTTATCACCTTTTCTCTTCTCTCCACACCCAATCGAATCAGGAACTCACATTAAAAGGGCTTTGAGCTGATGACTCTGAAAAAGCCCAGGACCCTGATTCCCCTTCTTTTATGATCCCATTAGCAGGCTGATGGTGACGACCATGTGAACACACCAAACACAAGAAAGCATCACTGACAAATGCAGAACACATGTTGGCCGGTGCAAGGACGTGGCACTTCCTTTATGCCGGCAGGTCTACTTAATTCAGTTCAGTCCAGCAAGTTTTGGGTACGTGCCCATTTGCTCATTCATTTAATAATTCATTCATTCATCAAAATTTCTTTGAGTGTTGTATACAAGCACTGTACTGTGCTGCATGCTAGACTGGAAACAAAAGAAATCTATAATGCTCACCCTGCTGGCATTCTAGTGGAAGATACTGTTTGCATTTGCAAAGCACCCAGAAAAAAAATACGTGCATGAGGAGAAGAAAAAAATAATATTTACTTCATTTATCATATATGCTTGCATTCATTCATTCAACTTGTTAATTACCAACTGTGTGTCATGCACAATGCTAAATGCTGGTACCCAGAGATGAACAACAACGACATAGTTTCTAACATCACAGAAACTTGAAAGACCACCTTAGATGAGATGATCAGAGAACACCACAATAAAGCTGAGACCTCTATGGCGAGAAAGAACTAGCGCTGCCACCAGTGGGGAAAGGTCATTTCAGACAGAGGGAAGGGCATACGTGAAGCCTTATTGTAGGAAAGAGATTGACATTTTTGAGAAGACATTTTGAAAACAGGCTAATGGGGTTGGAAAGTAATGATGGAGGGGAAGGATGACAAGAGATGAGGACAGAGAATTGGGAAGGGGCCACATAATGCAGAGAGCCTTGGCAGGCCATGATGGAAGTGTGGAGATAAATAGCTATCTCCATATCTATTATCTATCTATCTATCTATCTATCATCTATCTGTTATCTATCTATCTATATCTATCAACTATCTGTCTATCATCTATATCTATCATCTGTCTATCATCTATCTATTATCTGTCTATCTATCATCTATCTATATCTATCTATCTATCTATCTATCTATCTATCTATCTATCTATCTATCTATCTATCATCTACCTTTTGAGGCCAAAGGGAAACTTTTTAAAAGAGTTTGAAGCTGAACACTGTCATAATTCAATCTACTGTGTGCCTCTGATGTGTCAGGATTTGTGCTGAGGACTCTGATGATAAAGTAAACAAACACTACTGAGACTTACTGAGTTTAGAAATTCCTCCAATACCATTCGTCCCTTTTTCACAGTAGCATTCAGCCAGCTGAATGTAACCAATTGCTCCAATGTGTGGGATAGATTAAAAAAAAATGGGGAATTCAGGGACAGCTGGAAATAGAAGCACCATGGATGGGGTAAGATTTGTTCAGGACCTTCTTGGACACAGAGAGCAGGAATGCTTCTGAACAGGGACATAGAATATACAAAATGAAGGGGGACATGTAAGGAAAAACAAAGAGAATACTCCCTTCTTCATGTGTTACCTCGTTTAACCTCCACAACATCTCTTTGAGGAAGGCATTATTTCCCCTATATTCAGATGAGGAAACTGAGGCCCATAAAGGTACCTAGCCAAGGACACTCAGCCAGAAGGTGGCATGGGCCATTGTCCAGAGTTGGAAAGGTTTTCAACATCTGGCTGGTGAACCAGAGAGAAAACCAATGGTTCACCTACAGCTGAAGAAGACTTGGTGCTAGAAGAGGCATTTCAGCTGTTTTGTTTGCTGTTAGTTAAGGATGGCATTCCCAATTTCCATCTAGCAAGGCTTGAATAAAGTCCAGGAGTGGGCCGTGTCCTAGGCCCTGTCCTAGGAGAAAACCCACTTGGCCGCGTGGCCAGTGCTGAATCCATTGCCCCAACTTCCGTTCCCATGACAACTATCACCAATGTGAAAGATGGTCCTTCTATGGCTAGCAGTGAAATTGCTCAGGCCTCAGAGTCCTGGTGAATATGAGAATGTCGTCTTGGCTACTTTTCCCTTTCTGGGTTCTAGGAGGTTCCTTGAGGCTGAGTGTAGGAGGACTGTAACTGCTCTCTTTTGCCTCTCATCCCAAACTCCTCTCTGAGTCCTACAGGGAGACAGAAGCTCATTTGCCATTTTCTCTGCAGAGCCTGGGGTGATTTTCTCCTTGCTAAGGCAGCTCCCATAAGCAACCAATCTCCCCTTTTTACCTGGCCTAACTAGCCTGGGTCTTTAGGGCTCTGGACTCAACATCTCAGTCAGCTTTCAGGAACCGTTCCCTTGGCTGTGAAATCTGGGGCCCCTCTAAGCAGAGCTGGCTTTAGGAGCTTGTCCATGACTCATTCTTGGCTTAATGCTCTGCTGCCACAGTCTTAAATTCTTAGTCTTTTTATCTTTGAACTTACGTTTTGTAAGTGGAGTCCAACGGGACAGTGAAGCACACACTTGAACAGAGGAGAGATGCACAGTATGGGTGTCCACAGTACCTCACCATGCCATTCACATTGGGGCATTCATGATGCCCATGAGCACAGAACTCTGGTGGACTCACGATGCCTGGGAGATCAGCATGACTTAAAGTGCATACAAGACAGGCCATTTGGACTAGAGCTTACTCTGAGTGCAAAAAGAAGGCAATGGCATTCAAAGAAGCATGAACCACCAAAGAATTCTATCCTCTTATCTCTGTTTTTATTTGCGCTACTTCCTTGTATTAGTCAACCACTTATGCCAAGAATGATGGTTGATGAAAAGCAAAGATAAGATGAGCCATGGTTTCCTTTCCTTGAAGTCTTTCCTTACTCATCAGTAAACCAAAGGTAGAAAGCATTGGTAGAACATATGTGTATCAAGAAATGTAATAAAAACATTTGTGCTGTTTCCATTGTTCTGGTAAGAATAGCTCTGTGCTATTTCCATTGTTCTGGTAAGAATGAAATACAGACTACCAATTTCGAATTATATAATTTTGGTGATTCTGCATTTGAGTTAAATGCTCTTATATTTGCATTTAAAACTGGCATGGCACAATATAAAGAACAGTAAAATTAATGGTACTTAGATTTTTTTCCTTAGAATGATATTGAGTAACAAATACAAAACCCTCACCATGCCTAACTGAAAAAAAAAAACCATGAAAGGAAGAAAAAAAGCTCTATATTTTAGTTCTTATGAGGTCATGTTTTCCCTGCATTTTGAACAAGAGGCTCTATATTTGCATTTCCTATTGGGCCCTGCAGATTGTGTAGCCATCCTTGCATTCAGGGCTTATCCAATCAAATATTTTTTAGATGCCTGATCAGCACCAGCCACATTACTTATCTGGGCATTTTTTTTCTATCCAGGCTGGGAATATGGCAGAGCTTGTTTTGGTTCTTTCCATCTGATCACTTCATCCTTCCAGGCACTGGGCATCCAGAGATAAACAGATGCAACCCCTGCTCTGGAGGAGTTTACAGTGCCGTGAGGGGAAGTGACAGGTAATGATGCCTGGGGAGCACAGAATGGGGGTATCACCATGTCTGGAGGAGAGAGAACACTTTATTATTAAATATTCTCTATTTTCCAGAACCTAGCACAGTGCCTGGTACACAGTGAATACTCCATAAACGTTTAATAAATGAACAAATGGTGTAATGAACATAAGTGCCCTATTAACAGCTGAATACTATGGAAATAGTAGGGTGTTCATTAATGGTGGGGGAAATACAGGTGGTAGAGAGAATATGGTTTTCCAAAGGTCAGCTGGAACAGAGCAATGTAGCCTCTCTTCTGTCCTCATGGTTTTAACTGAACTTTTTCCTCCATGAACTTTTTGGGGAGTTGCTTCTGTACTTGTAGCATGGGGTTTCCATCTTGAGGATGAGGAATGTTGCCTAAAATCAAATGCCTGCAAGTGATTCCATCATTTCTTCCACAGATATACACTGAGTGCATGCTAAGTGCCTGGCTCCATTTTTGGACTGGAAACGGCAAGTATCTGGGCCAGGAAAGGACTTTGAAGTCATTGAATTCAGTAGTTCTCAAATATAGACCCTCAAACTGGTGCTGCTCAGTGATGTTTTCACTGCTTTACAGAAAAGTGAGGAAAAGAGTGATGTTTGGAAAGCTAAGGTTATGACTTTAAAGCATTTCCTTTCTTCTGAGATCATGTTTTTCCTTTTCTTCCCTCTGGTAAAATGTGCTTTTTTTGGTTTTTGTTTTTACAGAATGATGGCGATAGTGGATGATAATTGAATTAGTTGTAATATCCATTGTTGGCAAACAGTTGGCAACCCTCTGTAATTCCTCTGACTTTTTTTGGTAGAGAAAATTTGTATTTGTCTGAGAAATAGAAAATCTGGAAAGCATCCACATCATCCAGTTTCAATTCCTCTACACCTGAGCCCCTCCTCCGGCAGCATCACCTTCCTAAACAGACACTAAGAGTCATCCTTCCAAGAGCAAGGGAATTCCCTTCCTATCTGTAAAAATTATTTTTAAAATTTCTTCATGTTAATTACTATTATTTCCCTATAATTTCCAATATCAGGTCACTGTTCATCCATATGAATATATTGATTGATTGATTACCTGATTGACTTTTCAACCAAGTAGAACCAATAAAATTTATTAAGCATGACCTTAGTGCCGAGCATCCTACCAGGACCCGGGGACACAAAGATGAAGATGGCAAAATAGCCCTTCCTATATTTGAAGACAAATGCTATGCCCCCTCTCTTCTACTCCTCCCCTTCACTCCACATTTCTCTGCATCCAATTAACCATCTCTGATCTTCAGCCCTTAATATGGTTTGGCTGTGTCCCCACCCAAATCTCATCTTGAATTGTAGTTCCCGTAATCCCCACATGTCATGGGAGGTTCCCAGTGGGAGGCAATTTAATCATGGGGGTCGTTACCCTCATGCTGTTCTCATGATAGTGAGTGAATTCTCATGAGAACTAATGGTTTTATAAGGGGCTTTTTTGTCTTTTGCTTGGCACTTCTCCTGCTGCTGCTATGTGAAGAAGGACGTGTTTGCTTCCCCTTCAGCCATGACTGTAAGTTTCCTGAGGCCTCCCCAGCCATGCTGAACTGTGAGTAAATTAAACCTCTTTCTTTTATAAATTACCCAGTCTCAGGTATGTCTTTGTTAACAGCATGAGAACGAACTAATGCAGCCCCCTTTCACATAAGAAAGTGTTGCTCATCTACACCATTTGGGTCCATCTCCTTTGAATACCCTTCAGTTTATTTAAATTTCTCTTAAAATAGTTCCTCTGAAATTGAGATATACTGTGTGTGATCTCATTAGTGGCAATTATACAAGGACTGTCACCTCCACTATTATACTTATTATATTTCCATTAATGCAGCCTAAAGAATGATTACTTTTTTTTTTTGGCAGCCGCAACACATCATTAGTTATAATAGTAATTGATTATATGGTGTTTTCTATACGGTAGCCAATGTTCTAAATAAGTTGCACTGTTTGTTCTAAATAAGTTGCACTGTTAAATACTAAGTTATTTAATCCTTTCAATAATCTTATGAGTAGGTAGTTATTTTTATAGAAGAGGAAACTGAAGCACAGAGAGGCAAATGGTTTAGGCCTGAGTCCTTAGAAGAAGCCGTGTCTCATATATGGACACAATGTCTATGAGAAGCAATGAAAGTGCTTGACTTAGACCCTAAAGCCAGCATGAGAGTCCCTCAGGTTGGGGGAGTCGAGCAGAATCTGTAGGTTCCATAGCAGTGAAGATTCAGGAGCTGAATACTAGGGAGCTGAATACTAGGCAAGAGCCACAGGAAAGGGTGCTGGGTGGTCATCAATTCAGATGGGATCTGAGGCAGCCTGGCAAAGGATTCCTGTGGCCAAAGCTTGGCCCCGAAGCAGCAGAAACTGTCCAACCTGGAGGGCCGGGGGACCAGGGCATGGGCCTCTTTGCAGTCTGCTGTGTGGCAGGAGGTAATGGCCAAGCTTGCCTCCAAGTGCTTCCACACTGCATAAGACTCCAACCTTGAAGTGACCATATTAGGGGGCTATTCCAAATGATCAAGGCTGTGGCATCGGGATTTAACATAGAAATTGCTTGTTTATAGCGTCATATTTGTGTGACACAAGAAAAAAGGAGGGAAGAAGGGAGGGGCAGAAGGAAAAAGGGACACAGGGAAGGGAGGAGAAAAGGAGGTAGGAAGGAGGGAAGGAAGGAAGGAACAGGAGGTGAGGGAGAGGGGAAAAGAATATAAATCTAGCTTCCTCCTTTTGATGCCCCCTTTCTCTTGGTTCCCTCAAGGCAAGCAGTGGCCTCAGCTGTCTTACTGCATGAGTGAGTGAGAACAGGCTGTCCACAGACAGTGACAAGGAGCAAGGAGATCATTAGCTACAGTGATTTATTGCAGGTCAAAGTGCTGCACTTTTGTGCCAAACACAGAAGCCCTTGAAGCCTCGTGATGAATTAGAAGCCAGATACTGTTAAGGGAGATGCTCAGGGCTGGGGAGCAGCAGGGCTCACTGGGCAGCTGTTCTCATCTTTGCTGTAGATGACCAGCCAGGCCAATGTTTTTGGGTAGGTTCCTTCTTTTTGGGCCTCAGTTTTCCAATCTGTAAAATGAGGGGCTGAGCAAGATGATTTTCTTTTTGGGGAGGGTATCATTTTTTTCTGCACTAATATTATTCTCTGCTAATTATCACTAGTGAATAACACAACACTCTGATCTTCTGCTGCATGTGTGCTCCCTTAGCAGGACCAACGATGGCAGATTGTGCTGTCCATATCACCTTGCTTCCTGTCATGTCCTTTTCTTCCGAAGCCCAAGCTCATCACTGAGCCCCTGAAACACTGGCTCATTTCATGCACTGGGCTCTTGCCCCTCCATTCTCTACAACCAAAGTCACCTCGCCTCCTTCTTCCTAGGCATCTCTGAGAAATGGATTAGAGATTTTTTATGCTGTGTCGGAGTATGAAAACCTAACCTCTAGAATTAAGCACATCATAGAGAAAGGCACAGGTTTCTTCATTTTTCCCCTTTAGCCATAACCTATTTAAGACATTCATTTCGCATTCAAGCTACCACAGCTCTAGCATGGAGTAGTATGCATGATCCATAGAAAACTTTA
Source organism: Pongo abelii (assembly GCF_028885655.2). NCBI lineage: Eukaryota > Metazoa > Chordata > Mammalia > Primates > Hominidae > Pongo > Pongo abelii. The sequence goes on along the minus strand of NC_071992.2, from coordinate 146,061,957 downwards.
AGCCAAGACTGGAAACTTAAAGGAGCATCCTTTTTCCAGAAGGCTAATTTCGGCTTCCATGTCAGATTTCCAACATCATTGAATTTTCTCCTGCCATTTGGCCTACTTCCTTTGTAAACTCTGAAAAGCACTTACTTGCTCAATTTCTCCTTCCTGCCAGACCGCATATGTGTATGACACCTGAGAACTTCTGGAGACCTTAAGACTCTCTCCCTTGCCATGTAGTCTTAGGGCACAAGGAGTCAGCTCAGATGATGGAGTTCTTTGGGGCCAAGGGTGGAGTACGAGGGCGTGGGGTGGGCTAGGGGAAAAGCACCGAGGGATGAGAGGAGAGCTGGGATCCAGAAGGCCAAGAAGAGAAATTCACAGGGGCAAGACAAATTTATAAAGGGTCCTCCTGCAGGCATACCTGTCAGTGTGTATGGCTTGGCTGATGGAATATGGTCAGGTGACCTGGGAGGTACAAAACCCACATTTCTGTGCATGGAGGCTGTACCAAGGGGCTATTGAAATGAAGATGCTGGAAGCTGGCCTGGATATCAGGGCAGAAGCAGGGAGTTCTGAGGGCAGAGGGCAGTAGGGCCACATGCTAGTGTTGGTCCCAAAAAAGGGGCTTTAAGACAATGGCCTAGAAAAGAAGAAATGCTTTCAAAGTGTGCTCTGGGGACAACCTACCTAAACACATCACCTGGGGATACTTGTTAAACATGCAGATCATCAGCCCCCTTCCTAGACCTAGGAAGGTGGGATTCCTATGTGTACTAAAGATTTGAAAGGCAGGATTCCTATGTGTACTAAAGATTCCTATGTGTACTAAAGATTCCTGTGTGTACTAAAGATCATCAGCCCCCTGCCTAGACCTAGGAAGGCGGGATTCCTATGTGTACGAAAGATCATAAAGATATGAACCTAAGAGGTTCAGGACAAAATAGCCTCTTCTGGGTGGTGTGGTCCAGCTCAGTTTAAAGAAAAAGTACAAGACAGAACTGAACTTTGGCTCAAGCACAGGCTGTCATGGAGGGTGCTTCGGTCTTGGTGGAGGCTGGGAAAGAAGGGGTTTTTTTGACCCTGAAGAGCTCTGGGACTATCTCAGACAGCATCTGTGAAAGCACATGGCTTAGTGCCTACAACACATCATAGGTGCTCCAGGAACAGCCGTTTCTTTCCTTGCCTTCTACCTCCATGTGTGTGCAGGGATGACCCTGGATGTTTGCAAATTGGCCTTGTTTCCAGCTGTCCACAGGGCTCCAGGGGCATTTCTGCAGCCCTTGCTGTTAAACATAGCTTCCCCTGAGCAGCTGCCCAGCATCCTTGAGTCCCCCCTTCCCCACACTTGTGCAGACCTGCGGCACCCTCTCTCAGCAGACACCCCTGGCCTACTTCCAAGACACTGTGATGGATACGCCTCTTCCTGAAGCATGGTGCAGCGTGGAGAGGTGATTTTGATCTTACTTCTCAGCTGGGCCCAGCTGTTTCCAGTTTGGGAAGGACCTTTTACTTCCAGCTCTTCATTTGTTCCAGGATAAAACTCAATGTTCACTTCAAGGTTTCTAGACCACCCAGGGTTTCTCAGGCCTTGTTGGAAGAGGCCCTGGAAATGCTTTTGGCTCTGGAGGCCACGTTATTGGGTGGGGGAGGGGTGGTGTGGGAGGGGCTGCAAGGTTCAGCAGCAGTGGTGGGGCCAGGCCTTGAAAGAGCATGAGCTTTGGAGCTGGGCTGACCTGGTATGGATCCTGGCTCTGACTAGTTGGTTACCTTGGACACACTAGTCCTTGGATATCAATCCTCAACTCTGTTGTGAGAATGACATAACCCTCTCCACAGGTTCTTGTGAGGATTTAATGAAATGATGTGCATGCTGTCAGTGTCTTTGCTTTGTCGGTAACCTTTGCAAAGATGGAAAAGTGCACTTCATTACCAGGATGAAAACCATGTTATTTCATGAACATGCATGGAGACAGAGTTCAGAGGAAGGGTGAGAGGGAGCTCTGCTTCTCACACAGGTATGGACATCCCCAAGGCCCTCTGCCGTGAGCTATCTCCTTTATTCTTTCTCCCCCAGCAGCCCCATGATGCACCTCTCTGCCTCTGCCCACTCCCCACTAAGAGTTCATCCTCTGGGTCCATTGGTTCCATCTCGTTCTTCCTTGACACTTAGGCTAGGATGAGAGCCTTAGCTCATGTAAGGCCCTTTTGCAGCTAGAGTGGGGGGCAAAGAGGGAGTAGGGGTAGAGGCGTAGTAGGAGAAGACTTTCTCTTGACTAAGAGTGGAACATCTACATGACAAATTTTGTTTTTTTTCCTAATATTGATTACCTCCTGTTATTCAATTCTAGCATGTTATTATATTAAGCCTGGAAACACCCTCCCAGGAAAAGAATGGGAGGGATAAAAAGACTCCATCCTCTTACACAGGCTCTAGTGCAGTGCCCAGTAGCCATCACACTGGTCATCATTATAATATTTCCAAGGGCAGGTTAAGATTCTGAACTTGGCCGGGCATGGTGGCTCATGCCTATAATCTTAGCACTTTGAGAGGCTGAGGCAGGTGGATCGCTTGAGCCCAGGAGTTTCAGACCAGCCCTGGCAATGTAGTGAGACGCTGTCTCTACAAAAAATTAAAAAATTAGCTGGGCTTTGTGGCAGACACCTGTGGTCCCAGTTACTCAGGAGGCTGAGACGGGAGGATCACTTAAGCTGGGGAGTTTGAGGCTGCAGTGAGCTGTGGCCATGCCACTGCACTCCAGCCTGGGAAACAGAGCAAGACGCTGTCTCCAAAGAAAGAAAGATTCTGAACTTATTTCTCTAATTTACCAATGAGGAGATGGTGAACTGGTGTGCTGATGACAAGGTGGCTTAAAACAGAGAACAGGTGGTCATCCAGGGGGTCTTTGGTTCTCATGAGTAGGGGGTGGGAAGCGTGGTTGGGTAGAGCTAAGGTATCAGCAGGACATAGTAACAAACTAAAATATTATCTCTGGCAAATAATAATATAGATCTAAACTTTCAGTCCCAAACTCAAATGGCAATGAGAAGTCAAATCCTTATAAATGGACAGTGGCCTGTGACCACCATTAAACAAAGCTCAGAAAAGCTGGATTCTTAAATAGTCAGCTCTTTGGGGGAAGGAGTGGAGAGAGCCACGTATTTTTAATGGTAAGGGTGATACAACTATTGAGGGCCTACTTTTGCAGCCAACACTTGAAATGAGTATGTTTATCTTCCTTTTCAAGATGGAACAATGAGGCTCAGAGAGGTTAAGTAACTTATCTGAAGACACAAAGTAATTTGTAGGAACAGATTTCAAACACCAGGCCCCATGCTCTTTCAACTCTATCATGCTGCCTTTCGAAAGAGATACAGTAAAAGGAAATAAGATTATTTACTTATTCACATTTGCATTTGTATTTGCTGCCACAAACTTTGTGGCTTATAACAACATGAATGTCTTCTCTTATAGTTCTGGAGGTCAGAAGTTTGAAATGAATCTTAAGGGCTAAAATCAAGGTATCTATAGGGCTGAATTCCATCTGTAGGCTTCCTTGCCTTTTCCAGCTTCTAGGGGCCACCCACATCCCTTGGCTCGTGGCCCCACATCACATGACCTTTTCTCCCTCTGCTTCCACTGTCACATCTCTTCTTGTATTTCTGACTCTGATCTGTTTGCCTCTTATAATGGCCCTTGTGGTTATATTAGATCCACCTGGCTAACCCAGGACAGTCTCCTCATGATCCTTAACCATATCTGCAAAGTTCTTTTGTCTATATATAAAGTGACATTCACAGATTCCAAGGAGTAAGACATGATCATCTTTTGGAGGGGCATTGTTCAGCCTACCCCAACATGCAAGGAGAATTTTGAGTCAGTGCACTCTCCAGGGTAATCTCCTCCCCTTTTAAACTGGATATTCTGCACTGTTCAGTACAGTTATTAATTTAGAATGACCCTCAGAGCTTGCTAACTGATGATAATCATTTACACTTATTAAATGCTCACCATGTATCTGGCACAGTTTTAGGCTCTATACCACAACCTCAGTTAATACATACCACACTGCATGAGCTCAGTACTGTTATTATTTGCATTTTCCACTTGAGAAAAATATGGCATAGAGAGATTAAGCATTGTGCCCTAGATCACCTACTTAGGAAGTAGCAGATGGGAACCCTGGCTGTCTGGTCCCAGAGCCTGTGGCCTTCACCATGAAGCCACCTTCCATGGCTCTGAGCTCCAGAAGGACAGAGCTGGAATGTTTTACTGACCGTTGTACTTGCTGTGTATGTCTATATAGAGTCCAAGCACTTCTAGGAACTAAATAAACACACTATATTAATGAAAGCATAGAACATCAAAAATCAACAACTTGTTAGTTTATCTGAGTGTAGTAATTTATTGAGAGAAAAGGAATTAGGTGTGTTAGAAAGATGATCAATCCCAAGAATGAAACTAACTGGCATTTTGCTTACCTCTCTAGTAAGCAGGAAATTAAACTTTTTCTCTTTTACTAAAAATTTCTATGGAGTATTTTGGTGAATAGAGCATCTAGTGTAAAGTTCTCCCTTCATGTAGGTATAAGATATAAGATAAAAATATTCATTTCAAGTGTTGGCAGCAAGAGCCTTTGATGGAGGATCAAAGTTGCCTTTGATGGAGGAGGCAAGAGGAGAAGGGATAAGCAGTTGTCAAAGGCAAGGATGAGAGACAGAAGAGAGACAAGGGACCCTTGCTACCCACTGATTTAAAGGGCCAGGTCCCAAACCCTAAGCACCCATCATGAGTCATGATCATAATCTCACACTATCCTTACAAATGGACAGTAGCACCTGAACCACCATTGATGAAAGCCCAGAAAAGCTGGATCCTTTAAATAATCGGCTCTTTGGGGTAAGGAATGGAGGTTGCCATGTATTTTTAATGGATAGAGTACACAACCGTTGAGTGCCTACTGTGTACTCTTGCTGCCAACACTTGAAATGAATATTTTTATCTTATATCTTATACCTACATGAAGGGAGAACTTTACACTAGATGCTCTATTCACCAAAATACTCCATAGAAATTTTTAGTAAAAGAGAAAAAGTTTAATTTCCTGCTTACTAGAGAGGTAAGCAAAATGCCAGTTAGTTTCATTCTTGGGATTGATCATCTTTCTAACACACCTAATTCCTTTTCTCTCAATAAATTACTACACTCAGATAAACTAACAAGTTGTTGATTTTTGATGTTCTATGCTTTCATTAATATAGTGTGTTTATTTAGTTCCTAGAAGTGCTTGGACTCTATATAGACATACACAGCAAGTACAACGGTCAGTAAAACATTCCAGCTCTGTCCTTCTGGAGCTCAGAGCCATAGAAGGCTACCTGGAGGCTGTTAAGCCCACATCTGTTTACTTTGCTGCAGTTTGGGCCCAAGAACCATATTAGTGTCATGCTTACATGGGACCAACCCCAGGAGTTTGGGGCTCTAAGCTCATTTTTCTCTTTGAGAATCTCACAGCCTCATCTGTTCCTGGGGCTGTCAGTGGGTGATTCATGTGATGAGAGAGCCGCAGTCAAAGACCCCAAAGTGGAAATGCTATGGGGCTTAATCTCTGTGTAAGCAGGTTTGTGGTCACATATGTGGGGTCACAGGAGGGGGTAAGGGAAAATGGGGTCACTCCAAGCAGCTTCTTTCAGTAAGGTCTGAGAGGTCCCCTCCTCTTCTCTAATGAGCTTTGCCTGGCCATGCCTTCTTTATTGAGCAGATACTCTCTGGGATGATGCAAACTTTGAAGATGCTAATTAATCACACCTCTTTTATTACTTTGTTATTGACAAACTGCGAGATGAGACAGGGAGTTGGATGTGAAAAACAAATCAACATAATTACTATGAAGGCTACATGGGGGAACACTGCCATGCTGTGAACCCCACATCCTCATCTAAATGGTGGCAAAGCCCATGATCTGATTAGGAAGATCTCTGGGCTTTACCATGCTAGTGGCAGGGCTGGGCCTGGAACTTGGGAGTCCTTAATTTTCTACCAATGCTTGTTATATGCCAACTTGCCCTTTTGCCATAAGGTGGCTTAAATCACATCAAGTCCCCCTTGCTTTCAATGGGGTTCAGAACACAATATTCCCTGGTAGTATGTTTAATATTTAAGTCTTTATAGCTACAGGGATAGCGGAGTATTTAACAGGAGAGGGGACAGAGTGAAGGTACTGCTGGGTTATGTTGCTACATGGTTCTGGAATGAGAGGCTCCTCAAACCTCCATGTTTATTGGGGTTGTAGGTTTGCCAAGTTGAACAACCTCCTTAAGTTCTACGGTAATATCGTTCATGTCCTGCAGATGGAGATGTTACTACACGTAAGAGAGTTTTAGACAGTGGCTTGAAGTGCCACACCTCCCTTTCCAAAAAAAATAAGGAAGTTTTTTCGTGTTCCTTCTTTGAAAAATGGGGCAAGAGCTTTCTAAATGGATGTATATGTCCAAGCTTTAGGTAAGATTTAAAATGAATTTGAAAGAAACCGTATCCTCTTCTCATATCTTTCCCTTCTGCTGGGTTCAGCAATATCTATGATCCTTTTCTCCTTCCTTCCCTCCCTCCCTCCCTGCCTCCTTCTTCCCTCCCTTCCTCCTTCCTTCCCTCCCTCCCTCTCTCCTGCCTCCCTCCAATCCTTCTTTCCTTCCTTCCTTCCTTCCTTCCTTCCTTCCTTCCTTCCTTCCTTCCTTTCCTGTATTGGTACCACTTTATTTATTTAACACATGGAATTTTAAAACAATTTAATATAAATTGAGAAAGGTGACATTTGTACTTGTTAATAGCACATATAATTTCATTTCAAAAAGTGTATAATAGAAAAGACTAGAAGGAAATCTGCCAAAGTATTAACAGTGGTTTCCTCCACTGGTAAGTAGGTTCATAAAGAACTTCTTTTGGTATTTTATTAATTTTATTTTTTAAAACTATTGTACAAAAATTTGACTTATTTTGGTGTACAGTTCTATGAATTTCAACATATGAATTTGCATAACTGCCATATGGCTGCTTTCTCTCCTCCTTTTACCCTCACTCGGCCCTCTCAGTCTTTCCTATTTCTTCTCCCCTCTCTCTGTCCATTCTTTCCTGCTTTCCTTGGCTGGCTTGTCTTTCTCTAAATGCCAGTGTTTCAGCTTTTTTACTTTTATTTTTTAAAGTAAGGACTCTATCCTGATGGTGTTCTTATTCACTCATATATTATCTTATTACCTTCATGCCAAATGGCCCCCAAACTCTATCTCCAATCCAGTTGTCTCGGTTCCACTCCAGATCCACTTGCTGCACACATTTTGGACATCACCTGGATGTCCCATAAATAACTCAAACACTACATGTCACCAACTAAATTCATTGTTTCTTCCTGTTGTGGGCGTGTCTCTTGCATTCCAAATCTCTCTTAAAGGGGACACTGGAAACCTCACCTCCTGAGCTGGAAACCTCAGGAGCATTTTTATGCTCTTTCTATTGCCTCCTGCATAAATCAATTGCCAAGTCCCATGTGTGGTGTTGGTGTTTTAGGTGTGGCTCTTGATCCATTGCCTTATCTCTATCCTCATTGTCTTTTGCCTTAGTCTGGGCCCTCTGCCTTGCCATGGTTGTGAGGGTTCACTTTAAAAACCTCCTAATTGGTGTCTTTGTCTCTAGCTTCTCTTGTCTCCTATCCACCCTTCCCATGGCCAGCATGGGATTCATCTTCATCAAACACAGATGTGATATTTCACTCTTGTGCTTAAACTCCTTCCGTAGCCATGGGAGGGCATTCTGGGTGCTATCTAGAGCTTCCATGATGGCTCTGTGAAACTTTGTGAGTCTCATCTTCCTCTGCCCAGCTCCATGGCCCAACTCCTCTCTCAAGATCCACTACGTGGATGAGGCACCCCAACACTATGCTCGGAGAGCCCTTGCTTGTTCCTCAAACCAGAAACCTTCCACTGTATTGTCAAGAATGAGTTAAAAATTCCCTGTTCTCAACTCTTCCAGGAAATTCTAATTGTGCTTTATTTTGGACTCTCCTGCATGCTGACCACCGGGAGGTGGGAAGTTACTCTCCAGAGGAGATGATCTGAACCTAAAGGACCTTCACAATATGAGAAATGTCCAAAAAATAACAGAATGAGATAAGGACCAAGAGAAAGATGGAGTAAGAAATAGAGGAGGAAAATGAAGGTTAAAAAACCAGAGGATGATGGTGAGAGCTATCACATGATACAAGGTGGTATATGATTCATCAAATTCAATCTTCACAGGTATCATAAGAATTTATTTTTCAGATTAGGAAGGTAAGGTTCAAAGAATTTGAGTAACTTGCCCCAAATAACATGGTTTTGTGAGTTCAAAGGTTTGCGCTTTGCAGTATAGAAAACTTGTTCAGAGGTGCTCATCAGGTTGGCTCTTGGGGGAGCAGTTTCTAAGTCAGAACATTTTTTTTTTTTCTGAGACAGGATCTTACTCTATCACCCAGGCCGGAGTGCACTCCAACCTCTGCCTGCCAGGCTCAAGTGATCCTCCCATCTCAGCCTCCCCAGTAGCTGGGACTACAGGCATGTACCACTGTGCCCAGCTAATTTTTTTTGTGTGTGTGTTTTGTAGAGACAGGGTTTTGTCATGTTGCCCAGGCTGGTCTTGAACACCCACACCCACCTCAGCCTCCCAAAGTGCTGGAATTATAAGCGTGAGCCACTGCATCCATCCAGAACTTATCTTCTCTTTGGAGTGTTGACATAACCAAGTAGAGTAGACCTGGAGTCATTGGCTAATGGCCGACATTCTCCCCTCAGATGCTTGCTGACATTCAAAGGAAACCTCTTCAGCTCAAGCCCTCTAAAATCCCTTGACCCAGGAAAGATGTGAAAATCAGCTCAGTGGGGGTGAGAATGGGCATTCGCAGCTGTCGCCCAAGCTTCCTTCTCAGAATGAGTTAGTATGTAGCTTGGAACAGGGAGAAGGGTGTCAGACTCCTGAAGCAAGACCACCTCCTGGTCCTGCCAGAGTCACTCCTGGTGAATAGTGTGTTTTCCCAGAATTCTGGACCTATCTGCTTTCAAATGCAAGAATTGAAAAACAGGCCAAGTCCAGAAGGCAGGAGGACAGCTGGTGGAACACCTTTTGTCCCAGGATTCAGGAGACCTGGCTTCTAGGTCTGGCACTCACTAGCTCTGTGGTTTGAGCAAAGAACTTAATGTTTCTGAGCATCTTAATGTTTCCTTGTCAAATGCAAATCATAATGCTTACCCCACAAGTGAGGATTTAATGAGAACATAGCATTTGGAATTGACAAATTACATGTCCGGCCCTCCTGGTAGCCTGTGAACTCCTTGGGGACCAAGTATCTTCTTCATTTTCATTTATATATATTTTTTACATAAAAATAAAGAAACAGTTAAGATCCCATGTATTAAGGGCTTCATAACTCTTAATAAATATAAAATATCTCTTCTAGGATTCTGAAGATAATACTCTTCTATATTAAATCATTCATTCATTCATTCATGTATCTATTCATTTTTTTAAAAAAACAACTATTTGTTGATCATTTGCAGTGTACTAGGCAAGTATGTGTGTTCTTGGTGATGAAAAAACAAACATAGCCTCTACCATCAGGAGACTGAAGTACTAGTTGTGGACATAATCATTGCACAGACACACACATGCCCAAGTACAAGCTGTAGTGAGTTCTAGGAAGGAAAAAAAAAACCAGGCAAAATGGATGAATGGGTTAAGAGGAGGGTCATAATTTGGTTTGTGAAAGGTGGGCAAGGGAGGCATTTCTGAGCGGGGACATCAAAACTGGGACCTGAATGATGAGCAGGAGCTTGCCAGACAAAGAGTGGGGTTGGGGGAATGAGGGTGGGTGGGGTGTGTGGGGAGGCGGGAGCAGGCATTCTGCACAAAATCAATTCTAAGGTAGATGTTGTTTTTGTTCCACTCAAGGGAGATCAGTTCTGGAACTACCTTTTAATAAAAGAGTTTCACAGCATGTGCTCTAAAGGAATTGCAGAGCGAGGCTCCAGGCCCTAGGCAAGCTGCAAGCAGCAGTTTTTCCATGATGACACGAGGAGAGCTGCATCAATACCACCGATGTCAAGGTCCCCAAGATTTGGGGGAGAGAAAGGTCTCCGTCAAGGGTCTAGGGGGCCATGTGCAGGAGCTGCCAATAACAAAGAGACTTCTGTTCTCACTGGCCTGTCCTCCACCCTGGCCCAGAGGCACAGTCATTCATTTGACCCTCCTTCTGCTGTGTCTGTGTGAAGACCCCCACTCCAAACTACTTCAATGGCAAGAGGCGACCGGGAACAGCTGGGAACTGTTGTTAGCTTCTGGCAACATCCTGGAATTTCTTCCTTGTGGATCCTGTGCCCCTGAGCTGCTGGGGGCCCCTGACTTGACCTAGAGTTGAACTTAGCTGAAGGGTCCAGGGCTAGGGGTTGCCTCCTTGTCAGCCCTGATAGTAGCATGAAATTACACAGTCTTTCCAAGAAAGCTGAGGCTGCCTTTCTAGCCTTTCCTGGGGTAGAAAGACTATCAGAGGCTATGTTTTCTGCAAATCCATTCATGTTTTCCAAGGGCAGGATAGTGCAGGAGAGAGTGACCAGATAAGACACTCGCTTTTGTTCACAAACACCCTGAGGAGGTCCCTTAAGAGATAGCAAAGCTTCTGGTGGGGATGAGGCAGAGAAGGTTTGCTTCAGATAAGATGCTGGTTGAGGGATAATTGTTGTTTTCAAGGGAGGAGATACAAAACATCCGTTAATGGGGTTTGTCCAAGGATGAACTTTTCATTCACAGAATTAGAGAATGGGGAGTTGCAGCAATTCTAGTCTAACTCTTTCTTTTAAAATACAAGCAAAAAGAGGCCAAGAGAGGGAAGGTGACTTTAACTGGATCCCACAGCAAGTCAGGAGTAAAGCTCTGTGTAGGGTTGGATGCTCTGACATAAAGTCCACTTCTTTTAGCTACTGAGTCCCAATATTTCACCTCTCCACCTTGTCATTTCTCTATGTCTTTATTTATTAAGGAGTCCATCCACCCATTCATGCATTCCTTTATGTGTTTGCTCATCAACGTTTATTCAGAGTACAGAGATAACTGACAGTTCCTCAAGGAATGTATGATGTCATGGAGGAGCTGCCCATGACTGTGTAGCAGAGGGACTAGCCAAGCAGTGTGGGAATGGCAGAGACAGGGCATTATCATGGTGAGATTGAAGAAGGCTTCATAGGGAGGATGGCATTGGAGCTGAGCCTTAAGGTGGAAAAGGATTGCATTTGTCAAATAACAGGAGAAACGCTTTAGCACCATACTTCTAGAAGTGGCATGAAGAATGAATTGAAGAAGTCAGACACTGGCACCAAAGAGATGAGTTATAGCAATTGGTTCATTCCACAAATCAGCGATACATGCTTCATGTCTTCAGAGGCCATCCATGGTGTTGGCCACTGTGGGGATGTCAAGATGTAAAGACCTGGACCCTTTCCTTAAGGAGCTGAACTTGCCAAAACACAAATGTGCTCAAATAACATAACGAAATGCAAAATGAACACAGGACTAGAAATTGTGAGCTCTGGATTTTAGTCTCGCTCTGGCATTGATCTGCATGGTGTTTTGGGGCCTTGAATATTTCCTTACCTGTGAGATGGTGAGGTTAGGTCTGCCTTCCTGTCCCAGGGGAAAGGCAAAGGCAGTGTCCATCTTGAGCCTATTCCTTCTCGGTTGTATGATCATGAGAAGTCATTTCATCACACTGGAGCTCAAGTCCTCATTTTTAATGTGGGGGGAGTAAAAGCATGTCCCACAGAGTGTGAGGATGATCTAAAACAGCTGCGGGAGAGTACAGAGGATGCTACCTGGAAGAGAGTCGGCCTCTAACACATGCTCATTCTTTGCCCCACACCCCCATGGCTCTGTTTTTTCTTGGAAGAGGTGAATGGAATCAAGGATGGTAATATATATGAAATCTCCTTATAATAGGAAATGCCCTCCATAAATGCCAGGGGAATCTCATGTAGATTTCTACATAGGAGAATCTGGGGGCTCTTAAGGCTGATCTCTGGGAGGATCTGTGCCTCTCCTGGTGTCCTGTCTTTCCCCTGGTTCTAAGTATCTGGACAGGCCTTCCCCTGGAGGGCTCCTTGGACAAAGGAACTCCTTTCCCAGAAGCATGCAGGAGGTGACAGGCACAAACACAAAGACAGACTGTCTTTGGCTTTCTGGAGCAGAGATAGCTTCAGACATTCTGCCTCACTCTTATGGGGACCTGTCAGCCCAGTTCTTGGGTCAGAAAATGGGTTCATGGTAGGTTAACCTAAGCCACAACTAGTAATGACTACTTTTCTCTAATGGTTCATCAAAGCCTTTTGACCCTTCCTTCTCCATTGCTCTCCCATCCACCTCCACTGTTCCAGCCTTCCTGCAGCTCCCACAGACTGCATGCCTCCGTCACTTCCTGCTTTGCCTCTGGCACTAGTGTCCAACTGTTCTTCCCTTCTTCCAGTCCACCTTTCTCACCACAGCTAAAAGAACATTTCTGCTTTGATCATGTGATTGCCGTGGACGTGAAACATGCAAAGAACCCCAAGGGGTGAGGAGGCTGCAGCCCTTTATTTGGCTGGACTTTGTCTTGAGAGCTTCTCTGCTCTTGCTTTGCTTTGTTTATATAGAAACAGTTATTTCATTATAATTCTTTTTTTTTTTTCTGCAGAAAGATTAAGTGCAAACACTTGGCATTCGAGGCAACCCCTCAGGGAATCCAGCTTTTCCAGCTTTCTATGACAAACTCCTTCAAGTACATTGTAGTGATTAAGGGCATGGACTTTCAATCCTGACTATGTTCAAGTCTTACCTCTGCTGCCTATCAGCTGTGTGATCTTGGGCAAGTTACTTAACCTCTCTATGCCTTGAGTTCCTTATCCCTAGTTTGGGAATAATAATACTCCATACCTCACAGGGTTATTATGAGGGTTAAATGAGATTATCTATATAAAGTTCTTAGAACTTTGCTTAGCATAGTAAGTACTCAATAAGTTCTGTCCATTCCAGAAACCTCCACCCTAGCTAAATTCATCTCTGTTAGCAGCCACACATGTGCTTTTGACTTTACTGCCTCTGTGATTTCAGCTGCTCCTTTCACCTGCCTGCAATGATCCCTCTCCTTCCTTTTGGCTTTATCCAAGCTCTCCTTGTCCTCTATTGCTAAGGAAACTCACACAATTTCTCAGGACCTCTATGGCTAAGGAAACTCAGGTAATTGTTCAGGAGAATGAGACAGAACTCACCTGGTTCCTACAGCTGAGTTGCTGTGGGAGGTCACCTGGCTTCTCCACATTTCAGCCTTCCCCTTGGTGAAGTGGCGATACTTACACAGACCTTGTGAAGTCGTTGAAAGAAAAATTCTCAAATTCTGGCAGATAGTAGGTATTTAATGAATGATAGATATTATTAAGCCAAGCTAGTCCTTCCTACCTGAACTTTTCCCTCTGAACCCTTCCAGTAATTATTGATTCCATCATTTATCTGGTCATTCATTGACCATGTAGTACTTTGTATCACCTCATCTTTTCTTTCTTTTTGTCCTGCTTGGAATGATTACTGTAATCTTATGGCTGCTTAGTTTTTTAAACATGCATAGTATCCTCCTCACCGCATTGGGGTTTCCTGGCGGGAAGACCCTGCACAGACATTTGTACCGTGACCAGAGTTTTAATGTGCAATCCCTCCATGCTAGCAGCTTGGTGAGGTGCTCACATTTTGTAGGACTTCATTGGCTTTTTGCTGTGGTATGTCGGCCTGGTACAGCCCAGGGCTTTGAGGCTGCATCTCTCTCTTAAGTGTTTATTTTTTTGCACCTTTGCCTTTGGGCGATGGACTCCCCCACGTAAAGCTTTGGACTTTTCCTGGCTGCCTCATTGACCAGTTGTGAGGCTGACACCAGCCTGTGAGTCCAGAGCTGGGTCAGAGCAGATAAGGGCTTGTTCTCAGAACCAGCATGGTGATCACTGTGTGTCTTCTCTTTATTTTCTTCTCTGTGAAAACATGTGCCTCGTAATTTGTGTTCTGAGAAATATCTCAACGGTCCTGTGCCCTAAACATTTCCTCATCTGAGATAAGGCCTGGATGTTGGCTCTAAGGAGGGGAAAAGGTACAGTGGAGAGGAAGTTCTGATCAGCAGGAAGATTTCCCAAGCAATGACACCACCTCTGGCAGCAATGGCCTAGAAACTGGGCTGCCTTGGTGCAGACCAAGACCAAGACCAAGGCCATTCCGAAAGGAGAGGCTGACAGCATTGCCCAAGCATCCTCTTCCCTGCCAGGCATGGACCTTCTGAGGGATGTGGGGGCTACTGCACCTAGAGAGAGGCACTGGAGCCTGAGAGATCAGTGCTTTGAGGCCTCAGCGGTGGGGCTGGTAGCCGAGGCTGCTACTGGTGGAGCTGACGGGCCCTGGATAAGACCCAGAGTTCAAGATTCTGGTCTTGGCCATCAGTTCCTCACTGTGTGATCCTGGGCATGTCACTTAATCTCTTTGGAATTCAGTTTCTTGCCTAGAAAATAAGCATGTCTTATCAGTTTTTAATTTTTAATTTTTAAAAAAATCATCAGAATGCTTTAAAACTTTTTTTCTAAAAAGAATTGTATGCATATTCCCAGTTGATACAACAGATAAAAAGAACAGTCCTGTATGGAGGAGTTTGGGCCACCAGGGGCCTGTGCCCGGGTCCTTCCTGTCATTCCCTGCTGCCATGCCTGTTCCGTTCCCCGGGACATGTTCATGCAAACCTGGCTTCCCCAACACATTTGAAGCCCTCTGGACTAGCTTTTTCCCCAGCTTTGTGTTCTGGGCCTACCAGTCAGCTTGGCTGATTTTCCCCAGGTCAGTGGTGACGGGAGAGCAGTGCTGGTGTGCAGAGAGAGGGCAAATATTTCACCAAAGGACCCAGTCCCAGACAAATCAGAGAGGATGCTGGTCAGCGTGCATTGGTTGAATATCAGTACCAGTTTTGTATCAGAATGAGCTGTGAAATTTTTAACAAATACACCCTTCAGGGTCTATCCAGCTTCATTTGAATCAAAATTTGGGGCTATTATTTTGAAAAATAGGAAATAGGTATGTGCATCCCCTCCTCCTAACAAATAGACAACTCCAAATCAAAATACTAAAACCTTGATTGTGGAGCTTTGGATGGGTGGGTGGTCTCCAGGACGTATCGGCAGAATAAAAAGGGTCTTAAGTTAAATTGGAGCATGGCAAGGGCAAGAATAACACCAATAATATGATGAAGTACTTACTCTGGAATAGGTTCCATGCTTAACATACCATGAAATAGGTGGATACTAGTTTCCTAGGGCTGTTTTAACAAATGACCACAAACCTTCATGGCTTAAAAAATCCCCCAGAAATTTTTTTGCTTAGAGTCCTGGAGGCCAGAGTACAAACTCAAGGTGCTGGCAGGGCCACACTCACTCTGATGGCTCTAGAGGGGACTTTGTCTTAGCCTCTTTCAGCTCAGGGAGGTTCCAGGCATTCTGTGGCTTGTGGCTGGATAACTCCTACCTCTACCTTCATCTTTCTTTGCGTGGACTTTTCTTCTTCTCCCGGTGTCTCTCTTTCTGCGGTCATAAGGACATTTGTCAGTGGATTTAGAGACCACCTGGATAATATAGGATGATCTCATCTCAAGAACCTTTACATAATTACATCTGCCAAGACCTTTTTATCAAATATGGTCACATTCAGAGGTCCTAAGGATTAAGATGTGGACATAGGTATTGAGTGGGGCACGGCATTTAACCCCAACTTGTTATTAACACCAACTTAAAGATGAGAAAGCCAAGGTCCAATCCATGGAGGTAAGTTTCCCATGGTCACACCGCTGGTGAGTGGCAGAGCTGGGCTGGGACTCACCCTCAGGCTTGCTTTATGCTTGTCTTCTACAGAGCCTGTCACACAGACGTCCAGGGAGTATGTGGACCAGGCAGACGCAGACAATCATTGGGGCCAGCTTGTAAGACTCTGCCTTGCCTACAGAGGGTGCTCAATGTCTGTCTGTTATAGAGGTAGTTCTTGATTCTGAGACCTTGACCAGGACTTCTAGGGCATAGTGAATTAATCTACCTGCCTCTGTATCTTTAGGATAGTGCAGGAAATGTTGGATAAATGAAACTGAATGCCTGGAAGAAGATAATGTTCTCATATGTCCATGGACCTTTATAGGGTCGGTAGCTTATAGTTAGCTACCATTCCATAGATGCTATGGAAAAAGGCTGTATGGGAAGACAGGGATTCCTCTGAGAGACCCAGGTCCATGCTTCCCTTCTTGCTCTAGCCACAATCTGCGTGAGGGACTTCAGATCCGTCACCCTGCCTCGATTTCCTAGTATATAAAGTGAGGCTACTAATGGATTTCACAGGGTGTTTTCATGCTTTGTTGACATACAGGGATCCGTCTGAAGGCAAGGGGAAGTAAAAGATAGAATTTCCAAGCTCCTCCTAGCCCTAGGGTTTTAGAAAAAAAAGTTAATCATATTTTGCACCAGCAGATGTAAGCACATATTGTAACTGTGAGAATAACATGAAATAGAGGACAACCATGCTCTTTTACTTGGATTAGGTCAAGAAACATTTTGCTTAAACTTCAATTAGAGAGATGGAAGTTAGACAAGAATCCCTTTGTGATGTCAGCAGATGTATTTCATGGGAATGGGGGCTGAGACAGACTTCTCAGAGGAGAGTTTGGGAAGGAAGAGGACTGTGGGGCACAGAGGGCGGGAACGAAGCCTGATGAAACATTTTGACATAAGGAAGACTTTTCAAACCATTAAAGCTGTGAAACCTGGCAATAGGTGGCTTGGAAATATGACAGGGCCTTGCAATCAACAAAACAGAGGCCAGACTCTTAGGAAACCCTTATGTATTATTTGAAGGTCATTCTGCCTCATATATACATATTTTTTTAATGAGATGGAGTGACGCTCCTGTTGCCCAGGCTGGAGTGCAATGGCGCGATCTTGGCTCACTGCAACCTCCGCCTCCTGGGTTCAAGCAATTCTCCTGTCTCAGTCTCCCAAGTAGCTGGGATTACAGGCATGCAGCACCACGTTCAGCTAATTTTTGTATTTTTTGTAGAGATGGGGTTTCACCACGTTGGCCAAGCTAATCTTGAACTCCTGACCTCAGGTTAGCCACTCGCCTCGGCCTTCCAAGGTGCTGGGATTGCAGGCGTGAGCTACTACATGTGGCCTCTGCCTCATATTTATCCAGCCAGTGTAGACCTGGGATTTGGAGTCAGACAGATCTGTGTTAAGTTCGTGCATTGTTATTTGCCAGTTTTTGACCTTGTACAAGTTACTTAACCATCCTGAGCCCCAGGTTCCTTGGCTGTGATAGTGATATAGAGCACCTCTCTCCTGAGGTTGTCTGTAAGGAATAGATGAGTCAAGGCATGGTATATAATGGTACTTGGCATATAAGAAGCATTTAGAAGTTCTGATATATGTGTAGGAAACCCCGTCATCCTTGTTTATGCCATGTGAACTGTTTGACAAAGCTCTGAGTTGAGGCAGGAGAGTCATCATGCTATTTAATGACAAATGCTTTCAGTGTTTCAAAATGGAGGTAAATGGAAACTTGATGTTTTTGCTCAAACACCATTAAGTTGAGGCAAGGCTTGGAGGAGCCTTAGGAAGTTCTCCTTTCCTGTGACTGCGGGTCTCGGGCACGGTGTTGGAATGCCCCTGCCCCCTGGCTTCCTTCTGCTGCTTTGGGGCCTGTCCGCAGACAGGCCAGATCCCAGTCATCTGAAACACCACTCAGAAGGCAGGAATGTGCAATCCGTTCCAAGCTGGAAGTGACTTTCATGTGACAGGCCGCACCGCTCTGTGACTCTGTAACTAATTTTCCCTGCCCTGGAAGCTCTCCAAATTCCTGGGATGTGATCAATTGAGGAAACCACTTCAGGTCATATTCAGGAGAGTGCTGTATCTGGAATTGGGTGTGAGAGCTCCCGGCACGTGGAAAATTCAGACTCTAAGTTTCTTTATGTTTTTTTCTACTCTTTTCAGGCTGGTCTTGTTAGGTAAGGAACATGCAAAGAAACTCTCAAAGTTGAAAGAAGTTAAGACAAAAACAAGAGCTGGAATTCCTTGACTGAAGAGGTCATTGTACGTGGCAAACAAACGCTCAGCTTATCTTTACTTAACTGAAATAAACGGAACTAAACTGAATTGCTGTCAACGTGTTTATGTGAACGCGTCTGAGACATTTATCACCGTAAAGGTGGTCTTATAAAAGGAATATTCCTGTGTGAATCCAGACACTGGCTTCTAGTGTTAGCTGGGTTCCTAACTCACTCTGAATCTTTGGGCAAGCTGCCTACCTTCTCAGGAAGTCAGTCTCTCTGTCTCTAAAATTAGTTGGGCTCAGAGTTTCCTTCTCTGTTTACAATTCTTTGATGTGTATTAGAGGGCTGGAAAATTCACCGCTGATGGATCCGTAGTAGGATTCATAAAGGTCTCTTATGTTTGTATATTGCTTCATTATTTCCTTTGCTATTTAGAATATATTCAGCTTGACAGGGAAGGTTGTGTTATCCCAATATATAGATTAGAAAACTGAGGCCCAGATAAATTGAATGATGTGGCCATGACTTTTTGGCTGGTGACTGGAGGAGGTGAGAATACAACCCGGATCTCCTGACATCTAGTCTGGAGTTCTTTCCCCTTGACATGTAAGGTTGTGAGAAACCATATCTGACCATGTTTGGTCTCCATCAGAGGCACAGTCTTGTTAACTTGTTTCTTCTGAATCATGATCTAACCTCAGGTAGCTCTTTGTAGGTTCTCAATTGGAATTCAGTTTATAATAAAATGTATTACATGTCGATAATGAAGATTTCCAAGCTGAGTCTTATGACAAGGCATGCGGAGGAAACACGGGTATGGGAGAAGGAGTTTAGGCCTGAAAATATGCAGACCTGGTGGGCATCTCTGTTCTATGGTTAACTGGCTGCTCACTTACCTTCATTTTCACATCTTTAAAATGGGCATTATAATATCTAATGTTTAGGGTCCTTGATCCATTAATTTGTTCACTCTCTTCATCTTAGTCATTTGAAAACAATATTCTACATTCCTTATAAATGATGTCATATAGGAACATTGAATGATAGAAAGATGATAGTAATATATTGTTATGTTAGACAAACGATACAAGTAGTATGTTTTGTATGAACTTAATTTGTATAAAAATACACAAAGTACACAATAAAGAGACAAGAATGATCACATACGGTTAACAGTGGTCTTCTATAGGTGGTGGGACTACAAGTGCTTTCAATTTTTTTCTTACTGCTTTTCTTCTTTTACTTAAATATCTAAATTGACCATATATTAATGTGGTAATCAGTTTTAAAAAGTTCTTTCTCTTAAAGGAGTAAAGGTGATGATTCTAAGTGATTGGGAAAAAAATGGAATAACCAGCTTTCTTTCAAATGATTGTTCAAAAGATGTATTACCATATAATTTTAAAACAGGCACAAATGATGTTTTCAGGAGTAATTGTTAACTAACTTTTTTTTTTTGTCAATGAAGACAGCCCCAGTCAGCCACCAGTGGGTCCATGGCATTAAAAAAGACACTGCTCAGAGCAGTTGGGGCCCGGACTCCACATCTACTGCATGCCCTTGCCAAACAGCTGTGTTCTGAGCAAACAGCGTGATGACACTCACCTGCAGGAAGCGGAAATGGGGTCATGGAGTTGGGCTGCAGTCACAGGTGGGGTCACAAAGAGCTGGTGGTGCCACGGTTCCACCCCAACACGTGGACCAGCCTATCAGGAGAGGGCCAGGACAATGCTGAAAGAATGTCTGTTGCTCTTAGTAATGAGTGACAGTTCTCCGCTGTCGGGTAAGTCCTGGGCAGGATGCTGTCACAATTACAATTTGGCCAGAACCCGCAGTCCTGGGCTCAGGTCTTACAACACAGGGAAAGCTGATGGGAGTTCCTCCTGAGCTTAGTAGCGAGGCTGGAGACAGACAGAATGACAGAGAGAGAAAATGGTGCGTACACATGGAGAAGCGCGGAGTGAACACAGATACTCTCTGCCCCAAAATGTGTTTTTGCCACATTTCTTTCAGTCTAATCAGGAGCAGAGAGGGTAGCTTTCTTTGCAATGGCTCCCCCAAATTACAAAGTGAGATAACTTTATTTCCTACATGGATGTACATTTTCGTTTTAACTTTTGGGTTTTAGTGTATGTCTTTAAAGGTTGATTTTTGTTTTGTGACGAGATTGTTTTTCCATTCCCGAGATTAACAGTGTTCTTTTAAAAATACATTGCTTTAAGTAAAAAAACGGGGTCACTTAACATATTAATATAGTTAGTGTGTGGAAGTGGCAAAAATCTTTAAAGGGTGATGCAAACAACTAAAATATGGACATCACCATCACTTTTCTTCACTGGCCTGGAAGTTGAAAGACTTGGGTCTCTGCCATTTTACCTACTAATTAGGAGAACATAAGTCAGTGGTTCCCAAGCCTACCTAAACGTTGGAATCACCTGGGTGTGGGAGAGCTTCAAACACTACTGATGCCTGTTTTCTAACCCAGAGATTCTGATTCAATAGGTCTGGGTGTGGCCTGAGCTTTGGAGGTTGTAAAAGATACCCAGGTGATCCTAATGTCAGGCACATTAGGAGCCAATTCTTTGATGTCCCTGAGCCTTAGTTTCCTTTCTGTAGTATGGGGGTGTTGAGTGTCTACTAAACAGTATTTGTCCTATTCTTCATGTTCTTTAAAAAAAAAAAAAAAAAAAAGCAAATGCTTTCAAGTGAATGGCTCAATGTTTTCTCCGTGAAAGGGACTGCTGGACAGTATGAGACACTGGGCTCTAGATGGATAAGACAGCAGGTCCAGTCTGGGGCTGTTGGTGCAAAGCAGAGAAGGTGGAACCAAAAATGGCGAGGAAAAGGGTACCTGGCAGAAGCTCTTTCCTCTGGCTGGGTGTGGTGGCTTACGCCTGTCATCCCAACATTTTGGGAGGCTGATACTGGAGGATCACTTGAGGCCAGGATTTCAAGACCAGCCTCGTCAACATAGTGAGACCCTGTCTCAATAACAACAACCACACAAACCTCTTTGCTCTAAGCCAGCTTTATTGATAGTTTATATATTCAGACAGAAACAGTGTGTTGTGGGGCAGAGCTAATATGTGTATCCAAGAGATGATGGGCTGCCGTGGGCTAGCAGAGTGACTTCAGACAAGCCTGTTTACCTCTTTAGGTCTCATTTTCCCCAGCTGGAGAATGAAGGGTGGACTAATTGATCCAGACAATTCAATCTATTGCTAAGTCTCCTCTCTACCCCACCTCCATTGCAGTCTTTTCTTGGCTTTTTGCCAATGAGTTCTTCAGAGAGGCAGTAGATGGCAGTAGAGGCTTTTGAATGAGGACTTTCAGGTTGCTTGGCTCACCTAATTTCATCCTGCCACCCTGACACTGCTGGGAATGCTGCCCTGGAAAGATTCTCTGCTGCCTGCAGAGCTGACAGCTGCTGCCTGAATCTACTCATCTGTGAGCCACAAAGGGGCAAAGTTTAAAGGAACAGCACTTCTTAGCTGTTCACAGTTCTACGAGGGCAGGGCAGAACAGGACCAGCTGGTGCTTAAAGTCCAGTTACTTCTTTGCTCTTTCCCTGGGGTCAGATCTCACCTGTTTTTGATCTTTGGCACATTTTCCTGCAATGATGAATGAGTGAGGTGGGCTGGGAGTGAATAAGGAGACTTTTAGGGTAAGAGGGCAACCTGGGCCATCTTTAGGACAAGACTAATTTCTTGGAGGAACTTTTATTTGCACATGATGGTTTTAAAAGAGCTTTCATATACATTGATTCATTTCTTCTTTGAAACTACCCTTTGAGTTCAGTAGAAGCAAAATTGTCAGTTTCGGTAGATGAGGATGCAGAGCCTCAGGGTAAATGGGAAAGTGGTTTTTTCAAGTCAGCCTGCTCTAAGGTGGTGATCAGAACTCAAACCCAAGTCATGTATGTATGTACGTATGTATGTATATATATATATGTATGTATTGATGGAGTCTTGCTCTGCCACCCAGGTTGGAGTGCAGTGGTATGATCTTGCAACCTCCGTCTCCCGGGTTCAAGTAATTCTCCTGCCTCAGCCTTCTGAGTAGCTGGGATTACAGGCACCATGCCTGGCTAATTTCTGTATTTTTAGTAGAGACGGAGTTTTGCTATGTTGGCCAGGCTGACCTAGAACTCCTGACCTCAAATGATCTGCCTTCCTTGGCCTCCTAAAATGCTGGGATTACAGGTGTGAGCCACTGTACCCAGCCTCAAACCCAAGTCATTTGGAAACTTAGTTCAGTCCTCTTTCTATTGAATAAGGCATAGCAACTAACGTGCCCCATATTTGAGTTCCTGTAGGTACTTACTGGGTTATACGTTTTAAAAATCTTTATCATGTACTCACTATGTGTCAGGCACTAAACCATGTTCTGAGAATAGAGGTGAAAAATAAATAACTATCCTTGCATACTGCTCTATATGTTCCAGAAACTGTTGTAATGACTTTAAAAATAATTGCTGATTTAATTCCTCTTAATATCCCTTTGAGGTAGGTATTGCTTTAACCCAGTTTACAGATGAAGAAACTGAGGCACAGAGAAATTATGTAACTTGCTACAGTAAGTAGTGAAGCCAGAATTTAAAGGGAGGCAGTAGCATCCTTTTTCTTTTTCAAAACAGCTTTACTGAGTTATAAGTCATGTACTCCATAATTTGCCTATTTATAGTGTATAATTCAATGGTTTTTAGTATATTTGACAGAGATGAGCAAACATCACAGTCAGTTTTAGAACATGTCTCATAAAATGCCTCATCCCCCCAAAATAAACCTGTACCCATTAACAGTTGGGACGTGGTATTCTTAATAGCTATACTGTATTGTTTCCATGGATGACACATGGTTTTTGTCTTTCAAGAGTTCTGTTGAGTTCAGGACACATAGACAGATTATGACACTACAGTGTAATAACTACAATGACAGTTGATGCTCAAAGAGCAAATAGCTTACAGTATAATGCAGAGTCTCAAAGTAAGGACTTTTACAGAAAGAGAGAGAGAGAGAGAGCAAGAGAGAGCAAGAGAGGGCATGAGCCTGAATTTTCTGCTTATAATAGAGCTGTGATAAATGCATCAAGTACTCCTGGAAATTAAAATGATGTTCATAGAGGGGATACTTAGATTTTGTATGCTGGGGTCAGTTGTTGTGATGTTACCAGATTAGCCAATGACTCCTTTCAGCCCCCTTGGGGAATGTGATGGGGATGGCTGGGTGGGCAATGCGCGTGGGCATAGTCTGGGATAAACAAGGAAGGTTAAGAGCCCTAGTGCCTGGTGTCTGGGAGGTCACGAGGAAAGGCTTCACTGTTACTCTCAGGGTAAACCTGGTGTGATGCACACACTAATACAGCAGCCAAGTTTATCTAGGATATGTCAATCTCACAAGTTATAGAAACTTCCAAGAAGTAGCAACAGGACCCAGGAGCTCACAGCTGGGTTTTCACTTAATCCTTGTACAGTGTTGCCTCAGCTTCTCAAAGTTTCTGGTGTATATGAAGATCCATAACAGCTGGCTGCAAACCCAACTCCTGAGAATCATTTCTGGGAGAATGCCGAAGACTGCATTTCAACTTCAAGAATGGTGAGAAAAGTACAGTTGAAAATCTCATTTTAATAACTTTGTAGTAATAATAATGTCTGCCATGTATTGAATGCCTTCCAAGTGCCAGATGGTTATGTTAGAGTTTTTTTCACTTATTTCACTTGATCTCATGATCAACCTGCCAGGGTCACATTGTTACCCCTAATTTAGTGGTGATTAGGATCAGAAGAGGGGAGGTAGTTTGCCCAGGGTTTACATAGCTAGGAAGTGACAGGGCTGGAATTCTAACTAGCGTGATCAACTCATCCTGGCTTGGCTGGGGCTTTGCTGGTTTTAAGATGGAAAGTTCCTTATCCCAGCAACCACTTCAGTCCTGGGTAAGCCGAGAAGTTTGGCCAGCCTAGTATCCAGGTCTCTTGGGTTCTTTCTGCTGTCCCCTGTAAACTGAGAAGCTCCCTCGACCCCTCTCTTGGCAGCAGTACATGGTTTGGGCTCCCCGCCGAACCCCCTTAGGGACTTGCTATGCTCCTCCCTATCTGTCCCCAAGTGCCTGCTCTCTGGAACTGCTCTGAGACTTGTCTCCTTCCAGCTGTTTCCTGGCCCCCTCAATTGCCTGCTTTCTCTCGTGATAGTTGCTCTTATTTTCGTGTCAGGCCTTTTACCGTTTATCCGTTTGGAGCTTCCCCCAAGCACCCAACCCACTGCTGGCTATAAAGATTTGGAGACCTGGGCTTGAGTTCCAGCTGAGCCGCCTTCTGGCTATTCCCTGGGGAAGCCACCTCACCTCCCTAGAGCCTCTGCTTCCTCATCCAAGACTGAGGGTATAGCTGTGCTCACCCACTAACACTGCTGTATTGTTTAACGTAAAGGCAAGATGAGAACATGGAGTTTCAACCTGAAAGGCATTGCGCACATTGGTTGTCATTACTGTTAGGTGACTTCCTACTTTCCCTGCCTACCTCTGAAAGGAGAAGTGAGTTAGTGGCAGTGTGGACCCTGATTTAGCATGGGAGGTTTTGGAGTCTGCTAGCCTGGCTACCTGTCCATTGTGTGTCTGCTTTTTTCAGATTTAAAAATAGGGTTCGTGAGTGCCTGACAAATTAGTTGTGAAATACTTAGTCTTGTATCCAGGGTTGGCTTCAAGCTTGAAAAGCGGGTTGGAACCATGTGTCTTCAACTTGGCCCAGGACACCCCACCAGGAACACTGGCTTACTGTGCTGTGAATAAGTATTGGTGGCACAAAGGAATGAATGAATGAATGTGGGACAGAAAGTGCCGAATGGGCGATAGGGAATACATTTGAATGGAAGGTAAAATGCTTTGGAAAGTTGAAAATATCTGATGCAAGCAAGCCAATTTCTCACAAACCACTTCAACTATTTCCTAGAACAAGGCAGCTAGTAAAGAAACACATTACATATACAAATAAATAGTACAATCATTTATATGATTCCCTTATCTTTAATTATTATTATTATTATTATTTTTGAGACAGGGTCTTACTCTGTCACCCAGGCTGGATAGAGTGCAGTGGCAATCACAGCTCGCTGCAGCCTCTAACTCCTGGGCTCAAGTGATACTCCAGCATCAGCTGCCCAAGTAGCTGGGACTACAGGCACACACCAGAAGATCTGGCTAATATTTTGTATTTTTTTTTGTAGAGACAGGATCTTGCTATGTTGCCCAAGCTGGCCTCAAACTCCTGGCCTCAAGCAATCCTTCTACCTCAGCCTCTTAAAACACTGGAGTTACAGGCATGAGCCACTGCACCCTGCTACCCTTATCTTTTTATCTTAAATTCTTTCCACTCTTTACCATCTCTTTGTTATGGTCATTTCCACATTAACCCCATTCTGGCTGCTCAGTCATTAACTGAGCATAGATAGGAGCCATTTTTATGATATTTATTTCAGAAGCTTGTAAGTAGGTTGTCTTTTACTTCTCTCCAAATCAGCCCAGAACTCTTGGCCATTTTCAATTATTTGTGTTATTTTATCTTATCTCACTGGTTCCTTCTGCTCTGTCTCCTTCGCTGGTTTCTTTTTTCCTCTCAGACCTCTTACACGGGAAGACCCAGGGCTCCACACCACATTCTCTTTTCTTTATCTAAATTCCTTCCCTTGGTGATCTCATTCAGTATTTGAGTGTCAATTATTATTTACATCTTATGACTCTCAAATTTATATCTCTGTCCCAAACTTCTCTCCTGAACTCCCATATTCAAGTACCTATAGGGCTTCTTCACTCATATATATATATTTATTATATTATATATATTATACATATTATATATTATATATAACACATATATAATATAATATATAATATATATTTTATAAAATATATAAATATAATATATATTTTATTAAATATAATATATATTTTATAAAAAAATGAATATAATATATATTTTATAAAATATATAAATATAATATAAATTTTATAAAATATATAAATATAATATAAATTTTATAATATATATAAATATAATATATATTTTATAATATATATAAATATAATATATATTTTATAATATATATAAATATAATATATATTTTATAATATATATAAATATAATATATATTTTATAAAATATATAAATATAATATATATTTTATAAAATATATAAATATAATATATATTTTATAAAATATATAAATATAATATATATTTTATAAAATATATAAATATAATATATATTTTATAAAATATATATAATATAATATATATTTTATAAAATATATATAATATAATATATATTTTATAAAATATATAAATATAATATATATTTTATAAAATATATAAATATAATATATATTTTATAATATATAAATATAATATATATTTTATAAAATATATAAATATAATATATATTTTATAAAATATATAAATATAATATATATTTTATAATATAAAATTAAATATTTTATATATATATATTTTTTGAGATGGAGTCTCGCTCTGTTGCCCAGGCTGGAGTGCAGTGGTGTGATATTGGCTCACTGCAAGCTCCACCTCCCAGGTTCACACCATTCTCCTGCCTCATTTCCCGAGTAGCTGGGACTACAGGCACTTGCCACCATACCCAACTAATTTTTTGTGTTTTTAGTAGAGATGGGGTTTCACCGTGTTAGCCAGGATGGTCTTGATCTCCTGACCTCGTGATCCTCCTGCCTCAGCCTCCCAAAGCATTGAGATTACAGGCGTGAGCCACCGCGCCTGGCCTGTTCACTTATATTTTTAATAGACATGGAAACTTAACATGTCTTAAACTGTACTCTGGCCTAAGCCTCACCCACTCTTTCTGATTGGTTCCTCCCAGCCCTTCCCCATCCCAGCTGAGGGCAGCTCCATCCTCGGTTGCTCAGATGTCAAACTCTGAACGCGTCCTTGAGTCATCCTATCTCTCACCCTCACTTCTGTTCCGCCAGCAAACCCTTTAGTTCAACTTTGAAATACCATAGTTCCTCAATACCAAGATAGAGATTATGTCACCTTTTATAATAATATATCCAAATTAGGGATGTGGCCCACAAACAGAGGCATGTTGGCTTCAGTGAAATATGACACATCCAGTATTTGGCCATTTCTCAGCCCTCCACATTAACACCTGTTCAAAGTCACCCCAATTGCTCATCTGGAAGACTGCCATGGTCTCCCTGCCTCTTCCTTACATTCTGTCATGTATTCTCAAATGACAGCCAGGGTGGATCTTTTATAGCACAAACTAGATCAAAACCTTCCAATGACTTCCCATGTCATGCAGAAAAAAAGCTGGTGACATGATAATGATGTACAAGGTCCTCTGTGATCCAGCCCCTGTTTTCCTCTATGACCTCACCCACCCTTTTACATCCCTCAGGCTTGCTTCTCCTGCCACACTTGCTTTGTTGCTATTCTTCAAGCAATTTGGACTTGTTTCCACCTTCAGGCTTTTGCAATGGTCATTTCCAGTCTTTCGAGTTCTCTTCTTCTCTCAGATAGCTGCTCAGCTAATCCTTTTACCTCTTTCAAGCTTTGCTCAAACATCACCTGATCAATGAGGCTTCCTTTGACTGCTCTAATTAAAATTGCAACAAATCCCTTACCCTGGTACTTCCCCGATTCTCTGCTCTGTGTTCTCCATCACACTTGACACCCTGTCGCATACTGTACAATTTACTTAGAAACACCTGTCTTCCATTACAAGAATGTAAGGTTCACCAGGGCATGGAATTTTGTCTGTTTTACTTACTGCTGTATCCCCAAGCACCGAGAGTAGGAACTCCTAAATATTTGTTGAATGAGTGAATGAATTTCAAATTCAACAAAAGCTGCAGAAATCAGAGAATAGAAAGTCACACATGCAGGCTTGTCAGACACACTGGCATGGTTTGGGTGACGACTTTTTTCCTCCCTTCCATCAAAATAAGACTCCCAAAGCTGATGTTATTATTGAAAGCAGCAGTGAGGAACGGGGTGGGAAAGATGGCTCATGAAGAATAACGAAGTCAGCGCTTCCAGTGAGCTTGGGTAAGTCAGAAGCTGGGCGGTCATGTGTGACTTCCATTAATCATCCTCTTCACACCATATCAATACAAGTGACAACTTTTGTCTGTACCTCCTGTCTTCAGCGCCATGATATATGATCTGTAGAGAGCCCTAGGTACTAATAGTTGAAGAACCCAAAAAGATGAATGCTCACATCTTGACCCTTGAGAGAAGAGTTCGTCATAATGAAGGGTGAATGGACTATGCAAATATGCACCGGCTTTGGTCTCTCCATCCAGGCCTGGTGGCCATTACCCTGGAAGAAGAGATGGTACTTGTGCATGGTAGCTTTGTGTCCATTTGGTTGCATGGCATGATTCTTTGAGAAGTTAGCTGGAAAATGGGGCAGATGGGGGCAAAGTTATGAGATAAGGCAAAACAGTGAGATTCAGAGCCTCTCTGCTGTGTACCATCTTTTCTCCTTTTCATTCCCTTCTACCCCCACAGGGGCTGTAGGTGACAGAGCAGTATGACAGAGATGAAGACTTGGTTCAAGAATCTCATTTTGCCATTTTCCATACCCTTGGGCAAATTATTGATTTGTTTAGCTTTACCCATGATTTATAAAGTGATAATCCCTTGTAGCTATATAAAATTTTAGTTATCACAAATGGCTTTAGCACTTGTTAGCTAATATGATCCTCTCAATTCTGTAAGGTTAGGGAAGATATAATTATCTCTATTTTACAGTGAAACAAACCCCTAGGATTCTGAGAATTCAAGCTATTTGTCTGAGGTCACAAGGCTTGTAAACAGAGGAGATGAAATAAAAGTTAGGTTCTTCTGTTTTCTATCCCCTATAAAATTTCGAGAGTTTTTCAGGCATTCAAACCTAATTCATTGACATTGAAATATAGTAGCTCATGATAATCATTCCAGGAAAGATTTTCTTAAAAATCAGAAGATAGAAGAAGGGCTTGAAGACAATAGTAACCAGAAGATCTGCGCCCCAAGTTACTAACTCATCCAGGCTGCTTAGACAAAGTAAACAAAACAAGGAGGCAGCTTAAGTTTTATGAAAGCATGCTTCTTTCCAGAATTTAAACATTAATTAAACATCTATGTATGTAGGCACTGTGCTGGTTCTGGGAATGCAATGATGACCAAGATCCAATTCTTATCCTTCAAAGGGGCTCAGAGACTAGTGGGAGAGTCAGAGTATTGAATACATAAATTTAAGGAGGCATCCTAGTGGTTTGGGTTTACAGATGACAGGGAGGGCAAATGAGAGAAAGAATTAATTGCAAA
The DNA here is from genome assembly GCF_028885655.2 of Pongo abelii. Lineage (NCBI taxonomy): Eukaryota > Metazoa > Chordata > Mammalia > Primates > Hominidae > Pongo > Pongo abelii. The sequence continues at coordinate 146,032,483 of NC_071992.2, read as the reverse complement.
TGGAAGAATTGCAGATTGCATTCAGGAAAGATTCAGAGCGAAGCTGAAACTGAGATTGGAGAGTCTAACACACAGTGAATGCTGAAAAAAATTGATTTCCGGCCGGGCGCGGTGGCTCACGCCTGTAATCCCAGCACTTTGGGAGGCTGAGGCAGGTGGATTACGAGGTCAGGAGATCGAGACCGTCCTGGCTAACATGGTGAAACCCCGTCTGTACTAAAAATACAAAAAATTAGCTGGGCGTGGTGGCAGGTGCCTGTAGTCCCAGCTACTCGGGAGGCTGAGGCAGGAGAATGGCATGAACCCGGGAGGCGGAGCTTGCAGTGAGCCGAGATCGCACCACTGCACTCCAGCCTGGGCGACAGAGTGAGACTCCATCTCAAAAAAAAAAATTAAAAAAAAAAAAATTGATTTCCTCCCTTCTTTCATCATTACTAGTCCCAAACACATTCCCCTTATAATTTTTACTGGAGGGTCAATTATGCTTTTTCCAGGGCAGATATTTTTATATTCTTCAGCATATACACATCCTGGCCTGTGGGGGGATGCAGACCAATGGATGTCCTTTTTGAGTTGTCCATGAGAGAAAACCCTGAAAACTTACAGAAGCTGAGATGACCCTGATTAAGAATGGCTCCTTTTTGCAGGGTGACAAGATTGTCCCTACCTCAACATATTTCTGTCCTGAAATAATTCAGTGTTGCTAAGAAGGCAGAAAAGGAGAGAGTAACCTTCTGGAAAGTGCCCCTGGGGTGTAAGACATTAGTCTGAACAGTTTAAGGAGCCAGCGCTGGAGATCACTCCCAGCAATGTACTGGGATGTTGATAAGACATTCCTTATTCAAAGGCCACTTGTCAGCTTTGTGACAAACATGGTGAACCAGGAAGTGGGTAAAAAAAAAGACTTAAAGATGACGGTGTCAATGTCAAAAAGTCAGTGAAGGGCCAGGTGTGTGGTGACTTGAGCCTGTAATCCCAGCTACTCAGGAGGCTGAGGTGGGAGGATCGCTTGAACCCAGGAGTTCAAGACCAGCCTGAACAACACAGGGAGACTCTTTCTCTAAGGAAAAAAAAATCCCATGGAATACAGCAACGTGTTTCTGGCTTTGGAACAGAACTTATTTATTCTTAGAAGCAGTCCTCACTTGGCAATCTGGTTTCCTAAGACATAGCAGATTAAATACAGAAAATTTTAAAAGTGTGAAGAGGAAGGGGCTGCAAGGTTCTGCTCAGGCAAGCTGCATAAAATCCAGAAAGCCTGGCAGAGAACAACTAGCAAGAAGTAGAGAAGACTCAGTAGGTGCCAACCTTCTGGCATTCTGTGCAAGGATAACAGTGTATGATAGCTCAGTAATTCCCATGACTTTTGCAGTGTAATTAATAATGACCCTTGGTCACTGAACAGGACTAAAATTATGTCTTAATATCTCAATTTACAAAGATAAGAGAGGTGAGACACTTTTCCTTCCAAAATAGCCAAGATATTTAATTATACTTAAAAGTTTTTATTTGAGTTTGAAAGAAATCATTCATCAGAAATATCTCTTTCTTGATAAAATAGACTAATGAAGTATTACTTATACTCCTGTCTGAAAAGGTAGCTGCTGTCAAGAGGCAAAGCAGAAGCGTTCTATGGGTCAGGAGTCTTTGTAGCCTGAGAAAGCAGAGAGAACAACGACAGATTGAAGACAAGAAAGGGGCTGTGAGATACAAGCAATCTGGAGAGTGAGTTATGGCTTCAGCTAGGCTTCCAGGGAGCATGGGAGATAAATCTGGAGATGATAGCAGAGGTCACGTCACGGAGGGCCTGAAATGGTAAGGGAACATTGAAGGATGTTAGGGGAGTGAAGGAGTCAGATCTACATTTTAGAATAAGCATTTTGGCCGTCACAACGCAGAGGGTGGAATGAGTATATTTAGATATTTGACAGTTCTGTCCATTTTCCAGAATGTCTCCTTTGTTCCCAAGCAGACAGACCAGCAAAGTGACTAGACGGACTCTCAGTTCTTCACTTGTGGTCTGCTCAGTCAGTAGATAAGACTGGATAGCCATGCGGGCATCAGGACAGTTGTTGGCACTGTTACCTTGGGCAAAACATTTCTCCCCGTGAGAGTTCCTTTCTTGATCTGTAATAATCCCTGCTCTTCCTTTCTCATGAGGCTTTTGTAAGAATCCAATAAATGTGGGATCAAAAAGCATTTTCATATAACAAAGTATTATCCTTTTATTCCATTAAAAATATCTCCTGCAGAGCTAAGTACTAAGGTGGGCACAAAACAAGAATATGATAAACATGTGCTTGATTCACTGAATTCTGAAGCACAACTTGGATCTTGTGTTGGATAATCATGGTTTGCCCTCCAGATCCATTTTCTACCCTTCTCCACCTCCTCTGCCCCACGAAACTGACCTCTAGCACCTGTATTGTGTGGGCGTTTTTCTTCTCTGGTTTCTAGTTGTGTTTGGCCAATGGAAGGAACATGTGGATCAGAGGATGAGAAAAGGAGAGAGAAGTCAGGGTACCTGGTCCACTTGCCTACTCCTTGCTGGGCCAGGTTGGCCAGAGCTCTTTTCACCACCTAAGTCTGTAGCTCCTGTTGGAGTTTCTCCCCCAGGCTTTTACTTTCACTAGATTTGGTAACTGTCCCTGCTCAGGCCTCAGTGTGGCAATGGCTCCCCACTGCTGCTTGTCCTTGGGTTTTACACCATCCTTTTCTGGTTCTCCTAACTTTGGCTACACCTTTACAAACACTTCCTCCATGAAACTCTCTTCCATTTATCTTTTGAATGTGCCATCCAATAGACTCTGGTTTACACAGACATCATATAACTTCATATTACATCTCAGTTTAAATTCATGGAACTGTTTAGAGGACCTCTTTTGTAGCTGAACTTTCAACCAGTTTTGGGCTTCTGTGCTGATCTTACAATTCTCCCTAACTCTTAAGGGATTGGAAATTTGTAGACTCTGTGCTCAGTGCTTAACCAAACCTAGTTTTCTTTAGCTTCTTTTTATTTTAAATTGACTTTATTGAGGGAAAGTTTTAAAGCAAGAAAATGCATCTATTTAAAAAGGTACAGTTCAATGAGTTTTGAAAAATATATATACCCATAAAACCATTGTGACAACTGAGATATTGAACATTTCTAATAAGGAATATTTCCTTATTCCCCTTCCTACTCAATTCCAGCCCTAGGCAATGGCTGATCTGTTCTCTGTCACCGTAGATTAGATCTATCTTTGTTGGCAATTCATATTAATAAAATCATACAGTACAAATTCTTTCATGTTTGGCTTCTCTTGCTTAGAATACTGTTTTGGAGATTATTCCATTTTGTTTCAATAGTTTATTCCTTGTTATTGCTATGTGTTGATTCATTCATGTATTGATGGACATTTGGGTTCTTTTCAGTTTTTGCCTACTATAAATAGAGGTGATATTAACTCTGAGGCAAAAGTCTTTGTGTGGACATGTTTTCATTTTTCTTGGGTAAATGTCTAAGAATGAAACTGCTAGATTATATGATAAGTGTGTGTTTAGCTTTACAAGAAAGTGCCAAGTAGTTCTCCAAACTGTTTGTATCATTTTACATTCTCACCAACAATGTGCAAGAATATCAGTTACTTCCTTGCCAGCACTCATATTGTCAGTCTTGTTAATTTTAGATAAATTTTTTTTAAAGAGATGGATTCTTGCTCTGTCACACAGGCTGGAGTGTAGTGAAATAATCATAGCTCACTGCAGCCTTGAACTCCTACTACAGCCTCCCAAGAAGCTGGGACTACAGGCATGCACCACCATGCCTAGCCCAATTTTAGACGTTCTAATGGATGTTGTGTTAGTCCATTTTCATGCTGCTGATAAAGACATACCCGAGACTGGGTAATTTATAAAGTAAAAGGGGTTTAATGGACTCATAGTTCCATGTGGCTGGGGAGGCCTCATAATCTTGGTGGAGGGCAAAAGGCACATCTTACATGGCAGCAGGCAAGAAAGAATGAGAGCCAAGTGAAAAGGGAAATCCCTTATAAAACCATCAGATCTCATGAGACTTATTCACTACCATGAGAACAGTAGGGAGGAACCGTCCCCATGATTCAATTATCTCCCAACTGGTCCCTCCCACAACATGTGGGAATTATGGGAGCTACAATTCAAGATGAGATTTGGGTGAGGACACAGAGCCAAACCATGTCATTCTGCCCCAGCCCCTCCTAAATCTCATGTCTTCACATTTCAAAACCAATCATGCCTTCCCATCAGTCCCCCAAAGTCTTAACTCATTTCAGCATTAACTCAGAAGTCCACAGTCCAAAGTCTCATCTGAGACAAGAAAAGTCCCTTCCACCAATAAGCCTGTAAAATGAAGAGCAAGTTAGTTACTTCCCAAGTGCAATGGAGGGTACAGGCATTGGATAAATACATCCATTCCAAATGGGAGAAATGAGCCAAAATGAAAGGGCTGAAGCCCTCATGCAAGTCTGAAATCCAGCAGGGCAGTCAAATCTTAAAGTTCCAGAATGATCTCCTTTGACCCCATGTCTCACATCCAGGGCACACTGATGCAAGAGGTAGGTGTTTACATCCTTGGGCAGCTCCATGCTCCATGTCTGTGGCTTTGCAAGATACAGCCTCCCTCCCAGCTTCCTTCATGGGCTGGTATTGAGTGTCTGCAGCACATGCTGCAGTGGATCTACCATTCTGGGGTCTGGAGGATTGTGGCCCTCTTCTCAGAGCTCCACTGGGCACTCTGTGTGGGGGCTTCAACCCCACATTTCCCTTCCATATTGCCCTAGCAGAGGTTCTCCATGAGGGCTCTGGTCCTGCAGCAAACTTCTGCTTGGACATCCAGGCAATTCCATACATCCTCTGAAATCTAGGCAGAGGTTCCCAAACCCCAGTTCTTGACTTCTGTGCACCTGCAGGCTCAACACCACATGGAAGCTGCCAAGGCTTGGGGCTTGCACCATCTGAAGCCATGGCCTGAGTTGTATCATGGCTCCTTTTAGCCATGGCTAGAGTGGCTGGGATGCAGGGCATCAAGTCCCTGGGCTGCACACAGCAGGGAGACCCTGGGCCTGACCCACGAGACCATTTTTTCCTCCTAGGCCTATAGGCCTGTAATGGGAGGGACTTCCACATGCTGTGGAGATATTTTCCCCATTGTCTTGGTGATTAACATTTGGCTCCTTGTTACATTTGCAAATTTCTGCAGCTGGCTTGAATTTCTCCTCAGAAAATAGCTTTTTCTTTTCTATCACATCATCAGGCTGCAAATTTTCCAAACCTTTCTGCTGTGTTTCCCTTCTAAAACTGGTTGCTTTTAACAGCACCCAAGTCACCTCTTGAATGCTTTGCTGCTTAGAAATTTCTTCTGCCAGATACTCTAAATCATCTCCCTCAAGTTCAAAGTTTCACAAATCTCTAGGGCAGGGATAAAAGTCCACTAGTCTCTCTGCTAAAACATAGCAAGAGTCACCTTTATTCCAGTTCCCAACAAGTTCCTCATCTCCATGTGAGACCACCTCAGCCTGGATTTAATTGTCCATATCATTATCAGCATTTTGGTCAAAACCATGCAACAAGTCTCTAGGAAGTTCCAAACTTTCCCACATCTTCCTGTCTTCTGAGCCCTTGAGACTGTTCCAACCCCTCTGCCTGTTACCCAGTTTCAAAGTCACTTCCACATTTTTGGGTATTTTTACAACAGTACCCCACTACCTGGTACCAATTTACTGTATTAGTCTGTTCTCATGCTGCTAATAAAGACATCTCCAAAACTGGGCAATTTATAAAGAAAAAGAGGTTTAATGGACTCACAGTTCCATGTGGCTGGGAAGGCCTCACAATTATGGTGGAAAGCAAAAGGCATGTCTTACATGGCAGCAGGCAAGAGAGAGAATGAGAGCCAAGTGAAAGGGGAAATCCCTTATAAAACCATCAGATCTTATGAGACTTACTCACTATCATGAGAACAGTATGGGGGAGCCACCCCCATGACTGAATTATCTCCCACCAAGTCTTTCCCTCAACATGTGGGAATTATGGGAGCTACAATTCAAGATAAGATTTGGGTGGGGACACAGCCAAACCATATCAGATGTGTAGTAGTATCTTACTGTGATCATAATTTGCTTTTTCCATGATAACTAATACTTTTGGGCATTAAAAAATACTTATTGGGCATTTGTAGACTTTTTGAAATGCTTATTCAAATGTTTTGTTCTTTTTTTGGTTTAGCTATTTTGCTTATTACTGAGTTGCAAGTTCCTTCTATATTCTGAATACAAATTCATCATCAGATATATGTGTTGTGAAGTTTTCTTCAAGGATTTTCCAGGTATTTTCTCAATGATGTCTTTGAAATATGGAAGTTTTTAAGTATTAATGGAATCTAACATATTAGGTTTTTCTTTATGCTTCATTTTCTTGCGCATAAGCTATCTTTGCCTAACTCAATCAATGCCACAGATTCTCTCTCCTATGTTCTTTATAATTTTAGTGGTTATATTTAGGTATATAATTCATTTCAAGTTAATTTTTGTGAATAGTGTTAGGTAGATGTTAAGGGATTTTTATTTTTCCACATAAATATCTAGCTTTTACCATTTGTTGAAAAGAATATATCTTTGCCTTGTTCCAAAACTTAGAGGTAAACACCTAGTCTTATTATGTATGATGTTAGAGTAGGTTTTTCATAGATGTTCTTTATCTGCTTTATGAATTTCCTTTTATTTCTAGTTTGTTGACTTTTTTTTTTATCATGAGGAGGTTTTGACATTTTTAAATGCTTTTTCTGTATCAGTAGAGTTGGTCATATTTTTTCTCTTTATTCTGTTGATATGGTAAGTTGTATTAATTTTGAACTTCAAAGGTGCTTTGAATTCCTGAGAGTCACAGTTTGTATATCCTGTATTAAATTTCTCCTGAGCTGAGCTGGGGTCTTGACTTCCTTTTTTTTTTTTTTTTTTTTTTGAGACAGAGTCTTGGTCTGTCACCCAGGCTGGAGTATAGTGGCATGATCTTGGCTCACTGCAACCTCTGCCTCCCGGGTTCAAGCAATTCTTTTGCCTCAGCCTCCTCAGTAGCTGGGATAACAAGTGTGTGCCACCACACCCAGATAATTTTTGTATTTTTAGTAGAGACGAGATTTTACCATATTAGCCAGGCTGGTCTCAAACTCCTGACCTCAACTGATCCACCTGCCTCAGCCTCCCAAAGTGCTGGAATTATAGGTGTGAGTCATCATGCCTGGTCCTGACCTCTTTTTGATTCAGCTATAAGGTTGCTTATTTCTTGGTCCCTACAACTGCACACCAGACATGAGATGCTGCCATGTGATATAAGAGTGACCTGGTTGAGTTGGGTACTGCTTCTCACTTCTTCCATGGCACTCTCTTCTTACTTTTAGCAATGTACCCTTTATACCAAATGACAACTGTTGCTTTCCTTTTTTTATCTTAGCATCTGCCTGACTGATTTGAGCTTTATAAGAACTGAGACTTTGTCTTTGTCATTTTGGGAAGCCTGGTGCCAAATGCATGATAATATTAAGAAGAACAATAATAGCTATAGAGAAGTACTTTGCTTCCATTATCTCGAATGCTCCCCCAAACCCCATTAGGTTGGCCTTCTTAGACTGTTACAGATGAAGTTCAGAAAGGTCGAGTCTTTTTTCCCAGGTCACCTCACCGATAGGTCCAAATCCATTATTTAAAGCATATTATCTTTCCACCTTGTTGCAGAATCTTTTGCATGGTAGGCTATTAAATAGTTGTCAACTGATTGGTTGCATGAATAAGTGGGTGAATATATTAAAGCAGACTTTCTCTCTTTTTTTCATGAATGGAAGAGGTCTACCTAATGAGGAAAAGTCAGCTTGGGAACTAGCATCTTGGGAAGGCATGAGGGAAGGGGAACCAAGAGGGGTGGTGGTGGGGTACTTGCTAAAAAAAAAGAAAAGGAAGTATAAACTATAAATTTACTTGACAGGGTTGCATCTCTGTGGCTTAGACGTTGGCCACTTCATCTTGGCATGACTATTATATAACAGGAGGATGGAGAAATGGCCGGAAAGTATTGCTTCCTATTACATAACTCTTACTATGTGCCTGACAGCATTTCTGATAATGAGGAGAACAGAAAGTATGCCTGTCTTTGAGAGAAAGGCTTTAAGCTTCTTGCAGGAGAATGAGCCTGGTCTTCAGCCGTTTAGAGCGTTAGAGTACCTGACTGATTTCCTCAGAAAGCCTCAGACTGTCTCTCCAGTCATGGTTCTTTGCACCCCCTCCCCCAGGGAATGGTTGATATTCACATTCCTCAGAAACACTTTTAACATCTAAATATGTGGTCCTTCAGAGCCCAAAGAGGAATGTCTGGTGGAGAAGGCACTAGAATATTTGAGGTTTTGTCCTTTTGTCAGATCGGTCCCTGCTGAGCTGGGCCATGTATTTTTGCTTCCCCAGTTTGGTGTTTTGGTGATAAGAAATTGGAATACTTTTAAAATAGTTCTTCCTTGTCTGGTTAGCATGTTGCAGAAACCTATATGATACAATAGGCATTATCTGCTAGGCTCTGCAGTGATCTCTTATCAGATTGTGCTGAGTAAAGCCACCTTGCGGGTCAGTTAGGGTCAACCTTCAGAGCACCAAACCCAATAGTGTTTTTCACCTGCACCACTTCCCTTTGACCTAAGTCTCTCCAATGCCCAGCAATTGTTCTGTGTCAATATGTGAAACCAAATGAACCCACGCTGGAATCCTCCATTGTCTTTACTCTGCATGCAGTCCCCAGAAACTTTTGGTGGTGCCAGCACCTCCAGAACCTCTCTGGAATCCAACCACTTCTTACTCTCTTCTCTGCTACCTTTCCATGCAAGTCCCCTTCTCGTTTTTCTTCTTTTACTCTTTTGTCTCTAGTGCCCATTCACCACACAGGAGCTGGAATTAACGTTTTCAAACTTATAAATTAAAGCATGCCATAGTGCTGCTAAAAACCTTTAAATGCTTTCTCCCGTCTCCTCCCTGTGCCTTTAAGGCCTGTTGTGATCTGGTCCTGTCAACCCTTTGACTTGATCTCCTATCACTCCTATTCCTGACATCCCGACCTTCCTTCTGTTCCTCAAACACACTTTGCCTTAGGCTCTTTGTTCTAGGTCTTCTTGCTACTTGGAAAGCTCTTTCTCAGGATCTTGGCCTGGCTGGTTCATCAGTTTTCTGATCTCATCTCAAATATCATCTCCTGCCTTGCTACCCTATCTAAAGTTGCCTCTCATTCTGTCTCTATCCTATTACACTGCTTTATTTTTTTTTCATAGAACTTACCTATATCTCTATGCTTTTGTCTATTTCCATTTATTTCCCTGTTTATTTTCTATTTCAGAAGTTCGCAAACTACTGTGGGTCAAATCAAGCCTGCCTGGTTTTGTAAATAAAGTTATATTGGAACATGGCCTGGCCTGTTTGTTTATGCATTGTCAATGGCTGCTTTGGCCTTATAAGGGCATTACTGAATAGTGGTGACAGAGACCATCTGGACTGCAAAGCCTAAAATATTTAGTATCTGGCCCTTTACAGAAAAATTTACTGACACCTGCTCTGTCTCCCTCCACTACTTAACTGTCTTGTTCACTGCTAATTCCCCAGCACCTAGTACAGTTCTGGGCACATGGTGGTTCTCAATAAATATTTGTCAACTGAACTTAGTCAGTGAAGGAACACATTGTGTTCCTTCCAAAACCAGACATTGTGACTGGTTTTGACTCTAGTTGTTTATGTCTTTTGACCCTTATTTCTCGTAGACAAAAAGGAATTGGGTACTATGTGTATATTCACATGCATATGTACATTTGTGTGTTCTGGAATGAGAAAATAGTGAGGCAAAATGGACAATATGAGGTTCTACATCCATACAGATTATTGTTCCAAACCTGTATCTGTAACTTAGTGTCTGTGTGGGCTTGGAAAACACAGTCAACCTCTTTTGCCTCTGTCTTTTCATCTTGAAAAAGGAGAAACTGGGACCCACCTTTCATGGTTCCAGTGAACATTTTAGGGATAATATTGACTGACTTTGGATGACTAGTCAAGATATGGAATGTGAGGAAGACTACACTTAGTTTTCATGAAGGAGCTTGAAGGAACGGAGTGCAATGAAGTCCAAAGTGTAGATACCACCATTTTGACAATTCAGTTCAATTCAATCAACTAGCCCAACAGACACTGATTAGGCACCTCTTGTGTTGCAGGCGCTGTGCTATGTTACAGGAATGTAGAAACTATCCAAGAAGTGCTTAACAGCCCTCAAATTCTTGACTAGCTAGTATGCCCAAGGCCAAGTCCTTCATGCTTGAGAATGCAGAGACAAACAAGATATAGTCCCACCCATGCAGGCTTCTGATCTTACAGAAGAGTTCTGAGGAATTCACCTCCTACACCTAACAGTTGAAGGTTAGAAGAACCGTAAAAGATATGCAAACATCAAAGAAGATCTAAAGAAGGGGATATGACCATGTTAGGTTTATTTTTAGGTTTGAATGGAGAGGCCTACAATATTGTCAGCCTTTTTTCTTTATATAACCTCCAGTCCCCTATGATTTTATTTTTAAATGTGCTTTGTTTATATATCACCTATTCTGATAACTCAAACCTTAATTAATTATTTTTTCCAAAGTAAGTGAGCAATATATAGTAAATTTCAAAGACTAATAACACAAAGGTCTAATTTTATTGTAACTTGAGGGAAAGATAAACAAATTTCTGATTATTAGAAGCACACTAATTAAAAAAATTTATATGTGTATATATATGTGTATATATATATGTGTGTGTGTATATATATATATATATATATATATATATATATATATATATATATATGTTTTAGCAACAAGGTCTTGCTCTGTCACCCAGGCTGGAGTGTAGTGGTGGGATCTCAGCTCATTGCAGCCTGGGCTCAAGCGATCCTCCCACTTTTGCCTCCCAAGTAGCTAGTACTACAGGCAAGTCCCACCATACCTAGTTAGTTAAAAAATATATTTTTTTATGTAGAGATGGGATCTTGCTATGTTGACCAGGCTCATCTTGAACTCGTGGACTTACATGATCCTCCCTTCTCAGCCTCCCAAAGTGTTGGGATTACAGGTGTGAACCACCATGCCTGGCCTCAATTTTTTTTTCTTATGTAGAAGGAAATTTGAGGGATGGCTTTGAATGTTAGTGTGGTTAGTCACTCATGGCTCAATTAGACAGGCTCATTTCCATCTGTCTTTCACTCCAGGTGTTATGTATTAACTGAAGTGCTCTTATGATCACGGACATGAAGGCTACTCAAAAAACTTCTTCATTCAGTCTCTTTTTTTTGAGAACACATCAAAAAACTTGAAGATACAGTGACAGAACTTGAAGATACAGAGATGAACAATCTGTATTTTAAAATTCTGAATTCTAAGCTCATTTAATACTGTATTGATTTCTTATGAATAAAAAAATCAAGAAAAATCTGTAAATTAAGAAGCTCACATTGTTAATCATTCATTGAGCACAAACTCTGCATGAGACACTAGGTGCTGGATAATCAATTGAGCACAGTCTCTGCTCTTTAAGAGCTTATAGTTTTGTGAAGGACATTGATAGGTAAACAGTTACTGAAGGGGGTTTTAAGTTTTATGATTAAGAGGCAATATATTGTAGTTCTTGGGTTCAAATCTCGGGTGTACTCCTGGCAATTTGTTTGATCATAGGCAAGTCATTTAGCTTCTCAGTACCTCAGTTTCTTCATCTGTAACACAAAGATAATAATAGTCTCTCACTTACAATGTTATTGAAGGGTTTCCTTGAGAAAACAGTACTTGGCACATAGTAGGTAATCAATAAATGCTGCTGAAGGAATCACATGGACCTAATGGAATATAATGTAGAGGACAGGGTGCTCAAACATAGGGTTTCCTACTTTTCAGAAAGAATCTTTCCTAAAATTTTCTATTGTGATGTAAGAATGATGTTTCCCTCTTGTGTATTAAATTGATCCTCTGTGACGTCTAGTCACTCACACTCCTTTTTTTTTCTTTCTCTCCCTCACTGGATTTCTCAGTGAGTCCAATGAGTCTAACATATTTCTGATTTCACCTAATAGCGGGCATCCATAGCACTGAAATAGAAGCTATTTAGAAAATTAAATAGCCATTGTGCTATTCAATTTCCATTAACAGAGTCATTTGAGGCTTTAATGTTCCTTCAGTTAAGGAGGAAGTTGCAGGTAACGTACTACATTCACTTTGCATATGCAGCTGATGGGGAGTATCAGTAAAGTTATGCAGTCAGCAGTTAGGTATTATGTTAGCATCAATCATAATTTACTAAGCCATGGGAGGACATGGTGATGTTCACATCCCATATAACTGGGTACAATATATTTCTAGCAACCTATGGATAGAGAAGAGAACATATATTCATTTATTTTCTCGTCATTGGGTTGCAAGTATGTGGTATGTGCTAGGCACTATAGTAGACACTAAGGATAATGTAGTAATTGGGACATTTCTCCTCTCATCTCCTACCCTCATAGTAATACAAAGAGACGTCTAGTCCTTACTGTTTGGGGTGACAAAATAAATTAAATGATATTAATTTAATACCTTCTATGTTTACCTTACTTGTAATTTTTCAATTCAATTAAATCTGATTCATTATATTTCAGTTCAGTTCTACGTATCAATTTTTCTTTTTTTTTTTTTTTTTACTATTAACTACAGAGTTTATTTGGATTTTACCATTTTTCCCACTAATGTCCTTTTTCTGCTTCAGGATCCAATCTAGGATGCCATGCTGGACTTACAGCTGTTGCTTTCTTTTTTCCTAACTTTATATTTTGAAATAATTACAGATTCCTAGGAAGTTGTAAAGATAGTGGCCCCATGCACCCTTCATCCAGTTTCTCTCAGTGGTTACATCTTATATGATTATAATACAGTACTCCAATCAAGACTTTGACACTGGTGCAATGTGGGTGGATAGTCCAACATCATTTGTCACATGTATATTTGTGTAACTACCACTGCAATCAAGATAAAGAACTGTCCCATCCCCACAAGGATCTCCCTCCCCACTACCCCCAATCCCTGGCAACCACTAATCATTCATCTCTTACTTTATCATTTCAAGAATTCAACTTATCATTTACTGATCACCTAATCTGATCCACTTTGAAAATGACTAGCTAAAAACCAGGTAAATGTGCCACTGACTTCCAGTAGGCTTGAATCAGGTCAGGGAGTTTCTCTATGTAAAATCCAAGGCCAGACTCTTTGGGTTGCAAGTGACAGAAATGCAACTCCAGCAATTTTAGGCCAAATGGGGAGTTTTGGGGATAGCTCCTGTGACTGAGGAGAATGCAGCATGTATTCAAGCCAAAAGTAAGGGAAACATCACCAAGGTTTGCTTTTCCTACTGTGTTCTCTCTCCTGTCTGTGTACCAGCCTTATCACCTCCTACCTTTGTCTGAATTTTCCACCTGGTAAAGGAACATAGTGCTAGAGTCCCACTTTCCATAGAGTCCTACTTTCCATCACTGGGGAGCAACTCAGACTTTGTCTGTTAGGTCCCTAGTTGTAAAAAACCAGGGAAGTGCTCTGATTGGCCCATCTTGGGTCATCTGCAGTTAATGTCCAATTGGTGAAATGACTGCACTGACTTGCTTTTATAATTATCTGATAAACTCCTCCTGGCATTCACATAGCACTTTGAAATGTGAAAGAGAAGTTCCTAAGTAACTTCTGATTATGTAATAAATTTCTTATCTGATTAAAAATTAATACATATCCACTCTAGGGAATTTAGAGAATAAAATGTAAAAGTATAACCAAGTACAGTCATGTGCTGTATAATGATGTTTTGGTCAATGACAGACCACATATACAACGGTGGTCCCATAAGATTATAGTGGAGCTGAAAAACTATTATTGCCTGGTAACATCATAGCCAGTGTAGTGTCATAGCACAATGCATTACTTGTGTTCATTGTGATGCTGCTGTAAACAAACCTGCTGTGCTGATACTCATGTAAAAGTATAACACATACAATTATGTACAGTATATAATACTTGATAATAAGTGACTATGTTACAGGCTTATGTATTTACTAAACTATATTTTTAATCACTATTTTAGAGTGCATTCCTTCTACTTATGCATCAAAAAGTTAATAGTAAAACATCCTTAAGTAGGTCCTTCAGGAGGTATCCAGAAAAAGACATTGTCATCCTAGGAGATGACTGCTCTATGTGTGTTACTGCCTCTGAGGACCTTCCAGTGGAATAGGATGTGGAAGTGGAACAGTGATATTGATGATCCCGATCCTGATCCTGTGTAGGTCTAGGCTAATGTGTGCATTTGTGTCTTAGTGTTTGACAAAAAAGTTTAAAGGATAAAAAACAATTTTTCAAATAGAAAAAATAGAATAAGGACATAAAGAAAGAATTTTTTTATAGCTTTACAATGTATTTGTGTTTTAAGCTAAGTGTTATTACAAAAGAATAAAAAAGTCTACAGTAGTATATAGTAGTCCTAGGCCTTCATGTTCACTCAGCACTCACTCACTGACTCACCCAGAGCAACTTCCAGTCCTGCAAGTTCCATTCCTGGTAAGTGTCCTATACTGGTGTGCTCTTTCAAAATATTTCATACTGTATTTTTTTCTATATTTTTTCTATTTTTAGGTGCATAAATACTTACAATTGTGTTACAATTGCTTGCACTATTTGGTCCAGTAACATGCTTGTAGCATAAGAGCAATAGGCTATACCATATAGCCTAGGTGTGTAATGGGCTATAGCATGTAGGTTTTTGTAAGTACACTCTATGATGTTTGCACAAAAATGAGAACACCTAACAACACATTTCTCAGAATATGACCCCATCATTAAGCAATACATGACTGTATTTGCAAAGGTAGATTTTAGTATAAATTTTTCTCAACCAAAAAAATTACTATATTTGCTTTTCTGTAATCTGCTCTTTTTCTCTTCCTAATATAGCATGAATGGATTTCCACGTCAAATATTTTCTGACAGTATGACTTTTTAATATGTTCAGTATTTGGTTGTCTGGATATATCAGAATTTAGCCCATTTGTTGCTTTGGATATTGAAGTGGTTTTCCAGTTATTTTTTCCTAGATATTATGGAAATCACTTATTAGCATCCTTCTATTAATAATTACATCTTTGTTCAGGTAATTTATTAGGGTAAAATCCAATTAAAATAGATGTATCAAAGCATAATGCATATTAATATATATTTAAATGTATTTATGTATATATTGCCAAATTGCCTCCTAGGTAAGTTCTATCAGTATTACCTGATACCTTCTGCTGGTTTCTCATGAGCATTCCTGGCAGGAGCAAACATTAGCTGGGGGGCCATGATTAAGGGCAGCTTAAAAGGGAGAAATTGCAGCTGAGGACTGAGCCCCTTTTCTTTTTCAACAAACTGGAGATCACTTATTAATGTAAAGAACAACACCTCATTGTTGGTGAGAAGGACAGCCAAACAATTTATCCATTTCAAAAACGTCTTATTAAGAATATATTGCAAAATAAAACACACACGTGAAAAAGTGCATGATATGGTTTGGCTCTGTGTTCCCACCCAAATCTCATGTGGAATTATAATCCCCAAGTTTTGAAGGTGGGGCCTGGGGTCAGAGGTGATTGGATGATGGGGGCAGATTTCCCCATGCTGTTCTCATGATAGTGAGTTCTCATGAGATCTGATGGTTTAAAAGTGTGTGCCACTTCTTTCTTTGTGTGCACGCTCGCTATGTCTCTCCTCTCTCCTGCCATCATGTGAAGAAGGTCCCTTCTTTCCCTTTGCCTTCTGCCATGATTATAAGCTTCCTGAGGCCTCCTATCATGCTCCCTGTTAAGCCTATAAAACTGAGTCAATTAAACCTCTTTTCTTCATAAATTACCCAGTCTCACATAGCTGTTTATAGAAGTTTGAAAATGAACTAATACAGAAAATTGGTACCAGGAAAGAGGAGCATTGCTATAAAGATACCTGAAAATGTGGATGCAACTTTGGAACTGGGTAATGGGCAGAGGTTGGAACAGTTTGAAGGACTCAGAAGAAAACAGGAACATGAGGGAAAGTTTGAAACTTTGTAGACAGTTGTTGAATGATTGTGACCAAAATTCTGATAGTGATATGGACAGTGGTAGTCCAGGCTGAGGGGGTCTTAGATTGGAGATGAGGAACTTATTGGGAATTGGAGCAAAGGTCACTCTTGCTATGATTTTGCAAAGAGACTAGGGGCATTCTGCCCCTGCTCTAGGGATCTGTGAAACTTTGAACTTGAGAGAGATGATTTAGGGTATCTGGTGGAAGAAATTTCTGAATAGAAAAGCATTCAAAATGTGCCTGACTTCTTCTAACAGCATACAGTCATATGCATTCACAAAGAGATGGTCTGAAATAGGAACTTACATTTAAAGGGGAAGCAGAGCACACAAGTTTGGAAAATTAGCAGCATGACCACGTGATAGAGAAGAAAAACCCATTTTCTGGGGAGAAGTTCAAGCTGGCTTCAGAAATTTGCATAAGTAAAGAGGAGTTGAATGTTAATAGCCAAGACAATGGAGAAAATGTCTTCATGGCATGTCAGAAACCTTTGAGGCAGCCCCTTCCATCACAGACCTGGAGGCCTAGGAGGAAAAAATGATTTCATGGGCCAGTCCCAGGGCTCTGCTACTCTGTGCAGCCTTGGGTCATGGCACCCTATATCCCAGCTGCTCCAGTTCCAGCTGTGGCTAAAGTGGTCAAGGTACAGCCAAGGCAGTGGCTTCAGAGGGTGCAAGCCCCAAGCCTTGATGGCTTACATGTGGTGTTGGGCCTGTGGGTGTGCGGAAGACAAGAGTTGAGGTTTGGGAACCTCCACTTAGATTTCAGAGGATGTATGGAAACATCTGGATGTCCAGACAGAAGTCTGCTGCAGGGGAGGAACCCTCATGGAGAACCTCTACTAGGTCAGTGCAGAGGGGAAATGTGGGGTTGGAACCCTCACACAGATTCCCCACTGGGGCACTGCCTAGTGGAGCTGTGAGAAGTGGGCCACCATCTTTCAGACCCCCAGAATGCTAGATCCAACAACAGCTTGCACCATGCACCTGGAAAAGCCACAGGCACTCAACACCATCCTATGAAAGCAGCCGCAGGGGCTGTCCCCTGCAGAGCAACAGGGGAGGAGCTGTCCAAGGCCTTGGAAGCCCACTCCTTACATCAGCCTGCCCTGAATGTAAGACATGGAGTCAAAGGAGATTATTTTAGAGCTTTAAGATTAATGACTGCCCTGCTGGGTTTTGGACTTCCATGGGGCCTGTACCTCCCTTGTTTTGGCCAATTTCTCCCTTTTGGAAAGGGAACATTTACCCAATGCCTGTACCCCCATTGTATCTTGAAAGTAACTAACTTGTTTTGGATTTTACAGGCTCATAGGTGGAAGGGACTTGCTTTATCTCAGATAGACTTTAAACTTGAACTTTTGAGTTAATGCTGGAATGAGTTAAGACTTTGGGAGACTGTTGAGAAGGTATGTTTATGTTTCGAAATGTGAGAAGAACATGAGATTTGGGAGGGCCCAGGGGCAGAATGATATGGTTTGGCTCTGTGTCCCCACCCAAATCTCATGTGGAATTGTAATCCCCACGTATTAAAGGTAGGGCCTGGTGGGAGGTGATTCGATCCTGGGGGAGGATTTCCTACGTGCTGTTCTCATGGTAGTGAGTAAGTTCTTATGAGATCTCATGGTTTAAAGGTGTGTGGCACTTCCCCCTTCACTCTCTTTCTCTCCTGCTCTGCAATGGGAAGATGTACCTTGCTTCCCCTTTGCCTTCCACCATGATTGTAAGTTTCCTGAGACCTCTCCTGCCATGCCAAACTGTGAGTCAATTAAACCTCTTTTCTTTATAAATTGTCCAGTCTCAGTTATATCTTTATGGCAGTGTGAGAATGGACTAATACAGTGTATAAGACAACTTTTATAAATAATTTAAAAGTGTACATGCATGTAGCTCTATCTACACCTACGGCTATTATGAATGAGAAAATAAATTTCATTTGCTGAGTATCTGTGCCCAAGTATTTCATTCCCAGCATTCCAGAAGTCTATCCTGAGTCCCTTCCAGATCATTCACCTTTCCCTGGAAGTAACTGTTATCATGTTTTCAATGGCAATCACTTCCTTGTTGTTCTTTATTTAAAAAATTATAAATAAGACACATGTTCATGGCAACATAGACAATACAGAAGTTTACAAAGTAAAGAGCAAACACATTCAAAAGCTAGCAGAAGGCAAGAAATAACTAAAATCAGAGCAGAACTGAAGGAAATAGAGACACAAAAAACCCTTCAAAAAATTAATGAATCCAGAAGCTGGTGTTTTGAAAGGATCAACAAAATTGATAGACCGCTAGCAAGACTAATAAACAAAAAAAGAGAGGAGAATCAAATAGATGCAATAAAAAATGATAAAGGGGATATCACCACTGATCCCACAGAAATACAAACTACCATCAGAGAATACTACAAACACCTCTACGCAAATAAACTAGAAAATCTAGGAGAAATGGATAAATTCCTCGACACATACACTCTCCCAAGACTAAACCAGGAAGAAGTTGAATCTCCGAATAGACCAATAACAGGAGCTGAAATTGTGGCAATAATCAATAGCTTACCAACCAAAAAGAGTCCAGGACCAGAAGCATTCACAGCCGAATTCTACCAGAGGTACAAGGAGGAGCTGGTACCATTCCTTCCGAAACTATTCCAATCAATAGAAAAAGAGGGAATCCTCCCTAACTCATTTTATGAGGCCAGCATCATCCTGATACCAAAGCCGGGCAGAGACACAATCAAAAAAGAGAATTTTAGACCAATATCCTTGATGAACATTGATGCAAAAATCCTCAATAAAATACTGGCAAACTGAATCCAGCAGCACATCAAAAAGCTTATCCACCATGATCAAGTGGGCTTCATCGCTGAGATGCAAGGCTGGTTCAATATATGCAAATCAATAAATGTAATCCAGCATATAAACAGAACCAAAGACAAAAACCACATGATTATCTCAATAGATGCAGAGAAGGCCTTTGAGAAAATTCAACAACCTTCATGCTAAAAACTCTAAATAAATTAGGTATTATTTATCTCAAAATAATAAGAGCTATCTATGACAAACCCACAGCCAATATCATACTGAATGGACAAAAACTGGAAGCATTCCCTTTGAAAACTGGCACAAGACAGGGATGCCCTCTCTCACCACTCCTATTCAACATAGTGTTGGAAGTTCTGGCCAGGGCAATTAGGCAGGAGAAGGAAATAATGGGTATTCAATTAGGAAAAGTGGGAGTCAAATTGTCCCTGTTTGCAGATGACATGATTGTATATCTAGAAAACCCCATCGTCTCAGCCCAAAATCTCCTTAAGCTGATAAGCAACTTCAGCAAAGTCTCAGGATACAAAATCAATGTACAAAAATCACAAGCATTCTTATACACCAATAACAGACAGAGAGCCAAATCATGAGTGAACTCCCATTCACAATTGCTTCAAAGAGAATAAAATACCTAGGAATCCAACTTACAAGGGATGTGAAGGACCTCTTCAAGGAGAACTACAAACCACTGCTCAAGGAAATAAAAGAGGATACAAACAAATGGAAGAACATTCCATGCTCATGGGTAGGAAGAATCAATATCGTGAAAATGGCCATACTGCCCAAGGTAATTTATAGATTCAATGCCATCCCCATCAAGCTACCAATGACTTTCTTCACAGAATTGGAAAAAACTACTTTAAAGTTCATATGGAACCAAAAAAGAGCCCACATCACCAAGTCAATCCTAAGCCAAAAGAACAAAGCTGGAGGCATCACACTACCTGACTTCAAACTATACTACAAGGCTACAGTAACCAAAACAGCATGGTACTGGTACCAAAACAGAGATATAGACCAATGGAACAGAGCAGAGCCCTCAGACATAACGCCACATATCTACGACTATCTGATCTTTGACAAACCTGAGAAAAACAAGAAATGGGGAAAGGATTCCCTATTTAATAAATGGTGCTGGGAAAACTGGCTAGCCATATGTAGAAAGCTGAAACTGGATCCCTTCCTTACACCTTATACAAAAATTAATTCAAGATGGATTAAAGACTTAAACATTAGACGTAAAACCATAAAAACCCTAGAAGAAAATCTAGGCATTACCATTCAGGACATAGGCATGGGCAAGGACTTCATGTCTAAAACACCAAAAGCAATGGCAACAAAAGCCAAAATTGACAAATGGGATCTCATTAAACTAAAGAGCTTCTGCACAGCAAAAGAAACTACCATCAGAGTGAACAGGCAACCTACAAAATGGGAGAAAATTTTCGCAACCTACTCATCTGACAAATGGCTAACATCCAGAATCTACAATGAACTCCAACAAATTTACAAGATAAAAACAAGCAACCCCATCAAAAAGTGGGCGAAGGACATGAACAGACACTTCTCAAAAGAAGACATTTATGCTGCCAAAAGACACATGAAAAAATGCTCATCATCACTGGCCACCAGAGAAATGCAAATCAAAACCAAAATGAGATACCATGTCACACCAGTTAGAATGGCAATCATTAAAAAGTCAGGAAACAACAGGTGCTGGAGAGGATGTGGAGAAATAGGAACACTTTTACACTGTTGGTGGGACTGTAAACTAGTTCAACCATTGTGGAAGTCAGTGTGGTGATTCCTCAGGGATCTAGAACTAGAAATACCATTTGACCCAGCCATCCCATTACTGGGTATATACCCAAAGGACTATAAATCATGCTGCTCTAAAGACACTTGCACACGTATGTTTATTGCGGCACTATTCACAATAGCAAAGACTTGGAACCAACCCAAATGTCCAACAATGATAGACTGGATTAAGAAAATGTGGCACATATACACCATGGACTACTATGCAGCCATAAAAAAGGATGAGTTCATGTCCTTTGTAGGGACATGGATGAAATTGGAAATCATCATTCTCAGTAATCTATCGCAAGAACAAAAGACCAAACACCACATATTCTCACTCACAGGTGGGAATTGAACAATGAGAACACATGGACACAGGAAGGGGAACATCACACTCTGGGGACTGTTGTGGTGTGGGGGGAGGGGGGAGAGATAGCATTGGGAGATATACCTAATGCTAGATGACAAGTTAGTGGGTGCAGCGCACCAGTATGGCACATGTATACATATGTAACTAACCTGCACATTGCGCACATGTACCCTAAAACCTAAAGCGTAATAATAATAAATAAATAAATAAAAATAAAGACAAAGAAAAAATAAGACAACTGACAATTAAAAAGCTGTTAGTGATAAGATTAAAAAAAAAAAATTCTCCCAGCACCCAACCTCTTCTCAGAGGTAGCCATTATCATCAGGGTGGTCTATTTCCTCTAGCCCAGTGCTATTCAATAGAACTTTCTGCATTGATGAAGTGTTCTATTTCAGCTCTGTTTAATACAGGAGGAGCTAGCCACATGTAGCTATTGAGCATTTGAAATGTGGCTAGTTTAACTGAGGAACCGACTTTTAAATTTTACTCAATTTAATTTTTTATTCATTTATTTTTTGAGACAGGGTCTCTCTCTGTCACCTATGCTGGAATACAGTGGCGTGATCTCAACTCACTACAACCTATGCCTCCCAGGCTTAGGGGATCCTCCCACCTCAGCCTCCAAAGGAGCTGGGACTGTAAGCGTGCCACCATGCCCGGCTAATTTTTGTATTAGCTGGCTTTGGCAAAAACAGGCTTTTGCAATGTTGCCCAGGCTGGTCGCGAACTCCTGGGCTCAAGCAACCCAGTGCCTTGGTCTCCCAAAGTGCTGGGATTACAGACATCAGCCACCATGCCTGGTCTTAATTTTAATTGATTTAAATTTTAATAGGCACACGTGACTAGTGGTTAGATTGGACAGCACTTTTCTATAATTTTGAAACACTTTTTGTATTCTGGCACACTGATTCCTTACAGTATCTTACACATGAGGAAATGAACATCTCAATGAGATGAGGGACAAGCCCAGGTCTCCAAGACAGCATTTGCAGAAGTCCTTTCTTGATGCCATGACCAGTGCTCTTTCCACATTACCCTTCTAGACATAATCAACAACACTACAAAGGTCATCTGTGCATGTGACTTTTTAAAAACAAGTATTTGTCTCAGCCTACAGTCTCAGCTGGAATTTGAGTAGCCCACTCAGTGTTCTGTGTGGTTTGGTTTCAAAAAAGTGTGGTGTAAGAGCTGATGCTTCTCTTCCTCAGTGACCGTTTTTTCTCTGGGTCTACATCTATTTTTGAAAGCTGAATTATTTTGTAGCTCTGTAGACTTGCGTTATCACCAAAGTGATCTCACCTTAAAAGTTATTATTTATTTCTTTTTTTGAGACAGAAAAATAAAAAAAGGAGAATGGTTTCTGTCTGAGCATGAATTAAGTGGCATATTTAAAAATCATGGTTCATGACCTTCTAATTCTTTGCTGTCAGGTTCGTGTTTGAAAGAGCTTGAGGCAGGGGCCACCAGACCTGAGTCCTGGTCCCAAATCTGCCCTAGTAGCATGCGGGGTAATATAAACTGATAAATAGCTTGGTGAATTGTCGACCCAGGGACTGATAGAAGAGCCCCAGAAGCACTACCTAAACTCCGAGGGTCTAGGTATTTAGTATTTATGGATTAAATTCTGTGCATAATTTCCATTGCTTTTACCACACAATTGAAATTGTCTCCTCCTTAGACAAGAAGGCAGGGGTGGTGTGATACTTATCTTGGTAATCTTAGCTCTTAGCAAAATAACTCACCCAGAGCAGGTATTGAAAAGTGTAGTCCTTGAATGAGACAAGAAAGGAAGGTAGGTAGAAAGGAAGGGAGAAAATACAGGAATGAAAAAAGGTGGGAGGGAAGGAAAGAGAAAACAAGCACTCTTGTTACCAATTAATTACTTTCCATACCTTATCTCATTCTTTAATCACTCCAACAACTGGATAAGTGATATATCTATGGAGAACCTGAGGGTCAGAGAGGTCAAGTAACTTGCTGAAGGCCACACAGCTGCCAAGTAGTGGCATTTCTTCTCTAGTGGCAACTCACCAAGTTAGAATCCAGATTCTCAGATTATTGCTTCCATTTCTAAGGCTGACAAGAATGGAGAAATTAGTGTCTTTGCTGAGTACCTGTGCCCCAAGCAAAGCCCCACAGTTGACCTGAGAAAGACAAAGGTCTCAGATCAGTTCCTTCCTGCAGTTATTTCTCTTCTTGACATCAAGCAAATCTTAAACCAGGTTCCTGGGTTGACATTCTCAAGCATATGGATGTGAAGAGAGGGCAGCTTTCTCAGCTAGGGAAGTATGTTAATTTCACAGAGGCCTTCTCAGCAAGTTGGAGAGGCCATTCTCTGAACCATTTAATCTCATCTTTTGTCTGAATTTAGAATGGATATCTTTTCCCCCTTTAAATGTCACCCTTCTTACAGTCCCTCTTCATCAAACTCTTTGTTGTAGACGATTAGGCCAGGAAGGGAAAAGGTGGCTGCCCAACAGGAAAGGCCAGAGAGGTGGGGTGACCAGTCTCAGGAACCCCTGAACTCCGAGGTTGCATCCCCTATAATGCCGTGTCTGAGGGAGCCTTTATGAAGTCATTGAAAGGAAATGGGCCTGGGGACGGGCGGTGCCCTTCTCACCCACAGTGCTCAGAGGGTCTTGGCTTGCTTCTAATGACTAGGTGGGGAGAGGACACACTTAGCTGGAAGATAACTGCCTGGGACAAAAATGGGATGATGAGAGAGGGTGCAGGATTCCAGCAGTCTTAGGTTTAGCCCCCAGTCCCTGCCTCTTTGGGACATCCCTACCACTCTGCCCCATCCTTTGTAGGGAGCTATATGAACTGACACATAGACAACAAAACCAGTTACATGGTCTTGAGGTCATAATCCAGATCTATAAAGGGTGAGAAATAAGTGACTTATTGAAAAAATTCAAAAAGTGGTAAAATAGGAAAGAGCAGATGTTTCAAGACAGTATAGTAAATTATTTAAGGGCTGTATTGTTACACAGACTGGAGTTTGAACCCAGACTTAACCTTGATGAGACTCCGTTCTCTGCAATGAGTATTAGAGATAAAAATCTCTCAGACAGCATAAGTTCTTACTAAGTGGTAGATACTTGAATGAATCCATGAATTCAACTAGTCCAATTCCTCATTTGGATGAAGAAAGTGAGGCCCAGAGATGGGAAGTGACTTGGTCAAGGTTGCACCATAAGCTAATAGTGAAGCTAAGATGGAAACATTTTGCTCTTGCCACTAAAATTAAGTGCCATCAGAGTTTTGTAACTAAAGTCCCTCTTTATTTCAAAATCTGGATCTGGGGTGCATACCAATTGGGAGATGGTATCATGCACATCTGAGAGATTTGAAAAATGACTATGCTTTCCTTTGGAATATTATGATTATATTTCTGGATGGTGTTTTTTCTGGAACAGAAATGAAAAACTATAATTTTTAACCAGAGAGCTGACATGCTGAATAGTTACTACTGCTTGCACATAGAATGATGTAGAGACTAGTTCTGTTTTTTGGAAAGAAATACAAAAATGGAAAGGAACCTTAAAAATGAGAGATAGAAAGGAGCTGTTTATTCTTACAGTCAGGCCACCAAAGTCTAGGATCTCCATTTTGATTAGAAATACATTGATATGATTCCTTTCATTGAATTCCTGGCTAGTTTGGGTTGTGGGGTAAAAGGTATCTTCTATTTTGTATCATGAGTCAGGCACATTGCACAAGCTGAGATTGTTAGAGGCTTATAAATGACTATTAATATAGTCACGTTTTTATATGGTGCCCAACCCTCACATGATCTCCTGTAATTCTTGTGAGGCTTTGAAAAGAGTGGTCTTTTTCACATGCACACGTATGTTTATTGTGGCACTATTCACAATAGCAAAGACTTGGAACCAACCTAAATGTCCAAAAATGATAGACTGGATTAAGAAAATGTGGCACATATACACCATGGAATACTATACAGCCATAAAAAGGATGAGTTCATGTCCTTTGTAGGGACATGGATGAAGCTGGAAACCATCATTCTCAGGAAACTATCGCAAGGACAAAAAACCAAACACCACATGTTCTCACTCATAGGTGGGAATTGAACAATGAGAACACATGGACACAGGAAGGGGAACATCACACACCAGGGCCTGTTGTGGGGTGGGGGGAGGGGGTAGAGATAGCATTAGGAGATATACCTAATGTTAAAAGACGAGTTAATGGGTGCAGCACACCAACATGGCACATGTATACATATGTAACAAACCTGCACGTTGTGTACATGTACCCTAAAACTTAAAAAAAAGAAAAGAGTGGTCTTTTTATCACCTATATTTTTCAGATGAAGAAATCAAGGCTCAGAAGTGTCATTGGTGCAGGAAGTGGCTAAGATGGGCACTGAGATATGAGTTTTTTGACATTATGTGAAATTCTTTGTACTCACTTCAAGAATAGAGACAATCACCCTGGGCTGGCTGCTTTCGGGGTTAGGAGTATAGAGCAGGGTTTGCCCTGTGCTTCTGGGCAATAGCTCAGGGTAGCGGCTGACTGATTTTCCTATCCATGCATCTAGCTTAGTGCCCCTTCCTCCTCTTCTTCCTTCATTCAAGACAGGGCAGTGTGTGCATACTGTGCTCATTTTACCCTCCTCATAATTCCCTTTTAGTAATCATGTCCCTTTAATTTAGCCATGATAATGGGGATTCTTCTTTGCTCCTGATTCCTTGGGTCCTAGTTTCTGCCTTGTGGCCCTGGTCCTATCACTGGGCTTCAGCTTTGTGCCACTCTTTTGCAGACACTGTTGCCTGCCTTTTCTTGCATGCTCACGGAAGTCTGATTTTGCTTAGGTGTCCATTCTCTGTGACTATCAAGAAAGGCTGGGCTCTGCAATTGCCCCAGACTCAGGGAGTGACTTCTGACTGGTCTAAGCCAATAATCGTGGAACCAGTCACTTCACAGTGATTGGTTTAGGCATTGGCATGTGAACTTAGTTTGGCCAATGACATATGAATGGAGATCTGCTCAGGGGTTTCCTGGAAAGGTTTTCCTCATTTTCAGGAAGGAGTGTTGGGTGCTCTGTTGCTGCTCCTAAATACTGACATGCCTGCATATAATGACTGCAACTGCAGTTCTTCTTTGGGTGACCATAAAGGGTGCAAACCTTAGGAGAACACGCTGAGCATGGCAGCATGGAAGGTTGGAAGTAAACCTGGGTCCATCATGAAGTCATTGAGCCTCTGAAGTAGCCATCCCTGTTAACACTCCTTCTTCGGTCCTTCTCTTAGTGTTTGAGCCATTGGATTTTTTCCCCCTATTACTTGCTGCCCAAAGCATCCTCATGATAAAACACAACATCTCAATAATCAGTCTGCTTCCCTACTCCCTTCTTAGGATTTGCTTTTGGAGTCTTCACATTCTCCCTTTCCTGAGACCCCTGCTCGGGAGTGTGACCCTTTCAACATCTCAGGAGAGGAGCTGGGAGCTGGGAATGGGACTGGGATGCCACTGGGAAGGCAGTGAGTTTACAAAAGAGTGCTGCCCTTCTAGTACCTTCTCTTGTGTCTCATGGCCTGACTACCAACACTATGTGACTCAATGCCTTTCAACAAAAAAATTAGCTTCTGAAACAAAGTTGAAAAGTATTACTTTTGGAGAATGGACCTAGGGCAGAAATCATTACAGTTCCTGCTATTTCCTGCCTACTGCTTTTTCAAAGAAAACCCCCTGACATAGTCTGTTTGGGCTGCTATGACAAAATATCTTACACTGGGTAATTTATAAACAGCAGAAGTTTATTTTTTATAGTTCTGGAGTCTGTGATCAAGACACCAACTGATTGGGTGGCTGGTGAGTGCTTGCTCTTTCCTTCAAAGATGGTGCCTTCTAGCTGTGTCCTAACATGGTTGAAGGGGCAAATAAGCCCCTCAGGCCTCTTTTATAAGGGTGCTAATCCCATTCATGAGAGTGTAGGTGCTATGTGGGCCTCTGCTTTTGTGGAAAGTGAAATCCAAAACCTCTAGTGGTGCAGCGAGGGTCCTGAAAGCAGATGCCAGGTTAACCCACAGCATCATCCATGCCAACACCAGCTCTGCTTGTTCACAGATGGGAACATACTGTGGGGCAGCTCTGCTGTGGGTTTCTTAGCTTCAAAGTTCTTGAAAACTCAAAGCTTTTGGTATCTTTCATTTGGTGTAATTAGGATTAATTCCTATGAGTAAATACTAATGCAGAGTAAATTCTACCAAGTCAGAAATTACCAAAAGAATCAATATTTGCCAAGTACATTCTTTCAAGTACACTCTTTGTGACAGGCACCGTGTTAAGTCCTTTACATACATTGCCTCACTGAATCTTCACCAATGGCTCAATTATTATCCCTATTTTATAGTTGAGGAAATTGAGGCACACAGGGGTTAATTTGCCCAAGCCACACAGCTAGAAAGTGGTGAAGCCAGAATTTGAATGCAGGCAGTCTGACTTCAGATGGCAGGCACTTAACCACTGTGGTCTTCTCATTGTAACTAATAACTACCTTCAGTTTACAGATGTGGAAAATGAGACTCAGAGCGGTGAAATTATTTGACCAAGCCACACAGCTAGTAAATGATAGAGCCAAAGTCTGATCTGAGGCTCCATAGTGTTTGTACTTTTCATCGTGGAACAACTTCTCCCTGCTGCATGGTGGTATAGGCAGCACCACATATGTAACGTGAAGTATCTGGTTGCAGCCTTGAAATGATATCACACACTATGGCTTATTAGTCCTCCATTTACAGATGAGCCAAACAGAGTTAAAGTAACTTGCCAAGAGCACAGAGCTCTGTGTGTGGGAGCCTGGGTTCCCATCCTTCCCCCACGGGTTGGCCTCTAGCCTGAAAAACTCTTCCCTCCACTCTTGCCCTTGCCAAATCCTATGCATCACTTATATCTTAACTAAAATGCCACTTCCATAGGGGTACCTTCTCTGTTCCTCTAAACTAGTTCAGTATCCCTTTCATGGAGATTTGTAGTGCATCCTTTAATTTTCTTTCTCACTTTTTAATTAACTGTTTGTGTGATTATTTTATAAATACTGTTTCCCCTAGACTGTCTGCTCCCTGAGGGCAGAGCCCACATTAATATCGTTTAGCAATATTGCCAGTGCTTAACCCAGTGTTCAGCATATAGCTGACACTCTGAAAGTGAGTTATTGTTATATATAACATACATATGTAAATATATATGCATGTGTATGTTTATATATAAATGATAATTATATATGAGTGTCATGAATATGTGTGTATATATGTATGTCTTTGTGTGTGTGTGTGTGTGTGTGTGTGTATGACAGTCATTAGGTCCACCAAGTTCCTTTTCATTCATGCATCAATCACAGAGATGCCAATTAGCAGCATGATAGTTTCAGCTCCCTGATTACTTGCTCTTGGCAGACATTGACAATCAATCTGTATACTCTCTTCTGCTGAGACCCAAGGGAGCCTCTAAATCCTTCTCAAGGCAGTGTTCCAGACAGCCACTATCAAGTAATTGGACTTGGCCCAACAAATGAAACGTGGACATCCTGAGTGAGGAAACTGTTTTCAGATATTATGTTCAACTGTAGTTTTCTGCAGCTGAAGTCGGGAAACTAAAAAATACTGATGCTAGGTGTCCTTGTCCAAAGATTCTGATTAATTGATGATTGATTCTAATGGGCCAAGAAACACTGGCTAACCAAATGCTGTCTAATCTGGATGGTTCTTGTCTAAAATATTTTTTTCTTTGTGCCATGCAAATTCTCTTTATTTTCTTTTCTGTGGAGTGTGTAGTTACTCTACTGTGTCAGACTTGGCATTGAAAGTACAGAATAATGAAAAGATTGGTCTCAATTCCTTAGTAACTCTTATACTAGTGAAGGAGACAGACAGGCATAAGGAAATCTTGGGGGAGGCAGATTGTTAGGAGTTAATTTATGGATGTATGAAAGTATGGGGCAAGTGTGTCAGGGAATAAATAAATTCTACCTGAGAGGATCTGTGAAAACTTTTTGGAAGAAATTGGAGTTGAGCTAACTATAAAGGGACAAATGACTGGAAAACCATGGTGAGTTCAAATCATAGAAGACTTTGAATACTAGACAAAGCTATGTGGAGTTGGTAGAGTAAAGGAAACAATATGGTTTTCAGAGTTGACCTTCAGGAAATAAACTTTGGTAGCAGGATGGAGGATGCGTTGGAGATGGACAGTTGAGGCAACAGTGTTGGTACAAAGTCTTGAGTCTGATTCATGGCTGTAGCCATTGGGTCTAGAGGGGGAAATCATACATTTATGAATTGGAGGTGAAATGGGATTTGGCAATATAGGAAAAATATTGAATATGACTTATAAGGTAAACTTATGAAAATTAATTGTGCTTTTGAGAAGTGCCTGTTCATATCCTTTGCCACTTTTTGATGGGGTTGTTTGTTTTTTCTTGTAAATTTGTTTAAGTTCTTTGTAGATTCTGAATATTAGCCCTTTGTCAGATGGGTAGATTGCAAAAATTTTCTCCCATTCTGTAGGTTGCCTGTTCACTCTGCTGATAGTTTCTTTTGCTGTGCAGAAGCTCTTTAGTTTAATTAGATCCCATTCATCTGTTTTGGGTTTTGTTGCCATTGCTTTTGTGTTACGGGAAGTCAGGGACCCCGAACAGAGGACCAACTGGAGCCCAACTGGGCACATAAATTGTGAAGATTTCATCTTAATATGGACAATTTATCAGTTCCCAAATAATACTTTTATAATTTCCTATGCCCGTCTTTACTTTAATCTCTTAATCCTGTTATCTTCGTAAGCTGAGGATGTATGTCACCTCAGGACCACTGTGATAATTGTGTTAACTGTACAAATTGATTGTAAAACATGTGTGTTTGAACAACATGAAATCAGTGCACCTTGAAAAAGAACCGAATAACAGTGATTTTTATGGAACAAGGGAAGACAACCATAAGGTCTGACTGCCTATGGGGTTGGGCAAAAAGAGCCATATTTTTCTTCTTGCAGAGAGCCTATAAATGGACATGCAAGTAGGAAAGATATTGCTAAATTCTTTTCCTAACAAGGAATATTAATATTAATACCCTGGGAAAGGAATGCACTCCTGGGGGGAGGTCTATAAACAGCCACTCTGGGAATGTCTGTCTTGTGCAGTTGAGATAAGGACTGAGATAAGCCCTGATCTCCTGCAGAATCCTCAGGCTTACTAGGGTTGGGAAAGCTCTGCCCTGGTAAATTTGTGGTCAGACTGGTTCTCTGCTCTCGAACCCTGTTTTCTGTTGTTTAAGATATTTATCAAGACAATACATGCGCCGCTGAACATAGACCCTTATCAGTGGTTCTGCTTTTGCCCTTTGCCCTGTGATCTTTGTTGAACCCTTATCAGTGGTTCTGCTTTTGCCCTTTGTCCTGTTCCATCAGAAGCATGTGATCTTTGTTAGGCCCTTATTAGCGGTTCTGCTTTTTGCTCTTTGAAGCATGTGATCTTTGTACCTACTCTCTGTTCTTATACCCCTCCCTTTTTGAAACCCTTAATAAAAAACTTGCTGGTCTGAGACTCAAGGGCAGCACGGTCCTGCTGATATGTGATGTCACCCCTGGTGGCCCAGCTGTAAAATTCCTCTCTTTATACTGTCTCTCTTTATTTCTCAGCCAGCCGACACTTATGGAAAATAGAAAGAACCTACGTTGAAATACTGGGGGTGGGTTCCCCCAATACTTTTGGTGTTTTACTCATGAAGTCTTTACCCTTGCCTATGTCATGAATGGTATTGCCTAGGTTTTCTTCTAGGATTTTTATGGTCTTATATTTAAGGCTTTAATCCATCTTGAGTTAATTTTTGTATATGGTGTAAGGAAGGGATCCAGTTTCAGCTTTCTACATATGGCTAGCCAGTTTTCCCAGCACCATTTATTAAATAGGGAATCCTTTCCCCATTGCTTGTTTTTGTCAGGTTTGTCAAAGATCAGATGGTTGTAGATGTGTGGTGTTATTTCTGAGGCCTCTGTTCTGTTCTATTGGCCTATATATCTGTTTTGTACCAGTACCATGCTGTTTTGGTTACTGTAGCCTTGTAGTATAGTTTGAAGTCAGGTAACGTGATGCCTCTAGCTTTGTTGTTTTTGCTTAGGATTGTCTTGGCTATGTGGGCTCTTTTTTGGTTCCATATGAACTTTAAAGTAGTTTTTTCCAATTCTGTGAAGAAGACATTTATGCAGCCAACAGACATATGAAAAAATGCTCATCATCACTGGTCATCAGAGAAATGCAAATCAAAACCACAATGAGATACCATCTCATTCCAGTTAGAATGGTGATCATTAAAAAATCAGGAAACAACAGATGCTTGAGAGGAAGTGAAGAAATAGGAACACTTTTACACTGTTGGTGGGAGTGTAAATTAGTTCAACCGTTGTGGAAGACAGTGTGGCAATTCCTCAAGGATCTAGAACTAGAAATACCATTTGACCCAGCTATCTAATTACTGGGTATATACCCAAAGGATTATAAATCATTCTACTATAAAGACACATGCACATGTATGTTTATTGTGGCACTATCCACAATAGCAAAGACCTGGAACCAACTCAAATGTCCATCAGTGATAGACTGGATAAACAAAATGTGGCACATATACACCATGGAATACTATGCAGCTATAAAAAAGGATGAGTTTATGTCCTTTGCAGGGACATGGATGAAGTTGGAAACCATCATTCTCAGCAAACTATCACAGGGATAGAAAATCAAACACCGCATGTTCTCACTCATAGGTGGGAGTTGAACAACAAGAACACATGGACACAGGGTGGGCAACATCATACACCAGGGCCTTTTGTGGGGGGCTGGGGGAGGGGTAGCATTAGGAGAAATACCTAATGTAAATGACGAGTTGATGGGTGCAGCAAACCAACATGGCACATATATACCTATGTAACAAACCTGCACATTGTGCACATGTACCCTAGAACTTAAAGTATAATAAAAAATAAAGAAAATTAATTGTGTACTTTCTGTTATTGTTTTGCATTACACTGTGAGCTCATTGGAAATAGCAGCTACCATTTATTGCATTCTTAAACTGGCCCTGGTATGGTGTCAAAAGACAGAAAGATTGGTCTCGATTGCCTAGTAGCCCTCATGCTAATCTTCCCGTTAATACTCATAACAATTCTACTTGGCTTTCTGTCATGTTATTTCCATTTTATGTATGAGGATACTGAAATTAGAAATATATTAAATGACTTTCCCTGGGTTACAAAGCCAATAAGTGGCAAAGTCAGGAAGCAAACACAGATAGTTTAATCCCAGAGTAAACACATTGAACTGTTACAATTGTCATAACTACTTCTCTACTCCAGTGGTTCTCAGGGATGATTTTGTGCCCCCCACTTATGGGGGACATTTAGTAATTTCTGTAGATAGTTTTGGTTGTCCCAACTCATGGGGGAGTGTTGCTATTTAGTGTGTTGAGGCCAGGGATTCTGCTAAAAATCCTGTAATGCACAGGACAGTGATCACTCCCACCCTGCCCCCAGGAAAGAATTATCTGATTCAAAATGTCAGTAGTGCTGAGGTTGAAAAACCTTGTTCTATTCTCAGGGCTTACCTCAATGCCTGGCACTTAGTAGCCTCAATCTACATGTTTGTTGAATTAAATAGAACGAGTGAACATGAATTCATATGCATATATTTATATAAATTTAAATATTATGGTAATGAAGATCCTTACAAGTATACATACTTTAATCCTGATGGATTCTCCTGATCATAGAAACTCCACTGTGTGTGTCATCTTCATTTCCTGTCAAATCTGTAGCTTTGTGATGATGCTTCTCATTTATTCTATTCCAAGTCTTATCTCCTGTAATTATGCTGTCTCCTGGTTTGGCCATGGTCCCATGGATAGGAATTTCATGTTAAATCCTCCAGTTGCTGTACTGACTTAGGAAGGATTTGGGGTTTGTGTGTTTTTCTTTCTTGTTCCTCCCCCATCCTGTTGGAATTCATTGCATCATCCCTGTATTTTCCTAGCATGATTACATGGTATGGGTTAGCTGGGAGTTGGGGGAGGCGGGGGTCAATGTCTACTTTGGAGGATGGTCTGCCTGCTCTGGCCCACCAAAGAAACCCCCTAAATAATCAGATCTATGTCAAAGCTCACTGAATGAAGTGATTGTGGCTGGAAGCCTCGGTTCCCATCCAGAAGATGACATATTCCTGAACTTAGTGATGTGGGCTTGAAAAGTTCTATTTCCTGTTGCAAACCAAATGGACTTTGCAAATCCAATCTGATTACATTACCCTATATCAGATTTCCAGATGACAGCTGTTGCTCAATCTTCTCCTACCCCCACCCCTGTTATGCTCTGGGATTTTTTAAATTAAAAATTTTAAAAAATGACAGCTACTTAAGAGTTTTGCTCATTTCCACAATTCCTAAATTTCTCATTTTTAGTTCATTCTGTCAAAATTGCCTTTGTTGCAGCCGCAATTAGGGAGAAAGATACTTAACTTGAGCTGCAATTAGGGAGAAAGATACCTAACTTGCATGGCCTGCTTTAGCAATAGAGTGATTTTTGGGAAAGAGCTGGGGAGTAGGGGAGTCATCTGGATCTTCAACATGATAAGAGATCAATTAGCTTCTCCAGTGAACCCTAAAGTTTGGTTGTAGGGGTAAACTGCATTTGATCTAGCCAGGTTCTCCAAGGATGCACAAGGACAAGTTAGTGAGCATGGAAATTCACTCAGACCTACATCTTCACTTTCATTTGACCTTCTTGATCTTCTAGGCTATTGGATACTATTGTACATCATACATCCACTGGCCTAGAAGGGTAAGTGTAAACACCAGCTGGAGGTGAGGAAATTACTCAGGACCACTCTCCCGTCTGTTGCTCCATGTATGATTTTATTTGATTAGTGGTTTTAGTGTCACTAAGGATGCATTATATTAAAAATAACAATGAAAGCAAACAAACTGAACAGTTCAGAGATAAAACTTTAGCCTCAGATAGTGCTGTTGCCAAAGACATGATTTCTTTCCATTTTCTGCCTGGTTTCATACTAAGTCTCCTTCTGTCTTTGTACCCAAGACACATATCAACTGCTCCTGGAGTAACATCTCCTTGGTCTCATCCAGCAGATGTGAAAAACTTCTTTCCTGAGATTTCTCAGCATAAGTATTGAGATTCATTCTGAATAGACTAAAGTCACAGAATTGTCCTAAAGAATGGCCTAAGTTATGAACTCTGTTCCTGGAGAGCAGACGGAAGTCAGACATTGGGAAGGAGGGGAGTAGACAGCAAGGAGGCAGCCAAACAATGTCCACTGTGAAGTTTGTGCTCAGTCTTCTTGGCCTTTGATTCTCAGCAATCTATTAAAATACTGGCTTGACCTACTGCCTTCCTTTGTATTTGAGGAGCCTCACTACCGTATTTCAGATTCTATGAAACCCATTTGCTACCACTGTCCATGTTATCACTGGCCAAAAGTCTAGACCTACTGCTTTTTAACAGGGCAGAAAGGGTGATAAAATTTTGACAAACTTAACTGTGAAGCATTTATTTTTCAGAGAAATATTACCAATGAAAATGCATTAATAAATTCACTCATTCATTCCTTTATTCTAATACTTCTTTATTCTTTATTCTTTTGTCTACTCATTCCTCCCATCAAAAAACATATATTAAGTATCTACCACATGCCAATCACTGTGCAAGATTTTTAGACACTAGGATGAACAACACACCAAGCCCAAGGAGTTCAAAATGAAATAAGAGGCATATAAATAATTAACAGTCATGAAATATGTCTGGTAAAATAACAAAGAAGTCTTTAAGCACAGCCACTTCCCTAAACTCCAAAACGTTGTGCTTTTTTTGTGTGTGTTGCTAGTCAGTTTCTGTTTCCTATCTATTTCCTTTGTCTAAATGTCCCCAGCTTGTCACTACTTTACCCTACTTATGATTACTGTTTTTCTTTGACTTAGCAAGATTATCTCGCATTCTACTCCTATAACTTCACAAAATTAGTAATAAGATCATTGAGTTGCATGTGCATCTGAAGGCACCTTAATAAATATATGGTTGATGACCAGAAGAACGTCAATCTTTTCAAAATGGTTTCTCAATTTCACTGCGGCAAAGGCTTTTCCTTATGCAGGGAATCTTTTATTCTACCATTGTTAGAAAAGGGAAACCTATGTTTTTATTTAATTGAATTTAGATTTTTTTAAAGTAAGCTATTTTCTTTTTTTTTTCAGGAAGATATGTTAACAGTCACATAAAATACCAGTGCAATAGAAAGAGAATGAGACTTACAGTCAGATAGAACTAAATTTGAACCTCTGCTTTGCCATTTGGTAGCTCTGCTACCTTGATTTCTAACCTCCTTGAACTGTATTGTTTTTTCTATAACAATACCTCCTGCACAGGACAGTGGGGGAGGATCACATTAGATACATGTGAGAGTACTTAGTGCAGCACTTGGGGTGTGGAGAGCTTGGTAGCATTTAATCTCCTCTCTGTTTCTCCTTTTCTATTTATTCCTTACTTTTGTCTAAAACAGTTTACAGTCTCTATAAGAACAGGTAATCCCAGCACTTTGGGAGGTCAAGGCGGGTAGATCACCTGAGGTCAGGAGTTTGTGACCAGCCTGACCAATATGGTGAAACCACGTCTCTACTAAAAATACAAAAATTAACCAGGCATGGTGGCACATGCCTATAGTCCCAGCTACTTGGGAGGCTGAGGCAGGGGAATCACTTGAACCTAGGAGGCGGAGATTGGCAGTGAGCCGAGATTGTGCCATTGCACTCCAGCCTGGGCAACAGAGTGAGACTCCATCTCAAAAAAAAAAAAAAAAAAAAAAAAAAAGAATAGATCATGGGGGTTATGATGAGTGAGCAATCTTTGAGTAGTGACTTTTAGCATGTTTTTGATGATGACTTTGATGACTTTTATCTTGTGGCATAAATGAGTATACAGTTTTTAAAAGTTTGAAAACAAGTATGCAACTCATGTAATTTTTGTCATGAATCAAGTATGTGGTCATGAAAATGAATGTAGCAAATGAGGAGCTATTATCTTTCTCGAGCAAAGTGACATACATTGAGCACTTTTAGCTAATGCAGCTCTCCATGTTCTATGTTGTACGTTAGTGGTTTGTGATGTTAGCAGATCCACAAAGAAGTAACTATTGCCCTCAAGCATAATGCGAGAGAACAATATTTTTTTCAGCAGCTTCTATGAGCTAGGGACTGTGCTATGTGCTTTCTGCTTTCACATGTATTTTTTTAATCCTCCCTAATAAAACATCCCAGATTCTTGGACCTCGATGTCAAGAGAAGAATATGATATTGCTGTTGCTTTTGCAAGCTTTTCTGTTTCATCACTGGCATCTCTAGCAGTTGTTGTGGGAAATCTCTCGAAAAAGCCAGGCATAACAATTGGTAATGCTTCTCACATAATAGGCCCATTTGCAGATGAGGTTACAATTTGCTTCTCACATCCATTCTGAGAAATGCAAATCTTTACATTGCCTGTTTATTTATCTGGACTTCCACTTTCAGGTCCATGATACAAAATCAGAATTTGTAACAATATTTAAAAATCTACTCTATTCACAAAATACTATACATTTATAAGCTACCATTTCAACATTATTTTCTACCATTTTCCTATAAGTAAACAAAATTCCATGAATTTAACTGACACTAGAGTTCTGTAGTTCTTGCCGCCCAAAGAGAATCTCCTAAGATTGCAGTGAGCTGAGATCATGCCACTGCACTCCAGCCCGGTAACAGAATGAGACTCTGTCTCAAAAAAACAAAAAAACAAACAAAAAAAAGAATCTCCTAAATTCATCTGCTTCTCTCCATTTTATAGGCCACAGTTCTAATCCCTTCTATCTTTCACTGCATGGTTGCAATAATGGGAGATGTTCTGAGTGTTTACTATATACCAGACACTGTTTTGGGTGCTTTACACATATGATCACACTTAATCCTAATACCATCTTTAGAGATAGGAAGTATTTGCACACCCATCTTTGGATATAGAAATTGAGGCACCAAGAAGTTAATTTTTTTTACTCACAGCCTGTGACAGAAGTGGCAACCAAATTCAGGCAGACTGACTCCAGAGCTCATGCTTTGGGCTGTGAGCTTTTATCACAACATTTATGCAAGTTTCCTAACTGGTTTCCCTGCATTCACTCTCCACCTTCTAGGAAACGTCTCCACCCTGTAGCTTGTTTAAAGCTTGTTCTGTCTACAACACAATACTATTATTAGCTGTAGTCCTCATGCTGTACATTACGCCTCTGGATTTCTTCATCCTATGTAACTGAAAGTCTGTATGTACACTTTGCCCTACTTTTCCTTATTTCCTCCCGCTTCCTGCACTAAGACAGTAGATTTTAGGTGCTCTTACAGTAATAACAAAAGGTAACTATGTTAGGTGGTGGACAGAATGATTTGCTTAACTGCAGTAATCATTTCACTATGTATATGCGTATCAAAACAACTTATATCCTCGAATATATATGATAAATTCATTCTGATCATATCATCCTCTTGCTTGAAACTTCCAATGGCTCTCCTCTGTTTTAAGTATAAATTCCAGACCCTTTTTCATGGGCCTCAGGGCTCTGCATGGTCTGGCCTTGCCCACCTGCCAGCCTCATCTTTCTATGGTCACTTTTACCCTGTGTGCTTTAGGTCCATGAGCCATCTGATTATGTAGAAGAATATATGGTGCTCTCTCCTTCTTCAAGGGCCCTTGCAAGAGCAGTTCTTCCACCTGGATTGTTGAGATTGCTTTCCTTGTATTCTGTTTCAGATCTTACTGCCAATAGCTCTCTCTTACTCTTAGACATCCATGACCCTTCTTTGCTTGTTTTTTTCATACCTCCCTGATTCTCCCTCTTCATCCCCTTTGTGTGCTTCTTTCCCCTTTTACCTCAGGGATCCATGCGTGTTCCTGCCTACCCTCAAGTCTTCCACTCCTTCTAAACTCATAAACTCTTCTGGGGTTAAGCAAACCTATGGCTTAAACTAATGCTACTGTGAATTCTTGCCAAATTTCATTTTAAGACTTCATGCTGGCCTTCAGCTTCTTATATACAGCTGACTTCTAGATGTCTCTTCTGGAAATGTGTCCAAGGACTTCAGATTCAATATGTTCAAAACTATGTCCATTATCTTGTAAACTGCCAATTACTCATGTTATTTCCACGGTCAATGGCTTTTCCATTCAATGAATCATCTGTACCAGAAACCTCAAGATCATTCTTAATCTTCCTCTTTTATTTACCGGGTCTTTGAGTCCCATCAAATTAATCTCTATTTAATGTGCTCTGCCTTCTCCATTCCTGTTATCTTTAACCTGGTTCTGACATATATCATCTCTCTTCTGAAATAGTGCAAAACTCGTCCAGGTGGTTCATACTCCATATTACCTCTAACAGGAGGAATCAAATCAAAGGGCTCAATTTAATCTGATCAATGTATCTGACAAGCAGGAACACCCCATTAAAATAGAAACGGTATTGATATACGATCAGTGACTTGGTGATACAAATTCCCTTGACCTAGTCTTAGCTACTTCACAGAATCCTACCAGTTCTATGTTGAGAATGAAACAACAGTAGAAAAAGTCACAGTGGTGGCTACCCCCACAACCTTCCTATAACAACCTCCAGGATTTATGGCATTCGGGTTGTAAACTGGGCCCAGTTCAAATGTTTCATATGTCTTATTTAATCTATGTATTCATTTGAAAGTGATCTTGATGCAGTAGTGGATTTTAAAAAATCTATACCACAAGGGTTGAACTAGTTTACAGTCCCACCAACAGTGTAAAAGTGTTCCTATTTCTCCACATCCTCTCCAGCACCTGTTGTTTCCTGACTTTTTAATGATTGCCATTCTAACTGGTGTGAGATGGTATCTCATTGTGGTTTTGATTTGCATTTCTCTGATGGCCAGTGATGGTGAGCATTTTTTCATGTGTTTTTTGGCTGCATAAATGTCTTCTTTTGAGAACTGAAATTCCATTTGACCCAGCCATCCCATTACTGGGTATATACCCAAAGGACTATAAATCATGCTGCTATAAAGACACATGCACATGTATGTTTATTGCAGCATTATTCACAATAGCAAAGACTTGGAATCAACCCAAATGTCCAACAATGATACACTGGATTAAGAAAATGTGGCACATATACACCATGGAATACTATGCAGCCATAAAAAATGATGAGTTCATGTCCTTTGTAGGGACATGGATGAAATTGGAAATCATCATTCTCAGTAAACTATCGCAAGAACAAAAAACCAAACACCACATATTCTCACTCATAGGTGGGAACTGAACAATGAGAACACATGGACACAGAAAGGGGAACATCACACTTCGGGGACGGTTGTGGGGTGGGGGGAGGGGGGAGGGATAGCATTAGGAGACATACCTAATGCTAGATGACGAGTTGGTGGGTGCAGCGCACCAGCATGGCACATG
The DNA here is from genome assembly GCF_028885655.2 of Pongo abelii. Classification (NCBI taxonomy): domain Eukaryota; kingdom Metazoa; phylum Chordata; class Mammalia; order Primates; family Hominidae; genus Pongo; species Pongo abelii. The sequence goes on along the minus strand of NC_071992.2, from coordinate 145,992,781 downwards.
TATACATATATAACTTACCTGCACGTTGCGCACATGTACCATAGAGCCTAAAGTATAATAATAATAATAATGATAATAATAATAATAAATAAAAAATAAAAAAAATAAAAAAAAATAAAAAATCTATACCTTTCTAACAGGACCAGATTCTCTTTGGGAGCCCATTTCCATTGTGTGTAGTATTGGTGAGATTATAACTCACGTGCCCTGCGTAAACTGGCAAGGGGGTGGTGGGCTCAAGCGAGGGCAAGTGAATGCTCCACAGGGACTTTAAATGTTAAAGAGAGACATAAGAATGGAACAAAATATTAGAGGTTCATTTACTTCCACAGCAGTGCTTGAATGAGATAGGTTAGTAGTCTTTTTAGTCAGACCCTCAATACCATGCTAATTCCCGTCCTGATGCATGTTCTGTTTCCAACCCTGGCTCTCCAGCCTCTGGCTATTTGTCTATTCTTGAGCTGCCTAAATAGTTTGCCAATACATTCTTTTTCTTCTTCCTTTTCCTTTTTCTTTTTCTTCCTTTTCTTCTTCTTCCTCCTCCTCCTTTTTCTGTGGTTTAAATTAATGAAAGTGGATTTTTGTTTACTGAAGCCATAGAAGCCCAGCTGATATGGAGATTATCTTATGAGAACCGTTTGTGTTACAGATGGGAAAACTGTGGTCTCTCTGTAACTTGCCCCAGGTTATACAGTGAGTTAATGGCAGGATCTAGACTAAAAGCATCTTTCATCATTCCTAGTCCAGTATTCTTAATGGCATAGGGGTTCAAGAATGGTCCCTAGGCCCAGAATCTCCTGGTTTGAACACTTGGTTTTACCACATACTTTTCTGTTTGATTTTGATTATGTCACTTAATCTCCTTCTGCCTCAGTTTTCTCTCTTGTAAAATGGGGATAACAATAGTAGCTATCCTATAGGGCTGTTGTTTAGATTATATTGCTTAATATTGCATATGTAAAGCATGCATTCACCATGCATTCACCATACCTGGTATACAGTAAGAGACAAATAAGTGTTAGTAATTACCATTGTTATTATTTTCACTGCACCAACTGGTCATTTAGGAATATTGTCATTTAAAATACTTTATGATTTCTAACATGAATAAAGAATACTTTAATTGAATTATGCAAGTTTTTCTTAGTCAAGGAAGCCTAATTAAGGACATCCAAAGAGCTTCTTCAGCATGGTGTTTGTGGCTTGGTAGTTGATAGCTTCTTCTGTCTTTTTACTCTGAAAAAAATCACTAAAAAGGCTTTTATTTTCTTCTTTTTTCTAACCGATGAAAAGCACATCAAAGTACAGAGTGTTTGACAAGAGGACCAGTTGGTTCCATTCAGGGGCACATTATGAATTGTTCACTTTTGACAGGGGGAACAATTCATTACATTTTGTTTATGTAGCACCTCCCAAGGGCCCATTTTTAAGTGGTTCACAAAAGGCTTGGTCTCATTGGAACACACTTATACTTTGGGGTTCCCAGGGACTGAAGATCATGTGTGCAAATAAAATAAACTCACCCTGAAGGCCAGTAATTTAGATTAATAAAGAGCTATGTTTATACAACTCCATTAACAAAATTCTACATGGCAAGTCGAACCCAGTTTTCTCAGGCTGCAGAACTATTTCTAAACAAGACTTGATGAAGAATGGTTAGTTTGTGGGTATACACAATAAGGAGAAAATCTTTTCATAGTCTTCAGATCCCTGAGTCTCTATTTCTATACCCCTCCCCTTTTTCAGGAGGCCACTCAGAGGTTGAAGCAGCTTGAATATCGAAGATTCTGTGTCTGCAGGAGTTAACTCAGGCCCACTATGCACCCACTTAACCCTCCATCCTTCCATCATTCATTGATTCATGTACTTATTTAAGAAAAATCTCTTTCAGGTACACGACAGCACTAGTGTCCCAGCTCTTTGCTCATATCTTGCTCCTCCAATCCGGTAGGAGAACCAGGCAAGGAAAAAGCGTATCAGGATTGAGCAATCCCTACGTTACATAATACCCAGTGACTTCTGTCTTGATCTTCATAATGTCCATGTGAAAGACGTAGGGCTCAGTTTTATCCTCTCTCTCTGCTAAGAGAATGAATGCCCAGAGCCGTTCTAACTTTGGGCAGTTATGAGACTTGTCCAAAAGAAAAGAAACTCCTGTTTATTTGGCACGTATTTTGTATCAGGCATGACATGAGAGGTTTTCGTGTTCATAATCCTATTGCATTGTCCAGGAGACACTGTGAAATGTGTGTGTGTGTATGTGTATCCACTTGATAGATGAATGAGGAAGCACAGAACAGTTATGGGAATGCTGAGGTCAGCAGGAAGTGGGAGGCTAAAAAGTTGATTGTTTTCTAATGGCTTCATGCTGCCTCCCCAGAGACCACAGGGGATCAAAGCCCTCACCCACTGCCAACCCTAGTCCTTCTGTGACATCCTGGCTTTCTTCCCCTTTTCTCCCAAGGTTTCAATGAGAAGGGTCAGAAAGGAAAACCACAGTGCCAACACAAATAGCTGAGGAAGGACCAGGGTGGAGAAGGGCCCTTGGGAGTGTGTGGTTGTACAAAGATAACATTTTCCACGAGGGCTAAGGAGCCCAGGGACCGTGTGCCTTTCCCATTGGCATTTCCTGACCAGTGGCTGATCAGCCTTTCCCTCCTCATTTATACCCTGACTCAACAATGATGGATCTTTGTGCTCTGAGAAGTCTTTGTAAACTCTTCCTAGAAATTCTGTTCTTTTGGCTCCTGTACTGGCTCTCATTATTTTCTTTTCTTCCTAGATGCTTAGCTCACTTGAATTCAATGATTCTCTCTATTAGGTGATCCCATATCTGTATTTCTAGCCTAGGCCTGTCTCTTGAGCACCATGCATCCCATTCATGAGGGTGCCCAATGGACCTCTGTATCTGAATCTGTCTACCAAGGTACTCTATTCCTGCATTCTCTATTTTAAGTAACAGTAACACTCTGTACCTTGCGTCTTCTAATCAAAATTAATTCATTGATTGAAGGTCATTACCAATGGACTTATCTCACAGTCTTTTTTTCCCCCTTAATTTGAGTACTTACCTGAGTATCAGACAATGTGCTAAATGCTAATGCACAAAACACAGAAAACAAAGTCCTAATCTTCATTAAGCTTCTAGCCCATGATTGCATGCACATTGTGTGTCTGTATGTGTGCGTATTTGGAAGGTGCAGAACAGTAAAGACAATGCTTTAATACAGTGTGATTGATGCTATAATAAAGGTAAAATTAGACTACACAAAAGAGGCACTGAACTCTGAACTCAGATAGGAGGAGGGGTAGTTAGTGGTGCTAGAGAAGCTTCCTAGGGGAGACAAATGGAACACTTGTCCTTTCTCCCACAAAATTTTACCTCTTTGAACCCTTTCTTTTGCTTGGAGAGCTCTTCCCATCTTTCTCCCTCTACTTCAATACTCCTTATCTCTCAGTTCCCCAAGTCTTAACTGCAATATTTCTTCCTTGAAGCTCTTCCCAATGTCTACAGGTAGCACCAGTCGGATGTCTCTCTGCATGATGTTTACTCTTCCATTATAACTCTGCATTCTTCTGCCTGTCATATGGTGATTTTTCCACATGTGTTAACCTCTTAGGGTTAACCCTTTTCTATGCATTTCTGTGGCCCTCCCTGCTCTAGCACCAGCCTCCATGCTCAGACTGTGGTAGACATGTTTATTGTTGTGTGAGTTTGTCAAGGGTGGTAGGGAGTGCACACAGATTCATCAACACTCTTACATACTCAGTCACTCTGAGACCAATGGGCAATTAGTAATAAAGTAGAGAGACTGATGCTACCTGGAATAGAGAGAGGCTCTATCATGGGGCCCAAAGCAACTGAGCTACTGGCACCATGTGGCCACTTAGTGGCTGGTATAGAGCAGTTGCTCAATAAAGATTGCTTGAATAAATGAATGTATTTAGAGGTGAAGGTATGGAAGAGTAGAAGTCCTTCCCTCCCAACTGCTACTATTGCTGGAGTAGAGCAATCTGTCCCTCCCCAACTACTACGACTAATGGTGTTGCTCTAATCTTAGGTGTACTTTAAACACGCTGTGTATTTGAAACAATTTCTTTGGAAGAGAGGAAGAATTGGAAACATAGGTAACACATTTTAAGGATTTACCCTTATGCTATGTACTCTCTAAATTTTTTTCTTTTTTTGAGATGGAGTCTTGCTCTGTTGCCCAGGCTGGAGTGCAGTGGCACGATCTTGGCTCACTGCAACCTCCGCCTCCTGGGTTCAAGCAATTTTCCTGCCTCAGCCTCCCAAGTGGCTGGGATTACAGGCATGTGCCACCACACTTGTCTAACTTTTGTATTTTTAGTGGAGATGAGGTTTCACCATGCTGGTCAAGCTGGTCTTAAACTCCTGACCTCAAGCAATCCACCTGCCTCAGCCTCCCAAAATGTTGGGATTACAGGCGTGAGCCACCGCACCAAGCCACATTCTTATATAACCAAATTTTATCTTCCTATAGATTGTAGGAGGTAATATTACTACCCTTGCTTTAGAGATAAGGATATGAAAGCTTACAGAAGTTATCAAAGTCATATAGGTAACATGTGGCAGGGCTGGAGTTTGAAGTATGGCTTGTCTTAATCCAATGCTCATTTGTTTTCAGGGCCCAACCTGTAATATTTTCAGTTCATTAGAAGCTGAAACATGTGTCTGGCTAAAGATTCAGTCATCATTTCATTCCAGGTCCTCCAAAACCCTTTAATTGTCTGGGTGAAGGAAATGTAAACCCTGTTAGAGGTGAATTTCTTATTTCTATATATTTTATTTGTCTTAAGAAGCACATCTTCAAGGGAATGAGGCAGACTTTTCAGCTGTCTCTGACTGGATTGTGTGCTGGTCAGGATGACGCTGATATGTTAGTATCCATGGGATATCAGTTCTCCTCACAAGCTCTATCTGTCTGTGGCTACCATCAATAAAGCCCTTTAAACAGATCTGTACATTTGGGGCCCGGCTGGTGAGGCACGTGCCATGAAGCACCCCTCCCTAATAATCAAACTCTTGTAAGCTGTGTTGAATGAGATTCTTTCTCCCAGGAGCTGTATATGTTTGTTTGCTGGCATGGTCCTAATGATTTAAAGAAAAATGCCGGAAACCAGTCCCGCGCTCTTCCCTGAAAGGAACATTGGCCCTTTGTTCAAGAAATGCATTTGCAGAACGGCTTCTGAGCAAGTCCTTGGAATTCCTCATGGTTTATATGTCTTTGTAAGCTCCTGGCATTGAAGAAGCAAGGTTTTTCTTTGGCTTTTTTCTCCCCAATGAATCCAACATTGTATTGAACACACTCTCACTCAATTTTGATAAAACCAGCAACTCACAAAGCCAACTTGAGTGGAAAGAGCAGGAACATGAGTAAAATTTGATATCCTTATAGGCTGTTTGGCATTAAAAGGTTAGGAATGTGGGTATCAAGGCTGGAGACCCATTTTTCACTGCATTTTCTTGCATTCTCTTTGTTCAGGGATAGCATCACATTTGTTTTAGTGACTGCAATACTGCTCACACATACAGCATTTAAAAATATTTTCCATGGCACCTTCTCACAGTCTACTTTTTGACTTTCTTAGTAGGTCCTCTGGCTGACTTTGAGGGAAGAACAAGGGGTAGCTTGGGAGGTTACGGATTTGTGGTAAATGGATCCATGTTACAAACCTTGCTTCCTCGAGTCCTATCTTTGTGATATAGGGAAGGTTCATCTCTGTGAACGTCACTGTCCTCTATATAAAAACTGGAGATAATAAGGCTATTTTCTTACGTGATTGTGATGGGGATTAAATAAGATAAAGTGAGTTGCCTAATACAATCACACCCCAGGTGCTTGACAAACAGCTGCCTCCCTCTTCCCTCTTCTGCTCTGTCTTCCTTGAAAGGCAAGCACACTGAGTGGCAGGTAAGTTAATAGACAAGTTGTATTAGTTTGCTTGGGCTGCCCAAGCAAAGGTACTGCAGAATGAGTGGCTTAAATAACAGTGTTTTTTGTTTTCTCATAGTTCTGTAGGCTTGAAAGCTAAGATTGAGGTGTTGGCAGGATTGGTTTCTTCTAAATCTTCTCTCCTTGGCTTGTAGATGGCTGTCTTTTCCTGTGTCTTCACATGGCCTTCCCCCTGTGTCTGTCTGTGTTCTAATCTCCTCTTCTTTTTTTTTGAGATGAGATTTCATTCTGTTACCCAGACTGGAGTGCAGTGGCATGATCACGGCTCACTGCAGCCTCAACCTCCCAGGCCCAAGTGATCCTCCTGCCTCAGTCTCTCAAATAGCTGGGACCACAGGCATGTACCACCATGCCTGGCTAATTTTTGAATTGTTTGTAGAGATGAGGTCTTGGTATGTTGCCAGCCTGGGCAATATAGCAAGACCTCATCTTGCCAGGTTCTCAAACTCCTGGGCTCAAGCGATCCTCCTGCGTCAGCTTCCCAAAGTGCTGGGATTACAGGTGTAAGCCACTGTACCCGGCTTCTTATAATGTCTCTTCTTATAATGACACTAATAATACTGGATTAAGGGCCACCCTGATGACCTCATTTTAATATAATTACCTCTTTAGTGAATCTATCTCCAAATAAAGTCACATTGTGAGTATTGAGGATAGGGAGGGCTTCAACATTTGAATTTTGGAGAGACACAATTCAGCCCACAACACAGGTGGAGCCTGGTTGGCACCAGTGAAAATTCTGAATATAGAAGAACATGTAATTCTGTGTCTTCCCTTCTCCAAATTCTCTGAGTGAGCCACAGGCAAGTGGTACTTGGCTGTCCCCTGCATCCCAGATTTTATCTGGCTTAAGTCCCATCTTAAGTCTCACTTCCCCAATTAGATTTAACGTCTTTTGAGGCCAGCATGTTTTGGCCACATTTGTAGCCCTGAGCTCATGTTTCACCGTGATGGGAACAAGAAAACACTTCAGAAGCTGTTCAGTGTATCCTGGGATGTATCCTGGATTATACAGCATCACATGCTTAGAATATAGCTAGATTCTTAGTAAACGTTCATGCATTCTTTCAGCAAACATACATTGAGCGTGAATAATAGTCTTTGCCCTTGAGGAGCTCACAACCTACTGGGGAAGACAGACTAATAGACATAACCTCTGATTAATAAACACAGTTTCATTGGAGCATGACAGGCTTAGTAAAGAGGGCTACAGGTGCACAGATAGGAGGGGTTAAAGTTTGGGAGAAGTGGCAGGTAGTCTAGGAAGGCTAGAATTCTTGGGTTTTGTTCCTGAAAGTATGGACCACAGACTAGCATTACTGGAATCACCGGGAACTTGTTATCAATGCAGAATCTCAGGCTCGACCTCAGAGCTATAGAATCAGAACCTGCTCTGTTGCTGGGCTTGCAGTACAGACATTGAAAATCAAGGTACACACAAGGGATAGAATATAAATGAGTACAATAGGTGAGTGTATGAAAAATCATATAGCTCTTAGTCTGTAATTTATTTTCCCCAGCTTTTTATAGAGCTATAATTTTTGAGAGATAGATAGCAACAAAAAATAAGTGTTCTCCCTTTCATACACTAGAGTTACTGTCACAGGTGGATATCTGTTTGGAATTTATATTTCTCTGTCCACCTTGCATCTAGCATAGCCGTGTGACTAGTTCCTACCAATGAAGTGTGAAAGGAAATGATGTATGTCCCTGATATGGTTTGTCTCCGTGTCTCCACCCATATCTCATCTTGTAGCTCCCACAATTCCCACATGTTGTGGGAGGGACCCAGTGCGAGATGACTGAATCATGGGGGTGGGTCTTTTCCATGCTGTTCTCATGACAGTGAATGGGTCTCATGAGATCTGATGGGAGTTTCTCTGTACAAGCCCTCTTTTTGCCTGCTGCCGTCCACGTAAGATGTAACTTATTCCTCCTTGCCTTCTACCATGATTGTGAGGCCTCCTCAGCCATATGGAACTGTAAATCCAATAAACCTCTTTCTTTTGTAAATTGCTCAGTCTCGGGTATGTCTTTATCAGCAGTGTGAAAATAGACTAATACAGTCCCCTCTGGTCCAGGGCTCTGAAGAAACAGATGGGGATTTTCTACTCTCTGTTTCCTCATTCTTTGGGTGAAGGCAAAATATTGAAGCCCAAGGAAATCACACAACTACAAGATGGAAGGAGCCTGGGTCCCTGAGTCTTCATGTGGAGGAAAGCCACCACCATCAACTGCTGCAAGACTATAATATAAACCTGTGTTGCATTAAGGTTTGGAGATATGTGAGGATCTGCTTTTACAGCAGCTAGTGTTCCCCTAACTAATACCCATGGACAAACTATTTACTATGAGGACAACAAAAACATAATCGTAATGAATGGAACTGACACTGACCTGCAGTGTTGATGAAACAATGGGGAGTGGTGGGGCCTGTGGTGAACTGGAGCATGCCTGCCGTGTAAAAGGACACCTCTATTCACCTCTAGCTGATCACTGCCTTGTAGAAATATAGGCTCAGTATTATCAGACTTCCAAATTAAAAATCCTGGCTCCCTTAAAACAAAACAAAACAAAACAAAACAAAACAAAACAAAACAAAACAAAACTCTGTGCCAAATGAAACACATCTATTGGATCAGTCTATTGTTGGCAGCCAGATTGCATATTCTTCACTAGCTGGTAGCCATCAACGAGGCCACCTTTTGCCACTCTGCTGTCACCACCAAAAATTGTGCATATAAGGAAGCTGTGAGGGCTTTTGGAATAAGGCATTGCTCCTAGTAAACACACCTGAAATGATTGTTGTATGATTAATAGAACAGAGGATGACTTCCAGCCACCAGGGCTGTTGGTAAGATTGCTACCACAGCTCCTGCTTCTGCTACTAGCATTTATGCACTGTGGCTTTTGCTGCTATGCTGTAACCATTATGCGCTGATAGCTATTTTTTTCTTTCATTTAATCCTTTCAACAGCCTGAGCGGTATTTTCAGCATCCTATTTTGCTAGAGAAGAGCTGAGGCACAGAGAAGTGGCTTACTGTGGCCACGTGGGTCACAGTACCAGAGCGTTCTCACCTTGAGCCTTGCTACTTGAGCCTGGGGAGTTTCCTAGGCCCCCTGACATGGTCCAGTGGAGGCCAACTTGAACACTTTGGAGATGCTTAGGTTCAGAATGGTGTAGTATAGAGGGCCAGGGTTGGGTCACCTTGACCTGTCAGTCTTATGACAAACTCCACTTCTATTTGGAGGGGTTTTTCAATGTTGAGTGTGGGAAGGAAGGACTTGAAGGGAGAGAAAAGGGAGTTGGTTATTTCCCCCCTTTTCCCTAGATGAGGGGGATGTGGCACTTGGCATCTAAGTCTGTGGAAGTTATAGTCCTTCTCTGTGCCTTAAAAGGGAATACCATGTCTTTTAGGGGATTCTGAACATCTCTGAAGCTATTGGTGCCCCTCAATGGATCTCTGTAACTTTTTAGCTATGTGGCCATGTGCAAATCACTTGACCATTTTGAGACTCAGTTTCCTCCACTGTAAATGAAGAGACTAGAACAGTACCCGTGGTGGAGGGTAATCTTAGGGCTTGAGGAGATAATAAACAGTAAAGGCTGTGCTGGGCACAGAGTAGGTCCACTGTAAATGTTAATTGAATCATCAGCAGCCTGAAAGCATTTTGTGGATGGACCTGAATGAGCTGCACACACGAGTGATCATCATTCTTCACGGGCTGGGGCATCTGCCAGCTTGCCCATGAATCTGTCCCCAAACTACCAAGCCTGGGCTGTGGATGCATTTCTGGATGCCCAGAGGCCGGCTTTGCAAAGAGAAGCAAACAACAGCATCTATTCACAGGGTCTTAGGCTTGGCCTGCCAGAGCCCACGAGGGGTTTGGACTCAGAGAGCTATTGAAGGGAAGCCACAAAGACACGTTTTCTCCCCTGCGGCCTGGAGTGAAGACAGAGCGGCCCAGGCACAAGAAGGGGGTTGTTTTGCATCAGCCGGCAGCCGGCAAATTCTGTCAAAGCAGCTGAAGGAGAGAAGTGGTCAAAACACCCAGGAAAAGCAAGAGCTGTGGCACGGGCAGGAGATAGGAGATAAGGAGGCTGCTGCGAGCACACTTGCCCCTTCATGGGCGCTGGCAGCCACGCTCCCGCCATTGTCTGGAACCGCAGGCTGTGATGATGGGGCCTTTCTTCTTTTTCTCCTTAAAGAAAGAATTTATGTCAGAGGAAAGACAGTGTGCGTTGTATGAACAGTGACTGCCAAATGAAAATCTTTGGTGTTAAAATAGTGAGGCCCCAAATCAAAATGGCCCTTTGTCCTGTGGTGGAGAAGGTGGGAGGGGCGCCTTCCGTTGCAGGCTGGCTGCCTTCTCGTGGCTGCTGCACCAGCGAGGTTCTTGCCGTTACAAATGGAGGTCAGGGTGACTGTCCCTGCTTCATGTCCAGACCCTGCTCCCGGCCATTTCTCTGGGGTCCTGTCACCCTCATGGCTCTGGTTCATGCTGTCCCCTTTGTCCCCTGCCTGGAAGAATTGTCCTTTTCCTACGCTTCTTTGGCCTGTCCAACAGGCACCTCAAATTCAACGTGTACAAAATGGATCCTGGCGTGTTTATCCCCTGCATCAGAAGTAGCTCCTGAGTTTTCATCATGGAAAGGATTCAAGGAAGGCATCCACCTTTGTGAAAAGAGGATGAAGGAACCAGGGGATTTATCATAAATCTGTTCACACCACCCTACGCTTGTCCATAGCAAAGAATTGGGGTGGGGGCTGATGAGGATTGCAGAGGGAAAAACTAATGGCTCCTTCCAAGGAGTTTCTTGGAAATGATAATCCTGTTCCCGTCGTTGCTCCTCCTGTGCTTCTATGCTGGCTGATGATGTTGGTTTGGATAGAATCCATGCAGAGGTGGTAATTTTCAAACCAGCTCAGTCCCATTATCTTACAACAAGCATTTACTGAAGGCATGCTATGTGCCCATCACTGTCAACCAGGCAAGGACCTGCATACCTGTAAGTAAGACCATAGCCCGGAGAGACTGAGGTCAGCTGAACTCATGAGTCCTGCTTTGCATCCATGGAGAGCCAAGGCTCTCAGAGTGTCCTTTGGGAACAGAGATGACTGAGCAGGGGTTCACCTAGGCTGGTTTGGAATTCACAGTGTTTTTTTTTTTACAAACTAGAAATCCAATTTTTTTCTAAAAAAGGATAAACTCAAAGTTGTAATCTCTAGGTAGACATTTATAGCATCTTCTTTGACTTCAGCGTGTGAAAGAGTGAGGAGGGATCATCCAGGCCAAGGACTCAACTTTTGCAGGGAAGGGAATTTTGCAGGGTAGTCAGAGGCCAGTGTGTCATTCTCTGTGGTTAGAGCGTACTGTAGGTGGTATGAGGTGACATAAACAAAACTGCCTGGAGCTTAGTGGGTGATGAATAAATCAGTATTCTTTTCCTTTCTTTCCCTTTCCCTAAGCCTCGACTGATGCTTCTCTGTCAAATCAGGTTCATTGTCAGCCCTGCTGTTTTTTTTTTTAGTATATATGGGCTATAGTTAACTCTTTGATTTTTCTAATTAGTATTTTAAATTATAAAATAATTAATTCATCCTGTTAAAAAAATTAACCCATGTAAAAATGATTATTCTTTTCTCCAGAATGAAGTGCTGTTAACATTTTTCTTACATATCCTTCAGAAAGCTTTCTGTATATATAAATGTCCATATGTTTTCTTCTTTTCAAAATAAATCATATTATAAATTCTCCTCTGTCCCTTATGCTTCATTTAATAAAGTAACAAAGAGCTCTTTATTATCAGCCTGTAAAAATCTGACTCTCTCTTCTAAACATCTGCATAGCTTTCTGTAATGTATTTCACCAAGCTTCTTTTGTTTTCAGTAATTGTCTATTAAAATTTGCATCAGTGAACATTATTATGTGTATTTATTTGCAAACATATCTGTATAGTATATTTCAGGAAGCAGCATTTCTTGGTTAAATGGTATATACATTATTATTTTTGAGAGATATTGCCAAATTGTCTTCTGACAGTAAATAGCCTCTATAGTAAATAGCCTCTACAGCAAATAGCTGTTTCCTCACATGCTCATCAATACTGGATGTTATCAGACTTTTTAATATTTGCTGATATATAAGGGAAAACTGGCATCTTAATGTTTTAATGTGCATTTCTTTAAGCGTGAGTGAGGTTAAGTATTGTTTCATGTGTATTAACCATTCCAATTAATTCTTCTCTAAAGCACCTGCATCTTTCTTGTCTTATTTTTTGTTAAATTTTATATCTGGTTTTTGTTGATTTGTAATTATATATTTCTGGTAGACAGCCTTGAGGAAGGTGCCCAGTAATCTTCATCTCTTGATATTCAACATCTTATATAATCTCCTCCTCTTGAGTGTAGGATGGACTTACCGACTCACTTGCAATGAATTCAGCACTGCAAAAGTGATGGGATCTCACCTCCAATATTGCGTTATAAAAGGACTGTGGCCTCTGTCTTGGGTGCTCTTTCTCACGTGTTGATAGGTTGTCTAGCTCTTACTCTATTGGAATACAGCCATGTAAAGAAGGCCAGGTTGTTCTGAAGGAGAGGCCAAATGCAGCAGAAGGCCCAGGAGGATAAGAGCTGACATGGGGGAAAACTCAGCCAACCTGGCTGACAACAATCACCAACTGCCTTCCATGTGAGTGAACCTTGGAAGAGGATCTTCCAGACCTAGTTGAGCCGTCAGATGACTGCAGCCCCTGCTTGCAGCTTGACTGCCAAGATTAGACAGATAAGAAAAAGACAGATTGGGCCGGGTGCAGTGGTTCATACCTGTAATCCCAGCACTTTGGGAGGCCGAGGTGGATGGATCACCTGAGGTCAGGAGTTCAAGACCAGCCAGGCCAACATGGTGAAACCCCGTCTCTATTAAAAACACAAAAATTAGCTGGGTGTGGTGGCATGTGCCTGTAATCCCAGCCACTCGGGAGGCTGAGGCAGGAGAATCGCTTGAACCTGGGAGGTGGAAGTTGCAGTGAGCTGAGATCGCACCACAGCACTGCAGCCTGGGCAATGGAGTGAGACTCTGTCTCAAAAAGAAAAAGAAAGACTGTGTTCTTTTGCTTATATTTGCAAATACAATCTGTTTGATATATAATACAATACTGGGGAATCCAGAAAAGTATAGAAGTATAGGGAAGTGAAACAGATATGCATTCAATTTCTAATTCTGTCTCTTATTGGCTGTGGTCTTAGGCAGGTTAATTAACCACCCTAAACCTCAGATCCTTCATAATGTTGTTGCTATATGTGGGTCACGTATACCCCTATAAAGAACAGATTAAATGCAATGCATTTTGCAAGGCAAAGACTTGCCTACTTAAAATTACCAATACTCTTCGATACTCCTAAAGTTATCAGTATGGGTAACATTTTGGATGCAGGATGAAACTAAAATCTTAATCGAAGAGTGTGGAAGTCCTAGCCAGAGCAATCGGCAAGAAAAAGAAATAAAAGGCATCCAAATAGGAAAAGAATAAGTTGAGCTCTCTCTACTGATGATATAATACAATACCCAGAAAAAACCCTACAGACTCTGCCAAGAAGCTCCTGGAACTGAGGAACAACTTCAGTAAAGTTTTGGGATACAAAATTAACGTACAAAAATCAGTAGCATTTCTATACATCCATTACTTTCAAGCTGAGTGCCAAATCAAGAATGCAATCCCATTTAAAATAGCTGCAAAAATATTAGAAATACATCCAGCCAAGAAAGTGACAGCTCTCTACAAGAAGAACTACATAACACTGATGAAAGAAATTATAGACGACAGAAACAAATGGAAAAACATTGTTAGACTCCCTATCATTAAATGGCTATACTGCCCAAAGCAATCTACAGATTCAACACTATTTCTATCAAACTGCCAATGTCATTTTTCACAGAATTAGAACAAACTATTATAAAATTCATATGAACCAAAAAAGAGCCTGAATAGTCAAAGCAATCCTAAGCAAAAAGAATAAATTTGAGGGCATCACATTATCCCACTTCAAACTATGGTAAAGGCAACAGTAACCAAAGCAGCACAGTACTGGTGTAAAAACAGATCCATAGACCAATGGAACAGAATAGACAAGCCAGAAATAAATCTGTACACCTACAGCCATCTGACCTTCAGCAAAACTGGCAAAAATAAGCAGTGGGGAAAGGACTCCCCCTTTTACCATATACAAAATTTAACAAAAGATGAATTAAACATTTAAATGTAAGATCTTGAACTGTAAGAATCCTAAAGGAAAGCTTAGAAAACACCATGCTGGACATCAGCCTTGGGAAAGAATTTATGACTAAGTCCTCAAAAGCCATTGCAACAAAAACAGAAATTGACAAGTGAGGCCTAATTAAACGAATGAGCTTCTTTATAGCAAAAAACAAAACAAAACAAAACAAAAACCAAAAAAAAAAAAAACTATCAACAGAGTAAACAGGCAACCTACATAATAGGAGAAAATATTCACAAACTTAACATCTGACAAAGGTCTAATATTTGGAACTTAAACAATTGAACAAGTAAAAAACAACCCCATTAAAAAATGGGCAAAGAACATGAACACATACTTCTCAAAAGAAGACATACAAATGGCCAAGAACATGAAAAAAATGCTCAACATCACTAGTCATTGGAGAAATGCAAATTAAAACCATAATGGGAGACCATCTCACACTAGTCAGAATGGCTATAATTAAAAAGACCAAAAAACAAAAACAAAAACAAAACAAACAAACCCAGATGTTGGGGAGGCTGCAGAGAAAAGGGAACACTTGTACACCATTGGTGGGAATGTAAGTTGATTTAGCCACTGTGAAAAGAAGTTTGGAGATGTCTCAAATAACTTAAAACAGAACGACCATTTGACCCAGAAGTCCCATTACTGGATATATAGCCAAAAGAAAATAAGTTGTTATACCAAATAGACACATGCACTCGTATATTCATTGCAGCACTATTCACAATAGCAAAGGCACGGAATAAACATAGGTGCTCATCAATGGTAGATTGGATAAAGAAGATGTGATACATATATATCATGCAATACTATGCAGCCATAGTCCTTTGCAGCAACATCGATGTAGTTGAAGGCCATAATCCTAAGTGAATTAATGCAGAAACAAAAAACCAACTACCGTATGTCCTCTCTTACAAGTAGGAACTAAGCATTGTGTACTCATGGTTATAAAGATGGCAACAACAGACACTGGGGACTACTAGAGAGGGGAGGGAAGAAGCAAGGAATGGGTTGAAAAACTGCTGGGCACTATGCTCAATACCTAGGTGACGGGATCAATTATACTCCAAATCTCAGCATCATGTAATATACCCAGGTAACAAACCTGCACATGTACCCTCAAATATAAAATAAAAATTAAAATTACCGAAAAAAGTCAAGGAATGCTGACTTTCCAAGAACCAGGACCTATTTTGAGACTGGCCTCATAATATATAATTTATATTCAATATTTTATATAATCCTGTCCTCACTGTAGCCTTTCCAAACAGGTATTATTATCTTAATTTAACAGATGAGAAAACTGAGCCTCAAAGAGACTAAATAACCTGCCTAGGAACACGAGAACACTAAATGGCTTAGCCAGGATTTGGACCCAGTTCTGTTCAATCCCCAGTCTCATGTTCTTTCTCCTTCTCTACATTGCTTCATCCAATTAAGAAAAATCCATTAATGCAACATACTTATTATTTGTAAAGCTATATTCTAAATTCATTGTTTATACCTCAGCCCTTTCATTTTCAGTCCTACACAGGTTTCCCCTTCAACAGGGAATCTTGCTTTGTTCATCAAGCTGAGGTCGAGGAAGTCAGGCAGAAGATTTAACTTTGACATTCACAAGGCTCTAGAACAGCTAGTTACAAATTTCTTCCAATCCCTTCCCCTGAATACTCTTTCAAAAATAAAGGATTGTGACCTGATCCTGCCTCTTGCTCTTTGATTGTTATTACATTCTTTTTGGATTAAGGGTGTCCAATTTCCTTGGGAGGAATAAAATATGGCCATTTAAGTGAGGCGAGTGTAAGCCCCTTCAGTAAACTCTTTAAAGGGGGTTTTTATGAGATGTATTTTCACCTCATTGAGCTTTTTATTTCACTAAGTTTCTTTCATCCATAGAAGCAGGTGAAGAAAGGGAAAATGATAGCAGAGAAGAGAAGAGCTTTAGGAACTTGAAAAGAAAGAGAAAACCAAAAGAAGCTGTCCCCACACTTGTTTACTTATAAGCTCCAACAAGCTCTGTGAATGCCAAATAGCAGAAGTTTTCATCCTTGATTAGCACTATGGGATATAAAATAGGCCATTTGTTAAGAGAACTGACCAATTTATTTAGGCATTCATTTTATCATTCATTTATGCATAACCATTCATTCATTTATTCACTCACTTGATTGAGCATCCATCCGTATTAGAAGTCCTGTATTTATCATGAACAGGATCTGTATTTGATAAGTTAATCAAAAAGTTTTTTTTGAAAAGGAAATAAGCATTTAATAAAAGTACACATGTACACCTACATTTTTTTAACTTAAAACTTATGTTTGCATATTTACTCACCCATATTCTGATACAAGGCCAAGTTTGTTTGTTGGTTTTAGTCTTTTTTTCCAAACACAAACAGGCAAACAACAAAAAACAAACGAGCAAAAATACCCATAATACATCATCCGTGTTTCTAGTTCTAGTTTCCTTTAAGTGGATCAGGAACTTAGAGATACTTTTGAAGTTATTTGACTTTAGACTTCTATTCATAAATTTTTTCCTCTAATATTTTATGGTTGTTTTTACCAAGAATTAATTTAGCAAAAATTTTAAAAAATCAACTTGCTTTTACCAAAAATTTTCAATGAATTCAACTTAGTTTTCATAGAAACAATAATTTCCTTTTTAATACTTGAATTCCACAGGTTGTAGATTATTTTATTAAACACATACATGCAATATTAGCTAACTCTGAGGGCTTCTACTGTTCTCAGTGCTTGACCTAAATTCACTTATTAATTGTCACAACTAGCCTGTAAGGACAATGATATGATTACCCCCATTTCCCAGGGGAGAAAATGGTGGGAACTGGCTTGATAGAAATGTACAGGTGACTTTTACTGAACATGTAACCGAATGGATGAGTCGATAAGTATGTGATTTATAGCATGTAGCTTATTAGCTAGAGCTCTCAGGTTTGTGGGCCTCAGCCAACATGTGTGCACAAGTTAAGAGTGACCAAGTTGGTCTTAAATAGGAGAGTACGGTTAAGAGGACTCTTACTGTAATGAGAGGGAAGATGGAGTAATGGAAAGAGGATGAATTTTGAGGTCAAACCAACTTGAGACTGAATAAGGGTGCTGACAATTACTAGCTGCTTAACTCCAATAACCTCATTCCTTGTCCATAAAATGAGAATAATTGTAGTTTATTGGGTAGTCTGTTTTCTCATTTATTGACTTAATACAAACGTTTTTTTCAAGCACCTTCTAGTGTGCCAGGCACCAAACAGTTATAAGATTACATAAATAACAAAACATTAAGTTTCCCTACCCTCATGGAACATGAATTTTGGGTATAGAGAAAAAATAAATAACTAAATAAACATGGTCAGAAGTGCTAGGTAGGAAAATAGGGTAAAATGATACAGACACATAGAATGTAAAGATTCATTTGTTCATTCACTCATTATTGTATGCTCAGTCAACTAGTATTTATTGGATATTAATATTTATTGAATACTTACTATGATTCAGGCATAATGCAATGATGAGTAAGATAACATAGGCAACTATACTAGACACTACAGCATTATGGATGTAAAGATTAATAGCAGAAAATCCCATATTTTCCAGAAGTTCATTCTAGCCAGGAAAATCACTGATTAAAAAATAGTTTAGTAAACACTCTGTCAAAGGAAGCGCAAAAACAATGAGAGCTCAGTGGAGGAAGAGATGGAAATATTTGGAACAGAAATAAAATGGATGAGCATTTAATGTCAGAAAATAAAATGGACTTTGATGGCCACATTAGGTATCAGAAGTCTGCAGGGCTATCATGCATATTGTGTACTGCACAATTCCAGAAGGTACTCTTCAAACAAACTAAGATATAAATGGTGGGCCCGAGAATTGTGCAGTGTACAACTTCCAAATCCATACCCTGAGGCCCTACCAGATGCTTTGAAGGCACTGATTTTGACTAACGTTATTTTATATTGAATTGTAAGTGAGGGAGGTGATGGCTGGAAACATGATCTTCTCAGAGCTAAGGACTTCTAGAGGAATATTTTTGGCCCAATGAAATAGATGGCAAAGGAAATAATTTTAATTGGACTGGTAATTGTTATCATGAAGGTATAGATGGATTCAGTTTCATGAGACCTGAAGCTTATATATATAATGAGTACTTTAAAAGAAAAAAGACAATTAGAAATAGAAAATTCTTTATAAAACTGAATATTTATTTGATATAAGAATAGATATTACAACAAATTAAAAATTATAAAAAGTCAACAGAAGCACTCAATGTGGGGACCTAGCCACATTTTCTTGACACTCAGTTTTCTAGTAAATGCCTCAGGTTCCTACTACAAGCTCTTGCACCTCTCCTCCCAATGGTTGAAGGTAGTAGGATGGAAGTGTGGGCGAGTTAATGCCTTTGGGAGCCTGCTACCCCTAGGTGGTGAAGGATGAATATTTTGTTGGAGGATAAACACCTGTTGCATGGGACAACTGTCAAACATTTCCCACGCAAACTCCTAGAGCTCCCCACTGTGATTGGGCTCCAGATACCACAGCAACAACTTGCCCAATAACACATTCTAGAAGTTATCTTCCTTTCTCTCATTTTCTCACCCTCCTGCTAGTACTTTGTGGTCAGGACTAGCTACAGAATTTTCAGGATCCAGTGCAAATTAAAATTGTGAGGCCACTGGTTGAAAAATTATTAAGAATTTCAAAATGGTAATAGCAGAGCATTAAACTAAGTACAAAACCCTTTTGAGCACAGGCCTCGGGCAACTGCATAGGTTGCTTGTTTGTGGAGCCCTTCTTGTTGCTGGTATCCTGTCTCAAACTGTTTGGATTCTCCCTGTCTCAGGATTTGCTTCTGGGGAAACTCAACCTAATATACAGGGATATCCCTAAAATCTCCCAGATGAAGACAGAAATTGTGTATTAGTCCATTTTCATGCTGCTGATAAAGACATACCCAAGACTGGGAAGAAAAAGAGGTTTAATTTGACTTACAGTTCCACATGGCTGGGGAGGCCTCAGAATCATGGCAGGAGGTGAAAGGCAGCTCTTACATGGCAGCAGCAAGAGAAAATGAGAAAGAAGAAAAAGTGGAAACCCCTGATAAACTCATCGGATCTCGTGAGACTTATTTACTATCATGAGAATAGCATGGGAAAGACTAGCCCCCATGAGTCAATTCACCTTCCCCTGGGTCCCTCTGACAACACATGGGAATTCTGGGAGCTACCATTCAAGTTGAGATTTGGGTGGGGACACAGCCAGACCATATCAAACTGTATTTTTATCAGTTAAATGCCTGACCCATATTTATAATATTTTTTCTTTACTTTTGACTGTATATTCTCTGATTGTTTCTACATGTAATGGTTTTGTAATATTTTATTTAGAGAAAAATGGAGAGAAAATTCAGTCCTTTAAATCAATGCACAAGGTATTTTTATTTTACATAACTAATAGCTTAGAAAAGCTTCAGCCTCGGAGCCCATTAATAAGCCTTGTAAATTTTTAGAATTGTTATCAAATTTTGAAAAATTTCTCAAGTTTTCTTCTTACGTGAGCAATCAGATTTCAGGGCACTTCTATGTACTGCCAAATTCTAAACTCTCTTTTGAATAGCTTTCTACTGTTGCTTTAGCAAATTACCATAAATGTAATGACTTAAAACCATGCACATTTATTACCTTTTAGTCCCGTGGGTCAGAAGTCTAACACAGATATTACTGGAGGGAAATGAATATTCTAGCAGGGCTGCATTCCTTTCTGGAAGCTCTAGAGGATAATCCATTTCTTTGCATTTCCCAGCTTCTAGAGGCTGCCCACATTCTTTGACTAGAGATCCCGTTCCTCTGTCTTTAAAGTCCACAGTGTTCTCTGCTTGTATCCTTTCATGACCTACTCTTCTATCTCTGTTTTCCATTCTTAAGACTCATGTGATTAGATTAGGTCCATCCAGATAATCCAGGATAATCTCCCATTTTAAGGCTATAACCTTAATAATATCTGCAAGGGTCTTTTGGTGATGTAAGAGAACATATTCACAGGTTCTGGGCATTACAAAATGAGCACCTTTTTAGGGGAGCCAATTTAGCCTACCACGCTCTTTTCATTGATGACATTTATTAACAAGTTTGTCCTTGCTGCCTTGTTTAGTGGTGTATTATGAATTTATTGCTATCTTTGTCAGTGTCAGTTAAACCAGGAGGGAACATAAATATTTTTCCAATGTGTTTATGGGATTCACTCCTCTTTATTAATTGGACTACCAAACTATCCGAGAGCCTATTGATTACTCTATTAAAAATGTTTTCATAGTGAATTTACTACCTTAGGTATGATCTGATTGTTTTTTTTTTTTCTGGCAATTTACTTCTTGAGGTCAGAATAATTTTTACCAATTCTTATCACTCTTATGAATTGCTTTTATTTCATATTCAATTTTTTATGTGAACTTTCTATCCATTATTTAATATCTAAATTAAAAACGACAAAGGTACCTTTATATATATATTATCATCAGGACTCTGTCATTTCTTACTTATTTAATTGACACGAAATGTCTCTCCATTTGCAGATAAAGGGACACATTACCAACTCACCTTCCACAAAGCTATCCTGCAAATGCTGCAGCCATAGCAATGCCATTGACATGAAGGGAAATATAATGAGAGGGAAGAATTTCCTAAAGGATTCCAGTTAAAATATCTTATTTTTGCCAATTTTACAAAAAATACACAAGTATGCGAATGCACTGTTAGAGCTTCTGCCAGAAACGTGGAAGGGGGCCTAAGGCTTAAACTTCTTTAGTGTAATGTAAATATGTCTTCATTGCTGTGGACTGCAGTGGAAGGGAACTTAACATAGCCTGGAAGTGTCCAGAGAGACTTGCCAGAGGAAGAATTTGCTTAAGCCAAGTCTTAAAGGACAAATGGAATTTAGCCAATCACAGACAGAAAGGAAGGGTCTTCTGGGCAGATGGCATGATTTGTTTAAGCACAGAAGTGTGAGGGGAGTTGTTCAATGTGGTGGAGGAGAAGGAGAGGAGGGAGACAAGGAGATTCAGCTGATGGGAGAGGCAAGAGGAAGAGCATGGGTTTTATCCCATAGAAGAGTTATAAACAGAGATCACAGAGGGCTGGATCTATGTTTTAGAGTCATTATGGTCCTGCCTTAAAGAGAATTGGATGGGGGAGCAGGAGTGACTGCTTTAATCTGTTTTTTTTCAAAGCAAATTTATAACCACTGTCCCTGTGGACCAGTGCTATCCAGCAGCACTTTCTGGGATGATGGAAATGTTCTACGGCTGCACTGTCCAATGTGGCACACCCCTACATGTGGCCATTGAGCATTCAAAATGTGGCAGGTGTGGCCAAAGAACTAAATCTTCAGTATTATTTAATTTCAAATTTTAAAAATTTAAACAGTCACACACATGGCTAGTGGCTGGCACATGGGACAGCACAGCTTTAGCTCTTCAAAGAGAAAGTCTATGGGATATTCAGGTTCATTAATCTGAACTTGATAAATTTTAATTTTTGAGGAATCATTCTGGGTTCTAGGAAGAATTTAAGCAGTACAAGACATAGATGGACTACAAATTAATGGAATTGGTGATCAGGACAATGCTTTGTGTCAAAAGAGCTGAGTGAATACTAACGGAAAGAATTCAGAATATGTAAACAAAAAATGGCTATGAGAATAAATATTCAGTGCAACATTAGTTGTACACAACCTAAACATGCAAATATTAAGATTGATTAAGAAAATGATAGCCCCAATCCATGCAATGGAATAGATAAATAATGCAAAAGCATATTTATTTCAGTGGAAAGATGTTTATGATATAGCAGGTAGCAGAAAACCATATTATAAAATGGTTATGAAAACACTTTTAATGAAAATATGCTTAGAAATATGTTAGGTTGTATTAATACATAAAATACAAATAGAGTGGTTATCTCTGAGTTGAAGGCAATTGCTTCATTTTTCTGTCTTCCTTTTTTTGCCACATCTATAGTATCATTTTTTTTTTTGCAATGGGGGCGTATTGCTTTTATAATAAGAAAAATAAGAAAACAATAAAAATAAGTTATTTTTTAATTCTTAAAGGAGTGAAGTAGACATCAAGATCTATTGCAGTTGAGAGAGAAGATATCTCAGTAGGTGAGGGATGGGGTAGGCAGGGAAGTCCTGTCACCAAAGTTGAGCTTTGGAAGGAAAGGGGGAGGTCAGGGAGGAGAAGAGAAGAAACATTTCTTGAGCCCCTATAGTCTGGTGAATGTTCACATCTGTTAATCTTCTTTAATCCTCACCATGACCAGATAAGGTAGGTACCAACATCACACTGTTTTACAAATGTGAAAAATCAAGACTTTGATAAATGAAATAACCATGTAAGTAACATTAGTAATCTTGAAGACAGAAGACTGGAGGTTTGCTTACTGGGGGTTGCCAGCTTTTTCTACTGGATGAGTTTCATAATATGCTGGCTCTCATTTGTATATTTATTTGTGTAACGACTGTGTGTAATGTTTGTGTAATGACTAGACTGGAAGTCCTGTGGGAGCAGGGACTGTGTGTGTTTAGTTCACTACTGTGTCTACAGCCCTTAGCAAAGAACTTAGCACACACCAGGCTCTCAATTAATATTGCTCACTGTTTTCAAATATATCAGGGGTCATTAATTCCTGTACTTTTAACAGATTGTTTAGATTGACAGATTTAGACAGTTTGGAGGGCCTCAAATGAGATAATCAGCATGACAAGACTTTGTAAACTGTAGAATCACGTACCCATGCCAGGGGTTTTTATTTTTGAAAACTTTCCTTTACTGGCTTTATTCAAGCCAAAAAAAAATATTTTTTTGGAACTACTGATGGTACTCCTGCAAGAAGATTTAATCTTGAAATTCTTGGAAAGTAGCACAAAAGTATTTGGTCCTAAACTCATCTCATGAGGTTTTTTGATTATTAGAACATCAGGGCTTATTGATGTTTTTAGAAATATTCCTGAACCATCTCTTATTTTAACCAAATTACGAGATAAACCGAGACATGTGAGGTAAGATCGATGTGTTATTAGTTGCATGATCATTTATCGTCAGCTCCTGACACAAATATTAGGAAATATGGCCTTTTCTATTTCTGTGGTCACACTAAAGGAGGCCAGTTGTCTTCTTGCGGAACTGAGTGAGGGTAGGAGAATAATGGGATACAGTCTGTGTACTCACAGGATGCTGCTTATCACATTGCTAATCACATTCTGAAAAACTTTATTTTTACATGTTTTCCTTGCTGTGGTTATGAGAACACCATCTTTGTGCCAAGTGAAGTTGGCTTGAAAGTGACTTTGTCACTTTTCAACTGTAATGACTTCGGACGAGCTTCTTGCCTGCTGCCAGCCTCAGTTTCTCCAATTTGTAAAATGGAAACAATTATGCCAACCTTGCAGAGCTATTAGGAGAGAGTAAATTAAATGACGTGTACAGTTTGCCTGACAGAGTGCTTGGCTGAAAGTACTTAATACAAATTACCTTCTTTGTCTGTTTTCCACATTTGTGGTTGACAACACTTTCCAAACAGACACTTATTCTTCCGAATATCAGTGTATAAAATGATTTTATGGAAGCACAGTGATTTTATGGGTTAAAAAGTGACGTCTATTCCTGGGGCTGGAATCTTCAGACCACAGGTTAGATTCTGTAGTTTAGTGCAGCAGAAAGAACCCAATGAAGTTTCATAGAACCATAGACTACTAGAGCAACGGGGGACATTGCTCCAGAAAACTGAGGCATGATGAGGAGAAGTGACCTACTCAGAGTCTTATAGCTCGTGGCATATGTGGTGGGTGGGATTCACAGCACGCTTAAGGAAGAAGCTCTACAAATTGTGTGGGATGTTATCTGATCCTTAGGAAAGCTGCCCAGGATGGGATGAGAGCTGTCAGTTAAATGTGTGAACCTCTGGGACAGTAAACCCCTTCTGAATCTTAGGTGCTTAGCTTAGTTGATCAGTATGTTTATGTACTATCTCCCCATATGTGTACAGGGAATGTAAAATCAAACTCTTGAGTGTTAGGAAGGCTAAGCTTTGCAAAACCAAAGAGGTGACGCAGGCAGGCACACTGGCTGCAGTTCTGAGAATTCTGGGTTGCTGTCCATCTCCATGAAACCATTCTGAAGCCAATGGACAGGTAGGCCACTTTTGTTCAAACTAAACAATTAACTCATGTGTTTATTTCATTCATTTATTAATTCCTTCACCAAAAGCTCATTGAGTCCAGGCAATTAATCAGACACTTTAAGTATGGAAGTTATAGAAATGCATAAAACACATCCCTTTTCTGTGGAGATCATGGGCTGCTCTTTTCTTAATCCTGATTCCTTCCTTGAAACTCTTCTAGGGTCCGGCCTGAACTTAGCCTGAGACTCCCCAGACTGAGGCAACACAGCTCACCACCTATTGAGGGCTGATCTAGCCATAGTGCTGGAAGACGGGGTGACAGTTCTAT
The DNA here is from genome assembly GCF_028885655.2 of Pongo abelii. Classification (NCBI taxonomy): domain Eukaryota; kingdom Metazoa; phylum Chordata; class Mammalia; order Primates; family Hominidae; genus Pongo; species Pongo abelii. Next base: position 145,967,991 of record NC_071992.2, on the reverse strand, counting down.
AGCTCCTTCCTTCATTTTCATGTTACCTGGATGTGACCATGTCTCCATAGGTGCTGTTTCTATTCTCATCCCTACTTCTAATCTTGTGTCTGCATCACCTAAGCAGGGCTCAGCAACTCTCTTCACTCCACCTCTCTCCCTTCCCACATCAGCTCCATTCTTAGTGAGTTTTAAATTTTTTAGTTGAATATTTTATAATGGAGATGGAAGGGAAAGTTAGGTTATATCACACATCACCCAAAATACCTCATAAACACTTTCACTTGACCATGCTCTTTTCTATAAAATCTCTTCCCCTGGCTACATACTCACTATGTCTCTCTTTCCCTTCGGTCTCAATTATCTTCCCCCGACACCATATCTCTCCAAGTTCATTAATGTTCTTTCTCTTACATCTTAGCTACAATTTGCATCCTCACTACCTTTGACCATGTAACACCCTTCTTAGAAGGAAGAAAGGAGTTGGAAATAAAATATACTTTTTTCCTGGCTAAAAGTAAGTGTATCTTCCTGTTCTACAGATGGGTTATCTCAGGCAGGGGAAGCAAAATCACTTTCAAAATTTTGGAAGCACAGTGATTTTATGGGTTAAAAAGTGACGTCTATTCCTGGGGCTGGAATCTTCAGACCACAGGTTAGATTCTGTAGTTTAGTGCAGCAGAAAGAACCCAATGAAGTTTCATAGAACCATAGACTACTAGAGCAACGGGGGACATTGCTCCAGAAAACTGAGGCATGATGAGGAGAAGTGACCTACTCAGAGTCTTATAGCTCGTGGCATATGTGGTGGGTGGGACATATGCCTTTCTTCACAGCCTTTCTTTTCTGTCCCCAGAAGGATTAGTTATACATCATGTCTGCTGAAAGCGTAATATATTGAAAATCAGAAAAGTGCCATTGGGTGCCTGTTTAGAATACAGATGTCCGAGTCAGGAACACTCGCTAGGAATTCAACTCTTGGTCCTGCCACTCGCTAGCTGGGAGATCTTGGGCAAGAGATATCCCTTTGCTAAACTTCAGCTTGCTCATCTGTAAAATGAAAACAATAGTACCTTTGAGACATGGGAGCTATGAGGATTAAATAAGGTAACGAAAAAGCTCTTAGTTGGGTACAAGTCATTGATGATCCAGGTTAACAACAGTTTACCTGTTACTGTTGTGGCCAAACAGTAACATCAGCAACATTGTAAAAATGTTTCTGGGCAAGGTGCATTGGCTCACACCTGCAATCCCAGCATTTTGGAAGGTCAAGCTTGAGCCTAGGAGTTCAAGACCAGCCTGGGCAACATGGTGAAACCCCATCTCTACAAAAAATACAAAAATTAGCCAGGTGTGTTGGTGCATACCAGTATTTCCAGCTACTTTGGAGGCTGAGGTGGAGAATCACCTGAGCCCAAGAGGTCGAGGCTGCAGTGAGCCCTGACCATGTCACTGCAGTCCAGCCTGGGTGATGGAGTGAGACCCTGTCTCCAAAGAAAAAAAAAGAATATTTCTGTTTTTGTAGCAGCAAATTAAGTCCTGCTACATGCCAAATATTGTGAAAATACAAATTATCTGTTTTGCAAATCTTTTAGTACTCTTTAATGAGGTTGCATTGTAAAACATTTGTTGAAAAGTTTGTTGAAGATTTATTATAACACACGGTTATACCACATAGATTCTTAATCTAGAACGAATGACTTACATGAATGCAGTGATCTGTGGTGAAATGTTACCTAGGAATGAATGATGTGATGGCATGTGAAGCACTTATGCTTCAGTTGACCTCATACAATGTCTGGCACTTTTGGGTATGGCATATCATTTTTGAAGTTACATTACTACAAAAGAATAAATGGTATATGTGATTGTGTGTGTGCGTGTGTGTGTGTGCGTGTGTGTATAGTTTTTTTTTCTTTTACCAACATGCTCTCAACTCTGGTGGTTTGTGCTTTTGCATCTGTACTCTTAGGAAAAATGCACAGTCTCCCTTGACCTTTGTCAAGTTGTGAAACTTTGTCATTTGTGAAACTGTGGTATTATGTATGTGATGGGATGGAAAAAATGTTGCACTGTAGTAATCCAGGAGAGAAGCGGTGGGACCTGGGTAACTAGGGGCATTTCCCATGAGTCTGTGCATAGCAAAGAGAGTCATAGATTGGGAACACAGGCTTTGGAAGAGGACAGCAGGAAGTACAGGTCTGACAGGATGGCAGAGTTCTGTGAGGTAAGAAATAATATTCCTCTGCTATGAACCCCCAAATCTTCAGTGTAGTTTCTAAAATCACCAGATGTTTGGCTTAAGTGGATTCTTTTGATGTTGGAAATTGGCAGAGAGCATAATTAATATGGTAGGCATGGAAATGAGAAGGGAGATTTGTGGAAACCATAAGGAAGAGATTGGATTCAAATATATGTAAATATGGGAGGGGTGGAGGAGGTGAGTTAGGATAACTTACATCTCAGGGATTCTAAGGAACATATCAATTGCTCTTTTTATAATATTTTCACTTTACATAGCGATTTCATGTTCTGCCTCAAAAATAAAGTGTGAGATCCACATAACAGAATTTTTTCTTTCATGTTGTAAATAAGTGAACTGAGGTTCAGAAAGTGTAAAAGATATATACAAGATCACATAAGTGGTAAGGAGCAGAGCCAGGTCTAACGATAAACCAAATCATGGTATTTTATGGATGTAATATCTTCTAGTCTAACTGACTCCTAGATGCTTAAATTTCCTCAATAATCATATCAACTCCCTGCCTCCTCTGGTTCATTGACAAACTGCCTTTCTAGTAGCATCTTTCTGCTTCTGTGGACTGGTGCTTTTCTAGTGTGTGTGTGTGTGTGTTTAATGTTCTGACTTCATGCATAGGTCTCAATTTCTGGTAGGTCCTTACCTCACATGTGTCCAAGGCCGTATCTTCTATCCTTACATTTGCATAAAATCCAAATGCCTGGCCATTAGGGTTAAGATTAAGTTTTGGTGCTCCCCTGCACTTCCAAGCCTCACATGCTCCAATATTCAGGCACAGTTTCCTTTTCATGTTAACACCCCAAGATTTCCCTTTAGTGTTACAATTTTGAATAGGGAATCCAGGCATAAGGGAGGGATAATAGTTGTCTAAAGACATGAGGGAGGTGAGGAGGAAGAGGTGAGGAGCATTGTAGGCAGAGGAAACAGCAAGATCAGATTCTTGAGTGGCAAGTATGAATGCCGTATTGCAGAAATAGTAAGGAGGTCAGCAGAGCTGGGGCAGAGTGTGGAAGTAGGAGTAGTTAAGATCAGAGAAGTATTGGGGGTCGATGCTAGACTGTGGAAAGCCTTGTAGACTATTAAAATGACTTTTTAAAAAATCTTAAGTGACATGGAAAACTGTTGGAGTGTTCTGAGAAAAGAAGTGAAATAAATGGACTTATTTTTATAATAGAATTGCTCTGGTTACATTGTGGTGAATGAATTGGAGGAGAACAAGAGTAGAAACAGCCTATACTATTAACTAGAAGCTTATTTAAATAATCTGGTTGAGAGCTGATAATGGTTTCAAATAAGGTGATAATAATGGAGGTGGTCAAAAGTGTGCAGATTCTGGATTTATTTTGAAGGTGGAGCTACATGATTTCCTAATAGAATAAATGTGAAATCTCAGAGATGGAGAAGAGCTGAAGTTGACTTCATGGGCCTGAGAAATGGAAATAATTTAATGGAATAAAGAAGACTGTGGGAGCAACAGATTTAGGAGAGATAGGAGAAGTTCAAATTTGGATTTAAGTTTGAAATGCTTATTAGCATCCTAGTTGAGGAGGCAGTTGGTATGAGAATCTGTAATTCGGAGGTGACAACCAGGCTTGCAATTTAGATCTATGTATAGATGATATATCAAGCCACACAACTGGATGAGATAATCAAGGGAGTGTGTCTCGATACAGAAAATAAGAGATCTAGAGAATGAGCTCCAGGGCATTTTATCATTTGAAGTTTGTGCTGAGGTTTCTCCATAATGATGTGAGCAGCTCCATAGACCTCATCCCCAGCAAAACTTGTTGAAAATTATGTAAGATTCTCCCAAGCATTTAAAGTCTCTGGAAATGGCTCTAAGAGCATATAGTAAATGAAAAAACATTTATTTAAGAAAATATAATAAACTCAATAAGAACTATGAGAGTCTTGCTAGTTGAGCCAAGTCCTGCATTCTCTCTCCCCCATTCCAGCTCAGCAAGATGTGCCATATACTCTAGAATGGTATAGCCTAAAACCCAGGGCCCTCACTCGTGCTAATTCCAAGTTGGAGGACTATATTCCCTTGGGGGGATAGGACATAAGCATTTCTCATTTTGCTCCCAGCTACCTGTTGCTGAGGCCAGGTTCTGGGCAAGTACAGCTGGGAGCTGGGGGTTCCCTTGTTCCATCCAGCCTCAACTATGGAATGGAGGCTTTACCTTGGGAGTAGTGCTGTTGAGAAAACTTGAGCCCCTTGCTCAAGCTTGGGGACAAGGATTCCATGTGGAGAAGGTCAAGCCAAAAGGACCTGGGCCTGATGGCCCCTCTGCAACTCACTCAGCACTCAGCTCCTAAAATGGAGTTGTTACTCAGAGACAAGCACACCATCATCCCCACCCCTAGTCTGGGGCTTGGCTCAGAAATTTATACTGGGGGAAAACAGGCTATAGAAGCAGAAAGTTCCAAATCTCTGACCAAAGGAACTTGCTTCATTTGCAGCAGAGTGCAGAGAAGTTCAAGCCCAAGGACACTTTCAAAAATGTGAAAGTTGTGGTGAAAGGTAATTGGGAGATTAATAGATTTGTGGGTGTTATAGGCTCAACAGTAGGCTGGCTAGTTTACAAGAGAGGGAAACAGGGAAGAAATAGCTGGGAAGAACCCTCCTGTGGTCAGAACAAACCTTAAACACTGACATTCAGAACTATACCTTCAAAGGAGCCTGAATTTGATTTGATTGGCCTATGAATCAATTTATGCCTTTTTTCTTGTAACTAATTTTTTATAAAACCATATAAAACATTATGAATATGTTTTTTGTCTCTATAATACATAGAAATTTAATATTCTTGCCAATAAATTTAAAAAGAAATCTCTTTAAAAGACATGAAATTATATGAAGTAATAATATAATTATTACAATGTATTGCTGAGTTGGTAATGTTTACATATGTAATATGCATAGCAATAAAACTACACAAAGGAGGAGAAGAAGGTAATTAAAGTATATAGGAGTAATAGTTCTATATCTCATTGGAATTAAATTGGTACAAATATGAAGCTGTTTTTGGTAAGTTAAAGTATATCTATGGTAAGCCCTAGAGCAACCACTAAAAATAGTAGAAAATATCATTAAAGAAATGAAAATGCTACATTAGAAAATATTAACTTAATGCAAAAGAAAGCAGTAAACGAGGAATAGAGGAACAAAAAAGACATGAGACATATAGAAAAGAGAAAGTAAAATCGCGGACATAAATCCAACTACATCAGTATCATAAAAGGTGAATAAAATAAACGATCCAATTAAAAGCAAACACTGTGAGACTGGATAAAAAAGTTCCCAGTATATGCTGTCAATAGGAGATATACTTTAGATTTAAAGACAAGAATAAATTGAAGGATGGATGCAGTGGCTTGTACCTATAATCCCAGCACTTTGGGAGCCTAGACAGGAGGATTGCTTGAACCTAGGAGTTTGAGACCAGCTGGGCAACATAGGGTGACCCTGTCTCTACCAAAAAAAAAAAAAAAAAAAAATTAGCCAGTCATGGTGGCACACTTGCTTGTAGTCCCAGCTACTCGGCGGCTGAGGTGGGAGGATTGCTTGAGCCCGGGTGATTGAGGCTGCAGTGAGCCAAGATCAAACCATCGCACTTCTGTCTGGGCAACAGAACAAGACCCTTTCTGAAAAATCAAAAGAATAAATAAAATAAATTGAAAGTAAATGGATGAAAAAATATATATCATGTACACAGTGATGACAAGAGAGCTGGCGTGTTCATCAGACAAAATAGACCTTAAAACAAAAAACTTCTCCAGAGATATAGAGGGATATTTTATGATAATAAAAAGTTCAATTCATCAGAAAGATGTAACCATTATAAACATATATGTATCTAACAAGAAAGCAGCAAAATACATGAAGTATAATCTGACAGAAGTGAAAGAAGAAATAGATAATTAAAAACAATAATTGGGGACTTCCATATCACACTTTTGGTAATGGATGGAAAAAGTAACAGAAGATCAACAAGGAAAGTGAAGAATTTAACAACACGATAAACCAGCTAGACCGAACAGAATCCTGTAGAGTACTCCACCTAACAACAGCAGAATATATCTTCTTTTCAAAGGAAGGACACATCATATGACAGGCCATAAAACAAACCTCAATAAATTTGAAAGTATAGAAGTAATAAAACTTATCTTCCTTAACTGTAATGAAATGAAATTGGAAATCAATAAAAGAAAGAATTTTCTTATATTTGAGAAACTCTTAAATTTATAGAAACTAAACAACAGAGTAGCTAGTGCTTTAAACACTTTAACAAAATTAATAAATATTTAGCTAAATTGACCAAAAAATTAGTGAAAATTCAAATGACTAGAATGAGAAATAAAAAAGAAGATATTACTTTTGACCTTCTAGAAATAAAAAAGTATTGTATTCCAATAAATTATACAATTTGCATGAAATGGACAAATTCCTAGAAAGTCACAACCTACTGAAACTGACCCAAGAAGATATAGATAAAACAAAGAAAACCCCAAACAACTCAATTAAAAAATAAGCACAGGACTTGAATAGACATTTCTTTAAAAAAGATTTACAAATAGCCAATAAGCACATGAAAAGATGTTTAATATTGTTATTTGATATGTTTTGGTTGTGTCCCCACCCAAATCTCATCTTGAATTATAGTTTCTATAATCCCCACGTGTCGTGGGAGGGACCTGATGGAGGTAATTGAATCATGGGGCAGTTACCTCTGTGCTGATGTTCTTATGATAGTGAGTGAGTTATCATGAGATCTGGTGGTTTTACAAGGGGCTTTTCCCCCTTGCTTGGCTCTTCTGTCTCCTGCTGCCTTGTGTAGAGGGATGTGTTTGCTTCCCCCTCTGCTATGATTGTAAGTTTCCTGAGGCCTCCCAAACCATGCAGAACTGTGAGTAAACTTCTTTCCTTTATAAATCACCCAGTCTTGGGCAGTTATTTATAGCAGTGTGAGAATGGACTAATACAGTAAGTTGGTACCAAGAGTAGAGGGACACTGCTGTAAAGATACCTGAAAATGTGGAAGCGACTTTGGAACCAGGTAACAGGCAGAGTTTGGAACAGTTTGGAGGGCTCAGAAGAAGACAGGAAAATGTGGAAAAGTTTGGAACTTCCTAGAGACTTGTTGAATGGCTTTGACCAAAATGCTGATAGTGATATGGACAATGAAGTCCAGGCTGAGATGGTCTTAGTTCCCAACAAGTTCCTCATCTCATCTCATCTCATCTTAGCCCAGGCTCAGATGGAGATGAGAAACTTGTTGGGGACTGGAATAAAGGTGACTCTTGTGATGCTTTAGAAAAGAGACTGGTGGCATTTTGACCTTGCCCTAGAGATCTGTGGAACTTTGAACTTGAGATAGATGATTTAGGATATCTGGCGGAAGAAATTTCTAAGTGGCAAAGCATTCAAGAGGAAGCAAAGCATAAAATTTGGAAAATTTGCCACCTGATAATGTGATAGAAAAGAAAACCAGATTATCTGGGGAGAAATTCAAGCCAGCTGGGGAAATTTGCATAGGTAATGAGGAGCCAAATGTTCATCATCAAGACAATGGGGAAAATGTCTCCAGGGCATGTCAGAGACCTTCACAGCAGCCCCTCCCATTACAGGCCACAGAGGGAAAAGGAGGGAAATATGGTTTACGGGGCCATGCCCAGGGCCAGCCTGCTCTGTGCAGCCTTGGGGCATGGTGTCCTGCATCCCAGCTGTTTCACCTCCAGCTGTGGCTATAAGGAGCCAAGATACAGTTTGGGCCATTACTTCACAGACTGCAAGCCCCAAGCCTTGGTGGCTTCCATGTGGTGTTGAGCCTGTGGGTGCACAGAAGTAAAGAACTGAGGTTTGGGAACCTCCTCCTAGATTTCAGAAGATGTATGGAAATACCTGGATGTCCAGGCAGAAGTCTGTGGCAGTGGTGGAGCCCTCATGGAGAACCTCTGCTAGGGCAGTGTGGAAGGGAAATGTGAGGTTGGAGCTCCCATACAGAGTCCCCACTGGGGCACTACCTAGTGGAGTTGTGAGAAGAGGACCACCATCCTCTAGACCCCAGAATGGTAGATCCATTGACAGCTTGGACTGTGTGCCTGGAAAAGCCACAGACACTCAATGTCAGCCATGAAGGCAGCTGGGAGTGGGGATGTACCCTGCAAACCCACAGGGATAGAGCTGTCCAAGGCCATGGGAGCCCACCTTTTGCATAAGTGCAACCTGGATGTGAAACTTGGAGTCAAAGGAGCTCATTTTGGAACTTTAAGGTTAAATGATTGCCCTCCTGGGTTTTGGACTTGCATGGGGACTTTAGCTTCTTTATTTTGGCCAATTTCTCCCATATAGAATGGGTGTACTTACCCGATGTCTGTACCCACATTGTATCTAGGAAGTAACTAACTTGCTTTTGATTTTACAGGCTCATAGGCAGAAGGGACTTGTCTTGTTTCAGATGAGACCCTGGACTTGGACTTCTGAGTTAATGTCGGAATGAGTTATGACTTTAGGGACTATTGGAAAGTCATGATTGTGTTTTGAAATGTGAGAACATGAGATTTTGGAGGGGCTGGGGTGGAATGATATGGTTTGGCTGTGTCCCCACCCAAATCAGAGGGAAAAGGAGGGAAAAATGGTTTACTGGGCCATGCCCAGGGCCACCCTGCTCTGTGCAGCCTTGGGGCACGGTGTCCTGCATCCCAGCTGCTTCACCTCCAGCTGTGGCTAGTGAGTGAGTTAGCACAAGACCTGGTGATTTTATAACAGGTTTTTCCCTCTTGCTTGGCACTGCTCTTTCCTGCCATCTTGTGAGGAAGTACATGTTTGCTTTCCCTTCTGCCATGATTGTAAGTTTCCTGAGGCCTCCCCAGCCATGTGGAACCATGAGTCAATTAAACCTCTTTCCTTTATAAATTACCCAGTCTTGGACAGTTCTTTATAGCAGCATGAAAATGGATTAATACATTATTCGTTATAAAAATGCAAATAAAAATAATGAGGTAGTACTTCACCCCCACTAGGATAACTGTGATAAAAACAAACACCCCACGCCCTGCAAATAATAAGTTTTGGTGAGACAGTGAAGAAATCGGATCCCTCATATACTGCTAGTGGAAAAATAAAATGTTTTAGCCACCGTGCAAACAATTTGGTGGTTCCTCAAAAAGTTAAACATGGAATTACTACATGACCCTGGAATTCTACTCCTGTGTGTATACTCAACAGAATTGAAAACACATGCTCAAACAAGGACGTGTACATGCATGTTTATAGGAGCACTATTCACATAGCCAAAGGTGAAAATAGCCCAAATAATCCTCAACAGAAGAATGGATAAACAAATTGTGGTATATATGTGCAATGGAATATCATTTAGCTGTAAGAAGAAATGGAGTTCTGATTTTTACTACAACACGGATGAACCTTGAAAGCTTTATGCTAAGTGAAGAAGCTGGATGCAAAAGTCTACACATTGTTTAGTTCCACTTATATGAAATATCTGTAATAGATAAGTCATTAGAGATGGAATGTAGATTGATGGTTTCCTTGGGCTGGGGAGAAACTCCTTTATGTTTAAGTAGTTCTATTTTGGAATGATGGAAATACTTTGAAATTAGATAGAGATCGTGGTTGCACAACATTGTTAATATCCTAAATGTCATTGATTTTATTCATCTTAACAAAACTAAGATAATTTTATATTATGTAAATTTTATATCAATAAACCATTTAAGAAACCACACCCAAGGAAAAGCCCAGGTTTGGTTGGCTTCACTGGTAAATTCTACTAATTTTTAAAGAATAATTAATGCCAGTTCTTTACAAACGCTCCCAAAAATTAGAAGAGCAGGGAACATTCCCAAATTTATTCTATCTGGCCAGTATTACCCTGATACTAAAACCAGACAAAGATATCACAAAAAAGAAAAATACAGACCAATATCTCTTTTGAATATGGATGCAAAAATTCTCAACAACCTATTCACAAACCATTTCACAAAACATTTCAAGAGAGTTATGCACCATGACAAAGTGGAATTTATCCTGGGAATGCAAAGTTGGTTTAACATATGAAAATTAGTTAATGTAATATACCATATCAATAAAATACAAAACAAAAAGAATATGATATCACAGCAGATACAGAAAAACACGTGACAAATTCAAACACCCTTTCGTGATAAAAATATTTGACAAACTAGGACTAGAAGTACAGTTTCTCAACTTGATAAAGGCCATTTATAAAAAACCCATAGCTAATGTTATACTTAATAGTGAAAGGCTGAAATCTTTCTCTCTAAGGTTGGGAACAAGGAAACAATATCTGCTTTTGAAAAATCTATTCAACATTGTAGTAGAGGTTCTAACCATAACTACTGGTCAAGAAAAAAAAAAATAAAAGACATCCAGATAGAAAAGGAGAAAGTAGAATTGTCTCTATTTCAAATGGCATGATCTTGTATATATATAATCTTAAGGACAGTACTATAAGGACCAATAAATGAGTTTACTAAGGTTGCAAGATACAAGATAAATATACACAAACAAATTATATTTCAAAACACTTGCAATAAACAATTTGAAATTGAAATTAAGAAAACAATTTCACTTATTATAGTATCAAAAAGAATAGGCCAGTGTAGTGGCTCACACCTGTAATCCCAGCAATTTGGGAGGCTGAGGTGGGTGGATTACTTGAGGCCAGGAGTTTGAGACCAGCCTGGGCAACATGGAGAGACCCCATTTCTACTAAAAATACAAGGCCAGACTCAGTGGCTCATGCCTGTAATCCTAGCACATTGGGAGACCAAGGTAGGCAGATCACTTGAGTTCAGGAGTTTGAGACCAGCCTGGGCACATGGAAAAACCCTGTCTCTACAAAAAATACAAAAGATTAGCCAGGCATGGTGGTGCAGGCCTACAGTTCCAGCTACTTGGGAGGCTGATGTGGGAGGATTGTTTCAGCTCAGGATGTGCAGTGAGTTGACATCGCACCACTGCACTCCAGGCTGGGTGGCAAAGTAAGACGCTATCTCAAAAAAAAAAAAAAAGTATCAAAAAGAATATTATGAAAATGGCCATACTGCCCAAAGTAATTTATAGAGTCAATGGTATTTCTATTAAACTACCATTGATATTCTTCACAGAACTAGAAAAAAACTATTTTAAAATCTACTTGGAACCAAAACAGAGCCCATATAGCCAAGACAATCCTAAGCAAAAAGAACTGAGCTGGAGGCATCACACTACCCAACTTCAAACTGTACTACAAGGCTACAGTAACCAAAGCAACATGATACTGTACAAAAACAGACACACAGACTAATGGAACAGAATAGAAAACTCAGAAATAAGACTGCACACCTACATCCATCTGATCTTTGACAAACCTGACAAAAAAAAGTAATTGGGAAAGGATTCCCTATCTAATAAATGGTGCTGGGAGAACTGGCTAGCCATATGCAGAAAATTGAAACTGGACCCCTTCCTTGTACCTTATTCAAAAATTAACTCAAGATGGAATAAAGACTTAAATGTAAAACCCAAAACTACAAAAACCCTACAAAAAAATATAGGCGATACCATTCAGGACATGAGCACAGGCAAAGATTTCTGATGAAAATGCCAAAAGCAACTGCAACAAATGCAAAATTGACAAATGAGATCTAATTAAACTAAAGAGTTTCTGCACAGCAAAAGAAATGATCATCAAAGTGAAGAGACAACCCATAGAATGGGAGAAAATTTTTGCAATCTATTCATCTGACAAAGGTGTAATATCCAGATGCTACAAGGAACTTAAACAAATTTATGAGAAAAAAACAAGCAATCCCATTAGAAAGTAGGCAAAGGCATAAAAAAGGATGAGTTCATGTCCTTTGCAGGGACATGGATGAAGCTGGAAAACATAATTCTAAGCAAACTATCACAAGGACAGAAAACCAAACACCACACGTTCTCACTCATAGGTGGGAGTTGAACAATGAGAACACATGGACACAGGGCGGGGAACATCACACACTGGGGCCTGTCAGGGGTTGGGGGAAAAGGGAGGGATAGCATTAGGAGAAATACCTAATGTAAATGACGAGTTGATGGGTGCAGCAAACCAACATGGCACAGGTATACACATGTAACAAACCTGCAAGTTGTGCACATGTACCCTAGAACTTAAAGTATAATTAAAAAAAAGAACTTACTCATGTAACCAAATACCACCTGTTCCCCAAAAACCCATGGAAATAAAAAAAAAAGAAAGTGGGCAAAGGGCATGAACAGATACTTCTAAAAGAAGACATTCATGTAGCCAACAAACATATGAAAAAAAGGCTCAACATCACTGATTATTAGAAAAATGCAAATCAAAACCACAATGAGATACTATCTCACACCAGTCAGAATGGCTATTGTAAAAAGTCAAGAAACAACAGATGCTGGCAAGGTTGTGGAGAAAAACGAATGCTTCTACCCTGTTGGTGAGAATGTAAATTAGTTCAACAATTGTGGAAGACAGTGTGGCAATTCCTCAAAGATCTAGAAGCAGAAATAACATTTGACCCAGCAATCCCATTACTGGGTATATACCCAAAGCAATATAAATCACTCTATTGTAAATATACATGCATGTGTATGTTCATTGCAGTACTATTCCCAATAGCAAAGAAATGTAATCAACCCAAGTGCCCATCAACAGTAGACTGGATAAAGAAAATATGGTACATACACCCCATGGAATGCTATGCAGCCATAAAAAGGAATGAGATCATATCCTTTGCAGGGACATGGATGAAACTGGAAGCTGTTACACTCAGCACATTAGTGCAGGAACAGAAAACCAAACACTGCATGTTCTCACTTATAAGTGGGAGCTCAACAATGAGAACACATGGACACATGTGTGGGAACAACACACACTGGGGCCTATCGGGGTCAGGGAAGAAGAGTATCAGAAAGAACAGCTAATGGATGCTGGGTTTAATACCTGGGTGATGGGCTGATCTGTGCAGCAAACCACCATGGCACACATTTACCTATGTAACAAATCTACACATCCTGCACATTTACCCTGGAACTTAAAAGTTGACAATAAAATAAAATAAAACATTTAGTAATACATTTAACAAAAGAAGCATAAAACTTATGCTCTGAAAACTACAAAAATTTTAAATTTTTTAAAGATTAAATAAAAAATATTTTACATTTGTGGCGCGTAAGAGTATTGTTAAGATGGCAATACTCCCCAAACTGATCTAGAGATTCAATGGACGCCTTATCAGAATCCCAGCTGGCTTCTTTGTAGAAATTGACAAGCTTATCCAGAAATTCATATGAAATTTCAAGGCATTCTGAATTATGAAAACAATCTTGAAAAATACAAACAAAGTTGAAGGATTCACACTTACTGGTTTCAAAACTTACATCAAAGCATCAGTAGTCAAGAGAGTGTGGTACCAGAATAAGTACAAACATGTATATCAATGGAATAAAATTGAGAGTCCAGAAATAAATCCATATATCTGTAATCAACCGGTTTTCAACAAAGATGCCCAGATCATTCAACAGGAGAAAGAGTAGTCTTTCATAGGAATACTGGATATCCCCGCTCAAAAGAGTAAAATTGGGTCCTTATCTCACACCATATAAAAAGTTAACTCAAAATGGATTGAGGACCTAAGCATAAGAGCTAAAACTATACAACTCTTAGAAGATATGTACAAATATAGCATCATGACCTCTACTTTGGCAATGAATTCTTAGATACGACACCAAAAGCATGAGCAACAAAAGAAAAATAAGATAAATGAATCTTCAACAAAATTAAAAACTTTTATGCTGTAAAGGACACAAGAAGGTACAAAGACAGGAATGGAAGAAAATATTTGCAAGTCATAAATTTGACAAAGAACTTGTATCTAGACTATATAAAGGACTCTTAAACTCAAAAATAAAAAGACAAATAATCTAATTAAAAATGGGCAAAGAATCTGAAAAGACATTTCTTCAAATAAGGTATACAAATGGTTCGTAAGCACATGAAAAGGTGTTTGACATCATTAGTCATCACGGAAATGTAAATTAAAACCACAATGAGATATGCATTCATATCCATTATGAAGGCTAAAATTTAAACAGTCAAACAATTTCAAGTGTAGGTGAGAATATGGAGGAACCGGAAGCTTTGTATACTGCTGTCAGGAAGGTCAAGTGGTGCAGTCACTTTGAAAAATAGTCTGGCAGTTCCTCAAATGGTTAAACACAGAATAACTATGTGACCCAGCAATTCCACTCCTAGCTATATACCCAAGATAAATGAAAACATATGCCTGTATGAAGACTTGTACACAAATGTTCATAGCAGTATTATTTATAATAGCCCAAACAAGGAAGTCCTAATCAACTGAAAAATGGGTAAACAAAATATGGTATGCCCATAAAATGGGATATTATTTAGTCATGAAAAGGAATCCTGTATTGACACATGCCACAACATGATGAACCTTGAAAACATTATGCTAAATGAAAGAAGCCAGTCACAAAAAGACTACATCTTAAATGATTCAATTTGTATGAAATGGACAGAACAGGCAAATCAATAGAGACAGAATGCTGACTAGTGGTTGCTTAGGGCTAGGGGGAGTAGGGAGATAAGAGGGTAATAACTAAGGGGCATGGGATGTCCTTTTGAGTTGGTGAAAGTATTCCAAAATTGGCTGTGCTCATGGTTGCACATACCTGTGAGTATACTAAACATCACTGAATTGTATATTTCAAATAGGTGAATTATACAGTGTGTGAATTATGTCTCAATAAAACTGTTACAGAGAATTATGTCTCAATAAAACTGTTACAGAGAAATAAAACTGTTATAGAGAAATAAAGTTTGTGGTCAACTTTATTTGAGACAGGTCAGCAAAGGGGCAGAATAGAAATGGCCAGTGAGGTAGGAGAGATTCCAGGAGGTAGCTCTGACCCGTGAGCTTTCTATTACAGTCTAGGAAGTATTTCCTGGCTTTATTCTGGAAGTGATGGAGAGCACCACTTGATTGAAGAGTTTTAAGCAATGCGGTCAAATAGACTCCTCTTTTGTGGTTTGCTGTAAGGGAAAGAGAAAAAAGGGACAGAAGCTAGAAAGAGAAGAGAATATGCAGACTTTCTCATCTAAATGCTTCTATTTCCTCAGTTCAATAATGTGCTAAGTGCTAGTAGAGAAACATAGAGGGCAGTAGGTGAGTTCAGAGGAAGGCCTGGGGATTTGCAGATGGTTTCTCATAAAAGGTGCGATCTGAGCCCATGCTTAAAGATTGGGTTTGCCATCAAAGAAGTGTAAAAAAATAGCATGAACAATGGTGAAAGGTAAGAAACATCATGACATTTGTGGGAATTAAAAGAAGCTTGGTGTTAACTAACTAAAGAACAACTGTAAGAGGCAGGAGAGAGAGATGGGGGCAAGATTGGAGAGGGCTGGGATTCCAGTATAAAGAGTATTTACTCTGGTTTTATTCTGAAAGTGATGTGGGGCAATTGAAATGTTTCAAGCAGAGAGATCAAACAGACAAACAGCTCTGAAGACTACATGTAGGATGGATCCGCTGTGGGCAGGGGTGAGCAGGGCAGTGTAAGAACAGCTATGGGGCTTTTGCACAATATCCTAAACTAAGTCAGTGAGTCAGTAGATAAAAGGGAAAACAAACATTCAGAAAGGTGAAATCATTAGGATTTGGTGATATGGAGAAAAGTGATGACTGGATAGCTAATGATGACTTTGATGGAGATTCGAAACAGAAGAGAATGTACAAGTTTCATCACCCTGAGGAGGCTGTGGAGTATCAAGCTGGAGGTGTCAAGTTGGCAATTGAATAAGGGACTTAGGGGAGATAGTGGAGCTGGAAATGCAGTCTTAGAAGGCACCTGCAGGCCAGATGTGGTGGCTCACACCTCTAATCCCAGGTCTTTGGGGGGCTGAGGCAGGCAGATCACTTGAGATTGTGAGTACGAGACCAGCCTGACCAGCATGGAGAAACCCTGTCTCTACTAAAAATACAAAATTAGCTGGGCGTGGTGGCATGCGCCTGTAATCCCAGCTACTCTGGAGGCTGAGGCAGGAGAATCACTTGAACCTGGAGACGGAGATTGTGGTGAGCTGGGATAGCGCCATTGCACTCCAGCCTGGGCAACAAGAGTGAGACTCTGTCTCAAAAATAAATAAATAAATAAATAAATAAATAAAAGACACCAGCACATAAGTGGTTGTTAAAACAAGGAGAGTAGATTAGATTACCCAAGCAGGGTGTCTATGGGGAGAACCCAGTTCTAGTATTCAAAAAGTGGAAAGAGGAGAGGGAACTCATGAATAATAATGAAAAGAAATAATTAGCAGAAGATGAGGAACATAAGCAAGCGAAAGAGAGTTTCAGAAATAAAAATCTGTGAGTAGTCCACAGTCCAATATGTGGAGACTTCAGTTTGAATAGGACTGAAACATGTTCATTGTTTTGTCAATATCATGGTCACTGGAGACATGTTAGAGCAGTTCTGGTGGAGCAGTAGGAGAAAAGGGAGATTGTAGTGATCTGGCTAGGGAGGGGGAGGTTAGAAATGGAGACAGCAAGTGAAGAGGATGCTTTCCAGAATGTTCTAGAAGAAAAGGTAGAGTAGAAATAGAGGTTGGAGGAAAATGTTAGATCCAGAGAGTGTTCGAGTTTTAGCCTTGTGAGACTCATTTTGGACTTCTGACATCCAGAAATGTAAGAGAATATTTGTGTCATTTTAAATCACTACGTTTGGGGTAATTTGTCACAACAGCAATAGGAAATCAATGCATCTTCTGATACTAGAAGGGGAGAAGACACAGGAATAGTTAATTTTGAGAGAGGTGGACAGGAATTTAAGTTGTGCATACCTAATGGTCTCAACTTTATTTTGGATCAGAAAGCCAGGTTATGTTTTAGGATAATGGGGATAAGCTAGAGAAGTTGAAAGGAAAAGTTTTTGGAAGTTAATGGCAAGGGTGCTAAACTAGCAGAAGAAAAAGAATTGACCAGTAACCTCGATACCAAGAGACTGAATGTGTTGAACAGACTTTTGCTGTGGAGTGATGAAGATGTCGTGTTGCTTTTCTGCTCTGAAATTTTCTCCAGCTGTGCCCAGTCACCCCAGTAGAAGATCAAAGAAGGCGACTGTGAGTTTAATTCAGGTTTGGGATTTTGCCAGGTTGCAGGAATGCGGAATGGGTGGTGGAAACACTGATTCTGATGGGTTTCCTGCCTCCACCACCTACCTTTGAGGCATGTGGGCCTGGAGAATGGGCAGTTTCCAGTTCCAAGAGTCCCAGGGGAGGAGGGGAGGCAGCTCCCTCTAGTGCTGCCAGGTCAAATCTAAGTTACAAAGGTGGAAAAGAAAGAATTATAATTTGATGGAAAGGTTGAGGTTAAAGGGAAATAAGTTTCTGGGGACATAGTGGAAATGTGCAAAAGTGAGAACATTGAGTGCGCAGAGGAGACAAATCATCTTATAGTGCAAACTGGTAGGGAGTGAAAGAACAGAAGCCCCGTGGCTGAGAGGGCTGGTGACTTTGGAGGCAAACACATATGACAGAGATGAAAGGCGGCTAGGATTCGTGGTTTGTCCTAAGGCTCCAAGTGGCTTTCTGGGTTCGAGCTTTGAGATGCGCATGGTAGAGATCTCTAGCAGGCAAATCTATCACAGTGGGCTGGGCCCTGAGAGGGGGAGTGATGATGTTTAAGTCCTGTGTGGCTGGAGGGTCTTGACTGTGGGAGTCCAAGCCCGGTGTGCCCTCTTTCCTAGAGTTCCAGATTGGGTAATAAGCTACTCAGAGCTTATAGCAGATTCTTGTTCCTAGGACTTCATGGCCCAGTGCTTTAGGGGACTGGGGCTTTGATTCCACTGTGACCCACATCCTTTCCTCTGAACAATTATAGACCCCCATTGTCCAGGCTGTTTTATGTCTCCATGCACATGCTATTTGCTCACGCCAGAATGGGGCTTGGCTACCTGTCTGCCTGGAATTCATCTTTCAAACACAGCTCACTGCCATCCTCTCCAGGAGGCTCCTCTGATGGTCTCTGCCTGCAGCTCCCATCGCCCTCAGGGTGTCGCTCCCTTTTCTGCACAGCTATGCTTTGCAATACTCATGCTGTTGTATGGAACCACAGGGTCCTCTTCATCTGTGTCTTTTCCCCGTCTCTCACTAGATCCCAAGCTCACTGCGTCTCAGTCTCTATATCCCCAATACTCCAGACAGGAGATCTGCAAACAAACTGGAATAAATCTTAAGGATTGTGTAAGTGAAGGAGCAATTCTGATCAGGGTGCTGGTTGGGGATATGGGTTGGCAGCATATATGAGCTTCAAGCACATCTTTGCCTTTCTTGGTAGAACCACCTTCTTTTTCCAAAACCAGTTGTTTAAAAACTCTGTCCAAAGTAAAAAAAAAAAAAAAAAGTGCAGACTTGTTCCTCCCAAGGCCAGCTCTGCTCTGTCTGATTGCTAGGAAATTTCAATGTTTGAGTGGCATTCATGTCCCTACCCTCTACCCTGGCTAAACCAATTGCTTATTGATTTCTTTACATGTCCCTCCATCAGGGCACAGCAGTATCCCCTTCTTTACGTCACTTTGCCTTCCTGGATCCTGTTTTTCTAGGCGTGAAAGTGCTGAAGTTTGGAGCAAGGCCTACGCTCTCTGTGAACCTCATGGCAAATCACATAGTTTCAGAAAACCCAGATGCAGTTTGAAATTACAGTTAAGATTCCATGGAAAATAAATGACATGAGCAGCTGAAAACCCCACCCCCACCATCCTCCCCTCCCCTCTCTCTGTTTTTGATGTCCCCTCCCCGCCTCAACCTCCCCACCCCACTGCCTCTTCAGAACAGAATTTGTTCACTGGGGACATGAAACCCGAGCCTTGCACAAGAGTCGGGTGTTGATTTGGTCCATCCAAGGACAGGCAGCTGCTCAAGGGGGCGGGGTGGGGGTGGGGGCACTGGCAGAGGTCTCTGGAAGTCCTCAGGAGAATTGCTGTTGGAGGGTCCTTGGGGGCTGCTCCCTCCCGTTTTGCGAAATCTATCTTTAGAGAACTGCAAGTTAATTTCTCAGAAGGGCCTCAGAGCTGTGAAGACTTCTAAACGGACAAACCACTTCCTGCAATCTTTAACTGAATTGGGGCTGGGGGGGGTGTGACCATTGGAGGGGGGGTCCATTCAGACTTATCCACCCTTGTGTCTTTCCACAGCCCACCCCTGGCTCTGGGCCAAGAGAGATGGAGCAAAGAGTGGGCCCTGTAACACTAGCAGAGGTCACCAGACTGAAGTGCAGCCCTGCTCTCAGGTGCTGGTCAGTAAGGGGGCCTGGAAGGGGGTCAGGACCCTGTCCTGATGCCCCCATTTCAGCTTGGAGCCTCTTGCACTTAATCTCTTAAGAGGCAACCTGGGACAGTCACTTCCTGTCCCCATGTGCCTTCTCTAAAATGGGTAACAGTACGCTATTTCAGAAAGGAGCAGCTTGAAGTCATTCGGAAATGGCTTCAAGTCTTCTAGTGGTGTCAGCAGCAAATGGGTTACCAAAACATGAGGACCCGGAAAGGATTCTTCCAAGCAGCTTAGTGCAGTGCAAAAAGATAGACTTTAACCACAAGCAGGCCTGGATTCAAATCTTGTCTCCACCACTTACTATTAAGTACCAAGAGGACTTATGGAGGTGTCAACTTCTCTGTACCTTAGTAAACTGAAATCAATAACAGGAACTACCCTGGAAAATTGTTGTGATGTTTGCCTGAGATGATATCTATACAATACTCACTTCAGGGCTGGGGATACCAATATGTCCAATACATGCTACTTCTCAGTCCCTCAAAAAATAGTAATAAAGGCTGTTTTGGAGAGTTTGCTAAGTGCCAGGTCTTAGCACTGAATGTGCCTTATCTCATTTGATCATTGTGATGGATGCTATGAGGGTGGTAATTATTACTGGAGCTTTATGGAGTCTTGAGGTGGCAGTGGCAGCCTCTCAATGGGATTCTGGCTCTGGCAACAAAGTACTGTTCTTTCTCTCCCTCCCTCCTGTGCTTCTCCTCATCACACCTTTCTGGACACCTTTTCCTCAGGTACCTGGGGCAATCTCTTGTAGCTTCAGAAATCGAACCCCCCCGCACCTGGCCCACATTCTATACCTGCCAAGCTCTGAGTTCAGCCAGGTGACTGTGGCTGAGGGGCTAAGGCTGGGAGTAGAACTGCCATATTCTGAAAAAAAAAATGTAGGACACATGGTTAAATTCAAATTTCAGATAAATGACAAATATATTTTTAGTGTACGTCTATCCTAAGTATTGCATGGGACATATCTCTGCTATAAAATATTTGTTTATTTGAAATTCAAATTCAACTGGGAAATCTTTACATAGTCAAAAATTATATTTTTATCTTTTACATATGCTAGCATTTTCCTGCTTTGGCTTAATGAACCCTTGATAAGCATTTCCTACTTTGGCTTAATGAACCTTTGCAGTTGAAAAGCATTCCACACTTCAATATGTGCCACTCATTTGAACCTCTAAGTATCATTACTCCCATTTCACAGAGGAGAAACTTGAGGCTCAGAGGGCTCAAGGAACTTCCCCAAATAACATAGTTGTTAAGAGGTGGAATAAGAATGAGAGTTGTGACTCCTAGTTATCTATGAGCCTATGAAGTCACAAAGATTCCAGACCAGTCTGAAATCTATAGCCAAGAAGAAAAGGAGAATTGAGGTTTTGAAAACATTACTGCAAATGGAAAAGGCAGCTGGGTGTTGTCTTGGAGGCCTGAACTGCCTTTTTGAGCCAGACTTGGAAGTTCAGCATTCCACAGACCACCTTTGTCCCGCATGGCAAGGTGGAAGCAGGCGCCGGTGGCCTTTATTGTATAATGAAAGGCTATCTGATCACATTGGTTATTTGATCACAAAGCTCCCTGATGTTTCACTTTGAGCCAGAACCTTGGGAATGCAGAAAATAGATCCAATTGCAAGTCTGACCTTTTCTATGTACCAAATGCTGATGGAGAAAGGAGCTAGAATTGCTCCTCAAAGACAATTCTCTATGCAATTCAAAGTAAAAGCTGTCAGCTGAGGTGTGGAAGGAGCTACTGCCCAGAGAGCTTCCAGAGTTTCCAAAGACAGGTGCTGGCATCTATCTAATACCAAGGAGGCTGTTCACAGAATACAATTGCTTTTGTATCTTATTCTCATGTTCCTTCACTTTTGGAC
This sequence comes from Pongo abelii, assembly GCF_028885655.2. Taxonomy (NCBI): domain Eukaryota; kingdom Metazoa; phylum Chordata; class Mammalia; order Primates; family Hominidae; genus Pongo; species Pongo abelii. Next base: position 145,946,486 of record NC_071992.2, on the reverse strand, counting down.
ACACACACACTCATACATTACAGATGCAAACATATATACAAACATTAACATTTGAAACACGCATATCAAATCTGGAGAAATATATTTATGACATTATGAACATGAAACAATCATCACTCATGTGTTATGCATATAACTATGTAATAGTATTTGTAAATGAATCAAAAAATTGTTAGCTTACTCCCTGATTGATTTATGGGTTGGTTTATTCAACAAATATATAACAAACACCTAATATGCACTAATTTCTTTGCCAGGTGCTGGAGGATGGGACCTAGGGATGAATGGAGTTCAAATAACCAATATTAAACCCAACATATTTGCAGAGAAAGGTGGCATGGAAGAATTGAGACATTGCAGCCACATGTACCTGGGTTTTAAACTGGGCTCTGCCACTCACTAGCTATGTGTCCTTGGGAAATTCATTTAACCCTTTGAGTCTCAGTTTCCTCATCAGTCAACTGAAACTAATGATAACTAGTTTGTTAGTACTGTATGACAACCTTGTGACCAGTTGCATGTTAGCATTATATCCATTTTACAGATGACAATGTGGCTCTGAGAGGTTTGCTGTATTGCTCAAGGTCATACAACAGTGAGTATGGCAGCCGAGTGTTGAACCTTGGTCTTCTAGTTCCAAGTGTAGTATTTTTTCCATTTCTTCCCAGCTCATTTTTTTTAGCCCAAATAATTAATTAATTTATCCCTCCAAGCTATTCAGCAAAACATTTCTGCGTTCCAGCATCATTATCTGTTAGGAAAAGACCTCCTGGAGTCTCTTTATTCTAAACTTTTCAAGACAACAACTGCCACAATAAAATTAACTTTAAGTGAGCACAGCCATTGAAGAACATTAAGTTTGTGCAAGCTACCTTCCATGACTGCTAAGTACAATTTGATACAAAACGGTCTCTGGACTTCAGGGGGTGGAAGTGAAGGCACCCGCTCTCCTTCTACCATGGAGTCCAGCTCCTGGAGGATTCCAGTTTGATCTTTCAGGTTTTTCTGTTTCTCTCAGCAATTCACCCCCAACAAAACCATAATCTCTTGACATTCTGGAAAAGGAACATCGATTTTAGCCATCATCAGCTAGGCACAGGTAATTCAGACAGCTGGATTGCTGTACTGAATGTATCTTGCATGTACCCAGAAGATAGATAAAGCAGCTAAAACTCACCAAGGACTCAGTTTGCATGCCTAGTTAGCCATAAAAACCATTCTCTTTCCCACTAACAGAGAAGTCTGTCTTTGGGAAGAACCACACCTTTATGAATGTGCTTCTATATTAGTTTCCATCAGGCCTTGAATCAATGCATGGTGCATTGATACACATATAGGACTATTAAATCTTTGGACTGGAAGGGACTTCATTGTCATTTTCTGGTCCAATGCTCTGACTATTTAGGTCTATCTTCTTTAAATTCTATCAACTGTTTGAATTGCAAAGGGCTCTATTTTGGTACCTTTTAACAGTGGCTGGTCTGGGAAAAACAGAAACTCTCTCCATGCCTCAGCTGAAATTTGAAGTGTCCAGTAGAAAGGGCCTGAATTTTAAGAAAAAAATTAATGTTTAGTTGCATTTCTAATATGTAAATACCTTCTTATAAGGTGACATCGTAAAATATCACAGGTAAGGCCGAAGTCTCCTTTAGGCTGTTTTCTCCAAACCCCTGAAGTTTTCTCAGAGGAAACCACTGTTAACATTTTGGTGCACAGCTTTCTAAAGCTTTATCTACATCTTTATATACATGTTTGGGTACCTTGGTATGTATATGTTTTAACATAAATCAAATAATTTCATCTGTCATTGTTATATCACTTGGACTTTTTCTTGAAATTACGTACAAATATACCTCATTTTTTTAACTGATTCTTAGTATTGATTAATGGAGATATGTCATGGTTTATTTCACCATTCCTCTACTGATAAATTGTTGTCATCTCTTTTTTTCTCCTACTGTAAAAAGAATCTTGTATGTGGCTCCTTGTGCAAACAAATGTGTGTGTGTTTCTCAAGTGTGCACACTGAGAGGTGGGATTACTATGCTTGCTTCTGCTTGTAAACTCCAGGGATAGGAAATTCACTTGTCCCTGAAGAAGCACCTGTCCTCCCCTCCTCTTCCCTACCCCCATTGTCTGAGTGAGCTGAGATCCTTGAACCCCATAGTCCTGGATCGATGTTCTCTGTGGCACAAGTCTAGTCTGTTTTCTTTTCAGGTTTGATAGTCATTTCCATTCTGGCAGATCCTACTGAGGGGAAGGAGTGAAGAACAGTAGATTCATGAGAAACCAAGGAGATAGTGCTAGGTAGGTCAGATCGCAACAGGAAAACTAATAAAGCCTGTATTGACTTATAATGACTGTAGATAGTCCCTCTGCCAGTTTTCCATTCCTCCCCAGCCCCTTCATCACTGAGGATGACCCAGAATTGCAGAATCTCGCCTATACTTTTAGGGGTGCAGGAGAATTTAAAGCCATTCTTTGCAGCCACTGAATTTTAAATATGGAGATGAGGCTTTCTGTGGGGAGTCTTCCTGACCTTGGGTAAGTACTTTACTATTGAAGCACCTGTTTCAAATTACCTGTTAGAGGGTGTGATGATATCTGCTCTACTTAGCTACTGAGGTTGTTGAAGAGATGAAATGAGATCATAAAGGTGAAATCTTAAGTGCAGGCTTAAGGGGCGACTATGGGATAGCATTTAAGATGTGTGCTCTGGAAGCAGAAGGGTTCTTCTCAAACTCTCTTGAGGCTAAACTGTGTGAAGTTAGGGCAATTTGAGCTCTGGGCAGAAGGGAGCACTCTTGCACTGTCTCTAGATTGTCTTCACCAGTTGGGAGGAGGGGATGCATTTTTGTCTCTATTGTCCAGTATAGTCCTTGGGTCACTGTGGGGATGGTGAGTCACCTTTTATCCGTTAGCTAGGACTGGACATTTCATGATTCCTCAAAATGCAAAGCATCCTGGCCCAGCTGACTTTGCCAGTGTTTTTTTCCAGGGCAGATAGGAGCTGAACACCATGGCTCAAGTGGCAAATGAAGAAGAGTCCAGCACAACAAACAGCCATCCTATGGTGCAAATAGCAGAAGAGACCTCATTGCCACCTGATTTCTGCATGATCTATTTGTGGTGGCATGAGGCACTGCAGGAGAGGTACCCTGCTGCCTTCCAGCAGTAATGGAAGAGATTATGTGGACTATGGGTTCTAGGAAATAAACTTTTAAGACTCCAGCTGGCTCGGCAATAATAAAGGTGGTTCTAACGACACTGCTTAGTTATGGGAAACCATCACTGAAGAAATGGGCCCAATTTAGTATCATCTCCCATCTTGTCATGAATATCAGAAGCCTGGAAGACAGGGATAAAAAAATGGGTGAAACATGTTTGGCGTCTGGAGTTTCTGGGAAGTGCAGCCAAGCCTCTCTGCTATGCTTTGTGTTGGTTCTGGGCTGATTAAAGTTATCCACATTGTACCTCTTTCTTGCTACTGTTTTTAACTTTTTATTTTGACAAAATGTCAGACTTTTTAAAACGTTGACAGAATAGTACAAGGAGTTTCCCTCGTGTTAAAAATTTACCAACTTTACTTAATTTAATATATATGTACCATCTATTATATATGCCATATATTTTTATATGGTACCATATATTTTCATATGATGCCATATTTTTTTCCTGAATTATTTGAAACTTATAGACATAATGTTCTTTATCCCTAAAGACTTCAATGTGTACTTTCTGAAAATGCATTTTGTTACATAAGCACTATTGTTAATATCAAAACTAGGAAATTAACATTAATACAAAACTATTACCTAATCTATAGACCTCAGTTGAATTTCACCAATTGTTCCAGTTTTATGCTATATGGTAAAAGAAAACACTGGATCACACATTGAACTTATTCGTGTCTCATCTTTTTAAATCTGGAACAGTTTTCTGTATTTTATGGCAATGACATTTTAGAAAAGTACAGGTGAGATTTTTGCAGAATGTTTCTTAATCTGAGATTCTCCAATATCTCCTCATGATTAGATTCAGGTCATGCATTTTCAGCTGGAATATCATAGAAATGATGGTATGTCCTTTTTCATTCATTATTATCAGGAGGCACATGATGTCAATTTCCCTCATTATTAGTGATGTTGACTTTATTTGGTGAAGGTGGTGTCTGCCAGTTACAGTAAATGCTGCCATAAAGGTGTTTTCCAAGCTTTCCCTTTGTAATTGATAAGCATCTTAAGATATACTTTATTATGTGAACATTCGGTTACTCCTCATACTTTAAGCTACTGGTTTTATCATCATTGATGATTCTTATCCTGAATTGATTACTATTTTGAAGTTTGCCAAATTGTTGTTTTCTATTTCCATCATCCTTTCCACGTTCGTTTGTTAGCTTTTTGCTGTAACGAGGAGATTTCCCTACTTCCACATTTATTTACTTAAAGGACCTCTCCACAATGGTTCAAATCCTTGAGCACACCTAATAAGAGATCGTGATCAGGTGCTAACATTGTGCTTTGTCATTTATAAAGAATGTTAACATCCATTTTTCTCATTTGTTCTTCACAGCCAGACTATGTGGAAGTAAGTGGAGTTCTTCTATTACAAATGAGGAACCTGAGGCCCAAGAAAGTCCCCTCAATCATCACTTGTGTTACACTGTATAATCAGGATTTGACTTTGTGAGCTCCCTGAGAGCAGGGCAGATATGTTAGTTACATTTAGATCTTCTAAACACCCAACCCAGCAGGTGCTCAATACTGAAACAATGAATGGATGAATAAAAGAGTAGGAAAGCATTCTGATCTTCTAAATCATTTCCTTACCTTCTTGTTCATTCATGGAACTCTTCCCCTATTATAGCAAAGCCTAATGTTGGAACTTCCCCTGGGAAAGGCAGAAAACAATGATGCAATAAGAGCAAGATCTTTGCTGAGGAGGGTGAGGATGGGCAAATAACAGAATAGCCTGGATCTTTGCATGTCTGAGAGGGGGATGGTGGCATTTACCAAGTGGAAAGGGCACAGAGAGTGGCAGGTACGTCCAGGTCCTAAAAAGTGGTTGTTCTGGCTGGGTGTGGTGGTGGGCACCTGTAATCCCAGCTACTTGGGAGGCTGAGGCAGGAGAATCGCTTGAACCTGGGAGGCGGAGGTTGCAGTGAGCCGAGATGGTGCTGCTGCACCCTAGACAGTGAAATTCTGTCTCAAGGAAAAAAACAAACAAACAAACAAACAAAAAACAAAAAACGGGAGGCAGGGAGGGAGAGAGAGAGAGAGATTATTCTAACAATTCCAGTAAGGGAGAGTGGCAGCCAAACAATCCAGTGCTTAAGTGCCATTAACCAGGCTGGGCGGGAGGTTTTTACCAGCTTCCAGTGGAACTCATCTGGAACCTGGTGTGGTGGTTTTATGGTTTCCATCTGAACTCTTGAGAAGAAGCTTAGGGCCCCTAACTCTGTTTGCTTTTTCAAGCCTTTAGCCCCCAATGCACCTTACTGTGGGACACTGAGTGAACAAGAACAAAAGTTAAATTAAAAATAATTCTAAAACATAACCAAGAGCCCCAGAGTATTATGGAGGCTTGGCCACCAGGTTACGTTAGGAGGAGGGACTGGCCTATGCAAATTTAATTCCTGTGAGGTTTTTATTTTCAGGTTCACACATTTCTGGGGGTGACTGATCTTTGACTGAAGATTCCATTATTTCTCTTCATTTAGGCCTCAGTTTTCTACCTTTTGTACAAGAGGATATTAGATCAGGTGAGGGCTTGACAACTTTAGAGCTATAATAAGTGAAATGGGCCAGAAATAAGTAATAGTGAGTGGCAGGAGTTGGGGTGATATGGTGACCACCTGCCCAGTCCATAGGGAGAGCTGCTATTTAGCTCCAGCCATGCTGGAATGCAGACGTGGTGTTCACAGATATTCATATTTTAAAAGAGAAGCAAGAAAGACAATTCTGTGCACGTGAGATATCCTGATTTATTACAAATATTGGCAGCTACATAAATTTTTTTAATGCTGTGCAGTTTAAACAAAACATATCTGCCAATTGGATTTGAATCTGTGTTGAAAGGTGGAACAGGTTGACATGAAGCCTGGCCAATCTCTAAATGACTGTTTTGCTCTAAAATTCAAAGGTCAATGATTCTGATCAGGCTGATTTCCATGCATTTCTGCTATCTAACCTCATCTTCTTGCTATGATTTGTTGGAATTTGGCGGCGGGAGGGACACCCGCCATGACAGTGTTTATCGTCTGGTTCAACATGTCCTTCACCCCTTGGTTTCATGCCTTCAGATTAACAAACTTCTCTCTACCAGAGGCTGGTGGCCCTGCTCAAAATGAGCTGATAGCCTTCAAAGAATTCGCCTAACTTACTATATCACTGAAGTCGTAACACACTTACTGTGTCATTATCTTTAAAAAGAGATTGCATTTCATAAAGCCGTACGGGTGGCTAGTGCAGGGAGCTAGAGCATGAGCTAATGGCACCAGGGTCTGGTGTAGCCAGTTAGCTCTGCTATATTTGGAGGGTGTAGATTGTACTCAGCTGGCAGTGTTTGGAATCTGTCTTTTTGGTCACAAAGAAGATTGAGGAAGGGAGTGACTTAAGGTAAAGCCATTCCTTCTGCAGGAAAAGAAATTCAAAATTGCTTTCACAGCTCTCAGTGGGTCAGTTGAATGATTTAAATCATGTTGTTAAACACATAGGCTGTCACTCTTCTGGCCTACCCCCACCCCGGCCGTGAGGATAGGTGGGTCTGTAGGTTATTCGACTTGACCCAGAAGCCTAAAGAGGCCTCCAGTACAGACAGCTGTTAATGATATTTGATGACCCTTTCTGTGTTTGCTCTCACCCCAGAAGGAGCACCAGGGTGAATGTGCTGGTTCTGTTACTCTTCTCAGAACAATAATAGCTGCCATTTTATTTACTGTAAAAGCACAGAGTCCTTAACAATCACTTGCAAAGTGCCACCTGATCTGACACCTGCCCCCCAGCCAATCATATACATCATCTTTTACTTTTTTCTTCCTTGCTCACTGTGCTCCTCTCACCCTGACAAGAAGTCTGGAAACACTCCTGCCTTAGGCCTTTGCTATTTCTTCATATAGTCATGTAGCTCACACCCTCATCTCCTTCAAGTCTTTGCTCAAATGTCATCTTTTCAAGGAGTCTTACCTTGTGCTCTGTTAAAAATTGCAATCCACGCCTTGGCCCTCCCAACCACCTATCCCTCTGTCTCTGTTCTACTTTTCTTGATTTCGTTAATCAACTTCTAACCCACAATGTAAATTACGTATTATGGTTTACTCTCTGTCCCTCCACTAGGATATGAGTGTACCAGGGTAGAGTTCATTTCCTTTACTGATGTATTTCAAATACATAGAAGAATGGACACTCAATAAAGTTTCATGGAATAAATTAATGCATCCCATTTTCCTCTCCTTACTTGTGCACTGGGGCATTGTGATGAAGGAGGCAGCAATACTAAAATACAACCAAGAGATTCCTACCCTGCTTCTTAGGGGTGGGCAGTTCTCAGGGCTAAGCCCATTCACCTTTTGATGGAAAACCACCGTAAAGGAAGGAGGTTATGTAACCCAGAAGCTTTTCCTAATCAGTTGTGCCCTGGAAGGGTGAGGCAACCTGACTGGTCAGAAGAGTGTCTCCTACCTACATTTCTCCAGCTTCCTGTTCTAGGAATGATTAGCCGCAGCAGTCAGAGAGAAACCAACGGAAAAACAAGTTTCCTCCAATCTCCCTCTGCACCTTGAGCATTGAGGTTTATGAAGATTACGGTAAAGCTTATCCAAGAGAACTGTGACCACTGCCATGCCACGGCTCCTTCCCCTGGCTGGTGGTGATGCAAGGGCCGAGGCTGAAAGGAGGGCACTGGGGTATCCGGAGTGGGGGACCTCAAAAAAAATGCATCTTGAAAAAATATGAGCTGTTCTGAAAGATCCAGCCTCGCAGCTTCCTGAAAATGAACCACATTTTGTTGGTTTCCCATCCACTAGCTCTCCTTCTCCTTTCCAACTCTCTTCCTCTACTCTCTGCAACCCCCACTAGAAAGAAATAATTGTCTCATTTCCAGACAGGGTTCTGTTGTAAGGATGTAGGCTTGGGGGCCAGGATTTGAAGGCACCCCACGTGTTTGGAATCATGCCCCCACTGAGTTTCCATGTTCCACATCTGCCTGGGACATCAGACAGCTCTGTTTAGGGCTGCCTATTGGGGTAGAGGCTGTGGCAGGATTTCAGATGGAAGGAAAACGGTGCTCATGTGTTGACTTAGGTGCTGACAATAGCTGATGCTTTCGTATGCGTGCTAGTTGACTCATGTGTAGAACCTGTTCAGGACTGAGCAATTTGAAAGCGAGGAGTCACCAGTTAAAAAGTAGAAGAGATGATTTCCTGACTTTACTGTCTTCTTTTTATATTTAAATTTTCAGCTAGTTTTTGAGTTTAATCAGGAGAGGTGAATCTGCAGATCCCCAGCATGGAAAAGCAGTTCTGTAATCTCAAAATTTTCCATGTATTGATCTTAATTTCCCAAGATTTTTATTATTAGTTGCAGTCCCTTTATTTAATCTAGCTTTTTAATAAAGAATATTACTCCCCACACTGTAATCTTTTAAACACACATATTTGAGATATTGAATTTGGTTTATATTTCAGTATGTTTAATATTAGTATTACTATTATAATTACTATAAATATATAATATTAAATACAAGATATTTAATACTGGATGGATACAGCACCATTCTTTTAAAAAAGTTAAAAAAAAACCCTTTCTCCTCTTTAATAGTCCAACAAAACCATATCAGGGCTTTACTTAGGGGAAGTGTCTTGAATAAGAATACTAAAAAGTGTGTTAAATATTAAATAGTCCCAGAGACCAAAGAGTAGATTTGGCAAGATGTTGGAATGCTACACAAATTTGTTTATAAGTAAACATGTTATTGAATAAATTGTTTATGAAACAAAGTCAGAAAAGTACACAAATCATAAAAGTACTGCCTGATGAATTTTCAAAAAGAAACACACCCCAGTATCTAGCACCTTGATCCTGAAACAGCAGTTACCAAGGCCCCAGATGATCCCCCATGCTTCTCTCCCATCATTACATCTCCCAAAGGATGGAAACACCACCTTGACTTCTAATTTTTGCTCATTCTTGAACTTTATATAAGTGGAATCATAGAACATGTACTATTTTGTGTCTGGCTTCTTTTGCTCAACGTTATGTTAGTAATATTAGCCTTGTGGTTGTGTGTAGCAATGATTTGTCCACCCTCCATACTGTAAATTATTTCATTACCTGAATATGCAACATCTTGTTTACTTAGTCTACTATTGAAGATATTTGTTTCCAATTTTTCACAATGATAATTAAGGACATTCTTCTTTGTGCCCTTAGGACAATTATATACTCATTCCTATTTGGTGTATTGTTTGATATACAGTTTGTTGTATATCTAAGAGTGAAAATCCTGTATCAGAGGGTACAGCTGTGTTCCATTTGGGGAGACACTGCCAATAGGTTTTCTAAAGTTGTATCAATATACAGTCCTGCTAGCAGGGCAGGAATGTTCTGATGGTTCCACATCCTCGTTAATGCTAGATAGCACTGGTGGTATTTCAAATTTAGATGGTCTAGTGGGCATGTAGAGGTATCACACTGTAGTTTTAATTTACATTATCTTGCTCACTAAAGAGTTTGAACACTTTTTCTGTTGCCCACCCATTCGATATCTATTCTTGTGGAGCACTTGTGTAATATTGTACTCATTTTTTTCTATTGCTTATCTTCTCTTTTAAATTATACTTTAAGTTCTGGAGTCCATGTGCAGAACGTGCAGGTTTGTTACATAGGTATACACATGCCATGGTGGTTTGCTGCACCCATCAGCCCGTCATCTACAGTAGGTATTTCTCCTAATGCTATCCCTCCCCTAGTCACACCCCCACAACAGGCCCCGGTGAGTGATGTTCCCCTCCCTGTGTCCATGTGTTCTCATTGTTTAACTGCCACTTATAAGTGAGAACATGTGGTGTTTGGTTTTCTGTTCCTATGTTAGTTTGCTGAGAATGATGGTTTCCAGCTTCATCCATGTCCCTGCAAAGGACATGAACTCATCCTTTTTTATGGCTGCATAGTATTCCATGGTATATATGTGCCATATTTTCTTTATCCAGTCTATCATTGATGGGCATTTGGGTTGGTTCCAAGTCTTTGATCTTGTGAATAGTGCTGCAATAAACATGCATGTACATGTGTCTTTAGAGTAGAATGATTTATAATCCTTTAGGTATATATCCAGTAATGGGATTGCTGGGTCAAATAGTATTTCTGGTTCTAGATCCTTGAGGAATCTCCACGCTGTCTTCCACAATGATTGAACTAATTTACACTCCCACAAACAGTGTAAAAGCTTTCCTATTTCTCCACATCCTCTCCAGCATCTGTTGTTTCCTGACTTTTTAATGATCGCCATTCTAACTGGTGTGAGATGGTATCTCATTGTGGTTTTGATTTGCATTTCTGTAATGATCAGTGATGATGAGTTTCTTTTAATATGTTTGTTGGCCACATAAATGTCTTCTTTTGAGAAGTGTCTGTTCACATCCTTCGCCCACTTTTTGAAGGGTTTGTTTGGTTTTTTTTTTCTTGTAAATTTGTTTAAGTTCCTTATAGATTCTGGATATTAGCCTTTTGTCAGATGGATAGATTGCAAAGATTTTCTCCCATTCTGTAGGTTGCCTGTTCACTCTGATGATAGTTTCTTTTGCTGTGCAGAAGCTCTTTAGTTTAATTAGATCCCATTTGTCAATTTTGGCTTTTGTTGCCATTGCTTTTGGTGTTTTAGTTATGAAGTCTTTGCCCATGCCTATGTCGTGACTGGTATTGCCTAGGTTTTCTTCTAGAGTTTTTATGGTTTTAGATCTTACGTTTAAGTCTTTAATCCATCTAGAGTTAATTTTTGTATAAGGTGTAAGGAAGGGGTCCAGTTTTAGTTTTTTGCATATGGCTAGCCAGTTTTTCTAACACCATTTATTAATGGGGAACCCCTTCCCCATTGCTTGTTTTTGTCAGGTTTGTCAAAGATCAGATGGTTGTAGATGTCTGGCATAATTTCTGAGGCTTCTGTTCTGTTCCATTGGTTGATATATCTGTTTTGGTAGCAGTACCATGCTGTTTTGGTTACTGTAGCCTTGTAGTATAGTTTGAAGTCAGGTAGCATGATGCCTCCAGCTTTGTTCTTTTTGCTTAGGATTGTCTTGGCTATATGGGCTGTTTTTTTGTTTCCATATAAAATTTAAAGTAGTTTTTTCCAATTCTGTGAAGAAAGTCAATGGTAGCTTGATGAGGATAGCATTGAATCTATAAATTACTTTGGGAAGTATGGCCATTTTCACAATATTGATTCTTCCTATCCATGAGCATGGAATGTTTTTCCATTTGTTTGTGTCCTCTCTTATCTCCTTGAGCAGTGGTTTCTAGTTCTCTTTGAAAAGGTCCTTCACATCCCTTGTAAATTATAGTCCTAGATATTTTATTCTCTTTGTAGCAATTGTGAATGGGAATTCAGTCATGATTTGGCTCTCTGTCTATTATTGCTTGTCTTCTTTTCTTTTTGCTGAGGTAGTTATTTATATAGTCTGAAGTTTAGACAGTCATCAGATACATGAATTGCAAACATCTTGCACACAGTGGCTCACCTTCATGCTCTTCATGGTTTCTTTTGATGCAAGTATTTTAAATTTTAATTTGTCATTCTTTTTCTATATGGTTAGTTTTTTGCACGTATGTTCTGTTTCAGAAATTTTTGTCTACTCAAAGTATCAAGATATTTTTCTAGGCTTTCTTGTAGAAGCTCTACTGTGTTTTGCTATTTTCATATAGATTTATGGTACATTGGGAATTTTGTATGTATTATAAAATAAGGAGTCAGGATTTTCATGGCACCATTTACTAAAAAGACCATTCATTCTCTATTGAACTAGTGTTGCCTTTGTTATGCATTGAGTAACCACATATATGTCTGTTTCTGTATACTACTTTTAATTTTATTGGTTTGTTTATTTTTACACTGACTTAATTAACTGTAACTCTATAATCAATCTTGATATCTGATAATGTAAGTCTTCTAAGTATTCTTTTTAATTGTTTTGGTTCTTCTCAGCCCTTTTTATGTTCTATAAATTTTAGAATCAGCTAATTAATATTCACTAACAAATTAATTGTAATTAAATTAGTGTATTCTCCTGGTCTTTAATATATCTTTACTTATTTTTCCATCAGTTTCAGACAGAGGTGTATTAAAATTTTCGAGTATGGTTGCAATTTTGTCTATTTCTTTTAATAGTTATATCAATTTTCAATTTATATACTCTAAAACTATGATATATAGTTTCTTTGATATGATATATGATATATATATTTTATATCATATATAGTTTATACATATTAGAAAATGCAGGCACATTTACAATGATCATATTTTCCTGGTAGATTAATTTTTTATCATTATACAGTATCCCTGTTATCTCTAAAATGGATTATTGCCTAAAAGAATACTTAGTTTAATAGTAGTATATCTACAACATCTATCCTCTAGTTATTCTCCATGGTGGATTTTTTTTCTCAATTCATTTCTGGATTTCAATACTTTTCCTCCTCTATGCTTCAATGTGGATATTTTCTACTGATATATCATTGGGTCACTAATCCTTTTATGAGCTGTATTGAATCTATTGTATTATTTGTTACAATGTTAGTTATAATTTGTTTTTAGTTCTGGGATCTTCATTTGATTCTTTCTCATAGGTTTCAGTTCTCTGATAACATTCTGCATCCTGCAAGAATGTTCTGTAATGTCACCTGTGCTCTTAAACACCTTAACACAATTTTTAAAAGGTCCATGTCTATTAAATTCAATAAAAGGATCATCTTTGTATTTATTCCTATTGCCAATTTCTTTTTTTCCCCCTCAGTCCTGTTTCTTATTCTTCCTAGTAATTATTGAATGAATGCTGGACATTTTGTACAATAAAATGTATAAGTTCCTATTGCGTATTGAGATTGGGTTCTCCTTTTGCCTGAACAGCTTGGCAAAGTTAATAATGGACTTGGGGATGTGGCATCATTGCAGGAAGATGACACCATAATCAATACTGGAGATTACAGGGGTACATTTATGTTACTCCCACACATTTCACCTTTTGTCCATCTTCACTGCTTGCTTATCTGGATTGGACCTTAATTATATCTCATCTGGATTCCTGGCTGATATTTCCTACTTCCAACCTCTCCATTTATTGCAATTTTGCCATAGCCATTAGATTAAGATTGGCAAAATTCCCTTCTGGTTGCATCACTACTTCTGTTCAAAGCCTCCAATGACTTAATGCAGAGAACTAAGATCCCACAAAAAAAGAAACACCATATTTTCCTTCTGAATGAATCTTCATGTGTAACAGAGGAGAAATGAAAAAAATTAGAAGCTGGGCAAAGTCCTAACTTCCAGCTTTATTTTTTCTATGCAATCATGCATGGAACTCCACCCTTGTATAATACTTTCTGGTTAAATAATATGTTTTTATAAATAATCATATCAGGAATTTTGAGGTAATGTTTCATTTAAAATTTTATTATGATAAGCATTAATTTTTAATAATAAACATTTTCTATTAAAATATAGAAATACTTTATAATCTCCTCTGTGCAGATCTTCTAGAATTTAGAATTGTTTCTTGTTAACATGTAATATTTCAATTTAAAAACCTCCCCTCCCCCAAATAAATGGCAGAGTCACACCACAGGAAGAAAATGTAATTCAAGGTAACTTTTTTCTTTTAATAAAAACATGCTCCTCTCTTCACCTTTGTGAGTATAAATTTGATGTTATATGTAAATGTGCCTTGTAAACTCTACAGTGCTATAAAAATGAAAGCTATTTTACTTAATAATTAACATTAATGCTAATAAAATATTGTCCCCTATTAAAATGCAAATGCTCTTGGAAGACTGAGACATTAAACCAATTATGCATGACTTGGTGAGAAACATTTCATCAGCAACTTTCCCATGCAATAAATGAAGTGGTGTGATGGAGTAAAGGAGAAAATGTGTGTGTGTGTGTGTGTGTGTGTGTGTGTGTGTGTATGTGTGTGACTGGGAGAAAAGCAAGGACACAAATGTCAGGCCCAAATGCTTCTTTGAGTCAGAATTGGATTAAAACCTGGGTGACCGAGTGATAGGTTATCATGACCAAATAAGTCCATTATTAACTTTGCCAAGCTGTTCAGGCAAAAGGAGAAGCCAATCTCAATACGCAATAGGAACTTATACATTTTATTGTACAAAATATCCAGCATTCATTCAATAATTACTAGAAAGAATAAGAAACAGGACTGAGGGGGAAAAAAAGAAATTGTTTTGGTGACATTGCTAAGAAGTTATAACTCATTTCCTGCCTCTGTCACTTCAGTAATGTCCTTTGAGGGCTCCATTGCCTAGGCAATACCCTGAGAAGGTTGGAATAAGGGTCTCCAACTCTGATAGTCTACAACGCACTGGTTCAAGGGTCCATGAGAAGGTAGAAGGTGGCAGTGTCTCATGTCTCCCTCAAGCTTTATTTGTCATGAATCCAACTGATGCCCCATATGAGAATTAGACCTTACAAGAGATAGAGATGACCTTAGGAATGAACTAGTCTTACATTCTCATTTTGCAGAGGAGGAAATTAAGAGGCAAGGGGAGCAAGTGTCTGGCAATGAAGGCCACACAGTGAGTTGGTGGCAGAACCAGAATTGCAACTCCCTTCTCCTTATTCTTCCTGATGGTTTGTAGGTTACTTACTTATTGCCACAATCAGTGAGATTTTAGGTATAAAATAAAGGAGGCAGAAATGGAAGCTTCTGGTGCAAAGAAGCCTCATCTCTATAATTAGTTCCCTCCTTTCTTTCCTTTCTTCTTGTCCTTATTCCCTTCTTTCCAACTGCCCTTGCTTCTGTGGTTTTCCTTCTTTTCTTGTGCACTTGAGATATTGCAAGTGATGGGCAAAACAGGTGTGGCCTCTTCCTTCATTGGGCTTAGAGTCACATAAGAGACAGAGCAAGTAAAATATTACGCTACAGTGCTACTGGCCTATAACCAGGCAACTGCAGAGTCTTAGGGGATTATCTAATGTAGTCTTGGGGTGGCTGGATAGACTTCCTAAAGAAGGTGATGCCAAAGTTGAGGTCGGAAATTATGAAGATCATCTATGTAAGTTAAAGGGTGAGGGGAAAGGGAGCCCAATGAGAGGGAGAGAGGGAAAAAACAGGGAGCGTGCATGTGCGAGAGAGAGAGACAGAGACAGAGAGAGAGAATATATGAGAGAGTGAGGAAGAGAAAATGGGAGAGGGAGAGAAAACATACAATTAAGTATGTCTGGAGCACACCATATTAAAGGAGGGAGTGGCAGAAAACATGAGGTGGGAATCAAATCACGCTGGGCTTTTTGGCCAGGTAAGGAGTCTAAAAGAAATGGTGAACCATGTACAACATATTATTTTGGAGTATATGTGCATTGTGGAATGACTTAATCTAGCTAATTAACACATGCATTGCCTCACATAGTTATCATTTTTGTGGTGAGAATACTTTATATCCACTCTGTTAGCATTCATTGTTCAAGAATACAATATATTGTTAACTACGGTCATCATGTTGTACAATAGATCCCTTGAATTTATTCCTCTTATGTGACTGAACTTTTGTATTCTTTGACCAATATCTCCCTACCACCCCCATCAACGAACCCAGCCCACGGTAACCACCATTCTACTGTCGTCTACTTCTATGTGATCATTTTTTTTTTCTTTTTAAGATGAGTGAGATCATGTAGTCTTTGTCTTCCTGTGCCTGGCTAATTTCACTTAATGTCCTCCAGGCTCATCCATGTTGTACATGGTAAAGACCTACAATTTCATGTCCAAAAAGGGATACATTGCTACCAGCTTTAGAAAAGGTAGAGATAGTGAACCAGTGGTGAGTTTTAAGGAGAGACATTGCAGAGATACTTAAGGGAAATCAGAGTGATCCCAATGCAGAACTTTTGAGTTTTAATATTGGGATAAAATTTTCATTTTGGGGGGGGTCAAAGTTTAGTATTCCCTCCTTACTTCAAAAAATAAGAATGAAGAAGTCCTAGATAGGTTCTAAATTTCAAATGCAATAATGTACATAAAGCTTCTCGCTTAGTGCCTGTTATGTAAAAGACTGTCAATAAAAGTCATCTATGAGAATGAGTATGGTGAAACAACTTGGGCTGTTTCCACCTCCAAGCTCATTCTCTTGCCAACATGTGATATCTCACTTCTTACCCCTCAGGAATGCGGGGCCATTTAGTTTTTAGAGAATTCTTTCTTTACTTTTGCTTGCCAATGTTTTAATCTTCACATTTTTCTTCCTACTCCTTCCCTCTTTCCTTCATATGAATTCCAGGTAAACCTGGAATGTGGTATACCAGTACCACATTGTCTTGATTAGTTTAGCTTTATACAAAATATGCAAATTGAGAAGTCTAAGTCCTCTAATTTTGTTTTTATTTTTGAAAATTGGCTATTCTGGTTCCTTCGCATTTCCATGTGAGATTTCCATACTCCAAATCTTCTGTGGAAGCTGACCTTCCTCTGGTAGATTACTTAGCTGTCCAGGAATACCTTGATTTAGGGATTAGACAAGGTAGTCACCAGACAGGCCTTTAGCATTATTTCCCCTGAAAGCCTGCACAGGGGTGAGCAGCCTGACTTGGAACATCTAGACGTGTTTTTGGTTCATCTAGCTTCTATAAGTGCATTGGAAATTTCCACTAGAATTTTAGGAAAAAAAAACAACAACTGTGGAAAGAGAGGTTAATAGATGTTTGAGAGATGTTGAAGAGAAGTGATATTTCTGATGCAAATTTATATGGGTTTTAGCTATTTTCAGCTGTATCTTCTGCTCCCTATAGTATTTATTTACTTTGTGGTTTTTAATTGACTGATCACTGTGACCCTTTTTTTGGACTTGTGGCTACAGATTATTTTGAGTGTTAGCGGCTCTTTTGGAGAGGATTGCATTTGAAAGACAGACACAACACTCAAACCCTTAGGTCCTGAGTACAGCAGAGTGAAAGGTAGGAAGCAAGAAGGGAAAGGAATGAATAGTTCTGTGTACTTACGATGGTGCAGATGTTGATACGTTTTACATATATTAGCTCATTTTATCATCACAATGATCGGAGAATGTAGATATCTTTCTCCATTCATTACAGATGAGAACACTGAGGCTCAGGTTAAGAGACAGTCTAAATTTACATAGATAGGAAGAAATAGAAATGCAATTTGACCTGATACCTGTTTAGAGTAGAAATCCATGTCGTTTCCAATTGTTAGTTTGGGAAAAGCCATTTGGACACCAGAGAAGATTTCTGTACCAAGTAGTGGGATTCAACTAATAATTATTTATGTTTTTTTCGTGGGGGAGGGAGTTAATATTCTATTGTCATTTTTTAATCCTCCCCATTGAATTTGACTAAAAAGTCACTGGGACTTTCTGGGCCTCAGTTTTCTGTTTTTTTTTTTCCTTTTTTTTTTTTTTTTTTTTGAGATGGAGTCTTGCTCTGTTGCCCAGGCTGGGGTGCAGTGACACAATCTCGGCTCACTGCAGCCTCTGCCTCCCAGGTTCAAGAAATTCTCCTGCCCCAGCCTCCCCAGTAGCTGGGATTACAGGCGCCTGCCAACACACCTGGCTAATTTTTGTATTTTTAGTAGAGACGGGGTCTCACCATGTTGACCAGGCTGGTCTTGAGCTCCTGACCTCAGGTGATCTGCCTGCCTCAGTCTCCCAAAGTGCTGAGATTACAGGCGTGAGCAACCGTGCCTGGCCTGGGCCTCAGTTTTCTGACCCATGAGAAGAAGTGACTAGATAAAGTCAGTGATTTCTAAACTGTGATATGTGGAATGGCAGGTCACCTTCCGAGGCAGAGGGTACTGGAGAAATAGATGTGAACATGGAGACATTAGGGGTTGATGGGCTTACAGGTCACCACAGCAGCAAGAGTTTCTCTACTTTCATCTCCTTTATATTTTATTCTGAATAATTTTGAAGAAAACATTTCATGGCTATTAAAAAAGTGTTCACCCTTTACCTTTGTTATGACCCACACTCAGGTCAACATATCTGAACTGACAAGCTTTAGATCTCAAAGCCGGGAACACTCTAAGAGGCTCAAACAATGCAAACACGTGACTGCCAATAGGCCCCTTTATGTGAACAGAGTGAAGCTGTGAGGAGGCAGAAAGGACAGGAGAGAATTAGGGAGTTGTTTACTAGCTGTTGGTCAATTTGCTGATAATCCATTGTCAAAAGGCAATTCACAAAAACACCAATTCCCTGAAAACCTATTCAGTGAAAATAATTTTGCCAAAGAAATCAATTGTCTGAATTCCCTGAAAACTATAAAACAATTTTTAAGCCAGATCTAGGACAGTTTGCTACTACTATTTCCTAGCATTGGCAGATGAGTTTTGCTTAAGGCCTATGGCAGAGGCAGAGCATAAGTCTGCAAAAATGGCAAAGTCAATAAAAGGAAAGTCTAATCTTTAGGGTACAAAATGTTGACTATTTCAAGTGTTCAGAGTCAAATGTAAAACACAAGAGAAATCAACTTCAATTTAGCTGGATTAACAAATCCATATAGAAAGTGTGCAGAGACATTGCTTTTTTTGCTTCTTGGTTATTATGAATAATACTGCTATGAATATTTATGTATATGAGTTTTTTGTTTTTGTAGACATATGCTTTCATTTCTTTTGGACAGAAATTTAGAAGTGGAATTGCTAGGTTACATGGTAAGTTAATCTCTACCTTTTAAGAAACTATCAAACTATTTTCCAACATGGTTGTACCATTTTACATTTTCACCAGCAATGAATGAGGGTTCCAAATTTTTGACATCCTTGTCAACTCTTATTATCTGACTTTTAGATTTAACCATCCTCGTGAGTGTGAAGTGATGCCTTGCTGCTTTGATTCGCATTTCCTAATGACTAATAATGTTGAGCATCTTTTCGTGTGCTTATTGATCATTTGGAAAAATGCCTATCCAAATTCTTTACCCGTTTTAAAACTGGATTCTAAAATATTTACTATTGAGTTGTAAGACTTTTTAAAATATATTCTAGATACAAATCCCTTATCAGATATATGATTTGCAAATACGTTCTTCCAAGCTGTGAGTTCTCTCTTGATGGTGTCTTTTGAAGCAATAAAAATATTAATTTTGATTGAGTCCAATTCATCAGTTTTTTTTCTTTTATTGCTTGTTTTGTGTTGTATCTAAGAAATATGCCTAACCCCAAATCATGAAGACTTTTCTCTTGTGTTTTCTTCTAAGAGTTTTATAGTTTTGAGTACCTACATGTAGGCATTTAGTCAATTTTGAATATGCTTTTCTGTGTGGTATGAAGTAGGTGTCCTAATTAATCTTTTTGCCTGTGAATATTCAACTGTTCCAGAATTATTTGGTGAAAAATAAACTTCTTTCCCATTTAGTTTTCTTGACACCTTTGTTGAAAATCTATTGTCTGTAAGGGTTTATCCATTGATCTATATGTCTATGCTTATACCAGTACCACATTGTCTTGATTAGTTTAGCTTTATAGGAAATATGCAAATTGAGAAGTGTAAGTCCTCTAATTTTGTTTTTATTTTTGCAAATTGGCTATTCTGGTTCCCTTGCATTTCCATGTGAATTTTAAGATTAGTTTGTCAATTTCTACCAAAAGCCCAGCTGGGAATTGATAGGGATTTCATTGAATCTGTACATCTATTTGGGTAGAATCATCATCTCAACACTATTGAGTCTTCAATACATGGACATGGGGCATATTTTCACATATTTAGATATTCTTTCTTTCAAGAATGTTTTGTGATTTTAAGTGTACAAGTCTTGTTCATCATTTGTTAAAATACTTTCCATTTTATTCTTTTGATGTCATTGTGAACTGAATTTTTTCTTAATTTCATTTTCAGATTGTTCATTGCTTGTACAAATACAATCGATTTTTGTGAATTTATCTTCTATCATGTGACCTTGCTAAACTTGTTATTTCTAGTATTTTTAATGGATCCTTTGGATTTTCTACATACAAAATCCTGTCATCTTCTTCCTTGCTACTTGGGTGCCCATTATTTTATATGCTTGCCTGATTTCACTGGCTAGATCCTGTAGTACAATGTTGAATAGAAGTGCCAAAGCAGACATCCTTGCTTTATTGTGAATCTTCTGGGGGAAAGCATATAGTCTTTTTACCATTAAGTATGGTGTTAGCTGTAAATTTTTTGTAGATGCTCTTTATCATGATGAGAAATTTTCCTTCTATTCCAAGTTTTGAAATCATGAATGCACACTGGATTTTGTTGAATGTGTTTTCTGTGTCTATTGAGATGATTATGTATTTTTTTTTTAATTTTTGATGTCAAAACAACGTTGCATTCCTGTGATAAATCTCACTTGGCCAAGGTGTTTAATCCTTTTTATATGGCTTGCAAATATTTTGTTGAGAATTTCTTCATTGCTTCTTGGCTAATCTTTTTCCATTTAGTTATTCCTCTCTGCTTTTAATAATATTCTCATGAGAAAGTAGCTGAAGATCAAAATAGTGAAGATTCACTGGAGTTGACCATGTTGGAAGGGAATTTTCTTCCAACATGAAAGTGAGACTGGATCATAATTTTTCATAACCCACTTCTCTCAATCACCTTGGAATCCCGGATTTCTAGGCAGTATACAAGCAGCGTATAAATGGAGAATGGTTAAGAAATTATTTAGATGACCTTTGCCAAAGATGAATAAAAAAGATTAAGCAAGAGGATTTTTCTTTTTCACAAACTTTTGTTTCTTTTTCTTCTTTAACATGACTTAGTGCATGCTAGATACTGTGCTAAGTGCTTTATATGTGTTATCCAGTGGCATACTTAGCTTCATGTTGAAACGTATGGAGTTCAAATAACTTGTCCAAGATTACCCAATCTACAATAGCAAGGCAAAGATTCACTATTGCCTGATGCTAAATCATAAGCTCTTATCCATTTTGTCAAGGAGCTTCTTCTTCCCCTTCCCTTCTTTACTTCTTTCCTGTATCTTCTCTCTCTCCCTTATAATCTTTGCTATACTGGTAAAAATTAGTATTATTATTTAACATTTTTTAAGCACTTTTGATGGACCAGAAAATATGCCTTTTCATTAATGATTATTAGATTGTTTAATTCTTATAAGTATCTTTGAGGTATGTGCTTTCATTGGTCTCATTTCACATTTGGGAAAACTGATGTCAAGAGTTTACATAAACTTTCCCAAGGTCACAGAGGTAATAAATGATGGAATCTGAAGATCAGAACTGAATCCAAGTAATCCTTTAATGGTATATGCTATGGTTATGAAGAAAATATGGCAAACACACTAGACTTAAACTCGGGGCATGTTTTAAAATGCTATTAAAGAGAATGAAGAAAATAAACATAGTGTATAGAACCTGCTTGGAACATTAACTTCTCTCAGAGAAGCAGTAGAAGGCTCACTGAGAATGATAGATATTCATGATGTTAAAATAAGAGCAGGAGTTAGCTGATATGTGGCAGGGGCAAGGAAAGGTCAAGCATTTCAGGTGAGAGGAACCTCATGGACAAAGACAAAGCAATGTGAAAATGGCCATTAGCTTCAAAGACCGGTGAGAAGTTCAGAGAAAAGCAGTACGCAGTGGTATGGGGAAACAGTGAGCAAGGATGCCCTAGATGCTGGGGGCTGGAGCCAGGTTGGGAAAGGCCCAAGCCAAGGTTTCAGCACCAGGGCACCCTTTTGAGCACAGGAATGACATGATCAACTTTGATTTGTGGGATCATTCCAAGATGGTGGCCAGGAGATCATGGTAGCAGGGTCTGACAACAGCAAGAAAGATAAGTAGGTGCAGGGTGAATCTAGTTTACTACTTTGACTACACCATGTGAATCTGGGGCAATGGATTCTTCCTATTTCAGGAGGTATGATGAGATAAATTGTGTATAGGATTTAGAGGTGGGCCCAATTGTGTTCCATTCCTAACTCAGCTGGCTTCTTTGTGTGTCTCTGGGTTAATATGATTTCTCTCTGAAGGTGGCTTTCAGGAACAGAGATAAAAGTAGCTGGTTCTTAAGGAGATGCTCAGTATAAGGCAGCTACATGGCATTATTGTCAAGCACTTTCATATGAACCTGGATTAAAAATACATGAAATATGTTTGTGCCTATGTGTGTGTTTGTTTTGATTGCTTTATTGAGCTATAATTTCCTAACAAAATTTACTCATTGTAATTGTTCAATTTAATTAATTTAGTAAATTTGTAGAGTTGGTACTCTACATACTCATCATACTGTAGTCCAGGTTTAGAACATTCCCATCACCCCCAAAAGTTCCTTGTGCTCATTTGCCATTAATTCCTTTTCCTACTCCCAGTCATAAGCAAACTTGGTTTGCTTTCTGTCTCTACAAATTCGCCTTTTATAGATGTTTCTTACAAATGAAATATATAGTCTTTCTAGAGATTTCATGTAAATAATATATGTAGTCTTCTGCATGTGGCTTAGCTTAATATTTTTGAGGCTCATCCACGTTGTAGTATGAATTGGTAGTTTGTTGCTTTTAATTGCTGAGTAGTGTTCCTATATATGGATATGCCACATTTTGCATATGTACTCATCAGTTGATGACCTTTAGATGTAAAGTTTTGCACAACATTGTTGTGCATCTCTAGGTCACGACTCACTAGAATTTTTATATCCACCGAGATTTCTTATTCTTTGATTAAATATTTTGAAAAAAGCAAATAAACATGTGGCAAAGACCATATGAGTACTATAGAATATTCTATACTATATCTAGCAGTCTCTATCTATCTATCTATCTATCTATCTATCTATCTATCTATCTATCTATCTATCTGTCTACCCACCCATGTATCTATTATTACTATTTATGTTAGCATTCTAGAGCAAACGATTAAATTTCAAATCTAGATCTCAAATTCCTGAAATAAAATTCTTTTTGTTATTTGATAACTTTCACAGAATAATTTAATTTCATTCATTCTACTATAGCTAGTAACCAGGATAGCGGTCTTGTTCACCTTAAGAATATTTTTAGCAATGAGGCTGGAAACCAGCAACATATTTGATGGATGTTAAGTTGGAAATGAAATACATTAGAATTCTTCCATTTTTCATACTCAGGCTAATACTATTTTGATTATAAGAAGAAGCTTGTCACCATTCAATTACCCTCAGATGTGATGTCCCAGGGTCACTGAAGTCAGTAGCCTTTACTTGGCTTGGTGAAAGATCTCTCTCCTGGGCTCACCCTTATCACCCTGTCCTGAATCTCCTGTTCAAGAACAGGAACTCTGTCTGTCTTATTTATCAGGTCTTTATCTCCCAGAGGGCTATTTCTAACTTTTGTTTGTTTTTTGTTTTTTTTTGAAACAGAGTCTTGCTCTGTCGCCCAGGCTGGAGTGCGGTGGCATGATCTCGGCTCACTGCAAGCTCTGCCTCCTGAGTTCACACCATTCCCCTGCCTCAGCCTCCCGAGTAGCTGGGACTACAGGCACCCACCACCACACCCGGCTAATTTTTTTTTGTATTTTTAGTAGAGATGGGGTTTCACTGTGTTAACCAGGGTGGTCTCGATCTCCTGACCTCGTGATCCTCCCACCTCGGCCTCCCAAAGTGCTGGGATTACAGGCGTAAGCCACCGTGCCTGGCCTAATTTCTAACTTTTATTAACTAAACTATAGTGCAGTCCCTACCACAGTAGATGCTCAATAACGTTTGTTGTGTAAATGGATATGTGCTAGGTAGACTGTTAAGAATTTGGAGGTCTCTTTGGGCAAGTGGCAGCTATTTTGAATGTATGGTAGGTGGGTTGACATGAAATGACCACTTCCTGGCCCCATTTATAATTTCCACGTCTGTGGTAAGTTGTTGGGAAGAAACACCATGTGGGTCCCTTCATTTGCCCTGGGGAGTTCAGTGGGAAGCAGCCACTTCTTACCTACCAACTTTCTGTGGTTGGAGAATCTAGATCCCTAAATAGCCTCTCCTTTGTGTGCAGAGTTCTAAACATGGCATCCTTTCCCCCTTCAGATCAAAAACTTTGCCTTCATGTCCAATTCATGTGATGCTTGGCCTCTCAAGGAGGACCTGAAAAAGAAGCCAGATGTTAAGACAATAATGCCTATAGTCTCCTTGCTTGTCTGCATTCTCCCCCTTCCTGGAATCCCCACAGCCGCCAGGCCATTCTTCACAATGAAGCCAGGGTAATCTTTCCAAAACACAGGTCCTATCATGCCATACCTTGCTTGAAACTCCATCCTTTGGCTTCCCTTTATTTCAAAGCCTACGCTAGCTAATTTAGCAAAATAGTCCCTTCCTAATGTGACTCCTTCCCAGTTCTCTCTTTACTTCCCAGAGGGCCCTCAGACCTGGTCCCTCCAGTCCCTTTCCATGCACCTTTGCATCTTGTATACTCAGCAATAGTGGCTGACTACCTGGATGTTTTCAACTTAAACTAAGAGGGGATGGGGATACAGAGAGTGAGAGAACAATGAACACTCTGAGCAATGTCAACATGGACAACTGGTCCACTCATCGTGCCATATGCCCCTAGGAAGCCAGAGAAGACAGCTATGACTCTTGTTCTTCGCTTCATTGGTGTCAGTCCCCACATGCCCTGCAGAGTGGGAGCATCTCAGAGCATGCTGTCTTTAAACAACATCACCTCCAATTGTTAACTACTTCATATTTCTCAAATAGTGATCTGATCACAACTATGTGGAGAAACTGGCTGTGATGGGCTTACTGAGAGACAGTGTATTGGGCCACAAGAAAGCTCCTTCCAAAAAGGGACTTTTTAAGGATACATTTGACTCTTTGCAATTTTCAGTTTTTGTGCTGACTCTGGGTATCTTAAGTGGATAACAATCCCTTCCAATGTAAGTGCAGTTCCTCAAGCTTTTTCGGGCCCCCCATCATGTCCCTCCATCTGACAATTCCTCCTGTATTCATGTTGTGGCTGATTCTGTTCATCATTCAAGTCTCAACCCAAACTGCCTCTCCTTGGAAGCTTCCTCAGATCTTCCCCAGACTGCACTTAATTATTTACTCTCTTGTGGGAATAGCACAGCCTTCTATGCTTGAAACAAGATTCTCATTAGGAGTGGTAAATTGTTGACTTCCTAATTCTAATATTCCTTTTATCTTTGCTGCTTGACATAAAACAGAACTTTCTGTCATAAATGGGTCTATTTGCCCTGAAATAGAGTTTTTACTGAAAAGGCAAAATAAACACGTAACTACTTCTTTTTAATTACCAATTTGAAAAGGGAGAAATTGTTTTTAAGAATCATTCCAAATGGTGACAAATGAGGTTTTGTTGCTGGCTTTCTCTTTTTTGAGTCATTATGGACTCGTGGCTCTAGTATATTCAGTATATTTTAATTTGCTGTAATCACTACTCTTTTTAGTGTTTCAATCATCACAATTTGGGTCAGCAAGAGCTCCTTCCACCTGGTTCTTGTGTTCTTTTGATATGCCCAATTACTCTTTGAAAGCTTCTTTGCCTTTGAACATAACAATATGTTCTAGGCGTATTTTGTACCTTCCCTAATTCAGTCCTGAAAGCAGCCAGTTCTACAAGAACTCTTGATTTTACAAAGCAAAATCTGGTGCCAGGTGTGATTATTGATACTGGATGACATGGTGGCTAGGCCATTTCAATGAATTAAGATAGAAAATATGTAATTAATAAAACAGAAAGTTCATTTAACTGTCATCACTTCAATTTTAACATTAGTTTTATGCTTAATTTTTGATTTCATGATTGACTTTTGTTCTCTTAGAACACCATTAATAGAACTCCTCATTTCCTTTCTTGAAAGATACGAAGAGAATAGTTGCAAAATAACGATATGAATGTGAACATAAAATAGTCAGATTTAGTTTAAAATTTGATGTAGTTCTTTTGTCCATGAAGTGTATCCCACTAAGAATGTACAAAGTGCTGTGTTCTCAAACATCTTGGGGAAAAAATAATTGTTTCTCTGTGTGATAATATTTCTAAATTGATATATGGTTATATTTATTAGTCTTGGTTTATTTTTAATTTTAGAAATATTTTTAAAAATTAGCTTTACTTTTAATGAATAATGAACCCACATTATTCGAAGGGCACGATGGTATAGAAAGGTATACACAAGGAAGTTTTGTTTCTCTTTCCCTTCCATATATTCCCAATGCATTTCCTATAAGGTAACTACTTTTATTAGTTTCTTGTTTACATTCTCTGTGTTTTCCGTCCTCCTGTTTTTGCAGATATGTGAAACATATAGAGGTTCATATTTTCTTCCCTTACACAAAAGGTAGCATATTATAACTCTTCTACGCTTTCCTGTTTTCACTTTGCAATACACTCAGGTGAATTTTCCATATTACTACGTAGATATTGTCCTCATTCTTTTGAGTAGCTGCATGTTACTCCATTGTGTGTCAGTTTATTTAATTGTTCCCCATTGCTGAATGCTTGAGTTGTTTTTAGTGTTTTGATTTACGAATTATGCTATAAGGAATGACCTTACACATTTGTCATCTCGTGCTTTTGCAAACGTTTCTGTAGGGTAGATTTCTAGAAGTAGAATTAATGGGTGAAAGAGAAAGTCAATTGTAACTTTGCTAAACCCATAAGCATTTTATTTCTATGCAATATTGGCTACCTTAAAATGATTCAAAGTGAAAGAACAAATTCATCTTAAAAAGATATTTTAAAAATATAAAACAAAGCAGATATGTAGGATGAACAAGCCTAGAGATCTAATTGTATAACATGAGGACTATAGTAACAAAGTTGTATTGCTGGTGATATTTGTTAAATAATTAGATTTTAGCTGCTCTTGTCACAAGAAAGTAATGATCTGAGTTGATAGATACGTTAATTTGCTTCACTGTAGTAACCATTTTCCTACCTATATGTATCCCATAACATCATGTTGTAAACTTCAAATACATTTATTTTTTTAAAAAAGTAAACAGGCATTTTGATTTTTTAAATGCCAGGTTGCTTTAAGAAATTTAATCTACCACTATTCCTCTTCTAAGAAATAAAACAAAAACAAAAGTGAACTCAGCAACACCCCAATACCTCACACCCCTCTGTAATTTCTGAATTAAGTAAACACATTATTAATGAGTGGCAACCACATTCCAGTGCTGTGTTAGGTGCTAGGGATACAGAGGTGAGTTTGTCCTCATGGAGCTTACAGTTAGGTGAGTGCTGAGAGAGGCATTATGCACCCAATGGCCCAAATAATAGTTTTGTTGTAGTTGTGATGGGGCCTGCAAGAAAAAATGAAGGGTGAGATAAATTCATATAACAGGAGACTGTGTCCTTGCTTGGGGAGTGGGGTAAGACATTTCTGTGTAACATTTGTGCCAAGACCTGAAAGATGAGTGGCGATAGTGAGACAAGTAGTAAAGGGTGGAGGAGAGGGGCAAGAGAGCCAATCAGTAAGAGGAAATAAAATTTGCAGACTCTGGAGTCAGGCAAGAGGTTGTTACAAGTGACAAAGCAGGTCAATGTGGCAGAGCACAGCCAACCAGAATGAGAGGTATATGTGCTGCTGCCAAAGATGCAGCCTGGAGTTAGCTCTCTAAACAGCTCCCAGGAGGTAGATTGTCCTAATATATTTTTTGCTGCTCTGACAGAATATCATAGACTGGATAATTTACAAACAATGAGAGTCCATTTACTCATGGTTCAGGAAGTCCAAGAACATAATGCTGGCATCTGGTGAGGGCCTTCGTACTGTGTCATCCCACGGAGGAAGGTGAAAGGGCAAGAGAGCATGTGCATGTGAAAGGAAAAGAGAAAATCATCATTTTATTAGAACCCATTCTATTGATAACCCTCTCCCATAATAACACCATTAATCCATTTGTAAGGGCAGAGCCCTCATGAGCTAATCATCTCTTAAGGGTTCTGCCTGTCAACACTGCTGCATTGGGGATTAAGTTTCCAACACATGAACTTTGGAAGGCACATTCAAGCCTTATCATAAATTTTCTAAACCTTTGCTTGCCCAGCAGCACCTAGAACATAGCTGGCTACAGAGCTGAAAAGCACTAAAGTATGTCGGAGTTAACTGTGGGTGAGTTATTTGAACATCATTTGGACCCCTGGTGTCTTAAATTAAATGGGATCATTAGGGGGCACTGCTGTCCAAGAATTGCTGCTTTTAAGCCACCACTTAAAATCAATGTACAAACGAACATGCAGACAAACAGTCTTTCACATGAGGAGTGATAGAGTGGGAAAACCTTCATGTCACCTGACGCAGTATCCTACAACACTTGGTTAGTTTGTATAGTACCAGGAAGTAATGGTGCATCCCACCATGATCTTTTCATGCATCATTCCATTTCATTCTCAGCAGCTCCAAGCAGCTTAAGTTTGCCTTTCTATATCCTTAGCAAGGTAGACCCTCTCCATTATTGGGGGTAATTAGTAGAATTATGACTTTATTCTACTTTCTGGGAATAAACAAGTAAATTTCTTAGGAAAGAAGCCAAACCAACCAACCAACCAAATAAAAAATCCATTCAGGTTAACGTGTGAAGGTCTGATAACAATCTAGGGAGGATTTAAAAAAATTATTTTATTTTAATAAAATTTCTGGGATATTTAATAAGTTCTGGGATACATGTGCAGGACACGCAGGTTTGTTATATAGGTAAATGTGTGCCATGGTGGTTTGCTGCACTTATCAACCCATCACCTAGGTATTAAGCCCTGCATGCATTAGCTATTTAGGGAGGATCATTTTTACCAAGGTATTTGTACTTTGATGGTTTACTACCTCCACTATCATCACTACCACTACTAAAGGAAGACAAATGACATTTACTGAGTGCTTTCAACATACATCCTGGCACCACACTGAATACTTTATATGGATTAAATAATTTAACATTCACAACGATCATAGGAGGTGGGGATAGTTGTTATTCTCATATAGAGATAATAAAACTTGGCTATAGAAAGGTTAAATAATGACAGACCCAGTCCTAACACTTGCAACAACACCATGAGGTAGGAACTATTGCTCTCCCTGTCTTACAGATGAGGGACCTGGGTCTTACAGTTAATAAGCTGCAGGCTGGGGTTTGGACCCAAATTATCTTAATGAAGAAAATTATTCACAAGCTCTAGTGCCACAGACATTGTGAGGTGAGGGAAGGTTATGCTTCCTTTGTTTCAATGGGTGAGTGCCTCACTACTCTGAGCTCAGCCTCCCAACTCAGGGCATTCTACCTAGGCTCCCTACCTACCTGGTTAGTTATGAGGATCAATGAAGATAAAGTGGAAGTATGTGGGCATTTGGTTGAGTGTTTAACAGATCCTGCGATGTGTTCAGTCCTAGGCTGGCACTTGCTATCTGTGTGACCTCATCTAAACACGTGGAACTCTCTGGACTGTCCTCGCTTATTTCTTTTGACCCTGCAGAAGTATGTGCAACATTCTGTGAGTGAACAGCTAACAACTCCCCTTTGTTCTTTCTGCAGTCTCACTTACTTTTCACACTCATTTTATGAAATTGGTACAAATATGGTATCCATTTGACAGATGAAACTAAGGATGGGGAAATTTAAGACATTTGCCAAAGCTACATCCTAATATGTGTAGGGGCCAGGATTTGAACCCAGGCAGGCCTACCTCTTCTTGTCCCATCAACACCGATGTCTTTGAAACCAGACAAGTCCAGGTTTGAATCCAGACTTTGCTACATACCAGATGTGTGTTAGAGCAAGTTATTTAGCATCTCTGAGCCTCACTTTGCACATCTGTACAATTCTGGGGGTAATATGGTCACTGCTGGGAGAGTGGGAGATAGCTGATGCAAATGCTTGTGCTTAGAGCCTGCCACATAATTAGCTGCTAACAAATGTTAGTTTCCTTTTAGTTGGAATGTTGGTGAGATAAATTGCTCTCTAAAGGCTGACACAATAACTGCCTACCTCAGTCCACCAAGTGAGGCTTCAAGGAATTAAGTTGGGCAGCATTAATTGATCATCTTATAATTTCCACAGCTAAGTTCAGATTAGCCACACTATATCATAGACCAGTTACATTAGTCACTTCATGGGGCCTGAGGAATACTTGTATCTTCGTGACTAAAATGGGATTTATCTCATTAAAACTAAGGAGTTCTGCAAACAGCTTATGGTGTTTTAATTCTGGCAGGCTGTATTTAATCAGAACAATTGAGTATGTGCCTACTGATAGTGTTTCTTTTGGAGCATATTCTCCACTTAATGTGCCGTGGGATTGCACTGTTGACTGAAGTTGATGGGGGAGACTCAT
Organism: Pongo abelii; assembly: GCF_028885655.2. Lineage (NCBI taxonomy): Eukaryota > Metazoa > Chordata > Mammalia > Primates > Hominidae > Pongo > Pongo abelii. Next base: position 145,916,000 of record NC_071992.2, on the reverse strand, counting down.
CAGGGAGCAAACAGTTTTCTGGAAGCTGAGTGGTTACTGTTTTCATCGCTAGTTATCTGAGCTCTTATTCTTTCTGTTTAAATAAATCCTTGATAGAAGACAATGGTTCTATCTTTCCCTCGTTGACTTGTACTTACACGCATTTTCTTCATTCGACACTGATTTATTGGGGTTCCTAGTAGGTAGACACTATACCAGGTACTGGGTGATACAGAAATAATGCTTAAGAGTTTGTCCCTGATGTCTAGGGGAAAAAGATCTTGGGATGTGGAGGTCAGGGATAGTGCAATGAATCACAATGTTATCAAAATTGAAATTAAACATTTTTATGGTTTATGGCCCAGTGGAAAAGGTCCTAGGAAGAGTTAGCCTGACCTTGGTTAAAGTTCCTACTCCTCCATTTTCTAGCCATGTGTCCCTGGGAAAATTACAACTTTACTGAGCTTTAGTAAAGTTGGTAAACTTTACTTGAGTGGTAAAATTGGGATGATAATGTTTACTATACAGTGTTGATGTAAAGATCTAAGGAGATCAAGTATGTAAAATGCAAATTAACTGGGTGATGCTGGACAACTTAGTCTTGTGGAAACACAGTTATCTCATCAAAGGGGTACCATTCTTTTCTACTTGATCTCAGACATGATACTTTACATGTATTTTCACCTCTTAATCCTAGAAGCAGCTCTATGATGCAGATTTTTTCCTTATTCTTTTGTTATGATCATGTACTTAGCCCTTCTCCCTCTTGATGGTGAATTCCTCTGAGAGCAAGGGATCCCTTATTAAATGTTTCTACAACCTCCCAGTCTAAAACACACAATGAATGCTCCACAAATAATTATAGAATGAATATGTTGAGCACTTTGGAGGAAAAATGCCATTAATTTAACTCTTACCATGTACTAAGTCCTAAACATGGCACTAATTTAGTTCTCATAATAGCAATAATAATATGAAATATTAATAGCTTTATGTCTATTTTTCAGATGGGGAAACTGAGGCAGAGATGGGCTAAGTGCCTTCCCTAATGTGTTACTCTTATTAAGTGGCCAAGCCAGGATTTGAACCGTAACAGCTGGCTCCAGAGGGCTTGCTTCTAATTACTATAAGGCACTCCCTGCTGTTAATGAGATGAAGTTTGTAAGATCCTTTTACACTGGTCTGGTGCTTCAGATAAAGAACTTATCTCGTTTGACTCTTTAGGAAAGGCATGGCAAGTATTATGATCTCTACTTGACAGTTGTGGAAACTAAAGTTCAAAAGTTAACTGACATGTACAAAGTCACACAGGTAATATACAGTAGAGCATAGGAGGCATTTTATTTTATTTTTATTTTTGCAATTATTTCATATATGATTTGATATCTTGTACTTTCACTCACCTTTAATAGTGGTAATTTTGCCATATCATAAAATAATTTAAAAAAATGATTTATATAAACTACATAATGTTATATCTTATGGATATGCATTAAGTTTTAAACCATTTCCCTGGAAAGAAAGTGTTACTTTTGCTTTCATTAAGATCCTTTTTCATAAACTTAGATCTTTGTCTGGATAAATCATTGCTTCCCTAGAACAGACTAATTCTTAGGAGTGGGTTACTGGGTCAAAGATTGTGAACTCTTGCCTGACTATTATCAAATTGCTCTCCAAGACGTGTAACTGCTTAATAGTTATTGAAAGTTGAATGAAACGGAAAAGGCTTTTATCCCAGCAGTGTATGAAATCTCTTCTGTATTAGTCTGGGTTTGGCGAAGAAAATAGAACCACTACAAGTTTTTTAGGGAAAATAGTTTAATACAGAAATTAGGGCTTACATAAATGTGGGAAGAGTAGGAAAGTGAAGGTCCAGAAGGCTTTATCCAGAAGCACTTCAGCCTAGAGCCCTGGAGCTGGTAGAGTTGGAGCTGGCAGAGACATCTGAGAAGCTGTCACAGGGGGTCAACATGATTGTAAAGTTGGAACGCATGGAAAGGTCTAAAATGCCACTGTCTCTGGCCACTGGGATCTCTGACTTTGCATCGCTTCTGCCTTCTGAATCTCCTGTGAGTTCTTCCCATTGGCAAATTCTAACTCTGAATCACACCAGGAAGGGATTCTAGTAAATGCAGTTCCTGCCTTAGAAGTGAGGGGTGATAGTGCTGAGCTGATAACTGACAACCCTGGAGATGTCCTTTGTACACTCCGCAGAACTTGATGGGACCTTTTATGACCCTTTGGCAATATGAAAAGAAAGATGTGGCTGTCTTATTTTATTTTGCATTTTTTCTTCATGCTGTTATTGGTCACCAACTTATTCAGCAAATATTCCCAAGCATCTAGTAGAAATTGGTGATAGTTTTGCGCTTTGGAGAAACTGGTGAGTAAAGCAGGTAAAGTCTCTGCTTTCATGAAGCTTACATTCCAGAACAGGGTTATTAGTAAAGGAATAAGTAAAGGAACAAGATACTTTCAGACAGTAATATATATTATAGGGAACAATTGTGGGATGATTTTGAAATGAGCAAAAGAGATTGCTGAATAGTCTGTCAGTAAATCTGGAGCAGCTGGAGATTATCTGGTACTATAGGGATGTGAGTCTTTGCCTTCCACTTGGCTGTTTTATAGCTGTTGAGATAGACGTTAACTTGTAGAAAACTGGTAGTAAGGCAATGAATTCCTGTCCATAGAAATGCAAACTGCATCTGGTGGAATGCAATTGATTCTTACCTGTGGATATTGAACATTTTTGCCAGTTTGCATGGATTTGTAAATTTATTTTAACATTGTTCATCTGAATATCCATGTGTGGCACTGGTTGTAACATCTCACTGGCTACCTCATTAATGATTGAGCTAATAAAATCTTTTATGATGTTATTTATTTATGAAATTAATTTTAAATTGATGGATAAAATTGTATGTATTTATCATGTACAACACGATGTGCTGAAATATATGTACACACACACATATATATAGTGGAATAGTTAAATCTAGGTAATTCACAAATGCATTAGTTCACATAGTTCTCCTTTTTGTGGTGAGTTATTTAAAAAATCTTTGATATATGTTCATCCTATATGTGTATGAGGGTCATAACTATGCCTCTTATTTGTTTATTTATTTATTTATTTGAGACAGGGCCTCACTCTGTCACCCAGGCTGGAGTGCAGAGGCGCGATCATGGCTCACTGCAGCCTCAACCTACTGGGCTCAAGCGATCCTCCCACCTCAGCCTCCCAAGTAGCTGGGATTATGGACATGCACCACTATACCTGGCTAATTTTTGATTTTTTTGTAAAGACGGGGTTTTTGCTATGTTGACCAAGCTGGTCTTGAAATCCTGGGCTCAAACGATCCACCTGCTTGAGCCCAGGAGCTGCCCAAGTCTGCCTTGGCCCCCCAAAATGCTGGGATTACAGGCACGAGCCACTGCACTGGCCAGTATCTTTTAAGAAAATGTACCCCTTAACAGTTTGGAACAAATAAAAGAGCAAAGTAATTTCAGGTGGTAATATATATCACCAAGAGGACAAGACAGATGTTGTGCTAGAGATCAACTGTGGGAGGGTGGGAAAAGTGCTAATTTGGATCAGGTGGTCAGGGAAGGCCTCACTGAGGAAGTTGCATTTGAGCTGAGATTTGAGTGGATAAAGGAAATGGCCTTGTGCAGATAGGAGGGGAGAGTGTTACAGGCAGAGGGAACAGCTGTGCAAAGGCCCCGAGACATATTCTAGAAACCAACCGCGGTGGGTCAGGAGGTTCATGGCAGAAAGTGCAATAAAAAAGGTTGGTGGGGGCTAGATTATGTTGGGCCTTTTAGGCTAATGCTGAGGCATTAGAATTTTATTCTAAGTGGCATGAGAATTCATTGTAGTTTGATACAGTGGAGTGTTGTAACTTGATTTGTATTAGAGAATGGGTTTGTGTATCTTCTTCTATGAGCATTGAATTCTCATTTTGCTCCTCAAATTATTATTATTGAACAAGACATTTTAATTAGCTTATCATGTCTTATCATGTATAAAAATAGAATTTTATTTTGATTAATAATTGTAAACAAATGTAATCATGAAAGTTACACATAATAATTGAGGAAACATTTGCAAAATAAACAAATGCACTAAGAGGAAATAAAATCTTTAGCTTTTGGAAATATGGAACACAGCTCATGAATTACTGTCTTTCATTTCTAGGGCATCTCAGGGTCTTGACCACCTCAAGCCAGGTGAGACACCTTACAGGATGTCTCTTAAGCTGATCAGTCTATGAACATTTAGTGACCTACAGAATCTCCCTGTGACATCTGTTCACTGGGCAACAGCAGCTCACAGGTACTGTTTGCAGGCAGCAGGTGCCAGCGACACCAGAGGCTTTCACCCCAAAACAAGTTCATTTCAGGTCACACATCTGTTCTTCTTTCCTCTGAGAGACACCCACTGAGAAGGCTCTTCTGGCTTGGCAGTCCCAGGGGTAGGTGGTAATCTCCTCCCCGCATTTCCCAACAAGAAGAAATTAACCAGTAGAAAAAAAGCTTGTACAAAGAAAGTAAAAGGAAATTCAATGGAGATACCCAGAGGCTTGTGTGATAGAGGAGAAGGAAATGGGCATTTTTTTTCTAGGCTTGGTATGAAACAAAGATCAATTCTTTACTTAAGGATTGCTGTTAAATATTTAAGTCAATGGAATTAGGTGCCTCTCAGATTGAGATATGAGGTCAGGGAAAGCCCTCCCTCTTAGATGGACGCTACTCTCATCTTATTAAAGACAAGAACAGCCAATGGGAAGCGGACTGAGACCCACAATGGGGTCTCTGGTGTCCACATTTCTATTGATAAAAAGAGCTGGATTATAGAATCAAGTCATAGTTGTCCTGGGCTTGAGTCCTCCTGGCAAATTATAACATCTCTCTGAATGACCTTTCCATGTCTGTAAAAGGAAGTCACATAAAGAGAAGACTCTAGCATGGAGAGAACTTGACAGTCTTGATGTATCTACATCATCCCAGAGTAATTCACAGCACCTGCTTTTATTCTGAAAGATTTGTTCTGTCCTGGTTTCAGTGACAAATTATGTGGTCACCCTACCCTTGTCACATGGGATCTGGCCCCAGCTTGGGGGATACTTGTTCACTGTGTTTCTGGTTGTCAGCGTGGGTGGAGAGATGACATCTGGTCAGATGTCATTCTCTGGCAGTTCTATAAAGAGTGATAAGTATTATTATTGTAGCAGTAGTATTATTGTGTTATGGTTATCATCATCTTGTATGGAGGATAAAGAATTTTGCTGATAAAAGGGCCTGTGGTGTAGAATCACCACTGCTATTATTTTGTTAAATATTTAATTTTTCCATAAGTTTTTGGGGTACAGGTGGCATTTGGTTACATGAGTAAATTCTTTAGTGGTGATTTGTGAGATTCTGGTGCACCCATCACCCGAGCAGTATACACTGCACCCACCCTGTTTGTAGTCTTTTATCCCTCGCCCCCTCCCATCCTTCCCCCTAAGTCCCCAAAGTCCATTGTATCATTCTTATGGCTTTGTGTCTTCATAGCTTAGCTCCCACATATCAGTGAGAACATACGATGTTTGGTTTTCCATTCCTGAGTTACTTCACTTAAAATAATAGACTCTGATCTCATCCAGGTTGCTGCAAATGCTGTTAATACATTCATTTTTATAGCTGAGTATTCATTTTTATAGCTGAGTAGTATTCCATCATTCATGTATATATATATATATACATTCATATATATATATACATTCATATATATATAAAGAAAATGTGGTATGTATATATATATACACATTCATATATATATGATATATGTATATATCATCTATATATCGTATATATGAATGTGTATATATATACACATACCACATTTTCTTTATATATATATACGAATGTGTATATATATATATATGAATGTGTATATATATATACACACATACCACATTTTCTTTATTCACTCATTGATTGATGGGCATTTGGGTTGGTTCCATGATTTTGCAATTGTGGATTGTGCTACTATAAACATGCATGTGCAAGTATCTTTTTTGTATAATGACTTCTTTTCCTCTGTGTAGATACCCAGTAGTGGGATTGCTGGATCAAATGGTAGTTCTACTTTTAGTTCTTTAAGGAATCTCCACACTGTTTTCCATAGTGGCTGTACTAGTTTACTAGAATCACCACAGTTAGAACAGGTAGAATCATGTTAGTCAGGGTGTTTTACTTTGCTACAGGAGGAAAGGAAATAATTTTTGCATGCCTACTCTAAGCCCTGCTTTGTGCTTGACATTCCCTATGCATTTCAGTTCAACAGTGTTTTAAAATCTGTATTTCCAGACTAGGCTTTTCTCCTCTTTGTTGTAGATATGGCTTCAGCATTTCTTAACTGGGTGATACCAGGAAGATCACTGACCCCTGTGGACCTCAATCTTCTAATTTGTAGGAGGGAGCCCAAATTCAATCGAGGTGATCAGGGGGTAAGCTGAGAACATGATTGTAATTAAGGAAAGCTATAATTGTACTACTTCTCTTGTTATTTGAAGAAAGAATGTTTACAGATAGGCTTTGAGATAATGCCACCGAGACATCACTGCCGCCACCAACATGGCTGTTTCATGACCTCGTGTAAGAAGACTTGTCACGCCGTCCCTGTTCATGAATCATAACCAGAGGTAGGGTCTTGACCACAGAGGCTGGTAACACCATTGGACTCTGGTTTTGCATTCTGGATTCGGAAGCTGGTGAGAGTGAGAAGTGGTTTTCCTGCTGGCTGCTCTGTTTTTGCCTTGTCTTCTCTCTCTAGCACATGACAGGATCTGGCAGAGGTAGTGGTCAGGGGGGTATGATAGAGGAAGTAACCTTTTCTCTCATTGGGGAGATTTGCTGCATTGAAACATGAAGTGCAACTTCACATAGCTGGGTCGTAGCTGGCCGGCAAAGGGCAGTGTGTTGGCAAACAAAAGTGTTCTTATTTTTCTGTCAATGAAAATTCAGTAAACCGCAGGAAGGGATGACAGTACTTCTCCCACTTCGTTCACATGAATAATAATAAACTCCATTGTAGAGCAAGCCTTAGGGCATTATCTGATGCTGCTATTTCTGCTGGCCAGAATTTGCACATCTCTCACATGACTCAGGGTTGTACAGCCTCTTTCCCAGTGGGTGACTGACTGTTTAGCATTCTGCAGATTCTCAGCTTTGCTCTGGATATTCAGCCACTCAGAATGAACATAGCCACATGGGACTCAACCCTTCTGACGTGGGAAATAGTTCCAGGGGGCGTTTAGGTTACAATGGGCTTTTCTTATGGTTTTTAAATATCCAGTGGCTTTTTGATAAATGAAATTCACACACACACACACACACGCACACACTCCTCAGTGATTAGAATTTCCAATAAATCAGAATTTATAAACACAGTTTATAAATTGTGTTTATACACACATGAAGGGAAAGTAGCAATGTTTGAGGTCTATAGCATGCAATAGACCTTATGCTAGATACTTCCCATAGACTACCTTGTTAACTCCTCCCTGCATGTTTCAAAGTAGGTGTTATCATCCTTTTTTGTATTGATGTAAAATTGAGGTTCAGAATGGGTAAATTATTGGCCTAAGATTACCACAGATAAAAAGGATGGGTAGGAAGGAAACACAAATTGAATATCAACTGCATGGCAGGCACAATGCTAGGCTTCTTATATGTATTTCCTCTCTGAATCCACACAAGTTTATGAAGTAAGCGTTATTATCTTATGGATAAAAATATCAGAGTGCAGAGAGTAACTGGAGTTGTCTCCTGTCACAGTGGAATGCAGTGGATTAGAACAATGGTTGTGTGCACATCACCATGGTTATGATTCCACTTTTAGGAGCCAGAGACCATTCATAAACAAACAGGCTTATCTCAAGATGTGATCAAAGAAAGGAAGCCAGCCAGAGCTGACTTTGCACAAGCTCCCATGCCCATGCAAAAAACAAAAACAAAACAAAACAAAACTTGTGTTCAATCATTTCTTTACTTCCTTAGAAAACTGTGAAGGAATACTGTGTACATAGCATTGTAGAGGGTACTAGTGTTCCAAACAAAGATTTTAGTGCATGTGTAACAAAACAAGATGTATATGTGTTCATTATACTGAGACAAGTCAGCGAAGTAATGTCATTTTAAAAGCGCTTAAGAAACAGATTGACTGCATAGGAGTTGTTGGTTAACAAAACTATACTTGACAATATCCTCCACACTCTGCAAGCATTTCAGTAATAGATATTTAAATGTATGTACTTGGAAAACTTTCTTTTCTCAACAACAACAGGTGAATTTCCAAATATAAAATGTAGGCCTTTTTATTTCTTAAAAATGTTACCATCCATCAAACACTGAGTCAAGACCATGTTGTACATATTATCTCTAATTTTTATCATACCTCTGAAGTATTATTTTCTACACATTCCAAGAGTGGAACCTGAGACTGAGGGAGATTAAGCAACTTCAAATTTCAAGTCTTACTTGATGAATAACTGATGGAGCCAAGAGGGTGAGTTCAGGTCTGTTTCAGAATTTGTGTGCTCTGTGCTTCTGTGGTCTGTTTATGTATGCACAAATAAAGCTCACTCCTCAGCTCAGATTTTGGAACCTTCTAATTGGGCTTTGCTTTAAAACTCATGAAGCACTTTGCAATAGTCTCAAATATTTAGCCCTAGAATTTGGGGGCCTTGTTATTACTCTCCTAGGGCCTAGTGACCTATATTTTATTTATAATTTTAGGTTGTGTTCTCACTAAAAAATGTAACTGTGTACATTCTTCACCTACACTTTCCCTTCTTATGCAAGAGTATGGAGTGCCTAACATCTAGAGGTGCTCAGGAAGTGTTTGTTGAGAGTAACGAGATCTTTGCTTCACTGCTTTGTGTTTTTGTCTAAGAGAAGACTAGAAACAGCCACCAAGAAGGGAAGAACACTCATGATAGCAAGATGTGGCAATTAACTGGAAGGAAACAGAAACATAAAAACTATAAAAAGTAGACAGAAGATTTCAAAAGCATGAAAGTTGGGTTATTCAAGGTTGGGGCCAATAACCCTGGAACATGCCAATAATCTTAGTAAAGTTCTTCCTAACCTTTTTCACAGTATGGCACTCATGGAAGAGCTGCTATTTGTTCAGTACACTAGGACAAATAGAAGAGGTTGCTCTCTGCAGAGCTCACTATCCTTGGGCTCTGGCCAGCTCAGCCCTATCCAGCCTCCCTGAGTACTAAGTGGATCAACATCTTGGCACAGCTGTCCCATGTGTCCCAACACATTGGTTAGGAAGCACCGTATTAGATAGTGCCACAAAACTACACAATAAGGGACAATGCCTTTCACTTCTGCACCCCTAGTGCTTGACATCATTCAGTAGCCCTCAAATATTCTAAATGAATATACTTGAATACACTAATTGTTGAATTAAATGAAATGATGACTGCATTTTTCAGAAAAGACAATATTTCACATGCTTTGTTCAAGAAGATAAAGTAATGTATAATAATGCATGTTAGAAATATTTTCAAATGAAAGCTAAAGAGATAGTTGCCCAGTGTGGGGGATTAACACAATGTTTCTCAGGTAGTCAGTGGTAAAACAACAAGAAGGCACATTTCTTTTTTCCCAGGTAAATGGCACACTGCAGTCCTTTTGCTTGGGAGGTTCATATCGAGTGACCGAAGCTGCCAGCTGTTTAGAGTAGATACACCACCATAAGTAGTGTGCCATGCAGACATCCAGAGTTTATTTCTGTGTGCTAAGAAATGGAAAGGCATAGTCAATGAGCATTGTACACTGCATGATCTGGATTCTATTTTAGATTTGTGATGATCGATGCTATTTTGTGATTATGTTCATTTTTAACCTAAAAACTTTGAAATGGATATTTGCAATGTCAAAATTAGAGGAGACTTATGTAGTTGTGTGTATGTGTGGTTTCTGTGTTGGAGAGTGACTTGGAAACCATAGCGAACTGATGATGGCAGCCGTTACGATTTGACTAGTCTGGCATGAATTTTTCCCAAAGATATGCAACGCCAATCATCCGAAGACTACTTACTTACCAGAAAAAAAAAAAGACAAAAAAAAAAAAATAATAAGAAGAATAATGCTCTTGAAGGGGAGAGCTAAAGCAAACCTGTAAGGGCTTTTTATGGCCCAGATTTTCTTCTGCAAGAGGCACCTTCTTAAAAGTTATACAGGAGGGCTGAGGTTCTGTTTTTTTCTATTTTCTTTATAACTGTACTCATGGGAAGTTGCAAAAGCTGAACAGAAAGTATGAAATCTGGAAGTTTAAAAAAAGGCACAAAACCTCCCCAAAGTGGCCCCAAAATGACTGATACTGAAAAACAAAGGACATTTTGCACATTTTTAACTGTGTCATATCCAATTCATTTGGTTGATTTTCTGTGTTTTTGTTTGTTTGTTTGTTTTTGTACTCATGTAGGATATTAAGAAAGCCTATAGATTATTGCTTAGGCCACTTCCTCACAGACTCTTTCAGTATCATGAGAATTCTTCGTGTTGTTTATCATTAATAAAAAAGTTCCAGAAATACCACCTTAAATAGAGCAAGTCACGTGGATGTTGGATCTGATATGCAGGAGATACTGGCAGATGTAATTGAGCAAGGTTCAAGACAATGCCACTCCGGTACAAATCATAACCATATCCAGATCTGGTTTGCATAGGTGACTGAGATCACCTCAGCCTCATCTCAGGAAGTGGCCACCTTTGGAGAGTCTGACTATCATGGTGGGCACAGAACTCTGCCATGTCACTAGCCGAATGACCTCGGATGTCACTTCAACTCTGAGCCTTAGAACTTGTCAACTGCAAGGTGGGGCACTTCACCGAGCTACTGCATTGAGCTACTTCACTGAGCTACTTCATTGAGTTGGGAAAATTAAACGAGCAAATATGGGAGAAGGATTTGGCCCATAGTGAACACTGTGACTGTCCGTCTTCTGCCATCTTTCAGTAGACCCAGTGGAATTATATGAAGGTTGATAGGCACTTAAACCAAGAATATATGAACATCTATTCTGTGCAAGATGTGTGCATTGAACTCAGTCCAGGACTGAAGGGGACACGAGGAAGGTAAGGGGGCTCACATTTGTTCATTACCTGTGTTACCTGTGTTAGGCTCTGTGCATGATCATCTTATATATGTCATATTTAATTCTTGCAATAATCCTACGGAGTGGGACTTATCACACAAGTACTCATCCCCCTTTATGGATTAAGAAACAGAGATTCACGGAGTTTCTTACCTTTCTAAGATCATTCAACTAAGTAAGTGCCAGCCTTGGGAAAGAAGTTTAGCTTTCCCTGTTGTTTCTCATGCAACTGAACAAGCTTATAATCTCAGACATGTATTTTAGGAAGTTCCCTGTAGAAGAACCGTACCTAATTGCTTTCATTTTTAACAATGGTTGGGTCATAGGTTTCCTGATGTGCTGATTAGCAATGTCTCTTTTCTATCTGAAGACAGTGTTTGCCCCCCAGCCTTTCTGCTGTCAAGAGTAGGGAACTGCCTTTTGAAACCATTGTGCTGAGTGCAAGAGGGAGTGACAAAGAGATCATCAACTAAGGATCTCAGCTTTAAGTGTTCAGACTTGGCCAAGTTATTTTTCTAGTTCTCCAAGTCCTACCTCATTTTCACACCTTTATGTCTTTGTATGAGCTGTTTCCCTGATTTTACAAAGCCTAACTCACCCTTCTAGATCCTGCTTGACTTTCATGTCAAGGCTGTTTTTACTCCAAGGTAGAATGAAGTGCTCCCTTATTTTTCATATGTCTCAGCAGCTTTTGCAATGTAGTATGCTTAACTGGCTTCCCATTCAGCTCCACTAAACTGGGAGCTTCCTGAAGGTATACATTGTGTCTTACTCATCTTTGCATCTACTATTCACTGTATGGCACACATATAATTTTGTGTATTAATACTAGTAAATCAATGAATCAAAGACAACTAGCCTTGGCCTCTGCATTTATGTGGCATATCTGAGAGCAATGTTATCCTCTTAAAATGCTAACCATTTGTGCCCACTTTTCAGACATCTGCCTGTTCTCAGCACCCTCAATTTTACTCTTCTATGGTCAGAGCAATCTTAGAATAGCTCTAATTGATGACCATTTTGGTCCAAACTATACCTAGACTGTTGATTTCTATTCTCTGCCTGGGACTGTTGAATATTTCTATTTAATTGGTTTGGGCACTTGCCTCACACAGTGAATTGTTTAAATATAACCAGCACAATACAAGACGCTTAGGCTGCAGCTCTGAAATCAGTATATGAGGAAGAGATACACATGCGTGCAAAAGAGAGAAACCATTCATGAGTGCCGGGGGTGGGGGAAGGAATAGCAGTTGAAAAGCATGTGAAAGCCACTTCCTTTTCTCATGTGAGTAGAAACTCCAGCAGAACTTATCAGAACCATTCATCTATATGATCATTCATTCATCTGTTTATTCATTCATTCATCTTGGATAGCCCGGATTATTGCAAGAGCCCCTCAGTGATCCCTCTCCCTCTCTTCTGGCCCCTGTTCAGACCATATTCGCAGTACTGAATATGACCTTTCTCTGGTTCTCTGTTATTCACAAGATAAAGGGCAAGCTCCTTAGCATGGCATCCGAGAACACTGATCTAGTCTCTCGCTGGCTACTGGTCCCCCTTGTCTCTTGCAGCCTGACATGTGCACCTCTCTAAGCTCCAGCAACACTGGACTCTTAGGAATACCACTGATAAGCAGTTTGTGTTGCCTCTGTCCTTTTCTGTGTGCTGTTCCCTATCTTTTCTTCTAGATATTTTCCTATTCTTCTCCTATTTAGTTTTGAAAACTCAGCTCAACCATATCTCTACTGTAAGGCTTTCCGTGAGACTACCAATCTAAAAGAGGTGTGAGTCTTTTTCTTCATCACAGTGTTGTAGGCATATACCTATCATAGCTCTGACTGTAATATACTGAACCTGTTTGTCCTTCATCTTTCTCTCCACTGATCTGTGAATTTCTCATAGTCAAGGCCCATTTATTATTCTTCACAAAACAGGTCCTGACATATAGTAGATGCTAAATAAATAGACATGGAATGAGCACATTACTTGTAGGCTGCATGCTAAGAGTTTAAATGTTACCCTGAATCCAAACACAGTCATTCACAGGTTTTAAGCAGGGGTGGTGGCAGGACTGGGTTTGTGCTTAGAGATAGAAGGGAAAATGAATGGAGATAGAATGGATAATGAATGGGGTTGGGCAACACTGGAGGCAAAGAGACCAGCCTACCTTGTCACCCTCACCTCACCCACCCCCAACCATTAATTGCTACTTCACCCACCCCAGAAAGTCTCTACCTCATGAACTTTTACATTCCCTCAAGACATAGCTAAAACATCTTGTTTCAGGAACTGTCCCTGATCTGCTTCCTTCATACTTTGTAATATTCCCAATGGTAATATACTATGTTCAATATTTATTGAGCATTTTATTATATGCTGAGCATTTCACACTCAAAAAATTAATCATCACAGTAACCCAATAAGGCACTGTTATTAACCTTCTTTTACAGTTAGGGCAATTGAGGCTCAGAAAGCTTAAGCCACTTGCCCAAATTATTCACCTAGAAATGGTAGATGAGACATGAAGTCAAGTCTGACTTAGAGCCACTGCTTTTACCTATGATGGTATCTGTATCGTGGTTTCTTTCTGTGCTCCGACCTCATATTACAACATGATACCTGATAGAAACTCTTGGATTTAATTTAGTTCTACATTTCTGACCAGTATGTTTGTTGGACGGAAGCATCTAGAGGCCTTAGAATTGTTTGTTGTGTTTTCTTTCTTATGTCTTCTTGGCAGTGCTGCTGACTTTGTTTCTTTTCCTGTGTGTCTCCAGAGTCTTTCATGTTTTTAGTTCTTTCTAGTTTTCAGTTGTACAGGATCACTTTTGCCCCTTCCTTTAAAATATTATTATTATTATTATTGAGATGGAGTCTTGCTCTGTCACCCAGGCCGGAGTGTAGTGGTGCGATCTTGCCTCAGTGCAGCCTCTGCCTCCCAGGTTTAGGCAATTCTTCTGCCTCAGCCTCCCGAGTAGCTGGGATTACAGGCACCTGCCACCATGCTGGCTAATTTTTGTATTTTTAGTAGAGATGGGGTTCCGCCATGTTGGCCAGGCTGGTTTCAAACTCCTGACCTCAAGTGATCCACCCGCCTCGGCCTCCCAAAGTGCTGGGATTATAAGCATGAGCCACCGTGCCCGGCCTCCTTTTTCTAAAATTTTGATTTGAAGTCTACTTCATCAGTTTGCCTGCCCAGCTGTTGTCTTTGTCATTGATGAGATGGTGACTTTCCCTTCCAGGAACCCATTTGTTCTGACATGATTAGCAGTGATCTTCACTGCAAAGCCCAGTTACCAGTATCATTTTGATAGCAGGTCCACACTTTGCAAATGTTCCTTTCCCTAAAAGGTCATGATCTTCAACAAGAAGAAGAGAGGAAAGTATCATCTGGGCCAGTAAGTCCTTTAATTTTTACCTGGGGTTGGATGGAACTTGTATTATGATATAATCTCAATAAGCCTGGGCTCAAACTGTGCCTCTACTGCTTCTGTAAAATGGGAGCACCAATGCCTGCTTTCCTGGGTTGTGGGGAGGGTTCACTATGGTAATAAGTATGAAAGCTCCTTGCTCAGTCCCTGTCTCATAGCCCCTAATAAGGACTAAGGACGCTTTCTCACCATAAAGTCAACTTCAGGGGTCCATGTGGCTGTTTACCTTGTGTGAACTAGCTCAGTTGAGTAGAAACTGGTAGGCTTGATGGTGATTCAGGTAAAACGGATTTTCTCAGTTTCTCCTGGGATTTTTTTCTATTCCTATTCCACATAAGAACAATTTATTCTAAGACAGAGATTTGAGATTCTGTTTTTGGAATGAGAAAGGCTGGATTTGAGTTTTGGCTTGCCTACTCACTAGCTGTGCGACCCTATGCAAGGTATGTAAACTCTCTAAACTCCAATTTTTTTATTTGTAAAATAGGAACAATAGTAGTACCTGCCTCATAGGGTGTTTGTAATTCATGAGAGAATGTGCATACACTTAGCACATTGTGTGGCCCATAAGAAGCACTCATGGCCGGGTGCAATGGCTGCTGTAATCCCAGCACTTTGGGAGGCCATGGCAGGAGGATTGCTTGAGCCCAGGAATTCAAGACCAGCCTGAGCAACATGGAGAAACCCCATGTCTACCAAAAATACAAAAATTAGCCTGGTGTAGTGGCATGCATCTGCAGTCCCAGCTACTTGGGAGGCTGAGGTGGGAGGATCATCTGAGCCCGGGAAGTTGAGGCTGTGGTGAGTGGTGATCATGCCACTGAACTCCAGCCTGGATGACAGAGTAAGACCCTGTCTAATAAAAAGGAAGCACTGCTAATTCATTCATCCATTCATTGAGAATGTATTGAATATCTGCAATATGCCAGGCACTGTATGTCAGCCTTTACCATAATATCCAAGGTTACATATTATGTAAATAGGAGAGCCAAGACTGTCAGATACTGGACTTCCCAAGCCCCATACTCTTTACCCAATAATGACCTTGAAAATAGATATTTTTGGGAAATTTATGACTTTTCACTAGTATTAGAGTTTTTGGTGCACTCTCTTCACTCAAACCTTTCTTTACATCTAAGTCTTTTATAGCCTCCGTAATACTTCCAAATACACTCTAAGTTTAGGCTGGGTAAATACTCACAGAATGAATGAATTTGGTAAGCAAACCAATATTGAGTCTACATAGAAATTGTATATTCTTTACCGATTCCTACCCTCTATCTGACCATTGATATTTTTCTAATTATTCATTTTTACTTTGAGGTTGATTTTTTTCAAGCATTTCTCATAATTACCCAAATCCTACCAAGAATTCTTATTGCTTTCCAGGCTATGATGTTCAAACCACACTTCGCATGCCATGCCTTTGAATGTTCAGTGGCTTAGGTTGGTGACAAGCCTAATTTTCACGATGTTCATTTCTGTCTCATTCATTGCTTTTGACAGGAGCCAGGCTTGCCACATCACACTTGGCCTGTCAGAAAGGTTGAAGAAACCAAATATTTGGTGGCTGAGTTGGTGTCCCTTTGCCTTACAAAAACTTTAATTGAAGGCAACACATGGATTCTAACTTGTTTAAAATGTCTCCAAGTCCTGGCATGCACTGAATCAAACCTGAGGCCCCAAGAGCTATCATCCCCACAGAAACACAGCATTAGAGGGACCGGAGCTCAAGGTGGGGAGCCCTATAAGAATGTAGAGGTCTGTAAAATGGTTCCAATTCATTCTATGAGGTTTGGCAAAAGCCGGAACTCTTGTAGCCAGACACGTTCTTCATGAAGTTTAAATTGTCTTGACATCGGAGTAGGAGAAGTCCTTGCTCTCAGGGTCTACTAATTCATGATTCACTCATTAGGATTGTGTTTTGTGTAAAGTGTCCAAGATATCTAATGATTCCTGCTGAAATGTTGTGAATGCTTTGCTTTCCCAATCTCGTCTCTTTACATGCTTGAGCAAGATTAAATGGCTTTTGAATCTAGTACATCTTGATTTGTATTTAGGCCATGAAAGCCAAATCATATGACAAGATATAAACTTGGTGAGATCTATTCCCCTCACTCTCTAAAATGACTGACATTACAACCTATTCTATCTATTCAATTGAGTCTTTTAGTTAGGCTCGGATACCTTGCGCAGTGAAAATCTCAAAAACATTTTCCTTTTAGAAACTGTTCACATAGTGTCAACAAAACACTGTTCTCAACTTCAGGTCTTCATGTTTTCAGGGACATACGTTATGCAGCAGGACATACCTTATCTTGCTGAGCAACCCATTATGTCTGCAATGACTCCCTTTGGAAAGTTGGGAGTTATTCTTAACTCCTCCTTCTCAACATCCAATCAGTCTCTCAGACATGAAGATTTCACTTTGTTCATATTGCTTGATTGCACCCTACTTCTCCTAAGCTTATAGCTTATGCCCTTGCTATTCCTCACGTAGAATATTGCCGTGGCTAGCTGACCAGTCTCTCTGCTTACAGTCTTGCCCTCTTTCATTCCATCCACCAGTCAGCAGTCATAACGATCTATCTAAAGAATGCATTTAATCATGTCATCCAGTTGCTTAAATATTCTCAATGGTCCCCTCTGTCCTTAGGATAATATCACAAATAACAAGCACAATGTGTAAGGTCCAGTGCATCCTGGTCTTTGCCTTTTACTCTAGACTGGCTTTTCACAATCTCTTCTTCACTCTGTGACCTGCCATAGTGAACTCTGGGCTGTACTGAAGACAAGCCATTATGCTTTTAAGGTGATTCTTTTTTCTGTCATGAATGTTTCATTGACCTTGTCCTCTACCAGCCTTACTCGTCCCTTAGGACTTTGCTTAGTGCCACTTCTTCCAGGAACTCTCCACTAAATCTGGATTGTAAGCTCCTACTCTGTGCTTCTGTAGCAACTTGGACTTAACATCTATCACATAACTTATATAGTATTGTAAATACCTATTTCTTTTTCGATATAAGCCCTTAGTCTATAAATTTTCTGAAGACTGGGACCATGTTATGGCCACTTTTGTATTTCCAGGTCCTAGAATGGGCTTCAGGGGAAGAATAATTTGTTCTCTTTCTTTACTCCCCTTGCTGTGTCTGTTCAAATTATACCAGATGAATTCCCTTTTTTGAACACACTAAGTTGGATTTCTTTCATGACTCTGTCATTGTTTTTGATGTTTTCTTAGCTAGAAGTGTCTTTTCCCCTCCTCTTCTTTCTCCATTTGAGTTTATCTAGGGCTAATCACATAATTTGTTAAATGTTTTATTTTATGTAATTTATTATAATCAGACCAGTTAAGACAACTCTAAACATCAGATGTAAGATGGAAATAGCATTGTTTATACAGAAGGAAACATATCAGAAAGATCACTGAAATGGGAGTCAGGAGTCCAGAGCCCTGGTTGCAGCTGTATTGATGACTTGCTATGTGACCTTAAGCAAAGCAACTATAACCTCTAGACCTTACTTCCTTGTCTTGGCATGAGGAGGGATTGGATTAGATGATCTTTAAGGATGCTACCACAATAATTCCCTATAAATTGTGTTTTCGAGATAGGAAAACAAAAGGACCTTTGTGGAAAGACCTGCCTATGCTGAAACAGGACAAAGCAATGAGTTGAATATCCAAATAAAAATTTGCCACTAAATCCCTTTATTTGTCATTGCTATGGCACTCTATGCACCATGACAAACTTCATCTCAGCAGTGACTTCTATAGTCCCTGTGTTCACCTGGATTAAGCACAGACTTTGGTTTTAGGCAAAAGTAGACATGATTTCTGGTCCCACCTTCATCACTTATTTGCTAAGTGACCTTAATCAAGGTCTTTTTCTCTAAGCTTTGGCTTCTTATTCTGTAAACTAGGTGTTAAGGACGTGTATGTCTTAAGGCTGCTGAAAGGATTGGATTTAAGATGATGTCTGTAAAACACTTTAGCAGAGTTTACATAGTAATTGGTAGTTATGATGGTGGTGGTGGTAGTGATGATGATGATAATAATACTATAACTTGGTGCAAATAGTTTGCCATAAGATAAAAGAAAGAGGATTAAAAGACAAGATATTTAAAATAGTTGCATTTGCATGGCAAGTATTAAAAAATATTGTTGGGCCCGGCGCGGTGGCTCACACCTGTAATCCCAGCACTTTGGGAGGCCGAGGTGGGCGGATCACCTGAGGTCAGGAGCTCAAGACCAGCCTGGTCAACATGGTGAAACCCCATCTCTACTAAAATTACAAAAATTAGCTGGGCATGGTGGTGCAGGCCTGTAGTCCCAGCTACTCAGGAGGCTGAGGCAGGAGAATCACTTGAACCCAGGAGGCAGAGGTTGCAGTGAGCCAAGAATGAGCCATTGCACTCCAGCCTGGGCGACAAGAGCGAGACTCCATCTCAAAAAAATGTTTGATTGAAATGGTGCATTGCACCTAGCAGGAACTCAAGGAGAATTTGCTCAATAAGCAGGAGGGAGGATTTCCCTTCTATGTGGATAATGAAAACACAGTCCTGAGATTTAGGTGTGGCTGTTTGAAGGATTTGGAAGCAATACCTCTCTGTTGGAGATGTGTTTTGTTCTTAGTAAAATAAGGGTCCAAGGAGTTATTTTAGTTTGTCCTTTGGGAAATATTTTAAACCCTAGATTTTACCACACAAATTAGCTCTTTCTCAGGCTTTGTGTTTCAAACACAAACAAAACAAAATCTCTTTAATTTTCAACATTTGTATCCTTTTCAACTAAAGTACAATAATAGAATTATTGTAAAAGTCTGTTTGTTACCTAAAGCTATGTCGGTATAGTGTCATGCATTTCTAAGCCTTGAAGAATCTTCTTGTTGAGTTAATCTGTCTTTGGGGAAGGAACAACAGCTAAAGGAACTGGTCAAGTGGGTAAAAGTGCTATGTTTTCTTAAAACAGGGGGCTTTAAAAAGAAGGAAAAGAGAGAAATGTATGATCTCTTGTATTTGTGATAACCTTGTATAGCTTTATATATCTCCTCATTCATTCCTTCCTTCAACTATGGAAAAGCCATATACACCTCTGGGGAGCACCTGCCATGTGCCAAACACTAGTGGGAAGCTTCCATTCAGTATCTCTAATCCTTAAAAATACAGTAAAACCTATATAATAATTTTTATTTTAATATGAGGAAGTGGGTGCTCACAGAGGGTAAGTGATTTATCTGAGGTGATGGATATGAAATTTAATGTTGGATCTGTTTGTTCCTAAAGTCCATCCTTTTTTTCCCCTCTACCTCACAGATCCTTAGCTGGGAGCTAGGCCTTATCTTCTTTGCTTAAGTTCACAAGTAGGTAGCTCTGAGGAGTTCAAGGGTACCAGGCACGCTATGAGGAAGTGGCTCTGCTGAGACCACCTCTAGGTACAGGGTTGCTCACAGCATGGCTGCCTCCTGCTTTTGGATGGGTGAAATGACCTCAAATCCTTCTGCAAACAGAGTAGGAGGAAAGTCAGCACCCTAATGGAAATGAGGAATTGGGAATTATTTAATGTTGGCTTGCTCGCAATATAGTCTCACTCTGTAACAGATTGATTGCCTATACAGAGGCCTCACATTACATACTCTTGAACGTGTTGGAGAGATAGGATCTGAAATATGGCCCCAGTGATTCATTTAAGAACCCTGGACTTGGTAGAATCCAGGATAACATCATTTCTTCTTTAACAAACATTGTTGATCTCCTACTATGTGCCAGGCAGTGTGCTGTGCACTGGGCATACCCAAAGGGGTTCATAGTTTGTAGCAGTAGTTCTTAACCCTGACTGCTACTAGAATTATTTGGGGAGTTTTGAAAAAATAGCAGTGTTTAGGTCTCACACCCAGAAATTCTTAATTAATTGGGCAAGAAGGGGGCTTGGACATCAGTATTCTTGCATAATTCTATGTGCACCCAGAGGTGAGAGGCACTGGCATAGAGGTAATGAGATCAATAAATAATGTGAGAAATGAAAGAAGTTGAGAAGCACTTACCGGGCAAAGCAGCGTTTCCCAGACATCAGTCAGTGATGTGTCACATGCATGGCTTTTGGTATAGCCATACATCAATTGTGCTATTACTTACATAACAGATTCCTTAAAACTCTCATCCAAAAAATAACTTAATCTCTTTAAACAGGAAACTTTACATACTCACCATAATTTGAAAAGCAGTACCACTTGCCAGCAATGAAAGATAAAGCATAAAAATTAGCAAAGTAGAGAAAACGGTTTCTATACTTCATATTTAATATTTTGAGAAACATTAGGAAAGAGGGCAGAAAGTGGGATTTGGAGAAGATGGGCCTAGATGAATATTCTAGTTCTACTATTAGCTGGGTTCTCGTAAGTGACCTAGCCTCTCTCAACATCATTTTTTAAAAAATGTATACACTGAAGTTAATAACACCTACCATGTAGTGTTTTTATGCTAAGTAAAAGAGATCATTCTGAGAAAGTGCCTAGCTCAGTGCTGGGCACATAGTAGATGCTCATGAAATCATAGCTTTTTTTTTTTGTGCTAACTAGTCTTTGCTGTTGAAAACTTATGACTAGAAGTATGTACACCATTCTTTGGGGGCTAACTTTTCAAGGGTTGTGGAGAGCTGTGAAAGTCAAAGTCTGACTTGACCAAAGACTTAAATAGTGAGTAAAAGTGCTCCAGGTGGATGGAGTATGAAGGATATGATGCAGTGAGAAGAGATATTATGGCTCTTTATCTAAAACTGGCTTCATTTAAAACCAAGCTGGAGAGTACCATCAGCGATTACTCAGTTTCCTATTTATGTGTGTAGACACTGAGTGTACTCTGGCAAGTTTCTGTTCACTCGTAACACAGTCTTTGGACATATTCACAACTGCACATCACTCCTGGGACACAGCGCTCCATGGAGGCAGCTATTTCCAATGATTATGGTTAGATTTTAGGTTTGTTTGGATTTTAGTGGTGATTAGTGGTTATTTGTATTTCCATAACATTGATCATTCCTAAGTGTGCTCCCCTCTGAAATACCTTGAACATTTTATGTTTATGTATGTAAGTGCTCATCTCCTGCTCCGGACAGCATCTGGCATCGTATCTGACAGATTGGGTGTGTAATAAATGGTGGAGGACTTGCAATGATACACTTGGATAGAAATGTAACTTTAAACATTTCACCTATTGTCATTGACTATGCCTCAGTCTCATGCATCACATTTAAAGACTATAAATGTGGTTTTATCAGTCGTATTTGAAATTGATTGACAGACTAATGAAATCAATTTAATCCTTTCACTTATTTATTAAAATAATACTATCAGCACCTACTATTTAGTAGACATGGAAGATCTTGGAATAAATAAGAATTTTTCCCCGACCTCAAGAAGCTGAGAATCTTGTGGGTAATAAATACAATATCAACCGTAACAAAAATCAAAACAAACAAACAAACAAACAAAAACCCCCAAAAATGTTGAGGAGAAAGTTAAGAAAATATGTACAGGATAATCTGGACAAATAGGGAGTGAGTAGAAAAGCTTATTACAAATCCAGTTGCATTCTGCAGCTAAGAAGTCTTTGGCATGTACTCAGAGGAGCCTTCTTTTTTCTTTTTTTATGGACTCATCACAACTTGACATAATTTTCTGGATAATGACTTGTAAGCTCCATGAAGGCAGTGGCAATGACTGCCTTGTTCATCACTGTATCCTCAGTGCTTTGCTCAGTACAGCGCCTGGCACATAAGAAGTACAGAATTAATGCTTGTTTAATGACTCTGTGGATAAGCCAAAACTGGCCACAAATGCAATAATGAGGTCTGAAAAGCATATAATGTTGGTGCAATGTTTAGTATCCTGAAGTATGTTCCTGCTTCTGGAAAAGAGATTTCCCTTCCAGTTTAAATGTCCTGAATTACGTGTAGCCACATTGCCATCTTTCAAAAGCTAAGAGATTCTTAGACTATAAGCACAATTCCAAATACACAGACATTCCTGGCAACTGAAGGAACATCCATGAAAGTCAGAGGTACTTTCTTTAAATGAATCAGATTTATAGGGTGAGAAGAGCTATGTGAATCTAGGCCAGAGGCCAAAGTTCCTCATTTATTCCATCGCTGGCAAGTGACGGCCTCAACAAGATATAAAAACTCCTGACTTCTGCAAGCCTGCTCTTGACGAACACCCAGTTCAGAAAGCTCTGTGCACCCCCGTCTCTGTCTGCTCTGCTCTGGTGTCTGGCTGCTTCAGGCATAATTCAGCCCCTTGGAAGAAACATGGACATTGCAAGAGTGGCTGTGCTACTTTCTAGCTGCGAGGCCCTGGTCGGCTCATTTTACCTCTCTTTGGCTGCAGAATGAGGAGGTGGGGTCCTCTGATATCCAACTCAGCTTGAGTGTCTAGAAAATTGGAATCCAATCCCTGAGGCCAAGACATAGCTCAGCTATTCTGCTTACTGGCTGTCTGATTTATCTGTGAGCAAATTCGTTTTTTACTGTTAGAGGAGGAACTC
Source organism: Pongo abelii (assembly GCF_028885655.2). NCBI lineage: Eukaryota > Metazoa > Chordata > Mammalia > Primates > Hominidae > Pongo > Pongo abelii. Next base: position 145,892,884 of record NC_071992.2, on the reverse strand, counting down.
TTCCTCCTTTCAGAAACCAAGTCTCATTTTGGACAATGAAATCAGTTTAGTGTGAAATCTCCACTAGACTGTGAGCTCATTGAGACTACATCATGCCCTGTTCCTACAGTGGCTGGTTTATAGCAGATCCTCAACAAACATTTGTCAGTGAAGGAATGAAGCTTCATCTCTGTTCCGGGTGCCCAGTGAGTCATTGCTGAAGTCCATATCGGGCCCTGCCTGTCCGCTGATGTCCTCTAGATGGCAAACTCAGCTTAATTTTGGGCAATAGTCAGCGCTTCTGGCTGGGCGATGCCCAGGCATGGAGTATTTTATTGGAAATCCAGTTTTATCCAGTGCACACGGAATCCTCGGAATGGCTGCAAGGCTCTGGAAATGCCAGCCAGCCAGCATGAATCTCTTTTCTTATCCAGGGAGATGATGGATGTGAATTTGTCATCATCTCCTGTCTCCCGCCAAAGTTTATTCTGAATAAGGGAAATGATCTGCTGGCCTCTTAAGAGGTGGGAAGGTGGAGAAGCGAAGAAGCTAATCTTTTAAAACAGGCATTATTGGGTGGCCTCATATGGATTTTCCCATTTAATTCTCATAACAACTTACAAAATAAGTAGTGTTATTATTTCCGTTATAAAACTGACTTTGAGGCATCCAATCCAAGTCAAGCAGCTATTTTGGCAGAGCTGGGTGGCCAAGACATGCTCATATAATTCTGAGATCTCAGTTACTTTTCCCTCTTCTCACTGTTTTGCTCAGGCAGAGGAAAATCAAGGGTTAGATAAATAGCAGTATGATAGCTGTAATGAATTATTTGAATATGAGATAAGACAGAGTGGTGGGCTCTGGCCAGTGAGGTCTGCTGTTGCTTGAGTGGATGACCAGGTCCTCAAGCGGTTGGCAAGACTGGCTTTTATGTGTCAGTGAAATTCTGTCACAGCTTCCAGGGAGCCCGTTTAGCATGACATGGTCGACTACAAAAGTCAGAGAAGTTTTCTGGCTTGGGAAACTCTGCTCTGATCTGGGGCTCATTTTCTCCAAAACCAGATTTCTAATTCTAATTTCTAATTCTCTCTCACACACACGCAGTTTAGAGCTGGCTGGCACTTTTGGGAGAAAGGTTCTGGGAAGAGTCAGCATTCATTTATTTAACAGATATTTAGTGAGCTCTCATTATGGTTTGGATTCGGTTCTGTCAGGTATAATCCATGCAAAATGGAAGCCCATGGAAGCCCTGCCTTAATAAAAGAAGAAATTAATACATGTGCAAAAATAATTAGAATGTAAGGGAGAAAATGCCAAGAAATGTGAACAAATTTCTGGATTTTGAGGTGGGAGAAATTCCATACTCCCAAAAAGGGGAATGTGGGAAAGCTTCATGGAAAAGCTAATTTTTATATTTATTTTTATTTTTTTGAGATGGAGTCTCACTCTGTCACCCAGGCTGGAGTGCAGTGGTGTGATCTCTGCTCACTGCAACCTCTGCCTCCTGGTTCAGCTGATTCTCCTGCCTCAGCCTCCCAAGCAGCTGGGATTATAGATGTACACCACCACACCCTGCTAATTTTTGTATTTTTGGTAGAGATGGCTTTTCACCATGTTGACTAGGCTGGTCTCCAACTCCAGACCTCAAGTGATCTGCCCACCTTGGCCTCCCAAAGTTCCAGGATTATAGGAATGAGCCATGTGCCCGGCCAGGAAGGTGATTTTTGAGCTGGGCCTTGGAGATTATGTAGGATAAGGGTATTCAGTGATCAACTGAAGGAGATAGAAGGAATGGGGTAGTGGCAAAATAAAAGCAAAGGAAAGCCAAAAACCTAAATGTGTAGATGGGGAAAAAATGAATTCTAGAATTCTACCAGGAAATAGAGAAGTAGGGGAGTTAGAGACTGGCCTCAGATCAGAGGGGCTTTCTATGCCGTGTTCATTTCCTATTATAATTATATTTCTCTTTGTCCTGTTCCTGGAAAGTTTTGCTGTATACGTTTGATGTTATTAGGTGCATGCAAATTTAGAATTATTACATCTAATGAATTGACCCTTTATCACGAAATATGCCTCTTATCTCTAGTAATACTGCTTATGTTAAAGTCCATATTGGATGATATTGGTATAGTTATACTACATCTCTTTTGTTGAGTTTTTGCGTAGTTTATCTTTTTAAATCCTTTTAGTTTTAACCTTTCTGTGTCCTTGTATTTAAGGTATACAACATGTAAGCAGCATATAGGTTTTTTCTAATCTGACAGTGTGTGTCTTTTAATTGGACTATTTAGTGCCTTAGCATTAAATATAATTCCTGATATATTTGTGCTTTTAAAATATATGTATTTTCTGTTTGACTCACTTTTTAATATTTATCTTCTTTCTTGCTTTATTTAAAAATATGCAAATATTTCTAAATTCCATTTCTCCTCTTAATTAGAGTTTTAGTTTTACGTTCTTATATTATACTTCAAGTGGTTATCCTGAACATTACAAGATTAATTCCAAATTTATTAAATTTAACACAAATTAATATTTCTACCATCTCTCCAACAATGCTAGATCTTTAAACATTTAAAATTCATTTACCCTCTATTGCTTTTTAAAATATTCATTGTAAGGTCAGGCATGGTGGCTCACGCCTGTAATCCCAGCACTTTGGGAGGCTGAGGCAGGTGGATCACCTGAGGTCAGGAGTTTGAGACCAGCCTGGCCAACATGGCGAAACCCGTCTCTACTAAAAATACAAAAAAATTAGCTGGGTGTGGTGGCAGGCGCCTGTCATCCCAGCTACTCCGGAGGCTGAGGCAGGAGAATCACTTGAACCCTGGAAGGCAGAGGTTGCAGTGAGCTGAGGCCACACCACTGCACTCCAGCCTGGGCAACAAGAGCAAAACTCCATCTCAAAAAATAATAATAAGAAGTAAAATAAAAGAAAATATTCATTATAATTTGCCATATACTTTAAATCTATAAAACTTTACTTTTTTGTGTTTACTCTACATTCATTTACCAACATATTTACCATTTCTATTATTCCTAATTTCTGCCTCTATTTCTGGGTTTCCAACTGGGATAATTTTCCTTCTGTCCGAAAATTTCTCTTGTTATTTTTGTGGATATATAGATCTGTTGGATATGAATTGCCTCAATTTTTTCTTGTCTGGAAATGTGTTTACCTTGTCTTCACTTTGAAGGTTATATTCACTGGGTATAGAGGCCTACATTTGTGTTTATTGTTATTTTTCTCAGCCCTTTAAAGACATTCTTTCATTATTCTCTGGCTCCTATTATTTCTGTTAAGAAATCAGCCTTAAGTCTTATTTCTCTTTTGAAATTAATGTATTTTTTTCTGTCTGTTTTAATTTTATTCTTTTTGGTTTTCAGACATTTGACTATGATATGTTTATCTGTAGTTTCCTTTGAATTTATCTCACTTGGGTTGCTTGATGTATTTTTTCTCCTCAATTATTCTTTATGCGTTATTCTCTTTTTAATCTTCTTCTGGGACTTCAATTACATGTATATTAGTAAAATATATATATATCTTACCATCTTTCTATATTTTCCATATTTTTTACTCTTCTTGTTTCAGTTAGTATATTTTCTACTGATCTATACTCCATTTGACCAATTCTTTCTTTTCCTCCATCTAATTTGCTGTTAAATCCACCTATCAAGTTTTAAATTTAACTTACTGCGTTTTTTAGTTCTAATATTTCTATTTAAATTTTTAATTTATTCAATTTCTTTGAAATTACCCATTTTGCTATATATTTTATTTTACATATTAGTTACAGATAAAACCAATATTTGAGTCATATAGAAGGAAGAATTGTAAAATGGCCCCCAAGATGTTTCTCACACTTCCTACCTAGTGTACACATTCCATGTATGATCCCTTCCCTCTTGAGTGTGAGTGCTACCAGTAAATTTCATAGGATATCACTCTGATTAGACTATATTATGTAACAGAGAGGATGAGCTAGTCACTCTTCTGATAAGACTCCTTCAAAGCAGACTGAAGAAAAGTTCTCCTTCTGGCTTTGAAGAAGTAAACTTCCAACTTGTGAGAGGACCACATGATTAGCAGAGTCAGGAAGAAAGTGGGGCTCTTACATCAACAACCACAAGGAACTGAATTCTTCCAACAACCTGAATGAGCCTGGAAGAGGACCCCAAGCTAGGAATGCAGCCTCACTGATTTCAGCCTTGTGAAATCCTGAACAAAGGACCCAGTATACTGTGCATGGACTTCAAAACTTCAGAAACTGAGATAATGAATGAATATTGTTTTAAGTCTCCAAGTTTGTGATAGTCTACTATAGATATTTGCTATATTGAAGACCAGTCATTTGTAGATCTATTTCAATATCTTTTTCTGTTCATCTTGGTGTTTGTTATCCCTATTTTTATATTGAATGCCTGACATTGTGTGTTAAATTTGTAGAGGCTCTAGGGGATGCTCTTTCCCTCCATGGAGGGTTTATCCTTTTCTCTAATAGGCATCTAAGGCAGGAACAAGTCATCATAATCAAGAATGGAGTTTCTTCAAGGCTGGGTTGCTATGTTGGCATGGCTATATCTGAATTTGTATTTGCTGCCACTCCTAGGTGTAGCCCTCTGGGGGTACTAACTCAGGCCTGGGTGTTCAGTTGGGCTTTCCTCAAAGCAGGTTTTGACCTTCAACTTTTGGATTCCTCAATATCTTAGCATTGACAAAAACTCTGCTCTACTTTGCAATGGCTTATTCACTTGTATTTTTAGTTTCCTGACCTCTTGAGACATTGCCTTTCTACAGTGGTCTTCATTTCCCTCTGAGACATCACTAGAAGAGTCTTTAATGTGCATATTTCTACTAATAGTCCCTTCAAGGCAATCTAGGCTTTTTCTGTCATGCTCCTCAAAATTTTTCCAGCTTCTGCCCATTGTCCAATTCCAAAGCCATTTCTAAGTATTTGTTATACCAGCATCCAAATTCTAGGTAACAAAATTTGTATCAGTCAACTAATCAGGTCAACCAGTGAAGCAGAACCAGTAGGACATCAATATTAAAAGATTTTTTGCAATGAATTAGATTATGTGATTGTAGGGACTGGCTAGGCAAGTCCGAAATCCATAGGGCAAGTCATCAGAAAAGAAAGACTGGAACTTTTGGACGTGGACTGAAGCTTCTGTCCACAGATAGAATTTTTCTTTCTCTTAAGGAAGCCAGAACACTGATTCTCATTCAACCAATTGAATTTTGCCCACCTAGATTATCTAAAATAATCTCCCTTATTTAAAGGCAACTGCTTACAGTCTTTAATCACGTCTACAAAATGCTTTCACAGCAACACATAGATTAGTGTTTTACTTAATAATGGAGGAATGTAGGCTAGCCAAATTGATATGTCCAAAAGATCATCACAATTGGACATGAACTTATCTTGCCTTTGCAAACAATAGATATTTGTCCTGATTTCTACACTTGGTGAAATGTTCAACTCTTGGTTTAAGTGTTGCCTCTTCACTGTCCACTGCCCCTACCCTCCTTTCCCAATATAAAATGAATTGTTTTCTCTTGGGTGTTCCACATATTACTCTCTTCTAGCATTTACTATGTTTTCTTATACTGAGATCTAGTTGTTCACCCACTTACTACTCTGTGAGCTCTGAAAGCCAAGACCAGGTCATTGTATTCAATGTCTGATACCAAGTAAATGTTCCAAAAATATCATTTAAATGTTTATTGATCTGTACCAAAGTAAAGCATTGGTTTTTGTTTGTTTTAAAATCTTAATCAAAAGTAGCTGACTTTCTTGTGAAGGCTCATTTGAGTGGGCCACTTAATTATGCAAATATATAGCAAGAGTAAAATAGCCATTGTGTTGAGATAGTGTATAGCAAACTTTTATAACTTCATTAAGAGTGTCACTCTCTAGATCAATGGTATGCAATGTTGATCTGCAGAAGAGGTGAATAAATTTGCATGAGGATCTTGTGGCTTTTTAAAAGAGAAGGGACAACAAACTGTCTTTTCTCCCTGAGATAGTGATTAAGAGAGAATTATCAGAGTGAAGCTGGGTGGAATGACTGACTACCCAAGTGCAGACAAAGGCAATGAGACTCTTTATATAAAATTATTCTTCAGTATGAGACAGTCTAGGCCGATAGGCTGGATCTAGATTTCCTTGGAGGTGGTCTGGTTGCCTCCTACTGTGAGTGCTGTCAGAATTGCTTCCAGATCCAGCCACCTCAACACAGTGCTATACTCTGGGGAACAGTAGCTTAATGTGATGGTGAAACTGAATACCAGTCTCAGCCTGGAATCCCTTTGGCTTATGTTGTGAGATTATTCCTTTTTGAAGAATAGTAGTGCTCTGAGCAAGCAGTTTGACTAATGAGACAATATTGCCATGATGACCTGTATTCCATTACAACAACCTAGAATGATAAGTCATGCCAGTAGCTGCAGGTTGGAATTTGGTACTCTGCCTGCTGTAATGTAATTTTGAAAGAATGACCCTTTTTGACAATGTACACTTTGTGTTTTAGTGCAATTTAGTGGAAAATTAGAATCTCAAAACAAATGACTTCTTTCTAATCTGGCAAGTGGGGGGATCAAACATTCATAATTGTACCTGAGGTTGGCAGAACTTTTTGTGTCAGTATTAGATGGATTAAGTGAATGAAGGAGTGAATAATCATGTATGTTATTCCCATGCTGCAAGGTTTAGCAGGAGAATGTCGACGTTGAAATCAGAAAGACCAGCATTAGGAAGATAATTCCAACACTTACTACTGTCTTAAATGTGGGAAGTGATTTTACATCGCTGAACATCAGTTTCCATTTTTGTCACATGTGAATATATTCATGTCTATTTCAGAAGACAATTTTGTGAGACAATTCAGACCTCCTGATTCCCACCTAGAAATGCCTTCCACTTTGCATTATACATCATTGTCATATGGAAAATACTCACAGGCCACTGGTTTTTCAAATCCTGCTCTAGAAGTAGGGGTGAATAATAGATAAAATAAAAGACTTCCATCAACATGCATAGGAATCTCTTCTCCATTTAGCAGTGAGTCGAAGAATAGAACCATTGCACATCTTCTATAAAGTCCTATTTCTTCTCTTTACTAAGGTTATCCTTGTCTGTCAAATGGAGACAGTAGTTGCTATCAAAATAGGATCAAAATTCAGAAGGAAACAAAACAAGTAGAAGAGAAAGTGCTTTCTAAAGGAAGTGAAAATACAGGAGGCTCGAAATTGCTCAAGAGTGTGGTTTTAGGTACTAGAAAATCTATTATTATGCTTTGCCTTTTTATTTATTTTAACAGGGAAAAAGCTTAGTTGGATCACTTCTCCACTGTTAGAGTTGGGCTCCTCCCATGAGTAATTGCTGCCCTGAAGTTGCCTCCTGATTTGGGGAATACTTAATGTGAGCACTAAAACTTAATTGGATCAGCTCTCTGTCACCAGGGTTGGGCAGGGCCTGATGTTTTCTTCACAGGTAATTGCTGACTTGCAGTTGTCTTTCAACCTGGGGAAGACTTAAAGAGAGCACCTAGGCTGTGTGAGAAAGCTGGCTAAGAATTTGTGCCTGGGAGACCCATGGACCATGCTTCTTGCAGGGTGATGCTGTCGGCTAGTTTTTCTGGTGTGGCACTTTCATTGGCTGGAATGCAGAGCAACCACCAAGACTTGTACACTGGGTACTGTGAGTGCCACCCGTGTTTTTTGTTTCTAACTGATCTCAGGTGATCTAGCCCTGCCAGTACTCCCAGTGTTTCCCATGAAACATTTCAGGAGTGAGCCTCCTGAAAAAGGTCCCAAAAAGGTCCCAAAATGGTGAGGAAGCTGAATGCCCACTTCCAACTCACTTTTCCTCCTATGGAAACCATAGTTTGGAAGGAATTCTCTGTGTGGTGCTGTGACACCTTAGGGGAGGGGCAGCATGGTCAAGGAGGACTGTTTCTCTTACTGTTCAATCATGGATTTTCTTGGTTCTGTGGTCCAAGAGGATGTCTCAACCTTACTCCCAATTTCTGAGATATTCATGATGGTATTTTTGTCTGTGGATAGTAGTTAGTTGAACTTCTGTGTGGGGAAATGAAGCCAGAGAACTCCTATTCTTTTTTTTTTTTGAGATGGAGTCTTGCTTTGTCACCCAGGCTGGAGTGTAGTTGCACAATCTTGGCTCACTGCAACCTCCACCTCCTGAGTTTAAGCAATTCTCTTGCCTCAGCCTCCCAAGTAGCTGGGATTACAGGCACCTGCCACCGTGCTCAGCTAATTTTTGTATTTTTAGTAGAGATGAAGTTTCACCATGTTGGCCAGGATGGTCTCGAACCCCAACCTCAAGTGATTTGCCCACCTAGGCATCCCAAAGTGCTGGGATTACAGGCATGAACCACAGTGCCCATCCAGAGAACTCCTATTTTTCCATCTTGGTGACATTACTCTTCATCTATTTTAATCTGCTTGTCCTTCTGAGACTTTTAGCTCCATAAGTGTAATTCCTTGTCATTTTCCTGGTCTTAGAACTCTTCAAATCTCTTTTCTCCCTCAGCTACTCCATTCGTTTGGGTACCAAATTCTGTTGTGTTTCTATAATCTTCCTTCTCAACTCTGACACTTACCCATATTTTCTGTAATCTTCCTTCTCAACTCTGACACTTACCATACTGATTATTTTGCCCCCATTGCTACTGATTTCCCTAGTGCAAATCATCTGAGCTCATAGTTGGACTACTGAAATACCTTCCTGTGTGTGACATTATTATTTCCTCCATAGTAACCCATTCTATTTTTCCTCCATTAGCAGTAACCATGTGTTATAATGAGACTGGCCACACTCACATTTCCAACAATGATAACTCACGGGATATAATACCATGTCCTTAACATCTTCACATTGTGATTGATTGCAGGAAATACATTTAATCCAGGTAATGATGTACTTTCTCATGGTCATACTGATAGGTCCATGTATAACCTTCCATGTATAGCTTTACAACCTAAGTTGGCCCACTCACTGTGAAACACTGGATTCCCTGGGCGAAGAGAAGCTCTGTTGGATTTGTGTTATGAGTGCATGAAGACTAAGATTACTGTGGTTTGCTTGACTGTGTGTGGGAAGCCAGTCTAAGGATCAAGCTGAAAGACAAGAGAGGGAGGAGTCAGGAAAATTGCAGAGAAAAGGATTTAGAGGCCTTAATAATTGTCCTTAAGTTCCCTCTCTGGACCTCAGTTTTGTTAACTTGACAATTTACTTTATGGCTTAAAGCATTTTTAGTTAGGTATTCTTTTATATGTGCAACTCTTCAGTTCCCAAGTAAGCTCCCATCTTAGTTGTGACCTTATCTACCATATGCTAATATCTGTTATAATATTTATCATAAAGGCAATAGCTAACATTTAGTGAAGACTTATGTGTTCTCTGCACTATTCTAATAGTTTAAATGTATTATCTCATTTATAATTCACAGTAATCTTATGAGTTAGCTATTTTTAAGGCCTTATTTTACAGATGACAAAACTGAAGCCCAGAAAATTAAATAATTTGACCAAGGCCACCTGGCTAATATGGAATAGCAGATATATTACTTATACATGGCTACATGACAAATTACCCCAAATCTAGCAGCTTAAAACAGCAAACATTAATAATCACACTATATGTGTGGGTGAAGAATCTGGGCACAGCTTGTCTGGTGCTTTTGGTTCAAGGTCTCTCATCAGTTGCAGTCAAGCTATTGTGCTGGGCTGCAATTTCATCTGGAAGCTAGACTGTGGGAGTTGGGGGATTCAATTCTAATCTCTCTCATGTGGTTTTTAGCAGGCCTTGTTTCCTGAACACGTGGCTGTCTCTACAGTGTAGTCTCATGAGATTGCAAGTAATTTTCCCCAGGACTAGTGATCTGAGAGAGAGTGAGAAAAAGATAGTAGGAGCAATAGAAACTATGATGTCCAGGTGCACACATGAGGAGTAGAGGTGAGAGAGAGAAAAAGAAAGAGAGATAACACCTAAGATAGAAGCCATAATCTTTTGTAACCTAATCTCACTAGTGACATCCTATCATCTTAGCTGCATTCTATTTGATGGAAGGAGAGGACAAAGGCATAAATTCCAAAAGGTGGGGCTCACTGGGGCTATCATAGAGGCTGTCTACCCCAGTCACTATTCAAATTCATGTAGTCAGAGTCCACACTATACTGGCTAACTATCATTATACTTTACAGAGTTTCTAATGCCTGACTTTATAGGGTCACTCCTCTCTCAAAATTCCTCCAGGCATTCATGATAAATTCTAATGCTATTACACACCTCAGTCTGTCTGTCATAAATCCACACCAAATGCATATTCAAAAAATTTTTATTTTAATATTTTTTAAACTTTTTAAATTTATTTTTTGTGAGCATATAATAGGTATATATATTTATGGGGTACATTAGATGTTTTGCTACATTGGATAAAATAGTGTATCTATTGCGTCAAGCATTTATCCTTTGTGTTAAAACAATCCAATTATACTCTTAGTTATTTTTAAACATACAATTAAATTATCATTGACTATACTAACCCTGGTGTGCTATCAAATACCAGGTCTTATTCATTCTTTCTTTTTTTTGTACACACTAACCATCCCCAGTTCTCCCCCATCCCCTAATTACTCTTCTCAGCCTCTGGCAACCATTCTTCTACTCTCTATCTCCATGAGTTCAGTTTTAAATTTTAAATTTTAACTCCTATAGATAAGTGAGAACATGTGATATTTGTCTTTCTGTGCCTGGTTTATTTCACTTAGCATAATGAGCCCTGGTTCTATCCATGTTTGTACAAATGATAGGATCTCATTTTTTTATGGCTGAATAGTACTCCATTGTGTATAAGTAGAACATTTTTCTTTGTCCACTTATCTGTTGATGGACCCTTAGGTTGCTTCCAAATTTTGGATATTGTGGACAGTACTGCAACAACTATGAGAATGCAGATATCTCTTTGATATATTGATGTTCTTTCTTTTGGATATAAGCCCAGGAGTGAGATTGCTGGATCATATGGTAGCTCTATTTTAAGTTTTTTAAGGAACCTCTAAATGGTTTTCCATGGTGGTTGTACTAATTTACATTCCCACCAACAGTATATGAGGGTTCCCTTTGGTCACATCCTCACTAGCATTTTTTATTGCCTATCTTTTGGATATAAGACATTTTAACTGGTATAAGATGATCTCTCATTGTAGTTTTGATTTGTATTTCTCTGACAATGAATAATGTTGAGTACCTTTTTATATGGCTGTTTGCCATTTGTATGTCTTCTTTTGAGAAATATCTAGTCAAATCTTTTGCCCATTTTAAAAATGGAATATTAAGTTTTTTTTCCTGTAGAGTAGTTTGAGCTCCTTATATATTCTGGTTATTAATCTGTTGTCAGATGGATAGTTTGCAAATATTTCCTCCCATTCTGTGGATTGTCTTTTCCATTTTTTGATTGTTTCCTTTGCTGTGCAGAAGATTTTAACTTGATATGATTCCATTTGTCCATATTTTCTTTGGTTGCCTGTGCTTATGGGGTGCTACTTAAGAAGTCTTTGCCAACTCCAAGGTCCTGGAGTGTTTCCTCAAAGTTTTCCTGTAGTAGTTTAAACTTTCGTGGTCTTAGATTTAAATTTTTAGTTCATTTTTATTTGGTTTTTGCATATGGCAGTAGGTAAGGGTTTACTTTCATTCTTCTGCATATGGATATCCACTTTACCCAGCGCCATTTACTGAAGAGACTGTCTTTTCCCCAGTGTATGTTCTTGGCCTCTTTGTCAAAAATGGGTTCACTGTAGGTGTGTGGATTTGGTTTTTGATTCTCTATTCTGTTCCATTGGTCTATGTGTCTGTCTTTTTTTTTTATTTGAGACGGAGTCTCACTCTGTCACCCAGGCTGGAGTGCAGTGGCACAATCTCAGCTCACTGCAAGCTCTGCCTCCTGGGATCATGCCATTCTCTTGCCTCAGCCTTCCGAGTAGCTGGGACTACAGGCGCCCGCCACCACGCCTGGCTAATTTTTTGTATTTTTAATAGAGACAGGGTTTCACTGTGTGAGCCAGGATGGTCTCAATCTCCTCACCCTGGGGTCCGCCCGTCTCAGCCTCCCAAAGTGCTGGGAATATAGGCGTGATATGTGTCTGTTTTTATGACAGTACTACGCTGTTTTGATTACTATAACTCTGTAGTATAATTTGAAGTCAAATAATGTGATTCCTCTGGTTTTGTTCTTTTGTTCTTTTTGTTTAAGATAGCTTTGGCTATTCAGGGACTTTCCTGGTTCCATATAAATTTTAGGGTTTTTTTTAATTGATGTGAGGAATGTCTTTGGTATTTTGATAGGGTTTGCACTGAATCTGTAGATGACTTTGAGTAGTATGGACATTTTTGACAATATTGATTCTTCCAATACATAAACATGGAATATCTTTTCTTTTTTTGGTGTCTTCTTTGATTTCTTTCATCAACATTCTATAATTTCATTATACAGATCTTTTACTGTGTTAGTTAATTTTTAGGTATTTAATTTTATTTGTGATTATTGTAAATGGGATTACTTTTTTGATTTCTTTTTCAGAATATTCACTGTTGGCATATGAAAATGTTATTGATTTTTGTGTATTGATTTTGTATTTTGCAACTTTTCTGAATTTATCAGTTCTAATAGGTTTTTGCTACAGTTTTTATGATTTTCCATATATAAGGTCATATTATCTGCAAACAAGGATAATTTGACTTCTTCCTTTCCCATTTGGATGTCCTCTATTTCTTTCTCTTCTCTGATTGCTCCTGCTAGGACTTCCCATACTATGTTGATTAACAGTGGTGAATGAGGGCATCCTTGTCATGTTCCCGATATTAGAAGAAAGGCTTTCAGATTTTCTCCATTTAGTATGATACTAGCTGTGGGTTTGTCATATATGGCTTTTATTATGTTGAGGTATATTTGAGTGTTCTTACTATGAAAGGATGTTAAGTATTATCAAATGCCTTTTCTGCATCAGTTGAAATGTTCATATGGTTTTTGTCCTTCATTCTCTTGTTATAGTATATCACATTGTTTGATTCATGCATATTGAACCACCCTTGCATCCTAGGGATAAATCCCACTTGGTCATTTGTGATGAATGATCTTTTTCATGTATTGTTCAATTCAGTTTGCAAGTATTTTGTTGAGGATTATTGCATAACTATTCATCAGAAATATTTGCCTGTAGTTTTATTTATTTTTTGGTGTTCTTTGTCTCCTTTTGGTATTGGGGTAATACTAGCCTTATTGAATGAGTTTGGATGTATTTCCTCCTCCTCTATCTTTTGGAAGAGTTTGAGTAGAATTGCTATTACTTCTTCTTTAAATGATGTATTTTCTCCTCCTCTATCTTTTGGAAGAGTTTGAGTAGAATTGCTATTACTTCTTTAAACGGTGGAATTCAGCAGTGAATTTGTGTTCTGGGTTTTTTTACTGGGAGACTTTTTATTACTGCTTCAGTCTTATTGCTAGTTATTAGTCTGTTCAGGTTTTGGATTTCTTCCTGGTTCAATCTTGGAGGGTTATATTTCATTTCTTCTACATCTTCACATTTACTGGCATATAGTTTCTCATAGTAATCAGTAATGATCCTGTGAATTTTTGTGGTATTAGTTGTAATGTCTCCTTTTTCATTCCTGATTTTACTTATTTAGATCTTTTCTCTTATTTTCTTAGTTAGCCTAGCTAAAGGCTTGTCAATTTTGTTTATGTTTTCAAAAGGTTTTTGTTTCATTGATCCTTTGTATTGTTTTCTTTATTTCAATTTCATTTATTTCTTCTCTGATTTTTATTATTTATTTTCTTCTACTACTTTTGGGTTTGCTGTGCTCTTGCTTTTCTAAGTCTTCAAGATGCATAATTAAGTTATTTGAAGTCTTTTTAAATGTAGGTACTTACAGCTATAAACTTCCCTCTTAATACTTCTTTTGCTATATCCCATAGGTTTTGTTATATTGTGTTTCCATTATAATCTGTTTCAAGAATTTTTTCAATTTCCTTCTTAATTTCTTCTTTGACCCACTGGTCATTTAGAAGCATATTGTTTAACTTCCGTGTATTTGTATAGTTTCCAAGAGTTCTCTTGTTCTTGATTTGTAGTTTTATTCCATTGTGGTCAGAGAAGATGGTTGATATTGTTTAAATGTTTTGAATGTTTAAAGATGTTTTGCAATATAACTTGTGGTCTATGCTTGAGAATGATCTAATGTTCTGTAAATATCTATGAGTTCTATTTGGTCTTTAGCGCAGATGAAGTCCAATATTTCTGTGTTGATTTTCTGTCTGGAAGATCTGTCCAATGCTGAAAGTAGGGTGTTGAAGTCTCCAGCTGTTGTTGTACTTGGGCCTATTCCTCTCTAATAATATTTGCTTTATATATCTGATTGCTTCATTATTGGGTGTCCATATGTTTACAATTTTTTTTTCTTTTATTGTAGTTATTATTATTATTATTATTATTATACTTTAGGTTTTATGGTACATGTGCCCAATGTGCAGGTAAGTTACATATGTATACATGTGCCATGCTGGTGCACTGCACCCACCAACTCGTCATCTAGCATTAGGTATATCTCCCAATGTTATCCCTGCCCCCTCCCCACAACCCACAACAGTCCCCGAAGTGTGATGTTCCCCTTCCTGTGTCCATGTGTTCTCATTGTTCAATTCCCACCTATGAGTGAGAATATGCGGTGTTTGCTTTTTTGTTCTTGCGATAGTTTACTGAGAATGATGATTTCCAATGTCATCCATGTCCCTACAAAGGACGTGAACTCATCATTTCTTATGGCTGCGTAGTATTCCATGGTGTATATGTGCCACATTTTCTTAATCCAGTCTATCATTGTTGGACATTTGGGTTGGTTCCAAGTCTTTGCTATTGTGAATAATGCGGCAATAAACATACGTGTGCATGTGTCTTTATAGCAGCACGATTTATAGTCCTTTGGGTATATACCCAGTAATGGGATGGCTGGGTCGAATGGAATTTCTAGTTCTAGATCCCTGAGGAATCACCACACTGACTTCCACAAGGGTTGAACTAGTTTACAGTCCCACCAACAGTGTCAAAGTGTTCCTATTTCCCCACATCCTCTCCAGCACCTGTTGTTTCCTGACTTTTTAATGATCGCCATTCTAACTGGTGTGAGATGGTATCTCATTGTGGTTTTGATTTGCATTTCTCTGATGGCCAGTGATGGTGAGCATTTTTTCATGTGTCTTTTAGCTGCATAAATATCTTCTTTTGAGAAGTGTCTGTTCATGTCCTTCGCCCACTTTTTGATGGGGTTGTTTGTTTTTTTCTTGTAAATTTGTTGGAGTTCATTGTAGATTCTGGATATTAGCCCTTTGTCAGATGAGTAGGTTGCGAAAATTTTCTCCCATTTTGTAGGTTGCTTGTTCACTCTGATGGTAGTTTCCTTTGCTGTGCAGAAGCTCTTGAGTTTAATTAGATCCCATTTGTCAATTTTGGCTTTTGTTGCCATTGCTTTTGGTGTTTTAGACATGAAGTCCTTGCCCATGCCTATGTCCCGAATGGTATTGCCTAGGTTTTCTTCTAGGGTTTTTATGGTTTTAGGTCTAACATTTAAGTCTTTAATCCATCTTGAATTGATTTTTGTATAAGGTGTAAGGAAGGGATCCAGTTTCAGCTTTCTACATATGGCTAGCCAGTTTTCCCAGCACCATTTATTAAATAGGGAATCCTTTCCCCATTTCTTGTTTTTCTCAGGTTTGTCAAAGATCAGATGGTTGTAGATATGTGGCATTATTTCTGACGGCTCTGTTCTGTTCCATTGATCTATATCTCTGTTTTGGTACCAGTACCATGCTGTTTTGGTTACTGTAGCCTTGTAGTATAGTTTGAAGTCAGGTAGCGTGATGCCTCCAGCTTTGTTCTTTTGGCTTAGGATTGACTTGGCGATGCGGGCTCTTTTTTGGTTCCATATGAACTTTCAAGTAGTTTTTTCCAATTCTGTGAAGAAAGTCATTGGTAGCTTGATGGGGATGGCATTGAATCTGTAAATTACCTTGGGAAGGATGGCCATTTTCATGATATTGATTCTTCCTACCCATGAGCATGGAATGTTCTTCCATTTGTTTGTATCCTCTTTTATTTCCTTGAGCAGTGGTTTGTAGTTCTCCTTGAAGAGGTCTTTCACATCCCTTGTAAGTTGGATTCCTAGGTATTTTATTCTCTTTGAAGCAATTGTGAATGGGAGTTCACTCATGATTTGGCTCTCTGTTTGTCTGTTATTGATGTATAAGAATGCTTGTGATTTTTGCACATTGATTTTGTATCCTGAGACTTTGCTGAAGTTGCTTATCAGCTTAAGGAGATTTTGGGCTGAGACAATGGGGTTTTCTAGATATACTATCATGTCATCTGCAAACAGGGACAATTTGACTTCCTCTTTTCCTAATTGAATACCCTTGATTTCCTTCTCCTGCCTAATTGCCCTGGCCAGAACTTCCAACACTATGTTGAATAGAAGTGGTGAGAGAGGGCATCCCTGTCTTGTGCCAGTTTTCAAAGGGAATGCTTCCAGTTTTTGCCCATTCAGTATGATATTGGCTGTGGGTTTGTCATAAATAGCTCTTATTATTTTGAGATACGTCCCATCAATTCCTAATTTATTGAGAGTTTTTAGCATGAAGGGTTGTTGAATTTTGTCAAAGGCCTTTTCTGCATCTATTGAGATAATCATGTGGTTTTTGTCTTTGGTTCTGTTTATATGCTGGATTACATTTATTGATTTGTGTATATTGAACCAGCCTTGCATCCCAGGGATGAAGCCCACTTGATCATGGTGGATAAGCTTTTTGATGTGCTGCTGGATTCTGTTTGCCAGTATTTTATTGAGGATTTTTGCATCAATGTTCATCAAGGATATTGGTCTAAAATTCTCTTTTTTTGTTGTGTCTCTGCCAGGCTTTGGTATCAGGATGATGCTGGCCTCATAAAATGAGTTAGGGAGGATTCCCTCTTTTTCTATTGATTGGAATAGTTTCAGAAGGAATGGTACCAGCTCCTCCTTGTACCTCTGGTAGAATTCGGCTGTGAACCCATCTGGTCCTGGACTTTTTTTGGTTGGTAAGCTATTGATTATTGCCATAATTTCAGCTCCTGTTATTGGTCTATTCAGAGATTGAACTTCTTCTTGGTTTTGTCTTGGGAGGGTGTATGTGTTGAGGAATTTATCCATTTCTTCTAGATTTTCTAGTTTATTTTCATAGAGGTGTTTGTAATATTCTCTGATGGTAGTTTGTATTTCTGTGGGATTGGTGGTGATACCCCCTTTATCATTTTTTATTGCATCTATTTGATTCTTCTCTCTTTTTTTCTTTATTAATCTTGCTAGCGGTCTATCAATTTTGTTGATCCTTTCAAAAAACCAGCTCCTGGATTCATTTATTTTTTGAAGGGTTTTTTGTGTCTCTATTTCCTTCAGTTCTGCTCTGATTTTAGTTATTTCTTGCCTTCTGCTAGCTTTTGAATGTGTTTGCTCTTGCTTTTCTAGTTCTTTTAATTGTGATGTTAGGGTGTCAATTTTGGATCTTTCCTGCTTTCTCTTGTGGGCATTTAGTGCTATAAATTTCCCTCTACACACTGCTTTGAATGCATCCCAGAGATTCTGGTATGTTGTGTCTTGGTTCTCGTTGGTTTCAAAGAACATCTTTATTTCTGCCTTCATTTCGTTATGTACCCAGTAGTCATTCAGGAGCAGGTTGTTCAGTTTCCACGTAGTTGAGCGGTTTTGAGTGAGATTCTTAATCCTGAGTTCTAGCTTGATTGCACTGTGATCTGAGAGACAGTTTGTTACAATTTCTGTTCTTTTACATTTATTGAGGAGAGCTTTACTTCCAAGGATATGGTCAATTTTGGAATAGGTGTGGTGTGGTGCTGAAAAAAATGTATATTCTGTTGATTTGGGGTGGAGAGTTCTGTAGATGTCTATTAGGTCTGCTTGGTGCAGAGCTGAGTTCAATTCCTGGGTATCCTTGTTGACTTTCTGTCTCGTTGATCTGTCTAATGTTGACAGTGGGGTGTTAAAGTCTCCCATTATTAATGTGTGGGAGTCTAAGTCTCTTTGTAGGTCACTCAGGACTTGCTTTATGAATCTGGGTGCTCCTGTATTGGGTGCATATATATTTAGGATAGTTAGCTCTTCTTGTTGAATTAATCCCTTTACCATTATGTAATGGCCTTCTTTGTCTCTTTTGATCTTTGTTGGTTTAAAGTCTGTTTTATCAGAGACTAGGATTGCAACCCCTGCCTTTTTTTGTTTTCCATTTGCTTGGTAGATCTTCCTCCATCCTTTTATTTTGAGCCTATGTGTGTCTCTGCACGTGAGATGGGTTTCCTGAATACAGCACACTGATGGGTCTTGAGTCTTTATCCAATTTGCCAGTCTGTGTCTTTTAATTGGAGCATTTAGTCCATTTACATTTAAAGTTAATATTGTTATGTGTGAATCTGATCCTGTCATTATGATGTTAGCTCGATATTTTGCTCGTTAGTTGATGCAGTCTCTTCCTGGTCTCAATGGTCTTTACATTTCGGTATGATTTTGCAGTGGTTGGTACCGGTTGTGCCTTTCCATGTTTAGCGCTTCCTTCAAGAGCTCTTTTAGGGCAGGCCTGGTGGTGACAAAATCTCTCAGCATTTGCTTGTCTGTAAAGTATTTTATTTCTCCTTCACTTATGAAGCTTAGTTTGGCAGGATATGAAATTCTGGGTTGAAAATTCTTTTCTTTAAGAATGTTGAATATTGGCCCCCACTCTCTTCTGGCTTGTAGGGTTTCTGCCGAGAGATCCGCTGTTAGTCTGATGGGCTTCCCTTTGATGGTAACCCGTCCTTTCTCTCTGGCTGCCCTTAACATTTTTTCCTTCATTTCAACTTTGGTGAATCTGACAATTATGTGTCTTGGAGTTGCTCTTCTCGAAGAGTATCTTTGTGGCGTTCTCTGTATTTCCTGAATCTGAATGTTGGCCTGCCTTGCTAGATTGGGGAAGTTCTTCTGGATAATATCCTGCAGAGTGTTTTCCAACTTGTTTCCATTCTCCCCGTCACTTTCAGGTACACCAATCAGACGTAGATTTGGTCTTTTCACATAGTCCCACATTTCTTGGAGGCTTTGCTCGTTTCTTTTTATTCTTTTTTCTCTAAACTTCCCTTCTCACTTCATTTCATTCATTTCATCTTCCAGGGCTGATACCCTTTCTTCCATTTGATCGCATCGGCTCCTGAGGCTTCTGCATTCTTCACGTAGTTCTTGAGCCTTGGTTTTCAGCTCCATCAGCTCCTTTAAGCACTTCTCTGTATTGGTTATTCTAGTTATACATTCTTCTAAATTTTTTTCAAAGTTTTCAACTTCTTTGCCTTTGGATTGAATATCCTCCCGTAGCTCGGAGTAATTTGATCGTCTGAAGCCTTCTTCTCTCAGCTCGTCAAAGTCATTCTCCGTCCAGCTTTGTTCCGTTGCTGGTGAGGAACTGCGTTCCTTTGGAGGAGGAGAGGTACTCTGGTTTTTAGAGTTTCCAGTTTTTCTGCTCTGTTTTTTCCCCATCTTTGTGGTTTTATCTACTTTTGGTCTTTGATGATGGTGACGTACAGATGGGTTTTTGGTGTGGATGTCCTTTCTGTTAGTTTTCCTTCTAACAGACAGAACCCTCAGCTGCAGGTCTGTTGGAGTACCTGGCCGGCCGTGTGAGGTGTCAGTCTGCCCCTGCTGGGGGGTGCCTCCCAGTTAGGCTGCTTGGGGGTCAGGGGTCAGGGACCCACTTGAGGAGGCAGTCAGCCCGTTCTCAGATCTCCAGCTGCATGCTGGGAGAACCACTGCTCTCCTCACAGCTGTCAGACGGGACATTTAAGTCTGCAGAGGTTACTGCTGTCTTTTTGTTTGTCTGTGCCCTGCCCCCAGAGGTGGAGCCTACAGAGGCAGGCAGGCCTCCTTGAGCTGTGGTGGGCTCCACCCAGTTCAAGCTTCCAGGCTGCTTTGTTTACCTAAGGGAGCCATGGCAATGGCGGGCACCCCTCCCCCAGCCTCGCTGCCGACTTGCTGTTTGATCTCAGACTGCTGTGCTAGCAATCAGCGAGACTCCGTGGGCGTAGGACCCTCTGAGCCAGGTGCGGGCTATACTCTCTTGGGGCACCGTTTCCTAAGCCCGTCGGAAAAGCACAGTATTCGGGTGGGAGTGGCCCGATTTTCCAGGTGCCGTCTGTCACCCCTGGAAGGGGAACTCCCTGACCCCTTGCGCTTCCCGAGTGAGGCAATGCCTCGCCCCTGCTTCGGCTGGTGCACGGTGCGCTCACCCACTGACCTGCGCCACTGTCTGGCACTCCCTAGTGAGATGAACACGGTACCTCAGATGGAAATGCAGAAATCACCCGTCTCTGCGTGGCTCGCGCTGGGAGCTGTAGACCGGAGCTGTTCCTATTCGGCCATCTTGGCTCCTCCCCATGTTTACAATTTTTATATCCTCTTGCTGAATTGGCCCATTTATCATTATATAGTAACTTTTTTTTGTCTTTTCTTATAATTTTTGTCTTGAAGTCTATTTTGTCTAATATAATTATACCAACTCCTGCTCTTTTTTGGCTTCCATTGGCATGGTATATCTTTTTATATTCCTTTACTTTCAGTCTACATGCATCTTTATAAGTGAAGTGTGTTTCTTGCAGGCAACAAGATTATTTTTTCAATCCTTTCAGCCACTCTATATCTTTTGATGAAAGAATTTAGTTCATTTACATTTAATGTTGTTATTGATAATAACTTACTCCTGCCATTTTGTTATTTGTTTTCTGGTTGTGTTGTGGCATTCTCTTCCTCCTTTTCTTTCTTCCTGTCTTCTTTTTAGTGATGGTGTTTTTCTCTGGTGACATGATTTAGTTTCTTGCTTTTAATTTTTGGCGTGTCCATTGTATGTTTTTAAATTTGAGGTTACCATGAGGTTTGCAAATACTATCTTATAACCCATTATTTTAAACTGATGACAATTTAACATTGTTTGGATAAACAAGCAAAAATAAAACTAATAAAGACTTTATGCTTTAACTTTGTTCCCATGCTTTTTAACTTTTTGTTGTTCTATTTATATCTTATTTTACTCTGTTTTGATAAGTTGTTGTAGTTACTGTTTTTGATTGGTTCATCATTTAGTGTTTCTACTTAAGACCACAGTTATAGTGTTATAATAATCTAGGTTTTTCTGTGTGCTTACTATTACTAATGACTTTTGTACCTTCAAATGATCTGTCATTGCTCATTAAAGTTCTTTTCTTTATGGTTGAAGGTTTCCCTTTAGCATTTCTTGTAAGACAAGTCTGGTGTTTGTTGTCTGGGAAGTCCCTCAGCTTTTGTTTCTCTGGGAAAATCTATTCCTCCTTCATGTTTGAAGAATTTTTTCCTGGGATATAGTATTCTAGGGTAAAAGTTTTTTTTCCCCTCAGCACTTTAAATATGTCATACTACTTTTTCCTGGCCTGCCAGATTTCCACTGAAAAATTTGCTACCAGACATATTAGAGGAGCTCCATTGTATGTTATTTGTTTCTTTTCTTTTGCTGCTTTTAGAATCCTTTTTAATCTTGATGTTTGGCTGTTTGATCATTAAATGTCTTAAGGTAGTCTTCTTTGTTAAATCTGCTTGGTGTTCTAGAACCTTCTTGTACTTGGATATTGATATCTTTCTGTAGGTTTGAGAAGTTCTCTGTCATTTCTTTGAATAAACTTTCTATGCCTATCTCTTTCTCTACCTCTTCTTTAAGGCCCATAGCTCTTAGATTTGCCCTTTTGTGGCTATTTTCTAAATCTTGCAGACATGCCTAACTCTATTTTATTTTTAGTCTCTTCTGTGTATTTTCAAATAGGCTGTCTTTAAATTCACTAATTCTTTCTTCTGCCTGATCAATTCTGCTATTAAGAGACACTGTGGCATTCTTCATTATGCCAACTGCATGTACAAACATGTTTGAAATATATTATTTAAATTTAGTCATTTTTTTATACATATTCTTCTTATGTACCAATTGCTTTTTTCAGCTCCAGAATTTCTCTTTGATTTTTAAAAATTATTTAAATCTCTTTGTTAAATTTATCCAATAGAATTCTGAATTGCTTCTCTGTGTAACCTTGAATTTCTCTGAATTCAAAGAAACAAATAACTACATTGAGTTCTCTGTCTGAAAGGTCACATATCTCTGTTTCTCCAGGACTGGTCCCTGGTGCCTAATTTAAAGTTCACTTGATGAGGTTGTGTTTTCCTGGATGATCTTGATGCCTGTAAGATGTTCTTTGTGTCTGGGTATTGAAGAGTTAGGTATTTATTGTAGTCTTCTCAATCTGGACTTGTTTGTACCTGTCCTTCTTAGGAAGGCTTTCCAGATTTTTCAGTGGACTTGGGTGTTGTGATCGAAGCTGTATCTCTTTTAGTAGGCACCCCAACCCTTGTTTGTATCTGTCCTTCTTGGGAAGGCTTTCCAGATTTTCCAGTGGACTTGGGAGTTGTGATCTAAGCTGTATCTCTTTTAGTAGGCACCCCAAACTCAGAAACACTGTGGTTCTTGCAGATTCATGGATGTACCACCTTGATGGTCTTAGACACAATCTGGAAGCATTCTCTGTATTACCAGGCAGAGACTCTTGTTCTCCTTCCTTCCTTTCTCCCAAATAAGTGGAGTCTCTCTCTCTCTCTCTCTTTTCTGAGACACTAGGTCATGGGTGTGTAGTGACACAAGCACCTCTGTGGCTACCACCACTAGGATGGTGCTGGATGCCAGTACAGAATTAGATCTCACCCACTACCTTGCTACTATGTTTGTTCAAGGCCCTGGGGCTCTACAATCAGCAGGTGGCAAAGCTGATTTTGGGTTTGTTTTGCTCTTGCTTTTCTAATTCTTTAAGATGCATAACTAAATGATTAATGAAAGGCCTGTGTCCTTTCATTTAGTGTGGTGAATTCTCCCAGAAGCCAGGCAGTTCCAGAGGTACCATCTAGGACCCAGGGATGACAGTCAAACCTTAGACGCCTACCTGTTATTCTATTGTATTGAAGCTGAGCTGGCACTCAAAGCACAAGTCACTTTTCTTCATACTCTTCTTTTCCTTTCCAAAGGCAGACGACTTTCACCTGTGGTCACCACCACCACAGACCCATGAAGAGTACTGCCAGGCTATTGCTGATGTTCCCTTAAGGCCCAGTGCTCTCCAGTCAGCTTGTGGTGAATGCTGCCTGGCTTGGGACTCACCCACAAAGGCAGTGGACTCTGGTCCAGGGCAGGTCCAGAAATGCCACCAGAGAGCCAAGTCCTGGTATTGAGGACCCAAGAGCCTACTTGGTGCTCTTCTTCCCTGTAACCAGCTGACACCTGAAGCCAGCAAATCTCAGTATCTCAATCAAGGCCCTTGACAGGGTACCTGGGTATCACTGCTTCTGGTTATTCAGGGACTAAGGGGTCTTCAGTTAGCAGGTGATGAATCTTTCCAGGACTGGGTCCTTCCCTTCAAGGCAGTGGGTTCCTTTATGGCTAAGAATGTGTCTAGAACTGTCATCTGGGAGCTAAGGCTTGGAAAAGAGGCCTCATGACTCTGACTGGTAAGTCCTGTGGCTGAGCTCATATCCAAGATGCAAGACAAAGTCCTCCCCACTCTTCTCGCTCCTCTCCTTAAGTAGAGGGAAGGGCTCTCTTTGGGAGCCATGAGCTGTGCTGCCTGGGTTTAGGGGAGGGGTGATGCCAACACTTCCTTTTCTGTCTCAGCTGGTGTTTCAGTAGGGTATGTGCCTTCCTAGTCCACTGGCTCTCAGCCCAGTTCAGCACCAGGAGTCACCTAGGAGTTACAGTCCTTGTGGCCTAGACTGCCTTTCAATTTTATGTAGAGTCCCAGAGTACTTTATCCCAAGATGGTGAGGCTTACAGGAACTCAAGTATGGACCACTGAGATAGATGATTTCCCTCTGGCTGGGGCGGGCTTAAATGCTCCCTCTGTAGGCGATGTCAGCTGATTTTGGTTTTGTTTTGTTTTCTACTATAATAGGTCAGCACTGAGTTCAACGCCTCATGATTTCTGTGCTCTTTCTCTCTCCCCAACACACTAAAATGCTTTTTGCACCATGCTGCTGCTGCCAGGGGATGAGAGAGGGGTGGCACTGGTGATTTAAGATTGTTTCTCCTACTTCTTCCATGCCTTTTATTATGTTTGATAATTGTTAAATTGGTGTCCTTGTTGGGGGAACAATCAGTGGAACCCTCTATTCTGCCATCTTGCACTGCCCCTCCCCAGGTGTATCTGAACTCTCACAGAACCAAACTAGTCTCTCTACTTCCAATAAAGCGTCTCTAATGTGATTTAATGTGTGATGAAATCTTTATGATAATAATTAAAAATACCTGATATTTTTTGATTCTGATATATTGCCTGTGTTTTCTATCGTGTTTTTTGCTATGTCAATTCTTCCTCCCTGAATTCCTTTGGCACCCTTTTCTTCACCATTTGTAAAAATCCTATTTATGCTTAAAGCTTCTGTGCACATCTTGTCCTTTTTGGATGATATACCAGATTTCCCACCGCCATTCCTGCTGACATTAATCTCCTTTTTCTCTACTATACTGCGGTCCTTTTTGTCCCTTTCTTAGTTCTTTCACACTCTTTCTACTGTTTGAATTACCTGACTATATGTCTGCTCTTGATAAATTCCTAGGATGCAGAAACTCTGACTATCAGGATCAAGGTTGGAAGAGTTGTATTGAAGCGGCTAAGTTATCTAGGGTATAAATCTGGGGTTCATCGTCATGTGCCAGGAAAATTTAGGACATGGACACACCCAAGGGGTTTAGAAGCAGAGGTTTAATAGGTAGAAGAGAAGAGAAAGGGGAAGGGGTCGCCAAACAGAAAAGACTGGCTAGTGGTGAATGCACCAAGTTTTATAGTCCAGTTTGAGTGTTTGATTTACATAGGGCTCATAGATTGGTTCTATCAGGTATGACGTTTACATAGCATGTGAAAAAGGCTGGTCTCCCCACCCTAATCTTATTATGCAAATGAGCTTTCCAGTTGATTGGTGCCAACTTGTCTGCTCCTTATAGTACACAGTGGCTGGCAGAGAAGGGAAGACGGAGCCACCATTTTGAAAATGTCTAGTCCTTAGTTCCTGCCGGCATTCACCCATGCAAGATCCCAGCTTGCAGACTGCTCTTTGTTAGAAAATGATTTGGGGCTGCTTCTCATTAAAAAGAAAAGCCTTATAGAGGACTCCCATGCCCTTGCTATCTGCCTAAGTAATTCCTTCTTAACTCCTATATCAGTATCTATAAAAAGTGCTTGCTTCATGGGGTTATTGTGAGGATTAAATGAGCTCAGCTCACTGTGTAAACTCAATACAAGGGTCTTCTTTTCATTAAAAACAAAACAAAACAGAAACTAAATCTCATACTGAACTGGCTCTTAGTACTAATTCCACTCAGGTCTTTAACTTGAAATTTCCCCAGGAATTCTTCTGCTTACATTTCCCCTGTTCAAATTTTAGTGCCTTTTAATTAAATTAACCTGAATGTCTCCAATCTTCTTTGGACAGGTTTTGCTATCACTCCATTTCCTCCTCAATCCAAGACTCCTACACTAGAAGTATATCAGTCAGGATAGGCCAAATTATGTCATAGTAACAAACAACCTCCAAATTGCAATGGCTTAAGACAGTAGAGATATATTATTTACTCATACTGTATGTCTACTAGAAATTAGCTCCATGCTGTTTTCACTACACACCCCATGCTGAAAAAATAGTCACCACTGGGAATGTTGGAAGGAACCATG
Source organism: Pongo abelii (assembly GCF_028885655.2). Taxonomy (NCBI): domain Eukaryota; kingdom Metazoa; phylum Chordata; class Mammalia; order Primates; family Hominidae; genus Pongo; species Pongo abelii. The sequence goes on along the minus strand of NC_071992.2, from coordinate 145,867,032 downwards.
CATAGAGAAGACCGCATCAGGTCTTCCACCACTATTCGAGTGCTATAGCCTGGAAAAGACGCATGTTACTTCTGCTCACATTTATTGGCCAGAACCATATATGTGGTTTGTTATGAGTTGAATTGTGTTTACCTAAATGATATGTGGCTGTCCTAAACCCAGTACCTATAAATTTGATCTTATATGGAAGTAGGGTCTTTGCAGGTGTAATCAAGTTAAGATGAGGTCATTTTCATGTAGAGTAGGCCCTAATCCAATATGAATGGGGTTCTTATAAGAAGAGTAGAAAACCCAAGCACAGACACATGAGGAAAGAATGCCATATGATGATAGAGGAACAGATTGCAGAGCTGCAGCTGCAAGCCAAGGATTCCTTGCATTCCAGTACCAGTCACAGGCATTCCAATGCCATTCAAATACCAGAAGCTAAGAAGAGGCAAGAAAGCATTCTCCCCTAAATGTTCCAGAGGGAGCACAGCCTTCAGGCACCTTAATTACATATAGCCCCCAGAACTGGAAGACCAAACATGTCTGTTGTTTTAAGACACCCAGTTTGTGGTACTATGTTACAGCAGCCCTAGGAAACTAATAGATGGTTTTAGCCAACCACCAAGAAGTCAGCAAATTTAGTCCTCAATATCCCTGTTTGGGGGCCAAGGCCCTCTAAAAGCTCACTGAACAATCACTGACATGAAGCAGATTGATTAATAGGAGAAAAGGCATACACATTTATTTAACATGAATACATGAGAGCCTTTAGAATGAAGACCCAAATTCCCAAAAAGGGACAGAAATTTATATGCTATGTTGATGTTATAGAAAGAATGCGGTCTCAGAGCATGGGCAATAACAGGTTTTATTGGCAGGAAGGGTTTTGGAAGAGAGAAAGAGGCTTGGCTAGCAAAGGGGGTCTTGTTTTGTAGATGAACCCTATAGGTAGCAGCTATCAGAGAGAATAGATGGTAAATGTTCCTTTTCAGAACTTTAATGGTGCCAGACTCTCAGTTAATATTTCCCAGTTCAGGAAAAAGCCTAGAAAAGAAAGGCCTGACTGTATTAGTGATGATTCTCTACAGATGTAAATTGCCCCCACAAAAGACAGCTTTGTGGGGCCACTGTAGTCTGCTGGCTCTGTGGCAACTATTTCAAAATATGCCAAATAAATATATTCTGAGATAAAATATTTTGATTTTCTTCACCTGAAAAAAGAGGAGGACTGGATATATATCAGTTATTAGCACTAATGTTTACAAAAGGAAGCATCATTAAGTAAGGTAAGGTTTACTGAAGATTTTGTGGGTTTCATCACAACATGTGGCAAAACCTTGTCAAAATATCTACCTGAGAATTCTTTTTTTCCCAATTTTTTTCTTAGTGACTGTGCTTTTCCTTTCCTTTATAACCAGTAAATAAAACCACCACTTTTATTTTTATTTTCTTGCAATTCATCTCTCACCTTATTCAGCTAAGTAAAAAACCCAGTGATGAGCCAAATATCAATAATGAGTTCTTCCAATTGAAGGAATTCTCCTATTGCAGGATCTCCTGCCAATCTGGGGCATGAGTCAGGGTTGCTTCTGTGGTTCCTAAGTCAACACTGGACTAGGTTTTAATTCCCGATTATGTTCGTACATTTCCACCTTCTGTTGAATTTTAGGTCTTCAGATTGCATCATTTACACTCATGAATTAAGGCTGCATTGCAGAAGCAACTTCTCAGCCTGTGTTTTCATTGCCTTGCATGTTACAGGCACATGATACCAGTTTGACTTCATTATTGAATCACTTATATCTCACATTTCTGGTATAGTGCCTTGCCCAAAAATGTAATCATTGTCTACTAAGTTTTTGCTGTAGGCAAACCCATTCAAGTAATAAATATGCTCCCTGGTTGTCTAGTGGCTAGGATTCGGCGCTTTCAAGTAATAAATATGCATGAAATCATGCTGTATAGTAAAGCCTACTTCATTATCAGTAGGTACAAGAGTCCTCTTTGTTTTCTCCTTGGTGTGTTAAGATCATAAGAAAGCCCTAGCTATTCTGATTTCCTGCAACAAGACAACCTAGTGTTTGGAGCAAATATCAAGGAGTGGTTGCTGATGTGATTTGAAGTTAGGGCTCATATTGGTTAGGTTGGGGGGGCATCTGTGGCCAAGTGGCAGGGAGTACAAGATAGATTATTTGACATATCTCTTCTCTAGTCTCTTCAACATATACAATGTTATTAGCACATCTTTCATTGAAGGGACAGGCCAGAAGCACAGAATGCTTTAATTTCTCCAGGTAGCATGATACATAAATATTTCATATGTACTAAGCAATCACAAGCCATTTCTTCTTTTCAGCAAGTCAAGTCGCATAAATTAGTTAATGTTTGGTTTGGATTCGTATTTATCAGATTACCATTTACATTAAATTGTGTTAAAATATTAATTTAAGCATACATTGAGCAAATCCAGTTCCTAACAGTGGAATATTTGCAATGTGTTTGTTGACTAATCAGACATTTATAAATTATTACAAGCCATTTCTTTATATGTAGCCAGATAAGACAAAGATACCCTTTGAGGAAAACAAGTTCTACTTTCTAAAGGTGATTTCGGTTTCTTGGTGCATATCAGAAGTACTAGAAGGTGTAATTACCAATATGTGCATTGCTTTTAAAAAGATAATCATTAATAATTGATAATGTTTTGGCTCTGTGTCCTCACCCAAATCTCATCTTGAATTGTACTCCCATAATTCCCATGTGTTGTGGGAGGGGCCCAGTGGGAGGTAATTGAATCATGGGGGCAGTTTCCTCCATGTTCTTGTGGTAGTGAATAAGTCTCACAAGATGTATAAGGGGTTTCTACTTTCACTTCTGTCTCATTCTCTCTCTTGCTGCTGCCATGTAAGAAGTGCCTTTTGCCTTCTGTCATGATTTCAAGGCCTCCCTTGCCAGGTGGAACTGTAAGTCCATTAAATCTCTTTTTCTTCCCAGTCTCGGGTATGTCTTTGTCAGCAGTGTGAAAATGGAGTAACACAATAATCCAACCCAAATACTGGTTAATATATCTGAATGTTCATATACATATGTGATGAACTGTATGTATATAGCATATATACACACACATGATATATCCCTACATATGTATACAAATGGTACACATATAGGATTTACATATATAGAATATATATATAGTATAGACATGAGTTAATATATATATGAGTTCTGTGTCTGCCATTTATGCATTGAGTATTTATATGTGCTAGGCTTTTCTCTAAGTGGCTCACATTATTTTCATATTGAATGCTTATAACATCCCCTCAAAGTGTGTATTGATAGTCTTGCTTTGTAGATGAGGTTACTGAAGTTTAGAAAAGTTAAGTAATTTGGTGAAATATAATTAGTAGTAAATGATTAGCAATGAAGCTTGACTTTGAACCACAGTCTTTCTAACTTTACAGCCCTTACTTCTAAGCACTATATTATAAAGCCTCCAGTGTAAAGCAAACTCTGCCTTTATTCTCTGGAATTTGTAAAACTTTCCCAGGAATGACCCTTAGCAATTTTGTCTAATATTGCCATGTTACAAAGGAAAAATCCAAAGCCTAGAGAATTAGGAATATTCCACTTGGAATAACTGAAAAGCCAATATTATAAATGCAATTCCAAACCTAACCAGGATAGGATCTATGTCTTTTTCATCTTTTATCACCCCAAAACTAGCACAAAACTTAGTATAACAAATAGCAATGTTTGTTATACGAATGAATTCTTGACTGAATGGATAAATGTAGCTACTTCCTACTTATAAATCTCTGGTGATTTCCCCATCATTTTTGGGACAAACTCCTGACCTCTTATTCAAGTCTTATATGTGGACTTCCATGACTGATCGGTCCTGCTGAACTCTCCAACTGATTGTCCATATACGTGAAATAGGTACTTTATGCTCCAGCAGAGGTGAGTTGACAGACAAGTTTCAGAACATGTAGTGTTCGCCCCCGTCTTTTTGCCTTTGTACATGCTATTACTGACTGTCTTGAGCTTTCCTTCCTCTGCATGTTGAGCTGATAAAGTCTTTGACTCCTAGAAATGTTCCCAGGCCTAGAGGGATTCCTCCTTCCTCAGTGTTTCTGTGGTACCCTTTACTATTGTAAACTCAGGTTCTGCTGTTCACTGCTTGAAAGCTAGATTCGAGAGACAAGAGTTGGTGGAAGGAAAAACAGGTTTATTTGAATATATCCAGCTGACAACCTGAGGGGATGGTGAACTAATGTCTCAAAGACCACTGCAAATTTTCAGGGTAGCCAAAGTGATTTTAAGGGAGAAGGTGGCATAGAAACTATGTGCCAGAGTGGTGCAGGGTGCAGGTCTGCTTGTCTGATTCTGATGGCTCTCTTGAGTCATGGACCATCTGGAGGTCTGGCTGGCATCATCTTGACTGTTCTCAGGTTATAAGTTAACTACTGCTCAACAATTTTTCTGGGAAGGAAAGATTCTGTGATCTCAACTTCAGGCCTAGGTCATTTCAAGATTAGCCCCTGGAATTCTCAAATAAGCATATGATTAGAGATTGAAGAAAGCAAAGGGAGAGGCTATTTATCTTTGAAGCAGGTTATCTATTCTGGTTACACTATCTCATTTGACAGAGAGCTCCTAGAGAGCAGTGTCCACGACTTAGCAACAAAAACAACAAATATAAATCCTATTTACTGAGTGCCTACTAGTGTCAAACTCTCTACATACATGATCTCGTTTTATTCTCTCAAAATAATGAAATGAATCTGACTGCCTTTTAACATTTTGTGCACCTAAACACCATAGCGCTTTATATATCCAATACACAGATTCAAAGCTAAATATGCTTTTAATTAATCATATTTAACATTATACTATTACATTCTCACTCATTCCATTGAAAATATATTTTTGAAAAATGTAAGTATCAGGGTACTTAAATAAAAAGTGAAACCTTTCCCTATAAAATGTTTACTGAGCACCTAGTAAGTACAGAGCACTATGTTCGGTTAGACCCTCATATTCTTGCAAAGGCTAGATTGAAGAAAGCAGTGACAAAAAATGCATTTTGAGAGAAAAGCTTATTTTAGGGTACCAGGAGAAAAAAATATTTCAGTTAAGGCTAAAAAGCAAAGCTGAAAGGAAAAGGAAGGAAAGGGTGTAAGGGTGTAGGTTTTTTTGAGCACCTACTAGGCACATGCCATTTTTCACACTTTAGAACATTTAATTGTTATAAAGATGCTATAAAGTTGGCTATTATGGGCTGAATCTTTTCATCTCAAACATTATGTTGCAGCCCTAACCTCCCAGTACTGTAGAATGTGACTTTATTTGGAAATAGAGTCTCTGTAGAAACAATCAAGTTAAAATGATGTCATTAGGGTGATCTTTAATCCAATGTGATTGTGTCCTTATAAAAAGGGGAAGTCTGGAGACAGACATGCACAGAGGGAGGACAGTATGAAGACACAAGACTAATGTCACCTATAAGCCAAAGGATGCCTGAGGCTACCAGAAGCTAGGAGAAGGCCTGGAAGGGGTTATTCCCCACTGTCCTTAGAAGGAACCAATCCTTGGCTGGGCATGGTGGCTCATGCCTGTAATCCCAGTGCACTGGCAGGCTGAGGTGGAAGGATCGCTTGAGGCTAGGAGTTAATGACCAGCCTGGGCAACATAGTGAGGCCACACCTCCAGAAAGAATACAAACAATTAGCTGGGTATGATGGCATGTGTCTATAATCTCAGCTACTCAAGAGGCTGAGGAAGAAGGATTGCTTGAGCCCAGAAGTTGGAGGCTACAGTGAGCTATGATTATGCCGCTGTACTCCAGCTCAAGTGACAGAATAAGACATCTTCTGATACCTTGATCTTGAACTTCTAGCCTCTAGAACTGTGAGATAATAAATTTTTGTTGTTTAAGCCACTCAGTTTATAGCGACTCAGTTTATCTCGGTTATAGCGACCCTAGGAAGCTAATAAATTGGCATTTTAATCTCTGTTTTTTAGATGCAGAAACTGAGGCTCAATCAAAGTAATATAACACATATATGACAAAGCCTGGGTTGGAGCAGAGACTTTGAGAGCCCCTGGATGCAAGCTTTTCAATGAAAAAGACACTGAGAAAGTAGGACAAGCAAAAACATTGAAGAGTTGGGTAGAAGAAGAGGGAAGGGATGTCTCCTGAAAGAACTAGTGCCCTAAGGAGTGGATAGCTTTAATAGTTTTTGTTTCTCTCAACATGGCTGATTAAAGCCAACCTGATCTTGAGTATTGTCTTTCTCTTTGAGAATTTTCCCCTTCCTGGGTCACAAATTGACCCTTTTCCATGTTTCTGGGGATTCTCTGTGTTAAAGGGAATATGAGCCATTTATTCAAATATGACTGATTTGCACAGGAAGCCAGCCTGAAGGAGAACAGTGTAAACCTGAGAGCACCATCTCCAATTAATCATAGCAGTCAGTGACTATAGCTTAATCTTTCCAGGGTCCCCAGAGTAGGTCAGCATCATAACTACTAATTTCTGGTCAATGGAAGTTGCAACTTAAAATGCTCCAGGTAAGACAAAGGAGTAGGACCTGTGTTCTCACTGCCACCAAATTGTTCGGGCCCTTTAAAGATATCAGATAACTGAACCATTTATTCTAGACATTTTGTTGAAGATTCAGACACTCTAATTTTCCAGTCAAAGGAAGTCTAAGTTCAATTTGTTTCAACATTATCTTTGGGCTAGATTCAGCCAGGATTTTGTTTACGTACCTGGAGGATTGTGGTGGCCATCACCCAATTGCCCCTTCTGTGTTGACATCTCTGTCTCTAGCAGGTGGCATATAACCATGTACATAGCAGACTCTCAATAAATATTTGTCGAATAAATGAAATATCCCAGGGTTCAGAATCATATAGGCTGAGTTCAAATTTGAACTCCATGTCTTCTGTTCTAAATGCTAAATACTGGGTAAAACAAGATAGGTAAGATTTGATTTCTGCCTTCAAAGAGCTCACAATGAGGGGTAGGAAATTGAACAGGGAGGCAAAGAGACAGGTATGTAAACAAATCTCTAGATCCATATGTAAACCCAGGAAACTTGTGGGCGTTTTAGCAAGTCCTGTTGGTTCGTTCAAAGGAACTTGAGTCAGAGATATCAATAAGAACCTCAAATGTACCTGACTAAGCTGTACTCAGAAAAGGAATTCCTATAATAGACCAGTTACTTGGAAATAGGCACCAACACATTGCCAAGGGCAGGTGAACAGGTGTTTTTGTGGGTCAGCTCATCCACTGCTAAGAAGACTGCCATCAGTAATCTGGCATCCTTGGGCTCCCTAGTAACCACCGGTATGTTTTGCTGTAAGTCCTTAGCATAAACACTATTTTTTTTTGGTAATTCTCAGTTTCTGTAGGGTACTGTATAGGTGCCTAAGTGATCAGCAATTTTGTTCTCACAAGCTTTCGTTGCTTGCTTACTATAAGCACAGGCTCTGTGCTGAGTACTGGAGGATCAGAGGTGGAAAACACAATCCCTGTCCTCCAGATTCATAGTGCAGAGTGAATAGACAAGTAGCAGACCTGTACCTAGACACGTAACTAACTTGGTAATAGACTCTGAAAGGGGCATACAGAGGAATAGTTTATGAGCAAAGATGTAATCAGAGCTTATTCACAATAGTTGGAATGTGGAAATGATACTCAGTGAATGGCTATAAACCATAGAATACTCAGTTGATATAAAGCTATGATGTCCTTAAAAATAAGAAGTAATTTGTAAATAATTTGGAAAATGCTCAGTTGTAATAATAGGCAAGAAACAGACAGATATAGAATATTAGAATATAGAGACAGATATAGAATATAGAATATTATCACCATGCAAAAAAGCTAAGAATCAAAACAAAATAAATAAATATTTCTATATATATGTGTGTGCAAGATTAGAATGATTTACACAGAAAACATAACTGAATATTTTCTAGTATGAGACTTCGTGGTTGCTTTTACTTTTTTCTTCTTTTGAGTGTTTTCAAAATTATATAAAATCAGCATTCAAGCATTTTAAGATGAGACTAAAACATCAATCAGTGTTTGTTTTCAAATGTCCTGGTTACTATAAATTAATGAAGCATTCTAAGTGTGAGGTGTTAGTGAGGTTGTTTTTAAAATGGATTGAATAAATGATGTGAGTGTATTGATCCATGATGATCTGAATTAGATGAAGACTCATTAGATACAGATGAAGCCAAATCCAAAATGCAGGATTTGCTGAGAAATGCCATTGTGTCTCCCAAGAGCAATTGCTAAGCTTGCAACATTAGGAAAAACAAATCTGCTAAGGAGGGAAATAGTGATAAAATCTGCTGTATCTATTAAATAATGATCTGTCTTGTTCTTTCTCTCTTTCTTTCTGCTCCCCCCTCTCTCCCTCTTTTCTCAGGATAAAGAGAAGGAATAAAATGTTCAAGATTTTGATATGCATATAGGTAGTAATGTTTATCTGTATTTAACTTGAAACTGGACATTGTCTACATAACCTTCTCTATTGATTTGCACATTTATGTACTATCATAAAGGGCAGGCAAAGTGTCTCAGAATCCATGAGAAATGTGGTTTAAATTATATATTTTGTGGCTTGCTCATCCATGAGTCTTGTTCTTTGGCATTCACATTATGGCTCTAAGAGTAATCTGAAAATATACTTTTTGGATAAATTCAGTGTTCTTTACCTGTCTGATTTCTTCTGAATTTCAGGCTATGTTGGTGGGATGGTGACAAGGTCAGTGAGTCAAGGTACTTTTGGGGAAGAAGAATTCTACCGGGCTAAGAAGAAAGCTACAGAGAGTCAAGGTCAGGGCTTGGAGCTCAGTTCTTTCGACTTTTGGCCAAATGGGTCCATGTTAAATTTTGTTTAATAGACTGTTAGTTTCTTGAAGTCAGGGATAACATTATTTATATTTACCTCCTTAGAATTTAGCATGATGCTTGACATATAAAATATACTGAATGAGGCCAGGCGTGGTAATTCCAGCACTTGGGAGGCTGAGGTGGGCGATCACCTGAGGTTGGGAGTTCGAGACCAGGCTGACCAACATGGAGAAACCCTGTCTCTACTAAAAATACAAAATTAGCCAGGCATGGTGTCACATGCCTGTAATCCCAGCTACTCAGGAGGCTGAGGCAGGAGAATTGCTTGAACCCAGGAGGTAAATGTTGCGGTGAGCTGAGATCACGCCATTGCATTCCAGCTTGGGCAACAAGAGTGAAATTCCGTCTCAAAAAAAAAAAAATACTGAATGAATAAATGAATGATAAATAAATATAACTTTAGCATTTTACAAATGCCCAGTACCAAGTGAAAGCTGACACTTTCTCAAGTCTTTATTGGGTAGAATTCTATATTGCCTAAAATACATAAGAATTGAACAAGTGACTTGCCTAATATTTCTATAAGATCAATATTAAACTTGTTATTCATGTATATATTTGTGTATTATGACAGGGACTGACTGTTAGCTCTGTATCAGGCTTTATGTTGTAGATCAGTGAGCTAACTCTTTCTATTAATATTCTATTAATATTCCTAACAATTTCTGAACACATGGAAGAAGTTTCAGTTTTTAAATTACAAATTTAATTTCCTTAATAGTTATAGGGCCATTCAACTAATCTATTTAATACTGAGTGATTTGTAGTAGTTTGTGTTTTTTAACTAACTGGTCCACTTCACCCAAACTTTTAAACTTAAATGTGAAGAAATGTTCTTAGTACTCTCTTATCCTTTTGAAGCCTGCAAAGCTCATCGTAATATTCCTGTTTTATTCTGGATATTTGTAATTTGTATCTTCTTTTTTTTTTTTTGTCAATTTTGCCAACGTTTTGTCACTTTATAGATCTTTTTTTAAAAAAATAGCTCTTTGTTTCATTAATTTTCCCTATTGGTTTTATGCCTTCTATATAATCGGTTTCTGTTTTTACTTTGTTGTTTCTTTCCTTCTTGCTTTGCATTTATATTGTTCTTCTTTTCCTAACTTATTGAGATGGGAGCTTAGCCATTAATTTAAGACTTTTATTCTTTTTATTTCTTAAATTTTTAATTTTAAATCTTGTGGGTACATAGTGGATGTATATATTTATGTGTTACATGAAATATTTTAATACAGGCACACAATGCATGATAATCACACCAGGGTAAATGGGGTATCCATCCCCTCAAGCATTTATCCTTTGTGTTTTTAACAATCCAATTATACTCTTTTTGTTATTAAAATTTTTTTCAATAGTTTTCGGTCTTTTAGTTGTTTTAAATGTAGGATTTTTTTTTCTATGGTATAATTTGAAGTCAGGTAATGTGACTCCTCTAGTTTTGTTCTTTTTGCTTAGAAAAGCTTTGGTTATGCTGCATCTTTTGTGGTTCCATATAAATCTTAGAATTGTTTCTATTTCTGTGAAGAATATCCTTGGTATTTCAATAGAGATTGCATTGTCTGTAGATTGCTTTGGATAGTATAGAGATCTTAACAATATTGATTCTTCTAATCCTTGAACATAGAATATCTTTCAAATTTTTGTGCCCTCTTCAATTTCTTACATGTGTGTTTTATAATTTCTATTGGAGAGATCTTTCATTTCCTTGGTTAAGTTAATCCACAGGTATCTAATTTTATTTGTAGCTCTTTTAAATGGGATTACCTTCTTGATTTTTTTTTCAGATTGCTGTTGGCATATAAAAATGCTACTAATTTGTGTACGTTGATTTTGTGCCCTGAAACTTTATTGGATTTGTTTATCAGTTCTAATAGTATTTTGGTGGAGTCTTTAGATTTGTTTCAAACGTAAGATCATGTCATCTGCAAAGAAGGATACATTGATTTACTTCTTTTCAATTTGTATGTCCTTTATTTCTTTATCTTGTCTTTTTGTTCTAGCTAGGACTTTTAGTATTATTTTGAATTACAGTGGTGATAGTAGATATCCTTGTCATAGTCCAGATTTCAGAGGAAAGTCTTTCAGTTTTTCCCCATTCAGTATGATATTAGCTGTGGGTCTGTTATATATGGCTTTTCTTTTTAAATGTATGCACTTAATGCTATATATTTTTTCTCAGCATTGCTTTAGCTGTCTATGACAAGTTTTGATATGCGGTATTTTAATTTTTATTCAGGTTAATGAATTTTTAAATTTTCCTTTAGATTTCCTTTTTGACTCATGGCTTATTTAGAAGTATATTGTTTATCTGTATGTCTATCTATCTGTCCATCCATTATCTATCTATCATCTATCTATCTTTTTCTATAATTTATCACAGTCTGCTGATACCATCACTTTACCAGTTTAAGTAATGTGTAGAAACATTACCTCCCTTTTTGTTCCTTGAGTATTTTCCGGTTACCTTCTGTTATTGATTTCTGTTGTATTCCATTGTGGCTGGAGAATACATTCTGTATGATCTCATTTCTTCTACATTTGTTTTATGGCCCAGGATGTGATCCATTTTGGTATGTGTTCTATGGAAACTGAAAAATAATGTGTATTATGCCTCAGTTGGGTGGAGTGTTCTATAAAGGTCAATTAGATTCTGTCATTTGATTGTGTTTTGAATCTACTATACTTTGATAATTTTCTGTCTAGTTCTATCAATTGTTGAGAGAGAGGTGTTAAATTATTCAACTATATCTTTAAATTTATTTCTTTCTAATTCTATTAGCTTTTGCTTCACATAATTTGCGGTACTGTTGTCCATATACTTTAGGATTGCTATGTCTTCTTTCTGAATTGACCTTTTCATCATATAATGTCTCTCTGTGTCTATGATAATTTGCTTTGCTCTGAAGTTTACTTTATCTACTTTATCTGATATTGATATAGTTACTTAAGTCTTTTTTTTGCTTAGTTTGTAGATCTTTTTTATTCTTTTAATATTTATATATGAAGTGAGTTTCTTGTAAACAGCATATAAATGAGTTATGTTTTTAACCCACTCTGCCAATCTCTTTGAATTGATTTATTTAATATAATTTACATTTATTTATTTTTTTTTTTGAGACAGAGTTTCACTTTTGTTGCCCAGGCTGGAGTGCAACAGCCCGAACTTGAGTCACTGCAATCTCCGCCTCCCAGGTTCAAGTGATTCTCTCACCTCAGCCTCCCAAGTAGCTGGGATTACAGGTGCCTGCCACCACACCTGGATAATTTTGTATTTTTAGTAGAGACAAGGTTTCACTATGTTGGCCAGGCTGGTCTTGACCTCCTGACCTCAGGCTATATACCCACCTCGGCCTCCCAAAGTGGTGGGATTACAGGCGTGAGCCACCACAGCTGGCCTATAATTTACATTTTGTAATCATTTATATTGTAGTGCTTGTTACTAGAATTTTTTTTGTTTTCTGTTTTTTACATCAGTTTTTCAAGTTTATACTTGCTTCCTGCTTTTCTATAGTTACTTAAATACTTTTTAGAATTCCATTTTGATGTATAGTATTTTTGAGTGTTTATATAGCTTTATTTTGTTGTTGTTGTTTTTTATTTTTGAGACAGGATCTCGCCTTGTCACCCAGGCTGGAGTGCAATGGCCCTATCTTGGCTCACTGCAACCTCTGCCTCTTGGGTTCAAACGATTCTCCTGCCTCAGCCTCCTGAGTAGCTGGGATTACAGGCGCCCGCCACCACACCCAGCTAATTTTTCTAGTTTTAGTAGAGATGGGATTTCACCATGTTGACCAGGCTGGTCTGGAATTCCTGACCTCGTGATCTGCCTGCCTCATCCTCCCAAAATGCTGGGATTACAGGCATGAGCCACCGCGCCTGGCCTATATAGCTTTTCAAGTGTTTACTCTGGGTATATTATATTATAAACATTTCTTCCGCTTATATTGAGACCTATGTCAGAGAGCTTTATAATTTTTGCTTCTACTATTAAGCATAACTTTAGAGAACTCCAGAGTGAAGTGACAGTCCATTGTATTTACCTATATTTTTGCCTACTGTTTTCCTTTTTCTTTCTTAATGTTCTTTTTTTTTAAAAAAAATTTTTTTTTTGAGAGAGTCTCACTCTGTTGCCCAGGCTGGAGGGCAGTGGCGTGATTTTGGCTCACTATAACTTCTGCTTCCCAGGTTCAAGTGATTCTTCTCCGTCAGCTTCCGTAGTAGCTGGGACTACAGGTGTGCACCCCCACACCTGGCTAATTTTTGTATTTTTAGTAGAGACGGGCTCTCACCATGTTGGCTAGGCTGGTCTCAAACTCCTGACCTTGTGATCCATCTGCCTCAGCCTCCTAAAGTGCTGGGATTACAGGCATGAGCCGCTGTGCCTGGCCTCTTTCTTGATGTTCTATGATTGTTTAATCATTTTCTTTCTGTTTAGAGAACTTTCTTTAGCTATTCTTTTATGTCATGTCTGTTGCTGACAAATTCTCAGTTTTTCTACATCAGAATGTCTTGAGTTCCCCTTCACTTTTGAAGTGTATTTTCCTTAAATATAGGATCTGGTTTAACAATTCTTTTATTTCACTTGACAAATATTTTTACATTTCCTTCTGATTTCCATAGTTTCTGATAAGAAATATACTTTCATTCAAATTCTTCCCCATGGGTAAGATGTCATCCTTATCACCCTGATTTCATTATTTTTATCTGTTTTAAACTTTCAGAAGCTTTACTGTGATGGCTCTTGGCATGTATTTTTGTGTGTTTATTTTGTTTGCAATTCACTTAGCTTCTTGAATCTGTAGATTTATGCATTTTAACAAATTTGGCATGAGGTCATTATTTCTTTGAACTTTTTTCAGACACACCCTCTTTTTCCTTTTCTTTAAGAACTCTAATGACATGAATGTTAAATCTTTTGTTATAGCCATACAGGTCCTTCAGGTTCTGATGTTTTTAAAAAAATACACATTATATATTTCGTCTATTATTCAGATTAGGTAATTTCTGTTGTTGTGTGTTTAAGTTTACTGGTTCTTTCTTCTGTACCCACTATTATTTCATTGATTCCATTTATTGTATATTTTATTTTAGTTATTATATTTTTTGGTTCTAGAATTTCTACTTGGTTCTTTATATCTTCTATTTGTTTGCTGATTATTTATATTTTTTCACTATTTAAGCATGTTTGTAATTTCTACTTGAAACATTTTTTAATGATGATCTGCTATAAAATCTTTGTCAGATAATTGTACCTCTCTGTAATCTTGGTGTTTGCATCTATTGATTATGTTTTCTTTTATTCAGCTTGAGATCTTCCTGGTTTTTGGTGTGATAAATGATTTTTATTTAAAACCTGGACATATTTGGCAGTTATATTATGAGTCTTTAGTATTATTTAAAGCTTCTGTTTTAGCTGGTATTTTAGCTTGGGCTGCTACAACAAAGATACTATAAAAATTTATTTCTTGTAGTTCTGAAGGCTGGGAAGTCCTAGATAAAAGCTCTGGCACATTTGGTGTCTGGTGAAGGCCCATCTCTTGGTTCATAGATGACCATCTTCTTGCTGGGCCCTTACTTGGCAGTTGAAGAAGAAAGCCCTTTCAGGACTTTTATAAGGACACTAATTCCATTCATGAGTAATCTACCCACATGGTTTCATCTAGCCCTAATTACCTCTCAAAGACCCATCTCATAATATCATTACATTAGAGGTTAAGGTTTCAACATATGAATTTTTGGGGAGACATGGGCATTTATAACATCTGGATGCCTTTTATACTGCTCTAGCCACCTCATAACTTCCAGGTAGAGATAGACGTCCAGATTCCCATGTGGCCACTGTTGACAGTTAAAGAGGGGAAGTTTCTCATTACTGCTGGACAGTGGTGAAAGTTCTGACTCTCTACCATGCCTCCACCATACCTCTCTAAAATATTTTTATTATTTAAGAGTGATGATAAAATTTGGGGGGATATCTCCTAGATTCCATTACAGTTGTGGGCCCAGAGATGATTTGATGAGGCAGGGGAAAGAGATGGCAAACAATGCATCCCATTTCTTCAATGCATTGGTTAAAGTACTTTTACCTTAATCATGCTTGGCTAGGTAGCCTGAGAGCAAGCTGACAGAAAATAGTGGATGAAGAGGGAGAAATTGATAAGAGAGGACAAAGACATGATGTTGATTAATTAATGGACTAAGTTCCTGCAGTATATTTCCATAGGGTGGAGGCATGATTTATGTATTGTGTGGCAGCATGTATAAGGCAAGGAAAAGGAATTACTAAGATGAGGTTTAACTTCCAGACTCAAGGATTTAGGCTTCTTTGGAGGGGAACTACTATTTTATAGTTTTATTATCCTTTTATTTTCAGTAATATCAGTAAGTTAGGTTTTATAGGCTCACCTTACAGACAAACATCCCTTGGCTCAATGAGTTTAAATGACTTGTCTAAAATCACCCAATTCATTAATAGCACCAAGAAAGCAGGTAATACATTTTTTTAGTGGATGAATGAGTCACCCCAAATTTCTGGTATCTTGACTTCCAGAGGTCTGACAGATGTCATAGTTCCATCTAGAGAATGTGGAGGACTTCTTTTCTGCCAAAGTTGCAGAGCTTCTTCCACATTTCATAAACAACACTTAGAAGACCTTGACAAATACAGTGGTCTAATGCAAAATTATTTTGTAGTACTCTTTCCTCTTCTGTAGACATTTACACTGTTTTATAAGGTCTTCAACATTTAGAAACATGACAAACATTCTCTAAGTTAGTATTAATGTGAGACCAGTGAATTTCAGCAGTAACCAAATATCCAAATACAGACAATTGCAGAGGGTCAAACCAGGGTAAAATGCATCACCATCCCTGGACCCATTCCCAGGGGAAGCAGTTTCTCTGCAGTAAATTTTACAAGTTGAAAGGGTTGACATATTATGGTCTTGAAAGATCATATATTATACAATCCATTAGATGAATACTCTTCATTTCACAATTACCTGTACTTTTGTGGAATATTTAAAGTAAGCAATTTCCATGAAGTCTTTGTGTTAGTGGCACACTCCGCTTCTGAAGAAAGACCCAGTGGTTGTAAGCATGGAGCCCAGGATAAAGGAAGCATGAGGTAGTGTTTTGACTTACTAATCTCCAGGGATCCTTACCTCAATTTCCACCTTGTCCATGTTCTCTCTTGGTCATTGTCATGGCCAAAGTCTCCTTAAATCTGGAACTCCAAATCCCACTTTCCATCCTTTACTTTTAGTTTCTCTCCTCTCTCTCTTGCCCTCTACCTATCCTTTAAACCTCCAAACTCTGGGATCTTCTGTTGTTTTTCAGTTATCACCCTGCTATGTGCTTCACATTCCTTGCTATCCAGCTTAGCTCAATACAGTTATTGTGACCCACCATTTCACTAATGTTTTCATAAATAGCCTTTCATTGCTCACTTGTCTTTATTGTAAAACCCAACCCTGTACCAATTTAACCTCTCAGTGTCTCATTTTAATATCTAGACAGCTGAATTCTGATAGAGAAATCATGTGATATGGTTTGGCTCTGTGTCACCATCCAAATCTAATCTTGTATTGTAATCTCCATGTGTCGAGGGACCTGTGACCCTATGTGTGGAGTGAGGGAGGCCATTGGATCATGCGGGCAGTTTCACCCATGCTGTTCTTGTGATAGTGAGTGAGTTCTCATGAGATCTGATGGCTTTATATGTGTTTGGAAGTTCCTCCTTCATTCTTCTCTCTCCTGCTGCATTGTGAAGAAGATGCCTGCTTCCCCTTCTGCCACGGTTGTAAGTTTCTGAGGCATCCCCAGCCGTGTGGAACTGAGTCAGTTAAACCTTTTTCTTTTACCCAGTCTCAGGTATTCTTTATAGCAGTGTGAAAATGGACTAATATACCGAGCTACCATGGATATTTGGTATCATTTCACATTCAGGGTCTCAACTGGCCTTTGGGGCCTGGGGCCAATTCTTCTGCATTTCTCCATGGTTAACACCATCTTTCATTCCTTTAGCAGCTATTTAAAATTTTTGCTTCTTTGTTCAAACCTCAGACTTACCACCACTGTTATTATTCTCAGCAGCTGATTGCACACTCAACTGAAAAAAAATAAAGGCCAAAGGTGAGATTTTCAGCAATTTAATTTTCTGACAGTCATATATTCATCTCTGTGTATATCCATATTCTCTTCTCATCTTTCCTATCTCAGTGCATGTGATGTAACTCCTTTGGATTCAAGTATTCCCATGAAAATATATACCAGATCTTACGCCCTCCTCCTTCCTTAGGAATCTCATACTTTGTGTCAAATACTGCTTTTTTTGGTTTATATTTTATGATTCTCTTTTCCTTTCAAATAGCAAGGTACATTAAAAAATTAGCAAGCCAACAGACAACCCCAAAATTTACCTTCTTAAGACTATTTATGTTCTTTTTTTCCTTTCTTAGCCAATTTCTTGACAAATCAGCCCACACTTCAGGTCATTTTCTTTTTCTTTTTTAACTTTCTGTCTGTGGATTTACCAACTATAATTTGGCTTCTATTTCTACCATATCACTGAACCACTCTTTATAAGAACATGTGACGTTAGTATTGATACCCAAACATTTGGTTCTTTTTTGTCTTTAACTTTCTGTATCATGTGGAAATATATCTGCTTAATTAATTAATTAAATTAATTAATTTATGAATAGGTGATAAATTCACATAGTTACATGTTCAAAAGTGCTACAAGGGAAGACAATGAAAAATTCTTTTTACCATCCTTGTCCTCATTTGTTTTTCATTCCTGGAGATATCCCAGTTCTATCAGCTTCATCAGTAGTTTTTATATGCATGAGCAAACCCACATATAAATATACGCGCCTATGTGCATATACAATTTCACAAATATCTTTCCTGACTTCTTAAAAACAGAAGTAAACATTCATTAACTTACCACTATACGCTTGATGAAAGATTATATACATCAGTAATTTTAATAGATATTTAAGAAACATTTCAAGGACATTGTCTGGTTTATAATGCAACCAACCAATAATTTAGGAGTACCTATTGCTTCTCATTGCTGCTAATACAGTGTTAGCAAAATTTTTAGTTTTGCTCCTTTGACAGGCAAACATTGCATCTCAGGGTACTTTTAATTTTCCTTTATTTTATGAGACAGATGAAACTTTTTTTTCATATTTTTAACTGCCATTTGTATTTTTTCTGTTAAATATATGTATCTTTTTTGTATGTGTTTATTAAGTTGTTCATATTTTCCCCATTAGTTTGCAGAAGATCTTCAGGGAAATTAGATCCTTCTCTGTTACATGAATTCCCAAGCAGTACTTTTTCCTCACAATAGCAAATCCTTCCTTGGATCCTTCCTCTTCCTCATCATCTGAAGCCCATTCTCTTTTAAATTTCCTATTCCAATATTGGTCTCTTTTTCCAAGAACCCCTTGTGGGCTCCTTCACCTTTGCATATTGGCATCTCACAGGTCTTCATTTACAACTCTCTCTTCTTATTCCATATATATATATATATATGGAATAATATATATATAGGAATGGTCATATTAATCATATCCTTTTATGTGGCTTCAATACTAGTTTATATGCTGACATATTTGAATCAAGTTCTCTAGACAGACCTCCTTGCTAAACTTCAGAATTACATCACCAACTTCCTACTAGATAGCTGGTTATCTTCATGAAATATTTTCTAGACATCTAAAACCCAACTGGTTCATGAGAGAACTCTTCATCCTCAGCTCCCTTGTCTCCTCCAATACTCCAATAACTAAGCCACAAACCTGCTAACCTCTTGTATATCAAATCAATGTGAATATGATTAATATTAACCAGTTACTTGAACCAGAAATCTGAGTCTTCTCAGATCTCTCCTTCCCTTCATTCCCTAGATTCTAAGTCTTCAGGTCTTCCTGATTTAGATGTGAAATCTATCTTATTAATTCTTCCTCTCTACTTCCAAACCCTTTCCTTACTTAAAGTCCTCATTACTTTTTACTCAGATAAGGAACAACTTGGCTGCTCACCTCCCTTCCCAGCCCCTTGATTCATCTTCTACAAGGGGATTGCTGGGATGAGCTTCCCAAATCTGCTTCATCACTTTCTTGCTAAAGACTTTATCATGGCTTTCCATGTCTTTTGAAGTGAAAATTCTCATTGTAGCTCATAGAGTTCTCATGGTAAGTGGAAAAATAACCTCCAAAGAGATCTACACTGAGCCCTTGGAAACTTTGAATGTTATATGGCAGAAAAAGCTTTGAGAGTGTGATTAAGTTAGGATCTTGAGATGGAGAGAGGATCCTAGATTATACAGGTGGGCCCTAAATGTAATAACAAGTGTCCATATAATAGGGAGTCAGAGGGATATTTGACTGTAGAAAAGAAGGCAAGGTGATGACAGAAAGCAGGGATCAGAGTGATGGTGCCAAGGAACACCAGCATCCTTAGAAGCTGGCAGAAACAAGAAGTGGACTCTACCTGGATCCTCCAGGAGAAACCAGCTCTACTCACACCTTGATTTTAGCCCTGCAAGACTCATTTTGGACTTCTGGTTTCCAGAACTGTTAGAGAGTAAGTTTTTACATTTTTAAGCCTGTAAGTTTGAGGTAATTTGTTATAGCAGCAATAGGAAACTAGTACAGTCCTTTTTGCTCTTAGCTTTTGATCCTTTCTTCCATAAATCAGTCCAGCCACAGTGAATTTCTTTTGTATTCATGAACACATAATACTCTTTTAAGTCTTCATTCTTTTTTTTTTTAAGAGATGGGGTCTCATTTGGTTGCCCAGGCTGGTCTTGAATTCCTGGCTTCAAATGACCCTCCCTCTCTGCCTCCCAAAGTGCTGGGATTACAGGTGTGAGCCAACATGCCCAGCCTTCAGTCTTCATTCTTTTATGCATAAAATCACTTCTGTTTAAGACTTTCTCTATTTTTATCCAAGTAAATATCACTTCATTTTAAACTCTAAACCCAATCTGACTTCATTTCCCCAAATCCATGTTCAGTGAGGCAGTATACTGTAATTACTGACTTACCTCTCCATTGTACTGTAATTACTATCTCCATCGTATAGTAATTACTGACTTACCTCTCTGTCTCCTTTATTGGCCTCAGAGCTCCTTAAGAGTGGGTGGCATGTCCTTTCCGGCCTTGCAACCTCTTTACCCAGTGCAGTGCTTGGCACATATCTGACTCTTAGTTAATGTTTATTAATTAAGAAAATAAAATAGAATTGACCTGGGCATATCCTACTGCTTTTTAAAATATCTATTGTAATCCTCCCATTTGCCCATGTAGACAAACTGGGCATAAAAAAAAAGTCACCTTCAGCATGAGCACACTCACCTATCTATTTGCTTTCCATCTTTGCAAGTGGTTGTTCTATCATGAGATTTGGTTAAAACAGGGGCAGTCCATAGTCTGAAGTGTTGGTGATCTCCTAAGGAGTTGAATGTGCATTATTGGGTTATGAGTGGAGTTAGGAAAGTATTGAGCCAGGAGACCCAAGTTCTAGTTGTGAGTTTGTCACAGACCTACTGAGCTACTTACTTGTATGAAAATGGTGTCTTTGTTTCTGTGTAGCCTATTATTTAAATCCTGAGATAGAATAGAATTTCATCAAGATTTAAGATTTAGTTTATATTTATTCCATTTATTTAGCCATCCTAGATATTTGGATGAAATAAAATACTTACATATTTTCCCCAATGACTTTAATATGGATAGCATAGTTTATCAGATATTATACTAGTTTCTTTCATTTCCCATAAAGCTTCATGTTCTACCTCCCTTGACTTTCATAATTTTCAGAAGTTCTTTTCCTTTATACTCCTGGGAAATTTGGAAGAAAAACTTTTTTCCTGGTTTCCTTTTTTTGCATTGCTCTCTCCCTTTTTCCTTTCTGGTTCCCCTTTGTCCTCCCCTCCCACACACATCTAAGGGAGAACTCATGTCTCAGAAGCCTTGAATTGCCTTTAATGTTCTTATATTCTGTATGCTGAGAGTATTGTGGTGTATTATTAGTGTTTTATTTATTTTAAATTTCTGTAGTTGTATTATGGTAGGTAGCCTCTAAGATTGTCCCCCAATTATTCTTGCCATTTGTTTTTCATGCCCTTGTATAGTCCTTTCCCCTCCCCTTGAGTGTGAATGAAAGAAATGAGATGTCACTTCTTTTTTTTTTTTAAATTTTACTTTAAGTTCTGGGACTCATGTGCAGAACGAGCAGGTTTGTTACATAGGTATTCATGTGCCATTGTGGTTTGCTGTACCTATCACCCCATCATCTAGGTTTTAATTCTCACATGTATTAGGTATTTGTCCTAATGCTCTCCCTCCCCTTTCCCTCCACCCCCTGACAGGCCCCAGTGTATGATGTTCCCCTCCCCGTGTCCATGTATTTTTGTAGGTTAACTCTCACTTATGAGTGAGAACATGTGGTGTTTGGTTTTCTGTTCCTGTGTTAGTTTGCTGAGAATGATGGCTTCCAACTTCAACCAAGTCCCTGAAAAAGACATGAACTCATTCTTTTTTATGGCTGCATAGTCTTCCATGGTGTATGTGTACCACATTTTCTTTATTCAGTCTATCGTTGATGGACATTTGGGTTGGTTCCAAGTCTTTGCTATTGTAAATTGTGCTGCAATAAACATGTGTGCATGTGTCTTTATAGTGGAATGATTTATAATCTTTTGGGTATATACCCAGTAATGGGATTGCTGGGTCAAATGGTATTTCTGGTTCTAGATCCTTGAGGAATCACCACACTGTCTTCCACATTGGTTGAACTAATTCACCCTCCCACCAACAGTGTAAAACCATTCCTATTTCTCCACATCCTTTCCAGTTTCTGTTGTTTCCTGACTTTTTAATAATCTCCATTCTAACTGGTGTGAGATGGTATCTCATTGTGTGTCACTTCTAAGATTAGGTTACAGGAAGACTGTGGCTTCCATCTTGCTTGATCCCGTCTTAATCTTGCTCACAGGCTCCTCCTTCAGGAAGCCAGGTGTCATGGTGTGAGCTGCCCTAAGGAGAGGCCCACATGACTAGGAACTGATGTTGGCCAATAGCCAGTGAGGACCTGAAGCCTGCTAACAGCCATGAGAATGAGCTTGGAAGTGGAGCTTCCTCCAGTCAATCCTTGAGATGACTGAAGCCTGGACATAACTTTTGATCCACAGAAACTGAGACAATAACTGTTTGTTGTTTTAAGCCACTAAGACTTCAAATAATTTGTTATGCAGCAATGGATAACTAAGACGTATATTTTAATGCTTATAATGGGTGCAGTAATAGGGGTTTCTTGTTAAAACCTGTTACCTAATCCAGTCTACTATGTACTTTCATTCTTTCTGAGTCGGTGTTCTACATGAGGCAGAAACAGCCCTCAGTGGGAGACAGAAGACCCAAGATCTAGATATTGTCCTGACAAACAAGGTAGTTTTTGTTTCCTCAACTGGAAATTAGATTGTCAAAATTGGCTGTACCCTGGAGTCATCTGGGGAACTTTAAAGATTATTGAATACTAGGTTCCACCCATAGAAATTATGATTTAATTGACTCGGGCATTGGCATTTAAAAAAATCTGTCTCAGTGATTCTAATATGCAGCAAAGATTGAGAACCACTGCTCTAATACAGTTGTTCTCAAAGTATGTTCCCCCCGCCAGTAGCATCAGGATCACCTTATGAACTCATTATAAATGCAAAATCTCATGCCCTTTTTCAGATCCATTGGTTCAGAAACTCTGAGGTGGGGCTCAGCAACCTGTGTTTAACAAGGCTTCCAAGTGATTCCGATGTATTCTGAAGTTTGAGGTTCACCTCTTAGCCTAGATGATTACTCAGGATTCTTCCAGTTCAAAAGTATTTGTCTGTTTTCCTGCTCTGAGAACCCCACATCAGTCTCTTGCACTCGGATCCCATTCACTTACAGTGTATGGCCTATCAAATTTCTAGCTGTGTATTGCTGTTGCCCTAAACTTGAAGATCCAAGTGCCCTGAAAGCTAAGAATTTTCCTGATGTAATAGTTGTTATCAATCTGTTAACTGGTGATTCAACATGGTTAATGTTGCAGGACTGAAGTTTCCAAGAAACCTAGATTGGTATGAACCAGGTAAGAAGTGTTTTATTTCTGTTGAGGGTACTTTCCCATAGATATACCATTCTGACATCACAGAAGACTCATGTGTGCTTTGAGGAGCCCAGAATCTTCTGATAGAAAAATAAATAATATAAAATAAAATGAAATAAAGTTTGAAGGACAGAAGAAATGAAAATAGAGGTAGATACTGAGACCAAAGAATTTGTCAGTTTGATATAAACTTATCAGATTCTTCCCAGTTTCCCTGTTTGTTCAAAGTTGATACTTGGTTTATTAGTATAGGAAAGATAAGACAAAAATAGTCCAGGAAGAGACATCTATACCAGCTGTGATAGGAGAAGGGATGGTTGTGGTGATAATAGGGTCAGATTTTGATGACTCACCAGGTTGGTTAACTGCTTAGTCAGTTTTCATCAGTTTAGTCAATCCCTTCACTTTGACCAACTATATGAATTCACCTATTACATATTAGATCTCAAGAAGAAATCTGCACTTTGATGGTTACTGGTTTTTTTTTGTTGTTGTTGTTTGTTTGTTTTTTGAGATGGAGTCTGGTTCTGTCACCCAGGCCGGAGTACAGTGGTGGGACCTCGGCTCACTGCAACTTCCGCTTCCCCGGTTCAAATAATTTTTCTGCCTCAGCTTCCTGAGTAGCTGGGGTTACAGGCATGTGCCACCACACCTGGCTAATTTTTGTAATTTTAGTAGAGATGGAGTTTTGCCTTATTGGCCAGGCTGGTCTGGAACTCCTGACCTCAGGTGATCCACCCACCTTGGCCTCCCAAATTGCTGGGATTATAGTTATGAGCCACTGAACATGGCTGATGTTACTGTTTTGCAAGTAGTTTTTCATAGTAGTAAAAGCAAATAATATTTAAGTTCCTTGAACTCAAGTGTGGGTTAAATTGACATTTACAGAGAAGGGCTCTGCTACACACACACACACACACACACACACATATCATCTATAAACATTATATCAAAATTGAATGCAGCATTTTTCAGGAGTCTAAGTATTCTGGTGTCATCTTTTTGTATGTACATTTTATCTTGTATGTATATTTTTCTAACATATACATATATGTATTTTTATCTGTTTTACTATGTTTATATTCATTATTTGGCCCTCGACAGATATGTAGCCAAGGTTGGCACAATAGAAATCATAGCTTTTGTTATCTAGCATAAACAACTTGATTGGCACTTGGCAGTAACTCAAAAACTTCACTTATATTGCTTCTAATTCTTATAAATCTTTCCAAAGTAATTCTTATTCCCATTTTATAGATATATGAACTGAGGATCAGAGAGGCAAAGGGACTATCTTAAGGTATTGCTGCAGATATTGGGGCAGATATTGGATTGGAACCTAGATTTCTTAGATTCCGAAGCTGGGATCCAGTTCTACATGGTCATGATACAACATCATGCTGACAAAAAAAAAAAAAAAAAAACAACAACACAGAGAAGTTAAGTGATCTCGAATCTTGCAACACTTCCGACCCTTTCCCTGCTCCCCTTTCTACTGCCCTAGTTTCACATTCACTCCCTCTTATCAGGGATAGTGTTATAGTTATTTACCCATTTCCCCATCTCCAGGCACTTGGTCTCCTAGTCTCCTTTCTTCTGAGATGTTGCTGCAGCAACAGTCAATGCCAGAAGACAGTGGAGTAAAGCCCATAAAGTTCTAAGGAGAAGAACTTGAGCCAAGAAGTTTATAATCTGCCAATTTGCCCTCTAAGTAATAAGGCAAAAGGGAGACGTATCCGGCATTTGGGAACTTTTGGAATACAGCATCAATGAGTACTTAAAAAAATTCATTCAAGTGTTTGTTTCTTGATAAAAATCCAACCAAACTAAAGGCACTAAGAGGAAAGAAGCCACTGTAAAAAGCCTGGCTCTTGTACTTTTCCTATTTCCTAGAAAGTTTTAAGATCACTGGACTACCCTGTATAAATATTCCACACTCGAATACTCTTCTCTCTTCCTTCTTCACCTGCTTTATTTTTATTGATAGCATCTATCATTGCCTGACATATTTTATATGCGCATGTATGTGTGTAGACAGAATATTATTTTTTATTGCTTGTCTCTTACCATAAGTTCCATGACAGCAGGGATTCTATTTTATTTGTTCTGTTTTATTCACCACTGTATACTCATCATGTTAAATAGCACCTGGCACATAATGGGTGCTCAATAGATATTGATAGTATACATTTAAAAATATAATTTAAATGGTATATAGTTATAATTATCATTTTAGAGTAAAATGCAAATTCTCTAAACACTGACAAATTGAAAATAGTAATATAGCTAATAAATGTGGGAGGAAGGGAAATGAGAGGTGAGAAAGTAAGTAATTATGCTAATCCTCTGTGAAACCAAGGGTACAACAAAATGTTGAATGTTTAAATGGCTTCTTATAATATATTTTGTAATCTTTTATTTCTTGAACTTTAGAGGTATCTGTCACAAATTAACAAATCTTTCAGGTAAGAAACATTCAATTTAGCAGTTTATTTCCATTTTTCTTTAGTTTCTTTTTTACCATATTACATTTAAATGAACTTAAATATAATATTTTTATTGGAAATAACACTTACATTATAACCTCATTGTTGTCTTTAATACCTTCTATCAATGTATTTGTGTGTCTGTGAACTATCCTTTCTGTTTCTTTCTTTGTTTTTTTTTTTGAGATGGAGTCTTGCTCTGTCACCCAGGCTGGAGTGTAATGGCATGATCTAGGCTCACTGCAAGCTCCACCTCCCGGGTTCACGCCATTCTCCTGCCTCAGCCTCCTGAGTAGCTGGGACCTCAGGTGCCTGCCACCATGCCTGGCTAATTTTTTTGTGTTTTTAGTAGAGGCGGGGTTTCACCTTGTTAGCCAGGATGGTCTTGATCTCCTGACCTCGTGATCTGCCTGCCTTGGGCTCCCAAAGTGATGGGATTACAGGCGTAAGCCACTGCGCCTGGCTATCCTTTCTGTTTCTATGTATAATAGAATGGTAACTGAATTGATCTTCACCAAAGACTGGCAATGCTTATTTTTAGGTGATGTGATGCTGGGTGGTTTTTAAAAAAAGACTAACTTCTTTATATGTAGGTCATGTTATATGACTTGTATTTTTAATACTTAGCACATAATTTCTTTTAAAAGGAAAGACTAAAGTCACTATTTTAAGAAAGCATGATTATTTCATCTATTTCACAAATATTTCCCAGGCAGTGAGCATAGGAAAAGTACCGTGTCAGTTGCGATGGACGCCTGGTGTCCCGAGAGGATGGCAGTCTCGTGATGTGAACACATGGTGCTTTTTTACATTTTCTTCCATGAGGTAAAAACGTAATAATGCTGTGATATACCAATCCATGCTCATAACAATGGTCTTAAATGATCAAGAAAAACAAACAGTGGTTTTATTTGGCAAATGAGCGTGCAAAGCATTTATCACCTATATCTCCTCTGTCAGCTCCATGACGTGCAAGCATCATTTCAAATGGCTGCAAATTGCTGCTCAGAGACACCCATACCTCAGGGTCCCCAAGCTATGAAGTGGCAAAGCCAGACCAAAGCCCATATTTTCTTACTCCAAATATTATGTTCTTTTCTTATACCCTGTTTTAGTATGTGGGAAAGTTTATGGTATGTTTTACAATGTTTTCATAAAAACAAAAAAATATTGCTAAGAGGAAAGGTGACATTTCAGTTGTCTGAAAAACACATTTATGCTGAAGACCTCATTCCTGGTGTAAATGGAGCATTACTATTATTGCCAACATAGTGCTTCCTAGGCATCTCTTCATTAATTTCACACATTCCTATGAGGAAGGTGTCTGACTGGTCCCATATTACAGACAAATAAGCTAAGGGTTGGAGAACTCGAGGTCAGGGAGAGGACATGCCAGAGCTTAGATTCAAATTCAGGCAATCTGACTCTGGTACACACATCTCAATCACTGTATTTTCCTACCCCCAGCCAAGAAAGGAGGAATGCATTATTCAAGTCACACCTGTGACTGGAGGTTGCAGACTAAAACCTCAATGAATTACCTCATTCCTCTTACTCTATGGCTTTTTTCAACCCATTCCATTGCCTGGGTTTGGAAACACATTCCCAAAGCTGGCCCTTAGTCTGCTTTTGGTTACAGTTCAGAATCGTTTGATTTTCTGTCCTAGGACCAGTGTTTCCTACCTCCAATAATTTGTCATAGTCCTCCTCATCACTTGAATGGCAGTGATTGAAACTGGACCAAACCCGAGGCCTCTGCATGGTTTTGCACTCTGGAGAAATGCGTGCTGCATCAACAGATGTCCTTACTGCAGTGGGATCCCACTGCCTTCCAGAATGACAGAGCCTTATTTGGAATGTACTGATTTGCAGTGCTTCCTGGCCTCTAGGCACAGATTAAATGCAATTACACAATTTATTACTGTATAAACTATTATTTACCTGGAGCGTTCCAAACAATAAACTCTAAATTTAATTCCCCAAAGGTCAAAAACAATTTTTCTTATCCTTGCAAAATGCTTAATCACTGTAGAGAATGGAACTCGTACAGGTGAGGAGTAAAGTGAACAGGGAAAGTAACTGGTCAATCTGAAATGTGAATTGATTAAATTTCTGATTTTTAAAAAGCCCATAAGAAGTCTGCAATAGGGAAACATCATATTGGACAAAAATAATTGTTTGTTTTATTTATTATAATATGATTACTTATTTTACTATTAAGTTTAGATCATCTATTTTAACATGGGTCTATGTAACAGATGAGGAAACCGAGGCCCAATTAGGTGAAATGGCATGAAGGAAGCCTCAATCATACTGAGAAGCTCCACATCCAGTTGCCTTATTGTTAGTTAGAGGAAACTCTGTGTCTCCTGGAATGAGTGAGGGATTAAGGAGAAGAGTATCCACTTTGGGAGCCCGAGGCACGCGGATCACAAGGTCAGGAGATCAAGACCATCCTGGCTAACATGGTGAAACCCCGTCTCTACTAAAAATACGAAAACAAAGGAGAAGAGTATCAAAGAGAGGTCTTTTTCTGAAAGGAAATAATGGATTCAGGTCTCCAACTGGAGAAACCGTTGAGCAGGAATGGCAACAATGGAACATCTGTGCTGTTCAGTCTCTTATCTCCTGCCTATGACAGCCGCTCTTAAAACACTGTTCCGTCAATCTCTGTGCAAACTCAGAATCATTCTTAACCAGTTCTCCAGTTATGTTATATATATAGTACCATACATTATATATATAATATATGGTATATATTATATTATACACTATATATTGATATATAGTATCAATACAAAATATATATAACATATAATATTTACATGATATATAACATAATATATGATGTATTACATTTAGTATTACATATATTATAGATAATATATAATACACGTACAATGTATACTATATTATGTATATAATATGTATAGTATTATATATAATACATGTGTATATGTACATATACATGTATATACATATATGTATATATACATATATATCATATATGATAAATGCATACATACTATATATGTATATACTACATATATGGTATATACATTTATGTTATACATAAATATATAATATATAATATAATAACATAACATATACATATGTAATATATTATATATATATATAAAATACAGTCAAAGACAGCAGGTGAATATTCTGAACATTTTACCCAATACTCCATGAAGTATGAGGTTTTCCACTTAGGTTACTGGAAAAAAGAATTATTCCTGGTGCCAGTGTCGTGGCAGGGAATCTTTCCTCTAATCCTTGTTGGTGCTTCCCCCAACCCTCATCTCATAAAGTCTCTGCACGCATGTGCTGATTAGTGCGCAGCTGAAGACTCAAGGAGGACTCTGTAGAATCTCTGGTGTTCTCTGTTAGGTAGCTCTCTTTGTGGTAGTGCCCTGTTCTTCAAACTTCAGCCATTTTGGTTTCCTGCATTCTCGGATCCATCATCTCAACTCAGTGGGACCACCCAGCTCCATGGGGATTCCTTTCCCTGTGCTGTGGCCTGGAAACTGTCTGTGTTGTCAGCTGGGGCAGTCAGAGGGCTCACCTCATTCATTTACCTTCTCTTACAGATAACTTTTCTGCACTGGACAGTGATCTGTAAGAGAAGGTAAATGAATGAAGTGAGACTTAGGTTCAATGTCTCAAAAATGTTTCATGTGTTTTAAATGCTGGCTTTTTAGTTGTTTAAAGGAGAAGGTAAATCTAGTCTCTATTACTGTATCTTGACCAGAAACACACATATGCTCTCCTTTTGGATTTATGAAATGGCTTGGCCTATTTGATGAAACATCTTCTTTGGATTCTTCTCTCAGAGTTCAACTGGAACTCTGAGATATTTTCTCATTGGACTGATAGCACATCTTCTCCTTTCTTGTTTCCATATGTGGTCAGAGTAGGGAGTTTGGACATTGCACCAAACATCTCCCTTGTCTTACGGCTGATAGTATAAGGCAGTATTCTCAAACTGAAGGTCTGTAGACTAAACCTAACCCAAAAATGATGTGTGTGTATGTGTGTGTGTATTTTTGCCTGTACAGTGATTAAAAAAGACCAAATTAGTTTTAAACATTAAAACACTGGACTTTTCCCATGGATATCTGAATTCCTGTCTTCTCCTGAAAAGTCAGAAGACCTGATAAATTTGGCTTATGTTCCCACAGAGCACCATTTATCAAAATACATTAGCGGCTGCCCCCTTTTGAAAGGCTGTGCACGCTCTACTTTCACATAGGCTTCCTCAGGCATCCGTCTCTCATTTCTATTACTCAACTGGCCCCAGAGGCATGAGGATCTGATGCCCTTATTGTAGTGATCAAGAGCACAGACTTTGGAGTTCAATTCTCTTCTCTGGCATTTTGATGATCTGACCAGGGTTCTTTCTCTTTCTGCAACTATTGCCCATGCTTCTCTAAATGCTCCCCTTCTCCCTTCCCCCTTCCCACTTCCCCCTTCCCCCTTCCCCCTTCCGCCTTCCCCCTTCCGCCTTCCCCCTTTCCTCCTCCTCTTCCTCCTCCTCTTCCTCCTCCTCCTCTTCCTCCTCCTCCTCTTCCTCCTCCTCCTCCTCCTCCTCCTCCTCCTCCTTCTTCTTCTTCTTCTTCTTCTTCTCTTCTTCTTCTTTTTCTTCTTCTCCTTCTCCTTTTTCCTTCTCCTTCTTCTTCTTCCTCTTCCTCTTCTTCTTTGCCCCTTATGTCTATTCTCTACCCTCTTGTGGCCAACTGGTCTTTTATGTATTTCTTTTTTTTTTTTCAAATATAAAAAGATTTATTGAATCAAGCTATGAGAGTTTTTTAAAAATATTTTAAACTGTTTTAACAACTATATTGAGATATAACTTACATGCAAGTAACTACACATAGTTAAAGTGTATCATTTTAAACGTTTGGACATAATATACATCTGCAATCATGATAGTGGATATAGGTCGGGCACAGTGGCTTACACCTGCAATCTTGGCACTTTGGGAGGCCAAGGCAGGCAGATAGCTTGAGCTCTGGATTTTTTTTTTCACATCCAATCTGCCTTTAAAAAGAATTTCTTGAAAATATGGTACATATACACCATGGAATACTATGCAGCTATAAAAAAGAACAAAATCATATCCTTTACAGCCACATGGGTGCAGCTGGAGGCCATTCTCCTAAGCAAGTTAATGGAGAAACAGAAAACAAAATACCATATGTTCTCACTTATAAGTGGGAGTAAAACATTGCGTGCTCATGGACTTAAAGACGGCAACAGTAGACACTTGGGGACTACTAGAGGCGAGAGGGTGGGGGACAAGGATTGAAAAACTAACTATTGGGTACAATACCCAGTACCTGGATGATGGGATTATTCATACCCCAAACCTCAGCATGCAATATACCCAGATAACAAACCTGTAAACATGCCCCTGAGTCTAAAATAAAAGTTGGAAAAAAAAAAGAAACAAATAAAAAGACTTTTATATGGACTCAGTAAACCACTATTATTTCTTGTGTGCAAGTGCTTTGTACCAAGAGAACTCAGAAGCCAGAAGCCACCTTAGGTGACAGTTTATGGGTCAAGTTCCTATTCTTGGGGCACTGGGTTTTGTTCAGTGTTGTGGATAATATGATCAGCTTTCTTCAGAAGAGACTGGACTTGCCAGGTAGTGACGATGTAATAGACTACTGCATCACATTCACTTAGTTTCCTACTTAGCCCAGATTGTGCTCAAGCAATAAGTTTTCAATAACGATGATAACAAAAGTCATAATAATTGCCCCAGTAATAGCTACTCTTTGTCAAGCACTTATGCTTTTCCAGACATCACATTAAACACTTTACACAAATTAGCTTATTTTATCCCTGTAATAATGCTAATGATTATTGACTTTATCTTTCCCCCCAATTTCAAGTATGGGAAAACACTCTCAGAGAGGTGAACTGACTTTTCCAAGCTCATGTCAGGGTCAGGAATAAAATTCAACCCCAGAAAAGTCTGATTCTGAATTTATTTTGCAATGGAAGAGAGTAATCCAATGACCATCAATAGGGGCATGTTACGTGGAACAAATCTGTGAGGTGGGACTTATTTTCATGTTGTAGAACCTCTGATGGAAACTAGGGAGGGCTTTGGAACCAAAAGTGGAAAGGGCAGGAAGGGCATTCAGTGGAATCAAAGTGGCTCCCAAGAAAGGCAGCTGTTTTACATCATGGAAACAGTAGAGCTTCCGGTAGCACCAGCAGACGCAGCTCCCAGCCTACCACTCACATTCTCCACAACCTTCTGAGAGTTCCTTAACCTCCATGAACCTCAGCTTCCTTTCCTTAAAATAGAGGGAACAATATCCTGCTGCAGTGTTAATGATGCTCATGAAAGGTAGTCTGTGTGAAAAAAAGTTTAGCAGATAGGGTGTTTAGTAACAGTCAAAATATAGTTTATTTTGAAGGGCTTTTTGGAGGATAAAAGGGGCTAAGACATGTCAATTGCCTGGAACATAGTAGACACTCAATAAGTGAAAACCATTCAGGGTCCAAGTCCCATCTCTGCAGTTCCAAAATCCAAAATCCAAAATCCAAAATCCAAAATAGAAAGTTGGATGTCAAAATGAGTTTTGGGGGCAAAATCTGACCTGAGGTGATGTGAGGCTACCTGTCTTATATAAGTTAAATTTGATGATGAGATTCTGTGAAACATACAGTGTATATATATTATGACATACAATGTATATATACCATGTCATGTCGCCAAGGTCTGAGAATGTCTGAATTCTAAAACTTCTCTGGCCTCAAAGATTTTGAATAAGGGATTGTGGACTGGTATTATTATTATTATTATTATCATCCCATTTCCAGTTCCCTGTTGCTTTATGAGTCCTCGTAGAAATAGCACCTGCCTTGTTTAAGCTTATTTTCCCCAACCCCTAACATAAGTGCCAAGGACAAGGATGGTAATTTATAAATAAATGTGTATTGATGAAATAAATACAAGATTGATGAGAATCTTGGTGATGAAGAAAATAAAAATGGAGTTCCAGGGAATGAGAGAGGAAGAGTATGCATTATTCTTCCCTTTCTTTTCCTAAGCCTTTTAAAGGACCATAGGCTGTTTGAGGGGCCTACATCATTAACTGGTGAGTGGGGAGGAGGGGCTGGAAGCAGCCCCAGAATCCTGAAAAGGCTGCTCAAGGAGCAGAGCTGGCAGCAGCTCTTGTGCGCAGCGATTCCATCAGGGAACACAATTGCCTTTTTTGGACGGCTGGCTCAGACACAGCTGGTGTTACAAGCTTTGCAATCCTAATGCAAGGAAAAGCTGGGAAAATCCCACAAAGTGAAATTGTATCTGCTTGTGGTCAAGTTGGGACTCCAAATTTGGACAGTGGAATTTGGTGGGAAAATGTGAAATGCATCAGGGGTTATATAGTGAACCTAAGATTTATCGCTATGGCAAGTGGCTATTTCCAGAAGAACTAGCAAGTCATGGTAATATTTCTGTGACAGAGGAGAAGGGGGAGGGACCTACAGCTTACTGCTGATGTGATCAACCTGTTAAAATCCTTGAGCAAATGGAAAAATCAAAGTTGTTCCATGATGCCTGTCAGATCACTGCACACCAGGGTGTATATGAGGATTTAAAAAACATGAAGTCAGTTGATTAGAACATAAAATACTAGAGGTAGTCAGAGCAGTTGGACTAGTTGCCAAAATTATATGTTTCCAAGCTTCTGTTTTAAAGCTATTTAAATGTATCCCAGAGAGAGAGTTGGAGGCCAGAGGTAGCCAGCTTAAACCAGGGCTGGCTCTTAACTGACTGCCCAGGAGCGTTTAGGGCAAAGCACTGCAGTGCGAGGCCATCTGAGAATGAAATATAGCACAGCTCAGCTCCAGTCTAGCTGTGTGATGTTGGGCTTGTCAGGCAACCTCTCTGAGTCTCAGTTTCTAACGTGTAGATCGGTGTCCCTAATGCCTGCCCCAGCTCTTTAGGGGCAAATATAATCATGCATGTGAAAAACTTTGTCAAATGCTGTTCCGAGGTACCCAAGAAGGTCCTGGGGAGGCCACCATCAAAATAATCTTCGCTTGGTGTTAGAAATTTCCTTATTATATTAGCATTATTAAGCCAGAGGTTATTAGCTCAGCTACTGGCTAAATTTGACTCATAGCATTTAAAAATCGGAATATATCACATAACACTTTGGAATTCTGTTTTTTATTGAAAGATTGAAAGCTCTGGAAACACTGATCATTATTGCAGTATAGCAATACACAGACTCAGTGTGTGGAAAAAATGGGTGAATGTAGCAAGGATTGGGTGACCCCAGAATGTATTGCAATATACCAGAAGGATCCCAAGTCAACTGGTTAAATCTTCACTCATTAACATAATCTGCTTAGTCCATGAGAAAGTTTGAGTTTTTGACCCCTGTTTTAAGGTACTTAAAGACCTCAGTTAAGATACCAATGATTTTGGAGGATGTTAAAACACTAGACAATTATAAAGCATGGGGGTGGGGTCACAGATACAGGAGGGGACAGTAGGAGGGAAGCCTACTTTTCACCTGGAGGCTAAAATCGGCTGAAGGATGAGTTTTCTAAATGGTTTATTTAGAATTCTAAACAGCAGCTGCAGATTGCTGACTAGGTGCTGGGTAGCCCACTCCATCTAGGCTTGGACCCAAGGGAAGGGAAGAGAAGAGAAGGGCAGGGGAGGGTAGGGGAGGGCGGGGGAAGATAGGGAACGGATATATTTTGTGTTGTCTTAATATCAGGATCTTATCCAAGAATTTGAAGACCATTACTACTAACCCATAGAAACCTGCCATTCGTTGCTGCTACCTACATATAAACAAATACCTCGCCCAACTTCATCCAACTTCTCTGTGCTTTTCCCCAATGCCTTTCTTGCAAAAATTCTCTGCTTCAGAGGTTCTGAACCACTTTTGTTCTCTGGACCTTTCTGGTAGGCAAATGAAGCCTATGGATCCTTTTTTAAGAATAATATTCTTATCAAATAATATCTATTACCTAATAATCAAATAATATCTAATATCAAATAATACCTATTATAATAAATGTGAAATGATATTTAATATAATATGTATCATAATACATATGCATTATGAAATTCAACATAAACCAATTATATTTTAGTATACTTATCAAAGATATATATATATATATATATATATTTTTTTTTTTTGAGGTACAGGAGGGAAGTCTCACTCTGTCACCCAGGCTGAAGTGCAGTGGGGTGGTCTTGGCTCACTGCAACCTCTGACTCCCGGGTTCAAGTGATTCTTCTGCCTCAACCTTCCAAGTAGCTGGGATTACAGGTGCTTGCCACCATACCCAGCAAATTTTTATATTTTCTGCAGAGACGGGGTTTTGCCATGTTGGCCAGGCTGGTCTCAAAATCTTGGTCTCAAGTGATCCACCCACCTCGGCCCCCCAAAGTGCTGGGATTACAGGCATGAGCCACCGTGCCTGGTCCAAAATATTTTTAAAAGAATTTATGTTATAGTAATATGTGGACATCTTTATTAATGCATCAAACAAGACTGGCAACAAGTTTAGTAATTATTATAATTTTGAAGTGGCAATAAATTTAAATGACATTATTTTGTGGTGTTTGTAATAATTGTAATGTGATATAAAAATACCTGTGATTTCCATCAATGATACAGTTACTGTTAATAGTACTTTGGTTTTTTGCTTACATTCAAACTTCAAAGAAATGCTAAATTTCAGTTAGAGGTGAATGAAATGAAGATGTAGTTATTTTCCCACCTAAGTAGAAAAACTTTCTAAATTCTCTCCTTAGACTCCTTTCTTCTTTCTGAGAGTTAAGACCATGGGCTTTAGGGCCTGTGTTTGTAACTAGCGCTATTATTTCTAGTCATCACCATTTTCTCATCTTTAACAAGTAACAGCAACCCATGTACTAGGTTTACATGAATCCAATGTGAAGGATGGGTGTTAACAATCTGCAGAATTCACAGTTGAACAAAGGTCTGAATATGTGAGTCATCTGGCCTGGTTTATAGTGGGATCCAGCTTTACTTTAATGTATAATGACCTAAGAGAACCACAGGTAAGCAGCCTGGATCTGGCTTGATGGTTTTAGACATAGGGAGTCGGAAGAAGGCTCATTTTGCAACAGGCATTCTTGAGCCTGAGAATCAGAAATTCTGGACATGCCTAATGTGCAAATGGATAAGAAACAATTAGCACAATGTTTGCTTTGTTTTGTTTATTTTAGACTCTTGTTTTTCTTTGTTCTTTTTGTAGACTAGAAAGGGGAAGATAATGTGTGTGTGTGTGTGTGTCACACACACCCTGGATAATTGTGGGAGACCTAGGGTGAGAAGACGGCTTGGTGTCCATTGCAGGAATCAGTCTCTGCCCCAAAATTGAGTCTCATGAAGAAGCACTGTGTTAAGTCTGCCTGGGCTGCTGTAACAGAATACCACAGGCTGATGGCTTTCTTACAGAAACCCATTTATTTCTCACAGTTCTGGAGGCTGGGAAGTCCAAGATTAGTGTGCCAGCATAGTCAGGGCCCTCTTCTTGGTCTATACGTGGCCACATTCTTGCCATAGCCTCACATGGTTGAGAAACAGATGATCTTTCATATGTGTCATCTTACTAGTGTACTAATCCCATTCTTGAGGGTTCCAACTTCATGACCCAATCACCTCCTAAAGGTCCCACCTCCAAATACCGCCACATGGAGGGTCAGAGCTTCAACATATGAATTTGGGGGAGGGAGACACTATTCATTTCATAGCAAGCAACCAGGAAGAAGCTGAAGGGATTGCTCTGAGACGAAGGTATACAAATATCTTAGTTTATGTCCTGCGTTTTCATTCTTGGAAAAGAAGTTAATGGTGGCAAGGAGTGTCGATAGAGATTGAGCACCATGTACGTTCCAAATGGGTACCATCTCTGTGCGTTTGTATACATTTCCCCATTTTATTCCTTATTCCAGCTTAGTGAAGTAGATTTTTTTCTCACCCCTATTTTAATTAGGAAAAGTAGGAGACGTGAAATAACCTGCCTGAAGCTCTCAGCTGATAAATGGTAGGAAATGTGAGCAGAGCAGGGTAAAGGCATTTTTTTTGGCCCAGCGGTCCACTAGTGCATACAATGCAGCTTTCCTCTGGTGCCTTGAATGCTGGCAGCTTCAGGAGCATTCAGAAGCAGCCCCCTTCCTGAGGACACCACCACTCTTGCCTGGGGTGCAGGCAGCAGGTGCAGGGGTGAGGCATCCCTGGTGATTCCACATCGAGCAGACTGGGTGAAGGCACCTGCAAGGGGTGGAAGGAAGCAGAGATGCCGTGCACAGTGGAGACAGAGACATTCAAGAGCAGTCTTTCTGTAATAATTAGTAAGCTTCTGAATGGAGCTGAAATGTGGTGTGAGCAAGGAAGCAGGCTGAATGAGATATGAGTTATTAATGCTCCTGCTATCCCATCTGTACCTGGAGAAAGGAGAGGCCTGGAGAGATTAAGGCTGCACACATTTAGAGCCCATGCTATGTGCCATACCCTAGCTTGAGCACTGCTTCAGACGTATTTGATTTCGTCTTTAGAACAACACTACACAGTAGATATCATAGCCCCCAATTCACAGACAAGGAAACTGAGGCTCAGAGAAATAAAGTATATAGTCCATGGTCCAGTGTGTAGTAGGCAGAGAGAGGACAAGATGTTTACAGTGATAGGGACAGAGCATGCACGTTCAGGGAGCAGCAAGGAGGCGGCCATCGTGGTTGGGATAGCTTGAACTAGGAGATCAGTGATCACTGATGGACACTCTGGTCACAGAACCTGCCATGTTAAAGGACTTAGCAATTTATTCTAAGTGTGATGGTATCAGATCCCAGGGTCCAGGTCCAGCCCATGCTGAAGTCTGGAGGGGAGTGGGTGGATGAGCAGAAAGAACACTCCCGTGGGCAGGTGAAAGATGATTTTATTCAGCAGCAGCTCTCATCAACAGCTTTCTCACACTGTCCACCTTTATCTCGGCTGTCTGCTCTGGCTGTATGGCTCCTGCTGCCCCCAACGCCTGCAGCTGCATGGCCGGCTCTCCCCTGCCTTCAGGGTCAGCAGCTTAACTCTTTCTCTGGGCACAAGCAAGCAGAGCTGCGCCCTGGCTCCCTCCTGTCTGTCTGCAGGATGGACAGCTTTGGCTCTCTCTCTCTTTCTCTGGACGCCAGCGTGCCCACCATGTTAAGCTGTGTTAAGCCGAGCCGAGTCCTGAGATCCCCTGTATAGCATTAGCCAGACAGTTACACCTTTTATGGACAACAGTGGCTTAGAGCCAGGTATGAACTTACACAAACAGGTTATATAACATGTGGAGGTGTGCACTTGTGCACCAAACTCGCTGAGTTATGCAGGCCTGGATGTCCGCCTCGGCCTATTCCTTGACAAAAGCACATCCATGTACCTTACAATGATCAAATGTCTCCTGGGTGCAAAGTCACCCCCAGCTGAGAACCACTGGTCTAGGGTGTTGGTTTTGGAGTAGTCAGAGGAGTTGGATCTGAGTAAGATTTTCCCCAAACTAAACAACTCTTGTATGGTACTTATTGCTATTTTTACATTGAATCAAAAAAAGTTTCATCCTCAGTTTAGAGAATCTTGAAATTAAAAAGAAACAAGAAAATCACTTCTAAACCATTTCCTTGAGGAAACATTGATAAAATACTGATATTCAGTATTTTCTATACACATGATAATCATAATATTAACAGTATTTGTTGAGCATGTAGGTCTCTGGCTGGGGTTAATTTATTTCCCTGACTAGTAAAACATTATTCTATATTAGTTTCCTATGGCTGCTCTAACAAATCACCACAAACTTAGTGGTTTAAAACAACACAAATTGACTCTCTTACAGTTCTGGAGGTTACAAATCCAGCCTTGGTCTTACTGGGTTGAAGCCACGCTGTTAGCAGGACTAGCATTCTTTCTGGAGGCTCTGGGGGAGACTGTTTTTTGACTTTTCCACTTTCTGGACGTCTCTACTTTCTTTGCTTTATGTTCATCTTCAAAGCCATTAACAGTGGGCCTTTCTCATAGTGCACTCCTCTGCCTCCCTCTTCTGCACCCTCTTCCATGTTTAAGGACCTTTGAGATAACTTTGGGTCCACCTGGGTAATCGAGTTTAATCCTCCAGTTTAAGGTCAGCTTATTAGCAACTTAATTCGTCTGCAACCTTAATTCCCGTCTTGTCATTTAACTTAACATATCCATAGGTCATGGGGATGTTTTTGGGAGGGCATTATTCTGCCTGCTGCAATGACTGTCACCATTTATGTATGAGAAAACTGAGACTCAGTTAAATAACTTTCTGAGGACACAAACTTCAGCAATCTGTCCAGCAACCTTAACCACTGCACAATATTATACACACAGTTTTCCCTTGTAATACTATATTGCAAGTATTTTCTCAAGTTGATGACTTCATAGTACTTCATTGCATATGTAAGCCACAAAATCTTTAATGCTTTTTCTATTTTAAAATATTTAGATTGTATCCTACATGCAAATAATGATGAAATATACATCTTCATAGTTATTTTTCCTCTGAAGTTTGAATTTTTTTCTCACAAGTAAAATTATTGGGTTAAAAGTCATAAAAGCTTCGAGGGCTGTGGATATACATGGCCAAATTGTTTTCTAGAAGGACTGTTTCAACATACAGTCTTAGCTGCACCTGTTTTTGCTCTACCCTCAACAATTTTTAAATTAATTTTCTAGCAAAAAATGTTTCAATTCTTTATCCTATTTGTTTTTGAAATGAATATTCCTATCACTATGCATCAACTTTTTTTAAAAAACAAACTTTATATTTGTTTACAAAATAGTGTGTCGTGGGAAAACTAGCTAGGTCCCGATTCAGCGTCTAGTCACTATTAATATAGGTGCACAAAATCTGCTATGTCATATTTCCATCTTAAAAGTACCCCTGAAAACAAACAGGTTATTTTTTTTCAATGTGGCAGTAAAACTCACCTAATTCATTGGCAGCAAAACCTGAGCTGAACTGACATGAGGATAATGTGGTTTGAATATTTCTGTTACATTAATTATTCATGTTTCACTATGAAAATATTGATGCAGTTTCCAAGAGAACTGCCCGCTGGGGATTTGAGGTAATATATGGCATTTGTATCATTTTACCTTTCTAACATCTGAAAAAATGCTGAGTCCTGAAACACACCTGGCCCTGAGACTAAGACCTGTAGGGTTGTGTGGACTGAGCCTGGCTTGTGCTTGTCTGGGGTGCTGAGCATGGGGATAAAGCATTTCCATGATGTGATAGTTAATTTCATGTGTCAACTTGACTGGGCCCCCAAATGCCCAGACATTTGGCCAAGTATCATTCTGGCATGCCTGTTAGGGTATTTCAGGATAATTAACTTTTGAATTTGTAGAATTTGTAGACTGAGTAAAGCACATTTCCCTTTTTTTTTTTTTTTGAGACAGAGTCTCACTCTGTTGCCCAGGCTGGAGTGCAGTGGCGCCATCTTGGCTCACTGCAACCTCTGCCTCCTGGGTTAAAGCAATTCTCCTGCCTCAACCTCCTGAGTAGCTGGGATTACAGGTGTGTACCAGCACACCCAGCTAATTTTTTGTATTTTTAGTAGAAGACAGGGTTTCACCATGTTGACCAGGCTGGTCTCAAAATCCTGACCTCAGGTGATCCACCCGCCTTGGCCTCCCAAAGTACTGGGATTACAGGCATGAGCCACTGTGCCTTGCCCTGAGATTGCCCTTCTTAATGTAGGTGTTCTTAATTTAATCCGTTGAAGACCTGACTAGAACAGAAAGGTTGAGTAAGAGGAAACCCCTCCTGCCTTGCCGTTGAACTGGGACACTGGTCTTTTCCATCCTTTGAACTTGGACTCAAACATTGAGTCTGCTTGGGTCTGGAACCTGCTGGGTTTTGGAATGGAACTGCACAGTTAACTCTCCCGGTTCCCAGACCTTCAGACTTGGACTTGAACTACACATCTGTCATGGTTCTCTTGTTTGTCACCTGCAGACCTTGGGACTTCTCAGTCTCCATCATCTCATGAGCTGATTCATTAAAATCAATCAATCAATCTCTCTCTCTCTCTCTCTGCTCAATTGAAGCAGGGCTATGAAGGCCAGGAAAATGGTCGCCAGATCATTTCTCCCCTGATCATGTCTGCAGCTGACTAGAGAGAGAGCTGAGTCAAAGCTGAACAACCATACTTGTGAGAGTCTAGTGATACATACATACTCCTGGCCCACAGTTGGCAGGAGAGGCATCTCTGCACTCCTGGTGACACACTCTTCATGACCCATAGGAGCAAAGGAGCATTTGCACTTGAAGCAATGGTGTTTAAGGACTTGGTTCCACAGCCAGAGCACCTGATTTGAAGCTGAACTCTGCCTTTTACTAGCCACGTGATTTTGAGCTAGTTAGTTAACCTTAAGTGCCTCAGTTTTTTCATCTATGAGATAGGGACCATGATATGACTTGCCAGGCAGAGTATCTGCAATGTTTCAATGACACATGTAAAACACTTTGAACAGTAACTGAAACATATTAGGCATTCAGAAAATCATAAAGATTATTATTATATATCATCAATTCTAAGATACTTTTTTTCCCTCATTTTATCATTTCTATAATGGTTTGTCCTTGCCCGTTTTTTCATATTAACATTTCTGAAATTGGAAAGCACTTAAAAATTGATAGAATCTCAGGCACAATGAGGTATAGTATTGTTATTTGGGTTGTTCCAGGATAAATCATGTAGGGAGGCAGTGGTTAGGTACTGTATTTAAGCTCTTATGAACTACAGAAAAGAAGAATTCTCTCTCTCTCTGAAATTCCATATTTAATCCTAAACTTCTAC
Organism: Pongo abelii; assembly: GCF_028885655.2. Lineage (NCBI taxonomy): Eukaryota > Metazoa > Chordata > Mammalia > Primates > Hominidae > Pongo > Pongo abelii. The sequence continues at coordinate 145,825,574 of NC_071992.2, read as the reverse complement.
TGTTATGTATAATTATGTCCATATGTCTGTATGTATAGATACATAGATACAAAAGAAATAGATATAGCTGACTATATAGCCATGTCTATATTTGGAGAAACTAGACAAATATTTTAAAAGCAGTTTTTTTTTGTACCATGAATTTCTCGGTAAAATTTAACTTCTAATTTATACTATGAACTTAGTGCCTGGTATATAGGAGGCATTCTATAAAAGTTTACTTAGTAAATTAGATGAATTATTTTTAAAAATAATCTTTCGTAATGAATTTGTAATAATGCTTACTTGAAATTGTCATTTAAAGAAGTCTATTTTCAGACTTCAATGACAACCTTATTAAAAATATTCAACCTCTCTTTTCCAGTTATCTTGGCCATTTCTTTTTTGTTTTGAGACAGAGTCTCATTCTGTCACCCAGGCTGGAGTGCAGTGGTGCAATCTCAGCTCACTGCAATCTGTGCCTCCCTGGTTCAAGCAATTCTTCTGCTTCAGCCTCCCGAGTAGCTGGTACTACAGGTGCACACCACCATGCCCAGCTAATTTTTGTATTTTTAGTAGAGATGAGGTTTCACCACATTGGCCAGGCTGGTCTTGAACTCCTGATGTTGTGATCTGCCTGCCTTGACCTCCCAAAGTGCTGGGATTACAGATGTGTGCCACCGCGCCCAGCCCATCTTGCCCATTTCTTATTCATTTTCTTCCTCTGGCCTTTCCTTTTCCTCATCTGTTTCCCTTTAGCTACTCAAATTCCTCTTTCCATCCTTTGTCCTCAGAAACTTCCATCTGAGGTCCTCAACAATCTCATACAACTTCAGTTTAGTTTTGAGTCAGGGCAATGAAGATAAAATATGAATGGGCTTAGGAAATGGTCTTCCACATTCATAAAAGAAAAAAATGTAACATTGCTGCTGGGTCACCCAGAACAAGTTCCAGTTCCCAATAGTCAGGGAAGAATTTTTAAAGTAAAAAATCAATGGCTATGAAATTACACATTAGTCCAGGGCAGAGTACTCTGTCTGTTTTCCCAGTGAACATTCATCTTACTATAGTAATAGTGGCACAGACAATTTGCTGAAGTGAAGTTGATCTATAAGTGTTTTAATTAAAGTTCTGACAGCCAATTGAAGCCTTTTTTATTTTTTGGATGTATCTTATCAATCTTTTTCTGTCAGTGAGTAGCTGTGCCCAGGGAGTTGAATGTATGAGGGAGGTGTAAGTTAACGTTCTGGATGTAGTAACTGATCAGGAAGAAAGGGATATTATGGGTTTCTTTTCTTATAAGCTCCCCAAGCTCAAAATTCTATAAGGCATATCTTGATAAGGGTTTGTTGAACACAAGAATTGATGAAGATTGCTCTGGGACTATGCTTTACCATAGGATGGGAATTTGGCCATGCTAGGTCTATTTGCTGGCTTTCTGTCTTAGAAGCTGTGTATTCTTGAATAAGATACTAAAACCTTCAAGTTTCACTTTTCTCACTTTTAAATAGGGACAATTAACACTTACCTTATCACAGCAGGCAGAGTTTAAATCAGACAAATAAAGAAGACAGTTAAGGCAATGACTGAGTGCTTATTACATGATAGATTTTATGTTAGGCATAGATGACATGGAGAAAACTAATCTTGCTAATTGTCCTTGAGGAGCTCCAAGTTTAGAAGGGAAGATGGACATTGAACACCTAATGAAAATACAACATAAGGCCGGTCACGGTGACTCAAGCCTATAATCCCAGCACTTTGAGAGGCCAAAGGGTGGATTATTTGAGGTCAGGAGTTCAAGACCAGCCTGGTCAACATGGTGAAATGCAGTCTCTACTAAAAACACAAAAATAAGACAGGCGGTAGTGATGTGCACCTGTAATCCCAGTTACTTGGGAGGCTGAGGCAGGAGAATTTCTTCAGCCTGGGAGGCAGAGGTTGCAGTGAGCCAAGATTGTCCCACTGAACTCCAGTCTGGGCAACAGAGTGAGACCCTGTCTCAGAAAAAAAAAAAAAAAAAAAGCAAAACAAACAAACATAAAACACGTAAAGGGCTGTCTAAAGTGAGTCACGTAGTGCCACAGGGTACCTTGGATGGAGGCATGGGCTTTCAATCGAGAGGCAGGGCATCCAAGGCTTCCCAGGGATGAGAGGAGAACATGAGATCCATGGAGGTGGGAGTTGCTCTCTTCTGTTCATTGCAATGTTCCCAGCACCTCGAATAGTGCTTGACATATATTAGATCCCACCCCCAAAATTCGATGAATAAATAAATGACTGATTTTGAACTGTGAATTGGAAAAAGATGACAGAGATAACTATGACTTGGGGTGAGGAGTATACGAAGACAAGGCATTCCTGTCTACTCTGCAGGGCCTCAGATTTTTCTAGAACTAGAAAATGGGATCTCAATTTTCTAGTGCTAAATGGGGGCTCCTCTTTCCCCCTGCAACTGCCCCCTTAGGCAGATCTATCCTCACTGCAAGAAATGGGGTTTGGTACAATGACTGAGACAACTCTGCTTTTATTAATCAGCTCCCAATACTTGATATCATTACAGACTTCTTGGGGATATTGGGAATCGAATTTTGACAAAAATTAAAGGAAGCTGGAAGAAGTTATTCAACTTTCCAGTATCACCATTACCGTGGTGCCAACAAATCCCCCATATTTCTTGTGCTTACTATAATTCAAAATGTTGCAAACAAATAATTATACAACTTAAGGGAGCCAAGCGAATGGTCAGTGCCTCAAACACAGATTGACCACGGGTTCTATTTTTGACTGCCAATATTAAAAGCAAAATTCAAGTAGGCACTTAATAAAATATTTATTAAATAAGTGAATATGGCTTATGTGTTGTCCCACAGTTCCTGATATTTTTTAATAAAAAGGGATTGGTGAATGATGTTGCAGAGTCCAATTATTGGACTCTGATATGTGTACCAAGAAGTGGTGGAGTGTGTTCTAAACAACACAGGACGTTAGTCTGGAGAGTTTACTTAAGTCTCAAATCTCCCATGGTGTGGCTTTTGGCTGAACACTTCTGCTTGAGAAACCTAGATCATCTGACTCTACAAATAAGAGTTCCTTTAGGCTCAGACAATCCCACTAGTGCATATATACCCAAAGGAAAAGAAATCATTTTATCAAAAGATAGACTCGTGGCTCATGCCTGTAATCCCAGAGCTTTAGGAGATAGAAGTGGGGGAATTGCTTAAGGCCAGGAGTTCAAGACCAGCCTGGGTAACATAGAGACCCAGCTGGTCTCAAACTCATGGCCTTGAGCAATTTTATTTTTTATTTTAGGCTCTACAGAAATAAAAAAATAAAAATATTAACTGTATGTGGTGGTGCACACCTCTAGTCCTAGCTACTCAGGAGGCTAAGAGGAAGGATTGCCTGAGCTCAGGAGTTTGAGGCTGGAGTGAGCAATGTTCACACCCCTGGACTCCACCCTGGGTGAAGAGTGAGACCTTGTCTCTAAAATAAATAAATAAGTAAAAATAAAAAGATACCTGCACCTGTATGCTTATGACAGCACTATTCTTAATAGCAAAGATACAGAATCAACCTAAGTGTCCATCAGTAGAGGACTGGTTAAAGAAAATGGGATATATATATACACAATGGAATACTATTCAGCCATAAAAGAATGAAATCATGTCATTTGCAGCAATGTGGATGGAACTGGAGGCCATTATCTTAAGTGAAACTACTCAGAAACACAAAGACAAATACCGCATGTTCTCACTTATAAGTTGGAGCTAAATAATGTGTACATATGGATGTAGAGTGTAGAATAATAGACATTGGAGACTCAAGAGGTTGAGCTGGTGGGAGGAGGGTGGGTGATGAGAAATTACTTAACGAGTACAAGGTATGTTGTATGGGTGATGGATACCCTTAAAGTCCTGACTTCACCACTATGCAGTCTATGTATATAACAAAATGTGAGCATGCTTTCTTAAAAAAACAAGGGGTGTCCTTTAGGCTCTGAGATTCTGTGATTTCATCATCATCAGTTCCATGTACATAATTCTTGTCAAAGGCAGTGAGTTTTTTTGTTCTTAAGGAACAGAGACATTCACATTTGCATTGCAACCCCACAATGAGGGAATCAAATAAACACAAATAATTAGAACTGGTCTAAGGACTTCATTTTTATGGGAAAGTTCAGAGATGGGAAGTGGCTTGCTCAAAGTCATGGAGGAAATTTGGATACAAGCCTAGAATCCAGGGTTTCTGAACTTCAGCCCAAGATTCTCTAGGTTTTCACCATAACAATAATCAATAATAGTGGCATTGTGTTGGACAGGGTCAGACTGAGGTGCACAAAGGCCAGATGGCTTGTCTAAATGATGTATTAGTCTTTGTGACCCTGAATAAATTGGTTGTGGGTTGTGGGGAATCTATTGGCCTGGTTTCCTCCATCATTTTACTGCTCAGGAGATCAGCTCCCCTTGCATATTAGGTATGTGCCTATGGCATCAGAAGATCAGGAATAACCAAGCCACAGGCTTCTCAGGCTGCGCTGGGTCTCTCAGCGTGTAGGTGTGTGTTGTAGGCAATACCCTCATCACTGCCAGATCTGACCCTGGCCACTCACACCCCCAAGTGCTGATCTTAGGGAAAGCTGTAATTTGGGACATGGAAAAGAAAGAAATAGCAGAGTAAATCAAACCACTTTTTCCTCCTGGAGTTTTGGTAGAGTTGACCTAAGATCCTTTGCTTCTCATATGGTAGAGATTGCTGCGTGTACCACCCAGTCTTTCTGAGAACAACCCAGTTAGACGTAATGATTTAGAAAAACCCAGGGTTTTTTGATGTCTAATTGATTGATGATTGGTGTCTCATGTGGGACATGGGTGGTTCTTTAACATTTTCAAGCACAATTATGTATGTGCATTGGCTGTAACCCATATAAGGTTCAGATTACCTGAACAGAAATGGAGACAAAGAAGAGAATTTAATAAAACAAAGACTTCAAAAATATTACTCATAGAGTCTATGCATACACATGTGTAGTCTCTCAATCAGGAGAGAACCAGAAGGAACTGGATTTTCAATCAAAGGCTGTGCATACTTTATTTAACTGAATTCAGTGTGACAGAAATAATAACCTACAATGTGAATATGAAGGAATTTAGAGGAGAGAAAAATTAAATTCATTGGGCAATGGCATTTTCCAAAGGCTTCTGAGAAGAAGTGAATTAGACAAGCTTCTTGCAATGGATGAGTATATAGACCAGGGTTTTAAAGGTTTGAATTCTATTTGACCTTAAAAAGATTACTGACTTCAGTTTTCTTGTTTATAAAATGAGAATAATAATGGTATATGCACTTAGCATTGAGGGAATTAATAAACTATTCTGTGTTATGTGCATAGCAGTGCTTTATACGGATCAAGTGCTAATAAATGTTAGCCATCACTAGTAGTATTATTTTATCCAATACAATGGTTTTCCAAACAATTATGCAATCTTTCTTGAAGACTACCTTGGATAGGGAGAAATATGCTGATTTTAAGCTATTGTTTCTCAGCTCCAAATCCACAGTTCAACATTCTGCTTTGCAATGTGAGGGCTTAGAATCTACACATTCTATTTCTTCTTTGCCAACTGGCCCCTGCTAGTTTCTCCCCACTGGAGCACTGGAGAGAAACCAGAAAGCAAGAGGAGGGAGAGAGAGGACATGTTTCCTTCTGTGTGTTGGTCCTGTTAGTGCCACTTCCCACCCAACAGCCTTTCATCCCAGTAGCAGCATTTTATTCCAATCCCCAGCTTCTTTCCATACTTTTCATTGTTTTATTGTACTCCTCAGAGGGAGCCTGGCAACATCCTTCCTCAGGGGACAGAACTCCACCTCTATAGAGTTCTTCTTCCAAGCTGCTGAGGGAACAGAAGCAGCCTGGTAGCATCCCTTCTTCAGAGGGTTTGGGTCCTAGCTTCCTGGAGCCACTTCTCTGAGCTTTTTGGTTCTGATAACCTCAACCTCTTCCATCTAATGAGCCATAGGGTAGCTGCTTGCTGCCATATTTTCATTCTATTATCTCATCATTCCTATTTATTTGTCAGTTTTCTCATGATTTTTTAAAAACCATTTCCCCATATTAAATTGTCTCTGTTAATATAACTAGTGTGGTTGTTTTCCCGAGTGACCTGACTGATCAGAGTAACACTGCAAAGCTAGAAATCACCTTTGAGTTTTCTCATTAAACAGGTTATGGCATTTTTTTGTTTGTTTTTTAGTCTTAATCTATGAGGTCTGTCTCTGCTGGCCTCCCTTCCTTTCTACCCATAAGACAGTTTATGCCATTTTTACCGCTAAAGTTTTTTTTAAAGTTGATGATTTAAAGCTATTTTTAAAAACCATTTCAGATGATTATAAGAGTTATTTCTTGTGCTAGATCAACCTGGTAGATTGGCTAGAAGATAAATAAGAATAAAACCACTATTCCTTGGACTGTCTCATGAGCAGTGTTCCTCACCAGGTGGTTTTGAGCTTGGCTTCCAGGTTGCAGCAGATGGTCTTAGCTGTTCTTAATTTCCATCTGTGAATTACATAGTTGTATAATATAGGATTCTTTCTGTCTTACGTGACAAAAACTCAACTCGGTTTCTCTTAAGAAAAAGAGAGACTTTCTTAACTGAAAAATTCAGGACATCTGTTTCAGGCATAGCTGGATCCAGATGTGGCAAATGATACCTCCAGGAATCTATCTCCTGTGTACACACCCTAAACTAAGTAGGAAAAGGAACACTCTGATTGACTGGCAATAATAATGAAAATGTAAGAAGGACAGTGCATCTAATCAAAATCAGAGTTTTGTCTTCAGAACGAGGAGAAATGGATTACAGGCAGGAAATACAGCAAATGTTGCCTATGACACTATTGATACAGTTGTTCGAAGAATGTGGGTATCAGCGCTGCAGATGGGAGATTTTGCCTGTTAAGATGGTGTGCTTCACTCTCTCCAGGATGCTCACTGCTCCATGTGTGTCATTGTGTCTAGAGCAATCAGCCTTGATGTTGGATACAAGGAGCAAATCCGTGAGATGACTCACTTGCCTGTTTTCCTCCGTGAGGGTCTTTCTTTCCCTTTTCCTTCCTCCTGACAATCAGTGTGGTGAATTGGTTGATAAGCTGGGCTCTGAAACTAAATTGCTTGGGTTTGAATCTTGGTACCAATCTGTCAACCCTGTGACTTTGGGCAAGTTACTCTACTGTGCATCTGGATAATAGGACCTTTCTTCGTCTGTATGTCTTTCTTTGTCTACCTTTCTCCATCAAATACTACAATAGTATCTTTCCCATGAGGATTGAATGAAATTGTAAGTGCTCAAACAGTGCCATAAATGGTAAGTAATCCGTATGTATTATCATTATTCTCCCCCTACTGCAAAAACCATTTCCAGAGAGCTGAACCACTGGTAAGCCAGACTGGTCTCATAAATGTTTTACCAGATCTGTCCTCCTTTCTTCCCTGGCATCCTCCAGACTTTGTGCCACTGGTCATCTTCCCTCTTGGAAATGAGAGCATTCTCTGTAAGGGTATGAGTCTGGCAGTCAGGCACCTCCTGGAATACATCCTGACCTTCCTGGAAGTAATAGTCCAAATATTTCACAGCTGTTATGGATGTTGGCCCTAGCCGTGAGGCAGCACGCTGTAGACTCTTTGATTTATCAGATGTTAACCCTCGAGTTACCACGTCACAGAGATGGCCAGGTGTCCTGGTTTAAAAAAACTAGTTTTGCTATCTGAATCTATTTGGTTTCTGAGTCAGGGAGCATGAGTTCTGCTACAAAGGGATACCTGTACTTCTCTACAGCTTCTAATAGCTGCACAATGTTGCCCATATGAATGCATTATGGTTTAGTTAACAGACCTTTGAATATTGAGGCTGTAACTTTTCTCTATTTATAAATAAAGCTTCGTATGTGCTAATTTTTTTTTTTAAATAAAAAAGTAGTTGTATGTTGTTCTGCTGGATTTCCATGGGGACAACACTCAGGAGCCTGGGGCAGCTGCTTTTTGCAGACTGGTACGAAAGTCCTCCTATATTATCTCTCTGCATGCCTCATGGTCATTAGTCCTGACTGTTCCGCTTACTCATTCCATGATCCTGGAGGGTCACGTAGCCTTTTTCAGCCTCAGTTTTCACAGTGTTCAGCATTAAATGGGCTATCATATGGTAAACGCCTAATAAATATTATTTTTAGAGTAGACCCTGGAACAACACAGGTTTGAACTCAGCAGCTTTACTTATATGTGGATTTTTAAAGAAAATATGTTAGAATTGTTTTGAGATATGCAACAACTTGAAAAAACTCGCAGATGAACCACATAGACTGGAAATATCGAGAAAACTAAAAAAAGTTTGGTATGTCATAAATGCATAAAGCATATGTAGAATCTAGTCTACTTTGTCATTTAATACTGTAATATATACACAAATCTATTATAAAAAGTTAAAACTTATCAAAACTTGCAGAAACACAGTATATGGTGCCATTCATAGTTTAGAGAACTGTAAACAAATGCAAAGATGCAGTATTAAATCATAACTGCATGAAATTAATGGTAGTACCTACTTGTGTTGCTGTAATAATTTTGTACAGACCTCCTGTTACTATTTGAGGTGAGCTCAAAGGTTGTGAGTGTCCCCTTACAACACTGTGTTATGCTAATAATCTCTGTGAGCAGTTTGCCTCTCCAGTAAATTGCACAGTGCAGTGAAGAGTGATCTCTCACAGTTCTTGCATATTTTTCATCATATTTAGTGCAATACCATAAACTTTGAATAACACCATAAGGCCCATACGAAGTACCACTAGTGATGCCAGAAGTGCTCCCAAGAAGCAGAGAAAAGTCCTGACACGACAAGAAAAAGTTGAATTGCTTGATATGTACCTTAGATTGAGGTCTGCAGCTGTGGCTGTCTACCATTTCAAGACAGATGAATCTATCATAAGGGCCATTGTAAAAAAAGAAAAGAAAATTCATAAAACCACTGTGAATAATCTACTGTTTGTGTTATCAGTAAGGGTTCCATCAACAATAGGCTGCTGGTAGTTCAGTTTTTGGGAATCAAAAGTTACACAGATTTTTTTTTTTTTTTTTTTTTTTTTTGCTGCAGGAGAACTGGTGTCCTTAACCTCCACATTTTTCAAGTTTCAACTGTGATAATATATTCCCCCATTCTCTACTCCTACTTTGTTTCCATTTGGACTTAAATCCTATGTTTCCTTTGACATTTTAGTATACCAAATTTTACCTTAAAGAGATTAAAAAAATTCCTGAATGATGGCAATTGATTCTTCAGAAGTAGGGGTGTAGGCTCAGCTTACCAAATTTGGGTTCAATCCCTCCTCCAAGATAATTAACATGCACTGATATTCCAGATCCTTTTTCCCCCTGCCTGGTGTCCTGGCAGAGACTTTGCAAGGTTCAGGCTAGGTCTGCACAACACTCTCAGATAAATCTCTCCCTTTGTCACACTGTTGAACTGCTAATAAAGAGAGCAGGCAGGCATTGTAGCAGGGCTTTCTTTGGTCAGAGAGCCCTAATGGTGTGTTAGGATTGTATAATTCACCCTCCAAAAGAATCCAGAAGAGAGATAAATTGTTTGATTGGGAGAAATTAACTGCAGATTGATCCTATCTGTTTTAATTTAGCACAAGACGGCTTAGACTACTCCAAAGAACCAGATGGGCTATTGATCTGACAATAGGATAATCAGAATATCAAAGCTGGGTAGGGGGTGGGGGTTGGAGAATTTGGAGCACCTGGGACTTTGCCAGGGTGGCTTTCTTGGTACAAAAGCCACCCCTTATTTGAGCAAGTGCCTTTGCCTGCTAACAGGTCTTATTAGGAGCCAGAGCTCCTGAGACCCAGGCCTGGCAGCAGCATGGAGCTGTCACGTAGAGATGATGTCTTATGCTGGGTGTGTTGGGAGAGAGATGACACTTGGCAGTGGAAAGGGGATAGGCTGTGGGGCAGGGGAGATGAGAGGGGGGTACTGTGCTCTAGGAGGGCACTGAAAAGATGGGAGAGCTGAGATTAGAATCAGGCAGTAGAACTTGGAAGCTACAGGGCCTCTCTTTTCCTCTCTTCCTTTTTACTTTATTTTCTTTAAAAAATATTCGATCTCTTTCTCCAGTTTGTTTCACTTCTGTCTTGTCTCTGAGTTACCGCCCCCACCAACACTTGCAGCTGCATTAACCCTGTTACTGGCTTGTAAAGAGTGCTTTCTCTAGAGGAGCCAGGGCAGAGGTGTGTATTGAAGCTGAGTGTCTCCAGCTGGGTGAGGGGCCCCAGTGTGAGTGGGGTCACACCGTCCCATTGTCCTGAAGCTTTGTTTGTGGTCAGATTTCTCCTGTGGCCCTTAGAGTGTTAGATGTCTGCTGTTTCAGGACACTCCCAGATGGGTCAGGCAGAGTTCCTGGGATACCACAGTGATATGTCAGGACGCCCTGACACATGAGCTAGTTGAAGGCCCAGCCAAGGCCCACATATCAAAGGGCAAATGGAGTCATGGGGGGCCCAGAGAAAGGGTGGATGATTCCAGAAAATGACACTTGGAACAGAGTTTTGCAAGCTCCCTGTGTCTGACTCTGACAAGACCCTGAGATCCCTTACTCCAAGGACCTGTTTCTGGGGATGGGGCTGGTAGCAGGCCCTGGAAAGTTATGTTAACTCTGGGTGGTCATCTGTCAGCAGGGCTCTGACCAAGGATTCTGCAGTGTAGCAGGGATGTGCAGGTGGATATAAATGTTAGAAGGCAAAGCTGAACTCATCCTGCTAAGGAAAGTCACAACAATGGTATAAACTTAGGCTTTTTAGCTGGGGGCAAGGATATTGGTCCTCTTTTTCCTTATTCTCCTCTGCCTTCCCCTCCATCCTAATCCTAACCCTTACCCCACTCCTTCCCAGGAACCCAATGATCTCCCTCATTCACTGAAAATTTTGTCAGAAAGACAATATATCTCATCAAGATATCATCAAGTCCCCTGAGCATTTGCTCTATAATGAGGAGTAGAAAAAAGTGATACTTAACATAAGCCGGGCCAGATTTATCTGGAGGTAGACTTCTGAGATAACAACATACCATTCCTCTGTTGTTGAAAGTATCTTGGATAAATGAGGAGAGGCAGAGGGCAGAAAAGCCTTCTAAGAGAAGGAGATCATTCCTTTCTTCCTTCCTTCATTCATTTAATTTGATGGTCTACTATGCTAGACTTCTAGACTCTGGGGAACCAATAATCATTTCAGTGACATCATGGAACTTGCATCCTTGCAGGGAGAGAATGGTAATAAAAAAATCACTTCTCAGGTGTTGAGTGCTAGGAATATACATATTTTTAAGACACTAATTATATAAGATTTCACTCTTTGTGTTAATGTCAAAATGAAAGTTTTAAATTAAACAGACATCCCTAACCCTAAGTACTTTTTATCAGTGTTATTCAGGGGCAGTTGAATGGGTAGTTTTATAAATTTGTCTTTTCTGATTTTTAATTCAATTTATAGATGGGACAACAGATCCATGAGTTAACCCACATACTCAGTTTGAATTTTTCACAAAGCAAAGCCTGCTTTGCTCCCATTTTCTGTTCATTTGAGGGAAAATAGAATTTTTGATGCCTGAAATAATAATGATTTCTTTTTCCCATCTAAAAGAAATATCAACTAGAGGAATAGCTAGGTTCTTGACATAGTGGAAAAATAATAAAGTATATTAATAGCTGAACAAATGGATCTTGCTGGGAAATATGTTGGACTTTCAATGGTCTCACGGAGATAGAATATTTCTTGAACCTAAAACCCTTTTTTTTCTTTTGGTATTTTTACAAAAAAGACTAAATGCCTTTTGATTAAAATTGTTGAATCATTTGAAGGTAAGCTTTTGGAATGCCAGGGGAACCGAGGCCCTGAATGCATGGAGCACTAAAGCCCACACGTTGGTGTCTTCTTGCTAGGAGGCTGGCCTGACCTCCCCTCACTTTCCCTGCATTTTCAGCGTTGCTGAGCTAACTAGGGCTCAGGACTCTTAACCTGTGGCTGCAAAAATGATAATTCCTACAAAAGCCTGGCAGATGAAAGGCTAAAGACAGATTTTGTATTTCATCTATGTAAGATGACCTAATAGTGAAGGGAATCTTTAGACTAAGAGAAAACGCCAGTCAAGCCCATTAATAGTCACAGACCTTTGTGTAAGGGTTTCACATGCAATTGAATGATCTAGAGACAGCTTGCTTCAGGGGAAACAGATTTTGAACTCAACGAGTCTTGTTTGAGTTCTGGCTAGCTATGAGACTTTGGACTATCTGACTCTGAACTGGTTGCCTAACCTTCCTTGTCTTCCACATCTTTAATGAGGAAAGTAATAGTATCTACCTCTTGGGATTGTTAAGAAGATTAATGAGTTCTTATATTTAAAACATGTCACAGTGTCTAGTGCATAGTAAACATGATATAAGTGTTAGTTATTACTAACTCTGGATCTCAGTTTTCTGACTCATGAGATGATGTGCAGCTCAGGCTGTTTCAAAGCCATGAAATAGAGATGTCTTTTGTAAATTGTAATATACCAAGCAAATGGAAACTAATTTAGGCCATGTGATTTTTTTAAGTTTGAACATTCCTCTTTAGACTGTCTGATTATTTTCTCTCATTTAATCATTATCCAATTAATTAAAAGAAAAATAACCCCCAAATAGGCCCCCACGTATTTTTGCATTTATTACTGGTGGTTTGTACTGAGAGACTTCAGAGAAGATTTTTATTAAAAATGTTATGCAAAATCAATATAATCCATTAAAACAATTATGAAAATATGACAAATGAGCAAAACAGATTATTACTTATGAGTAGACCTGAGAGACATGAGAGGCCCTTTTGAAGCACTTAGACTCCAGGAATAATTCAATGCTATCTAATTCAATTCACTTGAAATATTTACTAAATATCTACTAGGTATCAGGCTGTGTGCTAGCACAAAAGAGGTTAACATTTAAATTTCTCTGCCCTCAAATAATTCTCAATTTAAGAAAAGGATCAGATCATAACATGTGAGTATAATACAAGACAAGATATGAGGGGACCTAAATTCTCTGTGATTTCAGAGAAGAAAGATATCCCACTAAGTGAATCAGAATATAATCACAGGTTTTTAAAGTCAGGAGAGAATTTAGTAATGACCTTACCTAACCTTTCATGCAATTAGAATTTTTTTCCACAACAGCATTCATTCATGTGTCAATTATTTGCTTGCTCCTTCTGTAATTCCTGAGTGAGTGCCTGCTGTATACATAGATGTAGGACAAACAAAGGTTAATAGGACATGATATTAGTGTTCCTTTTTGCCTTGGGAGATCAGTTTTTTTCTCCTAAGGCCTTCAGATGATTGGATGAGGCCCACCTGCATGATGAAGGGTCATCTGTTTTAGTCCAAGTCTACTGATTTATTTTTATTTATTTATTTTATTTATTTTGAGACAGGGTCTCGCTCTGTCCCCCAGGCTGGAGTGCGGTGATACAATCACGGCTCACTGCAATCCCTGTCTCCCGGGTTCAAGCAATTCTCGTGCCTCAGCCTCCCAAGTAGCTAGAGTTACAGGTACGTGCCGACAGACCTGGCTAATTTTTGTATTTTTAGTACAGATGGGCTTCCATCATGTTGGCCAGGCTGGTCTTGAACACTTGGCCTCAAGTGATCCGCCCACCTTGGCCTCCCAAAGTGCTGGGATTACAGGCATGAGGCACCGCGCCTGGCCCAAGCCTACTGATTTATATGTTAATATCACCTAAAAAATATCTTCACAGAAACATCTAGAATAATGTTTGACTGAATATTTGGATACTGTGGTCTAGTCAATTTGGCCATCATAGATAAAATTAATCATCACAGGTATCATCCTTGCTCCCGAGGGCCTTGCAACATTGAGCGATACATGTATGTGAAAAGATTTACTGTTCTGTGTAATTGTTGTTAATGATAGAGGGAAATTCCAGGAACTGTGGGGCACAAGGAAGGGGGCAGCTAATCTAACCTGAGAGTGTCAGAGAGGACTTCTCAGAAATGGACATCCAGGCTGGGTCCTAATGACTTTCATCATAACCATGTGAGGCGGACAGCATTTATCTTCTCAGTCTTGGAGCGGTTGAGAAGAGCACAATATACTGAGGAAACACAAAGAGCTGGGAAGAAGGAATAAACACACACACACACACACACACACACACAGAGGGAGAGAGAGAGAGAGAGAGAGAAAGAGAGAGAGGCTACGGTAATCACAGACGGAAAGTTGAGTATTGCCAAAGATAGCCTGGCTATTTTGATACACTATTATTTATTTGTTTTAATCACTGAAATTTTAGTAGCAGCTAAGTGGTCTCCCATATAGCTCAGGTCATATGTATTAAAACACTGTATTTGTAAATGTCTTTTCCCCACTGCCTAAATTTCTACAGCCCTTCCTTTTGCCACAGTTTTCTTCTTATATGGATCCTATTTCAAGTAATATGACATCTTTTAATGATTGTATATATGTGTCTGAAACTGTATAAACACCATATCTAACTCTCACAAAAATCTACATGTTAGATAATTTTATGTGCATATCAAAAGTGAGAAGACTAAGTATCTTAGTTTAGTTATTATTTGTCCTCATTTCCATAAGCATTGAAGGGCAAAGGCAGAATTCGAACCTAGGATTTTCTTACTCCAACAATTTCAGCCCCAACAGGAGGTTCACAAGAAAAATGGCTGCTGGTGCTAGATTGAGTAATTGAAATGAGTGAAACAGGTGCGTGCACATGCATATGTACCTGCATGAAGGACTGTAGCAAATTGTAGAACTCATGACTCTTCCAAAAAGGGCAGGTGCTGCTCGGCTCCATCCAATGCTGCTGTATGGAAAAACAAACCTTGCCTTGCCAGATCTCCAGTTTTCAAGAATAACTGGAATTTTGTTTTTATTTTTTCTTTCTTTCCTTTAAAGTATAAAATCTCTTTATTTTCAAGGCTGGCCCCAATACATAAAAATACCATGTAGGCCAAATAAAACACATCTATTGGCTGGGTGGCTCCCATGAGTCACCAGTTTCTGACTTTTGATCTATACTATTATTCTTCCCAATATATAAATATTTCTAACACATTAACATTGTAACACCTCAGAGTGTTTAAATATGTAGTAATAATATTTGTGGAACTAAATATGGTCTCACATGACTTTCATCATAACCATGTGAGGCAGACAGGGGAATGATCATTACACTCCTATTGTCCTTGGACAAACTGAGGCTAAAGGGAATTATCAAACCTGTCCTAGGTCACATGTGACTGAAAAAGGACTTGTATCTTTCACTAGAATGCAATCTTTATTATACTACATACCTTCCTTCAACACTAGGTGAGAAAACAAGAATCAAACTAACCAGGATATAGAGTGAAAGGGAAAAAGGTTCATGGCTCTTTATAGATTGGTGTTTAAGGAAATTAGAGAAGTAGAAATGCAGAGAGAAATGGTCAAGAATCAGAACTAAGCTGGGAAGTTAGGTCTTGGCTGATCTTAGACTCCAAAGAAAGGTGTGGGCCATGACATACCCAGACCCTAACCCAGAGCTTCTTGTCCAAAGTGGGTATCAGTCCAGGGTTCTGATGGGATCCCCCTGATCACAATGACACTAGAATTGAAAGAAACTTTTCAATTATCTAATAATTCATATGTTGAATACTCAATTACTAAGAACCTACCATGTTAAAAGTGGCATGTGGTTCCCTTATTTCTCTGTTCCTCCCCTTCTCACGAAATCAGATCTGGAAGCCACAGTCCTAGAACTTAGAAAGTTGAAGAATGATTTATCTGTTTAAAAATATAAACCAATTATTCGTTCCTTTGACTCTCATCCTGGAAGTGGTTGTCTTTGGGAGGAAGTGGAGAGATAGGAATTGGATTCTGAAAACAATCTATTCTTCTGCTTTTTGAGACTATGGTACTTCTAGCAGCTTTATACTGACTCCTGTAGGGTTAAATGAAATGTATTGCTGTTTAAAAATTTTAATAATATGTAACGGACAAATAATTCAATTTGCATTAATTAACATACACTCTTTACCTTCTGTAAAATACAATTCAATATGATATGACAGCATGCTATACAATATGATATGATACAGTAGGGACACTGTGGTTTGAAGAGATTCTGGGGCTCATATAAGTGAGGGGTTTAGGCAACAAAGTCATCTTAGGTATCTCCTATTTGCCAGCTACTGTAGTAGGCCTTGGGGAATACAGAAGGGTACAAGACTTCTGTCTGCTCTGGAGTAGACAGTGAAGCCCCGGAGGGATGACAGACTTGTAAAGTGAGCTTTTCAACTCCATAGACCTGGGGTCCATGAGAGTAGAAGGGAGCCTGATGGAGCCTGGAGAGTCAGGGAAGACTCCCAGGGGAGGTAACTCCAGATCTTGTAAATGGCAGCTGTCATCTTCTGAAGCCTTTGTGGGAAAATGCTATCTGTGTGTTGCTTCAATATTGGACTTGTGGACAGTGATGCACTGAGGATAGGGCAGGATGCTGGGCTAGGGCAAAGCAAGGCTGTGGGAGAAAATATGAAGCAGATACAGGCAGAAGAAAGAAACTGGAAAACTGATGAACAGGCAGCTGGGTAGAAGTGTGGAGTCCAGGCGCGCTCAGGCACTACAACCAAGGAAAAGAGAGGAAGAAAGGACACAAGGGCAAGGTAAAGGACTGGCAAGAAACTAGTCAGGGACCAGAGATCACAAAAGTAAGAGAACATGTGATAAAAGGAATCCAGAGCAGTCACCTAAAAATTAGACAGGAGACTCCAGTGTCAGTATCTCTAGGACCTGATTCCAAGGGAACATTTCCTTCTCATGTCCTTCCCAGGAGGATAGGAAAGGAGCTCATCTCTTGGCTAAAAGGCTGGTGGGATGCCAGGCGCGGTGGCTCATGCCTGTAATCCCAGCACTTTGGGAGGCCGAGGTGGGTGGATCATGAGGTCAGGAGTTCAAGACCAGCCTGGCCAAGATGGTGAAACCACATCTCTACTAAAAATACAAAAAATTAGCCGGGCATGGTGGCACGTGCCTGTAATCCCAGCTACTCCAGAGGCTGAGGCAGAGAATTGCTTAAACCTGGAGGGGCGGAGGTTGCAGCGAGCCGAGATTGCGCCACTGCACTCCAGCCTGGGTGACAGAGCAAGACTCCGTCTCAAAAACAAAAACAAAACAAAACAAAAGGCTGGTGGGAACACTTGGCTGGAATAGGCCAGGAGTGGGCAGGAATTGGAGGAAATTTCCTAATGTTAAGTTATCTAACATTTTGATGAATGATTCTAGGTCGTGTGAAACATCTCAAATGATATCAAATGGTTTAATCAATGAAATTTTTTTCTTTAATTTTTTGTCTCATGGTATGAACTATTCATGGACTGTAATATCTGATTTCAGCTTTGCTCAAACATTTTAATCCATAAATGTCCACAAACGATTCATATAATTACGAAAGTTGGCCTTCTAGGTTGATGGTGGCTTTTTCTCCAGTTATGACACGTGCTTATAGATGCGGATGCAAAGCAATCTGATGTTTCCTCTCCATGTGTCACTGCGGAGGAAAGTTACACGAAATACACAGAGAAATATTTAAAAGATTAATATTAAACATATTAAAGAAATATTAAAGGATTAAATAGATTAATATTAAATATATGAAAGAGATTAAAGAGTGGCCTGAGGCGGCAGAGTACATAACAAATTCTGCTCTCTGTTCTCACATGAATTGCAATTTTTTAGATCTACGTAGGCATCTTACTTAGGTTGGAAGTCATTAATTGGGAAGTTATTAAAACAGCTCCAGATAGTTGCATAGTCCCTCCTAGAAAAACAACATAATAAAAACAACTAACATAAATAACCATCTAAAGACTGTCATTATTCTATCTGTGCTACAGGTGCAGAAACTGGAACTCAGAGAGATTAGAAGAAATAGTGCATCATGGTCAAGCTCTGGGGCTTTGAAGTTCCAATAACTGGTTGGGATCTTAGTTCTGCCTCTCACCAACTGCACATCCCTGGGTAATTTGCCCTTCACTTAGCTTCGGTTTTCTTTCCTCATGCCAACAGTCCTCTATTCTCTCCTTACAAGCACTCTGTTACTTCTCTCGTATAGCCTATGCCAAGAAATGGAACTGCCAGTCTGGTCTTGGTTCTCATGTGGGCCTTTTACCTGGAGCCTCTTCCTTCCTCCATCCCATCACAAGTCCTACTGCTTTTGCACCAAACACTTTCCAAATCTGTTCACTTTGCTCTGTCCCCACCACTCCAATCCATGATCTCTCTTCTCACTTCTGATCCCCTGACACCATCTTCTGCTCACCCTGCTTCAACACCATTCTCTACATGCAGCCAGAGGGAACTTTTTAACCTTCCAATTTAATCCTAAAACTCCTCCATTTATGCCCTTCTTATGACGTCCTAATGCTGTGAGGATAAAATCCAAAATTTCCTACATGGTTAAGAAGCCATGTACCTGTGTCTCTAGCCCCACATCCTGCCATATTTCCTCTTTTCCACATTTCAGCCATTCTGGGCTATTCTCAGTTTCTCAAATGTACTGTACACTCCTTCCCTATCACATAACTTCCACACTTTCATTCTGTCCCTTCATCAGCCTATTTTCTTTGCCTGGATAACGTCTACTCAATTATCAGGAAAGACTTCCTCATTGCTGAACTGGATTAGGTGCCTCTATCGTGTGATCCCACAGGACTCTGACCTCCTTTCTCCTGATACCACACTTGTAATTTCTTGTTTGGCATGTGTATTCTCAAATGGATTGTAAGTTCCAGCCTCAGTGCCATAGGTTCTGTGCTTATCACATAGTAGTTGCTCAGTAAATATTTACTGAATGAATGCATAAATAGGAGCACTGTGAAATTAGTTAGGTAAAAGAGTAGTATAGATCCTAGGACAGAGTAAGCTTTCAATAAAAAGTAGCTCTTCTACAACATACTTTCATCTGAAAGTTTGTAAGTGCAGAGCTGAGATTGGAAACTTGGTCTCCTTGATTTAAAAAACCATGCTCTTTCCTCTATAATACCTTATTTACAGTTTCTGACTTAAATGTTAATAACTGTGGTTTTAGTTTACCAAACTTACTAGAGTATAATTGTCCTCTTGTTGAAGGTGTTCTTCAAATTAGACTTGCTTATTGAGGAAAACAAATGATCTACCTTTAAATAAATACCTTTCAATAACTTGCTTGGCCCAGGTCAAGTTGACCAGACTCCTTAAAGGGCATGATGAATTACAATATTGTCCAAAACTGTGGAAGATACAAGTGAGGGATACTGGCTCAAGGAGGAGTCGAGTCCAAGGGGTTAGGGTCAAAACGAACAGACAAACAGTGGTGATACAATCTCTGCAGCAAGCACACATATAATTGCCATGTAGCTGTATGTGTCTGGCTCCCATCCCTTCTAGCAAAACATCTTCTCTGGCCTGGCTTGTGATTGTGTAATTGCTCCGTGAAGCCTGGCTTCTCTCAGACTTGACAAATGTGAAGTCCACAGACAAACAATGGATCAGTTAACCCAAACTCCACCAGCATTGTAAAGACTTGTGATGTGTCTTAGGAACATGACACATCTGAAACAACAGCAGTAGGACAATAATGTCTTCCATTTGCCCAGCACTTTTCAGTTATAAATACCTTATGTATTTATAAATGTATACATGTGTCTTAATCCTTCCAAAAATCCAGCAAATTAGGATAGTATAGTGTAAGGGTGCTTAGCAGGCATTCCTGTCTTATGATGGGGGTGGAGTTTGTTCAATCCGGGAGAAGACAATGAATTTGTCATTTGAGAAAAAGTATTTAAAAAGGAGTCTGAAGGCCTGGCTTCTAGTCCTGCTTTATTTTATTTTATTTTATTTTATTTATTTATTTATGTAGCTGAGTATCTCTCAAAGTTCATTTCACCTCTCTGGACCTCAATTTCTTCATCAACAAAGAGGATCTGAATAACTTCCCTGACTGCCCAATAGGGCTATTTTAAAATTTATGTAAGTTAATAAATGAGAACCATTTTATAACTGTAAAGTAGTATTCTAAAATCAAGTGTTGTTTTTGTTATTAATATCATGGAGGATATATAATATGGCAATTCTTAATTGCTTTTTAAATAACAATGGCCAAGAATAATAATGCAATCATTCGTGTTAACTAATATTAGTTATTAGTTGTGATACAGGAGAGAGAGGAAAGTAGAGGCAGCCTTCCTCACCCACTCACTGTTCCCAGGCAGCCTTTGTAGGCAGGTGTCCCTGGCCCTAGGGGGAGCACAGCAGAACGCACTTTAGCTGCAGATAATTTACTCCAAAACAGAAAGGTGGGAGGGCTGGAGAATGTGGCCTGCCTGTGGGGGCCTAGTGGGCCTCTTTACATTAAGGCTGACTGACTCACACAGTCCCTGAAGCCTGGGACCAGGAGAAGTCTTTCTCCAAAGCCTTTGAAGAAGAGAAGAGCAATGCTTCCACAAAGAGAAAGTGGAAGAGGCTGGATTGTGTCAGTTCTGTTTCTCCTTCCAAATGCATCATTCTTCTTGGGTGGGAGAGGCAGGGAGTGGGAAGAGGAGGGAGTGAATAAGAGGGTAGAGGGAGGGAGTGAATAAGAGGGTAGAGAGAGGCCAGGAATATTACATCAATACATGTCCTTCTGAGAAACTAAGATTTGCAATTTCCCCAACAGGATTATTTTAGTATCATTGCTCTTCACTTTACATCACAATTACCATGTTTGGAATTTATTTCATAGGCAGTTAGAACTCACTGCAGAATCAACCTTTGTGATCCTGCTCTAGACAACATTTTGCTTTCCTTTTGCTTCCTCCCTCCCCCTCTCCTCTCCTCTCCTCTCCTCTCCTCCCCTCCCCTCCCCTCTCCCCCTCCCTCCCTCCCTCCCTCCCTCCCTCCCTCCCTTCCTTCCTTCCTTCCTTCCTTCCTTCCTTCCTTCCTTCCTCACTTCTTTTACTTTGAAAGCAGTCACTTTAATTTGATCCTGCAGCAGCCTCAGGAGAGAGAAATATTCTTATTTTACAGGAGAGGAAAATGAAGCACAGAATTGAATGATTTGTCTCAGATCACAGAAAATGGCCATGGCAGAGTCGGAAAAAGCAAGTAAATCTCTGACTGCTGGGCCAAGGCCCTTGGGGGCTATCATGCTACTGCTTAGACAATGGAGTGACAGCTTATGGACAGTACAGTTTTAAAGGTAGCCGTCGTTGGGAAATCGTGTATACTCAAAGTGATACGGATCTCTGTGGGTTTGCACTTAAAGGCACAATGTATCTCTGTACCCCAGGTTCACATTCCCAGAAGTTTGACATCCTCACACAAGGAGACACAAGCCTCACAAGTTGAGGCTGACTTAAAGAACCGCAGATTCCTGGGCGGGCGCGGTGGCTCACGCCTGTAATCCCAGCACTTTGGGAGGCTCACAGGGGCGGATCACGAGGTCAGGAGTTCGAGACCATCCTGGCTAACATGGTGAAACCCCCCTGTCTACTAAAAAAAAAAAAAAAAAAAAAATTAGCCTGTCGTGATGGCTGGCACCTGTAGTCCCAGCTGCTCGGGAGGTTGAGGCAGGAGAATGGCGTGAACCTGGGAGGCAGAGCTTGCAGTGAGCCGAGATTGCACCACTGCACTCCAGCCTGGGCGACAGAGTGAGACTCCATCTCAAAAAAAAAAAAAAAATAGCCACAGATTCCCATAGCCCTCTTCATCCTCACTCAAGGGAAAATGGCGTGTTCTTAGGGTGGAATGCAGGGCAGAACCATCTACCAATGGGAGAGGAAACACTTAGAAGTGCTTACTATGTTCAAGTTCCTGCCCTAAACACTGTACATGTATGATCTCATGTGACAGTCACAGCAATTCTAAAATATTTGTACTTAATTGTCCCCATTTTTTACACATGTGGGGATTAAGGCAGAAGATGTTAGGTGATTTGTCACATGTCATACCATTAGCACTTGATAAGGCTTCAATTTGAATCCATAAAATTTGGATTCAGGGGTAACAAACATCACCTCTGAAGCTGACTGCCTCATCTGAATGTACACCTGTGTGCATGTGTTTGTGTTTGAATTGTTCCTGGTATGTTTGAATTAGAAAAATTTAAGATACTCACAATGTAACTTTACTCTCAATCCTATTATCCTCTATTTTAAAGCTATAGATTTTAGAAATTATAATCTCTCTGAAGGTAATTTCTCAATCATGATTTCCACTGCAGGGCACAGGCGACGTCTTATTTATCTTCACAACCCTTTCAGTTTCTTTAGCATTGTGCCTGCCTCATAGGATCTGTGCATAAAATATTTGCTAAATGAATTCCTGATACTTTTTTCTTTTTTTTTTAACTTTCATTTTAAGTTCAGGGGTACAAGTGCAGGTTTATTACATAGATAAACTTGTGTCATGGGGGTTTATTGTACAGATTATGTCATTACCCAGGTTTTAAGCCTGTTACTCATTAGTTATTTTTCCTGATCCTCTCCCTCCTCCCACCCTCCACCCTCAGAAAGGCCCCAGTGTGTGTTGTTCCCCTCTATGTGTCCATGTGTTCTCACTCTTTAGCGCCCACTTATAAGTGAGAACATGTGGTATTTGGTTTTCTATTCCTAACAGTTTGTTCTATTATTGTTTTTGAAGTTTTTTGAAAAAGTGCATGGATATATTTCTTAGAAGCCTTGTTTGCTTGTGAAAATCTTGATTAGAAAAAAAGCTTGCCTCCCTTGGAACTGTTACTTTATTGATCTCTGAAATTATGGTTTTATTAGTATCACTGCATGCACCTGGGTATTTGAGAATAAGCAGAGGAATTATTAATGCCTTCAGAAGAGTCAATAAATGTTTGATTATTTAAAATTTCAGGGTCTCAATTTATTTTCTCATCTGTAAAATAAGAAATTCAGATTAGATGATACTTAGCGTACCAGCATTAAGATTTTATGATCTTACTCAGGCCATTTAGATATTTTCAAATACCCTGATATTTGGCATTACAAAGCTCAGTTATCTAGCTATCAAATTGACTTTTCCAATTTTTATTTTCATTATTAATGAAGTTGCTGTCTAAGCGGGCATACAAGGTGACTTCTGCTTGGATATTCTTCCTTAGCAAACTCACAGTCATTCTTTAAGACCCAGGTCTGACATTACCTCCTCTGGAAAGCTTCTCTCGATCCTTTTACCTCAACCCTCAGTATCCCTCCCTGAATTCTCCAGGTTGAGTAGGTTTCTAATCATCTCAGGTCTCATTTGACCCTGAACATGTTTCTGTTATTAGATTTAACCCATCTTCTCCATTAGTCTGTGAGCACCTGAGGAGTATATTCTTCCTGTTGAGGTTGCTAAGCTCACTACTTTCACTTCCTTTACCATGAATTCCATACTGCATAAAGCAGAGCCAAGGAGGGAAAGAAGCACGTACAGAAAGCATCAGTTGAGCCCCTGGATCCAGCTAGGTCTAGAATTTTTTTGTTTCAGTTAATTGAGCCAAAACATCCTCCCTTTCCCTTTCCCTCAGTCTAGATGCAGTTGGATTCTTATCAGTCGCAAATGAAAGATTTATAGTTTCTGACCTCAAGAGGCCCTGTCTAGTGGGAGAGATAGATATATAATTGAACCATTGCAAAAGAATTCTAGGGAAGAGTTCAATGCATAGCATGCTACAAGAGCTCAGCAGAAGTGTTCCTCACCTATTAAGTTCTAGTACCCAAAGTGTAGACTGTAGATCAGCAGCATCAACAGCACCTGGGAGTTTGCTGGAAATGCAAACTCCCATCTCAGCCCTACTGAAAGAGAATCTGCATATTAACAAGATACACAGATAATTTATTTGTACATTACAGTTTGAGGAACAGCTGCTATCAATGACAGTGGGAAGGATATACTTAGTGACATTTTCCCATAAAGGATGGCACCTAAGATGAATTTTCAAGGATGATTAGGACTCCACTCCAGGAAGAATGATGGGGAACAGGAGGAGAGGGCATAAGTTTCTAGGCAGAGAGAGCAGTGGTAAGAGAAACAGGAGTGGTGGCAATTTTGAACACAAGGGAGCAGGTAATAGTGAGAACAAGGCTGAACATGTTGATCAGATGTGATTTGTTGTAAGGCACAGGTGGCCCTTCACAATAGCAACACATTATTTTGAGGGGTCTTCAGGCCAACCTGATGACTTCAGTGACTGGAAATCCATGGTAAAGGGAGAAATTTACTATATGACTCTCTTAACAGCCATCACTCGGAGGAGTGATTCACTTCCTGGATTTACCATCGCTGCAGTTGAAAGCCTTACAAATGATCATTGATCTCCCAAACACATACTGCCCGTATTACAGTCAAATTTCTTCTTTCCGAGGATTGCCAGGGTTTGCCTTTTAATGGCTAGTCTTGAATTGATTCAAGACCAGCGATCAATGGCAAATCTTGAGGCTTCCCCTGAAGACCACTTCTGATTGTGTTCTGATATTAGCATCAGTCAGTTACTGCATTTTCCTGAGTCATCCTCCCCATCTTCTAAAGAGGTGGGTAAGCAGAAAATGGCTCTTAAGTTCCTTTGTACACCTCTTTTGAAGTTTGTAGGGAGATGGGAGAAGATGAAATTTGGAAGAAAACTTTGAATAAAAAAAGTGAAACAAGATGAGATTACATTAAATTTATGACATGACAGGGCAGGCTCATTTTGCTTCATGAATAATGGTTAATCACTGTTTGAATCAGAGACTATTTACTAGCTGGTCCTCATAAATCAGGGCTGGGGAGGAGAAATATTTATCATGGGCTAATGTCATGTGACTTTAATATAGCCAAATATTTTAATAAGATTGAAGAGTCTTAGACACAAATGTTTTAAATGATGGCAAATCTCAAGGCACTGAGAGAAGAACCTTAGGATTTTTGAAGTCAGGTGCTGTCGTTTAAAAATTGAGCTTTAGGCTGGGCGTGGTGGCTCATGTCTATAATCCCAGCACTTTGGGAGGCCGAGGTAGGTGGGTCACGAGGTCAGGAGATTGAGGCCATCCTGGCCAACATGATGAAACCCCGTCTCTACTGAGAATAAAAAAAATTAGCCAGGTGTGGTGGCACTTGCCTGTAATCCCAGCTACTTGGGAGGCTGAGGCACAAGAACCACTTGAACCCAGGAGGCAGAGGTTTCAGTGAGCTGAGATCGCACCACTGCACTCCAGCCTGGTAACAGGGTGAGACTTCATCTCAAAACAACAACAACAAACAAAAAAAAATGAATTGAGCTTTAATGATGTCTATGTTCTCTCCCCCACACCTGGCCCCTCCTGTCTCCTCCACCCCTGGCACATGAGATGTGGCCAGATTTATGGCACCTGGATCATTTTCTTGACTTCTTTTTCCATTTTATATAAGCTATTAAATGTAATTTATGACAGTCAGGAATACATTCTACATGTGAACACATTTACAACTATTGGAGGGAGTCAGATGAAGGAGGTTATTTGATGCAGGAAAAGAAGCACAGGCTGGTGAGCCTAGTATCATGAGATTTAATTTCAATCCTGAAACTTGCTGTGGGACCTTGAGCTCATCTTTAGTATTCATTCTCATCTTTAGTCTTCATTCTTCAAATGAATTGAATTCTATAGCCCCATTGGGTTCTCTACCTTCTCTACTGGATCCCCTATACAATTTTTATACCAATGAGATACTTGGCTTTAAGTTTTTTTTTCCTCTAACATCTTTTAGAGAAAAGGAAAATGTAAACCAAAAGGGCATACTTGGATGATGCTTACAGAAGTTAATGAAGGACACAAAAATATGTTGCTTAGGATTTCTAGGGAAAGAAAAGAATTGGATCTTGAATTAGTGCTGTCTCCATGAATTGATTAATTGATGTTTTCACTATTTAACATGCATCTCCATACCCTAGCTGTGTGCAGGGTGCTAGATGAATGAGGCAGTATGATTTTTACGTTTATAATCTGGGGGAAGATTACTGGGCCACATGATATATGCTAGCATAATTACTAGCATATGATCTAGTAATTATGATCTAATAGATCTAATAGAATCTAATAAAATTGATCTAATAGAATCAACTTTCTAATTGATCTCATAGAATCAACTTTAATAGGAGGCTTTGGGAACTACCAGTGAATCCTGGGGAAGCTGGGGAGTACTTCAAAGTTAGGTGGGAATTGAGTTGGTTCTTGAAAAACGAGTAAGAGTTTGTGAACCTAGGTTTGGCAAGGGAAAGGAGCAGGGAATAATGAGAAGAAAGTAAAGTGCAGACTGTAGCTGGGGCTCCCCTCCCTGCCCACCCTCACTATTTGTGGTGGAAGGGCACTTGTAGAAATGGACCACTGATATGGCCTCAATGAAATGTAAGGTGCCAATGGAATCTATATCCACAGCCACCACCAAACTGCTACCCTTCCAATACAGAAAATCTGTAGCAGTCCCTGTGGGAAGGAGAAGAGTGACTTGGGCTAGGTGATTGAAAACATGGGTTACTGAGTAACTTTCAAAGCTAATAGTTATGGTGGAAAGCAGTGGAAACCTCATTTCTTTGTTATTACCTCAAGAAGAATACCGGAAAAGGGATCTTCAAATCTTCAATGAACTACAAATGCTCCACTCCGTGATTTGCCCCCTCCATTCTGAGATGCTGAATCCATGTGGTTGATCCATCTGCTTCACTTTCTGCTGCTGCCCAGACTAGTCCATTTCAAGGAGGTAACTTAGTGTTCATGACCCATGTCCATACAAAGCCTACACAAATTTTTTGAAAAGCTCAGCTATGAGAGGGAGAACTGGTAACTGGTTCTTACCAGAAGAGTATGTGTGGTTGTGACACATTTTTTAAAAGATGGGTTATATCAGAGTATATTCAAGTGTTGATGGGAAATAATCTGGTGGAATGAGATTTTATGTAGGGAGAAAATTGATTGTTGATGGTGTAATGTCTTCTGAGAAGAAGAGAAGGAATGAGACCCAAAGTGTAAGAGGAGAAAGGGGTCTTGAACAAGAGGAACTACTCTTCTATTAATACAAGAGTAGAGTTAAAAAAAAAAACAAAAACAGCTTAGGTAGCTTTTGTAGGTTTGTAGCAGGGAAGTTGAGAGTGTCTGGATGGTTTTTGTTTTCTCTGAGAAACCCCATGCCAGGTCTCTGCTAATAGTGAAATGGGGGAAAAGAGTGGGAAGTGGAGTTCTAAAGAGAAATGGAGGAGTATTGAAGCAATTGTGAAAAGTTGGAGAAAGTATCAGCCAGAGAAACATTTAAGTATTCCCAAGGTCCAGTGGAGGTTGTGGGATGGCTCCAATGTGCTCACTGTGCTTGACAATTTGTTTGCCCCTCCTAACCCTCCAGAGGCTGACTGTACTGCTACGTCGACCATCTCCTTTGCTTTTTGGGAGTCTTTGTCAATGGAAAGAACTAGCAGGGGATCAGAGGAAGGGAGGAAAAGAAGGCCATGGTGTTGATTGCCTTGGCTTCCTCATTATGGGGGCTGCCAGAGTCTAGTTGTGTCTTTCAAGTGAAGGTCCTGGGTCTGCTCAGGTTGCCAAGTCTCTGGGTGTGGGTAACAGTTTCTCCCCTATCCCCCCTCAGACTTTGGTGTAATAAATTCACCCTGGCTGTTGCTAGTCCTGGTATTGCTAGATCCTTTGTGGAGTTCCCAAAGTAGTGCTCACAACTTTGTGAATAGTGGCCTTATTAAATTTTTCCTAAATTAGCCAACTTTGAGTTTGCTATATGTTTCTTGCTGAGACCTTGGTTGATACATCTTGTTATATCTTTTTCTCCAGCAATGCTTAACTGCCCATACACAGACAGAAAAAAGAGCTGAAAGACTTTTAAGACAGGGTCTTGTTCTGTCACCCAGGTTGGAGTGTAGTAGTACAATCATGGCTCACTGCAGCCTCAAACTCCTGGGCTCAGCAATCCCCGAGTAGCTGGGACTACAGGCATATGCCACCACACCTAGCTAATTATTATTATTATTTTCGTAAAGATATACTGTCACTATGTTGCCCAGGCTTAGCTCCTGGCCTCAAAGAACCCTCCTGTCTTGGCCTCCCAAAGTTCTGGGATTGTAAGCATGTGCCACCATGCCCAGCTAGTTAATTTGTTTTGTAAAATTGGGTTCTTGCTATGTTGCCCAGGCTGGTCTTGAACTCCTGGCCTCAAATGATCTTCATGTCTTGGCCTCCCAAAGTGCTGGGATTATGAGTGTGAGCCATCACACCTGGCCAAGGATAGAATTTTTGTAGTTAAATATGATAAAGAGACAGATGAAGAAGGGGGGGCAGAAGATTTGGAATATTTTTGTCCAGAAGTTATTGAAATGATAGGCCATACAAAGTGCTTATGATAGGAAGTAAGCGGAGAAAATGGCTCCTGGCTTAGGGAGTGGGGTCAGTTTACACTAGATTTCACCATTGAGAAATGAGTGGTGTGAAGAGGTGACTAGAGAGATGGAGGGAAGTTGTGATCAGAGAGCAGGGTGGTGAGTCTGTGACTTCAGAAGTGGAGCAGTGTCAGGCGATGATGGCCCTGTAGTTAGTAGCAGAGGTGGGTAGAACAGAGCACACTTTGAGATGGAAGTTCAAGGAGCTAAGCAGCCAGGGGGATAACTCATTTATGGTCTCACTGAGGTCAACAATGATGGAGAATGAAATTTAGGGAAACACTCTGGGTGAGGTGTCATATCTTTAGTGAATGAAATGGAGTAACTAGGAGTTTAATGGAAGACAGACACTGGTAGACAGGAATGGTCAAAGAAAATGTCTTGATTCTTAAAGGAACAGGAATTTTAGAAAAGCATCGGGAAGCACCAAGGGGGTTATAGAATAGTGTATTTACTTGCTTCACAACTGTGAAAAGAGGTGGCTGTTGAGAGAACTGTAGGAGAAGCAATGTCCTCAGAGGAGAGCCAGGTTTCTGTCCAGGCAAGAAGGTAAAGTGAATGATAGAATATGTACGCATTATGGAGGAGTTTTCTGATGATGAAGCTGCATTCCAGAGGGCAGAGCAGAAAGATGTGAAGGGAGCTCGGAAATGGATAGAGGTGAGCCACGGAGCAGTGTCCAGGGTTGAAATCTGAAGGTGCTGCTTCTGCTTGGAACTTCTGCCTAAGGAAACTGATATGAGAGGTAAGATAGAGCCATTTGTGGGGGATTATTTGTAGAGGATGGGCATTGGGCATAGCTGATGGAGGGCCTGTGTTACTCAGCTGGAGAACCCTTCTCAGTCTCAAGGGACAGACAGATAATCTATCTGATTTGGGGTCTGACTTCATCACCTCCACCTGGAAATTTGTGTAACTACTAAAAGCCTCATTCTACTCAGTTTTAAAAGGGAGATTAATACCTATGTCAGAGTTTTTACCAGGTTTATATGAGAGAGTGGTATGTAAACAATGCTTTATAAACTGCCCTGAAGCCCAGTAGACTGAGGAGGACCACTGGCTCACCAGTCTCATCAAAAGCTTCAGATTCTTCTTCCACCATCACTAACTCTATGCCTCAGTTTCCTGATTGGTTAAATGAAGTCAATACTCACCTTGTATGATGGTTGATTGAACAAATGAGAAAATGATACAAAGAGATGATAACAATATATGGGATGCAATGAACACACAATATATGTTACCATTGTTTTGATCATAATCATCATGATCATCTATGATCATTGTCATTATTGAATTAATGAGCATGTATAGTTATAGAATGTTTAAGCTGCATAGGGCTTTATAAATAATGTAATCAAACCTTTGATTTTACAGAAAAAGCAAGAAATGAAAAATTAACTTGCCTTAGCTCATATAGTTGGTCGGTGGCTAAACCCAGTCTAGACACCGAGGCTGTGAATTTTTGTGTGTGCATACACAGACACACACACACACACACAGGAGAAAAGAAAATTCAACTGGAAAGGTGGATTTTGAAATACACTCAGCAAATGAGATTTCTGGTCATGACTGGTTGGCAGTGGAAATGACAAGTACCGTAATTGGTACATGCCCCTGTTGAAACTAGAACATAGACCTCTAGGCTTAGAAAAGGCCATGTGTCAACAACTTCCTCTTTTTCTCCATTCCAAGATAAAGTCTTTTATATATCACCCTGGAAAGGCCATCTGTCTAAAATTGCTTAGGCTTGGGAAAGAGGTTTTTAGGTCAGATGTAGTACTTTTATTCCACTTGAACTTTATTTTTTTCCTTCCTCTTGAGGTCTGAAATTCAGTGATCTTTGTCACAATTCATGATCCCAAGGAAGTTTAAAAAATACTTACCATGTAATAACCAAGAAGCAGAACATCTAAGTGAAAGATTTCTATATTTGTAGCTCTGGAAAATCAACAAAAGGAGAAAGCTGGTTAATTTTCAGTAGAGATGGGGACAGAGAAGACTTCTATTTGTGCCCTTCTAGGGGTGACTTCCTTTGGAACTGCAGCTGCCCTGTTCTGAGAACTGTCCATTCCCCAGCCTTCATCAAAGAATGGGCCATGATAGTCCCTTATGAACTGCAAACCCACTCCTGCTGTTCTGGCTAATTAGATAAATGATAAATGCTTGACCTGAGATGGCCAGTCTTATTCTCTCCTTTGGGAATTTGACTCCCTTGGGAGTTAAAATAGCAGTTAGTCCCTGCTAGCTGCTTGAAATAAGAAGCTGAATGGCAACTGTCTTCTGTGAGCACTGAGAAGCAGAAAAAGATGATCAGCAGAAGGAGAAGAAGCATATGATGTATTAAGTCACTGTAATTCTGAGATTGTTTATTACTACAGCTAGTATATTCTTACTAATACAGATAGAGGGAAAATGTGCTATCAAATAAATAAAGGATATTTATACCTTAAAACCCAGCAATTCCATTTCTAGGTACATAACCAAGGGGAAACTTCATATATTTGCAAAAGGATATATAAATGAGATAAAAAAGCAGACAATGTTAATCAACTAAAGAATGAATACATAAATTGTGGTACAGATGGATCACTACACAGCACTCAGAATAAATGAAATAGAGGTATATCTATCAACATGGTTAAGTATCAAAAGTATAATATTGAGTAAAAAGAGATATGGAAAGATATATGAGTGTTAATTGTGCCTAATTTTAAAATAGGATAAATATAGCGTAATGTTACAATTAGTAAAAGTCAGGTGATGAATACATGGTACCATTTGCAATATTTTGCACCTTAAAAAATGAACTAAATAAAGCCATCCTTAAAAACACTTATCTACACCCATCCTCATCTACACTCAGTGCTAAGGACAACCATGGTTAAGTTTTGGTCAGTTCTTAGCCACTTAATATTTTTAGACCTTTTTAAAAATAATTTTCAATAGTAGGGACAGTTTGACTGTAGAGTCAGACAGATTTAGGTTGAGACTCACACTAATAGTTTTGCATTGACAACTTTCTTAACCCCTCAGAGTCTTAATTCCTTTATCAACTTGCAGAATGAACTGTAAATTTGATGTTGATAAATAGACACAAGTACATATTAACATACATGCATTTTACAGAAAATGGCACAGTAGTTGATATGCATGTTCAACACAATGTAGATATAATTTGTATCAGTATTTTCCCTAAATTCATAACAGAAATATTTTCTTATGTTATTAAAAACTCTTCATTAATAATTTGAAAGCTGAATAAAATTTTATTGAATAAATATTACACAATTTACTTAACTATTTTTAATACTTTATTTCCAAACATTTATTTCTATAAATTTCTCCTTAATGAACATTTTTGTGCAAGTACAGTTGACCCTTGAACAATGCAGAGGTTAAGGGGTTACCAATCTCTTGTGCAGTTGAAACTCTGTGTATAACTTTTGACTCCCCCAAAACTTAACTACTAATAGCCAACTGTTGACGGGAATCCTTACTGATTAACAGTCAATGAACACATATTTCATATGCTATTCACATTATATACTGTGTTCTTATAATAAAGTAAGCTAGAGAAAAGAAAATGTTATTAAGAAAATTATAAGAGAGATAAATATATTTACTATTCATTAAGTGGAAGTGGATCATCATAAAAATCTTCATCCTTGTTATCTTCATGTTGAGTAGGTTTAGGATGAAGAGGAATAGAGGGGTTGGTCTTGCTGTTTCAGGGTGGCAGAGGTGGGAAGAAAATTCCTGTATAAGTGGATTCAGACAGTTTATACCTGTGCTATTTAAGGGTAAACTAGTCTTTTCCACAGTTTATATTGTGTTTAACATAATATATCTAATTATTCAACAAAATAATCACTGAAATTAGAATTAATGGGTTAAATGTCACTTATATTTTAAAATTTCTGATACATATTTTCTTATTGTCCCATAATAGTGTTGGACGTCTTACAGCTCTGTGACCCTAAGTGATTTATTATATCCTCAGCCCTCAGTCAGTTTTTTCTTCATCTTAAACTGAGATTTAAAATAGTAGCTATATCACAAGATATGAGACTAAAATAAAACAACACACACAAAGAACTTATGACAGCTCCTAAGACATAGTACTCAATAAATATTAGCTGTTTTATGAATACTTTGCCTTGAATAATAGTGTGTCTGTACAGCACCTTCTAGCTAATTTAATAGAAGAAAATTAATTTACTCCAGTTTTAACTTGTATTTCTCTGATTACAAAACATGTGGATATATTTTTCATTATTAGTCGACTGGAATTACTATATACAAAATTTTCTAAGCCTTTAATTTATGCTTATTTACTGAGACTTTAGAGTTATCTTGATTGATTCTACCTGCTTTTTATGTAGAGAGCCTATCCACTGTTTGTTAGTTATATTAATGTAAATACTTTTCTCCAGATATAATGGAGACTTTTTTTCTAAGATAACTTTAAAATTATGACAGGAAATACAATTATAAGAAATAAATTTTGTTTTTCAAGTGCAATTACATTCCGATTTGCAAAGGCTGGGCCAATGTTTCCAGGCCTTTCTTCCTGGACTCCTTTCTTCCCATCTCCTTTGTCTCGTAGTGCTTCCTTCTGTAATCTTACCTCTGTCATTCACTAGGATTTCATTAATGGATCTTGTTATCATATCTCTGAAGGAGAATAAAAACCTTTTCTTATTGCATCATGTTTTGAATGTAAGAGACTCCTCTAGATTCTTTCCTCTCAGTTATGGTTTCACCCTCTCCCATCCCAAGGATGTGACTCATTCACAATTAGCCTACAGCACAAAGGTAGTTGATACCCAGGACACTTGCTGTAAGCTCAATATGGCTGTTCCATGGGTCTGTAGCCTACAGTACCTCTGAATCGTGTCAAAGCCTCCGATTCAGTTCAGTGGCTCAGTGTGAGGTGAGATCCCTGTTGTGATCCCAGTATGAACATGCCTAAAGATGGAAGTAATGGGGCCAGGTGCGGTGGCTCATGTCTGTAATCCCGGCACTTTGGGAGGCCGAGGTGGGTGGATCATGAGGTCAGGAGATCGAGACCATCCTGGCTAACACCCTGAAACCCCGTCTATACTAAAAATACAAAAAATTAGCCAGGCATGGTGGCAGGCGCCTGTAGTCCCAGCTACTCAGGAGGCTGAGGCAGGAGAATGACATGAACCCAGGAGGCGGAGCTTGCAGTGAGCCGAGATCACGCCATTGCACTCCAGCCTGGGTGAAAGAGCGAGACTCTGTCTAAAAAAAGAAAAAAGATGGAAGTAATGGGGTGTAGAGGTGGAGCTCCAGAACTGCATTAATTTCCTATTGCTACTATAACAAATTACCCCAAACTTAGCTGCTTAAAACAATACAAAAGTTTTATGTTATAT
This sequence comes from Pongo abelii, assembly GCF_028885655.2. Classification (NCBI taxonomy): domain Eukaryota; kingdom Metazoa; phylum Chordata; class Mammalia; order Primates; family Hominidae; genus Pongo; species Pongo abelii. The sequence continues at coordinate 145,791,710 of NC_071992.2, read as the reverse complement.
TTCTGGATGTCAGAAGTCTGAAGTAGGTTTCACTGAGCTAAAAACAAGGTGTTGGGAGGATTGCTTTTCTTCTGGAGACTTTAGGGCAGAATCCATTTTCTTGCTTTTTCCAGATTCTAGAGACTGCCTCCATTCCTTGACTTGTGACTCCTTCTTCCATCTTCAAAGCCAGCAGTGAAACGTCTTCAAGCAATCTCTGCTTCTTTCATTTCAATGTTTCTCCCAACTTTGACTCTTCTGCCTTCTCTTTAATCTTGAAGGCCACTCTGATTATACTGGATCTACCTGGAAAATTTATAGTCATGTCCTCCTCTCAAGAACCTTAACCTAATTGCATCTACAAAATTCTTTTTTCCACAGGGGTAACATTTTCACAGGTTCTGGAAATTAAGCTGTGGACATGGATGGAGGGCCATGTTACATCTATCATGGTCTTCTGTATGACTCTCAAAGATGCACACCATCCTACATGTGGAATACATTTACTCTATCTCAACATCCCCCAATGTCAATCCATTACAGCATCAACTCAAAGTTTACCTTTTCAGCTAAATCTCATCAACTCAAAAGTCCCAAGTTTTATCATCTATATAATTAAAATGTGTATGGGTGACACTTAGATTCAATCAATTCTGGAATAAAATATCTTATCTTTTGTGGGCCTATGAAATTAGAAAATAAGTGCTCTGCTCTTAAAAGACAATGATGGGGTAGGCATAAGGTGATAATCGTAGACATTGCCATTAAAAAATGGAGAAAATAAAAAGGAAACAGGAGTCACAAGTTCTAGCAATTTTAAAATCTAACCTGGCAAACTTAATTAGATTTTAAGGCCTAGGCATAATTCTCTGAGGCTCATGACCCTGCCCACTGGGCTCATAGCTCCACTATTACGGTTTTATCTTTTTTATAAAAAGTGGTATGTGTTTGCAACTAAGGAATTATGTCAGCATGTTTCCTTCATATAGAATTTTGGGATTCTGATAGCATTTTTTTCATTTCATCCCTGATTTGTTTCTTTCAATCCAAACTGGTAGTGTTTTTGCTGGTGTACAATTCTTAAAAACCTTGTGGGTCTCCTATGTATGTCATGGAATTCATTTTATTAGGTAAGAAACTCCTCCACAAATCTTTCCTAGATAATCCAATCTCTATTTTTGGCTTCTGCTGAGATTGCTAAAGGGACCAATGAGCAATTCATGTACCCAATTTCTTCAAAAAGGCTTTTTTGTGATTAAACACAATAGAACACTATAACCTTTTGATCCTTCTAAGGCACTGGCAAAAGATTGTCTAGCTGCAACCTGGACTTTCTCTTCAGAGTACACATTTCTGACAGTGAAGCTCCATTTTTTTTTTTTTTTTAAATCTGGATAGGCTACATCAAGTCCTGGTTTCTTTTTGTTTAACAATTTTTCTGTCAACTTGTATTTTCCCACTCACATTCTACTATAAGCAATGAGAAGAAAACAGGCCACAACTTAAGCAGTTTGCCTGGAAATCTTTTGAGCTAAATATCCAAGTTCATCACTCTCTTCAGCTCTAATTTGTTTCTAGGTTCTCTGTTTTGTTCCATCTGTCCAAGTGTCTTTTCCTATACCAGTACCATGCTGTTTTGCTTTTTATAGCATAGTAATGTAATTTGAAGTCAGGTAATGTGATTTCTTCAGTTTTGTTCTTTTTCCTGAGAATAGCTTTGGCTATTCTGGGTCTTTTGTGATTCCATATAAATTTGAGGATTATGTTTTCTATTTCTGTGAAGAATGTCCTTGGTATTTTGATAGGGATTGCCTTGAATCTGTAGATTGCTTTGGATTGTATGGACATTTTAACAATATTGATTCTTCCAATCCATAAACATGGAATATCTTTTCGTTTTTGGGGGGTGTCCTCTTCAATTTAGTTCATCAGTGTTTTATACTTTTCACTGTAGAGATCTTTCACTTCTTTGGTTAAATTAATTCATAGGTATTTAATTTTATTTGTGGCTATTGTAAATGAGATTACTTATTTGATTCCTTTTTTAGAGTGTTCACTGTTGGCATATAGAAATGCTACTGATTTTTGTATGTTGATGTTTGTATCCTATACATTTATTGAATTTGTTTATCACTTCTAACAGATTTTTGGTAGAGTCTTTTTTTTTTCTTTTTCTTATTATTATTATTATTATTATTATTATTATTATTATTATTATACTTTAGGCTCTATGGTACATGTGCGCAACATGCAGGTAAGTTACATATGTATACATGTGCCATGCTGGTGTGCTGCACCCACCAACTCGTCATCTAGCATTAGGTATATCTCTCAATGCTATCCCTCCCCCCTCCCCCCACCCCACAACAGTCCCCGAAGTGTGATGTTCCCCTTCCTGTGTCCACGTGTTCTCATTGTTCAATTCCCACCTATGAGTGAGAATATGCGGTGTTTGGTTTTTTGTTCTTGCGATAGTTTACTGAGAATGATGATTTCCAATTTCATCCATGTCCCTACAAAGGACATGAACTCATCATTTTTTATGGCTGCATAGTATTCCATGGTGTATATGTGCCACATTTTCTTAATCCAGTCTATCATTGTTGGACATTTGGGTTGGTTCCAAGTCTTTGCTATTGTGAGTAATGCCACAATAAACATACGTGTGCATGTGTCTTTATAGCAGCATGATTTATGTCCTTTGGGTATATACCCAGTAATGGGATGGCTAGGTCAAATGGAATTTCTAGTTCTAGATCCCTGAGGAATCGTCACACTGACTTCCACAAGGGTTGAACTAGTTTACAGTCCCACCAACAGTGTAAAAGTGTTCCTATTTCTCCACATCCTCTCCAGCACCTGTTGTTTCCTGACTTTTTAATGACTGCCATTCTAACTGGTGTGAGATGGTATCTCATTGTGGTTTTGATTTGCATTTCTCTGATGGCCAGTGATAGTGAGCATTTTTTCATGTGTTTTTTGGCTGCATAAATGTCTTCTTTTGAGAAGTGTCTGTTCATGTCCTTCACCCACTTTTTGATGGGGTTTTTTGTTTTTTTCTTGTAAATTTGTTGGAGTTCATTGTAGATTCTGGATATTAGCCTTTTGTCAGATGAGTAGGTTGTGAAAATTTTCTCCCATTTTGTAGGTTGCCTGTTCACTCTGATGGTAGTTTCCTTTGCTGTGCAGAAGCTCTTTAGTTTAATTAGATCCCATTTGTCAATTTTGGCTTTTGTTGCCATTGCTTTTGGTGTTTTAGACATGAAGTCCTTGCCCATGCCTATGTCCTGAATGGTAATGCCTAGGTTTTCTTCTAGGGTTTTTATGGTTTTAGGTCTAACATTTAAGTCTTTAATCCATCTTGAATTGATTTTTGTATAAGGTGTAAGGAAGGGATCCAGTTTCAGCTTTCTCCATATGGCTAGCCAGTTTTCCCAGCACCATTTATTAAATAGGGAATCCTTTCCCCATTTCTTGTTTTTCTCAGGTTTGTCAAAGATCAGATGGTTGTAGATATGTGGCATTATTTCTGACGGCTCTGTTCTGTTCCATTGATCTATATCTCTGTTTTGGTACCAGTACCATGCTGTTTTGGTTACTGTAGCCTTGTAGTATAGTTTGAAGTCAGGTAGTGTGATGCCTCCAGCTTTGTTCTTTTGGCTTAGGATTGACTTGGCGATGCGGGCTCTTTTTTGGTTCCATATGAACTTTAAAGTAGTTTTTTCCAATTCTGTGAAGAAAGTCATTGGTAACTTGATGGGGATGGCATTGAATCTGTAAATTACCTTGGGAAGGATGGCCATTTTCATGATATTGATTCTTCCTACCCATGAGCATGGAATGTTCTTCCATTTGTTTGTATCCTCTTTTATTTCCTTGAGCAGTGGTTTGTAGTTCTCCTTGAAGAGGTCCTTCACATCCCTTGTAAGTTGGATTCCTAGGTATTTTATTCTCTTTGAAGCAATTGTGAATGGGAGTTCACTCATGATTTGGCTCTCTGTTTGTCTGTTATTGATGTATAAGAATGCTTGTGATTTTTGTACATTGATTTTGTATCCTGAGACTTTGCTGAAGTTGCTTATCAGCTTAAGGAGATTTGGGGCTGAGACAATGGGGTTTTCTAGATGTACTATCATATCATCTGCAAACAGGGACAATTTGACTTCCTCTTTTCCTAATTGAATACCCTTGATTTCCTTCTCTTGCCTAATTGCCCTGGCCAGAATTTCCAACACTATGTTGAATAGAAGTGGTGAGAGAGGGTATCCCTGTCTTGTGCCAGTTTTCAAAGGGAATGCTTCTAGTTTTTGCCCATTCAATATGATATTGGCTGTGGGTTTGTCATAAATAGCTCTTATTATTTTGAGATACGTCCCATCAATACCTAATTTATTGAGAGTTTTTAGCATGAAGGGTTGTTGAATTTTGTCAAAGGCCTTTTCTGCATCTATTGAGATAATCATGTGGTTTTTGTCTTTGGTTCTGTTTACATGCTGGATTACATTTATTGATTTGTGTATATTGAACCAGCCTTGCATCCCAGGGATGAAGCCCACTTGATCATGGTGGATAAGCTTTTTGATGTGCTGCTGGATTCTGTTTGCCAGTATTTTATTGAGGATTTTTGCATCAATGTTCATCAAGGATATTGGTCTATAATTCTCTTTTTTTGTTGTGTCTGTGCCAGGCTTTGGTATCAGGATGATGCTGGCCTCATAAAATGAGTTAGGGAGGATTCCTTCTTTTTCTATTGACTGGAATAGTTTCAGAAGGAATGGTACCAGCTCCTCCTTGTACCTCTGGTAGAATTCGGCTGTGAACCCATCTGGTCCTGGACTTTTTTTGGTTGGTAAGCTATTGATTATTGCCACAATTTCAGCTCCTGTTATTGGTCTATTCAGAGATTCAACTTCTTCCTGGTTTAGTCTTGGGAGGGTGTGTGTGTTGAGGAATTTATCCATTTCTTCTAGATTTTCTAGTTTATTTGCGTAGAGGTGTTTGTAATATTCTCTGATGGTAGTTTGTATTTCTGTGGGATTGGTGGTGATATCCCCTTTATCATTTTTTATTGCATCTATTTGATTCTTCTCTCTTTTTTTCTTTTTTAATCTTGCTAGTGGTCTATCAATTTTGTTGATCCTTTCAAAAAACCAGCTCCTTGATTCATTTATTTTTTGAAGGGTTTTTTGTGTCTCTATTTCCTTCAGTTCTGCTCTGATTTTAGTTATTTCTTGCCTTCTGCTAGCTTTTGAATGTGTTTGCTCTTGCTTTTCTAGTTCTTTTAATTGTGATGTTAGGGTGTCAATTTTGGATCTTTCCTGCTTTCTCTTGTGGGCATTTAGTGCTATAAATTTCCCTCTACCCACTGCTTTGAATGCATCCCAGAGATTCTGGTATGTCGTGTCTTGGTTCTCGTTGGTTTCAAAGAACATCTTTATTTCTGCCTTCATTTCGTTATGTACCCAGTAGTCATTCAGGAGCAGGTTGTTCAGTTTCCACATAGTTGAGCGGTTTTGAGTGAGATTCTTAATCCTGAGTTCTAGCTTGATTGCACTGTGATCTGAGAGATAGTTTGTTATAATTTCTGTTCTTTTACATTTATTGAGGAGAGCTTTACTTCCAAGTATGTGGTCAATTTTGGAATAGGTGTGGTGTGGTGCTGAAAAAAATATATATTCTGTTGATTTGGGGTGGAGAGTTCTGTAGATGTCTATTAGGTCCGCTTGGTGCAGAGCTGAGTTCAATTCCTGGGTATCCTTGTTGACTTTCTGTCTCGTTGATCTGTCTAATGTTGACAGTGGGGTGTTAAAGTCTCTCATTATTAATGTGTGGGAGTCTAAGTCTCTTTGTAGGTCACTCAGGACTTGCTTTATGAATCTGGGTGCTCCTGTATTGGGTGCATATATATTTAGGATGGTTAGCGCTTCTTGTTGAATTAATCCCTTTACCATTATGTAATGGCCTTCTTCGTCTCTTTTGACCTTTGTTGGTTTAAAGTCTGTTTTATCAGAGACTAGGATTGCAACCCCTGCCTTTTTTTGTTTTCCATTTGCTTGGTAGATCTTCCTCCATCCTTTTATTTTGAGCCTATGTGTGTCTCTGCACGTGAGATGGGTTTCTTGAATACAGCACACTGATGGGTCTTGAGTCTTTATCCAATTTGCCAGTCTGTGTCTTTTAATTGGAGCATTTAGTCCATTGACATTTAAAGTTAATATTGTTATGTGTGAATCTGATGCTGTCATTATGGTGTTAGCTGGTTATTTTGCTCGTTAGTTGATGCAGTCTCTTGCTAGTCTCGATGGTCTTTACATTTCGTTATGATTTTGCAGTGGCTGGTACTGGTTGTGCCTTTCCATGTTTAGCGCTTCCTTCAGGAGCTCTTTTAGGACAGGCCTGGTGGTGACAAAATCTCTCAGCATTTGCTTGTCTGTAAAGTATTTTATTTCTCCTTCACTTATGAAGCTTAGTTTGGCAGGATATGAAATTCTGGGTTGAAAATTCTTTTCTTTAAGAATGTTGAATATTGGCCCCCACTCTCTTTTGGCTTGTAGGGTTTCTGCCGAGAGATCCGCTGTTAGTCTGATGGGCTTCCCTTTGATGGTAACCCGACCTTTCCTTCTGGCTGCCCTTAACATTTTTTCCTTCATTTCAACTTTGGTGAATCTGACAATTATGTGTCTTGGAGTTGCTCTTCTCGAGGAGTATCTTTGTGGCGTTCTCTGTATTTCCTGAATCTGAGTGTTGGCCTGCCTTGCTAGATTGGGGAAGTTCTCCTGGATAATATCCTGCAGAGTGTTTTCCAACTTGTTTCCATTCTCCCCGTCACTTTCAGGTACACCAATCAGACATAGATTTGGTCTTTTCACATAGTCCCACATTTCTTGGAGGCTTTGCTTGTTTCTTTTTATTCTTTTTTCTCTAAACTTCCCTTCTCGCTTCATTTCATTCATTTCATCTTCCAGGGCTGATACCCTTTCTTCCATTTGATCGCATCGGCTCCTGAGGCTTCTGCATTCTTCACGTAGTTCTCGAGCCTTGGTTTTCAGCTCCATCAGCTCCTTTAAGCACTTCTCTGTATTGGTTATTCTAGTTATACATTCTTCTAAATTTTTTTCAAAGTTTTCACTTCTTTGCCTTTGGTTTGAATATCCTCCCATAGCTCGGAGTAATTTGATCGTCTGAAGCCTTCTTCTCTCAGCTCGTCAAAGTCATTCTCCGTCCAGCTTTGTTCCGTTGCTGGTGAGGAACTGCTTTCCTTTGGAGGAGGAGAGGTACTCTGCTTTTTAGAGTTTCCAGTTTTTCTGCTCTGTTTTTTCCCCATCTTTGTGGTTTTATCTACTTTTGGTCTTTGATGATGGTGATGTACAGATGGGTTTTTGGTGTGGATGTCCTTTCTGTTAGTTTTCCTTCTAACAGACAGGACCCTCAGCTGCAGGTCTGTTGGAGTACCTGGCTGGCCGTGTGAGGTGTCAGTCTGCCCTCGCTGGGGGGGTGCCTCCCAGTTAGGCTGCTCGGGGGTCAGGGGTCAGGGACCCACTTGAGGAGGCAGTCAGCCCATTCTCAGATCTCCAGTTGCGTGCTAGGAGAACCACTGCTCTCCTCAAAGCTGTCAGACAGGGACATTTAAGTCTGCAGAGGTTACTGCTGTCTTTTTGTTTGTCTGTGCCCTGCCCCCAGAGGTGGAGCCTAAGAGGCAGGCAGGCCTCCTTGAGCTGTGGTGGGCTCCACCCAGTTCAAGCTTCCAGGCTGCTTTGTTTACCTAAGCGAGCCTGGGCAATGGCGGGCGCCCCTCCCCCAGCCTCGCTGCTGACTTGCTGTTTGATCTCAGACTGCTTTGCTAGTAATCAGCGAGACTCCGTGGGCGTAGGACCCTCTCAGCCAGGTGCGGGCTATACTCTCCTGGGGCACCGTTTCCTAAGCCCTTCGGAAAAGCACAGTATTCGGGTGGGAGTCGCCCGATTTTCCAGGTGCCGTCTGTCACCCCTGGAAAGGGAACTCCCTGACCCCTTGCGCATCCCGAGTGAGGCAATGCCTCGCCCCTGCTTCGGCTGGCGCACGGTGCACTCACCCACTGACCTCCGCCCACTGTCTGGCACTCCCTGGTGAGATGAACACGGTACCTCAGATGGAAATGCAGAAATCACCCGTCTTCTGCGTCGCTCGCGCTGGGAGCTGTAGACCGGAGCTGTTCCTATTTGGCCATCTTGGCTCCTCCCCCTTGGTAGAGTCTTTAGGTTTTTTTCAAATATAAGATCGTATTGTCTGCAAACAAGAATATTTTGACTTCTTCCTTTCCAATTTGTATGCCTTCCATTCCTTTCTCTTGTCTGGTTGTTCCAGTTGGGACTTCCAGTACTCTGTTTATAACAGTGGTAGAAGTGGGCATTCCTGTCATATGCTGATCTTAGAGGGAAAGCTTTCAGTTTTTACCCATTTAGTATAATACTAGCTTTGGTCTGTCATATATGGCTTTTACTATGTTGAGATATATTCCTTCTACACACAGTTTTTTGGGGTTTTTTTTTTGTGTGTGTATCTTTTCCAGAAACTAACTTTCTGTTTTGTTGATATTTTGTGTTATTTTCTTTGGTTCAATTTCATTTATCTCCTCTCTGATCTTTATTCTTTTTTGTCTACTAATTTTAAGTTTGGTTTGCTCATGCTTTTGTATTCCTTTAAGATGCATCATTAGGCTATTTATCTGATATTTTAATTATTTGATGTAGGCACTTTTGCTATAAATTTCCCTCTTAGTGCCACTTTTACTATATCCCACAGGTTTGGATATGTTGTGTTTGCATTATTTTTTTTCTAGAAATTTTAAATTTTCTTCTTAATTTCTTCATTGGCCCACTAGTCATTCAGGGGCATTTTGTTTATTTTCCATGGGTATAGTTTCCAAGTTTTCTATTGTCATTGATCACAAGTTTTGGTCTATTTTGGTCAGAGAAGATGCTTGATATTATTTCAATTTTTTGGAATGTTTTGAGACTTGCTTTGTGACTTAACCTATGGTTTATCCTTGGGAATAACCTATGTGCTGAGGTGAATGTGTATTCTTCAGCTGTTGGATGAAATGTTCTGCCTATATCTATTAGGTTAATTTAGTCTATAGTGTAGATTAAGTTCATTGTTTCTCTGTTCATTTTCTGTTTGGAAGATCTGTCCAGTGCTGTAAATGGGGTGTTGACATCTCCAGCTTTTATTGTATTGGGGTCTCTCTCTCTCTCTCTTTAGCTCTAAGAATATTTGCTTTACATATCTGGGTGCCCCAGCATTGGGTGCATATATATTTACAATTGTTATATCCTCTTGCTGAATTGACTCCTCTATCATTATATAATGACCTTCTTTGACTCTTCTTAGAGTTTTTATGGTGAAATTGATTTTGTCTGATATATTCTTTGTTTCCATTGGCATGGAATATCACTTTCCATCGTTGTATTTTCTGTCTATTTGTATCTTTTTAGGTGAAGTGAATTGTAGGCAATGGATCTTTGGGTCTTGTTTTTTAATCCATTCAGCCACTCTATTTCTTTTAATTAGAGAATTTAGTCCATTTACATCCAATGTTATTATTGCTAAATAAGGACTTACTCTTGCTATTTTGTTACCTTTTTTCTGGTTGTTTTGTGGTCTTTATTGTTTTCTTCCTTCCTGTCTTCCTTTTAGTGATGGGGATTTTCTCTGGTGGCATGATTTAATTTCTTACTTTTTAATGTTTTGTGTATCCATTGTACATTTTTTTATTTGAGATTACTATGAAGATTGCAAACATTATCTTACAACCCATTATTTTAAACAGATGACAATAACACTGATTGCAAAATAAGACAAACATAAAAAAGGAAAACTAAATAAAACTCTATACTTTGGTAGTTGAGAAAAAATGGTGGATAGGAGGCAGGACTAATTTGTAGTTCCCACTCAGATTGACAGAGCAGCATGTGGAGACTCACATTGTGAACTTTTGCTCTAAGAACTACCACAGCAACATACCAGGAAAGCCAAGAGAATTCACAGACCCTTTGAAGGAAGTGGCTTGCCACTGCAGGCTCTGTGAGACTGCCAAAAAACTGGGAGTGCCAAGTGTGAGAGAGAGAATGTCCACCCCCGAACACACATCCTCACTGGGAACCTGAAGGTCCAGATAACAGGAGAAAATTTGACCTTAACCAGAGCTGAAAAAAAGTTAGAGAGCTTAGTGAAATATACAAGTAGAGGAAGCAGTGAGAAGAGCCCTATGGGCACTCTCAGTCTCCATGGAAGCCATTTCTGATTTTGTCTCACAGGGGTCCTTGGGGAGGGCTGCCAGTGAAATTGGAGAAAGACCACAGGGCGAAGGAAACTTCCAGCTGAACTTTGTAACAATTTTGACCAAATGCAAAGTTTCCTGGACATAGTCAAGGGAGGGAGAAAACAAACAGGGAATACAGGTTCAAGCACAGAAGCTACAGTAGGCAGGGAAGTAGGAAACCTGAAAGCCCTGCTTGCTTTCTCAGTGGGAAGCTCGTAGCCTGGGGCAAGTTTTTAGCCCTGCTCACCAGCTGCCTGGAAATAAACTTGGTGCTATTGGGGGACATGATGGGAGTGAGACTGGCCTTTTGGGCTGCGTAGGGGTTGGATGAGGCCTGTCACTGCCAGATTTCCCACACGTCCCTGGAAGCCTGTATGATGCAGCAGAAGCAGCCGTAATCCTGGTGGGAACATAAATTCACTGGCCTGAGAACCACACCCCCATTCCCTATAGCAGCTGCAGTAAGCCCCACCAAAGCAGAGTCTGAGCTCAGACATGCCTAACCTTGCCCCCACTGATGGTCTTTCTCTACCTGCCCTGGTAGCTGAAGACAAAGGACATAGTTTCTTGGGAGCTCTATGGCCCCATTAACCATCTGAGAAACTCAAATACTTATCCAGGTGACACTAGGACAAACTTGTATCCTCCCTGTACTATCACAGCTGATGGTCTATTAAAAGTACCACCTCCAGACTGGAGGCAAACCAGCACAAAACTAGCACACTAAACAAAAATACAACTAAGGACCTCCACAGAGTCCACTTCATTTTCCTGCTGCCTCCACTGGAGCAGGTGCTGGTATCCACAGCTAAGAGATCTGAAGATGGGTCACATCACAGGACTCTTTGCAGACACTCCCCAGTACCAGCCCAGAGCCCAGTAGCTCCACTGGGTGGCTAGACCCAGAAAATAAATAACAATCACTGCAGTTCAGTTCTCAGGAAGCCCCATCCCCAGGGGAAGGGGAAGAGCACCACATCAAGGGAGCAGCCTATGAGACAAAAGAATCTGAACAGCAGCCCTTGAGTCCTAGATCTTACCTCTGACAAAGTCTACCCAATTGAGAAAGAACTAGAAAAACAATTCTGGTAACATGACAAAACCAGGTTCTTTAACACCCCCAAAACTCACACTAGCTCACCAACAATGGATCCAAACCAAGAAGAAATCTCTGAGTTGCTAGAAAAGGAATTCAGAAGGTCAATTATTAAGCTACTTAAGGAGGCACCAGAGAAAAGTGAATATCAACTTAAAGAAGTAAGAAAAAAATTACAGGATTTGGGTGAAAATGTCTCCAGAGAAATAGACAGCACACTCTGGGGACGGTTGTGGGGTGGGGGGAGGGGGGAGGGATAGCATTGGAAGATATACCTAATGCTAGATGACGAGTTGGTGGGTGCAGCGCACCAGCATGGCACATGTATACATATGTAACTTACCTGCACATTGCGCACATGTACCATAAAACCTAAAGTATAATAATAATAATAATAAAAAAAAAAAAAAATCACAACCTCTAGAAATAAAGGACACACTTAGAGAAATGCAGAATACACTGGAAAGTCTCGAAAATAGAATCAGACAAGTAGAGAAAGAGCTTTAGAGCTCAAAGACAAGGCTTTCAAGTTAACCTAATCTGACAAAGACAAAGAAAAAAGAATAGGCCAGGCGCGGTGGCTCACGCCTGTAATCCCAGCACTTTGGGAGGCTGCGGTGGGCAGATCACAAGGTCAGGAGATTGAGACCATCCTGGCTAACATGGTGAAACCCTGTCTCTACTAAAAAATACAAAAAATTAGCCAGGCGTGGTGGCAGGCGCCTGTAGTCCCAGCTACTCCAGAGGCTGAGGCAGGAGAATGGCATGAACCTGGGAGGTGGAGCTTGCAGTGAGCTGAGATCATGCCACTGCACTCCAGCCTGCGTGACAGAGTGAGACTCTGTCCAAAAAAAAAAAAAAGAATAAAAAAAATGAACAAAATGTCCAAAAAATTTGGGATTGTGTTACACATCCAAACCTAGGAATAACTGGTGTTCCTGAAGAAGAAGATAGCTATAAGTTTGGAAAACATATCTGAGAGAATAAGTGAGAAAACTTCCCTGGCCTTGTTAGATATCTATGCATCCAAATACAAGCAGCTCAAAGAACACCTGGGATATTGATCACAAAAAGATCATTGCCTGGGCACGTAGTCATCAGGTTATCTGAAGTCAAGATGAAGGAAAGAATCTTAAGAGCTGTGAGGCAAAAGCATCAGATGACCTGTAAAGGAAAATCTATCAGATTAGCAGCAGATCTCTCAACAGAAACCCTACAATCTAGAAGGGATTGGGGTCCTATCTTTAGCATCCTTAAACAAAAAAATTATCAGCCAAGAATTTTGTGTCCAGCTGATAAAGACTTCAGCTGAGTTAAATTTAAATAAGTTTAATTGAGCAATGAACAATTTGTGAATTGGACAGCCCCCAGAATCACAGCTGATTCACAGAGACTCCAGGGGTGCCTCATTGTCAGAAAAAAATTATAGCCAAAAAAGTTAAACTGATGTACAGGAATCAGAAGTGAGGTACAGAAACAGTGAGATTGGTTACAGCTTGGCGTTTGGCTTATTTGAATGCAGTTTGAACATTTAGCAGTCTATGAGTGGTTGAAGTATGGCCTCTGGGATTGGCCAGCACTCAGCTATTGTTACAGGTGCATACTATTAAGTTAGGTTTTCAATTTTGTCTGTTAAGCTAGGTTACAGTCCATCCACAAGGACTTAAATATATAAGTATGTAGTCTTTCTCAGGCCATATTTAATTTGCTTTAACACAGCAAAACTAAGCTTCTTAAATGAAGGAAACATATAATATTTTACAGACAAATAATGCTGAGAGAATTTGCTACTACCAAGCCAGGACTACAAAAACTCTAAAGAGATCTTTGAGTCTTGGAGCAAATCCTCAAAATCCACCAAAATAGAACTCTTTAAACTATAAATCACACAGGACCTATAACACAATAACACAATAAAAAAACCAAGGTATTCAGGCAACAAATAGCATGATGCGGAGAATAGCACCTCACATCACAATACTAATGTTGAATGTTAATGGCTTAAAAGCTTAATTTAAAAGATACAGAATGGCAGAATGAATAAGAATTCACTATTCAAGTATCTGCTGTCTTCAAGAGACTCATCTGACACATAAGGACTCACATAAACTTAAGGTAAATGAGTGGAAAAAGATATTCTACGCAAATGGGCACCAAAAGCAAGCAGGAGTAGTTGTTCTTATATGAGACAAAACAGACTTCAAAGCAGCAACAGTTAAAAAGCACAAAGAGGGACATTATATAATGATTAAAAGATTAGTCCAAAGGGAAATATCACAATGCATATGCAGCTAACACTGGAGGTCCCAAATTTATGAAACAATTACTAGTAGACCTAAGAAATGAGATAGACAGCAATACAATAATAGTGAGTGACTTCAATACTCCACTGACAGCACTGGGCAGGTTATCAAGACAGAAACTCAACAAAGAAGCCATGGACTTAAACTATACCCTACCACTAATGGACTTAACAGATATTTATAGAACATTCTACCCAACAACTGCAGAATATACATTCTATTCATGTGCACATGAACATCCTCCAAGATAGACCATATGATAGGCCACAAAAACAAGTCTCAATAAATTTAAGAAAATCAAAATTATGTCATGTGCTGTCTCATACCACAGTGGAATAAAATTGGAAACCGACTCCAAAAGGAATCCTCAAAACCGTGCAAACACATGGAAATTAAATTAGCTGCTCTGAATGATCATTGGGTCAACAATGAAATCAAGATGGAAATTAAAAAATTGTTTGAACTGAATGACAATAGTAACAAAACCTATCAAAACCTGTGGGATACAGCAAAAGCAGTGCTAAGAGGAATGTTCATAGCATTAAATGCCTATATGAAACAGTCTGAAAGAGTACAAATAGACAATCTAAGATCACACCTCAAGGAACTACAGAAACAAGAACAAATCAAACCCAAACTCAGCAGAAGAAAGAAATAACCAAGATCAGAACAGAATTAAATGAAACTGAAACAAAAAATAGAAAAGATAAATAAAACAAAAAACTGTTTCTTTGAAAAGATAAGTAAAATTGATAGACTATTAGTGAGATTAACCAAGAAGAGAGAATATCCTAATAAGTGCAAATAAAAATGAAATGAGAGATATTACAATTGGTACCACAAAAATACAAAAGATCATTCAAGGTTACTGGGAACATCTTTATGCACAAAAACTAGAAAACCTAGAGGAGTTGGATAAATTCCTGGAAATATACAACCCTCCTAGATTAAACCAGGAGAAAATGGAAACTCTGAATAGACCAGTAACAACAGTGAGATTAAAATAGTAATAAAAAATTTGCCAACAAAAAAAGTCCAAGACCAGATGGATTCACAGCTGAATTATATCAGATATTCAAATAAGAATTGGTACCAATCCTATTGACACTATTCCAAAAGATAGAGAAAGAGAAAATCTTCCCTAAATTATTCTGTGAAGCTGGTGTCACCCTAACACCAAAACTAGGAAAGGACATAACAAAAAAAGAAGACTACGATATCTCTGATGAACATAGATGCAAAAATCCTGAACAAAATACTAGCTAACCAAATCCAACAGCATATCTGAAAGATAATCCACCATGATCAAGTAGGTTTCATACCAGGGATGCAGGGATGGTTTAACATACATGAGTCAATAAAGGTGATACACCACATAAACAGAGTTAAAAACAAAAATCACATGATCATCTTAATAGATGCAGAAAAAGCATTTAATGAAATCCAGCATCATTTCATGATTAAAACCCTCAGCAAAAATTTGCACTGGAGGGACATACTTTAAGGTAATAAAAGCCATCTACGACAAACTCACAGCCAACATAATACTGAATGGGGAAAAGTTGAAAGCACTGTCCCTGAGAAATGGAACAAAATAAGAATGCCCATTTTCACCACTTCTACTCAACATAGTACTGGAAGTCCTAGCTAGAGCAATCATTCAGACAAAAGAAAGAAATAAAGGGCATCCAAATCAGTAAAGAGGAAGTCAAACTGCTGTTTGCTGATGATATGATCGTATACCTAGAAAACCCTAAAGATTCATCCAAAAAGCTCCTAGAACTGGTAAATGAATTCAGCAAAGTTTTAGGTTGAAAAATAAGGTACAAAAATCAGTAGCCCTGCTATACACCAACAGCGACCAAGCTGAGAATCGAATCAAGAACTCAACCCCTTTTACAACAGCTGCCCCCCAACAACAACAAAAAAACCCCACAACTTAGAATGTACTTAACCAAGGAGGTGAAAGACCTCTACAAGGAAAATTACAAAACACTGATGAAAGAAATCATAAATGATACAAACAAATGGAAACACATCCCATGCTCATGGATGGGTAGAGTCAATATTTTGAAAATGACCATACTGCCAAAAGCAATCTACAAATTCAATGCAATTTCCATCAAAATACCACCATTATTTTTCACAGAACAAGAAAAAAAACTATCCTAAAATTAATATGGAACTAAAAAAGAGCCCACATAGCCAAAACAAGCCTAAGCAAAAAGAACGTATCTGGGGGCATTACATTACCTGACTTCAAACTATACTATAAGGCCATAGTCACCAAAACAGCATGGGACTGGTATAAAAATAGGTACATAGATCAGTGAAACAGAATAGAGAACCCATAAATAAAGCAAAATACCTACAGCCAACTGATCTTTGACAAAATATACAAAAACATAAAGTGGGGAAAGGATACTCTATTCAACAAATGGTGCGGAAATAATTGACAACCCATGTGTAGAATAATGAAACTGGATCCTCCTCTCTCTTCTAATACAGAAATCAACTCAAGAAGGATCAAATAATTAAATTGAAGACTTGAAACCACAAAAATTCTAGAAGATAACATTGGAAAAACCCTTCTAGACATTGGCTTAGGTAAAGATTTCATACCAAGTATCCCAAAGCAAATGCAACACAAACAAAGATAAATAGATTGGACTTAATTAAACTAACTTCTGCACAGCAACAGAAATAATCAGCAGAGTAAACAGACAACTCACAGAGTGGGAGAAAATCTTTGCAATCTATACATCTGACAAAGGACTAATATCCAGAATCTACAAAGAACTCAAACACATCAGCCAGAAAAATCAAACAATCCCACCAAAAATTAGGCTAAGACATGAATAGACAATTATCAAAAAAAAGCTATACAAATGGACAATAAACATATGAAAAATACTCAACATCCCTAATAATCAGGGAAATGCAAATCAAAACCACAATGCAATACCACTTTACTCTGGCAAGAATGGCCATAATCAAAAAATAAAAAAAAATAGATGTTGGCAAGAATGTGGTGGAAACAGAACAGTTTTACACTGCTGGTGAGAATGTAGACTAGTACAACCACTATGGAAAACAGTGTGGACATTCTTTAAAGGACTAAAAGTAGATCTACCATTTGATCCAGCAATCCCACTTGTGACTATCTACTCAGAGGAAAAGAAGTCTTATGCAAAAAAGATACCTACACACACGTTTATAGCAGCACAATTCATAATTGCAAAAATATGAAACCAGCCCAAATGCCCATCAATCAATGAGTGGGTAAAGAAAATGTGGAATATCTATATCATGAAATACCAAGGAACAAAATAACAGCATTCACAGCAACCTGGATGGAATTGGAGACCATTATTCTAAATGAAGTAACTGAGGAATGGAAAACTGAACATTGTGTATTCTCACTTAGAAGTGGGGGCTAAACTATGAGGACTCAAAGGCATAAGAATGATACAATGTACTTTGGGGACTTGGAGGAAAGGGTAGGAGGGGGTTGAGGGATAAAACACCACAGTGTACACTGCTCGGGTGATGAATGCACCAAAGTCTCAGAAATCACCACTAAAGAACTTATCCATGTAACCAAACACTATGAATTCCCTCAAAACCTACTGAAATTAAAATACAGAGGAAAAATCCCTCTATACTTTAACTTCATCCATCCAGTTTTTAACTTTTCTGTTGTTTTTTGAATCTTATTGTATTGCCTATGTCTTGCAAAGTTGTTGTGGTTTTTATTATGTATTTGTTCATCAATTAGTCTTTCTATTTGAGAGTAGTTTACATGGCACAATTACAATGTTATAGCAGTCTGTGTTTTTCTGTGTGCTATTACCAGTGTGTTTTGTACCTTCAGATGATTTCTTATTGCTCATTAATGACTTTTTCTTTCAGATTAAAGAACTCCCTTTAGAATTTTTTGTAGGACAGGTATGGTGTTGATGAAATCCTTTGGCTTTTGTTTCTGTGAAAATCTTCATTTCCCCTTCATGCCTGAAGGATATTTTCACCAGATACACTCACTATTCTAGGGTAAAAGCTTTTTTTCTTCAGCACTTTAAATATGTAATGCCACTCTCTCCTTGTCTGTAAGGTTTTCACCAATAAGTTTTCTGCCAAATGTACTGGAGCTTAATTGTAGGTTATTTGTTTGTTTTTACTGCTGTTTTTAGAACTATTTCTTTACCCTTAATCGTTGGTAGTTTCACTTTTAAATGCCTTGAAATAGTCTTCTTTGGGTTAGATTTGTCTGGTGGTTTACAACCTTCCTGTACCTGAATGCTCATATCTTTCTCTAGGTTTGGGTAGTTCTCTGATATTATTCCTTTGAATAAACTTTCTGCTCCTATCTCTTTCGTTACCACCTTATGACCAATAAACCTTAGATGTGCCTTTTTGAGGCTATTTTCTAAATCTTGTACAAGTGCTTCATTTTTTAAAATTTTTTCTTTTGTCTCTTCTGACTGTATGTTCAAATGGCCTATCTTTAAGCTCACTAATTTTGATGCATTCTTAAGTATATGCTTTTTGTTTTTCAGCTGTAGAATTTCTGCTTTATTTTCTTTATTTTTAAAATTAAAAAAAATTTTATTCATTTTTGAGAGACAAAGTCTCACTCCATCACCCAGGCTGTGGTGCAGTGGCATGATCATGGCTCATGGCAGCCTTGACCTCCAAGTCTCAGGTGATCCTCCCACCTTAGCCTCCTGAGTAGCTGGTACTACTATTCTGTGCTCTCTGTGCTGTCTTGAATTTCTTTGAATTTTCTCAAAACAGCTATTTTGAATTCTCTATCTGAAAGGTCACATGTCTCTGTTTCTCCAGGATTGCTTCCTTATGCCTTACTTAGTTCATTTGGTGAGGTCGTGTTATCCTGGATGGCCCTGATGCTTGTAAATGTTCATCAGTGTCTGCACATTGAAGAGTTTGGCGTTTATCATAATCTTCACAGTTTGGGCTTGTTTGTGCCTGTCCTTCTTTGGAAGGCTCTCCAGGTGTTCAAAGGGACTTGGGCCCCCAGCCCAACAATGCTGTGGTTCTTGGAGACTCATAGAGGTGCAGCCTTGATTGTCTTGGATAAGATCCAGAAGAAGTCTCTGGATTACCAGGCAGAGACTCTTCTTTTTCCTTACTTTTTCCCAAACAAAGAGTCTCTCTCTCTGTGCTGAGCCATCTGGAATGGGGGTTAGGGTGACACAAGCACCCCTATGGCCACCACCACTGGGACTGAGCTGTTTCTACCTGAAGCCTGCACAGCATTGGGTCTCACCCAAAGCTCACTGTAAGCACTACCTGGCTACCACCTATATTCACTCAAGTGCCTAGTGCTCTACAATCAGCAGGTGGTGAAGCCAGCCAGGTTTGTGTCCCTTCACAGTGTTGAGTTCCCCTAGGCCCTGGGCATGTCCAGAGATGCTGTCTAGAAGCCAGGGATTGGAGCGAAAAATCTTAGAAACTTATCCCATGTACTATTATTCTGTGGCTAAGCTGGAACTCAAGCCACCAGACAGTTCTTCCCAATCTTCCCTCCCCTTTCACAGGGAGAGGAGCCTCTTCCTGTGACCACGACCACCACCACCACCACCACCACCACCACCACCACCATTGGCCCACAGCGAGTTCCGTCAGGCCACTGCCAATGTTCTCTTAAAGCCCCAGGGCTCTATGATCAGCTTGTGGTAAATTCTGCCCTTTCAGGGCAGTGGGCTCCCCTGTGGCCCAGGGAAGGTCCAGAAATACTGTCCAAGAGCCTAGGCCTGGAATCAGGGACTCCAGGAGCCTACTTGGTGCTCTATCACACTGTGGCTAAGCTGGTACCTAAGGTGCAAGACAAAGTCTCCTTTACTTTTTCTTCTGCCTTGCTCAAACAGAAGTCTTTCACTGTATGCATCACAGCTGTGAATGTGCTGGGTCACACCTGACGCCAGCACATCTCAGAGCCCGAGGTACATGGTGTACTCCCTGGGATATCCCTGGGATATCGCTGTTGGTTATTCAGGGTCCAAAGGCTCTTTAGTTGTCAGCTGATGAATCTTGCCAGGACTGGGTCCTTCCCTTCAAGGCAGAGGATTCCCTTTTGGCCCATGATATGTCTAGAAATCTCATCCAAGAGCTAGGGCCTGGAATAGGGTCCTCTGCCTGGTGCCCTATCCTGTGGCTGAGCTGGCATCCAAGATGCAAGACAATGTTCTCTTTACTCTTTGCTCTCCTGTCCTCAAGCAGAAGAAAGGAGTCACTTTGGTTGTTGCCAGCTGTGCTGCTGGGATTGGGGCAGGGGTGGTGCAATCACTCCCTTAGCAGCCCTGTTGGATGTCTCTGTAAGTCACATGCTACCCTAGACTCCTCGCTCTAAATGCCTGCACTAGGAGTTGCCTAAGAATTGCAGTCCTGTGTCCTAGACTGCCTTTCGAGTTTACTTAGGACCCCATGGCACTTTGGCCCATGGTGGTGAGGCCTGCCATGAAACTCAAGTTCCTACTGCTGGGATGGATGATTCCCCTCTGGCTAGGTCTGATCCAAATGCTCCTTCCATGCATGGGCACTGGCTGCATTCAGCATGGCTTTGTCCTCCTTTGTGATAGGGCACCTCTGAGTTCAGTGTAATGTCTCCCAGTCATTTCGCTCTCCCTCCTGCAAATGCAGACACTCTCTGTGCCTCATGGCCACTGCCTGGGCATGAGGGAGGGGTGGTGTCCATAATTCAAGACTGTCTTCTACCCACTTCAGTGCCTCTTTCAGTGAAATGAAGTTACAAACTGGGTACTCTGTGATTGCTCACCTGATTTTTGGTTCTTTTGATGGTGCTTTTTTGTCTGTAGTTAGTTGTTAAAATTTGGTCTTCCTGTTGGGGGAATGAATGACGTAGGCTTCTATTTGGCCTTCTTGCTCTGCCCTCTTCAACACATGACAATTTACTTATCCAGGCCTTGACTTTTGAACATTTAGCTAGCTTCTATTTTTACTCTACTACAAATAAATGAACAAACTCACCTCTGCTCTGATCACCGCTTCCCTGCCACACTATTTTCTGACTGTCCCTCAAACACCTCAAACTTGGCTCCTACCTCTCGGGCTTTGCACTTACAGTCTCTTCAGCTGAAACCATCTGCCTCTACATAATACATAGTTTGCTTCCTTATGTCATTCATTTCTTTGTCAAATGTCACCTCCTTCGGGGGGCCTACCCAGGGCTCCCGTTTCATTCTCTTTTTACTCTTATTTTCTTCCTAGCATCTATCAGTAGTTGACATTATTATGCATTTAACTATGCATTTCTTATCTATCACTCTCCGTATAAATTAATTTTCATGAGGACAGGATCCTTGTCTCTTTTGCTCAGCTTTGCTTCCCTGGTACTGTAGAATACATCTGCCTCAATAAAAGATGCTCAGCCAACAATGGACAAGTGAATAGACAATAAAAATGTTCCCCATATTTTCGAGTTTTTGCTATAGTGATTAGAATCACTATGTTAATAGGTATGAACAATATAAGGCTCTCAACACATTCTGTACAATTACATTCCAAAAGGGCTTATACTGGTTTACATTTCCATCAACAATATAGGAAACTGCATCTTTCACTATCCCCTAGACTGACTGGATTTGACTCAATGACAGTCAAGATTCTAATATCTTGAGTAAGCAAAATTAGACATGCATTCCCTTCCCTCAGAAGTGTGTCTCAACCAGGATATTGTCTTTCTTTTCTTTGTCACATATGACAAATTGTACTCACTGCCTCTTGTACTGTTTCTTCTCACTCTTGCCCTCTCCACAAAGGAAATGTTGGGCATTGTAATCAGTCTCAAGGAAGAGTTTGCATGGAAATTAAAATGATAGAATAAACTCTGGTACTAATCTAAAGCATGAACTTTGCAGTCAGGTGGGCTGGGATTCAACTCCTGCCCTGCCCTTCCCTGGAACTCTCTAGGCTTTGATTTCTGGATCTGGAAATAGGGAATAATAACCTTACTGCCCACTTTTCAGGATTGTTGTAAGGAATAAATGCAGTAATGTATGATGTCTTGTAGTACAATGGCAGGTTCAAGCCAACAATTTACCTAAAAATAAAGAAATAAACACACACTGCAGAGAAATTTATTTGAGACCAGGCAGTTCTCTGATAGTGTTCCAGAGGGGCAGACAATGTGATTTTTCTCTGTTGTAGAGCTGGCAGCAAGGGCAGGAGGCAATGGGGGAAGAAAATTGGAACAGTGACAAATTGATAGGAAACAGGAAGTCAGTGAGGCCTGACTGTCTCAAAAAAAAGTCTCAAGAATGGACAGAGAAAGGAAATGTAATGTCAGCTGTGGAGCTGAGTAGGTCAGTCTTTTAATAGAGCCATATTCCAGGAAAGAACTTTTCAAGTAAGGAAGTTCCCTGAACCCATGCCCTGAAACATTTCAGTAGCATGTTTTGAAAGCAACTTTCTCTTGTCAGTTGTAATAGCTCATGGGGTAGTAACTCCTTTACCAGTTTTGCAACACTAGTTGCAAACAACAATCATGGTTTCCCTGAAAAATAACAACCATGGGTAACATTGATTAAGAACTTGCTTTATGCCTAACGATTATTAAGCATTTTAAATGAATTTATTCAATTAAGATATTCTTACTGTACATCTACTATGTCTCAGGTATTGTTCTGAGTGCTGGGAATATAACAGTGAAAAAAAAAAGACAATGTCTCTGTCATTGGAGAGTCTACTTCCCAGACAACTCAACATACAAGTTAAATTTGAAAATAAAATTTAAAAAATGATACTTACATAATCATAGAACTCTTTTCATGTTAAAACATGCAGGTCAAAATTGTGTTGTATAAAGCCACATAGGATTCCACTGTATCTATGTATTGTATTTTATTTAACTGTTGTCTTATTGACGAAAAAAATTGGGTTGTTTGAGTTATTTAGTTATCACTAACAATGTTGCAGTCAACATTCTTTGAAAATATTCCTTTGCATACTCTTTTGGATATTTATTGTTGAATAATGAATAATCCTTTCTATTCCACAAGAAATGACCTGGGTTTGTTGCAAAGCAGATTTGTTGTGTTTCTACAGGATGTTCCAAAGATCTCTTTTCATTTTGAAATATCTTGGTCCTGTCTGGGCCCAGGTGAAATAATTCCTTTAAAAATGTTATTTATTTATTTACTTATTTAAAGACAAAGACCACATCCACATATCTCTTTGAGACAGGTCCTTTCTACCTTGGGTTCTATGGGACAATGTTCTTATAATTCATAGAAGCCCATTTTTATTATTAAGAATGTCTTTAAGGCACTGCCTTAAATATTTGATAACATGAAAACTTTTATAATATAAATTTTAATACTTTGTGTTAATTTATTACTATATTTTAAATGGGATTATCTTATATTTTTACATAATATTTTCTGATTATTGTTTGTACATCAGAAACTCTTCAGCATTCTTACTGTTCTACTAACTTTAATGGTACTTCAGTTGATTCTTTTGGGTTTTCCAGATACAAAGTCATACATATAAACAATGCTAATCTTGTCACTTCTTTTAATTTGAGCTTTTAAATTCCTCTTTTCCTGTCAGTCTTGTCTTTTAATATTGCAGAATAGAGCTAGCAGTGGTGGGCTGGAGTAGTATCAAATTGACTCAAATGTAGGAAGGATGTGATGCAGAAGGTAGAATTCACATAGAACTGGAGGATATGGCATTTCTTCCAATATCCCAAGACCTGGGAATAAATTGTTGCATAATGTGGGGAAGCTTGGATACCTTGAAAATGTTCTGTACACAGAATGCCTTTGGCAAGAGCTGTGGGCTCTTTCATTTGTGTTCCCTGCTCTACTTTTGCATAATTTTTTTCATCAGATTTTCCACCCTATATTTCAATACTTCAATCATTTTTTCAGTTGTCAATCTTTTTTTTTTTTGGTCATTTGCTTAACCAAACAATGAGCTCCCAAAGGGTAGAAATTGTAACAATGATCTCCATATCCCTAGTTGTTAGCAGAATGCTTGAAGTGTAGGTGCTTGGCAAATGCTTCCTAAATGAATTACCAGTTGCTAGGTGTGAATGAATACCTGCATAGATAAAGCCATGCATTTTTGTTGGATGTTGAATGAATGAACAAGTAGGGTTATGACTCAATTGGGTTGCTCACACCGCAAAACGGAAGGACTAAATGAGGCAGATACCTTACTTCTTCCCTAGGTTCAGAGTTTATGCATCCAGCGGGTAGAATGAACTGGCCCAGTTCCTCTGTTGGACTTCCTTTTTTCTCTGTGGGATTAATCATATGGTAGAGACATGACTTAGCAAAAATTTCTCCTTCACATTTTTCTCAGGAACTACTTTTTCTTATGGAGGTTGACTCAAGCATGGATCTGTTTTTTAAAAGAATTCTAAATAGGTCCTTGCAGATCTCATTTGCTAACAATATTATCCATAGATGTTGGTCCTCTTTAGGAAATAATGTAGGCTTTATTCAGGAGTGGAGCATCAGTTATAGGTATGGTGAGTCTTAAAAGATACCTCTTCCTGTTGTTTGCAAGGACCATCAAGTAATGATTTTGCAATTACTTGACTATTTCTGGATAGTATATTTAGATAGACACACACACACACACACACACACACACACACAAAGGTTAATGCTTAAATTGGGTTCTCATAAATTTTATCAAACAGAAGTTTTACCTGACTTCATTTAATGTATCATTATTTTTCTACCAGAGAGACCAAATCATTGAGCCCCTTAGTGCTTTGTAGATTCAGCCTCCAACTCAGAAATGGTGCATATAGATTCTATGTTGTATGCTAAATGTGACTGACTGTTAATGGTTGTGGATTGCTGTCTTTCGAAAGATTCTGAGGTGATATATCTGGGCTTAAGGCAAAAAGAGTTCTGCTATGGTTGTTGGAAGAGGGAAGGGTGGCTGATATGTCTTATGTTTATTTGCCTTTTAAGTTCTACCACTTGAAGACAGAAAATGTTTCGCAAATAAATATTACCTATTTCCCACCTTGTCCCACAATGATGTCACTCTTCTCCGAACTCCTGCAGTATGTACTATTTGACCCATTCAGTCATAGCTTCCTAATGTTTTTTAGTGATCTTGTCAGGTATGCATATCTTTTCTATGCAAGTGAATGGCTTTGGACATGAACATCTAGTGGAAGTCTTGAGTGGACTTCAAATGGCTTAGATAGAATCCTCACTTTACCATCTAATGCTGTTTCTATTGGAGCAAGTCATTTATAAAGTATCTAAGAACGATTTACTCTTCTGCACAAATAATATTGCACATGATTGTGGTTAAATGAAATAATGCAGATGTTTAGCCCATAGTAGGTTCTCAACAGTGCTGTTATAGTCATCATGAAGGAATATAATGACCTCCAGTTTTGCAAAATGTGATTGCAATTTGTTTGAATGAACATTGGAAACAAAGAGGAAGTACTGTCCAGGAGATAGTGCCTTAGCTAATGGGCTTAGATTACTCTAACTCCTTATATGGGGCCATTGGTAGGGTGGCAAAGTATGTTGAATATTCCAATATCACTGGTACAACTGTCCCAGTGGAAAGGAAAAACCATCAGACTATCTTAATTGATGTCTATTAAGCATTCAACTCTTTAACTCTTTTACATCTGATTCTATGCTTACTAAACTGTCTGCTTGTTATGATTTCTGCTCTCACACAGGGAGAAAACAGTCTTATGATGAAGATACGAATGTTCTGGTCACCATGACAATTATTTGTAACTGTAATTTACTAAATTGGTAAAGGTAGAATGGCCTGGTCATGAAAAGTTAATACTATAGTTTTTGTAATGGTAATTTCTCATTACAAATTAATCAATTGTCATTCTACAAGTCTCACAGGCTAGGATAATTACAGCCCTGAGTGATTGGATTTCTATAAACATTTTTAAAAATTAATCTACAAAGATGTGGACCAGATTGTGAGCCCTGATGAATTCACTAAGGTACTAAATGCAACACTGTGAGATGTTATATAGGACAGACGGTTGTCTTTTTCCTTAGTGTTTCCAGTATTGCCACTGGCAGAGTTTACTGAGATTCTTCTTGGAATATCTACAGGTCAAAATTCCATGAGATCATGAGTTATGAATTTTCTGTCTTTGTTCATTCATTTTATCTCTCTGGAATACTTCCCTTCTGCCATCTCCCCAGTGCATAGGAGGCTATGAGAATCAAGAATGATAATGGGTTCAGTATTACAGAGATACTTTGGAAATATAGTGGTGACTAGGATAAACCAGTCTTTGCTTTTAAGATGCTTACATGCTAAGAGGATGGATCTGGAAATACTTTATGTTTTCTAGAGTGTTTTACAATAAAGCTGTTATTAGAACTCATCCTTTATGACTCAGTTCAAATGTTGCCTCTTTGATACCATCTTTGTTTCTTCCAGGAAAACTGAATTGTTTTCTGTGTTTCTGCAAATCTTCATACTCCCTTATAATAGAACAACCAAATTCCAAATTTTGATTATCTATTTTTATGCCTTTCTTACTTTCTAATTTCATTAAGAAGAAGAACTCTGGTTTTTATTAAATCATTGGCATCCAGCACCATCCCTGGAAACATAGTAGATGCTATTACATGTTTGTAATACAGTTTGAGAGTGAGATTTCAGTCCTATTATGGTCAGTGACCCAGCTATTTCCAAATCATGTGAACCAATGATCATTTCACCCATAAGATTCTGCATAAGGACCAAAT
The DNA here is from genome assembly GCF_028885655.2 of Pongo abelii. Classification (NCBI taxonomy): domain Eukaryota; kingdom Metazoa; phylum Chordata; class Mammalia; order Primates; family Hominidae; genus Pongo; species Pongo abelii. The sequence continues at coordinate 145,765,277 of NC_071992.2, read as the reverse complement.
AGTAATAGAAATATTACTGAACATAGCTGAATAAGTGCTATATTACCTTCAGTGGAGGGTCCTCTGGTCAAAGCTGGAATGGAGTAGATGACTTAGAATCAGGGCTGACATGGAATCACATACTCCTGCTAGTCCATCCACACACTATGCTCACACATGCAATCCAAGTATGAGGGACATTCATAAGGTGTCTACAGAGAAAAGGAAAAAGTCAGGCCCCATGAAAGTCCCTGAATCCAAATACCCACCTGGCCAGCTGGAATGATGAAAGAGAGGGCAGAGAATAACAAACCAGCCATAAGTAGTCGGCACTGCCTTAGGTTTGAGACAGGAAGCCTAAAAGACAAGCAGCTCCTGAGCACTGTCATTTTAACAGTCGCTACACATGACTACAACTGCACACCAATCTAAGGCTAAACTGACCTAAACTGCTTAGATCAGCCAAACTTTCTCACCAGCGCTGAATCCCTCTAAACAAACCACTTAAGATCCTCTCACCTTCGCTTGTCTCAAGACATTTGGTTACTAATTTCAACCACACCACAGTTGTGGTAACCAGTTCTGTGTGGATTCCTACCAATTTCACACAGCACAATTCAACAGCACCTCAGCTCATGCTCCACCTCCGTTCCTCTTGCCTCCTGCATGAGTTCCCTTTTGACTCTGAGGCTCTGTGGAACACAAAGCTGAAGGATCAGTTCTTCCTTCCTACCATGCACTGTACTAAGATGTAATTGTTCATACTGCCTCTCTTAGCACAGTCTCGAAAGATCAATCAATCATTTGTACTCCACACCAAATGGAGGCCGGCTCCGTAATGGGTTATTGGCTCTCTCTGTTTCCCTACATTAAGCTTTGGGGAGCTATGAAAGAAGTCTGGCATGGGTACAGAAGGCTCGATTACCCTCTCCCTAGAGAGGGTTAATTAATTAATGATGAGACCCATATTTAATGGGGTCCTTGAACTTACCTGTACATTAGAATCACCTGAGGATCTTTAAAAAATTCTGAAGCTGAGGCCGTGCCTGGACTATCTCAATTACAATCTTATAGGAGTAGGACACAGGAAGTGAAATTTTTTTAAAGCTCCCCAGTGATTCCAATGTGTAGGCCAGCTAAGGAACCTTTGAGATAAACAATAGCAGAAGTAAACTAAAATAAATAATTCTTTGCAAGTTTTAATCACAACATTATTTTTCAAAAATTTAAAAGAGAATATATGTTTACTATCTTTGTATATAATATAAGGAGAAATACACTGACTACTGACTTAAGAAAACTCTTTGGAAAGGAAATAAGGAAAATGCAAAAAGTCTTGAGCCACTGAAAGATAATTTCTGTCATTGGGCCTTTTCTCAGGGTAACCTTTGACATGGACAAAGAAGGAGCAGATTGAAAAATCTAAGTGCCTTAGGATGTCTGTGGCTTTCTTTAACATTTGTAAATGCCCATTTTTGACTCACCTCCTACATCTGACATTCAGGAAAGAAACCTTCATTAAAATCACTTGACAAGATCTTTTGCCTAGGTCATCTGCTTTCATGTCTCCATGGCAGCTGGCTGTGCTAAATAAGATGTTTTAAAGCTGTGTGTCTAAGGAAAAAAAAGAGAACTAAAATAGAGAGTTTGAAGACGACATTTTATATTTGTGAATAGGTAGGCCTGGGAGGAAGAAAGGTCATTTTTTCCACTGTACTGTCTTTATGGAACTTTGAACCTAACTGTAATTTGCCAAATGATTAATGCTTCGATCAGAGAATCCACTCTATTCAGAGACACTTGACTCTCCCACTTATACTGAGCTTGGAAATCAGCATAGAAGTGAAAAGAATATGAGCTTTAAAGTCAGGAAAAGCAGGGCTCAAATGTAAATTATTTTCCTACTTACCAGCCTTGTAACTCTGTGCAAAAATTTTAAGTATTTTGAGCCTGTGGCGTCATTAGAAAAAATGACAAGCACTAACATCCAATGGGATTGTTTGGAAGGCTACCTGAAATAGTGGTGACAAATTACCTCCAAATGTAAGAAAACTAAGCAATTGTTAGCTCTCTGCTCTCTTGTTTTCCTCTTTTTCCCATTTCCGTGCCTCTTAAGAGTGACTTAATGAATTTGTAAAATTGTGATTGGGCAGTATAATCTTTGCATAATTAACTATGAAATCATGTCTGCTTTTTAATATTGCTTAAATTTTTTTTAGCATTTCTAATTAATACATGCAGTAGGATATAGTGAAAAGAGCATAGTACCAGGCACAAATATTTTTGAATAAATGTATGAATGCATGCAAGAGTCGTATGGGGAACTTAAGAAACATGGGATCAAGTTCAATAACTACTAACCTGTGAGACATTGAACACGTTGTAGCCTTTTTCTGAGCCTCATTTTCCTTATCTTAAAGAAAATAGAGTTGAGAAAATTGCCTCTGCTGTTTTGCTCTGCTCTAAAATGTTGAGATTTAGTTAATATGTGAGCTCTATATTTCTTCCTACTGCACCTTGTTCATCCCACAGATAGGACACTCATCATGTACTGCAACCAAGTGTTTGCTCCCTGATTGGGCATGTCCTATCCTTGATATGGGAGGCAGTAAGAGGAGAGGTTCTCAGGATAGACTTTGTTGAGCCACGCTGCCTTGGCATAATGCTAGATCCTCCACTTCCTAGCTGTGTGACCTTAAGCAAGTTACTTGACCTTTTTGTGTCTCAGTTTTCTAATCTCTCAAATGGGGTTGATGATGACGTGCGTCTTTACCTTAAATGGTTTTTAGGATAATTAACTAGGTTAATACCTAGGAAGCACATGGCATGCTTAATAAATGTTAACTCTCATTCTCAAGTTTTATCTTTCAGTCTGCAGCACTTAGCCCAATGTCTGGTGAGTACTAGACAGTACATATTTTTTGAGAGTCTGAATGAGTTATTTAAAAATATGCCTGCAGAGTGTATGTGCCTTATACGAAGTATGTGATTTCTGGTATGAAAGAGTTGGTCAGATAATCAGGATTCCAAAGTTTCTGGCAATCTGGAAAACTCATGAGTTGAGAAGCTATGTTGGAGACCAAGAGTTTCTCACATCACAGCATATTACAGGATGGCATGGAATGAGTCTGTATGAAAAAGAAAAGCTTGCTATTCTGAGTTATTCGCTGTTTCACCCACTTTTGTCATATTTATCAGGCTTGTTTTGAGAAGAGTCTAAATTCAAGGAGGGAAAAAGAGTGTCTTAATTAAAAAAGAATAGTGGGGGCATGTCTTTCTTGAATATGATATAATGTTTCTTCTCATTCCTAATCCTTTTCTCCCAGTTCATTTTGTTATCAGCTGCTAACAATTTATTCAAATCATTGGTGTCAATTTCCGGTATAAATATTAGTGTTAAGGAAAATGCAGTTTGAAGGAGGTTAAAAAGTTTCCTTAAAAAATAACTTTATAGGCCAGCTTGGACAATATGGCAAGACCCAATAACTACAAAAAACAACAAACGATTAGCCTTGGTGTGGTGGCACACAGCTGTAGTCCCAGCTACTCAGGAGGCTGAGGCAGGAGGATCACTTTAGCCTAGGAGTTCGAATCTGCAGTAAGCTATGATTGCACCACTGCGCTCCAGCCTGGGTGGCAGAGCAAGATCCTGTCTCAAAACAAAACCAAAAACAAAAAGAAAACAAAAAACAAACAAACAAAAAAGACTTTATAGAGATATATAATTCACAAAACATACAATTCACTAGTGCACAACTCAGCGGGTTTTAGCATATTCACAGAGTTGTGCAGTCATTACTATAATCAATTTTAGAACATTTTTAAGTCCTCAAAGGAATCCCACACTCATCTGCTGTCACTCTCTGTCTTACGCAATAACTCTGTAAAAATACTTCTTGAATCCCTTTATAAAGCACTCCGGGAATGTAATCTCTTAGCACGTCATTCGATATTTATTGAAACTATTATGAGCCAAATACTCCTCTAGGGTGTAGTGATAGGGAGACAACTAAACAATCCCAGCTCTCAGGGAGATTATGTTCCATAGTGGGGTCTATAGATGGGCCCCAAATTAAAAGCAAAGCATAACAAAATCCATGTTAGTGACAGAAGGGAGCAGGCAAGTTATATTCCTACCATGTGCCAGGCTTTCTGCCAGATCACTAGTAAGCAGTGGACTGGCATCTGTCTGATTTCAGAGTGTATATATATTCTATATACATAATATATATATAATGTATATATTCTATATATTATATATAGAATAAATATATATAATATATAGAATAAATATATAATATATATAGAATATATATATAATATATATATAGAATATATAATATATATATAGAATATAGAATATATATATAGAATATATATAATATATATAGAATATATATATTATATATATAGTATATATATAATATATATATAGAATATATATAATATATATAGTATATATAATATATATAGAATATATATATTCTATATATAATATATATAGAATATATATATTCTATATATAGAATATATATAGAATATATACATATAGAATATATATATTATATATATATAGAATATATATATACACACACACATAGAAAGTATGGTGGATAAAAACTCAGTTGAATAAGACTACTAGATATTTCACTTCAGCCAGCTGTGCAAAGCCTTGGATTTGCTGCCTCCCAAGCCAGCTCCTGAAACAATACTTCCTGTTGTTTTGAAGAAAAATGGAAAATACACAACTGGAAGGCTTCGGTCATCATCCACCAATGAACAGGATTTTCCGTCCTGGATACAGTTAGCTTAACCAATGGCATTTTTGTTGGTGGAATTATGAGGGTGGGAGTGAGGAGAGAAGAGTCAAAGGATAATTAAAGTGACTTACATTTCTCTTTTTTCCTGTCATAATCCTGAGGATTTGAATTCTCTAACAAATCAAATTCAGTTTGAGTTTTAACCTTCTTACATGAAAAGCCAGGTTTAAAAATAGCTGTTCACGGTCCGATGATTGTAAACAAACATTGGAGTATGGAGTCGAATGAAGGGCAACAGACATTACATATCCCTGCAGGAATGTGGAATTTAATATAAACGGAGGAACTTTTATACATATGTGCTATGTCTTCACTCTGTGTTGCCAGCAGAGTTCTTTGGGGAAAGAATCATTGTGAAATGTTAGAGCTGAAGAGGGTTTTAGAAATCACGTAGGCTCCCGCTTCATTTGAGAAATGGGGGAACTGAGACTAAGAGCAAGGAAGTGGTTGTGTATCTAGTTAGTGGCAGAGATAGGGGAAGAATTGGTTGTCCAGGATCTCTAGTGCTATTTAAAAAATATGGAACATTCATTCATATACCTGTGAGCATGTTTTCTGATTAATTGAGGTGCATAGGATAGGTCAGTGCAATGGGTTTGGGATCAGGGAAACCTGAATTTAAATCTCAGTTCTATAATTTACCACATGGTGAATTTGAAAAAAAAATTGATTATGTTTGCTAAGCCTCAATTTACTTTTCTGGGAAAAAATGTAGCATCTTCTATATCGAGATATTGGACTGATTAAATTAGATATATAAGCAAATCCTTTAGCTCATAGTTGGTGTTTAATCAACGCCCTCTTCATTCTTTACTCTCTCTTCCTTTTCTCTTTATTCAGGATGTTTTACATACCTTTTTGAATTTCTTTCAGTCCTTCAGTAGACCCATTGTTACAAGTACTCCTGCCTTTGACAATGAGGACTGGAGGTTATCTTAAATCCAACTTGGTTGCTCTCATTTTTTGGGTACCTGCTACATTCCAGATACTTCATGGTCATTATTTCTTACTTTTATAACATCATGGGCACTTAGTTATTATTTTGTTCACCTTAGGGATGAAGAAAATTATGTTCAGGGAGGATAATTATGTTCAGGGAAGATACCACAGCTTGAAGTCAAGTCCTCAAAGTCCAAACTCATCTTTGTGCTTATACTCTCTTACCAGGGATATGACTACAAATGTATTTATTTTTTAAAATTCACCATAAAATTCTGGGAAAAGTTGAGAGGTAGAAAAAATATTTATAATGGAGTTGGGGTGCAGAATTCAAATCACAGCTCTGCCCTATATCAGCTGTATGGCACAGGGAAGGCTGCTTAAATTATCTCTGCTCCCAATTCCTCACTTGCAGGGGGTTAATAATAATGATTATAACAACAAAGAACATAGAAACAATGTGGCATTGAATGAATGAAAGATGATATGTGAAGCTTTCTTAGCAAAGTGCCAGCAATAAGTATCACTCATGTAGTGACCACCTTGCCTTCTGTAAGCTTGGCCTGTGGACACTAGTTCACACTTCTTGCAATGACTGCATGGAAGGGAAGCACTTCAGATTCTCCCCTGAGATGTCAGTCTTGATTTGACTGCCACCTGCTCTAGTTAAAAATTCAGGTAAAATGTTGACATTGGATAATGAAACTTTGAGGGATTCATTCATGCTTGTTTCCTTGATGTTTTCTAGACATGTTATTTTTAATTTAAGTCACCTGCTCCATGTTCCTTGGGGTTCCAGTGAAATTGCCTTGACAGACCAATAAAGGAGATATAATAAGGACAATTGGGAATGCCCTTTTATGAGGTAGAGTGAGGGTTACTACGGAGGACACAATTTGCTATGTCACTCAAACCCTTTCTATGACAACCATCCTGTTTGATAAATTAATCTCAGAATTTAAAGCCATAAAACAACGACAAAAAAGAAATTGTTTCTTCTACTGAATCCATATGAGTATGATTTCTAGACAAGTCATATGATCCATCTTTTTTTCCCTCTGTTTTCCCTGTTTTTCAGGAATATCAGAACTAAATATTGTGCTTAACTGTTGTATCTTCGCCAACTAACTCTCTGAATACAGTTTTTTTCTCTCTGCTCTTATCTTCTATAAAATATATTATTTTTGCTTCATTTGAAAGTTTTCAATCTGACTGATTTTATTATAAGCTGCCTCAAGAAACTTGTCAGATATAAAACAGTTAAGATGCAATTAATATCTATTTCTATATCTATCTACCTATCTATAGATATCTAGGTAGATATATAGATCTACCTCTATAGATAGATAGGAAATAGCCATTTCATCATTCTGGAACCTGAGATACCAAGTATGAGGAAAGAAAAGGTAAAATTATAAAGATAGCAAAAATAACTACAATGAAAAAAGCACTTCTAAAATGTAAGTCAAGAGTAAAAAAGGTCACAGATTTTTCTGTAAGTACTCATTAAGAGAAAGATATAATTATTAGGACTACTACTAACAATATTAACACATGATCATATACTCTGCTCTGTCAGCTTACTTGTTATGAACTCTGTCCATAAAAATTAGCCCCTTCCTTTTCTCTTTCCTAGCCATCTTACTGGTGGCTATTTCCGAGAGGCAGGAAAAGGAAAGAAAGCTGGAATCAATGTAAATGCTCTGAGATCAGAGATGGGGCCTGTCCTGGGTACCCTTATGACTCTACGCCAAGGGTAGTACCTGATGCATGGTAGATGCTCAAAAAATATTTGTTGAAGGAATGAATAACAATGATGGCTCACATTATATTGTCATTATATAGCAGACATTGTGCACATGGATTTAGAGAGATTATCATATTTAACCCTCACAACAATCTTATGAGTAGAGAATTCACAAGACTGTGACTACTTTTTAGAGTTGAAGAAATTGAAGCACAGAGAGGTTAAATAACTTGATGTTAGTGGAGGGCAGAGAGTTCACATGCTCAGCCAGGGATGAAGGAGTAAAGGAATAAATGAACAAACAACCTCTGTGGAAAGCAGTATAGAGACTTCTCAAAGAACTGAAAATAGATCTACCATTAGATTCAGTAATCCTACTACTGAGAATCTACAAGGAAAGAAATCATATCATCGAAAAGATACCTGCATGTGTATGTTTATGGCAGCACTATTCACAATAGCAAAGATATGGAATCAACCTAACTGTCCATCAATGGATGATTAAAGAGAATGTGGTATATATACACAATGGAATCCCATTCAGCCATAAAAATGATGAAATCATGTCTTTTGTAGCAACATGAATGGAGCTGGAGGTCATTATCTTAAGTGAAGCAACTCAGAAACAGAATGTCAAATACTGGATGTTCTCACTTACAAGTGGAAGATAAATAATGTGTGCACATGGACGTAGCGTGTGGAATGGTAGACACTGGAGAGTCAGAAGGGTTGGGGAGGACAGGCAGGGGAAGGGTGATGAGAAATTAGTTAATGGGTACAATGTACATCGTGCAGGTAATTGGTACACTAAAAGCCAAGACGTCACCACTACACAATATATGCATGTAACAAAATTACACTTGTACTCCTTAAATTTATACAAAAAAGAATGTATTTCCTTTGTGACACCAGGTACAGACTGATTGAGAAGATGAAGTGGCTTGGGTTGACTGAAACAATACCAATTATAAAGAGTTATGTAATATATATGGTCTCCAAGTTAATAACAGGAGGACTCAGTGATGGAAATTTCCATAAGCAGAGATGTTCCTGAAGGTGTCAGAAATAAAAATGAAGTTGTTGATAAAAACTGATGTGTTAAATTTTATTCAACATCTTCCTTATCAGCCTGGATTTTTACAGATCTGCTATACATGTATTACCTTTGGGTTTCTTCCATGCAATGGCTACAGATATGTTTCTTAAGTTCATTCTTTTCTTCTCTTGTCCACTGCACCATCTCTGTGAAATTAGAGAATTTTGGAGAAAGCCAAAATTCGTCTCTGTGATATGAGAGAATTTTGGAGAAAGCCAAAATTCATTTCAGTGGTTATGAACCTTGTATAATTCATTTATTTAGGGGCCAGTACAAGACATTAAAATTTAAGGTACGGATATAAAAATGAGTATAATTGTGCCTGGTTTGTGATTCCTTTCAATTCCGCTGCTCTGCTTCAGTTTTACTACCACTTAACTACGTAGTGCTTTACTGGAGCTCTGAATACTGATCACTGCAGCATGTAGGCTTACAATGAAACAGCTGTTTACAAATACTACACAGCCTCAACATCATCCTTCCGCGCTGTGCAGAGAACAGAGTGTCATTTAGAAAAGGAGGGTTAATTCAGAGTCTCATCGTCCTCACTGTTTGGGGGACATTGTTTGCAGAGAACAAATGGAACTCACTGCAACCTTGCAAGTACTTCCATCTCAGTCACCTTGCTCTAGAGCCTCTGTCATCAGTAACCCAACAGAACATATTGTGTAAAAACATCTCCTACTCTTTCAGATCCCCAAGCCATCTGGCAAGGCTTTTGTCTATTGCTTTCATAAATGGAAGGCTGGCTCGTGAGCAAATTGTCTTGGAGGAAAGCAGCTGACAACACGAAAGGCTCCTAGATCACTTGCTCTATTAAATGAGATAACATAAGTGAAGGTACCTAGCACAGAGCCTGGCAGAGCAGAGAGTGGAATTAGTAGTGGGATGGATGGGGAGGCATCTTTGAAGCTTCATAACATTAAGCACAAAGATGAACAGCTTCTCACTGAACTGTGCAGACCTTCCCTGTAACAATACGTGCTCCAAGTTCTGTGACAATTTTGATTTGCAGCAAGGTGACAGGGTTAAAACCTCAGGTCTATTGACCTTTAATTTATAAGGAGGGCTAGTGCCATTTCTCCACAGCCATCTTTTTCTGATACTAGAAAAAGAGTCACATATGAAATCAGAAGCTTTCTCTAACATCAAGACATGAAACTGATTTATCTTTTCCACAATGTAGTTTCCTAAAGTGATCCTGGATTCCTTTAGGTACCTCAACTGTGTGCAGGGAGGTGATATATATATATATATATATATATTTTTTTTTTTTGCCATTTTCCAGAAGAATGTTCTCTATGGTGCTAATGAGGTGCTCAAATAACGTGTGCCTGAGGGAGCACTTTCCACCCACCTTGCTCAGGCAATCTGTTCATGCTGTCCTCTCTTGGTAACAAATGAAGGCAACCACAGCCACCATTGGGCAGATAGGAAGCTTCCCTGGCTTAGTCTGTTATTAACTGGTGAAGGTGCCAAACAGGAACTTTCATAGAGAAGCTGCCATGACAAATTACATAGAACACAAGTTCTGGAGTCAGAAAAAGCTAGGTTTGAATTTTGGGTTTCTCTGATTATTAGCTGTGGTCTTTGAGTAAGTCTATCAGCATATCTGGATCTTCCTTTGCTTACATATAAATAGAGATGATATTACCTATGCTCTAAGGGTGTAGTCAGATTAAGCAATTTAACTCCTATGTAATAGATGCTGCTTGGTGCCCTGCCCAGCTCCCATTTAGGGGAGGGGCAGGTGCCCATCTGCAGTTCTTATAACTTCTGGTTGCTAACAGCGCACAGGAACACACCTTTGTACTCTGTTAAGGTGAACCAGCTTGTCTGGAAGTTTCCAAAATGTAATTCACTCTTCTTGGATTTGGAGGTTTACAGGAGCTTGTAACTAATAACTAACTGATTTGGGGGTTTGAAATGCCTAATATGGTTTGGCTGTGTCCCCACCCAAATCTCATCCTGAATTGTAGCTCCCATAATTCCCACGTGTTGTGGGAGGGACCCTGTGGGAGATAATTGACTCACGGGGGCAGTTTCCCCCATACTCTTCTCGTGGTAGTGAATAAGGCTCATGAAATCCAATGATTTTGTAAAGGGTTTCCCTTTTTGCTTTGCTCTCATTCTCTCTTGCCTGCTGCCATGTAAGATGTGCCTTTTGCCTTCCACCATGATTGTGAGGCCTTGCCAGCCACGTGGTACTGTGAGTCCATTAAACCTCTTTTTCTTTATAAATTACCCAGTCTTGGGTATGTCTTTATCAGCAGCACGGAAATGGACTACTACAATGCCAAGTCTCTTGCTTTCAGGTGGGACAACTCTGTGATGTCATTCATACTTCAAAGCTTCCCATCAGGTCAGGCTGAGGTGATACCTCCCCTGAACACACCTCTTTGCCTGACTTTTCCCCTTGACATTTTTTGATAGCACTTTCCACAACAGTTGGAATTCCCATCTCAGGCTCTGCCTCTAGGGAACTTGACAGAGACAGCTTGTAAAGTGTGTGCCATAAGGCAGCTACTCAAAGATTGCTAGTTCCGCTCTCCTTCCACCCTCTTCTCTAGCAACTGTTTCATTTTGTACTAGATTCACTTTGCCTGTGTAAAAATTACTGTAAAATAAAGTTAAAACATTCTTACGTAAATAAAAGGTACTTTGAAAAAGTAAAAAGGCAGGCCACAAATTCTGTAAAATTATTTACCATGAAAATAATAAAAGATTTATGTCCAATATAAAGAACTACAAGAAAGGAAAAGCCAATAAAAAAAGGAGGATATGGTCCATTGGTTCACAGAGGAGGAAACTGGAATGGCCAACACATACATAAGCAATATTTAATCTTGATAGGAAAAAATGAGATTTGAATCCATTCCACAGGCAAAATGAAAACATCCAATAATATTAGTATTGGCAAAAATGTGAAGCAACATAAACACTTCATACTCACTGGTGGGGATGCTATTTGGTTCCACCATTTTGGAGAGTCATTTCTCAATATCTGCTAAGTTTCAGAATACACATATTTTATAATTCATCAATTATATTTCCAAGAATTTGCCACACATATTTGTCACACATATACAAGAATTTTTCTGGCAACATTACTTTTTAAAGTGAAACAAACAGGCTAACTAACAAAACTTAGAAACAGCCTTAATGCTCATTATTAGGAGAATGAATAAAGCAATTTTAGTATATTTGTGGCATAAATACCACAAAGCTCTAAAAATGGTTGAATTGGAAAGATATATATCAATATGGAAAATCTGGGAAACATAACGTTGAGGAAAGAATATAAATTGCAGAAGGATAAATCATTATGATCCCATTAATTATTTTTTCAACTCAAAAGTTCTATTTATTTTTAAATGAATACTCACAAATATTGTAAAAGTATACAAACACAGGCTTCAAGGTGGACACTAACTTCACAAGACACTAACTGGGAAAAGTAGAAAGGATTATTGGTCGGTGTTGGGAGAGACATGGTTTCAAATGTATTGATAATGTTTTAGTTCTTAAACATACTACCATTCTGAAGCAAGTATAGGAAAATGTTAAAATGTTCTCTATCTATAAGAATATAAGAGTTTATTATTTTTCTTTAAGCTTTTTCTCTGTGTTTGAAAGATTTTATTAAAAAATAGAATGAAGCCAGGCATGGTGGCTCAGGCCTGTCATCCCAGCACTTTGGGAGGCCGAGGTGGGCAGATCACAAGGTCAAGAGATTGAGACCATCCTGGCCAACACGGTAAAACCCCACCTCTACTAAAAATACAAAAATTGGCCGGTCGTGGTGGCTCACACCTGTAATCCCAGGACTTTGGGAGGCAGAGGTGGGTGGATCACCTGAGGTTGGGAGTTCGAGACCAGCCTGCCACCACCATAGAGAAACCCCCATCTCTACTAAAAATACAAAAATTAGCCAGGTGTGGTGGCGGGTGCTTGTAATCCCAGCTACTTGGGAGGCTGAAGCAAAAGAGAATCGGTTGAACCCAGGAGGTGGAGGTTGCAGTGAGCTGAGATCACACCACTGCACTCCAGGCTGGTGACAGAGCGAGACTCCATCTCCAAAAAAAAAAAAAAAAAAAAAAATTAAGCCTTTCTTGGCTAAGGCCCCCTCCTGTCTACAGCCTCTCTAAATCTCATAAGTCTTAGGTCAAGTTCCACCTCTTCCATGGAACTTTCTGGATGACCACAGACGGCTTTGATTAAATCCCTTTATGAGAGCCACAGTGGTATTTATCCCCTTTGAACAATGACTTGACATCGATAAATTTTGTATTTGCCTATGCATTGTCATCTTTAGTGCTTGAAGTGTTTAAGTAATTGTCTAACATGTTTCTTAGCCTGGAGGAAGTCTGCAACTTCTATGTTTCTCATAAAATTCTCTCACAAATACCTTCCTGTATTTATCAGAAACTATGCTTAGCATAAATTTTACTCAAGAAATTAATTTTTAGTAATTTTAATGTTAATCCAGCATATTTTATTTTAGTAATATTTATGTGCTATTCTTTGAAAATACACAGAGATGAAATGGATTCCTCTCAGCGATATCACAGGCTGGCTGAGATAAATGGTAGCATATGTGTATGTTTCTTTCTATATTCTTTCAGCTTGCCAGCCAACACATATTTAACACTAACTCTGGGCCAGTTACTCCATTTGAAACCGGGGTAGAATAAAAATTGAGGGCAGGCATATTTTACTTGTATCTATGATCGTTCCTGATTTGAACTAAAAGTTGAGACTCAGGGTATGACCAAAGACTTCTAGGCCATGTCTGATAAAAAGGCCATTGGAGATTTAGCTTGTAAATTGAATTAATGTAATTTTAAGAACATACGAGTGACACATAGGATTGCCATAAGTCATGAGCCTGCCCCCAAAAATCTGGGTGTAGTAATCATGTTGTACATTAGCTGGAACTAATTTTCTCTCTGTTTATTTACCATTGAATCTTTTATTTATTTATTGAAACGAAGTTTTGCTCTTGTTGCCCAGGCTGGAGTGCAATGGTGAGATCTCGGCTCACTGCAACCTCTGCCTCCCAGGTTCAAGCGATTCTCCTGCCTCAGCCTCCCGAGTAGCTGGGATTACAGGCATGTGCCAACATACATGGCTAATTTTTGTATGTTTAGTAGAGATGGGGTTTCTCCATATTGGTCAGGCTGGTCTCGAACTCCTGACCTCAGGTGATCCGCCCGCCTCAAGCCTCCCAAAGTGCTGGGATTACAGACGTGAGCCACAATGCCCAGCCAGAAATCTATTCTTTAGTAACAACATTGAATAATAATTGTTGATAACCATTTCATCAAAGGCATATTTTTCTTTTCAAGTGTGACTTCTAAAACTATAGCATTAATGAACTCTTGACCTTTTAAATAGCCTTCGGATATCTACAGCTGACCCTTCCAGGAATCATTAGGAAAACTGGATAACTTTTACTATCCCTATATTATTAAGGAGGAAACTGAATTTCAGATAGCATTGATGACCTGGACAAAGCCACACAGAGGAGCTGAAATGAGAACCAAGAAGTTCTGACTCTTAGATTAGAACTTGTTGTACTCTATTCTCTTTGTGGCAGAAATCCAAGAGAATAGGGAATTTAGAGCAGGGTCTCTCAGCCTTGGCATTTTTGATATTTTGTGCCAAGTGATTTTTTGTTGTAGAAGAGGGGGCCTGTTAGATGCCAGTAGTATCTTCCAAGTTGTGACAATCAAAATTGTCACTAGATATGGCCAAATGTCCCTGGAGGGCAAAATCAACTCATGGTTCATAACCCCTGCCTTAGAGCATTGCTTGACATAATTTTAGTTTATTTATTTTTAATTTTTTTAACTTTTAATTTCAGGGGTACATGTGCAGGATGTGCAGGTTTGTTACATAGGTAAATGTGTGCCATGGTGGTTTACTGCACAGATCATCCTGTTACCCAGGTATTAAGCCCAACATCCATTAGCTATTTTTTCTGATGCTCTTCCTCCCCACCAGCCCCTCACAGGTTCCCAGTGTGTGTCATTCCCTGCCATGTGTCCATGTGTTCTCACTGATCAAACATGTGGGTGTTTGGTTTTCTGTCCCTGTGTTAGTTTGCTGAATATAATGGTTTCCATTTCCATCCCTGTCCCTGAAAAGGACATGATCTTGTTCCATTTTATGGCTGTATAGTTTTCCATGGTGTATATGTACCACATTTTCTTTATCCAATCTATCATTGATGGGCATTTAGGTTGATTCCATGACTTTACTTGTAAATAGTGCTGCAATGAACATACACGTGCATGTATCTTTATAATAGAATGATTTATATTCCTTTGGGTATATACCCAGTAATGGGATTGCCTGGTCAAATGGTATTTCTGCCTCTAGTTCTTTGAGGAATCGCCACACTGTCTTCCACAATGGTTGAACTAATTTACAGTCCCGTCAACATTGTAAAAGCCTTCCTTTTTCTCCACAACCTTGCCAGCATCTGGTTTTTTTTTGTTTGTTTGTTTGTTTTTTACTTTTTAACAATAGCCATTCTGATTGGCATGAGATGGTATCTTGTTGTGGTTTTGATTTGCATTTATCTAATGATAAGTAATGTTGAGCTTTCTTTCATATGTTTGTTGGCTGCAAGTATGTCTGCTTTTGAGAACTGTCTGTTCATGTCCTTTGCCCACTTTTTAATAGGGTTGTTTTTTTCTTGTAAATTTGTTTAAGTTCCTTGTAGATTCTGGATATTAGACCTTTGTCAGCTAAATAGATTGCAAAATTTTTCTCCTATTCTGTAGGTTGTCTGTTCTCTGTGATAATCATTTCTTTTGCTGTGCAGAAGTTCTTTAGTTTAATTAGATCCCATTTGTTAATTTTTGCTTTTGTTGCAATGGCTTTTGGTGTTTTTGTAATGAGATCTTTGCCCATGCCTGTGTCCTGAATGGTATTGCCTAGATTTTATTTTAGGGTTTTTATAGTTTTGGGTTTTACATTTAAGTCTTTAATCCTTCTTGAATTAATTTTTATATAGGGTGTAAGGAAATGTTCAAGTTTCAATTTTCTGCATATGGCTAGCCAGTTCTCCCAGCACCATTTATTAAATAGGGAATCCTTTCCCCATTGCTTGTTTTTGTCAGGTTTGTTGAAGATCAGATGGCTGTAGGTGTGTGGCCTTATTTCTGAATTCTCTATTCTGTTCCATTGGTCTATGGGTCTGTTTTTGTGCAAGTACCATGCTGGTTTGATTACCGTAGACTTGTAGTATTGTTTGAAGTTGGGTAGCCTGATGCCTCCAGCTTTGTTCTTCTTGCTTAAGGTTGACTTGGCTATTTAGGCTCTTTTTTGGTTCCATATGAATTTTAAAATAGTTTTTTTTCTAACTCTGTGAAGAATATCAATGGTAGTTTAATGAGAATAGCATTGAATCTATACATTAATTTGGGCAGCATGGCCATTTTCACAATATTGATTCTTCCTATCCATGACCATGGAGTGTTTCTCCAGCTGTTTGTATGCTCTGTGATGTCTCTGAGCAGTGGTTTGCAGTTCTCCTTGAAGAGGTCCTCCGCTTCCCTTGTTAGCTGTATTCCTAGGGGTATTTTATTCTTTTTGTAGCAGTTTTGAATGGGAGTTCTTTCATGATTTGGCTCTCTGGTTGCCTATTGTTGGTGTATAGGAACGCTAGTGATTTTTGCACATGGATTTTATATCCTGAGACTTTGCTGAAGTTGCTTATTAGCTTAATAAACATTTGGATTGAGATGATGGGAATTTCTAGATATAGAATCATGTCATCTGCAAACAAAGATAATTTCACTTCCTGTTTTCCTATTTGAATATCTTTATTTTTTCCTCTCACTTGATTGCCCTGGCCAGGACTTCCAAGACTATGTTGAGTAGGAGTGATGAGAGAGGGCATCCTTATCTTGTGCCAGTTTTCAAGGGGCATGCTTCCACCTTTTGCCTATTCAGTTTGATATTGGCTATGTGTTTGTTGTATATGGCTCTTATTATTTTGAGGTATGTTCCTTTAATACATAGTTTATTGAGAGTTTTAAACATTAAGGAATATTGAATTTTATTGAGGGCCCCTTTTCTGCTTTTACTGAAATAATCACGTGGTTTTTGTCTTTAGTTCTGTTTATGTGATGAATCACATTTATTGATTTGTGTGTGTTGAACCAACCTTGCATTCCTGAGGATGAAGCCAATTTATTCATGGTGGATAAGCTTTTTGATTAGTTTTTTTTTTAAATGCCTATGTAAAGACAGTAGGAAGTGCTCACCAAACCTGAGCACAAAGCAAGATGGCAGACCCTAGCCTCATTGAAATAGATTAAGATCATGTAATGGGTTCTGACCTATGGAATTTGAGATGTGAAGTCTACCACTTCCACCCTCGTCATTATTTCCCTGAGTGATCCTTTTTTGCTCCCTTTCTATTTTGCAGCAAATTTGGAAATCATGTCTTAGAGATCAAGGAGCCAAGAGATGAGACAAGCCTGGGTTCCTGGGTGATAGGGTGTGGCTGTGTCCCTACCCAAATCTCGTCTTGAATTGTAGCTCCCGTAATCCCCACATGTTGTGGAGGGACCCTGTGGGAGGTAACTGAATTACGGAGGTGGGTTTTTCCCATGCTGTTTTCATGATAGTAAATAAGTCTCATGAGATCTGATGGCTTTATAAGGGGCCATTTCCCTGCACACATTCTCTTGCCTGCCACCATGTAAGACATGCCCTTGGTCCTTCTTCACCTTCTGCCATGATTGTGAGGCCTCCCCAGCCATGTGGAACTGTGAGTCCGTTAAACCTCTTTTTCTTTATAAATTATCCAGTCTTGGGTGTGTCTTTATTTGCAGCATGAGAACAGACTAATACACTAACTGGAGATTGCAGAGCACTAGCCAAACTACATGGGACTGTGACTTGAATGAGAAAGAAACTTTCACTGTGGTAAAACAACAAAAATTAAGATATTGTTTGTTATAGAAGTTAGCATGCTGCAAGTATTGGAATGACTTTTGTGTTATTTTTCATATCTTAATGTCACAATTTTAATTTTAATCAAAATAATGCAGAGATGTAATAGAGGTCAAACATCATTAAACATTTTAAATAATTATCTCTTGTGCCACAGATTACTTTCTGATAGTTGAGGACTCAAATCTTTCATTCCCTTCCACAATCTATCTTTCCAATATCATACTAACGTGTGTTTTCTCCTATTGTAAATATGCAAATGGTTTTGCTGCTAAGGCAGAACTGCGCAATAAACTTGTCTCCTTACGCATAACCTTTTATTCTTACTTATAACGTTTTATTCTTCCCTGGTCACTGACTCTCTCTAATCCTGTATCATTTTCCCACATTGCCTTAGTTTTCCTATGGTCCCAGTGTGATACACATATGATATATAATATATCATATGTGTATATGTGTGTGTGTGTATACATATATATACTATATACACACATTTGTATATATTTGTGTATATATATATGTGTGTGTGTGTGTGTGTGTGTATACACTTCTTTTCTGAAGGCCAGAACATCTGTACTACAGGCCTACTCATAAGCTCCAAACATCAATTAAAAAAAATTCTCAAGACCACTCTCCCTAAGCCCCTTGTTTTGCAGTCGAATTTGGATTATTTCTCCTTAGGCTAGCTACAGAGATATCTTCCTAAGATTTCTCTACACTTTCAACTTACGTGGTGTCTCCTGTTTTGTGGATCCCACATCTTTCTTTTCTTGCTTGTGTTTACCTGTGTACTCCTGCATCTCATTGAGTTTCTTTAACATAATTATTTTGAATTATTTTTTAGGCATTTCATTTTTTTTCCTTTGGGATCTGTTACTGGAGGATTATTTTGTTCCTTTGGAGTCATCATCTCTTCTTTTTTTTTTTTAATGATTCTTGTGTCCTTACATTCATATCTGTGCATTTAGTGTAACAGTTGCTTCTTCCAGTTTTATGGATTGGTTTTTGTAGGGACCTTTTCCTGTAGATGTATCTATAGTATTGGTGGGGTAGGATGCTTTGGCTTTGATTCTGGGTGGGCACAGTAGTGTCATCTCTGTATGATTTATTCACTGTAATCAGTTTCAGAGGTATCTGTAAGTTTCTCAGTGGCTTAGGCTGCAATTGTAAATGGAGGCTATGGTGAGTCTTTGCTGGGGAAGAGGACATCAGATGGATGGTCCTCGGGCACCAGTGGTATTGGTAGAGGGCCAGCCTTCTGGTCCTTGAGTCCTTGGGCATCATACTTGGGAACCAGTGGTGGGTCTGGATGGGCCAGCCCTTGGGTCTCCTGGCAGCATGGTGGGGTGCCAGCAGCAGGCTGGGCATGCAGGTACTTGGGCCTCCAGGCAGCCTGTGTAGTGTTGGCAGTGGAAATAATGGCTGCAGAACAACCTTTGGGTCTGAGTCACAGGTGGTGGTGGTGGTCTGGAAAGATCGGTTTCAGGGCCTCCCAGAAGATGCATGTGGGTGCCAGTGTTGGGCAGAGTGGGCATATTCTTGTGCCCCTGGATGGCATTGCAAGTGCCAGTGGCAGCAGGCATGGTGGACCTATCTCTAGGCTGTAGGACAGCACATGCAGGTGGTAGCCACGGGCAGAAAAGGCCTGTCCTGCAGTTCCTGGAAGGCATGTGTGGGTGCTAGCAGTGGTAGGGTGAGTCCCCAGGACCCCAGGTGACATGTGTAAATGCTAATGGTGGTGGTGGTGGCAGTGGTTGTGTTGGATCTATCCTCAGGTCCCCAGAGGGCATGTGCAAGCACTGTCAGTGGCAAATGGGGCAGGTTGATTCCCAGGTCCCCAAGACCTGAATTATTTATTATGACTAGATATTAATTTTGAAGAGCTCTGTATTGTTCTCTGAGTGTTTTCTTTTCAGTGGCAAGCTGTTCTTGTTTCAGGGAACCAATATATTCTATGATCTTTTTCCAGATAGTCTATTAGAGCGCCAGAGGTTAGTATTTAGACTTTCAGTTAATTCTCTATTTAAATAATCTTACCCAGCCCTAGTTTTGCCTGTTAGTCTGGAGTCCAGAGTGATCCTCTTTGGTTCGGTTATCAGCCTCTGGTCTTCCTTAGCATAAGGTGGGGGGTCCTGAAGATTCCACCACACTATATTCAGTCTTTCCTCCAGTTTTCCTGTATTTAGAATAGAACTAAAAAACCCAGGCCTTTTATCATTGCTGATGCTTGCGAATGTTGAGCCAGGAATTTTACAGGCCCAATTGGCCCACTTACTGGTAGTATTTCCATCTATACACAGTTGGGTTGTAACTTTCTCTAATCTGTGGAGTCAGATAATATCTGACTCATCTACCACCTTCACATTTTCCAGATCTTAGCTGAAATTGCTGATATGTTGTTGTTTCCTCTCTTGTTCAATTTGTCTCGTGTTCCTTTGCTTTCATTTTGTCTGGGTTTTGTGAGAAATGAGGGATGTTTGTAGTCTATTGATAATTTTTAACCTGAAGTCCCCCTCAGGAATAAAACTTTTTGGATTTACTTTTTAATGCAAAAGAGATCATCCAAAGGGGTTTTTGAAGGCCAGGAATGCTTTAGATTCTTTTTCCTCCTGAATTGCTGAATTGTCCCTCTAAATCAGCCTTTCGGAGCCAATTGGTTTGTCCAAGCCATCTTGAATAAACAAGAATTTTCATAATGTAGACTCTGAGGCAAGGCCAATGTTTGGGCATGGGACCTGTGTAGTATTGCAGGGCACTGCTCTCAGAAGCGTTCTGAGCTGGTTTAACCTTCTGTTGTCTCTGTCGTAAAACTTCTTTTTTAAACGTAGTGTCCCATTTTGTTTGCTCAAGGCCCCACAAAATGTGAAATTGGCCCTAATCTGAAGTGTAAAATTATGATGTTGAAATATAATTTGTAGGATCATGAAGTGCCAGGACTCTCCAGCTTAAGTTTCCCTTCTGTAAGTTCCTTGCCTGTAGCCATGTAACTGCTGACTCATTTTTTCCCTCCCTCCCTCCCTCCCTCTTGCCCTCTTTCTTAAAAATAAAAAAAAAATATATAATATATATTATATGCATATATTATATAATATATATGTATTATATATATTATATAATATATATTAAAATTTATATATTATATATATATTTTTACTTTCCAACTTTTAAGTTCAAGGGGTACATGTGCAGGTTTGTTACATGAGTAAATTGCATGTCATAGGGTTTTAGTGTACAGATAATTTTGTCATCCAGATAACCAGCATAATACCCAAGAGTATTTTTTCAAGAGCAGTTTTTCAATGCTCATTTTCAAGGATGGGTAGCTCACTGTCTTCTTAGCGATTTCTTTCCTTTCTGTACCTACCTCATTGATAGAAAGTTCTGTCTTACCTCAATATGAAATATTTATCTTTCATTTAATCTATGTTCATTCTGTGTTTTACATAAAAAATTCAGCAAATTATATATGACAAACAAATATGTATTTCTGTTTTTATTCTAAAAGACAAACACATCATGACAAGGTTGGAAAATATTGAAAACCATAAAATATAATTACTGCTAATTTCTCTATTGAGAAATAAGCATTTTTAACTTGTTGACATATTTCTTTTTTATCTTTTTGTATGCATAGCTAGTAACAATAACACTGATAAGGGTAGTAGCTGATTTACTTAGTGTTTTTAATGTGCTAGGGATTGCACTAACTGCTTTAAAAGAATTACTGCAGTCATTAGACAGACAAATATAATTAGAGAGAAATGGGTTTATTTTGCATAAATGTAAAGATTTTAATGTATATGTAGTTCTTTGGTTTTGTTGCACTGAATATCATATTGTCAACACTTTTCAAAATTAAGAAGTTATTTTAAATTTGTTTTTATTTTATTTTTCATAATTTCAACTTTTATTGTAGATTCAAGGGGTACACGTACAGGTTGTTAGGAGGGTGTGTTGTGTGATGCTGGGGCTTGGGGTACCATCACTTAGGTATAAGCATAGTACCCAACAACTTTTCAACCCTTGCCCCCCACCTACATTCCTCCCCCTTCTATTAGTCCCCAGGATCTGTTGTTGTCATCCTTATGCCCATAAGTACCCAATGTTTAGATTCCATTTATAAGTGAGAACATGTGAAATTTGGGTTTCTGTTCCTGCGTTAATTCAATTAGGATACTGGTCTCCAGCTGCATCCATGTTGCTACAAAAACATGATTTTGTTCTCTTTTTTACAGCTGTGTGTATGTACCATATTTCCTTTTGCTTTTCTTTCTTTCTTTTTTTTTTTTTTTTTTGAGAGAGAGTCTCGCTCTGTCGCCCAGGCTGGAGTGCAGTGGCGCGGTCTCCGCTCACTGCAAGCTCTGCCTCCCGGGTTCACGCCATTCTCCTGCCTCAGGCTCCCGAGTACCTGGGATTACAGGCACCCGCCACCACGCCTGGCTAATTTTTTGTATCTTTAGTAGAGATGGGGTTTCACCGTGTTAGCCAGGATGGTCTCCATCTCCTGACCTCATGATCTGCCTGCCTTGGCCTCCCAAAGTGCTGGGATTACAGGCCTGAGCCACTGCACCCGGCCCATATTTTCTTTATTCAATCCACCATTGATGGGCACATAGGTTGATTCCATATCTTTCCTATTGTGACTCATGTTGCAATAAACATATGAGTGCGTGTGTCTTTTCGGTAAAATGATTTCTTTTCTTTTGGATATATGCCCAGTAATGGGATTTCTGGATCAATTGAGAGTTCTGTTTGAAGTTCTTTGAGACATCTTCAAACTGTTTCCACAGTGGCTGAGCTAATTTACATTCCCACCAAAAGCGTGTGTTTCCTTTTCTCCATAGCCTTGCCAGCATGGATTGTTTTTTTGACTTTTTAATAATAAGTATTCTGACTGGTGTGAGATGGTTTTGATTTGCATTTCTCTGATGGTTAGTGATGCTGAGCATTTTTTCATATGTTTGTTGGCCACACGTGTGTCTTCTTTTGAAAAGGGTCTGTTCTGTCTTTTGCCCACTTTTTAATGGAGTTATTTGTTTTTTTCTCATTGAATTGTTCACGTTCCTTATAGATTGTAGATATTAGACCTTTGTTAGATGCATAGTTTGCAAATTTTTTTCTCATTCTGTAGGTTGCCTGTTTATTCTGTTGATAGTTTCATTTGCTGCGCATAAACTCTTTAGTTTGATTAGGTCCCACCTGTCAATTTTCGTTTTTGTTTCAGTTGCATCAGAAATAAGAAAATTAAAAAAAAAAACCCATAATTATTCTATGGACAGAAAATGATGAAGGGTCATTTGATTCCTTTTGCAGAGTGCCAAGTTGTGTGACTTGGGAAAGTCACTTTCTTCTTAAAATTTTAGTTTCTTCTTTTGTAAAATACATATCTAGTACTTCCCCTTCATCTGCAGTTTCACTTCCTGTAGTCTGAAAATATTAAATGGAAAATTTCAGAAATAAACAACTCTTAGGTTTTAAATTGCACAGCATTCTGAGTATTGTTGTAAATGCTCTATTTTATTATTAGAGTTATTGCTGTTGATCTCCTACTGTGAATAAATTATAAAGTAGATTATTATAGATGTGTATATATAGAGAAAACAGTATATATAAAATTTGATACTGTCATGGCTTTAGGCATCCACTGGGGGTCTTGGGAGGTATCCCCCACAGATAAGTGGGGCCAACTGTAATCTAATATCTGCCTTGTCTACCTTTCAGGATTATGAGGGTGAACAACAAAAATAAAAACAACAACCATTGATTGCTACCATTGTAACCCTTTTCTGTGTTAGACTTTCACACACATTGTTATCACTTACTATGATTATTTTACCAATCCAATAAAGCAGGTGAAATACTGCTTTCTTTATGAGAAAATTGAGGCTTGAAAGTGTATGTAGCTTGCTGAAGGACATCGAGGAGGAGCTGGTCAGTTGGGTGATAAGCTCAGAGCCCATGCCTGATGGAATTCTGGATACAGGAGAGCTGCCTCCCTTCAAAGGGCGTGTATTTGCAGCAAACATTTGCTCCATTCATTTCCTAGGATGAACTTTCAAAAGTTTTAGTCCTTTGGACGACCTCTTCTTTTTCATGTTGTTTGGTTCTGGAATATATGTTACTTGTTGCAAGAACTCTGGGGCTGCATTTAAGCAGCATCCTTGGAGAGATGTACACCTTGAAATGGACTAGTAATCATTCAGGATTTGCAACTTTCAAAAGGCTGAAAAAGGGAGTAAACAAATTTATCCTTCTGCCTCTTATTTATCTCTCACCACAACCTCAATATTCTTGATATCTTCCTCAAAATCCATCATGAAACACAACTTGAGTGTCTATTCATAGCCTCTTTGAGGCTATGATGGATACAGAGTTTACTCCTAAACCTTCCCCTCTGATTTTACTTTTAAAAGTGCAGTGATCACTTTTCTCTTGAAAAACGAAACCTTCATTCAACATCTTTTACTTAGTCAAGTCACTGCTGTGGCTTCGGTGTCCAAAGTTCTCTTGGAGACCGTGGTACATTCTCATTTTCTCAGCTGGGTCTAGCCTTACTTTGGGCAATAAAATAAAATAAAATAAAATAAAATAAAATAAAAAAAGAAAATGTAAGAAGTCATATAGACCAGTTCTGAGCAGAAGCTTTAAGAACCATTGCGTGATCCTTTTGTGCCTTTATTCATTCTACTCATAGAACATCAATTCCCAGATAAGGGATGCTCCTTCAGCCTTTGCTCTGGAAGGAAGAAAATGAGGATCAGAGGATAGTCCGCTGTGATGGGCATATAACACAGGTCAGAAATAAACCTTTATTGCTCTAACCCACTGAGATGTTTGTGGACTTATTTGTTATAGTTGCGTGGTTTCTACAATGCTGACTGATACAGTGGGTTATGCCTATGGCTTTCCTTTTATTCAATCAGAAATGAACAATCATTTGTTATTACTCTTCAAATACGTGTGACTGTGCACTGCAGAATACTCTATGCTATAGCAATGGTTCTTAACCTTGACTATCCATTAGAATCATCTAAGAAAGTTCTATCTGTTTTTTTAATGTGAATCCTCTGGCTCCATTCAGGACCAAATGAGTTGGAATTTCAGGGTGTAAGTCCCCAACAATTGGTATCTTAAAAAGCTCTGTAGGAGTTTGTATAATGAAGCCAGGAGTGAGAACTATTGCTCTAGAGGGAAAGAAGTCTGGATTATTCAGAGATAAAGGCAATCACTGAAATAAACCATCCACTTGACAGAAAAGTAGTAGATCAGAAAAATTCCAGGAAAAAGGAAAAATAATGGTGTGACTGACACAAATGAAGAAAGAAAAAGTGAGTGCCTGTCCCTAGGCCAGGCAATAAGAAGAAGGCAGTCTGAGAGCCACTGAGGCATCTGGCATGGAGTAAGGAAAGTAATGGATTTTATGCCAGTGGGGAATACAGTTTCTCAGAAATTAATTCTAACCTACATTTCAAGGAGTTCCATAACATCAAGAAAGACCAAAATAATTTCTCCGTTTTACATGTTCAACCATCATCATACAGCTAGAATCTACTCATAGGAAATTACTTGTGCAAGGAAAAAAATAGAGTTTCAACTTCATATATTAGCTGTTATTTTAGTATTGTATTATAGTAAAGATTAACCATATAATTTTGGATAAAAGTGAAGGTTGCAAATTTCCAGAAGTGTTAGGAAAAGGGAGAACAAAATATTATAAGTAACAATATTCTATGGATATTGCTATGTTTGGAAGTAGGTGTACAAATGCACTAACACTGGCATTACCAGTTCATTGAGAACAAAACACTAGGTTAGACATTGTGACATATATAGTGGCTATAAAATTCAACGTGTCTCTACAGGAAGATGAGTCTTGTAGATAGATAAGGAGATAAGACAGCCCCGGAAGATCAAAGTGTATAGCCTTTTATTCTTGAGTAAATTATACCTATCTGCTCATCCATCCATCCATCTTTCCTACATTTATTGAGCATTCAGTATTCATTCATTTAATTCTTTCAGTCAACACTTATTGAGCACATACACATGTCAGGTACTAATGACAGGTTAAAAAAATTCCCAATATATGCTTATCTCATGAGATATAGTGAAAACCAAATAAGATAATGTAGATAGAAAGGCTAAATGTATACATTTTTTGCCTTGAGATGGAGTCTCACTCTGTCGCCCAGGCTGCAGTGCAATGGCATGCAATCTCCGCTCACTGCAGCCTCTGTCTCCTGGGTTCAAGCAATTCTCCTGCCTCAGCCCCCCAAGTAGTTGGGATTACAGGTGCACACAACCACGCCCAGCTAATTTTTTGTATTTTTAGTAGAGACAGGGCTTCACCATGTTGGCCAGGCTGGCCTTGAACTCCTGAACTCAGGTGATCTGCCAGCCTTGGACTCCCAAAGTGCTAGGGTTACAGGCATGAGCCACTGTGCCCAGCCTTATATGTATACTTTGACAAGCTATTTAGACATAGAGGATTATTATTATCCAAGCTCTAATATCACTGCTCTGTCATCCAATGTTCTGTTATTTTTCAATCTGTTGACAGGCACAAATATTTCCCAAGACTCCATTGGCCAGCAATTTAAAAACTGGAAACATTCATAAATATACAAGTTGACTAATTCGTCCTTAATTAGTTAGCAGATTGCATATTTTAATCACCCTAAGATATATTGGTTAATGTCATGAAATGAAAATAAAAGTTTGGCTGCATTATATTAGGTCAAAATTTACATAAAGACTTGATTAAAATATTTAATGGCACCTGCCAATCTGAGGCATGGCTAGCCAGACAGTCAGTGGCATTTATGAGATCTTGCTGCTCTTTGGCAGTTTGGGCATCAAATTAACAGGTTATCTCTTAATTCAATCAAGGAAAACTGGAATATTTTAAACACCTATAATATTGCAAGATCTTTACTGAGCACTCCGTAAAGAAATGTAAGCATTATCAGCCTGTGTTGCATTTGAAGAAACTGAATTTTCTATGCATTCGAATAGCATAGAAAGGTGAAGAAACTAGCCTGAGATCACTCAGATGAAACATAGGTTGACAGCAGTTATGCATGGCCTCAAAACCCTTTATTCTAGACCTCTGCTTCATCCCAATTGCCCAGATAACTAGACAATAGTTCTGCTGTCATTTTCACTTTTACTATGTTATGATAGATTTGAGAATTCTTACCTTTGTTTGTTTTTAATCCATAGTCTCTGTGGCTTCCCAAACAATACCAGGGGAAGTCTAAAAGAGAAGTTAATTGTTTCCACGTAAATTCCTTTCCAACTTCTTGCAGGAGACTTAGTCATTTTCCCCTTTGAACTCTTATATTTCTTGGTTCATTCCTCTCTAGTAGCATTTCTAGATTTCAGAATGAACATTGACATCCTAAGTTAAAGCTCAAGGATGCTTTGTTTTGACTTCTTTGAGCTAAAGAAGCTCCGTGAAGTTTGAATAACCACTGGCCCAACATTAACCTCAGAAGACAAATCTTATCCTAGTTGATTTGTTATGAATTATCTATAGAGCTTCTGCCTGGGGGTCCTGGCTTACAAGGTGACTGAACCCCCGTGTTGATTGTTTCCTTGTTTCAGAATCTGGTCCTTGAGTTTTCACATTTGGAAATTTGGCTTATTCGTAACATGCATCCCATGCTAATGAAATTAATTGAGAACAATGCAAACACCAAGGTGTCCAGTTATTAATTTAAAATGAAAAAGAAAAAAATGTCTTGACAGCATAAGATTTTTGAGTCCTCTGGTGAATATGTTTCTTGCTGAAACCACAGGCAAATAAATCTGAGGATTCCTTAACACACTTAGGGTATCTTAATGGCCCTTGGTATCAAGGTACATATATTGGATAGACTCTCTTTAAAATTGAGTGATACCTGTTAAGGGGGGTTAAGTTATACTTAACCTTCTAATCAAAAGGCACTTTGTTTCAGACAGAGCTGGAAACTCTCAATTACTGCTATTGGTGCTTTGTGACCTTGTATTTACACTGCTCTGATTCAGGTGGCAAGGAAAGTCAAGATAGGACAATCCTAAATTACTTCTGGCATCTCACACCTTACAAAGTCTTCCTGCCTCTAGGCTATTGCTTTTCAACTTCCAATTTAGTTAATATTTTGTTTGCTATTGGTCACTGAACTGATCTTGGATCTCTCAGCTCTTCCCTTGGTTCTCTCTAGGACTATGTATCTGACGTACAGTTTTAGTTAATAATTTTTCTGACCTTGATTTCAGCCCCAAGAACCCAACTTCCGTAAAATGGTCCAACTAAGTGGGAGTACCCCAGATTCCACCTTGTTGGAAGAGGTAAATGTTCATTGTCTTCTCTCTGCCAAGCTTCCTCTCACACAAAATCCATTTTTATTTCAGCATTTTTTTCTCAGATACATTCACATCTTTAATTTTCTTGCACTTAAGACTTTTTTCTTTTAGGTTTTCTTGCAGTTAAAAGGACGTGTGAGTAGATTGCCAGGGTCTTGTTCCTTCTGTATTTTCCCCGAGAAATGGTTCAGTTGAACATAGGCTTCTGAAGATATCTGATCTCATTCACTACATGTTGATTTTACTTGGTTATATCTCGGAGTTTAGAGATGCTCTATTTTTTCCTTTATGCCACTTAATAAAAGAATAGTACCTTTGGGGATATTCCTTTATAATTTATAAATTATTTTCATGCTCATTCTCTCATCTCCTCTGAATAGCCCCTGAAAGGGAGACTACTGTGGAGTAAATACCTCATTTCAGTATTTTTTGGATTTTCCCCTTACATCTGTGCTTTTGTGACTTGGCTGGAAATATCAGAGCAACTGACAGAGGCCACATAGTGTCTCTAGACAAGGAGACTGAGAAAAGACAAAAGAAACATTAAAAAACAAAATTAACAATAAAAACAAAAGCAGACTTTACAGAAGGAAGAAAGCTGGGCAAATGGCCAGGCTCTGCACATGTTGCATCAGCTTCAGAAAGAAATCCTCTTGGCCAAAGCACGTGGAGTCAGAATCTTTGCCAATGGGCTGCACAAATGGGGATTTGGATGTACAAATGGCATTGCCCAGTGAGCTACTGGCATGTTCCTGTGCTTTCCACGCTCCTGTAAATTCTCCTCGAAAGGTGAATTGTTTTTAACAATCAAAGCCTGGCTTTGATGGTAGCTGCCATGAGGCAGGCCTTAGCCCCGGGGTCTGCACATGGACCCTCCTGCTTGCTCTGATCACTCACACTCCACACCTCAGTCCCCATCCAGCAACTGCTGTGTCCTCCCCTTCCCGTGGCTTCTTTTTCTCTAAGTGGGATTTCTCCCAGTTTGGGCCCCTGCTCAGCTGCCTCGTTTGGCAATAGCTATTGGGAATGGGTGTTCAGAGCCTCCAGCTGCCTCCCCAGGGCAGCCAGTACTCCACCCTTCTCAAAAGCTCTGCATGTCTGGCTTGTCTTTCTGCTTTGTATCTCTCTTTTCTCTTATTCACAAATATACTACTTAAAAATAAAATTTAACAAACAAAGAACCTCCCTGCTCACACCATGTTCTTGCTCATACCTATGCAGAGTCTTTCCATTATCTTTGATGCCAGGCCTAGCATCCCAGGTGCGGAAGTTTGGGCCTCTCATGATGCAGCAATGAGTGCCCACAGCACGTGGCCTGAGCATTTCTCTTGGCAAATGTCATTGCTTGTTGTGTATGGTGCTACGGGGGTGTGAGTCTTCTGACTTTCAGCCTTTTGAGGGCTGGGTCCATGTCTGCATGTCTGACTGAATCTGATACTTCTCACAGCACAAGGCAGAGCTCCTGATTCAGGGCATATGTTCTGTGAATATTTGCTGCATGCAAAAAAGAATGAATGAGTTATCTGAGTAACATTGTGCATCTGAGCAAAGCAGGAGCTGTGATATTTAACAAATGACTTGAATGACTGCTTTTTTCTTATGCATTCTTTTATTTGGAAAATATTTTTAAAGCAGAAAATCATGAAGAATAATAAAAACAAAGTATCTTGCACCCATTATTTAAAACTGAATTGGTAATGGTTTTTCTTTATATCTGCTTCAGATCTTTAATAAATGAAATAAATGTGACTGTATGTCCTACATCCCATTCCTGTTGTCTTCCATGTCTCCTCAGAGGTAAAGTACTATTAACTCTATATAGAGGTATACAGTATATATAGTCTTCTCTGTATATATTTTATCTTTTCTTATACTTTTATGTACAAATATGTGTATCAACCAGTACATAGCAGGAATCAGCAGATTATGGCCTGTGAGACAAATCCAGTTCATGACCTGCTTTTGTAAGGATTGCAAGCTAAGAATGTTTTTCACACTTTAAAGAGCTGTAAAACAAACAAACACAAATAATACACTACAGAGTCTGTATGTGGCCTACTAAACCTAAAATATTTACTATTTGTCCTTTATAGAAAAGTTTGCCAAATCTGATATATAATATTAGCTTTGTTTTAAGCTATAAAAATGTATCATATCCTGTAATCATTCTAAAATTTGTTTCAATTTTCAGCCCTATATTTCTTGAATTCTGTCCTTATGGATATGTACATTCTGCTTTAGTTCTTTTAATGGCTGCCTAATATTCCATCATATTGATATAACATATTTTAAATTCATTCCCCCATGTAATTGACAGTTATATTGTTTCTGTCTTTTTCACTATGAAAAAAAATTGCAAGAAATAATCTGGTACCTTGTGGACAGGAGAATTTTTTAAAGAATACATTCTTGGAAATGGAGTTACCTGTTTATAGGGGTTGTACATTCTCAATGTTGCTGGACAGAACCAAACTATTCTTGGCAGTGGTTGTAAATATTTCAACAATGTCTTAGTCTGTTTTGTGCTATTGTAACAGAAACCGAAGACTGGGTAGTTTACAATGAACAGCAATTTATTTTTCACAGTTCTGGAGGCTGAGTAGTCCAAGATTAAGAGGCCAGCATATGATAAGGGCCTTCTTGCTTTATCATCTCGTGATGGAAGAGCAAAGAGAGAGTGGGAGATAGACAAAGTAGATCAAATTCATCTTTGTATAAGAAAACCATTCCCCCAATAATGAATCCACTCCCACAATAATGGCTTTAATTCATTCTTGAGAGCAGAACTTTCATGACATAATCACCACTTAAAGGCCCCACTTCTCAACACCTCTGCATTGAGGATCAAGTTTTAACACATGAGCCTGGAGGAACACATTCAAACAATAACCTTCCGTTTGAGATACATTCTTAATCTTGGCAAGCTTTAGCTCTCCCATTGACCCAGCTGATGGGAAGGCTAACTCCTGTCCTAATGACCTTCAGTGCTCTATTTCCTCCATGTAACAGACAAAACATTACAAGTAAAATCTCTTTGAAGAGCTGCAAATTGCAGGTAAAATGAGAGTGTTGTCGCTTTAAAGAGGTTACGTTCAAGAATATCAAGAAAGGTTCTCTCTAGCCTGAGTAGAAATAACAGAGGCAGAAGACTCTCTGAGGGACTTTGTCAGGAGGATGCCGAACGGCATTCCACTTCAGAGCAACATCTAGTGACAGGTGTTCTGCTCTGTGGCAATTTGGCCCAATGCACACTTTCCCCAGGTGCTGTCGGTGATTGCTGTGGTTGGGGACCACTTCCCTCTAGGTTCACAACTCTAGGGACAAAGACTGACAGAACAGATCCCCAGTGAAGCCAGTTGTGATTGCACCAAAGAATCTGTTGAGCATTCACAGTGTAACTCACGCTGATCCATAGGCTGGAGCCAAGGCAGGAGAAAGGAAGTCGTGATATAAAATCCTTGCTTCAAGTTGTTAGTGGTCTAACTATTGCCTGGCATGAGAACCAATAGGTCCTTAGCTCTGTGGGGATCTCCTTGATCCTTGTAACATAAGAGATCGTCACACGTGTTCTAAACACAAAGTGAAATAAACTCACAGGACTGGGTCCAAGCTGTATGTCCTTTGGGTATATTTGTTGGTTGCTCTGGCCATTTTTCTTTACCTGGAAAATGAAAAGATTGGAGCAATTCATTTTCCTTATTAATACATATATTCCTCATTATGTACCGACTTCTTCATTCCCTGCCACTACTGCATATTGAAAGTCTCTCATCTTTCATATGGACTATTGCAATAGGCAGCTAATTGGTCTGTCTGGCTCCAGTCTCTCCCTGGTCTACAATGCTGCCAAAGGGATGTCTCTCGCATATGAAACTGAAACTTTCGGAATCCCGTTGTCTCCACCTGAAGTCCAAACACATAATGCAGAGAACATAGCTTTGTTATCTACCTCTTGGCTGTCTAGAATCAACTCAATCTCTTCTCTTCAGATTCCTGGGTTCTTTGTGGTTTCTGAAAGGTACCATGCTATTACTTCTTTCCTGCTTCTTCTGATACTCCCACTGTTAAGGAGCTTGAAATTAGATTAGGGACTGTCTCATATGCATTCTTATAAGCTGAGAACCTGGGAGAATAGTTGGTACCTAGTGGATGCACAAAATATGTTTTTAAAATTAACGAATACATGAATGACTGAGTGTAGAGACTCATTTTCCTGGAAAGGTTGGCTGTCCTTGGAGCTTAGACCAAGTGCATATTTTCTAAATGAAGCTTCTATTTGGATGGCAGCATCTTGGTGAGAAGCTAATCCAAGGCTGGTCAGTCTTCCCAAAGGAACCTTCAGTTAGAAGGGGCTGGAAGGAGAAGTAGAGCTATGTATGGAGCTGGAGGGGCAGCTATGATGCAGAAGAAGGGGTCAAATGGGAACTCCAGGGTCAAAATCTGCACTAATGAGCGGGGATCTGCAGTGGTTTTTGTAATGTGACATTGCTTCTGGGGTAGAAAGGAGGAAGAACAAGGACAGGCTTCTTGGATATTATTCCTGAACCTCTGCCAAAAGTTATTAAGGAAAATGAAATTCTGATCAGGAATCTCTTCCCACATAGCAGGATTTCTTACCTTATATGCTAAAAGTGGGTATCATGGGAGAAAAACTGGCCTAGAAATCAAGAGATGTGAGTGCTAAGCTCGCATATCCTAGTGGCTGTCCGTGTGATCGCGCACCAGTCAGCTCTTTCTCTGGGCTTCCACTCAGTCATGCCTTAGTCAAAAGGGTGGAACTAGATTAGGATCTACAAGTCTGTGACATCCATGTCCTCATTCCCCTCTCCCTTGTCCTTGGGGTAGACATTATTAACTGGTGTGGGTCCTGTTCCACTGAGAATTCTTCCAGGAAGCCACTACCAATTGATCAGAGATGGCTTCCGAGATGATCCTATCCAAGATTCCTCATTGCTGTGGCACCCTGAAAATCTCATGAAAAATAAGAGTTGCATTTGTGATGGAACAATTGCTCTTATTCTCTTTACCTCTGCTTTGCTAGGATGATGAACCCTCTCCAAAATGCCACTCAAGTCCCAGATTAGAGTGACAGAGCAGAGGTAGCTGGCAGCACCACTAGGGACCAGTGGAAGATCTTTGCCACCAGCTGAAATGCCTGATCTGGGTCCAGTTGACATACAGCACCAATAGCTAATTTAGAAATTACTTCTACAGCTAGCAGCTGTTAATAAAAACAAATAACACAATATAACAGAACCAAATCCAACCAACCAAACAAGTAAGGCCAAAACATCCAAAAAAGTAGAACGTAGTCTCTCCAAAAGAGATGCTTAGCTAAAAATTTGACATTTTAAGCCAATATATGAGGGGAAAGGGCATCTTGTATATAACAGCTTTTGTAAGTAGTAATAGGAAGTAACCTGGGTGCTCATTATGATTTTATTTCTCTTTGCTGTTCCTGCATTCAGTATGTGCCCCATCGTTTACTCTGAGAATTGTTTATGCATCCTGAGGCTGCAGAGAGTAGAGGCAACAGAGAACAGGCCAATGTTTTAATTAAGACTCATCGTTCCCAGGGCAGTAATACTTGTCAATAGAGCACTAGATGTTTTTCTTGCACTTTCACAAATGATTGACCCCTGCAACCACCTGGCAAAAAGTCAGAGTGAAGAGTGTTTGTGTGTGTTAGAAAAAAATAGTTTTTCATTTATTTAGGAAAGTTGTTGGAGACGAAAGCCTAATGATCGCAGCCTAGTTGGGAGGGGAAGAATTGAAATGCAGTTGGTTCCCAGTGGTATGTATGACTGTGTTGGCCAACATCAGTTAAGACTAGTTAGAATCCCTGCTACACCATTTATTAAGTCTTTTCAATATCCCACCTGCAGATAAGCCACCAAAAGTCACCTAACCACATAGTAATAACTGCCAAAAAGGTAAGGACAGTGTGATCTGAGAGCAGGGTGCTCAACTCAGGGAAAGTTTCCAGAGGAAATGAGGCAGAGTAGGATTTTAGAGGATGGGAAGGGATTCATCAGTTTGTCAAGAAGGAAAGGACATTCTGAGAAAAGATAGAATATGCAAAGACTGTATACAGGGTCTTACAGCACCCTTGAGGAACTGCATGTAGTTTATTGTGGCTATATAAAAAGGCACATTTAAAAATATGTAAGTAATGGTCATGAGGGCAGGGATCATGCCTGTTGTGTTGCATAGCCACCTCATGCCATGCCTTGAGTATAGTTGTCATTGACTAAATCTTGATTGAATGGATGATTATATGAAGTAAGTGATGGTAGGAGAAGCAGCCAGGGAAGATCGGGCAACAGGTTTTGAAGAGTCCCACTAGCGATTTTAAAGAATTTGTTTAATACTTCATCCTGCAGGTAACAGGAAGCATTTGAAAGTTATTAGTGGGTTGGTGAAACTGGATGCAGTAAATAGTTAGGAAATGGTGCAAAAGATAATAAGTGGGCAGTGATAGTGGCATGATCTTCAGTACTGACCTCAACCTTAAGACCTTTGCCCCTGCCTTAGCTTAGTTTGAATTCACAGGCAGATCTTGCTGGTTTATGTCTCCATCCTCTACCCACTTAGTTCCCTCTAACTGAAATGCTTTCTCTGTTTTACCACTGTCATTAACGTGGTGAACTTCTTACTCATCTCTCATAACTGAGCTCAAATTTCTTGTCTTCTTATAAGACATTTATGAACTGTTGCTTCATTTCCCAGCTCCAACTCCCCTGGTAGAACTGAGGATTTCCTTGAGTCCTAATGGTACCCAATACAGCTTTGTGCCCTGACATCAATTCAAAGCTAGAGTTTATTTTTTTCTAGATTCTTCACTTCATGACAAGCCTTAGAAGTCAGGGGCAATGGCATATCCACGTTTGTTATCCATTTCATTACAAAGAACAGCGCTTGGCCATGGCAACTGCTTAGTAATGAGTCTGGCTATCTAATTCTCTTTCTCTCTCTCTATCTACATCAACATCATCATCATTATCTATATTTGAACTAAAAGAAGAAAATTCGTAAGTTGGTAATTGGGATATTTTCACTGGAGATTACATGTGAAAATCTCTCCAGCTGCTAATGGTGAGGCTAGAAAGCAGGGAATTGGTGCCATCTTAGTTAAATTTTATAATAAACTGAATAGACTTAGAAAAGTATACCTCTTCCTTATACTTTAATCTACATTATTAGCCTGTTTTATATGTGCCATCAAAAGAGGCTGCTTTTGGATCAAGAGCACATCATAAAAAGAAGCTGCAAGCCTGCAGATTGTATAGAATGTCAGGAGAAACCCAGCATGGATTTTTATTACTTAGTTCAGAAGAAACTTGGCTGGGTGATCCTGTGTCAGTTCAAAATTATTTCTTCATGCCACCCTGGAAGCAGTGAATCAAGAGGATTAAGAAAGGAGACTTCAACTTGAGCCTCTTTTATTTCATAGCCCTTCTCACATGTCCATTCCTCTCCACATTTTGCCTTCTACTCCAAAGATTTGGTAGGGCATTTTCTAAGATTCTTCTCTTTTGAAAAAAGATGGAAATTCAAGGCATATGACGTGCCATTTCCCTTGGCATCATGTAGACAGCAGTAATTTATCATAGAAATGTTTCGTTTTTTTTTTTTTTTTTTTTGAGATGTAGTCTCGCTCTGTCACCCAGGCTGGAGTGCAGCAGCGCGATCTGGGCTCACTGCAAGATCCGCCTCCTGGGTTCACGCCATTCTCCTGCCTCAGCCTCCTGAGTAGCTGGGACTACAGGCACCTGCCACCACACCTGGCTAAGTTTTTGTATTTTTAGTAGAGATGGGGTTTCACCATGTTAGCCAGGATGGTCTCGATCTCCTGACCTGGTGATACACCCGACTAGGCCTCCCAAAGTGCTGGGATTACAGGTGTAAGCCACCGCACCCGGCCTAATCTGATTAGAACCTAAAATCTTTTATAGCAACCATAATCAATCATAAGTTGCAAATCCAGGCATGGTAACACTCTGGGGAAGACAACACTCACACTGCCCCACATACCATTCGCATCACACACACCACATATACCACCTCACATACTACACACACTACTCACACCATACACACACACACACACACACAAACACATGTACACAACACACACCAATACATTGCCAATGAGCATTACACACATACCACACATTAAACACACACTGGGTACACTGCCAATGAGCAGTAATATTTTAAAAGGAATCTTTTTTGTAAGTGGTAGATCTCAACAGTGGGCTTAAAGTATTCAGTAAACCATACTGTAAATAGATGTGTTGCCATCCAAGCTTTGTTGATCCATTTATAGAGCAAAGGCAGACTAAATTAAGATGATTCTTAAGGGCTCTAGAATTTATGAAATGGTAAACAAGCATTGGCTTCAATTTAAAATCACCAGCTGCATTAGCCCCAAATAAGAGTCAGTCTGTTCTTTGAAGTTTTGAATGCAGGCATTCTCCTCTTCTCCTCTTTGGCTATGTGTATCCTAGGTGGCATCTTCTTCCAATAGAATACTGTGTTGTTTGTGTTGAAAATGTGTTGTTTAGTGTAGCCACCTTAATCAATTATCCTAACTAGACCTTCTGGATAATTTGCTGCAGCTTCTACATCAGTACTTGCTGCTCCATTTTGCACTTTTGTGTTACAGAGATGTCTTCTTTCCTTAAAACCTAATGAACCAACCTCTGCCAGCTTCATACTTTTCTTCTGAAGCTTCCTCACCTCTCTCAGCCTTTATAGAATTGAAGAGTTAGGGCCTTGTTCTAGATTAGGCTTAAGGGAATGTTGTGGCTAGTTTGGTCTTCTATCCAGACCAGTATAACTTTCTTCATATCAGTAGTAAGGCTCTTTCACTTTCTTATTATCTGTATGTTCACTGGAGTAGCACTTTAAGTTTACTTAAAATATTTTTCATTTGCATTCACAATTTGTTAACTGCTTGGTGGAAGAGGCCTGGTTTTCAGCTTATCTTGGCGTTCGACATGCCTTCCTTTCTAAGCTTAATCATTTCTAGCTTTTGATTTAAAGTGAAAGACTTGTTACTTCCTTTCACTTGAACACTTAGCGGCCATTGTAGGGTTATTAATTGGCCTAATTTAGGCTCATTCATTGAGCATAAGAAACATTTTCAGGACTCTGAGCTTTTGCTCTACTTATTCCTAGATTTGGAATACCCTCTCCCTTAGCTTGAAATTGTTTTCATCCTTCAAGACCCAAATATGAATTTTCATGTGAAAATGTTACCGTTTCCTCTGCTGTGCATATTCTACTTATTATGATATCACTTTATAGTTAGTTGCAGGTGTCTCTGTCGGCCTTCCTGGACTTGAAACTCCTTGCTGGCAGAGACCATGTTTCATTTAGCTCAATAAGTTCAGAGACCAGGTCAGGACTGGAATGTGTAAGTGCCTATTAAATGCTTGTGGGGGATAATGGCTTAGTGGTAACTGTCACAAAGTGTGAGCCTCCCTTCCGTTTTCCCCCAGAAAGGCATCAGTGGATTGTTCTTATTCTCTTGCCACAATGGCAAATGCAAACACACATTGAGAGGATATTCAAGAGAACAGCATGGAAAATGCCCTAGGGCTGTCACCCCTGTCTTTTCTGAATGAGGTGGTTCCATGTGTAATTAAAGTGTCTTCTGTTGTTTCTTTGCAAACATGATAAATATAGGCAATTTCACAAAATCAAGGCAGTAGAGGCCATTTGACTAAAGAGCTGGGGAATTATCTACACATCTGCTACTGCTATTCCATTTGCTATCAGCCAGAGAAAAAGCATTTGTCCTTTGAGATGGGCTAACCTTAACTGATGATATAAATTAAATTTATATCTCAATAAACTTTTTTACTTTAGGAAATTCTGAGAGCCTTCACTTAAAAATTACAATATTCAGTCCCTATCTAGGTGTTATAGAGGATCCAGTAAAGGTGAAGCTATAAACGTTGCCTCACTGATCAGATAAGAAAATAATAATAAGAAAAAAATATTAATAAGAAAGAAAATATAACAGGTTATGAAGAGTGTTTCCTACAAAACCTCTTCCCTTGATCCTACCTCGGAGAAGATGAAAAGCAGGAAATTGAACTATTTCCTCCAGAAAACAGAGCCAAGAGTTCGACATCACGTCTAAAATTCAAGTTTTCGACAAACTACTTAATATCTGTATAATCCATAGCAACATGTTGAACTTTTTCCTGTGTTATTTTACTCACTGGAAACCTGTAATAGTAGGTGTCCTTCAGAGGGTGGATAAAAGGATTAATGAGAAAATGTATGAAAGATGCCCAGAATGATGACTGACTTCTAGTAAGTGTGCAACAAAATTCAGTCCTTTTTCTTACAGGTTTTTGTGAAGTTTGTGACATTTTGTAAAATATAAAGTGCTCTACAATATTAGTTATTTTTCATACATATTTGATGTACAGGATCAAGACCAACTACTTATATTTACTTAAAAAAACACCAAACAAATGAATGGCTCGTTATGGAGTTTCTATTCAATTTAATACGAAGGAATACAGAATAGATCCCTGGAAATCTTTCCCTCATTTTTGCCCAGTTATAAAGCTGTTTGTTTTAGAACAGTCAAGAACTACTGTCAACAGTGAAACATAAAGAGGAAGAAACTTCAAAATATTACCTTAATGTGCTAGGTATTTAATTAGTGTTGATTTGGTGCTTTAAACATGGCATTCATTAGGGGGATTGTACACACTAGTAAAGAGACAAATAGAAGCAAGTAACTATTTTGATGAGAAATTGCACAGGTCACACATGAAGTACAAAATTTAATCGTAAGGTACCGTAGGTGTAGAAACAAGTTGGCAAATGAAAGAAGCATGCACCCACTTTAGATTCCATCATGTGCTATGACAGTGAGCTTTCACCTTACTTCATTTAACCTTCACAGCAATATTATGGGGCAGGTGTTAGTGTCTCTTTTGTAGAGCATTAGGGTAATGTGTTGGTTTTCTTTCATTCATGTGGTTAGTAAGAGACAAGATAAGATACAACCCCACAAGCTCTGACTTTTGGGGGCACTTAGATTGAGATCTCATTCAATCATGTTCCCATGCAATGAGGGGCTGTCCTCCTGCAGATAATCTGATCGTATGCCTGTCCAGGTAAAACTCAGAATGCAGAGCACGCCAGAGTCAAATGTTAGTAAAAAAGTGCTTCTACATCCAAACACTTCCTGATCATTACTTAATGATGAATACTCAGCTTTGGAATGTGAAGCTCTGTTTAAGTCTATTCTCACTTGATTCTCATCTAAAACTCAGAAGCAGCAGAGTGTGTGTTGTGAGGGGAAGAGAGGAAAGTGGTGTACACAAGTGTCTGTTCATGCACCTGTGTGTGTGTTGGGGTGATGTTGGAGTTGTGTGTGTGTATATTTTGCAGAGCATGAGGTTGGGATTGGGAACTAGGAGTTGACGCGGGGATGTTTGGATTCCCACTTGTGGCAGAATTCTTGCTACCAGTGGAGGAACTCTAAGACATTGTCTGTGCCTTGCTCACCCTCACTCCACTACCTGTTCATAAAATCTTAATGACCACTTATTTCAGGAGCTGTAACTGAGATCCTTTAAGTCAGAAGAACTTTAATGACCTTATATGGCTTTGAGAGGTAAAATGAGTAAACATGATGTTACTTTTTGATCCTCAAAACTGAGATGTAAGACTCAGGGAAAATCTGAAAGGAGGGGGCCATTCCACAGGTCGAATCTCATTTGATATACATCCAACAGGATGCAGGGCTGGCATCTCCCAAACTGATAAGCCTCTCTTTACTGTAAATTGTGAACCCTAGAGTCTACCAATTAACTAGCATTGGTTGTATTAGTTTCCTGTGTTGTGTAACAAACTACCACCCATCGATAGGCTTAAAACAACACCCATTTATTATCTGCAGTTTCTTTGGGTCAGGGGTCCAGGCATGGCTTAATTGGCAGTGTAACCTTATGAGTTTGAGCAGTTATGCCTAAGGCTGTAATCAAGGTGTTGGCTAGGCTTTGTTCTTGTTTGGATCTTGGGATCCTCCTCTAAGCTCATGCAGGTTGTTGACAGAATTCAGTTCCTTGTGGTTATGAGTGAGATGCTCAGCTCCTAAACTCCTCTCAATAGGTGGTTCTCAATATACCTTTTTCAAAGCCAGCAGGAGAGCCTCTTTCCTGCTTTGAGTCTGTTCTTTCAGAGAAGTCTTAAATCCCCCTTCAAAGAACTCACTGGCTGTCCTAGAAGACCCACCCAAGATAGCCTTTTTGATGAACTCGAGGATGATTGGTTAGGGATGTTAATTACATTTGCATAATTCTACATCCTTTGCTGTATTCTAACTAGTGAGGAGCAAATCATAGGTTCTGCCCTCCTTCACAAAGGAAGGAAATTATACAAAGTGTAGATGCTAGGGGACAGAAATCTCAGAATTCTGCCTACCATACCAGTGGATTTCAAAACAAGCTGTGTGTGTTTAAGTTACCTGTGACCCATCAGGAGTTGGGGACAAATGTTAGAAGCTCAATTTATAATGGCTCTTTATCTTACTCATTTTAATTTGTGTGTGATATATGATAAATATAGTCCATTAGAAAAGCAGAAGATGCATAAAATTTATAAATAAATACATCTCTTGAGAAGTGTGCTTTTTAATTTGTTTCTTGCTGATAGGGAGAACAATAAAAAATTGTGAAGACCACTAGCTGACTTAAACAGATGGTCTGATAAGCCCTGTGTTACATTGTTTTTGAATTTTGAAAATTAACAGGTCAAATTAGATACATAAAAGGCAACATAGTTGCCATCAGCTGGTTCTTTTCTTGCTTTTAGTATGCCTTGTAATTTTTTTGTTGGAAGCTCGACATGACATATTGGGCAAAGTAGGCCTTTAGCATGAGGTTTTGTGTTAATTTGGATAGGTTTAGCCTTGTTTAATGTTTACTGAAGCTGAAAGTGTTAGAGACTTGAAAGTCCTTTAGTGTCCTTGGTTTGTATACCTTTTATCATTGTGCTCCCTGAAGAACTCCTCATCAGATATAATCTGTGTCTTGGAGCTCCTTCAGCTATAATTTGCTACTATTATACTGGATCCCTGTTGGTCTGGTGGTAAGGTGTGGGAAAGTAGACATTCTATAAGCTTATGATGAATTATGTCTTTTAGTGGTTGTGTATCCCTGGGCTGTGACCTTGCAAGTGTTTCTTAGCTTCCTTTTTCCCACCTTAGGTGACACAGGCTAGAGGGAGCTGGAGTAAGAGAAACACCATTGTTCTGGTGGATTCAAATTCTGCTAAAGTTTTTTACCGTAGAAAGTAGGCTTTGGTCATGGAGATGGAAACATAGAGAATATTCTAGAAAATTATGGCTGCAATCTAATAAATAAATTAGAGTGTCTTGAACTTGAGTATGGTTATGGAGGTAGTGGAAAGTGGTTAGAAATTTAGGGTGTGTTATGAAGTCATAGACATCTTATACCTAAGTATTGGGTAGAATAGAAAGAGAGAAATCAAGGATAACTTTGGGGTTTTTGCCTAATAACCTCATGAATGATGATGCTAGTTACTTAAAGGAAACCAGATTGGGGTGAGAAGTGGGA
Source organism: Pongo abelii (assembly GCF_028885655.2). NCBI lineage: Eukaryota > Metazoa > Chordata > Mammalia > Primates > Hominidae > Pongo > Pongo abelii. The sequence goes on along the minus strand of NC_071992.2, from coordinate 145,723,763 downwards.
ATAAAAGGACATGTTTTGCAGTATCTACTAGACATTAAATTGAGATATATAGGCAGTTGGTTAAAAAAATCTTCAGCTTAAGGGAGAGGATGGAACTATATATGTACACACACACACACACACACACACACACACACTCATACAATGCAAACATAACATGTTTTTATTTATTTTTGGTAAATTAAAGCTATGGGATTGCTTACATCATCTAAACACGTAGTGTAGAAAGGAATGAGAGAGAGCAGAGGACTGAGTCTGGAGGCATTTCCACATTAACCATCAGGAACAATGATCACATGGCAGTGAGTTATGAGATAACCAAAGGATGCTGCAGAGTCTGGAAGCCAACTGGAGAATATGTTTTAAGAAAGAACAGTAATAAGTCACACCAAATCTACTGATAAATAAAATGAAGACTGAGAATTGTTCATCTGATTTGGTATGAAGGGATTATTGGTGACTTTGTTGGGAATAACTTTATTAGATTGGTGAGAATAGAATTTTTTTGGAGTAGTTTAAAAAGTTAATTGCAAGTAAGAGTATAGCCAACAAGTACAGACAAAATTTGGAGTCATTTTTCTATAAAGTGGATCAGAGATATATGCAATAGCAGGTAGAGGGGTACAGGTTGAAGGTAATGTTTTTGTGACAGAATGATTAATTACAGAATGATTGTGTGCTGATGAGAATGATTCAGTAGAGGAGGAAAGAGAGAGAAGATAATTGCAGGAGAAAAATTCTAAGAAGGTGAGAGGCGTGGGGCCTGCTACACAAGAAAGTTGTTACTCTGCAAGAGGGGGAAGAGGATAGGAACAGGGAGCATTCCTCCCTTGCAACAGTAGGAAGTCAGAGCATCAGGGTACCTGTGCCAATATTTTAGTTGATTCAATGACAGGGTGCTAGGAATATTCTCCTTTTGTTACTAAGAAAAGTGATAAAAAGACTGTCTGAGAAAATAGCTCACATAAATAAGCGGCAGTTATGAGCCAATATCAAAGAGTAACAGGAACTTGGATGTTTGATAAGAGAGGAGAACTTGTTAAATAGTCTGAGGAGAAGTTAGAGAGTGAATTAACAGAGAGTTATATTGGATTTGCCAGGCAGTATTTAGGGGTTAGGGGTCCAGTGAGGCTTGCCCTGAATTTAAGGTTAGCTAAGTCAGTGGGGTTATGTTTCCTTCCAGTCAGCTGCTCAATTGCAGGGATGAAGTCAGGTGGGATAACAGGGTAACAGGTTGGGGGTTTTGCCAGACAAGCACAGTAGAGAGTTGGTGGGAATTTTGTGGTAAATAATGGAATTGTGGTAGAGGCTCATATCTTCTTTCTGTGCACAAGCTAAACACCACCTCCTAGAGTGTTTGGCTCTAGTTTGGGCCCTTGGGATGTGAGAAAAAGTGACATGTTTCTGGGCCAAGGCAGTTAATAGTTGTGTAACTTTTCAACACCATTTCTATTTGCAGGTTAGAGCATTTAGGGTGTGTATGTTACAGTAGCTAGTGTTACTTTAATACAGGAGTTGAAGTAGTACCCAGTGGGATTATAACGTGCATCACTAATATGGTGACCAACTTGTCCCTGGTTGCCCAAGGCTTTAAATTTTTGGCACTGAAACTCTTGCATCCTGGGAAAATCCTCAGTCCCAGGCAAACTGGGATGGTTTGTCACCCTAGCTACTGACACTCAATTTAGGAGAAGGGAAGAAAGGACAGGAAAGGGTTAATTGATCATTTAAAATTTGTACAAGTAATTGCAGATTTCAGGAAGAAGCAAGAATGATTCAAATGGGAATGAGGACTAGAGAAAGCAATCAGAAAAGAAGGAATAATCAGAGATTAGAATGCTTGAGGACACTATTTTTGAGTTAATGCAATTATTAGCAATGACAAGACCCAGAGCATGGAAATAGAGAGCTGAGATGCCACAGAAGAAAATATCCTTGGAAGAGAAGATAGAAACAGAAACACAAAACTGAGACGCCATGGTGTTAAGTGGATGGTGGGGTGGTATTAATAAATAATTATAACAGAAGAATTAGTGGTGGAGAGAAAGAGCTCCAGGAGCTAAAACCTTCCACAGATGAGAGAAAGAGACTAGAGGGGCAGTATGCAATTGTAACAAGGAGGAGTGATGGGAAGTTTAACCTGAGACATATGTCTCAGTGGAACTGAGATTTTATAGAAAGGAGGGAGGATCATTGATCTGAAAATGTCAATAATGGGCAAGGCAGACTCCTACACCACCTCCGGCTCAGTGCTATGAGGGGCATGAGCAGGAAATTAGCCACCTTCTCAGAGGCTAACAGGGAAGCCCTGTCTTCAGTTAGGGCAAAAAGAGGTTGAAATTAAAGAGGATTTTGCTGATGCCAAACTATGAGTCCTACAGCATAGTGGTAGAGTGTAGAAAATGGGGCTAGGTGAGAGACAAAATCAGATTAGGGAACCTGTAACTGTTTCGGGATAAGAGTCAGGTGATGAGAGAAGACTGAAATTGTGGACTTTTTGTGGGAGCTCAGGATAACAGAATGTAAAGAGGGAAGAGTTAATCTTGAGGATCTCTTAGGGGTGGTGGATAAAAGAACAAAGAATGCTATGGTTGCTCTTACATTCACCTGCAAGTAATACAGGCTGCAGTGAGGGAGGAGGGAACTTGCCAGTGAATTGAAGAGCTTCATGATCTTCCCTAAAATGACAGGGAAGAGCTAGTTGAGGCTGATGATATGGGGCTTCCTTAAATTTTGCAGTGGGCAGGTCCTAAAGTGTTCCTTACTACCACAAAGACATTCTGTCCACCCTGGGTGCTCCTCTATACTTTTCTCCTTCTTCTCTCTCACATTCTTCCCTATCCCTTCCATTTGGGAGAAAAAAGCCAAACAAAATCCCTTTTTCCTCTGACCATGCTCAGCTTTGGTGTCCCTTTTTTCAAAAGACTTAACCTATGTTTTGAATTCACAGTAGGTAAAGGACTAGATTAATTTTTTTTTGTTGTTGTTGTTGTTTTGTGTTTTTTGGTAATAGCTTTATTGAGATACAACTCACATCCATACCATTCTCTCACTTAAAGTGTACAATTCAATGCTTATATTAGTATATTCACAGCATTTGCAACCATCACTCCAGTCTCATTTTAGAACACTAAGAACAGGTTACCCTTTTTTCCATTTTCTATCGAGTTGATTAAGTGGATGAAGTCTTTTAGGCATAATTATATCTGATAATTATTACACAATTTATTTTTGTTTGATGTCATTTTAAATCAACATTACATAAAAATGTTGTTCAGCTATTATGGTTTACAGATGTCATAAAAGTTATATAGTTTTTGAATATTCCCTTCTCATATCACCCTGGTAAAATATTTTTCAATGGTGACTGGTGTTCATGCTTTCCCTTGCTTGAATAAATTTCACAAGTGAAATGAAGATGTTTGTGTGTTGTGTATAGTATCCTGCTGCTATATTAAGACTATAGCACTGTAGTGCAGAAATTACTGCTTAGGTTTTGCTTGGAGTAGGATGCTTTGACTTTATTTTGAGCAAAGTTACAAGTACTTAGAAGGCCAGATTTTCTGTCACCTTTTAGAAAAAGATGAGAATAAAAAAAAATTCATGTCCTGAGGACAAGAATTTCAGAGTCAATGCCAAGTTTAGTTCTTCAAGTCATAGAAGACTTGGGTCTGGGCATCCTGCAATGGCCGACAGTGAGCAGCCCACCTGAGCCACTGAACCTGCTTCCTCTCACCCTCTTTCCCTTTCTTTGTGATGAAAAGAGCCAATCCTCGTAGCCAGATTCTGGCTCCATCACCCACAAGCTTTGTGATCTTGTATAACCTCTCCCTTTGAGACTGCTTACTCAAAAGAAAATGGGAGGCCAGGCGTGGTGGTTCACTCCTGTAATCCCAGCACTTTGGGAGGCTGAGGAGGGTGGATCACTCGAGGCCAGGAGCTCGAGACCAGCCTGGCCAACATGGTGAAACCCTGTCTCTAACAAAAATACAAAACAATAGCCGGGTATGGTGGTGCATGCCTGTAGTCCCAGCTACTCAGGATGCTGAGGTAGGAGGATTGCTTGAACCCAGAAGGCAAAGGTGGAGGTTGCAGTGAGCTGAGTTCACACCACTACAGTCCTGGGTGGCAGAACAAGACTGCATCTCAAAAAATAAATAAATAAATAAATAAAAATAAAATAAAATAAATAAATAAGAAAATGGTAATAATAACTAAATGTTTTATGCAAAGATTATAGATACTGTACCTAGAGTACCTGCTTCTCAGACACAACAAGCAATAAAGTAGATCTTCCTTCATTCCATCAGCAAGTCAACATTTAATAAGCAGTTTATACATAAGCCAAAACTAGTTAGTATTCAAACAAGGTAGATTGTGGTTAATGTGAAGCAACAAGGAACATATTGTGTGGGTTTTTTTTTTAACTTCAGTTTATTTAGGATAAGACAGTTTGTAATTGAAAGTCACAGTTCTTAAAGGAAGTATAAAACTTGGCTGTATGAATTTGTTCATTTCTCCCAAGGGTCATAATATTAAGAATTTTTTTTTTTGGTAGGATGGGACTGGGAGCACAGATTTAAAAATAATGAAAGGAAACAACATCTTTAACAACATAACTATCCGTTTGAAGTTCAATGCATTCTATCATTTAAGTAAAATGCTCTAATTATTTCACATTGAAAGTCATATTTTGTTACATGGCTTAAGGTTTTGAATGAGTTCCTTTGTAACCTGTCACCAATTTCTGTTTCATTCTTTTCCTAATTATTCTGTGAAATTCTTTAGTGAGAACCCGCATCTTACATCTAGAGTTTATGATTCTTTTGGAAAAATTAAGTCTACTAAGTAAGAAATATATCTAATGCAAAAAGACACCAAAGAAATTGACTTGATGTTATCTAGTTTAATAATCCAAGTCTTAAGGCACCTTCCGATGGTAACAGGATGGTTCTTTTAGCAAGTTTCTTGTCAATGTCCTTTGATGGCAAATTCAGTGAAGTCTCAAACATGTGTGAAATGAAAAAAACATCTGAAACTAAAGAGCTGAGCCTGATGGGTTTGTTGGCCTCCCTCATGTAAATTCTCAGAGTATATTTGAAGGGGGCCTCTGATCATTAACGGAAATTACAATGGTAGAGGAACCCAAGCCAGGTGAAATATACAGAACCTAGGCAAGCCGTGCTCGTGTGTGTATGCATGTGTGTCTTCTTGCACCTGTCTACCACAGCCAGATGGAGCCTTCTGTGAACAGACTTCTTCAGCCACAGAAAAGTACTGGGGATCTCTCTGGAGTTTGCCCTAGCACTGGTTCCCATTTTTGAACACTTTTGAAATATTAGGGTATTTTTGTCCTGAAAAACACCTGCTACAATTGCATACATGAATAGTTTTGGGCCCTTTAATGAAGGGTGGATGCAGAAAGTGAATTTGCTTAATTCTGGAGCATAGCAATCAATGCCATTTTTGTTTTCTTTTGCTTTAGGAAGGCCTGAGGAGAGAAGACACATAGTCATGCTGACTAAACCAGATTACCTAGAATTACCAAATGGAAAGATAAAAAAAATCACCCACAAATTTGTAATAATATTTACTCACTTTTCAAAGGTTTCTCCAACTTTTTGAGTCAGGACTAATCATCTTTAAATTAATTTCTTTAAAAAAAGAAGTAGAAAGAGATGATGAAAGAAAACAGACTCTAGTTTTTTATTTGAAGGCATAGTGATTATTGCCAGTTGTCAAGGAAACTTTCCTCCTCCTAACCAGTCAATCAGTATCACTTAAGCTTTTGTTCTAACAAAAACGGGTTTCCCTCTATCAAGTACACACCTGATATATGCTTTTTCTTAGTGTAAATATTAATAGATGGCCAATTGTTTCCATCATTCAGAGGCCTCTATTTAAACATTCTCTGCTGAATTTGTTTATTCCACTGTAAAAACCATGGCAACCACAAGGAAAAATGTTTTCCTGTTTCTCAGAGTGTTGGACTATTAGAACACTAGGGATCACTAGAAATAAAAAATACAACTTAGAACCAAGTCTTAACTCCATGTCAGGAAGATGAAGTATGACCAAGCAGCTGTGTAGCAAGTTCCAGGGACCACAGCAGAATAGGCTCTGTTGGCTGGGCGCGGTGGCTCACACCTGTAATCCCAGCACTTTGGGAGCCCGAGGCAGGCAAATCACGAAGCCAGGAGATCGAGACCATCCTGGCAAACATGGTGAAACCCAATCACTACTAAAAATACAAAAAAATTAGCCGGGTGTGGTGGCGGGCACCTGTAACAATCCCAGCTACTCGGGAGGCTGAGGCAGGAGAATGGCTTGAACCCAGGAGGCGGAGCTTTCAGTGAGCCGAGATCGCGCCACTGCACTCCAGCCTGGGCAACAGAGCGAGAGCGAGGCTCCATCTCAACAACAACAACAACAACAACAACAAGAAGAAGAATAGGCTCTGTTGTCTCTACCCAGCTCTGTCCCTGGATGTGCCCAGTCACATCCCTTTTCTGGAGTTCATTTTGCTGTTCAGTAAAATAGGGAGGCTGGACTAGAGTTTAAAGGGCTTTCTGGTGTTTCAGAAAAAGGTTCTCATGAAGATCTCTGTGTAGATTATTGAATGTAATCTTAGAAAAAACAATGTTACGCAGCAGATACTTGGTTCTTTGGTCCATCTGGGCTGCTATAGCAAAAGTAACATACCCTGGGTGGCTTATAATCAACAGAAATTTATTTCTTAAATTGTGGAGGCTGGGAAGTCCAAGATCAAAGTGCCAGCAGATTTGGTGTCTGGTGTTTTCTGGTTCATAAATGGCAGTCTTTTTGCTGCATACTCACAAGTCAGAAGGGGAGACAGAGCTCTCTAGGGTATCTTTTATAAGGGCACTAATCCCATTCATGAGGGCTCTATCCTCATGACCTACTCGCATCCCAAAAGTCTCACCTCCTAATACCATCACATTGGGGGTTGGGACTTCAACATATGAATTTTGAGGGGACAATATAGTCAGTCCGTGGCACTTGGGCACCATATTGAGAGAGTTCACATAACAGTGCATGGGTTTTATCTTAAGTACTATCTAGTTGCAAAATGCAGTACTTAGGACATTATAAAACAGAATTGTCGATTTTACAGATCCATTATGTTTTAGGGAGTTGTCTCCTAACTATTTCCCTTTCTCCTGGAAAGTAGCACAGTTCTTTGGCCTACAAGATGTATAGGAGAGATACCAATGCTCCCCCATGCTGCCTTTCTCCTCTTTCCTCTTTCTTGCTCCTCAGCACTATGAGCATAGGAGGGCCGTATGTAACACCCCGGTTTCCTTGGAGAAGCTAGCTAAATAGAAGAAGACATTTTACTCTTGCAGAATTTGGCTTCAGTCCTCTTGTGGGGATTGAAGTAGAATCCAGGCCTATTCATTCAAATAGCATTTTCTGCCTTCATCCTAGCTTCAGCCTCCTTTGTCTCTATTTCTATTCTTGCCTGGGGCTCCCTTAAAAGCAAACAAAGGCTGCAAAAATATGTCCAGAAATATTTTCTTAATTATTTTTTTCTAAGGAGTATATTTAGGTCATTTTACTGTTCTTCTTGGCCTTCAGGGCCATACACACAGACATACACACACACACACACACACACACACACACACACACACACACATACATATATAGCTTTACCAAGCCACCTATCTCGTTTATGTGAAGTCAGATCGGGACTTTGCAAGAACTGAAAGATATTCAAGCTAGTTTATGGCAAAGCCAGACACTACACTGATGGAATCAAAGAGACCCAAGAACTGAAATGTCAAAGCCCTTGGAACACTTTTTGTCACACCTCACTTACAGTGTCCATTTCTTCAACTCTAGCATAAGCAGATTGTGTTATATGCTCTGTCAGGTTCCACTCAGTTTCCACCTTTTGTTGATTTATCTTAATCAACATTTCTTAAATAATGATAAATCAACTTATCTTAAATAATGATACATCAAGAGCAATACAATTTAAGATATATTTAGTGTGTCTGCTTTTTAAAGGGCTAGTATAAATATCTCCAGAATATTTAAAATCCCTGAAGACATTGGCTCAAAGTATTATTATTTTCTCTAATTCACTAAGATTAGGGAGCAAAGTGTACCTGTGGTATTTTCGAACTGACTGGTTGTGAAATCACAGAGTGATGGTCAAAACTGTTTTTTGCCCTTACCTATGCCTCTATTTCTGGCTTCTCAATGATAGAGCATAGTCCCAAGAAACCAAAAGGGAATAAAACAATCCACTTGATGAAAATGACACCATCACTCTGAATGTTCAAGGGTCTTCAATAAAGCTAGTGGCTGAAAACCAAGCCCAAAACTAGGTTTCCTAGTTTTTCCTCTAAATATAAACTTCAGGATCTGACTTGAGACTATTTGGATGTGCAACCTAGAGTCTGTGTGTTACCCATAGGCATGGAGGGGCTCCAGCATGGCTCATGCCCATAGTCTTTGGTAGAATAAAGTAGAAAAGAGTAATGAGTATGAGGCAGAGGGAGAGACTGGGGTGAAGAAGAAAAGAAGTGCCCTTCTTTATGGCATTGGGAGAATGAGGGATGAGAGTCCCCCTACTCTTCAGCTTGGAATTTGCTAGACCTGGACTTGAGTGCCTGTTTCAACATTTAAGAATTCAATAAGGTAATGCGTATTACTGTTTAGCTAAGGAACAGGCATATGGTAAGTTCTCAACACATGATACTTGTTTTTATGATTATTTAGGCAAGGTGTGTCACAGCCCAGGGTTTCTGTAATCTCACTTCAAAATGAGGTGATTCAATATTCACTCATGTCCTTCCTAAATCTAAAACAACTAGATCTCCTGCTGTGTGATAGAATTCCCAAACTTTTTGACCACAGAGTATTTAAAAAACTATGAAGTATTAATAGAATCAACAGTCATTCTTGAGGATATATATTTTCGATGAGTAATAAACACTAAAATATGTTGAGATGTGTTGAAAGGACGCATTATGAGACCTGTGATGATCATGTACACAGTGCTTTCAGCAGTTCCTTCTGTCACACAGCAGGGGATCTCAGGCAACTTCTTATTCTTCTTTGGAAAGCACATTATTTCTTATAGTACAATGTCACGTAATTATATATGTGTATTTAGGTTCTTGTGCTCTTAAAATATAATTATATATTAGAAGAAAAACTTGCTAGTGTTAATTTTATTTTGTGAAACATCTATTAACAGCATATTCCACAGAAACTAGTTGGCCAAACCTCACATCCTGCTTCAGCTTAAGTGGTGTCTTTTTTTGTGGTGTGAGTTTTTGACAGAAGCTCACAGCAAGAAATTTATTTTACCTTGCAATCTAGTGTACACATACATACAAATATATATAATCGAAATAAAGTATTTCATGGTATAGTATCCTCTTCTAAAGCCAGGCAGTTGATATTCTATTCTATTCTATTCTATTCTATGCTATTCTATGCTATGCTATGCTATGCTATGCTATGCTATGCTATGCTATGCTATGCTACGCTATTCTATTCTATTCTATTCTCATCTAAAGTAATGGTGATCAAAGCCCACTGCAGTGATTTCCAAGCCCAGTGATGGGAAGTGCTCCCAGTTCGAAAAAGACCAAGGGATTAAGCTAGGAAATGCACCAGGTTTGTGGCACTCCTTTTCCCAGATGGAGGTACTTCTTATGTTACACTTCAAGTGTATTTGAAATGGAACCTTCTCTAACCTCCAAAAAGCCTATGAAGGAGCACATTACCTAGGAAGGGTCATACTGCCTGGGTTGATGAGAGGCAGCTGCTGACTTCCAAGCTTAGGAGAAGGAAGAATATAAGGGAGCTCACAGCTCTCTTGAAGAAAGGTCTAAGGATAGTGGCCAGCAGTTTTGGAGGCCATGCCTATGCTTCGGGGGCCAAGGAGAACTGCTGGGGGCATCCCCTTCAACAAGACTGTATTAGTCTGTTTTCACACTGCTGATAAAGACATACCCGAGACTGGGTAATTTGTAAAGAAAAAGAGGTTCAATGGACTCACAGTTTCATGTGGCTGGAGAGGCCTCACGATCATGGTGGAAGGTAAAAGGCATGTCTTACATGGCGGCAGGCAAGCGAGAGAATGAGAATCAAGTGAATGGTGTTTCCCCTTATAAAACCATCAGATCTTGTAGGACGTATTTACTACCATGAGAACAGTATGGGGAAAACTGCCCTCATGATTCAATTATCTCCCACCACATCTCTCCCATAACACATGGGAATTATGGGAGCTACAATTAAAGATGAGATTTGGGTGGGGACACAGCCAAATCATATGAAAGACTCACAGGTCTTTTCACAGGCTGGTTTTTCCCCCACCCAGCCTCATCTTATCGACTCCTCCTCTGGCAACCAGACTGCAGCTCTCCTTTGCCCAAACCTTTCCATGTACTCATGTCTCAGCTTGAAAACCTTCCTCTCTTGGTTCATTTCCCTTTTAATGTCAAAGACCCAATTCCTATTGATGTGTCCTATTTTCCCCAAAACTTTTCTCACCAACACCCCAATACCAACCTCAACCCCTATTCCCAAAATGGAAATAAATGTTTCATCTCAACCCGTGGCATCTTTTCTTCCTTTCCCCATTGTGACACATCTTCTATTACATTTGAACTGTTTAGTTATTTTTATTTTCCGCTAAACTGTACTTTTCTATAGGACAGGGACCTGCCTCTTTGTTATTGTTTTATCCACCATTCCTAGCACAGCCCTTGGCCTATTATCCTATCCCAAATATTTGTTGAATAAGTGAAGTCATGAGTAAAACATACTTATTTTATAAATTGCTAACTGTGGGCTTATAGTATGAGCCACGTGCTTTCATGTGTATTATCTCATTTAACCATTATAAACAAAATGGGTGGGAGGGAGGGAAGATATGATTATTTACTGCTCATAGATGAAGAAATTGAGGTTCAGAGGTGTGAGGAGGCTCTATTGAGGTTGCACAGCTGTCTGGTGAAGGGCAAGCAGCGAGGCTTAGGATTCTAAGTACACCATGGTTCATACGCACAGGGGATGCCCATCCAGTCCCATCCCCACTCATGGCTCTTAAAGTCGCAAATGCAAGTCTTGCTGGTTTGTCCTCATTTTTGGAAGTTTATGTTAAATATGTGAGCAAAAGGCTGAACACAGACATAAAAGCTTGGGTTCAAAACTGGGCCCATTTTATTGATAATGGAAACTGTACTCCCTGAGAAATCGAGAAGACATTGAACAAAGTAGAAGGATTTCAGAAATAGAATTTCTCCTTCGAGTTTGGTTAACCCTGACATCTGATTGCATAGAATTCAAAACAAGAGTTACCTGCAAACATTTAGGAGATAAAGTGTGTTCGTGTTGACACACATCCTGCATCAGAAAAGTTCAGATACATAAAGAGATGCTTTTGTATAATTCATGTTATTTACTGGAGCGATTTTACTGGCCCTTTGAACATCACTGTGCTCACCATTATAAATATGCATTCAGCTCCTTTCCAAACCACTAGTCATTTGCTCAGCGGGCCATAAAAGCAATGTATCATATAACCATGTACTGGGATGAAATTTCAAAAGCTCTCCATTTAGGCAGCAGGACTTAGTGGGTTTGGGGAGCTGTAATATTATCCATTTAATTATACATTTGGACACACTGAAAAAAAACCTGTATTATTTACACAATTGCCTGTAATATTCACTCCAAGCTGTTAGACCTGAGTCAGAAACCATTAGAATGCTAATCGAGAAAAGAATATGAAATATATTTCCTTGGTGCAACTGCAGCAAGTTTTGTAGACACTTTTATTTCAGCCATGTTTTGCTTCCCCCCAGCTTTTCCATCTGAAGGGGGCCTTCCACAGCTCTTGTGGGGGTGCTAGATTGCTAATTTGGGAACACAGTACAATCTGTCAATATTGGCTCTATTTCTCAAAGACAATATCTCGTATAAGGCATAGTACCTTATATTTGAGGAGAGACAAATAGTTGGAATGAAAAAGTTATTATGCTCAGGGGAAAAAGTTGCTCAAAGATATCATCCTCCCAGGGATAGACATTGCATTAAATATTATCATTAAGATTAACTACCGGAGAGATGCAGAGAATATCTCTTTCTGGATCTCAAGTACTTTCGAGTATGGTACATGCGGAAGAAATCCCAAGTGCCAATATACTTTTTGTTTCCAACTTTTATTTGTTGAAAACAAAAAGTCCAGATTTGTTACGTGGAAATACTGTGTGATGCTGAGGTTTGGAGTATGGCTCCCATCACCTGAGTAGTGAGTATAGCACATGACAGGTAGGTTATTAACCTGCTCCCACCCTCTAGTAGTCTACAGTGTCTATCATTTCCCTCTTTATGTCCATGTGTGCTCAATGTTTAGCTTCCACTTTTGCCAGCACTTTTGAGCAGCTATACAGTTCCCGGGCTCTATGGGTGCTGACTACACAGGGTTGAATAAGAAATAATTCCCATCTTATAGAAATGCAGCCTTTAGAGGGGAAACACATAGCTAATTAGAAAATAATGCAGATTGATAAATACTCTGATAGAAGAACTGAGACACCAGTGGCATTGCCCATACTCTAGGTCTTTAGATGAAGCTCTGCTGCCCCAGAATCTGTTCAGGACCTCACAGATCAGCTTCTGTTCTCCCTTGCTTGCACTTCAGCATATTGGCACCTTGGGCTTACACTCCAGATGTGGCATATTGTTACTTCCCTGTATCAGACTTCAGTCTTCCCCTAACTCTTCTTTCCCTTGGAGTATTCAGCTTTGTCTTGTCTGTACTTCCCCTGAGGAGGATTCCATACCTTAAGCTTGTGAGGGCTTGTGGCTACAGAAACATATCCACAAACATATATAATCTAGTATCATGTGAGTCCAGAGAACTCAGACTACTCGCACTTTGATTTTACTTGATCTCATCTAAGCAATAATAGTTTCGAATGGCTTTGAGTGGCCAGGCGTTTGCATAATAGACTGTTCCTTTGTTTTGGATTTTGTCACTGCTTATTGCTTTAAACTGTTACATAATGAAATCAGTATTTTCCATATTTTCTTGATGAGAAACAGTTCCACTGACATGTAACATTTACGTAGCCTGATTCATCAAACACAACGTTCTTCTGTGATTATCCTTGGAATGTAAAAGGAGAACGAGACCATGGACAAAATAACATCAGAAACCCTTCTTCCCACCTTTACTGCTACTTGGATTGTCACGGTACTGAGAGACACAGCAATAGAGCTCTCAGCAAAATGCACTGAATTTGGAAGAATGGCAGATGTTGACTCATGATGTGTTAAAAAAAGATAATAAGATTTTGGTAGAACCTACTACACATTTTATTCAGTTTAACATTAATGAAGGGAAATTTGCTGTTTCATATTAAATGTAGCCCTTGAGGAAATCTAGGTCAATCATGGATCTGTCCTTTATGGAAACTTCTTTAACTTAAGTGGTTTCTTGCCAACACTAAAATTTGCTTTTATGGAGACTTTAATCAATCAATCGAATCAAGTCAATCAATGGACCATTAAATGGATCTACCTTCTTACTATTAAATTGATCCTACCATTCCAAAACTATGTGATATTATGGGAATAATTAAATAACTTTGCTAAGGGCCAAGCACAGTGGCTCACGCCTGTAATCCCAGCACTTTGGGAGGCCAAGGAGGGAGGATCACCTGAGGTCAGGAGTTCGAGTCTAGCCTGGCCAACATGGTGAAGCCCTGTCTCTACTTAAAATACAAAAATTAGCCAGGTGTGGTGGCACAGGCCTGTAATCCCAGCTACTCAGAAGGCTGAGGCAGGAGAATTGCTTAAACCCGGGAGGTGGAGTTTGCTGTGAGCTGAGATTGTGCCTATGCACTCCAGCCTGGGCAACGGAGCAAGACTCCATCTCAAAAAAAAAAAAAAAAAGAACTTTGCTGAGTGTTTTCTCCTCTATAACATAGGAATAGTAACGACCACCTTGCAAGGTAGAATCGAGGGGGTGAGTTCAGTAAAGTTACAAATCTAGTTCTTGTATATAGCGGATATGAAAATATGACACATAATTATGCTTCACTCATCAGTCCTAGGTTCACAAAATTCCATTGCTAACTATAGGAGATAGTTTTGCTATCCAACATTTTTCTCTTAACTCTGCGCCGAAGGAAGGAAGGAAGGAAATAAAAAAGCAGGGCGAGAGAAAGAGAAAGGAGGAAGGTGTTAGACAACAATAAGAAGAGACTATTTCAGTGTGTGGCAGGTCACATTTCTTTGCACAGAAATCTGTTCCGCCTTTCTTTGGGACTCAGCTCACAGGCCAGGCTGGCTATGCTGCGGGGATCGGAACTCCAGTATTTACTGCAGCAACCCTCACTCCAGCAGGCAGCTGCTCCAGTTCAGGAATTTTATGACAGGAAATATAAAGTGCTGGATCTGGGTGCTTTAGAGTCCTGGGTAAAATTATTTATTCTTAAAAAAAAAAAAAAAAGACTGACAATCAGCTAAGGACTATTAAGCTTCATGGCCTTGATCTTATCATATTGCATCTACTCTTACCAGTTCCTAATCACTGCAATGTAATAACACTTTTAAAATTTATTGAGACAATTAGAAGCAAATAGTTCTTTTGACCCTCAGTTCTTTCAAAGGCACATGATGCTACAAAAGAAAGTAGTGTCTTGAGACTGAAGTGCTTTTCAAGGTGTTTGCAGTTTAATGTTATTATAGATCCCAATGTGCCATAAGGAAAAGAGACCTGGGTTGTAGGATCAAGAAACTAGAATTCTGGTCTCAGCTTTCCCATTCATTTGTGAGGTGATCCTGAGGCAGCAGTGTGGCTCCCTCAGCTTTAATATGGTCATATGTAAAATGTGAATGAATCTGAGGTCCCTTCTATCTCTAAAATCCTTTCTTTAGAAAGAAAGGAAATAACTCTATTGGGTTATTGAAAAAAATGCTTTTCTCGAGGTCACTGCCTGCTCTGTTAATCTTATCCTTCACAGGACACTGTTGTGTCTATGGCACCAGCTGGATGAGTAGTTGAACATGTGAATTCTCTCGTTCGCCCCAAGCCACAGCTGACTGGACACTAAGCATCTGATTGAAAAGCGGTCCATAGATTAGGAGGCTGTGACTGGCATGACCTGAGCCTAACCGAGGGACCAAGGCAATGAGAATCCTCAATAGGGAGTCCATGATTAGGAAAATAATAGTCAGGGTTGACCCACTTGGAAGCTGAACCCAGAGGCCCCTAGGTCGAGTCAGGACTGGGACAGACAGTGTGGTCCCCAGATGAGCTGAAGTTATGACAGGGCTGGCTGGTTGCGAGGGTCTAACAGACAGGCAGAAGTCAATAGAGATGTTGTAATTGGGATTTTCTGAGATCTTTGAGACACACATATACATACATACACACACATACATAAACACACACACACACACACACACACACACACACACACACAGATAGAGAGCTCTTCAGGGCCTAATTCTAGCCCATTTAATATAGCTTCTCTTTAGAAAAGGCTTTGCTTGTTGTATATGGAGGATATAGAGAAGCTATATGGAGAACAAAGAGGAGCACAAGTTTAGGAGTACAGGTTCTCAAATTATTCTGCCTGAAATTAGATTCCACCTGTGTGACCTTGGGTAAATTACTTAGCCTTTCTGGGCCTCAGTTTTCCCACAAGTATAATGAAGCTGTAGTAGACAATACCATGTCCTGAGGGATTGTAGACAGAGTTTTAGCATAATCCCTGGCACATAATAATTGCTTGATAATTTTGTAGCCATTATTATGACAGTATTGTTTTATTCATTATATTTATATGCATCCCTTCAATAAACCTCCTTTTCCTGAGGTGACATGAATAGGTTTCCCTTCTTTGCAATTAGCAAAGTCTTCACCAAAATGATCTCCCATTCTTCCAGTGCATGGTCTTCCTCTCCCTCTCCTTCATTCTCTCCCCCCTTCACCCGCTCTCTCTTACCTAGAATATCTTTTCCTCTTTAGTCAAAAGAAATGATCCTTACATTTCAAAGCTCATCTCTATCCCTCCTTCTCCACAAGGCCTTCACTGGTTACTATATTCTGATTTTTGTCTCTTCTGAACTCCATCTGCATCTATATAAGACTTTGTATAGCGATATCCAAGACAGTGATTCCAACTACCATAGCACCTAATTGTGTCCTATTTTGAATTGTACTATTCTTGGTATTTCAGATTTGAATCATTTTTTTCCCAACAAAACATAAGGTTTTTGATGGTAAGAGCTATGATTTGCATTTATTTATTTCCCAAAGTGTTTAACATAACACTAGGAACTACCAAAGAAATTTAACAAATTTATATCATTGGCTAAATCTGTGTAAACCATGCAGCCTTCCTCCACAAAGTAGTTCTGCCATTCCGTTTATCACCTTTGGCTGGCCTGCCAGCAATTGTACAATATTTATTTAATAGTGGAAGACATAAAAGTAAACAAGTTTAAAGAGGCTCAGTGCATTTGGGTTTTCTGATATATCTGTAGCTAATAAACTGTTTGACCTTGGGTAAATCATGTCTACTTTCTGAACTTCAATTTTAACATGTGCTAATTGAAGCTGATAAATGTTTTGACCTCTACTGTTTCTGCCAAATTGATCTAATAGCCACTAAAGATTATGGATGATTTCCTAGAACTCACTCTTTTGCAAAACTCTTTAATAGAGTTTATTGGTGCTTAGAGCTGTAGTGTTGTCCCAGAGACAATGGTGGTCAAGAGAGAGGTCTTTAGAGTCACACAGACTTGGGTTTGAATTTTAGCTATGCCTTCCTACCAGCTGATCTTTAGCAAGTCATTAACCTCTCTGATCCTAAGGAATAAAACCTATCTCAGACTATTAGTATGAGGATCAGAGGTGGTATATGTTAAGTATAAGCACTCATAATATGGTGGTCAAGGTCATAGCTGGTACTATAACCCAGATTTATTTCTCAAACCCATGACTAAATACTAGCTGTCCCTCAGGGAGCATTGTGTGGATTGTGTTGAGGAAGTTTTCTCTTTTTAGCTGGTTGCATTGGTGAAGGACAGATATAGCTTCTCTTTAGAAAAGGCTTTGCTTGTTGTACATGGAGAGTAGGGAATACTGGGTACATGGCAGCATGGAGAGAGGGAAACTCAGGCAATGTCTAGACACAGGCAGATGGAAAGACATCATCAGGAGCCTAAGTCTTTGCATAGAGCCTTTATTGAATGAAACCCCTCCATTGTGGTCACCATCAAAAGCCTCAGAGAGGACTCTCATAGGGTCCTTCGTCTTCTCGAGGTCAGTTTATACAAATAAATGAGCTAAGAACAACCTTTGATCTTGAGTAGATTTTCCAACTCTATAAGCCTCCATTTCCCCGTAAACAGAATGATAATGATAATGATAATGATACTTGCCTCGTTAGAGCTTAAGTAATATAATGCATGTGGCTTATAGGAAAACGTTAAGAAATGTGATCCTTTATTATTATCATTATTCACGTAACATGAAAGCCACAGATCAAGAGGGATGTCTAAACACCCAGTGGAGTCACAGGTGCAAAGCTGGCTAGATGAGCTTGGGGCCAAATGCTTTTGAAAAGGCATCCCAGGCAGGGTAAAGCCATGCAAAGGTTTGGAGGAATGGAGTAGCATAGTGTGTTGAGGGATCTCTAAGTATTTCAAATGCTGGGGCTCAGGATATGTGTACAGGACATGGAGGAAGAAAAGACAGAAAAAAGTGTGGCAAATCAGATCTATGGCTTTCTTTCAAGTCGCACCTACAACTTGGAAATGCCTCCTGGCATTTCAACTTACCGAGCTGCCCCTGATGTTCCATGTTCTATGGGCCACTAAAGCACTCTGAGACTCAGTCTGCCTGACAGTAACATGCTCTGCTGCTTTATGGGTTTGTTGCCCCAGAACTCAATGATAAGATGATCTGCTGATTGTAGGTGCTATGGAAATACATATATCCTTAATTAAATGTTGCTGATGACACCAAATATAATATTAAAAACAAACCTGCATCTCACCATTTAGATATTTCAAATGATATAATAGGTATAGATATTTGAAATGGTAGTAATCATGATATTTATAATAGCAATAATCTTTTAAGCATTTACCATATGCCACAGAAATTAATACTTTACATATTTGGTCCCACTTAATCAACTTTATGAGATAAATATTAATATTATTTTAATATTATTTTTACTTTATAGATGAGATCATTGAGCCTTAGAATGGTTAAGAAAACTGCCTACAGTTACAAAATTCATAAATAATGCATTTGGGGTTTGAGTCTGGGTCAACGTGAGTCTTTTAGTTTGGAAATGCTAAGGAAGCAATAAAATTGGGGAACCTGGATGTTACGAAAGAATATACAGAAACTATGAAAAAATATATACAGAAATAATGTCAGGGTGGCACATTCAGACAAGCAGGTATTTGTAAAATGACTGATTTTTAGTAACTGCTAGCGTGGATAACTTCCCTCATGTATATTTTTCTCTGAACCATCACCCCTTCATATCCTTCATAGTGGCTTTAGAATATACCTGTAGAAATAAGGAAAGAAAGAGATTTCTACTATACTCATAACAACCATTTAAGATAGATACATAATTCCTATGTTGCCTAGGAGAAAACTGAGACCTAGAATAGGAACTTCTTGGGGTCAACACTTGGCCAGCAGCTGAACTAGCATCTGTATGGTGACTCCAACACTCTCCACTGCAGTGTACTGCTTCCTTATCCCAGCACTTTGGAAAGCCGAGGCAGGTGGGTCATGAGGTCGAGATCATGACCATCCTGGCCAACATGGTGAAACCCTGTCTCTACTAAAAATACAAACATTAGCTGGGCGTGGTGGCATGCATCTGTAGTCCCAGCTACTCGAGAGGCTGAAGCAGGAGAATATCTTGAGCCTGGGAGGTGGAGGTTGCAGTGAATCGAGATTGTGCCACTGCACTCCAGCCTGGCGACAGAGTGAGACTCCGTCTCAATTAAAAAAAAAAAAAAAAAAGCCGTCATTCTCACAAATGGCCCCATTCTCATGGTCAAGCACCTCTGTTTCTCCAATTCCCAAATTTTCCTTTGAAAGTAATACTGTCTCTTTTATACTGAAAGCTGATACCACCTTTCTCAAATGGGGGAATTCAATTCATTACTAATGCTTAAAACTCAATTCAGGTATGCTCAGTTACCAACCCGGGTGCTGAAGTGAGACACCTATAATCATCTCTTTATTGTTTGTTCATTTTATGGGGCCCTATCCTCCCTCCTTCCTCTCCCTGTTGCCATCAGGAATTCACATTGTGGGGGCTCCTTTGCGGCAGCGCGGGCAAGCATCTCAATTTGCAAACATCTGGCTGGTTTCAATCAATGAGGCTCTAAACACACTGCTCCTGGGGCTACAGTGGTAGTTGCAGGGATCGCTGAATTCAGGATGCAGAGCCGGTAATAAGCAACCAGGCAGCCTCTGAATTCCTTTGTTCATGAAAACCTAGATCTATGCAACCAAGGCTGCAACCAAGGGGTGGACAGAGGGAAAAACGAAAACACAGCCTAACCCAGCTAACAGCATCAACAGAGAGCTTAGTAAAGGAGGAAAAGTCCGTTACTTTTCTCATAACCAAAATTCTGGTTAGTGACTGTAGAGAACAGAATCCAGAGATTTGCAGAGGAATCAAAGTAAGTATTGGATGTCCAAAGCAGGGGAAACATGTCTGTTCTTAAAGAAAGGGTAATAATAAGTTCTTTTATTTGAGAAGTGCCTTATAGTTAATAAAATGTTACCACACATGTGGGAAGACATAAAAAGCAGAGATCTTCTAGCCAAACTACTGGGTTCAAATCCAGCTTTTCTCAATTATAAGCTGAGTAAACTTGGGCAAATCACTTAACCTGTTGGCATCTCATTTTCCTGGGGATGATAAATCCTTACTATTAAGACTTTTGTGCAGATTAAATAAAATATGTAAAGTGCTTGGCGCATACCTGTTCCATAGTAAATACTACGTTAATGTGTGCTACTATTATTTCATTTGTTCTATACAGAAGTTCTGCCCAGAAGATAGAGTAGGTATTATCTGCATTGGTAAGGTGGAAAATGTAAGCCCAAAGTGGTTA
Source organism: Pongo abelii (assembly GCF_028885655.2). Taxonomy (NCBI): domain Eukaryota; kingdom Metazoa; phylum Chordata; class Mammalia; order Primates; family Hominidae; genus Pongo; species Pongo abelii. The sequence continues at coordinate 145,703,594 of NC_071992.2, read as the reverse complement.
AGAAGTTTATCTAAGATCATGCTATACTAGCAATAAGTTGTAGAGCTATGGTTCAAACTCAGCTTTGGCACTTCTCTTTATTCATTCATTAATTCATCAATTTTTTCCCCTTCATTCAATGTGATTTCTTTCTACGTGCCAGCCCCACTGTTAGGCACACAGAGATGCCTAACGTAGATGTTTCATAAAAGATGCCAGAGGGTAATGATTACTCCAAAATATCCAACTAAAACATTTTCTTAGGGAAAGCTAGAAGTGAGTTTGGTGATGGAGATAGGGGGAAATTGTCAAATAACATTAGGCTTTCCAGGAAGTTACTAAGCTAGGTGTTCTCAAACATTCTCAAACTGGAAGTCATGAAGTCTTACTGTTCTCTGGGAAACACCATAAAATATTGACTTGTTCAATTAATGAATGGGACACTATCAAATTCATATTGTACATGGGGAGTCTAGAGGTTAAAATTTCAGGCTCAGGAGTTGAACTCTTTGAATTTAAAATCCATCCCATCTCTTACTGGCTGTGTGACTTTGAGTATTAATTAACCTCTCTTAATCTCTGTTTATAGCTCTATTAAACGAGAATAACAGATTTCCCACCGAGGGTTAAATGAGATAATGCGGAACTTCCCAATCCATTTTTATGAGACTACCTATTAACACTCTGTAGATAGCTTGAAAGACACCAGTATGGGAAATGACCCCATTGCCCAGTCATAGGTAAAAACAATGTGGTGTTCATAAATCTTTGAAACCTGTTACAGTATATACTAAAACCATTTTTATAATGAATCTTTTCCACAAGTGTTTATTGATTGCTTATTATTTGCTGTTCTAGGCACTGCAGCAAGTGATTAAGATGGAGAAGGCCCACCCTCTACTAGAACTTATATCTTAGTGGAGGGACGGATAGTAAACATACACAATAATTTAAAACAATAATACATTCAATGAAGGCTGGAAAATAATGCTGACACTACTACTACTACTGCTACTACTACAGCTACAATACTAATAATAGTGGTAATTATTGCCAACAAGAGAGAGCTAACTGTATAAGAGGCAGCGGTGTGATCCATATCCATTCACTTAACTCAAGTCTTTTTTCATGGAGCACCTATTGACATCTCTCAGACTAGTTTTCTGTGAATTATGGTTTGGAAAGTGTTGCTATTCATTTCAAGCCAACGGTTTTCAAGTGCAGCTTTTGGCATTTCTGCCTCTGATATTTACAGGGCCAAGGACAAGAGTACAAATAAGGGCCCCCATACTGTATGTCCAAATATTTAAACATTACAAATTAGGCAAACAAACCTAAATTAAATCTATCCTCTTACTTTGACAAACATAATGTTGTAACAATCTGAAAGGTCAAGTTTGGATTTAGAATTCTCAGACTCTTGGCTTTGTGTCCTGGAAGGTGGTGGCATGGGGGTAATTGGCCCTTGAGAGCCACTCTTCTGTTTCCACCCAGCTGTCCCACACCATGAGGATTTGCATGAAAGAAAGGACCCCAGTTCACCCCCACAAGCAGCTGTCCTTTGGACACCCTGTGGTGTGGGTCTCAGGAAGTATGGACCAGGAATTCCAGCATTCTAGGTACCCAGCAAACAAAGAAACAAAGTTCAGATATAAAGACCTAGTTACCTTTAAAGTCACTTCAAATCCTGACATGACAGAATTCAGTTTCTAATGCTGGGATTTGAATGATCTGAAACCTGGAAAATATTGATATTTTGCTCTGCACGTAAAAGATGTTTTGTCTAGAAAGAAGTGCGTCTCGTGGGAAATTCTAAACAATGGCATAGGAAAACAGAATTGGCAAGAATTATAGACGTGTGTTGATGATAATATTATTAATTAATCACATAAGGCTTTAGAATCCAAACAAATGTTGAATCCAGAGCAGGTAAGAGTAACCAAGTTCAGAATTATGAGCAAAACATATCTCTTCTTTGGGTTTTGGTTTCCCATCTGAAAATTGCAAATTAGTCTTCCAGAGATTTTTCTCTCCAATGAAAAGCAGGGATATTTACTAAGGGGAAAGGTATGAACAATGTGATGTTTAGCAGGAGCAATAATTACCTCTTATGTTCCAGTCCTTTACAGTTGAGGCAAAAGGTTTTTGAATGTATTATCTAGTTGAATTTCCATCACCAGCGGGCGATGCTGGTGTTCTTTTCTCCATTTGCCACTGGAGAAACTGCAGCTAAGAGAAGATAAGTGAATACCCACAATCTTTCAACTTCTGAGTGACAGAGCCAGGTCTCAATACCCATATCACAGCCTTGAATTTTAACGTGGGTGTGCAGGTTTGAAAACACATTGCATTTGGGAAAGACGGTCTTGCAGGTGTGAAATCCATTTTTTTTTTTTTCTGAAGGAAGAGGCAGATAAAAAACAGCAAGCAGAAGCACGTCTCTTATGACTCATTAGTCAACTTAAGGAGGACTTTATTGCAGATGGGGAAGCATTATTGCAGCTGCTACCAGCCTGACACACATGGATACACATACTCTCATGGCAGCATTGTCTCCCTTTGCCCCAGACGCCCAGACTCTGCAATGATGCAGCCAGTGGGACATTTTCCCTGCACAGATGTTGTAAAATGCGTAAAAGTTCAGAGTGTGTCTCTGAACACTGCTTCTGTTTCCACCCCCTAAACAGATTGTGCCTGCAGCCTGGCCTGTTGCCCACAGCGGTCTACCTGCCACCCTGGGAAAGATCGAGCAGAGACAGAGAAGAAAAGGAGGCTCCATTTTTCAGGCTGCTCTCCCGCAGGCTCATGTTTTGTGTTCATGCCAGGCAGAGAACACAAAATGTTCCAATAAATAAGTATCAAAGGTTAGTGGTGAAAATGAAGGAGGAGGAGGCGTTGCATGAAAAACTAAACATGCAAAATATTATACACAAAGAGAACCAAAATGCAGGTTCACTGGAAATGATAGACAATATGTTAAAACAAGAGGAGAGAAGAGAGCTGAAATAATCAAATGGAAACACACAATTTAGGGCTAAGATCTTGTTGTGTTCAGCCACAAATGATGGCCAGCAGTGAGGAATCTGTTTGTTCTCCACGCTCTTCGCTCCTGGGAAGTCAACTCACATGGACCATGATATCAATCTCTGCTCCTTCTCCTAATATCTGTTTGACCTTGGGTCAATTAATTAAACTTCCTAAGCCTTAGTTTCTTTGTCTGGAAAATAGGGATAGTTATACCTACCACACAACCACTTTGTAATGAATATGTTGGAAATTATATGCAAATTGGCTTCGGTTGGTGTTTGGAACATAGTAGGTTTTTAACTGGAATATAATAGCTACCATCGTCTGTATCATCATATTAATTTATATTTCCATCTTCAGCCCTTAACCCAGGATCTTCAGTAAATGTTGAATTCTCAAATTTGTTAAATTCACTTGTCTATTCTAACATTTTACTCTAGGTTGCTTAGAATATTCTAGATAATATTATTATGTAGAATATGTTATGTAAGCTTCATCTTATCTGTAAATATAGTTTTACTTTTTCCTTTCTAATTTTTATGTCAATTATTTCTTTTTCTTGGCTTATTGAATTGGCTAGGATTCCCATGCAGTGTTGAATACATGTAGCAAGACTGCACATCTTGCCTTGTTCCTGGTCCCACAGAGAAAATATCCAGTACTTCACAATAAGTATGTGTTAATTGTAGATTTTATTAGATTGAGGAAGTTCCCTTTTCTTTCAAGTCAGTCTTTTTATTTTAAACATGTATTGAAGTTTTGTCAAATGTCTTCATCTATTGGAATAATTATACAGTATCTTTTTTGTATTCTGTTAATATGGTGATTGACATTTCAATCTTCTATCTACCTAGAATCCCTAGAATAATCTCCATTTCGCTATGATGCGCTGTGCTTTTATATATTACTGAATTCTATATGCCAATATTATTAAAATTTTCTGTCTTTATGAGAAATATTTGACTTTTTTTATGTATTTGTTTTGATTTTGTTTTCAATGCCATTTTGTAAAAGAGCATTAAAGTGTTAGTATGAAAGTACTTACCCTCTATTTCATGAATATGTTTTTATAAGACTATTATTATTCCTTCCTTAAATGGTTTATAGAATGTGCTTCTTTGGAGTTTTATTTGCATGAATTTGTTTGTTTTTGAGACGGAGTCTTGCTCTGTTACCCGGGCTGGAGTGCAGTGGTGCTATCTTGGCTCACTGCAACCTCCACCTCCTGGGTTCAAGCGATCCTCCCATCTCAGCCTTTCAGCCTCTCAAGTAGCTGGGATTACAGGTGTGTGCCACCACACCTGGCTAATTTTTGTATTTTTTTGTAGAGACAGGGTTTCACCATGTTGGCCAGGCTGGTCTCAAACTCCTGACCTCAAGTGATCCACCTGCCTTGGCCTCCCAAAGTACTGGGATTACAAGTGTGAGCCACTGCGCCCACCCTGCGTGAATATTTTAAATTAAAAATTAAATTTCCTTAATTAATATGAATATTCAGCCTTTATACTTTCTTTTTGTGTTTATTTAGGTAATTTATATATTGAAGTATTTTTTCATTTTGTTTAAATTGTCAAATTCATTGGTATAGAATTGTTTGTAATAATCCATCATTATTCTTTTTACATCTCCACAATCTTTGTTGATAGTCCCTCTTTTTTTCTGATGCAGGCAATTTGTTTACCCTTTCTTTTTACTTGATGAATCTAGCTAGAGATTAGCCATTTTTCTCAATCCTTCAAAGAAGCCAGTTTTTGTTTTCATGCATTTTCATTAGTTTGTTTTTTGTTTCACTGATTTCTACTCTAATGTTTGCTATCACCTTCTTCATTTACTTTGAATTTAATATGCTCTTCTTTATTCAGCTGCATAGTGTGTGAACTTAGAGAATTAACTTTAGTCCTTTCTTCTTTTAATACTACCACTTAACGCTAATGTTTTCCCTTGAAGCATTGCTTTAGCTGCATCTCAAAACATTTGACATATTTTTTTCTTCAGTTCGAAATATCTTCCTATTTCCCTTATGCCTTCTATGGTAGATGGCTTATTCAGCAGTGCGTTGTTTGTTTTCTACACATGGGAATTTTCAGCATATCTTTCTGAAAATAATTTCTATTTTAATTTTATTGTGGTCAGAGAGTATACTCTGACTTCAGTCGTCAAAAACTTATTGAGACTTCTTATGGCTGAGAATATCATGGTAAAAAATATATATATTTTGCTGTTTGGTGGTATGTTCTGTAAATGTCAATCCTGTTAAATTATATGACAGTGTTGTTCAAATCTTTCATATTCTAATTATTCTATCAATTACTGAGGGATGAATGTTGAAATCTCCAACTAAAATTGTGGATTTATCTCTTCTCCATTCAGACTGGTCAGCTTTCGCTGTATTTAAAGATTTGTAACTAGGTGCATATACGTTTTTATGTCTTCTTAATGAATTAAACCTGATATAGTTTGGGTATGGTTTGTTCCCACCAAAACTCGTGTTGAAATTTTAATTACCAATGTGGCTATTTTGGAAGGTGAGGCCTCAAGGGAGATGTTGGGTCATGAGAGCAGATCCCTCATGAGTGTCCTGGTGCCATTCTCATAGTCCTCATGGTGGTGAGTTTTTTTTTTTTTTTTTTTTTTTTTGAGATGGAGTCTTGCTCTGTTGCCTAGGCTGGAGTACAGTGGAACGATCTCGGCTTACTGCAACCTCCGTCTCCAGGGTTCAAGTGATTCTCCTGCCTCAGCCTCCTGAGTAGCTGGGACTACAGGCATGCGCCACCACGCCCGGCTAATTTTTGTAATTTTAGTAGAGACAGGATTTCACCGTATTGGTCAGGCTGGTCTGGAACTCTATTTTATTTTATTTATTTTATTTTATTTTATTTTATTATTTTTTTGAGACGGAGTCTCATTCTGTTGCCCAGGCTGGAGTGCAGTGGCGCGATCTTGGCTCACTGCAAGCTCTGCCTCCTGTGTTCACGCCATTCTCCTGCCTCAGCCTCCCTAGTAGCTGGGACTACAGGCGCCCGCCACCATGCCCAGCTAATTTTTTTTTGTATTTTTAGTAGGGACTGGGTTTCACCGTGTTAGCCAGAATGGTCTCAATCTCCTGACCTCATGATCCGCCCGCCTCGGCCTCCCAGAGTACTGGGATTACAGGCGTGAGCTACTGCTCCTGGCCGTGAGTTCTTATTCTTCCCTGGATTAGTTCTCTTGGGAATGGATTAGTTCCTGTGAGAGACGGTTTTTATAAAATGAAGTTTCCCATCCTGTTTGATCTCTCTTCATGTGTGTGTGCTTCCCTTTTGGCCTTCTCTGCCATGTAATACTGCAGCATGAAAAGCCCCACCAGAAGGTGAGTAGATGCCACGGCCATGTTTCTTATACCTCCTAGATTGCAGAACTGTGAGCTCACTACACTTTTTTTTTTTTTTTAATAAATTACCCAGCCTCAGATATTCTGTTATAGTAACAGTAAACAAACTAAGACAGTATCCTTTATGCCTATAAAATGCTTCTCTTTATCTCTAGTAATACTCATTCTGAATTCTACTTTGTCTTATTTTATATAACCTTTCTGCTTTCTTATAATTGGGGTTTGAATAATTTCCCCTTTTCAATCTTTTAAAAATAGCTGGGTCTTTGTATTTAAAATGGGTGTCATGTAGACTGCATATTTGTTCAGTCTGATAATTTTTGTCTTTTATCAGTTTCGATCATTTACATTTAGTGTGATTATCAATATGTTTGGGTTTTCATCTACCCATTGCTATTTTAAAAATTATCTCATGTTTTCTTTGTCCTTTTCCTTTTGTGACTTCTTTTAATTAATTATTTTTAATATTTTGTATTATTTCACATATTGGCATATTAACTTTGTTTTAATAGCATATAAACTTTGTTTAATAGATGTATGGCTTACAGTGTGTATCTTTACATTTATCACAGTATTTCTTTAAGTAGTACTTACACTACTATGTTTAATATAAGAATCTTCTAATCGAATACTTCCTTTCCCCCTTTAGTCATTTGTTTTCTTTTTTTAATCATGTTTTAATTCTATATATAGTATAAACCCCAAAGTATAGTGTCCTAATATTTTTGTTTAACTAATTAATTATATTTCCAGTAAATTAAAAATGTCATTTGTATTTATCCACATATTTGCCATTTCTAGCACTCTTTATTCTTTTCTGCTGATCTAACTTTCTACATTTCATGCACATTTTTTCTAAAGAAATTTCCTAAGTGTTTTTTATATGCTACATCCGCTGGCAATAAATTCTCTCAACCTGTGTTTGTCTGAAAATATCTTTTTTTGTCCTAAGTTTTCAAAAGTACTTTTTTTCTGATATAGAATTATTGGTTTCCTGTGTTTTCCTTTTGGCACTATAAGGCTTTAAGCCATTTTCTCTAGCTTGCAGACATTCAGACGAGGTCTTCACTCATTTTTATCTTTCTTTCTCTGTACATAACATGTGTTTTCTTCTACAGAAGATTTTTGAGATTTTAGCATAACATTTAGCCATTTGATTTTAGTTTGTCATAGTGTGGGTTTTCATTTTCTTTATCTTTTGAAATTCTTAATCTGTGGTTTTATACTTTTTAAGAAATTTGAATATTTTTCAGCCATTATTTTTCTCAAAGACTTTATTTGCCCCTTCTCTCACTTTTGAGGATGCACAACATGCATATTATGTTGTGTTGCCTTATTTTGCCCCACAGATTACTAAAGCCCTGTTCATTTTCTTCAATCAATCTTCTATCTGTACTTCATCGTGAATAGTATTTGTAGCTATACTTTCACATTAACTGACAATTTCTTCTTCAGCACCTAATCTGCTGTTAATCTCAGTAAGTAAAATGTTCATTTCAAAGGTTGTAGTTTTCATTTTTCAAAGTTCCATTTGATATTTTTTAATATCTTCCATTTGTTTTTCTATTGTATTCTTAGTTTCTTTTAAATCCTTGAGCATATTGAATGTATTTTTAATAGCAACTTTAGTCTCTGTGTGCTGTTTCTGTCATGTCTGTATTTTCTGAGTCTGCTTCTACTGATTATTTTTTCTCTTGATTATGGTCCATTTTCATGCTTATTTGTATGCCTGGCAATTTTTAAGAGGATATTAAACATTGTGTATTTTGTGGTATTGAGTGCTGAATTTTTTGCTGTCTTCTTTCAAAGGGTGTTTGACTTTGTTCTGCTGGCGGTTAAGTTACTGAAAGATCAACTCTATCCTTTTGTGATTTAATTTAAAACTATCATGGGTTAGCATTTATTTTGGTTATTTTATTGCTATTACTAAGTTATATCCTTCTGTGATAATTTCCAAATGCCCCTGGTTTTTCTTGAGGACTCTCCACCGTTTAGAAGTTGGACATATCCTAGCCCTGTGTAATATTATTCAGCTTATAGCTTCCTTATCATTCTTTGCCTGGTTTCTTGTAGTCTTAATGAGCATACATATGCCATTATATCTAGTAATTGACTCAAGGGAACATTTATGGACATGTGTGGTACTTTGTAAATTTTTCCTACCTCTCTAGTTGTCTACATTCCTAGTTACAGCCACCTAAACCTCTTTGAACTCCGATATTAGTCTCTAGCTTAGTGAGAATGCCATTGTCTTTTTGGGTACCTTTACTTTATGGTCTGGAAAATACATCCAGGTAGAAATTTGGGACAATTGTAGCACTCATATCTTTGTTTCCTTCCTCATAAGGATCACAGTCCTGTGCTTCTTATTGCAAAATGCAGAAATTTTTTTTCATGTTTTTCCTTGTTTTCTACTCATTTAAGTCAGGAGGGTAGGTCTGGTTTCAGTCATCCATCATGGCTGCAAGGGAAAGTTGATGTACTCCCTTTTAAAAGAGTTAATGGCATAGTCAAATCAAATGATTCAATTAGATGCTGAAATGAGAGCACAAGCTAATGGTCAAGAGCTTTCTATTCTACCTCTGTCACAAGTTGCAGTTTCATACCTCATCGTTTCAGAATGATGCCCTTCTTTAGTTATTGTATTCAGGTCAAGTCCATGGTCAGTTGCCAATTTAATTGCTATCAGTTCTCTTCCACAATTGTTCAGATTCAAGTTATTTTGTCCTTTGCATTCAGACTTAACACACTTCATCTACAGGAGCTAAGTTTAAGTACAGGGATGTCTCTGTTCCAAACAGCCTGTTAAATTAGTTCAGTGTTAGAATTTTCTGCCTATTTTGCTGTTTCCTCCACTAAACTATGATCTCATTGAAAAAGTTACAACTATAATATTATTTGTATTCATAGCATTTAGTATGGTACTTGACTTATGGTATGCCTTCCAATACCTATGAGTAGAACGAACACAAATACCCTTCAGAACATTTTGGTGTGATGTGTTAGGAGGATATAGATACCAAGGTAATTCAAGTTATCTTGAGTCATCTCCCTTCATCTTTACTTTATTTCTTAATTACACAAAGTACAGATATTTATAGTTTTCTGCCTATAAATCTGCATATATTTTCCTAACTCTGTTTACCTTCCAATTCAACAATTACAATTTGAGTTTTAGGTATTTGATCAAAATTTATTCCATGTACTATCTTTGGGAAATCTTATCTGAGCCCCTGCTGTATACACTGATGAATTCTAAATACTCTGTCTCCATCTCTTATGTCTGGACTCTTGAGTTCCAGACTGGAAATTTCCACTTGACTATGCCCAGGTACCTCAATTTTAATTACGTCCAAAATGAAACTTCATTTCCCCCTTAATTCTGTTTTCTCTTCCTGTATTTTCTATGATGCTTTTCAGATAAAGTCCAAAGCCCTTACCGTGGCATACAAAATCCTTCAACATCTAGCCCCTGATGGCTTTAGCTTTTGCTGAAACACTGATCCTCTCAACTCTCTATCACATTTCACAACTTCAGTTATTATATTTATTCATTTATTCCTTTACTTATTATTCTTTCAACCTACTGTGGTAGATACTTTCTGGCTTCTTCAGATCCATTCTTCACCCTTCTCACCTGCTGTGTGCCCAGGATGCTGCCCTGTATGGGTTATACTAACAGTATTCTTCACTCTGGTATCTGATTGAGTTTGGTCTGTAAAGAGTTTGGAGAAGGGGTCAAGAGTGGGAGGTCCTACACATCCCCTCCAAATTCATGTGTTGAACCCCTAGCCCCCAATGTGATTGCATTTGGAGATGGGGCTTTTTTAACCTCTCTGAATGAGTCAGAATAGACTATGTTATGTTGCATTACAGTAGTGGTAACTGATACATTTTCAGGACTGAAGAACTTACTTTTTTCAGCTTCTAGGAGTGTCTCAGCTGTCAGTACTTTCCAGGAATTCCCCTTGGCTGAAGAGAGCCACTTCACTTAAGATCACAACTCCTTCCTGGGAGCAGCCTTCATCCAATGACTCGTTGATTTGTAGGTATAAAGGCCCAGCTCTTGTTCCCAATTTGAAACAACTCTAAGGGGCCATGGCAGCTTCAGAGCTTCCCACAGAGTCAGCTGAGTCCTTGTGGTGGGCACACTACAGCCCATCTACTCTCACTGCTCGGTTCTGCCTCTTTCCCTTTCCCTACATGTGTTTATACTGAGAGCATTCCTCGATGAATGTTCTGTATGCCCATCAGGACAGTCTCAGACATTGTTTCTAGGGAATCATATCTGCAGCAGCTGAAGTAACGAGTAACTCCCAAATCGCAGTTGCTTAACAAAACAAGTCTATCTACATGGTTCAGCTGAGGGATTTTCTCTACATAGCCAGTCGGTAATTTAAGCTAATCAAGGCTCTATCTCCTCCAGTGGTATATGGAACAAGCAGACTCCAGTCGTATGTCCCTGCCATAGCTGGAGGATCAGGTACCAGCTTTTCTATACCTTGGCCTGAAGATGAATGATAAATCTTGCACTCACAGCCCATTGGCCATCACCAGTTGGTAACTGTGAAGGAACAGGAGGGTGAGTACCATAGTTCTGCCATACTCTGCAAGCCTCAATTTCCTCTGTAAAATTGGAATAATCTTACTTAAAAGTGTAGCTGTGGCTGGGCGTGGTGGCTCACGCCTGTAATCCCAGCACTTTGGGAGGCCGAGGTGGGCAGATCACCTGAGGTCAGGAGTTTGAGACCAGCCTGATCAACATTGTGAAACCTCGTCTATACTAAAAATACAAAAATTAGCTGGATGTGGTGGTGGGTGCCTGTAATCCTAGCTACTAGGGAGGCTGAGGCACAAGAATTGCTTGAACCCGGGAGTCAGGGGTTGCAGTAAGCCGAGACTGTGCCACTGCACTCCAGCCTGGGTGACAAAGTGAGACGTTGTCTCAAAAAAAAAAAAAAAAAAGTGTTGCTGTGAGGGTTAAATGAGTACCATATAAAAGAAGCATTTAAGTCTCTGGGAAGCAATCTGTTTAAGTGAAGGTAGGTATCTTACCACCTTCTCCCATCCCGAGGGTCATTCTCAACTCTCTTGATATTAGATGGCAACCACCTTCCTACTTTCTCTCCATATCATCACTTGGAATTATATAGGAAAAGTTGGTACTGTGAAAAGCCACAGAAAATAGATTTAGCTGGTCTCTGCCTTAGGTAGAAAGAAAAAAAGGCCTAGAACCAAAAGAGATTCCAAGAATGACTGCAGTTACCAAGACAAGTTGGAAAAATGGTTACAAGAACTTAAGTGTCACAGGTTCCCTTGTGACAGGTGTGACAAATTGGCAGAGGCAAAGGGTTGGGGCAGTATTTTATTTTTATTTATTTTGCCACATTTCAGCTATTTTTAAAGTAATATTTAATACTTTCAAGAGTTTTGCCATGTTAGCCTTTCTACCTTAATGATTACTAATTATTTATAAAAACCTTATATTTTTCTAAAGCACTATGAAAGGGAGACCAGAATTATTCACCACATGACATAATAAATCAATGAATTCAAAATATGGAAAAAGTCATTATATTCTAAATAGAAAATGATTCCTACTGGAAGGCTTTGAGCTGTGAGCACATTTTGTGTTTGTTAAAAAATGCAGATAATAGGCTGGGCGTGGTGCCTTATGCCTTCAATCCCAGCAGTTAGGGAGGTGGTGGATCACCTGAGGTCAGGAGTTTGAGACCAGCCTGGCCAACATGGTGAAACCCCATCTCTACTAAAAATACAAAAATTAGCTGGGTTTGGTGGCAGGTGTCTGTAATCCCAGCTACTAGGGAGGCTAAGGCAAGAGAATTGGTTGAACCTGGGAGGCGGAGGTTGCAGTGAGCTGAGATCATATCACTGCACTCCAGCCTGGGTGACACGGTGAGACACTGTCTCAAAAAAAAAAAAAAAAAAAAAAGGGCGGATAATAGAAGGGTAAGAGCATTAGCACCTCACTGATTATTCCTTCTCGAGAGTAAGGAGCATTGAACGAGGAGTAATATTCTCACTGGGTTATTGAAGATAACTTCCTCTGGTCCTGGTGTTTTTGTGCCTCCTAAAATCAACATCCCAAATTTTGAGAAACTCACAATCACGTGATCTGAACCCGCTTCCATCAATGGCATTTGGAGCCTCAATAGAAAAGTGGTGCTTTATCAATAGAAACCTCCTTCCTATTGTCTCTCCATATCACTTGGAATTACATAGGAAAAGTTACTACTGTGAAAAGCCACAGAAAATAGGTTTAGTAGTTTACCTGGGTTGAGCAGACAGAAACAATGGCTCCCAAAGATCTTGGATCTGAGGTCACAGAACCCTGAGAACATGGTCACCCCTACTTTGCTGAAAGCACACTCTCAAAGCTTGCCTGGAACTGGACAGGTTTTACCCTGTTCTCTCAGGACTTCAAGAGAGAAGAGGAGGGGGAATCAAATTTGATGTGTAAGTGCTCCCATTAGTTAAGTTGCCTTAGGGAGTTTCAGTAGAAATATTAAACCACTACAGGCCTAAATGACTTGGTATTCTTATTTTCTCTCTAAAAGGTAAATGGCTTTACTTTTTATTTTGACTATAGACAAGTTAAAGAAAAAAAGAAAAACAATTGTTAAAATGTTAAAGGTTATGTTGATTTAAAAAGTGAGAAAAGGTACGCTGGGTGTAGTGTCTCACACCTGTAATTCCACACTTCGGGTGGCTGAGGCGGGAGGATTGCTTGAGGCTAGGAGTTCAAGACCAGCCTGAGCAACATGGCGAGATTTGTCTCTACAAAAAAGACAAAAATTAGCTGGGTGTGGTGGCGCACACCTGTAGTCCTAGCTACTCTGGAGGCTGAGGCAGGTGAATTGATTGAGTTCAGGAGTTAGAGACCAGCCTGGGCAACATAGGGAGACCCTATTTCTACAAAAAAATGAATTTAAAAAATTAACCAGGCATGGTGGCACAGGTCTTTGGTCCCAGCTACTTAGGAGGCTGAGGCAGGTGGATCAATTGAGCCTGACAGTTCAAGGCTGCAGTAAGCCCTGATCGCGATAGTGCACTCCAGCCTAGGTGACAGGTGAGACTCTGTCTCAAAAAAAAAAAAAAAAGAAACTATTAAAACCTCATAGCTCTGCTGCCCTGAGGTATTAGTTGCCCGGTCTTCTTTGTCTCTTCAGATGATTTCACCAAGTCATAGGCACCTTGAGATTAGGGACCAGATTGGTATTGTTCATTGCTTTCTCTTCAATGGTTAGAATAGTGCCTTGCACAAAGTAGATTATAAGTACACTTTTTTTGTTAAATAAATGACTATATGTATGCTTAAATTCTGTTTTACAAAAATGAGATATTATTATATCTAGAAAGTTGTAACCTAATATTTTTCACTTAATATATTGTGTGGTTTTAACCATATCAATAAATATTTGCATAATTTTTTAGGTACTATAGAGTAGCTGACTTTTTGCCTTAATGGACATATCATACTTTATTAAAACAATCATTAGTTTTTACGTAATTAAGTTCTTTCCATTTTTTAATTTTTACAAATAATATTGCAATGAATATTTCTGAAAATACTTTTGCTGCTTTCTGATTATTTTCTTGGTATAAATTCCTAGAAGTGTAATTACAGAATATAAATTACATATTCTTATAGATTTTAACTCATATTGCCAAATAGGCCCCCCAAATAGATTGGACCAGTTTACTTTTCCACGAGCCACATATGAAAACATGTTTCCTCAACAACTTTGATAAAAAGTAGGCATTGCCAACATTTTAAATTATGTATTTCCATGACTGCTGATAAAAAAGAACTTTCTTTTTTATCTGGTATTCTTTTTTCTCTTTCTTTTTGTTATTTGCATTTCTTCCTTTTGTAATTACTTTTGCATCTGTTAACCTTTTTTGAATCCATCTCTATATCTTTTCTTACTGATTTTTAAAAGCTCTGTATACATTCAGAACATTAATATTTATGTTATACAAATGCAAATATTTCCCATCTTTCCATCACTTGCCTTTTGATGTTGTTCACAACAACGGTAATGGTAATGGTAGTTATGCTACTAAGTTTAATTGGTTTTGCTATTGTTGTTGGTGGTGTTGATGTTACTGCTTGTGGCACTGTTGGTTTTGGTGGCAGTGGTACCAGGGCTGTTGTTTTTTAGTAGTGATGGCGATGCTGTGTCATTTAACCTTGCAGAAGTTTAAATTCTACCAGTATTTCCTGTATAGTTTCTGCCTTTGGTGTCATGTGAAAAAAAAAGACCATTACTATAGCAAAGCTGTCTTTAATAAATGTATTTTGTTCTAATTATTGTATGATTATACATACAGATACACACAGATTTTAATCTTAATTTATCTGAAATTAATTTGATACAAAATGTGTACTAGTGTCAAAGGATCATAAGAACATCATGAACTATCTTAGATTGAAAGACAAAGCTGATTTATTGCTTACAGCCAGGGAGAGCTATGCTGCTAAGTCAGTGTCCCCAGCAGGAGGGCAGCAGATCTTACAGAGGGTGGTGGGGAAGCGTGTGGGTCAGTGGCTGGAGGATTTCTAGGCATGTAAGTATTCTGGATCTGGAGAAAAGAGGTTGTGTGGAACTGCTGTTGAAGGATTGACATTCAGAGGTGTGTGTCTTAGAGTGGGTCAATTCCTGATAAACTGTTTTTCCAAAATAAGAGATGGTCACTGACTGTTTGGCTTGTAAAAACAGGTTCACTAAGAGGAATTGTTGATCAACTGAAGAGGTTTAAAAGCACTTCTGGTAGTTACCTGTTAACTATGGATGCAGAAAAATCAGTCTTTTCCTAGGATTGTGGGCACTTTTGCCACTCTCAGTGGGGATCAATTTTTTTCCCCAAGTGATATAAATGGAAGAGAAGATTTTGATTATGTTTTAATATGTTTATTTTCCTGCAATGTGATTTTCTTGAGAGCAGGAAACTTATGTCCTCTTTTCCTTACTCCCAGTGTCAAATAGAGGATTGGAACATAAAAATGTTTAATAAGGTGAATTATGGGAGCCAGGCTCTCAAGCACTAGCCCAGGCTACAGCCATAAATGACCATTTAAGTGACAACGTATTCACGTGCTCTTTGAATTTTGGCACTCCGAATATCTTAAAGATATCAACAACCACTTCTTCACATCCCCAATGACACTCATGTTCATATTTTAGAAAGCAGGCAAAATTGATAAAAATCAGAAACATGAATAATAATGTTTTATATTACCACAACAATTAATATTATTTAGTATTTGCAATGTCAGTCAATATTATGTCCTTTACATGGGCTACTTCATGGAAACTTAACCATAATTCCTTGAAGTATCTGTTATTATTAACTTCATTTTACAGGTAAGGAAATCGAGGTTCAGAAAAGTAATCAATGAGTTACGGGAGGGTTGGGGTGAGGAATGGATGAAACCAGTATTCATGTAACATACATAACGTAACAAAACATTTCAAAATATCCAGGCCTATTTTTCAGATTTGATTATCTCATATTGACCTTCTATAATTGGGAAGAGAATGATTTTAGAGAAGACCAGGGATCTATTTTAGTTGACACTGTTTGTCAGCCTTACATCCATTACATAATTTAGTCTTCACAGAAGCTCTGTTAGGTGGCTGTTATTACATTCTATCTTTTATAAATGTGGAATCCAAGGCCCAGAGAAATCAAATTGCCAAAAGCCGCACAGTTAGTAAATGGCTGAGATAGACTTTTAAACACTGGTGTGATGCTGTTTAATTTCAGTGACTAGATGATGTTGTCCATACCTCTTCTTCCTATGTCTAAAAAAAGTGACCTAGGTATACTCTAATTTTTGATGAGCTGACTTTATAAGCTATATTAGTTATGAGAATTATAGGAATGTATCTAAAAATCTTATTCTCTTCCTTTTTGGAAATTTAACCTGTAATCTGAGTTTGGCTAATTCATGCAAGATTTGTGACTAATCAAAAATCCATTTCTGTGCAAACTGATCCCTCATATTCCTACTTTGATCACTGTAAAGAGAGTAATGGTTTTTTCAATTCATTGTTACATTATTTTCTAATTCACTTATGGTCTTAGGGGTAATTCATCACTGAATGTGAGAGTAGAAAGGTGTGAGGAGCTTTCATAAGTAGCCTGAGCTCAGGAGAATGGGAGCAATGCTATCATCTCACAGAGCTAGAATGAGAGAAGAAACAGAGAGTCTCATGGCTTGGGAGGGGTCTCTACATTTTCCCTTCAGTCCTTTAAATAATTTCCAATTGACTCTTTCTTGATGACTGTAGAGTTTATTCCAGTAAATGTAGTATTTTTCCAGATAGCATTGTGCAGTTATGAAAATGACACTAAAAGGTAGTGTCAATTATGTTCAATATAATGGTTTTTACTAATTTCAGACAAAAAGTTTTTAATAATTTCAGATAAAAAGTCTTTACTATGTAACACCTATGCTTGGTGAGATTTAAATTCCTCTGGCAAGACTAAATAAGGCTTATTCTTATGAGGTCTTTTAGAACAACAGTGATAGTTAAGTCTAGGAAGACAAATAAATGAAAATATCATCAGAGGTAAATATAGGCTATCTATTTAAAAATTATTACAGAATGACTTTGTTTTCCATTGGGACTCTATCACCCAGAATGAACAAACTCTATACATGTTTGTTGAATGAATGAAGCAATGATAGTAGGGTACTCTTCGTTCTTTTCCTGGTTCAGTGAGGTCTCTCCACTTGTGTAGATACTTGGTGCTTTCATCTGGAAAAACAAATGGTTGATTAACATTTATTTATTATCTGTTAATATTGCTACCATTTTCAGACATTTCTGGGGAAAGGAAAACAAAGATGAATAGAACAGCTTCCTGCTCATAGGTCTTAGAGTTTAGTGATAGAGACAGCCATGTAAACAAGTAAAGAAACTGACATAGTAACTTCTATGGTAGACATATAAACACATTGCAAAGTGAAGGAGATGCCTTATTGCCTGAGAACCAGGTCAGACAACCTTTCTAGAGGAAGTGATATTTGAGTTAACTATTACAAGGAGAGATAAAATTCAAAGATTCTTCAAGCCCTTGATGGACACTGGAAATAGGGAGAACTAGGAAAATGTGTAAAGAAGCAAAAAGGAAAAAGAGAAGGATTTGAGGTAAAAGGGGAAGAGCTTTCTAGAATGTCAGTAAAAGATAACCATCTATCTCTAATAGGTGAGTTATTCATATTTATCGAAGGCCAATATTTGTAAGCCATTCTGCTAAGCACTGAGGATCCTAAAAATTAAAGAGATATGCCAGTCTCTGCTCTCACAAAGCTTCTTATATTTCTGGGTGGAGAACAACGAATTAAGCAAGTTAATTCCATTAGACTGGGCTGAAAACCATGGTGGGAAGTACAAGGTGCTTTGGGAACACGTAGCCCAGAGAATCTACCTAATTGCATGGAGAAGAGGGGACACTTAAAAGGTAAAAGGGGCTGGGCGTAGTGGCTCATGCCCATAATCCCAGCACTTTGGGAGGCTGAGGCGGGTGGATCACCTGAGGTCAGGTGTTTGAGACCAGCCTGGCCAACATGGTGAAACCCCGTCTCTACTAAAAATAAAAAAAAAAAAAAAAAAAAAAAGAATTAGCCAGGCATGGTGGCAGGCAGTTGTAATTCTAGCTATTTCGGAGGCTGAGGCAGGAGAATCGCTTGAACCCTGGAGGTGGAGGTTGCAGTGAGCTGAGATTGTGCCACTGCACTCCAGCCTGGGCGACAAGAGCAAGACTCAGTCTCAAAAAAATAAAATAACATAACAAATAAAAGGTAAAAGGCTGAGACCTGAAGATGAGTGGGAGCCAGCCAGGCAGAAGTGGCAGCATAAAGTGAGAGGAAATGTGTGTGTTCCAGAAACTGGAAGATCAGTCTACAAAATCTTAGACTTTTTTTTTTTTTTTTTCCTTCAGGAACATTTTTTTTTAACTTTTAAGTTCAAGGGTACATGTGCAGGTTTGTTGCAGCACTATTCACAATAACAAAGACATGAAATCTTAAAAGCAAAGCATGAGAAAAATGAGGCTAAGGAGATAAAATGGTCAGATCATAAAAGGTATTATTAGCCACACATTTAGTCATAGTGAACGTTACTGCAAAGAGCTGTAGATGTCAAGGAAGCCATTTAATGGCATTGAGTAGGGGAAGAAAGTAATTTTGCACTTTCATCTTCTAGAGTGGCTGCGTTTTTGTGTGCAGTTTCAGGAACTAAATTGTGGTGGAGGTTACAGGACACAGATTCTGGCCTTGGAGGGTCAGGAACCTTAGTGTTACTACCACATTGCAACTGAAATGAACATTCAAAATGCCTTTACGTTCATGATCTCTTGCAGTTCTGTGAGAAAGTCAAGCGAGAGCATTAGTATCCCATTGGACTGATGAAGAAGTTGCATTTCTGGCTGATTCAGACACATGGCCACAATTAAGTGCTGTGTTGGTTTTGTAGTTGAGGTATCCCCAGACCTCTGGCCTTATGCTGTGGTGCATTGCCTTTTCCACTGCATTGACTGTGTGGGTTTTCAAAGGCTCATGCAAAGCCAAGCATTTCCATGAAAAATGGATTCCTTTCTTTATATCAGCCCTCAAAATGACATGATCTCTCATCTCTGACTGCCCAGGCTTTTCTTAATAATACTTCTACCACATTACCAATTATAGCAATTTGGGGAGTGGGCAGCCTCTCTATGTAGTGTGATGTAAGGGGCTCTGATAAGATGGCGCTATCCTCAGAAGTCTTTCCAAATTTGCCTGCCAGAATTATGAAACATTTTGCTTTTAAATCTTTATTTGTTTGAATGATAGTAGCAATGTCTACAGAAAGAGTCATATCATCAGCTTGTTCACCCTATTATCCAAGCTGGGGATGCTTGCTCCACCCATGTCAGGAGCTGGAAGATCAAAGACTTGCAGACAATTACAGTTTTAAAAATGAGAGAGCTGGAAAGAATTGTAGGCATCTTATTGTTTGATTTCCCTATTTTATAGCTAAAGAAATTGAAGGTCTGAAAAAAAAGAAGTGACATATATTACTGGACCTGGGTAATGACTATATCCCTGGTACCCCGAGCCTCAGACCTGATTGTCCCAAATACCATGCTAGGCTTATTGTATCAGCTAGCACTCAGTATGTGCCGG
Organism: Pongo abelii; assembly: GCF_028885655.2. Taxonomy (NCBI): domain Eukaryota; kingdom Metazoa; phylum Chordata; class Mammalia; order Primates; family Hominidae; genus Pongo; species Pongo abelii. Next base: position 145,684,020 of record NC_071992.2, on the reverse strand, counting down.
GCACTGTCCTAAGCGCCTAAGATATATGAAATCATTAAATTCTCATAACAACACAATGAGGGAGATAGTATTATTACTTTATACATAACGTAAAAAATCTTAAACAAGCAAAAGACATTGAGTTTCTGAAACCTGCAGGGCAGGCAAATGTCAGAGCTGGAATATGACCCTGAACAGGCTGCCTTTACAAGCCAGGCTCTGAACTACTACAGCAGAGTAGAACTACTTTTGAGTAGAAGTCAGGCATGTATGTTGGGGGCAGAGGAGACTACAGAAAGTATGAGAACATGAGAAATAAAAGAAATGTCCAAAATACAATCTGGGATGACTTTATAATTTCGTAAAGAGGTCCTGTTTTGTCAATACATTTGAGTGACCAAGAGCACTTTGATACTCATTACATTCCTGCTTGTGCCTTGGAGGAAGAGCAAAGCTCATATGTTCATCCCAGGACTAAACATAAACCAAATGTGTGCCACCGTTGCTGGAAAAATCAAAACATTCTTAGGCAAAATTATTATAATAGAGTTGAAATGTACTGATTAAGGCAGGTGACAATTTCAATCATTTTCTCTAAGATAGACCACATTGGATGCATTGTTTCAAGCTTAGGATGTCTTATTTCCAAGTTTGTGTTGGTCAAGTGGCACCACTTTGAGAAGCCTAAACAATATGAGAGCAAGATCTGAAACCTATACCAACCAGGAATGGGGAAGACATTGTGAATGTTTAACATGGAAAAAAGAAGACTTAGAGGAGATGTGAGGCTCATTACACATTCTTAAAGAACAGTTGCACAGTCAAAGAATAAATGCTTCCTGCCTTGCTCCAAAAGGACTAAGATGTCGTATTTCACTTTAATAATTGGAGCTGTTGCAAGAAAATAGAATAGGAGGAGTCACAAAACAGTAAGGTAGTAAGTTTCATATCTGTTGGTGGACTCAGCCGGAGTTAGATAAAAATCTCCTAGGAATTATTTCAGGGGCTGAGGAATGGAGAGACGGGGGAAATAAAGTACACTTGGCCTACGTGATCACCAGTCTCCATGAAATTTTCAGTCTGGGAAATATTTTGCAAGTGTGATCTATTCAAAATTTCTTCTCAGTTATTGAGTGTATGTTATTGTAAACCAAAGATGCCTAACATAGGGGAACTTTGCTTTCCAGCATGGAAACCATGATGCCTAGCTTCATATGATGCAAATAATAACCACCACTTACTCTTAGACAAAAGGCAGCTTCTGCAGATGATTGGGTTTCACTTTTGTGGGTGACAAAAAAGAAAGGAAGAAAAACTAGCATAAAGCAAAATAGTGTGGTGGCAACTCAGGGAATTACTTATTTTTCTGCTGCTCTGGTGTCTTGGGAGTGGAAGCACATCTTGTCAATAGTGAATAGAAGCAGACATGAATTATTATTATGGTCTCTGCCTCATAATTTCTGTGTCACCAAGATGCGCTCTGTTTATTACTGCACTTAGAAAGCTTTGGAATATTAGCCACATAAAGTTTCTCTCCATGGATTCTATTACCACACTCTTCAGTTGTTCCAGGAAACCACGACTGTGGAATCACATTTCTGGGGAGAAATGGCTCTCAGCCTTGGCTCTTTCTGGCTGTGCAGTCCACTGGGAAGATTTTGTCATAGATCATTAAAGCAAGAATGATCCCCAGAGATCCTCTGCCTTATCTCCCCATCCCCTGACTGCACATTTGAGGGATTGAGACGCAGGGAGAGAGTAGACATGTTCAAAATCATAGAACACATTATAGATTTCAATTTCCATTGCATATTCCCGGTTCAGTGGACTTGCTGTTGTGGGATCCAACCAACCTCCTATGGTTGGGTCCAAATGCTCATGAGTGGAATTAAGGAAAGAAGGGGTGACAGTTTAAACAATGGGCCAATTTTGTGAAGCATGGGATGCCTCAATTTCCAGTGGATGAAAATGACAAAGGTATGTTGGAAATTTAAACATGAAAGACAGAGTAAAAATGATTCAGATTCTGTCAAAGCTCCTCGAGGGCACTCAGGCATCTAATGTTTTCTCTCTTTGTAAGGAAGACAAACAGAAGGTCTTCCCAAAGTGAGCACCCTGAGCCTCAGTTTCTTCCTCTATAGAAATGGGACCTGCCTTACAGGACCGTTGTTGGACAAAATGAGATTGGATATGTAGCACCTAACAATGCTCCAGGTACAGGAGGCCCTTCATGCCCTCCCTTCTTCCGTTCTTACTGAGAGATGAACAGTATTTCCAAGGACTGGTCATGGTATTCTGATCTCTGTACAATTGTGAGGATGGAGTTGAGGCAGGATTTTGGGGAGATGGGGAACAATATCTGATTCTAATCTCGTCATTAAGATTTTAAAAGCTCCCAAAGGACAAGGATCACATGAAATTGTTTCCCTTACAGTGGCTCCCCATGGCACTCATAATTAAAGGCAAAATCCTAATACACAGGGCCTAGAAGGCCTTCTGTGTTCAGAATCCTCATCACCTCTCTCCTCTTGTGCTTTTTTCTCTGCTACTTTTGCTGCAGGGAATGAGAACAAAGACAGTGGTCAAGAAGTATTTGTTAAATGAGCTATCTTCACAATCCCTATGTGGGCTAGATTAGCAGTAGAGGAATAGTTCATTAAAGTTTAAATTCTTTAGATTATTTATATACCTGATAAATTATTCAACAGTTAAAAAGTCCAAAACATGGTAGCACCCAATGAAGGCAGGACTTGGTGAAATTAATACACTAATATGCCACTGATTGGTGTGCAACTAGTGATTGTTTTGTGATTGCAGTTGGCAATACATATTAAAAACCATAAGAAAGATAAACTCCTTTCATTTAGTAATGTTATTCACAGAAATAAAATCTAAGGTAAAAAACATTGCAGTAAAATGGCCACACTAGTAAGATACTCTTTGCAGCATTATGTATAATAGCAAAAATATTGAAACATTAGAATGCTTAAACTAAATGTTTATCTATTCAGTGGAATGCTACAAATAATTATATATAATAACTAAAAATATAATACTAAGACTTTTTTTAACCAAATAATGTTATAAGGAATATTAAGTAGTATCTGCACTATAATAATAATTAATGTGAATTTATGTGGACAAGAAATGAACAAGAATAGTAAGAATATATAATATAAAAATTGTGATTTGTATTGTATAAAATTTTGCTAATTTAAAGATAGATTATAGATTATGTGTATCTAATTTAAATATATTTTATAAGAAAATATAGCAATAAAGTAATAAATAGGAAAATGTTATTTATTAGAAATATTTCAAGAACTTTTTTTAGTTTTCTGATTTTTATTTGGAAAAAGATTTTTCTTCTTTCTATTGAAATATGAAAGTGAGGGGACAATTATTGCTCTTCGTATGAGAGGTAAAATTACATGTCCTTTAGTTCTGTCTATGCCTTTCTCTTTTCTTTCAATCAAAAATAGCCTCTCCTCCAACTTCACCTGTAATTACTCATCCTTCAGTTTTTTTCTCTGAATGCCTATCCTCCAATAAGCTTTCTGAAGCCCTTCTCAGTTACTATTCCTTTAATTTATACATAGGAGATAAAAATATTTGTAGTACTCATCATCCATCTATCCATCCATAGAATCAACAAGGAGACAAGTCTTCCCCAACACTTCAATGGTTATTTGGAATTTAAGGTGTTCATTTGAGACTTCAAGTCTGTTTTTCAAAGACATTGACAAGAAGAAAAAAATGACAAAATATGTTGTGTCTTTATCTTTTTCTTTTTAAAAAAATGATCATTTATTTTGGCCACAGTTCCTGGTGGAGCATTCATCTAATTTAACTGTATTTCTCATAATATCACAGGCCAATGGCTAAATGAGTTGCCTTTATTGCACTGGAATCCAGCTTTAGCATGTTTCCAATATCTGGTGAAAATATCCATTCACATAAACAGAAACTCCATAGTAGCTACATGTGGAAGTTCTGAGGTAATGTCTCCTTTCTCAAAAAAGCTTCAGTTTAGAATTTTCCAGAGTGACCCACGAAGCAGTTGGTTTTATGCCTGAGATTCTGCATTCCCATTGGGTCAGATAAACTGAGTGAGAGCAGACAGAGGAGATGGTGAGTGGCTGCCATATTCCAATAAGTGCAAGATTTCTCTTTTCCTAATCACATCTGGAAAAGAAAACAGTAGAAGTGCACTAGGATAAGTGAATGAGGAAGAAAAAAGCAGAATAGTGTTTTTTGAATGACTACAATGTGCCAGATCTATACACACTTATTATTATTATTATTATTATTTTACTTTAAGTTCTGGGGCACATGTGCAGAAAGTTCAGTTTTGTTACGTAGGTATACACGTGCCATGGTGGGTTGCTGCACCCATCAACCTGTCATCTACATTGGGCATTTCTCCTAATGCTATCCCTCCCCTAGCCCCCCATCCACCGACTGGCCCCGGTATACACACGTTTTTGATATCACATTGCATTTTGAAAAAGCCATGTGACTTCTCAGATGCCATTATCCAAGCTGAAAAATGTAAGAAGAAAAAACAAAAACTTTGTGATGGTTAATTTTACATGTCAGCTTGACTGGGTTAAGCGGTACTCACATTTACCAACTAATGCTGGTCAAGCTTTAGCTCTGGGTATGCCCGTGGAGGTGTTTCCAGAAGAGACTGACATCTGCATCAGTGGGTGGAGTAAGAAAGATCTGCCCTCACCATGTGGGTGGACATCTTCCAATTCATTGAAGGCCTGGATAGAATTAAAAGGCAGTGGAAAGATGAAGTCACTCTTTTCTCTGGAGCTGAGACTTTCAGTTTTTCTACCTTGGACATCAGGGCTCCAGGTTTTTGGGTCGCAGATGTGGAAACTTACACGGGCCCTGCAGCCCCGCCCCCCCCTCCCCCCACCATGTTCTTGGGCCTTTGGCCTTGTACTGAGACTTACACCATTGGCTCTCTTGGTTCTCAGGCCTTTAGATTCAGACTTAATTACACAACCAGTGTCTCTGGTTCACCAGCTTGCTGGAGCGCATATGGTGGGACTTCTCAGCATGTGGTCCAGTTTTCGGATGTGATCCCATATGTGATCCAATTCCCACAATAATCCCCCTTTTATCTATCTATCTATCTATCTATCTATCTATCTATCTATCTGTCTATCTATCTATTTGTGTATCTCCTGTTGGTTCTGTATCTCTGGAGGAACCAGACTAATACAAACTTGGAACAAAAAACAAGATCACCCAGCAAGCCAGCAAGCCAATGACAGAGCCCATCATCCTGCTGAGAAGGCAGTTTATAATAGTGATATTCTGTACAAGTCCCAGAAAAATGCTTTTTGGCATCAAGCCAAATATAGAATAGGGTGAATAGGCAGCAAATGAGATGTTTTATTGAAGATCAAGCTAGTTCACATGAATCATTTCATCCCATCCTTTTTATCTTGCTCCTATGTAGATATCATTAATCCATTCAGCTGAAGCTCTTGATTTCTGAATGTCTTAATCTCTAACTGCCTGGAATTTTTTTTTTGTCAGTTGAAGCTTCTTTTGCTTAATTACATATCAGGCAAGCTGGAAGTGTTAGAGAAATGATATTGGGAGCTTCCTAACCAATGACTGATGGGAGTTGGTGGGTAAATACTCCAGCTCCATCCCCCAGAGTGAGAGGACTCTGAGGTGTGAGTTCTATACTGACTATCAGAGTTCTATACAGTAACAGGGATTAAGTTATATGTTCCCACAGTCCTAATAAGCATAATAACATACTCTGTACAAGCTGCCTTCCTTCTTTAATTATGTTCCCACTTTCCTACAAGTGTTTGCTGGTATCATCTCTCCAACAAAATACTTCCACTCAAATCTTTGTCTCAGGGTCAGCTTCTGGGAGAACACAATCAAAGACAGTTCCACTTGGTGGGAGGTGTTACTCAGGTATAGAACATGTGTTTGGAGCCTGTGAGTAGCAGAGCTCATTATGACTGCCTATCACCTTCAAAAATATGACTCCCAATTTATAAATGTATATATTGAGAGCCAAAATATGTGTTTTATAATACCACATATTAAGATAGACAAGAGTTTGGTAAATGACAGTTCATGGGCCAAATCTGGCTTTCCACCTGTTTGTTTTTATGTTCTGCATCCTGCAAGCTAAGAATGATTTTTACATTTTAAAATGGCTATTTTATAAGTACTCTAAGATATACAAATTGCTATATAAGTTACTTAAGTCCTTTAACTTGTTATATGAGTTGTTATATAAGTATCCTAAATATTATCTTTTGGTCCATAAAGCCTAAAGTTTTTACTATTTTGTTGTTCTTGTTGTTTTGAGGCAGAGTTTCTTTTTTGAGGCGGAGTTTCTTTTTTGAGGTGGAGTTTTGCTCTTGTCGCCCAGGCTGGAGTGCAATGGCATGATCTTGGCTCACTGCAACCTCTGCCTCCCAGGTTCAAGCGATTTTCCTGCCTCAACCTCCCGAGTAGCTGGGACTACAGGCGCCCACCACCAGGCCTGGCTAATTTTTTGTATTTTTAGTAGAGATGGGGTTTCACCATATTGGCCAGGCTGGTCTCGAACTCCTGACCTCAGGTGATCCACCCACCTCAGCCTCCCAAAGTACTGGGATTATAGGCATGAGCCACCATGCCCAGACACTATCTGATTTTTACAGAAAGTTTGCCAATGCCTGAAATAGTCAATAGCCCTTGGATGTCCCAGCAGTCTCTTAAATCCCACATGTATATTAACCATGCCAACCATGATGTCTGACCCACCAAAAGCCTTGAGACCAGAGAGGGCACTTATCCAATGGGTGCTAACTTATATAACATAAACAACCCATGCTGTATCCTGTCCTGAAAACATGGCCATACCCAATCAATTGTTTTGTTTTCTCTTTGGAATTTTAAATAAACAACATGGAGGAAATAAGATAGCAGGAGCCACTAGAGTTAAAAAAAAAAAAAAGGTATAGAAGAAAGTCATGAAATAGAGTCAAGTTTGGGATATATTGGGGTGGGAGGACAGAGTATGGGTACAAAGTCAGAATTATGAGAGAGCAAGACAAGCAAATGTTTTGAGGAATCCAAAACCTTGACACCAAGGGCAAGTAGCTCTGAGACAAGGAATAGACATAAAAAGATTGCAACCCAAATATTCTGACTCAAACAACTCTTTTGCATGCTATAAATCCCCTGAGGACCCTCATGTCTTAGTCCTCATTGTAATCCTGGAACTAAATATTATTCAAATGAATCAAATAAAAATTGATTAACATTCATTAATTAAATCAGTGCACTTGCTTTTCATCTCATGCTCCAATGGAATATCTTTTAATTGACTTTTGTTGCCATTTAATTTGTATGTTGTTAGTCGCTCTTAATGAGTTTGCACCTTGACTTTCCAATTGAATTAGAAGACCCACAGGCTAGAAACAGTGATGAAAACAGCTTTATACCATTCTTTTCACACATTCTCTGAATGAATAGTTGCTGAGTGAATCATCAATATATTTTAAAATCTTTTTTCTTTTGCTTTGCAAGAAGGCATGCAGAGTATATTTATATCAGAACAATCTCTTCAGTGGAGTGGAGGATCTTGCACTCTTACATCTATAACTCTCTACCTCCATAAGTTCTTCCAAAAGATCTTATCCATCTACAGTATTTGGTGACTTTGTTCATCATTTTCCATCTCCCTGGTGAATTATTTTCATATTTCAAGCTTTATAAATTTTCTCTGGACATAGTTTTGGACAATTATAGTCACTTTGATTCCCAGCAGGATCGTCTCTAAAATATTCCATCGTCCCATGAAATAATAGATCATGGATCAGCCAGAGTTAAAATGTTTTGTTTTTGGGAATCAGACATACAACAATAATTTTTAACATGACAGGTGCTTGTATTGCTTGACATGCACCATCTAAAAATGATTTATGTTTAGACAACACCATTATCAAATGGCTTAGTGTTATGGTCCCTCAGTATTCTTGGAGTAAAATGGTGTGGTAGAATATTTGTGAAATGCTGTCGGGAAGCAGAGCTAATCCATGAGAAAACTCACACATATTTTTGTAATACTTGAGCCATAACGTGGAGGCATGTAGACTTTTCTAGTAGCCTTCCTAGTCCCTGTAGTTTCTGCAGGACTTGGCTTTGCATGTGCCAGGGAATGTCACTGCTCCCTGTGCTCAATCTGGTTGTCTCCAACTTATTTAGTCAGATGGCTCTGGGGCACATCCAATAAGAAGCCAACCACAAAAATGAGCAGTTGCTGTTTATAAAATCCACACATTGTTATATAATCCAGATGACAGCACAAGTGGGAAATGCTGCTAATATTCAGCTTTAACCACAATTTTAACACTTGCAGATAGCAAATGTGTGGCTGGGGCGTCTAGTTTTACATTAGGCAAAGTCCTGGTAGAAATAGAAACTTTATGAGCTAGATCTATTACACTGAAATTTTATTGTGCTAGTTACATGCTGAGGCTACAGGGAGCAGGGAATTGGACCAATGTGAAGAGCCAAAGTCAGTTTTCCACAAAGCCCTTGGTTGGTTCTGCCATCATTCGGTGCAATGAAGTATTTAGCTATGTGCTTATTATAGCATAGTTTCCATTTCTAAATGTGACACTGAGTACATCTGCCATTGGATCATTTCTAGAGCTAACTTTTACCTCTCAAGGAACATATTACCACAGCTTAAAAAGCCATTTAAATATGACAGGGAAAATAACCAAAATAAAATGCATTAAAAACTAAAATAACCATAAGTCTTTTGCTGTTGTTAATTTATGAAGTTTCATCCTACCAATACTTCTTTGTATTTATCCATAGTCTATGTAATTTTATCAGATGGAAATATATTTGGACTCAAGTAACAGGAAATATGACTAATAGTGAGGGTTTTTTTTTCATATAACAAGAAGGTACTAGTTCAGTAGGACTAGTTTAGTCGCTCAATTATGTCAAGGTTCAACTATAATTTACTTGTTTTTTCTTTAATGAGCTCGGGTGATTACTACAGCTCCAACCATCATTGCTGTATTTGGGTTCAGAGAGTGGAAAAGGAGAGCCATGATGCTAAATATCTAAATAACTGAAGATGTCTTCAGATATTTCCCAGGCTAAAACTTAAATACGGCTAACCTAGTGGCAAGGAAAATAGAGCATTCGATGATAATGATTGGCTTAGACAATGATTAATTCTCTAAGAGTGGGCATACTAATATTCAGAACAAAATCCACTTTCTGTTGGCAAGAAAGAAAGGTGTTCTGGGCCCTGGGTAGGTGTACGACAATGTCTGCAAAAACATCCTTTGGGGATACTCAAGTCTCTTCTTCTACAATCCCATTGGTTTCCCCATCTTTGCTTTTTCTTTTGGCCCTTGTTTATCTGACCCATCAAAATAATTTCTTAGTGAATTTTAAAGTAGTACCCAAGCCAATAATTAATACAGAACTAGTTATTATAAAAATTATACAAATTTAAAAGTGGAAGAAGAATGCAAAAAAACCCAGGTGACTTTCAAAGCAGGAGCTTTGGAGTCAGGTGGAATCATTTTTGAGTCCTGTCTCAATCATTGTTTCTTACCACCAGTGTGATTTAAATTTAGCTTCCTGAAAACTCAGTTTTATTGCAAAATGCAAATGAAAGCAATAATAAAAATGCTCAGATCAGAAAGTGGTTTTGAGGATTAAACCCTTGTCAAATGCTTGTCAAAGTGCCTAACCCATGGTAAAGCATAAACGTTAGCTATAGTGAAACAGTCATTGGTTAGAGCTTAAAGACTATTTTGATGTCACTGTTTTATATAAATTTTTTAAAATGTATAAGATTAAATGTGTTGATTTGGGGCTCTATTAAATGTCTAGGGTTGTTATGGTTCAAATACGTGTATTAATATAATGATGTAACACACGTGCTGGGCATGATAGAAGCAGACTCTAAGTCAGGTGTTGGAGACTCAAAGATGAAATGGTTGATGAGTTTAATAGCTTGGAAAAATTACAAGTAAATAAATAAATACATACACACAAAAGTTGGTACATTTGGATGTTCATCACATTGGAGTTGTTCAATGGGAAGTGAGATAAAGTTCAGTTCTGTTTAAAATTTGATTTCATACTTAGGTTTGTTGCATAGATGAATGTTGGAGAAACAGTTGGAATATGTACCTGGCACATAGTAACCAGCTGAAAAATGCTGCCTCACATTATTTTTTTTTCTGCCTTATTTTTCTGGTTGCAAATGTTTAATCTCCATGTAATTAATATTGATATTATAAAATTATATAATATTGGCCTGAGAAGATAATAACCAATGTCAGAGCCCTATATATAAGGAACTAATAAAAGTAGTAATTATAAAAATGATAATAAAATAACTAATATTTGTCAAGGGAATGTGCCAGTACTGTGAAAAATTCTTTACATGCTGATTTCATTGAATACTGACCTCAACCATGTAAGTTCTATAATCCTTCCATTTTAGAGGTGAGAAAACCAACATGTAGAAGGCATACAAATTTTTCCAAGGTTACAAATTTAGTAAATACTGTAACTTGTAAGCAAATCCAGGTTTATGCCCACTCGAGCCTCCAAGCTCTTATCTCCAATGATGTTATGCCTCCTCTTGTCATTGTTTACTAATTACTTCACATACTAATGTTTGCTCAATAAATGAATTCACAAAATGAAACCTAAGTGGAGAGTTTCTAATGGAAGATGCTCCTTCCTGCTCACTATTTTACTAAAGCCTTGGGAGCATCATGTGTTGCTTTTGTTTTTACAAGATCCAAGAGGGCAGACACAAATGAGCATTTCTCTAATGAGATCATCCATTTTCAAAGGCAGACTTGGTTCTCCTGCTTATATCTTAGCTTCCTATTTTAATTTCACAATATAAGTAACAAGTGCTCTTATTAACTATTTGAAAATAGGAAAAAAATTAGGTTTAAAACCAGGGAAACATGTCCTGTACATTGTTCAACACCTTTTGGGACTTAGTGATCTCTCAGTGCTTTGATGTTCACGTCCTTTAAAATAGTCAGTAATTGTGCTGTTCATTCATTCATCTGAAGGGAAAGGAGAGGACTAATTAGGATGGCAACATGAATGATACTCTGTTTTTCATCAACTGTGCTTCCGTAAAGTTTAACCAATTTCTATTAACTGAAGGAAGAATTGAGGAAAAAAAATTTGAGAAATTTGTGATGCTGCTAGGCAATCCATACTTTTGGTGCTTACAATCTATAAAATTAGATTGTAAAATTTACAAAAATAAAACCCATCATCTTCCACCTCTTCCTCCATCCCCCAACCAAATGGTCTGTTTCCCTGGGGAACTCTTCTCATTTATTGACATTTCTATCTGTCCCATTTCCGAAGTCAGATATCTGAAAGTTGACTTTGGCTCTATTTTACCTCACCTTCTAAATTGAACCAAGTATGAAAAAAATATAAAATTTACAATTCTCAAATCTTTGTTCTCATCATCCACCTGGCCCTACCTTCAGACCACCAACCTATATCAACTTCACTTGAATTACTGGAATGACCTATTGTCTTCAGCGATGAGCATCACTCCTCAAGCTGCTCTCCAAGCTCCAGCAAATAATCTTTGTTTAAACAAAGCTGATACCATTGTTTTTCTACTTATCAATCTCCTGGAATTTCCTTTCACTTTAAGAGGAATTCAATATTTGTTTAGATGATTCCACTCTGGAGAGGACTTAATCTCTGCTTACTTGTTCAACTTCTCCCACATCTGCTTCTCCCCCGAGTCATGGTTCAGTGATGATGAATGGTGCATGGTTCTTCGAGAAGCTTCTGGTCTCTATCACTTCCAATAGTCTGTAATGATATTCTTGCTGCCTAGAAACATTTGCTTTCCTTTATATCCATTTTGAGTGGGTAATTCTTCACATTGCAGCTTAGAAATTACTTCTCTGGGATGCCTTCCTTGATTTTTAGGACTAGGTTTTCGCCTTTCTATAGCCTAACCCTTACCACAATGCATACTCACCCTAGTCTACTACCTCTTTGAAAAACTGTGTATTAATCAGGTTATATCCTTGTGGTCTAGCGTGCAATAGTTGTTCAGCAAACACTGAAGAAATGGCATGCTGATAGGAAGGAAACTGGGGCCATCTGTGGAATTACTTCTAGTAAAATGTATACCTTTGGCTCAATTATCCTATATTTTGAGATAAAGCCTGTGAATGTGTCTATGTGTGTGTGTGTGTGTGTGTATGTGTGTGCACGCGCATATGCATGTTTAAAAGTTATTAGGGTTATTACTGTCAGTATTTCCTTTTCTAAGCTAGATAGATAAACTAGGCTTATTCAGAAGACTGAGAGTAATTTTTAGATTTGAGGTACTCAGCCCACCTGTATTTGTTTTCTATTGCTATATGATAAATTACCACAAAATTTGTGTCTTAAAATCATACCCATTAAATATCTCACAGTTCTGAAGGTCAGATGTCCAGCTCAACATGGCTGGGTTCTCTGTCCATAGTACCACAAAGCTGAAATTAAGATATCATCTAGACTGAATTATCTTCTCCAAGATCTAGGAAAAACAAGTCCTCTTTTAAGCTCATTCTTGTTGGCAGAATTCAGTTCCTATGGTTGTAGGACTTAGGTCCCTGTCTCCTTGTTGGCTGTCAGCTCTCAGTTTCTGGTGGCCTCTTGCATTCCTCACGGTCGTCCCTTCCATCTTCAAGCAAGCTATGGTGTGCTGAACCATTCACATGTTTTCAATCTCTGACTTTCCTTTCTGCGGCTGGAGAAGACTTTCTGCTTGCAAAGGGCTCATGTGTTTATGTCAGGCCCACATATGCTCTTTATCTTACAGTCAATAGATGTGGGACCTTATCGACATCCATGAAATCTCTTCAGAGTTGAATCAAATACCTGTATTGGTGTTTGATTGAATAAATGGGAAGTATGCATATATCAGGGGCCAGGAATCTGGGGCTGTCATTGTAAAATTCTACCTACCGCACCACCAAATTATATAAAAAATGAAAATAAATGAAAACCAAATAGAATATCAGCAACAAAATTTGGTGATAAGAAATGGGTTTGAGTGGCAGGAGACATGCTCTAATTTTTGAAGGGAAATCCAGCATCTTGATAATGTCACACTTGATATTATGTGCTGTGAAACTTGTCCTATACAAACATTAATAGATGTAAATTCAGGGCTGCTTTTTAGCTTCTGTTCCAGGTTAGATGACTTTCTCATTCACAGCCTCTGTTTGGCCTTAGGCACATGTTTTACTGAATTCCTCATCTTTCTCCATTTTCATTTCTATTATCATTGTCATCATCATTTTTAATCACACCATTTACTGAAGATTTACTCTGTACCAACATGCTAGATATCTTATTCCATTTAATTTCTTCACTAACTCTTATCTAGTTATGAGTGTGCCCATTTCATTAATTCACTTAAGACCAGTCAGCAAATAAGTAGTTGAGGCTCTGGTTGTCAGATTCTAAAGTCCCTTTTTTTCTCCTCAGTGTTATACTGGTGTCTTTCAAAGATGTGATAAACCAGGTTCATTCAGGAGCATGTGTTGGAAAGATAAGGATCAGAACTCAATGCCTCACACTTCCAGGCTTATCCTTCCAGCTCTTCAGCTGTTGAGTCAATAACTGAAAAGATGCCCTGCCTGCCTTCTAAGAAATTGGCTCCTGTGGGCAAATGACACAGTCTTCATTTATTTCCTCTGACATTATGAATTAATTGTGAACTAAGTGACCAAATCATCATAATACAATTGGCCTCTAAATACTAAATTGTAAACTTGCGTGAATCAGGATCATGTGTCCTATAACATTTCTTTCTTTCTTTTTTAATTGAGCTTCATTCTGACATTCTCAGTAAAATCTAACAATGGGTTGCTCTGTTTCAAGAGTTAGTCAGACCCAGCTGTTATGAAAATAATATGTTTGAGAAAATTGACTTGACATTTGATGGCCTTACGATACTTCTGACAGGATATAATCAACTCATTAGGGAGAAACAGAAGCATTCCTTGTATAGCCACGTTATTTCTGGGCATGACCGAATTCCCTCAAAGTGGAGTGGGTGAGTTTTCAGGGCAAGCTGAGACTTCATCTCCTCGAGCCCTGCAGTCAAAGTGACTGAATGTACTTTTTCTTCCCCTGTCCACTGCCCTTGATCTGATGAAAAGGAAACATTACTTTCCTAAGCCAACAATTTCTTTTTTCTTCTTCTTTTCCTCTCCTGAAGTCTAAATTTATTACAAGGGCTTGGGTTTTAAAAGATTCTCTCAGTCTTTCTTCCACTGAGGAACAGCTGGGACAACTCTCTTGGGAAAGTGATTAGAAGCAGGAAGCGGCAATTGGGATTCCTGATTTCAGTTCCCAGGCCTCTCCTGAGCTCTCTGTGGGACTTTGAAGGGCTCATCTCAACCTCTTTGCTAAGTTCCTTGCTATAAAATTTCAGCCGCTAACTCCCTGCTGCTTTGCTTGTGTTCTTTCCCAAACAGGCAATATGAAGAACAAGGAAGAGAACCAACTTTAGAGTCGAAATCCCAGCTCTCTACGGTCTAGAAAGTGATCGAGCTTTTTCAGGTCAGATTTTCATGTTCGTAAAATGAGACCAATAATGAGACCAATAACCCTGAAAAGCTACCATAAATATCAAATGAGAACAAATATAGAAAATACCTTACATAGTTCTTGGCAGGTCTTTTAAATTCTATACTAGATTTACTTGCCCGGAACTTTCTGCAATTTCTTTAAGTCATTCTATTCAATCTGTCAGTAAATATGTGCTTGACCTTATGTTTTTTAAAAATGCTTCATAATAAAATAATCATATTAAATTGAATTATTACAATTAGAATTTATATATATACTACAAGTTTCAGCTTATAGAGCTTATTGTTAAGGCTATCCTCACTTAATGCTCTGATTCACTGTATCATAACCTTCACCAGAAAAGGAATTGTGTCTATCTTATCATGTCTGTGTCATGAGTATCTAAAAAGAGTCCGGGGTGAGAGGGAATAGTTTCCAGATGAAACTGTTCCAACTCAGATCACTAGGCATTAGTTAGATTCTCATAAGAAGTGTGCAGCCTAGATCCCTCGCATGTGCGGTTCATGATAGGGTTCACGGTCCTATGAGAATCTAATGTCACTGCTGATCAGACAGGGAGGTGGAGCTCAGGCGGTAGTGCTCATTTGCCTGAGTTCACCTCCTGCTGGGCAGCCTGGTTCCTAACAGGCCACAGACCAGTACTGGTCCATGGCCCGGGGTTTGGGATCCCTGACCTAGAGATTTGCTAAATGAGTAAATTATGTAATTAATTAAATGTCTTTCCAAATATTTTATATTCTCTATGTTTGGCTTTCCCTTGTGTATTTTATATCAGGGGCTGGCAAACTAAGGCCTAAACACTACCTGTTGTCTGTTTCTGTAAATTTAAATTCAGCCATGCCCATCTACTACATAGTGCTTATATTTGCTTTTGCACTGCTGCAAAAGCAGTTTAATAGTTGTGCCACAGACTATATATATCTTGAGATGCAAAATGCTTACTGTCTAGTTCTCTGTCTTTTACTAGAGTGATATTTCCAAAGTAAAAATCCAATTATTTCACTATCCTTGCTTAAAGTCCTCAATGACTCAATCATTGTCATAAAGAAGTCTAATATTTTTCTATAACATGATCTGAACCCTGTCAATCTCTGCAGACTCATCCCTTGCTACTTTTTTTCTTAAAGCATGTAATTTTTCAGCCTGTCAAAGGTGCTGGACCTTTGTATAAGCTATTGCCTGTGCTGGGAACACTGCTCCTTCCAATGTTTCCTTGTTAACTTCTACTCATCCGTCTTGAATTTGCTTAAACATCATTTCTGTGGGAATGCTTTCTCTGAAGTTACCTTTGAGAATGCTTTCTCTAAAGAAGTTAGTAGCTTTTTGTTCATGGTCCAATTGCATCTTGTACTTTTCTTGTTCCAGCACTAATCAGCACTTTGCTAATGATAAAACACACATGCAAAGGGATTATTCAACTTGACCATGGTAGTAAGCAGAGAGTTTGGGGTTTGAATTGAGATCTGTCTAAATCTAATGGCCACTTTCTTTCTATCACACTTTGCATCGGATTAATATCTAAGATAATATTTATAGCATGTGGAGTCGGTACAGGCTGAGGTATGGGTCTAATGAAGCATAACCTTGGGATTTTCTAATCAATGCACAATCCCAGCCACAGAATTACTAATAATGGTAGCTGCGACAGACCTGTAACAGTCAATTTAGTTGGCAAGTGCCAAGATTTAAAGATGTTCCTGTCGTTATAAGTCATCTGCTGTTTCATAACAAATTACCCCAATACACAGAGGCTTAAAAGAACAACCCTGTATCATCTTACAGTTCTATGGATCAGAAATCTGGGTATGGCTTAGCTGGGCACCTCTGGCTCAGCATCTCTCAAGAGGTTGCAGTCAAGTTGTAAACCAAAGCTGTGGTCTCATCTGAAGACCTGACTAGAGAGACATCTGCTTCTTTTTTTAAATAACTAAAAGAGTATAATTGGGTTATTTGTAACACAAAGAATAAATGCTTAAGGTGAGGGATACCCCAGTTACCCTGATGTGATTATATCTGCTTCTAAGTTTACTCACATGGTTGTTGGAATGCCTCAGTCCCTTCCCATGTGGTTCTCTCCACACAGCTACCTCAAATCATGACAGCTGGCTTTCCCCGGGGAAAAATGATCTAAGAGGGTGAGGCACAACTCCCAACATGGAGTCTTTTATAACTTAATCTCAAAAGCGACATCGCATCATTTTAAACATACTCTATTCGTTAGAAGCGAGTCAATAGATCAGGCCCACACTCACAGAAAAGGACTTAGACAAAGACATGAATACCAGGAAGTGGGGATCATTGGCGGCCATCTTGGAGTTGGCTTAGTCTCCTGCCCTTACTCTGCATTCCACCTGTGAAGTTTTAGACCACAGAGATTCCTTCAGATTTAAATTATAGGTTTGTTCATGCTTTTCTACAGGAACATATGGAGTATTTGCATATTGACATTTTGGGCTGAATAATTCTTTGTTGCTGTGGGCTATTTTGTGCCTTACAGGATGTTTAGAAGCATCCCTGGCCTCTACCCACTAGATCCCAGTTGCACCTCCTCTATTCCGTTTAACAATCACAAAAATGTCTCCAGACACTACCACATTTATAGATTCATCAGAAGTCACCCTTGGGGGCTGAGGCTGAGTTAGTGAGGAATGTTGACAGCCTCAATAAAGTCAGGCTTCTGCCGAGAAAGTATGAACAGATGTAGGGCAGGTAACTGGCAGTGTTTTTTTAAAGAAATCTAAATCCTAACTTACATAGTTCCGGGTAACTGGATAATAGGATAAAAATATGAAAAACACTTTGTAAGGTTATAAGAGCCCAGGTATGAAGGTATTAAAAAGACAACTTGAGTCCATATTCTATGCCCAAATCTCTCAACAGTAGAAATTCTGACTTAGAACGACTAAGTTTATCAATGCTTAAAACTTAATTCCCTCTACTTTTATCTGTTAAACGTTGATTTTCCCCAAGAATTTTGACATCTGGTTCTTTTATTCCAGAAAGTAGCCTAGGTCTTAATACATATTTTATGAATGAATAAATGACTTTTATTCATCCCTTTGGCTTTTACCATTTGTATGTAAACAGATGATATTAGAGCATAAATATACAGCCCAGAGAGCTTTCTTATGCTCTAGCTCCATTCATGTTTCATTTATCTGCAACATCTGTGTATGCAGGTACCTTTCAAATAGATTAATTTTAAAAGTAAACTTATCTCTTTCCTAGAATCTTTTTCATATTCCTGAATTTCATATCTCAGTGATTACCAAGATAGAAACATGAAAATCATCTTTGATTCATCCTTTTTCCACATCTCACTTCTCATAATGTCCTACCATTCAATTACATGAATGTTCATGAAATATGAACACTTATTTATTCCACAATCATTCATTGAACATCTGGTGTGTATTAGGGACTGTGGCACTTCTGTCTACCACTACCAACACTGTTTTCATTCACAATCTCATTACATTTTATCCAGAATAATGATATTATTTTGTGAGTGACTGGGGCTATTTAATGTGTTCAGACTATATAAGTAAGGATTACTTGACAAGAAAACCAATCATACTAGATCAGTCTATTTATTATTTTATCACAAGTTGATATATTTGATTTATAATTAGAACCGTATTTAATTTTAGTCCATTCATATAGAATAAGTGGTGAGAAAAAATATCACACAATGAATTTGGGATAAAGTTAAGATAGAGCCAGTTGCTTTATGGTGATTGAAATGAAATGCTTACTCAAACAGAGTATGTCTTCTAGTCACCAAAACAACCAGATGATTTGTTACAGATTTCCATCTATCCAATCCTAAAACATCCATTACTTTAATTGCAGTAGATCAACACTGTGGTCATTCTTTCCTTTGAACTATGAAAGGAACACTCACCTCTATTCTCCCTAGGCTTCCGTTGCTTTCTGAAAATAAGGCAGTGCTCAGGAACCTTATGTTAAAAGTAATAACAGTGCCTGGAAATAGCCCTGTGCTGTGAAGCAGGAGTATATTCTCATAGTAGATTGCCTCACTATGAGTCACAAGACCCATTGCTATCTTTTGGTGGTGAGTTGGTGATTAGGAACAAGTCACTTAAGCCCCCTGAGCCTCAGTTCTGCCATCTGTAAAGTGGAGATAATTTCCCGACTTCTTTATGGCATTTTTCTGAGCATTATATAAAATTTTGTTTGTGAAACCATTTCAGGGTTATAAACACTACATAAGAAGCTGATATGTCTTTTTCAGAGTGTCATTATTAATTCAGAACTCTTGCTACTTAGCCTCTCAAATGTTATTTTTCCTCTCTGCTTAATGGGACTAATACCTCAACAATCTGCAATGTGGATTAATGTGAGACTTATGATTCAATAAATGTTAGTTCCTCAACATTCTTGATGTCTTTTATAAGAAATATTTTTATGAATAAGAGTGATCAAAATATCAAATTCAAGTTTCTGGCACTATTTCAATTCTATTATCATAGATAATATAAACTCAAAGTTGAACAAAGCTAGCATTATTAGAAAAAATTGTAGTTCAGCTTGCTTCAGACAACAAGCAGACAACTTTCCATGGGAGCAGTCCCTCCTGTGGGAACCTCTCAAGTAAACTTATGGCACAGAAGGGTGATACAAAACATGTTTTTTCCTTATGAGCTAATGGCTCTCAGTAACAGATGGATGAGTTCAAGGGTCAGAAGCATATACACCCTACCAGTTAACTCAAAATTGATCTAGAGTCAATGCAATGAAGTCAAAACTTTGTCACACATTTTGTAGAAATTGACAAGATGGCTCAAAAATGTACATAAAACTCAGAGGCCTTAAAATAGCCAAGAAAACTTTGGAGAAGAATAAAGCTAGGTGACTTACACCATCTGATTTCGAGATTCACTATAAAGCTACAGTAATTCTGGGACTTTGGTTGGTGACACAAGTCTAGATCCATGCATAAATAGTCAATAAACTTAAGATAAAGATGCCAATGCTATTTAATAGGGAAGAGGAAAGCCTTTACAATAGTGCTGAAACAATTGAATATTCATGTGGAGCAAAATAAATCTTGAGTTCTATCTTACATCCTACTAAAACGAGTTAGAGATGGATAATAGATCCAAATGTGTAAGTAAAATCTATAAAATGTTTCTAAAGAAAAAATAATGAAGTATCATTACAGCCATAGAGTAGATTAAGATTTATTAGACAGGACACAAATACACTAACCATTAAAAGGTGATAAATTAGACTTTAAGTAAATACTTCTGCCTGCCAAAAGACACTAGTAGAAATATGAAAAGGTAGGTCATGATTGGGAGAATATATTCACAAAATATATGTGACAAAGAAATTATATCCAGAATAATAGCTCCTACAAATCAATAGTAAAAGATAGACTTATATTACTGTCCAAGATGAGATATCAAGAATCAGATTTACTCTCTTGATTGAGAAAAGCCAAAAACACCCCCAACATATATAAGAATAAGATATTCAAGACATCAGTTAATAAAGGAAAATTATTCTTAAAAAGGGAAAAACATAAGATGAGATCTATAATTTCTTCATATTGATTCCTTGAGAAAGTTTACATGCTGAAGTACATGAAAGAAAAACCAAGACAGAGCCTAGCAAACTTCTTGAGTTGAAGAGATGTATCTGTCTTGGGAGACAGAGGTTTCTAGAGTTTGCAGGATGTAGAACTGTAAAGGAAAGGGCTGCATAAAGATAGAACTCTAGAAACCTACAGAGATTCCCCCTTGAGTAATCAGCTGATTACTGATGAGCTCATGTGTGTGAAGCCTGGGAAAGAACCACTCAAAAGGATAAGAGATGAATGTGTTGCCCTCATGCTGGGCTAGAATTAGTGCTTATCCTGTCAGACTAGAAAATCTAATGATTCATGGAGTACCGAATAAAATATACAGAATGGTTTTGCGTTAGTATTGGGGAATAACTAGTTCTAGATTTAGAACTGCTTTGCTCTCACCTAATAAAACTTAACAACAACACTCCAAGGGATAAAACTGTTTCCAAGTAACTTACCTGCATTTCAGAGCAAAGCAAAAGTAGAATTATTGGAAACAAGTCTATCTAGTGTCCAACAATGTAAAATTCACAATGTCTGTCCTCATATAATTTTAAAAAAATATCAGGCATGCAAAGCAGACAAAAATATGATCCATAATATGGGGAAAAACCAACCAATTGAAGCCATACCAGAAATAACACAGATGTTACATTTGTCAGGCAAAGACATTAAAACAGTTATTATAACATAATTCTAGCTTTTAGAACATTCAGTGGAAATATGGAAAAAATATGAAGGACCCAAATCAAATTTCTTGACATTAAAAACTACTGCATGTGGAAGAGAAGATATACTGGATGGAATTAACATAATATAGACATTGAAAAATAAAGTACCAGTAAACTTTAAGGCAAAGAATGAAAACTATTTGGTATGGAACATAAATAAAAGAGAATAATTTTTTACATAAAAATAACAATAGTTGCAGAATGACTTTGAGCAACGTAATCTACAAATAAGTGGAGCTTCCAAAGGAGAGGAGAAAGGGGGTGACAGATAAATAGTCGAAAAAATAATTGCTAAAAATATTCCAAATTTGATGAAAAGTATAGACCTACAGATCCAGGAATCTCAATGATACCCAAGTATAAGAAACATAAACAAAACTATAACATAAAATATCAGAATTAAATTGTTTAAAACTGGAAGGAAAGAAAAACATCTTAAAGCCAGCCAGAGGGAAGACCCATTACATATAGAACAAGGACATGTAAAGCAGCAGATTTTTCAAAATCAATGCAAAAGTGTAGACAATATAGCAACATCTTTAAAGTGCTGTAAGATAACAATCAGAAAACCAATACTCTGTCAAGTTAGAATATTACAATCTTCCCAAAATGAAGACAAAATAAAGATTCATTTAAACATGAAGCAGCTAAAATAATTTATCACCTACAGGACTGAACTACAAGGAATATTTAAGAAAATCCTTCAGGTAGAAGAAAAATGATACTTAATGGCAATATCAATCTACACAAAGGAATGAAGAGCACTGGAAATCTTAACCCCATGAGTGAATACATAACATTCTTTTGTATTACTTGTCTCTTTAAAAAGGAGTTGGCTGTTTAAACAAAAATAATAATGATACAGTGTAAGATACATAACATTTAAAGTTAAAATGTATGACAGCAATAGCACAAAGGTAGAGAAGGGAAAATAGTGTTAAAACTGGACGTATAAAGTATTATACTATCGTCAATTTTTATACTATAGGTGAAGCTGTATAATATCACTAGAAGTTAGATTGTGATAAGTTAAAGACGTATGCTTTAAACCTCAAAGCAACCACACACAAAAAAGAGGCCCAGCTAATAAGACAACAAAGATGATAGATATAAACCTAAACATCTTAGAATTCACATTACATTTTATAGTCTAAATGCTGCAAAATGAAAGATTGTGGATAAATGAGCAAAACCTAACTATAGTCCCCTTAAAGAAAAAATCAGTTTAAAAATGAAGACAAAAATATGTTAAAAGTAAAGAGATAGACAAAGATATACCATGCTAACATCAATCAGAAGACTGCTTGGGTGGCTGTATTAATATTAGATACACACAAAAAATATTTTGCAACACAGAATATTACCAGAAATAAGACGATTATTTTGTAATTATAAATATTTAAATTCTTCAAGATAATATAATTCTAAACATTTCGTGCACCTAATAATGATAGATAAGTAACCCGGTTAAAATGAACAAAAGATTTGAGTGGACAAAAATATATATCAATACTTATAAAGGAGTTCAACATTATTAATTTTCAGGAAAATGTAAATTTAAACCATGATGAAATGCCATTGCATATATATTAAAATGGCTAGAATTAAAATGATAAATTTCATTCCTAGATATTTATATAAGAGAGAAGACAGATGTCCACAAAAAATATTTGTACAAGAATTTTCATAGCAGATATATTCATAATAGCCAAACACTAAAAATAAACTATTTGTCAGCCAAGAGGTGAATGAATAAATAAACTTTGCTATAGACATACAATGGAATACTTCTCGACAATAAAAAGGAACAATCTACTGATATATGCAACAACATGAATGAATCTCAGAAGCATAGTGAACAAAGTTACAAAAACATACAAACTGTATAATTTCATTTATATTAAGTTCAGTGAAAAAAATTGTTCTGTAATGATAAAATGAGAACACTGGTTGCCTATATTAAAGTTGGGTATTTACTAGAAATGAATGTGTGGGAACTTTCAGGAGTGATGAAAATGTTAAATTAAATCTCTTGCTTTGGGTAGTAGTTACATGAATGTATATATTTATCAAAACCCATCCAATCATATACTTTGGATTTATAAACTTTATATAAAATATACCTCACTTAAAATAATGCTGTGTGTGTTAAATTCTTGCACAGGGTTGTGTAATTTATCACCATAAGGTTTGTCATTGCAGAAAACTGTGACAAAAATAATTGAAATTATTATTTATTGAGTCCTTATTATAGGCTAGGTACTATGTTAGACAATTTAAATAGATTGTCTAGGTTAATTCTCAAAATAACCATGATGGGATGCCTGTGTGAGGAATCTCCAGAACCCTGCCCCTATTAAATAACCATTTAACTGCTCAAAGTGATTTTTTTTTTTTTTTTAAAGAAACCAGCCATTTAAAGTGTCTGGATATTTTCTTAAGGGCATACAGCAAATGGAGAAACATCTATTCAAAAAAATTTACTAAATCTTGGCAAGAGCAGTGAAACTGTGACATTTGGTTCATGACACAGTAATATACCTTCCCCCAGCTTAGTGTGTCAGAAGCTCTCCTCTGCACATTTGCACTCAGTCTCTCTCTCCACCTAGTTACCAGTCTAAGGCTATGGTTTCACTCCAAGAGTGAGTGGCACTGTTATCTCTTATTCCTGTAGCTCCATGTTGCATAAGCTCTATTCTGGGTAAGCACAGTCCAGAGGCTGAGTTTACCTTCCCTTAATCAGCTCCTACTTATGGGATAAAAGATCTGATCCAGGTATAGCAGTCTGAAAATACTGGACCCTGAAGGTCACTTCCCTAGTTTGTGTATAAGGGAAGAAGTTCCATTGTGGGAGAGGCAAACTGAGAATACCAGGGGTTACTGTCCCTGCCTAGAGCCTTGTTCATACAGCAGGGATGTCATTATAAGAAAAGTGAGTCGCTGTTCCTGCCCTCAGCTCTGGTACAGTAATAAATAATACAAGGTTTTGACCCAGATGAACAGTCATATCTTAAGGACAGAATCTCCAGAGATCTCCCTAAATGGACTGACTTCACCTGTAAAAGAGTCTGGGGAAGTGTATGCCTAAAGGCACAATAGAGATCCTGGCATGATCAATCAAGAGAAGGCTGGTATTTTCATGATCCTCAAAGTGAAAATGAAAATGTTACCAGCTAAAATTTTAACAGAGAGAATCAGAAAAATAGTTAAGAAGAATCCTATTAGAGTTCAACCATCCCCCAAAACTGGCAGTCTCATGCCCTAAAAACGATAGAATTCTTGAGCAATTTATGCCCCAGGACATTGCCATAAACAACAGAGCAATGAAGTAACAGTAAAGTCTAATATTTGAGTGTGAAGCCAATACACGTAGATCAGCCAGGTGATCAAGGAGACTGCATATACCCCAGGCTGCACCCTTTTAGAAGTGACATCAGAGCTGTACACTGTGGGAGAACACTTTACTAAACCAGTCCCTTCAAGTCACTAAAATAAAATTAAGTAAACAAGCAAATAACAAAAATGAAGCTCTGGTTAGGGAGTCAGTTTCTGTACATGTTATAGTGTATTATCTAAAATATGTCATTTTTCAGCAAAAAAATTATGACACATTCAGAGAAAGAGGAATGCGTGATCTATGCACAGAAAAAAAAAAAAAAAAAAAGATTGAGCAAAAGAAACTGCCTGTGAAGGGGCCCAGATGTCAGACTTAACAAAGTTTTAAAGTTGATGGTTTCAATGGTAAGTTTTACTTATCTAAAAAACGTATTTAAGATGTATTAGTAGCCACTCTTTACAAGTTCCTCTGAAAAATAGAAAAGGAATCAGTTCAAAGATTAGAAGAGGAAGGACTACTTCCTCTTCTCTGAGGTCAGTTATTACCCAGGTGACAAAACTAGAAAAAATAAATCTTAGCTATAAAACAATATGTTTTATGAATACATACAAAAAATCCTCAATAAAATACCAGCAAACTGAATCTAGTATCATATAAAAATGATTGAATACCATGGCAAAGTAGAATTATCCCAGGAATGTAAGGATGGCTTAATATCTGAACTAAATTATGTAATGCATAGTATCAATAAAATAAAGAATAAACAATGCATGACCATCATAACACATACAGAGAAAAATAGACATGATACAACACACTTTATAATAAAAACACTCAAGAAACTAGGAAAAGAAGGCAACTTCCTCAACTTAATAAAGTGCATCTGCGAAAACTCCTTAGCTAACATAATACATAATGGTGAAAGACTGAATTAAATTTTGTGTATGCTTTTCCCCTAAGATCAGGAAAAGTCAAGATGTCCTTTCTTATTACTTCTATTCAAACATTTTACTGGAGATTTTAGTCAGGAGAATTAGGTCAGAGAAAAATGAAATAAATGGCATGCAATTTAAAAATGAAGAAGTAAAACTATCTCTATTTGCAGATGGTATAATCTTGTATGTAAAAAATCAATAAAATCAAATAAAATCTGTTAAAGCCAATAAATAAATTTTCTGTGGTTTCAGTACATAAGAACACCATACAAAGATTGATTATATTTCTATACACTGGCAATGAACATTCTGAATATGAAATTCAAAAACATTTTATGATAACATCAAAAAGAATAAAATACTTGGGGACAAAATAGTGCAAGACTTGTACATTATAAACTAAAAATCATTGTTAAAAGTAATTAAAGAATTAAGTAAAAGGATAGATATCGCTACTGTTATGCATCAGAGAGCAAAATATGCTTAAGATGGCAATACTCCCCAAGTTGATTTACAGATTCAATATAACCTCCTTCAAAATATAGCTAGGTGTTTTTTTTTTTTTTTTCCCCTCCAGAAAGGGACACACTGGTTCTAAAATCCAAATGGCAATGCCAAGGACCCAGAATAGCCAAAACAATCTTGAAAAAGAAAATAGAATTGATACTTTCTGATTTAAAAACTTACTACAAAACTTGATTACAAGATCAAGACTGTGTGGTTCTGACATAAGCAAAGACACATAAATCAATAGAAGACCATGGAGTTTCCAGGAATAAATTTATACATTTATGGTCATTTAATTTGTACCAAGACAATAAGACAGGGACACCTGAATATTAATATGCAAAATAATGAAGTTGGATCATTTCCTCACACCATACATAAAAATCAGCTCATGATGGATAGCAGAAGGAAGATTAAAGAGTGTGAGGAGATCTTAAAGGTCAGTGAAATAGAAGCCTTTTGCATATGAACATCAGGTGGCAAGTTTACTGGCTACCAGCCTCTAAAGTAGTATCCCATTTCATGCCATTCAGAGTACTTTGTCTGGACCAGCAGACTGAGCCACCCCACTGTTCCTATACAGACATTACCGTAAAGTGAGGCCCTCTCTGCTCCATTACCAGGCAGATTTCCAGGCATTTAGAGCACCACTTGCCCAGGTCAGCAGCCTGAGCCATTTCACCCTTCCTGTGCAAAGATTGTGGTAAAGTGGAGCCCTGTCTGCTTCAGACCCAGGTAAATCTCCAGGTAGTCAGAGAACCTGCTCGCCTGAATCATCAGCCTGAGCTGGCCCACCTCTCCTGTGCAGAGACCATGGTACAGCAGGGCCCTCTATACTCTGCACACAGGCAAATCTCTAGGCCATCTGGAACACCCACTGTCCTGGATTAGGAGTTTAGGTCACTCTCTCTCCCCATGCGTAGAACTTGGAGCCAAGGAGGTTTTTCAGCTCTGTGCCTAGGTACACCTCTGGGGGCTTGCTGGCTGCCCACTGGATTCTCCCTCAATGCTGGTGCTTGTGCTTGCCACGGAGGGACCTGTAGATAGGCCTGACTGGTCCAGTCTCACCCATCTTGCCCCCCAATCCCCTGAGGCTAAGCAGAGGGCTCAGACCACTGTGTACTCTAGAGATCAGACCATTGCCTATGGCAACAGAGACATTCTCCCGGGGAGCAAGGATCAACTATATAACCATTTGCATTGTCTACAGTTGGCTCTTACCCATAAACGCCATCTACTGGCTCATAGTTTGAACCGCACACCCCAATGTAAAAACTGCCAACAGAAGTGCACAGGGCTATAGAAGCACAGCCAAAACCCCCTACCCAACAGTCGCATTCCCTAAGGGACAGAGAAAGGGAAAAGGAAAGAAAAAAATATAGAGAGAAGAGATTGGATTAAGATGGCAGATAGGAAGCAGGACTAGCTTGCAGCTCCCATTCGGGATGACACAGCAGTGTGTGGAGACTCACATCATGAACTTTTGCTCCAAGAACTACCTCAGGAACATACCAGGAAAGCTGAGAGAATCCAAAGACGCCTTGAAAGAACTGGATCACTGCTGCAGGCTCCTTGAGATGCCGAAAAACTGTGAGCCGGCTTGCTTTCTCAATGGGGTGGCTCATGGTCTGAGGCAAGTTCTCAATTCTGGTCACCAGCTGCCTGGAAATAGACTTGGTGCCCTTAGTGGGGCGCGGTGGAAGTGAGACTGGCCTTTAGGACTGTGGACTATATGGGAACAGGATGAGGCCTGTGACTGCCAGCTTTCCCCCACTTCCCTGGTGACCTGTATGACTCAGCACAGGCTGCCATAATCTCCCTTGGAATATAAGTCCATTGGGCTGGGAACCATCCCCCCATCTTCCACAGCAGCAGCAGCAAGCCCCGCCCAAGGAGAGGCTGAGCTCAGACATGCCTATCCCTGCCCCAACCCGGTGGTCTTTCTCTACCCACCTGGTAAACAAAAACAAAGGTCATATCTCCTGGGAGTTCTATAGCCCTACCCACCACCTTAGAAACCTGAATTCCTAGCCAGATGTCCCTCAAGCAAGTGTGTATCTTTCCTATAGGACTGCAGTCTATGTGATCTTGAAAGCGCCACCTCCAGACTATAGGCCAACCAACACAAAACCAGCACACTAAACACAAACACAACAAAAGACCTTCAAAGAGTCCACTTCATTCCCCTGCTACCGCAGGTGCTGGTCTCCATGGCTGCAAGACCTGAAGACATATCACATCAGAGGGCAATTTGCAGGTATCTCCCCAGCACCAGCCTAGAGCCCAGTAGCTCCGCTGGGTGGCTAGATCCAGAAGAGCAAAAACAATCACTACAGTTAAGCTCTCAAGAAGCCCCATTCAGGAGAACACCATATCAAGGGAGCACCCCATGGGACAAAAGAATCTGAAGAGCAGCACTTGAATTCCAGATCTTCCTTCTGACATAGACTACCCAAATAAGAAGGAACCAGAAAAACAATTCTGGTTATATGACAAAACAAGGTTCTTTAACACCCCCAAAAGATCATACCAGCTCACCAGCAATGGATCCAAACCAAGACAAAATCTCTGAATTGCCAGAAAAAGAATTCCAAAGGTCAATTATAAAGCTAATGAAGGAGGCACCAGAGAAAGGTGAAGTACAACTTAAAGAAATAAAAAACATGATACAGGATATGAAAGAAAAATTCTTCAGTGAAATAGATAGCACAAATAAAAAAGATCACAACTTCTGGAAATCAAAAACACACTTAGAGAAATGCAAAATGCACTGGAAAGTCTCAGCAATAGAATCCAACAAGCAGAAGAAAGAACTTTAGAGACTGGAGACAAAGTTTTCAAATTAACCAAACAAAGACAAAGGACAAAGAATTAAAAAAAAATAAAGCCTCTAAGAAGTTTGAAACTATGTCAAATGTCTAAACATAAAAATAATTGGTGTTCCCAAGGAAGAAGAGACATCTAAAAGTTTGGAAAACATATTTGAGGAAATAATAGAGGGAAACTTCCCCAGCCTTGCTAGAGATCTAGATATCCAAACACAAGAAGCTCAAAGAACACATAGGAAATTTATTGCAAAAATATCATTGTCTAGGCACATAATAATCAGGTTATCTAAAGTCAAGATGAAGGAAAGAATCTTAAGATCTGTGAGGCAAAAGCCTCAGGTAACCTGTAATGGAAAACCTAACAGACTAAAAGCAGATTCCTCAGCAGAAACCCTACAAGCTAGATGGGACTGGTATTCTGTTTTTAGCCTCATTAAACAAAACATTCATCAACCAAGAATTGCGTACCCAGTGAAACTAAGCTTTCTAAATGAAGGGAAGATACAGTCTTTTCCAGACAAACAAATACTGAGAGAATTTGCCACTACCAAGCCAGCACCACAAGAACTGCTAAAAGGAGCTCTAAATCTTGAAACAAATTCTTGAAACACACCAAAATAGAACCTCTTTAAAACATAAATCTCACAGGACCTATATAACAATAACACAAAGAAAAAAACACAAGGTATTCAGGCAATAAATAGCATGTTGAATAGAATAGTACCGCACTTCTGGATACTAATATTGAATCTAAATTGCCTAAATGCTCCACTTAGATTACACAGAATGACAGAATGGATAAGAATTCACCAACCAAGTTTCTTCTGTCTTCAGGAGACTCATCTAACACATGAAGATTCACATAAACTTAAGGTAGAGGGGTGGAAAAAGATATTCTATGCAAATGGACACTAAAAGTGAGCAGGAGTAGCTATTCTTACATCAGACAAAACAAACTTTAAAGCAACAACAGTTAAAAAAGACAAAGAGGGACATTACCTAATGATAAAAGGACTAGACCATCAGGAAAATCTCATAATTCTAAATACATATGCACCTAACACTGAAGCTTCCAAATGTGTAAAGCAATTACAACTAGATCTATGAAATGAGAAAAACAGCAACACAATAATAGTGGGGGACTTTAATACCCCACTGACAGCACTAGATAGGTCATCAAGACAGAAAGTTAACAAAGAAACAATGGAGTTAAACTATACCTTACAGCTAATGGACTTAACAGATATTTGCAGAACATTCTATCCAACAACTACGAGTATATATTTATTCATTAGCATGTGGAACATTCTCCAAGATACATCATATGATAGGCCACAAAACAAGTCCCAGTAAATTTAAGAAAACTGAAATTATATCAAGTACTCCCGTAGACCACAGTGGAATAAAATTGGAAATCAAATCCAAAAGGAACCCTCAAAACCATGCATGTACATGAAAATTAAATAACCTGCTCCTGAATGATCACTGGGTCAACAATGAAATCAAGATGGAAATTAAAAAATGTGAGCTGAACAATATAGTGGCACAACTTATCAAAACCTCTGGGATACAGCAAAAGTGGTGGTAAGAGGAAAGTTTACAGCATTGAATGCCTACATCAAAAGTCTGAAAGAGCACAAATAGACAATATAAGGTCATACCTCAAAGAACTAAAGAAACAAGAACAAAGCAAACCCAGCAGAAGAAAAGATATAACAATGAGAGCAGAACTAAATAAAATTGAAACAAACAAAAAAAGATAAACAAAAAGCTGGTTCTTTGAAAAGGTAAAATTAATAGACAATTAGTGAGACTAACCAAGAAAAGAAGAGAGAAGACCCAAATAAGCTCAATTAGAAATGAAATGGGAGATTTACAACTGATACCACAGAAATACAAAGTTTATTTAAGGCTACTATGAGCACCTTTATGTGCACAAACTAGAAAACCTACAGGAGATAGATAAATTCCTAGAAATATACAACCCTCCTACATTAAGCCAGAAAGATATAGAATATCTGAACAGACCAATATCAAGCAGTGAGCTTGAACTGGTAATTAAAAAAAAATTGCCAACAACAAAAAAGGTCCAGAACCAGATGGATCCACAGCTGAGTTTTATCAGACATTCGAAGAATTGGCACCAATCCTTATTGATGCTAATCTAAAAAGTAGAGGAAGAGGGAATCCTCCCTAAATCATTATATGAAGCCAGCATCACCCTAATACCAAAACTAGAAGGATAAAACAAAAAAGAGAAAAGTACAGACCAATATCCCTGATGAACATAGATGCAAAAATCCTCAACGAAATACTAGTGAAAAAATCCAATAGCATATCAAGAAGATAATCCATCATGATTAAGTGGGTTTTATACCAGGGAGGCAGGGATGATTTAACATACGTAAGTCAATAAATGTGATACACCACATAGACAAAATTAAAAACAAAAATCACATGATCATCTCAATAGACACAGAAGAAGCATTTGACATAATCCAACATCCCTTAATGATTAAAACCATCAGCAAAATTGGCATAGAAGGGACATACCTTAATTAATACAAGTCATCTACGACAAATCCACAGCCAATGTTATACTGAATGGGGAAAAGTTGAAAGCATTCACCCTGAGAACTGGAAAAAGATAAGGATGCCCACTGTCACCACTTCTATTTAACATAGTACTGGAAGTCCTAACGAGAGCAATCAGACAAGAGAAAGAAATAAAAGGCATCCAATTTGGTAAAGAGGAAGTCAAACTGTCACTGTTTGCTGATGATATGATCATATACCTAGAAAACACTAAAGACTCATCCAAAAAGCCCCTAGAACTGGTAAATGAATTCAGCAAAGTTTCAGGATACAAAATTAATGTCCACAAATCAGTAGCTCTGCTATACTCGAACAGTGACCAAGCTGAGAATGAAATCAGGAATTCAACACCTTTCACAATAGCTGCAAAAAAATAAAATACTTAGGAATATACCTAACCAAGGAGGTGAAAGACATCCACAAGGAAAACTACAAAACACTGCTGAAAGAAATCATAGATGACACAAAAAATGGAAACACACCTCATGCTCATGGATGGGTAGAATCGATATTGTGAAAATCACCATACTGCCAAAAGCAATCTACAATTTCAGTGCAATTCCCATCAAAATACCACCATTATTTTTCACAGAACTGGAAAAAACAATCCTAAAATTCATATGGAACCAAAGAAGAGCCTGCATAGCCAAAGCAAGACTAAGCAAAAATAACAAATCTGGAGGCATCACATTACTCAAATTCAAGCTATACTGTATTTAATCCATCTTGATATAATTTTAGTACTTGGTGAGAGAAAGGGGTCCAGTTTCATTCTTCTGCATATAGCTAGCCAGGTATCCCAGCATCATTTATTGAATGGGGAGTTCTTTCCTCAACGCTTACTTTTGTCAACTTTGTCAAAGACCAGTTGCCTGTAGGCATGTGGCTTTATTTCTGGGTTCTCTATTCCATTCCATTGGTCTGTGTATCTGTGTTTGCACTAGAATCATGCTGTTTTGGTTACTGTAGCCTCATATTGTAGAAAACTAAATACTGCATGTTTGCTCTCACTTATAAGTGTATACTCATGGAGATACAGATGGCAATAATAGACAATGGGGACTCCTAAAAAGGGGGCAAGAGTTGTAAAACTAACTATTGGGTAGCTTGCTCAGTAACCAGCTGATGTGATCAATCATACTCCAAACCTTGGCATTGCCCATATTCTTATATAACAAAACTGTACATATACCCCCTGAATCTAAAATGAAAGTTGAAATTATTTTTAAAAAGTAAAAAAATAAAGGTTCTAGCTCTGTAGCAAATAGAAATAATAAAAATCCAACCAACCAACTAAACAAAAAAACTAAATGGATGTCAGGTCTAAATGTAACAGCTTAAAGTATTCATTTATTAAAAGAAAACCTCAAATAACTTTTTGCAAACTCAGATTATACAATTTTTTAAAGTTACAATTCCAAAAAGCAAGCAAAGAAAAAACTATAAATTGAACCATAAAAGTGTCATATTTTGTGTTGTAAAATCCACCATCAAAAAGTGAAAAGAACAATCTATATAATAAGAGAAAATATTTGCAAATCATATATCTGCTAAGAGACTTGTATCCAGAATATACAAAAAACTAATATTCAATAATAAAAAGATAGCCTATTTTTTTAATGAGCAAAGGACCTGTATAGACATTTCTCAAAGAGAGGGATATAAATGGACAATAATCATATGAAAAATGCTTAGTCATTAGGTAAATGGAAATGAAAATCTAAATAAGATACCACTTCATTTCTACTAAAATAACAAATATTGGTAAGAAAGTAGAGAAATGGGAACACTGATATATTGCTCGTGGAATACATTGTTGCTTTGAAAAACAGTTTGGCAGCTCCTTAAAAAGTTAAACATAGAGCTAGCTTATGACCCTGCAATTCTACTTCTAGATACATAACCCAAGCGAAATGAAAACATGTTGACACAAAAACTTGTACACATATTTATAGAAGCATTTCTCATCGTAGTTAAAAAGCAGAAACAACTCAAATATTCATCATCTGATAAATGGGTAAATACAATGTGATATATTTATATAATGGAATATTATTTAGCAATGAAAAAGAATGAAGTTGTGATACTAAAACACTGGTGAGTCTTGAAAATGTTATGCTAAGTG
This sequence comes from Pongo abelii, assembly GCF_028885655.2. Taxonomy (NCBI): domain Eukaryota; kingdom Metazoa; phylum Chordata; class Mammalia; order Primates; family Hominidae; genus Pongo; species Pongo abelii. The sequence continues at coordinate 145,650,723 of NC_071992.2, read as the reverse complement.
AAAGAAGCTAGTCGCAAATGATCACATATTGTGTTTCCATTTGTATAAAATAGCAAGAATAAACAAGTCTATAAAGACAGAAAATAGATTAGTTTTTTCATAAAATTGGCAGGAGAAGTAAGGGGAGTGACTACTAATGGTGTTTGTTATCAGTGTGATTAAATGTTTTAAAGTTAGTTTGTAGTGATGGTGGCACAGCTCTGTGGATATATGAAAAATAATTTAGTTTTACACTTTAAATGAGACAAATGTATGATATATAAATTATGTCTCAACAAAGCTCTTAAATTACAACCCTAAAAAATTATTATCCATGTTATTTCACAGATGAGGAAAGTAAATCCACTTAAAACACAGGGTTGATCAAACTAGGATTACAACCAGACCCTAGCTGATTACAAAGCCCATGTTTTGCCACCATATTACCCATCTGTGAAAGTGGGTGATACACAGATCCCATTGTTCACATTTAATGGAAATAAGGAATAACAGTAGAATCCAGAATAGCAAGTGCTGCCCAGGAATGCAACCATAGTGTGTGTCCTTGAATATAATGAATCTTGAGCTCTTTGACAGTAAGCAATGGAATGGAAGAAAGAAGCTCAGAATGGGAATAACAATCCCTCAGTTAATATGGGGACTTACAGTCTTCTTCTCAAGAGGTTGTAAGGGTGTTGAGCCTGTATGATATGATTTGGCTCTGTGTCCCCACCCAAATCTCATGTTGAATTGTAATTCCCATGTGTCGAGGGAGGGGCTGAGTGGGAGGTGATTTGACAATGGGGGCAGACTTCTCCCTTGCTGTTCTCGTGATAGTGAGTGCATTCTCGTGAGATCTGATGGTTTTAAAGTGTGGCACTTCCCCCTTGCTCTCTCTCTCCTGCCATCTTGTGAAGGTGCCTGCTTTTCCTTCACCTTCTGCCATGATTGTAAGTTTCCTGAGGCTTCCCCAGCCCTGTGAACTGTGAGTTAATTAAGCCTCTTTTCTTTATAAATTACCCAGTCTGAGGTAGTTCTTTATAGCCGTGTGAAAACAAACTAATACACTGCATTACATCCCCAGTGGAGAAATAAAGAACTGGAAGCTCAAAGAAGTTAACCAGTTTGTCTGATCACAAAGTTAGCAAGTAGATGGGCATCACAAATCAAAGACTATGTTTTAGTTTTGTTTTGTTTTGGCTTACCCATTTTCTCTTTTTCTCTCTGTAATAAATGGTGTGGGCAAGCACTCTCCTTTATTGTGGCAAGATGTACTCATGCTGAATGAATCATCAACTACTTAAATGAAGAAAAATCATTGTTGTCAATTTTGCATTAGCTAGGTTGTTTTTTGGAATGACACATGCATTAGTTTTATTTCTTGATAGATGGTAGGCCTTCCAATCTTACAAGTGACCATCTAAACATGTGAATAGTTTTAAGCTCTGTAAGAACAGAAAACATAGCAGGAATGTTCCATGACACAGACCTTGCAAAAACACTCTTCATTAGAAATGTTCCATATCACAATCATATTGTTCACTATTTCTGATCCTGTATGCTTAAAAATAGACCATCATTAAGTCTGTAAAGACTTTCCCTTTAAGTATTAAGGTCTCAGATGTTCTTGGCATCTTTTATTCCACTGATAATAGACAAGAACTGTGTGTTCCAGGCAGGTCAGTCAGTAGACCATTCTGGCAGGCTGGTTGTCCCCAGTGAGTGAAATAAGAGAAAGGGATTGGTGTCAGGAGCTTGGAGACAGAACCCATAATCTCAGAGAAATGGCTATGCCTGCTGAAGCCCTCACAAGAGAAGCTAGCAGTTACAGAGGGCATTTTAACTTAGTCTCATTGAAGCCCGGCAAGGATGAAGATTAATATTATTATCCTTGCTTTAAAGACAAGGAAACTCAAGGCCAGTGAGGCTATGTAGTTTGGCCAGGCTCACGGAGATATAAGTGGCAGGGTTGGCATTTGAACTATCTAAAACTGAAAATGATGTCTTTAATGACTCCAACCCAAGTCATCCCCAGGGCCTCCTGGATGCTGTGCCCTTAGCGGTACCGTCTGGATATTCATGTTATGCTCTTAACAGCATTATCAGTGTAAGCTAGAAAGCCTGGATTAGCTCTCAGACTAGAAGGGAGACTTTCATCTTGATGTCTCAGACCTGCTTGTCCGTAAAAGAACCAGCCTTGAAAAGGAAGGAAACAGATCTGGTTCAATCTCTGCTATTAACTGTGTGTGACCTTGGGAAAGAAAGTGACTCAATTTCTCTGAGCTTCAATTGCTTCATCCTGTGACATGGATTTACTAGTGTTCCTTTGCTAACGTCACAAGGTTATTGTGAATATTAAATAAAATCTCAGACGTAGAAGGATGTAATTGATTCATTCAGCACCATGACTCTGCTCTGACTCAGGAAACCTGGGAGGTGATGGTGATGATCATCTCTCTTGTCCCCCACTGTGCTTTGTTTCTGGTCTGGGGTTCCCTCCCCCAACTCCCACCCCTGGTCACCACCTGGCAAGTGCTTTCAATCTTATCCCCAGTTGCCATATTAGCATACAAATATCCAACTAACGGTGTCAGAAGGAAATGGATTCATGCTATGACATTAGCAACTGACAATCTAGGTTTCCCAGTGTTTTTGCATTTAAATTCCTTCAGTAAAACAGAGCTTTGTAATCTGCAGTCTCATTCATTCATGGGCTTCAGGGAGCTCATGAAATATCTGAAATTGCATGAAAAATTGTTTGTATATGTGCATATATGCCTTTTTCTGGATAGAGTCCCCAGAGTTTCTATCAGATTTTAAAAAGACCCAGTGACTCTGAAGAGTCAAAAATGTACTCTAGGAGAGTAGTTTCATGACCATGTAGCAGCCACCTAAGTTAGAATCACCAGTTACATCTAGGTCTCTTCCCTCCCTCATCATCAGCGTCCCATGTATCACTGAATCTATCTTCTGATATCTTCTAAACTTTCATTTCCTTCTAAGCTCACTTCTAGTTTAGACTTTCATCATCTATTGCCAAGAGTATTAAAATGTTTGAAATGGTCTTCCTGACCCTATTCTTGCTACATCTGAGCCTTTGGTAGAATCACAGTGACCTTTAAAAGCACATATCTAACCTGTTATTACTCTGCTTAAATTGACTTCCTAGCATCTTCACTGCAAAGCTCAACCTCATTATGCTTTATTTCATGGACTTCAAAACCCCTGAACTGCCTAGCCCTACCCCAATATATATTTATTTATTTATTTATTTATTTATTTATTTTGAGAAGGAGTCTCACTCTGTCGCCCAGGCTGGAGTGCAGTGGTGCCATCTCGGCTCACTGCAGGCTCCACCTCCTGGGTTCATGCCATTCTTCTGCCTCAGCCTCTCAAGTAGCTGGGACTACAGGTGCCCACCACCACGCCCGGCTAATTTTTTGTATGTTTAGTAGAGATGGGGTTTCACTGTATTAGCCAGGATGGTCTCGATCTCCTGACCTGGTGATCCGCCCACCTCAGCCTCTCAAAGTGCTGGGATTACAGGTGTGAGCCACCACGCCCGGCCGCCCTACCCCAACTGTTTATCCATGTCCCTTTTCTCCCTCTTCTACAGACTCTATGACTCTGTTTAGGCGATCTCAGACTGTTAGAATTTGATTCTTCTGTTTCCTCTCTCTGGCATATGCTTTTACCTTCTCCATCTAACAAACACCTTCTTAGCTTTTAAGGCTCAACTCCAATATCACCCATGTTGCAAAGGCTTCTCCCTATCCCCATAATTTACCCCCTAGAACACTGAGTCACTCCTTCCTTTATGCTCCAAATCTCACTTCTTATGTGATTATTTCTACAAATTGTATTTTCTTAATTCTATAGATACATGCATTTCCTACTGTAGACCCAGTCATTTCTAAATAAATGTTTGTTGAATATATAAATAGATCATTTAGTAATTTATGTTGAAGAAGCAGGTACCACTTCAGACAACAGAGTGGGACCTGGCATCAGTTTGAAGTTTTCAACCACGCTTGACAAATCACACCTCATATTGGTGACTGCTTTCATCCATGAAATGGGAGGAGAAGGTCAATAATGATGTTTTGGAAATATTTGGGTCAATAGATACATGATAACATATTGCAAAGAATACTGAATTAGGAATTAAGAACCCTAGATTAGAATAACCGCCTTGTTATTAACTTCTGTATGTCACTGGCCAAATTTGCTATCATCTAAGGGTCTCAGTGTTCTTAGCAAGACGATGTTAAAACAGACTATCTCTTAGATCACTTGCAGCATTAACATTTTATGAGTCTAAAAAAGCAAACCACAACTTTACATTCTGGGCTGATTTCCTGACCTGGTTTGGCAAAGACAAATGGAGATACGAAAACTACCGCATCTCAATGAGAAATGCATCTTTTTATGCTAGGGCCTTCAGGCAGGAGGTGGTGGGGAAGTAACATTTTGTAACATTTATCTGGGACTCTATAAAGATACCTCAATTGTGTGAAACTCTGGCATTAGTGTGCAGTTTCCCAGAAGAGCTTTTATGAGACTCTCCTGAGATCCTATGCAAGATCGTCCAGAATTATGACTCAAGTCTGGTAAGTTAATAGGAGGGTCAAGAAGCCAAAAGGCCATGGTTGGGAATCAAGATCTTAAGTCTGGACCAAACCCAAAGCTGGCCCCCATCCTTAAAAGTATGTAACAGTAAATCAAGTGTCCTTTTCTTAAAGAGAATGGGCAGAGTGAATCTTTTATCTATGTGTGCTGGAATATTTCTCTCATGACAAAAAAAAACATTCTGGTATAAAGAAAAGGATACCAGACCATTTCAACTAGCTGTGTCAGTCCCCTTAAGAAAGTCACAATTTCTCTAGGCTTCCATTTCTGCATCTGTGCAATGGTAACAAGCTTCTCTTTTACTTCTTTGAGTTGTTGATAGAAACATGTGAATCTTTGTATGTGAAAGCACTTTGCAGTTTGTGAGGTGAAAGTACTATTGGAGGGGTGGGCCACAATTAGAAAAATAAAAGAAAATTATATCTATTTTCAACTCTTGTTTCATTATATTCCTAAACCTGATGGGCTTCTCTCTTGGAGGTGACTGATTTGGAACTTAAACTTGAGTTTCTTGATCTTTGAAGAAGGAGGCACAGAATTCACAAACTCAGAATATTCAGATATGGCACTACATCCCTAAAGTTATAGTGACTACTAAAAATCTACACTCAGTAGAAAGGAAGATAGCGAACATCCATTAACAAACACATTTTATGTTCTGCCAGACATTGATTCCAGAAGATGTAAAAGTAAATATTCATTATATATTTCAACCCAAATATATATATATTTCAACCCATATCACGTCAGAGAGAGTGGGAACCTGTGATGGACCCCTTTATTTCATTTGGCTTCCCTCACCAAATCCTCACCTGCTGTGACTACCTTTCTTTAGTCATGACCACCTGTATTTGTGAGGTCTCCCCTAACAGAGCACCACAGACCGAATGGTGTAGGCAACAGAACTTTATTGTCTCATAGTTTTGGAGACTGGAAGTCTGTGATGGGTGTTGGCAGGGCCATGCTCCCTCTTAAGGTGCTAGCAAAGGATCTCCTGGAGGCCTCTCTCTGAGCTTCTGGTGGTTCCCTGGCTTCTGGCAGGAAACTCCTATCTTTACATGGTGTTCTATTCCCTGGGAGTGCATTTGTGTCCAAACTCCTCTTTCTTATAAGGACACTAGTCATATTGGATTAGGGGCCCACCTTTTCCCATCTCAACTAATTATATCTACAATGACCCCATTATCAAATAAAACCATATTCTGAGGTACTAGGGCTTAGAACCTTAACACATACATTTATACATGCCACAATTTAACCCGTAATACTGCCCATCTCTATCAAAGAGAAACCACGTCTCTTTGGACTCTCTATCATCACCTTATACTGTCATGGGTGTGGGGTCCATTGTACCCATTTGATCTCTCTCCTAGTTCCCCTTGCCCTCCCTGGCCTTAGACTTAGAGAGCTTGTTTGGAGGTTCTATTAGGGGAGCACAGCTACTCATATACCCTTGACAGAGGCATAGTCCTCCTCTATTGGAGAAGGTTGTCCTCTTTGACTGAGCTTGCAGCTTCTGGAAGGACACAGATGGAGCAGTGAGGGAGAAAGCAGACACATCCCGGCCAGCCGGATCAGCCAAATCAACCCTGGCAATCAATGGAGTGATAGATGTCAGAGCCAGATCACTCTCACATCCTAGAGTTACAGTATTAATTCACTGGAGCTTATACTAAATAGGAGAAGGAAATAGATAATGAGTCCTACAAAGGGAGAGATAAAAAGAAATAAGTATTGTTTGAGGTGAGCAAGAGGACATGCTACTGACACTATTGACTTTCTGTCAGAAAATTTCTAGTAAATTAATACAATACACATGTCTCCATTCTTTCTCTGTCTTGATTTACATGGCCCCCTTCTATAATTCTAGTTTGGACAGGGGAGAAAGGTGGAGAACATTTCTTGCCACATTCCCACTACTTTATATTATCTGTGCATACAAGATAAATGAGGAAGAGAATCACCACTGTATATTCTTTGCAGCCTAATTCAGTGGTTTTCCATCGGGGTTGATTTGATTCCCCGAAGGACATTTGGGTATGCCTAGAGCTAATTTGGCTGTCAGAAATGAGGGAGGGATAAATCTAACATATAGGACAGGGATGCTGCTAAATACTCTACAATGTACAGCACAACAAAGGATCATCTAGCCCAAAAAGTCAATAGTGGTAAAACTAAGAAACCCTGGCCTAGGTATGTGATTGTACCCTTCACAATGGCTATGAACAGGAATTTCAAATGCTTCTCTACTTAGTTGGGATCTTTTAGCTATTGAATCCTTTTAGTATGTTTTACCCTCTTATCCTTTGTAAAGACCACTAAGAAATAACCTTTAGGACTCAGAGCCACCTGTTATCTCCCACCATGGGTATGTGTTCTGTTGCCTCCATATATAAAAGATGGGCAAAAGATTAGTCAATCTTGAGCTTCCTTTTAGTTCTTGAAGTCAGTGAATTTCTAGTTTTAGAAACAATGTCACTTTCAATGACTGTATTTAAAAATTCAGCAACATCACCATTATCTTTCCACATTAGATTTGTAATATTTTAAATGGCCGATAATCTTTAAGAAGTAATATTGTCAAAAGTTTTTGACTTTGCAAATACGTCACTTAGTAGGTTACCTATTGCTCATCGACATGAAGATAGATTCAGACAACAACGACATACTTGGTATATAGAGTCAGTTCCACTAGCAATCTCCCAGAAATGAGATTAGCTTAGGAGAGGAACTATTTTTTCTTGTCATATAGGAACTCTGTATTCTGATTGAGGATGGTAACCACTGAGTTCCTTTTATGTGTCAGATACTTTACATGCATTACTTCATTTAGTTACCACCACAGGTCTATGTGGACAGTACTATTATTATTCCTAGGAAACTGAGGTCAGAGAAGGTAAACAACTTACCTCCTCTGATCACATGGCTAATAAGTGGTAAAGTCATAATGTTAGTCTAGGTTTGTCGGACTTTAGGGTCTCAAACTTTGGGTAAGAATTCAGTTAATGAACTTAGTGTTTATTGATGAATAGTTTAAGAGAGAGAAAATTAGGAAGTGATTTTAGAAAGTGCCGTTGGCCCTTTGTATCCAGAGATTTTGCATCCATAGATTCAATCAAGGTTAAAAAATCTTATTGAAAACAATAAAAATAACAATACAACAATAAAAATAATAAAAATAAAAAACAGTGTACAACTATTTACATAGTATTTACATTGTACTAGATACATTATAAGTAATCTAGGGATGATTTAAAATATGCAGGAGAATATACACAGGTTATGTGCAAATACCATGCCATTTTATATAAGGAACTTGAGCATCTGCAGAGTTTGCTATCCACAAGGGGTCCTGGAATACCTCCTGGACACCAAAGAATAGCTGTATGACGATAAATAAATGCTTAAACAAATTATAATACATCCATAGTATGTACTACTATGTAGCTATCAAAACTTATATTTTAGAGTAATAAAAATAAGAATATAAATGCCAAGTTTTTATAATGCCAGCCATATGAAAATGTTCATAATGTGTTGATAAGTGAAAAAGGCAGAATGAAGATAAAATGTATAGTGTGATTTCAATTTTTAAAAATAATTACATGTGTTATACATAAGTTACATATGTGAAAAATACTAGTATAGTATATACACCAAAATATTAAGAGTAATTATATCTGAATGGTAATATTCTGGGTCATTTTTATTGATGCTTTTCTGTAGTTACCGTACTTAAACTTACATACATTTTTGTTATTGGATAAAATGTTTTTCATATATCTATATCTATGTTCATGACTAAATGCACTTTTATGTTCATGTTCATATCTCTGTCTTATCTAGTTTATCAACTCTCTGACTATGGAGGTGAACACGTTTTTTTATCTATCTGGAATCATTTTCCTTTCCACCCTTTTTATAGTATTTGGATCCATCTGTCTCTTTTTTTAAGTTTCACCTTTTTAAAAAGTATATTTTTTATTAATTTCAATAGCTTTTGGGGTACAAGTGGGTTTTGGTTACATGGATGAATTGTATAGTGAAGTCTGAGATTTTAGTGCACCTGTCAACCAGAGTAGTGGGTGCATAACATATCGTACTCATTATGTAGTGTTTTATCCCTCACGCCCCTCCCACCCTCCCTCTTCTGAGTCTTTATAGTTCATTACATCACTCTGTATGCCTTTGTGTACCCATAGATTAGCTCCCGCTTATAAGTGAGAACATACAGTGTTTGGTTTTCCATTCCTGAATTACTTCATTTAGAATAATGACCTCCAGCTCCATGCAAGTTGTTACAAAAGACATTATTTCATTCCTTTTTTATGGCTGAGTAGTATTCCATGGTGTATATATGCCAAATTTTCTTTATCCACTCATTGGTCAATGGGCACTTAAGTTGGTTCTGTTACCGATGGAGGGTGTCCAGGTTCTTGGCGTTTTGAACAAAGAATTGGACAAAATGCATAAATAAAGCAAGGAAATAATGAAACAACAAAGGTAGAGTTTTATTGAAAACAAAAGCACATTCCACAGGGTGGGAGTGGGTCCGATCAAGTGGCTTAAGAGCTTGGTTACAGAATTTTCTGGGGTTTAAATACCCTATAGAGGTTTCCCTTTGGTTACTTGGTATATGCCTTATGTAAATGAAGAGGCTGAAGTGAAGTTATAAAGTTATTTATTTGGTGTATACCCTATGCAAATGAAGAGGACATTTCCTGTCATAGATGAAGTAGAGTTGCAGAGTTATTTACTTAGTCATGGAAAGTTGGGGTTTTTCTGTTTGATTTAGTTCTAGGAAGTCCTTAGATTCCCTGCCCCAGATCCTATTCTTCTGCCTCAGTTCCATAGCTTTGCAATTGTGAATTGTGATGTGATAAACATACATGTACAGGTGTGTTTTTGATATAATGACTTCTTTTCCTTTGGGTAGATACCCAGTAGTGGGATTGCTGGATCAAATGGTAGATCTACTTTAAGTTCTTTAAGAACTCTCCATACTGTTGCACTAGAGGTAGAGTAGGGGTTGTACTAATTTACATTCCCAGCAGCAGTGGATAAGCATTCCCTTTTTACCAAACCATGCCAACATGTATTGTTTTTTGACTTTTTATTATGAATCCATATATCTCTTAATTAAGAGATCCATGTATTTCTTAATTAGCCCATTTATCACTGGGGAAGTTAAACCCATCCAAGCTCCATGGGGAAGTGTTGATGGTCAAAGCCAGTCAGGGTAATCCCTTCAGTCTTGTGGAGTGATTGGTTCAGGTAATGTAGACCAAAGGCAGCTAGCTCTTGGAATTATGATGCACAGGATTTGGGTCCCAGCTGGGCATACATGACTCAATTTAAGCCAGTTAGATGAAAGGTGAGGATTTACCAAGCGCACTGAGGTAAGAATCTTGCTTATTATTCTCAGACAGGTAAGAAAAGAGAAGACATGGTGTTTGAATATGAACACCTTGGAACTGCTATAGGCAATTCATCCTTGGGTTTATCTGCCTTTGGATGAAACTGAACCCACAGCAAAGGTGAGAGTAGAGTAATAGACACACATACATGCACACATGCACATACATGCATATCCTTGGTGATATTGTTAAGTCTGTCAGTCAAACCAACCCTGAATCAATTGCGAGTGTGGAGAAATAAGAACCCTTTTACATTGTTGGTGGCAATGTAAATTGGTGGAGCCATTATAAAAAACAGTATAAAGATTCCTTTAAAAATTAAAAATAAAATTACCATAAAATTGAACAATCCTACTTATGGGTTTATATCCAAAGGAAATGAAATCAGGATGTCAATGAGAGGTTTGCACCCCCATATATTTTGCAGCATTATTCACAATAGCCAAGATACAAAAATAGCCTAAGTATCCATTGATCATCTATGAATGGATAAAGAAAATGTAGTGTGTGTGTGTGTGTGTGTGTGTGTGTGTGTGTATGCATACAATAAAATATTATTCAGTCATAAAAAGAAGGAAATCCTTTCATTTGTGACAACATGGATGGAATTGGAGGAAATTATGCTAACTAAAATAAGATAGCCCCAGAAAGACATGCGCTGTATGATCTCATTTACATATGTGGAGTCTAAAAAGGTGAAATTCATAGAAGCAGAGAGTAGAAGGGTGGTGACCAGGGGTGGAAATGGGGAAAAGGGGTGCTGTCCAAGGATATAAATTTTCAGTTAAGTTCTGAGCATTTAATGTACGTCATGGTGACTATAGTTAATAATACCGTGCTGTTTACTTGAAATTTGATGAGGGTATTTTAAGTGTCCTCATCAACACATATACAAAATGGTGACTATGAATGATGATAGATGTGTTGATTAATTGGATTGTCATTATCAGGACATGATGCACATATGTATCAATCATCACATTGTATACCTCGAATATATAAAATTTTCATTTGTCAATTAAATATTTAAAAATAGAAAGTATCCAAGTATTAAAAAATAGCCCTAAATCTTATTTCCAGACTTTTAATTATGTGAAGCAAATAAAATTTCCTGTATGTTTTAAGTCAGTTTGAGTTATTTTTTTTCTCTTTTGAAACAAAAAGAGTTATGACAAACATAACAGAAAAGTTAGAAGCCCAACACACAGGCCAAAAAATGTCTCAGTTCAGTGGTTTTATAAAATGAGCTACCCCTACAATACTGTTAATTTCCTCATTTCCAGAATGCCACATTGAAATATTCTAAATTCATAAGCTCGATATTCATTAAGATGAAATAATAATCATGTGCCTGACACAAAGTCATCTCTTAATTGTTTTGTTTTCTTTGCCTTCTCTGTAATTTGAAATATTCAGGAAAGAAGCCAAGTTGAATCAAGACAGGAGAGGTAATAATTCTTAGGTACCTATGAGTGCATAAAAGTCACTTTAATCCCATCTCCTTTTATGGCCACGACAATCCTCTATAGTGGTGATTAAAACTTCTATTTTACAGATATGAAAACTGTGGCTCAAATAAATTATGTAATTCTTACAAAATTTAAGATTGGACTTGTGTTTCTCTTTGCACCATAACCAAAATCCTTCCTGGTATACCACATTTTTTTTTTATTAAGAGAGGAAAATGTGAACTGTCAATAGTCTCCAAGAAAATAATTACAGGCATACCTTGGAGATATTGAGGGTTCAGTTCCAAACTACCGCAATGAAGTGAATATTGTAATAAATTGAGTCGCACAAATTTTTTGATTTCCCAGTGCATACAAAAGTTATATTTACACTACACTGTAGTCTACTAAGTGTGCAATAACATTATGTCTAAAAATAATGTAGGTACCTTTATTTTAAAATATTTTGTTCCTAAAAATGCTAACAATCATCTGAGCCTTCAGCAAGTCATAATCTTTTTGCTGGTGGAGGGTCTTGCCTCACTGTTGATAGCTAATGACTGATCAGAATGGTGCTTGCTGAAGGTTGAAGTGGCTGTGGCAATTTCTTAAAATATCAAAACAATGGTGTCTGCTGCATTAATTTATTCTTCTTTTCACAAAAGGCTTATCTGTAGCATGTGATGCCTTTTGATAGCATTTTATATATAGCAGAACTTCTCTCAAAACTGGTCAGTCCTCTCAAACTCTGATGGTGCTTTATCAACTAAATTGAGGTAATATCCTAAACTCTGTTGTCATGTTGACACGTTCGTAGCATTTTCATCAAGAGTAGATTCCCTCTCAAAAAATCACTTTCTTTTCTTATTCATAAGAAGTAACTCCTCATTCATTAAATTTTTATCATGAGGTTGCAGCAATTCAGTCACATCTTCAGACTCCAATTCTAATTCTAGTTCTCTTGCTATTTTCATCACATCTGCAGTGACTTTCTCCAATGAAGTCTAGAACCTCTTAAATTCATCCATGAGGGTTGGAGTCTACTTCTTCAAAACTCCTATTAATGTTGATATTCTGACCTTTTCCCGTGAATCACCAATGTACTTGATGACATCTCGAATGCTGAATCCTTTCCAGAAGATTTTCAATTTACTTTGCCCAGATCCATAAGAGGAATCAGGCAGCTATAGCCTTTTGAAGTGAATTTCTTCAATAATAAGATTTGAAAGTCAAAATTATTCCTTGATCCATGGGCTGCGGAATGGACATTGTGTTAGTAGGCATGAAAACAACATTAATCTCCCTGTACATCTACATCAGTGTTCTTGGATGACCAGATGCATTGTCATTACAAAGTAATATTTTGGAAGGAATCTTTTAAAATTAACAGTAGGTCTGAACAGTGGGCTTAAAAAATCCGGTAAACCATGCTGAAACAGATGTGGAGTCATCTAGGCTTCATTGGTCCATTTATACAGTTCAGGTGAAGTAAATTTAGCATAATTCTTAAGGACTCTAGGATTTTCAGAATGGTAAATGAGCATTGGCTTCAACTTAAAGTCACCAGCTGCATTATTTGCTAATGAGAGAGTCAGCCCGTCCTTTGAAGTTTTGAAGCCAGGCACTATTTTTTCTGTCTACCTATGAACTTCCTAGATGGCATCTTCTTTTGATAGAAGGCTGTTTTGTCTACATTGTAAATCTGTTAATGTAGCCACTTTTATCAATTAGCTTACTGGATCTTCTGGATCACTTGCTGCACCTTCTTCATCAGCCCTTGTGGCTTCAATTTGCATTTTTATGCGATGGAGACAGCTTCTTTCCTTAAACCTCATCAGCCAACCTCTGCTAGCTTCAAACTTTTCTTCTGCAGCTTCCTCACCTTTCTCATTCTTCGTAGCACTGAAGAGAGTTTGGCCCTTGCTCTGGATAAGGCTTTGGCTTAAGGGTATGTTGTGGCTGGTTTGATCTTCCATCCAGACTACTAAAACTTTCTCCATATTAGTAATAAGGCTGTTTTGCTTTCTTATCAATCATGTGCTCACTGGAGTAGCACTTTTGATTTTCTTCAAAAACTTTTTCTATGCATTCACAGTTCGGCTGTTTGTCACAAAAGCCCTAGCTTTTGACTTATCTCAGCTTTCCTCACTAACCTTAATCGTTTCTAGTTTTTTATTAACAGTGAGAGATGCATGACTATTCCTTTTACCTGAACACTTAGAGTTCATTGTAGGGTTATTAATTGGTCTAATTTCAATATTGTTGTGTCTCAGGGAATAGGGAGGCCCAAGGAGAGGGAGAGAGATGGTGGAGCAGTCAGAACACAAACAGCACTTATCTGTAAGTTCACTCTCTTAGATGAAAGTGATTTGTGGTGCTCCAAACAATTGTAAGAGTAATATCAAAGATAACTGATCATAGATCACCATATGATATGGTTTGGATCTGTGTCCCTCCCAAATCTCATGTCGAATTGTAATCCCCAGTGTTGGAGGTGGGGCATGGTGTGAAGTGATTCAACTGTGGGGCAGTTTCTCATGGTTGAACACCATTCCCTTTGGTGTTGTCATGGCAATGCTGAGTCAGGGAGTTACTGAGAGATCTGATTGTTTAAAAGTGTGTGGTACCACTCCCTTCTCCCTGCTCTGGCCATGTAAGACATGCTTCCTTCACCTTCTGCCATGATTGTAAGTTTCCTGAGCTCTCCCCAGAAGCCTAGCAGATGCCAGCATCATGCTTTCTGTAAAGCCTGCAAAATTGTGAGCCAATTAAACCCCTTTTCTTTATAAATTACTCAGTCTTAGGTATTTCTTCATAGCAATGGATAATAAACTAATACACCATAATAGATATAATAATAATACAAGTTTGAAATATTGTGAGAATTACCACAATGTGACACAGAGACACAATGCAAACACATGCTGTTGGAAAATGGTGCCCATAGACTTGCTTGGCACAGGGTTGCCACAATCTTTCAATTTGTAAAACATGTGATATCTGCGAAGCACAATAAAGCAAAGCACAATAAAACAAGGTATGCCCATATATTCTTTAAGTGTTTTTCTGTTATCCAAAAATTGCCTAGAAGAAGGGTACTGGAAATAGCTAGTAGATTTTCCCACATAACTAGCCTAAAGTTATTTTTAATCATTATAACATTTGCTCCTGTTTAAAGTGTTACTTTTAGTATAGTTAAAAGTAGTTTAATCTTTTACATAGAATATAAATAGTTAAAATTAACTCATATATATTCATTCGTATATTATAATTCCAGCTCTGATACTTATTAGTTGGTTATTTGTTAGTTAAATTGTAAAAAGTAAAAATAATGATAATAACCTTATTGTGATTTTTTTTTTTAAATCACTTGAAAGTACCTAACTCAGAGCTCAACATACGGAAAGCACTCAATGAATATTTAAAAGAACTATAAAAATAGTGGAGAATAAAAAATATAATGAGGTTTCATTGTGTGAAAAATTTTAAGCTTCAATTTCATCATATGTATTAATCTTACTACCCTAGTTGGTCATGATCATTACTGCATGAGGTAATTTGAGATTCTGCAGGATATAAGTTTCCATGGAAACTTCCAATGTCCTAGTAACTTCTTACTGCTGCAACTCAAAATATGAAACCACTTGGAATGGATGGAAAGTTTCCCTGAAATTGCATATCTTTTTTTTCATTTATGAATTTATTTACTTTAAACAAACTGCCAACTGTATATGCCTGGAATGCTATGTCTGCTAGCCTTTATCTATTCAAAGCATGTGATTCTTTAGAAGTTTTCTGTGTCCCCTGAACTTATAATTTCTTTCTTTGATCTATTATATATTTTTTCTAAAATGCTCATTTCCTCACACCTGTCATGGATGATTATTTAACGCTTCATACATTTGTCCAATCAATTCTTTATTATGAGATATGTATGGATTACTTAATTGTGCAGGGTTCTCTGAGTGGGGAAAAGCTGAACAATGAATGATATGCAGTTGTATGGATATTATTTTTGTCCACTCAATTTGGGACGTCTGTAGCCATTTTGTAACCACAAGAGATGTTAGCCTAAAGAAGAAGCCAAAACAGAGAGGAAGGCCAAGCCAAGAGCACCACGGAGTAATGCAAGGAGGGCCATTGCATTCAGCCAACTCTGAAATCTGCCTCACCTCTCAATGTCTATTCCCAGGAACTTCACAAACCATTTCCATATTGTTTAAGCTAACTTCAGTTTGGTTATTTGGGCTATTTGTAGCCCAAGGTATTTTAATTGACATACCTATTCTTATCTTTCATGTGAGAGTCTAAGCTCCTGAAGAATAAGGAATGGTTTATGAGTTTACGTTGGTGTAGAATGGTTTACATTGATTAGCACAGTTTTGAACTTTTGGTGGATATCCAGAATTTGAATCCAGATATTTCTGATTTCATATTGCAGGAATTCCCTTTGCATTAAAAATTAATGATTCTTGGTGTTTTTAGGGTCGTGCATCTTTCAACAACTGAAAATGATAAAGGTATTGACACTCTCTGTCTCTCTGTGTGTGTGTGTGTGTCTATATATATACTTTTACATGCAGCAAACCAAATAGTTATGTGAAATTTCAGGATTTTGTAATTCTCTCTGAAGCTATTCATTCACTCAAAGCTCTCTGCTAAGAATTCCTTTCTAAGTGACGATTTCTGTCTAGAAATTTACATTGGCTCATTCTCTATGATCCTCTTTAAAGCCTACATAATATGAAATATGACCTTCCAAACTGGTGTAAAAATGAGAATTGTTTTTTACTTAATGGTTGTCAACATTATTTACACCCATTGTCTACTAATAATTTGAGAGACAGGCCACTACTTTAGTGCTTAATACTTAATAAAATGATTTCTTTAATAAAGGGGGGATGCCTCAAAATGTAAAAAGACCATAATTTAAAAAATATTTTATTTTTCATAAATTCTGATATTTATAACAAGAATAATAATAATGACAGCAATGAATATTTGCATAGTGGGTTTCAGTTTTCAGAGTTTTTTGTCTAATTTACTCCATTCTCAACAGCCTTGTGAAGTAGAAAGAGTGGATATTTGTTAATTTATGACCATCTAGCATCCATTAATTTGAGGGACCTAACTAGCCCCTGTTTTGTACATTCGTGGTGGACTATAAATCAATGTCCACTGCCCTTCTAATAGAGAACTAGGGGTCCCTGAAGGCTAGTATACTCTCCTCCCTCCAGACTCTTTCTCTCACTGCTTCAAAGAAGCCCAGGGGGTTTTGATCTATGCTGAGTCAATCACACTCTTTCTCCCAGAACTTTGTGTGTGGAATCAAGTGACTCACAGCAGAGAAAAATGGAGTCCCTCATTTTAGGTATGGCACTCTAATGAGACGATAGACTGGCTCTCGTTGCCTGGATCCTATTTTGATTTTTGACTCTGATTTTTGCTATGTTTCTAAGCTTGGATACTAGCCTATCAATTTATTTTGTGAGATCTTTGTCAGCACTCCAATAAATTCCTTTTTTTTTTTTTAAGTTAACTAGATTCAGACTGGGCTACTGCCAGGAAAGAGATCTAATAATGGAGAAAACACAGACTTTTAATCTCCATATTATGTTTGAGAATGTGGAGTTGCAATTAAACAATAAAAAAGCCAGACATGCCAGGTGCCATGGCTCATGCCTGTAATCTCAGCACTTTGGGAGACCAACGCGGATGGATCACTTTAAGTCAGAAGTTCGAGACTAGCTTGGCCAACATGCCAAAACCCCGTCTCTACTAAAAACACAAAATATTAGCTAGGCATGGTGGCACGCACCTGTAATCCTGGCTACTCAGGTGGCTGAGGCATGAGAATTGCTTGAACCTGGGAGGCGGAGGTTGCAGTGAGCTGAGACCGCCACCAATGAACTCCAGCCTAGGCGACAGAGTGAGACCCTGTCAAAAAAAAAAAAAAAAAGAAGCCAGAATTTAATATAAGACTCTGCGTGTTCCGCTGTTTCTAGTGCTCTTGCAGGTAATTTTTAAAAAGTCACCTGGGTTTTCTTGGCTGTGAAAGCAAGGGTTGAACAGAATTCAACTTTGAACCCTGTGTGGGTTAGTATTAATTTCAGCTGAATTAACAGGAAAACCCAAAGTAACTGCTTTTAAAAAGATCACTTTTGTCCAGGTGCGGTGGCTCATGCCTGTACTTTGGGAGGCCCAGGGTGGAGGATCACCTGAGGTCAGGAGTTAGAGACCAGCCTGGCCAACATGGTGAAACCCCGTCTCTACTACAAATGCAAAAATTATCTGCGCGTGGTGGCAGGCACCTGTAATCCCATCTACTCAGGAGGCTGAGGTAGAAGAATTGTTTGAACCCAGGAGACAGAGGTTGCAGTGAGCCAAGATCATGCCACTGCACTCCAGCCTGGGCGACAGAGCAAGACTCCGTCTCAAAAAAAAAAAAAAAAAAAAGATCACTTTTTCCCACTCTTTCTCATGTAAACTAAATCTGGAGGCATAGGAGTTGTGAAAAGTTGTCAGGCAGGGCCAAGGCTTTTTCTAGCTAACCTCTCAAATATCCTTAGGATATTATTTTTGTCCTCATAATTCAAGATAGTCTACATACACATCATATGTGTTTCCTGGTCTCGGGATTGAGGAGGCAATTGGGCAAGATCACTTCCATATTCCTTTAAAAAGACTTACCGGCAATACCACTCAGCATCTGTGTTTATTTTTTTATTTTATTTTATTTTTTTTTGAGACAGTCTCACTCTGTCACCCAGGCTGGAGTGCAATGGTGCTATCTCGGCTCACTGAAACCTCTGCCTCCGGGGTTCAAGCGATTCTCCTGCCTCAGCCTCCTGAGTAGCTGGGATTATAGATGTGCGCCACCATGCCCGGCTAATTTTTGTATTTTAAAGATGGGGTTTCATCATGTTGGTCAGGCTGGTCTCGAACTGCTGACCTCATGATCTGCCCGCCTCGGCCTCCCAAAGTGCTGGGATTACAGGTGTGAGCCACCACACCTGGCCTGTGTTTATTCTTTATTGGCTAGAACTCAGTAATATTACATTCCTAGCTGTAAGGGAGTCTTACAAATGTAATCTTTTTAGCCGGATAAATATGCCCAGGTTAAGTGTATATATTGACAAATTTTCTCAAAGGAAGTCCATCTGTGTAAACAACACCCAGGTCATGAAACAGAACAGTATCAACACCAAAAATGAGAATTCTGTTCATTTGAGAGGCAACCGGTAGCCTCTGCAATAAACCCCAAAC
This sequence comes from Pongo abelii, assembly GCF_028885655.2. Lineage (NCBI taxonomy): Eukaryota > Metazoa > Chordata > Mammalia > Primates > Hominidae > Pongo > Pongo abelii. The sequence continues at coordinate 145,631,984 of NC_071992.2, read as the reverse complement.
AACACTGCCCCACTCAATTTGCTCGATACTTAATTTAAGCAACTGCTTCTTCTTCTAATGGAAACGTCATTGAATCAACATTTTCATCATTACATCTCCAATGGCAAGTTCAGTGAGCGGCACAAAAAAGATGCTTACTAAACATATTGAATAATTGATCGAAGAAATGAATCTCTCCAACTCTCCAAAAGCTGAAATATTAAATTAACCACTTTGTACCTGAATTTCCAAAAAAAAAAAAAATTTTATAAAACAGTAGAAGTTGTACAGAAAACAAAGGTCAAAAGTTATTTCAAATTTCAATTCATATATTTTGTTATGGTTATTGTTGAGTAGTTTCGAGGATTCAGGCAGTAAGCAATTTATATACATTATCTCATTTAATTTGCAAAGAAAAGTAGGTAGTTTTATCCATACTGAAAACTGAGGCTTAGTGGGATTAAGTGGTTTATTAAAAGTTATGTTTTGATTAGTAACATTTTCCTAAAGTTTATGTTCCTGTGTCACTTCTCTGCATACAATTCATAAGTCTTTTTGCCTTCTGCCTATAAGAACTCTTTCTCATGTTGCTACCGAGTCCAGGCCCATTTTGTTTTTCTCTGAACCCCTGATCCTTGTTATATTCTGGGTCTTTTCATACACACTTTGTTTCCTCTTACATCTCCATGTACTAATTTCCATTTGCTAATTTCTATTTGGCCTTCAGGCCTCCGCTTAGATGTCAGTTTCTCTAGGAATCCTGGCCTGCCCTCCTGTGTCAATTCCTTCTCCTTTATAGTCCCACCTTGTGTCATGTCTCATCAAAGCACTTCTCAGCTGTATTATGATGCCAGCTTTCTTGTTCAATACACCCTGGGTGACAAGCTTGAGAGGAAGGTCCTAGCTCATCCACTGCTTGATCCTTAAGCACACAGTAGCCACTTGGAAATACATATTGGATGACTGAATGAATGAATGAAGTATAGCGCTATGATTCAAAGCAACATCTGGGCAATTCCAAAGCTTGTTTGTCCAACCTACTGATACATAGTGTCACTTTAGAGCTCCTTGTCAGCAAGAGACAGACTTATCACAACATATAAATTCCAAGATGGGCTCTATCTTCTCCAGAAGAGCATTCACTCACCTGATTTTCCCACAGAATATGACTATCCCCTAAGCTATGAAACAGTTTCTTTCACTCTGTATCTCTCAGCTTGACACATATGACCACAAAACATTCCTTTTTGTTATGTTTATCATGATGCCTCTTTTTATTACCTTCTAATTGCAAGCAGTGGCTCCTTTTTGAGCCATAAGGACTCAAACAGGCTTTGGCGAGGCCCATCATCCCTAAATGGTGTGTGTCATGGCAGAGCACTGATTGCTTCCTCACTCCAAAATTGGAGATCTGGACACTGACAGATATCTTGTGGGGAGAATGTTCAGTGCCAGCTCCTGGGAACAGATCACTTGTCCACCGAAGTGTTTTTCATTGTTCGTTCTTTGGATTCTGTGAACTGTGTAGGCTGGGCTTTGATTTGATGTGTAGGGTAGTGAACTCAATAAATAAAGGCTATTTCCCACTCTTATTGTTTCATTTCCAGTGCAGCCCTGGCCAGACAGGACAGAAGCCGTTTATTGTGGATGCAAAGCTGTGACTATGGCTGCCTGAACAGTGTGATATATGTTCTCTATCTCTGCTTTTATAAGGCAGCTGTTTCTCGAAGGATCAAGCTCAGGTATCGGCAGTGTGAATTATGAGTCCTAATCAACTTGGTCATGCTTTGTGGCCTGGGAAAAGCCAGAATGTTTCCCTTTTATGATTTGAGAGTGCACTTTTTGCAGCCTGTGGAGCAATTAGTCAATCTTTGAAATGGATACGCTGTAAATGCAGCATGTCCTTGGAGAGCCACTGGGACAGCTTACTATGGGAGGAGAGGTCATAAGGTGATCCCCACAACAAATGCCCTAGCTTTGGCTAAAAGATCTGCAAGACAATGGAAAACATGACTTTAAGAGAAAGAAAACAAAACTTCCAGACAGGAACATCGACATATTCATAGATGCCCCTCCCCACATGAAATCACTAACTTGTCAAAGAGATTTTATAGCATGAAGACTAAAGGTTAAAAAGGAACCTGCTATTTACTTTATAATTTTAAAGTTATTTACATAACTTTATACATAGTTGAAACTTTCAACTATTTCTCTAATTGTCACATTGATTTGTCAGGCTTAACATTATGTTTGTGTAAGGAAATGATGATCTCCTGAAAGTGTGGAGGAAGACCAGAAATCAAATATACCTCAGGTTTAGATGAGAACTGGGAAGTGGGAGCTTTTGTCTTTGGCATGATTATTTCTCCCCTGTGCATATTTTTAAAAAGGTATATTGAGGTGGCATTCACTTAACATAAAATTAACCATTTTAAAGTGAACAATCATGTGACTTTACTACATTCATAATGTTGTACAAACACCATGTCTCTCTAGCTTGAAAATATTTTTGTTACTCCAAAAGAAAACTTCAAAACGGTTAAGCAGTTACTCCCTTTCCCCCTTTCCCATAGCCCCTGGCAATCACTAATCTGCTTTCTGTTTGTGTGGATTTACCTATTCTAGATATTTCATATAAATGAAATCATATATTGTGTGACTGTGTCCAGCTTCTTTCCTGTATATATATAACAAAGAAACCAGAATTAGGTAACATAACATCAGGCGAAAAGATAACTTGGTTCCAGAACTGTTGTTCTAGGAACCCCAGATGGACACTTGTTTGAGATGGGTACTGAAAATATGGAAACAAACATTATAAATATACTACAAAGCTATAGTAATCAAAACTGCATGATATTGGCATTAAAAACAGACACATAGACCAATAGAAAGCCCAGAAGTAAATTCACATATTTATGATCAACTGATTGTTAACAAAGGCACCAAAAACACACAATGGGGAAAGGAAAGTATCCTCCATAAATTGCTATGGGAAAATTGGATAGCTGAAGAAGAAAGAGATTTTTATCTTTATCTCAACACCATATACAGAAATCAACTCAAATGAACTAAAGACTTAAATGTAAGACCTAAAATTGTAAAACTACTAGAAAGGGGGAAAATCTCTATGACATTGGTCTCGGCAATAATTTCTTAGGGCCCAAAAAGCACAGGTAGCCAAAGCTCTTCTACTTAATTCATTTTTTCACAGCACCTTGCAATACTCTGGGTTAAGTATGTGTGTGTGGAAGGACTTGCCAATAGTCTTGCATATGTCAATTAACAGTTGTTTATTCAGTACTCATAGATTCTCCTGCATGTTTTTATCTTTGCCAAACAGCATAAGTGTACAATTTACAATTTAGATCAAACTACAATCTCCTGAGCAGCCTCATATATAATAAATACAATTAGTAATAGAGAGAAAACCAGTATTTAATCACTTTTGTAGAACAATCATTTAATTTAGATGATTAGTTATTTGCTAAATTACTCAAGTAACAACCTGCTTCTGAGTGGAAAAAAGCAAAAAAAAAAAAACCATTTAAAAATGAAGTATTACTGCTTTCAGTAAATAGGACCATTATCTATCCAATTTCTAAATCCAAACTTAAATATCCTCGAGTCTTCCCTTTCCTTTGGTTTCAACATCCAATCAACTGCCAATTCTCCTTTTCAAGTCCTTGACGATTCTTTATTACACTAATGTGTCTCTAATACACTGCCATTCTTATTTCAATGTTCCATCATTTCCTTTCTGGGACACAAAACAGCCTCTCAGTTTGTCTACTAACTTTAGTCTTGATCCCCACTAATCCACTTTTCCCCAGCCTTTGGGGTACTCTTTACACACACACACACACACACACACACACACACACCACACTCATATACTACCGTATTAAAAACCTTCAAAGTTTTGCTGCCTTTGAAATAAATCTGAACTTACATAAACTGACTAGCATACAATTCTAGCAGTATCTCTTTCCACTCCCAATCATTCATGTCTTCCCTGCTGTGTTCCACCTATTCAGAACTTTTTTAGGGTCCTGACAGCACCCTGCCTTTTTCTCCTTCTTGGGCCTTTGATTTTATTGCTTCCTTTGCCTGAAATGCACCCTTCTCTAAGCCTTTTTCACTTAGATTCTCCTTCGTGTATTTCAGGACTTAGCTTAGATACTACTTCATCTAGGAAGTCTTCCTTCTACCTCTCAGCTCTCCAGGGCCTGCAATCTGAACCCTTCCTCAGTTCATGAAGCACCCTGGAATCAAAATTTTAATTGCCAGTTTAGGTACTTTTCTCTTCCCTGAAGTGTGCAATGCTGGAAGACAGGGATTATGGCTCATTTGTTATTGATTCCCCAGTGCTTAATATAAGTTAAGGCCTGGCAGTGATATTTATTGATGGATCATGGGATATTGGGAAGGTTTAACTGGTCTCAAGAGGCCAGAGACTAAAGGTTTACTACATAAGGCCACATCATTTTATACACTTCTTGATCAGTTAGATGAAATAATGCCGATCTAGGCTTAAAAGACTAAATGTCAGAACGCTTTTGCTCAGCTGTTCCGGAAGAAGCAGAGACTGAGTAGTAACAGTTTCAGTCATTGTCTCCATTGAGACTAGTAAGACTGTCGCCTCCCTTAAATCTGGTCCTGCACACACATGCAATTATCTTTCCTTCTTGTGAAATTTTATAAGACTTAAGAGTTACTCATATTCTGGACTGGCTTCCTGACCTCAGTTTATGAAATGAAAGCAGAGAACTGAATACAATAGCCCTAAAAAAAAACTTTCCCAATGAAACAAATCTTGTGCCTTGATGGGGTGGTAGTTAAATAAGTCTGTGTGTCTGTGTGGTCACTGAATCAACCACTGGTCATTGAGTTAGGGTTTGGAAGACCATCTTATAGGACTAAGACTTATTGGTCTTACTGGCAATCCCAACAGCCTCAAACATTTGTTACATTTGTTTCACAACCTTTGTTTAATAACTTTTGTAGAATCGGTCACTCCTACATTTGTGCTAACATAGCACTTTGTGCAAGCAATTACTATGGTGTTATCACCATGGTATGAAGTTATTTAGGAGCAGATTTGTCTCTCTTTCAGCATAGAAATTGCTTCTCAAATTCCTCTTTATACCTTTTGTGTGTAGCACAGAACCCCATACATGATAAGTAATTACAATGATTACTTTAATAGAATCAAATAGTCAGTTATCTTATGGGAGTGAAATTGTGTCTGATTCTTCTCCTCTCTCTAGTACTAGTATAGTTTCATGAGAGGCTCTCAATTGTTGTTGATATTATTATAGAAAATGAAAAATTCCCTTGCTCCGTAAACATAACACCGTTACTGATCACACACTATCCCCCAAGCTATAGGAGTGTAATAATGCTCCTGTATCAGAGATGATCCTGAGAAGAATAGCCATGATTCAACTTGTTAGTACTCTGTATTCTCAAAACCCCATTAGGGAATACATATTATGAGTAACTCAATTAAAAACATAAAATTTACTGTGTAATTATATGTGTCTCATATATCAAATTATTGTTGAGGCTGATAAACATGGTCTGAAATTGAATCAAGGACCATCTACCCTAGCAGATGCAATGACCAGAATTCAGTGTGCCTGGTCCTCTTGACTGCAGCCAGGCTTGGAATCTGTGGGTGTTGGCTTGCTTTGCAGGGAACATTTCCTTGTCTCAACTGTGCCACTTGGTAGAGGAAAGGCTATTTTTTTGGTCATAGTGATCCCATTTTTTCTCGGAAAAGATAAAGATGCCTCTCATCTCAGGGCTCCATACTTAGGGAACACAGAGTTCTGCTCTCCCCGTGGGAATCGAAGAATGTCAATCAGAGAATGTCACATCCAGTCGGTTCAGAGGAAGGAGAATATCTTCCCACATTCTTTACTCTGACTCTGTTTCCCAGAGGATGCATTTAGTTATTTTAGTGAGTCATAAAAAATCCCTGGAGGTATCATACTTTTCTGTTTTCTGAGTTTGTGCTTCCCTCTACCAGCTTTTTTTTTTTTTTTTTTTTTTTTTTTTTTTGGGCTAAAGAAAATTAAGGTGGTGGGTAGAGAAGTGGTAATGATGATTTAAAAAGAGGAGGGAGTTCAGGAACAAAAGCGTCAGTTTCAAAAGGCCATGTCATGTAATCACCACCATGCAAACCTGTGGCCTTGGGCAAGTCATCTAACTGCTAAGAGCCTTAGTTTCTTCATCAATAAATTCAGAAAAATAAGGCCTGTTATTTACTAAAATGTGCATTTATTATTTTTATGTCTGCTTGTACTTATTTTAAATGATAAAGTCTTATAGCTCACAGAAACTAGTTCAATTATGCTGAGGTGTGCTGATCTTAATGGGACCATCAGATCCACCCAGATAGGGAGAACCTTCTAGGACTAGTTAGTTCAGCTGAGCTTCTTAATCCTGATTGCAATGGGTGGTTTTACCAAAGAGGTGCCCGAGGAAGAGTTAGTGTTGCTTTCCTTTACCACTTTTTTGACTCCAAATAGGCAACGACAAAGTGGTCATGCCATTTTAATAGGTTTCATTGTGTTGCTTGTTGCCAATTTTATACAAGCAATGGTTTCACATTTATATTAGTGAGAGAATTCTAATCTTTGGCAGATAGGGGCTCTATTTATTTATAGCTCTGTGTCTTAGTTTCTTCACTTGTCAGATTGGGCCAATAATACATGTTCTTATCTTAAAGTGGAGCTGTGAGATCACAAAGTAAAAGTGTTTTGAAAAGGGGAAAGCAGTAATTCCATGGAAATTGTTTCTATTTTGCCTTGTCTTTTAGTTTAGTACAGTGATAGGCAACTGTTAGGCATACAGTAAGCAATTGTTCAATGACCTAAATGATTCGAAGGTAACCTCTTGATTGGATCAGAACACTCATTGTTGAATCTCCACAGATGAACAAGGCTGATTGGCTCATTTACTTCAAGGTTTAAAGAAAGAGAGCTGCGTAATTGCATACTTCTTCCCCATAAAGGAGATGTATCTCCTGATTAAACCAATTATAGTCTTTCTTCTGGACTATGCAAGCCATTAGATAACACTTTAGTCACAATGGATACATAGCAGGGTTTTTCAGCTTCGGCACTATTGACATTTTGGGCCCGATAAGTCCTTGCTGTATGGGCTATCCTGTGCATCCCTGATCTCTGCCCACTAGATGCCTATATAAACTCAGTACTCCCATCCGCTCCCCCACAATTGTGGAAACCAAAAATATCTAAATCTCTCCTGGGGGAAGGGGACACATTTTTCCTTGGTTGAGTAGCACTGGGAATATAGATTGAGATACTAGAGTAGTATACAAATCAACCATTAAATATTTGTTGGTTGATTAAATCACTCCTGTAACAGCTCTTTATGGATCACCTACCAGGTACCTAGTTCACTTGACCACAGCCAGGCCACACCAAAGTCTGACTTTTTTTTCCTAAAGGCTCAGAATAAGAAGTGGAAATACTATTTACTAAAATGTACATTATTTTACCAAGGTCTGTATTAGTCACAGTCTAGTGGATTTAAAAACATGAATAGCTATGTATAACATGAGGTAGTACAATACACACTACTGTGATAGAATTAAGAACATTGCTATGAGAATACAAGTTAACTCTTATTTTAAGGTGTGGGTGGTTTTGGAAGGATTCTCCGAGGAACATGAGTAGGATCTCATAAGTACAAATGATTATTCGTACAAATTTTCCCAGCTGTGTACATTTCCTGTACAATTAGTTGTTTTTGTTATGTTATGTATTTTTAAGAGCTAAGTGTTTATTAAGTTAGTTCTCCTTGAAGATGGGAATGAGTTTTGTGTTTAAAAAGTAGCAGGCAGGCTGATGGACAGGTATTGTGTTGATGCACCACATACTATAGCTATGAATAAAACAGATACAGACCCTGCCTCCAGATGCAGAGGCTCCCTCCAGAATAGCTAAAGCATAATTCTAGTCTTTTGTCCTTCTCTTACTTCAGGTACCTCTTTAGGTATGTAATTCTCTCTCATAGCCTCAGTTTTCCCAGGTATGAAAGTAGGAGGCAGGATGAGATTATCCCAAAGTGTCAGCATCTGACCTCTTATTAATTAAATATTTCTTTTATCTCCCACAGTCCTAAATCACTAAGTTCTAAAGAAAAGTCAACTGCTACTTGCCTTGTGGGAATAAAATAGATTAAAAACCTTATTCTGATATAGGTCCATTCCAGGTTCCTGGAGAATGGCACTACTTTCTTGGGGAAGATATTTTTGCCTAATTGGATATATTCATTTGAAAGTAACAGAACTTAGAAGAAATGAGAAATAAAGAATATTAGGTTCTAAAAATATTTATTATGTAAGTGCTGAGGCTCATATCTAGGAGAATTACATCAGTCTTACGAGATTCTATTCCTGTATAGGTGCCATAACCAAAAGTTCTTTATCCCACAGCTACGAACAAGGATATCACTCTCACAGGATTTCTACCTATTCTATTTTTCTACGCAGCACAAAACTCGATTATTTCTTTCTCTGGAGACAACTTAATGACTACTAATAGTAATGAAAGTAATCCATAAAGATGATTAAACCATAGTTATAATTTGTAACCTAAATACTGTATAAATTCTCAAACTATTGCACATGTAGTATCTACTTGTTTCTCCCAAAAACAATATCATGTAGGTTATGCAGAGGTCTTTATTTTCATTTTGTATATAGGAAGCTGAGGTTTAGAGAAGATAATGAACACATTTGAATTTTCACAGAAAAGAAGATGCAGAGGCATGATTTTACTGATGTTTTCACAACATCAGGATATTGCGAAATATTCAATAATGAACAAAATGAGTCAAAACCAAAGGTAAGCCACAGGGTAAGGGTAGATAATTGCAATACACATGCTAACAAATGATTTATATCCAAAATATATAAAGAATTGCTACTAGTCAATAAGTACAAGACAGACAACTCAATAGCAAAACTTGGGCACAAAGCCTGAATAGAAACTTCATAAGAGTATATTTAAATCACCGATAAACTTAAGAAAAGTTGTTCAGCTCCGTTAGTCATCAGGGAAGTGAAAGTTAAAATCAAAATGCAATGTCACTATGCATTAACCAGAATGGTTCAAATGAAAAAGGCGAACATATCTAAAGTTAGTGACCATGTTGAGCAACAGAAACTCTTACACACTGCCTGCAGGAGCATATGTTGTTGCAAACACTTTGGGAAACTGTTTGGCAGTGTCGAATAAAGTTGGACATTTTCATATCCTATGACCCAGTTATTCAGTCCTGGGTACCTAAATGAAAACTTGTCGACATATATCAACAAAAGAAAATCATCTTTGAGAATATTTACAGCAACACTATAATGGTCTTGAAGTAGAATAATATAAATATTTATCCACAGAAGGACAGATAGACAAACTGTGATATGTTTATATGATAAAACATTATATAGCAATGAGAATGAAAGATGCAACTGTAGTCAGCAACATTAATTTATCTTATAAACATTAAGTTAGTGAAAGAAGCCCTAAGCAAAAAAGTGTCTACAGTATAATCCTGTTAATACAGATTTTAGCAAGAGTTAAAAGTAATCTTGGTGTTAGAAATTAGAATAATAGTTACTTTTCAGGTGCAGAGATCAGATGAGGGTACAAGGGGTTCTGGGAAGCCGATAATGTTCAATTTTATGATATGGATGCTGGTTATACAGATTTGTTCAAGTTTATGAAAATCCATAAAACTGCACATATGCGATTTGTATACTTTTCTGTATGTGTGTTATTCCGCAATACAATTTTACTAAGTTTAACAAATAAAGAACGGAGTCATTAGGATACAATGAATATCTCTGTATGCCAAGAAGAGAGATGACTTCATGAGAAATTACCAACAAGTTTTGGGGTGGCTTAAGAAAGTACAGCTGAGGAAATGAAGAATGAAAAAGGGGTATATCAGTATGTGAATAAATCACTGGGCACCTGCTCAGATGAAAAATAAAAAGGAACTGATGTGGGTTTAGTAAATTGCTGAAAGTCCAATAGTTTGCAAGTGGTTCAGCTGGAATTCCAATCAAAATCTTTTTATTCCCTAGCTCCTACTTCTTCAACTATATCATCCCAGCAGGCAATATTTTACTTCAACCCTGAAATAGTGAAGAATAGGAAAAGCAGAAGGAGGAAAAAGAGTAGATGTCATCGAAAAATGATGTTAAACATTGGGTTAAAGTCAGCCTTTCACCATAAGCTCTGTGAGGATGCAGTCTGTATTTATCTTGCTAGCCTCTCTTGACCCAAGAATAGTTCTTTAATGGAAAGAATGCATAAATGAGTTAATAAATGATTGAAAATAGAGGAGAAAGAAAACAGACTTGGGAAGATTGCCACACTCCATCAAACTAACAAATTCTTTTGTTTTCTTTGTTTTTTTTTCATATTTTAAGTTAATAAATGAATAGGAAATTATATATGTAGTTATATATTTATATAATTATGTAATTTTGTTGTATATATACAATTTTATATACACAAGTATATACACACACACACATAATAATGTGTGTGTGTGTATACACCCACCCTATACATACACACTTACTTGGCCTAAAAGTTCAGGGATCTCAATATCCCTAATTACAGCTTACATTGCAGGCTACACAGAAGCACTGCTGATTTCAGCCCTGGCAGGACTCCTGTTTAAACATACTTCCCAGAAATCTTGGGCAGCTTGCCATGGTAAGGAACCAACTTACGTCAGATTTTGAGCAGGGGAATCCGTCAGGGGTGGGGAGGAAGGCGGGGGTGGGTCGTTAAAGGTGGTAAGATTGAGGCTTTTCATAGACCCTACAGCTGATCATTATTTCCCTGATCCACTGGAAAGACAGAGTGGTTATTATTCCTCTTTGGCTTACCCTTGCCTCAGCAGCTCTGCTCTGAAAGTCAATGGCTGCCTGAAGATTACTTTGGGGATACCAAATGAGTCTGGCTATGATGCTAAAGAATTTTTCTCTATTTTTTCCTGGCTGTCTTGATGGTTTGCCATAATTAAGATATTTCTTTTTGTTAATTATGGATGGCCTTTAATGTTTCCTTTAGTTCAAGACTGAGCTTGAAATGACCTCAGAAATGATTTAGTCAAACTTGTTCCTGTTGGAGGAATTATTTGCATGACAACAACAAAAAATCATTCCCTATTCAATAAATATATATTAAGTGGGCAGATATTGTTAGTGTTTTACCTGATGTTCAACTTCCTTTCCTTTTTTCGGGCTAGCAGCCCTCTCATGTGATTTTTTTTTTCATTTTGAGAGGGAGCATTATGTCTACATCCAAGCAGTAAATTTTTATTGGTGTAAATTAATCTTGACAATCCTATTCTCAGCATTCTTGGAAGCTCTAGTGTATCTTAGTTCTGCCCAAAGAGGCCTAAGAAAAGGAAGTTTTCCTGCAGAATTCTTAAAAAGGTTTGGATTTCCTGATAAAGAAGGGCAACATACTGCAATGTCCTTTCTCATTCTTGTCTGGAATGTGATAGTTGCCAGCTTGTGACAATGAGGATAATGGCAAGAAAGTTAAAGACACTATTGATGTATTGAACCAACATAAGTAATCACTTTCTCATTCCTGCCTGGAATGTGATAGTTGCCACTTTGCAACCATGAGGATAATGTCAAGAAAGTTGTAGATATTATTGATGTATTGAACCAACACAAGTAACCACTTAACTTTAGAGATCTTTTCATACTAAGAAAATAGAAGAAGTCACTGTGGCCATGTTTTTGTGTTTCTTAGAAAAGAAATACACATTCAAAATATACTATATTCCAGGCATTGTGTTAAGAAAAGGAGTGGTAGACAGAGAGATGCACTGTTGATATTACCCTTCAGGAAGGACTTGCTACCGACCACAGGGGACAGGAATTAGCAGACATCCTCCAGCCATCAGCTTCTTCAGGATCTGCCTCAGCATCAAGGAACCACCTGACCTAAGGTCTCATTCTTCCTTGGGCAGACTACATCTTATAACAAAGTGAGGTAAGGGCATAAAAACCAGTCAGGTGGGGTCACTGAGGGATACTCTGACAGTTAATACTAACTCGAGAACTCCCCACCAAGCTGACTCTTGGTTTAGTGGGCATTGCATCAGTGATCTTGAAAGGCAATAGCAAGGAAGAAAGCTCCTGCCCAGAGCTTTGAGCATTGCCCCTGGTTATCCATTTTGTGAGAAAAGGTAATTGGCCAAGGTTAGAATATATATGGACACATGGACAGGTGTAAATGGCCTGGCAGGCTGGTCAGTGATGTGGAAAGAAAGGCATTGGAAGACCAGAGGCAGGAGTTTGGGCTACAGGCATATGAATGTGCATTTGGAAGTAGGCACAATGTATCATTGTATAACAGATGAACAGCCACCTGAGAGTACCTACCATCAGAAAGGCACTAAGCAGCCAAGGAGACAAAATGATTAGTTAGTTGATATCAACCAGCTTCTTTCATCAGCCACCCCAGCGTTGGTGTGATAGGCACATGAGCGATGTGGCCAAGGTGGCAGAGATGGAGATTACACACAAGTCCTACAGCATGGACTCCCACTGACCAAGGCTGACGAGCTGCTGAAATGGCATGGCAATGGATGTTGGATGTTCCAGCAAAAGAAATAAAACAATGAACTCTTGACATAGCACCAGTCCTTGAGAAGATGAGTTGGCCACATCAGGCCTATTCTATTCTAGATAAACCAGTGGTTCGTTCTCACAGGAACAGACACAATATTTTGGGTTAGTATTTGCCTTTATTGCCTTTGGAATTTAAGCAACTACCACGACTTGAATGCTTACAGCATGACATACTAGTGCGGGATTCCTAACATTGTATGAACTCAGAAGACCCACTTTATAGCAAGGGAGGGCTGGAAGTCTTCTTGTGTTGAGCAACAGTGCACTCTCCTAGGTGATACCTCTCAGTCCCATGGCACAATTTGTGGTACTATTTTACGACTGTTGGTTCATAAATACATACTAGGCATTCCTGATCCAAGTGTCTTGTTTTCCCAGCTCTCTAGAGCAGGTTTTTGGACAAAGAGATAGATAGTCACCCCTACTTTAATGCCCTGCTCCTGCCAGAGGACAATTCTGTACTATTCTGTGCAATAGTGCTTATCAAATTAGCATTAACAGCTTAGGAATGATTAGAATAATAATAGTAATCATTAAAATTTAGGAAACATTTGGGGATTTGAAGTTAGGACTCAAAATTCATTAGGTTTATTGATATAATTTATCAGTCATAAAACAAGATCTTACATGAGTTCTGTGCACACTTGTTTTTCCATAAATGTACTTGTGATAATAGACAATAATGAAAAAATATGCCCAGGGATTCTGGAGACATGGCTTAAAATTATATGCAACGACTTTGACTTTTCTTCATGCCTCATGTCTCATTTTAAAATTTTATGTAAATTTTGTCTTCTTATTTTATAATATATCCATTTAAGTCTTGTTATAAAACAATCTATTTATCTCCAAATCTTAATAAAAATAAATGTTCAAAGAAGATGTGCCATATTCCCCCTTTGTCCTCATTATTTTCCTTCATACCATCACATCTCCTTGGTGAATCCTTGGACTCCTAGAAACTACTTGGAAATGGAACAAAGATAAAAGTAGCAAGAATGCAGAGGACTGATCACTGGAGAATACTTGTTCAAACAGAGGAAACAGAAAGAGAAGCTATAAAGAAGGCTGAGAATGCATAGTTAGAAGGATAAGAAGAGATTACAGCCAGAGAAACAGAAAGGACAGAGTTTAAACTACAGTGTCAGATAAAGCAGGAGTCAACTCGTGAACTTTGAAAGAAGCAGAAATAGAAGCCATAATAATGTGGGTTAAAGAATGAGTGGAAAGATATGTAAGGCTGACTAAAATTAAAAACTCTGCAGTGGTAAAAAGATAAGGGTCAACGACGAAGGAGGGGCAACAAATAGATGAGAGTAAGAAAGGAGGAACTAAAAGAGCATGTTCCCCCTGAATCTAAAATAAAAATTGGAATTACTAAAAAAAGAAGTGAATACAGTCAATGACTAAGCAATATCATTAGATATTGATTATTAAGCCAGGGTCCATTTTATAAATGAAAGAGAATATAAATATAATAGGAATGAAACTCTTCTTGTGTGTCATCACATTTTCCCCCTGTGAAGGAAATTTCCAAAGACAGTAAAGTCCATATCAGTACCTTGCTTAACAAGCAAAGGGAGTAGATACAAAACATCCTTTAAAGGCAATTTTGGGGAACTTGTATAGGAAAGTTGAAAGAGTCCAGGGTTTGGGGATTAGAAAGATTAAGATTTGATTCTCAAACAGCAATAATTAGAGTAAATATTCATTCTCTTTGGACCTTAGTGTTTCATTCCGTTACAAAGGGCTAATGATTCCTGCTTTAAGGGTTGAAATGTGGGGTTGAATAGGATTTCCTGGCACTCTAAATGCTGAGTCTCCCGTCTTCAGTTTATCAAAAGCCTCAGATTGGCCAGTGAAAGCTGCTGTGTGTCCTGTGCTACATTAATGACCCTGACCCAATCCCTATTTCCATATATACCACATGGATCTATTAACATATCTTCCCTCAGACTGTCCAGTTTAAATTCAACAGATGAAACCATGACTGTTCTGTGTTACATTTTAGATGTGAGGATGTACCCAGCTACCCTGATTGAGTTTGGATGATTTCCAAGTTTCCTTAGGAAGACATTTACGTGTCATGATTTAGGAAGGACTACTTCTGTAAAAGTCTGTTTATTATTCATAGATCGATTTTAGTCTCTGCCAAGTGCCTTTCCTCATCTTGTCCCAAATTTTGAGGGACTCATAATTTATTCAACAAATTCTTATAGAACATCTCTGATGTGCCAAGAACTATGTGAACTGTTGGGAATACACATGTTAATAAGATCTGGTTTCTGGAGATGAGGTGTCAGGCATACAAACATTTTGTGCAAATAAAAATATAGTCAGTGCTAAAATAGTGTTATAAATAACATTTTTGTGTCATTCTCTGAATCACAGTATCTCCTTCAGATACTGTTAGGGGGAAACCCAATTTCCTTTTTTTAATCCCATTGTATACATTTATGGGGTACAGTGTGATGTTTTGATATATCTATATAATGCGGCATGATTAAATTGAGCTAACTAACATACCTATCACCTCGCTTGCCTATCATTTATTAGTATGAAACATTAGAAATATACTCTCATAGTTATTTTGAAATATATAATACATTATTATTGACTGTTACCCTGGTGTGCCATAAATCTCAAGACCTATTCCTTCTGTCTATCTGAAACTTTGTATCCTTTGATCAACAACTCCCTATTGGTGCCACCCCTGCATACCCTCTGATAACAATCTTTCTTCTTCTGTAAGTTCAACTGTACTAGAATTCACATGTTAAGTGAGTTCATGTGGTATTTGTCTTTCTTTCTGTGCTGGACTTACCTCACTCAGCATAATGAGATTTCTCAAAAGAAAACATAAAAATGGGCAATAGGTACGTGAAAAAATGCTTAGCATCACAAATCATGAGAAAAATGCAAATTAAAACAATGAGACGTTACCTCACACCTTTAAGAATGCCTTTTTTCAAAAAGATAAAAGATAACAAGTGTTGGAGAGAATTTGGGGAAAACAAAACTCATAACTCATACATTGTTGGTGGAAATGTAAATTAGTATAACCATTATGGAAAGCAACATGGAGGTTCCTCAAGAAAGCGAAAATGGAACTACCATAGGACCAGTAATCTCACTTCTGGGTATATAGCCAAAGGAACTGAAATTAGTATGTCGAAGGCATATTTGTACCTCCATGTTCGTTGCAGCGTTATTCACAATAGCCAACTATGAAAACCACCTAGGTGTCCATCAACGGATGAGTGGATACAAACAATGAAATACTCTTCAGCCTTTAAAATGTGGGGAATCCTGTCATTTATGATAACGTGGATAAATCTGAAGGAAACAATTTCTAATTAACATGTCTCCAGGAGGAAACTTCCACTATCAGGAGAGAAATTAATTAGGACAGAAACAGTTCTGACTTTTTGTGCCACCCTCCTCACAAAAGAAGCACCTGATCTGAATGTGGAATTTGGAAAATCAGATCTACAAGTACACAGCTTTGGTTTTCTTTTCTCTTCTTCCTCCTCATTGGCAGGTCTACAATTGTCCAGCTACTTAATACAGGAAGATAAGTTTAATGTGATGGAGGTGGTGGTGGTAGAAGAAGCAGTGGAAAGGCTTACCTTGACAAAGCGTAAAGCACTTCCTCTAATTCACCATCAACAATAATAAAAGTATGTTTTCTATACATTCCTCAAATTCCCTTGTGGATTATTTTTTTCTGCAGTTATTAGATTCATAGTTGTATTAGTCCGTTTTCATGCCTGAGACTGGGCAGTTTATGAAAGAAAGAGGTTTATTGGACTTACAGTTTAATGGACTTACAGTTCCACATGGCTGGAGAGGCCTCATAATCATGGTGGGAGGTGAAAGGCAAGGAAGAGCAAGTCACATCTTACATGGATAGTGGCAAGCAAAGAGATAGAGCTTGTGCAAGGAAACTCCTATTTTTAAAACCATCAGATCTTGTGATATTTATTCACTATCATGAGAACAGCATGGGGAAGACCTGCCTCCATGATTCAAACATCTCCCACCAGGTCCCTGTAGGAATAACATGTGGGAATTATGGGAGCTACAAGATGAGATTTGGGTGGGGACACAGAGTCAAACCATATCAACAGTTTTCTGTGTGGAGTAATTCATGTTTATTATTCATACTATTTAAATATCACAAATCCTTACTGAATTTATGTCTACTTACTTTAATCAGAACTTTACAGACATATGCATTAACTTCTGCCAAGTGACTGAATTTGTCTATTTCTCTTAGTTCTGTTAGTACTTGCTTTATAAAGTATTTTGAAGCTATGTTATTAGGTGGATACAAATTTTGCAATGGTACATTTTCCTTAAAGGTTGATGCTTTTATAATCAAAAACCATACCTTTTAATATTTAGTAATTTTTTTTGCTTTAAAAATTACCATGGAACTTTGGTTTCTGGTTCTGCATGTAAAGAGCTTGAAAGTCACCACTCCATCCTAATAAGGGAAAAGCTGAGCAACTGAAAAATCAACATGGATCAATTCTTCTTAGATCTATAAGAGAAGTAGGTCAGAGGGCAAACTGCTGCCTCTAAAGCTGGAGAGACAGGCAGATGAATACAGAGAATCACAACTCACTGGAGCAGAAACTCAGGAGCAGAAATCCCCATGGGAACCAGTGCTGGAGCTGGGAATCCAGAACCGTAATTGACAAATTGCTGGTGGTTCAAAGTAGACAAGTGTGAGACTTAAAAACTCCAGAGGGACCTAGTCATAGGGGGGCCCCACACCTTTGTGAGTTTTATCTCAGGAACTCAACCAGGCTCTCACAGTAAATATGAGAGAAAAGTCCCCTCTTATTCAGGCACGGGGAGGGGAAAAGGAACTATTTTGAAATATATCAGCACACTCTGTTCTCAACAAAGTCTGTCCTCAGAGAAATTAGCTAACTAGAGCCTGCCACAGTTTTATCTCAGCCACACTGACCAGCAGGAAGGGAAATATCCAACTTCAGCCAGCTCCAGCTTTCCACATAGAAACACCTGAAGTAAAAAAAAGAAAGAAAATAAAGAAAAAAAAAACCTGAGAGGCATTTATGAAGTTGATGAGCCAGAGGTGTGGGTTCACTAAAAGACTGAGACTTGGTTCTAAGACTATAAACACTGCCCATCCCTCTACATTTTACCACCACTAAAGGCCTTATTGTAACAGTTCCTTTTACCAGTATCTCATGTCTATCAATAAAAAAATTACAAGATACACTAAAAAGCAAAAAACACAATTTGAAAGGACAGAAGAAATATCAGAACCAGGCCTGGTAGGGATGTTGGAATTATCAGACCAGGGATTTAAAACAACTATGCTTAATATGATAAGGCCTTTAATGGATGAAGTAGACAGCATTGCAAGAACAGATGCACAATGTAAGCAGAGAGATGAAAATCCTAAGAAAGAACTAAGAAAGAAATGCTAGAGATAAAAAACAGTGTAACAGAAATAAAGAATGCCTTTGATGCTCTCACTAGTAGACTAGACATGGCTGAAGAAATAATCACTGTGCTTGAGGGTATATCAACAGAAACCTCCCAAACTGGAAAACAAAGAAAATAAAACTAAACTAAAAAAGGGAACAGAATATTCAAGAACTGTGGGATAACTACAAGAAGTGTAAATACATGAAATGGCAGTACCAGAAGGAAAACAAAGAGAGAAAGGAAGAGAATAAATATTTGAAACAAACATGACTGAGAATTTCTTAATTAATGTCAGACATTGATATATGATAATGCATTGCGATACTAAATATCTCAAAATGGAGTACTTATGACAGGTGATTCAGCTTATAGTGACATTGCTGAACCCTCAGAATGATGAATGTACGTATGGTGGATTGAGGTAATCAGAAGTCACCTGCTGTGGCCAGACCCTTTTGAGACCTGACAAGAAAGTGAAGCCAAAATACAGCTAAAGATAATGGCCATGGACACTCCTGTGGAGGGGCATAAAAACTGCAAAGAGACTGACCATGGCAAGATGCTTACATGAGAACACTGAGGCCTCCTTTCCTTCTGCTGTGTTGCTAGAGCTCTCCTCTGAGAAAAAAGCAGCAACACCCCCATGTCCCCATGGATTGCTCCCAACCCCCAGTGTATTGGGGCTGTCCTGTCAGCATGTTGGTCTCCCTAGCTGAGCTACTCTCTGTGGTTCCTTCCCTAGTGCCCTCCTTCCATTGTGTATATTGAATATATTTGCATAATTTGCATAATGTGTGAAAGGCTTGAAATAAAACTGTGAATTCATAAGCATTTTATTGGCCACTGAGTCATGAGTTAGCACAACTAGGCTAATTAGAACCTGGCACAAGAGACACCAAACCACAGATTCATGAATTTTAGGGAATACCAAGCAGGATAAATGCAGAAAACTATACCGAGCCATATCACACTCAAACTACATAAAATTAAAGATAAAGAAAAAATTCTGAAGGAATCCAGTGGAGAAAATACTTTACCTATAGAGGAAAAAAAGATAAGAATTATATTTGACTTGTCCTCAGAAATCCTGCAAGTAAGAAAAGAGTGAAAGAAAATATTTAAAGTGTTCAGAGAAAAAAACCTCACCAACCTGGTATTTTGTAGCCTGTGAAATTATTTTTTAAAAATGAAAGAGAAACAAAGACTTTCTCATACAAACAAACACTGAAGGAATCTGTTACCAGTAGTCCCTTGATGGGCATTTAGGTTGATTCCATGACTTTGATATTGTGAATAGTACTACAATAAACACACAAATGCAGGTGTCTTTTGATAAAGTAATTTCTTTTCCTTTGGGTATATAACCAGTAGTGGAATTGCTGGGTCAGATGGTAGTTCTATTTTTAGTTCTTTGAAAAATGTTCATACTGTTTTACATAGAGGTTGTACTAATTTATATTCCCACCAACAGTATATAAGCATTTCCTTTTCTCTTCATCCATGCTAACATCTGTTGTTGTTGTTGTTGTTTGACTTTTTAATAATAGTCATTCTGGTTGGTGCAAGTAATACCTCATTCTGGTTTTAATTTCATTTCACTAATGATTAGTGATGTTGATCATTTTTTTCCTATGTTTGTTGGCTGCTTGTATATCTTCTTTTGAGAAATGTCTATTTATGTCCTTTGCCTACTTTTTAATGGGGTTGTTTCTTGCTTGTTGAGTTGTTGAGATTGAACCTCTGCCTCCCGGGTTCAGTCTAATATTCTTGTCTCAATTTGAACTGAACTCAGAGGAAAAAGAGCTGTGACTACTTATCACCCCTAAACAGCCAACACAAGGTACATGAACCAGGAAAACCCTAAGGAACATACATAAAGATTGGCATTGAATACCCACAAAGTTCGAAGAGTTCAGCTCTCTTGGTATTTTGTAGCAGATTGTATTACAGCTGGTGTATGCACCTAAGTGGATGATTTGATTTTAGGTGAAAGACTGTTTTAGAATTGTTGTTTCATAGGCTTTAGTAAATGAAAATTTCAGGTTCTGAAATTGATCTAATCAGGTATAGTTCTAGTAGTACAGTTTGCCTCAAAGCAAGCATATAGAACTTTTTGGTATTGGTGGGTGTAAGATATATTCTCTTTACAAACAAGAATGCAAAGACAGCTGAATTACACATGGATGGTAAGAATATGATTCTATTCTTTAAATTTAAAATACTAAGCCTTAGTAAGTACTACTAGATTATCTGCTTCAAATTCTGACACTTTTAACGTTATATATGCAGTTATAGTCATTTTTTCTGCATACATTTCTATAGCCAAGGAGACAGCTATAGCAGGGGTAGCTTTAAGTGCAATTTTCTTTTAATGTGGGCCAGAGACTCATGCAGAGTAAATATATGTTATTAAGCGATCACACTAGATTTTCTTGCACAAGAGTGAATGAATTCTCTGTTTACATAATTGAGCTGTTGATTCTGCCTTCAAGTGTCTTGCGTCAGAAACTAGAAAAGCCATACAAAATAATATCAAGTCCTATTCTTGTGTTCTACTATGTGGCTGCTGATCACCTATTTATCATGCAAGGCCCATATCAAAAGCCACTTCCACTAAAAAGCTTTACTTATTGTAAAAAAAATTATCCCTAGGACATGAAACCTTTTCATTCAATTTTAGCAACACTGAATCCTGGTTCTACCAGTTCTTGTTTTGATACAAATGAGGTGTTGGTATTTCTATACTGTTAAAATCTTCTCTTTCCTTCGACAACCATACTTACTCTCATTGCCAGGTGTAGATCACCTTCCTCAACAAAAAAATAAACCCATGTAGGATATTGATTTATTTGAACAGATGAATAGCTATGCCATTGTGTAAAATCATAGTTTGTGTTATACAACATCACCATCATTGTCACCTACTTTGTGCAAAGTTCCCTGTCACATGCTAAGAGGATATCAAAATGTCCGAGACATCATTCTTGCCCTTAAGATATTTACAATCTAATAGAGAAGGAAAGTGTGTTCACAAGTAACTACAGAGACTAGCTGGTTGAAATATCTTTCTTGTACTATGTCTCAGAGCTAGCATGACTCCTAACTCTTACCCTCTCCTGTAATATTCCTGAACCTTTTTGTGAATGTCTTTTTGTCTCCAACAAGATTGTGGACTCATAGCATGTAGAGCTGATACCTTCTTCATCCTTACCCTTTCAGTTCCAATCATGGCTTATGATTGATAGAAATACAATAAGGATGTCTTAATTAATTAATTAATTAAGTGATTATAATAAATGTCCATTTTTTTGGAAGGAGTTAACTTACAGAATGTGAAACTTTTTGTTGTAGTGATGTGGTATTAGTGTAAACAACATGAAATTTATTTCCAGTTAACTTGTTTTAACTCAACTCTACTATTTATTGTCTTAAACTTGTCTCTCAATCTCTAGCTTCAGTATGAATTATGCCTTCCTTACTCATTAAGTGCCGATAAATTTTGAGTGAGAGAGATCTGTGAGCCTTTTGTAAGCTATCTACATGTTCTGCAATTATTATTATTTTGAACAATGAATATAATAATGTTAGGAAGTCCTGAACTCAGAACTAAATTCTCTGCCACTTTTTAGCTGGGTGCCTTAGTAAGAACCTCTCTAAAGCTCATTTGGCTCATCTAGAAAATGGGTACACAAAACATTACTTCCTTAGTGTGAGCAAAGCACCTAGAACACAATAGAAATTCAATAAATGTTGTCTGTGAAAAACTTTATTTGACTTGAACCTCAAAGGTAGCTCTAAGGCTCATAGCTTTGTAACGAATGCGAAAGTCAGTATGATGTTATGAAAACAGTGCCTTGTGAGTAAACTTATTTGATGGCACAATTGAAGCAAAATGACTGAACTGCTTTCCTGGGAGATAATGAGCCCTTTTCCTGGAAAGTTTCACATTCAGGATGATGACTGCTCACAGAGATGCAGAGTGCCAGTTGAACTAGATGGCTTTGGAGGTTTTTTCCATTTGAGATGTTTCAAGTTTGAAAATTCAAAATTCATCATTTACTCATTTAGCAGGTAAAAAAATTACCGTGATAAGTACTCTTTACATAAATCCTTAACCTTATTGAAATTATTTATATTGGAGGCATATATACAATAAACACATAAATGAATCAATATATAGTATGTCAGATGATGATATTTACTGTAACATTTTTTGTTGAAGCTGTGTTTTTTACTTAATTTGGGATAGTAAACAATTTCAAACTCTAATAGCAGGAAAGTAGACAGTTTCAAATTCTAGGGCCTCTGTATCCCAGAGGTTTACTTTTCTTACAGCATTTAATATCATTGGGTGCAGATGGAGCCCTGGTCAGCGAGTGAACTAATTAATAGTTGATAAGTTTCAACGGAGATAAGATTATTTCTGTCACTGGGGTTAAGTATCCTTCATCAAAGCATCCAGGTGATTCTGTGAATTTTGTCCCTCAGGTTAGTCAGGAGGACTAAATCCAGGAGGAAGGTTAAATGAGGTCACACAGATGGAAAGATAGCCACAATTTGCATTCTAGAGAACATGATCATATCTATTTATAGATACCTGCAGAAGCATAAGGGAAAATACAATATGCAGAGATAAGATTTTCAAAGCTCCTAAAATCATACAATACATTAAGAGAAGATTAGCAATAAGTATCTGGTACTAGATAATATCAATTTCTTTATTTCTTTTTATCGGAAAGCTTCATTACAATTTGGAATAGCAATTCCAAATTGACAAAGGTTGGCTTATTTTAAAGACAGGATTAGACTATGTTTAAACCCAGATATAGAAGTATTTCTAGGTTTAACCTTTTATATAAATAATTTCTAAAGTGATTTTGCATCTATTATTTAACAGATTCATTTATGCACAAACAAACCTAAGAGTTAAGCAAAACAGGTTTTAGGATTTCAGGTGGAGGTCAGAGAAACTAGGTTTGAATGTCACAGGTTTTCACATACGTTTAATGTCTCGATGTTGGGAATTCTCTTAAACTTTAATGGGCATATGAGAGAGAAGTATAGGTTGCAGTGTGCCAATCATTTGCTCATTTCTTCAAACACAAATGTGTCAGTAACTGGCATGAGGTCTGAGGCTCACAGTCCCCGAGAGAGAGGAAGACAAGTTCAGCAATAGCTATAATAAAAGACAAAATGTAGAGAGCACCATTAGGAAGTTATGGTGTGTTTTGGGAGTTCATAGGAGGAATATAACACATTAATTTTCTTGTCAGAGTATCCCAGTGGGTTTTGTGGGCAGCTGTACTCAGCTCAGCTGGTGTGGGCAGGGGGTGGGGGTGGGGAGAAGAACAGACTTACTGCTGTCTGTTGTTCCAGACAATAAACCCAGAACTTCACAAAGATTGTCCTTGTCAGATGTTGCGGGCAAATGTCTTTGCTTTTCCAGATGTACCTATAGGGTCAAGCTCCAGCACAGAGACCCATCCTGGGATGCAGGACTTGGTGTCAGGGAAGTCCCAGGTAAACCAGATGAGTTGGGTCACACACTTCCTACCTGGGAAGTGTGTGACCTAACATAAATTATTCTGTGTACCTGCTCAGATCTTGAAGAAGCTGACAGCTGGGAGCTGTCTGCTAACACTTTCCTTTACCTGGGAATCAGGTCCCTCCCTAGAATGTGGTCCTGGGGCAGTGCATCTCCAGGACTACCACTTTTACTTTTGCCGTAGTTATTATACCCATTTCTAGAAAAAGAGATTAGTCTCAATAAATTTCAGTGCCTTGCATGAGGATTAGGGTTCTCTAACATCACAATATTGAGCCTGTGTGTATTATCTACATAGGTAATTCTTGTTCACTCCTTTCAGTTTCTTCATTGTAATTGGCTCTGAAATTCTTAAAAGGGTCAATGGGCCTGTCTTCAAAGATAGCATCAAGGAGAGATTGAGGGGGGAAGGAATATTCTGCCTTGTCCAGCTTAAGGAAAAGGGATCCTGGAAGAGCAGATAGGTGGCAAAGCTTTAAATAGGGATGGTGAGCATCACAACTCATTGGGTCTATGGCAAGAAAGGAGCTGAATTCTGGACGTGGCTTGGGAGCACTGTTAGCCCTGAGAGCACGTTTGTTGCAAGGCTGTGTATCTCCATAGGCAGCTTTCCTCCTTGCTTGTATTCTTGAACCCACATTTGATAAGCCAGCAGTGAGCATATGCTGAATGCTGTTGAGTTGTTCATGAAAAGCTTTCCCCTCTTTCCTAGAGAGCGAAAAGGTGAAAGGGGATCTGTTAATAGCAAGAAAAGGAAGTGGTTGAAGTGAGTTCCATGATTCCTTGGCCTTTTAAGCCTGAAGAAGTTAAATAATTTGATGCACAGACCCTGACTACAATTCTAATGAGCAAGCTGGCAGAGAAAATTAATGATAATAAATTAATTCCAGAGAATTCCATTTTATGTGCTCAATTATTAATGGTATTGCAGTGTTATTAATGGTGTCAATTATTAATGGCATGAATAATTAAGAAAGCACATCCATGTTATGATGTACAAGGCTTCTAGGGTTGGGCAAATTGCTCAGAATAAATAAATAAACATGTCAGGGTTCAGACCTATAACATGTTTCAGGGCCCAGCCTCCAACATGTTTCCTGGAAAACACGGGTACATCTGTCATCAGAGGTCTCCGTTACAGGGACTCCTACCCGTGTCTTATATCACGATAGTAACAAGAAAGAGGTTTGGTGTGAAGGACCATATTTCCTTGGCATTCTGATCTTCCAGGATGTCTTAATTCATCTACCGGGTAGACACTGACTGAAATTGATGACCGTAGGAAACTAGGTGTGAGATTAGGGAGGGCTGTGCACATTTAGTAAATCTAAGAGGGCTGACCAGGTAAGCTACACATGAGTAGTTGGGACTGAGTTTAGTTTGCAAGACAGCAGCAACATCGAGCAGGTATTATCCCAGCCATTGCAACCAGATTTGAGGAATGGTAAGCAAAAACGTGGGAGGAAAGTATGGTTTCAAACTGGACAATTTATTGGCTATGTGAATTAGTATACTGCAATATCTCTCTGTGCCTCAGTTTTCTCATGTGAATAATGGGGATGATATTTATGCTGAAGGCTGTTTGACAAAATGAGTGGATGGGATATAACAAGGTCTCAACAAATAACTTCTATTATTGTTATTATTCTTTTAGTTATTGTTATTATACAGATCTTCTAACCTAACTTGCCTGCTTTATAGGTGAAGAAATTGAAGGCTGAAGAATACATGTGACTAGTCACTAAGTTTGTGTGTAGGAATCTTCCTGTTCCCCTCCAGATTGCCTATTTGCTCCATTGGCCCTCTTTTCCAGGAGCCAACTTCTATGCATTCCATTGACAGGGCTCAAGTGCTTATTAGGTTTTGCCAATAGGGTGACTCAACAGAAGATAAGAAAGAAGGAAGAAGATGAGGTCGGGGTATTTATTTTCTTGGCTCCTTCCCTGAGGGTTCCTATCAGTTGGCTGTGTATCTCTGCAGAAGCCCACAGGTACCCTCAAAGTAGCTGACAATACACGATTTTCTTTTTTAGGGATCCTGAATGATTCCTTTCAGTCTACAGATGGTAGCAAGTTCGCAGTTAACAGCTCTGAGCTACTGAACCATTCTTTTTTGAAAAGTGTGTATCAAATTATCCTACTTTGAGTATTTCTGATAGATGCAATATGTGAGACAGCACTGGTCTCCAAGACTCTTTGTTCTTGGTGCACCATCTTTCCCTCATATCACTTTATTTCATTCATATGCTCATTAAATTATTTATGAAGAATAAGGTCCTTTGCTGGGTGCAGGAGATATAAAAATCACCAAAACATGAGTGCCCACTCCTCTGAAACACCATGTGATGGTACTCCAATGCAGGGGTTAGCATTGTTTTTTTATAAAGAGCTAAATGGTAAATATTTTAGGCTTTGAGCCGTATGTCTTTGTTGCAACTACTCAACTCTGCCATTGTGCAAAAGTGACCTTAGGCAGTACATCGACAAATGAGTAAGACTATGTATGAATGAAACTTTATTCATGGCCACTGAAATTTGAACTTTATATAATTTTCACATAGTACAAAACATTCTTCCTCTTTTGATTTTTTTCTCCAAACATTAAAAAATCTGAAAATAATGTTTAGTTTTTGGACCATGCAAAACCAGGCAGCAGGCTAGATTTGGCCCACAAGGTATAGTTTGCCAACCCCTGCACTAAAATATGAATTTAGCGCTAAGAAAGCAGAGTTAAGGAGGCCAACAGTTGAGAGGAGGAAGCTGAGAGAGAAATCATAGAAGAGGTGACATTTGCATGGAGCATTGATGGATTATGGAGTTTGTTTGGTGGAGAAGAAGGGAAAGTGTCTGTAAGGCACAGGTGATGAGCAAAAGCAAAGAACATAGAAGTACAAGATATTATCAGGGTTGGGGCCGGAACTGGTAAGGCCAGAGAAAAAGGGCGTGGGGGTAATGGGGAGAAGTCACCTTGGCAGGGGCTTCTGAGCTACATCCTGGAGGACCAGAATCCCTGCTGAGAAATTGGGCTTTGGAGGTAGAGAAGGTGGGAGGTGGGGTCTTGGGCTGAAGCATTAGGCAGACTTGAATGCAATCCCAGCTCTAGCATCTTTTCTCTTTTTTTTTTTGATATTCAAATAGTTTATTTGCATGATTAATAATCACATTTCCAACAATGCATCAAGCATCTGAGAATAACGTCATTTTGAGTAAACCCAAAAACTCTTCTGAAGAGAACCCCTGCCCACAGGTCAAGCTGCTCAAATGTCCACCATATTTAGCAGCATAGAGAGATGGAGCTCAGAGGCAACCTCCTCTTCCCTTGAATTCCAGATCAGCCTTTGAAGGCGCTTCAGCCATTCAGACAGAGATGTCCCTGGCACCTCTGACAGCTGCATTGCTCCCCTGTGTTTTTATTCTGTGGGCTAGTAGTTAGTTACCTACCACTTTCAAGCTGAGTGATTGTAGGCAAATTAACCTCTCTGAGCCTCAATTCTTACATGCAAAATGGTCATCGCAACAGCTCCAGCTTCATTATAGTAGTGAGGATTAAATGGGGTAACACACACAGACTGCTCTCAGCAGCACTGGCTCATGATAAGTGCTCAGTGAAGGTTTGCTATTATTAGCATTATCATGATCAGGCTCATTGACTAGCCTGGCTCTCACTGTGTTTTCTCTAGTCCAAATTCAGAGCACTCCTTGCCATTGCTGATAGGATGGCAGCTGGAAAGTTGGCAGCCCTGAGGTGAACATAAGGTTTTCCCTTCTAATGCAGCAGTGATGGCATGAGCCCTAATGAGTTTGCATGGGAATAAACCTATTTTTTTGGACTTGGACTTCAAGGGCCTTGGGCTCACTGGATGTGGGAGCCAAGGCTGCTCTCCTCAGTTTAGACAACACCTTCACAGAGTGTGTGAGCACACAAGCGCCTATTGTTCCTTTGCAATGTGTTTTCTTTCCTGCTTAGGCTGCAAAGGGAAAGAACAGTGTTCGGGAAGTTCTCCTTTTTAACAATTCCCGCTTGATTCACCTGGCTAGCAGTCTTTGGTGAATCTCCCATGGTACATTGTCTCACCTGGGGGATAGGAAGAGAGGCAGAAACACGTGGGCATTGTTTGGTAACATCACTTGAGATAGACACGTTCTATTTTTCGTAAGGATGCTCAAAGTGATACATTTGGTGATTCATTTAGTAGCTCTTTAAAAGACTTCAGATCTGATTTGAATGCAGTGTTATATAGAAGCCATAGCATTTCACTCCTGAGACACTGTCAAGAAAACTAAGAAATGATGGGGAAGACTGATCACTTATTTTTCTAAACAACAACAACAAAAAGTTGAATTACAATTCAGGCATTTAGTTGAATCATGAAGCTGAATTTTAGGACACATTTGAAAAGAATAATTGAAACTCTACTATTTAAACAAGTAAAAAAATTTTATGAAACTAACAAGTGCTCATTGTATAACATTTGGGGAAGAAAGGAAAAGCTATAGAAAATTAAATAATAATGACTCGCAACCCTAACCTCGTAGGTTATTTTTAACACTAACTGTGTATTTTTCCACAATGTTCTTGTTGGTATATCTGAATCCAGATAAATGCGCAAGAAGACCAAAAAAGAGAGTCGAGGGAAGGCATCTTACTTGAGGATACAAAAGTATTGAGTTAAAGAAGGCAGAATGAGAGTTCAATTGTACAGAGTGGTAGGGGTGGTGTGCTATCACCCTTCATCCCCATGCTGGGATAGGGAGGCATGTGTTTGTCCTTCATTCCAAGTTGCATGAGAGAAGCTTCCAGAGAAGCACTAAGAATGCAGACACAGGGAATAGGGGTCTGGTACATGCCCACCTGAGGACCCTAATGGGGCTGAAGCTTTCAGCATCTCAGAGGCACAGAGTGGAGCTGTTCTTGGAAGTGCAGGGGAGTTGCAGGTATGAAGAGTAAGTCTGGCTGTTTTGGAAGTGTCTTCACCTGTGTTAGTCCACTTTGCATTGCCATAAAGAAGTATGTGAGGCTGCGTAATTTATAAAGAAAAGAGGTTTATTTGGCTCATGGTCC
Source organism: Pongo abelii (assembly GCF_028885655.2). Classification (NCBI taxonomy): domain Eukaryota; kingdom Metazoa; phylum Chordata; class Mammalia; order Primates; family Hominidae; genus Pongo; species Pongo abelii. The sequence continues at coordinate 145,603,230 of NC_071992.2, read as the reverse complement.
CACAGGCTGCAAAAGAAGCATGGCATGAGCATCGGCTTCTTGTCAGGACATCAGGAAGCTTTTATTCATGGGGGAAGGAGAGCAGGGGTGTCACATGGTGACAGAGCGAACAAGAGAGAGAAGGGAGGAGGTGCCAGGCTCTTTAAAAAACAAGCTCCCGTGTGAACTGGTAGAGTGAGAACTCACTCATCATGAAGGAGATGGTGCCAAGCCATTCAGGAGGGATCTGCTCCCCTGACCTGAACACCTCCCACCAGGCCCCACCTGTACTATTGGGGATCACATTTCAACATGAGACTTGGAGGGGACACTCATCCAAATTATATCAATCACCCACAAGGACTGCTTGAAGGAGCTAAGTGACTCAGTGGAGAGGTGGCCATTGGAAGCTCAGGGGCTGAGGCTTGAAGCGGAAAGGGAGGGTGAGAGACAGGGCTGGGTAATTAGAGCTGTGGATGGAGGCTCATGTGAAACTTCTTGTGGACTCATAGGAAGCTCCTCAAGGAGAGATCATCCTTATTGGGAATCTGCTTTCCCGGAGGCCACAAAGACCAGATTATGTCTGAGCTTGCCAGTGTCCCTCTTATCTCTCTCCCTTCATTTGCCTCAACTCTGGGGGAGCCCAAAGGCAGCTTCATGGAGCGAAAGAGTAGAAGAGAAAGGCCAGAGGAGAAAGAAGCAGCTGACTATGTATCTCTCCCTCATTGCAGCCTCCTAAGTGTGATGGTTGATATTGAGTGTCAACTTAATTGGATTGAAGGATGCAAAGTATTGTTCCTGGGTGTGTCTGTGAGGGTGTTGCCAAAGGAGATTAACATTTGAGTCAGTGGACTGGAAAAGATAGGCCCACCCTCAATCTGGGTGGGGACAATCTAATCAGCTGCCAGCTCAGCCGAATAAAAGCAGGCAGAAGAACATGAAAACACTAGACTGGCTTAGCCTCCCAACCTACATCTTTCTGCCATGCTGGATGCTTCCTGCTCTCAAACATCGAACTCCAAGTTCTTCTGCTTTGGGACTTGGACTGGCCTTCTTGCTCCTCAGCTTGCAGACAGCCTATTGTGGGTCCTCAAATTGTGATCCTGTGAGTCAATCTACTTTAAAAACTCCCCTTTATATATACGTCTATCCTATTAGTTCTGTCCCTCTAGAAAACCCTGAATAATACACTAAGCTTGAAGCAGGACCCTGAGTTGGTACAGATGTAAAATTTTAAATTGCATTAGTGGATGGTGTATATACTACTTTAATTATTGGATTAAATCATTATTAAATTATTGAATGGTGTATTTTAATTATTAAAATAAGGCTTTTCGTGCCTGAAGGCGACTAAAGACAACATAAAATAAAATTTGTGTGTATATGTATATAAAATACGTATACATATATAAAATCTGAGATGACCTGGAAAAGTTAAAGGCCTGCTTCAAGAGTTCCGTTGCACAAATTTAAAGGAACAGCTGAAAAAAGAAAGTTGCCTTCTGCTTATACACTCTGGAGTTCATTTTGACCAACAATACATGCTCACATCGAGTTGATATAATAGAGGTTATACAATTTTGAATTTTGCCTTATTATTTAAGATTATAACATGAGTACTTCCTCATATGCAAGAAGAAGTTTCATAACTCTTTCATGGCTGTATGATGATCCACTCAATGAATGTGCTTCTCCAGTGATTAGATATTTGGATTGTTTCAAATAATTTACATTGTATGATCAGAATTATTGCATCTACAACTATATAAGCCAAGTGGAACAAGTAATGTTGAACTCTAATTTGTTTTTCATAAAGCATTGGAGTGAATGAATGTTACCGCTCACTGTGGGGAATCAACCTAAAACATTAGATTTTCAAGAAATGTGGGCTTCTTTAAAACAACAGGCCAATTGTCCCACTTGACTAAATTCAGAATGATTCTACACAGGAAGTGGGAGGAGTGGGCTCTCAGCCCTCCATTGGGCAATCTGACAAGCTTCCACAGAGGGTATCAGAGATGCCACAGATTTAACAGTGAACCAGTACCCTGAATGATTTTGATTTCAGGATAGATAGTACACACAACCTAGGAAATTCCCTTTCCCCAAAGTTACTGAACCTATCCTATCTAGTATTATTAATCCCCAGGACCCACAGTATTTCATCAGGGCTTTAAAATAAGCCTGACCAGTGAGTAGGAGAAATTCATTCTCCCCATTTAGCAGATGAGAAAACTGAGGCTCAGGGCTTTTCCAAATTCACTCTATTGGTGGGTGGCAGAGCCTGAGGACCAGAACCTTCTCTCTCCTGATTCATATGTATGTATGCATGCATCTCTGTATGTATGTATATAATTGACACTACTTGCAATAATCTGGAATGCATGTATATAGATATAAAATTTTGACACTATTGGCAATAGTCTAGGACTGGAATGGTTTGCTTGGGTAATGGAGACCCTGGAATGTTATATGGTCTGATTTCACTGGGGCGGTGTGTGTTCAATTCTTCAAATTCTTGAATTTCAAGCCAGAGCTAAGCATTTAGCAATTAAGAAAACTCAGTGAAGTATGGTCTCGAAAAGGGAGAGAGCTCTATTCAAAGTGCTTTTTAGAATATACAGCATTTCCTTCCCTTAATGAATACAGTGATCTAAGCCCTCCATTATTCAAACATGGGGTGAATAATAATAAGGCGCTGGCTGGGACTATTAAAGTGAAAAAAATACTTGGAGGGTTTTATAAGCCTTTACATTTAAACTCGTTCGACCTCTTCTCTTGGAGAAAACATTCCCAAGACTCCTTTGCTGCATGCTATTTTATTTTCTATTCAGGTAAGAGTTGCTAAGAAATCCTTGCTCTCTCCAATGTAAGAGGCAGTGGGTTATAGAATCATCAAAAGGAGACACAGGGAATAACTGCAAGGCGATTGCCTGCCTCCTATGGGGACAAATGCTGGATTCCACCCTATAATGTTTTCCTCGTGTAGCTGAATCTGATTTCACTGGTGGGTGTAACCAGAGACCTTTGCCCCCAAATGCATTGCAAGCGGCTGTGGACAACAAAGGCCCCTCGACGACTGACGAGGAGTTCTTTTGGAATGAGCGTAATCCAAAACCCATCACAGAGTTTTATTAGAACCAGCAAAGGCGACAGAACTATTGGTCATGACTCCAAAGAAGTTAGAGAAAACCCACACACTTCAGGTACTGATGCAAAGCTATTGCTTTAGCCAGAGGCTTGCATCAGGGTTTTTTGTTTTTTTGGTTTTTTTTCTTTTTAAATTTCTTTCTCTTTGACTGAAGGTGGAAGAAAGTACCAGTGTTGTCAAATTTGGGCCACTATTTTGGCTTTATTTTTTCAGCTTTTTGGGAAAATGTGATCACAAACTTCTGTAAGCAGAGAACCTCTTCTGTTAGTTTAAATTTGACACACATCATCTCTAACTCAAGGTGCTTATGGGAACTAAGTAGAACTTAGCCTTAGCTTAACTTGTTTGCTTGGCAATATCCACCGATTTTTATTGTCTTTTTTAGGGGAGAAGACAATCCTTTAAGAATTAATGGAATACAATTCAGACTGAGTCACAAACCTAGCTTTTATCAGTTATCAGGATGCTACCCCAGGAACAGTTCTCAACTTCCCAGTGGGTTTTGAGACAGCAATTATATCAAGAGCAGTCTAATTACTTAGGGCTCATCATTTTAATTTCACAGATGAGAAAATAAATGTTACTGAGAGAAATTCTATACTTTGCACAAAGAGCAGAGTGAGCAGGTGTGGAGCTAGACGCTCACCGAGGCTCATTTACCATGCACTCAGTTGGCTCTGCAGTGTTTCCTTCTGTAGAAAATACATTCTCTAGATTGCACTTTCCATAGGACATTCACCTACGCTTCCTTCCCCAGTTATGCGCTTTGCCAAATTTTGGACCAACATATAAACATAAACCTTAGTTTAATTCTGAACTCCAATTTGCTTTTTTTTTTTGAGATGGAGTCTTGCTCTGTCACCCAGGCTGGAGTGCAGTGGCGTGATCTTGGCTCCCGGGTTCACACCTTTCTCCTGCCTCAGCCTCCCAAGTAGCTGGGACTATAGGCGCCTGCTACCATGCCTGGCTAATTTTCTTTGTATTTTTAGTAGAGATGGGGTTTCGCCGTGTTAGCCAGGATGGTCTTGATCTCCTGACCTCGTGATCTGCCCGCCTTGGCCTCCCAAAGTGCTGGGATTACAGGTGCGAGCCACCATGCCTGACCTCCAATTTGCTTTTAATCACCTCTCCTTCATTTCTTGATCTAAACTGGCATCAAAATATGCTATAAATTATGGAAAGGGGGGATTTTTGATGTGTGGGATATCAGAGCATTCATAATTCTGTTTCCAGAAACATACTACTTTCTGGACCACCCCAAATAGTACATCAATGGAGGTTTTGAGATAATTCTATTATGACAGCATGGATGATACTATAGTATAGTTTTTATTTTATATGTCTATCAAATCAACTAGTTTTAAACTCAAATAGGGCAGGTGCTGAGTTTCCTACATTTGTAAGTGAATTTAATTAGGTACCTGAATTGGCTGTAGGACATTTTTCTAGACCCAACCAAATAAAAATTTACATTGGGTACATACACACACAGTCATTTAACAGACTCATATTCACACTTAAAAAAATTTACTGTATTTAATAAACTCCTCCTTCGTATAAGCCAATATACTGTCAATATACCAGGCAGCAAGCCATACATATGAGGTCTCTGCCCTCACAAAGCCTCCTGGTTAGCTGGGAAAACATAATTATACAAATAATTGCAAGTGCAAAGAGTTTAATGAAGAAATAAGGTGGGGGCTATGTAGGCATAGCTTTAAGAAGTGTGGGCAGAGATTGCTAAGAGGGCTTTCTGGAGAGTATAGCATTTAAGCAGAAATGTAAAGAGTGGTCAGGAATTGATTAGGTAAACTGGGATGGGGAGAAAGTTTATTCTAAGCAAAAGTAACCAACACATGATAACATCAAAGATGGGACAATCTATGGCACTTTTCAGACACCAACAAAAGTCCAGTGTGGGTGAACTGTAGAAATAAAGTCCTGTGGTGGGTTTGAGGGGATGCTGAAGTAATGAGTCAGGAATGTGGTGGCACCAAAGAGCAATCGGTGTTGATGCATTTAAAATTTTGAGCAGCAAGATTTGATTTGAATTTTTTTAAAAATGCCTACATTTCCACATAAAGCATGAATTGGGAGGGTGCAAGGATGGATTTGAAAAGACTAGTAAGGATGCAAATATAATAAAGTTACATAGGCTGGTGGCTTTAACTAGGATGAAAAGTGTAGAATAGAAGAGGAGAGAGTTAAGCAAATGGATTTGAAAAATACTGAGGGAGTGTAATCAATCAGTTATTGATTGATTTTATCCATGTGGGAGGATAAAAAAAGTGATCCAAGATAAAGTTGCAAATTTCTAATTTTAACAACTATTGGATGGTGGTACCATTTATCAACACAAAAAACCTGGGGAAAGAGCAAATTTGGAGTGGGATGGTCGTAATAACTGTATTACCTGACAATTACTGAGCATTTACTATGTGCCAATAACTGTTTTATATATATGTATATGCTCATTTCATTTTCTTATTACTTTTAAGTAGATACGGTTATGAATAGTTTATTTAACCCCCCCACCGCCCCCACACACATAGAGTCATATAGCTGTGCCTGGAAGGACTAAGATTTTAACACAGCCTAATCTTAGAAGCTCTGAGTTTACTTATTACCCTATTTGAGGGTTCATGTAGAAATGGTGATTAGCAAATGAAGTATATAGTTCTAGATCTCAGAAGCGAAGACTAAGCAAAAGATCTACACTAGGGTCTCCCTGGATTAGTCATGATGGGCTATAAAATCTCAATGTTTTAACAGAAGAAATGTTTATTTCTTGCTCACATGTCCCTCTCTGGTGGCTCTCCTCGGCAGCTCCTCTCCAAACGTTGACTCAGGGATCTAGACTTCTTCCAACCCGTGGCTCAACCACTCTTTGGAATTTCCTTGGAGTCTTCCATTGGTTTCTCTGCATTCAGTTAACTGATGAACTATGAGAAAGGAGTGCAAGATTTCTCATGGTATTTTAAGGAGCGAGAACTAGAAGTGGTATGCACCACCCAAATTATAGTTTCCACCCAAATTATAGTGGCCAGAGCAATTCATGTAGCCATAACTGGTCACTTACATTTAGCTCTTGGCTCAGGAGGAAAATAGATTTTTCATAACCATATAGATGGTGATTGAAGCCATGGGAATGAATGAGCTCACTTAATGAATGAGTAAAGACTTAGAAAGATGGCCTAGGTCCGGTATCTGACAAGATCTGTATAATAATGATGATGATTAGTAATAGTGAAAACTTTTAGAGCACTTACCATGTTCCAGGCACATTTACATATATTAATTCATGGACTCCTTATAAAAGCCCTTTGATGTACTGCTATTATTATATCTTTTTATATAGATAAAGAAATAAAGTTACAGAGATAGTAAATAACTCTCTGGAGGTCACATAGTAAGTAAGTGGCAGAATAAGAATTTGAAGGCAAGTAGTTTGTTTCCAGAGTCTATGAGTTTAATCTATGTCATATGCTACATAATTACTAACCTCAAGTACCTGGAAAATGTCACATTAATATGTAAGTATCTTTGCTACGAGTTCCCAAGGGGCAGGACTAAAACTAATAAATGGAATTTAAATTATGGAAGTGTTCAGCCCTGGAAGAAAGCAGCTCTAACAGAGCTATCTAAAAGGAAGCAAACTGCATCCTGAGCTAGTGAGATTCTCATCAGTTGAAGTACCCAAGCATAAGAAGAACAAATCCTTGGTAAGGATGTCATAGAGAGGATTCAAGCATCAAATGAGTGCTTGGGAGAGATAACATTTTTTATTATTAATTTTTATTTTAAGTTCCAGGATACATAACATTTATGTTCTCCATATATTCACCAATTTCTTCCAGTGAATGTATAACACTTCTGCCAGCCTGATTTCTGAATTAGTTACTTATAGTAAGTTCCAATTTCTGTATTTTCCATGTACTGGCCCTAAAAATAGGAGAAAGGAAAGAAAACATAAAACAAGAATGTGCCTCTGTCATTCAGATCTTATAACTTACTTAAAGAGAGAAGACACACACGCGTGTATCATCCCTTGAATTGCCAGAGAGCCACCTATTTAGAATCTAATCGGGAAGAGATTGAGAAGTGATTTATAGATGGCAGAGGATCTGAAGGTTAGTTCAGATGTGTTAGCTCTCTGCACCAAAGTCCTTTTTTCCCTCCACTATCAAGGTGGTTCTCCAGTTTTAGCAAGCATTGAATCACTTGGATGGCTTGTTAAATCAACCTCAACTTTCTTATTCAGTAGATTTGGATTAGGGCCTGCAAATTTGCATTTCTAACAAGTTGCCAGGTGATGTTGCTGCTGCTGGTCATCTGATCACACTTTAGGATTCCTGCTCCAAGGCTTATCACTCAATACCATAATCTTCTGTTTATGTGTCTGGCTTCTTCTTTTGAACTGGAACACAGACGATCTTGTTTGTCTTCGAATATGCAGGGTCTACCCTATTGTTCCTCAGTAAATTTGTGTGAAGTAAATAATTTGAAAGAAATGTGTAGTTTTCTAGAAGCACAAAGAGGGAAAGAAACTATGGCAGTCAGCAGGGAAGAATCCTATGTTCTCTCCTCTCACATGTTTGGAAACATGATTCATGCAAGGAGGTGTCTTAGGTTAAAAGCAACCTTATGCAAGTACAAATGTGTATACAAATACCCCGTTTTATAATTATGCACACAGTACTACAGTCCCCAAAGGGGCATCAGAATATTTTCTTCTCACCTTTCTTTTTTGTCATTTTCTTTCCTCTTCACAGGCTGTCACAGCCACTTCATGAAGGGAAATATTCTTTCTTGTACATTGAATGTAATTTGCCCTTCCTGGAGTCCATTCCCTTTGGGTTGGCGCTGGCTGAACTTTGCAGTCTTCACTGAAGGGGGAACCCTTTCTCACTGTTTTCTGGGAGAGCAGCCCCTTTGAAGTCACAGCTGGCTTGACTAAACTCATTTCCTCCATCCACAATGTGCCTCTGATGTAGTGTTGGCTGAGGCTCTCTCTTGCCGGCTCCCGCTCTTGAAACAGACCCAAGTGCAATGTTCAATGTGAGTGTTTGGCTTGGCTTAAATTTGGCCAAATCATCTGTACTTTGTTTCATTTGAAAGCCTTACTTTTTTTCTTGCTCTCTCTTTTTCTCTCTCAACTAGTTCATTCCAGATGTTTTTGATTTGTCTTTTTGTGGTCTACTCCACCCAGTTCCTAAATCAGTAAATCATTTTCATGCTTCTTCCAAAATCTAAGGAAAGAAAATGCTCAATTAGAGAGAAACTGATTATAGGTCTCATAGAGCTTATACTTGGGGATGGCTGCTCTCCTCAGGAAGTACCTTTGAAAGGTAGGAGAAAATGTCTTCCAACTGAGGATCTTAGATTTGGCTTCACCACCCTTTCAACTTTTTAGCATTTGGAATAGGAGAGTAGGCAAAACATTGATATGCTAATATAATGCACGTCCAAGCTCATCCTCTACTTTAAGTCTTGATATATAATTGCTGTTCTTGCTTGAAGTCGTTCAATTACTGAAGTGCAAATAGAAGTTCCCATTCTATGAACTCATATGTGGCAGCGATAGAATGTACTAACATATAATATTAATGGCCTTTCTCTCTTTACTGTCACCTTTTACCCTTCTCAGCATTTTGATTGTGATGATGTGGGTAAGGGCAAAGTGTTTGCTTTATTGTCATTATGCAGGGTGAAGAACTTGTCGTTGGTGGAAATCACAGACCTGATAGGCTAGTGAAGGAATTTAGAGAGAAAACTCAGTAGACTCCCTCAATTTGGGAAGAGAGTTTTGGATATATTGAGAGCAAAGATGAGAGATTGAAGGTAGCTGATTGTATAATAAGTTAGAAAAAAAATGGAGAAGAAAATTTTAAGACATTTTGCCATTACAAATGCAATTTCTTTCTGGTGCCTTTTCAGGTGATTTTAGTTAAGATGTACATGTCTTTCCAAGAATTTTTTTGGAGAGGACATGTTTTGTCTTTGGGATTTGATATTCATATGAGACATATCGTTCAGGTTGCACCTATAAAATGTTGCAATACTTAATTTATTTCATTCTGCTGTATCATTATCTGACACCAGGACCCAGCAGAAGGCAAATGGCTTTTAGAGCTATACAGATGCTCTAGTTTTTTCGTGAGAAAAAGAGTTCTAGTTACTCATGGACTATTGCATTTAATTAGGTTAATTACTCAACTTTTCTGAATCATTTCTTAAAGGTGATTATATTAATATCCAACTTTCAGGACCATCTTAAACATTAAATGAGCTCATTTAAAGTACCTGTCACTGGTAAAATTTGTAACTGGTGTGTTGAACAATCATGAATCATAAAATGGCATCAAAACACAGCTTCATTTTGATCTTCAACTTTAACTTTGTTATTTAGTTACTCAGTTATTGAGGCCACTGGTTGAAAATGTCAGCAGATTGCATCAATTTTTGGACATCCTTCTTAGATAATAGATAATAGATGATAGAAAATTATCCAATCACTCTGTATATCAAAATCAGATGAGTCAGAAATGTACAGTAAATGTCAAATTCAACATGGTAATCTAGAAATTAATATTTTAGTTTTCGTTCAAAGATTAAACATCTTCCCCTAATGCATTTATTAAGTTGGGCAACCTAAGTAGGCCAGTCTATGTTTGGGAGGATGGGGTATGATTAGTCCCCTCTTTCCACTCACCTTCCTTCCCTTCTTTACTGCATGTTCACCTATCTTCTTAAGCTTGAATTGACAGCCTGTCCTGGGCTGAATGCAGGAAGAGAATTTGGATAGATGTGAGAATTCTGATTTGGCCAGTTGTGAAATGCTTCTTATTTGAGCCTGGCCAATGAGTTCAGCTAACTCTTTCTCTAATGAATATTTCTGTGGCATCTTTAGAGCCTCCTCAACTGAATTTCTTTTAGCAGGATGTCATGGATATGGGAAGTGTCTTGACTTTTGGTCAGTGTAATCCTGATCCACAGTAAACTCATATTTCTGGCAGACTACTCAATATATGCTCAATGGATGTCTTTGCCCTATGACAGAAGCCCCATTTGGCAGATCTGTATTTAAATGACTGATCTTTCCAGTGAAATTCAATATGAGAAGACTGCAATGCACACTGAGGGAGGTGCAGTGATTTTCCAGACCCCTATTCCCATCCTGTGATGGCAGGCCATTTCACCTTGTGCCATACCTGAATATTCTCCAGGCATATGTTATTCATCAGACCACAGCATTTCCCCAAATTCTCTCCAGAATGCACAAAACATTCTCTTCAGCCGGAGAAACTCTCTTTAATCTTACGGTAAAATAAGGGGGGAGTAGGGGAGAGAGAGATGGCATCAGAGCACAGCTTTTTAAAAACAAACATTCTCCAGAAAAACATTCTTTCTAATCTCTATTCTTTCATCACCCTTTTAACATCTCTGTGGGTTTTAGATCCATATGACTCTCAGACTTACTTTGAAACTTCTGCAGGTGACATAGCACCCCGCCTTGGAACTTTTTATCTACTTCATCTTGCTGCTTTAATAAAACCTTCCAAGTTTACATCCTGTTATACACTCAAATGTCACAATTTTTCCATTTTAATGTTACCAAATGAAACATAAGTTTTTTGAAAACTGTAGCAATTATAATGCCTTTGGCACACTCTGTGATGTACCTAATATGGCAATACTCACAGAGATGTATAAGAAAATAGTTTTAATTAAATTGAACTCCTCAGGTTTGTCTTAATTAACACATACATAGAACTGTGGTATAGTTGAGTGTTCTATAAATATATGCTGAATTAAAGAAAATGAGTTATCATGAACTCTGATTTTGCCATTTGGCTTTGTAACATGAGGTGAAGCAATACTTCAAAAGATAGTTTCTTATTTATCAAATTGAAATTTTGTTGCTATCACCCATGAGCCCCTGTTATTAATAGCTATAAAAGCCTCAGAATTTTGTCATTCTACACATGGATTTTTCTCATTATAATAGTTTCACACGTGTGCCTCATATGGTCAAGTAGACAGCAAGGGGAATGTGGGTAGGGACTATGAATCACCTGTGTGTTTGTAGGTGTAGACATAGTCAATAAAGTTTTTCACCTCATCTTCTATAAAGAGCCCAACTGTCCTAGATGAGAGAGGCTAATACGGATCAAAGGCAATGCCAAGGATGCTACTATTGGGTAACCTTTCTAATTGGTGGATGATTAAGAACTGATTAAAGGATATAATGTCACTATAGTGTTGTCTTTTGGAGTCTCCTCCTTGGTTTCTCTTCTGAACATTATGAAATTTGTGAATTTTGTACATAGATATATAGGCAAAGTAATTTCTGTAGGATTCAGTAATCTACAAGTCCTATGCAGAAGAGCCATCTGTGAAAGCTCAAAGGAGGGAGTGGTCGCTTTACCTCTGTGGGGTTAGGAGTTTTCACAGAAGAGAGGAAGTTGGATGAGTCTTAGAGAATGATTAAGCATTTATGAGATAGAAAAGGAAGAAAGAAAGCTGACCTTAGGTAGAGGAAAGAGGAAGCATTGATTATCTCTTCCTTTCTATGGGATTGGCAATAACTGAGAAAACTATGAAGAATTAGGGATCCAAATATCAGCTTTAGCAATATATACTAACAATAAAAATACACTTACCTATGATACATTATTTCTCTTCTGAGACACACAACCTAGAGAAGCTGTCATATATGTGGACATGGAAATACGTCACAAAATATTCATTGCAGTATTATCTGTAATAGTGAAAAATGAGAAACCATTTAAATATTTATCATCATATATATGCAGCATATAAGTCTGTGGGAGTACTACAATAAGGTAAATGAACTAGCAATACATCTATCAATATGAATAAATCCTCACAACATAATGTTGAGTACAATAAAGAAACTTTTTATAAGAATGTTAATACGATACTCTTCACGTTTAAAGTTTATAAATATGCAAAAAACCTAGATGTTGTTAAACAATACTTTCATGTTAGTATGAAAACGTTCAGTAAAATGATAAACACAAAGTTTAGTGGTGGTTCTCTCTGGGATAGGAAATGTGTGAGAGAAGAATGGGAACAAAAATGTATATATAAATAATATCAATTGTATTGCTAGTGTTAGCTCTTAAGCCTAGTGACAGGGGTATTTTTCTTTGCGGTATTCTTTAGAATTATCTGAACATGTTGGATGCCTGAAATATATGTGCCATATACATGTACACAAAAAGTCTTTTTAAAAAATAAGCCTTATTGCTGACAAATGTACATTGGGACATATGACTTAGGCTCAAGACCAAATGGGCTCTCAGTGCTTCCTTCTAAACAAACTTTGCCCCCCATCACAGAGCAGAAAATCTCTACACTACTGACCTTGTCACAGTGCAGCAGGAACAGAGAAGAAAGCATGATCCATGGTCCAGGTAATGAGTCACAGAGGTTGACTAACTTGTTCCCCTCATCCATTAATCAGACAAATCTTTCCTCAGCAGACGCATGAGTGAGAGGTTCTATTAGTCTGTTCCCATGCTGCTATGAAGAAATACCCAAGGCTGGGTAATTTATAAAGGAAAGAAATTTAATTGACTTGCAGGTCTGCAGGGCTAGAAGCCTCAGGAAACTTACAATCGTGGCAGAAGGGGAAACAAACATGCCCTTCTTCATAGGGTGGCAGGAGAGAGAATGCCGAGCAGAGGGGGAACGCCCCTTCTAAAACCATCAGATCTTGTGAGAACTCACTCACTATTACAATAACAGCAAGGAGGAAACCACCCCCATGATTCGATTACCTCCCACCAAGTCCCTCCCATGACAAGTGGGGATTATGGGAACTACAATTCAAGATGGAATTTGGGTGGGGACACAGCCAAACCATATCTGAGGTGGAGGAATGGTCAAAGCTTGTCTTCATTATTTCTGAGAAAGCAGAAGTTTCTATTATGAGCCCAATCCCTTCCCTTTCCTCTTTAATAGCCTGAGCCCTCAATTACTACTTACATTATTTATTAGAAAATAAGTTTTATTGCTATAAAATGTGTCCAAGTTATCTATAGCTATTCTACTATATAAACTAGTGCTGTAGTTAATGTAATTAGATTTCTAAAGAGTTTCATGATTCTTTATCTGGAGAGATAAAGGAAACAAACACCTCTTGAGTGCCCATCATGGTTAGCCTTTTGTAACCTTGGGAACTGTGATGCCCTGCTCTGACTGTTTTTCTGAAGAAGCATCCCAAATTGCAAACAGCTTATGAAACAACAGAACCTGATTAGACAACCTCAGGTATGTTCGGGTAACTAGTGTTCCACAAATTACTTGAGAAAGACTGATGGAGAACCAAGAAAAGCCTGGCGAGCTTAGCAATTTTTTAATTCATTCAGACATTGCTGTCATAGGCTTTCGATACAACATATTTTCCCCAAATTCTAATACCTGTAGGTCACCTTGGGAGGCTCTGCATAAAAAAAACATGGCCATGATTGCTGATGAGTGGAGTCTTGAGAGGGAAAAGGGGTATTACTGATTTCCAGAATCTAGTTCTACTAGGTTTCAAGGTCAGGAGCAGAGCCAGTTAGGAATTAGGAATAAGCTGTTGGTTGAAATTAGAGGGGAATTACCATAGTAGTTACCACCGTGAACCTTGAATAGGTACCTAAGAGCACTACATGGCATTGAAGTTGGGCATCATGCCCATTCTGTCATCACCAAAGTTCTGTAAAAGAGGAACAAATTGGAACTGTGTGATAAATAATATGACAGTCATGTGAATTATATAAAGCATTAGTTTTAGTTCTATTTGATTTGTTACAGAGTAGATAGTAAATTTTTCATCGAGAGAATAAAACAGGAAGATACCGTGTCCTTTACGGAGGAAAACCTACCATGACTAATCTAAGCAATCTATAAGTCCATTCCTAGATATTTCAGTCTAGAAGCAACACTAAGAAAGCCAACAGTCAGACTGGAAGTGCCATTTCACAGAAGCTGGAGGTTAGACAATGAGGACTCCAATCAGGGTTCCCAACCAAACAGTTCTATAATGTTGGGGGAGAAGTTGCTTAAGGTCTCTAAGTAAAATTTTACAATGTTACTGATCTTAAAGGTGTTCAATTAGATAATGCATGTAAATAAGTAAGAATATAATGGGTCATTCGAAAGTGGACTTCACTTTTTCCCTTAAAGGTCGCTGCTCGACTTCAAAGCTGAGGATTTGAAGTTGAATCAAATTTCCCATCACCTAGCACCATCTGAGAATTCTAGTCACACACATTCAGAGAGACCTTTCTCATGGTGTTTCTGCAATTCTGTTGCCAGTCTTGACTAGGAGGCAGGGGGAAATCATTACAATATTTTGGAAATGCTTATTCAGTTTTACTTTTTGTCTAGTGGTGGGTGGATTTAAGTTATTTATCTGAACACATCTGCCCTGAATTTGCATATATAATGAAAATGATTGTTTGTTAAAATGTTTTGTTTTGTGTGTGTGTTTAAATTTTTATTTTGAAATATTTTGTTGTGGCTGAAATACATGCTTTCCTAAGAGGAATTCCATTATGAAAAAAAAAAAATGTGGATAACCCATAGGGTATGGCTGCTCAGAGAAAGAACACAAGACTAGAAATGTTCATAATTCCAGCAATTCCCAGCTGTGGGGAGGAAGGAGTCAATTATCATTTAAACAAAATGTTTATTGAGGTGTAGATACATACACAAGTCTTAAACATACAAATTAATAGATTTTATGTATGGAATATTCTCTTTCTTTTTGAACTTTAGATTCAGGGGTTATACGTGCATGTTGTTGTATAGGTATATATATATGTTGAGGATTGGGTTTCTAGTTAACTTGTAACCAAATACTAAACATAGTACCCAATACGTAGTTTTTCAACCCTCATCTCCTTCCCACTCTCTCCCCTTTTGGAGTCCTCAGGGTCTCTTATTTCCATTATTATGTCCATGTGTACTTATTGTTTGGCTTCTACTTAGTGAAAACATGAGGTATTTGATTTTCTGTTTCTGAGCTGTTTCACTTAGGTTAATGGCATCCAGCTCCATCTGCATTGCTATGAAGGACATGATTTCACTCATTTTATGGCCGCATAGTATTCCATGGTGTATATATACCACAGTTTTTAAAATCCAATCAACCATTGATGGACACTTAGGTTGATTCCATGATTTTGCTATTGTGAATAGTGCTGCAGTAAACTCACAGTGCAGGTATCTGTCTGATAAAATAATTTATTTTCCTTTGAGTATATACCCAGTACCGGGATTGCTGGGTCAAATTGTAGTTGTAGTTTTAGTTCTTTGAGAAATCTCCATACCATTTTCTACAGTGGCTGAACTAATTTACATTCCCACAAACAGTCTATAAGAATTCCATTTTCTCCATATCCTTGCCAACATCTGTTATTTTTTGACTTTTTAGGAATACCCATTCTGACTTGTGTGAGATGGTATCACATTGTGGTTTTAATTTAGATTTCTCTGATGATTGGTGATGTTGTACATTTTTTCATATGTTTGTTGGCCACTTGAATGTTTTCTTTTTAGAAGTGTTTGTTCATGTCCTTTGCTCACTTTTTAATGGGGTTATTTGGTTTATTTAATGGGGTTATTTGCTTGTTGATTTATTTATTTCTAATAGATTCTGGATATTAGTCCTCTGTCAGATGCATAGTTTGCAAGTATTTCCTCCCATTCTGTAGGCTGTCTGTTTAACCTGTTGATTATTCCTTTTGCTGTGTGGAAGGTTTTTAGTTCAATTAAGTCCCATTTATCTATTTTTGTTTTTGTTGTGATTGCTTTTGAGGACCTGGACATAAATTCTTTCCCTAGGCAAATGTCCATAAATGTTTTTCCTAGGTTTTCTTCTTGGAATTTTATCAGTTTACACTTACATTTATGTCATTAATCAATCTTGAGGACTTTTTTTAATAATGTGAGAGATAGGGGTCCAGTTTTATTCTTCCGCATATAGTTTGCCAGTTTTTCCAGCACCATTTATTGATTAAAATATCTTTTTCCCTATTGTTTATTTTTGTTGACTTTGTTAAAGATCAAATAATTGCAGATTTGTGGCTTTATTTCTGGATTCTCTTTTCTGTACCATTGATCTCTTTCTGTCTGTTTTTATACTAGTTCCATGCTGTTTTGGTTACTAAAACCTTGTAGCATAGTTTGAAGTCAGGTAATGTAATGCCTCTGACTTTGTTCTTTATTCTCAGGATTGCTTTGGCTATTTAGGCTTTTTTTTTTGGTTGAGTCCTATATAAATTTTAGGGTTTTTTTCCCTAATTCTGTGAAAAATGACATTGGTAATTAGATAGGAATTGCATTGAATCTATTGATTACTTTGGGAAAAGAATTATTTTAATGATATTTATTCTTTCTATCCATGAGAGTCGGATGTTTTTTCATTTGGTTCATCTATGATTTCTTTCATCAGTGTTTTGTAATTCTCCTTGCAGAGGTCTTTAACCTCCTTGATTAAATGTATTCCTAGATATTTGATGGCTTTTTTTGTGGCTATTGTAAATGAGATTGAGTTCCTGATTTGGTTCTCAGCTTGAGCATTGTGGGTGTATAGAAGTGTTACTGATTTTTGTGCATTCATTTTGTATCCTGAAACTACCGAAGTCATTTATCAGGTCTAGGAATCCTTTGGAGGAATCTCTAGAGTTTTCTAGATATATAGTCATGTCATCAGTGAGTAAGACAATTTTACTTCTTTACCAATTTGGATGATTTCTGTTTCTTTCGCTTGACTGATTGCTCTGGCTAGAACTTCCAGTACTATGTTGAATAGGAGTGGTGAGAGTGGGCATCCTTGCCTTGTTCCAGCTATTAGGGGGAATGCTGTCAACTTTTCCCCATTCAGTATGATGTTGGCTGTGGGTTTGTCATAAATAGCTCTTATTATTTTGAGGTATGTTCCCTCAATGCCTAGTTCATTGAGGGTTTTTATCATGAAGGGATTTTGTAATATTTTCAATACCCAAGAGGGGGCCTTCATTTCACTTCCTATGTCTATACCTGTTCCAACTTCCCTAAAATCAGGTAAGCAATATTCTGACTACTATCACCACAATTTAGTTCTTGACTTTTATGTAATTTAATTATACAAAAATAGTATGTCCTCTCTTGTAGGTATCTTCTTTCACTCATTCATTGCTTTGCCTGTGAAACCCAATGGTAATATTGTTTGTAGTAAATGTTCTGTTTTCTTGTTGCATAGTATTCCATTTTATGCATTTGCTGCAACTCATTTATCCATTCTACTATAGATAGACATTTGGATTGTTCTAGTTTTTAGTTATGATAAATAAAATGTTTTGAAATTCTTATACTTTGAGTGGGGTTCAAAATGGAAGAAGGCTCTGCAACAGGTCTAGGCTGCTGTGCAAACTCCTCTGCCACCTGGGCCATATGAGCT
Organism: Pongo abelii; assembly: GCF_028885655.2. NCBI lineage: Eukaryota > Metazoa > Chordata > Mammalia > Primates > Hominidae > Pongo > Pongo abelii. Next base: position 145,585,642 of record NC_071992.2, on the reverse strand, counting down.
AGAAGATATGATTCTTAAAATGTCAGTGCTATATAGGGATGCTGTTTGCAGTCTTTGGCATACCCGTATAGTTGGATTGCAGCACAAGTCCTTGGGATTACAGAACAGATCCCTGCCATCCTTCACAGATGATTACTCTCCTTTTGAGAAACAGGTTTTTTGGCCTGCTACTGGTGTTGTAACAGTCTTTAAAAGACATTTCAATTTCTATCAAACTGCCTACTTTAAGATGGTGGGGAACAAGGTAAGACTAGTGAATCCTATTAGCGTGGTCCTATTGCCAAACATCTTTGCCCATGAAGTGAGTTCCTTGATCAGAAGTAGTGCTGTGTGTAATAATGAAGGTGGGTAAGGCATTCCATGGATGATAGTTTTGGCAGAGCATTATGTGTAAGGAAAGCAAATCTCTATTCATAGTAAATGTCTATTCCAGTAAGAACAAAATATTGCCCCTTTTATGATGGAAGCACTCCAATGAAATTAACCTACCCCAAGGAAATGTGCCGTATTAGGGATCCTGTGTTAGTCTCTGTTGCTGGAAGATTGAGCACTCAGCATAGCTCAGCACTTGGCCATAGTGAGATTGACCTTACTGAGTAGAAGTCCATGTTGCTGAGACCGTGCTTATCCTCCACTTCTGCCACCATGACCAGTTTGTCATGAGCCCATTAGGCAATGACAAAGTGGCTGGGGAAAGAAGCTTACTGGTATCCACAGAACAAGTCATCCTGTTCATTTGATTATTAACATCTTTCTCTGCCTAGGTCACTGTTTGGTGAGCATTCATATGGGACATAAACATCTTCATTTTCTTGCAATTCAGAGAGGTCCATCTACATACCTCTTCCCCTGACCTCCTTGTCACCATCTTACTTCCAGGTCTGTGACCGCAACTGGAATTTACACCACTGGCTTTCCTGATTCTTAGGGCTTTGGACTTGGACTGAAGCTACAGCATTTACTCTCCTGGGTCTCCAACTTGCCAACTGCAGATTTTGTGGCTTCTCAGCCTCCATACTGTATGAGCCAATGCCTTATAGTAAATCATGTACACACATACATGCATATTACATACATATGTACATACATTTATACACTTACAGATAAAATATTATATTGGTTGTTTCTCTAAAGAACTTAGAACAATACAAATTTTGGTAGGCAAATACGCTCATTTACCTATGCTGAGGAATGGAATTGCAGGGTCGTAGCATAGACATGTGTTTAATTTTAGAAGTAGACAGTTTCAAAAGGTTTTTCAAAGTGACAGCTTTCATTTAAGGGGAAAAAGTGATTTTGTTTTCTTTGGGGAGGGAGAAAAAGAGAGCAAGAGATGCTATTGGACCATATCTTTATAAGTTTCACATGAAACAATGCGATTATGTTTTTCAGATGTTCTCTGTGTTAGGTAGAAGAGGTGGAGAGAATTTTTGTTTTTAGGGAAAATAACCCAAGGGAGGATACTGAGTGAGACCCTTTCTTCCTTTTGATTCTTCTCCTTGTTTGCTGCCTTTTGGTAAAGACACAGATCACAGCCTACAGATGGACGAATAAAATAGAGATGTCAAGTGAAATCACAGAGCTAAACTTTAAATAACCCTGATGTTTTAATACTCAATCAAACTACAGAAAGATCTGGGGTTACTTTTTCTTAGATCTGCTGTGGGAAAAGAAAGAAAGGAACAAGATTAGTAACAGAGATTAGTGAAGAAACTACATAATTATACCTGTGTCTCTTTCTTTCAAAGCTTAGAATGTACCATGTTAAATACAGTGTCTAGTAAAAATCAATGTTTACTTTGGAAGAAAAATTGTTTCTTGAGGATTCAACTTCCAAAACTATACCACAAAAGAGATAACAAACTTAGGAATCTACTTTATGGTTGCCTTATAAAAGGAAAAACAACTTCGGTTAACCTCTCTTTAGGAAACAGGTTATCTATTACCAAGATACTACAAATCACTATCTTGTTAATTATTCACACATGTTCTTGTTCAGACCTTGATGAGTACGTGTTCTGAATATTTACAGGTAGTAATCCATCCCTCTCAGTCACCACAAATTTCTCTTAGGATCAGCAATACGAGTACATTGTCAGCTGCAGGCTTTAGAAGGCATCTAACTATTATATAGGGCTTTGGGGGTATTTTTAAATTATTTGGTTCTATGCCCAAGCTAAATGGGGATCTGGCAACTACCTGCCTTGTGATCAATGCAAACATATACAACAGATAATTCAGGTTCTCACAGGAAGAGCTACATAAACATTTTGTAACGTGAACTCAGGCATGTCACTCTCCCTCATTGGCTCTCAGCCTTTTTATCTGGCAGAAATGGAGGTTGGAGGAGATAATCTCTAAAGGCATCTGCCAGCTCTAATGCTCGATGACTTTATAATTTTCATCTGGAAATGTGGTTATTTTACCAGTAGATCTCAGAGATCTGAATTGTCAATATTTATCAAAGAAAGCTAATCAGTTCAACTAGACAAATAGTGTGTGACCACTAGTGGGCTGACACTATTAAAAAAAAATTGAGAAAAAGTTGTGGAATAAATTGATGAATAAATAAATGCATGCATCAACAGAGAAGGCACTACAAAACCAGAATGACAAATTTGTCTGAAAAATAATTACTATAGTTAGTTGAATGAAATTCTAAAACTGAGTGCCAGTAGATGTCTGAGTAACTTTCCTGAAATCTCAGATGCCCTCTGATTACAGTGCTCAGCGTGGTATAGAGAGAAAGAACATGGGGTCAGAAGATCTGATGTCACTTCTTGACCTTGCCACCTATCAGCACTGTGACATTGGGAAAATCACATTACCTCTTTGAATCTGACTCATTAGCTCTCAAAGACTTAGTTGAACTTGATAGTTTAACTATCAAGGAGATAATTTCTCAGTGATCCAAGAATTGATGATATTGTGAAGATAAGGTTATTTTACAAACTGAAAATAACTATTCAAGTTTTTACTTTGTATAATTAATAAACAATGTGATTTGAAAACAGAAGGGAATTAATGCAAGAATTAGGACCGGCAGATATCAAGGAGTCTTGACAAAAATGGCATTTGGCAAAATAACTATGTTTTTAGTCCTTTCCATTTTCTGGTATGAATCAAGCATAAATTAAGGAATTCAATATAAATTAAGCATTTATTTTATGCCAGGGCCTTTCTACATTTTAAAGATGCAAAAATACCCATATGTGATTCTTTTAAAAAATTATTTTCATTTTTATTTTTTGTGGGTACATGGTAGGTTTTATTTATGGGGTACATGAGATGTTTTGATACAGGCATGCAATATGAAATAAACACATCATGGGCTGGGCGCGGTGGCTCACGCCTGTAATCCCAGCACTTTGGGAGGCCGAGATGGGCAGATCACGAGGTCAGGAGATCAAGACCATCCTGGCTAACACAGTGAAACCCTGCCTCTACTAAAAATACAAAACATTAGCTGGGTGTGGAGGCGGGCGCCTGTAGTCCCAGCTACTCAGGAAGCTGAGGCAGGAGAATGGCATGAATCCGGGAGGTGGGGCTTGCAGTGAGGCCACTGCACTCCAGCCTGGGCGACAGAGTGAGACTCCATCTCAAAAAAACAAAAACAAAAACACAAAAAATAAGCACATCATGGAGAATGGGATGTCCATCTCCTCAAGCATTTATCCAATTGCACTCTTTCAGTTATTTTAAAATGTACAATTAAGTTATTACTAACTTGTAGTTCTTGATCTTATAAAGATCACAATCTTGTGGGATTCCTACATATTTGCTGAAAACTCTCTCTGTTTCAGGCAACTGTTAGGTTCCAACAATATAGTGGGGAACATGGAAGGCACTGACCTTGTCTTGAAGAGTTTACATTCAGGCATAAAAGATAGACCTTCAGACAATCAATTTCAAGACAATGCCATAACTGCTATGATAAAGGACTTGTGAGTTGTTAAGGGAAGCCATTTGAGGGGTACTTAGACTAATGCAGAGAAAAGGGGAGAGTATTTAGAAGTGGTGTAAATCAGTGCTCCTCAAAGCTGAGATGCGTGAGAATCACCTGCGGATCTTGCTACAATGCAAATTCTGAACCAATAGGACTGGTACGGAACCTGGGACTCGGCATTTCTAACAAGCTACCAGGTGATGTTGATGCTTCTGACCAGTGACTTGCAATGAGCCTTGTGGATATAGGAAACACAATAAGTTTAAAAATAAATCATTCATTTGACATCTCTGACATGACTTTGTCTGGTTGATCTTTCTTTCTAGAGAAAACAAACAAAATAAAAGACCAACTTTTTAGCTTCCTTCCAGTGATTCTCAAAGTTCTAAAGAGGTAGGCTCTCTAGGGAGATATATCTAAACTGTCAAAGATTTTTTAAAAAACTGAGCCCACTCCAAGCCCTTGGTGCTCCCTTTTCCTGATAATCGCCACTACAGTAAGCCCCTTTAAATAAGAGATTGTTGAAACTGCATATCCCAAAGACATGACGAGATTGAAAACCACTACTACCATTTATAACCTGGCACAGATTTAGAGTTTGATAATCTCCATGAAATCTGTTGATAGTTTTTTTTCTTTAATTCTTCTCACTTTAAAATATCATTATGGAAATAACGTTAAGAGTCCCTCTTTTCTTTCTTCTCAGGGTGTAGGGATGGGTGGGCAAGTTGACTGTCAGGTTGAAGGATACACAGTGATGTGAATTACATTGAACCCAGATAATTATCATAGGGTGGACAATGTACTGGGTATACCTGTAGACAAAGTCTGGGTGCCCAACTCTCTCTTTGTGTGGCTTTAAACAAATTAGTTAATTTCTCTGAGTCTTGATGCCTCACCTTAAAAAACGGTAAATAGCATATGGCTCAGAGAGTAGGCATTAGGATCCAGTGAGATGATGTGGGTAAAACAGTTGGCAGGTAATAGGTTTTCCATCAATGTTAGTGTCCTTTCTCTTCCTCACTCTATTTGGAGTAAGAGAAGTTTGGATTTAGTGTTCTCCTTCCACAATTTTTTAAGAAAGTCTTCACCTCTATCAAATAGAAGGTCTGGAAAACATCTGCTGCTTTTCCTTTCTCTTGACACCAAAAATGTGGTTGTGTGAAAGTCAAGGCAATGAGAAAGGCCACCTAAGTCTTCACAATTCAGTGCTTACGATTCAAATGGAAGGGTCTTTGTTTTTTCTGTGAGTTAGGACTCATTATTGAGTTCTGTCCTTTATCTATAGAGATATCTATTCATGAAGTTAGCTCACTATGACTGAAGAAAATCCAACGATTGGGAGATTCAAGAGGTCATTAGATGTTTAATTAAATTTTTTCCCTATTACAGTTACGCTACAATAAAATGGGTTAGCACAGGAGCTGGTGGATTTTCTAACACTGAAGCGTAAACAGATATTGAATATGGATTGTTTAATTAACTAATTCATGCTTCAAAAACCTATTGGATACCTTCTAAGTGTCAGACACTGTGTTCAGCATTAGGGAAAAGGGTTGGGATTACACACATGATGACTGATATGACCAGATTGAGAACTTGGATCTCCTTCAAAAAATATTCTTTATTTTAAAAAATGTTTATTTAGCAGGGTGGTAGAAACTTTCTATAGATAAAGCTTCTATATGTAATATATAGGACTCATTACATGTTCTATAAAATATTTTACTTATTAGAAATTGTTTTAAAATTATAATTTTCTAAATTAGCCTACCTTATTGTGGTCATATTGAAGAGTTTAAATGTTAGATGTGCTAACAAAGACACAAATTATAGTCAATAGAACTAAGTCATGCACTATTTGGTCTGGGGATGTAGCTGATTTTGCTGATGCCAAATAGTGCTCAGTTGGTCACCCCATATTAATGGTGAAGCCAAGACTGCATGCTATAATTTATACATGCCTGCAGCAAAAAAGTCTAACAGACAGAGAGTAAGGCTGGTGAGGAATGTTTTAACCTTTCACTCGGGTATGCCATCTCCTTGCAAAGCAGTAGGGCCAGTTTCCATTTTCTAGCTGTGTAAGATTAGTGTGAATACATATAATCCAAAGAGTGCCATATTTCCAGTTTGCTCTAGGTTTTACTATACTTTATAGATTACACATCGCAAGAGGCTGCCTGACTAACCTCTTAATATTTCTTGTTCCGAAGTAGCCTAATGATTCATAAAAACAGGTGTGAAAACAAATAACCACAAGCTATTGTGATAAATGTGATTATTTCTGTTTGGCATCTAGTCAAGGAGAAACAAGGTCAGGCCACAGAGTGGTCAAGCGGTCACCAGGACTCTATGGGAGCTGAGCTAGATTTGAAAGGACTTCTAACAATAAACAGAAAATATCTAGGCATTTCAGGTACAAGACAGGCTGTTGGTTTATGTTATTGTTGCTTTCTTTTCAACAAGATCATTTTGGCTATGATTTTGTAGACTGTCTGTATAGAGGGAAAGCTAGTGATGAAATTCTAAAAAGGAAGTCATTTACTGTTTTCTCCAGAGAATCTATTGATTTTTTTTTTTTAAAGGGGAGCCATATTCTGCCATGTGAGATGTAAGAGCTCTTTCCTCCAGAGTGTTGTTAAAGTTCAGAACAGGATTCACTTGGAATCTTTTGTCTAACAATATCTGTAATTAGATGATGTGGAAATGCTTCCCCTATTTTCACTTGCCTAGTTCATTTGGCCTGTGTCGAGTATAAAGGACCCATTATACCCTAAATACCTAAAAGAAGGAGAATGAGGTTTTGGGGACATAATGTCTTTGTGGTTACTCCCCAAGGATTTCTTTTTAAATCAGTAAAGAGAATATTTACTAAGTGTTTGTAGTGAGCCTTTAATTATGCCCAGTATTATAGGAGATCCTCTCTCGCCCCAGACTCATTCTACCTCATCCAGTCCTATCGCAGTGAATGGTACCTGTTTCTACACAGCTGCCTAAGACAGAAATTCAGGATCCACCCTGCACTGATCCTTCTTTCTTACCTACTGTGTTCAGTAAAGTAAGTACTGTTGATCGGACAGCTATGCTATCTGTCCTTTACTGATAAATGCTGAATTACCCTCGTGTAGGTACCTTAATCACTTTGATTACTAAAATTACTTTTTTAATTATAAAAACTTCAAAAATACATAAAATTATAGTGTAACATAAAAACATTTCTATACTCCCTGCCCTATTATTAACCAAACTTAACATCTTTTATACATACTTCAAACTTTGTTAAAAATAAAACATAGGCCGGGCGCGGTGGCTCACAACTGTAATCCCAGCAGTTTGGGAGGCCGAGGCGGGTGGATCAGGAGGTCAGGAGATTGAAACCATCCTGGCTAACACGACGAAACCCTGTCTCTACTAAAAATACAAAAAATTAGCCAGGTGTGGTGGCAGGCGCCTGTAGTCCCAGCTACTTGTGAGGCTGAGGTGGGAGAATGGCCTGAACTCGGGAGGCAGAGCTTGCAGTGAGCTGAGATGGCGCCACTACACTCCAGCCGGGGCGACAGAGCGAGACTCCCTCCGTTTCAAAATAAATAAATAAATGAATACGTACATACATAAATAAATACACAAATAAATAAAATACAACATAAACATAGTTGAAATTCCATTTAGTATTTATCTGTTTCCTTTACCCTCTTCCTTCCTTCATCAGAGACAGAGATTGCGCCACTGCACTCCAGCCTGGGTGACAGAGGGAGGCTCCATCTCAAAAAAAATAAAAATGAAAAATAAAATAAAATAAAACAAACATAGTTGAAATCCCATTTAGTATTTATCTGTTTCCTTTACCCTCTTCCTTCCTTCATTAGACACAAGAAGCCATGCAGTTGTTGTACATTCTTCTATTTTATGTTTTTAAAAATATTTATTACACATGCATGTATTTATAAATAGCATTTGATATTCTGTGTATTAAAATATATCAATATGGTATTAAACTGTATACATTATCTTATCGTTACAACTTTTTCTTTTATGTTTCAATCTTAATGAAATTCTTTATTTGTCATCATTATGGCTCATTCTAGCTTCCTCCCCTTGCTTATATGTAAACTCCTGGTCCAATAGCAAGAAACCTGACTCTTACCTTTGAGATCTATTTACTTAATTGTTCAATTTCAGTATACAGACAGTCCCTGACTTACAATGCTTCAACTTATGATTTTTCAACTTTATCATGGTGAAAAAGCAATGAATTCAGTAGAAACTATACTTCAAATTTTGAATTTTGATCTTCTCTTGGGCTAGCAGTAGGTGTATTAAATGTATCTTCAACTTATGGTGTTTTCAGCTTACACTGGGTTTATCCAGGAGTAACCCCACTGTAAGTCTAGGAGCATCCACAATGTTTCATAATAACAGAATTGTTAACCTGCATCCCTGTGGGAAACAACTTTATCAGCTAGAGCACGGTACTTAAGTACAATTTATTTTGCCTTTCTACAGCATCTACTTGTTTCCAAAGTTATTTGGGTCAGCATTTTCCTCCACCCACCACTTAAAACTGATTTGTTTCATACATTTGAAATGTATGAAAAGCCAAAAATCCAGGACCCACCCTGGCCTGCTCCCTTTTTCTTACCTACTGTGTTAAGGTAAGCACTGTTGATTGGCCAGCTATGATACCTATCCACTTTTACTGATAAATGGTTACATTTGTAATGATTACATTTGTAATGTATGAAACAGAATCTTTTGTCACAGCTGCATTCCATTGGAGTGTCTTGAACCTGTAAATAATTTTTAAAATTTGCAATGCATAAAGGTTTACTCTTTGTGCCATAAGGTTCTATGGATTTTGCCAAATACATGGTATCATGTATCCACCATTACTGTATCATAAAAAATAGTTTTACTACCCTACAAAATCCTCCATGCTTTACCTATTCAGGCCTCCCCTGGAAACAACTGCGCTTTTTATTGTTTCTATAGTTTTACCTTTTCCAGAAATCCATACATTTCAACCATGCAGAATGTAGCCTTTTTAGATTGCCTTTTGTTTGTAACTTAGCAATTTGTATTTAAGATTTGTCCACATCTTTTTTTGTGGTTAAATAACTAATTTGGTTTTACCCCTGAATAATGTTTCATTATATAAATCTACTGCAGTTTGTTTAACCATTCATCTATCGAAAGACCTCTTTGCTGCTTTTAGTTCTTGGATATTATAAATAAGACTGTCATAACATTTATATGTATATTTTTCTGTGGACATAAGTTTTTGAACCAGTTGGGTAAATACCTAGGAGTGTGATTGCTGGCTCATATGGTAAAGCTAACCTTTCACATTGCTGGTGACAGTATACATTGCTACAAGCTTTCTATAAAGTACTTGCGCATTATTTCTCAAAAGCCTTCACATTCTAATACCATTTGACCCACTATTTCTATTTCTAGGAATGCATCCAAAGGAAATAATCACAAATGAGAATAAATATTTATGAACAAATATGTGCATTATTTATGAGAGCAGGAAACTGGAAACCACCTAAAAATCCAGTACTATGAAAATGAATGTGTAAATTATTATATATGCTCATGTGAAGAAACAGAATGTAATTATTAACAATTATATTTGTAATGTTTATTAATGATAATAAAAATACTTATAACATTAAATGAGGAAGGTAGGTTATAAAATTATATTATCTCCGTTATGTATAGAAAAATGCTTAGCACAAGTCTGAAAGAAAACATGTCTAAAATATTAATGACAGTTTCTTCTGGGTATAAAGAAGAGGTGATTTTCTTCCCTGTTTTGCTGAAGATGTCTGTAATTTCTGATTCTTACTCTAAATGTTAAAGTATTTGATAATCCAGAAGGGGTTTTAAAGTCATTTTAGTAGGGTATTTTGGAAGTAGAGACAGTTTTACACCCAAATCCAAATACTACCTACCCCGTAAAGTCTCCCAAAGTCCTCTTAATTAAAAAATAACTCCCTACTTGATTAATTTTACGCATGTATTAATTTATCCATTTAGCAATCTATATGTCATATGCTATGCCTGTGATAGGCACATACTCTATGCCCTAAGGGAGTCCTGGATTTATAGGACAGAAAAGCACATAATTTTTTTTCATTACGAGATTTGTGCAGCTTTATTATGAATAGCCAAAAACTGGAAACAACCCCATTGTTTATAAGTGGATAAATGGATAACAAACGATGATACATTCATACAATGAGATATTACTCAAAAATAAAAAAGAACAACTAATATACACAAAAACATGGATGACTCTCAAAAACGTTATGCTGAACAATGGAAGTTACAAGATAATGAAATAATTCTTCAAAGGAAAGCACATAATTAACAGAGTGATTTAAAAAAGATGCACCACATCGAATGAATGTATTTATACAGTGGCTTGGGACAACAGAGGAAGGAATGATGACTTTGTTTTCCTGAGGAGTTAGAAATATTGAGTTGACTTATAAGAGCTTTCGATGGTAGTCACCTGTTAAAGAGTCAGACATGGGAAGGTAGGGATTTGTAATCACAGGTAATAGTGGGTGCAAAGTTCCCAGTGGCTTCTGGGTGGATGGGAGATTAACTACAACTGAGGAGAAATTAATTTAATTAGATGAGGGTAGATGATTTATGGACTTGCCTGCCAGGTCATGGTGGTTGGGTTTTATAGTTTTATATTGTGTTAGGGAGCCATTGAAGGTTTGATTTAGTAGGGAATTGATACGACCACTTTCTTATTATTTAAGGTCTGTTTTCCCACAGCACAATCCAGTGTTTGGGATCCATTTTTTTTTCTTTTTTTTTTTGAGACAAAGTCTCACTGTGTCACCCAGGCTGGAGTGTAATGGTGCGATCTCAGCTTACTGCAACCTCCATCTCCTGGGTTCAAGCGATTCTCCTGCATCAGCCTCCTGAGTAGCTAGGACCACAGGTGCATGCCACCATGCCAGGCTAATTTTTGAATTTTTAGTAGAGACGGGGTTTCACTATGTTGGCCAGGCTGGTCTTGAACTTGTGACTTCAAATGATCTGCCCACCTTGGCCTCCCAAAGTGCTGGGTTTATAGACGTGAGCCACGGCGCCTGGCCTTGGCATGCAATTTTAAACAGGCTTGGTGCTCAACAAATGGTGGTGGTAGAAGAGAATTCTGACTTTGGTCAAGTGTAAGTTGTGTCTGAGATGGACAGAAAAGATCTCTTGCAGGTGTTTGAAAATTGAAAACTAAAACCCAGATATAATTTAGAGCAGGAGTTCTCAATAGCTTTTCATGACTGATCCCATAAAGAGCCTTTTTAGACGCTTTTTACCCCATAATCACTGCACCCCCGCAGAATTTGAACACTGCAGATATGCTTTTTATTTATCTAACTTTATGTTTATCTGTGCTTCCTACCAAAGAAGATACAATTTTTTTTATCTCTTTCCCTCAAGATCAATTTTTGTCCACTTAGTGGTGATAGGATCCCCACTAAAAGCACATGGGTTGAAACCTTTTTAAAAATTAATTATGGTAAAATACATATAATGTAGAATTTACCATGTTAACATTTTAAGGGTACATCTCAGTATTGTTAAGCATATTCACATTGTTGTACAGCCAGTCTCCAAAAGTCTTTTCTTCTTGCAAACCGTAACTCTATACCCATTATTCAGCAACTCTCCCTTCCCTCCTGCCCCAGTGCCTGGCAACCACCCTTCTATTTTCTATCTCTGTGAATTTAACTACTCTTGGTACCTCAAATAAGTGAAATCATATTATATATATGTTTTGTGGCTAGTTTTTATTTTATTTTATTTTTTATTTTTTTTTGAGACAGAGTTTCACTCTTGTTGCCCAGGCTGGAGTGCAACGGCACAATCTTGGCTCATCACAACCTCCGCTTCCCGGGTTCAAGCGATTCTCCTGCCTCAGCCTCCGGAGTAGCTGGGATTACAGGCATCTGCCGCCACGCCTGGCTAGTTTCGTATTTTTAGTAGAGACGGGGTTTCTACATGTTGGTCAGGCTGGTCTGGAACTCCCGACCTCAGGTGATCCACCTGCCTCGGCCTCCCAAAGTGCTGGGATTACAGGCATGAGCCACCACTCCCGGTCGTGGCTAGTTTTTTTTACTTAGTATAATATTGTAACTTATGTCAGGATTTCCTTCCTTTTTAGGGTTAAATAATATTCCATTATATGTATAGAACCACATTTGTTTATTCATTCGTATGTTAATGAACACTTGATTTACTTCCTTTTTTTGGATATTGTAAACAATGCTGCTGTGAACATAAATAGGTAAATATCTCTTTAAGACCCTGCTTTCAATTATTTAGGGTTTATACCCAGAAGTGGAATTGCTGTACTATATGGTAATTCTGTTTTCAACATTTAGAGGAACTTCCATACTGTTCTCCATAGGGAAGTGATTGCACTATTTTACATGTCCATGAACAGTATGCAAGGGTTGCAATTTCTCTCCATCCTTGCTGACATTTGTTATCTTCTTTCTTTCTCTGTCTCCTTCCCTCCCTCCCTTTCTTCTCCTTCTTCCTCCTTTCTTCCTTTCTCTTTCTTTTAATAGTATTCATTCTAATGCATGTAAGGTGGTATCTTATTGTTGTTTTTATTTGCATTTCCCCAGTAATTAGTGATGTTGAACATCTTTTCAAGTGCTTGTTGACTATATATCTTTTTTGGAGAAAGATTTATTTAAATCCCTTGCTCATTTTTTAATTGGGTTATTTGTTTTTGTTGTTGTTGAGTTTTAGAAGGTCTTTATATATTCTGGACAATAACTTCTTATCATATACAGAATTTGCAAATGTTTTTTCCTATTCTGTAGGTTGCTTTTTCACTCTGTTGTGTGAATCCTCTTGAAACAGGAAAAGTTCCCTTATCCCCCTCGCAAGGCATGTGATGAGAGTATGGCTCGCTTCTTCAGTGCCCCACTGCTCATACCCCTAAGTGAGCATGCAGATGGGCAGGTCGTTGCTCCAACACCACGGCAGTGTCTAGGGTTGAGTGTTTACAACTCCCAAAGCCCCAGTGGGCATGTGTTACAGTGTACTCTTTCAGTTTAGCCATCCATAGGCAGCTTGTGTTAATCAGCTCAATTAGATGTTAATCAACTCAAAGGACAGAGGGCTTTCTGTATCCCGGGGTTCTTGCCTTAGTGTAACAGAAAAATCATATCACACATGGGCTTGGAGAATGATTGCGAGGTTTTACTGAATGGTGGAAGTAGCCTTCAGCAGATGGATGGGGAGCCAAAAGGGGAATGGAGTGGGAAGATGGTCTTCCCCTCGAGTCATGCCACTCAGTGGCTGGGCTCTCCTCAACCACCCTAGGCCAAATTTCCCTTGGCATCCGCATCGTTTCAATGTCCATGGCCTGACTGCTGGTGTGTTCCTTTCAACGTCCATCTACTTGTGTGTCTGTGCATGCTATGGTCTTGAGGTTTTTATAGGCACAGAATGGGGGGTGTGGCGGGCCAGGGTGGTCTTGGAACATGCAACATTTGGGTATGAAAACAGGAGTGACTGTCTTCACCTAGGTCCATTGGCACAGGCCCGAGGGTGGAGCCCTCGCTAGGGACACCACCTGTCTCTAATCAGCACTTCCCCTCTCCCTTACTCCCATATCACGTTGATGGAATTAGAGCTTTTCAAAATTCACTGGATGTTTAGCTTTTCCAGGATCTTTGACATTCTTTCCCTATTTCTTCTTCACCTGGGAACTAGGAGGTTGAAACTTGAATGGTGGTATTATAGGCCTAGGCAGACATTGAGATCTAACCTGTACCTGAGATTTGGATTGTGGGGTCTTAGGAATGTGCTTGATGAAGGATCTTATGGATTTCTGCATCATTCATGGAAAGGTGGATCATGCAAGTCATTCAACCCAAGCACAACATGATAGGAAGGGTAAATCAAACCACCAAACAGAGACAAGAAAGGAAAAGTGGCATGAGAAGATGAGACACAGAAGAGACTGAAAGCAGACAGTCTCTTCTGAATATTCTTGTCTTCACTTCATTCATCAAGGCCATTGGCTATTAACTGTTAGCATGAGGTTGTCTCCACCTTGTCTATATAACCAAGTTTTCAACCTATCTGTCTCACTGGTGTTTTCTAGATGGACATCCAGACAATTTATCTGAGGTTTTCTTTTTATCTAGCAATTTGGTGAGGACCAACACTGTGGTCTTTAGCAGGTACAGCTCCAAAGCCAGGAGCTTAATACCTCTCAGAAAGTGAGTAGGTCTTGAATTCACTCTCAATTTATGTATCAACCCATCACCTGTGAGAAGATTAGACTTATTGCAATAGGAGAGAAAAAAATCTTCTCTGTTATTCCTATGGGAGAGAGGTAATCCATTTAAAAATCTTTCTGATGCCATGACCATAAGATTAATGCTTATGTAATCCAGCTTGTTATCTGTCTGCTATGTCTCCTTGTGTCTAGGATAAGTCAATTGAGCTTCACTTCTCTAATTGAAATCACTGTGCTGATGGAGTCTGTCTGTGGAAATGAAAGGTGGCTGCCATAATCTGTTGGGAGTTGAATTAATCCTCTGGGAGTGAGGCTGACCTAATTACTCAGAAATACTGGGCTTGCTTTCATTCTGTGGAATACAGCCATGGGAAAGAGGCCAGCATGCCATTTTCCTAATCTTTTCTTGAATTGTCTAAAACTCACCTAACATGAAACTGAGAAGACTTTTCATTTGGAAGTGGTATTTCTTATGCTTTTCACCTTTTTGCTTGGAAGTATTCTTACACTAAAGAAAGGAGAAACAGAAAAGGTGAAGAAGCCAAGAGGCTGGAGTTTCCTTTTGAATGGATATTCATCCATGAAGCTGTTGATTCTGTTTTTCTGTTCCTCCAGGTGTCTACACTTTTACCTCTGCTTGCCCGATACAACCACCACCAGTCACCTCACAGAATAACTCACCCCTTAAGAATCTGCTCAGGAATCAGCCTTCCCTGATCACAAACACTGAGTTTAGAAGTCCCTCCACAGTGTCCCCCATAACCCTGTGCTACCTCACTGCCTCATAGTTTAATGCTGTTTGTGTGCATGCCTATCTTCATCCATGGATCCAGAACAACCTGTAAAAATGGCTGTACTTATCACCTTCAGTATTCAATGACTAAACTCTAATTTTAACATATCTGGCAGAATGAATCACTTGGGGATTTCTGCCAACACTACCAATATATTACTCCTAATTTGTAATTATTACTTAGCATGGATTATGGCACCGGCTGTTGGAGAGCCAGTGTGGCAGACCCTAAGTTGAATAAAATATCAGTAGCAGTCTAGGAGCATATATTTATTGGAATAGATCATTCATTAATTTGTTCATTAATTTGTTCATTAAATAAACATTTATTAAGCACTCATGGTTTAGGATGCATTTTGTCCATTTACTCATTCATTTGTTCATCTGACACATTGTTTATTGAAGGGCTATTAAGTGTTAACATTGTGTGTTTATTGATGAATGTAACAGGCATGTTTCTCCTATGGGAATCTTTTAGGATAGTGGAGATAACAGACAATACAAATGTAAACATACAAATGTAAGTTATGTAAAATTATGAGTTGTGATAAGTGCTTTGGAGGAAACCAAAAATGTGTAATAATAAAGAATAAAAATGAAAAGATAGGGGGCAGATGGGGTATCTTGGGACCTTCCTCTCAATTTTGCTGTGAATCTAAAACTGCTCAAAAAAATAAAGTCTAGGCGGGGCACGGTGGCTCACGCCTGTAATCCCAGCACTTTGGGAGGCCGAGGCGGGCGGATCACAAGGTCAGGAGATCGAGACCATCCTGGCTAACAAGGTGAAACCTTGTCCCTACTAAAAATACAAAAAAAATAGCCGGGTGTGGTGGCGGGTGCCTAAAAATTAGCCAGGCGTGGTGGTGGGTGCCTGTAGTTCCAACTACTTGGGAAGCTGAGGCAGGAGAATAGCGTGAACCTGGGAGGCGGAGTGCACTGAGATCACGCCACTGCACTCCAGCCTGGGTGACAGAGTGAGACTGCATCTCAAAAAAAATAAAATAAATAAATAAATAAATAAAGTCTTCAAAAAATAAAATAAAATAAAATAAAATAAAGAAAGGGTGGTCAGCGAAGTCCTCTCAGAAGAAGAGACAATTAAGCAAGCATTCTTCCAGATGGTAATTTCCTGAAGAACCAAGAGACTACTGGGGAATGTGCATATAGGTGTACAGTGTGATGCCTCCTGTTAAGAACAGTTACAGAGAATAGAATGTGGGTCAAGAACAAAGAAGGGATTACCAACTCTAATAAGATTCGCCAGGAAATGTTTCCTAGAAGTGATATTTGAACTGAATCATGAAGAATGATAAGGCATTTTTGAAACCTTCCAGACAAGCAGATTAATATCCTGCTTAAACTTCTCTCCCTATGACCTGTATTTCTACCCTCTAGTTCATGCTGCAAGAGGAATCTTTCTAAATCTCGTATCTGAATATAAGAATGCTCTAATGAACAGTTTCTCATATACTCTACAGGTAACACAGACCAAATATTAGAGCATGGCGTATTTTGTAACACAGTCTCAATGTTAACAACAGTTCGCTCCTTGCCCTCAACCTCATTATTCTTTAGCAGTGGATTCTCAGCTGGTCTCCTTCACACATTGCTGGCTATCCCAAGGCATTCTTTCTCCTTGGGCAAGCTCCAGCTTCTAAGATTCCATTCAAGGTCTAGGTCATCTGGGTGACACCTCCTCTCATCCCTCCTCTCACCCCTACCCAAG
Organism: Pongo abelii; assembly: GCF_028885655.2. Classification (NCBI taxonomy): domain Eukaryota; kingdom Metazoa; phylum Chordata; class Mammalia; order Primates; family Hominidae; genus Pongo; species Pongo abelii. The sequence goes on along the minus strand of NC_071992.2, from coordinate 145,568,892 downwards.
TCCTAGGGAGAGTTGGCCTCTCCTTTCTCTTGTCCTTCCACAGCATTTTCAATCTACCTCTACTTTGGAAATGATTTCACTACTCCCTAATTATTTTGAGGTTGGTCTCCCTCATGAGACTATTTGCTTCACAATGGCAAGGATTATGTGTTAGTAATCTTTGTATTCCCAGGCTGAGAAAGTACTGTGATTATATCATAAGTGAACAATCAATGTTTTTTAATTGATTGAAATAATAGAGGGAAAGAAAATGACTTACTGGGTGAATTCTCATGGTAACAGTTTAGCTTAAAGGATATAGGCTGGCATGAGGAACAGAAGGAAACTAAGAAAGATCACAGAGACAAAATTTAACTCTACAAGGAATAGAAAAGAAAGTAGGAAACACTGGCTCCATATTGCCAGTTTCCTGAATTCATGAAAGCCATTAAGGCAAAACAGAATTAAGTTATTAGCCACAAACATCCATGGATAAATCTGGGAATTTCCTAGAGCAGCCTTTATCCAATAGTTATATAAGAGCCATGTATATATATATGAATTTTCTAGAAACCACATTTTAAAAGTAAAAAAACAGACAAAATTAATATATTTTACTTAATCCAATATATTCAAAAGTCATTTCAACATGTAACCAATATAAAAATATTTTATTTTATTTGTTTTAATGTTATTTTATTTTGTTTTTGAGATGGAGTCTCACTCTGTCACCCAGGCTGGAGTGTAGTGGTGCGATCTCAGCTCACTGCAACCTCTGCCTCCCGGCTTCAAGCGACTCTCCTGCCTCAGCCTCCCGAGTAGCTGGGATTACAGGCATGTGCCACCATCCCCAGCTAATTTTTTTTTTTTTTTTTTTTTTTTTGTATTTTTGTACAGACGGGGTTTCACCATGTTAGCCAGGATGGTCTCAATCTCCTGACCTCGTGATCCACCGGCTTTGGCCTCCCCAAGTGCTGCGATTACAGGCATGAGCCACCGCACCCGGCCAATCAATATAAAAATATTAATGAAGTATTTTAATTCTCATTTTTGGTACTGAGTCTTCAAACTCTGCTATGTATTTTACTTAATTTTTAAAATTTATTTTTAATTTTCGTGGGTACATAGTGGATGTATATATTTATGGAGTACATGAAATGTTTTGTTACAGGCATGCAACGTGAACTAAGTACATAATGAAGAATGGGGTATCCATCCCCTCCAGCACTTATTCTTTGATTTACGAACAATCCAATTATACTCTTTAAGTTACTTTAAAATGTACAGTCAAGTTATTATTGATTACGTCACCCTGTTGTGCTATCAAATAGTAGGTCTTATTCATTTCTTTCTATTTGTTTAACCCATTAACCATCCTCATCTCACTTCCAGCCCCCCACAACACTTCTAGGCTCTGGTAAGCATCCTTCTACTCTCTATGTCCATGAGTTCAATTGTTTTGATTTTTAGATCTCATAAATAACTGAGAACATGCAATTGGTGTGTGTATTTTATACTTACAGCACATCTCAGTTTGGAATGGCTAGTGGCTGTTACATTGTGCAGCTGAGAGTTAGAGCATGTGACTGTTCTTTCCCATTGCATAGTCAGGAAAAAAGAGAATGTTTACTTAAGTGTTTAATTATTATTTTACACAATTGCACCAAGCTGATTTGTGTAGGCTATCCAATTGCTTTGGGACTTGTATTGCAGAAATTGGGGTTAGGAAAAGATGAAAGAGAATGAAGAAAAATAATTAGAATTCCTATTCACAGAGAATTCTAAAAGGAGTATAAATTTGCAAGCTCTCCCTAAAAAGTTACCAAGATCCTTAAGAATGTTCATATCTACTATTTGACTTAAGAATCTCACTTCCAGTAATCAATCTGAGGAGGCATTTAAAAATGCAGGCTAAAACGTAGGCATCAAGATTTTCTTTGCCATTTTATTACACAAATTAGTCATTAGAAAAAACTCAAAGTCCAACATAATTGAAGTTTTTAAATAAATTATGGTACATATTTGTAATGAAATATCGTGTTGCCACTCAAATTTATGCATAGGAAGATTTTTGATGATAAGGGGAATTGTCTATGATATAATGTTAAGTAAGAGGCACAGGAAACAATTATGTATTCAATATAAAATAAACCATGTAGAAGGTGCAATGAAAGGCTGGAATGAAATATATTAAAGTGGTAACTATCTCAGAATAGTGGAATTGTGGGAGTGACTCATTTTTTCTTTATATTTTCATGAATTTTATAATTTTTTTCGCAAGAAGTCCATACCATATCTACATGCAAGCAAACACAATCAAGGAAAATACTACAGTTTGTTTACTTTCCCATGACCGTCTTAGCTTTAGCAAGGAGCCCTTCCCCGGACCCCCTCTTCCCACCACACACATCCCACAGCTGTAGAAGGTTTGAGAAAGAATGGTCTGAGGGATGGTGTGAGAGACGAGCAAGTTCCCAAAGCACTGCATTGACAAGACAGCTTGCTGGAGGAGAAGACGGGAGACCAGGCTTCTTGTTCTGGATTTCTAATGCTGGCTGGGAAAATCTCATCACCCCCTGGGTTTCAGTTTCTCATTTGCAAACATCAGTGAAGATCATTGAAAGGGTTCCTCTTCATCTCTTCTAACTCTCTATCATGAGCCCTCTGACAACAAAAACAAAACAAAACAAACACATCCTCACAACACATCCTTTCACCTTTGGCTTTCCTGATTCTGTGTGTTTATTTTACAAATGACATCCAAAAGTATAATTGACCCCCAAAATGTCTACAGCCTCCCTACTCCCAAATCCCCATAGCGCCTCCCAATTCAAACCTTCAGGAAGATGTTCTTGGTTGACATATTTTTGGAACTCCATTCCTCTCCTAGGTCAGTACCAGGAAAGAGAATCTTAGATCTATTTTAGAAATTGTGTCAAGTAATGACATCACTGGGAAAAATGAACAATCCTGTTGTGGAGATGTTAAGTTAGAAACTAGAAAACCTTTCCTGGTATCTCCTCTTGCTCTGTTGCCTTTTGGTAGTCATGTGGAAGCTAAGGACATTGATGAACAGTGGCCTGCAGATGCCCTTGTGAGCTTCAAAACATGGCCCTCTTCCCTCTCCAAAAGATTGCACAAAAGGAATATATGCAAAAATAGCTCCAGAATGGAACTTTGTCTAATTCTGCATTATGTATCATTCTGTAATACCTCTTTTGGGAATCAGGTTTTGCCCTTACTTTGTAAGCTTTATGCAAACTTTTCTCTTTGCAAATTATAGCAAATGCTTTGAAAAACTAGACGATGAGATCCTCAAGGGCCTTATTATAGCCCTGTTACCTATGTGGTACCCGGTAAATGGTAAGTCCTTCGTATGTGCTTCATGAGCAGAACCGTTCTTAGATTAATAAATCTCAACAAATTATTTAACTTCTGACCTCCCCTAAAAATTGTGTGTTGTATGGTTTGAAAACCTCTACAGCACCACAATATTATCTGCTTCCTGAGATGATGTTCAGTGCACTTTAACTTATTCACTTGTTCATATTCATTATTTCATGAAATATTTTGGAGGTATTGTGCCAGTCGCTGCCTTTTGACACCTGTCAGCCAGCAACAGACTGCAGAGAAGATTATAAGCTTGAGATTTAAAACATTTATGATTCAAAGTCAAGTGCTAGCCCTTACCAGGTGCACAAACTTGGGCAGGTTAATCTCTTGCAGGCTCAATTCCATTTTCCATAAAATAGGGATATCACTACCTGTGTCACACGGCTATTATGAATATGCCATGAAATCACTTGTGTAAATCACAAACAGAGTTACTGAGATAAACTTGAAATTATTTTTTAAAGTAATTGTTTAAACTAGGTAGGGAGTGTAAAACAGTTTTCACAAATGCTCCCTCTTGTAATCTTTTGTATCTCTGTGTGAAAGAAAGGTTGGATTATGTTAAGGTTTTGCATGAATGGGAATTGCATGAATGATTTAGGGGGCAGAAATTTCACAGCAGGGTGGCCAACAGAACATTGGTGTCATGGAATACAGTCCTGATGCAATGATAATGTTTATGGCTAGAAGTGAGGTGTGCATGGGGTAACAGGTACAGAGGATCTTTGTAAAGTGAGATTTAGTAATGCTTTAAATATGGCCTGGCTAGGGAGAGAGCTAACATTTATTTATTTATTTTTTGGAGACAAGATGTCACTCTGCCACCCAGGCTGGAGTGCAGTGGTGTGATCACAACTCACTGCAGCCTCAACCCCTACACTCAAGCAGTCCTCCCACCTCAGCCCAGCCCCACAAGTTAGATGGGACTACAGGCATGTGCCACCATATCCAGGTAATTTTTTTTTTTTTTAAATAGAGACAGGGTCTCTCTATGTTGCCCAGGCTGGAGCTAACATTTAAACATTTACTTGTTAGAACCTTCATTATTACCACCATAATCCTCAACCAACAGATGCATTCATATGTAATATATATTTTCTTGTGTTGTAAATAATGAATACATAGTAGTATATTCTCAGGTATAGATTTAAAAAACTAAGGTGAAAGACACTAAGGAACTTGTCTAACATCACACGGCTATTAAATCCACCTTCTGATTCTGGGATCCTTAACTTCACCCTAACAGAACTACTTTTAGAAGTCAAGCTACAGATCAAGGTTAAGATTAATGACCTTTATGACTTATAAATGAATTCTAATATAGTCTATAACTCAAAATGTTTGCTACAGCTTTTCATATTTAATCATAAATGAAAATAAAAATATTTGCATTGTCAGGACTATAGGGGCAACTAGAAAACTGTGAAATTATGGCTTTGATTTGCATGCCCATGTTCTTAGCTTTGTCTTCATCTAATTTTTATATTTTCTGAGGAAAAAATAGTCATAATTGCTGCCTGCCTGGTAAGGTTGACAATATCCATTTATCTCCATCTGAATATGGTCTTAGTCAGCAAGGTGTGAGCAATTTATCTTGTTGATATCTCTTTCTGATTTCATGTGTTCAGGTCACTATCTCACTTCTTAAAAATTCCTCTCACTTTACTCTTTTTTTTTTTAAAAAAAAATCGTTTTGTTATACTTGGGGAAAGGCAGCATTAGAGAGAAAGAAGACTCCTAGATCTGTGAATTTCTGAATGGGTGAGTAAGCAAGCTTGCCAAGTTAGATTCCAAAGGTTGTGTACTGCAGTAACATAGAAGACACCATTCGCATTTCATATGATGTGAGTTGTGCAATGAGTGTCCTTGTACTTATCTGAATATTGATGGGTGTGTTGTTGTGGGTAGCATAAAAGTGTGTATAAATATGTGAAAAATGTGAATTCATGATTGTGCACATGTGAATTTGTGGGTATATGTGTGGTCGTATCTCAGTATAGGTTTTGATGGTGGAGTGGGAGATATGGGACAGGAGAGATTAAATATCTTAATTTCTATCAGGCACATGAGAGACCAGCAAGAGGAGTCACATGTTCCTCTTGTCAAATGAAAGAAGTAACATTAGGCATGATATTTGGTATGCTGCATTGACAAAGTGTCCAACAAATGTACTTAATGGTTGTCCAAAGCTCCTCCAAATATATTCATTTTTAAGGAATGTACTTCTTTTCCGCCTGAATGACATGATTTAATTTACTCCAGTATGGCAGAATATGTAACGGGAGCCGCAGTTCTGAACTTTATGCATAGCTTTGTAAAGTTTTTCTTAGACCTGTAAAAAGCATATCTATCTATCTATCTATCTATCTATCTATCTATCTATCTATCTATCATCTATCATCTATCTATCTCTATCTATCTATCTATCTATCTATCTATCTATCTATCTATCTATCTATCTATCTATCTTGTCTCATACCTCAGGGAACTTCTCTAAAATCAAATCATAAAAGTTAATGAAAACACATTATTAATTTATGATAGGTCATATGGATATTTAATATCAAATTTCTGCTTTTCTTATGTGCTAATATATTTATGAATTAAGTACACTCATTCTTCAATAAACATTCAGTGAGCAAGTATACGTTTTCAGGCATTGTGTTAGATGCTTGGGATACCTGTACTATCCTCAAAGCACTTATAGACTATAGGAAGATGCATGTTCCTAAAAAGACATTAAAATGAAACAGACAGTTAAGAGAAATTCATGACTTTACTATACTTATATCCTAATTGAGGGAAGGGGCTAATAAACCATAGAAATGCTGATGGATAACTACTGATTTTGACATGTTTGTGGGGAACAGTAGGGTTTGAGGGTCCAGATGTCTTTGTGAAGAAGATAACTTTTTATTTTACTTTGTTTTATTGAGGTATAACTTATAACTAATAAAATGTACCCATTGTGAGTGTCTAATTCAATGATATTTTGTAAAATTATAGACTAATACAAAAATGACCACATCAGGTTTTAGAATAGTTCCATTATCCAAAAAGTTCCCTGGTGCTTTTATAGGTGGGTAATCCCTAGTGAGACCCTAACCACATATTTGTCCACTTTCCATCTCCATGGATTTGTCTTTCATGGGCATTTCATATAAATGGAATCACATATATATAGTTTTGTATACCTGGTTTCGTTTACTTAGCATGGTGTTTTTTGAGGTGCATCCATGTTACATGAGTGATTCCTTTTTATTGCTGAATAAGTTTTCATTGTATGTTATGTTACATTTTGTTTATTCAGTCACCAGTTGATGGACATTTATATTGTTTTTAGTTTGGAGCTATTATGGATAATGCTGCTATAAACGTTTGTGTACAAATCTTTGAGAGGATATAGGCTTTTACTTCCATTGGGTAAATACCTATGAATAGAATTTCTGGGTTATCTGGTAATTTTTAAATAGGATTATTGAGCTATGATTCATACAATATAAAGTCATCCTTTTAAAGTATACAATTAAATGCATTTTAAAGTTAGCATTTTTAAGAAACTGTGGAATTGTCATCTAAAGGCACTGTACCATTTTGCATTCCCACTAATAATGTGTGAGGGCTTCAATTTCTCCACTTTCTTGCCAGCACTTGATATTGTCAGCCTTTTGATTATAGCCACTCTAGTGGATATGTAGGGTTATTTTACTGTGGTTTTAATTTTCATTTTCTATTGACTAATGATCTTTAACATCTTTTCATGTGCTTATTGTCCATTTGTATATAATCTTTAGTGAAATGTCTATTTGCATATTTTACTCTTTTAAAATTGCATTGTTTATTTTTGAGTTGTGAGAGTTTTCTATATATTATGGGTATAAATACTTTATTAGATATATTATTTATAAGTATACATGTGTAACTTTATGAGATTAAAACAACCTATTTAATATTATCTGGTAAAGTTGAACCTATCTTATGACCTAGCCATTTTACCCCTAGTTACATACCCAATAGAAATGTGTGCACATATGAAACAAAAGACAGAAGTATGTTAATAGCTGAACTATTTGTATTAGACCAAAAATGGGAAAAATGCAAATTTCCATCATTAGTAGGATAGATGTATACATTTTGGTATGTTCACAAAATTGAACTGCACAGTGATGGAATGTAGGCATAATAGCTAAAGCAACAACATGGATAAACTTAGAAAAGAACATGGAATGTAAAGCTAGATAAAGAAGATACAATCTGCAAAATTCAATTTATACAAAGTTCAAAGATAGTCAAAACTAATCTATGGAGTTAGATGTCATATCATTGTTCTACCTGGAGGGGAGGAAGGAGTAGCGATTCAGGGTGGGTTAGGAAGGAGCTTCTGGACTGCTGGCAGCATTCTGTTTCTTGACGCAATGGATAGTGGTTACATAAACGTGTCATTCTGTGAAAAACTGTGTTGTGTGTTTGTGCTGTGTGAGCTTTTTGTATACAGGTTATACTTCAATTAAAAAGTTTTTAGGAAAAAAAAATAAAACATGTGGTCTGGTCCTGAACTCTCTGGGTACAAATCCTGGCTTCTTACTCCCTAACTGTAGGGACCTTGGCTAAGTTACGTAACAACTTTATGTTCTAACTCCCTCCTTTGGAAAAGCTTGATGATAATAGTACCTATCACTTGAATTGTGAGAGTTATATTACTCATGTAATGCATTTAGAGTAGTGCTTATATTTAGTGTGTGCTCAATACATATTGGCTATTGTTATTATGCTCTAGATGTTTCTTCCTTCTTTTTTTTTTTTTTAGTATTGTCTCCATATTCCACCCTTTGAACCCAGTTTTTCTCCAGGATTCCATCTCAATCCTCCACTCATCTCTGCATCTCTCATGTATTCATATCATCCTCTCTCATGCTTCCCCATCACCATTTATGTTGGCTTCTCAATTCTTCTCAGACATTTCTGGATACCTGATGACACCTCCTCTGACAATCCCAAAATTAGTTAACTGAACTCGATACTTTCCTTCAAAACCAGTTTTTCCTCTTCTGTTCTCAGTTATGCTCCTTATCCATAGCCAGTTTCCTACACTTCAACCAAATGGATGTGGAGTCAAATACTAGTTTTTCTTAGGTCTTTCTTAGCTGTCTTGGGAAATAAAATTAACCCCTAAACACTTTGCTTTTTTATTACATAGTATAAACAAGATAATATAACCTACCTAGGTTTGGTTGAGAGCATAAAATATTACCATGCTAACAGAGTCGTGAGTTTTGGTCTGGAACATGGTAGGCATATGATAAATGTTGGCTTTCATTATTTTGTTATGATACTATCAGTTTGTTCACCTTTATTCCTATCAATTAAATTATGTGTGATTCTCTGAGTATGTCCCTGTTCTTTATTTCTACTACAACCAGCAGGCTGCAGTTTAGATTCTTACCATCTTTTGAGCTTCTACAAATGTCTCCTTACTTTTCCAAACTTGGACACTCAATTTCATCATCGACATTATCTCACATTGGTTTATCTAAAACAAAACCATGCCATCTACTGCTTAAGACCTCTTAATGTTTCCTTCTTGTCTCTTGGATTATGTCCAAGTGTCTGAAAGTGAATTGAATTCCATAGCAAATGATGGAATCATCTTTTCTGAAAAGGATGTACCATATTGCCTTGATGCAGGGGTTTGGACCATATGATTTCGTTAGTTCTCTTTTACACTTGGGAGTCTTGGTATAGAGAAGCATTTTCTTTTTTTGCAAAAGAGGTCAGGGAAAGGGCAATACAGTGTTTTCCATTAATGAAATAAGAGTGGGAGATCAAGTCCCTCAAGGAGTTTGACTCTTATTTTTAGCTCAGCTCAAAAGGCTGTAGCTCATTTTAGCCAGCCCTGGGACTTCCCACAGCAATCTGACAGATAGATGCTTTGGCTGCAAATATGCTCAGATTTTTCAAGTGAAAGAAAGCCATGAATTTTAGAGTAAAGAGATAATACCCATCACCAGACCGAGGAAGGTATGTTTTGACTAAAAAGGGTTCAACTTTTTATGGAAACTTGGCCACAAGAAGTTTTATGTTAACATAAATAAAAGCTGATATTCATTAGAGAGTCCTGGGTTCCAATTCTGTCCCTATAAGTTGTTTGCTGTTTAACATTGAGTAAAAGAGTTAATTTCACTGAACCTCAGTTTCTTCATCTGTGAAACAAGAATAACAATTCCTATCACAAAATGTTACTGTGAAAATCAAAGATAAGACATGTACGATACCTGTCACGTAACAGGTGTTCAAAACATATGAGGTACTTTCTTTCCCATGGTTGGTACATTCTGGAATGGCTACATGGATTTTCACTGGCTGCATTACTGTAATATTACTATGGGCACAAGAAGGATTAGGAAATCAAAGCTGGTCCATTCTCTGGACAAGGGATATTAAAATTGTCCTAGGTTGGCAGCTCAGGGCCATGAATCTATTCCTTCTGGCATATATTCTTGCTCCAATTAAGCCGTCACAATTTGTTCCAGTCCTTGTAAACGGTTCCTGCCTTTCCACATCTGAGTCCTGTTCATTTGAAAGGCTATGTATGGCATATTGGAAAGAGCAGAGTGTTAAACAGCCTCAGAGTCCTGTTCATTATTAAATCCAAACTTATAATTTGGGACGGATTCTCTGCTTCTGGACCTCATTTGGGTTGAATCTTGTGTATTGACCCAAATTTGCTTACTTCTATTTCATTCAATAAATTCTTCTCTCTTAAGCTGCTCTACAGAAATCTGGGGTAGTTGTTTAGGTATCACAATTTTCTAAAAACAAAATGAATAGAAAAAAATAAAGTTAACTATGGATAGCTTTAAATATCTAAAATTTTATTACTATTTGGTTAAAAAGGGAAAATAAAGGAATAAAACAATAAACTGGGAAAGCTATTTGCAACATATTTGGCAGACCAATAATATCGTAAATATATAATGATCTCTTACTAATTAAGGGAAAATAATCAGCCAACAATATAATAGATATAAAAGACACGACCTAGTAGTTAGAAAAATAAAATAGAGCAAATGAACCTATAAAAATTGAGAAGACTTAATAATAGTCAAAGAAATTTAAAGTAACACAAAAAATCAATTATTTGTATTCTGGGTGCCACATAGGCTTATGAGATGGTGACTCAGTGGCCTGTGAGCGGGTAGAATAGAAGCTGAGTGGGGAAGCATGGGCAGTTTGCCCACATGATCTCTCATATAAACTAAAATCCTTTTGTTGCTGTAATGTGCATCTTGTGTTTGCTCACATACCTATATAGGAGCAGGCTCCTGCTGGAAATACTCATAGGCCAGAAAAGACACGAAGAATTTAATTGTGCCCTCTTTTCTACAATGTTACCTGGCACATGGCAGATATCTGAATACAAAGCCAATTGACAAAATTGTCATGTAAATACCAGGTTAGAGAGGTGTTACTGACTCCTCTCATGAGATGGACCAGTGTAAAACAGAATGGGCTCTATGCCAGAAAGAGAAATGGTTGGATAAATAGAGAAACAGATAAACATTTATTGAGCATCTGCTTTACTACAGGGACTCTGTTAAGAGCCTTACACAAGAATCCCAAAAGGTAGGGAGAGTTATCCTTATTTAAAAATGGAGAAAGTGAGGCTCAGAGAGATTAAACCACTTGCTTTTGGTCTCAGTAAGGAAGAGAAGAGCTGGACTTTCTGATACCTGGATTTGTTAAGCCCATCAGAGAGATGAACAGAATAGAAGCCCAAGTTTTACATTTAGCCTTAGACTATTATTCAGGGTTCATGAAATAATCCTGATATTGTTTTAAGAAAAAAAATATTGTGTTTAAATATGCAGTTTTTGAACATAGCTAATATTTTAAAAAAATACCTGGCAGAGTCTCTAGTTTTGAGCAGGAAAAACAATCATCTCCTGTTCTCAGCAGTATTTCTATAAACAGAGAATGTTGCTGAACAATAAGTGTTCTGATTTAAAGCTATAATTTTCAGAGGCCTTTTCAGAGTGACAAAGATTCCATGTGATAAGTAAATGTACACTTGAAAAAAAACCCCTAAATTTTAAAACAGGAGAGCATTTTAAACTCCTTCATTTTGACATCTTGAAAAACATATTTCATAGTTTTGAGAATATTCTCCATCTATTACAGTGTACATTAGGTTATACCACCCACATTGAGCTGTAATCACATGGAGCTATGTTCTGACAGAGAATTTTATGCTGGAGAAGATATTTCATTACTACGATAAAAAGCTATTTGCAGGAATTGGGTGAATAACATAGTAATTGGAAACTTAATGGCAAAGAGAAGGATGGCGCTGAGGAATGGCAAAGTTCTTAATGCAAGAGGATATCTTACATAGAATAGATTTTTCCTGGGGTATCTGCCCATCCAATAAGCTGGACCCTTTTTTTGGATAGCTGCTATCTTCCTATGATGTGGGCCTTGGCCACCGTAATTTTACTATGTGACCCCTGTTCCCCCAATAATGGCCTCCCATATGGCTTATAGAAACAAGAGTGGATACATGACCCCCTAAAAGGGCCAACCATATTTTCCAATTCAGGATTTGAATTGGAATTCAAAGATGTTAGATTCTGCTGGTTACAAATGAGAGGCATGCGAATTTTGGAAGTAGAGGATGGCCATTTTTTGTACCTAGAGAAGGAGAGAAAAGTGTGTAGAAAGAAAAGCATAAAGGAGGCATTTAAACAAACTTTGGGGTGGAGCATGATATCCTAGAGAGAGGGACTGAGAAAGTTTGGGGCTCAATTGTTTTTTCTTCTACTGGTTTCTGTTTCCAGCTTTTAACCTCTTCTGACTGTATTTCCTTTGGGTTCTAGGGAATATTTGTGTTTTCTTTGAATAAACTCCACCTTTCCAACTCTTCCTCCTTAAACTCATTTGTGTAGTTATTTTTTGTTTCTTTTACTTGCAACCAAAAGAGCCTTGTTTAAAATCCCAGGCTGTCAGCCTCATGGATGCAAGCAGGGGCTACTGTCTCTGGAATGGCCACAAGTTACACAGTTCTAGAGAGTGAATCATCCAGGAAGTGCAGTCTTCAGCTTCAAGGCAGCAACATCGAATGCTGTGAGCCATGGGCATAGCTGAGGCTAAGATTCAGAGAGAGCAAACCAGGGTGGAGCCCAAGGGAAGAATGCCAGAGAATTTCTAGAGCAGTCTATTTCTCAGGGTTATTGTGAAGTTGGTGAGACAATACATATAAAATGCCTTCTTCAGTGTAAAGGATGAGATAGTTTAGTGTTTCAGGGAACAAACTCCCTGGGTTTAAATCTTGGCTCTGTACTTTGTAGCTGGGTGACCTTGGGTGAGTTAAACTCTCTTTGCCTCATTTCCATTGATCTGTAAAATGAAAATGATATAGTTCCTACTTCATAGGGTTACTTTATTCATTAAATGAGTTCATACGTGTGAAGCACTAAGAACATCTCCTGGGGCTTGGCAAGTCCTGTTGAGTTTATGTAAGTGTTTGTTTTTATTAGTGTTTATATAATTGTATTGTTGGCCTTCACTGTCACGCAGACATTGCAACAATTGCTATATAAATGATTATGATATTCTACACTATAATCTACAAAGCAAACCATATGTGGCATAAAGTAACCTTGAGCTAAAGTTTTATGGTATTAAAAATAATAAAGTAAAACAAAAAACATTTATGAAGCTCCTCCCTTTTGCCACATACACCATTTAGTTGAGGAAGGACTAGCAAGCCTATGCTGCTTTTGTTCTTATCTCCATTTTCCAGATGAGGGCACTGAGAGTGAGAAACGTTGAATAGCTTGGCTAAGATCTCAGAGGTGAGACATGGCAGAGTCCATTCAGGTCTAAATCCAAGATGAATTGACTTCATATTGGCAAGTCTGTGGCTTGAATCTAATGCACAGCCAAATATAAGGTCATGTAACAAACATTCATATGGGTCCTTTGCTTTTACAGAGTCAAAGGCAAATTCCCCTGCAAGATTCCTCCAAGTAAGCCACACTTTGCAGCTGACTGTCCTTTTCTCTCCTTTATCTGGTGATGAGCCAAAAAATGCAACATGAGATGACTGTAAAGTTTTGGGGAACTATGGCTGAGCATGAAACGGGGTTATGGCAACATGAAAAGATCCAGGACGTCTGGGTGTTGCTCAAGTCGCAAGGCAGATTTGGGAGCATAGAACAGTTTCCCAAACTTCTGCTACAGGTGAACAGCTTTTTATAATTGCTAGAAAGGCTTACCTGATTAAGACAGGAATTGTGAGAGTTGGGAAGGCATGCAACAACCATCCTTTGGATTCTCTAGAACTGAACGTTGTAAAGGCCCACAATTCATAATGTAAAACATAACTCATTCATAAAGGAATACAAATTTTGGTTGATATAGCAATATTTTCATAAGTTTACAGGCATGGATCAATTGATCCTGGAACATTTTTCTCCATAATATTGTACCTTGTGTGTTACAACTCAATCATACACAATTAAGATCTGAGGAACCTACTATAGGACCTTGGCATCTCCTTCTGTGGGAAGAACAGTACTCAGTTGCCAATTGAGTTCCAGTGGTTCAACTGGTCAACGAAGTGAAATAGTGAAACCAAGGAATGATTAGGGGAAATTTTTATGTTCGTCAACACTTCTTTTCATGTCTTATGCAGGAAAGCTACCCTCAAACAGAAAACAGTATGTTTCCTACGACAATTCAGTTTCCAGTCAATTTTGCACTCAGTGATGTAAACTGGCTCTCAGAAAACAAAAACACAGGCAACCCTGCTTTGTAGCAATTGCTGATCTTTTTGTGTAAATACTCTCATTATGGCTGATTTCAAGGATGACTATATTTAACTAGTGGCCAGCAAAATTTGTAGTTGGAAAAATTTCAATATGAGCTGGCTCAAAGCACTTCCCTTACCCTCCTAATAAAAATAGGAGGGTAAAAATACCTAAGCAACAATTCTGGAACTAATATTTCCAAAATTTAATGCACAACATTCTTTCCTCTAAGATATTGAAACCACCAAGGGATGCAGCCCCAGAATTAGCTTACCCCAGGCCAGCAAGATTTGCTTCTACTTCTTTTTGAACTTTCTCCAGAAGGGGAAAGAAAAACTAAAACTGTGGAATAAACAAATTAGCCAGTTTGGAACTTCCTTCCCTCACCTTTGTCCCTATTCTCAGGTTAAGTGAAGCAGAAGTGCCCATAACATTTTGGGAGAAAAAGCTTTATGTTTGCATTCAGCAAATAATGATTGAGTTCTTACTATGTGTCAGACCTGAGACTAGGCCCTAGCTATGAAGTTGTGTGCAAGGAGATGGGGAAATGAATGCACTCAATGTCTTCCTGAATCCTAGTCTCGTAGATCTAATGACCCCCACAGTGATGACCACAAAACCCTATCCTGGAACCCGTTTCCCTTGCTGATCTCTGGTTCCAACCTTGCTTCTTCCTTATTTTCCTCCTTCTTACCAACAACATCTCTTGCTTCTCATTTAACAAATATTTATTGAGCACCTACTATGGGTCAGGAACTCATTAAGGTGCTTGAAATGCACCAATGTAAAAAATAAAGATCTTATATATTCTACTAGTAATAGATTCTACCAGCTCATCAACGCATTATTAAATGCTTAATTTCCTTAAAATGTCATGTGCTTTCTAACTCCTTGACTTTCCTCTGTAAATAATTTTGGTCCATTGTCTATCTGATGAGTGCTTAATTCTTCAAGATTCATTTAAGTGTCTTTTCCTCTAAGAAGTCACCTGACTCCCTTTGTCCAAACAAAGCTAATGCCTCCTTCTTTCATATTCTCATAGTATAGCCACATGTTTTCCTGTCTTTTTTTTTTTTTTTCCACTTTAGGCTATGAGCTTCATGTGGAAAGAGATAGTAACTGTGTTGTTGTTAAGTATATTGGCCTACTATATACACTTACTTAGGTTTAACTAACATAAGGAACAAAAAGAATGTCTAATATTCCAGGTTTCTGATGATGCCAATTTATAATGTAAAGGATTTAAATATATACTGCTTTAATACATTCTTGCTTATGTTAACTTCATTTTAGGAGAGCTTCAGAAGAGTATTAATCACACTTGGATGCAGAGAGTATCTGAGAAATGTGGGAATGTTGGCTAAATCCAACATCCTTCATTATAAGTCTATAAGAAACCCTGAGGGATTTGCATTGTTGAACTGGAAACAAAGAATAAGCAGCTAAGGATATAGAAGTAGGTGGTAATCTTCAAATCTCCATGGAATGCATTCTTTAGTAACCATTTGTCCCCATCCTTCCTGGACTAGATTGCACAGTGTCCTTTTCTTATTTGGAATGTTCAGGACAATGTGTTATTCATCTGTGCAATCCCAGCACCTAGTTTGATACTGGCTATCAATGAGTGTTTGATGAATAAATGGCGCATTAGTTAAACAACAGGTTTAATAGGTATTTATTAAACTGATCAGCTATTTCAACAAAGCGACTGAATTACCACAATGCCTTATTATCTAGGCACTACAAAAGGCATTACAAACTGCTGTTGGAGGCCAGTTATTTAAGCAAATCTCAGATGTCAAAGAAAATGAGCAGCCAAAGAGAAAATATGCTTACTACACAAAATATGAAATGAGAGGGTTTACTTTACAGTAAAAAAGAAAATCTTGACAATAATGAGAAGACATAATTTTTGTTGGACTAGGTCTTTCAGTATAAACACAAAACGTTTATTGTCCAATGGAATATTTTTAAAAACAACTCAGTTTTGTATCAAATGGAAAAGCTACCACTGTAAAATACAGTCTCCATTAACAAATATTTACTGGGCATCCTTATGTCAGCTCACATGGTACAAAAATTAATGAAACAGTCCTTTCCCTCCAAAGACAATTTTAGAATAATGTAATTGCCACTGGGGTGAGGTATGGTTTAATTAAGAGACAGCTGAAGGAACAATTGATAGATCTAGTCTTTATTTTTCAAGTATATTTAACCTTGGCCATGTCAGTTATGCTCTCCATGTCTTGACTGCTTCTCAGTTGTGCCAGATACTAGGCTAGGCTTTAACCTGGAAACTGATGCAATCCCTGGAACCATAATAGATACTCAATAAATATTTGTTAAATGTGTGAATAAATAAATAAATGGATGAAGGCAGAATATCATGAAGTTCTTTGCTCCTGCCTTGTCAATAGTCAGGATTTGGTGGAAGAAGCATGATTAGGAAACAATGCAAGAACTATTCTGCTTGAATGGAAGGTCAAGGAAGAGCTACAGAGTTTTTCTTTCAACTGTGTTTTAAAAATACTAAGTTTTCCAAGACAATTGGGCAGTTTAGGAAGAAAAATTAGACTAAAAGTGAGAAAGACCTTGGTGGACTCTGGGGTGTGAAATTCCCTTGGTATGGCTGGTAATAGGATACAATAGGTGTAGAAGAGGGTGAAGTTAGTTGAGAAAATTATGTATCAACTTCATGTATGCATTCATGCAAAGATGTCTGTGAATAGTACAGCGACTCAGGAAAACAGTTTGACAGTTTATTACAAAGTTAAACATGCATTTACAGTAAGACTCACACCTAAGTATTTACCCGAGAACTATGAAAACCTATGTCCACATAAAATTGTATTCATGAATGCTTATTACATCTGCATTCATGATCAGCCAAAACTGTAAATAACCCAAATGCTCTTCAATAGATGAATAGATAAACAAACTGTGGCATATTGGAATACTAATCACCAGTAACAAAGAATGCAATATCAATAGATGAATATCCTGAATGAATCCCACAGGTGAGTGAAAGAGGCCATTTTTCATTTCACAATGTATTAGATGATGTATATGTTAGAGACCATGTCCCACAAAGAAAAAAAATATTCACCGAGAACACATCAGTTGGTTGCTAAAGGTTGGGGTGTGGGGCAAGGGGGTAGCTAAAAGGGATATCCTGAATGAGTTTTTGAGGTAGATTACATGGTTCCGTGTGTAAATTGAAGTGATGATTAGATGAATCTATACAATGTTTTAAACTGCATAAAACTGTATTTGCATAAAAGTTAATTTTGCTTTATGATAATTTAAGAACTAAAAGATGCTGGAGAATGAGATGAAGCCTGTAAAAGAGCTCTTTTTAAAATTCTATATTCCATAGATATAGTCATTTTCATTCCTTGAGCTCACTGCGTCTTGAACATTAGTTTCTCCAAGTACTGGGAACATTTGTGTTGCCAAATAATATATTCTGCTTCTGACACAATGTTTTATTTAGACTACTCACATGTTTTTTTCTCTGTAAAAATGATACAAATCACACTCTGTACTTTTAATTTATAAATTTGTGGGTTTTAAGCAGTTTCTTCTGAAAAGTTTCTGGAAGTACAAGTGTGTTCTATTTTGGTGGGAAAAGTTAGATACAGAATATGCAATATTATGTGCTTAAATTGGATGAGGATTCATAGGAAAAAAAGCCTGGGAATGAGACTGGAATTTCCCCTCAATGTTCCTTTGGCAGTGGACTGGAATATAAAGACCCCTGTGGATTCATTGACTCTATAGTCTCGTGCTATGAGCCCTGAATCTCCAGTCCAGAGATGATGCTTGCTGCTGTGCTTTACCATAACTTTGTCTATTTTATGTATATTCTTAATTTTAAAGTTGTGAAAAGGCAGAAAAACAAGAGACATCAGAGCTTATCTTTTTACAGATGGGGAAACCGAAGCCTCTAGGGTCCAAGTTTCTTGCCCAAGGTCACACTCAGGCCAGGAATAAAACCCAGCTATGTAGATGCTTGATTAAGTGCTCTCTGTTTTGTACTCTGCTGGGTGACACTTCAACTATTTGCCTGTAGTTTTTGAGAAACTATCCCAGAGTCTTCTATCCTTTTGCCTTCGTAAAATAACTTTAAAACCGATAGGAAGTACACAATTCATTAACCCTGTGCTTCGTAGAAATAAATCAAAATAGCCGTCCATTCTCTTTGTGGGCATTTGCAGGCAAAAGTGGCTTAATTTGAAAGTTTGTACATGAGGGAGAAAAGGACCCTTGAAGTAGCCTGACCTCAGTTTCTTTTTTTTTTTTTTTAATTGTACTTTAAGTTCTGGGATACATGTGCAGAACGTGCAGGTTTGTTACATAGGTATACACGTGCCATGGTTACATACCCAAAGGATTATAAATCATTCTACTGTAAAGACACATGCACGTGTATGTTTATTGTGGCACTGTTCACAAAAGCAAAGACTTGGAACCAACCCAAATGCCCAGCAATGATAGACTGGATAAAGAAAATGTGGCATATATACACCATGGAATACTATGCAGTCATAAAAAAGGATGAGTTCATGTCCTTTGCATGGACATGGATGAAGCTGGAAACCATCATTCTCAGCAAACTAACACAAGAACAGAAAACCATGTTCTCACTCAAAGTGGGAGTTGAACAATGAGAACACATGGACATGGGGAGGGGGGCATCACACACCAAGGCCTGTCAGGGAGTTGCAAACAGGAAAAATACTGTTCTCCTTTTTATGGGGTGAGCCTAGGCTCTGACATGGTTTCAAAGAGTGGAGTGTGTGGACATTGAGTCATCCACACTCTCTTGCCTGGTTGTATTTGTCACATTGTGAGTGAGTTTTGCAGGTGTCTTTCTCAAGTTATTATCAGTCGGATTGAACCCAGTTTCAACCTTTGAAGGAGCACCTGGCCCAAACGTCAATCTGATCTCTGACATAGGGTCATTTAGCACACTGAAAATGCAGTAGCCCAGGTGTTCAGCAACTTGATGTGGATTGTGACTTTGCCAGTAGCTTACCATGGGACTTAGAATGAATTATTCTCCCTTGTAAGGCCTCACATTTCTTATGTGAAAAGCAAAAGATTGGTGAGTACCTGGTATACAGGCTACTCTTTCCCAATCTCAGGTCCATGAAAGCATCACTAGATGACCACAGACTAGATCTTCCTCTCTGAGTTCCAGAGCCCATATCCATAGCCATAACATAGTACTATAAATGAGAATTGTAATTATTCTTATTAACATATCATCATTGACATGTGCTTGATGTCAAAACATGTTTTGTTGAAGGAAAGATTAAACAAATACATTGATATTTGTCTGGAATTAAAATCACTTTTTGACATCTTGCCTGACTGCACATGGAGCAGCTTAAACCCTCTTTCCTATACCCTCACCTGACACCGCAATGCTCTCCTCCTTGTCTGCTTCTGCTTCTTATGTGGCTTCTCTGAGAGTTGGACCTACCAGAACCAATTCAGTTTTTCATGCCTCTTTAGACAAAGCCCTTTGGGTACTGAGGTGAATAAAGCAGATTATTATCAGCGTTAAATGACATTATACAAAGGATATGCCTGAAGCAGGAACTGGCACATGGTTAATAGCCTGTCATCATCATCATTGTTACTATGATTATTATAATTAATAATTTAGAAAAAGGACTTTTACTGATCTTTTAGGAACTGATAATAAATATATATTCTCTATCTTCTTGACAACAACAAAATTGACTGTAGCTTCCAGATCTGAATATTTATTCTCTACTCTCTGAGGATGGCTGAGACAAACCCAATTTTGGTAGGGTTATTATTTTATTATTTCTGGACTCTACTGATGGGCAGTAGTATGTGAAGGCTTATTGTCTAGGATTCCTTTCAAAGGAGTAGTTCTCCCTTTTAACTAAAAAGAAAGAGAAGAAGGAAGGAAGGAAGGAAAGAAGGAAGAAAGGAAGGAAGGAAAGAAGGGAGGAAGGAAGAAAGGCACGCAAGAAAGATTCATTTTGCCCTACTAGAAAGTCAGTTCTCTATTTCCAAGAAATGCAGTCATTCTCACAGGCTTTTCCTATGCCCACTCCCCAATCTCAAATAGATGTACCTATTATTTTCCATAGCATCGTATATATTTCTTTTGTTCATTTCTTTCACCACATGTATATAAATTTAATCTACATGAGAGGAGTTGACTACTTCTATCTCATTGTCTCATCTTCTTTGATTACTCTTACTTGAAACAGAGGAGTTTCTTAAATAGTTATTTAAATCAATGATTTATAAGATAAGGTGGGAGGAGGAAAACAGTTTAAGAAGTCGGTTTCTTTCTTTCTTTTTTCTTTTTTAGATGGAGTCTCACTCTGTCACCCAGGCTTGAGTGCAGTATTGCAATCTCAGCTCACTGCAACCTCCACCTCCCAGGTTTAAGAGATTCTCCTGCCTCAGCCTCCCGGGTAGCTGGAACTATAGGTGTGCACCACCACACCTGGCTAATTTTTGTATTTTTTAGTAGAGATGGGGTTTTACCATGTTGACCAGGCTGGTCTCAAACTCCTGACCTCAAGTGATCTGCCTGTCTTGGCCTCCCAAAGTGCTGGGTTTACAGGTGTCGGCCACCTAAGAAGTCAGTTTCATAGCTCCTGTGAGTAAGAAGAAATTGTTTTGACATCATCCCAAGAAGTAGAGTTACAGGTATGTACACAGCTCTTTACATTACTCAACACAAATTTCTCAACCTAAGCCTTTGGAGACAGACTTTTAAAAATAACTGTTATTCTTTTGATCTTTTTTCTTTATAAATGTTATGACCTATTTTTTTCCTACTCAAAATATAATTGGGCTTTTAGATTGACAGAAGTGCAAAGTAGCCTTTGTTGAAGGTAAATGATGCTTAACAAGGTAATCATATCTCTGTCCCCCTATGAAACCATCAGCAGATTCCACATTTTCAATCATTGCTTTTGGAATCTATCCTTCCTTTCTCTCTCTCATTCTTTTTAATGCAACAATGTGCTGGCATTAGTCTCAATGCAGAGAGCAGGGCTAGTCTGCAAAGGACTAATTACATCATGGTTACTTCTGCCACACTCTACATTGCCATTTATATATATTATCTTAAACCCTCATTTTAACTCTGCACGATAGCTATCACTTCCACATTGTGCATAACACAACTAAGAATAAAAAGGACAAAGAATGTGTTTTAGGTTCCATGCTTAGTAAGTGGTGGTCCCAGGATTCCAGCCACATCCTGACTTTTATTAAACTCCACAGTCATCCCTTTAAGCTTTGTTGTCTCCTAAAGATTTGTGACATTATAGAAGCAAGAAAAGGGAATCGAATTCTTATTTATTTGCTTTTTTTTTTCTTAAAGTAACTGCAAGAAACAAGTCATGAAATGTGAAGGGACATGGTGTATTCAGGGAACCCAGAGTTGCAGAGGTTACTCTAAGAAGTGTGTCAGGAAATGCAGTAGAGTGGTACAATGGGAATCCAAGTCCTAATTTGTAAGTCTGACCAATAAAATGATGATAGCTAACCGGTAGCTACAAATACCACCCTACTCTCTTTGGAAACAATGGGGTAAAACCTGGTCATTCCTAAGAAAATACAGCCTTTCCTTTCAACTTTCAGCTGTGTAATTGATGATAGAAATAATTATCAAAGGGGGTTTTGAACTGGCTAAGATTCATAGAAGTCTCTCTTAAAAAAAAAAAAAAAAAAAGGAATTCCATGGTAATCCGTGTTATATCCAATCCCTGAGTGAATGAGATGCCAATTACTGCCACCTGCCCCATCTTGTCTCAGTTACAACACCCCAGGGAAAGCCTAACTTAAGGCCCTGTCGAAAATGTCAGCTCTGCTTCTGGGGCCAGATGCAATAACTTCCCTTGAAGACTGCTGGGACTGGGTTCCACATGAAAAGCAACGTTAAATCTTCCCTTAGGCTAAACAGGGACTGCCAAACTAGCACTCTGTTTTCAGCATACACAGGAAGACTGAACATTTCCCTCCAAAAGGAATGTGCCAGATGCTCTTGATAGGTTGTTTCATTTAATCCTCAATACCTGAAACCTATTTATCATCATTCCCAATTTACACATGAGAATATTGAGGCTCCAAAGTCACTTGCTTTATCTGGGTAGACAGGGATTATTTTAGCAAATCATTCTTGCCCCAACATCTATCCTCTACCTTTCCCATTATAAATGGTGAAAATTTGCTTATATTTACTTTGTGTTCTTTATTTGGAAGCCTTCACGTAAATTTCTTCTTATGGCCTTGGAAATTTTTTGTATCCATCCCCAACTCCCACCAAAAATCGATTTTCAAGTATATGGAGCTGAAACATGCACTACCATCTTGTTTTTTCAAAATAATACCATAGAAATAAGATTGATACTAAGGAATGTCTCTGTTGAGATGGCCCCAACTGACAAATATAAAAACAAGGAAGTTATTGACCATATTTGCAAGTTTTAGTCAAAAAACTGTCAAAAAATGCAAATGATTGTTACCAGCTTTTGAAAATGATGGTAGTATTGATGTCAACAAATCCATATACTAGATAAGCACTGTACAATTTCAAGTTGCTATTACAAGCAATGTGTCATTAGTTGTTCACAAAAGTCCTATTATACAACTAGATTGGGAAATATGGGTGTCCATCTGTAAAATTCCTGGCTCAATAACTTAAAGCTATAGGTAGCGGACTCAGAATTCATTTCTAAGTATTCTGACTACACCGATTCCTATTTTCATAGTGGCAGAGTTGCCTCCCAAAGCCTGTCTAATACTTAATTATTTAACATCTATTCACTTCTTTATTCATCTACCTACTCTTTCAACAGTATTAATTTTTTTCCCATTAGACATTATGCTGAGTGTGTGAGACCAAAAAAAGAAAAAAAAGACTGAGTCTCTGTTAGCAAATAGCTCATGATTTCAACCAAAAGACTGGCATGTAACTAAGAATCATAATTTAGTGAAATAAATAAAACAGACGAAGATTGAGATCATCACAGGGAGCTCCAAGGAGAGCTGGAGTTTTGTTTAAAGACTTCACAGAAGCTGCTTGATGTGGACTTTGACAAATGATAAGATTTTGCCAGGTGGCCAAATGTGATAAACTTTTCATGTAAATTTTTCTTGAAATGTTTATTATATTTAATTAAAAGAAGCTTGGCTTCAAAAATACACAAATGATACCAATATCCTAACTATAAACTTAATTTGACAAGTCATATGTTTGTTTTTCTCCAGCTCAGGAAAACATTTAATTATGTTGGGTCTGCCTTAAATCCAGAAGCTCTTCCAGTTGCGTTGTTAATCAGTTAGTTAATGGTTGCTTTTCTGATTATTAACATTGGGAAACATGAGCATTCTTTGGCCTTTGCAGGAGTATTTGAATTTCACCTCAGGGAACTAGATAGTTCATATACAATTGCTTGCATTAATCTCATTGATTGATACAGAAACCTTTTTGAAGGGTATTGATTTATGTTTGAAAATAAAAGACAAAACAGAATCATGAATAGAAACAAACATACATGCTGGATGTCCAACACTTGCTGCATGAATTAACCGTAGTTCCATCATTAGCTTCAATTAAATTATAATTTAGGATATGGCCATTAAAAACTGTTGTAGAGTGTGTGAAAATTAGGTATCCTTCTTCCCAATGATCTTAACTAGTGTTCAAAAAACAAATCCCAGCTGAGGCCAGACAGATAACTTGAATGAAATAGGCCACACTCCTAGGGAAAGAACATGTCCCATCTAATTGTGTAGCTTCAAGTCAGCTGCAGTAAATACTTGCCATGCAGGAATGTGGACTATTGCTAGGTCTTCTAGCTTTTAACATGAATTTGAAAAAGATAAAATTGTACAGAAATCTCTGAATTTATATTGTTCATTCATCATTCATTCATTCATTCAAAATGTTGACAGCTAAGCAAACCACATTATAGGGCTGGTTAGAGTCCACCAGCCATTGATTTAGGAATTCACCTCTAAATGGTGATGCAAAATCATGCAGAGGTTAAATAACTGACCCCCACATGGGAGAGTCAGTGTTAGGCCATCCTCCTAATCAGGAGTACCACAGGCCATTCTGATTCTATTTCTCATTGCTTACCCTTATAATACTTTTATCTAGGTGGGGTCAAACAGATCCTGTTCTAGGCAAGGATTTATGTAGCAATGATCCAACAGACGGCCACTGCATTTAACTGAATTATGAGTGCTGTGGGAATGACTGTGGAGGAGGACACTGGGAAGGTTGGATCTGTCTCACTGATACACCTCCTGGGCACCCTCTACTTCCCCAGCTCCATAATGAGGAGATGCCTTAAACAACCTCTGAGGTCTCATCTAAAATATGCAATTTTACATAAGTAATAATTATGGAAGCTTTACTGAAAGTGAAATAATTTTATTCTGCATCTTAGATAAAATCCTGCTTACTCATTTTGAAGTAAGTGGAGTGGAAAAATCAACCCAATCAACAGGATGATATATTATTTAACTAACTATAAACTCAGCCTATTTGACCAAAAAGAAAAAAATTAAAATGGTAACTTCTTTGTCTGAACCTCTGCATGATGTTTAAAAACTAGAAAACTGAGCTGTTAATTGTTCTGTGATTATTTTCATGTTTCTGTATTCTCTACCAAGTTAATGTGGGTGCTCTAGGAGAATGACTGTCCATGTTAAGGTACTGGAGTCAAGAGTTGCAATTTCTCTTCCTAATTCCAGCAACCTGAAGGCAAGATGGGATTGAAGATTCAATAGCACAGGCTCTGGGGCCTGGATGCATAAGTTTGAATTACTATATAGTAGTCTCATTGTTTGGTACCCAGGTGTTTTGGGCAATTCCTTTAACAGCTCTGGGCCTCAGTTTCCTCAGCTGCAAAGTAAGAAGGTGTTATGTAGATATAATGAGTAGAAATGGTTGTAACAGTGTCTGGCACATAATAAGTGTTCAATACATGTCATCTATCATGATTAGGTTCCTTATAGCATAGATGCCTGGGAGATATCCAGCTGATGGATTTCCATCTGTCTGATCAGTGGCTCCAAGCATGTGCTGATAAAGAACAAGGGATAAAAGTGAACTGAATGGCTATAGTAAAGAGTCAACTTTGACGGGAAAGGGATATACAATGAGGGCTTCCCTGATGATCACCCCAATACATACCAATCCCCCTATGGCTTCATGAGACCATTTTGTCCTTATATTCCACATCTTGTTCATCCACCTTCTCAAACTGATAAACTACTACTCGAGCTCCAGAGATCAGTTCAATGCCGCTGACTTTCTGGAGAAGCCCAAATCTCCCGTTTTCTTCTTGTGCTCTCACAACCCGATTTACACTCCAGGAGAGCAGAGCATTCAGCCAGTTGAACGGTGTTATGCTTTTGTCTCCTCCTTTGTTTTATGAGTGTCCCCCAGGACAGAGATCAAGTTTGTCTTTATATCCCTTTGCAAAATGCCTGGCACATCACACAGACTCAGAAAATATTTGTTCAATAAAAGAATAAAAATGTTTAGTGTCTTAAACACTGATGGAATTGATGAAGGAAGGAACAAATGAAAATAGGAATGAATTATACACATTTTTGGCACCTAGTTCAGAATTGACTCTCCTTTTAGTTTTCCCTGGTTTAGAACAATGTTTGGACTAATCTAATATTACCTTTTAAAACACAGTCAAATTTTGTTGCAAACTGATTACAACTGTAGAAAGAAACTAGATTAGTTGCTCACCACCTGGATTACATAACCCTTGGTTAGCCTCATTTTCTACTCCCGTTCAACTCAACACCACAACTCAATATGGTCTCCGTGGGCTTCTCCGTCCTGCCACTGCCTGTGGGATTCTGTCTGACATGCCCTTTCTTCACTTCCCTTTGCCAGATTCTACTCATTCTCTGAAAAATCTCACTCTCCCCCAAAGTTGCTGTATTCATTTGACCTTTGTGAATATTTCACAATTACCATAATTATGAAAATACACTATTTTATAGTTTTATTATCTCCCTGAAGATTAGTAAATTTCCTGAGAAGATTTACGTATCCCATTTCCTCTTCTACATCTCCTATTCGCAGTGACAACGTATTTCAAAACCGGCAACTGGGGAAAATATTGGAGCACAGCTATCATATACCAAAATACATTTTAGGTATATCAAATGTTTAAGCAAAAAATAATGAAATGATAAAGGCTTAAATAATATTAAAGATAAACGTACTTAAGATACTAAGCATTAAAAATGGCATTAATATGTAAATATTAAAAATGGCATTAATGTGTAAATATTAAAATATGATGGCATTTTTGCTCATCATATTACTTTGTGGCAAATGGTAAATAGCAGCAGATGGGTTAGAAAAATCATATCCTGCATATATGAAGTATACTTACAAATCAGTAGAAAAACATATCCAAAGACAGTTAAATAGATACATAAATAATACAAAATAAACACAATAATCAGCTAAAGCATTCATACTGTCTAGTGATCAAAATGCAAATTAAGTGAAAACCGAGCTAAAAATCAACATTAGAGTTCATATTTCTGTGATGTTTTCTGAAGGCGATTTGGTGATAGGTATCAGAAAGGCTCAGAACGTCCACGTCCTCTCATCCAGAAATTCCACTTACGGAAACACCGATGAGTGAGATGGGAGGGAAAGATGCACTCGCCAATGCTGGTAGGGTTGTTTCCTTTGCTCTTTTTTTATGGTCTTTTCTCTTCTCTAAAAAATATATATTTTCTATTCTTTCTATGAATAATGTATTATGTATTTGTATGAAAAATTCTTAAAATAATTTAAAAATGCAAAAATTCTATCATCTCTCATTCTGTCTATCCAAACATCTACCTATAGATCAAGAGATCTATCTAAAAGACATACAGCTAATACTGTTGACTATATCCCCCTTTTATGGTGCAGGATAAACATGGAAGCTTTTTTTTTCAGTTTTTATTATGTAGAATTACGCATTGTGTTTTAATATATCATGAGAGAAAGGGTGGATTTTTCTAAGAAAAAGTCAGGGTTTTTACATTACACACTTGAGTTGAATTATGGCTTTACTTCTCAGCTGACTGGCTTGGGACAGTTTCCATAGTTTCTTGGAACCTTGATTGCTTCATCAGTAACAAAGTTTTCTAACACCACCCTTTCAGGTGTGCTGTGACAGTTACATTAAATAAGGTATGTAGAGAATCCTGCAAAATTCCGGGTGCTCAATACATGGTTACCATTTCACAGGGGGGAGCTCTTAGAAACAATAGCTAATTGGTTTTAAATTGAGGAACTGTTTCAACAAGGAGGTCGTGTTCTGAAAATGGAAGTCTATGGACTTTGCACATGCTGGGTGATTGAAATTAACTTCTTTGGCTACAGAATGTGGGCCTATACTCTCTAAAGGCTGGGCTCTCTGATCCTGCCAGCATCTTTGGCTAATATCCTGCTTGGTGTGTTTTCTTTACATACCGGGCTCTCTAACTCGGATCTAGGCATTACATGGAGCAATCGCAGGGCTAACGTCAGGAAGCCGAGGGAAGAAAACAGATGTAGGAAAAAGAAGCATCAATGCCTGCTTGCCAAATCCTTCTTTATAAGTTTTCCCAATGAAAAAAAGCCCTCTCTAAAGCCATTCTTTAATGTGTTCTCTCTCTCCCCCTCGCTTTCTCTCTAAAATTGTGTTTGATTTTTTTTCTTTATCACATTACAGTCTCTGAATTATCTTCAGGGTCTTACAGGCTCTTCTGGCTTTGTCGTATCACAATCATGCATTCCCTAATCCCTCCTTTTCTGGCTAGATGTGTATGATGGATAACGACAGATGTGATAACAGATAGGGCAAGGGTCATTCTGGGCTCTGTGAGGTCTCAGCATGGCAAACAAGGCAGTGAATTTAGGACTTCTTGCCTTGAAGACTGATGCATTGAAGGCCAAGGACAAGACAAATGGGGCCTGTTCAGTGAGGCATTTCTAGAATGTGGCATAGTGAAGGTGTTCAAGAAATGTTTGCCCATCTAACGGTAAACCTTGACTATGAAACCTGCCAGGCTGTGTGCTTACAGTCATGATCTACTAAGAGGCTGTACCCTCAAAAACAGTTTGTAAATCCCATTCCTTCTTCCCAGCCAAGTAATATTTCTGCCAAGTCCCTACATCCTTCCTTAAATACTTTCCGGGCAGCTCCATGTTAATTAAAATGTATGTGAGGTGGAAAGAATTTTGACACAGTGTGGGGTTCAGGCTGTCTAGGTTAAATTAGTTTATTCATCGAAAATGTCTGACATATGGGAGGCCAAATGGGAATGCTAATTCTCAGCTGTGGGAAGGGGGGTGTCCTAGCAGCTTCACTGCTGTCTCTTTGGAGAAATCACCCCAGATTTTCATGAGCAGTGTTTTTACCCATGTCTCAGATACAGGCTTCCCTTATATAGACATTTGTCTGTTTGTCTGTGATTTGCTCATTCTTAAGTGCTCAATGAACAAAAGTTTCACATTCATATTATAGGAAATGATCTCAGAGACTAGAGACAGGAGGTGGACTACCCACTTACCCTTTTCTCCAGCCCCGCAACCAGAGGGAACCCCTTCATTGGAGGGGTGCTTTTGCAGCTTGGTAACCAGCTCCCACAGGGAAGGGGTGGTGAGCAGCAAGGGTGGCTGGTGGCTCAAGGGTCTGGGCACAAAGCACTGGTGGTGGGTGGTGTGACCATTTCTGAGACACAGTTAGTACTCATTCATCTTTCCAGGATCTCAAGGATGATCCTCACACCGCTGCATTTCGCTCCTCATCCAGGGCTTCATTCTTCCCAGAGTAGGACAGAACTGTTTCAACTGAATCATCACATGGTTTGGTGTAGGTCAGATATTTACCAGAAAGATATATCTTGACATATCCTGGAAGGTTACATGGGAGATAAAGCAGATTCTTGCAATACTTATGATGAGACCCATCTTTGGGAACAGAGGAGAGAAAGAGAACATGGGGGTGGAAACGAGACTTAGTTGGTCTCATCCTTCCTTCTTTCTATGCAGGTTCATCCGCAAAGCAAAGCAATCCCTGGTGACTTTGTTGGAGAGGTGCAGGGATGAGGAGCTAGTTCCAGAAACTGGAATTCAGAGAGCAAATTAAGTAGCAGAGACCAGCAATCTGTCAAATGGAAACAGGAAGGGAGACAGGCCCTTGCCTCTGGTCACCCCTCCATGACTCAGGCTAAGTCCAGAGGCTATTGTGAAAGTAACAATGACCATGAAAACAATAATAGCTGCTAACGTAAACAGAACAATGTGAGCATTGTTTCATTTAATAAACACATTTAATACCTGCATCTTCAGGTACCAGGTACACGCACACGCACATGCACACGTGCACACATACAAGGTAAGCGCGATCTTACTCTGTTTACTGATAAGGAACCTGGAATTTGACAAGGTTAAATAAATTGTCTGAGATTGTGTAGTTAGGAAGTGGTGATATTATGATATGAATCCAAGCTCTCTGGCTCCAGAGCTTCTCCTCAACCGTTCCATTCTGTATTCTAGGCCTTTTGCTTCAGATTTTCTAAAAAACATTCACATCCCTACGTGCACATTTAAAATGAAAACCATTTTCACTACTAAACTCTCCAATCACATATATCATTGAGCATCATGGCCGCAATGATAGAGACTGGGCTAATCTATGCACCCACCAACTATGTATTCTGTAATAGCATTTACTGAGATACAATTGATCTTCCATAAAATTTACCCTTTAAAATGTATCCTCTCAGTACTTTTTAGTGTATTCAAAGAGTTGTGCAACTATCAATCTTATTGAAGTTTAGAACATTTTCAGAAGCCCCATATCAATTAGCTCATTTACTATTCCCCTTTCCCCAGTGCCTGGCAACCACCAATCTACCTTCTGTCTCTATGGAGTTGCCTATTCTGGGTATGTCATATAAATGGAATCATACGATATATTGTCTTTTGTGACTAACTTCATTCACTTAACATAATGTTTTCAAAATTCATCAAAGTAGTAGCATGTGTCAGTTCTATTCTTTTCTGTGGCTGAATAATACTTCATTGTATGTGCATACCATAATTTGTTCATCAATTCATTTGTTGATGGACTTTTGGCTATCATGAATAATGATGCTATGAGAGTTTGTGTATAATTTTGGTGTGGGAATATGTTTTCATTTTGGGGTACACGGCGAGGAGTAGAGTTTCTGGGTCATAGGGTAATTCTACGTTTAACTTTGTGAGGACTCTTCAAACTCTTTTTCAAGGCAGTTACACCATTTTACATTTCTGCAGCACTGTATGACAGGTCCACTTTCTGTACATCCTTACCAACACTTACTGGTTTTTTTTTTTTTTTTGAGATGAAGTCTCGCTCTGTCACCCAGGCTGGAGTACAGTGGCGCAATCTCAGCTCACTGCAACCTCCACCTCCTGGGTTCAAGCAATTCTCCTGCCTCAGCCTCCCATGTAGCTGGGATTATAGGCTCCCGCTACCACACCAGCCTAATTTTTGTATTTTTAGTAGAGACAGGGTTTCGCTATGTTGGCCAGATGGTCTCGAACTCCCAAGCTCAGGCAATCTGCCCGCCTTGGCCTCCCAAAGTGCTGGGATTACAGGCTTGAGCCACCACGCCCAGACCTGTTTTCCATTTTTTATTTTATTTTTAAATTATACTTTAAGTTTTAGGGTACAGGTGCACAACGTGCAGGTTTGTTACATATGTATACATGTGCCATGTTGGTGTGCTGCACCCATTAACTCGTTATTTAACATTAGGTATATCTCCTAATGCTATCCCTCCCCCCTCCCCCCACCCCACAACAGGCCCCCGTGTGTGATGTTCCCCTTCCTGTGTCCATGTGTTCTCATTGTTCAATTCCCACCTATGAGTGAGAACATGTGGTGTTTGGTTTTTAGTCCTTTCGATAGTTTGCTGAGAATGATGGTTTCCAGCTTCATCCATGTCCCTAACAAAGGACATGAACTCATCATTTTTTATGGCTGTATAGTATTCCATGGTGTATATGTGCCACATTTTCTTAATCCAATCTATCACTGTTGGACACCTGGGTTGGTTCCAGGTCTTTGCTATTGTGAATAGTGCCGCAATAAACATACGTGCGCATGTGTCTTTATAGCAGCATGATTTATAATCCTTTGGGTATATACCCAGTAATGGGATTGCTGGGTCAAAATTATCATCATCTTACTAGGTGTGAGGAAGTATTTAATAGTAGTTTTGAATTGTATTTTCCTAATCAATAATATTGTTAACTATCTTTTCATATATTACACTTACTGGTCATTTGTATATCTTCTTTGGAGAAATGCTTATTTAAATTATTTGTCCATTTTATTATTTTATTTTATTTATTCTATTTTTTTGAGACAGGGTCTGGCTCTGTCGCCCAGGCTGGAGTACAGCGCATGATTTCGGCTCACTGCAACCTCTGCCTCCTGAGCTCAAGCCACCCTCCCACCTCAGCCTCCCAAGTAGCTAGGACTACAGGCACATGCCACCATGCCCTCTAATTTTTGTATTTTTTATAAAGATGATGTTTTGTCATGTTGCCCAAGCTGGTCTCGAATTCCTGGGCTCAAGCAGTCCACTCACTTTGGCCTCTCAAAGTGCTGGGATTACATGCCGGACCCACTGCCTGGCCTTTAAAAGTGGCTCCCAGCCTGGGCATGGTGGCTCATGCCCGTCATCTCAGCACTTTGGGAAGCTGAGGCAGGTGGATCACTTGAGCTCAGGAGTTTGAGATCAGCCTGGACGACATAGTGAAATCTCATCTCTACAAAAATTAGCCTGGCCTGGTGGTATGTGCCTGTAATCCTAGCTACTAGGGAAGCTGAGGCACAAGAATTACTTGAACCCGGGAGGTGGATGTTACAGTGAGCCAAGATCACGCACTGTAAACTCTTAGAGAGGGAAGAAATACAAATTGAAGCAAGTAAAATATGACCTACATGTAACAGCTCTTTATGTATTCTGGATATAAGCCCGTTATCAGGTACATGTTTTCCAAGTATTCTTTCCCATTCTGTGGGTTGTCTTTTCACTTTCTCCATGTCTACTTTGAGGTGCAGATGCGTTTACTTTGGATGAAGCCCAATTAATCATTTTTTGCTTGCTTGTACTTTTGATGTCATATATAAGAAACCGTTTCCTAACCCAAAGTCCAAAAGATTTTCTTCTATGTGTTCTTCCAAGAGTTTTATTGTTTCGGCTTTTAAAATTTAGGTGCCTTATCATTTTGAACTAATTTCTGTATATGGTGTGAAGTAGAGGTCTGGCTTTACTCTTTTGAATATGGATATCCAGTCGTCTCAGCACCATTTGTTGAAAATCTGCCAGTTAATTTTAAATCATAGTACGATGTTTATTATTTTATAAATAATATAATCATCCACCATGTGTGGATGTAGCAAGAAGGTACTATCCATGTAGCAGACACACCCTCACAGGACACTGAATCTCCTGGTGCCTTGATCTTGGACTTTCCAGCCACCAGAACTGTGAGAAATAAATTTTTGTTTTTTACAAATTACCCAGTCTATGATATTTTTGTTGTAGCAGCCTGAATGAACCAAGACACCACTGTATTCACAGTAACTAGGACAGTGCTAGGTATATAGTATATGCTCAATAAATATCTGTTTACTAACTAAACTCTTACATTATATGATGCTATCAACATATGCATTTAAATTTCAAACAAATTAGAGCATTTTGCGGTAAGTCCCAGGTGCCAATTAGGTCTCTGGAATTATGACTCATTATCACTGATGTCTCACAAGGCAGCTAACAGAGGTTAGAAGACTCTGCATCTTCAGGTACCAGTATTTCCTCATATAGGACCACACATCCAATCCTCTGCTAGCTGTCACCATCTATTGCCTCTCAAAAACAGCAACAAAGATATTTCCCAATATGTTTAGAAAGCAAAAAGGATGGATGTAGGGATTCAAGGAGAGAAATGGATAGAAAAATATATTAATAGATATGTGTGGTTTTGAGGTTCTCAACCAGGGGTAATAATTTTGTGATTATCTCAAGGATTTGAGGATAGTACCACTAGAATAAAGGAGGAAAGAGCAAAGGATGATGAACAACCTACAAAGTAAAGAATTGTCCCATGAACACACTCCTGATGCCAGGAGCATCCTTTTTGAGAAATATCGGTGCAATAGAAAAAAAGCTGATGGACAAAATTTTGAGTCTTGAGCTTGTTTTTTCACAATTAGAATTAGATCACAATTAGAATTAGATCATCAATTGATCTTCTGGAGGTCACATAATGTATAAAATATAATTTTATTGGTTCTACATTTCTCTCTATGCTGTATTCCCTTTGTCCAGGTACTTGGCAGATGTCATCCACTTGCCCACTCGCTTTTAACAATTAGATTGCCTGCCTCCATTCTCTTTATACAAGTTATAAACTACTAAAATCTGCCTCCATCTAAGCAGTGTGGTGTTTTGGAAATGAACCTGAATTTGAATCTCATGTTTTTTAACTTATTAGCTATGTGGCCTTGGACAAATTACTACAATGCTCTGAGCTTCAGTTTCTTCAGTTATAGCTTCCTTTTCACTTGAACGTGCATGAATCACAGTTAAAGGAATCACTGAAGAACCAGAACTTGAAAAAGAATACAACAGGCCAGGCATGGTGGCTCACGCCTGTAAACCCAGCACTTTTGGAGGCCGAGGCGGGTGGATCACAAGATCAGGAGTTCAAGACCAGCCTGGCCAATATGGTGAAACCCCATCTCTACCAAACATACAAAAAATTAGCCGGGTGTGTTGGTGGGCGCTTGTAGTTCCAGCCACTCGGGAGGCTGAGGCAGGAGAATTGCTTGAACCTGGGAGGCGGAAGTTGCAGTGAGCCAAGATCATGCCATTGCACTCCAGCCTGGGCGACAAAAGCAAAACTTTGTCTCAAAACAAAACAAAATAAAACCAATAGAAACAAGGAAACCGAGGTATCCCTGGGAATCTATTAGGAGACATTGAACGTTGTTTAGTTCAAGGCTTCAACACAGGTGTCAACGGGCTCTGACTTCTTCTTCAGTTCTGTCTCATTGGTTTAAGATTCAAATTCCTGAGGAAAATAATCTGACTGGCCTGGCATCGGTCATGTGCCCATCCTGCCACTCTGACTGCTACTCTTAGACTTAGAGGAAAGTGTTGTCCCATGGAGAGAACTGCTTATTAGTGACTTGACCACTGGACAGGCACTCAGTAGACCCATGGCGTGCTGGCAGAAAGAGGGCTGCAGGAATAAGTACCGTGACCTGACTCTGCTCCGGCTCTTCCTATGTCTTACTAGTGCCTCCATCTGGCCAAAGCCAACTGGCAGCCCAGTGGCAAGGGCTCACGGATACGGCCTCTAAAACGTCAGGTTCGTGGGCAGCACAGTTGGGTGAAGAAGGGTGAAAATGGATCTGAAGGGGTTAATGGTAAATACACAAAGCTTGTATGGATAATGTCCCTAAAACATCATGGCAGTGAATCTCTTTCTCCCTTCTTGTTTAAGAAAAAGGCCCCAATGACTTATTTTATCCCAGAAGGAAAAACTCTGTGTGTAATCCCCGGTCCAGGAAATTCCTAATAACTTGGAAGTGGCCAAAGCCATGAGTCAGTGGGTCTCTATTCTCTTTTTCCTTGGTTAAGTCTTGTCTTCAGCAAAACCCCACTCCAGCTGTGAGGTGCTCCCTCCACCTACCCCATGCCTTGAGAAGCCTCATGGAGCCTGTGGGTTGCAGTTCTTCCTACGCTGGTGGCACTCTGAGCTTCTGCCAAGGTTGAAGGAAGCCACTTCAAAAGCCACCACTGCTACCACTGATAAATGGAATCAGAAGGGCCCTGCTTCAGCGCAAACTATTTCTAAGCACTTTTCACCAGGGCCCATTCTTGAGGGTACAGAGTGGATTTGGGTAATGAATGGGGGCCTCTCATCCAGGCAGTCATTTGTCAAGTACAAACTCATCCCTCAGTATTAGGAATGTTGGGGACCTGAGGGGTTCCATTTGAAAAGAGGAAAAATAGGGTTTCTTCCATGGCCTGCCTATGTGTTCCCTCTAATTCCTAGTTGCTAAGTAAGGTTGGAACACTTTTCAGTTTACTCTTAGAAGATAATTTATAATTTCTGATGCATTAGGCATAGATGAACTCAAGTTAAATTTATACTTTTCTTCCATCATTTCCAAACGAATTCAATTGCTATGATTCCATTGTTTAGGAAAACAAATAAAAATAGATACTTGTAGCAAAGGAGTGTTTCATTTTTACAAGGGCAGCATGATATAAGGAAGCACTGAAACTGGGCTCCCAAACCTGGATAATAGTATTGTTTGAACTTGCAAAGCCATTTTTCCTCTTTGGGCCTCAGTTTCAACATTTACAATGAGAGCTGGGTGGACAAGAAGGGGATGATTCAAACAGTCGCTGTGATCCAATATACAAAGAAGGATACTTCATAGCAGATGTGCTGAAAAGAAATTATGCCTCCGGGAAGAAGCATATTGTGATCAGGGAGAGCTACAATGATTGGTGATTTGCTTTTTAAATTTCCCAAGTTGAGTTATGGATGCAAAAGAGTTTGCATTCCATTTTTCTTAATGCCTTTTTGTGTTTTAGTGTTTTTGTAATAAAGAAACAAAGATGGGCCGGGCACGGTGGCTCATGCCTGTAATCCCAGCACTTTGGGAGGCCAAGGCGGGTGGATCACCTGAGGTCAGGAGTTCACGACCAGCCTGGCCAACGCGGTGAAACCCCACCTCTATTAAAAATACAAAAAATTAGCCGGGCGTTGTGGCACATGCCTGTAATCCCAGCTACTCAGGAGGCTGAGGCACGAGAGTCGCTTGAACCCTGGAGGCGGAGGTTGCAGTGAGCCAAGATCGCACCAATGTACTCCAGCCTGGGTAACAAGAGTGACACTTCATCTCAAAAAAAAAAAAAATAAATAAATAAAAGAAAAGAAAAGAAAGAAACAAGGATATAAGACTGTTATTGTAGCATAGTTTTGTTTTGATCTCATGGTACATACAGGTAGTATGTGGTAATGGAAAGAAACTGAGATTTCAGACCTAGGCTCCAATCCCAAGGTTGTTGAACCCTGCATTAAGTCCTGTCAACTATAAAAATAAAATAATAATACTTACTTCATAAGATTTCTCTGAGGATTAGAGATGAAGATGTAAAAGTACTTTATGTAAAAGCACCTTGCATGTAGCAGGTATTCAAGAAATGGGGACTCTCTTTATCTCCGTGTTCATGCTTGTTCACATTTGCCTAATGATACTCAAAGATCTTGGGGCACCTGGGAGAAGAAGGCTTGGCCACATCGTGTTGATCTTGGCTAGCTGGTGTTTCTGCTGTTGGTATTGATCTTTTTTCTCATTAACAGTTAACATTAACTGTGCCTCTGAATGATAGGAGCATTGTGAAAACCAGTTCCTCAAGGTTGTCTGAGAAATGGTGGCAGCCACCTCTAAATCTTTGTAAAAGCCCAGTTTTTAAAATACAAACAAATTTTCATGGGAAAAGTGGGAGAGGAAGCCATCAGGGGATGGAATTGAGTCAGCAGAGGGCATCTAAGCCAACTTAGTGACAAGATTCCCTCCTGTTAAAACAAGAAGGTAGCATAGAAGAGTGGGTCAGAGCATCAACTCCAGAGCCAGACTGTCCAGCCCAATTTTGAACTTTGAATTTTCATTTGCTGACTATGTGAGCTGGAGGAAGTTATTTAACCTGTCTTCACCTCAGTATCTTCACTTGAATAATGGTGTCAATAATCATGCCCAAAACTTAGAGGGTTGTTATGCCAATTCTATCTGTCACATGTATTTTTTGAGAAGAAGTCTCACTCTGTCACCCAGGCTAGAGGGCAGTGGTGCAATCTCAGCTCACTGCAACATCCACCTCCCGGGTTCAAGCAATTCTTCTGCCTCAGCCTCCTGAGTAGCTGGGATTACAGATGTGCATCACCACACCTGGCCAATTTTTGTGTTATTAGTAGAGATGGGATTTTGCCCTGTTGGCCAGGCTGGCCTTAAACTCCTGGACTTAAATGATCCACAAGCCTCAGCCTACCTAACTGCTGAGATTACAGGTGTGAGCCCCCGTGCCTGGTCTGTATGTGTCAATAGTTTTTAAGTGCTTAGAGCAGTACTTGGGATGTGGTAAACAGTATATATATAATTGTTAATAAAACAGGTTGCCAGGTGATTAAATCTCTGTTTAAAAGTTTAGACACTTCAGGAGAGACTTCAGATTAGTACTCACAGGTTTGGGTCAACTTTTCTCATATTATTAGTAATGAACTCAGGTGTCGCTTGGGGCCTCTCTTCACATAGGGATTTTGGTGACTTTGGCTTAATGATCTAGACTGCTACAATTAGGGTAAGTGTAGAGCCTTTGAATATGTCTGTTATTGTAATAGCACTGGAAGATGAGCCTTAAGCTTCTCTTTCATGCAAAAAGAAGTGTGAAAGTAAATGTCTCAGTGTAGGTTGGTGGCTGTCCTGTAAACAAGAACCCGGCTATCATTCAAATCTACCTCATGACTTCCATGCCCAAAGTCACTGCCTACTTCCAGATGGCTGCTGGAGTTCCAGCCGTCACATTGCAGTTACAGGCCAGAATAAAGATTTTTAAAATGGAAGGAAAAAAAAAAGCCCATATTGACTATTTTTTTTTAAGGACCCTTTGGCAGAAATTTAGAAATTTTAGAAAATAATTCTGCCTCCATCTCTTTGACCAGAATTTAATTACATGGCCTCACCTACCTACAAAAGAGAATTGTAAGTAGCCTTTTAGATGAACACACTTTCAAGAGATAGATACTGGGAGGTAACTAACCATTCTTGCCATATGGTTCACTCATTATTGCTCGCAAATAAGTTTAGACCCACATACAGACCTAGCTGTACACCATGTCTCTCACCAGCTTTCTGAAGAAATCCATCCCACAATATTTTTATAGTCTTAGTGAATATTACCATGGGGTCAGAGGCATGAGAATCACAAGTGAGTTATTTGGCTATTTGAGCTTGTATCACTGTCTGCAAAAATATGTATATTCTGTGAACCTCCCCATCCTTCCAAAAATTGATTTTACAAACCTCCCTTATCCTTCAAAAAATTGATTTTATAAAGCCAGAGCTTCTAACCTATAACTTTTTTCTGCTGCACACAGATCACTGGAATATACTATCTAGCCCCTGCCATTTCCCCTGAGCTATTTGGGGGACTCAAGTGTAAATGGTGAGAAAGCTGTTTAATAACCAATGGATAGCAAGCATTTATAAAGTGCTCACCATGTGTCAAGTGCTTGTTACATAACTTTAATCTTTATCAAGGAAGCTGCTGTTCCATTATTACCAATCAGAAAATTCAGGCTTAAGACACTATAGTAAACAGCACAGTTTCATTTAAACAGTGCTTTACATTTTAGTGTGAGTCATTCATTCACA
This sequence comes from Pongo abelii, assembly GCF_028885655.2. Classification (NCBI taxonomy): domain Eukaryota; kingdom Metazoa; phylum Chordata; class Mammalia; order Primates; family Hominidae; genus Pongo; species Pongo abelii. The sequence goes on along the minus strand of NC_071992.2, from coordinate 145,530,170 downwards.
GGCTCGGGTCAACTTTTCCACCATTAATTATTAACAATGGGCATGCATGCATTCAATACCATGTTCTTTCATTAAATATTTCATTGTATTTTTATAATAGTTCAATGAAAGCATAAAGGACAAGTTGGGGTCTCAATTAGGGTCAAATAGTCAAATAAATTCTGTGCTTTATGTGATTTTCTATCTACAATTCTTTTCTTCTCCAGAAGAGATAAGCTTACTTTCTTCAACTCTCTCACCAACTGCAATCTTTTCCAGATTCCTTCTCCTCTAGGCACATTCTAATTTGGCAATGGCATTCTTGAAATGCAGCATTCAGACTTGAATCTAATTCCTAGAAATGGTCAGTCTAACAAAAACAAAAGGAAACACAAACCCTAATTGGTAAGACTCTTTAGTATAGGTAGTTAGATCAAAGAGAAAAACTACTCTAATTAAAACAATACATTTGTATTACCAGCACCAAGTGCTAAGTCTAGCATAAAATGAGTATTGAGTTTTTAAAAGAACTCAGGTTGAACACTTTAGAGATGATTATATTTGGTGGAATGACAGAGCTGTCTACAAACGTCTGAAGGGTTGCCATGTGGAATTAAAATTAGAATTACCTCGACTATTTGTACTAAACTTCTATCACTAATAATAGCTATTATTTATGGAAAACTTTCCAATTATCAGCTACTTTGCTAACTATATGCCTTGGAATATCTGTTATTTATTCCTTATAACAATTTGATTATTTAGCATTATTGTGTCTATAAAATACAAAAGCCAGCTGAACTTTGGAGAAGTCAACAACCTACTTAGGAACTCTCAGAGAGTAAGTAGCAATAATGAGAATCAAACTCATGGCTCCTCTGATAAAACCCATAGCAGTGAAATTACTGAATTTTGGATCATTCCCAGTTCTTCTCAGGGCCTCAGTTTCTCACCTGTAAAATAACGGGTTGAGTCATAAGGTGTATAGAAGCAGTAGTATGCTGGAGCTGGTTCTGAGAGCCAGTGGTTATAATTTTGTGAGCTGGTTTTAAGCATAGCCATCATTGAAAATGAAATTATAAAAATTTCCAATTAAACATATTACATTAAAAATCAAAGATAATAAATACTCAAAATCACGATTTACTAATTATTTTACCTCATTTAATTATCATCTGTGTTTTTGAGGCTATTTACATCTATTGTATCTGTGTGATATAAAAGAAGAATGGGCTGCTGCCCTTTTATTCCCAGCTCTAATTCAATGAAGTCATGTTGGGAGCTTGAAATCTGCCAGGTGGGAGTATTTACATCATGGAAATCAGCAAATGCTACAAATCAGGTTTTGGATTATTGTTTTGTTGATTGTATTGACTTATGAAAGTGATGAAAAATGTTAATAATGCACGTTAAAGTGTGTCATACCGACAGTCATTAAATATGAGTAGCATCCAAAAATGAGAAAATATTCTAGTGTTTATAAACTACTACCTAATTAAGAGAATAAGACACTCAATGTCATTGATGAATGAGAGAAGTTCCAACATATGTCTTTGTTGCTTCACTTTTGTTGCACCCATTAACATAAATGAAAATGTCCAGTAACATTCATTTGTCAATTGAAGCTATAGGTTATCTGTAATTAAAAGAGTTCAGTAAAAGTCATCAAAAAAATTTAGTGAGAATCAATTGGCCTTATGAAATTTATAATAAAGAATATTGAAATTTATAATAAAGAATATTGTCTCTTTTATTATTATTTGCTAATTTGTGCTGAACATCCTTTATACTAATAAAGTTAAACATATATGTTTAAATATAAATGTAAATATAAATAACATGTATACACATACACACACGTGCACACAAAGCACTGTCTTGAGAGTTGGTTGTTAAACGTTCACCAGCACACCACTGTCTGTACAATCTTTCTCATCTTTAATTGTTCAGGGGTCTAACTAGGGCCAGTAGGTGGAGACCACAGGGAAACAAAGATTATGAAGAACTTGTCCAATAGTTGGAAATGTGTAGAGGTGGAATGGGCTGCTGAGGGAGGTCTGCATGATTTTGCTGATGATAAAGTCACTTGATGGGGGGAGAAGGATGCAGATGATGTCAAAGGTTCTTCCTTCTCAATCAGAAATTTTTAGAAGCCTCAGAGGCAGGCTATCAACGTGAGAGGTGAGAAGAGTGCACTGACCAGGCAGTAGCCAGTGGTTTGTGAGACTTACAAGTTATGAACTTATTAAGAGTCTTATGTACTTGTTGCTATCTTTTCATAAATTGAAACTTTCTCAGTGACCAGAGTCAGAATTGTATTCGTTGAGTCCATTTCCTTCACTTCTGTGAAAGCTTCCACAATTGCAGTGCACTTAGGTGTTTATATATGAGCCTGTGATGTGAGAATCTTCTGGGGCTGAGGCATGTGTCTAACCATAAATGAAAGAGTTGCTTGAGGAATTGTTTTTTTCTGATTCTGATCTGAGTGTATTTTGAGGGAAATCAATACAAATTTAATTCGTTCTCCATTTTCAGTTCCTCAAGCTCTAGAACTATGCTGATATTATAAGAAAACCTCTCAATAAATTCTCTCACATCCACAGCCCCTCTCCACCGTCTCATCTATAAAAACAGAGTTGTTTTTCCTTCATCAATAGATAACATCCTGACATGTTATCTCTGGATTACAGGGTTTAACTGTAGTGGGTTCCTCAGAAATTCAGGATTGAATTCTACCAGCAAATCAAATCAATTGGTAAATCAACTGAATTCAAAAGCAAATTAGTGAGTCTGTCTTTTTATGAACCTGACATTGATCTTGGTTAGCATCAGTGAAAAGCCAAGTATGGAGAGTTTAGATGTAAGGACGCTCATTTTGATTGAGAATCCACTTTGTTTAAGAATTCTACTAAATACGTAACACACACCATCTGTTTTAATCTTCCCCATTTTGTAAGAAGAGAAACTGAGGCTAAGATAGCTTGCCCAATGCCAAACACATTGTAAATGGCAGAATCATGATTTGAACCCCAAATTCCAAATACCACTGTTTTTCAAATGAATCCTGTGGCTTCTGTACAAAGCTTCTATTTTAAAAATCAACTGATGTTTCACAGTCACCTTTTGGAGTAGTTTATTATAATGACAAAGAAAGGGGAAAAGGGCTATTTGAAAAATAACATGGAGATTGCTTTGGTTGTTCTTGACTGACTCAAAGACAAAAAAAGGAACCAAAAATGGAAGAAAAAAAATACCCATCCTGGACCCGAGCCCTTAAACCCATATGACCCAGGTGCATACCATACATTCAACTGTCAGGAAACACTCCACTTCCCTGCTCACTGGCTTTCTCTATAGCAGCCCACACTGTCTCTTTGGACTTGATGACTGAGTTCAGCTTTCTTCCTTCAACATTCATGTTCTCTAAGTAGGAAGCTTCCCCTTACCCTCTGATTCTTCTCACTCTTGTTGTCTCCAGAGAACCTTTTCTATGAACTCTGGATCTTAAAAGCCTAATGCTGGCCCCAGTGGCTCCAGGTAGGGGCATTACGTCAGTAGCTGCAATGTGATTTGCCTTATTTGTTTCAACCCATTGCCTCTGAAGTCTTGTCAATACCACCGAGGATGTGACATGGTTGCTTTGCCAAGATTCACATTAATTACAGCCTCATATTGGCTCCAGAAGAACCTGAGGAAGTATCAGGCTTAAAAACATTCATCAGCATGTGGCAGCTCTCCATAGCGCTTATAACTCTCTTATTTATAGCTGCCTGCTGCATTTTCTCAAAGTAACATTAGCCCTTAAAATGTTGCAAAGTGATATATGTGAACCAATTATTAAGTGAAGTATCTGGAACAATAGAAACTAAAAAAAAGTGTCGTCTAAGGTTGAGAAATAAGATCTCATAACTGCTGAAATGACTTTACACACACACCCAAACACATACACACTCACACACATTTCATGGGAATTCAGTACAGTAATGGAATAAACATGTTTTGATCTAATTAATAGTCTCAGAAATAACCCTGTATACATTATTCTAGCATAAACTATAAACCATTCTAAATCTGCATTTTGGCAATACTCCACATGCATAACTCCTTCTGCTAGGTTTCAGATACTTTCTTATGAGAATTAAGAAACCAGTGAATATCTTTAAGAAGGAGAGTGACAGCATTTGATTTATTCTTTAAGTACTTATAAATGATAGGGATAGCATAGTTTTGAGTAATACTCACCAAGCACATATATACAGAGCTTCAAAAAATGATGACTATTGGAAAGTCATATGGTGAGTTTTACTAAAGACATTTTTAAAAAGCATTTTACAGACAAAAAGGGAAGGAAGGAAGGGAGGGAGGGAGGAGGGAGGGAAAGAGGGAGGAAGGAAGGGAGGGAAAGAGGGAGGAAGGAAGGGAGGGAGGGAGGAAGGAAAAAAGGAGGGAGGGAGAGAGGGAGGGAAAAACTCTTAAAGCAGTCATACTTTGTTCTTTCCCTGTGCATTTTAAAGAAATGTACATTTTAGCATGTAAACCAGGACTTTGCACCAAGCCCAACTCTCAATTTATGTTCTTTTTTGAAACAACTTATATTTCTTCCTTTTAATAACTGCAACAATGACTTAGAATAATGTTTCTCGGAACTCACAGGCTGGTCATTTCCCACTGTATTGCTGGGCATTTTCTTACCAGCAATTGGTGTTCTACTATTCCTCTGGAGTCACTGACCCCATTCACCTCCAACCTTCCTGCATCCCTCCCTGCCTTCTTGCCACAGCGTGACCACCATGCACCCTTGTGAAAGGTAGAAACAGTGGCCTCTGTGGGCAAAAGAAGCACTGAGCCAGCAGATCCAGTCCCAACTCATCCCTTTTCCTGGAGTCCTTCTGCTGAAATGTACCAGCACACTCATGCATGGAGGCCCTGGCCACTGTCTCTGGGCTTGTAAACTTCTCATTTTCCAGTTCTGCCCCTGCCAGGTGTGGAAATATTCTAATTTTTCTCTGTTCTCCAAATTCCAACCACTGGGTATGTAGACTAACTTCCATACATCAATCTTCTGTGGAAAAGAAATGGAGAGATGCTTGCTTCAGGTAATGCTGAAATTAAAGTGTCATTCTACATTTCATAGGTAAAGTTAAAATGAGAAAACATTCTTCCATTCATAAGTTCATTCATTCAGCTGAGCAGGCTAGATGTATTATATGAAATATAAGACAAACATTGTCTCTGGGGATACAAGGATAGGCAATGTTCCTGCTGCTATGTGTTTTCTGGTGTTGGAGTGGTAGACTGTAAAACAGGTGAACAAAATCATGAAATAATAATAGATGGTAGAGGTTGGTAGAAGGGAGATATTCAGGATGCAGTGTTTGGAAATAAGGAAAAAGTATGGACTTGTTTTAAATAGGGTCATAAGGAATCTCTCTGAAGAAGTGATATTGAAGATCAGAATGACAAGAAAGTAGCCATGGCATACAAAATTAGATAAGTAAAATGCTACATAAATGATGGATAAAACATAAATTAATGAAACAGGATATTTCCCTGCTCCCTTCATGGGCAGGAACAGGAATGCATAGATGCTGGAAATAGCTGGTTGCCTTGGTGCTGGCTGGGACAGACTCCACTCGCTCGATCCAACTGTGTTCCACCCCTTGCGGGAGGCGGAGTGTAGGTGAGCGGATCCAGCATCCAGGGCAAGCAAAACATACAGGCCCCGCAGCAGCATCTAGTGGATTGCCCATGACTGCTGAAGCCCCAGAAGGAGTGTTACAGTGCCCTTTTAGGTTTGCCCTTCATGAACAGCTGAAGTGTTAACAGCTCAGTGGAAGGTCAGTGTGACAGCCTTTTACATCTGCACTTGTGACATCTGAGCTCCTGTCTGCTGTCCATGAGGAATGAGGTCATGTGAATGAATTGAAGATGGTGAATGCAGGGGATTTTATTGCCAATGAAAGTGGCTTTCAGCGGGAAGGGGAGCTGGAAAGGGTCCAGAGCGGGAAGGTAATCTGCCCCTGGAGTCTAGCCATCCCTGGCTGGCTGTCAAGCTGTCCCTCTGAAGTCAAGCCACTTCTCTCTGATGTCTAGCTGTTTCTCCTCTCTCTGCCAGCTGAGCCCAGGGTTTTTATGGGCACAGGATGGGGGGTGGGGAGGGACACGGCTGGTTTTGGAAAAGGCAACATTTGAGCAGGGAAACAGGGATGTCAGTTCTCACTTTGGGCAGCAGTATTAGGCTTTTTGGCTTGAGGGTGGGGAATTTGCCAGGCACTATCCTTTTCTGCCCAGAATTTCCCTACCTCCTGCCCCTATCATTAATATTGGCCAGGAGTAAAGGTAAAACTTCTAGCTATTCTTTTAGTATTCCTACAGAAAGCCAGTGAGGAGGTTACAAAATACTGGGGTTTTTACCTTGCCATGTGTGGGAAGGACCTCTCATTTTTAAGAAACACAAGTTCTTTTTGTACATAAAGGCACAAGTAGGCCTACCAGAGAGACACTGAACCTGGTGGTGGCAAACACTTTCTATAAAGGGTGACACTGTAAATATTTTAGGTTTTGTGTGCCATATGATTCCTGTTGCAGCTACTCAACTCATAAAAGCAGTCACAGAAAATATATAAATATATAAAAATAAATGTGTCTATTTCCCAATCCTATGTTATGTATGGATGTGATATATAAATTTTCATGTGTCAAAATATTATTTTTTGATATTTTCACAGTCATTAAAAAACATAAACACTATTTTTAGCTTGAGGGCCTTGCAAAAACAGGGGGTGGATTACATTCAATCTGCAGGAAATAATTTGGAGACTTTTGCTCTATATCAAGTGGTTAAAAGTGTGAACACTTAAGCCAACTCTCTGAGTTTGTTTCCAAATACCTCCATTTTCCAGTGGTGCATTTACATGTCCAGGTCAAAGAAAATTTGCTTTGATTCTACTTTGCTCTCTTTCTTTCTTATGTTTCTATTCTTCTTTTCTTAGCCAAACTTCTCAACAAATTATCTATACTGACTCTCTGTGACTTTAACATTTCCAGTTCTTGATGCTCTTCCAGAACCATGATCCCCACCATCCACATCAAGAGGTGGTATTGATGTTCCTTTTCCTTGAAACCCAGCAGGCCTTTGGGAATCCTTCAACTAATAGAGTGCCACAGAAGGGATGCTATGAGACTTCTATGCTAGATCATAAAGGCCATACAGCTTCTTCTTGCTTCTTTTAAGACACGTGGCTGTGGACCCTGAAGCTGCCATGTTAGAAGTATATAATGCCTATATATATATTTTAAGAGGCTTTCATTAGACTTCACCACAGTAGATCTGGCCATGGGCAATGGAAGAAAAGTGTCCATGTGCATTGTGTGACTGGATTGGGAGGTATATGGGATAGAGAGTTGGGATCTTAGGCCGGAGATGTGTACAGAAACCACTTCATGGAGGGCCTTGATCATAGGTTAAGGGTCTTGGACTGAATCTTAGAGCAAAGTGTGGCCTTTGGAGGGTTTTATGCACAGCAGTGAAATGGACAGATTTCTGTTTTATGGGGATCACTCTGGTTGCCAGATTAGGAGGAAATAACAATGGGTTTGAGAGACGGCTAAAAGTCCTCCATCTAGTGTAAATGATGGGGACCTAAGAGGCGGAGTGTTAATGGGTATGGATCAGGGAATAGAATCCAGAGAGATCCCAGAAGCCTCCCGGGGAGGACAGTACTGCCTGTCTAGCTAATAATATCAAACAAACAAAAAAAGAGTCGATATTTTAGTAACTTCTACTACTGTCTTGTTAATAGAATAGATTCTTGCCTAGTCCTGCTTTCTGTTTCATGATTTTTACATTTTTTTCCTGTCAATATGCAGTACAGTTCCCATGTGGTTCATCAACTTACTCCTAGGCAGACCCTGGGGAACGGTTCCTTGAAAGCGAGATGCCACAGATAAACTCACAGCTGGCCTGATACCGGTGAAAATGGCTCCTCTGTGCTCCCCACTGGGAAACACCTGCCTCTGCAGGCCACAGACCCAGTCCCCAGAAAATACCATGGGAACCCCATCTCTGAGCATCCTCTGAGCTGTTATCTCAAAGTAATCACTGTGTTCTGGGTTTTTAACCTGGGAGATTAAATCTTTACATGCTTGAGTGGAAAGATCTCGTCCTTGTAATTTTTCACCTATATAATTTCCCAGCTGCCTTAGTTTAACCTGTTGTATTTATGGCCCAACTGCAATTTAGGAGAATACTTAGAAAATGCCACTTTCAAAGGACAGCTCTGTTAAATTACCACTAAGAACACCTTTCTGAGTGAGTGTAGTGAACTGTGGTAAAACTGATCATCTCAGTCAATTAGATTTTTAGGCCAGGCACTTTTTACTGTTTTGAAAGAGAGAAAGAAAGAATTTTAAAGCTAAAATCAATCAATTATGGTCTAAATGTAGATCAAGGAAGAAGAATACAAAAAGCATATTTATACTTTCTTTCTGTAGAGATGAACCTGGTAGAGGTCATTTGAGTTCTATTTTGCATTAAATAGGACTTACCATTTTAAAAAACAGGCCTAAAAAGACCGTGGGGATAGAAGTTTGGGCCAAAGAATTAAAGGCTGAGATGGAAGAGTAGAAATGCCTCAGCTAGGGCAGAAAGGGGCTGTGAAGTGAGCACCTAAGCATGTCCAAGCAGGAAGGTTTTTCTCATAAAAACTTTACTGACCTTCGATTCAGAAAGTTCTATATAATTAAAATACAGCAGGAGACCACAAGTTCAGGAAAAAGTTTTTGATTATTTTGTGATTTGCCATTTCGTGTCTCCAACCTAAGACAGGATTACAATATTTGCAGATTCTGAACTGTCAAAGAAATTGTGTTCTCTTCCTAGGCAACTGAAAAATCAAGACGTGATTAGCAGTAAAGTAAGTTTAAAGAACACCAACAGCATCTTAACATTCTCGTAATATGTATTTTGCAATTTTCAAATTCAAAAACCTTTCAAAATAATTTCTCACATTAAAAAAAATAGTTCCTAGAGAGAGTAAAAAGAGGATGTAGGCCAGAACTGAATTTGATCCATCCAGAGGCACTAATTATGATGGTATTTTTAACTACCCAGGAGCATTCTGCCTCAGACCCCACCTGTGAGGTTTGAAAAAATTGTTTAAATGGAACCTTTTTCAGGAAGCCATCTCGAAGCCATCTCTGACCAGTTCAGACAATTACAATTACACACTCTTCTGGCCTTCTCTAGCAGTTGTCTGCGCTATTCACTTAATACTTTAAACACCAATTCTTCCTGCATGGTCTAGCAGAAGAAGCACCAAATTTCAACCTGTAGTTCTAAATCTGTTCCTCGTATTGCCACTTGTAGCCAAGCATGCTTAGGTAAGTCTATCAACCAGGAGAACATCAGAAAAACAGCCTACAGTGGGGAGACAGATAGAGGTGATTTGATACGAAGGTATGATGAGAATTGTTAAGGCAAGCAGGAGATGGTGAGGCAACTGAAGAGTAGCAACAGGAGGAAGCTGCTCCCCAAAGAGGGGTGGGAGGGATGCAGGGAGAAAGTGATGTATCGGAGCCCAGAAGCTGAAGCAGTCAGGCAGGAACTAAACTATGGTGGGTCTACCATATGGGAGCCTGAACCAAAGAGGGAGGAACTCTGTGGAGAGAATTTGAAACTAACTTCAGAGGAGATGGCAGCCACTGTCAGAGATCATGCCTGGAGCTGAGCAAGAGGGGAGAAATACTTGGCTTCTCCCCTCTTCCTACTTTCCATTTTTTCACCAGTGCCACCCAACGGCCAAGCCTACCCAGAAGCCAGCTGATTCGTCCCCAGTGCTACAGAGTAGGGGGGACAGAGGGTGGTGTTAGGAGCAATGTGCAAGTCACTGGCACCATGTCATTTCCTTCTGAACAAGTGTGCCCTCCTCTATCAGATTTTAAAGGAAGGCCTTTATAACCCACTTCTTGTGAATATCATATGAGAGTATTTTAATTTGTGGATGGGAGTAAAAGCTGAAACTTTTTGAGGACACATTGGAAAAAAATGTTTTAAGGATTTAGAAATGTTAGATAATGGATATTCCACTTCTAGGAAAATAGAAAGTCATAAATATGCATACAGATTTAGGTACCAAAATGTGTATATCTTGGTGTTTATAATACTGCAAGTTGGAAACAGCCTAAAATAGATGTGATATATTTGGAGATTACTTTTTTAGAAAAGATAATTTCTGCCTTCAAGGATATCATGCTCATTCAAGGCAACAGGCACTAAAGATCATAAAAATAGGATGAAGTGCTATGGAGATGCAAGGGTGAGAGAGGAGAGGGAGTATCTGCCGTTTTTAGGCTTCAAGATGTGTGATATACAGTGTGTGCATTAGAAAGAATATAGAAATGCTTGGGGGAAATTTTGATATTTATATCCATATAAGAAAATTCTTCCAGATGAAAGAAGATGACAAATTAGTGTGTTTTCAAATTTTCCAAGTTCACTCAAAAGAGAAACCCTGGGATTGAGAGGTTAGATGCCTAAGTAGATAAGCAAGAGGTAAGCAAGAGATAAGCAAGCATGAGCATAATTAGAATCCAAGTGACCTGTGAGTTCATTCCAGTCCTGGTTCTGATTCTGACAGTGACCTCATTCAGGCCTCTGCTCCAGTTTTCTCTCGTGAATAATGAAAAACAGAGACAGCCACATACCCCATTGCCAAGGGCTTTGCAAATGAATGAACAGGCTCTCCCAGGATCTGAGGCTTTATGGGTAACTCACTCCCTGGCCTGGCTGACCTGTGTTCTTTGTGTTCACCCTGCTAACAACTGTCAGCATAGTGGGTCTCAGTCTCATTAGAATTATGCTTCAAACGTGCTCTAAAAATTAAAGTTAGATGCTTAAATGTACATTTAAGACCCTGCTTTGTCTACTCCAAAGTACCCTACAAGCTTTATCTTCCATAGTCCAACATGTATTTTCCTTGGAATGGGTCAGAACAGATTCTGAATTCCACTTTCACTGCTTTCTAGCTGTTTGATCTTTTGCAAGTATCTTCATCTCCCTGATTAAGTAAAACAAATAACATAGGAGGGGTGCTTAGCACAGGTTTTAGGTCATGGTAGGTGTTTTATAAATTTTAGTGTTCTTTGCCTTGCTTATTTTCCAGTATGCCTCAGCCAAAAGTCCTGTTTACTTTCCCTACAAAATATCTCATATATTCAGTGCTTCATGTCTTTGTTCATACTATTCTGTTCAATGGATGTGTCCATTTCTGTCCTTCTTCATGTGCCATTCAGTTGTGGCTTTCTCCATGAAGACTTGGGTGGTTAACCAAAATAGAAGAGATATTTAAAAATTCAATAGCACTTTTTCTTTTTAACCTGACAAAGGCACCAAATCCTTTCCATTTTAAGCTATGTATTTTAAATTTGTGTTTTTCTAGCCTCCATTCTCAATGTCCTAGCTATCTCTCTAACCCTAGGTCCAAACCAAATGCTAACAAAGAAAGAGAATAGATGTGGCAATTAGAAAGACATACCTGGGTTTGGATCCCAGCGCACAGTAAATGTCTGAGACATTTTTGCTACATGCTATTGAAGAGAATGTTTCCTTTTTGGCAGGTTCAAATTATTGGCAGGATTGAAAGAAATGTCCTAGGCAAAGAAAGAACTATCCCAATACCAGCCCCCAGCTGGAATGTTTTCTAGTCTATTCCCTTTTCTTGCTTAGCAAGCACTGAGCTTCCTGCTTCTGGTTTGGACCTGAAGTGGAAGTTCCCAAACACCAACAGGAAGGTAATACTTGTGGTCTTCCTCCCTCACTGAAACCTGAAGCACTGGAATTTTACGTGGGTGTCATTTTCTCAAGAGATTTCCAGCTGCAATTCCCAGAGCGGAGGTAAGCCACTGGATGCCATTGGATCCACAACCATTCTCCCTCTTTTTTACTTTTCTAAGATTCCAATATTATCTTGCCAAGTATGGGTTCAATAATTAAAAAGAAGTCCTGTATGGAGTACTGGGATTTTTAAACATAGGACAGAATCTCATTGACTGGAGTTGCATTAGGAGATTTGTAGATACAGGCAAGAGAAGAAACAAGATTCTCCCATATATCCATTTACTGATTTACAAATATTGAGTACTCACAATATGACTAGCACTGTCTTCAAAGCAAGGTCTCTTCTAAACAGAAACACTGATTGAGTGCTAACCATACACTACTTGGTGCTTTTGTGTATGTGATTGTCATCATTTTTCACAACAATCTCAAGAGGGTAGGATTGCATTGTTATACAGATAATGAGACTTATAGTTAATAAAACAAGTTTTGAGTGATTTTGCAATTACATAAGAAACATGGTTAATATACACCAGAACCAAGATTCCACTCATAATTTGAATATTTTACTACTGATGGACATTCAGATGGCTTACAATTTGTAGCGATTTAAAAAAAAGTGCTGTTATGATAACTGTTGCTTTTGTCTTTTTTTTTTGTATAAAATCAACATTTCTATTTGATACCTAGGAGAAGAATTGCTGGGTCATAGAATATGCACATGTTAAGCTGTAGTACTAATAACCGGTTGATATAATTTCACCCTACATCTTTTTTGTAACTTGAATTACTGTGGCAAGCTCTGTTTCCCAAAGATGACCACAACAATATCTCCGACATCTTTCTAACGTATTGCAACCTTAACAGTTCCTCTAGCATGTTATGTAGTCTAGGTTCCCTTGTCCTTGAACCTGAGTGGGCCTTTGTGACTTCCCAGATAAGGGCTGCTCAACAGAACATTCTGCAATGATAGAAATGTTCTGTCTGTATTGTCTAATGCAGTAGCTACTAGCCCCATTGGGCATTGAAATGTGGCTAGGATGACTGTACAACTGAACTTTAATTTTATTTAATTTCAATTAATTTAAATGTAAATACCCAGTGCATAGTGGCTATTGTATTGGATAATGCTGGCCCAGACCAATAGAATTAGTAGAATTGATGATATGTAATTTCAGAAGCTAGATCAATAAAATGCCATACACTCTGCCTTGTTCTTTTGGAACACAGCTACCATCTTGTAGCTGACTGACTCCAAGCAGATTGTGGAGTGTCTCACATAGAGAATAACCCAGGATCATGGCTCATAGGCATAAGGCACATGCTGCTCCCAGGTGGCAACCAAACTCAGCTCACAAAGCCCTGTGAGTAAGCCGTCTTGAAAGCAGAATCTGTAGCTACAGGTCAAGCGGCTCTAGCTGATGCTGAAGGAGTACAAACAACCCACCCCTCCTAAGCCTTGCCCAAATTGCAGATTCATAACCCAAAAGATGCTTTTGATTCTTTTATGCCACAAACATATGATCTTAAGTTTTATATCTAGTTGAGTTGTGCCTTCCCAGAAGTACCTTTCCTATGCATCTCACTCAAAAAGGGTACTATTTATGAATTGCACACACACAAAACCAAAAAACCAAAACCAAACCAAACCAAAACAAACAAACAAATAAACAACCAGATAGGCTAGGAAGAGCCCCAGAAACTAGTAAATCCATCTTAAATCAGTGGTAGTGAGCATCATAGCATAATATCTTGTTCTCCTGTTTGACCTATGGTACAGTGAGGTTTCCCAAACTTGAACTTTCCTGCACTACAGGATAATTGGCACTCCAGAGGTCTGGCAAATGCAACATCTACATAATGTATTTTGTGCATATACCTCCTACTTCCCATACAATCCATTCTGGAAACTGCAGCAGCAGTAATTTTGGTAAAATATTGATCATATCATGTCACTCTAGTGAGTAAAATATTTCAATAGTTACCCATCATTCTTGGAATAATATAAAAACTTGTTGTCAAGACCTGTAAATCCTTGAATGATCTGCCATCATTCTCACTTCCGGCAGCTCTACTCCTTGGCTTTTATATTACAACCAGAATAGTCTCCCATTGATTTGATGAAGGAAGAAATACCCTCCCCTACTCCTGCCTTTGTACGTGCCATTCTCTCTGATTGAAATGTTCTTCCTCTGATCACTGCACAGCTGGTTCTCTCTTATTCTTCCAGTCTGAGTCTGCTCTCATCTCCTTAGTGCAGCTGAAGTCCTGATACTCTCTTTAAATTAGGCTTTCCATCATCTCTCCTTCTTATCACCTGCTTTCCTTTCAAATTATTAGCACTTATCCATCATTGCATTATGCATTCATTTACATTTTGTTTATTGTCATGTCTTCCACCAAAGCATAAGCTCTGCAAAGACATGGAACTTATTCATAGTGTATCTGCAATAGGTGACACGGTGCATAGTATGCTAGGTATTCAGTAAGTATCTATTAAATGAAGAATTGAAGGAATGAATTAAAGAATCATGTATGAATTTTATTTAATTCTTGGCTAAAGAAAAAGTAATACTGGATACATAAAATGCAGAGAAGAGGTCAAATTGCCTAAAATTTCAGTCACAGACAGGTAAAATAAAGTGCATACACTTATTGTAAAAATGAAGAGGAAAATTCCAGGCAAAGTGCCTAGTTTGTAATAAGATCTTCATAAATGTCAGTTGTCATTTCCTTGTTGCTTTTGCTTTTGATGTTCAAACATTCCAGTCTTACTGCCCTGTCAGCTTAGCATCTATTATTTTTCCTTTAACTTTCTTGGTTATTTGATTCTTAGAAATCTCCTACTAGAAAAATTGCTGCTAAATGAGTCTCACAAGTATTAGGGAGAGCAAAAAGAGAGACTTGGCCAATTATATAGCCTTTAATGCAATGATCCAATAAGCCAATTACTCAGGAAAAGTACCATTGTTTTTTGAACTGTGTATGCACTAGCATTTTTATGTGGTGATGAAATAGTTATTGTTCTTACTGTTTTAGTTTGGAAAACAGATAAGGAAAGTTTTAGTGTATTTTTGTTATTAAAGATGTCTGATTCACCTTCATCAGCTTTCCCAATGAACTGTGGAAATTTAAAAAATTATACAAGATTGTAGTAGCTGTGAAAATAGAGGTGTTGACCAATGCTTTATTAATTTGGGAGAATATTACAAGCTTACGGAATGCTTTCTGTCTCCATCTGTGCATGAGGTGGCTACATTGTTGGAAAGTGCTGTTTCAGTCTGATTATAATTTTTTTTGTGAGAAAATTTAATCCAGATGTTTTTGGTGAAGTTTGCAAACAATTTACTTATCTAGCACAAAACAAGGAAAGTGGCACCTTTTCAAAGCTGAGAAAATCGGAACAGAAAAGGACTCACTTCAGAAAACAGAAAATGAGTATTTAATAAAATGAAAGGAGACTTGACTCTGAAATAAAATATGAAAAATGAGAAAGAAAGATACCAGTTAAAAACAGTATTGGTTTAGTTCGTATGGGTTACTATCAGATTAATTGAAAATCTTTGGGTAATTTGTCTTTTGCATCAGGTTGTTTTTAAGATATTTTACCCGACTTTTCATAGCTTAAAGTTTCACTAGAATGTTTATGGGTATATATGAGTTTTTAATTCTGCTTGATATATTTTGTGCTTTCTGTCTATGTGTATTTAATCTTTATTCTGGAAAAATTTTTAGCCATCATTGCTGTAATATTTTCTCTCCTCCATTGTCTCAATTTTCCTTTTCTGTGATGCTGATTATATGTATATTCTATCTTGCATTACATTTTTTATGTCTCTTACCCTTTAACTCTCTATTTTCTCTTTCTCTCTTTCTTTTAAGAATGTTCTGCATTCTGGAGTGCTGATATCAAAATTTCCCCTGACGTAAACAAAATCTTTCCTTATAGTGCACAGCTCCTGCTGGTATTCCAAGTTCCTTGCTCATTATGCTTACCTTCAGGAAGTTCAGCAGTAAACTAGAAATGATGGGTTATCCAGATTCCACTGTTTAAAAGTGGGAGAGTGCTTTTAATTACCTAGTCTTTTATACTTTTACAGACAAAAATCAAAGAAAATTATTGTGAAAGTCATAAATACAATTTTCCGTACAAAATAAATCAGAATATACATATTGGAACAACTCACCACAGTCTAGGTAAAAATTTAAAAAATCAAGACTATGGTAGGGAAATATTTTGTAAAATTTTAGAATTTCAAAAAGTAATGAAAATAAAAATAATTCTAAATGCAAAATACGGTACGTGGGGTAAGAAGAAACAGATTATTTTCAGAGGAACAAGTAAGACTGACCTGGGACTTTTCCAAAAGTTTATGGAATTATGAAAGATAAACATTGCTATCCAAGAACTCTATATCAAACCAATATGGTATTGTGCGTTAGTGTGTGTGTTTTATTAAAATAACAGAAAGAAATTCTCAGATATATAAAGCTTCAGAAAGTATATCTCTCAAAAAATATATCTCACAAATATATTTGAAGACACAGTCCTATGTAGGATTTATCTTGATGCCCCAGAGAACCAGGTTTAAGTACTTGCTCTGCTACTACCTAGTTTAGAGACTTTAAATCTCTGAATGTTCTCATCAATTCCCAGGTTGATACTACTCTTATGCTTTAATTACTCGTGAACATGTCCACTGGATTAAACTCTTTAAAAGGAAGCAAGTTGAATGCCTCTTTGTTGTCTACATCACATAGCGTAATGTTGAATGCACCAAAAGTAGTCAATAAATGTAAGATGAATGAGAGATTGTAGGAATTATTACCAACATGCCTACATACATGTAATATCTTTGTTAGAACTAAAAACAAAATCAAACTAAGAAAAATGATCCAGTCTTGTTTCTTTAAAAGTTATATTGAAATAGATATAATACAACAGAAGCCAAAGAAGACAGAAATAACTATATTAGAAACAACTATGTATAAGAAGGAAATTAAAAAATATATGATAGACAATTTTGCTTAACCTTATGCAAATAAATTTTAAAACCTGATTATAAAGCATAATATTCTAGAATATATAAGAAATGTAATAAAATATATTAGTAAATGTCAAATATTATCTCAAAAATCATTTAATTGGCAACACTTCTAACACTGAAACACAAAAAGGTTTTCATTAAATTAAGAAACAAGATAAAGATGCTGACTATCATCCCTATTACCCAATATAGTGTGCAAAATTCTTTCCAATAAATCGAGGCAAGATAAATAAATACGAGGTTTAAAAATTCTAAAAGACAAGAAAAATTGTCAATCATTTACAAATACCTAGAAAATTTTATAAGCCTGGGAAACTCAAAATTATCAACTGGGTAAATCCTTAAAAATAACGGAAGCATGTTAGGAGAATTTAGAAATTAATTTCTAAAACCCTGGTGGCTTTACTATTTTCGCATAGGATGTACTTAACGTTACTCAAAGAAATCTCCATTAAATAAAAGACACAAAGTAAGAAATAAATCCTTAGAAATAGAGGTAAATAGAAATGTGCTAGCTTTGTATGAATAAACTTTCTTTTTTTTTTTTTTTTTTTTTTTTTATTCTTGTAACAGCTTTATTGAGATACAATTCATATATTATAAAACACACCTAAGGTGTACAATTCAATAGTTTAATAGTTTTAAGCAGAGTATATTCACAGAGTTGTGCAAGCATCACAACCAATTTTAGATTGTTTTCATCACCCCAAAAAGAAACCCTATACCCTTTAGCAATGACCATTCATTCCCTTCCAACTTTCCGGACAACTCCCACCGGCAGATCTAGGCAAAACAATCTACTTTCTGTCTCTGTAGATCTGCCTATTTTGGACATTTCATATAAGTGAAATCATACAACATACAGTCTTTTGTGACTGGCTCCTTTTACACAGCATGAAAGTTTTCAAAATTCATCTATGTTGTGGCATGTATCAGTGCTTCATTCTTTTATATCTCTGAATAATACTCCCTGTATGGATGAGACTGGCCAAAAGATGAGTAAGCAAGCTATTTGCCAAACTAGTCTTCTGTTTAAAGGCTAATGTTTTATAGTAATAAATACCACTAATTCAGCATGACTATTTCATCAAGAACAAAACCGACCAAAAAAGAGTTCACAAGATTCAATATCTTCATGTATACTTTTTGTAGTAATGACTCTGATGTTAATACAAGTTTCAAAAAAATAAAAATTCAGAGAAATTATCTTTTCTTCCATACCATTTAAATACCACTTAAATTACTTGGATATTGTGCCTCCTAAAAAAGGGAGGATAAAAACAAATCACCACTTCTAATTAAGAGGTGAAAGTACCACCAGTAATTATGAAAAAGTATTGATGTGACCAAAAAAAGACCTTTGTCTCTCCTTAGTAATGTCCCTTAATAAGAGTATGTGACTTGTGAATTCCTATAGGAAAAATGAATTTTTAATGTTGCCATTTTTACAGCAACTTGATTAAGCCCTGAGTCAGAAAATGGAAACATATTTCTAAAACAAAGGAATGTAATGAATGGATCTAACATTAAAATCTACTAGACATGTGAAATCTGAGAAGAGTAGCTCTCAGAATGATCATGTGACTGACATGTGAATGGATACTAGATATATGAAAGGATTTAACCAAAGGAGAAATAATGAACAATACATATGTATTTTCTACTTTAGTGAAATTCACAGAACATAAAATTAACCATTTTAAAGTGAATAACTCAGTGGCATTTAGTGCATTTAAAACTTTGTTTGACCATTGCCTCTCTCTAGTTCTAAAACTTTTTCATCAACCCAAAAGGAATCCCCATACTCATTAAGCAATTGCTCCCCATTCCCTCTCCTATTGCCCCTGGTAACCACCAATCTGAGTCTACCTCTATGGACTTGCCTGTTCTGCATATTTCATACAAATAGAATCATATAATATGTGACCTCTTGTGTCTGGTTTCTTTTACTTGACATAAATGTTTTTGAGGTTTGTCCATGTTGTAGCATGTATCATCTGTACTTCATACCTTTTTATGGCAGAGTAATACTCCATTGTATGGATATACCACCATTTATTTAATCATTCATCCAATGAAAGAAATAGGCTGCTGCCTGCCACCTACTGGCTATTGTGAATAGTGCTGCAACAAACATGCATGTATAGGTACTTTTTTTTTTTTTTTTTGAGACGGAGTCTCGCTGTGTTGCTCAGCCTGGAGTGCAGTGGCACATCTCAGCTCACTGCAAGTTCCACCTCCCGGGTTCATGCCATTCTCCTGCCTCAGCCTCCCGAGTAGCTGGGACTATAGGCACCCGCCACTAAGCCTGGCTAATTCTTTTAATTTTTTAGTAGAGACAGTTTCACCATGTTAGCCAGGATGGTCTCGATCTCCTGACCTCATGATCTGCCCGCCTCAGACTCCCAAAGTACTGGGATTACAGACATGAGCCACCACACCTGGCCATATATGTACTTTTTTATACACCTGTTTTGAATTTTCAATAACTAGTATTGGAACTGCTAGGTTGAATCATACATTTTTAAAGAAAGGAATACTGAACCCAGTGATTTCTACAGTTGGTCAATAGTAGTAACCTGGTTTTGTCTCGTTTGTTTGATTTAAAGAGACAGTATCTCACTGTTTTGTTCAGGTTGGTGTGCAGTGGTTATTCACAGGCTCAATCTTAGTGCCCTACAGCTTTGACCTCCTGGGCTCAACCAAGCCTCCTGCCTCAGCCTCCCGAGTAGCTGGGACTACATACACATACCACTGCACCCAACCTGCCTTTAAAAATTGGCCTTTTCCCCTAATAACAGAGTAATTTAGACAGTGATAGGAAGTATCAGAGACTAAACTGAGTAAGGAGGTGGAAATACCACTTAAATTATTATACTTCAATTTTTTGTAAAAGCTATTTCTTCTTCTTGAATTGTTCTGGATTTTTCCAGACAAGTAAAAGACATTTGTCTATAGGTGTATGAAACTGCTCTTACATTTGAATATTTTCCTCATGCCAAAATGTAAAGTTTCTTCCTTGCCTATGCCAAAAAGTCAGATTACAGGTAGCTTAGAGGCAGCACATTTTAGATTCTAAAACTTTCAAATCTTACTTAAGTTGACCAATAAAAATTACATAGTCATGCACAACATGTTGTTTCAAAATATATATGCATTGTGAAATGGCTAAATAAAGCTAATTAACATATGCATTACTTCATATACTTATCATTTTTTGATCTCTCAAATCTTTTTAAAATATAAAACTTCCATGTTGTTACTGAAATGTCTTAAAATGTTATTAAATGTCTCATGCTAAGCTGTTAGCAATAATACTTCAATCACATCAACTGGCTTCAATGAAAAGGGGTAATGTCTACCTTAAAATACATATTACACACACATGCATAGCTCCTTCTCCAGAGAGGTTTTGTGAATAAAAACCTATCGGAAGGATTAAACCCTCCTTGATTCAGTGTCTGGCTAGCTTTCTTCTGAAAGCTCCTTGTAGCCTTATAGATTCATGGTTAGAGTGTATTGAAAGGTATTACCAACCACTTTTTCTCCCAGTAATTTTTACAAATTGAGAAATTCACAAAGAATAGTACATTCTAGTAGCAAATTTGATTTTACTTATTTTCAAAGAATATGCATTCTTTGTCCTTAAAGCTAACCACTCCCAACCCACACATACCTGTTCCTTACCTTTACAAGGGAAAAAGGAAAGAAAACAAAACAGTCATCAAGACAGCTAGTGGCTGAACTATACTAGAGTCCTTACTCCAGCCCAAGGCTGTTCCAATCAAGTTGTGCTGTGCCCTGCAGGATCAAAATAATGGTAATCCTAAAGTTAAGTACATATTACAAGTTAGTAGAAATTACACAATTTACCTATCTGCTCTTAGATAAATTCTGACCAAATGGTAAAGGGATAGAAAAGCAAGGCTAAAGTCTTTAGACTCAAACAAAATCAAGTCTGTACCCCATTAATACTTAGGAGCTACATGACCTAAGCAAGTCACATTAAAATTATTTGGGCCTATTTCCTCATTTGAAAAATGGAGTGGGAAGAGGAGGGTATTTTAAGGATTAGAGCACTGTATAAACTTCGTATAGCGTGTGGCACACGGCAAACTCTTAATAAATGGTGGCTGTTGTTATTAAAAGACCAGCAAAGAGCTGACTTATTTCTGTTGCAGGGATTAAGAAGAAATAGCTGCATTTTAAAACAGTGTCTCCAGGAAGATGCACAAACAGCACCAAAAAACATGGCATTGCTATGACATTAAAATCATGATCAGGCTTCCTGTTGGTGAAACCAAAAGCATTTTCTTTCCTTTTTTATTTTTATTTTATTTTATTTTATTTTTTTTAATTTCTGAAGTATTTATTGATCATTCTTGGGTGTTTCTCGGAGAGGGGGATATGGCAGGGTCATAGGATAATAGTGGAGAGAAGGTCAGGAGATAAACACATGAACAAAGGTCTCTGGTTTTCCTAGGCAGAGGACCCTGCGGCCTTCTGCAGTGTTTGTGCCCCTGAGTACTTGAGATTAGGGAGTGGTGATGACTCTTAAAGAGCATGCTGCCTTCAAGCATCTGTTTAACAAAGCACATCTTGCACCACCCTTAATCCATTTAACCCTGAGTTGACACAGCACATGTTTCAGAGAGCAGGGGGCTGGGGGAAAGGCCATAGATCAACAGCATCCCAAGGCAGAAGAATTTCTCCTAGTCAGAACAAAATGGAGTCTCCTATGCCCACCCCTTTCTACACAGACACAGCAACAATCTGATCTCTCCTTCCTTTCCCCACACTTCCTCCCCTTCTCTTCAACGAAACCGCCATCGTCCTCATGGCCCGCTCCCGATGGTCGCTGTCTCTTCGGAGCTGTTGGGTACACCTCCCAGACAGGGCAGCCGGGCAGAGGCGCTCCTCACCTCCCAGACAGGGCGGCTGGGCAGAGGCGCCCCTCGCTTCCCAGACGGGGCCGCCCGGGCAGAGGCGCTCCTCTCCTCCCAGACGGGGTGGCCGGGCAGAGGCGCTCCTCACTTCCCCGACGGGGCCGCCCGGGCAGAGGCGCTCCTCGCTTCCCAGACGGGGCCGCCCGGGCAGAGGCGCTCCTCAGTTCCTCCCAGACCGGGTGGCAGCCGGGCAGAGGCGCTCCTCACCTCCCAGACGGGGCGGCCGGGCAGAGGCGCTCCTCACTTCCCCGACGGGGCGGCCGAGCAGAGGCGCTCCTCACTTCCCCGACGGGGCGGCCGAGCAGAGGCGCTCCTCACTTCCCAGAGGGGGCGGCCGGGCAGAGGCGCTCCTCACTTCCCAGACGGGGCGGCCGGGCAGAGACGCTCCTCACTTCCTCCCAGATGGGGTGGCGGCCAGGCAGAGGCGCTCCTCACCTCCCAGACAGGGCGGCCGGGCAGAGGCGCTCCTCACTTCCCAGACTGGGCGGCCGGGCAGAGGCGCTCCTCACCTCCCAGACGGGGCGACCAGGCAGAGGCGCTCCTCACTTCCCAGACGGTGTGGCGGCTGGGCAGAGGTGCTCCTCCCTTCCCAGATGGGGCAGCCAGGCAGAGGCGCTCCTCACTTCCCAGACGGTGTGGCGGCCGGGCAGAGGTGCTCCTCCCTTCCCAGATGGGGCAGCCAGGCAGAGGCGCTCCTCACTTCCCAGACGGTGTGGCGGCCGGGCAGAGGCGCTCCTCCCTTCCCAGATGTGGCAGCCAGGCAGAGGCGCTCCTCACTTCCTCCCAGACGGGGTGGCGGCCAGGCAGAGGCGCTCCTCACTTCCCAGAGGGGGCGGCCGGGCAGAGGTGCTCCTCACTTCCTCCCAGACGGGGTGGCAGCCGGGCAGAGGCACTCCTCACCTCCCAGACGGGGCGGCCGGGCAGAGGTGCTCCTCATCTCCCAGACGGGGCGGCCGGGCAGAGGTGCTCCTCATCTCCCAGACGGGGCAGCCGGGCAGAGGTGCTCCTCATTTCCTCCCAGACGGGGTGACGGCCGGGCAGAGGCACTCCTCACCTCCCAGACGGGGCGGCCGGGCAGAGGCGCTCCTCACCTCCCAGACGGAGTGGTCAGGCAGAGGCGCTCCTCACTTCCCATATGGGGTGGCGGCCAGGCAGAGGCGCTCCTCACTTCCCAGATGGGGCGGCCGGGCAGAGGTGCTCCTCACTTCCTCCCAGACGGGGTGGCAGCCGGGCAGAGGCGCTCCTCACCTCCCAGACGGGGTGGCCGGGCAGAGGCGCTCCTCCCTTCCCAGACGGAGTGGCCAGGCAGAGGCGCTCCTCACCTCCCAGAGTGGGCGGCCGGGCAGAGGTGCTCCTCACTTCCTCCCAGACGGGGTGGCGGCCAGGCAGAGGCGCTCCTCACCTCCCAGACGGGGCGGCCGGGCAGAGGCACTCCTCACCTCCCAGAGTGGGCGGCCGGGCAGAGGCGCTCCTCACCTCCCAGAGTGGGCGGCCGGGCAGAGGCGCTCCTCACTTCCCAGAGTGGGCGGCCGGGCAGAGGCGCTCCTCACTTCCCAGAGTGGGCGGCCGGGCAGAGGCGCTCCTCACTTCCCAGAGTGGGCGGCCGGGCAGAGGCGCTCCTCACTTCCCAGAGTGGGCGGCCGGGCAGAGGCGCTCCTCACTTCCCATAGGGGGTGGCAGCCGGGCAGAGGCGCTCCTCACTTCCCATAGGGGGTGGCAGCTGGGCAGAGGCGCTCCTCACTTCCCAGATGGGGCAGCTGGGCAGAGGTGCTCCTCACTTCCTCCCAGACGGGGTGGCGGCCAGGCAGAGGCGCTCCTCACCTCCCAGACGGAGCGGCCGGGCAGAGGCACTCCTCACCTCCCAGACGGGGCGGCTGGGCAGAGGCGCTCCTCATCTCCCAGAAGGGGCGGCTGGGCAGAGGCGCTCCTCACTTCCCATATGGGGTGGCAGCCGGGCAGAGGCGCTCCTCACTTCCCAGACGGGGTGGCGGCCAGGCAGAGGCGCTCCTCACTTCCCAGATAGGGCAACAGGGCAGAGGCGCTCCTCACTTCCTCCCAGACGGGGCGGCCGGGCAGAGGTGCTCCTCATCTCCCAGACGGGGCAGCCGGGCAGAGGCGCTCCTCACTTCCTCCCAGACGGGGTGGCAGCCGGGCAGAGGCGCTCCTCACATCCCAGATGATGGGCGGCCGGGCAGAGGCGCTCCTCACTTCCCGGATAGGGCGGCCGGGCAGAGGGGCTCCTCACATCCCAGACGATGGGCGGCCAGGCAGAGACGCTCCTCACTTCCTAGACGGGGTGGCGGTGGGGCAGAGGCTGTAATCTTAGCACTTTAAGAGGCCAAGGCAGGAGGCTGGTAGGTGGAGGTTGCAGAGAGCCGAGATCACACCACTGCACTCCAGCCTGAGCACCATTGAGCATTGAGTTAGCGAGACTCCGTCTGCAATCCCAGCACCTCGGGAGGCCGAGGCAGGCAGATCACTCGAGGCCAGGAGCTGGAGACCAGCCCGGTCAACACGGCGAAACCCCGTCTCCACCAAAAATACAAAAACCATTCAGGCGTGGCGGCGCGCGCCTGCAATCCCAGGCACTCGGCAGGCCAAGGCAGGAGAGTCACAGGAGCCCGAGGCAGGGAGGTTGCAGCAAGCCGAGATCCCGGCAGTACAGTCCAGCTTCGGCAACAGAGGGAGACCGAAAAAAGAAGGAGAGGGAGACCGAAAAAAAGAGGGGAGAGGGAGAGGGAGAGGGAGAGGGAGAGGGAGAGGGAGAGGGAGAGGGAGAGGGAGAGGGAGAGGGAGAGGGAGAGGGAGAGGGAGAGGGAGAGGGAGAGGGAGAGGGAGAGGGAGAGGGAGAGGGAGAGGGAGAGGGAGAGGGAGAGGGAGAGGGAGAGGGAGAGGGAGAGGGAGAGGGAGAGGGAGAGCTGAATAAACTTTCTAAATGTTCTCATAGGGCATAGAAAGGACTTTAAAAAACTTTTACTGTGAACCAAGAAACATAAAATACTATTTGGATTAATGGGAATTCATGCCCAGTTCTTGTAAAATTAATGCAAGATTGTAAAGACACTAATTTATCCTATGTTAATTCATAAATTGAATGTGATTCCAATAAACTTACCAATAGAATTGTTTCTATTAAACTAGACATGCTGAACTTATAGTTCAAATAAAGATTAGCCAGGAAAATTTTGAAAAATAAAGGTAAGGAAACATTATTATATAGTATTATAAAGCTTCCATAAGTAATAAAATTTGATACTAGTGGATGAATAGAAATTTCAAAGGAAAAGAGTGGAGTCTTGAGTGAGACTCAAACAATGTAAAAATTTAGATTATGATAATGTCAGCACTTCACATCAGTTTGTTAAAGACTGCATAATCAATCAATAGCAGTGGGACAAGCTACTGAGAAAAGAATAAATTAAGGTGAGTTCTTAATTTATTAGTTACATAAAAATTTGGATCTAGATGAATCAAAATTAAGATGAAAATGTATTTTTTCTTGTAATCTTGCAGTAGTAACTTCTTTCTAAGCAAGATATATAATTCAGAATCCCCCAAAGACTATTAAATATAACATGTTAATATTTGTAAATATCGGCTTATCTAGAAATACTGTAAACAAAATCAGTGTATATAGACAACTTGGGAAATATTTATAGCATATATAGTAGACAACTGAGGACCATAACAAATAATTTTTTTTACAAATAATAAAAGACGTTGGCTCAATAGAAATATGAACAAATATGTTCTTCAGAAAAATAAATGCAATTGGATTTTCAACATAAAGATGTTTAACTTCCCTCAAAATTACAGAAATATAATAAAATAAAAAGTATTTTTACTTTATACAGTGAAAATGATGAAACATTGTTAGTGTTGATGAGACTGTGAAACAATTCTCCATCCTACATCATTAGTGAGAGCATTGATTGGTATAATGTTATTAGAGGGCAGTTAGGCAATATCTACCAGTATTCTAAATACACAGTTTTTTGCAAAGTGCATAATCTAACTATCTCAATTTATCCTACAGGCAACCAGCCCAAGTACAAAAGAATTGCAGTCATGAGTTTTATGGTCACCTTGGTTGTAAGAGCAAAAGATTAGAAAACACATGAATATGTACCACAGGGACTGTTTAAGTGCATTATAGCACGTAATGTGGAAAACTTTGTAGATGGACTTATTTGGAATAATCCCCACCACTGAAAAATAGCAAAATGTACTGTAGTTTATTTCAATGGATATATTTGAAAATATATGTATAAATATGTTAAAATTGAAGAGAATTTTTTTTTCATGGACATGAGAAAACTGGCAACCATGATTGTTCTGGAAGGGAACCCAGAGTAGGATGGAAAGTTTATCATCATTCTATAGCCATTTTTACTGCTTGAAATATTTACCAAGTACATGCCTTATTTTTTTTTCTTAAAAACAAAAACTAATTAGTAAGGAAAAATTCCATCTCTTCAAAAACATCTCCTTCCTTGGACTGGCACACTATCAGAAATTCTCTCCATGAATCAGCCTTTGGGACGATGCCTGTCTCTGCTTCAAAGGCAATGTCAGAAAAATCCATGAAATCCCGGGCTCAGCAGCCTCTGCTGTCCTTCACATACTAGCTGCCTGTTTCTTCTTGCTTCGTGTCCAAAACCTACCAGGTCCTTTAAGGAACACCGCCCATCCAGAGCCTTCTCTGTTTCCTTTATGGGGCTTGTCCTTCCTGCTTGCCTTAAAGATGTTTTGTCAGTCTCTGATCAGCTTCATTCCTGATTGTTCTTTCTGGCCCCCCAAAAAATACCTCCTAATCTTCTTTTACACTATCAACACTCAACAAATAAATATTTTTTAAGAAAACAACCAATTTTTTAATGGGCAAAGATCTGAACAGACATCCAACAATAAGACATATAAATGGTAAATATGAATATGAAAAAATGTTCAGCATTGTATACCATTAAGGATTTGCAAATCAAAACAATGGTGAGATACTTCTGTATGCTTATTAGAATGGCTGAAAGCCAAAACGCTGACAACACAAAAATTCTGGTAAAAATGTAGAGCAACAAGAACTCTTCTTCATTGGTAGCAATGCAAAAGATACAGCTACTTTGGAAGATAGATTAGTAGTTTCTTTTTAAAAAAATTTAATTTTAGTTCTGAGGTACATGTGCAGGATGTGCGGGTTTGTTACATAGGTAAACAATAAATATTTTGCAGTTGAACAAATAAGTGAAAGTGTTTTTTAAAATCAAAATCAATGTAGGGAAGAAAAAGTATCTTTGTAGCACTTATAATGTGCCAGACAATCTGTCTGTGTATGTGTGTGTGTGTGTGCGTGTGTGTGCATTGCATCTTCGCAATCTTCACAGCACTCCTATGAGGGGAAGGATCTTGCAGTTCATCTCAGATGAGGAAACAAAGGCTCAGAGGGGTCAAGTAACATGGCTAACCTTACCCAGCTAGTGTGGGTAGAGTTGAGATTCGAATTTCTGCAGCCTGGTTGCAGTGCACAAAGTGAGTGTTCTTAATCAGGAGGTTCCCCTTTTCCACTGTCCATCACCCCCACTTCAAATCCTCAGTTCTTCCTTGATCCACTCAAATTCCATGACCTAGCGTTATGTTCCCTTCCTCACAAAAGGCCTCATCTCTCTGACTCTATTACTTTTTTGCTCTCTCAGGGCAAACTCCCAGCCTGACCAAATCCAACTTGCTGTCTGTCCCACACCTGTCCCGAAGAGGTTGAAGGGACTGGATGAATGCACACAGCTCTGCTCATGGGTTGTATGTTCCATTTACGGCCAAAAACTCCAAGAGGACCTTCAGTCCCACCTTGCAATCCTGCTGTGCCCCTCCCTGCTACTCTCCTGCTGGTCTTTTCACTTTCCCACTCTCCTAAGTGACTGTAATACACCATTGCTCTCTTAAAACCCCCAACACCTCCTTCTCCAGCCTCCCACTTTGCTGATGAATTTGCCTCTTATTTTTCTAAGAAAATGTCCCCAGGGGCCAGGTAGCTCACATAAAACCCCGAACTGGAAAGACTGCATACTCAGGAGTGGTGGGGACAAAGCTACTCGTCAAGTGAAATGTCAACATAGATAGTGTGACTGCTGCTCAGCTCCCATTTATAATGGTCATAAAGTGCACCAGAATGATGTGGCCAGAAAGTGTGATCTAAAAGATTTGAAAATTCAGATTTTGATGGAAATTTTCTGGGTTTTAAATACCTTATAAAAAATATGTGTGTGTATGTGTGTGTGTGTGAATATATATATCTATATATATTATATATATGTATTTATACATATTTCAGCAAGCTGGGACAATGTAGCTTCTGGGCACTCCAGTTTGTAACTCTGCAGAGAAATGTAAAATTATTATATTATTGAGGGGAATCATTTATTGTTTGAATGCAATTTCAAAAAAGGCAACCAGATTTTCGGTTAGTAATAGTTTAATTAGAGCTACCATTTAATTGCAAGCAATTTCTCTTTAAATTGCTGAGATCAGTTCAGGGGCTCAGAAGGAATTTTGAATCGTTTGAGATTTTAATAAAGAGACTATTTTTAATACCATGGGCAAGGTATAGGAAAAGATAGTATCCTGGAACTAAGAAGATAGTTTACACACCTAGGACCGAAGTTACCAGAACCACTAATCGGGGAACTATCAAGTCTAGTGCATCATAGGGCATCAATAGATGTGTAATTCTGTGAGCTGACACCTTTCTTCTAGGAACACTTTGAGACCTTATCCTTTGAGACCTAAGATTAAACTAAAGGAATAAATATTCTTACCTCATTCTTTCTTACAAAACACCAGGCTTCCAGTCTAGGTTCTGCTGCTCACTACACAGAAAGCCAATCACTGAGATGATGAGTATTGCCAGGAAAGAAGGCTTTCATCAGGTGTTGCAGCTGAGGCAATGGGAGATCAGTCTCAAACCATCTCCCTGATTTACTAAAATTAGGGGTTTATATAGCAGGGAAAAAATGTAACTATGTATGGGAAAATAGGAAGCAGGGAGAGGTAAAGAAGAGAAGTTGATCAACAGGAAACAGGTGGATGATTAGGAAATCGTGATTGATGAGACATATGGCATCTCATTGTCCAAAAGCCATGATCTGCTAAGTTTCAGTTCCTTGATACAATCTGGGAGGGCTGATGGTTTCTTTCCTGAGAAGGAACTCAGGTAAGACAAATGTAACTTTCTCAAGTTTTAAGACTGGGAGGATCAATTTCTATGTTTATTTAAAGAAACCATAAACAATTGGGCTGGTTTCATTTTCTCCCTTTCTCCACTGGTAAAACCCAACTAGAATCCAGAATACAAGACAGACGACTGGTGTGGTCCTTATGTGCTGAACTGTCGGTGTCCAGAACAGGTTCTGGAAGATGGAGAGTGGGCTTAGGGGGAAAAAAATCAAAGACCAAACAGAAACCCCACCATGAATCTTATGAAAAGAAACAATATTCTCTTTTTAGAGCTGATAAAATTGAGACAGATTCAGCAACTAACTTAACAAACAGCAGCTGATGGGGCAGGAATTAAAAGCCTGGTCTTCTTAACTCCAAAGTTTAAAAAATACTTTCCTATACTGTTTCTTCACCATTGCATTTTATAGTACATGTAAAATGTATTTGAAAAAAAATCACTGGGAGAATTCAATATTCTATCCATGTTAAAGCTATGACTTCATGTAGGGGAACTGATTTGCCTGAAAGCTACAGATTTATATGTTCTACACATATTTACTGAGTGACTGCAGTGCTGTGCATAGGGCTGAATAAGACAGAAGATGTTCCTGCTTTCACAGGGACAGAGCTGATATGGTTTGGCTCTGAGTTCCCACCTAAATCTCATGTTGAATTGTAATCCCCCATATTGGAGGTGAGACCTGGTGGGAGGTGATTGGGTCATGGGGGTAGTTTCTAATGGTGTAGTGTCATCCCCCAGTGCTGTCTTGTGATAGAGTTCTCGTGAGATCTGGTTGTTTAAAAGTGTGTAGCACCTCTCCCTTCATGCTCTTCCTCCTGCCCCAGCCATGTAAGACATTTCTGCTTCCCCTTTGCCTTCCACCATGATTGTAAGTTTCCTAAGGCCTCCCAGAAGCAGAAGCCATGAGACAATTACGCCTTTTTTCTTTGTAAATTACCAAGTCTCAGGTATGTCTTTATAGCAGTGTGAGAATGGACTAATACAAGAGCTTAGATTTTAGCACATGACACTATAGAAGTAATATAAATATGTAAATAGATTTTTTTAGATGCTAAGAAGTGACATTTAAAAAAAACTCACTAAAAGTAATGTGGAACTGAGGGTCTCAAATGATAGCTCACTGGTCAAATTCTGTTTACTGCCTGGTTGTGTTTGGTCTGTGAGTTAGGAATGGTTTTTTACATTTTTTAAGTGTTAGAAAAATATCAAAAATAGGATAATATTTTGTGATGTGACAATTTTACCAAATTTAAATGTTAGTGTCCATAGATACAGCTGTAATGGATCACAGTCATGCTCATCTGTTTACATATTGTCTATGGCTGCCTTTGTGCTACAATGGAAGAGTTCAGTAGTTGCAACAGAAAGAGACCATATAACATACAAAGTCCAAAATATTTACTGTCTGGCAGTACACAGAAAAGTGTGTTGACCTCTGTTGGAGAAAGTGACTTCTGGGGATGTCAACTACTTTAAATTGGGTGGTCAGGAAAAATGTTTTGAAATGAATATGTGTTATGACATGGAAACTAAAGAACAGGGCTTTATTCCATATTAAATTGGGTTGTCCTACAAACTTTACTTTCCAAAGTAGTGTAACAACTATTCTGCTTTTTCTAGTCCTCCCCAAAAGGAAAATAAATGGCATACTTCAGCCATCATCCATCCATATGCCAAGTTTCCAAAATATAGAAATTTTGGCTCCAACAGGAATGTTTCCAAAAGGTTATATATGAAAACAAGGAGAGGAATTATTGTTATAACACCACGGGTGAGCTTTTTCAGCCAACGATTGCATATGTTATTTTGATTTTAGACCATCGGATAGATTAATCAGAACCCTCTATAAAAGTGTTTGTACCAAAGGAAACTAGCTCTTTCTGCCAAAAGTCCACTGAGTCATTAACAGAATATAATAAAGATTTGAGGCTTTAGTTTAGGAAAAGTTGTTATAAATTCTCCCAAAGAGGAACATTCTACACAATATATTTCTCCATCCAGGAACTTTTGCAAATTCCACCCATATTTTAGGTGGAGACTGGATACGGCAGCTGTTCACAAACTGTGAGTTGAGGAGACCTAAAGGAATCTTCTCTTGTCATCTATCTCCCAACTAATGTCTAATTAAAGAATCATTCGTCAAGCTAAGGCAAAGAGAACAGAGAAAAGGGTGAATTACCTATTAGCTACTGCTGCTTTACATAAATGATTTATTTAGTTTTTGTATAAAGTGAGAACACATGCAATCTTCATAACTTTTAATTTGTATGAGAATCATACAGATTAGAAAAATTAGGTAGTGAGACGTGAGTAATTATTATCATCCTCTTTTTACAGATGAAGAAAGTGAGGTCTATGAAGGTCTTTGCCCAAAGACTCATCGATGAAACAGCTAGAATATGAATCATGTTTGTGTAAACAATTCTACAATATCCAGTGAAGTGGAAGATGTGCATCTTGTGTACCTTAGGAATTTCTCTCCTATGTATATAATTGAAAGAAGCTTACTCAGGTTCACAAGGAAACATGCTCCAGAATGCATTGTCGTAGCAGTGTTTATAGTAAAACAAATTGAAAACACACTAAAAAGCCTTATGTGAGACTAACAAAACCACTATTATAAATTCTGATATTTTCACAGAATGGAATACAATGTAAGGGTCAACCTGAATAAATAAGAACTACATGAATTTGCAGGCTAGATTTAAAAAGCAATGTTCAGCTAAAGAAAAAGAAAAAAAATCTTAAAGAATAATATATACCATATGATACAATGTAAATACGATTTAAGATATGCAAAATAATTTCATTTACATAAGATCAGCACTTAAAAAGTCCTAGGAATAAAAAACAGAAAACTGTGGATGCTGGTTAACTCTGATTTCGGAAGAAAAACCGTGATAGAGGCAGTATTCCAGTGACCCAAGTACAGTAGGCTGTGTTTCATGTCTTTAAAAATATTAAACACATATTGCAAAGTATTAAAACAAAATATTACAAGGGTAACAAACTATTTGTTATAAGGAGCTCCTGTAACCAATATTGCAGGTCCAAAAGAATTCTGTTTCCAGATCAGGTGCAGTAGCTCACACCTGTCATCCTAGTGTTTTGGTAGGCCAACCTGGGAGGATCACTTGAAGCCAGGAGTTTGAGACCAGCCTGGGCAACTCAGTGAGACTCCAGCCATCTGTACAAACAAAAACAAAAACAAATGTAGCCAGGAGTGGCAATGTATACCTGTAGTGCCAGCTACTGGAGAGGCTGAGAAAGGAGGATTGCTTGAGCCCAGGAGTTTGAGGTTACACTTACCCATGATGGTGCCACTGTGCTCCAGCCTGGACAACAGGGTGAAACCCTGTCTCTTAAAAAAATTGCTGTTGAATTCCCATTTTAGGAATTATTGTATTTAGAGTCACTCAAAGAAGAAGGGATTGATCAATTTATTTTTAATTTTTAGTTTGTTTTTCTTTTTAGCTACCTCCTATAGAAAGGAGAATAAGCATGGATTTAAAAAATTATCTAGATGGCTATTTTTCCAGCCATTTTTATAGCAGAATTTTCCCTTATTTTCAAATAAATTCTTACCCAAACTTCTCTATGGAAAGCATATGTAAGCAGATCTGCTTAGCCCCTTGGCGTCCCTTCTTGACTAAATGGAGCCAGGGCTTCTTGGAGAAATGGCCGATTCCAGTCTGAGGCAGGGACTACATTAGATGAGCCTGGTGCTTCTTATGCCAGAGGGTAAAGGTACACTCAAAGACTAATGGAGTCACATCAAAAGGACACAAGAGACAGTTTGAAAGAGCTCTCACTGGGCTAAGGTAGGGCACTGCGGAATCAGAAAGAAGAATGACTTCAATGCATTGAAATACATCAAGTACATCACAATCTACAAGTCCCAAATGATACTAAGAAACAAAACAAACACAAAACAAAATTCAAAAAAATTCTTACTGGTGACCGTAAGAAGTTGCTTGAGCACAAACTCTTTACTGTGAAAATTGACAAGGAATGGAACACATTCAAATAAACAAACAAACAGAAACAGGAGACCCAAATGCCTGGCTGCTTACATGTTTTTCTTGACCTGCCAGGCTGTGGTTTAAAAATCACTGATCTAAGCCATCCTTGTGTATGACGCTTACATCTCCTATAAGAAAGTTCTGACAAATTTCGCTAGTGCTGGGGGGTTCTTATCCATGTCCTCTTGAGCCATCTATTGAATCTTTAAGTGCTGCCTTTAAGAATACTTTGGGTCAAAGAAAATTAATTTGTGCTTCTATAGCTTTTATCCATTGAGTCTTTCCCCAGTCAGGCATTAAAAATAAAGACCCTAAACCCTCTTCTCTTAACTATTTTTCAGGTATGTGCAGGCAGCTTTCAGGTATCTACCTGTCAGTTCCAGGATACTCACCTCCAGTTCCTTTAACTCTTGACCATATGTCAATTTTTGTTTCCTTTCCATCTGGGTCCACTGGATAGACTATATTCCGTATTATCTTTCCCTCTTCTCTATTATGCACTTAGAATTAAAGATAGCTTTCCCTCCATGTGGAATATGACCAGTATAGCATAGTGAGGAATTATTGTTAATACTTGTGAACATATCCCATATGAATAGTTGGCTATATAATAAGTTCACAAAAAGAAGCGTTATGCATAACTTTTTAAAGCTGGAATTCTGGTGCCATTCAGTAATCATCGTACAGTTTAAAAAGTTACCAGTGAGAAGGAAGAAGGATTTCACCCTCAGGAACTCCTTATGGGTACATTTTACACATATTGCAAGAGAATAGAAACCTGATGTTTGGAATAGGATTTTGTTTTCCTTCACGCCATGCAATTTGTAGCAGAGACTTAGTGCTGTGTGAGAGATGCTAAGAATGCGGACATTTTCTCTAATTCCTGTAAATAATTTGGCAAGTTCTTCCTGAAATAATTACCATACTCTATTGCTTTATTGAAAAATATAATTTGATGTATTTTATTACTAGTTTTTACATGCATGAATATGAAATAAGAACAGTATCTAATTGGGCTATTTGTAGGGTCGCTAAATATTCTCATATTGAAAATCTTCGAGCTTTAGATCAGTTTTGGAAGATGACTCATGCCCTACAAAAACTTCAAAACAACAGAACGGATTAGGTTTTCTGGTTCCTCAATTTGTGTTATACCCAAGAAAGATGAGATCCTTTAGGTCTGGGAAGGAAGTGAGAGTTGAGAATAAATGCCTCCCATGAAGAACACATTTTTAACATACTAGCTATTAAGTTTATTATTCCCATTATAGCTTAAACAAAGGCCACCAAGAAGGGACTCCTTAAGATACATTTTTGTGAATTGTAACAGATTGTGCTCATACCATTTTTGACACAATCTTTTTGAAGGTTTTAAGTATCTAAAATTAGTATTTGATGCTGTTTAAGCATTAGGTGATTTTCTAAAATAACCACCCTGCCTCAAGCAGCTAGAAATGAGAAAGAAGGAACTTAGGGAACACGTAGCAATAGCAGATACAGAAGGGAATGGAGTATTTTGAAGGATCGAAGAATTAAAGGCTATGATATTATTGAGACAAGCATAAAAATATGAGTGTCTTCTTCATCAATCTTTAAAATTAAGTACATCCTATGAGATAGGTACTTTGTAAGATATAGGATATTACAAGACAGACTTGGTTTGGGGTCTCATGTAGTTTACAGTCTAGTGGGAAAGACATATATTGAACCAATAAATTATATGCAGCATTAATTAATTGCTATTGTTATACCTGGTATTAATGATCTTTATATTTCTAATGAGACAGAAAAGTATGGCTTCAATCTAATCTGGGTGGAAGGGGTGGCTCATCTTCTCTTGGGCAATAGAATTAGTTAAACAGACAGCAGGGGCTGGAAGGGGAAAGGATAGGAGTGTGGAGAGGGAGATTTCTTCAGCCAGAAGGAAAAGCTTATGTGAAAGCCCTGAGACCAGGTTGGCAGATTCGGGGAAGTAACAACAGCCTGTGCCCGGAGCAGAGGGAAAATCTACAAGAGAGACCTAAAGTGAGGCTGGAGAGACAGAGAGGACTGTCCAGGCCATGGTAGAGTTCCCTTAAAAACATGTCAGTTAATGAAGATTTTTATGTGAGTAACATGGTTACCTATTCAGATTTAAAGTATCATTTTGGTACTATAGATTGAAAGGAGAGGAGGTGTGTGTGTGTGTGTGTGTGTGTGTGTGTGTGTGTGTTTAATTCTTTCTCTGTTGAGTGACCTTGTGCAAGTATCTTCAAGTAGCTGAGCCTTGTCATATGCATTGGCAAAAACAAGAGATGAAACTAATAATTTCAAAGATGTCGCAGCTCTTTAAGTCTATGCCCTGAATTGCCCTGACATTCTTACTTTGTTCCTTTGCCTTGACAAATTTGATTTCCTTTAACTGACAGCAATAACTCCTACACCTGCTCTTAAGATAATTTGCTTTTTGAGAACCATGTCTTAAAAGTATGAATGTCAAATGCAGCTGTGAATTGGAAAAGGGGGAACAAAATTATCATTTATGCAGATGATGGGATTGTCTCTAGACATTCTAAGCATCACTTAAAAATAAGAACTAAAAAGAGAGCTCAGGAAGAAGGCTAGGTACAAATAAATCTTCAAATCATTAAGAATTTTTCTGCATGCCAGCAATGACTAAAAAACAAATAGACCAAAGCAATTTATAAGAGGAAAATACCTCTGTAGTTGATTGAATCATGATTCCCAAAAGTTATGTCCCCCCAGAACCTGTGAATGTGACCTTATTTAAAATAAAACATGGCTTGGCAAGTAGATCTTAAGATGAATTTACCCTAAATTACTTGGATAGGCTCTAAATGCAACGACAAGTGTCCTTATAAATGACTAAAGAAGGCCAGGTGCAGTGGCTCACGCCTGTAATCCCAGCACTTTGGGAGGCCGAGGCAGGCAGATCATTTGAAGTCAGGAGTTCAAGACCAGCTTGTCCAACATGGAGAAACCCTATCTCTACTAAAAGTGCAAAAAGAAAAAATCAGCCAGGCATAGTGGTGCATGCCTGTAATCACAGCTACTTGGGAGGCTGTGGCAGGAGAATTGCTTGAACCCTGGAGGTGGAGGCTGCAGCAGTGAGCCAAGATTGTGCCACTGCACTCCAGCCTGGGCAACAGAAGGCGACTC
Source organism: Pongo abelii (assembly GCF_028885655.2). Lineage (NCBI taxonomy): Eukaryota > Metazoa > Chordata > Mammalia > Primates > Hominidae > Pongo > Pongo abelii. The sequence goes on along the minus strand of NC_071992.2, from coordinate 145,493,952 downwards.
CATCTCAAAAAAAAAACAAAAAACAAAAACAAAAACAAAAAAACAAAAAACAAAACAATAAAAACTAAAGATGAGAAGACACAAATAGAAAACGGAAGCCAATAAAGATAGAGGACAGAGACAGAAACTGGAGTGATGCAGCCATAAGCCAAAGAACACCTGGAGCCACCAGAAGCTGGCAGAGGCTAAGAAGGAATAGTAAGAGAATAGAAGGGTGTGAGAATAGATTTCTGTTGCATCAAGCCCCCAGGGTTTTGGAACTTTGTTACATCTGCCACAGGAAACAGAGACAGTGTCTCAGGCCCCTCATTGCTTTCCTACTGTGTCTTGGTGAAGAGGAAAATCATCTCTTTGAGCATGGCATTAGCCAGTTTCTACCTCCTTGCTTTGGAAACTGGATGAAACCATGTGCAGTCAAAATTAGTCTTTCCTCAAAATCTGATGCAAAGGGTTTTGCGTTACTGGATAGTTAACGGTGACCTAAAATAAAGAAAATTGCTTTTCAAATATGAGGCCACTCTTTAAGAGCCATTGTACAGCCCTTGAATTTGGAACTTCGAGCCTCTACTTGCTACAGTTCACACCATTTCTTTTGGATGAGGACTCTTGAGAGGGAAAAGGCTTTATATGACCCTAGGTAAACAGCACTTTTAAACATTGTGCATAACAGAACAATAAAGAATTTGGAATTAGAAGACTTGCTGTAAAGTCCTGTCTCTGCTACCTGTTTGCTTCATTCCTTGCAATGTTTACTCTGCTTTCTTCAGCTTCCAGTTGCTCATTTATGAGGTGGAGCTAATTAATATTCACTTCAATGTATCTTATAAGGTTATTTTTGAAGATCAAGAGAATTAATGAAATTGAACATGCTTTAGTAAACTATGCAATGGTAATAAACCTTAGGGACTATTAGTCAGCATTTATTTCTAATATAACTTCAATTATTGTTGATCAAATAAATTGAACTAAAAAATAATGAAATCTGACTGTGGCTGTATTAGTCTGTTTTCATGCTGCTGATAAAGACAGACCCAAGACTGGGTAATTTACAAAAGAAGGAGGTTTACTGGACTTACAGTTCCACATGGCTGGGGAGGCCTCACAATCATGGCAGAAGGCAAGGAGGAGCAAGTCACATCTTTTGTGGATGGCAGCTGGCAAAAAGAGAGCTTGAGCAGGGAAACTCACGTTTTTAAAACCATCAGATTTCATGAGACCCATTCACTATCACAAGCACAGCATAGGAAAGACCTGCCCCCATAATTCAATCTCCTCCCACTGGGTTCCTCCTATTACACAGGGGAATTATAGCAGTTACTATTCCAGATGAGATTTGGATGGGGACACAGAGCCAAGCCATATCAGTGGCTTTGGGAAAAGAGTTTGAAATAGCTAGCCTCCGTGTCACTATGTTGCTTGCTGTATGAGAGGGTTGTGCTGGATCTGTGCTTCTCCAGCTGGCTGACCATTAAAATCATCCAGGGAGCCCTGAGAAACCAACCCAGGAAAACCCAATGATAACTCTTGGAACAAACCCAGGAAAACCCAATGATAACTCTTGGAACAAAGTCTACACATAGGTATTTTTAACAGCTCTCCAGGTGGTACTAATGTGAGCAGGAAGCATTGAGAAGCATCATGCTACAATCATGAAGGCCTCTGCAACTCTAAACTTCAAGGTTGTCTTGGCTTTTCACTGTAAATATTATTCTTGTCCTTTCTGATTTGGTATTATGAAAATGGGATTGCCTTCACTTAATTCCAAAATCACCTAAACAAAGAGTGGAAAGAAGCAGTTACTCTGAATGCTCTGTTTTATATGATTGTAAACATGCAGATATTCTCAAATATCTAGATGTTTGTGCTGTGGTTGACAAGACCTCTAATTATCTGCATGAATTTTTTTTCTCATTTTTTATCTGAAATAAGGAAAAGGGTGAAACAAATAGCACCTCTCATGCTTCAGGAATTGTCCAAGATATTTTATGGGTGCTATGATGCACATTCTCAGAACTATCCTATTGGCAGTATTAGACACATTTTATAGAGAAAACTGAGGCTGAAGGAGCTTAAAAAATTTAGCCAGATAATTCAGTCAATAAGTCGTTAAATCAAGAGTCAAATTGAGCACTGTCAGCTCCAAATAATGTACATATTTCTTTTTTACCATACTGTTTTGGTAGTGGTACTGTAAGATCTTTTATCCATAAAGGCAGTCTGAGAATTCTGGGAAACAGAGAAATTAACTGAATAAACAAACCCCAGTTTACTTGGAGTATTTCAACAGACTTAGCATTCAGTTATCTATTTCTTTATAATTTATATTATGCTTACCTCCAAAAATGATTAGCAGCATGGTCCCCTTCTATATCTGCACTCCTGATGTTTTGGAAAAGAAATAAAATGATAGGATTGTATTGGCATTGTAATGTTCTGGGACAATCACAGGCAGTATCTTTAAATTAACCACCTATGTAGATCAACGTTTAAATTAACCACATCTCCAAGATGGCCTCCAGTGGTCTCTGTCACCTTGCTATGTGTAGATCTGTCCATCAAGGAATAAGGTTGACTTGAATAACCAACAGGATATGACAGAACGGATGGTACGAGACTTCCAGCCTAGGTCATAAAAGACATTGTGGCTTTCTCCTTGTTCTCTTTTGTCTGATCATTTGCTTTGTGGAGAAGCCAACAGGTATATAATGAGGACTCTCAAGAGGCCTTGTTGAAGAACTGAAGTCTCCTGCTGGTAGCCGACACCTACTCGCTAGCCATTGTGAGTCAGGCATCCCACAGATGGGTCTCCAGCCACAGCCAATTCTTCAAATGAGTACACCTCCACCTGCTATTTGGACTGCAAGCCCTTGAGAAAGCCTGAGCCAGGACTATGTGTCAGCTTCTGAATCCATGACTTGTAGATTGGGAGAAAATAAGTGTCTATTACTTTAGACACTAAATTTTGGAGTAAGCTGTAATGCTTTAATAGATAAGTAGCCTCTTTTCTAGCCTGTCTTTCTGTATTAGTTTGTTTTCACACTGCTATAAAGAACTTCCCTGAGACTGGGTAATCTCTAAAGGAAAGGGGTTTAACTGACTCATAGTTCCACGTGGCTGGGGAGGCCTCAGGAAACTTACACTTGTGGCAGAAGGCAAAGGGGATGCAAGCACCTTCTCCACAAGGCAGCAGGAGAGAGAAAACCAAGCAAAAGGGGAAGAACCCCTTATAAAACCATCAGATCTCGTGAGAACTCACTCATTATTATGAGAACAGCATGGGGGAAACTGCTCCCATGATCCAATCACCTCCCTCCCTCTACATGTCGGGATTACAGGTCGCTCCCTCAACATGTGGGAATTACAAATTGAGATGAGATTTGAGTGAGGACACAGAGCCAAACCATATCACCTTCCCTCTGCTCCTTCCTTTCTATTTTGCTTCCCTTTTTTCTTTTGTCTTTTCTTCTTTCTTTTTTCTTCTCCTGACCTTCCCTCATTACCCCTCTTTTTGCCCTCCCAACCTTCCTCCCTCTCCTCCTCCCAACATCTCGTCCTGCCTTCCACAAAGTTATAATGGGTGCTTACTTAATGCTTGGTGCCACAGAGCTATGAAAATTAAAAAATACAATCCTGCTGTCAAAGGACAATTTAGTTGTGATTGGGCTATGAGCCAAAAATAAACCCCATATGTTACAATGCTGTTTTGGAAATTATCTGATGAATTCAGGAAGTGGAAGCATAGTGGAAAAAGGGTCTAACCCTCTCTGGGGAAGTCAGGGAAGATTCAGCAGATGGATTAAAAGGGACAGTGGAGGAATCCAGGGAAGGCTTTTCCAACAAAGGTAAAAACATTTACAAAGATGATAAGGGCATGAGAGAAAAGGATGAATTCAAAGAACAGCTAGCAGTTCCAATTTTGCCTAACCATGAGCTATTAAGGATAGAAGTGAGAGATTGCCATTTAATCCAGGACTTAATAGTAAGGATGGTGATACCCTAAAAAGAAGTATAGATTTGGACTACTCACATCAAGCTCTCTGAGCCTTTGTTTCTTTATGTGTAAAACACAACACAGTACCTACCTAATAAAGTTGTGTAATGATTTAAGAAAACATCCTACAGAATGCCTTACACATTGTAGGTGCTCAATCAGTGTGGCTCTTCCTCTAGGCCATGGTCATACCTTTAAAACTTTAGGTCCCAAATTGTCCTCTAACTTCTATCTTCAATTAAAATGTGTCAAAAGACCCACTCTATGAGAGATAGAATAATTAAGCATCAAGGGTTATTTCACCTTCAGAATATATTAAAATGCATATTCTCTCCCTCCTAATGGTCACTACTTGGGTAATTAGGCAGAAGAGCTCTTTGTATCATTTGACTTTGGGGAGAAAATGGCTGGAAAATGGGAGGCAAACAAATGCTATTTCTGAGGAGTCTTGGAACCACAAGCCATGCTCCAAGGGCTTCCCTTCCTGAGAATAGTGATCCTGGATCTTACTGCATTTTAGTACATCCAGAATGTTCATGCTGAAAGCATTTCCTCTGGATAGTAATGCCCTTGAGAGGAGTGAGTTCCAGGTCAGTACATCCTTATTTATTAGAATTTACTGAAGTTGCATTTGAAGTTCGTTGTGACAGTCTAGCCTTTTCAACTTCTCAGAAAAGGGCGTGTTGAAAAAATACCAGCGTTTTAAAAAGTTTTCTATATGAGATGTCTATTTGTGCAGAAGAGTTTATACGTGTGTCTCATCTTTTCCTCAGATGCTGTTCCCAATTCTTATTTTAAATATTTTTTTACCCCAGAGTTTTCCAGATCTGTCTTCTCCATCTTATGTCTGCTTAACATTTTATTTTTCTGGCTGTTAGCCACTGAGTCTCATTTGAAAGGAATCTAAAAACTCTGTATGTTTCCCAATCAGGTGCAGAGTTAATGTGCTGAAGTTTTCCTTAGATTGTGTTTGTTTTCCTCATATCCCTTATGGGTAAGGACATATGGAAAATCTTAGCTGAGGTTTACATATTGGTTTTGGAGAGACCTCAGTGTGACATTTGTCACCTTCCTGGTTGCCAGGCTTGATTCAGCTGTTTGGGCTGGCTAGGGGGATGGGTAACAAGGATAAGAAGTGGGGTTGTATTCCTTCAGCATTGATGTAAATAATTTGAACCAAGGGTTCATAGACTGTTGGAGGGAGAAGCAATATGAAAGATAAGTAAGTCCGATCGCCTTATTGTAGACATAAGAAAATTGAGACCAAGGAAACTTGATGGTGTTATACAAAGCTCTACCTAGAAAATAGCAGAGAGGGAATACAATTCTTGGTTGCATCAGTTCCTATTTTGGTTTGATAGAAAGAAAATAGGTTTTGCAGTTAGACAGGCATGGCTTTGAATCCCTCTGTGGAATTCAAAGCCATGTCTGTCTAACTTCAAAATCCACATCATTTCTGGTGATGTGACCTTGTTAAAGTGGCCTTGTTACAGGGCTGTTGCATAGATTGTACATAATTTATGTAAAATATCTCACACATTATAGGCCCTCAATATAAGTTAGTTTGACCATCGACTGGAGAATAATGTCTGGAGAAGAATTCCAAGAGCTATACAATGCAAAACCAATATGAATGATGATAATCCACTTTGTTAACTGATTAACAGAGTTATGTCTGGAAGTTTTATAAATGCTTGCTGGAAGACCCTCTGTGTGTTTTTCATTTTAATGTCCAAAGGTGAAAGGAGTTTATTGCTTGCCTAGCCTGCATTTCCATTTAAAAGAAAAAAATCAGGTTGAACTACGTATGCTCTTTGCATTATTTTCAGAGAGAAAGATCCTGAAACCTTGAATAGAGCCAACAGTGTTGTTGTTTTTTTTTTTTCTCTTCAAAGAGCAAGTCTGGCTACAGCCAAAATTTTGGGGTTAAGAGTAACTTCTTGGGTTACTGAGACCTTGCAGTTATCTCTGCAAACAACTTGCTATTGTATCACTTGGGAAAATGGGAGGAAGATAAATTCCTCTTTCTTCATCCTCCTCTACAAATCATAAGAATTAACCTTTGTATAAGACCCTGCAGTTTATGAAGCACTTTAATGTTGATAGGTTTGTTTTTGATTCTGAAAATAATCTTGGGAAGTAGACAGGGGAAAGATGATTATCTTCCCCATTTCAAAACTAAAAAAATTCATCAGTCAACATCAGCATTCTTAGATGCTCCCTTCACCCTCAATGAATGCTCTTCAGTATTATTTGTTATACCATCATGAGTGCATGCCCCAAATTTGGTTACGTTTCCATGATCTAAATCTTATCTCCCTCTTTGCCCCATGTTCTGCATCTCTCCACTCTCGTTTCACAAAGTAACATGATGCATTCCTTGGAGTTGATCTCAAGTCATTCTGCAGCTAGGCTGTTGTGTGGATTAAATAAATCTATATATGTTAAAATGCTAAAGAGAGTGGCTAGCATGCAGTTAGGTTATATGAAGTGTTACCTTTTACTACTTTGTTCATGTTCATGTAGATCTTTCCTCTATCTAGAAAGTAAGTCCTTTTGACCCTCCTTTTCCTATCTAACTCTTAGACATCCATCAGGACCTCTTCTGTGCCACTTCTTTTTGCAAAACATTTAGTTACTCTATACAAACCAGGTTGTCTGGCCTTGTCTTTTTTCACACCATTTCTTCTTTATTGGAATCCAAGTACTTGTAACACTGTTTTATCAATCTGTGACTATCTCCACCTCCCTTTCTGGATTCTATAAAGACCTGTCTTTATCTGTGTCCAGCTGACACTCATATACTTGTGTTTCATTCAAGTTTACACCCCTGTAACTAGCCCAGTGCCTCTTAAGAAATGCTGAACAGAAACTGTTTGGCTTCAATCAACTATCTTTTTTTTCTCACCAACTGAATTGGCAAGTCAATGAGAAAGAAACCATGTTTTGTTCTCTTTAAACCCACCACAGCTCCTCTAGCACAGGGCCTCCTGGTGTTCAGGCCTTCTATCATAGCAACCCTCAAGATTCACACAGCCCGTGTTCCACCCAGGCCTCTGTGCTCCTTTTCTCAGGCAAGTAGAGGTCATGTGCCACATATCTTGATATCTTCTGGTGAAAGGAACTAAATGCCTCCACTTTCCTTCCCACTGAGAGGCAGAAAGTTCACAGGATCTGTGTTCTCTCTTCTTTGCTATCTTCATTGGGAGAAAGGGGTATGCCCAAGGCTCATGCTGCCATAGCACCACTTCTCACTCTTGTCACTGTTTAAGTTACTTTACTTCCTCTGAAAAAGATTAATTAGCCATGAAGCCAGCTTCTACCTAGGCTCCCTGATTTGGGTTCAGTCATGGTATTTTGGGACTAACTGGAGACAATGGAATTGATTTAGAACATATGTGGATTTCTCAGGAAATCCTCTGTAGAAGTCATCAATAATAATAATTTAAAAACTTTCTGCTTGCAGTTGACATAAATATAATTATATGAGTGAGTTCAGCTTTAAACACAAATGTGCTTCCTGTTGGGGATCCCAAAACAATCTGTGAGCTATCCATCTAATTATTTATTGTAAAAGATGTCAGGAACTATAAAATACTTCAAACAGGTTTATGAAAGGTCTTGACTTCAAGAAATATGGAGAGTAAATGCATGTTTACATATTTTCTCTCCCCAAAGGCTATCAAAAGGAACCAAAAGTGAGAAAAAGATAAAAAAGAAAAAGAAAACATTAACTTTGAGCTTAATAAACGGATATCTCCAGATGACTACCCCTGAAGAGTACTTTCCAGATGTAGCATCATTTGAACCAAACAGAATAGGGACATCACCTACTAAAGTTAGCAAAAAAGCAAAGTTAACTACTAGTTCATTATTATTTAGCTTTGTTCCAGAGAGTCATAGTAAATGACACTTGTCAAGAAAAAGAAATAATTTTAAAGATTTGAAAAAAAAATAGAATTGTCATTATTTCTATGTGAAATGATGGTAGACTTAGAAAAAAATAAAAATCTCCATTTAAAAAATAGAAACATAATTTAGGAAGAGCGCTGATGTATTGAAAACAATTTACACAAACTTTTTCTTTAAACAGACTCAGTGATATAAAGCTTTCAGTTCTCTATTAATATACAAATGTAATAATCTATAAGTTTAATGTGTGCCCAATAAAATATAAGTTGTTTTTTTTTACTTGGATCTGGGTGGAAAAATGAGAATGGATAACACAATGTAGCACAATGGGAAAGAGAGAATCTAATCCTAACAAATATTTAGGTGGGTTATGATGCTGTAACAAATTTAAATGTTTTGTTCTCGTCCATGAATAGAATGACAGTTGTTAGTCACATGAAATAAGGAGTCTATAAACAGATTACTTTTGTCAATAGAAGTATGAAAGTCATGAGTCTTAAAAGATACTCAGTTTCACCTAATAACTGTTAGCTACTACTTTTTACAATCAGATTGGCAAAGATCAAATAATTTACCAGTGTACCACATTGGTTAGTAATATAGTTAGGCTCTGTGTCTCCACCCAAATCTCATCTTGAATTGTAACCCCTATAATGCCCAAGGGTAACTAAATTACTTTTGATTTTAAAGGTTCATAGGTGCAAGGAACCTGCCTTATTTCAGATAAGACTTTGGACTGTGGACTTTTGGGTTAATGCAGGAATGAGTTAAGACTTTGGGGGATTGTTGGGAAGGCATGATTGTGTTTTGAAATGTGAGGACATGAGATTTGGGAGGGGCCAGAGGAGGAATAATACAGTTTTCCTGTGTCCCCACCAAAATCTCATCTTGAATTGTAATCTCCATTATCCCCACATGTTATGGGAGGGACCCACTGGGAGGTTATTGAATTGTGGGGGCAGTTTCTCCATGCTGGTCTCGTGATAGTGAGTTCTCATGAGGTCTGATGTTTTTATAAGCATCTGACATTTCGTCTTCTGGTACTCATTCTCTCTCCTGCTGCCCTGTGAAGAGGTGCCTTTTACCATGATTGTAAATTTTTTGAGGCCTCCCCAGTGATGGGGAATTGTGAGTCAATTAAACCTCTTTTCTTTATAAATTACCCAGTCTCTGGTATTTCTTCATAGCAGTGTGAGAACGGACTAATACAGTAAGAATTGTTAAATATTCTGTTCATAAAAGTGTAAATTGATTCAGCTTCTTAGGAAGACAGATTTGTGTTACCTTAAAAACTAAACACAGTTTGATCAAGCAAGATAACCTACAGGAATTGGTTCTACAAGTTAAATGTATTTGAATTTAGTCATGTATAAAATAATGTACCTTTCATGCTGTTTGTATATTAGTTATGATTGTATCTTAATTAAATAAACTATTAAATTGACCTATAAATCACAATCAAAGTTATTACAAACTTATTAATCAAACTTATTACAATCAAAGTTTATTTCTCATTCATGTCTAGATGTTCTCACTTGTTGGGGACACCAAATAATAATTTAGGGATGTGGCCTTATTCCATTGTGTACCAGCAGCCATTATTAGTATTAGACTTCTAAGATTTCTAAAGGAGGAAAAAAGAATGTAGTTGCACATGTTAGTCACCAAGTGCAGGAAGAGGCTCATGTAAATTTCACCTACATTCCATCGGTCAGATATCAGTCACATGGGTGTACTTACAAGGAAACTGAGAAAACAGATTTGATAAAGGACTTTACATTTTGCTCCATAGCTAATAATAGGAGACTAGTTAAATAGAGTATATCACACCTCTAAAATAAATGACGATATATCTATAAAAAAGAATGAGCTGGATTTGCAATGTCCCAATATAGAATAAGATATGTTTCAAAAAAACAAGGTAAAAGGAGTATGAAAGATTAAAAAAGTGAGTTCTTAAAAAAAATTACCAAAATAGATACATTATTCTGTTTAACTTCTTAATCTGATAGATGACAAAGAGGTAGATGAAAATTATGCAACATTAAAAATAACGGGATTAAAATTATTGTAAGAGTATACTTCATGAGACACCATAACACTTTCATAAATCTAGGGGAAATTATTAAAACTATCCCCAGTAAGTAAAAAAAATTGAACAGACCCATGATCAAGAAAGCAAGATGATTAAAGGTGTACAGAGGAAAAAAGATGCACCAGAGCAAAGCAGTTTCATAGTTGATCTCTAACTAACCTTTAAAAAACAAATACTGCTAAGGTTATTTAAACAAAAACAAAAGCTCAGAACAGTGTTTGTAGTATAATTCCATTGGTTAAAAGTGTTTCTGAATTAATACACAATTTTTTTAAAAAGAGGATGCTTAGGAAGTCAGTGATGATGGATATGAATAGAAAAGAAAACAAATTCTTTTCTTTGCATGCCATTTTAGACTCCCAGAATTCATATCCTTGTTTTTGAAACAATTTGCATTTGACGTTTTTTAATACAAAAGAAAAGGAAGAGGAGAATGTGAATAGGTGAACCCATTCTTCCTATTTTAAGAACAGGTTATGTGCTGCGACAGGTGGGTAAGTCTGGAAGACCCAGAGATCCACAGGTACGGAAGGCTCTATCAGCTACCTTCTGACAACCGTTCCACATTCTTCTTTAGTTATGTAAGCTTTACTTACAGCTGGTCATATTACCACCTAGCAAAAAAGACTACATTTTCCAGTCTCTCTTGAAGCAAATCATGGCCATGTAACTAAGGTCTCTCCATTGAAATGCCAAGTGAAATGTTTTATGCCACTTTGAGGGATTCTTCTTAAAAGGAGGAGTGAGTTCCTATTCCCCTTTCTCCATTTTGCTGCTGGCAAGGTAGACATGATGGCGGAAGCTCAAGCAGCCATCTTGAATTACGAGGTTGTAGCACATCCTAAGGATGAAAGATGGAAGAAGCCTAGACCGTGATATCACGGATTTGAGATATAAAACCTTCTAGAATGCCAACTGGACTTCTCTATGGAGGGAAAAATGCATTTGATTTAAGCCATTCTTGTTTTTTCTGTTTTATTGTAGCTGAACTTTATCCTTATTGACATGCCTTACAAAGGGTTCATTTTCTTTCTGCATCATCAGTGGGGTGGTCGTGCTAAGCCAGAAATCATTTGGCCATACTATTTTTTTTTCTCCAACCCAGATTTCAAAACCAAGATCAAGGCATGGAAAGTGAGACTACATCACGCCAGAACTGAAAAGCAACAACTTAGGAGTCAATTTCGTAACTTTGATCTATTTTACGAAACAGTGAATATGTGTTCTGTGGAAGCCTCTCACCAGGTAACTGGCTTACTCTTGAGGTGAGAAGTGAAGGATTCAGAAAACCTGAAAGAAGCTACCTTCTCCTCAAAATATAGGTGGTCCCATTGATAAAAAGGATTTACATATTCTTTTTTTTTTTCCTTAAAGAATGTGCTTCTTAGTTTCTTTCCACATCAGATATCTGACTGAAGCAGGTATGAAAAGCATCAATGGTCAACCTTCTATCCTAAATTCTAAAGGAAATTTCAAGTAGAGATTAGGGAAAGAGGGTGTGTGCAATAAATAGCTGAAATTAATTCAACAGTTGAGGCCATTGTCCTCAGCAAACTAACACAAGGAACAGAAAACCGAATACTGCATGTTCTCATTTATAAGTGGGAGCTAAATGATGAGAACACGTGGACACATAGAGGGGAACAACACACACACTGGGGCCTTTCAGAGGGTGGAAGGTGGGAAGAGGGAGAGGATCAGGAAAAATAACTAATGGGTACTGGGGTTAATAGCTGCTGATGAAATAATCTGTACAACAAACCCCTATGACACAAATTTACCTATGTAACAAACCTGTGCCTGTACCCCTGAACTTAAAATAAAAGTTAAAAAAATCAGTTTTAATTTCTTCCTCATACTGATAACATTACTATTTGCGATAGTAGATTTTGAACTTTTCTAAGTTCCAGAAACTATGCTGAGGGCTTGAACTACCTTATTTAATCCACACAATTCTGAAAGTTAAGTCTAAATATTATTATCTTTATTTAGATGCAAGATCCTGTGATACAGAGATGGGCTAGAGACCTAGGCCAAAATCAGATATGTAACAAGATACGTTACAAGATATGTAACAAGAACAGAATATAAGATAAGCACAACCCCAATTATTCACCTTTACACTGTAATGACACTCACAAAGTCTGCAAATAATCTGAAGGAGTTTAAGTAAAGGTACAAAAGTAGGCAAAGTTCATGGACGCAGATATATAATTCCCAAAGAAAATATTATCAAATTGAGTCTTTTATAAAAAGGCTAATTACAATAATTTAAATTCAATGCAAGTTAGGTTAACATTTCACAATCAAAGTATTCTATCATATTAATAGGATAAAGGAATAAAAGTAACATAACATCCTAAAAGACACAGAAAATATAAATATGATAAAATTTATACCAATTTATAATTTTAAAGTGAACAAGTCCTCTGTAAACGGCTGTGTTAGTTTCGTACTGCTGTTGCAACAAATTACCACAAACGTTACGGTTAAAATAATACAAATTTATTACCTTACATTTCTAGAGGTCAGAAGTTGAAAATGGGTCTCACCAAGATAAAATAAATGTGTCAGCAGGGCTGCTTTTCTTCAGTCAGCTCTAGGGAAAAGTTAATTTTCTTGCCTGCTCCAGCTTCTATATTCTGCCCACATTCCTTGGCTTGTGGCTCCCTTCCATCTTCAAAGCCAGGAATAATTTCGTCTTTCTCATACTGCATTTGCTCTGACTCTTGCTACTTCCTTCTTTCACTTATAAGGACCCTTGTGATTATATTGAGGACACCAAGATAATCCAGGATAATCTCACATCTCAGAATCAGATGATTGGCAACCATAATTCCATCTGTAACAGCAATCCCCAACTCCCATCCCCTGCCACGTAACATAACATACTCACAGGTTCCTGGAATTAAGAGATGGATCTCTTTGTAGAGCCCAATATTCTGCCTGCCATAGCTAGGAAATAAAAACTATTTTAATGTATTGTATATTTCTTAGCATTGGAGTAAACTCTAGCCTTTTAAACACTGTAATATTCTTCTTTCCATCAGAAATTTAAAAATTCTTTAATCCAAAATAGTTATTTAATAATTAGCCTTGCTAGCAAAGAAAGATATAAGGAATTATCCCCTTTTTACCCTGGTTGGCATAACAACTTTGTGACAGATTAGTGTCAGGGGAAATAGAAAAAATGTAGACTGAGAGATTGTAGTGTGGATAAAAAAGTGTTCATTCTAAAATGCTCTAAGTGTTCAATGGTGGAGGCATGGATCTTTCCAAAGCCAAGTCTATAGTCCAAGCAATGTAAAAACACATTATATGCAGTCTCAAGCTTAGGCTCAGTAAAGCCAGAACAACCAAAAGTCATTCCAGAACCTGAACTGTGGAAAGTATTTCATAAATATTTGTTGAATAAATGAGTGAATAAATGAATGAATGAAGGTGAGAATAGATGGAACTGTATGATTGAACCAATGAATTTTCCTTGTTTTGTACATGTATGAATATCATATGCAGTAACTAGGCCTCTTAGGAATTAGCTAGCCATGAACCAATATTGTGTACACTAACGATTTGTTCCTGCCTTGTAAGGTCAAAAGGCAGTTATTGGAAGATGGCTGATATTTTTGTGGCCCCATGATTTATTGTGGCTGGAAACATTTGTCATAGGTAGACACTGCTTCATGGAAATTTTCCTGAAATATTGGCAAAGCTCCTCTAACTCTGAAGATGTATTCCAGAAAAGTTGGTCTCCTGTCAAACTAAATCATATGTTAAATGCCGAACCAAACATAGACACATATACACACAAGCACACATGTAATTTTGTAGGCAAAGTACAGTGGCTTCTGCAATGACATAAGAATAACACAAGGTGAAAAGAATCACCATATTCTCTAAAATGAAAAAGGCAGAGTAGAAAACAGTCATTTGTATGTGAGAGATATTTAAATATTTATAAAATGTTTATAGTTTTTAGTATGATTTGGGCAGATTTTATCTTCTATTTATTTATTTATTTATTTATTTATTTATTTAGAGGCAGAGTCTCGCTCTGTCACCCAGGCTGGAGTGCAGTGGTGCGATCTCAACTCACTGCAACCTCCACCTCCTGGGTACAAGAGATTCTCCTGCCTCAGCCTCCCGAGTAGCTGGGACTACAGGCGCCTGCCACCGCACCCAGCTATTTTTTTGTATTTTTAGTAGAGACAGGGTTTCACCGTGTTAGCCAGGATGGTCTTGATCTCCTGACCTCATGAGCCACTGTGCTCGGCCTTTTTGTTTACTTTTACTTTATAATTAAAAAAAATTAACATGTTTGATGTAAGAAAAGTTTTATTAAATTAAAAGAAAATAATTACCTTTTTCTAAGGATCACTTTGCATTCAGGAGTTTTCATCCAAAAAGCTTAGGGAATCACTAAATCCGTTTATAGAATAGTTTTAATCAAGCTATATGCCTTCTATGCTTTGTTTGGGAATTACGTTCTTTTCTATTGTTCCAAAGGTCATCACATACTTCTCACCAATGAGCTTCTCATATTGAAATGAAATGTTCATACAATTAGTAGATAAGGTCTTTAACAGCAGGATTTTACTAATTTTTCTCTGCTTAGCAGTTAAAGCCACACCTTCATCATAGTAGGAATTAATACTTGCCTGTTTAAAGTATGAAAAAAACTGCTTCATCTTGCCCGTAGGCACTAGGTGAGCACCTGCCTGATGGTTGGCTTTACCTCCTAAGAGGTAGCATAGCTTCGAGGGTCAGACTTCGAGCTGTATTCCTACTCTACTAAGACAATCACTTGTAAAAGTGACCCTATCTATAGGGACCTTGGAATGAGCTCTTTTGATTCCACTACACCTTGTTGGATTTCTAATTTAGAGCTAAGGTGGATCTTAGAAATGATATTTTCTTTTTCCTTTCTTTCTTTTTTCTTCTTCTTTTTTTTTTTTGACACGAAGTTTCGCTCTGTCGCTCAGGCTGGAGTGCAGTGATACAATCTCGGCTCACTACAACCTCTGCCTTCCAGGTTCAAGCAATTCTCTTGCCTCAGATTCTCTTGCCTCAGCCTCCTGAGTGCTGGGATTACAGGCGTGTGCCACCATGACCAGCTAATTTTTGTATTTTCAGTAGAGATAGGGTTTCTCCATGTTGGTCAGGCTGGTCTCAAACTCCTGACCTCAGATGATCTGCCCACCTGAGTCTCCCAAAGTGGTGGGGTTACAGGCGTGAGCCACCATGCCTGACCAAGATAATATTTTAATAATTATGGCACTGTGTACGTTTTGCATGCTTACTATGTCTCTGGTATTGAGCTAAATTGTGTACATGCTCTTTTTCTCAATCTTATGTCAGAAATAACCACTGTACATGACTTGTAAAATGTTCTGAAGTTAGTTTGTAGCAGAAGCAGTGCTCTAATTCACATTTTCTAATGCCAAGCTAAGGATATTTCTAATTTTACCTATATTATATTGTATAATAGATTCTCCATTACTCTTAGAGACCATGGCAGATTTCAGGTTGCACAAGCCCCTATTTGGTTTATTTCCTCTGCCACACAGTGAAATCAGGGCTATATGTCCACAAAATATCTTATGTTTAAGTAGAAGTTTATTCAAAATATTGGGGGTCCAGGAACAGGGTCACACATACATGGTCAAATTAGGTTTTTACAAAGGTGTGAAGGCAATTTGATAGAAAAAGAAAAGTCTTTTAAACTGGAACATTTGTATATCCATGCTCGAAAACACAACTTGCATCCTATACAAAAATTAATTCAAAGTAAGCCATACCTCTAAGTGTAAAACTGTAAAATATCTAGGAGAAAACTTATAAGAAAATTCTTATGAGCTAAGATTAGGCAAATATTTCCTTAATAGGACTCAAAGAATCAAAATCCATAAAACCAAAAAAAAAAAAATTTGACTTGATCGAAATTAAGAACTTTGGCTTTTCTGAAGATACTGTAAGAGAATGGAAAGGAAAGCCTCAGAGTAGGAGATAATGTTTGCAAATTCCATATCTGATAAAGGACATGAACATATAAAGAACTCTCAAACCCCAATAAGAAGATAACAAACCAATAAAAGATAGAAGATTTGAATGGACATAAATACATAAAAGTGTCTTATCGCATTAGTTATTAGAGAAATGTGCATTACAGCCACAATGAGATACTATTACATACATATTAAAATGGCATGACAAGGAAAAAAATACAACTCGACAATACCAAGGATACAAGGATGCAGAGCCATAGAAACTCTCATACATTGCTGATATGAATACAGTAGAGTACATCTACTTTGAAAAACGCTTTAGCAGTTTTCTGTAAAGTTAAACACATACAAGACAACATACAGCAATCCCACTGCCAGGTAAATATTCAAGTGAAATGCAAACTATGTTCACACAAAACCCTGTAAGTGGGTGCTTGTAAAAGTTATAGTCTTCCTGATCATCAGAAGCTGGAAGCAACTCAAATAGCTACCAGCTAGTGAATGAATGAAAAAACTGTGGTATATCCATATATTGGAACACTACTTAGCAGTAAAAAATAAATAACCACTGACATGCATAATATCATAGATGAATCTCAAAATGCATTACACTAAGTGAAAGAAGCCATATTTAAAAGTCATTATACTGTATTCCATTTACATGCCATTCTTGCAAAGGCAAAACTATAGGGATAGAAAACATATGGGTGGTTGCCAGGGACTGGGAACTGATGGCCAGTACTCATGGGGAAATGTTTTTGGATATTGGAACTGTTCTATATCTTGATGGTAGTGGTGTTCACATGACAGCAGGCATTTTTTGGATTTGCATTACTGGCTGGGTGCGTTGGCTCATGCCTGTAATCCCAGCACTTTGGGAGGCCAAGGCAAGCGGATTACTTGAGGTCAGCAGTTAAAAACCAGCCTGGACAACATGGTGAAACCCCGTCTCTACTAAAAATACAAAAATTAGCCAGGTATGGTGATGTGTGCCTGTAATCCCAGCTACTTGGGAGGCTGAGGCAGGAGAATTGCTTGAACCTGGGAGATGGAGTTTGCAGTCTGGAGCTCCACTGCACTCCAGCCTGGGTGACAGAGTGGGAATCTGTCTCAAAAAAAAAAAAAAAAAAAATTGTATGATTGTAAAATAAATGGTGAGTTTCTCTGCATGTACATTAGAGCTTGATTTTTAAAACATAAAATATATTATTGGGTGCTGTGCATACCAAATCAAAACCTTTAAAAACACACACACAACAAAAAGAGAAATGAAATAAAAAGGAATAGAATAAGAGTGGAGATCAGAGGCCCATGAAAGATTCCTATGCAGATTCCCCATAAGAAACACCCTGCCTATCCTTGTACCCCAGCTTTAAGGCAGCCTTATGAGCCAGTCTATTTGTGAAATCTGTGATAATTAGAACTTGGGTGTCCCAGTGAGTTCCTTTAGGGGCTATTTCCAGGAGTGGGGGCCAAGGGCAGTGCTGGTCCTCTAACTCCCTCTACTCATTGTAAATATCCTTCTTCCTGCGCTACACTTATGTATTGAGTTTCAAGGGAAAGTTTTATAACAGAAAGCCACCCATGGCTCAAAAATAGTTTGAAAACTACTGACTTCATCAAATTATTGTCTATTTGTAGAAAGAATTAGAGATTTGCCTATATTTCTTTGCTAGTTAATAGCAGAGCTAGCTCAGGAACTGAGATGCCAAACTCGACTATCAACAGGACAAGATAACCTCTAAGAGGAAGGTAGGCAAACAGAGTGTCCCTTCTTCTCCAGAGCCCTGACCACCGCCATGCAGGTGTGTATGTCCAGAGATAGCAAATATTTCCTTTTTTTTTTTCTTTCAAAAGAAGCTTGGATCTGGATTGTCATATAAAATCTCTTGATTTTTATGTTATTATTATTAGTATTATTAGTAGTATTATTATTGTTTTCCTTCAGACAGAGTCTTGCACTTTTGCCCCGGGCTGGAGTGCAGTGGTGCGATCTTGGCTCACTGCAACTTCTGCCTCCCAGGTTCAAGCGATTCTCCTGTCTCAGCCTCCCGACTAGCTGGGACTACAGGTGCCTATCGCCATGCCCGGCTAATTTTTTTGTATTTTTAGTGGAGACGGGGTTTCACTGTGTTGGCCAGGCTGGTCTCTAACTCCTGACCTTGTGATCCGCCCACCTCTGCCTCCAAAGTGCTGGGATTACAGGTGTGAGCCATCATGCCCGGCCCAAATCTCCTGATTTTTAAAAGCCTTAAATCATTTCCTTTTTTGTTCACATGCTGTCCTGATAAAATAAAAGCCATCTGTCTGTGGGCTGGAACTGGCCACAGGCCACTGGTTTGTGATCCCTGGCCTGAGCGGGACTATCAAGCGCATGCTTTGTTCTTTACATGATCATCTGCCTCACTCGAGCTGTGAGCTCAGAAACCACAGAAGTAAAACGTAGAGGAGGTGTCTTGCATCCTCAGAACTATCTGGACAAATGGCAGAGCTTCTGGACACAAGAAATCCCTCCCTGCATATCCTTTACCCAGACATGCTTAAATAGTGTGTTTCTTCCACCCACCCTCAGACAAATCCTCCATGCTTTACCAGGCAGCCTGCTCTGGGTTGCAATGGCAGCATTCTTGCATACAGAGACTGTAAATTATGTTTTAATGGCAATGTAGTGTAAAAGACACATGCTTGAGAGTGAGACAACCACACACTACCTACATAACCTTGGGCAAAGTACTTACAAATCTCAAGGCCCCATTTTCAACTATAAAATGAGAATGGCAGTACCTAAAGGATAGGATTGTTATAAAAATTAAATCATATAATGTGTTGAGCAAAGTGGCTGGCCACTTAGATATTTTTCTTTTCATCTATATTATTATTATTACTGTAAATATTATTAATACTTAGGACAGAATTAGAGTTCTGTAACTAGCTAGCCCAGCAACTGTGGGCAAGTCATAGAATCTCTCTGAGTTTGTTCCCTTTTCCAAAACAAAAAAAAAGAAAGAAAATACCTAGATCACAAAGCTCTTGTTCATTTTGTCAGTAATGACATATTAAGGGGGACTAGCAAAGTTTGTGGCCTACTGTAGCTCTCAATATATAATTTTTATGAATAGATCATTGCTATAGATATGTCTTTATCAGTACCACTCAACAGTGTCAGTGATGTACTCATGGTTACTTTTCTGCAAGGTATCAAGCTGTGCAAACTTTTCTGGGGAAGTTAGGATGATGTCCAAGTACTCATTTTCCAAATAAGAGATGTGCTGGCACTGTGCCTGGACATCCAACCTGTAGTGGATGTCAGTAGACAATCACTTTGGAGCACCTGTCTCTTTAATTTTGAAATGGAGCCAGTGAGTTTTTCTCCACCAAGATTCCAGGACTAGTAGGGAGGCCCTTAGAGACTCCTTAATCTCTTAAAGATACTAAACTGAATCCTTGCATAGATATTCAACTGAAATCTGAGGTTGGGATAAAGTCCATTTAAACTTTTAAAGTTCTCTCTGTGGGACTGGACAAAGCTCTTAAACATTTTATGGACCCCTAGGCAGCTACTTAAAGCAACCATGGCTCCTTGAGAGCCAGGCACAGCAGTGAGTTGTGAAAACACAGCTTGATAGATTCCATCCATTCACTTAGCACTTAATCTGCCACAGGCTCATGTCATCTCCTGTATTGTTTCTTTACATTTCTATTTGACTTTTCATGAGACTACATCTGGCCTCCCCAGTCGAAGTGAGGGGCCCCAGAAGTAAGACCATGGCTTCAATGTCACAACAATCATTGACTCATATGAGAAGGTAGAATTTTTCAAATAAATGCGCTATCCATCTTCCACCTTGATTTTTGCTACCATTCATTAATTGAATACTTTTATTATTATTGTTGTTGTTGTTGTTTTGTCTTCTACTTATAGATGAGGAAACTCAAGCTCAGCAAAATTAAGTGACTTTCCAGAAAACACTATTTGAGAAAGTGGCAGGGCTAAGTTTTGACACAAACCAGTCTATATCAAAGCCAGTGCTTAAGCTACTGGATAAGACAACACCATTTAAGATGTGTCTTGGCCAATTTTGTATTGCTATAAATGAATACCACATACTGGATAACTTACAGTGAACAGAAATTTATTTGGCTGATGGTTCTGGAATTAGGGAGTCCAAGAGTGTGGTGCCAACATCTTGCAAAGACCTTCACGCTGTGTCATCCCATAGCAGAATGTGGAAGGGCAAGTGAGTGCACAAGACAGAGAGAGGATGGGGGCTGAACTTGTCCTTTTGTCAGGTGCCTACTCCTGTGCTAACTAACCCACTCCCATAATAATGGCATTAATCTATTCATAAAGGCTGAGCCCTCATGACCTAACCATCTTTTAAATGCCCCACCTCTCCACACTGTTGCATTGGGCATTAAGTTTCCATCACATGCACTTTGAGGGACATATTTAAATCATAGCAATGTTTCAGGAAGTTTTTTTTTTGTAATATTGAGGTAGCTTGGATGTAGTTTATTATAGTTATCTGATAACTGGGATGGAGGCTTTGTTGGGACTCAAATCTGCAGCATTGTGTGTTAAAGTGGTTTAATCTCTAGTCCTAGCCTAAGGGGAACTGGTCCTCTGGCTTTCATAGCCTCTCCTTTGCTAGATTTCTTTTTATAATTGCAAAAATCACTAACATTTTTATATTCACAGACTCATCCACAGGGGATATGAGTCTCAGGTAAATGCAACTGTAGATCTGTCTCCAATCTTCTATTCTTATGTAAAATTACAGAAAATAATTATTAATAAGGATAGATGATTATAAAGGTAGAAAAAAACCCTACATGGGTTTAAAAGGAAATAGATGGTACAGACAGAAGCTAGCTTTCTTTTGTTGATGGAGCCACTCAGTTGAGAGCCTATATCAGCTGCTAATGTGTGTGTGTGTGTGTGCATGTGTGTGTGCGTGTGTGTGTGTTGCCACAGTTGAAGAAATTTCTTCCATCTGACTCTTATTGCCTGTCTCTCATGATCCCTCAGCAGCCTTAGTTGTAACAGATTAGGAAGCCTCGGGTTTATCCATTAAATCATCAATTCTGTGAATATCTACTGTGGGTAAGGCATTTGCCAGAAACTAGAAATCTAGAAATATAAAGATAAATGAGTTAAGTGAGTTGGGAAGTCTCTGTCCACACAAAGTTTCAGACTTTTTAAAGTCATAATTAGCTTGATTATGGTAATCATTTCACAATGTATATGTATATCAAATCATCATGTTGTATACCTTAAATATATATTTTCTTTGTCAATTACACTTCAATACAGCTGGAGAAAAGTTTCTGATCAATTAGAATTGTTATCAGTTTGTACAGTATTGACCAATTACAAGCAGGGTAATAAAATATTACAGACGGGGAGACTGAAGCACAGAAAAGAAGAGCTATCCCATGGTCACACAGTTAACAAATCTGGACCCTGAATGTGAACTCAAGTCACCCCTGGGACATCCAACGGCATTTCCATCACACCATGCTGTCTCTTAGCTATTCAATAAAGATTTTTTGGAAGAATGCATGGGCTTAGCAGCTAAGAAATGTGGAGGCAGTGGCAAGAGAAGAGATGAGGGAAGTGAAGTCATCTAAGCTTTTGAAGCTGAGCTTTGCTGGCACTGAAACCCAATGCATCAGGAAGCTACTGGACATATGTAAAGGCAGAGGGTGGGGCCCGTCTTCTGCACGCAACTGTACTTTGAACAGTACATTTTCCATATATTTCCCCAATTAACTTTTCAGAAGTGAGAATGTGCATTAATGAAACTGCAAGTTTATAATTCTCACTAGTAAAAGGAAATTTGAAGAACTGGATAATAAACCCTTTGAGGGCTACTAAAATGCAAACAAGAAGAGAATGGGAGAGATTGATGGAGGTTAGAAGAGATAATCTTTCTAATTTCCTCTGTACTGGGCACTCAGACATTTCCTGAATGAATCATTTGGCTCTTCAAAAAAAGAGATTTGGAAGGATGTCTACATCCCAGAGCTGTGCCAGTTCCATGACCACCTCTTTTCATCTTGCAAGGAAAAAATGCCATAGCACCTCATTGAGGGTGCAATGTTGCTATTAAAGGAGGAACTGACAAGCCATTGAGTGAAGAACACTGAAGAGTTGGCTCAGCTCCCACAGAGTTCAAGCAAGCATTCAAAAGGAGGTGGCTGAATAGATTACTCAGCATCTATATCCTCAGACAAGAAGCAGCCCAGTGATTGTGGGGGATAATGTTGTACCACTGTGTGTTATACTTGAATTAATTAATGTCTTAATCTTTCCCTGACATTAGACAATAGCATCCAGAACTCTAAGGGACCTTACAGATCAACTGTTAATGCCCTTTTTTTTATACATGGAAAAACAGAGGCAGTATGTAGTGAAGGCACTTTCTCACCTTTAGATATTCACCAAGTTCTTGGCAGAGTTAGAACTGGAATAAAGTTTTCTTCACTGGTGTTGCAATAAACTGTATTTTTAATCCAAATGCAAATATTAAAATTTTCAATATTCTTTTATATTTTCTCTGCTTTCCTTTGGACTTACCACAGTGTACAATACATAGCAAACTCTACTAAATAGCTCAAATGATAGAAACATCAAGGTTCAAATGTTTTTTGTTTGAAAGAAAATTACAGAGATCATCTAATGCAACTCCCTTAATTTTCACATCATTGTCTAAAGGTCTGGAAAGTAGAAATAACTTGTAGAGAGCCATACAGTCAATTAATAGAAGAGCTCCATCTTATAGCTAGAATGTCGTATCCTGATCTTAAAGCAAGTGTTAGCTGATGGATAATGTTTTCCTTCATCACAACACAAATGCTCTCGTATGATGTGTTTATTTTACCATAGTTGTTTAACAGAGAAAATGAGACATTTCAAATCAAAAGACTTTCATTTGCCTCTTCAATGATAATATCCTTTTATACAAGTCTCTGAATATGTCAGAGAAAAGTTTCTGCTAGTAAATCAGGTTCTTCATGCAGAATCTAGAGGCATCCTGAAGTCAGT
This sequence comes from Pongo abelii, assembly GCF_028885655.2. Taxonomy (NCBI): domain Eukaryota; kingdom Metazoa; phylum Chordata; class Mammalia; order Primates; family Hominidae; genus Pongo; species Pongo abelii. The sequence goes on along the minus strand of NC_071992.2, from coordinate 145,470,901 downwards.
CACATAGTATAGTAGAAATATTATAGAAGAAGAAATAAGGTTATGAGGTGATAGTGTATTAAATATTGAATGCCCAGTTTTGGGATATACAAATGGGGATGCACAGAAAGAAAAAAACTGTGGGCTGTGAAACATATTCTGCAGTAATCAACATATAAACAATATTAGGAATCTTCATCTTAGAATATAAAGAGTGAGATGAATCAGATGACCTGAACCGAATGCTAGTCTTAAAGATGAAAGCAAAAGTCTTTTACTGAAAAAAAAAAAAAGAAAATAAAAGAGATTGTAATAGTGGTCATGCAAAGGGTGGAGAAAATTTGAGAAAATTGATTGGGGGAAATGGGAGCAGAAGCTGAACAGAAATCCACAAAGGAATCCCCATAATAAAATGCTTAGTCGATTTCATTAGAGACTCTAAGATTGTGATGGTGCTGATCCTCATGGCTGGGGCACCTTCTGTAGCCTGCATGGTACCTGGGTGGACAAGTGGAAATGTAGCCTAAGGACATTAAAGATTCTCTGGAGATGTGGCAAGGAACCTAGGTTTCATATGGGTTCATAGGAAATAGAGAGAAAGATTAGAGTTGTTCTGGAGAAAAGGGAAAGTTTCAGAGACTAAAAATGCAAAGTAGGCTTGGTGGAAACACTGAAGAGAGAAATATCAAAGAAGAGGGAGTTATAGTCCCAGACTGAAAGGCTGACGTTTCATGTCTTAGAAATGGGAAAACATATTTCAGAAGAGGAGTGGTTTCAGTTGTCTCTGATAGAAAATGTTCCTGAAATGGAGTGGATGTGATGCCTGCTGGAATCAGGAAGGTGAAGGAAAGTTAAAGTAAGACACTATGATGAATTATCAACATAGATGCCGAAGTTGCTAATGGCAACATTAGACCTGTGATGTGATGCCTGGCAAAAGTCCTACTGAATTATAGAGATTGTCAAGAAAGTAGTAAATGCCGGCAAGGAAGAAAGTGGCAGAGTGACCAACAAGAATGGAAGAAAGCTGGTACAAATTCCTGTCCTATTACCCCTTGATGGAAGGGGGACCTGGCTGGATACATCACAAATCAATATAAATTAGCCCTTGTTAGGGCTCTTATAGTTCAGAAGGAGGCATAATTACACTGAACAGCAATACAAATCTATTCCCATGGGAAACATTGTTATTATTATTATTTTACAGAAGTTACCAACTCCTCAATAGCTCTTAATAAAAGATGATCTATGTTGATAAGTAGGATAAATGATTGCAGTACACTAGGGCAGAGAGTGAAACTTGTTAATTCAAGAGTTTTTGCCTATTGTATTAGTCAAGGTCCTCCAGAGAAACAGAACCAGTAAGATTTATACAATGAGGAACTGGCTTATAGGATTATGGAGGCTCAGAAGCCCAGCCATCTTCCATTTAGAGACCCAGGAAAGCGGGTATTATAGTTTAGCCCGAGTCTGAAGGCCAGAGAACAGGAGAATCTGTTGATGCAAATCCCAATCTGAGACATAAAAACATGAAATATTCCAGCTCATGCAGTAAGGTAGGAAAAAATAGGGATGAATTCCTCTTTCCCCGACCTTTTGTTCCATTCAGGCTCTCAGTAGATTGGATGATGCCCGACCATATTGAGGAAGGCAATCTGCTTTATTGTGTCCACTGATTCAAATGCTAATCTCATCCACAAACATCCTCACAGACATATCAGAAACAGTGTCTAATCTGGGCACCCCATGGCCCACTCAAATTGACATGTAAAATTAACCATCGCACCTACATGTCAGCTACTGCTCACTTTCAACTAGTTTAGGCCTTTTCCAAATAGAAAGATGATCCCCGCCACACCACCAAACACACATACACAAAAACCTTTTGCAGACGCATTATTTAGACTATAGAAACAGCTTTCTATTGTTTTTGAAATCCTATGTCTTATCCTTAGACATAGATTTAGTCTAAGGGCCAAATCCATGTGGGACAAATGAAAATTATTCAGTATTTGATAATGGATTGAGCAAATTTCAAAGAAAAGGAAGTGCTATATGAAGGTAGATAGTGATTTGAGATTGTCCATGAAGAAATATAGAACTTCTGTCTGCCCAGTGTTCAATGAACAAAGAATGGGGGATGGGGTGATGGAGGTAGGGAAGGAGAATTAGTGCTCCTCCAGAGACCCGTGGAGGAGCAAATCTTTTTGCAGATTTCTTTTGGGGACAGGAGGTGGGGAATTTATTTGTTTAGACTCAGTGATTTTTCACACAGAAGAATTTGAGAGAATGTCTAGAGAGGAAAGGCTTTAAGTAGGGAGAAAGTGAGAGGGGCTTACCTGTGAGGGGAAATCTTTGAACACCAGGACCAAGAGCTATGAAGAACTGGCTCTCCTGAACTTTCTAAGTAAATGAAGCCTGAGTGGACTAGTGGCCAGTTGTCTTCCATTTTTGTTCAGAGTTCCAAATGCAATGTTTGCTGAGGAGCTACATGATTCTGCAAAAAATATAGCCTGAGAGCCCACTGGAAGTGGCCAGAAATGACCATGAACTTGGCAGGAGAGTTAAGAGAGGACATTCAGTGGCTGTGGATGTGGTTTCCTTCCACGGTTTTTGTCTTTGTTTTTGTTCTTTGAGATGAAGACCCATGCTGGAGGGCAGTGGTGTGATTTTGGCTCACCGCAACCTCCACCTCCTGGGTTAAAGCAATTCTCCTGCCTCAGCCTCCTGAGTAGCTGGGATTACAGGCATGTGCCACCACACCTGGCTAATTTTTTGTATTTTTAGTAGAGACAGGGTTTCATCATGTTTGCCGGGTAGTCTTAAACGCCTGACCTCAAGTGATCCACCTACGTTGGCCTCCCAAAGTGCCGGGATTACAGGTGTGAGCCACCCACGTCAGGCCCTTTCCATGATTTTTTCAGGGGGCTTGTGGTGGCCTGGAGACCCAAGTGCTCATCTGGTGGGACTACACATCTTCTGGATTATACTGATTAGAGAGAATGATAATGTTTAGTGTTGGTCTTTCCCCTAAATTCTAAGCTTCAAGTGAACAGAGGCAGCTCCTTTCTTATTCCTTGTGTTTTATTTATTTATTTTTTTTAATGACAATAGAACTTTATTTGAATTACAGGATCAGGATACATAAAGGGATAATTAGAGATATCATTTCTAGTGATTCAGAGTGAGTATAAGAATATTTACTGAAAAAAAATTTTTATTTTATTTTATTTTATTATTATTATACTTTAAGTTTTAGGGTACATGTGCACAATGTGCAGGTTAGTTACATATGTATACATGTGCCATGCTGGTGTGCTGTACCCATTAACTCGTCATTTAGCATTAGGTATATCTCCTAATGCTATCCCTCCCCCCTCTCCCCACCCCACAACAGTCCCCAGAGTGTGATGTTCCCCTTCCTGTGTCCATGTGTTCTCATTGTTCAATTCCCACCTATGAGTGAGAACGTGCAGTGTTTGGTTTTTTGTCCTTGCGATAGTTTACTGAGAATGATGATTTCCAATTTCATCCATGTCCCTACAAAGGACATGAACTCATCATTTTTTGTGGCTGCATAGTATTCCATGGTGTATATGTGCCACATTTTCTTAATCCAGTCTATCATTGTTGCATGTTTGGGTTGGTTCCAAGTCTTTGCTATTGTGAATAGTGCCGCAATAAACATATGTGTGCATGTGTCTTTATAGCAGCATGATTTATAGTCCTTTGGGTATATACCCAGTAATGGGATGGCTAGGTCAAATGGAATTTCTAGTTCTAGATCCCTGAGGAATCGCCACACTGACTTCCACAATAGTTGAACTAGTTTACAGTCCCACCAACAGTGTAAAAGTGTTCCTATTTCTCCAAATCCTCTCCAGCACCTGTTGTTTCCTGGCTTTTTAAAGATTGCCATTCTAACTGGTGTGAGATGGTATCTCATTGTGGTTTTGATTTGCATTTCTCTGATGGCCAGTGATGGTGAGTGAGCATTTTTTCATGTGTTTTTTGGCTGCATAAATGTCTTCTTTTGAGAAGTGTCTGTTCATGTCCTTTGCCCACTTTTTGATGGGGTTGTTTGTTTTTTTCTTGTAAATTTGTTTGAGTTCATTGTAGATTCTGGATATTAGCCCTTTGTCAGATGAGTAGGTTGCGAAAATTTTCTCCCATTTTGTAGGTTGCCTGTTCACTCTGATGGTAGTTTCTTTTGCTGTGCAGAAGTTCTTTAGTTTAATGAGATCCCATTTGTCAATTTTGGCTTTTGTTACCATTGCTTTTGATGTTTTAGACATGAAGTCCTTGCCCATGCCTATGTCCTGAATGGTAATGCCTAGGTTTTCTTCCAGGGTTTTTATGGTTTTAGGTCTAACGTTTAAGTCTTTAATCCATCTTGAATTGATTTTTGTATAAGGTGTAAGGAAGGGATCCAGTTTCAGCTTTCTACATATGGCTAGCCAGTTTTCCCAGCACCATTTATTAAATAGGGAATCCTTTCCCCATTGCTTGTTTTTCTCAGGTTTGTCAAAGATCAGACAGTTGTAGATATGTGGCATTATTTCTGAGGGCTCTGTTCTGTTCCATTGATCTATATCTCTGTTTTGGTACCAGTACCATGCTGTTTTGGTTATTGTAGCCTTGTAGTATAGTTTGAAGTCAGGTAGCATGATGCCTCCAGCTTTGTTCTTTTGGCTTAGGATTGACTTAGCGATGTGGGCTCTTTTTTGGTTCCATATGAACTTTAAAGTAGTTTTTTCCAATTCTGTGAAGAAAGTCCTTGGTAGCTTGATGGGGATGGCATTGAATCTATAAATTACCTTGGGCAGTATGGCCATTTTCACGATATTGATTCTTCCTACCCATGAGCATGGAATGTTCTTCCATTTGTTTGTATCCTCTTTTATTTCATTGAGCAGTGGTTTATAGTTCTTCTTGAAGAGGTCCTTCATGTCCCTTGTAAGTTGGATTCCTAGGTATTTTATTCTCTTTGAATCAATTGTGAATGGGAGTTCACTCATGATTTGGCTCTCTGTTTGTCTGTTATTGGTGTATAAGAATGCTTGTGAATTTTATACATTGATTTTGTGTCCTGAGACTTTGCTGAAGTTGCTTATCAGCTTAAGGAGATTTTGGGCTGAGACAATGGGGTTTTCTAGATATACAATCATGTCATCTGCAAACAGGGACAATTTGACTTCCTCTTTTCCTAATTGAATACCCATTATTTCCTTCTCCTGCCTAATTGCCCTGGCCAGAACTTCCAACAGTATGTTGAATAGGAGTGGTGAGAGAGGGCATTCCTGTCTTGTGCCAGTTTTCAAAGGGAATGCTTCCAGTTTTTGCCCATTCAGTATGGTTTTGGCTGTGGATTTGTGATAGATAGCTCTTATTATTTTGAGATATGTCCCATCAATACCTAATTTATTGAGAGTTTTTAGCATGAAGGGTTGTTGAATTTTGTCAAAGGCCTTTTCTGCATCTATTGAGATAATCATGTGGTTTTTGTCTTTGGTTCTGTTTACATGCTGGATTACATTTATTGATTTGCTTATATTGAACCAGCCTTGCATCCCAGGGATGAAGCCCGCTTGATCATGGTGGATAAGCTATTTGATGTGCTGCTGGATTCTGTTTGCCAGTATTTTATTGAGGATTTTTGCGTCAATGTTCATCAAAGATATTGGTCTAAAATTCTCTTTTTTGGTTGTGTCTCTGCCCGGCTTTGGTATCAGGATGATGCTGGCCTCATAAAATGAGTTAGGGAGGATTCCCTCTTTTTCTATTGATTGGAATAGTTTCAGAAGAATGGTACCAGTTCCTCCTTGTACCTCTGGTAGAATTCGGCTGTGAATCCATCTGGTCCTGGACTCTTTTTGGTTGGTAAGCTATTGATTATTGCCATAATTTCAGATCCTGTTATTGGTCTATTCAGAGATTCAAATTCTTCCTGGTTTAGTCTTGGGAGGGTGTATGTGTTGAGGAATTTATCCATTTCTTCTAGATTTTCTAGTTTATTTGCGTAGAGGTGTTTGTAGTATTCTCTGATGGTAGTTTGTATTTCCGTGGGGTCGGTGGTGATATCCCCTTTATCATTTTTTATTGCGTCTATTTGATTCTTCTTTCTTTCTTTATTAGTCTTGCTAGCGGTCTATCAATTTTGTTGATCCTTTCAAAAAACCAGCTCCTGGATTTATTAATTTTTTGAAGGGTTTTTTGTGTCTGTATTTCCTTCAGTTCTGCTCTGATTTTAGTTATTTCTTGCCTTCTGCTAGGTTTTGAATGTGTTTGCTCTTGCTTTTCTAGTTCTTTGAATTGTGATGTTAGGGTGTCAATTTTGGATCTTTCCTGCTTTCTCTTGTGGGCATTTAGTGCTATAAATTTGCCTCTACACACTGCTTTGAATGTGTCCCAGAGATTCTGGTATGTTGTGTCTTTGTTCTCATTGGTGTCAAAGAACATCTTTACTTCTGCCTTCATTTCGTTATGTACCCTGTATTCATTCAGGAGCAGGTTGTTCAGTTTCCATGTAGTTGAGCGGTTTTGGGTGAGTTTCTTAATCCTGAGTTCTAGTTTGATTGCACTGTGGTCTGAGAGACAGTTTGTTATAATTTCTCTTCTTTTACATTTGCTGAGGAGAGCTTTACTTCCAACTATGTGGTGAATTTTGGAATAGGTGTGGTGTGGAGCTGAAAAAAATGTATATTCTGTTGATTTGGGGTGGAGAGTTCTGTAGATATGTATTAGGTCTGCTTGGTGCAGAGCTGAGTTCAATTCCTGGGTATCCTTGTTAACTTTCTGTCTCGATCTGTCTAATGTTGACAGTGGGGTGTTAAAGTCTCCCATTATTATTGTGTGGGAGTCTAAGTCTCTTTGTAGGTCACTCAGGACTTGCTTTATGAATCTGGGTGCTCCTTTGTTGGGTGCATATATATTTAGGATAGTTAGCTTTTCTCGTTGAATTGATCCCTTTACCATGGCCTTCTTTGTCTCTTTTGATCTTTGTTGGTTTAAAGTCTGTTTTATCAGAGACTAGGATTGCAACCCCTGCCTTTTTTTGTTTTCCATTTGCTTGGTAGATCTTCCTCCATCCTTTTATTTTGAGCCTATGTGTGTCTCTGCATGTGAGATGGGTTTCCTGAATACAGCACACTGATGGGTCTAGAGTCTTTATCCAATTTGCCAGTCTGTGTCTTTTAATTGGAGCATTTAGTCCATTTACATTTAAAGTTAATATTGTTATGTGTGAATTTGATCCTGTCATTATGATGTTAGCCGGTTATTTTGCTCATTAGTTGATGCAGTTTCTTCCTAGTCTCGATGGTCTTTACATTTTGGCATGATTTTGCAGCGGCTGGTACTGGTTGTACCTTTCCATGTTTAGTGCTTCCTTCAGGAGCTCTTTTAGGGCAGGCCTGGTGGTGACAAAATCTCTCAGCATTTGCTTGTCTGTAAAGTATTTTATTTCTCCTTCACTTATGAAGCTTAGTTTTGCTGGATATGAAATTCTGTGTTGAAAATTCTTTTCTTTATGAATGTTGAATATTGGCCCCCACTCTCTTCCAGCTTGTAGAATTTCTGCCGAGAGATCCGCTGTTAGTCTGATGGGCTTCCCTTTGTGGGTAACCCAACCTTTCTCTCTGGCTGCCCTTAACATTTTTTCCTTCATTTCCACTTTGGTGAATCTGACAATTATGTGTCTTGGAGTTGCTCTTCTCGAGGAGTATCTTTGTGGCGTTCTCTGTATTTCCTGAATCTGAATGTTGGCCTGCCTTGCTAGATTGGGGAAGTTCTCCTGGATAATATCCTGCAGAGTGTTTTCCAACTTGGTTCCATTCTCCCTGTCACTTTCAGGTACACCAATCAGACGTAGATTTGGTCTTTTCACATAGTCCTATATTTCTTAGAGGCTTTGTTCATTTCTTTTTATTCTTTTTTCTCTAAACTTCCCTTCTCGCTTCATTTCATTCATCTCATCTTCCATCACTGATACCCTTTCTTCCAGTTGATCGCATTGGCTCCTGAGGCTTCTGCATTCTTCACGTAGTTCTCAAGCCTTGGCTTTCAGCTCCATCAGCTCCTTTAAGCACTTCACTGTATTGGTTATTGTAGTTATACATTCGTCTAAATTTTTTTCAAAGTTTTTAACTTCTTTGCCTTTGGTTTGAATTTCCTCCTGTAGCTCGGAGTAGTTTGATCGTCTGAAGGCTTCTTCTCTCAACTCGTCAAAGTCATTCTCCATCCAGCTTTGTTCCGTTGCTGGTGAGGAACTTTGGAGGAGGAGAGGCGCTCTGCTTTTTAGAGTTTCCAGTTTTTCTGCTCTGTTTTTTCCCCATCTTTGTGGTTTTATCTACTTTTGGACTTTGATGATGGTGATGTACAGATGGGTTTTTGGTGTGGATGTCCTTTCTGTTTGTTAGTTTTCCTTCTAACAGACAGGACCCTCAGCTGCAGGTCTGTTGGAGTTTGCTGGAGGTCCACTCCAGACCCTGTTTGTCTGGGTATCAGCAGTGGTGGCCGCAGAGCAGCAGATTTTCATGAACTGCGAATGCTGCTGTCTGATCGTTCCTATGGAAGTTTTGTCTCAGAGGAGTACATGGCTGTGTGAGGTGTCAGTCTGCCCCTACTGGGGGGTGCCTCCCAGTTAGGCTGCTCAGGGGTCAGGGGTCAGGGACCCACTTGAGGAGGCAGTCTGCCCGTTCTCAGATCTCCAGCTGCATGCTGGGAGAACCACTGCTCTCTTCAATGCTGTCAGACAGGGACATTTAAGTCTGCAGAGGTTACTGCTGTCTTTTTGTTTGTCTGTGCCCTGCCCCCAGAGGTGGAGCCTACAGAGGCAGGCAGGCCTGCTTGAGCTGTGGTGGGCTCCACCCAGTTTGAGCTTCCCAGCTGCTTTGTTTACCTAAGCAAGCCTGGGCAATGGAGGGCACCCCTCCCCCAGCCTCGCTGCTGCCTTGCCGTTTGATCTCAGACTGCTGTGCTAGCACTCAGCAAGACTCTGTGGGTGTAGGACCCTCCGAGCCAGGTGCGGGATATAATCTCCTGGTGCACCGTTTTTTAAGCCCGTTGGAAAAGCGCAGTATTAGGGTGGGAGTGACCCGATTTTCCAGGTGCCGTCTGTCACCCCTTTCTTTGACTAGGAAGGGGAACTCCCTGACCCCTTGCGCTTCCTGAGTGAGGCAATGTCTCGCCCTGCTTTGGCTCGCACACAGTGCGCTGCACCCACTGTCCTGTGCCCACTGTCTGGCACTCCCTAGTGAGATGAACCCGGTACCTCAGATGGAAATGCAGAAATCACCCGTCTTCTGCGTCGCTCACACTGGGAGCTGTAGACCGGAGCTCCTCCTATTCGGCCATCTTGTCTGTCCTCCCCCTTCCTTGTGTTTTAAATAGTAGATGCTCAAAAAATTGCCTGTAGTTAGTTGAATAAATAAGAATACAAACAAGTATAATAATAAATTACCTTTATTGAACTTTTTCTATGCATCCGGAAGTCTTCTAAGTATTTACACTCATTAACACAATTAATATTCACTATGATCCTGAATGAATAAATGTTAATTGTAAGCATTACATGAGTTTACTTTATTCGAGGAAATTTTGCTTTGAAATAAAGAAGCCAGTTTGTTGTGGGAAGAACTTTACACACACTTGTGTGTGATACACATATTTGTTCATTACCTTGTATTGGCTTTTTTGGATATTTACAAATCTAGAAAGAGAGAAATATACTTACTAAATATCTGAGAGGTTGTTGATATAATTTTCTATTTTTGTCTAAATATTAGAATTTGAACTTGATTTGTTTTTACAATGTGGAAAATCATTTGTGTAATACATTGTGAGTCTTGTGCCTGTAACCCTGGTTTACTCTTCATAGTAAATACGTATGCCAATGGAACCTTGAGGAGTTTTGAGGAGTCTTTCCTGTGGGATGACACTAGTACTTGGTGGAAGAGCCAAGATCCATAGCTAGGCTGAGGGAGCAGCTGTTCTTTGTCATGTCTACACAACGGCACAGCTTGGCCATTACCAGAGCACAACTTCTGTGTGAGAGCACATGTATCCTTTATTTATTTTGAATAGATTTTTGCCCTATTTGATGAAACAATTTGACTTATTAACCCTCACCTCTCCGTACCAACCACAAATGGGATACTATAAAAACAGACAAACATACAGAACCCTATATTTCATTAATTACAAACTGTGTTTGTTATTCAACTCTGCTATCTAGGTACTGACTTAAGGGTGTTAGACTGGGGCAGAATGTTATAAAGGAGGCACATGAAACTGATTTTAAGGTGCATTTGTTATCTGGAGTTTTGGTCTTTCCTTTTTTGCAAATGTGCTTTCCCCTCTAAACGTCTCCATCCTTGAGACGTGCTTGAAATGAAAGCCAGTTCTTGCTAGACTTGCAAAACTGCAGCACAGGCGGGCAAAGCCCCTGAGAGAGGCCATCTCATCCATCAGACCCACTGGCTTTTGAAAGGAGAGGCCTGTGAGTAGTCAGGATGATGAATCCCAATGGCTGGCAGCAGCCAGATTATGTACACTGAAGGATGCCAATGCATACTGTGGTAACCCTTGGCATACACAGCAATGCCAGGATCCTTTGAGAGATTAGTTCTGCCTGATATTGAAGTAATGCACACACAGATAGGGTACAGACTGTGCTCTGCCTCCCTACACCCAAATGTAGTGGAACAAAAGTGGGGAAGACATGTGAGAGGCCAGGTATTTTAATAAGCAAATTGGTGAGTTTCTCTGCTATTGAGTTATTGCTATAGCAGAGAAACTCAGCATTAGAAAGATATTTGTGCTAACCTCTTCCATCCCCTCTGCTTGTGATCCAAGCCAACCCACTGATTCAACTGGACAAATTTATGGAACACCTGGTATGTGGCAGGCACTGGGTTTACTGCTGGGGCTAAACCATGAGCAAGACAAACATGATCTCTCTTATCAGGCTTGAAATACACAAAGTAAAATTTACAATGCAGTGTAATGATTATTATGAAATTCCTGAACTGGACAGCCAAAGAAACATAGCTGAGTAAATATAACCTGCCTGCCTTTGGCTGCATAGCTGTGTAGTCACTAAATTTCACTCCTGGCCTGTATTCTTTTCCTAGAGCTGTTGTAGTAATGACCCTAAACTGGATGACTAAACACAACAAAAATATTCTCTTACATTTTTGGAGTCCAAAGGTCTGAAATCAAGATGTTGGCAGGGCTACATTTTCTCTGAAGGTTTTAGGGAAAACCTTTCTCAACCAATTCCAGCTTCTGCTGGCTCCGGGCACTCACTGGTTGTGGCAGCATAACTCTTAATTCCTGCCAGCATCTTCACATTGCCTTCCTCTCTGTTTAATTCTTTGTGTGTACTATCTCCTTTTCTGAGAAGGACAACAGTCCTTGGATTTAGGGCCCACCCTAATCCTGTATGGCCTCATCTTCATTTAATTACATCTACAAAGAACCTATTCCCAAATACGGTCCCATTTTGAGCTTCCAAGGATTTAAATTTGAACATTTCTTTTTAGGGGGCACAATTCAACCCATTACACAGCCTACGATTTTTGACATTTTACCATTGTCTTTCTCCAGCCCTGGCTATCTTTTTGGGCAATTGACTTGCTGGATGCTCAACCCTTTTGAAATGTTTGGAACTTGGCTTTCAATTACCTGTGTCTCTTGGTGCTTTGAGTTGCTCTATGTGAAAGACTTCTTTCATTCTCAGAGGTGATTAGTGGCTCATCTGATGCGAGTATGGGAGGCAGGTCCACCTCAGACCCTGGGGGGAGACCAGACCCTAGCAGAGGATTGTTGAAGGAAGCGAATAAGGAAAACTGATAGGGTCATGTGGCCTTAACAAGCAACATATAGTGAGAAGCTGTCTTCTCAGAAGGGGGGCCTTTTGGAAGGACTGTCTCTCTACCCCTTTGAGGGTGCCCCCATTTTGCCTAAAAACCCATAATACACAATGCGTTATAAACTCCTGATTATTTCAAAACTTCCAAAATTTTTTAGGAGTTGCCTCTTTCCATTTGGTGGAGATGGCAAGCAGCTAACTATAGCAACAAAATCTCCAAATGTTACTATAGTAATGCAAAGAAGAAAACAACATATTTGCCTGATAAACCAAGCTGAAGCCAGTCAGAATGTTGTTTTTTTTAGGATTCATTTCCACAAACCCTCAAATTTACAAAGCTTAGGGATGTCTAAATTCTTCTCCAAGATTTTAGCAAATGCCCAAGAACTAATAATCATATTTTCACATCCTACCACCGAATTGGTCCCATGTAAACCCAAAATTGGAACTAAGCCTCTGTACCACTTTCTAAAAGAAACCTAGCATCAGATTACAATTCATTGTAAGGGGTTATGGCACTGAGCACATGGAATTCCTCTTCCTTTCTCTCTGTCTTCCCCTCACTCTTTTTCTCTCTCCTTTTCACCCTCAGGCTCTTTGCTCTTGAGCTCTTTGCCTGCTATAAAGCAGATGGGTTCTCTGTCTCTGAAGCCACAGCATGAATCCTTTTTACATGCCTTAGGAATCACCTACTCCAAGGGGGCTTTTTTCTATATATTTTCATGATACCAACTTGTCTTTTCATAAGAGGAACATCCTACCAGATACTAAAAGAATAAACATTTTTTTCCATCTCATTATCCTAAGATAAGAAGCCAGTATAATTTTAGGGGCTTAATTTGTAGGCTCTAATAATTATACTTTACCACCTGTTACTATCTTTCCTCTAACTAAAGTTGTTGCTCCCTTTTTACAAGGAAGAGGAGTTTTAAAGACCTCTTTGGCATTTACTAGTATTTTGGCAATTTGGGAGTTAAATACTTAGAAAACATGATTTTATCAGTCCTCCTTTAAACTGTCTGAAATATGAATACAAAGCAAAGAGGCATTAGATTTCAGTTATTTATTTATTTATTTATTTTAGCTGAGCATGGAAAACTGGCATCTTTCAGAGTTACATTAACAGCAATTAATAGTCCTCATGGTATCAGTTGTGTCCTGGGCTTTATTGCAATACCAGAACATATGTCAGTAACCTCTACTGAGGAATGCCAAGTCTCATAATAAGGGGGTTCTGTTAATATATTTGCCCACAATGAGGCAGGACAGTGCAAAGCAGTGGTTCTTAATTCTGACTGCACATTCAAATCATTTGAGGGCAAGGGAGCTTTTAAGACACATTGATCTCCTTGGCCCACCCACAGAGATTCTAACTTAATTGGTCTGGGGGGCGGCTCAGAATTTGGGCTTATTTTACAGCTCTCCAAGAGATTCTCATGTGCAGCAAAGAAACCCCTGGGATGGCACAGTGCATCTCAAACTTGACCTTGTGCATGATTCTCACTCGGTAGTAGGCCTAGGAACAACCCTGACATTCTGTGTTCCTATTCAGCTCCTACACAGTGTTCATGTTTGGGGTTTTCAGGACCACACTTGGAGTAACAAGAGTAGACTAAAATTGGCATTATCTTGAATATTGGACAAACCTAAGTCTGAGAATTGATTTGTCATTTGGTTTTGTTCGTATTTGACTATAAAGCACTGAACTTTAATCCTGTCTTCTGTAAAGTGGAGATAAAACGTGTTGCATTTAAGTGTTAACATATAGAAGCAAAAGTGTTATAAAAGGCAACTGGCAAAGGGCCTGGCACTCAGTAGCTAAATAAAAACTACTTCCATTTCACTTTGTTCCTCTCCACCTTCCCAAGCACCTCCAACCTTCAGAACGGCAAAGCTGTTATCTAAAAAGGGGTTGTTATGGGAATGTTGTCCTTTGGAAAAAAGGAATGGAAGGTATCAGTAATCAACATAGCTTAGTGTGGACTGGTGTGTTGGCTCACGCCTGTAATCTCAGCACTTTGGGAGGCTGAGACAGGAGTATTTCTTGAGCCCAGGAGTTCAAGACTAGCCTGGACAACATGGAAAGACTGCATCTCTACTTAAAAAAAAAAAAAATAGTAGCTTAGTGGCTACTAACCCAGGAGTCTGGGAAACAAAACCAAACTTGAGGTTATAGTTGTAAGTAGAAATCTTTACATTTTTGAAATATAACATCCACTCAAAGCCAAGCTCCTTGCCTTTGATTATATTGGTCCTCTCATCTAGAATGCTCTCTTTCCTCTCCATTACAAATTAGAGCCTCTAAATCCCTAGTTCCAAATTAAAATCATCATGTAAAGGTAGGGAGAGTCTACTAGGCAGGTATTTTAAGGGGATAGAGTATATGGGTTATAACAGTGGATCCAGCTACTGGAACATGCCACATGAATCTGGAAAAGATGTTTGAGGCCAGAGTTTTAACACCAGATAGAGTTGGAACCAAATGCTGTAGGCAATGGGAAGGCCTGAAGGGTTTGGTAACATAGAATAAGTGTAGCATTTTTGAAATGTTAATATGCTTGAGTTGGTGGTGGATCAGAAGAATGAAAATGGAAGAGCAGCAGAGAAGTGAACGTCACTCATTTGTTCACATTTACTGATTGCTAATTGTATGGGGGACACCATGCCTGACAGAGGAAATGTATGGTTAGTAGACAAGTATTTTTCTTGCTCTAGTGACATTTTCTTCTACTATGAACTTCTATCCTATGACTGAGACAGAGAGTAACCAATGATTAACTCAAATTAGGACAAGTGTCTAAAGGAAAAACATAGAGTGCAATGAGAATAAAATAACAAGAGAATCTGACCTCTTGAGGTCAGGGAAGTCTACCCTTGGAAATGACTATCAAATGCTCTCAAGCTGAGCCATTACCTATTACAAGTGCTCTCTAAAGGAGGGGTGGAGGTGCGGGGTGAAGTACGAGATGTATTATTTACATCCTGACTGTGCCACTTACTAAGTGAGAGACTGGACAAGTTACGTTTCCTCTCTTATAAATATATATATATATATATATATATATATATATAGTTACACACAATTTCAAGGATTGCTGTGATGCTAAATGAGGCAATGCATTGTTAACAGCACAGTGCTTGGTACATAATGAAACTTAAAAGTGGTAGATACCAGGCCTTGTTTTTCAGTCCCACTTACTGAGCACCTAAGTCTCTGTGGCAGAAACAGTAACTGCAGGTTGATTATTCATCTGGTGCCCCACCTTCTAGTCCCTTTTGGAGGAGCATGTGGTTGGTTCTGGTTGTGAGAAGACTGACACGTGTCACTTCCGGATGGATTTGCTCCTCTTTTCTCCCTCTGTGTTGACCATGTGGGCAGGTGTTGAGGTATTAGGGGATTCAACTGGGTCCCCGTATTTACTATGTGGGGCACAGCCTCAATCCCCTCCATAAACCTCATTCAACATGTAGCTTGAACAAGAGTAAATCTTGTTTAAACAAGTCATTTTAAAGGGGTAAATTTCTTATCTCTGAAGAACCTAGCCTATCTTTTCTAAAAGAGTGCCCTACACCAAGAACTTTTCATATGTTTTTACTTTATAAATATTACAAAGTAAAAAATTATAGAATATACTTTAATATATTAAAGTAGTATAAGTTCAGAATCTGTTGCATTTATAGAAAGTTAGATAAATGACTGAAGAAAACAGAATTTTAAGCCCATGTTAAAGGAGGTAACAGCAAGGCTTGGGAAAACAACTCTTTACTTATTGTTGCTGTTTGTGCAATAACTTTACACCAAATACAGGAAACATTGGAAGAAAGGGAGACAACATTTTGTGCTTCTAGAACAAATTGCTTTGCATCTCATGTTGCTTTTGGTCTTTGCTAAGGGTCTGGACTTCAATGTAATTTGTAGCCTCATTTGACAACTTCCCAACCCCTCCCCGCTGACATGTAATTACAGACTCAGGTTTGTTCAATTTCTCCTTTAGAAGTGGATCTACTGCTCTTCTGTTTACTGAGTTACCTCTTGAAGTGCTCTTGCCCTTGTCTTCAGCCATATCTCTAGGTAACGCTTTCTGCTGCTCTTCTCTTTGGCTTCTTGATTTGCCGTGGATACAGCTCAGGATTGCAGGGGTGGTACAGGCTGCAGGCTTGTTGCCATGGTGCTCAACAGGTGAAAGAGAAAGCGACTGCTTCCTTGGGAAACATCACGTAATACACCTGTATCTTTTCCCCTCTCCCTCCTTCCACCCCTCCCATTGGTTGTTTGTGGTGGATACAGACATATTCTTGTCGGGTATGAGAATTCTTCTTGCTTTACTTGATGCAAAAATCTTCAAACTGGATTTCTATCAGCTCCTCCATTCCACATCTCCTGAGCATTATGAAACCAGCTTCAACATCAACTTGTGCTCAGTTAATAATGTTTTGATAAGCTTCTGATAGTGTGTTATTCATATATTTCCCTTCATATAAAAATACTAAGCATTTTCTAAGTATCTTCTTCAGCAAAAAGATCTTCTCCAGCATTTTAAAAAAAAAGAAAGAAAAAAGAAAAAAATATTCACCACCTCTTAACTTGAATATAAGTAACTTAACTTTTGATATTGGCACACTGGGGTTTTTTTCTTTGCAATTATCTTTTGCGGCTAGGTTGTAAAAGAAAAGGAGCTGAGTGATAGAGGACTGGCTGGATGCTAATTTTGGCTTGGCCACCAAGTAAGATAGAATCATCTGTTTGTTCAATCATTCTTTTATCCTGAACACCGATGATGTCTCAGAGACAGATCTAAGTATCAGGGATACCGCAGCAAACAGAAAACGTACCTGCTTCAGGAATCTTTCATTCCCTGGTGGAGACAAACTGTAAACCAGGGTCTTTCAACTTTAGTAAGAATACAAATCACCTGCAGGTGACTATTAAGGCACATTTCCTAGCTCTCGGGTGGGGTCCAAGAATTCGCATTTCAAAAAGGTTTTCAGGTGATGGCCATGGCCCAGAAAACACCCTTTGAGAACAACTGATATAAACAAATAAATGGGAAAATACATAAATAATGCCAGTTAGTGATGAATGTTATTGTTAGGTTCAGGGTCAGGTTCCAGCCCATGCTGAGGTCCGAAGATAGTGGGTGGATGAATGGCAGATAGCTGAAAGAACACTCGGAGGGCCGTAGGTAGGTGAAATATGGCTTTATTCAGCAACTCTCTCATCAGCAGCTCTCTTACACTGTCTGCTCTGTCTCAGCTGCTTGCCCTGGCCGCTGCCGCACATAGCTGCATGGCCAGGTCTCCTACGGGGTCAGCAGCTTAACTCTTTCTCTCTCTGGGCACAAGTGCACTTGTACAGTGTCAGCAGGGCAAGTATATCTTTTTTTTTTTTTTTTTTTTGAGATGGAGTCTCACTCTGTCACTAGGCTGACGTGCAGTGGCATGATCTCAGCTCACTGCAACTTCCGCCTCCCAGGTTCAAGTGATTCTCCTGCCTCGGCCTCCCGAGTAGCTGGGACTACAGGTGTGTGCCACCTTGCCCAGCTAATTTTTGTATTTTTAGTAGAGATGGGGTTTCACCATGTTAGCCAGGATGGTCTTGATCTCTTGACCTTGTGATATGCCCGTCTTCGCCTCCCAAAGTGCTGGGATTACAGGGGTGAGCCACTGTGCCTAGCCGGCAATTATACCTTTTACAGAAAATAGTGGCTTATGGCCAAGGGATGGCCTTCCCATGTTATGGCTACATGGGTGTGATCACAGGTGGAGTTATTTGCCTGCACTCTAAACTTGCTGAGTCACGCAGGATGTTTACCTCAGCCTATGCCCTCTTGGCCACAGCACAGCCATGTTCCTTACACTCCACCCCCTAGGCCGAGGGGAGACATAGGTGTTGGATACACAGGCTATACACATAAGCTTTGGGTACATAGGCTTGATATACACGCTCCGGCTCTGTACATAAGTGTTGGGCACATAGGTTTGATATACAGGCTTGGCACACGGTTATGAAGCCAAATAGCTCAGGGAAAGAGAACTGAGGATGGTGCAGTGCAGTGTGTGCTGCTATTTTAGGTTGAAGCTTCAGAAAAGGCCTATCTCCTGACTGAAGTGAGGGAACAAGGTTTTTGGGTATCTGGGAAGACAATTGCAAGAAGAGCAGAAGCACATGAAGAAGCCTGGGCCTGAAGCTGCTGGGTCTGGCTGCTGTCATCCTGGTAGCTCTGTGCCCTCAGGATGCCACATGTGTGTACCACTGCATTTAACCTGATGTATGGTTGCATTTGTTTTGTGTTTTAGTGCTCTGTAGCAGGGATAGTGCCATTTTCATACTTGAATCCCAAAAACCTTAGTACCAAGAAGTAGCTCATTAAGTGAGCCAGGCACTATTTGAATCACTTCAAACCGAATAAACCCATTTAATCCTCACAAAAGCCACAAAACATATGTCCTGTTGTCATCCCCATTTTACAGGCCAGGAAACTGAGGCACAAAGCGTTTAAGTCATTTGCTTAGGATCATAGAGGTAGGAAATGGCAGAACCAGGATTTGAGCCCACCTCTCCTAAAGATTGGGTGGATGAATAGATAGACGGATGAGTGAGATGTTGAAATTGAGCCAAGAAGAGTTATCAACTGGCTTCTATATTTTAAGAGAGGATTTGTAACACAATTGGAACCAAGAGGTGGATGTTCTCCTGCAGAGGAAGAAAAATGCCCTGGGTGGTGGAGTCCAGGTGAGAGGATGCATGTGGGGGCAGGTCTAGAAGGAATGAGACCAGATGTGTGTCAAAGTTGCTTGCCTAGGCAGGTAACAAGCTCCCCCTGCATTAAAGCAGGATATGCCTTTGGAAGCTGGAGGGCGAGAGAAAACAAATCCAGCAAACCCCTTCCTCTCAAAGGACGCTGACAAGTTGTGTTTTAATCTAATTAATACATTCAGGAAGTTGGACCAAGAGGAATGTGATTATTTAATTGTTTTGTTCAAAGGGTACGAAGCAAGTTATTAGTCTGGGGTCACGACTCCAAGGTTCATATCAGGTTATTACCAAGGAGGGTTTTGGAACAAGAGTGGCTGATTGATTCTTTCCCGTTGTTACCCTCATTAATTTACAAAGATTCATTGTGTCAGTGCTAATTTGCAGAGTCTGGAACAAAATGTAAAACAGACTCAGACTGATAAGAATTGTTTCGTATCTGCAATTCCATCTTGTTCCTTCCCCTACGTTTTCCCTTCTAAAGATTTTCAGGTACATGAATTTCCAGTCTGATTATAATGAACTCTTTTTCCACATGACAAAAGTTGTCTCTACTGATTAAGCAACAAGTAGGAAGTCTATACTTGGCATTTGATTTCCAGCCCAGCAAAAATGTGGCTCTTCTATTACTCTCCCTATGACCCAGAAAAAGTCATTTAACTTTTACTGCTAAGATTCCCCGTCTGGAAAATCAGGAAAATAAAATGCAAATCTGAACACCTTATACCGACCTCCCCATTAAAATTTTTACATCACTCCCATGGTCTGCAAGAGAAGCTTCAGGCTTGATGTTTCCAAACCCTTGATGATTGGCCTCAAACTTCTTTTCTAGACTCAAATTCTGCCACTGTTCAACAAGTATTTTCTGTTCTATTGTATGAAACAATGGCTGGTATTTATTCTTTCTCTGGAAAGCCTTCCCTCACCTCTGGATATTTGCCAAATTTCTTTTCTACCTTTAACTTGTCATCATTTTAATGAAACTTTTCCAGCTCCTGCAGGCAAATTATTCAATATTCAATGACTTACATATCCTTTCTTAGTTCTTCCATTAATGCTCGCCACATTTTATCATAATTATTTGTCTAAATGAATATTTTATTGTAGCTGTGTGTGTGTGTGTGTGTTTGTGTGTATCCCCTACTTGACTGAGCTTCTGAGGGCAGGGAAGTAGATTATATCTTAATCAGATCCGTATGCCAAATTGCTAACAACCTGACTGGCAACAACAGGAACTTACGTATTGATTGAGTGAATAAAGGAAAGAATGTCTGGCTTGCCTGACCCCTAAGATTATAATGAGCAAATCATATGTTAAATGCTAACGCTCTTTGTAAACCAAAACAACACAATAGTGTGCTGATGTTAGGAAACATTTCTTTACTGAAGTGCTCTAAAAACATTTTGCAACTCCATCTTGATCATGAAGCTTTAATATTTTCTTTCTCTTTATAAAATGCAGTCATTCATTCATTCTCTCTTGATCTCAGAGTATTAAATATTTTCTGGTTTTTTTTGTCAGAAGCAGTAGAAGCAGTCATTTATTCATTCAGCCATTTTTCATGTAATCAACAAATATGCCTGCCAAGAAATGTGCAAGGCACTGAAGACAGAATGAAAAGTTAGAGAAAAGTGGCCGCAGGCCTCACGGATCTTACAGAGGCACCATAGATGAGGCATGAGTAATTCCTTCAGGGTTTGGGCTGGTCAAACTCTTCCCATTTTGGGCTGCCACCTCACTTTAGTGCCTCTCCTGTGCACTGACCGCAGGTGGTATCCTATCACCTGGGCCCTTTATTCATCATAATGCTTTGATCCTTGGTTGGTCTAACCTTACATCTGAACATGTTCCTTTTTTGCTCAGCAGGGCTAGATCCAGGTTATTGGAGATGCCCCAGGGTGCTCAGCAGCCAGTTTCCTGGGCTGGTCCGCCAGATTCTAGCTGCCATGAGCTGCAAGGAAAAATGCAAATGAACCAGTTCTTGGAAGGATTTGGCCTAAGGCCTAGACTTCAGTGTCTAGGACCATGGGTTGCCTTTCAGTCTTTTTTAACCTCTCAGTTCCCAAACATCATCAAAATAGAATCAAAGTATTGACATACAATATCTGAACTTCCTTTGATAAATAGGCACAGTGAGAAAAGCAGCCTGAACCTAATTTTTCTTCCCAGTCTGTTGTTTCTTATCAGAAACAAACACTTTGCTTCTGTAATCATTATTAACAGCTATGAATTTCTTCACTCAAAATTGTTCAATTCAGCACCTCACTAGATTTAACTATTCTTGGCAGCCTGTGGCTGAGACCAACTGGTTTCTAATGATCATTTTCTTGAAAAGTGACCTGTCTTTCCTTGCCTGAGCTTGTCCCCCTGGCTCTCCCATAGCCTCCACCAGGAGGTTAGCTAAGAAGGTTGTGGGGAGGGACAAGCGGTCAAATCTGTTACTTTTTATAGAGGCCGAGTGAAATTAATTTCCTGTGAAAGCTGAGGACATTCCTCCATTAGTTTGGCTTCCTGCTCTGTGTCTTATATGCTGGGTAATTTTTTTTTTCTTTTGGAACTTCCATGGGCCAACTTCCCATGCCTGAGGCTGCTGAAAGAGATTTACAGACTCAGCTTACTACACAGCAGTGAGCAAAGGATGGTGATGAATGAACAGAAGAGAGATGCCTAAGCCATTCCTAAATGTTCTGAACATGAGTTCAAAGAAGCCTCCAAGAGATGTCCTGGAAAGCAGTCACCCATAGAATTTTAGGGTTAAGAAAGACCCATTGGGGAAAATATATTCCACCTCCATGTCCCTTGGATCTCAATGATAATTCTCCCCAAATTGATCTTTCATACATTAGTCAGTATATACTTGTTGAGAACCAACTGTGTTGTTGCACATTGCTCTAAAGGCTGGATGAATCACACAATGGCCAAAAATACAACTCAAAGAGGCTGAAGCAGAAATGTATTATGGTTCAATCAATCAATGAAGCTAGACTATTACTATTCTTTCAAAAACATGACATAACTTATCCATCCAAATGTATTATGGTTCAATCAATCAATGAAGCTAGACTATTACTATTACTTTCAAAAACATGACATAACTTATCCATCCAATATGCAGGAGTGATTCAATTTGATATCACAGGTTGGCCTAATTTTGTGGCACCTTATCAAGGCCTGAGAGAAGATACCAGTATGAGGTCAAAACTGAATAAAGGTGATAAAGTGATGAGAATAAAAGATGCCAGATGCCATTACACACATCCATATTCATGTTACTCTGGATCCTTAAACTATTGTAAGTGAAGAAATTACCTATAGCCTTTCTTAACCCTTTGACATAAAATTATAAATTTTGCAAAATATAATACCCGGAATAATTTTATTTGATGTAAATTATTGCTTTGGACACTATACTTGTTTATTTTTTTAGCGATGAAAGAGAAAGATCAATTCATATTTTCATCTGTACCATGCCATAATCTCCTCCAACAGAGAAACATCATCAGTGGTGTAGAAGAGCTGAGGGAAGCAAGGAGGCCTGCTGTGAATGACACCATGAATTTCTAAATGTGATGTCCCTTCAATACATGAGGTCAGTTCTTTCTACTTAATATAGTTCTGGAAGTATCAAATTAGTAAAAAAAAATTTTCCCATTTTTCCTGTCACAAATGTTTGGCCAGAAAAAAAAAGATTTAATCACAGACCAGCCAAAGTCAAATTCATAAATAATGTTATTTAAAAGGCGAGCTACCCCTATTCCACTCAAATGGCAAATCTTTGCATTATTCCTATTTGAGTTGATCTTGTCTGAATTTTTAATTTTCCTCTGTGTAGGGGAGAAAATCTTTTCTTAAAAACCTGTCTTTCTTAAAAGGCAACATTCTGATTCCTTTGAGAATCCATACTGTGTGGTATTATGATGTTTTGAAAGACAGACTCAAATAATATGTCAACTGACTTCCCTTACTTATCCTGCTAATGGTTATTAGGCATGCTGTGTAAATAAATTTGTAGTTCTCATGTGAAAATACTAGAAGAAGAAGATAGGGAATTCAGGTTTCAACTTTAAGATGGTAATTCTAGGAAAAAAAAAACATTGAAAATTCCTCAACTCCAAAACTATAATTACTGGCCTAATTTCTACTTTTAAATTCATAAACTCAGCAGCTTTTGTTTTTGGAGGGGGAGGGGAGAAGAAATGTTTAAGCTACTAAAAACAACTTGCATTCTCTTCATTCCGGGCTACCTCAAGTTAGTGAGAAAGACAGAGCAAGGAAACCAAAAATGTGTGGAAACCTGGGGAAAGGCAGCGAGGTGGGAGACTATTGAGAAGAATAGACTGCTTAGTGATGGTTGGAGCTACATAAAAATAGCTGAGAATCTGAAACCTGGTGTCTTGGAGGAAAGAATCTGCAACTAAGTGACAAAAGAGGTGAATTTCTAGCTCAATTTTTGTATTCATTAGCTCTGTGATACAGGCCTCGGTTTCTGTACATATTTAACACATATGCATAAAGGGAAGACCTTCCATATCTGCTATGCCCACTTCTCCAGATGAGTGACAAATAAAATCCTGAATGTGTCTTGTAAACTCTAACTTCTGGGATGGCATTAATTTTGAGCATTTAAAAACAGTCCTGGCAGGTAAATTGCCTCAGGCATAATGGCCTGCTTAAGGCTTGGGAATAGTGAAAAGCAGATAGAAAGGAGGGGCTTTTGAAGATAACAGAGCAAAGATAGAAAACTCTAAATCCTACAAATTAAAGTCAGCATTGTGAAGCAGGCCAGATGGGGACTGCACATAACTTTCTTAAAGGAGGAGACCACTCCTCAGTCCCAGGCTATCACTACCGTTTAAGAATCTCAGCCAAAATTTTCAGCTTTTTCAGTTACCATGAGAAACTCCAAATACAGACATTCATGTGATATAAACGAATTTTAAAATTTAACATTCAAGAGAGATGGGAATAGGAAATTACTAGTAGGTAAAAAAGGTAGAGAGCATGGTCATAAATTACCTGTTCTATAAAAAGGGGAAGACTGATCCTTGAGGGAAAAATGAGATATTCAGCTTAAATGTATTATACTTGCATCTGTTTACCCAGCAAGTATTATCAAGTACTTGTGCATCCCATATATAGTATCAAAAATCAATAATAATAACAAAATACACCATCTGGTATTCCTTTTAAGTCCTATTCCATACATGACTCCTACTCAATATGCATCCTCCTCTCGTCCATGCTTCCTGTGTTTCTGCCATATTAAACTTCTAAATATTCCTTGGACATAACAGACTTTTTATAGTTTCTTACTTTCTCAAATTCTGTTTCTTCTGAATAACGTTCTTTTATGAATATTTCATAACAGAGCTAAGAATTCTTATCCAAAATCCAACTCAAATGTAACTGTCTGTATCATCCATTTTATGCCTTCTGTATGCAGTTGTTCACTGTGTTCCATACTTCCATAGCTGTTTGCTCCGTATTTCCTTAATAGCATTTACCAAGTTGAATTAAAATATGAAATATGTTTGTCCTCCAAATCTATGAGTTTCTTGAAGTGAGGACCTGGATTTTTAAACTTGTTACACTAGTACATAGAGTGGTTAGTGAAACAACATGTGTTCTCCAGAAATATTTATTAAAAGCATAAATGAGAGAGTTTACATTTCCACCTAAAATATGAAAACTGGGAAGAGTATTGTTCAGCCTACTTTAATAAAAAGGAATGCATCTTTTTCTCTGTTCTCTCAGTACTAAATTCTTGTTTTAGCCTTATTATCATGCAAGCTTTTCCTACTCAGTCACAAGATGGCCACAGACGACTTCAGGCTTACATATACTTTGTACAGGACAAAGTACAAAATAATAATTTTTCCCTAAACCAGTAAAACATAAAGCTAGAGATCATCCACATAGGTTAAAATACAAGGAAAGACAATTTTTTTCTACTGAGAGGTGAGACACGAACACTTGTTCATTAGTGGCAAAGTATGAGATAAAAGACATGGAGTATCATACAAGCAGCTTATGTATATATAATTCAGCTAAAATTTTTAAACAAATAAAAGTCAAAGTGTGTTTTAGTCCAAGTATATAAAAACCCCCCAGAAACCAAAAGTCAAGGGAATGGTATTTACTTACTTTTACAGCATTCTAAACACAAAGTATATTTACTCAAAACTTGAAAGGTATATAATAAAGCCAAAAAATAAAATATCAAGAGACAAAACAATTAATAGAATCAGATTCAGAGATGATCCAGATGTTGAACTCTTCCAACAGATAATTTAAAATAATAGTGATTAAAATGTTAAAGTTTCTGGAGGAAAAGACAAACAGCATGCATAAACAGATTGGAAATTTCAAGAGTCATGGAAACTACAATCTTTTGACAAATGAAAATCCTAAGAAACAAACAAACAAATAAAGCAGTAGAGATGAAAACAAAAACATCTGATGGGCTCATCTGTAGATTCAGTATGGCCAGGGGAAGAAAAATCAATGAATCCAAAGATAAATCAATAGAAATAACCCACACTGAAGCATAAAGAAAACAGAGAGAGAGGGAAAGACAAAAAAGAACACAGCATGCAAGACCTGTGGGAAAATTTCAAAAGGTCTAAGATGTAAGTTGGAATTCCAGAAGGAGAAGTAAGAGAAAATGAAGGTGAAATACATTTTTTAAAACTAACAAAATACATCAAATCATAGATCTAAGAGAGTAAGATTATATCAAGCAAGATAATACCAAAAAAAAAAAGAACACTTATAGACACCATATTAAAACTTTTGGAAATGAAAGATAAAGGCAAAAACTTAATGGAAGCTAGAGAGGAAAAACAAAAGACACAACGAATACAAAGAAGCAAATAGATGAATTACAGTAGACTTGTAATTGAAGCTATGAAAGCCAGAAGACAATGGAGTGGCATCTTAAAAGTATTTCAGGGAAGAAAAAAGACACATAATATGCCTATGTCATGTATGTATTATAAACATAATTTAATATGTGTTATTTTATACACATTTATATAAAATTTTCTATAAATATGCTTTAAAAGCCTTTACATAAAATAAAGAATTTTAAAACACTAAAGCTAAGAGAAATCATTACCAGTAACTTCCACTGAAAGAGATATTTTAAAAAATTTCTTTAAGTAAATGACATGTGATCCCAGACAAGAAGTTAAATGTACATAAAGTTATAAATATTTTAAGAAATTTTAAGTTGATGATAAGTATGAAAGATATTTTATCTAATTTTTAATTATTTTAAAATAAAATTAATTAAAGTGAAAATAGCAATCCATTGTGTGTAGTGATCCCTGCCCCTCTTCATCGCTGGTAAGAGAGGAGCTCCATCCTTCAAAATCTAGATGGAGGCAGCCACAGCGCCGTGACTTGTGCAGCAGCAGAAATGGCACCATATGAATGCAGTCAAACGCCTCTGTCTTCTTAAGGGGCAACCATTGTGGCCTACATGGTACCTGAGACTGCCAAAGCCACACCTTGGGGGGTTGAGGAGCATGGAACCGGATGCAAAGAGCGGAGCCTGTGATGTGAGGTGCTGATGCATAATGGTCCCTCAGGCACAGGTGGTTCCTCTGATAATCTCTGAATTGCCTTGGGGCAGGGGTGAGGGAGAAAGGCTTTTTCCATTGTCTTAGACAAAAACTCCTAGCTTTCATTTAGATGATTGAATAATCTCATTTGATAGTCCTTTGGCCACACCCTTTGTGTTTTCTCCTGAGCAGGCTTTCTTTTTCCTTTCAATATTGGTAGGCCGAGGATTTCCCAAATATTTAAGTTTTTTTTCTTTTTTGATGAACAATTTCATATTTAATTTCGTTCTCTTTTCTCACACTTTACTATAAACAGTCCAGAGAAACCAGGTCACCCTATCAATATTTTGTATAAATATTTTCTTAGGCAAATATTCAGTTTTATAACTAGCAGGTTCTGCCTTCCATAAAACACCATGGCACCAGGATAATACAGCATACTTATTTGGTACTTTATAAGAAAGATGATCTCTCCTTCATTGTCCAATAACATGCTTCTGACTTCTATCTGAGATCTATCAGAGTGGTCTTTACTATCCATAGTTCCACCAGAAGCTCTACTCAGGATTACTTAGATTTTTTTTTTTTTGATAGGGTCTCACCCAGGCTGGAGTATAAAGGTATGATCTCAGCTCACTTCAACCTCCACCTCCCAGGTTCAAGCAATTCTCCTGCTTCAGCCTTGCTAGTAGCTGGGACTACAGGCATGTGTCAACATGCATAGCGAATTTTTGTAATTTTTTTTTTTTTTTATTTGGTAGAGATGAGGTTTTACCATGTTGGCCAGGCTGGTCTTGAACTCCTGACCTCAAGTGATCCCCCCTCCTCGGCCTCCCAAAGTGCTGGGATTACAGGTGTGAGTCACCACATCCAGCCTACTTAGATATTCTAAAGGAAGATTGAGGTTTTCTCTGCAGCTCTCCTTTTTTTTTTTTTTTTTTCTGAAGGCTCACCAGGATTGCCTTTAAAGTCCCTTCATGCTAATGTAAGCTTTTTCTAGCATGCACCTCAAACCTCTTCTAGTCTACCCATCACTCTGTTCCCAGACCACTTCCACATTTTTAGATATTTGTTGCAGCATCACACCACTTCCTGTACCAATTTTCTGTTTTATATTGTTCAGGTTACTGTAATAGAATATCATAGACTGAGTGGTTTATAAACAACAGAAATATTATTTCTCATAGTTCTAGAGGCTGTGAAGTCCAAGATCTGGGTGCGAGAAAATTTGGGGTCTGATGAGGGCCCAGTTCATCGTAGATGCTGTCTTCTCACTGTAACTTCATCTGTTGAAAGAGATGAGGAATCTCTCTGAGATCTCTTTTATAAGAGTACTAATTCTATTCATGAAGGTCATCCTCATGACCTTATCACCTCTCAAAGGCTGTCTAATACCATCACAAAGGATTTGGTTTCAACCTATGAATTTGAGGGAGACATAAAAAGGCAATTCAGACTCAGCTTGGATTGAAAAATTATTGTGTAGAATACCATGCCTGGCCAGTCCTGACACACATGTCCACTCCTGAAATGAAGAGAGTAATTGCCTTATTGAAAGTATATGACACTGGGAATGAGAGTTTACTGCTATTCACAGAAAGAAAGACAGAAAGAAGTAAGGAAGGTGGGAAGGAGAGAGAGAGAGAGACAAAGAAAGAGGAAGGAAGGAAGAAAGAGAAGAAATAAAAAGAGAAAGAAAGGAAAAAAGAAAAAAAGAGAAGGGCAGATATGCACTAAGGTGGGAGTGCTGATATTAAACTTCAGTAAGGTTTTTCTATAGCCCTATAACTGTAATGAATTTACATATTCTTAACTTTTTGCACATTTTGTTCTTTTTCCTTTTATACCTTGTTTTTTTGTTGTTGTTTGTTTTGTTTTTTCTTGTTTTGTGCCTTTGCATCATTTGTTTGCTCTGAAATTTCCTTGTATATCTTTTAATATTATTGACTTGTGCTTGTCCTTTTAGGGCTAAGATAAGGATTCTCCTCCTCCCAGAAACCTAATTTAGTCTTTCCAGGCTGGATTGAGTGCTCCCTCTCTTTGTTCCCATAATACCCTGGGTACATGTTTATTAGAGTATTTATCACAGTGCTTAATAATTGTCTATTTACTCATCTGTCACACAACTAGGCTCTAAGGTGTTTTGAGACATGATAGATATCATTTGCTATGTATTGCCGTTTGCCTTCTTTACCCTGCTTTTTCCCCTCATTATTACATGTCTGTTTTCAGACTGCCATAAAGATAACACCAAAGACTGGGTAATCTAGAAATAAAACAGGTTTAATTGGTTCACAGTTCCAAATGGCTGAGGAGGCCTCAGGAAACTTAGAATCATGATGGAAGGAGAAGGGGAAGCAAGGCCCATCTTACATGGCAGCAGGAGAGAGAGAGAGCAAAGGGGGAACTGCCAAACACTTTTAAAATCATCAGCTCCTGTGATAACTCCCTTACTATCCTGAGAACAGCATGGGGAAACTGTCCCCATGATCCAGTCACCTCCCACCAGTTCTCTCCTCTGACATGTGGGTATTACAATTCGAGATGAGATTTGGGTGGGGACACACAACCAAATCATATCATTACGTATCATCCTCTATGTGCTTATGTATGTCTCCTTCTCTACCCATTAGAGTTCTCTGAGCTCAGAGGCTACTCTTTTTTTTTTTTTTTTCCATTGCTATAATCATGAGAGCTTAAAATGGCACTTGGCACAAAACTCAATATTTTTGGGTGTTGGAGAAGTAGAATAAATATACTGGACTAAAGTGGTCAGAGTACAAGTTATATCTTAGAGCAGGAACGATATATGGAGAACTAGACAAGTTTAGTTGGTAAATATCATCAGTGCAAGGTCAAGCAAATTCAGCAGATAAATTTAACCTTAATTCTGCAGAATAGCACAGGGAGAAGAAAGAGGAGCCAGAAAGGATAAAGCAGAGTAGAAGGAAAAAGACAAGAAAGAGAAAGAGGAGGAGAAGAAGCAAGAGGAAGCAGAGTAGGAGAGGGAGGAGGAGAGGGAGGAGGAAGAGGAGAACACTGAGAAAGCAGAACAATGACAAATGATAATTAAAGTAGAAACTCACAACTACTAAGCATTCTGTATCTGTTATTTATTTTAGCCTCACATCTAAATACAAAGGGAGGTATTATTACGTCTATTTTACTGTGAAGAAACTGAAACTGAGAGAGCTGTACTGCTAATTAGTAATGATAGCCACATTCTAATCTAATATGTAATATTATTCACCAATAGGAAGAAAAAAGACAAGATATACAAGTTAGGAGATAGGTGCCAGAAAATCTAAACTTCCAGAGACCATATCTGTTCTCATTGCTCCAAAAATTAAGGTCCAGATAATACCTTAAGGGGTATACATGTAAGAAAATCACAAGGAAGAGATAATGAAAAAAAAAATTTTTTTAAAGAAAAAACGAAAAAGGGATATGTATGTCTTTATTCATTCTAAGGAACAATATCCTATCCTTGCTCCTGAAAGTGGCCTTTTTTTTTTTTTTTTGAGCTTGTGACAATTATAATGAGAATCATTTCAAAGAGATAGAGGATGTCTTAGTCTATTTGGGCTGCTGTAATAAAATACCATAAACTGGGTGGCTTACAAATAAAAGAAGTTTATTTCCCACAGATCTGGAGGCTGGAAAGTCCAAAATCAAGGCATCAGAATATGTGATGTCTGATGAGGACCCACTTCCTGATTTGGAGATGACACCTTCTGTGTATCCTCTTATGGTGGAAGAGAATATTCGCTCACTGAGGCCTCTGTTTTAAGGAAATGAAACCCAATCATGAGGGCTTCACCCTAATGACCTAATTACCTCCCAAAGGCCCTACCTCCAAATACCATCACCTTGGGGATTAGGATTTCAACATATGAATTTTGGTGAAATACAAATATTCAGACAATATCAGAGAGTAAGAAAGAGCTATAGGAATGGCAGTGAAATTGAATGCCCCTATTTTCAAAGGGAGAAAGTGTAGGAGAAAGCAGCTTCCAAAGAAAGAAGAATCAAAGATTAAGAAAAAGAAATGATGTGAACTTAAATAAGTATTCAATTTAGCCCTCAGTATAATAGTGGGATTCATGCAATGGGAGTTCATATGCTTCCTGTGACACGCAGACAACAGAAAGAAACAAAGGAGTTGATAGGGGAAGAGAAAGATGTTGCAATTAAGACCCTAGAACTGAGTCTAACCTGGCCATCTGTAGCCAAAAAAGGTTTAATGCTAGAAGAGGACATGAAGGACAAAGCTAAATTCACGCTCTCATAGCATCTTTAAAAGGAGTATATGGGGTATAATTTGAACATGTGTAATAAATGTCAAGAACAGTGTGTCTGGAACATATATAGTAGGTCCTTAGCTGATGACAAAAGTTTTGATCTTAAAATTGAATTTGAGGAAATTAGAGAGAATACACCTAAGATATCACCTGAACTAAGGGAGTGTGCCTGCACACACAGGCACGTGCACCCATAGACACGACTGATATTTATTAAGGGCATATGATACAGCTGTACCACATATTTACACATTGCAGCCATTCCAGTTGTCAGGAATCCATTCTGTTTGGTTATACCTATGACATTCTGTTTGATAAATATTTTGAATGATAATCATTGTGCACATGTATGCACTCACACTCCTACCTGCTTGCACAAATGGGTTCTGTTTTCCCAGAGAAAAAGAATAGAATGAGGAACATTCATAGGCTTTGTAGTCAGGTAAACTGACTGTAGGATCTGACATTTACTAATCATACGACCTTGGTGAAGCTTCTGAGAACACTCTTTATTCTCATACATAAAATGAGGATAACAATTTCACCACCTGCCTTACATTTTATTGAAGCCAAAATTATCATTTATGCCAGAATAGAATAAAAAGCAGTGCCCTGTTTTTTTCAAGGAGACAGTTCAAAGAATGTTTTGGGGCAATCAAATATATGAATTTTAGTGATGTATTTTTAAAATCTAATATCTATTTATAAAATTTAATTTAATAATTTATTACACATAAATAATGACATATATAAAATAATATACTAATTTGGAATTTTTTTTTTACTCTTCTTGTTCGTTTAAAAATTCACACAAACTCTTTATGAGAGACTTTGACATCAGTACCTTCACAGTCTTTAGGGACAGTTAAAGTCATTTAATAGTTTTCCAGAGCATACTATCGCCTCCTCTAAATTGTTTGAGATATAGCATAATGTTTTTGAATCTGCAAAGCATGCTTTTATTGTGTATTTTATACTATGTTGAAGATAATCTAGTCATACAAAATTGAGAAAATTGTTCGTTTATACTGTAGATACATATTTAAAATCTTTAAAAAGTAGTTTTTTTGTATTTCTTTGTGAGTAATCTTTAAAAGGCTTATTTATGATATTATTCAAAATTTACAATTGCAAAATGGAATACTCCCTTCTTTTTTTACTGATTTTGTTAGGTGAAGTCTGTATCATTATCTTTCCTAATTGGTAGTATTGACTGCAACATAAAGTAATTGAGAGAGAATCATATAATATAAAATAACTTATATCTTTACTAACGATATAGACATGTACTTGGGAGGGGGTGTTTCTCCTTACATTAAGACATACAAACCTACGTTTTAAGAGACTGACACACAGTAAAATGTTAACTGTCTTCTTGTCTGTTTTTGTTAACTATTTAGTAAATACTTTAAAAGTCATTCCATAAATGGAATCATTCAGTTTTTCTCAACCAGTCCCTTTAGTTGAGTTTAAAATATACTATGTCATTGGGGGGTGTAGAAGGGGTTGATATATTCCAGGTATTGTTAAGTGGAAGAATCTTGCTTTGGAAGATCAATTTTCATTCAAGCTTCTGATTTTATTAATGTGAAAATTGGAGAGTTTCAGTGTGCAGTGTCTGCATTAAGCTTTTTTCCTACCTTGTGTATCACACATTAATAGAGGAAAATTGAGCAATACTTATATTTAGTGATTATAATGAAATCACATGCATATACATAGTAAGCAGATGTGTATAGTAAATGACTGGAGTGAAGTCCATTTGGTCAAGGAGGGCGAATTTCTATGATTTTCATAGATATTTTCAACACAGTAGGTTGGCAATGCACACCCAAAACTTTCTCCCTCTAAACATCTTTCCAAACATATTTGTCTTTCCTCTCCTGCACACACCTTTTACTCTAACTCAACTGAGTTTCTAACTATTTTCCATAAAGCTTTATTCTTGTCTATCTTCAGGTTTTTCTTAATGCAATTCCTTCAGTTGTAATAAAAACACATGTATCCTTGGAATGACTCTCCATACAACACTGATTAGTTAAAAGCTATTTGTTTCTGCAATATTTTTGTTTATACATAGTATCTCAACATGCTACAGTGTGCTTTAATATTTATTTTATTTACTTGTGCTTTCAGCCAGTTAGTTGGGGCAATGGGTTTTGGCGAGCCACGTTATAAATAGCCTCAGGCAATGATGTTCTACCATGTTAATGTGAATTGAGGATGTTCTGCAATGTGCAACACATCTTATTCACTTTACTATGAGCTTTACTTTCTCCACTTATACTCTGGATATTCTTTAAGTTATGAGGCTGACAAAAGATGTGTAAGAGATAATGTGGATGTGTTACAGAGTAGCTAAAGGGGTATCAGAGTGCATGTTAACTTATTTTTCAAGTATATGGTTGAGGAAATAGATGGTAAAGATTAGAGGGCGATTAGAAATTGGTACAAGTCCTCTGACCATGTGAAGTGTTGGAGTAGGTGGTTAGGTAGACATGAGCAGGGCAGGACAGGGGGCTTCCACCACCCCTAGAAATGTCAGGTAACCACCAGGTGATGGTCAGGTGGTTGTTGAATCATCTGTCTAAAATAATAATTGGTTGCAGCTGGCACCAGGGAACAGGAAGTCTCCCAATGGATAGAAAACACCTGAAG
Source organism: Pongo abelii (assembly GCF_028885655.2). Taxonomy (NCBI): domain Eukaryota; kingdom Metazoa; phylum Chordata; class Mammalia; order Primates; family Hominidae; genus Pongo; species Pongo abelii. Next base: position 145,437,771 of record NC_071992.2, on the reverse strand, counting down.
CTGGTGATCAGCAGCTTCCCAATAAGATCTTAGGAGTGGGACGAGTGGGCTCAAGCATGCACACTAAGAGGCAAAATGGTAGATTTTAACTGGTATGTGAACTTCTTCTAGAAACACTTGACTGGTAAGGAAAGAATGCTTCAAGTGAGCATGCGTACAATGTCAGTAAACACACTCTGCATGCAGCCCCTCACAAGTGCTGGAGGTCACCACGCATGCAGACAGGAAGAATCAGGGAGGAGAGACACAACCCCCTGGAAGCATGCCAACATATAAGACCCCAAGTCAAAAATCAAACCATGCACTTGATCTCAAGTTGCCCACTTGGTCCTCTTCCAAGTGTACTTACTTCCTTTTGTTCCTGCTCTAAAACCTGTTAGCAAATATTCACTTCTGCTCTAAAATTTGCCTTGGACTCTCCCTTTGCCTTATGCCCCTCAGTTGAATTCTTTCTTCTGAAGAGGCAAGAACTGAGGATGCTATAGACTCACATGGATTCAACACTGCTAACAGAAAGATATAATGATGTCACTACAGTGTGGAAGATTGCAAAATTGTTTCAACACTAGTTGGCAGAAACATTGGCTAGAGGTATGCTTCAGGGGACTTCAGAAAACTGAAGAGAATAATTTCCAATATACTAGTACTAGAACCAGGAGTTCTCCCATTTTCTGGAATGTATCCCATCTCTCCTACATTCTTCAAATTGGCTGTGAGCTTATTCACTGAATGAATACCCTAATGATAAGTTAATGACTGGATTATGAATGAGTAAAAAATTATTGAAAATAGTAAGTGGCCATTAAAGACTAAGATTACATATTTACTCTTTGTAGCTTGTTATTTGTGTGGCATGACTTTTATGTCCTGGTGTGAGGCCGTATATTTAACAGAATAGAGCAACATTAGATTCTGCCTCATTGACCAGTCAGTTATTCATGGTGAGTTCAATTCTGGTTTTCTGGCTTCTTTGCTCAGTTGCTTTTAAGGCCACACCTGCAAGAATTTATGTTCACATGTTACCTGAACCTCTGATTCCCAAATAATGGTTTCTCAAAATGATGATTCTTCAACTTTTGCCACTCATCATATACTGGGAAAGATTATTCTACGTGAAGGTGCAGAAACAACATACAAATCAACAGGATAGAAAGAGAGAGAGAGGAAGGGGAGAAGAAGAGGAAGAGAGAGAAAGAGTTACGTTATTCTCTGATGTAACTGGGAGAAATTTTGAAGACAGAATGTCATAAATTTCATAGACCCTTCCCATTCCTGATTTATTGGCATCATTATCAGACAGACTCTCCCCATTTGCTGTGAGAATGTTATAGTACATTATCCAAAATGAAAAGGATCATCTCATAACTAGTATACACTATAATATACAGGCTATATATTATAATAATGTTATATTATCTTAGGGGTGATTCTGATTGGTCTCATTTGGTCACCTGCCCTTGCCCAGACTAGTTAATGATGCCAGTTAGATGTCATACCCTGATTGGTCAATATTGAATCTTGTGCCCATCCCTGTAGAATGCAAATAGGACACTTGGTTGAGAGCTCCTCATGGACCTCTTTAAGGTGAAAGGAAATATAGTTGGCCAAAGAAGAGATGAATAACATAGAACCAGAACCAGTATATACATATCTCTAATTATGTGCCTCCTAGAGCCCAAGAAATAACTTGAGTGATATTAAAAGTGCATTTTCTCATGCTGCTTGCTCCAATTTGACTCCTTTCTACCAAAAATTAACTTAAAAAAAAAAACCCTCTTGATTCCATACCAATCCATTTTAAATCTCCATGAAACTCCCAGAATGGAATGAACCACTCTTTCCTGTGAAATACTTTAGCAGTTTTTATCTAAATCACATTTTTATTTCAAAGCAATTCACCAAATATTTCTTGTACTTGCATTATAATGTAAGATATTCTGCTAAGGATGTACAGAAATGAAATGGTCCCCATTGTTAGGGTATTTAAATAACATGAGTGAGATTGTCGTGCACATGATCAACTAAAGATGAGGCTGTTTTTGCAAATACACTTTCAAAGACATCATGTACCTTCCTGTCTTTGTCAGTGCTATTTCTTCTATTTGCAATGCCCAATCACCAATCTTTCTCTCATATACAGGCCAAATATAATTTCCTCAGCAAATCCAAGAACAAAATGTTTTTCCTATAAACACTAGACTTATAATAGTTATTGTGTGTGTGGATGTGTGTGTGTGTGTGTTCTTATCCCACTGCAAGGGTCTGAATGGTAAATGGTGCATTTATTTAATCTTTGTTTCCCTACACCTAGCATATTACTTATAGAATAAGCCCTCATTAAATAGGGAATAAACATATTTCTTGCTTCTTATGAATTTTAGGTCATTTAGGAGCCATAAGCATGGAAGGTAGTGTACTATGGGAGAAATCATAAATGCTTCATAATCTCAGAGGTCTTTGTACTCTTAACAACTCCCTTATATGGTACTATTAGTATTCCCATTTTAGAGATGCAAAAACTGTGGCACAAAAGTGAAATACTTTGGCCAAAGTCCTGGGAATTGTTAGTGGCAGGGCTATGACTTGAACTGGCCGGTGCAGTTTCAGAGGCAGGGCTCTTCACCATTTTAAACTGCCTTTCAAAAATAATATTATATATTTTTAAGTGCATACTAGATTCCTGGGGTTTGGCAACTATTTTTCCATTTCCTGTCCCTTTTTAAATACTGACTTTACTCCCTGCCTTAACTGGAAAGAGAATAAGAACGCAGTGCTCATGGAAGTGTAGATTTTTGCTAAGATAATACTCTTCCAAAGTAAATAAATAAATAAAAGGTCCATTGTTGAGAAGCTTGCCTAATGCTAAACTCTAATTTTGTTGGTCTACTTTACAGCATTCTGGAGATAGCATTTTCACTTAACCACATGTGAATTTCATTGAAATCTCAAACATCCAAATAAAAGTGTAGCTCAGAGGCATTCACTTATACAGAAAGTAGAAAGAAATCAGCAAATGCCAAGTGACATAGTCAGAGGTCTCTGGCCCAGACCCCCATGGAGCTTTCATCTGCTGGAAGCATGTCACTCATCATGGCATTTTGTGGGGAACCACAACTAAAGGGCCAAGGCACATTCCCATAAAATTGTTATCAGGTGCAAGGCTGCAGTTTCTCAAAGAGCACCCTGTGGTTTCAAATTAGCAGTTCACCGCAGAGCTAAAGACAATTCCAGCAGCCTCCTTCTCCAGTTCTCTCCAGAAAAAGGAAATTAGTCAAACATAACAGTGGAGATAAGTAGTTCATTCTCTGTGATCATCAGCTACATAGATTTACCAAGAGTATTGGGTTGGAAATAAAGATAACAGAACCTCATATATGAGTGAACTAGACAGTTATAGGACAACCTTTAGCTCCCAGTGACATTTGAGATCTAAACAAAAAATTCACGGAGAACTGGAAGACACTAAAGAGACAAATAGCTATGCTTTGCCTTCATTTACAAATAAGAAAATGTAGGCCTAGCAAGGTGACTTGCTTTACTAAGATCACGTAGGCCTTATAAATAAGCATATCTCAAACATGGTGCTCCAGCTCTAAACTCAGTGTTTCTTTCACAACAAATCAAAGTTTGATATACTCATCATCATCATTGATGCTGAGTGTATCATCTGTGACAATAATGGGAGGGTCCTTTAACTTCTTAGAGCCTTAGTTTTCTCATCTGCAGTGAAGGAAATTGTTTTTAAGGCTGTTTTATCCTTTACAGATAATGCATGTGCAAGAACAAAATTGGCAATGGTTATTGTTTTTATTTTACCTCCATGCACTCTTTGGGAAACTGAACACAAAATAAAATCAAGTATGTTCATCAAGTATGTTCACCCTGCCTTAGTTAAACAGTAATCCAAAATCTAACAAATTTTTCTGCACATACCTAGCTGATGTATTATTTTGTTTCTCAGTTGGTTGGTTGGCTGGTTTTGTCTTGTTTTCTGTACCAAGCCAATAAAGAGAACTATAAAAGTTAGAGATGACACAAGAAAATAACTACTGGAAGTCACAGCTATGATTGACCTAGCCATATTAATCATGCCATGATCTATATTGAGAGGAGATAGCTGTTTTGCCCAGGTTCTCAGTGTATTAGTCCTTTGCTTTTCCCTTCTTCTGATATAGCCAGTATTTTAGTGCATTAATATGAAAAGAATGTAAGGCAATAGAATTCTTGTAAATTAGAAAAGGGTAATGTTTCCAGTGAGAGTGACAACACTATTAGTGGTGAATAACTTGGCCCTAATCATTAAGCGTTTGCATAGTGGAAAGAGAACAGGATTTGAAGGTATGTGATATCTGGATCCATCACACAGTGTATGACCTTGGTTATTGGTCTCTGTGTGGTTTCATGGCCTCAAGTGCAAAATAGAGATAATAATTGTATCTAGCTCATAGAGTAGTTGTGAGGTTGAATCACAAATGCAATGACCTTGAAGGTAACAATAACAACCATCATTTATGTGTCATGGACCATGGGCCAGGCATTGTACTTATTGCTTTTGATGTTTCATTTTGTTTTCATGATGTCCCTCTAAGAAAGATATTACCATTGGTTCTGGAAAGCTAGAGGAAAGGTAAGCCCTGGAAGTTGAAGTGATTTGCTCATGGCCACGTAGTAAACGGTAAAGCTGGCTTCTGTACCTGGGTCCTTTGATTCCAAGACCACACTTTGTATCATTATTCTATTTTGCCTCCTTTCTGGTACGTGATAAATGCTCAATAAGCATGTTTCCCCCTTTCTTTTTCTTCTGTTTCTATTAGTCCTCAATTACTTTCATTTGCTTTTTACTAATTTAACAGACTTCGCAAAACTGTGAGAATCAAATGATTATATGAACTCCTTAAGAACCACAAGCAGAATTTCTTCCAAGCCAGTTGTTTGAGTGAGATAATATGAATACAGCACCTAGCAGAATGAATGAGGCTCACAAAAGCTCTTCATGAATATTTGTTGAATAAATATTAACTTAGAGGCAATGCCTGTGACATTTGGTAAGCTGTGACATTTGGTTATTGTTGTGCTCATTGTTCATTTTTCATTTCATAACTCCCTTCCAAGTCTCTTAATAGGAAAAGAAGGGGGCCGGGCATGGTGGCTCAACACCTGTAATCCCAGCACTTTGGGAGGCTGAGGCAGGTGGATCACCTGAGGTCAGGAGTTCGAGACAAGCCTGGCCAACATGGCGAAACCCCGTCTCTACTAAAAATACAAAAATTAGCCGGGCATAGTGGAGGGCGCTTGTAATCTCAGCTACTCAGGAGGCTGAGGCAGGAGAATCGCTTGAACCCAGGAAGCAGAGGTTGCAGTGAGCCTAGACTGCGCCACTGCACTCCAGCCTGGGCAACAAGAGTGAAACTCCCCTCTTGGGAAAAAAAAAATTACGAAAAGAAGGTACAGAAGAAACAATTTCCTGAGCTCAGCCTGGGCCAAGATCTCAGGCACAGTTACCTAGTATCAGTACAGATGCTCAAGTTGCAAACAATAACTTGGAGGAGTTCATAAATGAGATGATGTCATAATGGGCACATTCTCCATGTACTGGAAAGGAAGTGGGAGGAATTGCTGTTGGCCTGTGACAGAACTAGGCATTTTTCCACTTAGGGAATTAAGTTCATCCTAGATCCTAATGATGTTAGTGCATTCTCCTAACCAAAGGAATTTGCATTAGAGTAGGCAGCTGCTTTCACCTCTCCAGCTGCACCTCCTCAACAAACTCCATTGATATTTATGTAAAACATAAGCTCCGATTCGGGGTAATTGCTAGATTAGCTAATAACAGAGGCCTCTCCTTCCTGTTTCTATTACCCCTTGAATAGCTATTCTGATTGTTAAATCCATTTTTTTTATTACAAACAGAGAACAAATTTCAGCAATTAGTGAACATTTTGTAGTTCTTGACCTGTTTGTAAGAGCATGTTTCTGTTGTACACATTATACGAAAAGTCAATAAGTAAGGCATGCTTCGTTAATTGCAGCTGCTTTTATGTGTGCCAATTTTTTTTTTTACCACATGCACTAACTTAAAATGCAGTAGCTCAAAGGACAAAATTTAAAAATATGTTTATTATTTACAACCAAAGCTGAATAACCAAAGAAAATTATTCTAAAATTCCGTGTGATATTCTTGAAGAAAAAAAAATAATTAACCTCAGAAATTGCTTAAGGAAAAACAGTAGTCAGCTAGAGCTTTGCAAGCATTTCCAAATTGTATCAGGTCAATCATTTAATAGTGCCTTTGAATATGTTTCATTGTTGTAAACATAACATAGTTCATTCAGTCCATTAGTTACACATTTTAATACCTGTATTGAGACATAATTTACATGCCACAAAATTTGATTATTGTAAGTGAACAGTTCAGTAAATTTTAGTAAATTGATTCGGTTGTACAATCACCATCCAAGTCCAGTTTTAGAACATTTCCATTAATGTAGTTTCCTTGTGCCTATTTGCAGTAAATCCCCATTGCCTCCCTTAGGCAACTATTGATAGACTTTGTATCTCTCTAGATTTGTCTTTTCTAGAAATTTCATACAAATGGAATCACACATCTGTAGTCCTCTGTATCTAGCTTTTTTCATTAGCATAATGTTTTTGAAGTTCATGTTGTAGCATGTATCAGTGCTTTGTTTCTATTGCCAAAGAGTATTCTATGGTACCAGTATAAATTTTTAAAATTCATTCTAATGGGAATGTTTCCACTTTTTGGCTACTATGAATAATGCTGCGAAGAACAGTGTGACTCACTTTTGTGAGACGTATTTGTGAGCAGAAAGTACTCCCTTTGCTTTGACTTTGAAATCATTCATGTGACATACCTTGGTCAAAGGGATAGTAGCAGATGAGATGAAAACATAGATGTGCTTGCTGGGTTGGGGTTAGGGTTAGGTCTCTCTCTTGCACCTCTGTTATCACCATAAGAAGAGTTTTCCAGGTAGCTATTGCCCTTTCAGACTGGGCCTAAGCATGAAAACATGTAGACAAGACCTGAGTCCAGATCACAGTGAGGAGCCAAGCCCAGACTCACTCCCATTCTGAAACAAAGCTGTGTAGCTGAGCTCAGTTTAGGCAGTTAATCCCAAACTTGATGGCAGAAGTATGATGGGTAATAGTTGTGGCAAGTCAATGTATTTTAGGGTGGTTTATTATGCAGCTGTATTGTAGCAATAGCAGATGAATAAAGAAGACATGAGTAATCTGGCTACTTCTGCCTCACCAAACTTATTTCATACTATTTTCACTCTTCTAGTCCTAGCCACTTTGACGTTCTTCTAGACATTCAAACTTAGCATCTGCATGCCTTCCTCAGGTTCTTCTTTATGCATGCTATTCCCTCTATTTGGAATATTGCTCCTCTTCCCCCTTGTGTAATGAATCTCTGCTGAACCTTCATACCTTGATGTAAATATCTTTACTTTGGGAAAGCCATATTTGCATTTTCTGAGGAACAAAATGCTCCAAAGCCCGGTAGTTTAAAACACCAACTTATTCTCATGAAACTGTAGGTCGACAACGTGGACTGGGCAGTTGTTTTGCTTGGCCTCTTGGATCACTGATGCAGTTTCAGTCATATAGAAGATTAACTAGTAATAGACAGTTTACATTTCACTTCTATGGCATGTGCTGGCTTTTAGCTGGGTCATGTGTTTCCAGCAGGCTAGCCTATGATTCTTCACATGGGTGCAGAGTCCCCAGCAGCAAAACAAAGCAAATCCCAATGCACACTTTTCAAGTGACTGCTTGCATCGTGTCTCCTAAAGTTTCATTGGTGAAAATAAGTCACATGGCCAAGCCCAGAGCCACTATGGGAGGAAACTACCCAAGGCATGCATACAGGGAGGCATGATGCATAAGAGGCCTACAGTCTTCTCTTTGACTCCAGCGGTTCATTTGCCTCTAATATGCCAAATAAATTAACACCCTAGGGAGAGCCCTAAAATGTCATTCAATCATGATATCAGACCCAAAGCTGTTAATCGCATAATCCACATTAGGTCTAGATACAGATGAAGCTTCTTAAGTGTAGCTCCTAGGCTATGATTCCCACTGATTCAGACATGACAAATAAAAAGACAAGTTATCTACCCCCATATATGTAGTATACGATGATAAAACAGGAACAAAAAATTCGTAGTACTTTCATTCAAAAGAGGAAGGAATGGGAGGCAAATCATAAAATAAATCATAAAATAAAGCCAAGTACATGTTGTCAGGCCCCCTACTGTGGTTTTGCTCATGGGATTGGATCTATAAACTGCTATTTGCCTATGCTCTTTTTAAAAATTATTATTTTATTTTATTATTTTAAGTTTTGGGGTACATGTGCAGGATGTGCACGTTTGTTACATAGGTAAACATGTGCCATGGTGGTTTGCTGCACCTATCAACTCATCACCTAGGTATTAAGCCCAGCATGCATTAGCTATTTATCCTGATGCTCTCCCCCACCCACAGCCCTCCCCAGACAGGTCCCGGTGTGTTTTGTTCCCCTCCCTGTGTCCATGTGTTCTCATTGTTCAGCTCCCACTTATAAGTGAGAACATGTGGTGTTTGGTTTTCTGTTCCTGCATTAGTTTGCACCTCATGCTATAAAAATTTTGTAAAGTAGTGATTTTCTTTTTCAGGCTGCCTCTTATCAAAAATTTTTTTTTTTGGTAGGGGGAAGGGTCCAGAGGACAGTCTCAATTTCCTTTAATCTCAGATTGTATAACTTCTTTAAAACCTTTTTGGGTTTGCTATGTATCACCTTACATCCCTTTGTCTAGTACTCAAAATCCACAGCCAAAATTCTTTTTGGGAAAGCCTTCTCCCACTACATTTTAGGGCTGTTTTGAGATTAAGCTTCTATGGGAACATGCAATTAAGATTTTTAAAAGCAATTTTGTTTAGCTGAGAGGGTCTACGAAGTACAACTTTAAATCTTTTAGGGATCTTGTTAACAAGGAATTATATCAAATCACACTCTTGATTTGATCTTTAATCTGAGGCCATTTCTTACATAAGAAATCTTATTGCTATCTGGAGAGACTAAAGCTGTGAAACAGTTTTATTTTTCAATGTAGAAAATTCTGATTACATTACAATTCCTTTGAATATTGCTTACAATCTCAAGAGTTCTCTCTTTAGCTCATCTCATGCTTCGCCAACCTTTTCAGATGCAGCTAATGGAAGCCAATTGTCACTTTCAAAGTTCTTCCTGGCAATATCCTTAGCCAGATCTGCAAATTCATTAGGAATATTTTCTTTCAGCTAACTCAGATGACAATTTGACACTGCTGCATAACACAAATCAACTGTTTTCCAATTTCCAAAGGCAGTTTCCTTAGCACTTCTCAAGACCCTAAAAAAGTTGTGTTCACTACTTTACAAGATGTAAATAACAGCTTTCTCACAGCTTTTTCATTCTCCACCTACTGTCCATTCTCAAAGCTCATCACTCCTGTTTTAGGTTTTATGACAGCAGCACTCTTCTAGGTATTTTTTCTATGTCAATTAGCCTTTGCCACATAGCAAACCATCCCAAAGCTTATTGACTTGAAAGAATGACCATTCTATTTGTTCATGACACTTTGGATCATAATTTGGGCTGAGGTTAGCTGGATAGGTCTCTTCTGGTCTCACCTGGGATCATTTATGCAGCTGCAGCCATTGTCATCTCAACTTCAGCTGAATGATTTGATTCTATGCAGCCCTAAAAAAAGAATGAAATCATGCCCCTTGTGTTGCTATAACAAAATACAACAGATTGGGTAATTTATAAAGGACAGAAATGTATTTCTCACAGTTCTGGAGGTTGGGAAGTTCAAGATCAAGCTGCTGGCAACTTCATTGTCTGGTGAGGGTTCTGTCTCTGCTTTTGAATTGATGCCTTGAATGCTGCTGCCATTGGCATTAGGACATAAAGGGATGAACTCCCTCCAGCAAGCCTTTTTATAAGGGCACCCACTCCCATTCATGAGGGTAGAGACCTTATGACCTAATAGCCTTCCAGAGGGCCCACCTTTTAATACCATCACTTTGGTGATTAGGTTTCAACATTAATTTTGGAGGAAATACCACATTCAAACCATGGCAGATGTTTCACTCATACACCTGGCCATCGGTGCTAGCTGCTGGTTGGGCGACATATACCCTGCAGGTCATCCTGAGTTTCTGCATGTGGTAGCAGAAGAGTTACCAGCAGCAAGAGAAGATAAGCCCCAGTGCACAGTGCTTTTCATACCTCTGTGCGCTTCAGGCTTGCTTATATCTCATTGACCAAAGAAAACCATGTGGCCAACCCCATAGTCATTGCAGAAGGAGACCTCACAAGGGTATAGACAGAACAAATATAATTCATTAATGGCCATTGCTCTAACAGCCTACCAAGAAGCATTTTGTGACAACCTAGGACTACAGTATGATGCCTCGTTTTATACTCATAGTACCCTGTATTTCTCCTTTAAATAATCAATATTATTTTAATATTTAACTTTTGACTCCTAGGCTTAATGTATGCTCTTGAGGACAACAATTATATCTCGTTCACTGCTGTATTTTTTTTTATTTTAATGCAGCCGTGCTTGGATCACTGCTGTATCTTTAACATAAAAAATTATGTGCATGATAAGCACTGATGAATAAATAACAGGATAAATAGATGAATGAAAACAGTCCTAAAGGAAGCTTTACATCTATTACATTTTCTTTTCTTTAGCATCTAACATATCTGAAATAAGTTGCACATTTATTTGTTTGTTACCTGTATCCTCTTCTAGAATATAAGTTCTGTAATATCAGGAATCTCGCCCTTAATGTTTACTTTAAAAATGCCTGAACAAACACCAACAGATGTTGGCAAGGTTGAGGAGAAAAGGGAATGCTTATTCACTGCTGGTAGGATTGTAAATTAGTTCAGCCACTGTGGAAAGCAGTTTGGAGATTTCTCAAAAAACTTAAAACAGAACTACTGTTCAACCTAGCCATCCCATTATTGGGTATATATCCAACAAAAAATAAATCGTTCTACCAAAAAGACACATGCACTCATATACGCCCATCGCAGCACTATTTACAATAGCAAAGATATGGAATCAACCTAGGTGCTCAGCAATGGTGAATTGGATAAAGAAAATATGGTACATATACACCACAGAATACTATGCAGCCATTACAAAGAATGAAATTATGTCCTTTGCAGCAACATGTATTCAGCTGGAGGTCAGTATCCTAAGAGAATAAATGTAGGAATAAAAAATTAAAAATTGCAAGTTCTCCCCTATAATTGGGAGCTAAACAATGGGTACTGACGGACATAAAGATGGCAACAATAGGCACCGGAGACTACTAGGGAGGAGTAACAGAAGGAGGGAAAGGGTTGACAAACTAACTGTTGGGTTCTCTTTTCAGTATGTGGGTGTTGGGATTCATCGTGCCTCAAACCTCAGCATCATGCAATATACCCAAGTAACAAACCTGCACATGTATCTCTGAATCTAAAATAAAAGTTGAAATTATTTTTTTTAAAAGAAGAAAAAAAGTAATGTTCTAGGTCTTCACAGTCACCACTCACTCACTGACTCACCCATAGCTACTTTATGGTAGATGCCCCTGTACGGGTGTATCAATTTTATCTTTTATACTGTATTTTTACTGAATGTTTTCTATATTCAGATATTTTTAGATGCAAAAATACTTACTATTGTGTTACAATTAACTACAGTATTCAGTATACTACAATATTCATTACACTAACAGTATTCAGTACATTAACATGCTTTACAGGTTTGTAGCCCAGGAGCAATAAGCTATACCGCATAGCCTAGGTATACAATAGGCTAGACCATCTAACACTTTATGATATTTGCACAATGATGAACTTGCCTAACGTCACATTTCTCAGGACAATCCCTGTAGTTAAGAGACGAATGACTGTACTACTAGAGGTGCCTAAACCATGTTGGTGAATTAGTACAACAGTCTCCATTGTGGTAATCGAGACAAAATGTATCTTCCTTGTTAGAGAAGTGCTTCCCCATCTATTTCTACTGCTGCAGTGACAATTTCCTGATCATGTCTAAAGGAGATGAAATAGCACTGGAGTCATGGGCAGCCTCTGCCCAGCTTGATAAAGCTAGCTAGCCTGTATAACAGTCATGCTGAAAGGCCAGTGACTCCGTACATCAAAAACTCTCAATGGAAGATGTTTGTTTATACTGACTGCACACTTGCAAACCTGAGTAACTGATGATTTTCAAATAGTCTGGTATCTATACATTTGCCAGTTTCCAAAGCCTTTTTTGACAAAATTATGGGAGCCCATTGTTTTGGACTGAGCTCCTACACTAGGCCCCAACAGACCAGACCAAACCAAAATGGAGTCACTCATGCTAAATACCACATAATCAAACTGAAACTGTAAGGAAACAGATAAATCCTGAAACAGACAGATCTTTTTCTCTGAAAACCAGAAGTTCCAGTCTACCTGAATCAGACTAATAAGGAATCCATCTCAGCTTTAAAACCTATAAAAAAGTAAATGAAAGTAATCTGATGTTAAATAATGTGTGTGCGTGTGTGTGTTTGTATTGTTCTGTTTCCTTGTTCCCATCTTACAAATCCCATGTTCTGCTATTGCCCAATGGGAACTCTCATTCTATTTTATAGAATGAAGGCCACCCTGATTGATGAATTGTGAATAAATGTCAATGAAATCTGTTGTAATTTTGTCTTTTGACATCTTTTAATGTTAAAATTTAGTGGGCCAGTCTCTGTGCTAGGTACATACACTATCTGCTTGCTTATTCACCTTTACACAGCTCTGGTGGTAAGCATTATTAACCCCTGAGGCAGATAAAGAAGTTGAAGCCAGGTGGGGTTAAAAAAATCTACATGGTAGAAAGAATGATAGAACCTTTTCATTCATTTCACATTATCTGAATATCTATACTCCAGGCCTAAGTTGGGCCTGTGCTTGAAGACAATTACTTTGCTTCCTGAATCTGAGCTCTTTCTGCCAAGTCAGTCTGGCTTCCAGAAAGGGGGCTGGGGAGAGATGTAGGAGGGAAAGTAGGGCTGGAGAGTGTGAAAGACAAACACTCCAGATTTGCCTGTGAACAGCCCCATCCCATCTTCTTTTATTCTTGCACCCTACCCCCCTCTTCCTACCGTCCCCCCCTCCCTCCACCATGCCCAAATCCTCACCTCCATGACCCAGGCAGAAGTTCTTTCTCGAACATCTCCCTTGAAAGGATAACAAAGTGTTTTCACTGGCGCTGTTGTCATGTGATCAAAGCATAGCTCAGGAAATGGGGTCCCTCAAAAGCTGTTTATCTAAAATCTCTTATTTCACCAGTTGGAGCATTTTAAGAGAACATTCTGCGCTTTCTCTCCCAAGGGCAAATATTTCAGTTACCTGTGTACTAGGAGCCAGGCTGAGGCCACACATACTTTTCGCAGTAAAAGAAAACACAGCTCCCCTGTGAGAGCATTCCTTTTGTGCTCATGTGCACCCCCGGCCCCCAGCCCCACTTGGAGGCCATGAGGAAATCCTGATATAGTCTCTTACAGGAAGTTTGAGTGATTCTAGGCAGGCAAGATTGAAAGACAAAAAGCTCTAAATCCCACTTTAGGTGGGAGTGTTTTTTATTACTGATAAAAAACAGAGTCCCTGTTCTGGGTTATTCAGATGAGCCCAAAGTAAATATTTATGCTTTCAACTGATGGGTCTGTTTTGAGGAGTTCTGGGACTCCCAGACAACCAAGCTAATGGATCCGTTTTTGCTTCCCCTGTGTGAGAGGAGGACTGGGCAAAATTATTTGGCAAGGGGAGCCCTTTTCCTGTGGCCTGCTGGTTGGTATGTGTGAGACATAACACCCCTCTTTGTGCCAGAATAGGGTAGTTGTGGGGGAGGGCCTGGCCAGGACCTCCCAGCTCTACCACTTGAAATGATTTAATAGCCACATCGTCAGTGTTCCCAGAGTACACAGCCGCCTGCCTCCGGGAGAAGGAGAAAGATGGATACCTGGGGCTGCAGCCCCACCTCCCCTCACGTTTGAATGTAGTACTTTGTTCTTTGGCACTTTCAGAGAATGAAGAATTCACACCACTGGCGCCCCCAACACTCACATGTCCACACTCGGGAAAATTTACATACGTGAATAAATGTGAATGACACATATGGACACTGCGCTGTACTGAGAGACATTTGAAGGTGGAAACTGCTCCTCTTTCAGATTTGTATTCTCACCTTGCCTAGCAATGCCTGGCACAGAGTAGATGATTAATACATTCTTTTTGAATGAATACATGAATAATTATAGTTATAACCATTTAGTTAACACTTAGTAGGTGCCAGGTATTGAAGGAAGTGCTTCATAAACATTCTCTTGTTTAACTCTCAAAACAGACCATTAAATTAGGTGCTATTTCTCTCCCCATTCCACTAATATGAAGAGTGAGGGTTAGGCAAGGCCAAGTGTTTTACCCAAGGTTACACCCCTGGCCAGAAGTAGCAAAAGACATCTCACTCCAGAGTTGATGCTCTTAACACTTTACTCTATAAAATCATCTACTCAAAGTGTAAGGTAAAAATATTTCTACCTATGTTATGTACAAATAGCAGTAGTGTTATTGCCAAGGTACAGACCCCCAGCTGCGGGCCACAATTATGCAGTGTCTCTGTCTCAGACATTTCTTTCTTTTCCTTTCTCCCCATCCCCAGTTGTTAGAAACTCAATGGAGGCATCAGCTTCAGAGTAAAGACTGTATATTTCCAAATGATGGGAAAAGCACCCTGAGTTTAGCTCCCTTCAGTGAACACAGATATTTTCCTGAAGGGTGAATGGGCAGGTTCCTGGCTGTATTAGTTTGCTGTCACTGCCAGAATAAATGATCACTACTTTCTCCGAGTGTTTTTATGTGTCCCTTGGCAGGGCTTTACCATGTCCATCACATATATCCTACCTATTTCTGGCAGTTTATTATAGACATTTTATCTTTTTTTATTTAACTTTTAAGTTCAGGAGTACATGTGTAAGTTCGTTATATAGCTAAACCCATGTCATGGGAGTTTGTTGTACAGATTATTTCATCATCCAGGTATTAAGCCTACTATCCATTACTTATTGTTTTCTGATTCTCTCCCTCATCCCACCCTCCACCATCCAGTAGGCCCCAGTGTGTGTTGTTCCCTCTATGTGTCTATGTGTTCTCCAACTTACCATGGTTCGACTTGATAATTTTTCAACTTTACAATGGTGCAGAAGTGATATGCATTCAGTAGAAACCAAGCTACCCTTAAAAGCGTTCTGACTTTCACTTTCAGTACAGTATTCCATAAATTACATGAGATACAGGTAAATTTGATTCTCATCTATTAACGTTTGGCTCCTCAATTACTTATGCAAATTTCTGCAGCCAGCTTGAATTTCTCCTCAGAAAATAGATTTTTGTTTTCTATCGCATGAAGGCTGCAAACTTTCCAAACTATTACATTCTGCTTTGTCTTGAATGCTTTGCTGCTTAGAAATTTCTTCCACCAGATACCCTTTCTCAAGTTCAAAGTTTCACAGATTTCTAGGGCCAGGGCAAAATGCCACCAGTCTCTTTGCTAAAGCATAGCAAGAGTCACCTTTGCTCCAGTTCCAAAAAAGTTCCTCATCTCCATCTGAGATCACTTCACCCTGTACTTTATTGTCCATACCACTACCCTCATTCCACATCGACTTAGCATTTTAAAGCAATACTCATTTATTGCTTTATTTCTTATCATTTATTATCTCATGGGTTGGCAGGCCAAAAGTTTCAGGCAGGCTTAGCTGAGAGTACTCACAGTTTCATGAGGCTGAAATCAAAGTGTGGACCACCAGCTGGACTCTTGTTCGGAGGCCTCAGGAAAGAATCTGTTCTCAAGCTCATTTGGGTTGTTGGAAGACTTTAGCTCTTTGCAGTTGCAGGATGGAGGTCCCTGTTTCCTTGCTGGCTGCTATTGTTTGAATGTTTGTGTCCCCTCCAAAATTCATGTTGAAACTTCACTGTTAATGCAACAGTATTAAGAGGTGTGGCCTTTGGGGGATAATTAGGTTATGAGGACTTTGATCTTATAAATGCATGAGTGCTCTTACAAAAGGGATGGAGGAACCTAGTAAGGACCATTTTGTCTTTTCATTCCTCCCACTAAGTGAGGACACAGCACTTGTCCCCTCTGGAGAAGGACACAGTATTCAAGGCACCATCTTAGAAGTGGTGACTGGGCCCTCACAAGACAGCAAACCTGCCAGGGCCCTGATCTTGAACTTCCCAGTCTCCAGAACCATGAGAAATAAATGTATGTTGTTTATAAATTACCCAGTGTCAGGCAGTACAAACAGACTGAGACACTGGCTGTCAGCCAGAGACATTTTTTGCTCTAAGAAGCTGCCCACATTCCTTCCCCTGTGGTCCCTTATGTCTTCAAACAGGAAAAGCACACCAATCCTTCTCATGTTCTGAATCCTTCTGTCTTCATCGCTGTAAACACCTGGAGAAATTATCTTCTTTTAAAGACTCCTGTGATCATATTAGAGCCATCTAGATACTTTCCTCTTAAGGTCAACAGTGCTGTATAGCATAACACAACTACAGAAGTAATTCAAAAGTTCCAAAGATGAAGGCATTGGATCTTGGGACTATTCCTGGAAATTCTCCCTGTCACACTTCCCTTGATTATGATTGAAGGCAAGAAAAGGAGAAAGCTTTATAGGAAGATAAAGGGGATCAACCCAGGCACAGCTTGGTAGTGACCCACCATTTAAAGAATCTGCCAAAGTGGAATGGAAGAATTGCATCAATTACTTCAAAAATAAACCAAGTACATCAGGAGAGAGCAAAGGGAAAATAAGGTGTCACTTAGCAGGCTCTTGATAGATGTATATCTGCCTACCTACTTTTCGAGGTGAACTTGTAATGTTATATAGAGGAAAGAAAAGAAGAGGGAAACCTCATTACACAGTCCTTGGTTCCATAGGAGGAGTTTGCATGTATTGAGTCCTTACTGTATACCAGGCACAGTTCTAAGTGCTTTACATGTATTAAATCATTTAGTATTCAGATAAAGATATTATGTTCAGAAATTATCACTTTCATTTTACAGATGAGGATTAAGGAACTTGCCAAACATTGCACAGCTAGTGAATGTTACAGACAGGGTTTGAAAGCAGTCTGGTACCTGAGATTGTGCACTTACACTAGATGTGTTTGGAATCATATCCTTTTGGGGATCCAGTCATAAAAGAACTAGGTCAAAAATTGGGACATAAAATAGGGGCCTGTGACTCTGTGACACCGACTAAGGCCAGTGGGGATCAGTGTGGTCAGGTGGAGAGACCCTGAGGCTTAGAGGTAAGAAGATCTGGTGTCCAGATGCAACAATTAAAGTTAAGAAGGTTGTGACCTTGGGCAAATCATTGCAGTTCTCTGAGCCTCATATTCTCATTTATAAGATGTGGATAATAACACCTATCTCTGTCTTTAAGAGATTGTCATGTGATTCCGTGATGTGCAAGTATTTTAATGGATTATGTAAATCTAAGATATTGTTGCCATCTAATATTCATATTTTGTTTCTTCTAGATCTCAGTGGGCCATGTGATGCCAAGAAGGGTAGCTTTGTTAGTTAAGAGTGATTTTTGTAATCTTAGGCCAAGATTCTTGCTACGTGCAAGTTTTGTGTTAGTACTTAAAGTACTACCATTCATTCTTTCCTTTTGATAGTCTGTCTTTGTTTTCCTTCATGTAAAGCCAGTAAGTGTTAATGTCTTTGAGGAATTCTATCAGAGATTATCAGAGGGTATTATCCTATAGAGTGAGAGGAAGATGAGAAACTGAAAATAGGAGATGGGAGACAGTTGGGACAAGGTCTAAAGGAGACAGAAGGAGAAAAAAGATTGAGTGACCTCTTAGACTTTTACTTTTCTCTGTAGATGTGTAGAAGGGCAAGTGAACTGGAGGACTGAAGAAGTCAAGGGAAAGGTGATGTTAGAAGTAGCTTCCTTGGATAAATGAAAGGGAATTGAGTAGACACATGTTAAAGGATTATCGAGAAACACCTAGAGTCTGGCTGAGTTGGGAAATCATAAATTTGTTATGAAGTCAATTAGCGTGATTATGCAATTTTCATCCAATAAGTCACAGCTGGAGAACAGAAGAAAAAATTCTGTGTCTGCATGAAACTCAGAGAGAAACTATACACTTATAGTGCATCAACAATTCATCCACTTATTAATTTAAAAAATTTTATTGAATACCTACTATGTTCCAGACACTGTTCTAGGCATTGACAATAGGACAATAACAAGCCAGGCCGATTTTCTGTCCTTGTGGAACTTGCAATTGTATGGCAAGAAATAGAATGTTAAATAGGCAAATAAGTACATAATTTGCCTAAATGCAGACTGTGATTTATCTGTTATCAACGATATAGGTAGATATTGATATATATATGTATATATATAAATCTCTCTATATATACATGCATAAGCCTATATATCTATACTGATATATATGTATATGTGTATGTATATATATATCTGTATGTATAATATAACTATCCATATGAAATCACATAGGCTTATAACACTAGCTGGTGAAACACTGTTTCTGAAATTGTTAAGGTATTAAGTATGCATTCCTGTATTAGTCCATTCTCACACTGCTATGAAGAAATATCAGAGATTGGGTAATTTATAAAGAAAAAGGCTTTAATTGACTTACAGTTCCCTGTGGCTGGGGAGGCCTCGGGAAACTTAGTCATGGCAAAAGGCACCTCTACACAGGATGGCAGGAGAGAGAACAAGCGCCAGCAGGGGAAATGCAGATGCTTATAAAACCATCAGATCTTGTGAGAACTTGCTCACTCTCATGAGAACAGCATAGGGGAAACCACCCTCATGATTCAATTATCTCCCACCAGATCCCTCCCATGACACATAGGGATTATGGGGATTACAATTCAAGATGAGATTTGGGTGGGGACACAGAGTCAAACCATAACATTCTGCTCCTAACCCCTCCCAATTCTCATGTCCTCACATTTCAAAACACAATCATGCCTTTCCAATAGTCCCCCAAAGTCTTAACTCCTTTCAGCATTGACCCAAAAGTCCAAGTCCAAAGTCTCATCTCAAACAAGACAGTCTATGAGCCTGTAAAATCAAAAGCAAATGAGTTCCTTCCTAGATACAATGGGGATACAGGTATTGGGTAAATACGCCCATTTCAAATGGGAAAAATTGGCCTAAACAAAGGGGCTACAGGCCCCATGAAAGTCTGAAATCCAATAGGTCAGTCAGTAAACTTTAAAGTTCCAAAATGATCTCCTTTGGCTCCATGTCTCACATCCAGGTCATGCTGATGCAAGAGATGGGCTCCCATGGCCTTTGGCAGCTCTGTCCCTGAGGCTTTGCAAGGTACAGCCCCTTCCTGGCTGCTTTCATAGGTTGGTGTTGAGTACCTGCAGCTTTTCCAGGTGCACTGTTCAAGTGATCAGTGGATCTACCATTCTGAGGTCTGGATGGTGGTGGCTCTTTTCTCACAGCTCTACTAGGCAGTGACCCTGTGCGGGGACTCTGTGGGGTCTCTGACTCCACATTTCCCTTTGGCACTGCCCTAGCAGAGGTTCTTCATGAGGGCTCCACCCCTGCAGCAAACTTCTCCCTGGACATCCAGGCATTTCCATACATCATCTGAAATCTGAGTGGAGGTTCCCAAATCTCAATTCTTGACTTCTGTGTACCCACAGGCTCAACCCCAGGTGGAAGCCTTCACATCTTGGGGCTTGCACCCTCTGAAGCAATGGCCTGAGCTGTACATTTGCCTCTTTTAGCCAAAGGTGGAGCTGAAGCAGCTGAGACACAGGGGACCGTGTCCTGAGGCTGCACAAAGCAGGAAGGCCTGGGAAAAGAGCGAACCCTGGGCCAAGCCCAAGAAACCATTTTTTTCCTCCTAGACTTCTGGGTTTGTGGTGGGAGGGGCTGCTGTGAAGGTCTCTGACATGCCCTGGGGACATATTCCCCATTGTCTTGATGATTAACATTTGGCTCCTCAATTACTTATGCAAATTTCTGCAGCCAGCTTGAATTTCTCCTGAGAAAATAGATTTTCTTTTCTATCTCACAGAGGCTGCAAACTTTCCAAACTATTACATTCTGCTTTGTCTTGAATGCTTTGCTGCTTAGAAATTTCTTCCACCAGATACCCTAAATCATCTCTCTAAGTTCAAAGCTTCACAGATTTCTAGGGCCAGGCAAAATGCCACTAAAAGCAGAAAATGCTTGCTAAAACATAGCAAGAGTCACCTTTGCTCCAGTTCCAAAAAAGTTCCTCATCTCCATCTGAGATCACCTCACCCTGTACTTTATTGTCCATATCACTATCAGCATATTGGTCAGAACCATTCAACAAATCTCTAGGAATTTCCAAACTTTCCCACATCTTCCTATTTTCTTCTGAGCCCTCCAAACTGTTCCAACCTCTGCTTCTTACCTAGTTCCAAAGTCACTTCCACATTTTCAGGTATCTTTATAGTAGCATCCCATTACCTGGTACCAATTTGCTGTATTAGTTTGTTCTCATACAGCTATAAAAAATACCAGACACTGGGTAATTTATAAAGAAAAGAGATTGAATTGACTCACAGTTCCTAATGGTTGGGGAGGCCTCAGGAAAGTCAGACTCATGGTGAAAGCCACCTCTTCACAGGGCGGCAGGAGAGAGAATGAATGCCAACAGGGGAAATACCAGATGCCTATAAAACCATCAGATCTTCTGAGAACTCATTCACTATCATGCGAACAGCATGCGGGAAACCGCCTCCATGATTGGATTACCTCCCACAGGGTCTCACCCATGGAATGTGGGGATTATGGGAATGCAATTCAAGATGAGACTTGAGTGGGGACACAGAGCCAAACCCTATCAATTACCTAGGATGTTTTCCTCCTTTATTTTTCAGAGTAGGTTGTTATTGAGATTCATACATTCTCAGTTCCTCCATGCACTAGTCTAGTCTGTTACAGGGAGGCCAGTCATTCCATAGAGGAATTGTACTGAAAATCTTGATTCTGGCAATAGCTCAAGCTATAGTCTCCTATCAAGCTTTATTGTTAGCAAACAGGTAAATTTGATTCTCATCTATCTGACTCTTGATATATCTCTCAAGATAAAATCTCTTTGCATTATCACATTAGCCTGGAAAACACTACTCCCTTTCATTTTGTAGATGTGTTAAATATCTTTCTCAAGGTCATATAGATATAAAGTTCAGAGCCAAGATTCGAAGCCAGATGCTATGCCCAAGGCCGGTGCTCATTCTACTGTTTCACCACCTTGTACTACTGAGCTCCTTGGAGGAGTGGGGAAGTAGAAGGTACAAGGGTAAGGGATCAGTTGGTATTGATGAGAGTGACTCCAAAAGAACTAGCTAGAAGGAGCAAAAACCAAAACAGTGAAGCTAGAAAGGAGAGGTGGTTTTTGCCTTGGAAAACGGAGGTCAAGGGTTTGAACATTTTCCTGAAGATTTCTGGGATATTAAGAGAAGGAGGGTGATGTAGATGGAGAGTACACTCTGGTAAGGCTCTGAACTGGATTCTACTGGGAAAGCATGGTTTAGCATTTCATTGTGAGCTTCTACTTTAAGATGGTGTTGGTCTTTCCTTGATGACAGGTATTCTCTTATTCCTGGTTAAGTTTCTGGATCCCATCACAGTGGGGCATATATAGTAAGTCCTCTGTAGTTTTTAATTGAATTCATTAATTCAGATGTGTGAAGTACATTTGTCACATGGTAAGTGCTCCAGCAAATGGCAAGAGCTCCCCAAACATTGTTTGATATTATTATTGTTGTTGCTTAATTTCTCCAAGTACACTTAAGACTGAAAAAATAAAAATGTCCTACCGTTGCAGAAAGGGAGGAGATTATTTACCTTTAAAACAAGCAATTTGCTAGACTCTAAGGTATATACAATTAGAGAAAAGATAATCCTTTTGTTGATAATAAAACTCTTGACAAGGCATTTGATGAATACACTGAGGATCATTTAATGAGCTGAAACTACAGCCTCTTCAATTTTACTTCCTCTGATTTAATGGAAGAGCAGTGTTGTTTTTTTTTCCCCCTCAAAGACCTTCATGTTAACATTCCAACTTACTCAGCATCAACTGAGTCAGCACTTCCTTGTGAATGACAGTCTAGTTCAGTGAACAGGCAAAATGGTTTATTTATAAGCCTCTTTCTCAACTGAGATCCTGGGAAAACTGCTGTTCTCAAAAGTAAATAAAGGTCAAGATGCCTTAGTGCATACTCAATGATAAGTCTAGTGATGTTTCTTTCATGACGGGCAGGTCTGCAAACTCTGAACTATTCCTGGATCTATTGGCATAAAATTCTAGGGGCAAATGTGCCATATTGAACCTTGCTTCTCAGCACTTTTTATCCACTGCCTGCACAGTCGTGACACTCATTAGGAAGACTGTGATGATAGCTTCTCAGCTAGTCTCTCTGCCTTCCAGCTTTCTGCCTGTCCCTACTCCATCCTGTTCCCTCAGGACAGACCTATGTTTCTTAATCACAATTCTGAAAACCTCAGCCTCTCTCTCATAAAGCTTAATGCATCAAGCTAAGAGCTATCATTTATTGATTGGTGACCATGTACCAGACAATTTTTATCATGATTTTTGTCTGTTTTGTGTAAACACATACCTCAGTGCCTAGAATTTTAAAAATTCTATATGTCTGCCTCAAGGATATTGGTTAAATGAAGATATTATATCATTTTATCTTAAATATTGCCTTATGTCATATTATTTACCTATTTTGGTAACCTGAGGTTGATGATGGTTAATTAAATTATTTAAAAATGTAGGAGAGAACCCAGGTTTAAATTTCAGGCCTGTGTGATTTCAGAGCTCATTTGTTAAACTAATATTCAATTCTGGCTCAAAATGGCATTTAAGCAACTGCCCTAAAGAACCTGAAATAGTAAGTCCAGCCCCTACTCTCCTCAAGTCCTCCAGAAGGACCAACAACCTGCTATTTTCAACAAGTCTCGCATCATGGTCTCCACTTTGTTCAAATGCTGGCTGGGCGCAGTGGGTCACGCCTGTAATTCCAGCAATTTGGGAGGCTGAGGTGGGAGGATGACCTGAGGTCAGGAGTTCGAGACTGCCTGGACAACATGGTGAAAACCCATCTTTACTAAAAATAGAAAAATTAGCCAGGTGCAGTGGCGTGCGCCTGTAGTCCCAGCTACTTAGGAGACTGAGGCAGGAGAATCATTTGAACCCTCGAAGCTGAGATCGCACCACTGCATTCCAGTCTGGGTGACAGAGAGAAACTCTGTCTCAAAAAAAGAAAAAGAAAAAGATAATGTCCTTTAAGTCCCATCACACTCACCATCTCCAAAAAGCCAATCCAGATGGTCTCTACCATAGATTCTGCTTTGAATTCCTGCCACAAACTCACTCACACTCATACTTTGATGCAAACAATTTGCATGTTAAGTTGTTTGTAAAGGAGTAAGAGTCTTGCTGAATTTTTATGTTCCCCACAGGATTTGAAAAA
The DNA here is from genome assembly GCF_028885655.2 of Pongo abelii. Taxonomy (NCBI): domain Eukaryota; kingdom Metazoa; phylum Chordata; class Mammalia; order Primates; family Hominidae; genus Pongo; species Pongo abelii. The sequence continues at coordinate 145,414,141 of NC_071992.2, read as the reverse complement.
GCACCGGACACCAGGAAGGGTGCTAGTAAATGCTTTTTTAAACTAAATCATGTTAAATTTGAAATTAACCCCTGTCGACTTACAGTTTCTCCTGTCAGCAGTAAAGAAGGGGATATTTACTAGAAAATAAGTTCCCCAGTTTGAGAAAATGTTGCAAGCCAGAAAAGAGTTTGGACCAATCCCCAAAAGCAAATTTTCTCATCGCCTGGATAGGGACTGAGAAAAAGAGTACTTCTTTTTTTTTCTTGTGCTCTGGGAATGACTCCCAGCCTCCCCTAGCTTTTGAAACCAAGCTTCTGGGAACACTGAGTACACACGTGCCTCTTCAGTCCCTGACACACAGAGGCATACACCCATTCCATAGAACTTTACCACATCCAGACTTACGAGCAAATATCCGAAAGTGGGGGGTAATGGGGAGAAATGAAAAGTAGAACTACCTCATAGTAGTAGAGGTTTTGTATTACTGAAAAACAAGGCAGGAGAGCCATCCTTACAGAGAGATGTTGGGGATATTTCTGGTGTATTGATTTGGAAATCATCAAATAGAATCCTAAATGCCAAGGCCTGAAAACCTAACTCCACTGTTCTTTTCTTTCTTTTTAAAGCTGGCAGAGCTGCAAGCTGAGATAACAGCAAGGTATTTTTAGCTGTGTATATTGATTTTTTTGTCCTTGGAAGCTACTATATTCTATTATAACCCAAAAACAACAAGTGAAAAAAGCCAGCTGTGGCAAAATCTCATTTAAAGCAGCAGCATAATAATAATGATATTAAAATAATATATTTGGAAGTATCTAAGGTTACAATACTTGGATATTTTGGCATAAAGGGCCTCTGTTGAATGCTTTGCCCTCTGAATAATGCCTTTTGACTGACTGTTCTGCAGCAAAACTATTAGGTGAATAAAAATTTTAAGATGTGGTACACTTGCTGGCAAACATCAAACAGTACAAAACAGGGATAGTCAGTATCGATAACTGTCCCTGAAAAAAACAAACAATCAGAAAAAACTGGACATGGGTATCTTCATTACAAAATTTCTCACTATCCAGACTTTCTATCTCTCCCCATAACATCATCATCCATAATCGAAGTGACTTTTCTTAAATCTTTGCTGCTGTCTGCCTGTACGATACCAGGGACTAGCTAGATTTTATGACATTGCTTGTTCTACTGAAGGTATTTACCTGTAGAAAATATTCCTCTTTTTCCTGTACATTACATCCACCAGCTAAGCTCCTTTTGTGTCCCTCTTGGAATATCATTACATCCTATATCGGGCTTTACTTTTATTGCCGTTTTGTATAGGAGGAAATATTTTCTTCTCCTTCCTGAGTTTCTGTCTGGGGCCTCTACAAAATAGATTCTTTGGTTTGTTTTTTTTGGAAGTGGCCCTTCTCTCCACTCCTGCTCTCATTTCTTCCTATGGGAGGAGTAACTATTTAGAGCATCCCTGAAATTGGTAAGGTATTGCGTGTGCATTACCTAGGCTTCTTTCCTCCTTTATTTTTCAGAGTAGGTTGTTATTGGGACTTATACATTCTCAGTTCCTTCGTGCACTAGTCTAGCCTGTTATGGGGAGGCCAGTCATTCCACAGAGGAATTGTATTGAAACTCTTGATTCTGGCAATAGCTCTAGCTAAGTCTCCTACCTAGCTTTATTGATAGTAAACAGGTAAATTTGATCCCCATCTATCTGACTTTTGGATACATCTCTCAAGATAAAATCACTTTGCATTATCACACTAGCCAGGAAATACTGCTCCCTTTCATTTTATAGATGAGGCTCAGAGACGTTTAAGATCTTTCTCAAGGTCTTATGGATATAAAGTTCAAAGCCAAGATTTGAACCCAGATAGTATGCCCAAGGCCAGTGCTCATTCTACTGTTTCACCAAGTTGTACTACTGAGCTCCCTGGAGGAGTGGGGAAGAAGGAGATACAAGGGAAAGGAATCAGTTGGTATTGATGAGAGTGATTCCAAAAGGACTAGCTAAAAGGAACAACAACCAAAAAAATAAAGCCAGAAAGGAGAGGGAAGTTCTGCCTGGGAAAATAGAGGAAGGGGTGAAGGGTTTGAACACTTTCCTGAAGATTTCTAGGATATTAAGAGAGGGAGCGTGATGTAGATGGAGAGTACACTCTGGTAAGGCTCTGAACTGGATTCTGCTGGGAAAGCATGGTTTAGCATTTCATTGTGAGCTTCTACTTTGAGATGGTGTTGGTCTTTGCTTGATGACAGGTATTCTCTTATTCCTGGTTAAGTGTCTGGATCCCATCACAGTGGGGCACATATGATAAGTTCTCCATATTTTGTTATTTGAATTCATTAATTCAGATTTGTAATGTGCACCTAGTAAGTGCTCCAGCAAATGGTAAGCGCTCTCTAAACATTGTTTGCTATTGCTATTATTTAAAACCTGGTAGATATACCCAGAATGCTAATCCCAAAACCTTCATTTTCAAGGCTTAATTTTGATCAGAAAACCTGCCTCTATCTCCCCAGTACTCTAGATACTAGAATCTTATGTTTGGATGTAAAGTTGAGAGTTACCTTGGACACTAACTAATCAATAAAATAGTCTAAAATCCATGAAGATAATAATATAATTCCCAAGTCAGTACATCCAATGATTAGGGTGTCATAGCTTTTGTTTTTTAAATATTTTCACACAAATTTTACACAGTTATGATGTACAATATGCAGTTTTGAAATATGCATATATCGTGGAATGGCTAAATCAAGTTAATTAACATATGCATTACCCCACATACTTATTATTTTTTGGTGTGTGCTGAGAACACTTATACTCTCTTAAAAATTTTCAATTATGCAATGCATCATTAGCTATAGTCATCTTATTGTACAATAGATCTCTTGAACTTATTTCTGCTATCTAATTGAAACTTTGTGTCCTTTAATCAACATCTCCCCACTCTTCCTACCACAACCCTCAACCCTTGGTTACACCATTCTACTCTCTGTTCCTTTAAATTCAACTGTTTTAAATTCTACAATAAGTGAGATTATGTGGTATTTATCTTTCTGAGCCTTTTTGATTTTATTCAACAAAATTTCCTCTAGGTTTATTCATGTTGTTGCAAATAAAAGGAGTTTATCCTCTGTTAAGGCTAAATCGTACTCATTGTGTGTGTGTATATATATATACACATATATATGTATATGGTATATATATGTGCATGTGTGTATTTTCTTTGTTCATTCATTGATGAAAGTAAACCCTTATCTCACACCATATACAAGAATAAACTCAAAATGAATTTAAGACTTAAAAGTGCGACCTGAAACTATAAATCTATAAGAAGAAAATGTAGAAGAAAGCTCCATGACATTGGTCTGGGCAATGAGTTTTTAGATTTGATCCCCATAGCACAGGCAACAAAAACGAAAATAGGTAAATGAGATTGCATCAAACTAAAAAGCTTCTGCAATGGAAAAGAAACAACAGAGTGAAGAGACATCTGATAAGGGGTTAATATCCAAAATATACCAGAAACTGAATAGCAAGAAAACATATAGCCTGATTTAAAAATGGGCAAAAGACCTAAGTAGATATTTCTGACATACAAATGGCTAACAAATTATGAAAACGTGTTCAATATCACTAATTATTAGGGAAATGCAAATTAAAACTACAAATAGATGTCACCTCTCACTTGTTGGAATGACTATAATAAAAAATACAAGAAATTAAGAAATGTTACTGAGGATTTGGAGAAAAAAAGAACCCTTGTACATTGTTGGTGGGAATGTAAATGAATAAGGCCATTATGGAAAAACACTACGGAATTTCCCCAAGAAATTAAAAAAGGAACTTCCGTATAATCTAGCAATACCACCACTGGTATGTATTCAAAGTAAATGAAATCAGTATGTCAAAGAGATGTCTGTGGTCCCATGTTCCTTGCAGCACAATTCACAATAGTCAAAATATGGAATCAGCCATAGCTTTTATTTTTTCGTATTCAAATTGTTAGAGAAGGTTTCTCCATGCTGAATTGAAACCTATCTCTGCATATCACTCTTTGGTATTGATTAAGGTATTTGGTGAAATGCAAGTGGAGCTCTTGCTCCCAAAGTTAAGTGGGTGAGTTCATATGGTTGGTAGTTGGTGTGAGGCTTCAATCCATTTCTGGCTGGCTGCAATGTTTATATTCATAACCCTGTGATACTCCTTGTGTTGTCTTAATCCCTGAGCATGAGTTTTACTATATGGAAACTTCACGGAGGAAGGAATCACTTACTAATGAGCTTTGTCTCCCCATGGTATCTAGTAAAAAACCAATACATATAATTTAGAAAATGTTGGTTAAGTGAAAGGGGTTAACTCTGTTCCATTTTTTACGAAGGTTTGAACCAACCACATTCCAAATCTGTCCACGTATGTTTGAATATTTATTCTGTCATTTGCCCTTTTTTCCAGTATTATCTGGGGTTAAAACCCAAAACATATATGCAACTGAATAGCAAGAAATCATATAACCTGATTTAAAAATGGGCAAAAGACCTAAATAGAAATTTCTCAACAACAACAAAAAAAAGACATACAAATGGGCAACAAGTTCCATGTTTATTTGGAAGAAAGGGCAAATCTGAAAATTGGATCAAGAACTGTTTACATCTTGTAAAGTGAATGAGCATTATCACATAGTGGCTTGGCGCATGGATCCTGAAGTCTGATTACCTGGGTTTAAAATCTGGCTCCTCCAATTCTTGCTGTGTTAGCTTGGGCAGTAACTAAATTTATCTGTTAATAGGAAGAAAATAGGACTTTCATAGGGTTAGTGTAACAGCTATGACCTGCTTTATGTAGCATACACTTTCTAACATGTTCATAAGGCTATAGAAGGAGAGATTTTGTCACATATATTGATAATATCAAGGCAATATAAGTTACACCTTTCTTCTGTTTAAATATTTTAATGAATTTATCAACCTGGGAAATAAAGGCTTAAGTTTTTCCCAGTTAACTTATGCAGAATTTTCGGGAGCCCCTTTTTGTTCGGTGTATTCTGTGCCAGAATCCTTCCTGGGTTTGATAAAAGATCTCATCCGTTGTTTGGTTCTATAGTCTAGTTTCTTTTCCTTATTAGAAATTGGAGTAACACTTCTCCACTTTCGCTTTCCTAATACCCTTCATTCTACATGATTCTACAAGATGGTTTGCAGTTCCTCTGAACTTATATCAGCAAGATCTTCTGGTACATTTAGATGTCATTTGCCTGCACCTGGAAGCTTGAATGAATATAAAGAAGATAAGGCTTACTCCATATCACCTCACATTGTAGCCTTCAATTCCCCATTAATTGCATCTGTTTCATGGCTTTCAGTTTGCAAAGCATTCACTTTGATTTAAACAACAGGTGCATAAAAACTAAGCAGCCATGGTTTTCTCTGCCATCTGTTAACACACTGCCCTCTGCAAGCATTGGTCTACTTTTCCTTCCTTTGTGCATTCTTCCCCATTACTTGGAACTACTGATCAGGAAGTTACCTTAAGGACTCACCTATTCCACTTGTCTCCTATTCCATTCCTACCTATCCCTGTACCATTCTAAGAAAGCAATGTTTTAATGATATTAATGACACACAGGTTAATTCCTTTTCTGAAGATCCCTGGAGAAGAAGCTGTCCCATACTTGCTGGTAATCCATTTCAAAATTTAGTGGTTCAAATTCTTAGGAAATAATTATTTTTTTTATTTTTATAGATTTAGGGGTGTGCAAGTGTGGTTTTGTTACATGGGTATACTGCATAGTGACTAGTGTAACCATCACCCAAAAGGGTACATTGTTAGAGAAGGTTTCTCCATTCTGAACTGAAACCTACCTCTGTATATCACTCTTAGGTACTGGTTAAGGCATCTGGTGAAACACAGTGATGCTCCTGCTTCCAAAGTTAAGTAAAGCAGATGAGATTTAGAGAGTGCAAGCTAAGGAATTTGGGAATGCCTAATGGGAGATTGATTTCTGATCTATGAGGAACACCTGATCCACATGCCTGTCCCATGGAACATGGGTCATACTGGGGATTGAGACCCTTTGTTTAGGTTAAATCAAGGTTTCCAGATGGAGGATGTTAGAGGGAGTGTACTAAGTGAAAATGCTATATAAACCACATGCTTTTTACAAGCAGTTGTGGTTCTCCTCTCCACCCTGCCTGCACTGGACCGTCCCTATATGTAAGTCCTCAATAAACCCTATGTCTCCTTTGCTCGCTTCAGGACTCTTCTTCAGCCTCTTGTACCTGGTGCCATTCCTACTGCAGTCAATATGATTCCAGCACAACAACCAAAGACAACCAATTAAGATCAGTAACTTAGAATCATAAATGACTGATTCCTAGATCTGGAACATCATTAATCCTTTATTCAGATGTTATTGATGGCCTGCTGTGTGCAAGGCTGTCTTCTAGGTGCTAAGATCACAGAAACTCTATCCTCAAGAAACCTTATTGTCCTTTAGAGAACATTGAATATGCTGTTTGTCTTCAAGTGATGAGACCTGATGGAGGATTACAGCACTGAGCCTGAACTTGGTTTCCCTAATTACCAGGTTCTGCTCTCATAGATGCGTCTACCAAGGTACCTCCTGATTGTACATAAAAATGATGCAAGAGGCCAGGCACAGTGGCTCACACCTGTAATCCCAGCACTTTGGGAGGCCAAGGAGGGCAGATCACTTGAGGTCAGGAGTTCTAGACCAGCCTGGCCAACATGGTGAAACCCCGACTCTACTAACAATACAAAAATTAGCTGGGTGTGGTGGCGTGCGCCTGTAGTCCCAGCTACTCTTGGGAAGCTGAGGCAGGAGAATCACTTGAACCCGAGAGGCTGAGGTTGCAGTGATGGCATTACTGCACTCCAGCCTGGGCGATGGAGCAAGACTCCATCTCAAAAAAAAAAAAAAAAAAAAAAAGATGCAAGAGATGCCTCTACCAGTATTATTTTCTCTGTAATAGGATACTTTTTTCTCTTCAATGTATGAGTCTGGTGATTAACACAATACAGGATATTGCATGTATGTGTTTAAGGGGTTTCTGGGAATCAGTTATAATTTTGTCTCCCATTCCCAGATTAGGATGTAATCCTGTCTGCATTAGAGCCAAGGAGACCTGAGTTTAAAGGCTACCTCCGCTACATATCAACTTGGTGGTCTTGAACAATGAGTGTGTCTCTCTAATCTTCAGCTTGTTTATCTGCAAAATGGGGATAATAACCATTCCCTCAAAATATTACCATGAAGATAGAGCTCATGTGCCTACCCTCAAAATCTTATTTTGTCAGAAAATAGCCGTTATTGTTATTATTAGAGCTTTCCTGGTTATTTTTTCTATTCTTGCCACCCTGACATAGATCTTCAGAACTCAAATCTACAGACTCTGAGATTTTCAGAGCTGGTGGAAACCATACAATTCAACCTTCTATCTTTATAGATGAGGAAATTGAGGAGTAGATAGGTTAGGCACCTTGTTCTGGGTCATAGAGCTAGTTAAATTATTGAGCTGGGGTTAGAAAACAGGTGTCCTGACTCTTCATCTGGTGATCATTTCCACCTCACAAAAGCTCCTAAAAGGAGGTTTTATTGCCTAAAAGTTTAAGCTCCATGTGAAGCAGTGTCTCATTGACCAACACTGAACAAGGACTACAGTGGCTTTTGTTGGTTCAATGGCCATCACCAACTAAATACCTTGAATACCTAGTTTCATTAATCCAGACAGAACCATGTCGAATACTAAAATACCAGGTGTAAAACATCTTTCACCTACTTCCCATAACCATCCATGAGTAAAAATAAGAATGCACGTATTCCCACAGCAGAGACAGGAAATTATACTCTACCGTGATTATGAGATTACATCTTTTGTATTAATAAAATTGCTCTTGGCACTGTGATTCCCCACTACAGTCTTACCGACTTCTGCTTCCACTCTTTCCTCTACCTGCCATACTCTAGAGAATGCATGCAATAAAACTCATAATTATTTTTCATATATTTTTATCCTTTTAGCAACTCCTATAATAAAAAGATAGTGCTGTGGGGGAAGTAGTTGCCATGGAAACTGACCAGTGATAAACAGCCTCTTACTGTTGCGTGGTGTGAAGCAGGAAGACAGGAGCAGTCCACAGCTCTCAGGAATGTGAAGGTAGTTGTGGGTCATGTTGCTCTCCCAGTCCTATCTGCCTGGCTGTTTGGACCTTACAGGAGCATTGTATATTTGTCCATTTTAAGTGACCCTAGGGGTATGAAGGGAGAGTGTTATGACATATCTTCAGGTGTATCTGACACAAAGGAAAGCAGCCTACTGGACCCACAGACCCCAGAGAGTTACAAAGAAATACATTTTTCAATGACCTTACAAAGGTTTGCCCTGGGCTGCAAGCAAAGCAACCTGAGTTGTTAGCTCAAGTATACTACTGTTTACCTGTCAGAGCACATACAAGTTGGCAGATTAAATTCACAAGCTCTGTTTCTTGCTGGTTAGTATAATGGTTAAATACATATGCTTTGGGTCAGCCTTTCTTAGTTGAAATCCTAGTTCTTGCCTCCCACTTGATATATAATCTTAGGCAGGTTAACATCTCTAATCTTCAGTTTTCTCATCTACAAAATGCAAAATGATGATAATCCTCTCTTTTTATACTTAAAAGTTGTGTACCATTCAGTACAGTTTGTGGCACATCTGTATGCACTGGTAAAATGTTAGTCACTATTATTGCTTATAAGTGGAGTGATTTTGACAAGTGATATGGAATACTCTTACGTGTCCTGTAAAAACTATTATATTTAGATAAATCTTACTTTGTAGTAGCATAACTTTTATGTATGCTTAAAATTCCCAACCACCCTGCGAGATAGGTATCAACACCATATATATACACACACACACACAGTGTTGTGTCAGACACCCTATATACATATGTATGTAAACCAAATCTCAGAAGAATTACAAATGTGCCTTCAAATAAGCTTGTCTTGTAAAGTGCATAGTAAAATTGTAATGTTTCATCATTATTATTTGCTTATGAATATCCACTGTCCAGGTGCTCAGAACTAAGCAAAAAAAGAAGTATCTAGTCAACTTGCAAAAAGTCTAACAGGGTACCTGCCATCCTATGTGTGTTCTGTGTTACGATGTAGAAAATTGAGTGGATAAGACAGTTTGTTTCATTTTCCAAGAAATTCCCTCCCTGCTTCAAATTTCCTTCAACAGCATTAAAGAGAGAAATGGTCAGGTATGTGTCTCTTGGCACAGGTCTATGGTACCCAATGCCCTTTCTAAATGGCCCCCTTACCTTTTTCATCTCTTTTTTTTATGTTTATGCCTTTTTCCTCCACTTTCCTATACACATTTATGCTCTAAGATTTTTTTTTCTCCTGTCAAATATGATTCCATCTTCACATAACTGCCATGGTATATCGTGTGGCATAAACTGTTCCTTCTTCCTGCCATCCCTATTCCCATTATCTTGTTGGATAAACTTTCACAATTCTTTACACATCAACTTAAATATTCTCTCTATATGTGATCTCCTTATAATAGATTATAATCTACTCATGATAGATTAAAGATCTTTGGCATTAACTGTGCATTACACACACACACACACACACACACACACACACACACACACAAAATATCATCTTTGGATACCATGTTTTATTAATAAAATCCGTGTGGGTTTACATGACCTTCAACACTACTAGCTCCCCAGAGGGCTGAGGCAACATCTGCGTTATGAGTGTATTCCTAGAGTGAAGTATGGTGTTTGGAACAAGTATATGTGTTCAATGTTTGTCTGTTGAATTGAGTACATTCTAGCCAGAAGAAGATTCTTTTAGGGGCTAAACTTTCCTACAAAAATTCCCTAAACCTTGAGAAAAATGATATGTCAGAATTCAGGCTCCACTTTAAGGAGTTGAGAACCAAATGATCTCAGTTTATTTTGGCCTCTTCACTTACTAACTCTGTGATTTTGAGCCAATTACTTTGCAACTCAAGCATTTATTAACTCTTTTCTAGCTCTTTCCTTCCTTCCTTCATTCTTTTTCCTTAAGAACATCTTATGTGTGAGGCTTTATTCTAGGTGGCTGAGATGCACAAATAAACAGATGTGATTCCCACTCTTAAGGTTTAGACGGACTTAGGGTTGAAGCAGTGCAGGGTTAATAGGGGCAACAGGGAAAAAGAAGCCAGTTGTATCAAGATTGAGCATGGTGAAGTGAGTTAACTCTCGCAGAAAATGTGAACAGTGATGGTATCTGTAAGAGCTATGTGGATTCAATTCCCAATACTGCTAAACACTTTTAATGCTACTGTTGGAGGAGAGTACAGTGTGTTTGTGCGAGTAAGGGAGTACTCTGGTGGATAAATAGCTAATTCTAGGTACAATAAAATAGATTGGCCAGGTGCAGTGGCTCATGCCTGTAATCCCAGAACTTTGGGAGACTGAGGTGGGTGGATCATGAAGTCAGGAGTTCAAGACCAGCCTGGCCAATATGGTGAAACCTTGTCTCTACTAAAAATACAAAAATTAACCGGGTATGATGGTGGGTGCCTGTAATCCCAGCTACTCAGGTGGCTGAGGCAGGAGAATCGCTTGAACCTTGGAGGTGGAGGTTGCAGTGAGCCCAGACCTCGCCACTGCACTCTAGTCTGGGTGACAGAGCAAGACTCCATCTCAAAAAAACAAGTAAATAAACAAAAAATTAAAAAAAGATTATAATTAATTACAACTATGAGAATCCCTTTAGCAATCATTAATTTGCCAATCTGTTTTAAACGTTTTCTTTTTTAAATTAATATGAATTTAAATATCCACATTTGGCTTTTGGCTACTACAGTTTGAGTCCAAAGTTACTTCCACAAGTAAATGATTGCTTAAGCAAAGCCTGAAGCACAAGTGAAAGGTAACCAAGTGAGAAGGAAGTAAGGAAAAAGACTCCAGCATTAGTAACACAACTTGATCTATTAAGGAGTCCCATTATCTTAGTGAAAGCAGAGTGTGAGATGAGGTCTTATAAACATTATATTTGGCTGAGTCAGAACTCAGAATACGAAATTTTTACCCAGCTCTGAGGGCCAGGCCATACTCATACTCTTAGTAGTGTCTCTGGATAACCAGTAGGTTCTACAGACAGGTTAGCATAAGAACTAGGGTGGGGCTTTGGGTATGAGAATAGCTGAAGGCAGCAGAGGTAAGGGAGTAGAAGCAGCCTAGGGGCCGTTGAGTCCCTGGAGTTGGGAGAGCAAAGGCAGGCTCACCATTCAGAGACATGCTAGTCTTCACTTCTGTCTCTCTTAGTCAAGATTCCACAGCATAGCAATACGTCAGGAGGAAGGTCTTATGTTTTAACCACACCCAGATTTCCATCCCACTAAGTTACAACGTATACTTGAAACAGAAAGTATTCACACTTGCACGTCTATCTGACAAGTCAGTCCATGCTGAGTCCAGCTGCTAGCATTGGAAGTACCAGGGTCCAGTCTTAGGCTGGTCTTGTGTCAATTGGCCATAATTAGGAAGTTTGGGTTTGCATAGGACTCTTGGATGGTGGAGGTCAACCAGCATTTAGAGATGGTATAATAGAAAGCAGCATAAATTTTACCACTTATTAGCCAGAATAAGTTGCCTCCAGAAGTTGCTTCCATTATCTGGGTCTTATTTTTATTATCTCCTAAAATGATTGTAAGGATGAAGTGATGTAAAACATGTAAATACTGAAGACCCTGCAAGAACCCACAGAGGCAAGATAGGTTACAGAGTTGAGATGTGAACGAACCAGATGTTGAAAGCTCCAGCCCATTTCTAGAACAATGGGTCCCAATCAGGACCCTGTCAGGGATAAGTTTGGCCACATTTGCCCAACCAGTAGAATTTTCTGACTCCATTACTATGAAGCCATCTAGACCGGGAGATACTCAATAAGATCGGAAAATAAACTCTTTTAAAATATGACTGTATTCTTAGGGAGAAAAATAATAAAATGAGATATTCTAGGTCAAACATATTCCTATTATCAAAATATTAGCACCATGAGCTTGGAGATTTATTCTGTCCACTGTTGTTATCTCCAGTTGTGGAAACAATGCCTGGCACATAGGAGACACTCAAAAAATTTTAAATGAATGAATGAATTAAAGAACAAATTAACTGACTATAGAGTCGATGTTGAAGACATTACTCAGTAAACTATGTAGCATCTTCTCTCTGGGATTTCAAGGAAGAAACTTCCCCTAGGGCTAAAGACCAGGAATGACTTTGCTTCTCCAGAGCAGCAACTGTTTTTCTTTATCTTACTGACAATTAGAATCACACTCTTTTGTTTGCACTGGCTACATGACTCAGAATAAAACTTTTAGCCCCTCTCTAACAAAATATCATTTTGCTTTTGTTTGGCTTTGTTTTTTCCCTTTGAACTTTATTATTTTTTAACTATGGCTGCTGACCCCCACTGCACTAGAAAAACAAAATCTTAGAAGTCATCTAAGATGAAGTAGACCTTAACTGTAGCTTCCACACCCTTCCTTTCAAAGCTAGACTTTTTGGCCAAACTGAAGTCTGACTCTATTCTCTCTCTTTCTCTCTGTGTGTGTGTGTGTGTGTGTGTATTTTTATTCTTATTATATCATATCATATATCTTATCTTAAAGTTCTATTATTTGCATTTTCTTCCACACCAAGACCACCATGTTCATATAGGATAGCTGTGATACTTTCTCTACAAGATGAAGTTTTAGCTAAGAGCTAAATGGAAACATTTAATTCCTTAGTGTAGCAGTCCCCAAACTTTTTGGCACCAAGGACCAGTTTTGTGGAAGGCAATTTTTCTATGGACCTGGAGTGGGTATGGTTTCGGGATGATTCAAGCATATGACATTTATTGTCCACTTTATTTCTATTATTATTACATTTTAATATATAATGAAATAATTATAAACTCACCATAATGTAGAATCAGTGCGAGCTCTGAGCTTGTTTTCCTGCAACCAGATGGTCCTATCTGGGGGTGATGGGAGACAGTGACAGATCATCAGACATTAGATTCTCAAAGGAGCATACAACCTAGATCCCTCACATGTGCAGTTCACAATAGGGTTCATGATCCTATGAGAATCTAATGCTGCTGCTGATCTCCCAGGGGCAGAGCTCAGGTGGTAATGTGAGCAACTGGGACCAGCTGTAAATACACATGAAGCTTCTCTTGTTCACCTGCTGCTTACCTCCTGTTGTGTGGCTCAGTTCCTAACAGGCCACCCATAGTACTGGTCTATGGCCTGGGAATTGGGGACCCCCCTGCCTTAGTGGCTTCATATTGTTTCCTCCAGAACTAGAATTCTCAAAGCTAAGTAAGACACTTTTTGATGTACACATTTTATTCCTAGGCATGCACTCAAGATCTACACAGAACAAGTCAATTATATGTTCAAGCCAGAAGGTCCTGTTGATTAGAATTGCTAGATAAAACAAAGAACACAGTTTAATTTTAATTGCTGATAAACAACAAATAACTTCTTTAGTATAAGTATATTCCCAAACATATTAGGTGTCTCATACTTTCATCTGATAAATCTGGAAACTGTACTCTTGATAGGTACCCAAACCTAGCTCAGGGAAGAAGTTTGAGACTAAGAGCCCCAATTAACAGGTAGCTAAGGACTTTGGAAGTGCCTGAGACTGATAATTCCATGAGATAGAATGTTTCCCTAGGCACTGTATAGAACTGTCGACCCCCAAAGAAAACAAGAGTGTGGGTCATGGTCCTTGAAGACCAGCAGTGTATTATTTCAGAAGCATAAATCTATTGCCTTGAGTTAAGCAGACTCATTTTCCTCAGTTTTGTTTGAAGCAACCTTTTTCTGAGAATTATTTGAGATGCTTTCCTCAAAATGCAATCAATGTTCGCTACAATATAAAAGGCCCCTCCTCGTGTCCAATTCCACTTCTGACTGATCTTCTGCCTCGTTCACATCTCTGTTAGACTTGACTGTATCTCAGGTCTGTCACAGTTACTAAGAACTGGTGTGATTTCATGGGTCAATAATGCAACTTGTGCAGGATGTTTTGCTAGGTTCTTTGCAGATAAAAGAATGTACAAATCATGGATTGCACCCTCTAGGGGTAGTAAGTCCATATGAGTTATACAGAGCCATCATAAAAGATAGCACAAAATGTCAAATACGATAAATAAGTAAAGAATCCATTGAACTGTGTTGTAGATCTAGTGTGTACTATGCAGAGTTCTATGGATATGTTGGTGAATTATATTATTCAGAAACTGAGTCCATCCACAAATTGACTGTTACAATAGGATCCAAAAGAGCCAAAGTGTAATTTCATAAAAATATTTGTTAAATACCTACTTTAATCCAGGCACTGTGCTAAATGCTGGGGACACTGTTTTTTAAAAATATTATTTTAAATGGTTTCTACCATCTTGGAGCTATCAGGCTAATTCACAAGACTCATATTCAATAAATAAATGTACAAACACATACAAATGCTCCTCCACTTATGATGCTTATATCTTGATAAACCCATTATAAGTTGAAAAATTGTAAGTTGAAAATGCATGTAATACACTTAACATACTGAACATAATAGTTTAGCCTAGCCTACCCTAAATGTGCTCAGAATACTTATGTTAGCCTTCAATTGGGCAAAATCATCGAATACAAAGTCTATTTTATAATAAAGTGTCGAATATCTCATGTCATTTTTGAATATTGTACTAAAAGTGGAAAACAGCAGTTGTGTGGGTATCATTGTAAAGCTGAGAAATGGTAAATTGAACCACTGTAAGTGGAAGACCATCTATAATTGCAAATTATGCTAAATCCTAGAAGAAAGAGATTGAGATGTATGAAAAAGAGTAGCACAGAAGGCCTGCTTCACAATGAATAGGTAGGAAACAGTTCTGCAAGAAAGTGGCATTTCAACTCAAGCCAGAAGGTCTAGGAAGACTGAGGTTGGTGAAAGCAGGTAGATGGTGATCAAGATAGAGGAAGTAGCATGGAGGCCCTAAGGCAGGAACACAATAATGTGTTATGGTTGTAGTTAGGGTAGCTTTGCAGTGAAGGTCAAGTCATTTTGAATGCAAAGAAGACGGAGAGTATATTTCAGGAGTGTGCATTCACCAACTACATTATGTATTCTGTGTCCTGTGTCTTTCTGTGTCTTTGTTCATGCTGTTCTTTCTGTCAGGAATGCTTTTCATTCTTTTTTGCCTCACTAATTCCTGAAAGGCCCAAGGTAAAAGTAATCTTTCCATAAAACTTTTCATATCTGATGGTCTAAAGCATCATTTACTGGTTTCCCTTTAGAGCCTATTTTTTCACACTTTGACTATATTTAGCAAGAATTTATATTATATAGTATAGCACATATTGTGCTTAATTTATTGATAAAGGTCAATTGTCCTCCAAACTTCCAAGTACTAAGATTGAAAGCAGTCTTTCCAGCTGCATCTAAAAACACCAGCCACCACATCCCCAGCTCCCAGGATAGCATGCTTGTACTTGAACTTCAGGCTTGATGCCTTTGTCTTGTCTTCTAATTGATAAATTATCTCCCATTTTCTAAAACCCAACTTTCTTCAAATTAATTTATGTTCCAAAAGAAGTGAGAAATCAACCAGAGAACAGAGTTGATGAGATAATAAAATACTTCCCCTTTCTCTCTTCTTTGTTCCCTCATGAAGTGATCTTCTGGATGACAAGACTTAATTGGAAGATATAATTTAGGATCTAGGAACTTCCTGCTTATTAGGATCTCTAGCAGTGAAGTGTTGATCAAATTCAGCATGGAGCCCCAAGGGCAAAAGGAAGAAAACTGAGAGGGAAGTAAATGAGCTTTGTGTTTTTAATATGGACAGGCAGGGTGACTAGGGAAGAAAAGCAGGCAAGTGTATGGACAGAACCCGATGAAGTATGGCTCAAATTGGCTGTGTACAGCCCGTCTTATTTCTCAAGAACCTAAGAAAACTAAGACATACCTGAAAGTGCTGCAGAACCAAGGGAAAAGAGGGAATCTTTCAAAAGTCTCGTAATATGTTCTATGGAGTTGTAGGATGCAAATTGTTGTAGTCAGAAAAACGCAGCTTGTAGAGGAAGAGTAGAAAAATAAAATGAGTGAAGTGATCCAGGTAGGACTGAAGTGACTGGGATCAGGCATGACTCATCTCATGGAGGCAGCTGCAGTTCAGATCCAGATGTGGCCAAATAGGACCCCTGGCCCACTCTTCCCAGATCATTTATTTGTTTGATGTTGTTTTTTTACTATTATTTCTTTAATTCTCTCTGGAACACTTTGATTTTGTTTCAATATGAATTACCTTTCCTTTAATTAGTATCAGTTAATCAGTTAACTCAGATTATTAAAAATTGTGTTAATTTTTAATTCTTGAGAAAAACTCTTTGGCAGTATCTACTAAAGATGAACATACCCACCCCTCCAAATCAGAATTTTCAATATTTCCATTGTGCTCACAAAAAATTTGTACAAGTATTCAGCAAAATAGGCACACTGAAATATTAACAAAAGCAATCTTTGTATTACTCAGAAATTGTAAGCATAAAAGGTTAAGTATCCCTCAACAATATAATAAATAAATAAGTTTTTGAATAAATACATAGATAAATAAGCTGTAAAATAGATACATTTAATCCTTGAACAACACAGGGCTTAGGAATGCCAACCTTCCATGCATTTGAAAATCCACATGTAATTTTGACTCCCCTAAAACTTAACTACTAATACCCTATGTTGACCAGAAGCCTTAACAATAACATAAACAGTTGATTAACACATATTTTGTATGTCATATGTATTATATACTGTATTTTTACAATAAGCTAGAGAAACAAAAATGTTATTAAGAAAATCATAAGGAACAGAAAATATAATTACTATTCATTAAGTAAAAGAGGATCTTTATAAAGGTCTTCATCTTTGTCATCTTCATGTTGAGCAGGCTGACAAAGAGGAGAAAAAGGAGGGGTTGTTCTTACTGTCTCAGGAGTGGCAGAGGATGAAGAGGTTGAGAAGACGCAAGGACAGACCAGAGAGGCAGGCACACATGGTGTAACTTTGTGAAAATATGTTGTACTTTTTGTCTGAATTTTTGGTACCAATCCTTTTCCTGTTGTTTGCTTTAGTTTCAATGTCTGTATCATAGAAGGATCCATGTCATGAAAGAAGTCAAAAGCAGTCTTGAATAATCAGAACCCTTCTGCCAATTGTCTAATGTCAATTTGTTTTCTGGAGCTGCTTCCTCTATGTCTTCTTCCTCACCATCTAGCACTGGTTCGGAAGCATTCATCTCCGTTAAGTCATTTTCTGTTAATTCCCTTTGAGTGGTGTCTATTAGTTACTGAATCTCTCCAAGATTTATATCTTTAAACCCTTTACCACCTATCTTTTCTGCCATATTTACAACCTCTTTCATAATTGTCTTGATTGGCTTTGTTATGAATCTTGTGATATCATGCACATCTGGACACAGTTTTTCTCCAACAGGAATTTATTGTTTCTGGCTTGACAGCTTCTTCTATAACAATAATGGCATCTTCAATGGTGCAGTCCTTCCAGACTTTTGTGATGTTTTCTCTGTCAGTGTTCTCCTCCATAGTGTTGACAATCCTTTCCATAGAGTACCATGTTTAATGAGCTTTAAAGGTCCTTATGACCGCCTGGTCTAGAGGCTAAATGAGAGATGTTGTGTTTTTGGTCAAGTAGGCCACTTTAATGCCTTCAGTGTTGAGCTCATGGGGTTTTTGGTGGCCAGGGGCAGTCTCCAGTATCAAGAGTACTTTAAAATGCACTCCCTTACTGGAAAGATACTTCCTGATTTCAGGGACGAAACATAGATGGAACCAATTCAGAAGAGGATTTTTATTGTCCAGGCCTTCTTGTACCATGAAAATCCTGGCAGCTGGTATTTATCTTCTCCCTTCAAGGCTTAGGGATTGGAAACTTTATAGGTAAGGGCAGTCCTGACCATTAACCTGAACGTGTTTGCGTAAAACAGTAAAGTTAACCTGTCTTTTTCTGCCTTAAGTTCTGGCACTCGTTTTTCTTCCTTACTAATAAATGTCCTTTGTGGCTTTTTTTTGTCTTCCAGAATAGGAAACTTTCATCTATATTAAAAATCTGTTTAGGCAAATATCCTTTAACCTTAATGATTTTCTTAATGGCATCTGAGAACTTGTCTGATGCCTCCTGATTGGCAGAAGCTGCTTCTATTATTTTGAATTTTTAAAGCCAAATCTCTTTCTAAAAGTATCAAACCATCCTTCACTGGCATTAAATTCTTCAGCTTTAGATCCTTCACCTTCCTTTTGCTTCAAGTTGCCATATAATTATGTCACTTTTTCTGCACTCATATTAGAGTCTATAAGTATGCCTTTCTTATAGAAATTCTGCACCCACATAAAAGCAGCATTTTCAATACAAGATAAAAAAGTATTTCACCAAAAAGTGCAAGATTTTTATGCCTGCTGGTGTGGTTGCAGCAATGGCTTCATTAATTTATGTTTACTTTTTTTTTATAGTGGCTCTTATGCTGAATTCATTTATCTTCAAATGGTCAGTAGCCACAGCTGCAGACCTTAATCTACAGTACATATTAAGCAATGCAACTTTTTCTTGTAATGTCAGAACTTTCCTTTGCTTCTTGGAAGCAAAACTAGTGGCACTTTATGTGTGTTCCATAGTGTTATTCAAGATTTATGGTATTGCATTAAACATAGTGAACAATGCACAAGAACTTTGAGAGATCACATTTTACTGTGATACACAATTTACTTGAGAGATGAACTGCTCATGCAGAGATGACTAGTGTTACACAGCATTTATACTTGGAACCCTTGAACTCACAACTATAGCAAGAGAAGGTGGCTACAAAATTATTACAGAAGTACAGTACATACTACAATAAATTTTATGCAGACATGATTTAATACTGCACACTTACACTTACATTTCTCTCTATTGCAAATGGTGCCATGTATGGTCTGTAAGTGTTTGTGTAAGCTTTGATAAATTTTAACTTTTATAATAGATTCATGTATATTTTGTGGTAGTAAAAATGATAAAATAGATCTGTATATAAATATATTTCATGGGCTGGGTGCAGTGGCTCATGCGTGTAATTCCAGAACTTTGGGAGGGCAAGGCGGGCAGATGACTTGAGGCCAGGAGTTCAAGATCAGCCTGGCCGACATGGTGAAACCCTGTCTCTACTAAAAATACGAAAAAAAAAATTAGCTGGGTGTGGTAGCATGCACCTGTAATCCCAGGTACTTTGGAGGCTGAGACAGGAGAATCACTTGAACCAAGGAGGAGAGGCTGCAGTGAGCTGAGATCACGTCATCGCACTCCAGCCTAGGCAACAGAGTAAGACTCTGTCAAGATAAATAAATCAATAAATAAAATAATTTATGTTTTCATAACATCACTTTAAATTTTTTTTTATATTTCTAGGCTATGTGGTTTGTCTGAAAGTTTCTTAAAATTGTTGCAAATCCCCCCAGTTTTTTCCAATGTATTTATTGAAAGAATCTGTGAATAAGTGATCCACATGCTTCAAATTGATGTTGTTTAAGGGCCAACTGTACATAAGTAGTGTAGTAAATAAATTATGGTATGAAATATTTTACAATATACAAATTACTGCTATATGCAACAAAATGAATGAATTTTATTATATTTGGTTAAACATCAAAAGACATAAAATGTGCATATGAAAATGATTTAATTCAGAGGAAAATCTTACAATATAAAAACAGTCAAAACTAATGAAGAAATAAAGATAGTGAGAAGGTGATAATGATTGGTGGGTACATAAATGGGCATTTTTGGGTACTGGTAAAAATTTTAGTAATATACAGATGTCTTCACTTTGTAAGTATTTGTTGAGCTGTACCCTTACGATATAGGGTTTTTTTGCGTGTGTGGATGTTACACTTCAAATAAAAATTAGACATGTAGAAGGACATGAAGTACTTTTGATCCTGTGATATAGATGAAGAAATGGATAAAATAAAAATAATATCTTTTGACTAATCTGTCAAATAGTGCTAGATGAGATCAGGCGATCTATTGTACAAATGGTGATTGTAGTTAAAAACAATATATTGTACATTTAAAAATTGCCAAGTAGCTATTAAATGTTCTTACCACAAAAAATATAAGTATGTGAAGTAATAGATATGTTGATTAACTTGATTGAGCCATTTTGCAAGGTATTCATACATCAAAACATATATGGGGTACATATATTTATGTACCCCATAAATATATGCATTTCAATTTGTAAATTTAAATCTTTTAAGTGCTAGATTTAAAGAAGCTTTGTTGAATTGAAGACATAAATTATAAGACAGAAGTAGAAAACTGTCTTTCTTTTTTGCATACAACATGATTATGTACATTAAAAGCCATTACAGTGTATTAAAAATAAATAAGCATGAGAACAGTGACTTCAACAATGTTTCAAGACAAAAGGTCAATATATAAAAATCACCTGTATTTCTATACCCTAGCAATTAACAATAGAAAATTAAAAATTTTTAAATTAATATTTACTTTAGCATCAGAAGCATAAAATCCTTTTGAAAAATTTTAACACAAGTTGTCCAAGACTGCTACACTAAAATTTTAAAATCATTGTTGAGACAAGTTAAAGTAGTAAATAAAATGAGAGTTATAACAGGTTCATGGATTGGAAGGTCAATATTATTAAGATATTAATGCTTCTCAAATAGATTTACATATTCAACCATCCCAATTAAATATTCAGCAGGACATTTTGGTAAAAATTGATAAGCATTTTATTACATTGATATGGATATTTAAAGGTCCTGGAATAAAACAATCTTGAAAAAAATGTTGGCAGATTTGCACTATATTTAATTTAAAGACATTTTAAAGCTACAGTAGTTAAGACTATAGTTAAGATTAAGACAGTGTGATACTGGTGTGAAGTTAAACAAACAGATCAATGGAAAATAACAGAAAGTCATAAAGTAGACAGACATTGATGCAATTAATTAGTTTATGGCAAAACTATAGGTACAATTTAATGGGAAAATGAATGTCTTCTCAAAATAGTGGGATAGAATAATTCTATTCATGAACCAAAATGATTATTTCAAGACTGATTATTTTCCTAGGTGGAAAGCTAAAATTATAATATTTTATTTATTTTATTTAATATTTCTCACTCTGTCACCCAGGCTGGTGTGCAGTGGCTTGATCATGGCTCACTGCAGCCTTGACATTTGGCACTCAAGTGATCTTCCTGCCTCAGCTTCCCAAGTAGCTGGGACTAAAAGCATGAAACACCATGCCCTGGTAATTTTTATTTTTTTTAAAAAATATTTTACCCAACATAGGGGTCTCCCTATGTTGCCCAGGCTGGCCTCAAACCCCCAGGCTCAAGCAATCCTCCCACTTCAGCCTCCCAAAATGCTGAGACTATATACATGACCCACCATGCCCAGCCTATAATATATATTTTATATACATAATACTGGAAAGAAACAGTAGAATATCATAGCAAACTTGGCATAGGCAATTATCCCTGAGACAAACACAAAATGAACTAACCATAAATGTGGAAAAAATGGAATTTATCAAAATTAAAGACTTCTGTTCATCAAAGGACTCCTTTAAGAGAAACGGCAAGTTACAGAATTGGAGAAAATATGCACAGTACATATTTATGACAAAGAATTTATATACAAAATATTTAAAGAACTCATTTACATCAAGAATAAAAATACAAATAATCCAAGAAAAAATGGGCAAAATAGTTGAAGAGGCACTTCACAGAAGACACACAAGAGACCAAGAGTCACAAGAGAAGGTGCTCAACATCATTAGTCTCTAGGAAATGGAAATTAAAACCACATTGAGATACCACTTCACCACTGCTAAAATGACTAAAATTAAAAATTTTGGCAAGTTTGTAGAGCAAATAAAACTCTTACATTGCTGATGGAAATGTAAAGTAATTTTTAAAAAATGGTTAAGAAACTTGCTTCTTATAAAATTAAACATATTCCTACCACCTGACTAACAAATTCCACTTCTAGATATGTTTCCAAAAAATATGAAATTATATGTCTAAACAATGCTTACAAGAATATGCACAGCAGATTTACTTTCCAGCCAAAAATTTCTATCAATAGGAGAATGTATAAACATATTGTAGTATATTCATATAATGGCTTAGTAATCATCTTTCACGGACTTGCTGTTAAACACATTTAGTTAAGTAGTCAGACATAAGAGTATATATATTATATAATACCATTTATATAAAACTCTAGAACACGCACAATTGTGCTGAAATCTATCATGTTAGCAGTTTTATTGGGCTAAGATTGGGGACTGACTGCAAATGGGAATGATGAAACTTTCTGGGATAATAGAAGTGCTCTGTATCTTCATTAGTAGGGTAGTTACATGGATGTATATATTTCTGAAAAAGTTATCTAACTATACACTTAAGTTCTGTGTATTGTCTTTTTTTTTTTTTTGAGACGGAGTCTCGCTCCATTGCCCAGGCTGAAGTACAGTGGCACGATCTCGGCTCACTGCAACCTCCACCTCCTAGGTTCAAGAGATTCTCCTGCCTCAGCCTCCTGAGTAGCTGGGATTATAGGCACGTGCCACCACACCCGGCTAATTTTTGTATTTTTAATAGAGATGGGGTTTCACCATGTTGGCCAGGCTAGTCTTGAACTCCTGACCTTGTGATCCACCTGCCTCGGCCTCCCAAATTGCTGAGATTACAGGCGTGAGCCACCGTGCCTATATATTTTCTTTAAGTTAATTATATATTTTCTTTAAGTTATAGAAAGTTATAGAAACTTTAAGTTATAGAAAGTTAAAGAAAATTATATATTTTCTTTAAGTTAATTATACCACATACACATACATCGACCAAAAAAACCTTAAATTTGGCGGACTGCTGGATTTAAGTTCTGACATTAAAAACTGTGTGTCTTTTGACAAGTTACTTCACTTCTCTAAGCCTCAGTTTTCCCACCTGTATAAAAGAACATTTATGCTATGAAACAAAAAGCTTCCTTTGAGAAATAAATACACTAATCTATATCATCTAACGTTATCCTGGGCACATAATAGCCACTCCATAAATATTAACCATTATTATTAGAGATTGATCACTAATTTTTCTTCTCATCTTTGGACTTCGGTGAAATTCATTCTAAACTTAAGAAAGGAGAGTCAAAGGAGGGGCA
This sequence comes from Pongo abelii, assembly GCF_028885655.2. Taxonomy (NCBI): domain Eukaryota; kingdom Metazoa; phylum Chordata; class Mammalia; order Primates; family Hominidae; genus Pongo; species Pongo abelii. The sequence goes on along the minus strand of NC_071992.2, from coordinate 145,390,846 downwards.
ACATGACACTTAGAAAAAGCCCTTGTCTGGGAATCATGAAACTCATGTTCTAGCCTAGTTTGGTAATAACCATAGTGTTGTGAGCAGGAGAAAACATGACCAATTAGAAAAAGAAGTACTTTGGAGCCACAGAGATTTGGGGTTGAATCCTGCCTGCATAGTTTATAAGCAAACTACTCACAACAGCTTATAAACTCTACTATGTGACCTTGAGTAAGTTAATTTAATATCTTGAAGCCTTAGTGTCAATTCATCTCTAAAGTACCAATAAATATGGCTATCCCCTACAGTTGTCCGGATTAAAAGTGATAGTGCATATAAAGGGCCTGGCACATAGCAAGTCCTCAATAACTAATACAGTAGGCCCTCCGTTTCCATAGATTCCACATCTACAGATTCAACCAATAGTGGGCCAAAATAGCAATAAACATAATACAAAGAAAAATAATACAGCATAGCAAACATTTAAATAGCATTTACATTATATTAGGCATTATAAGTAATCTAGAAATGATTTGAAGTATAAAGAAGGATATGTGTAGTTTATATGCAAATACTATGCCATTTCATATCAGGAACTTGAGCATCCTTGGATTTTGGTATCCATGAGGGTCCTGAGGCCAACCTCTCACACATACTAGGGGATGACTGTACTTTCTTTTCCATTCTTTCCCCTTGGTGTCGGCTTCAATTATTTTAGTAAATTAGGCAAATTGATCTCTCAGGCAAGTTTAAAATTTTTAATTCTTCTGATATGAAATGTTTAAACTTGTCAGTACAATCTGTAGGTCTACCAATCTATATATATATTTTTTTATCTAAGATGAACAAAAAGCTCCTATAGAAATTAATCCTACTCTTAAATCTCATAGAAATAATGTTCCATGGTGGATACCTGGGGCTAGGGAGGTGTGGGACAAGGGTTGGTGTTGATGAGATGTTGTTCAAAGGATTGCACAACTTGGGTGACTATAGTTAAAAAAATTAAAGCACATCAAAAAAGCAAAAGTATAGATTCACTCAGATTAAGAAGATCTCTGGCCTAAGCTCATCACTGCCTGGGTCACTGTGTTTTCTGTTACTAAGGCTACAAGAGTGTGTTTACACAAGGAGCACATCTTTAACTATCTAAAAAAATAAGATGTAGGGACAGACTGTACACCACTAAGAAAAAATATAAAACCACAAATTCATCTGGGGAGGCTGGATATGCTAGACCCTTTAATTTGAAGAGTATCATAGTCAAGGAACTCACGTAGAGATGACTTGATTTTCTATTTGGTTGAAGATGAAAATCTCCCCTTTCCTTCGTCTGTGTTCCTTAGCACAATGCAGCAATGTGGATTTGTAAGAGATGTCAGCAAAATATATGCAGCTATTTTCCACTATGAATTCCTTTGTAGATTTAAAGAGTCCTAGAAACATTAGAGAGAAAAAGAGTGCTTACTAGTTATCTACTAGAAGTTCCCAGATTTACACGTAAAAATTGGCAGCCAAAAGGGGGAGGATGGCTTGCCCATTTTAATGGATTATCAGATCTGGAATAGGATCTAAGGTCTAAGGCTTCTTCGATGATACTCCTCTTTTATATGTTTCACATTAAGGGTAACTTCGCTTAGAAAAGAGAAACCACAAGCACACTGGTAATCGCAGTTCTTACCCTGTGTTTTGCCCAGTAGATTAGGAGGTAGAGGTTCCCAACGCAGTCAATTGAGCTAGATCACTGTGAACGCCAGCTTCATAGATGTACCCTAGTAGCTTACATCTCGTTTTAGTTTATGATTTAAATCAGCTTTGTTGTTGTTTTTGATTTTTTTAATTTTTTTAAAGTCAAAATGTTGAAAACCACATATACAGAGAAAATCTTACAGTCAGAGAAAAACAAAACATTTTATTTTTAATACAGAGGACTCAGAAACCATAAACACTAAGAGATAGCAAAATAAATGTATTTTCAGATAAAGGAAAATTAAAGGAGTTTGTATGCAGCAAAGATGCACTACCAAGAATACAAAGGAAGCTTTTTAGGCTGAAAAGAAATAATATGACATAAAAACTTCGTTGTTCAAAAATGAATGAAGGGCATTGGAAGTAGTAAATATCTGTATTAAAATTGAAGACGATTTCAGCTGGGCACGGTGGCTCACGCCTGTAATCCCGGCACTTTGGGAGGCCGAGGCAGGCAGATCACGAGGTCAGGAGATTGAGACCATCCTGGCTAACACAGTGAAACCCCGTCTCTACTAAAAATACAAAAAATTAGCCAGGCGTGGTGGCGGGCGCCTGTAGCCCCAGCTACTCAGGAGGCTGAGGCAGGAGAATGGCGTGAACCTGGAAGGCGGAGCTTGCAGTGAGCCAAGATTGCGCCACTGCACTCCAGCCTGGGCGACAGAGCGAGACTCCGTCTCAAAAACAAAACAAAAAAAACCCAAAAAATTAAAGATGAATTCATTTTCCCATTAAATGATTTAATTTACTCATGACTATGTAAAGCAAATTTATAACATTTTGTTGTTGGTATTATATGTATATATGTTAACGACAACTATAGCACATAGAACAAAAAAGAAGTTGCAGGATTTCTACATTTTATGTCAAGTGGAACTATACTAACGTTAGGCAGAATGTGAAATGTTAAGAATACATATGCTAATCTTTAGAGCAATCACTAAAAAATTATGTGACAAGGTAAAGTTAAAAATCCAATAAATACATTACAATTAAATCCTTAAAAAGTATTCAAGACTGGGTGCGGTGGCTCATGCCTGTTATCCCAGCACTTTGGGAGGCCAAGGCGGGTGGATCATGAGGTCAGGAGATTGAGACCATCCTGGTTAACACGGTGAAACCCTGTCTCTACTAAAAATACAAAAAATTAGCCGGGCATGGTGGCGGGCGCCTGTAGTCCCAGCTACTCGGGAGGCTGAGGCAGGAGAATGGTGTGAACCTGGAAGGCAGAGCTTGTAGTGAGCCGAGATCACCACTGCACTCCAGCCTGTGCCACAGAGCAAGACTTCCTCTTAAAAAAAAAAAAAAAAAAAAAAAAAGTATTCAAATGATTCAAAAGCAAACAGGAACGAAACTCACAACAAAAGATGGAGCAAACAGAAAACAATAATAAACTGATAGGCTTACTTCAATCATATCCATAATTGCATTAAAATTAGGAGTTTAAATACTCCAATGAAAAGGTCAAAACTTTGAGGATTGATAAAAATACATGAATCTGCTATATATTGTCTACAGGACAAACACTTTAAAATGAAACACAGATAGACTGAAAGTAAATAACATAAAAAAAATTCGATAAAAACAATGTGGTAGGTAGTCTCTAAGACGGTTTGCTGAAGACTATTGTATTCTGGCATTCATGCCCTTGTGTAATCTCCTCCCCTTGAGGGTGGGCTGGAATTACTGACTTGCTTCTGATAAGACAGAAGCAAGTCGGTAATTCTGCTTATTCTAAAACAGAAAAGATGGGATGACACTTCTAAGATTAGATGATAAAATATCTACAGCTGTCGTCATAGGTTCTTTCTGTCTCTCTCTGTCTCTTCATTTGCTCTCATCATTTGCTCTGGAGGAGTCCAGGTGCCTGGCATATCTTGAGGACACCCAGTCAATCCTGTAGAAAGCCCACATGGTGAGGAACTGAGGACTCTCAGTTCAACAGGCCTTGAAGAACTAAGACCTACCAACAGCCACTTGAATGAACTTGGAAGTGATTTTTCAGTCCAATTGGAGCTTGAGATGGCTGCATTATTGACCAAGAACTTTGTTGCAAGTTCATGAGAGACCCTGAAGCAGAATCACTCAACTAATCTGCTTCCTAATCCCTGACCCACAGAACTGCAAGATGATAAATGTTGTTTTAAGTCACTAAATCTTAGAGTAATTTGATTCAGAACAATTTATAATTATTACAAAGTAAGCATGAGGAGGCTGGAGTAGCTATATTAACAATACATAAACTAGGAAATGAGTTATAATGTAGGAATTATAACAGAGATAAAGAAAATCATTTCAAAATGATAAAAGGGTCAACCCATTATTCATCATAATCACAACTATACCCGAAATAACAGAGCCTCAAAATACCTGAAGCAAATATTGATAGAATTCCTGGGATAAATAAACAGTTCCACAATCAAAGAAGAAAATGTTAATACTTTACTCTCAGCAATGGATAAGACAACTAGAAAAAAAAATAGTAAATGCAGAAATGATCTGAATAGCACTATCAAGTACAACCTAATTAAGACCTGTAGAACACAATGCCTCACCTAGATGCACAATATACATTCATCAAGAAAGAACACATGCTTGACCACAAGTCTCAATAAATGTAAAAAAAATGCAATCTTATTATTTGAGTACAATGTAATGCAATTTGAAGTCATTAATAATAAGATACTTAGGAAACCCCAAATATTTGAAAACTAATCAAAACAATTCTAAATAATCTACCAGTCAAAGAACAAAGCACAATGAAAATAATACTTTGAACAGAATTATGAAGAAAATATACTAAAGAATGAAGGATGACAATAAAGTATAGTAAGAAGTTGACAAATGTAAGTCCATTTATTAGAAGGGTAAAGTCTAAAATATTGATGCTAAGTGTGGTGACTCACACCCGTAACCCCAGCGCTTTGGGAGACCTAGATGGTAGGATTGCTTGAGCCCAGGAGTTTAAGACAAGCCTGTGCAACATAGTGAGGCCCCATCTATAAAAATAAAAGACAAAAGAAAATTTAAAAATAAAACCATGAGCTAAGGTCTCACCCTTAGAAATTAGGGGAAAATAAAAGCAAAATAAACTCCAAGTAAGTAAAAATAAATAAGTAAATATGAGCAAATCAAATAAAAAACAAAATAATAGAGGAAAAATAAGATGTGATTCTTTAAAGAAATCACTAAAAATAATAAAAAGTTAGCTAACTGATAAAGATAAAAAATATTGGAATGAGAGAGGGGTTATTACTATAGATCCTCTGGATATTAACAGAATAAGATTATTATGTAATAACTGCACCAATAAGTTTGACAAGAGGAAATGGACGAATACCTTGGCAAATATAACTAATCAAAACTGACAAATAATGAAACAGAAAACCTGAGTAACCTTATGTCCATTAAAGAATTACACACACACAGACACATACACACTCACACACACAACTCTGGGCTCAGATGGTTTTAGTGGTCAATTATACATTAGATATAATACATTAGAAAAAGCAGTATGAATCTTACACAAATTCTTTCAGAAAATAAAAAACAGGTAGGAATACTTTCTCATTTGTTTTCTGATACCAGCATAAACTTATTACTAAAACCAATAAAAGCATTATTTTAAATATATAAATAAATATTCCTCACGCTCTTGAATGTAAAACTACTTAACAAATATTAACATTAAGGGTTAGGTGAATGATTAGCAAATCATGTTATTGCTTTACTTATGTAAGCAAAATATTAAGAGTGGATGAGCATGAGTATGTCAGCCTGCAATGGAAAAATCACATTCCTGTTTTCTTTTTCAGAATGTTATGCACTCGAAATCACATAGTATGTAGGTTTTCCAGACTAACTTCTTTGATTTGACAGTATGTATAAGAGTTACTTCATTTCTTTTAAATCACTGAATAATATTCCATTGTATGGATGTACCACAGTTTGTTTACCTGCTCACCTTTTGAAGGACATCTTAGTTGCTTTCAATTTTTGATAACTATTAATAAAGCTGCTATAAGCATTCGCATATGGGTTTTTGTGTGCACTAGGTTTTTAGTTCCTTTAGGTAAGTACCTAGGAAAGCAATGACAGCATATGACAAGCTTATGTTTAGCTTTGTAAGAAACAGCTAATCTGTTTCCCAAAATTTGTTTCCCCACCAGCAATGAATGAGAGTTCCTGTTGTTCCATATTCTCAGAGGTATTTGGTATTGTCAGTATCTTTGATTTTAGCTGTTCTAACAGTGATGCAATGGCATCTCATTGCTGTTTTAATTTGCGATTCTCTAATTACATGTTATATTGAAGATCTTTACATATGCTTAATCACCTTCTGTATATCTTTGGTGTGGTATCTGTTGAAGTCTATTGTCAAATTTTTAATTGGGTTGTTTGTTTTACTATTGTTGAATGTTAGGAGTTCTTTGTATATTTCTGATACAAGTCCTTTATTAGATATGTGATTTGCAAATATTTCATCTCAGTCTGTGGCTTTTTGTTCTCTTAAAAGTGTATGTCACAGAGAAGATGCTTTTAATTTTAATAAAGTCCAACTTAATTATTTTTCGTTCATGGGTCATGATTTTGGGTGTTGTATCTAAACAGCCATCAGCAAACCCAAGATTGTCTTAAATTCATTTCTATATTATCTTCTAGAAATTTTATAACTTTATATTTTACATTTAGAAAGATCTATGATCCATTTGAATTAATTTTTGTGAAATATAAAATGTCTGTGTCTAAATTTATTTTTTTGGCATATGGATACCCAGTTGTTTCAGTACCATCTGTTGAAAAGGGTATTCTTTCCCCATTGAATTGCCTTTCCTCTTTTGTCAAAGATCAGTTGACTGTACCCAGGTGGGTCTATTTCAGGGTTTCCATTCTGTTCCATTGATCAATTTGTCTATTATTTTACCAATATCACAGTGGCTTGATCACTGTATTTTTATAGGAAATCTTGAAGTTAGGTAGTGTCAGTCCTCTGGCTTTGTTCTTCTTTGGCATTGTGTTGGCTTCTGGATCATTTACCTCTCCATATAAACTCTGCAATCAGTTTACTGATTTCCACAAAATAACTTGCTAGGATTTTGCTTGGGATTGCATTGAATCTACACATCAATTTGGGAAAAACTGACATCTTAACAACATTGAATCTTTCCACAAACATATAATTTTTTGTTTAGTTAGTTCTTTGTTATCTTTCATCAGAATTTTGTAGTTTTCCTCATATAGATCTTGTACATATTTTGTTAAATTTATACCTATGTATTTCATTTTCTTGGGTGCTAATGTAAATGGTAATGCATTTTTTTTATTTTAAATTCCTGTTTTTCTTAGTTGGTTTATAGGAAAGCAATGGACTTTTGCATATTAACCCTGTTTCCTATAATCTTGCTGTAATTGCTTACCAGTTCCTAGAATTTCTTTTTGGTGTTGTTTTGTTGATTCTTTGGGATTTTTCTACATAAACAATTATGTCATCAGCAAATAAAGATAGTTTTACTTCCTTCTTCTCCATCAGTTATTTTTATTGTTATTTTTATGTTATTATTACATTGTTATTGTTATATTGTATTTATTGTTTATTTTCTTCTTATTGCATTAGCTGGGACTTGCAGTACACTGTTGAATGCGAGGGCTAAGAGGGGACATCCTAGTCTTGTTCTCGATTTTAAGGGACTGTTTCTAGTTTACGACCATTAAATACAATATTAGCTGTAGGCTTTTTTGTAGATGTTCTTTGTCAAGTTGAAGTCCTCCTTTATTTCTAGTTTTCTGAGCGTTTTTATCCTAAGTGGCTGTTTGAATGTCATTGAATAAATTTTTTTCTCCATCTATTATGAGGATATAATTTTTTGCAGCCTCTTGATGCCATCATTTTCACTATTTTATTTTTAAATGTTGAACTAACTTGCATACTTGGAATAGATCCTATTTGGTCATAGTGTGTAATTTTTAATGCATTGTTAGATTCCATTTACTAATTTTTTGTCAATGACATTTTGCATCTATATTCATGTATTCGTACACTTTTTACAAATATTTTCTAATTAGATTTTGTAATCTGAATTTCCACAAGAAGCTATGAAGCAGCTAAGACATATAATGGAATACTTATTGGAGGTCAGATGCTCAGAGAAGATAAGGTGCTTTGCCCATAGTCAAATAGCTAGCTACTTAGTGGCAGAGGTCAGAAGAAAAGTGCCCCCTGACTGCAAGTCCATATAATAATATGCCTGTGACATGACCCTGCACATTCTCTGTTTGCCTTACAATAAAATCTATGGTACAGAAAATGGGGCAGCAAGGATTTTTTTATCCGTTAGTCCTCCTATTTCTCCCAAACCAATATATGCCATGTAAATGGTGAAGACTATCAATTACCTGGGTCTCAATTTCTGTATCTGTGTGATGAGAGGGATTACATTCTGCTGCTAAGCCACTTTCCATACCTAAAAGCCTATAATCTTCATTCAGTTCACTTGCTGAGGACCTCATGTATTCTAGACACTGGGAAAAGCTGGTGGTACAAAAATAAATGGTATTTTCATTAAACTGTGTGACCAATTTGCAATTTTTCTAAATGAAAAGTTGGAAAAAATAAGTGGGACGAAATGTTAGCCCTCATGAAATTATAATCTGATAGGTAAGACACACACCTAAACAGATAATTCTGATATTAAATGATACGTAAAAATAGAAGAAGCAATGAGTGCCCATGAACACAGAGTAGCACCACTTAGCATAATCTTGAGGTTCAGGGAATCTGGAGTGTTGAGTAGGTATTAGTCAGACTTAAAGATATGCAGAGTTTTCCAGGAGGAGACAGCATGAGAAAAGGCAGAGAAACGTAAAAAAAGAAGATGGGCGGGTGAGAAAGAAAGCTGACTTGGGTAACAAGATGTATAATTTGTGAATCTAAAAGAGATTGTTTTCTTTCAGGGTTGAGAAAATTTGGAGTCATCAGGGGTAGTAGAGTCACAGCCTTCCTCTCTCAGGCTGCCCTGTCGTCCTCCAATATTTCTGACACTGAGTACCACGGGGAGGGCTGCTGAGAAAGAACCTAGTAGAATTCTCCCCTTTGTTGGTAGTCCCCACCCCTGCTGCCTCGCCCCGCCCTGGGGCACTAGGTGGAGCTCTATGGAAGCAGTTCTGGGGAGTGGCGAGTACTGGAAAAGAAGAGCTAATGAGTTTGCAGGATTGGAATTTCTCAACTGGAACTGAGCATTGCTTACTGAGACACAGCCTTACAGATGGCACCAGCTGATGGATGGCCTATTTCTAGAGCATTGACGCCTGCAGTTTATACATAGAAGCACCTAGAGAGCCAGAACCATAAGAGTCATCCTAGGGCATCATATGCCAGAGGGAGCAAAGGCTCTGAAGTTCACACAAGAGACCTGGGGTGAAATTTCAATTCTGCCACATATAGCTGCTTAAACTTGGGCAGGATCTTTCACCTCTCTGACACAGGGTCATTATCTCTAAAGTGGTGAAGACAATGCCTCCTTCACTGGATTGCTTTAAAGACTAAATAAGGTAGCTAATACAAATAAGAATACTTGGCATAGAGGAAATTATCAATATACATACTTGGCTCTGTGCAAGCATGTGTTGGGGTGAGGGAAGTGAATGTGCATGGCAGTTAGCAATGTTGGAAAATGCCAATGCATTCATCTGACTCCTCCTTTGTTTTTTAAATCCAGCAGCAAAGTGTGAGCCATGAAAAAAAAGATAGAGTGGGGAGAAGAAAAAAGAATGGTATCATATCAACTAAAGTTTAAAATCCTCTACCCTCCTTTTTTTCATAAAATATGTTCTCTTCATCTTACAACAATTCTGGAAAATGTTAATAACACTAATATTACAGCTGATACATAGTATTGCGTGGCAAGCAATCTTCTAAATATGTTTGCATGCACAAATGCATTTAAGCTTCCCAACAACCCTACGAGATTGGTTCTATTATTATTCTTATTTTATGTATAAGGTTGAAAGGTCATGCAAAGGGTAAGTAATTACTAATTTCATACAAATATGAATTGATAGAACAGTTTGGAAAACAGTCTGTGGTCCAAGCTCATGTTCTTAATTTTCTCTCTATGGTCTAAATTTACCAAATACTTGATGAACAATTGAAGGTTGTCCATAAACTCTTAGCATCTTAGTTCCTCCTTTAATTATTAGTGTAATGATTCATTCTGTAATAATTCATCCTTCTCAGTCTCTGACTTCCCTGGTCCTCCTTCTTCTTTGGCATTTCCTCAGAGTGTACATGAAATGTACATGAATAATTCCCACCTCACACTCAAAGCCTGAAGCAGTTTTCCTTCCAATTTGTGCAGAAGATGATGAGATACCTCTTTGGTGCTGTGGCTGTCTGTCGTGACAAGGCAGTGAGTGGGCTAAGAATATTATTTAAATCAAAATTCTACTTTGCCACTTGAGGTGTTTCTGAGGAAGGTGTTTTACAAAAAAATGCATAATTTGTTAATACATGATCAAACACTCAAAGGAAGTTTGCAGCAGTAAATCAATGAATATAATGAAGAAATTTAGAAGTATTAGTTATAAAAGGAAAGTGCTTTAAGTCCTTTAGCGGAGGGGAATAAAAGTGGAAGGGTATGCATATATGTGTCTCAAGTAATAAGGCAACCCCTTTGGCCTGATCTGCAGGGTCACCTTAACTGTTGTCTTCTAGTGCCCTGCAGTCATGGGAAGCATTGGAAAACTGGGCTACCATTTACAAGCAGAGGAAAATATGATGCTAGATATGAAAAAATTAATTGGGAAAAATCTTTCAATTTCCATGCCTCCATATTTTTGTCAGGGGCCTCTTTCTAACTTATTTTATATCTACCCTGAATAAACCCTCAATAGTGTCTTTGCAACTGGCCTCCTGATTTCTCTCCATCCCTGCCACTGAAAGGCTTATATAGCTTTCACGGAGTCTTTGGCCAATGTTTTTCAGAGGGATAAAGAAAAAAAGAGGAAGGGAAAAAAATGTGAGAAGAGAGGGCAAGAAAAAGGGAGTACAGAAAGAAAAGAATAAAGACACTATAAATAAGCACTGATGAAAGCTTATTTATGAACCACATACTATATTATGCATTTCCACCTAAAGTTACTCGTTTAATTCTAACGCATATGAATGATGATAGTTTGATCATAGTTGTGCCCATGGTAAGGATCCAAAGCCAAAGCTAATTTCTGCTGAATCTTGATGGCTACTTTACCATCTCAAGAATGTTTGCATTTGGTCATAGTCTTTCTTTAAGTGCATATTTATTGACAGTCCCTAAAGCGGAATATACTGTGCCAATAAATCTCTTCAAGGGATTACAATGTAAATGAGGCAGGCTTACCATCCTTACAGAATTCACAAAATGCAAGCAGATTATGCAAAAATAAGACTAACAGTAAGCAATGAAACAAGTCCTGTGTGAGAAATACTCTCAGCTCCTATGCACTTTCAGAGATACAGGACATTCATCTGAAGCTCTTTGGGTCTTTTTTCTTTCCTTACTTTGTAGTTGAGGCTCTGACTACTATTGATAAGGAATTTTGCATCCTGACCTTAGGGGGAAAAAAAGGTTTGTGTTTTACACCCGTTTGCTTTAGATAGGGCAATTTTTTCATAGCAAGGTTAAGTGATATGCCTTGTATAAATTTTAAATAAGTTTTTGAACCACAGTGAGAAAAAAGTTTAAATCTTAGAGTTGTACAGAGAGCATATTATGTGTGCTCCGAGGAAAATAATTAATTTAGAAGCAGTTTCAAGTCTTTGGACAGATATAGAGCAGGACTTCCTCAGTAAACCAAAGGGCAACGCTTAAGCCTTCAACACGAGTTAGTTCTTGTTTTCTCAGCATGATCTATGCTATTCTAGAGAAGTTCACAGTTTAGGGCAGAAGACTTTATGCTCACTTCTTCTCAGGCGCACTTTATGGTCCATTGTGTTGCTGAAGTCAAAAGGAATAGGTTTAGTGTATGTGGCACAATGTTCTCTGCTAACAAAGAATTTAAAGCCCAGGCAAGGAGGGAAATAATAGCAATATCTTATGTTTATACAGTGCTGTGTACACAGCACTTTTGTCTTAGCTCAGCAAGACTTAATCGTACTCTAGAGGCTGCATGGGGCTGAAGGGGAAGGGAAGGGGTGGTTTTGGGATCTTATTGGGCTCCTCTGTTTCAGAACAGAACAGATGCCTGAGGATGGATCTAGCAGCAGTGCCTGAGTATTGGAGTTCCAGCAACACATTAGTATTCAGAAGTCAGATGACTGACCTCAAAGAAGACTCAGGGAACCCCTCAGGAAGAAAATGCTAATAATTGCCAACATTTACTCACTGTTTATTATGTGCTAAGAAATATGCCATTTACTATTTAATACTGACAAAAACTTGGCACATATTTCTACTGTTATTCTAGTTTTGCCAAAGAGGAAACTGAGGCACAGTAGCTTAACTAATTAGTTCAAGATGACACTAAATGGGCTTTGGAGTTATTCAGGTCCTGCTCTTGAGAAACTTTTGCTTTATAAGTTTCTCTCAGAGAGTCATCCAAGAAATCATATATGTGCAGTAAACTGGTAGTGTGTGCCATGACAGAAGTGAACATAGGGCTTAGTGGAACACCCAGAAGGAGAATGGGACACTGCTTTTCTAAGGCACTTACAAATTCCTTAAGGGTAGGGGCTGCTTCACCCTTAAACTTCCTGGGATTTCTCCGTAATGTCTAGATCAGAGTTGGTCATGTGATAACTCTTCAGCAGAACTCATTCTACTTTCTGCCCACTGTTCTTGAACACATATTGACGAAGAAGGCATTTTAGAGTGAATTCTTATAGAGCAAAAAAAAAGGAGGAGGCAAGAATACAATAGCAATATGCTGTTCTATTATCTAATTACATATTAGGTATCATATTATCCAATAGGATAATAAAGGTATAATGATAGAGTGTTCTGAGAAGAGAGTAAGAAGGTGATTCGGTATTTTCTGTGCTAGAAAATTCTTTCCAAAAGAGGTAAAATGTATTTATTATTTTAAGCTTCGTTGAGGTATAATGACATAGAAAACATATATTTAATTTATACATTTTGATGAATTTGGACATAGGCATACACCTGTGATATCATTAAAACAATCATAGCACTAACAATATCTATCACCTCCAAAAATTTCCTGTGTTCTTTTGTGTGTTTCTTTTAAAAGAACATCTACCATGAGCTCTATCCTATTTTTAAAATGTGCAACAGAAGGTAAAGTTTAAATGAGATCTTAAATAATGACCTAAAATTTGTCAGAAGTGAGAAAGTGGCATTCCAAAACACAAGTCAGCATATCCAGTGGTTTCCAAATAAAATGAATAAGTGAATTGTCTAGAGGACTTGTTACAAAATAAAATCTTAATCTCTAAGCCTAAGGGTTTTGATTCAAGTTATCTGGAGTTTGGCTGGGAGCTTGAGTTTTTAACAAGTCACCCAAGTCTCTCTAAGTAGTTCATTGGTAAGCTATTTTAGAACATGCATTATATACACATGTTTGTTTATGAAAGAGCAAACATAATAAAGAACAGGTAAGCATTTCTGTGAAGTTGTTGAGCGGGTTGATTAGAGAGAAGTATGGGAGATGTGGCAGAGGATATAGGTGAGTTCTAGATTGTAGAGAACCTGTTTGTAATATATATTTTTATTCATTTATTTATTTATTTGTTTATAAATAAGATAAGGTTTCACTATGTCACCCAGGCTGGTCTTGAGCTCCTGGGCTCAAACCATCCTCCCACTTCAACCTCCCAAAATCCTGGGATTACAGGCATGAGCCACCGTGCCTAGCCTGCCTATGTTGTAGACACTGATGGGCCAGTAGTTTTCTCACGCAGAGGAGTATCGTAATCAGATAGGATTTTTAGGAAGACAGGTCTGGTTGGATTGTGTAGCATTATTAGATCTTGAACACCTGAGGACAAACAGAACATAGAAGAGAACATTACTATAATGGTCTCATGAAAGGAGAGCCTTATTTAGGCAGTGAAAGTGAAGAGAAAGGCACAAATTTAGGAGATCATTCTAAGATAGAAGGGACAGGCTCATTATCAATTATCTGAATATATTTTTCTTTGATAGCTCCAATGTTATTTTTGTCATTACTTCAGACTTGACATAAAATATTTCTTTATTGGAAAAAAAAAAACCTTTTATACCCTAATAAGTCAAGAAAATCAAAGAAACACTGACATTGTTTCCTTTGGCTTTAAATTTGTTTATCCAAAAATAGGCTACAAGAAGATCATTCAGAAAATAGCAGAATTGGATGTGGACATGAATTTCCTTCAACACTTTGAAGGAGAATCAGATAAATCCCCAGGAATGAAATGATCTAAGGCTGGGGAGGTTCCTAGTATTCATGGCAAATTTCAAATTTTGATTTCTACCATATATTTTCCACTCTTTCATCTAGACATTTTGCCTGTTAAGGTTAATACTTCATTGGTTCTACATTTGAAAACATTGGCAGAAGAATTTTTTTGCGACTACATAATAATAAATAACAATATGTAAGGTAGTGGGATCATGGAAGGATGAAGGAGTAGGGAGACGCACTGAATGCGTCAAAAGAAAATATAATTCTACGGATACCTATTTTTACCAGTAATTCCACTACTGAAAATTTATTGCAAGGATATAATTCAAAAGGAGGGAAAATGAGTGAAATCAAAGGCTTTGGGGCAGCATTATCTATTTAGGGTAAATCTATACAAAAGAAATGAAGGGGAAGAAGGAAGAAGAAGAGGAAGAAATATAATTAAATATTCCAAGCACAACTGATACTGTCATTGCAAAATTATAACTGAGACTGACAGAGATCTGACCTAAATAACCCTATCTTGCTTGTAACCTCCAAGCTGTACTTGTTCATTCCTGGGCGTAGGCTGAACTAACTTTGGGAGGAACTTCATTTACAGTTTATAGTTTGAAACAAAGATGATAACAGCCCTTTCCCAAAACAAACCCCCTTCTTGCCTGGGGACTAGACTGCCTTTGTAGGGCTAACAAATTAATCAAAAGATTAGAAATTGTGGTTTAAGAGTCATGCAGTAGGAGGCTACAAGATTCTGACCCTCCCCGAATTGCTCTTGAGGATGACATCACTATTTGTAAATCCTAAGATCAGTGCTTGAGATATTTTTAGACCCTGAACTTGATGGATCAGCTGGCACCACCCAGACTGATAAGCTGGCTCATCTCATCTCGTGGACCCCATCCAGGAACTGACTCAGTGCAAGAGGACAGCTCTGACTCCCTATGATTTCATCTCTGACCTGACCAATCAGCACTCCCGACTCACTGGTTCCCCCACCCCCAACCCACCAAATTATCTTTAAAAGCTCTGATCCCCAAATGCTCAGGGAGACTGTTTTGAGTAATAATAAAACTCCAGTTTACCACACAGCCAGCTCTACGTTAATTACTCTTTCTCTATTGCAATTCTCCTGCCTTGATAAATTGGCTCTGTCTAGGCACTGGGCAAGGTGAACCCATTGGGCAGTTACAAATTAGGATGATTAAATAAGTTGTGGTAAATAATTAATAACATAATACATGTAATTTTTGCACCAAAATCATAACTGATGAGAGAAAAATAATTTTGTTTTTCAGATATTTTATATCAGCAGTTGGTCAAGTATGGCTCATGGGCCAAATCTAACCCACTGCCTGTTTTTATAAATAAATTTTTATTGGAACATAGTCATACTTAACCCTGTACATGTTTTAACTTACCACTGTAGAGTTGAGTAGCTACACAAAGACAATATGGCCTAAGAAGCCTAACATATTAATTATCTGGCCCTGTTCTGTGGTGGGCAGGCCTGTGCAAACCTACCCACAAAGGCCAAGGCAGCTGAAAGGCTGAGGAAAGAGACTGACAAATCCAGTTTCTTAGAAAGAAATAGTTCACAGGGACTTATGAACAGAAGCCATATCTTGCTCAGGCAGCCACAGAAGAGATAGTGGATCCCCATGCCACTACCTCCCATGCCATAGGGAAGGAATGTGTAGGATGATTCAAGTTGACTGGTCAGGGAAAGGCAAGAATGCTGTATGAATCTGCCTAAGGAAAGGATTTAGGATTTATGGTCAAGGTTGTTTTGACCTGAGGGCAGGATTTACAGTAAGTACATGTTCTTACACAAAGAACAGTAGATAAAAGATAAATCTAAGAGGCATTCCAGGAACTGAGGTAAATCAGAAGTCCACATGGCGGAGTAGCATCTAAGATGGAGCTGCTTTAGCCTCAATAGGCACTTTATAGTAGAAGTTTCCTAGGCCGGGCGCTGTGGCTCATGCCTGTAATCCTAGCACTTTGGGAGGCTGAGGCAGGCGGATCATGAGGTCAGGAGATCGAGACCATCCTGGCTAACATGGTGAAACCCCATCTCTACTAAAAAAATACAAAAAAATTAGCCAGGCATGGTCATGGGCGCCTGTAGTCCCAGCTACTTGGGAGGCTGAGGCAGGAGAATGGCATGAACCCGGGAGGCGTAGCTTGCAGTGAGCTCCACCACTGCATTCCATTCACTGAGCCATTCCATTCACTGCGCCATTGCAGTGAGATTGCGCCACTGCATTCCAGCCTGGGTGACAGAGCGAGATTCTGTCTCAAAAAGAAGAAGAAGAAGAAGAAGAAGAAGTTTCCTGACCTCTGCTTTAGACAAGAGTGGGAACAATATTTCTTAAATTTGTTTGCTATGAGCTCTCACATCAGAGAGTGTCATCCCAGAGGAAAGACATGAAACACACAAGTTTGAACTTGGGCTCTGCCACTTTTTAGAGCATGACCCTGGGGATAGTATTTTACTATCAGGATCTCAGTTTTCTTGTCTGTAAAATGAGGATCACTCCTTCCTTGGAGTGCTGCTAAGGAGATTGGAGGTCTTGTTTGTAGCACACATAGTTCAATGGCTTGGCCATACACAGGACTCGGGCCTGAATACCACTGGGAGCGAGAGGTCAGGCATACTGGGCTCAAATTCCAGCTCAACAACTCAATTAACTCTGTGACCTTGAAGAAGTTACTTGTCTCTCCTAATTACTCAATCCACTTATAATGTAAAATGAAGACGATGATGAGATGCTATCAGGGGTTCAGAGTTTAATGAGAAAATGTTTGTAAAAGGTTGAGCACAGTGCCTGTGTTACCCCGTGCAGGGTAACAATACTCTACAAGATGTAGCTAATATCCTGTCCCCCCTCATATTCCATTTCTATCCCATCATGTAGGTATGACCATGTCACTACTTGGCTTAAATTAATGTGCCCTCATTATTTTCTTGGTGAAGACTGAACTCCTTAATAAGGCCACCCATGTCTGGTTCCTGCTACCCTCTGCAGGTTTATCTCACCACGTTTCCCCCATACCTCCACTTTCCTACTCTCCACAAAAAATGCTTAACATAGTACATAACAAATAATACATAACAAATAATAACTATTTGCAGTAACTATTTTAATTTTTTAAATGAACAAATATTATGTTTTGAAATTTAAAACGAATAAATTATTTAAAAAAATACCTTTTGTAAAATTTTATTTTTATAGATTTAAGAGTGTAAGTGCAGGTGTGTTACATAGATATATTGCATAGTGGCAAAGTCTGGACTTTCAGCATACCCCTCACCCAAATAGTGTAAGCACTATTATGGTGTTTGCAATGTGCTATTCTAAGAGCTATGTAATTCTCATTAATTTAATCTTTACAATCACCTTTTGGGGTAAGTATACCTATTAGACTTATCTTGCTTGAGAAAACTGAGGCACAAAGAAGTTGAGTAACTTAGTCAAATTTAAATAGGGGACAAGTAACAGACCTAGATTTAAAATTCAGGCAGCTCTGCTCAAAGCCTATGCTGTTAAATATAATCCTAAATTTTCTCTTATAACATAAACAGAACTGAAATAAGAGTTAGTAGAATAATTGAGAAGACTGATAATTCCAAGTGGGTTGAAGACGCAGACTAAATGAAACCCTCATACATTTCTGGTGGGAGTGTAAATTGGTACAATTACTTTGAAACATCTCTTTAACGGCATCTTCTGACCCTAAGTATGTGAGTACCTTATGACTTAGCAATTTCATTCTTAGGCATAGTCTAAAGAAAAAGAAATGCATACGTCTACTAAAAGACATGATTATAAACATATTTATAATGTCGCTTTTTATAATAGTCCTTAAATGGAAAGAATCTAAACAAATAGTTAAAAGGATAAAAAAATTGTAGCGTGTACATATAATGACATACTACGTCAATATAAATAGATAAACTACTGCTATTGTTACAGGTAATTAGGCATAAATGGGGCAGGAGAGGGCTCTTCTCTCTCCACGCACCAGGAAAGTCAGGTAATGGTTCAACAATTATCACACTGCCTCTCTAAAAATTATAATTTGACAGCCCACCCAGGGCTCCAGGGAGAGGCCTTTCATGATGATCCACAGCTATTAACATTAAAGTGTTCATTGAATGCAGGAGTCAGGGAGAAGAAACTTCCTGAGCTTGTGCATTAAGAGATAAAATGGCAAAGTATGACCTTCCTGGTGCAATCCATCAGAAAAGGGAAGAAAGCCTCAGATGGGCATGCATACAACTTCCTAAACATACTGCGCATGCTTAATTCCCAAGGGTAAAAAGGGCACTGTGCATGTGGGAAGCCCACCCTAAGGGAAGAATCATGAGAAAAAGTGAGCCTATAAAGTCCTAGGGTCAAGGTTACACACTCTTTGACCTTCAGACGCCCTCTTGGATTTTTTCCAAGTGAATTTTTCTTTCTTTCCTCCTGCTCTGAAACTTGCCTTGATCTCTTTTTCTGCTTTATGCCCCTCATTTGAATTCTTTCTTCTGAGGAGGCAAGAAATAAAGTTACTGCAGACCCATACGGATTTGCCACTGGTAACTTGGGGTAACTCAGATCTCTTCCACTTGTAACACTATACACAATAACATAGATTATTGTCCCAGACATATACTGAGCAAAATAAGCCAAACACAAAGAATGCATTCTATATGACTCCACTTATATAAATTTCAGACACAGGCAATATTAACTTATGTTGGTAGAATTTGAAAGGTGGTTATCTGGGTGTGTGTGGTGGTTTATGTGTGTAGTGGGAATGGTATGACTGACGGGTTGCACAAGAGAGATGACTTCCTTGAGTCCAGGAAATCTTTTTCTTGAACTGAGAAATGATTGCACAGGTGTAGATGTACATAAAATTTCATCAAGGTGTGTTCTTAAAATGTGGGCACATTAGGGTATACATCCTATTATCTCAATAAACAAGAAAACATACAAACAAAAACAGAATAAGTAAATTACTATGCTTTAGTGTATTAGTCCGTTTTTATGTTGCTAATACAGACATACCTGAGATGGCAACTTACAAAAAAAAAGAGGTTTAATGGACTTACAGTTCCACATGGCTGGGGAGGCCTCACATTCATGGTGGAAAGCAAGGAGAAGCAAGTAACATCTTACATGGATAGCTGCAGGCAAAAAGAGAGCGCTTGTCTAGGGAAACTCATTTTTAAAACCATCAGATCTCCTGAGACTTATTCACTATCATGAGAACAGCATGGGAAAGAACCACCCCCATGATTTAATTATCTCCCACTGGGTTCCTCCCACAACATGTGGGAATTATGGGAGCTACAAGATGAGATTTGGGTGGAGACATAGAGGCAAACCATATCATTCTGTCCCGGTCCCACCCAAATCTCATGTCTTCACATTTCAAAACAAATCATGCCTTTCCAACCATGCCCCAAAGTCTTTACTCTTTTCAGCATTAACTCAAATGTGCACAGGCCACAGTCTCATCAGAGACAAGGCAAGTCTCTTCTGCCTATAAACCTATAAAATCAAAAGCAAGTTAAGTTACTTCCTAGATACAATGGGGGTACAGGCATTGGGTAAATACAGCCATTCCAAATGGGAGAAATTGGCCAAAACAAAGGGGCTACAGTCTCCATGCAAGTCCAAAATCCAGCAGGGCAGTCAAATCTTAAAGCTCCAAAATGATCTCCTTTGGCTCCATGTCTCACATCCAGGTCACACTGATGCAAGAGGTATGTTCCCATGGTTTTGGACAGCTCCACCTTGTGGTTCTACAGGGTACAGCCTCCCTCCTGGCTGCTTTCACCGGCTGCAGTTGAGTGTCTGTGGCTTTTCCAGGCACATGGTGCAAGCTTTCAGTGGATCTACCATTCTGGGATTTGAAGGATGTTGGCTACCTTTTCACAGCTCCACTAGGTGATACCCCAGTAGGGAATCTGTGTTGGGGCTCTGATCCCACATTTCTCTTCCACACTGCCCTATCAGTGTTTCTCTGTAAGAGTCACACCCCTGGAGCAAACTTCTGCCTGGATATCCAGGTGTTTCTATACATCCTCTGAAATCTAGGTGGAGGTTCCCAAACCCTGATTCTTGACTTCTTTGCAGCACCAGGCTCAACACCATGTGGAAGCTGCCAAGGCTTGAGGCTTGCACCATCTGAAGCCATAGCTTGAGTTCTAGGTTGGCCCCTTTCAGCCATGGCTGGAGCAGTTGGGATGCAAGGCATCAAGTCGCCAGGCTGCACACAGCACAGAGACCCTGGACCTGGCACACGAAACTATTTTTTCCTCCTAGGCCACCAGGCCTGTGATGGAAGGGGCTGTCATAAAGACCTGTGACATGCCTTGGAGATATTTTTTAATCGTCTTGAGAATTAACATTCTTGACAATTAACATTGGTTACTTATGCAAATTTTTGCAGCCAGCCTGAACTTCTCCTCGGAAAATGAGATTTTCTTGTCTATCACATTGTCAGGCTGCAAATTTTCCAAACTTTTATGTTCTGTTTCCCTTATAAAACTGAATGCTTTTAACAGCACCCAAGTCACCTCTTGAATGCTTTGCTGCTTAGAAATTTCTTCTCTAATACCCTAAATCATCTCTCTCAAGTTTAAAGTTCCACAGATTTCTAGGCCAGGGGCAAAATGCCACCAGTCTCTTTGCTAAAACATAACAAGAGTCACTTTTGCTCCAGTTCCCAACAAGATCCTCATTTCCATCTGAGACCACTTCAGCCTGGACTTTATTGTTCATATCGCTATCAGCAGTTTGGGCAAAGCCATTCAACAAGTCTCTAGGGAATTCCAAACTTCTCCACATTTCCTGTCTTGTTCTGAGCCCTCCAAACTGTTCCAACCTCTGCCTGTTACCCAGTCCCAAAGTTGCTTCCACATTTTTGGGTATCTTTTCAGCAGCACTCCACTCTACTGCGTACCAATTTACTGTATTAGTCTGCTTTCACACTGCTGATAAAGACATACCCAAGACTGGGCAATTTACCAAAAAAAGAAAGGTTTAATGGACTTACAGTTCCACATGGCAAGGGTGGCCTCATCATCATGGCAGAAGGCATGGAGGAACAAGTCACATCTTACATGGATGGTGACAGGCAAATAGAGAGTTTGTGTGGGGAAACTCTCATTTTTAAAACCATCAGATCTCATGAGACTTATTCATTGTCACGAGAACAGCATAAGAAATACCCACCTCCATGATTCAAATATCTCCCACCAGGGCCCTCCCACAGCATGTGGGACTTATGGGAGCTACAAGATGAGATTTGGGTGGGGACGCAGCAGAGAACCATATCACTTAGTAAACTAGAGACTTGTGAAATTTAAATCAACAAGAAGAAATTATCCTCTCTCTCTGTCAATCTCTCTCTCTCACACACACATTTTCCCCCAAATAATCCATGTTTTTTGCTGTTCTAGAAGCTATATTTAGAGTATCACAATATTAAATAGTGAACTTCTCTAGTAGAGGAACATAGTTGCCCTTGAATTCTCAAATAGAATATCAAAATTCATCTTCTTCTTGAAATAGTTAAGTGAGTAGATTTCTCCCATCGCAGCAGTTTGAGCCAATAAGGCAATTTTTATTGGCCCAAGGGCAATGGGATTGTAAAAAGCATCCAAGGATAGTGTTTCACGATATGCCCCAAGCCACAAGCTCCTGCACTAAATCAATAAAAATCATCTACAGATTTTTGGACTTACTCTAAGAAAGTAGCATTTCTATGAATCTCCTAGACAGATACAAGGAACAGCTTGACTCTGGGTTTAGGAACATCTTGCAGACAACAATTCCCATTGTTCAGGGTTATTCTGGCTGAAGAGCAAATAACTTCACAGTTTGACAGAATGCAGGTAACTATATATTCACTTTGCACTTGAGAGAACCTCAAGATTTGTTTCCTCATGAGGAAAATTCAGATCGTAAAGCAACTAAGACCCAATAATTTTTTAGTTTTGCTGGTTTGCATCAGTTGACTGGGGAGAGAGCTGGAATTTTATCTGGTGACTTAAACATTACACATCTCTCTTACTGCCTTTGAATACAGAATGTCTCAAAATTTGATTTTAGCAAAACCACACATATAATGCCCAGTTTCAGATTCAGCAAATCTTTATGGAGAATTTACTATGCACCTTGAAATGTGCATGTATTAGTCTGTTCTCATGCTGCTATGAAGAAATACCCAAGTCTGGGTAATTTATAAGGAAAAGACGTTTAATCGACTCACAGTTCTGCATAGCTGGGGAGGCCTCAGGAAACTTACAATTACGGCTGAAGGCACCTCTTCACAAGGTGGCAGAAGAGAGAATGAGAGCCAAGCAAAGTGGGGAAAGCCTCTTATAAAGCCATCACCCACATGATTAAATTACCTTCCACTGGGTTCCCCCCACAACACGTGGGCATTATGGGAACTACAATTCAAGATGAGAATTGGGTGGGGATACAGCAAAACCATTTTGTAGATAAGAAACTGAGTTAGCTAAGTTCCCATATACTCTATCCTGATGGAGACAGGATTTGAATTAAGATTTTCTGACCTTAGGAAAAATGAAGTTTCTACTTAACAACTACTTGCTTAAAGTAAAATAATAACATGTGAGGACTAGTCATATTTCTGCTGTTAACTAGGTATATGACCTTGGGATAATAACTTTACTGCTTTAACTTTAGTCCCTTAATCTGAAGAATAAAGCAGTAGCCTAGTGTCCCCAAAATATTGTGGTTTTGTACCTACCATGTTTAGCTCTGAAAATGTGTCCCATCTTATTTCATGACATGGCACAAGGACCTCATTAAAAACAAAGACAATTTTATTTGAACTAGAAATCTGTTGGGAAATTGTAAATTAAACCACTCAATGTATTCTTCTCCCTAATAAGATTATTTAGCAGTGCCCACTCTCACAGATAGGGACTTGTGGTGAAAGGCTAGGCTGTATAAACAAGGCTAGACTTTTCAAATTTAGCATAATTAAAATGAATAATGTACTAAGTGACCTGAGAATGTTTAGACAGGAAAAAAAATGTAAATGTTTTAAAGAAGTGAGTAAATGAACATTCTAATGGAAAAAGTAGAGATTTTTGTTATATAATGTGGAAGTGAAAAGAGGGAGTTTAGAGCTTATACTGGCTCATAGTGTCATAAAGTGATTTTCAGAAGGATCTCAGGTGTCTGTGCTTTGCTATGGAATTGTGAAGGTGATAGCCACTCAACTGAGCAGATCAATGTCCTTGCATATTTCTCAGTGGAAAAATTCTTCTTTATTCTCTCTAAAACATTATAGATATGGGTTTCATCTACCTGAAATATACTATTAGAATATTAACACAGGATTCCAGAAAGAAATAAAGCAAAACAAACAAATAAACAAACAAAAATCTCAACTCCTTGCTATTTTGTAAAGCCAGAAATGATATGTTCTCATCTCATCTAGTTTAAGATTAGACATGATAATACACAAATTGGCCTTTTAATATTTTAGTTCAATTGAAAACATACTGATTGAGCATATATTGTATCTATATGTTCATACATACAGTATGATTTGGAGGATACAAGTTTCTAGCTATAAGAATGAACTATTAGGACTGAAATTATAATGAAATAAATCTCAAAAGAGTTATGATTATACCTTATAAATACCATAAAAGAGGAGAATTATAGCCTTTGAGAGTCATGGAAGACTCCCTGGAAGCATTGATTCATGAGAATAATATTTAAAGGGTTATCCAGGTAAAGGAGTTTGAAAGGACACTCCTCAAAGATGGTATGCAAGGGAATTCTCCATGACATGGAGAATTTAAGTACCTCATTTAAGTAATTGAAATGAAGTACTTGCCATAGTGACATGGGTACCTTCTGTGGTGCCATCAATCCTCTTATTAGGGCAGCTCATAATCCTGGTATCTTCCAGTCCGGAAACTTCAGTCCATTTCTGTGCTGAATTGACAATTTTTTCAAAGATTTTATGGGTCACCAATGTATTGTTATGCATAAAGCACACGGGAGTCATTCCAAGAAAGTAAACAAAACAAAGTGATATAAATACCAGTGTTAATGAATTCACCTTATGCAATTATGTTTCCCTGTTGAAGATACAGGGTGAGGCCTTGTAGCCACCCCTCAAACAGCTATTGGATGTGGGCTTAACTTTTTAGGTAAAATGTTTTTTTTCAGTAGAGGGCAATTTCCAGAAAGGGACTCATTTATGAGCCCTCCTCAGTCAACACACGTGGTCTTTGGAGGAAAAAGCACCTCAGTCTGGAAAGGGAATCTGGGCAGGGCAACACGGTACTTCCTACAACTTTCATATTCCTTAGCCCCATTGAACCATTTAAAGATGCAAGTATATAATCCTAATAGCATTTCAACCCTTGCTGAAATTAATTATTACATTTATTCTAGGAATGAAGCAACAATATCTCCTAAAACACCAAGGTAAGTGATGGGGAGACCACAAATTATATTATATATCTATTAGGTAATATTTCACACCCTCAAGGACAGAGGCTAGTGAAGGAAGAAGAGAACTATTTCACCCCTACAACACATAGGAACATCAGCCAAATATAAACTGGTGGATCACGTCATTTTACAGTGAAAATAGCCCCGATGTAGGGGGTCCATCAATGTAGGAGATACAAAATTACATCAGGAAATCTTGAGTTCCAATATCCCTTGACCACCATTCCCTCTCAATCCTCTGACTTTGAACATTTCTCTTCTAGTTATATTGAAAAGTGTCCCATATACCTTATCTATTAATCCTCACAACAGCTTTATGAGTTTGGTATTCTCCTTCTCATTTTACAAATTAGAAAATTACTGCCCAAATAGTTTAAGTGCATGCTTTCCAAATATGCCAAGTGACAGAACTGGAGCTTCCACACAGGTCTATCTTGCCAACAAGCCATACAAAACCTTTACCCTAAAATAAACTATCTCTAGAAGCTTCAAATTAGAATGCACCTCTAAGGGGTAAAAGTTAATTCGCTAATGAGGAAGAGAATTTTCTAGAAACCTCTCAGGGATGGAAAGAATTAATTATAAGCCCAATTCCCTCAGTAACTAAGCATTTTGGAAATGAGATACTTTAAAGCTGTTTTTGTTCTCTAGGGTGCTATTTAGTGCCTGAAGATATAATCCACTAAAGGTGTCTTACCTCACTAAACTACTAGTTAGCTTTCCAAAAAATAATCAAAACACTCCATGTACCCAAAGATGAATTCAATCATCAGGCAAGCTACAGAGAATAAATAGAAATATAATTCTAAATCTTCATTATTGGACTTTAAAATAGCACTACTTTTCTTTAATTCCAGCAAAGCCTTTAAACTGATCAGGAAGCAGCAGAAATAAGAATGTATGGGAGTGATGGATTCTTAATTGTAAAATTTTACTGCTAAAGAAAACCCTGAGGTTAGAGGTGAGATTATATAAATGCCAATTATTAACAAATATTGACCTATGGCACACAAGACTAAGAATGGACGTTGAAGGGCAACACTGTAAGAAGCTTAGCTTTCCATCACAGTATCCTCTACCTCTCCATGAACTTCAGCTGATAAGTAGAACCACTGCATTTCTGGTTATAAACTGGTGAGAGGATGCTTAGATTACTCAATGACATTTGGCATCTCTTAATATATAAGAATCAAGTCGACACAAACTAGAACTCTTGATGAATTCAACCGGTAGAATATTTTATTATTAGAGAAGTTGGTGAGTCGATGTAATAAAAATTATACAGTCTTTGGAGTCCAGCCTTTGGGATATGCTTAATTTCTCTTAGCCTGAGCCTTCCTGACAGTAAGGGAAGGATGGGGAGCAGAGGCCATCCACGTTGCTGAAATACAGGGATAACTAAATGAAGTGATGCATGACCACAGTAAATGTTATGTTGTTTTTCTTTTTCTTTCTCATGATGAACTTGTGCTCAAGATTTGCTAAAGATAATGATAGATTAATTGTGAACAGGCTGATGTATTAAGTAGGTAGGACAAAGCAGTAAGGATATGTAAAAACATCCTGTTTAATCATTCAGAGCTATATTTTCAAATAACTTCCCCCAGAAAATTGAAAAATATCAATAGTTAAATTTGTATCACTTTTATAAGGTTGAGGTTGAGGGAAAAGTCAAATTTCATTTGAGAAGATAATATATATGTATATAAACTGCCTAGTGTGAGCCAGTGAAATTGTAGGTGCTCAGTAAATAGAAAGTCTTATTATTTTTATGTATGTGCTTGATTTTCTCCAGCTCAGTGGCTTCTGGATATTTGAAGTACCCAGGACATTTTTTCCTGACTACTTCTTATTGGCACAATCTAACTCCCAGCTCTCCTATTTCTGAACATTTTGGTTCTCCATCTTAATTAATGCTTCCTGTCTATACCCCATTGAACCATGATTCCTTAACTTGACATTTAATTCAATTGTCCTTTCTGAGTATTATTCCTGGCTTCTGCTATCACTTCACAACTGACATACTTCATACAAGGTGACTCACACTATGCCCTTCTATAATTTCACAGGATCATCTCTGACATTGTCAGCTCCCAGCTAGCCACTAACTTAATGTGGAAAGTACATTTAACCTTTGACGTTTCTTAGAGGAAAGCAGGACATTATCCTACATGTAGAAGAAGAAAAGAGAAGCAATTATTTACCAAGCACTCTATATTCAGTGTGATAGGCACACGGTAGATTCTATTATATTGGTGAATTGCTTCCAATTCTTTACACCACACTTATACTAAAACAGTACATCCAAGTTTCCTGCTATGTGACTTTCTAGAACTTTCTACCAGAGTTGGTAGAATATATTCTCCACTTCATTGATGCGGGACTTGGTCAACAGGCTACTTTGGCCAGTGAGATGTTAGCAGTTGTGGCATAGTCAGATGTTTTAAGTGTATTTTTGTGGCTAAACTCAGCCTCTTGCACTTATTCCTTTATAATAGAACAAGCATCCTTAGGAACTGCTGGTGCTATAAGAATGATGAGGTGACATGAACTACAGCTTGCTTTATAGTTGGGCTGAAGAAGCTTAGAAAATGTTCTAAGTCCACACGACTGGTCATTTGAACCATCATGAGAAGAGTGTTATCATCTAAATTCTATTTTCAGATATAAAACAAATACTTCAATTAGAAACAGTTATTTTTTAAAAGAATATATTATATTCGTATTAGCCCATTCTCACACTGCTATAAGGACATACCCGAGACAGGGTAATTTATAAAGGAAAGAGGTTTAATTGACTCACAGTTCCACAGGGCTGGGGAGGCCTCAGGAAACTTACAATCATAGTGGAAAGGGAAGCAAACACGTCCTTCTTCACAAGGTGGCAGGAGAGAGAAGAATGAGAGCCAAGCAAAGGGAGAAGCCCCTTATAAAACCATCAGATCTTGTGAGAACTGATGAACCCTTCCCTGGTGGGGACCTGGTGGGGACCTGACATGTGGGAATTATGGGAACAACAATTCAAGATGAGATTTTGGTGAGGACATAGCCAAACCATATCAATATTCATTTAGAAACTGATTTAAAAAGAACATATAATAACATATGACTTCTGAATGCTGATGATATGCTTCACAGGCATTATCTTACTCTTTAGAACTATGTTACAGTAGGTACAATAATTATCCCCATTTTTAAAAAAAATTGCATGTAGCTCTATTTTGTTCCTTTTTTTTTTTTTGGTAGTAAGTTTCTTTTTATAGATAGTGAAACTGTTCATTTTTAGGGCTTCCATAACCAATTATCACAAATGAGTGGCGGAAAACAACAGAAATTTATTCTCTCACAGTTTAGGAGGTCAGAAGTCCAAAACCAAGGTGTCAGCAGGATTGGTTCCTTCTGGAAGCCCTCATGTTCCATGTCTCTCTCCCAGCTTCTGGTGGTTCCTGCAATTCTTGGTGTTCCTTGGCTTGTCGACTCATCATTCTAATCTGTACTTCTATCTTCACATGGCATTCTCTTCTGTGTGTCCTCTCCTTTTATTTTTTTAAATGCTTTAATTAAAAAAAAATTTATTCCTTTTTTACATTTTTATATAATTATTAAGTGATGAAAACCAAATAGCTTTATTCCTTTTATAATGTTATAAAATGAATAAAGTAGATTAACCATATCTATATTATTTGCATATCGGCTGCTTTTAGAAATATACCTACATTATGTATTCTGTTCATTAATACTAATTGCTTTTTATCATATTCCTCAAAGTTTATATTAACATATTATTTGAATTTTTTAACTTTTAAGTTTAGGGGTACATGTGCAGGTTTGTTATATAGGTAAACTTGTATCATGCGGGTTTGTTGTACAGATTATTTCATCACCCAGATATTAAGCTTAGTATCCATTACCTTTCCTCCCACTCTTTACTCTTTTATAGGCCCCAGTGTGTGTTGTTCCCCTCTATGCATCCATATGTCCTGTTAAACTACCAAAGACATTCTTCACAGAACTAGAAAAACTATTTTAAAATTAATATGGAACCAAAAAAGATCCCAAATAGCAAAGGCAATCGTAAGCGAAAAAGAACAAAGCTGGAGGCATCACTCTACCTGACTTCCAACTAAACTACAGGGATACAGTAACCAAAACAGCATGGTACTTGTACAAAAACAGACACATAGAACAATGGAACTGAATCGAGAATCCAGAAATAAGGCTGAATATCTACAACTATCTGATCTTTGACAAGGCTGACAAAATCAAGCAATGGAGAAAGGACTTTCTACTCAATAAACAGTACTGGCCATATGCAGAAGACTGAAACTGGACTCCTTTCTTACACCATATACAAAAATCAACTCAAGATGATTAAAGACTTAAATGTAAAATCCAAAACTATAAAAACCCTGGAAGAAAACCTAGGCAATACGATTCTGGACATACTGGACATAGGAATGGGCAAAGATTTATTGACGAAGATGCCAAAAGCAATTGCAGTGAAAGTAAATATATATATATATATATTTGTGGGTGTGTGTGTGTGTGTTTGAGACAGAGTCTCACTTGCTCTGTTGCCCAGGCTGGAGCGCAGTGGCGTGATGTTGGCTTACGGCAACCTCTACCTCCCGAGCTCAAGTGATTCTTCTGCCTAAGCCTCCTGACTAGCTGGGATTGCAGGTGTGCACCACTCTGCCAGGCTAATTTTTGTATTTTTGTATTTTTTATTTTTGTATTTTTGGTAGAGATGGGGTTTCACCACTTTGGCCAGGCTGGTCTCAAACTCCTGACCTCAAGTGATCCACTTGTCTTGGCCTCCCAAAGTGCTGGGAGCACTTACAGGTGTGAGCTACTGCACCCAGCCAAAAGTAAAAATTGACAAATGGTATGCAATTAAACTTAAGAGCTTCTGCACAGCAAAATAAACCATCAACAGATTGAACAAACAACCTACAGAATGGGAGAAAAATTTTGCAAACTATTTTTGCATTTGACAAAGGTCTAATATTGAGCATCTATAAGGAATTATTAAAAAACCATTACAAAGTGGGCAAGGGACATGAACAGACACTTCTCAAAAGAAGACATACATGTGACCAACAATCATACGAAAAAAAGTTCAACATCACTACAAATCAAAACCACAATGAGATACCATCTCACACTAGTCAGTGGCTACTATTAAAAAGTCAAAAAATAATAGATGCTGGCGAGGTTGCAGAGAAAAGGGAATACTTATATACTGTTGGTGGGAGTGTAAATTAGTTCAAACATCATGGAAGACAGTTTAGTGATTCCTCAAAGACCTAAAAATAGAACTACCATTTGACGACCCAGTAATCCCATTACTAGGTATATACCCTAAGGAATATGAGTCAGTTTATCATAAAGACACATGCACTTGTATGTTCATTGCAGCTGTCTTCACAATAGCAAAGATGTGGAATCAACAAAAATGGCCATCAATAATAGACTGGATAAAGAAAATGTGGTACATATACCCCACGGAATACTATGCATCCATTTTTAATAGATGAATAACTTTAGTCCTAGAAAGATTTAGTAACTTGTGCAAGGTCACAAAAGTGATGAGTTAATATTAAAATCCAAGTTAGACTTCAGTGCTAGAACTATTAAGCACTATGACTGTGTCATAGTGCTTAATAGTTTAATTGTGAAATTAAACATTTTAATTGTGAAAAACAGAAAAGTGGAGGTAGTCTACCAAAAACTGAGTACAATGGGAAAATATGTGGCCAGCCAAGCTGAGTGCATCATTTTCAGCAAGGAAGATACAGGCAGGGGACAGTAGTAACAGAGGAGATATTTCCAATAATGCATTAACACCCCAGAAAAAGAGTCAGCTGTAAACACCAGCAAAGTGCAGAGAGTATCACAACAGTTCATGCCAATATTAGTCATGTGAGAATTCTGTTGCTCCTTCTATCTCTCCTACCCTCTTAGCCTCTCTTCAAACCCAGAGGGTCAGAAACCTGGGTTTTCAGAAAGTAACATGCAAAAATAGAGAACAAATAAATTATGTTGGCCTCTTTCTGCAGGAAGCTAGACTGCAGCAGGCCAGGAATGTGGAAGGGCATCACTAGAACCTTGATGGTTGTTTACAGTTTTCAGTATTTAGTGGATAGAACATGTTAATTGCTGAATGGAAGACCTTTGATTACATGAATTAATTTACCCAGTTTCAGAATAAACACTATTGTTTTTTGATTGTCTATCATGTATTCTGCATGTTAAAGTTAATGGCTACACTAGATTATATGTTTCTTTCTGAAGGAAAGAACTATATTCTCTATTGACTTTCACATTCTCTATCCTGTCCAGATCCCTCACCTCCAGGCCCTCATCTACATAAAGTTATTCACCTGCCACATCAGCCACATTCAATTCTCAGTGCAGCCCTGACCTGACCAGGGAAAACAGTATATCAAGTAGATCTACTTAATATTGAAATCAAAATTATTTTTCATTATTGATTATATTAATTATTGATTGTATATATCAAACCCAGGTGGTAGAGATGAATGAAATAAGACATAGTCTATGTTTTCAAGAAGTTCACACTCTTCTAGGGGAGAAAAATTGTAGGTGGAAACTACAAACCAGTATGTTCTATATTATAAAAGATTATAGTCAAGCTATCAAAGGATCAGGTGGAAAAAAAGAGCCAGCTCTGCCACAAGGCTCAATAAATTGTTTACAAAAGAGAATTTCTGGGTCAAGTATTCAAGGTATTTGAATATTTGTAGCAATTGGACAAGAAGACTCTTCCAAAACAGAGAGAACAATATTTTTAAAGGGCAGAGGCATGTGTAATGTGATATATTCAAGGACCCAAATGTATGGCTGGGTCAGAGCATACGTAAAGGAGCAGTGTAGGGCAAAGCGGGAAAGGCAGTCTGGCTCTCAAGTTCAGCGGCCTTGAGTTGCTTGGGGAAAGATTAATTAGATGTTGATTCTTGCTCTTCAAGAAGGGGTGATCTCCACTCTATGAAAGCCGGAGAAATCATACTCAGGCATTATTTCTATGTTCTCATTTTTGGACCTTATTAATGAGATGATGAGGCTATTGTATCAACATTTGGCAGGAAGGATTTGATTCTATCCTGTGCATTTGTCCCAGTATGTGCCTAGCATTATGAGTATCTTAACTCACTCTTTCTGATCTCTTTTTCTTTATTTCAGCTTTGGGTTAAAATAATAAGACTGGAAAGTAGAACAAACCATGCCATTTTCATGAGTCCAGATTTAGCAGTAATGAAATTAATACAGTCTTTGATTTCCATGTGGTTTTTCAGGTCTATTTCTTAAATTGGTTGGAACCAGTAAGAGAGCAGAAATGATTGACAAGATTTCTCCAGGAGTCCTCAAAATGGTAGGTTTTAATTGTCATTGTATGCAGTTCAGAAACTTGGAAGAATTTTTGAATGGTGCTCAATCTGGTGAACTTTGTGAGCCTAAACAGATAATGAAAGAGGTTAGGTGGAGGTGTTGAGTTTGGATTTTGAATGACCAGGGCATTTGTAGGTGGAAATGGATGGCCATTCTAGACAGAGAGGACCAATAAGAGAATACAAGTAGAAACAAGAAAGGTGGAAAGGATGGGTGTTTGTAAGCAGTGCAATGGGAATTAATATAGTGTTGCTGGAGTATGAATGTAGATAGGGAAACAGAATAAAACTAAGCAGTAGATTTGTTTCAAGAAAGACACAAAAAAAGCATAGAAAACTAGGGGCTTTGATGGGATGGGAGGGTAATGGGAAATCGTTGAAAGGTTTTATGAAAACAGTAACTTAATAATATTTGTCAGCATTGAATATTCGCTTTCATATCAAAAATTGTGCTGTGTGTGGTATGTGCTTGAGTAGCTGTGTATGTTTTTTAGCTTGTCTTGCTAATGTCAAAAGGAGCCAGCTAAGGTTGATATTCATTGAATCTTGAACTTAGCCCAAGCCAAAATACTTGTATGTGTAACTGTGTGTCTGTGTGTGTGTGTAAGTGTTCATGTAAAAATAGCAAATAATTTGTAAATATTCAAAATTTTATAAAGAATTTCCATGCCAAAACATTAGAAAGTCATTTTCAGTCTCATTTGTTCTCTAAAGGAGGGCTAAACCTTACCACACTTTGTGATTCTCCAAATGTCTCGAGCTATTTTTTCAGATGCTTTGGTTTTGGCAGGTCTTAAAGCCAATGTTTGCTGTCCTTTTTCCCTTAATTTCTAAACCCACACGTATTTCAAGGGAATTTTATACATATGTTTTATATTCATTTACACTTAACTCATCAAAAAAGTTTTAAGGATATTTGAAGTCCAGCAAACCTTCAGAGTCTCTATTATTAAAATCTTGGAAATTGTAATTAAATCCTGGACACTAGACTGGCATTCATTCAGAAATCAGGACTCCTGATTTTGCACATGTACCTAACCAAATGCCTGTTTCATTAATGAGCAATTGGAATCATGTTTTCATGTTTGGTTCTTCATGTGGGAAGCTGATGCTATCAATACCACCAATACCACATCTGTTTCCAAGAGGTAGCAGTAAGTTTTTATTGGACTATCCAAATGTTTCTTGCTTCTCTCTGTGACCAGTGAGATACCTTTGTGAGACAGACAGAGTATTAAGTTAAAACATGGGTGCTTGAACCTATGATCTTTACCTTATTAACATGTGTAGCTATCTTCCTCAGTGCTAGAATTGTGAAGTGAGAATTGTGCTCAAGTGGCCACTGCATTAATTTCCTGATACTGACAGCTGAATTTGAAGGAGAACATCAGCCAATGCTGTGTAATTGAATGTCTGACAACTGGCTGGTTCTCCACAAGTGAGGATTCTTCCTCTATTGTTAACATTCAAGAAAGTAAATTTCAAATTTGTCTGTTTCATTTTTGATTAAAGGAGAGGAGAATTTGGTGGTCTGGATTTTATTTTTGGATTAAGAGAAAAGTCAAATTTTTACAACTTTCACAACGATATAATGAAAGGACTGCCGTAGGCTAATGGCTCTCAACCTAGTATTATTTGACTTAAAGGTATCTATGTAGTTAGTAAGGTGAATGATCCATGAGTTATGCAACATTTCATAGAATATATAAAAAATAATGCTATTGATGTTACTGTTCTAGAAAATATTGACATTATTGTGCACATTTTGAATAAAGTAAAAAGAAAAGTAGTATGTCAGCTTTTAACAAATGAAGATTTGTTATCAGAGGCTTAGAAAATAATAAGGTAACT
This sequence comes from Pongo abelii, assembly GCF_028885655.2. Lineage (NCBI taxonomy): Eukaryota > Metazoa > Chordata > Mammalia > Primates > Hominidae > Pongo > Pongo abelii. The sequence continues at coordinate 145,356,969 of NC_071992.2, read as the reverse complement.
GAAGCTATTCATTGGCATCCAAAAGTTGGAAGCGATTAAAATCAGTGATTTTTCAGAGTCAAATCCAAGACCCCTTCCAGTTTTAAGACTCTTTAAGTATCTTTGATATTTAGAATACACTTTGAAATACAAGGTTTCCATGTACTAAACATTTCTTGAGGATTTTCCTAATTTATATCTCCCTCTTCTCTGGAAGCTGCCCCCACTACACCATTAGAGGTGGTTCATCTAATAGTCATGCTTTTTCTACAGAAACGTTTCCCCTCTGCTCCTAGCCATAGTTGATTGGTCCATATATTATCACCTGACCCCAGCTACATCAATTAGAATCTTTCTCAAAATTTTGAGCTGGAGAAACAGATTAGGTGTTGTTAGAACTAGTCATTACTGATATGATACCCAGAGGGAAGATTCCTAAACAACCACCATTGAAGTCATTCAAAGTTTACTGAGTTATTCCTTTACCAAGAGTGTTTTGTATTGTTGCATTACATAGCACCACAAACTTAGTGGCTTAAAACAAAACAAATTTATTAACTCAAATTTCTGTATATCAGGAGTCTGGGCACAGGTTATCTGGGTTCCTGCTCTAGATCTAACACAGCTAAAATCACCATGACAGCCAGAGATGCAATCTCATCTGAGGCATGGAGTTCTCCTCCAAGATCATGCAGGTTACTGGCAGAATTCAGTTCCTTATAGTTCTAGAACAGTGGTCCCATTTTTCTTGCTGGCTATTGGCCAGGTGTTACTTTCAGCCCCCAGCAGCCTCACTTGGATTACAATGGCCCTTTCACACATGACAGCTTACTTCTTTGAAGACAATTGGACAACATCTTCCAGTCTACGATGACAGTCTTATATAATGTAACATAATCATGGAGTGGCTATCCATTATATTCAAAAGATAGACCCACACTTGATGAGAGGAAATTAAACATAGCATGTGTACAAGCGGGCAGGAATCTTGAGGGCATCTTAGAATTTGACTTTCACATTGGGGTCTGGTAGTTCAAGTCTTATTTGGATTTCTTGAAACACTTGTATCCTTTACAAAAATTGTGGGCGTGTATATCCTTATCTACCTTCAGGTTTGGTTTGGTTTTTCCACTTACAATCAAGAAAATATTAACTGATGTGTTCACCGTATTATCCCCAAGACTCCCAGAAAATATCTGGAGTAAAGGGCAGATGTTTTTACTATGGAGTCATATAAATTCATATAATTTAAAAACACATCAATAATTTGGTAATTGATTTATAAAGATGGTAAATTGATTTTCTTGTCCATGCTACCAAATTCTTGACCTTGTAAAATATTTAATAGCTCACTTAAGGGAAAGTTGTGTGTGGGATTATTTCTACTTGGCACTCCTCAGCCTGGCAACATCATGCCTTCTTCTTCTTCTTCTTCTTTTTTTTTTTTTGGTGGGGGGCCGTGGGGGAGAGAGTCTTGGTCTGTCACCCAGGCTGGAGTGCAGTGATGTGAACATGGCTCACTGTAGCCTCGAACTCTTGGCCTCAGCCTCCCAAGTACCTAGAACTATAGGCACGTACCAGTACATCTGGCTTATTTTCAACATTTTTGTACAGAGGAGATCTCTCTGTGTAGTCTAGGCTGGTCTCAAACTCCTGGCCTCAAGTGATCCTTCTGCCTCTGCTCCCAAAGTTCTAAGATTATAGGTGGTGCCACCATGCCTGGCCACATATATCTTCTTGATCTCATTCTGTGAAAAACACAGAGTTTAACTATTTTAGATATCTTAGAATAGAAATACAGAATTTAAATATTTTAGAACTTCCATATGTTGGAAGTTTTTTTTTTTAATCAAACTTCTACACAAGGGGTTTGACAAATTAATTGATGCTCTCCATTCTCTATAAATTACTGACAGATGCCACTGGCATCTCAGCAATCACAGCAGCATTTGCACATTGCTTTCTTCAACAGAGTATATACTTACAAAGAGCCACTTGTGTCTTTTTCTAAACTTGTTTATGCCAGCTATACTTATAATTATGTATTTCGATGGAATATATAAAGGGATAAATATGAATATGAAAAGATAATTATTTATGCTATGATGCTGAAAAACTAAGTGGAATGCTTTGAAAAATCTCAATAAGTACAATTTGTTTTTTAAAAGCAACTGAATTGTGTAATTAAATTAGGATCAGGTGAACTTATTTCATAAGACTGAGAAGCCATTATGAAAGATCCATATCTAACTTATTTTCTGAGACTAAGTTTGACTTTCACTTTAAATAAACAAAAATAATAGATTATATATAATATTTCTATAAGAAAGGCCTTATAACACTTCAATTAATAGGTCCAACCTGGATGAGAAAGCCTTGGGCCTAAATCAAGTTATTAACCAATATATATACTTCATTAACATTACATTTAAATGAATTATTTAAGGAATATAGGCATCATATTTTATATTTTAAAAATTTTTTATTAACTTTTAATTATGAAAAAAAACTGAGAGCAGATCTGATAGTGGAGGGTAGAAGGGTTTTTCTAGTGTAGTAGCTTTTGTCTCCTCTCCCATGAGCCTGACTCATTATTAACCCTCAGATTTATAAGAATAGTCCTTTCCTAAATTCCTTTGAATGTGTTTCTGAGTGTCTCACCTTCCTTATACGAACAGGCAGTTAGGTCACCTCTTGGATCTAGGTAATATCTTTTGTTTTTACTAAGACACTTTCCAATCCACCATTATTTTGTTCTGTATTTTTTAGTTTCTCTTTATTAGCATTTCTGTGTCATGTCAGCTTAAGATGAGAAATGACTGCTATCAGTCTTTACTAAGTCAAAAATCAGAATCATAGGGCTATAAATATTTCAATAAATGACCATTGCAAAACAGTGGAGATAGTGAAGCATGATGATAAAAGCAAAGCAAGGAAGACACAGAATTAGATTTACATCTAGGTAATGCAACTACTTCGCTTTGTGGCCTTTGATGTATTATTTGAATTCATGAGCTTTTATTTCTAAAAGGGCTTTGACAGGCTGTGATAAACTCTCAATAACCTCTCCAGAAAACAAGTAAACAAACAAAGCATCTGTAGGAATTTCCTCAACTATGAGTTGCCACGATTTGCTTTATAGGGAATAAATTATTTGTTCTATAGGAAATGAATAACCATGGCCACTGCAGAATGACTTGAAAATAGGGTTTGAGTTAAGAGCCAAGACTAGCAAATGTCCTGTGTGGAAACTTGGAAGGCAAAACTCTGCCCAGTAGGGACATGTTTTTCTCATATGGTGACAAAGAGCTCAATTAGTTGCTCTTTCTTAGAAACGGTTGAACATGAGGCTGAGGCAGAAACGAGGAGCAACTGAGTCATCAGCACAGCAGACCAAAAGATTTGATTTGAGGCTATTAGACAAATGATGATGTCATCAATGTTTTCCTATTCTCCCCATGATACCTGCTCCATCAACAAATAGGACAGTTTTGGTGCCTTTATGTGTCCTCATGTGTTTTCACAATAAACCCCCATCACCTAGGGTAATCCAAAGGTACCTTTGTTCCTTGCTCTGAAATTGCCCTCTGCAAAGCACTAATGTGAGATCAAAATCATGTGCATGGAGGATCTGGAAGCAACTTAGAGAGTTCTGGGAGAACTGAAGATAATCTCCATCCATCAAGTATCAACCACAAGTTAGGACACAGGTGGTCAAGAAGTGGTGCTGTTGTTAATATAATTTTTATGTAATATTTATAACTAAAAAACTGAAAAATGTTGATGAATTTTATTTTCTTTAGAGGAAAAAAGCAGTTTCTAAATTGAAAATTAAAACACTTCTCTTATGCAAGAAGCTTAAATAGCCCCCGAGAGTCATCAGAAGCCCATGTCAGAGGAGAGCTGCACCCATTCAGATGTCTTTACCCCATTCTCCCATTTTCACAATCATTACTAGTGCAGTCATAATCAGGTTGTCCTACTACATACTAAAAAAGGGATGGTTCATTTTCAACCCAAGATATATCTCCACTAAACATAAAAATTACTCTGGCAGAAGAGCTAACTTTGCTGGAAGTATCTTTGGGGCAAATCACCTTCCCCTTGGCCCCAGCAGAAAGAGAGGGAGAAGAGAAGGAGCTGGTAGGACCATGCAGGCAGCTCAGTGGACGAGCAGAATGGAAGCTGGGAGCTAAGCGAACAAGTCACTTTAGAAGAACATCTTTTGCTGAATTGAAGACAGCCTCAGTGGGGGCTGGTGCTGACTCCTTTGGCTGCTTGGCATGATTTGTCCCTAGTGATATGAATGACAAACTTGAAACTTGTTGTTATTATAGGAAATTGAGGGTCGACTTTTATTGCATTTTTAGTTTCCAAGAAATAAATCCTTTTTTGGAAAGTGGAGAATGGTGCTTCAACCAGAATCTGACTGTGGCTGAAGAATATTTGGAAGGCACTCTGCCTTGTTGGTTTATAACTTCATGCATATATTCTCTTTTACTGACTGTCTACTCCTTCTGTTCTGCACTATCCACTACACAGATACAGAAACTTCATTATACCCAAGACAAATTCACAATTTCTATTTTCTCTCTCTCTCTCTCTCTCACACACACACATATACACGATCATAGAAGTGATTTTCTGATCAATGCATAAATACCCAGGGACAGATATACTGAATTTGTCACCTCCCCACTTAGCCCTAACAATGATGATATAAAGCATGTTGCCCTTTCTTTGCAATCCAGAGGATTCTTCTAACAGCCCAACAAAGTCATCATCTGCCCAGCATGTTTTTCCTAGAATGGCATGCCCATACAGGCAGCACGGAGCCCACAGTACACAAGCTTGACTCACCCTTGGCTCCAGGCCAACTCTCATCCTTTTGCAGACTTGACAAAATGCAACATGGGACAAAAATCACCCAATTGACAGGCTACACATATTCTCCATTTTCTTTACTTTTCTTAGAGCCTGTTATTTTCCTTTGAATGTCCAACTAGAAAGAAACCTTTTCCTTCTGATTCAAACTGGGCATAACAGCAGAGCAGATGGTACTGGTGAGTTAAGTAACAGCAGAACACAGAGTACAACTTGTTTTCAAAAACAAATGGCTCTTCTTGGAAGGTACAGTCTAATAGGACTGACAAGTTAAAGTCGAATTCAGAGATTTTTTTTTAAACAATCAACAAGCTAACCATTTTCCTAAACTATACTACAAAGAATTTAGAGGCCCTCTCCTTCAATTTCTCCCAGTATTGAAGATGGCCTGCCTCCCAGGAGGAAGGACATAGTCAATAACAACAATCAATCTAGCTTGTCCATGTCACATCTCACTATTTTTGTATTTCCAAGACCTGATCTCACAGAATCCTCTCGATTAAACAACAAAGAAGTCAGAGAACTAGTTTTCATTTTTCTGTTGAAGATAGTGTTTCCAGGATTCTCAGTGATTTGTCTAAAGTCAAAGACATAGTAAGCACTAGGTACAAGATTTAGTCCTGTTTATTATTCATTTATTCATGTAAATATGCATATATACTTCATTTATGCATTGAACTCTGTCCTGGAGACCCCTTGATGAACAAAACTATCAGAATATCTGCTTTCACAGGACTTACAATTTAGTAGATTGCAACAGGCAAATAAACAGACAATAAAAATAAAATTTAAAAAGACAGGTGAGCTACAGCAGTAATAGGAGAATATATAGTAATCTAGTTTGGAAGTGAATAGGAGGATGGGTTGAGGGAAAACAGTAAGTGTCTAGAAGTCATGAAGTTTAAAATGAGATTAGAAAAATCAATGGGAATTATTGCGGCAGAAAGTTGGGGGTTGGAGAGGAGAAACAGAGAGGGAGAAAAAGTATTCTAGGCAGGGAATAGCAGCTATGTGAAGACCAGAAATTAAGTCAGATTGTAGCAGATGTGAAGATTGGAAAGAAGTTTGGGATGGCTGGAGCTAAACAAGGGAAGGAGTGAGTGGTTGGAGATGCAGTGCAATGGTAAAGAGAGGCCTGGGTCCCCACAAGGTGGCTCATGCCTGTAATCCCAGCACTTTGGAAGGCTGAGGCAAGTGGGTCATTTGAGGTCAGGAGTTTGAGACCAGCCTGACCAACATAGTGAAACCCAGTCTCTACTAAAAATACATAAAAATAGCTGGGCATAGTGGCGCACACCAGTAATCTCAGCTACTCGGGAGGCTGAGGCATGAGAATTACTTGAATCTGGGAGGCAGAGGTTGCAGTAAGCCAAGATCGCATCATTGCACTCCAGCCTGGGTGACAGAGCGAGACTCTGTCTCAAAAAACAAAACAAAACAAAACAAAAGGCCTGGAAGTGCAGCACTGCGTAGGCATCTTCAGTTAAAGGAGTTTGGATTGTATTCTATGGATAATTAGGAACCACAGAAGGCTGTGAAGTACAACTGGCTGAAATGTGACTTGAAAAGAATACAAAACAGAGGCTACAGGTCCAGTTAGAACCTGATGAAGTTGTTGTCTAAGTGAGAAATGAATTAGATTTAGATTTATAAGGTAGGTATTGGAGAGAACTGGATGGATTCTAATGACATTTAGAAGTTAGATTCAACGGGATTCGTGGAGTGATAAACTAAGTGGATTAGAGTAAACGAGATGGAATCAAGATGACTTTCAGATATTTGTGGGGCTGTGTGGCTGACAGGGTGATTGCCTTACTATTTTCTCCGCCTGTTCAGATTCTGTGGATTCTCATGACTTGCCTCCTATTATGGTCCCCATTCTAGAGGCCCTGATGGCAAGAGATACCATTCTAATTGACGAGTACTACAAGTGGCATCCAGGATATTATTCTATTCAATCTCAAATTGCTTGAGGATTGAATTTAGAGACAGACTAATAGAAGAAATTAATTCTCCTTGGAATAGGCTTTTGGCATATGTTGAGGAGATTTTGATCTCTGTGTAAAAGTATTAAGATCTCTATTCTTATTGGTGCAATAACACCTTGGTCAACTACCAAAACCAGGAAACTGAAAGGCCACCTGAATCTTTGTCTAAAGGTAGACTTTGTTTGTATGTTTGTTTGTTTAATGTCAGAGCTAAGGAGAATTCTAAAACTCATCTGGCCCCTTCCATTCATATAAACAAAGAGCCAACACCTAAACAGATGAAGTGAATTTTTCTGTGTCATTGGAAAGTCAATGAAAGAATCATCATTAAAACTGTTTTCTAACTCCTAGACCACTGTTGTTTCAATTAGCCTCACAGAATATTCATTGTGTCTACCATGCACTAAATATTATATTTAGTGTTTATTGTATTTTTTTCTCTAAAAGATAGGGATTGCTTTATCCAATCACATTACAAAAGAAAAACTGAGGGTTGGAAAATCTAAGTGACTTGACAGGTGAAAGCACAGAATGGCCCTACTCTTCAGTTGAATTCAGAACAACTCCAAATTCCACATTCTTTCCACTGTATCATGCTGCCTGTCACAGGCTTCATAATTAAGGGAAAGTATCTAAGGAAGATGGTTGCAGATTAGAGTCCCACTCAGGGTACAAGATTCATCTGATGTCAAGGAGAAACATTAACTCTTTCCTCTTAACTTTCTTTAATGGAAATCTGACCACCCCTCAGCTGTTGCTGGTGACCTGAGTATTTATAACAAATAAAAAATACCAGACCTTCTTACCAACAGCTTATTACCCCTGCCTAATCATGCAAGGGTGAAGTGAGAAAGCAGCATGGATCTAGACTTCCTTATCATTTTAAAAATTATGTGAACAAGTTGTAATTTATTTTAATCTTTTTAGCTTATGGCATTATCTTTCGGTGTCTTTATTGGAGAAAGCCTTTTTGTTAAGACAAAAGATTACTGAAGCATATTTCTCGTGAGTTCACATAGTTCAGCCCACCACAGGGTCCAGTTTGGGCAGATTGGGCATTTCTCTGAACACTTAAGTGGCATTGTTGGGCAGGCCAGCCGCATGAGGCCCTTAGAGGGATACGGCCGTTTTGGCACTGTTAAATTCTGTGATGTATTAGGGCTTCCTCTCAATGGCCATTACATTAGAAAAAAATTTACAGCTCATGATCAACAGCTGTTCTTCTAAATAAAACAATGTAGTTCATTCTTTCCCTTTTAGCCTGCCAGAACTCAATGCTGTGTGAGACCAAGGCTTGTACTTGCATTCTATGGAAATTATTTAATCCTTGAAAACACGTGGGAAATCCAGTCATTTGTTCATTTGTGTGTGTGTGTCATCTGCCTCCTTATCCTACTTATTCTTGCATTCATTCATTCACTCACTCACTTTCTTGTTGTTTGCTTAATATTTTTATTTTTATTGTGATAAAATATATTTATATGTAACAAACAGTTTGCTATTTTAACCATTTTAAGTGTACAACTCAGTGACATTCACATTGGTGTGCAACCATCACCAGTATCTGTTTCCACAACTTTCCCATCACTCCAAATAGAAACTCTGTAATCATTATTTTTCCTTATTCTTTATCCTTTTATTCAACAAATATTTATTAGATACCTACTCTAGCCAAAATTCCATGACAGGAGCTGTGGGAAGATAGAAACCTTAACATTATATGGTCTGATATGAAAGAACTGAAACTCTGATGGGGATACATGTGTCCTACAGGTAACTGAGAGCCATCACCTTCATTATCTTTTCAGACCTGCTGTCCTTAGACAGTGCCTTGGGCTTCAGGTGACATACCAGAGCACAGATGCTGAAGTACAGACTCACTAGTCTGATTTTGGTCTCATGGTTTGGCGTTAACTACCTTCCTAATCCAGGCTCCCATCACTGCATTTTTGACTCTATATTCCAGTTGATTAAAGAAAGGAGCAATTATTATTATTATTATTATTATTTTTTCAAGATGGTATCTTGCTCTGTCACCCAGGCTGGAATGCAGTGGCATAATCTCAGCTCACTGCAACAACCTCTGCCTCCCAGGTTCAAGCGATTCTCCTGCCTCAGCCTACCAAGTAGCTGGGATTAAGGCACGCGCCACCATACCCGGCTATTTTGTGTATTTTTAGTACAGATGGGGTTTCACCATGTTGGCGAGGCTGGTCTCGAATTCTTGACGTCATGATCCGCCCTCTTCGGCCTCCCAAAGTGCTGGGATTACAGGCGTGAGTCACCATGCCCAAAAGGAGCAATTATTAACAATTACTTGATAACAGAATGATCATCATCGTCAGCAACAAAATAATAAAATCAGTAACTCCGCCAGACTACTGCCCTTAATCTGATAAATCCCCAGCACCTGGGCTAATTCTAACACCTCTATGTGAAACTCCTTTGTAATCCCCTACTCTCAGGTAAACTGAAAATCTCACTCAGAAGGGTAGCTATCAAGCACCCCATTCTAGATCGTCAACAGTCATGTAAAAAAAAAATAGGAAAAATATGGACTGCCAGTAAGTGGCTTTGTGAAGGATACAATTCTTTAAGTGAAGTGAAGAGCAGCTAATTCTTCAAGAGTTGCAGGGAAATTATTACTCTAGACAGAAGGAAGATAATACATCAAAGGCTAAAATACTGGCTTTCAAGGCAGCCAAATTATTTTGATTGCTTCCTAACTGCTACTAGGTGCCACATGTACATGTGGCTAATCATATGACTGCTTGAATCTCAATTTTTCCATCTGTAAATATCAGAGTGGTGGTGACTAATGATACCCACCCATTGTAAAGATTGGATATAATAGTAAATGCAAAGTAAAATAATGACGACTCATCTTTGTTGAATACATTACATGTGTCAGGCATTATTCTAAATCTTTCACTTATATTTATTTAATTATCACAGCAACACCCTAAGATGAATAGTAAGATCATCCCCTTTTTGCAGATGAAGAAAATGAAGTAGAGAGAGTTAAAGTAATTGACAAAGAGCACTCACTTAGTTAAGTGGCAGTGCTTCATACAAACCTAGGCTGACTCCAGCAACTGTAATCTTAGTCATGCACATCACTGCATCCTAAGAGTATTAAGCAAGTACAAAATAGGTTATTGATATTAGAAAAGATAGTTAAATTTCATAAAATGGACATGGTCTTTAATATATCTGTTTAGAGTTTCCTTCTACTTTCACTACTGTAAGTTTACTGTAACCTCACATTGCTTCTTCCTTATGTTGATGCAAAGACGTCCTAATTCTTCCCCCTTCACACTCTTGGCTCCCAATTCATCCTCCCCAAAGTGGATTTATGAAGGACATAGGTGCTCAGGACACTCTGCTGCTCAAAAGTCTTCAATGGCCCCTCCTTATACTCAAGGCATTCAAGATCTGGCACCAACTATTTCTTTGACCTCATTCACATCCCCTCCTCAAAGCCAGTTCACCATCCAGACCTACTGAAGGATTTATGGCCCCTTCACATCTCTGTGCCTTTGTGCATATGAGACCCTCTGTCTGAAATTATCTCTATTCTCTTATCTGACTCAATAATCTTGCCCAGTTTTTAAAAGACAGATCAAGCATCTTCCTTCCTTTGCCTGTCTTCTATGCCTCTCCCTAAATCTCTGTGTGTGTGTGTGTGTATGTATATATGTGTGTATGTGTGTCTTGCCTTACAAAAATGAACTGTGTAGATTTCTCTAACACAGCATCCCAATGAGTGGCAGTTATCTTTTACAAATTGGATTTCCCTTCTAATCTGTAAGCTCTTTAAGATAAAGACTACATTATAGTCTTATTTGTATCATTTTGGCTATAAGAGATTAAGAAGTGATTCAAATTGCCTTAAAAAATACAATAGTCCCTCTTATTCATGGTTTCACTTTCCAGTTTCAGTTATCCACAGTCAACTGTGGTCCCAGAAAAAGTCTAGATAAAAAATTTATAAGTTTTAAACTGCATGCTGTTTTGAGAACCATGATGAAATCTTGCCCTGTCCTGCTCTTTCCTATTAGTAACATGAATCATCTATTTTCGTAGCCTATCCATGCTGTATATGCTACCCCCACATCAGTCACTTAGTATCTCTCTGGGTTATCTGATCAGATTGGCTGATCACAAGAAGAAGGGAGAGTACAGTACAATAAGATATTTTGAGAGACAGAAAAAGACCACATTCATGTAACTTTTATTACAGCATATTTTTATAATTGTTCTATTTTATTATTAGTTATTGTTAATATCTTACTGTGCCTAATATATAAATTAAACTTTATCATATGCATATAGGGAAAACATAGTGTGTGTGTATATATATATACATATATATATATACACACACACACACACGATATAAAAGATGGATATATATCTTACAAAGATATCTATAATATATACATATAGATATGTAAAGATATATATATCTTTCAGAACTATCTGTACTTTCAGGCATTCACTGGGGATCTTGGAACATATCCCCCATAAATAAGGTGAGACTACTGTAATGTATTTAACTGAAAAGCCCAGACATATAAATGGCTTCATGTATAGCTGGTTTATTTTTTCAATTTTTAATTTATGATTTTATGGGTATATATTAGGTACATATATTTGTGTGATATATGAGATATTTTGATACAGGCATATAATGTGTAATAATCACATCAGGTTAAATTATGTATCCATTACCTCAAGCATTTATTATTTCATTGTGTTATGAAAAATCCAATGATACTCTTGATATCTTAAAATGTACGAAAAGTTATTGTTGCCTGTGATCACACTTTTGTGATATCAGCTACTAGATCTTATTCATTCTATCTAACTATATTTTTATACCCATTAACCATCCCCACTGTACCCCCCAACTACCCTTCTCAGCCTCTGACAGCCATCATTCTTCTCTCCATCTACATGAGTTCAAATGTTTTAATTTTTTGCTCCCAGAAATAAATGAGGACATGAAAAGTTAGTCTTACTGCTTTTCTTATTTCACTTAACATAATTTCCTCCAGTTCCATGAATGTTGCTACAAACAACAGGATCTCATTCTTTTTTAATGGCTGAATAGTACTCCAAGTGTAGCTGGTTTAAACCTTCTTACAGTATAATCAAAATCAAATTCCAAGTTTTTTTCTCTCCAATTCTCACCTCCATTTTCCTTTTATTGAATGTCATACACGTTTTGCAGATGTCTCCTCATTTGTATAAAATAAGTTCCTGTAACTTCCAGGTTCACACCTAGGATTCTCTGAAACAATTCACTTCTTATCACTGATCTTAATTGGGTTATGCTTTCAATCTTTTAGGCCAAAAGAAAACAGTATACTCATTTGTCTAAACTTAACTCATAGAGTCCAAAATGTGGAGCCCTTCCAGAAGCCAATGAGATGAGAAGGGGATTGCAGTGATCCCCAGAACAATCTTGGAATGTGGTTACTGAATGGATAGATTTATGTTGAGTAGTGCGCATGTGCATAAACACACACACACACACACACACACACACACACACACACACACACGTTCTTTCCTTAATTCTAATGTCAATCATACTCAGTTAATAACAATGAATAAACGATTGTGTGTATGTGTCTGAGTTTACTCATTACTCATGCATACATACAGAGAAGAGAAGACAAAGTAGAGATCAATATACCTTTTTATTCTTTCCCAGAAATAAGATATTATATCCTTCAGACTGTGCTTTGTTATGTTTGGCATTAAGCGAATGGTTGTAGACCAGCTAATGAAATATAGCATTTGTCTTCATGCTGAAAAGCACTTTATAATTGCCTTCTTTTTTCAGATACAATTTATTGTACTCTGTGATTCTTCCCATGAGTCACTGGGACACGAGGTTATTATAATTAAATAAAAACTAACAATTCAATGTTAACTTTTTGGAAGACTTCGTCCTTGGTTTCCATTTCTTTTCACTATCCCATTCCACATTTACCACATTTCATATTTCAAAACTTCTTTTTTAACCAATATCTACTGGATGACTTTAACAGCAGCCTATATGCACATAATCTTATTTTGTTTAATCATTGTGACTCTTTGAAATGGATAATCCAATTCATTCATTCATGCATACATTTAAGCTACACTTATTTTTAAGAAGTATTATACACTGCTAGTCACCAAAGAAACAATTGTAAACAGTGTATATTTCCTTGCCTTCAAGAAGCTTACATTCTATTGAATAAGAAAAACAAGAAGATTATCTTTTCATTCTGGGAAGACTTCCTTTTAACAGATGAACACGATGTTTCCATTGTAATAGACTCAGAAGGGTTAATTGTAACAGATTCATTAAACTCCTGTCTAAATGCTTAAGTCTTGATATTTACTGGGATGGAGAAGTGCAAGCATTCCTTGGTGTTTAATTACTTTTTTCTTTTTTATCCCACTATGATTTATTCTAATCAATTTTTATAGCTCATTTTATATTGTTTCCTAGTAGAGTTTTTAAAATGAAAGTTCCTTGAAGTAAGGAACCTATCCTTAATCTCATCTTTATCTGTTCTATGGCTTGGGATGAACCTTGAACAATGGGCATTCATTCTATATGTTGAATCTTACCTAAAGGCTTGTAAATCCTCCATTGTTCACAGATTATGTCATTTATGCATTCGTTAATTCAACAAATATTTATTCAATTTATCTTATATATCAGATGTAGTCTAGCTTGTTTCTAGTTTATCAGCAATTTTGAGTCAGTACAATCCAAATAAATGAGATTTTGTCGTGAAAAGATAAATGTGAAGGGCTAGAAAGATACACTTACTCTAAGAGTCAAAAATAAATAACAAAATATTAGGAATCTCTTATGTGGGTTTTTTTCCTCCTATGTTTTTCATAATAAACATCTATTACTTTTGTAATAAAGAAAACTATACTATATTGAAAATATGTTTTCTGGTTTAATTGTAAAAAGATTTGGCATTAATTTTTTAAATTTAATATCTTTCCCCCTCTGCCTTCTCCTGATATCTTCCCTCTTGGAAAAAAATACTTCAAGTTCATAAACTTAATTTTTTACTTTTTATTTCTGATTCTCACTTTATTCAGAGATTGGAAGCTTTTTATTTGTTTAAACCAAACTTTTTTTTTTTTTTAGTGGGGTTTCACCATGTTGCCCATGCTGGTCTCAAACTCCTGAGCTCAAATGTTCCCATCTGCCATGGCCTTCCAAAGTGCTGGGATTACAGGCATAAGCCACCACACCCAGCCTATGGTAATTTCTTTTTTAAATTTTTATTGTTTTATGTATTTTTAATTATACTTTAAGTTCTGGGATAGATGTGCAGAACGTGCAGGTTTGTTACATAGGTATACACGTGCCATGATGGTTTGCTGCACCCATCAACTCATCATCTACATTAGGTATTTCTCTTAATGCTATCCCTGCCCTAGCTCCCCATCCTCCCTATTGTGTGATGTTCCCCACTCCATGTTCATGTGTCCATTGTCTTGGGTATACAGGCTCTTTTTTGGTTCCATATGAATTTTAAAGTAGATTTTTCTAATTCTGTAAAGGAAGTCAATGGTAGCTTGATGGGGATTGCATTGAATCTCTAAATTACTTTGGGCAGTATGGTCATTTTCACGATATTGACTCTTCCTATCCGTGAGTATGGAATGTTTTTCCATTTGTTTGTGTCCTCTCTTATTTCCTTGAGCAGTGGTTTGTAGTTTTCGTTGAAGAGGTCCTTCACATCCCTTGTAAGTTGGATTCCTAGGTATTTTATTCCCTTTGTAGCAATTGTGAATGAGAGTTCACTCATGATTTGGCTCTCTGTTTGTCTATTATTGGTGTATAGGGGTGCTTGTGATTTTTGCACATTGATTTTGTATCCTGCGACTTTGCTGAATTTGCTTACCAGCTTAAGGAGATTTTGGGCTGAGATGATGGTTTTTATTTTATTTTATTTTATTTTTTTGAGACAGAATCTTGCTCTGTCACTCAGGCTGGAGTGCAGTGGTGCAATCTTGGCTCACTGCAAGCTCTGCCTCCCAGGTTCACGCCATTCTCCTGCCTCAGCCTCCCCAGTAGCTGGGACTACAGGCGCCCGTCGCCACGCCTGGCTAATTTCTTTTTTGTATTTTTAGTAGAGACGGGGTTTCACTGTGTTAGCCAGGATGGCTACAATCTCCTGACCTCCTGATCAGGCAATCTCCTGACCTCGTGATCTGCCCGCCTCGGCCTCCCAAAATGCTGGGATTACAGACATGAGGGGGTTTTCTAAACATACAATCATGTCATCTGCAAACAGAGAAAATTTGACTTCCTCTCTTTCTATTTGAATACCCTTTATTTATTTCTCTTGCCTGATTGCCTTGGCCAGAACTTCCAATACTATGTTGAAAAGGCATCTTTGTCTTGTGTCCGTTTTCAAAGGAAATGCTTCCAGCTTTTACGCATTCAGTATGATACTGGCTGTGGGTTTGTCATAAATAGCTCTTATTATTTTGAGATACATTCCATCAATACCTAGTTTATTAAGAGTTTTTAGCATAAAGGGGTGTTGAATTTTATCAAAGGCCTTTCCTGCATCTATTGAGATAATCATGTGGTTTTTGTCATTGGTTCTGTTTATGAGATAGATTGCATTTATTGATTTGTGTATGATGAACCAGCCTTGCAGAATGAAGCTGACTTAATTGTGGTGGATAAGCTTTTTGATGTGCTGCTGGATTCGGTTTTAATTTAAGATATTGCATGCTACTATAGAAAGAGTGATGAGTTAGAAAGACCAGAGTCTGAAGCTCATCTTTATCTTCACTAGTAATAACTTAAAGAAGTTATGGAGTCACTTCGAGTCCTAATTTTCTTATGAGTAAATACGGGGACATTAATACCTTCATGATAGCTTGCACAGGGGATTAAATGAGGTAAAGTGTGGAAAAAATGACTGTCACATATTAGGAATACTCCAGAAAATGGTTCCATTCCTGCTATACCTCCAGGCTGGCATTCAAAACTGAGGCTCAGACAAATTAAAATGTTTTTTCAAGGTCAGAGATTGAGACAGGCTTGAACCTGCACCTTCTAGTACTAGTTCAGTCCTCTGTAATCTGTAGTATTTTCTAATGAAGGTCAGGAATTGGAAGCATCACAAATGACATTTCCACTTGCTCTTTGCCTCATAGCTCATGTTTCTAGGCAGTTTAAATAGCACCAAACAATTAAAATATTTATTCCTTGACATTCAATGACATTTTTTTTTTTTTGGCAATAGCCTACAACCAAATGGCCTTTAAGTTGGCAAAAGTATTGCTTTAGCTGCCCTTCCGCCTTCCAAAGATCAGGTGACTGTTTTCAAATGTAGAAAGGAGCCAGCCCATAAATCACAGGGAAAAGAACTCACTTTGAACAAGCTAAGCTGCCTTGTAGAACAAGTGCTGGAAATCACGTTGCTCATGGCCTATTAATTCTTGGGCTGTTCTCACTTCTCCCAGGACAAGTCATTTCCAGAATTCCTCTCTTTAAATAAGACTTAGAAATTCAATAGTGATACTATCTTAGGATATGAAGAAAGATGTGATGCCGAGGCATGTTTTAAGCAGGAAGCCAACACCAGTATCCTTACTTAGGATAAGTAGAAGTTGTGGTTGTTTATAGACATGATTATAAGGAAGCACTATGGGTCCAAACATAAAAAAAGGTTTATCTGGCATAATCAGTAATTCTTTGAAAGAGCAAACAGTTGGAAATTGTTGTCAAAGGAGGTCATACTGTCAGTGTTCTATTACAAACCATGAAATAGGTTAACAAATGTTTGAAGCTAAAGGGATGACATACATTTGTTATCCAACCTTTCTGTACTATTAGGGGAAATGTCATAAAGGAAAACTGAGGTCTAGACAAATTAAGATGCTTTTTCAAGGTTGGTGGTTGAGCCAGGCTTGAACTTCAGCCTTCTGCACTAGTTCAGCCCTCTGTAGACTATATCATACTGATTTTCCTAATGCAAGTCAGATATTAGAAGCGTTCCACATGGCATTTCCATATACTGTATGTTTCATA
Source organism: Pongo abelii (assembly GCF_028885655.2). Lineage (NCBI taxonomy): Eukaryota > Metazoa > Chordata > Mammalia > Primates > Hominidae > Pongo > Pongo abelii. The sequence continues at coordinate 145,340,037 of NC_071992.2, read as the reverse complement.
TCTCATAGTTCTAGGCAATTTAAATAGCAACAAATAAAGTATTTATTCCTTGATATTCATTTTTTTCAACAAATAATTAATGGATCCCTTATTATGTCATATATATTCAGCATAAAGATGTAGGTTTATCTGATGAATCAGACACCTTCCTACTGAGGAGCTGATAGGATTTCTTAGCCTATCTTACAGATTATGGACTTGCTCTTTAATGGGCTGAACAGGTGAACATTTATATTGTGATAAACAATAACACAAAATGTTTCTGGCTCTGTCTGCATGAGAATTTGGAAGTATTTTTAGGAAGTTATTAGTCATAGCACTTGTCTATGGGTAAGAGCATCTTGACAGGAGACCTCTTCTAATTATGTATTTTCCTGTTTACTTCAACATTCTGGGATCTGCCCAAATAAGGGTTTTGCTTCCCTTTGGTTCAATTTCCTGATTGGATAAAAGGAGATTCCCAGTGACCTGTCACAGAAGACTTATCTTGAATTGTGTAGGCAATGAGTGTAGAGAATGGAAAAGCATCTGAGAAAAAGAAGTGACTAGATAGAATTCTAAATAAACATTTATGTGGATCAAGGAAAAGGTAGATACCTTCCTAACCATTTGGAAAACTTGTCTTGTGTTACTTAATATTCCTCTCATACTGTGGGCAGATGAATAGAGACAAATTGTAAAATGTTATAGATTTTATAATCTAGACCATCAGGATCTACTTATAACCACAACCAAATTACCACTACTTATGACCAGGCAGAATCCAAGTCTTCCTTTCCTATTCTGGAATACCATTTCACTTGGGATGAGAGCATAGTGATTTGAAATGTGCAGGAGACCTACATCACTTCTAGACACTTTCAATTTGGCCAAGACACTTTGTCTCTCTAGGCCTCAGTTTTTTTAGCTTTCAAATGGAAAAATACTGAACTGTACCGTCTTACAAAGCATAGAAATGCTGTGAGGATCAACTAAGATAATGCCTGTAAGAAAGACTGGTAAATAAAAACTGAGTCATATAAACACTAGCTATTGTTATTTTCGCTGTCTTCAGTCACTCTGCTAAATCACTTTGCCATAGAATGCTTTGCGGTGGAATTCATTAGGTAAATCTCGAACTTCCCACTGGAATTTAAGCTCCTTGAAGTTATTCATCCTTAAATCCATATCATCTAGCAGGTCTAGATGTACATCTAGATGAACATGTTCATCTCTTTTCTTTCTCTTTAAGGTGCACATTCTATTCAAGGGAATTTCTATCTCTTTCCCTTCTTGGTAAGGGATGCTCATCTAGGATGGCTCAGCAGGTTTGAGAAAGGGCTTGAGCTCATTCTTCACCAGGACTCTGCCATGTAATTTTAGCCACAAGTGTTAATGGGAAAGGTCATAGAGTTCAGGACACTCTTCAGGGAAAATAAAACTGGAGAAGGGCATGAGGCCAAAAATAAGGCCATTTCTAAGTAGTGTTTGGGGACATGGGCTTCAGCACTTCACGTGCCCATGAGTCCTCTCCTTGCTGTAGGCCCTTCACAGCCCCTTGCTCAAGCCCTCCCAGGGTACAAGAGTTTGTATAGGAAGGCGGAATTGCCATTTCCTGACACCAAGCTCAGGAGAAAGTAATGCACCTCAAATAGCCTTGTTTGCTCAGTAACTGCTTATGGGTCTGTTAGTCCTTAGGGCCCTCCTCTGTTTGCAATTGACACGCTGCAGAAAGCCCCCTGTTGATAGTAAAGGGACAGTACATTTTGTTAAGGGGAAAGACGTTGGTAACAAATGGACAGTATGTTTTGTTTAGGGGAAAGACTTACATAAAACGCTGTTAATTGCACCCTCTCTGGAATGTCTCCTTGTACCGATGAAGGAGAACTGGGGTGGAAGAAGAAATTGTGCTGTGTGATAAAAGTTGTATATGCTTATGTCTTCTATATGAGGTAGATATCATAGTACCTGAAACACTTTTGGAATCCGTTGGCTAAAATCATTGAGGGCAAAGGCAGTCATATCTGTCTAATTTGTAATAGTATACTTATTGCTAATAAAAATTGGTAACTTGAATAGCTTCTAATTTAAATGTTCACACCTATGATTGGCAGATGATTCATGTCGCTGCAAATCCTTTTTTTTTTCCCTGCTCCGCTTCTATGTCAGTGAGTATACAAGAATCCTAACCTCCACTTTGAATTTTCCAAACAACCTTGAAATGCTTGCATTCATTGGCAGGGGTTTCAGAATCCGACTCCAAAAACATTACAGTTTGTTCATATATAATTCTTTACTTCTATTTTTTGTACATAGTACTATGAATTTATGCATTTTCCCATTGTAATGTTTGTGATATAAACAATGATTTATTCTCTTATCATTCCAGAGGCTAGAAGTCTGAAGTTTAGATGTTATAAGGGCCATGTTCTCTCAGAAGGCTCTGGGAGACAACCCCTCCATCCCTCTTCGGAGTTTCTGGTGGTTTCTGACAGTCCTTGGTATTCCTGGATTTGCAACTGCATCACTTCAATCTCTGCCTCTATTGTACATGGCCTTCTCCTCTGAGTGTCTGTCTCTGTGTCTCTCCTCTTATTAGAAAGATGTCAATCATATTGGATTAAGGGCCCATCCTATCCCAGCATGACCTCATCTTAATTTATGTCTTAATTACATCTGCAGAAACCCTATTTCCAAATAAGCCCAGATTCACAGGTACCAGGTACAGTATTCTAGTAGGTGCTCAGTAAAGATGTGGTGGAAGAGTGAGCTAAACTTCCCAACTCGATAAGACAGAGCCCTCTGTGTTCTGACTCTATCAGATCCTCAGCTATATCTTCTCCCTTTCCTCTGACTCTCACTACTCCATGGATGTTAACATTTTGCTTACAATTTTCTTCATACACAAAGTATTCTAACATATGTGTGTTATTCCTTTTACTTGTGATGACCTTTCTTCATTTCTTCACCTGACTAATTCTATCTCATGTTCAGCATTCAGCTGACACATCAGCGTGGAAAGCCTGCCTAACAATGCCCTCAATGCTAAGTAAATAGTTCTTATATCTTACACTTCTATATATCTGTATTCTTCTTGTACCTAGATACATCTTATATGTCTAGGTAAATGTCTCCTTATAGGTCTTATATCATCTTACACCACCCTGAACAAATATCTAACACAGTATATTTCACATAATATTGCAATTATCTTTTCTTTCCACGTGACTGTGTCTCCAACTATTAACTCCTAAGGAAGAGGAAGATTATTGTGGTTGAGTTCTATTTCCCCCAAGCGAAATAAGTGGAAATTCTAGCCCTGGTACCTGTGAGTCTGGGCTTATTTGGAAATAGGGTTTCTGCAGATGTAATTAAGATGTAAATTAAGATAAGGTCATGCTGGGATAGGATGGGCCCTTAATCCAATATGACTGACATCTTTCTAATAAGAGGAAAGACACAGAGACAGACACCCAGAGAAGAAGGCCATGTACAATAGAGGCAGAGAATGAAGTGATGCAGTTGCAAATCCAGGAATACCAAGGACTGTCAGAAACTACCAGCAACTTGGAGGAAGCATGGAGGGGTTCTCCCTCAGAGCTTTCAGAGAGAACGTGGCCCTGCTGACATCTTAACTTCAGACTTTTAGCCTCTGGAATGATAAGAGAATAAATTGTTGTTTGTACCTACCCAGTTTGTGGCACTTTGTTACAGCAGTTCTGGAAACTAACACAGGGCTTGTCCTATTTAATATCATATTTAAAGTATAAGAAAGAAGGGAACAACAGACACTGGGGACTCCTTGAAGGAGGGGGTGGAAGGAAGGAGAGGTTCAGAAAAGCCACAACCACCAACACCACAACAACAGCAACTGTTGGGTACTATGCTTAGTACCTGGGTGACAAAATAACTGTATCTCAAACTCCTGAGTCATGGGTTTACCTGTATAACAAATTAGTATCTATACTCCTGAGCCTAAAATAAAAAATAAAATATATTTTTAAAAAACCTTTTATACTTGTTTCCGCAAACCCCCTAAAAATAAAGTGTCAACATAATTTTTGGCACTTAATAGACAGTCAAATGATTGTTTAATTGCCATTTAAATTAATATGAAACCATCTAGAATGTTCCACTGCTTTCCTCCCTTCTTATTCACCATCCATCCAAATCCTACTCGGCCACGTGACCCCACATAATTGCCTGTCATCCTAGTCAATCAGCTCTTTCTCCTGTGGATTCTTAAACCATTTTATTGTTTATTATGATTTTAATCCTAGATGTTTCAATGCACCACAATGCATACCTTGCCTTTCCCAAATATTTCACACATGGGAGTTCTGGAGGAAACTCTATCTAGGCTATCTAGCATTAGGTATGTGTGAATCATATCACATTCAGTATATAATGTAATCAAAACTATTTCCGGCATTGTCCACATTTTCAAATGATAATGATAAAATTAAGTCCCAGATTAATAAAATCGCTCACCTATGACATCAGGACTAGGAAGGCACAGAGTCAGGGTTGGAACCCAGGCTTCTCTGGTTCCACATTGTGCTCTTTCCCTTTCTGCCTTTTAGTAAGACTTCAGAATGGTCACCATTGACAAAAGTCCTCAATTGCCCTTGCTGTCACTGAAGAAGAAATCTGAGAACTTTGACCGGTAACAAGAGCTGAGCATTACAGATATGTGGGACATATAGACCCTGCCAACCTAGAGAGCTGGAAGCTGGAGGCTGCAGTAAACACGCACAGAACCCTCTTGTCACCTCCTATAATGAGGTCCAGCATATCCCAGCTTTCTATGGGATGGCTCATGCTGATCCACTTGCCCCAAATAGCAATGCAACTTTTAGTAAGTACAGGTTGAATTACGATCAGTAAATGGCAGCAGAAAAGAATGACACTGAGGAAGTTACCAATATGCTGTCTTCATTCTTTTTCCAGTCATTATCCTGCGATTCTTCCTTCCCAGCATACACTTAACTGGCTGGAGAAGGGGACTTTTAATAATAAAAACCTAGCATTCCTAAGCTGTAAGAAAAATGTACAAATGCTATCAATTCTACACTTCTAAAGCAAGACCATGTGCCAGAAAACATTTTGTAAACTTCAAAGAGCTACATCAAGAGCTACTGCTATTGATTTAAAAATATGTGCATGGCATTTCTTGATGATTTTTATAGAGCCAATAGTGGTTTGTTTCCATTATCTTAATCTAGTTATTTTAAATCTGTTTTTATCATGTCAGTATTAATTTTGTTAAAATAGTGTCTTAGTCAGCTAGGGCTACTGCAACGAAATACCACAGACAGGGTGGCTTAAGCCACAGACATTTATTTCTCACAGATTTGCAGGCTGGAAGACCAAGATCAAGGTGCCAGCAAATTCTCCTCCTGGGGAGGGCCGCTCTTTCTGGCTTGCAGATGACTGCCTTCTCACTGTGTCCTCACACGGTGCAAAGGGAAAGCTCTGACCTCTGCCTCTGATTCTAAGGACAATGATCTCATCATGAGGGTTCCATCCCCATGACTTCATCTACACCTAATTACTTCCCAAAGGCCTCACCTTCAAATACACTAGGGATTATGACTTCAACATATACATTTGGAGGGGACCACGAACACTCAATTCATAACAAATAGAATGTGATTTGAAGCAACAGTTTTTGCTCACATAGCAAAATCCTTTCTATTCTATAAATTAAAGAGGAGATAGTGTGGAATACTTAATTCTGAATATTCATAGAGGCATAAAATGTTTATCTCATTATTCTAAAAAGCCTAAATATATATTCTAGAAATCAGTGGAATGAGGACTGTAGGTTTTATTCCTGGCCCCAGCACTTACAAATTGAGTCATTTTGGATAGGTTTCCAAACCTCTTAGAAGAGGCTCATACTGGCCAAATCTGGGACAATTTGCACATTAATACAAATGATGATAGTAGAGGATTATAGCCCACTGAATAAGAATCCATGTGTCTTCAATAAATAAATAGAGAGATGATAAGGTTTTAGATACCAATAATATAGATGTAGATGAAATGATGGGGTTGCCCAATCATTTGACAACTGTCATAGAAAGAATTCATTTGGGTAAGAAACACCAATGGATGCTAAAACTAGAAAATGAAAATGGAATTTGGAACAGGATTTTGCATCTTATCAAAGAAACTTCTCACAAAATATCTGTTAATTACAAAGGTGAAAAAAGTAATTTTAATGTAGAAAAACTGGCTGACACCAAGTGATCAAAATTAATATATTAATGAGGCAAATTGGCATCATGTGCCACCAGAAAAGAGGCAATGGGAACACAGCATTACTGGTGTGAAGTTCTGGCTAAAAACACATAACCTGGATCTAATCATGGTCAAACATTGGACAAACCCAAATGGAGAGACACTGCAAAATAACTTGTCTATGATCTTCAAAAATATCAGCATCAGAAAAGTCTAGGAATGGCTGAGTGGCTGGTTCAAGTTAAAGGAAATCAGAGAGATAGGACAACTTGGAGCCATGTGTGATACTGGATTGGAAATTTTTACCATAAAGAAAGTTATTAGGAAAATGATAAAACTTGAATGGCATCTCTGGGTAAATGGGGATCCAGCAATTCTTTGCATTAATGTTATAATGTTTTTCAACTTTGAAATTGATTAAAATAATATGTAAAAACATTGTAAAAAGATAAAAACAACTCGAATTATGTAAAACACTACATATTGTGATGAGAGGAAACTAGTTGTATAAAGAATTTTGAATTAAAAATTAGATTAAATATGAATTTGGAAGACTTTAGTTACCACTGTTATTTTTCAGAATAATAAAAGTATTTCTGTTCTTGATAGATTAATGCTAGTGCTTGTGAAACAAAATCTCGAAACTTAAAATGGCCTGTTGCTTTGATCTTCTAAATCCTAGTGTTATTTGAGAGAAGCTGAAAAGTAAATGAAATTTTATTCAATCATGTACATAGAGCATTTAATTATAGGCATTATGTAGGGGACACATGAAAGCATTCTGGTGGTATCTTTTGTGTTTCTTCTGTGATAAGAACAATGGAATTGTTTTGTGCATGTAGGAGCGGATACATCTTTTAGGGGATAATGCAATTTAGAGGCTTTTTGTGTTTTAAGTGTTTCTCAGGACTGATTAAAGCCTTGCACTTGGATTGGAAAGCAAATGCTCATCTGTCTAATGAATGTCCTTTCATTGCATGAACTTAAGTAGGAGTTAGAGTCATGACAGGATTACACGAAGGCAGGTGGCCCATGAGAAGGGCTGAGGCAAAGTTAATAGGAAAAGTCTTGGCATTTAGAGTATGAGAGATATTTACAGAGTTATTGGAAATTAGATTTTCTTATGCTTTAATCTATAAAATTAAATATTTCTTCATTGGAATGTGTATATTTTACTCACTATTTTATCCCTATTGCCTAGAGCAGCATCAATAAACAACTGGTAGATGAATGAGTGAATTGGAAACTGAATAAATAAATAACAATGAATGATTGATTGAAATGAATTATTGTCTTCTCTTATTGACTTAATTTCAACCTCTCTTCTTACATTTTCAACTTTCTAGAGCAGAGAAACTACAACTACAACTAATGGGCTAAATCTAGCTTACTGCCTATTTTTATAAATAAAGTTTTATTGGAAAACAGCCATGCCCACTTGTTTATGTGTTGTCTATGGCTATGTTCATGATACAATAGCATAGCTGAGTACTTGCAACACAGATCACATGATCCATGAAGTCTACAATGCTTACTATCTGGCTCATTTCACAGAATTGTTTGCTGACCCTTGTTCTAGAGCATGATCAAGTGCTTAGGGTTTAAATAATGGTAATGCCCAATAGAGAGAGCCTGATGGGGTTTGCTATCAGGATATGATTCGTAACAACAATTTCAACTTCTTAGGAACCTTTGCAGACAATTCATAAAAGAATATCTTCCTGTTTGCTCTTTATGCTTTGTATTAGGAAAACAGGAGCTTCTCTGAGTATTTAAAAATAAGTAATTTGAAACAGATAACTGTTTGCAAAGGTGTGCGAAGGAGTGGTGGGACAAAAATGGGAAGGTCACAGGTTAGTGACTGCAGAAAGCAATAAGACTGCCCCAAAAGCCGCCAAAAAAAAGAAAGAAAATAATGAATGATGTTACTCGGAGCCCACAATTGTTGCACCATAACATTGGTGCTGTTGGACTAGCTGCTTGAGTAGGAGCCCACGACTACACATGTGCCACCAGCACAGCTGCTGCCACTACCAAAGCTGCCACCAAAAGATGTAATTAACATGCTTTTTCCTCCCTTTCACTTTCCAGGCTCCCATCAGTGGCCCCTGCCATGGCATAAGCTAACACAAAGACAGCTGGCATTTGGTGTCTGACAGATATAGTTTACAGGCTGCTAGCTTCAGAAGTAGAGAGAAGTAGGAACAATGATTGTAAAGCTGAGTGACAACAGGAACTACCTGCCAAATGCGCGTATTTAACTAGCTTGATCTTGAAGTTTATAGTCTCATATGAAGATCCTCCCTAGTAGTGGTGGTGGTGGTGGTGGGAGGGAAAGGTGCCATAAAAAAAGACACAATGGGGCTGGGCACCGTGGCTCACGCCTATAATCCCAGCACTTTGGGAGGCCGAGGAGGGCGGATCACGAGGTCAGGAGATTGAGACCATCCTGGCTAACACGGTGAAACCCCGTCTCTACTAAAAATACAAAAAATTAGCAGGGCGTGGTGGCGGGCGCCTGTAGTCCCAGCTACTCGGGAGGCTGAGGTAGGAGAATGACGTGAACCCAGGAGGCGGAGCTTGCAGTGAGCAGAGATCGCGCCACTGCACTCCAGCCTGGGCGACAGAGCGAGACTCCGTCTCAAAAAAAAAAAAAAAAAAAGACACAATGAAAGGGAACAGTATATACGAAGTCAAAGAGTTGTGAAAGAATATATAAAGTAAGAGAATTTGTTATCCCTTGCTTGAAAATATATGATGTGTAGAGAGAAGCACTACTTGTCAAACTAGAGAGATAAAGTTGGATACGGGAGAAATAGTAAATCTCATGCCTAATTTATAAATAAGAAATAGACTTCATTACGAAATTTTACCATACTTTGTTCATTTTGGGTTGGATATTCTTCACCAATAGCCAGATTTCAGCCACCTAGGCCAAGTATCTGTAAAAGGGACCAAAGGAAATTTCAGTTTTTATGATGACTCAGATCGATTAGCAATGGCTGCCTGTAGATCTGAATGGTGCAGGATTCTGAGCAACTTCTAGGTTCTTGAGAAAGAGTACCAGGTTTGATTTATGATGCCTACTACCAGCATAGGAATGGGACAACGTGTGCTGATTTATAATAGTGTACATACATGAGGATGTTCAATAATTTAGTCATTTTTGATGACAGCAAAAGGATTTGTTAAGAGTATATGCCATGACAAGGTAAGTCTTCAATATATAGTTTTATAGAAAAAAACAAGCAGTTTTATAGAAAAAAAGTCTACAGTGGGTTCTTGGATTAGTCTCTAATTGTTCTTTGTTAAAAAAATATGGTGACAGCATGGATAAGTGTCATAAGGGAACAGTTTCTGGTTGTTCTGACTCAGGCACCCTTCCTAGATTACATGCCGCATTCATTGTATGGGATCCTGCCTGGGCAAGATATGTTGCTTTAGGACACCTCTTCAGAAATTCTTTGTATAGAAGTAGAAATTTTAGTTCACAAAATCTTATACGAATCAAACATATCACTTTTTAAATATGTTAACTTGATTTTTACATTGTTCCAACTATCCTGGTTGTGAGTAGGAAAGTAAAACCAAGTGAATTAAGGGCATCGCTGCACATATTTCTCAGGGTGGATTTTAGAATAACAGAGACCCTGCAGAGTCCTGGGGAGGCTGATCTTATAAGAAATTTACTGAGCCCTGTGCTGTTGTTGTCTTGCCTACAAGTCCTCTTTGGGTCTTAGGTACACACGGTGAATTAACTGATCCACCTCATGCTGAGGTATGGAAAATTTCTGGGATGCTATCAAGAACACTACACACACACACACACACACACACACACAGCTATTTCCCTGCAGCTGCTTTCTTCTTATCATCCTGGAGCCTCAACTGACAAGCAAAGCACACATCCTCACGGCTCTGCTTTCGTAAACCAATCTTGGTCTTTTTTCTGTTTCACAGAGGTGGCCAGAAAGGAGATAGGACTTTAGGGACCTTCGCTGCTGCATTCTGGCTCATTCCCTCCAACTCTACTTCCCTAGTTTTGGAAGTTGGGGAGGCTTGACTATTTGAATTGTGATGCAGGAAGAGTAAGGGTGAGAGGTGAAGAAAGCCTTTAGCATAAGAATATTCTCAACTTATTTGCTTCTATAGTTACCAAAACAATAGCCTTTAATTACTTAAGCTTTATATGGCAATGCAGAATTTTATGCAAATGCTGCAGGTCAGACATGTATTTTTTCAGATCTCACTGTTCACTTCCTTATGTCCCTCTTTGGTTTCCCTTTCACAGAAGAGACAATAAATGAATGAATGATCTGGGTTAATACCTTCATTTTGTAGATGAGAAAGCAAATAGACAAACTTAACCCCCAATTCACACACTGATTTGTGGCAGAGCCAGTAAGAACCAAGTCTGTGGATTCTGAGGTCAGAATATTTCCTCCACAGCTTTGCTTCTCCAAATGTGGGGAGCATGAAAAAAAATGGAGGGAAATGATTCCAATCAACATTTTACAAAAGAAGATACACAAACATCCAGCAGTGTGTTGTTAACTAACAGGTTAATTAAGTTCACTACTCTTTAGAGAAATGCAAGTTAAAACCACCAAGTTAAGCCACTCCATACTCACTAGTATGACAGAAATAAAAGAGACAAAATGCCAACTGCTCAAAAGGATATGGAGCAATTACACCTCTTACACACTGTGGCAGGAACACAAAGATGTTTGGTGATGTCATGAATTTAAATCTGTACTTACCATATGACTCAGCAATCCTATACTTCTAGATATTTATATGAGAACTAAAAACACATATCCACAAAAAATTAATATAAGAATGTTCATAACATCCATATGCCTAATGGCCTAAAACTTAAAACAACCTGTACCTCTATGAACAGAGGAATCAAATAAAATTCTGGTATATTCATAATTTGGAATAATGTTTGCAAGAACAAACTTCTTAAACCTATAACAGTGTGGCTGAATTTCAAAAATATGATGAGCTAAGCAAACCACACACAAACATAAACACACACATAAACACTCACACACACACATTTTGTATAATTACATTTATATAAAGCCCGAGGACAGGAAAATATAACCAATAATAACAGAAGTTATCTCTGAGCAAAAGTGAGAGTTTAGCAAAGGGCACTAGGAAACATTCTCAGATGATAGAATTGTTCCATATTTTATTTCTGGTGATAATGACCAGGTGGGTTCAGTTGGGTCAAATGAGTTAAAATCATGACAAACTCAATACCCAGCATTTGTACATTTTATTTTGTACAAATTATGTGTGGTAGAAAAACATCAGAAATAAAGTAATATAACAGTGGTATTAAAAAAATGTAAGATTCCAGGCCAACTCTGGGCACACTGCCTATGAGTTTACCCTGCTTCTCATGGAGCAGTAAGAAACAAACAGCAACAACAACAAAAGTAAGATCCTGAAATGAATCTGGGGAGAGATACAGATGTGGCTTCTTTAACTCTGCCAATCAGAGATTCTAGTAAGATAAGTCTTGGCAAAGCCGAGAAATTTGCCTGGTAATAAGCCTCCTTAGGTGTTTCTGACACAGATGTCCAGAGGACCACACTTTGAGAAACACCACTCTCCACTTTACTGCTGAGAAATATTTTTAACACTATTTTTAATGTTTCCCTTTGATTGCCTGCTTTCTACTTCTGTGATATTGGGTAACTTTTCTCCACATTTCAGCACTTATACCAGTCTAAGACAATCCTGTCCCATAGTCTGAATATCTGGATTGGTTTCCCTGGCCCACTAACTGGGTTTGATTATGTGAACTCTCATAACATATTAAAAACCCTTAATTAAAACACTGGTAGGAATCCACATTCTCTTTGGTGGCACATATTTGCTTTAGGCCAGAAACCTATGTACCTGTCCTGTAATTCATATGTTGTTCGTCTGCTGCTGTTGCTTCTCAACTGGAAAGCATGAATGAGAAAATAACGCTTTGTAGGTACAACACCTGCCAAAGAATGTTGCCCATAATATATGCTTAATAAATGGTGTTGGCTTGAATTGGAATGGATAGTTAAGAAAAAAGAAATCAATAAAGCAGCACTTTGACAGTATGAGCTTGAGAAGAGCTTCTTCATTTCAAATAAGTGAAGACACTTGAGACTTTTTATAGCACATGTTATGTGTCTGGCACCATGTAGCTACTTTGTTTTCTCATCAAATCCACATGTTTACCTTATAAAGTAGATACATATTATCCTCATTTTACCGATGAGCAGATTCAGGCTTGAAGTGGCTGAGTGGCTAAGATCAAATAAATATTGCATCACTGAGATTTTTAAAAAATAATTTTGTGAGGCATAAATAAACAACCAAAACTATTTTAGAATCTTAGAACAACAAATGTTTACTTTTTTGTGGGTCAGACTTGGCCCTGTTTTATACATATTCATATTGAAGAAAATAGACTGAAAGAGAATGCACTATCCAGGACATATTATCTTCACAGGGGAGATCACTATGCAGCCATGCGATAGCTCTGAAGTTGCACTAGAACATCGAATCAGCTCTTCTCCCATTGGCAGAGACAAAAATGTCTAATCCCCTTAAAGGAAATGGTGAAGCGAACACTTAAGGAAAAATAAAATACAGTCTGCTAAAAATGGTAACTGGCAAAGCCAGGATTTAAAGTCAGATATGTCTTGTTAAGGCCCTTTCACTTACCACTTAAATCATCCATTCATTCATTCACTGATTCATTAATTCAATAATTATATTTTAGTCTACAAGTAGCCTGTAGTGACTGAGAAGATGTGATGTGGACCCAGAAAGATCTGTCTTGGAATCCTATCTCTTTCATTTATTGACTATGCAATAATAGGAATTATATTTTACTGCAAAATGAAGTTGAAAATTTTAAACATTTATCCTGGAAATAATGATAGGAGTACAAACTCCACCTGTGCAAGTGTGAGATCTTACATTCACAGCTTGGATCACATGAATCCCTGGAAGTTTTCTTTATCTTTCTGGCATTTCCTCTGGTTTCTATGGGTCCAAGATTTTAGGATTCTGGAGATTAAGAATATACTAACTAAACAATTTTGGAAATGGATTTTATTTTGACACCTAAACACATTAAATAAACTACCATCTAGAACGATCATTTCACATTTTAAGAGACAGGATAAAGGGTATACTTAAAATTATTTGGAATACAGAGAAAAACTGAAAATCAGCACAAAATATATTTTATGTTAGTTATTAATAAGTAAAATTGATTTCTTGTTCTGTTGCAAGTTATTCAGCTAGAAATACTTTCATTTTTATCATATTATCATTAAAAGTGTTCACGTAGGTATGAAGATAAAGATCAATTTTACATTCTTAATATAATTTCACTTAATATAAAATATTTTGAGAACACTGAGAGAAGCCAAAATGTGACATCTTATTACCTAAACTTCTCCTATCTGCTGGTCTAGAAAGAAAGCAGTTCAAATGTCTGGCTAGAGTTTTTTGTTTTGTTAAGTTTTGAGAAAAGTGTTAGCCTGTGGCCTGATTTCCCAAAAATGAGCAGCCAGGAATGTCTGAGAAGGATGCTTGCCAGGACCTAAGAACCCTTTGTCATGGAGTAAGATGATCTGAAGACCTGTGTTTTAGAAGCGTGTCCTACTGAATTCAGGAGCTGAAGAGGCAACCCACTGGTGGTGATTACTCAAATTGATTTTAGGTCGGATTAATTTCATTCAAAAACATTGAGTGGTGACAATGTGCCATATATTATTTTTAGGCTCCGAGAATGTGACACTATACAAAACAAGAGTCTTGCCTTGTAGATTCTAGTGATGTGGCTATAGCCACATATGTGACTACTGGATAGTTTTCTAACAAGTCCTAAAGCAGCATACCACAACCATCATCGGTCAGCTTTCTCTCCTTCTTCATTAACTTAGCAAAGCATTAGCAGTAGTAACACTACAAGACTACAACCAGTTGTTGCTTGTTTAAATCCTGCGCTGTGACTTAAAAAGATGTAGTCCTGTATAAATCTGATCCCGCCACTCTTCTGCTAAAGTTCCTTCCTTTAGCTACTCTGTAATCTGGTGCACAAGGCTCTGCGGCATTTGTCCATTGACCAAACTCTCATAGCACCACTTAGCATGCAGTAGTTTTTTTAATTTACTGCAATTGGCCAGCTTTTTTCACGTTTTGCAATCTTTGTCCATGTTTTCCCCTCTACCTGTAGTTGTCCTTCCTCTACTCTATACCTGGACATCGGCTATTCATTCTTTAGGGCTAATCTTAAAAGTCACTTCTTCAGAGGTACCATCATAAGATTTTCCTTCCCAATTGATCATTTTCTTACAGCATCCTCCACTTTTTCTTCATTACGCTTATTACTGTTTACACATTTATTTACTTGTGCATTTTAATGTTTAGTGTGTCTCATTTTTCTAGAATAAAAACTTGAAAAGAATAAGGATATTTTATAATTTCCTTATCACTCTATACCCAGGATACAGTGCTTGGAGACTCCAGCTTCTCCCATCTCTACTTTACATTGTATTGTGTTTCTAGCTTTTTCCTGAGGGTATCTGAAGAGTCTGACAATTTCAGTTCTAAATCTTGAAGAAGTACATGGATTTAAAATCATGTGCTGATTTGTTAGTAAGTCTCAAGCTAGGAATATTTGAAAATGGAAGGGCCCTTGTTGAATTAGAGTATTTGTAGAATTAGAGCCCTAATTCTACTCAAAAGAATGAGGACATTTTCTAGTGAGATGAATGTAGAGATCAGGATCCATTCTTCTGGTAATAAGGATTAGCAAGATCTTGGGACTCAGTAAAGCAGAACTAAGGAGAGGTAGCGTAACCAGAGACAGTCTTGCACAAAAGAGTGAGCAATGAGTTGAAGTGTACCGACTGTAGGATCAGGCATGAATTGAGTTCTTCTGGAACTCAATTGGTTTCTGGGTTTACTATGAATCAAGAAAAATTCTGTTTTAGAGCGCCATCATTTACTTCATCATCAGCACTGTCATCATTATAACAACCAAAGCTGACCTTACTGAAAGCTTTCTCCATGATAGAGACTGGGTCATGTATATTAAATGAATTACTTCATTCAATTCCACAGTGATCTTCTTATAAGGCAGGCCTTATCTTTAGTCCCATATTAAAGATATGAACACTGAGACTTGGAAAACTGAATTAAATTGCTCAATGCAATAACACTAGCAAGAGATACAACAAGAATTGGAAATCATGACTGATGCGAGCACCCATGTTCTTAACTACTGTATTTCTTTACTATTATTATTACTATACTTTAAGTTCTGGGATACACGTCCAGAATGTGCAGGTTTGTTACATAGGTATACATGGTGGTTTGCTACACCCATCAACCTGTCATCTACATTGGGTATTTCTCTTAATGCTATCCCTCCCCTAACCCCCCATCCCCCAACAGGCCCTGGTGTGTGATGTTCCCATCCCTGTGTCCATGTATTCTCATTGTTCAACTACCTCTTATGAGTGAGAACGTGCAGTGTTTGGTTTTCTGTTCCTGTATTAGTTTGCTGAGAATGATGGTTTCCACCTTCATCCATGTCCCTGCAAAGGACATGAACTCATCCTTTTTAATGGCTGCATAGTACTCCATGCTGTATATGTGCCACATTTTCTTTATCAAGTCTATCATTGATGGGCATTTGAGTTGGTTCCAAGTCTTTGCTATTATGAACAGTGCTGCAGTAAACATACATGTGCATGGATCTTTATTTTCTTTAAGACAAATCATGCTCAGCAGTGATGATGGCAGCTTCAGGATCCAGGTCTAGCCTTGTGCTTTAATTCAAAGCCCTCCTGGGCAGGGACATTGGTAGCTATTGACTTATGTCCTGAACTTCTCCGGGTTGGCTCAGTAACTGAAGGAGTCTTTTTTTCCACAGCAGAGTTCATCTGTGAGAAAGTAGGATTGGCTTCTTGCAGCAGCAGAAGGAAGCCAGAGACTGATATTCTCAGGGGGCAGCAGGCAGTTGCCCAAAGGATAGGGGAAGCACTGTCTCCAAGGAACCCCTCTTCATCCTCTTACAGTTCTGAACCTTAGGAAATTATTTATTAGCTAGAACTCGAATTTATCTTACTGTATTTTGTGGCCATTGGCCATGATAAATAGTTTTTAGCAGATTTCAGGGCAATCATTATTCCTATGTCTTAGTTCACTTTGAAGTTCCTATCAATGAAGAGGGAGTCCCTTTATCATTTAAATCTAGTGATATTTGATTAACGTTTCAATTGTTCAAAAGACTTTCTTCAGAGCTCATTTATTTGATTCTTACAGCAACACTTCTAGAGGAAAGGTATTATTATTACTCTTTTCTAGATAAAAATACTGCAGATCTCAGATGCACCACAACCTGTACAAAGTAGTGGACCTAGCAAGTGGCAGAGCTAAGACTAGCTCTAATTCCAGAATCATCCAGGCTTTCTAAAGTGATCATTTCAAGGTTATTTTATCTTCATCTCATCTCTCTAATTGCTCATTGATACCTAGTGGGATACACTCTGAATCTGATGTGATAGTCATTTTGGCTGTGAAGGGAGAGTTCCTTCTCATGCACATACATTTACTATTTATAAAACTAGTGTGGCTAGGCTGACACAGCCAGGGTCATAATTTCTCAGGAAAATGGCAGACTAATAGAGAAAAGATCATAAATATCATCAAATACAAGGCCTGACATTTACCAAGGACAATTGTTTTATCATAAAAGGCTCAGGTTTTTTGGAGTTTTTCCATTAAGCTTCCACAAAGCATCTTGCCTCTTTACCAAGGAGGAGGAAAGGAAAACAAATTGTGTACGTGTGTGTGCGGATGGATGAAAGGTGGGTGGGGAGTAGAGGTAACAGATGAGAAGAGGAAGACCAAAGGGGACATTCCTGGGGTTTCAGGAGTAAATTGAGCTCCTAATTCTTTGTGACCAGGGGTAGGATTAAGAGTTCAAAAGGGCAGGTCATACAAGGGCAGGGGGCCAGGCTGGGTCTTGCAGGGATGTGACCCAGGAAATGCTGGCAGGCTGGACTCCCATCCTTCCCCAGCAGGCCTCCAATTAGGATTTAATGGACAAATGTGGAATGCATTAGGACATCTGAGCAGAAAGTCTGTGTTCAAAGGAGCCGAGTCTTTTTGGCTAAGTAGAAAAACATTCCTCCCTGACCAGTTTCCCCCTGAACCTTGCTAATTCTGGGGACCTCACTGGCAGTGGTGCCTTAGAAAGCATCATTTGCAAGTGGTCTAGGCATAAACATCCTCTTTTCCTTGAAGATGACATAAAGAGAAAGCAACAGGCCCACCAGCTCTCTTTGGTATTTGGGGCAATGTGAGGAATATAAACAAATGGTTGACCCAGAATTCTTTGTGTCTGTGCATCTTGTGAATACATACCCAATTGAAAGAACCTAAGTAGACAATGCATATATGTCAATATACATGGATATATCCAAGATAGAGTTTAAATACCTGTGTACCTCAGTATCTGCATGTATTTATTTATTTGTTACTGCTGTATTTATTTATTTATTACTTTATACCCCGCCTTGTCAATAATCCAAAAGCTTGCCCAGGGTATATTCTTTGTGTTTGTGTGTGTATCTGTGCGTGCGCACATTGATACAAGTGTGTATAGATGTAAGTCAGTAAAAAGAGAAGGGGTAATATACAAATGTACAGAGGTAAATATGTGAATCTGAATCTGTGTAGACCTTACACCTCTGAGTGTGACTAAATATATGGGTTTGGGAGGGTATGTTAGTGTTCATATATAAATGCTTCTGGAAGTAAGGATAACACAGTGGGGAAAGGTCTGCTCCATGCAGATGAGCATGCAGTTGAGTATTCTGAAAGTGTGTATGCACATATGTATCAATGGATGTCTCTGCGGTGACATATTTTGCTTTGCGTGTGTTGTTTTGTGTGACCATGAATGATAAATCACATCATACACGTAGTATCTGTTAAAAGTGTGTATAGATGGGTGTGTATGGCCCTTTTGATGTCTTTGTATTTGTGTGCCACTGTGAAAGGGTGCAAATAATGTATGAATCCAACAAAGCTTGGATATGCATATGTATGATTATGTGTAATGATTTAATATGTATAAGTCATGAATGTGTGACTACATGAATATTTATGCCTCTAGCAGGGCCTGTACTGGGGGGTAGATTGTGGAGGACATGCCTAGTTTCGGGAGCATGAGATTCAGGATGTATCTGTGCAGTGAGTTAAAGAACGTGCGTATATCTGTGCTTGCGATTTTCCCATCCTACAACACACAAGGATGAATACCTAAACTTCAGCTTAGAAACGAAGCTGCTTCTGTTCTGGTCTAGGCCAGCTGCTCTGTGGAGTTTAAATAAATGACACAAGAAAATATGTCCCATTTCCGCCTAACAATATGATAAAGTGCTTGTATACACACACACACACACACGCATGCACACAAACTATACACTACACTTTCTTTGATATAAAGCAAGTGATCAAATGAATTTTATCTTGAGAATTTTAGTGCTATCATATTAGCCCTAAATTTGGGGTGACCAGCTTATCCATGTATGCCTTGGACTTTCCTTGTTTTAGCACTGAAAGTCCCCCATTCCAGAAAACTCCCCAGTCTTGTACAAACCAGGTCAGTTTGACCCCTACCTGAATTAGTTGGTGGTAGACTCCAGAACAGGGAAACTGGGTCTGGGCCATTTTTCATGCACGGAGCTCCTGGCCTCTTAAGCACAACATAAGCATGGAAATTTGCAGCGTCATAGATCCATTTTGGAATTCAACTGTATCTCTTTCCAGATGTGTGAACATGGCAAATTTGCTCAAGCTTTCTGAGCCTTAGGTTTCTCATCTGTAACGTGAATATAATAACTACTTCACAGAGTTATTTTACAGATTAAATGAGAACATATAGATGCAAAGCATTTGACTTACTGCTCTGCATATAATATATTCTCAGTATATTATATGAACATATAGATATAATATATTATATAGAGCATATAATATACTCTCAGTAAATAAATGGTACATTATTATTATTCATGCATTCTTACTATATTTTTATTGAGCAATAACTACAGACAAAGTGTCTGCCAGAAGCTAAAAATATAAATATGCAGCAAACATAACTCCTGTTCTAAGACGTCTTCGGTGTACTGTGGAAGATGTTAGTTAAAATTTATTAAAAAAATTACATTTTACTAATTGACAGGAGCTTTAAAAATTAAGGAATGCATCTATATTACAAAGGGTAGTAGTTGTGTACTCCCAGTAGTTTTTAACAAGAAGTCATCTTCCAGAAGCAACAGCTGTTCTTGAGTAATAACTGTGGGCCTGGTGGTAGGCTGGCTGGGTGCCAGCAATACTCCACAGAGCAAAGTAACCCTTCCATGGAAAGACTGCCTCCAAAGAATGAGGAAGGACAGATGGCCACAGATTGTTCTGGAACATAACCCCAAGAGTCAGACTGCAAGAGAAGACTGAAGAGAAAATTTGGAGGTTGGGAGGGGCGGATTTGCAGCCAGTGCAGCCAGAAGAATGCCTGATTCATGATGCAAAAAGCGAAGCTGTGTTCTTAAGGAGCTAAGTATTTTGCAGCTGGTGCCTTGCTCTGTAGTAGGCACTGGGAATAGATGAAGATGGCATGTCCACCATCAAGGTGGTCACGGTGGCTTTGGAGACACAACATTTGCACAGACAATTGTTATACAAGGTGAGGCATGCTCTAATTAAGGTAAAGTAAGTGGAACAAACTAACCTCTTGAGAGTTGTAAAAGGGTTGTCAGAGTCAAGAAAATAACAACTTATGTTTACCTTATAGGATGGATTCACAATGCAGAAAATTGAGATGGCTGGTGTTTGGCAGTTTTAGGGCTGCGCGGGGGTTCTGCAGAAATGAAAAGATACTCTAGGAGACAACAGAGACTGCACGGTGGCAAGAATAGAAAATCCAGGATATATGAAACCCTTTTCCAGACTGGGAGGGCTTTGAGGACAGGACCCCGTCATGTCCATTTCCTCACTGCTATACACCAGATCCACAGGTCATCAGTAAGTGTCAGTGCAGTAAATGAAGGAAAAATGTAGGGAATTGTCTAGTTACGAACACCGTAATTGCCCTGCTGAAGATTTTGCACTTCATCCTGGAGGTAATGAGAAACCAACAAAGAATTTTAAGATGAGAAATGATGCCATCCAAATTTGCATTTCAGAAATGTCACTCTGGCCTCAACAGGGCATAGCTGGGTTGGCAGAGATCAGGGAGGCAAAACCAGGGGCTGGAAGACTAATTAGGAGATGTTTTCAGACTTCCTGATGCCACATTCAGGAGGCTGAAATGAAGAGAGTGGCAGGAAGGATGAAGGAGGGGAATGTGATCAGCATTGCTCTCCCAAGTGAACCTTGACACCCACTCAGTCCTCAGATCTCAACTCATGTAGGAACATTACTCTCATTCATTCCAAGAACATAATTAGAAGTCTTAGAAGGAACCATTGGGTTTTCTGAGCACATCTGATTCAGTCACATGATCACATCATGGGCAAGCAGTGTAGGTGGAGTCACAGGGTAAAAATAAAGAAAATAAAATATTGGGGTTTACAGCAGCATATCTGGGTTCTACTCTCATCTCTTTCACTTAGTAGCAACCCAAGTTTTGCCAAGTCCCTTATCCTATTTCGTACAATAGTTGGATTAAGTGACAGTAGTAATGTCAGCGTCATGGTATTATGGGAATTTGCTGAAGAAAATATATGTGAGAGTCTCTTTAAAATCTTTGAAAAGCCATGCAAACAGCAGGTTTTAATTATGCAGAGACACTGGGCAGGGTTGACATAGTTTCCAAGTGAAAACAATTTTTTAAAGGCTGCCCTGTTTTTCAGCTCATCAGCTGGATGAGGGAGTATTCTCTTTGTCCTCAGGATTTCTGAATTCTCTCTCCGTCTTCTTCCACGGGACAGTTTTATTTCTAGAGAAAGCTCTCCCCCAGCATGGTGCATTAAAAGGGAATTAAATCAGAAGACTAACAGCTGACTTCTCCATGTCGGTACTGACTGGGTTCTTTCTGGAAAGAAGATTACACCCTGACGATTACAGCCTATGAGCACACCACCTATAAAATACCCCAGGACAAAAATCTCTCTAGTGACTGTTCCTTCCATGTGTGACCCTACCTCCCTTTGCACATGCTTTATTTCAATTAACATTTCACATTTTTTCTTAATGTCCTCATTTTTTCCAAACTATCCAAGCACTGACTCTCTCTTATCTTAGTAGCTCAGAGAGCACCAGAGGCCCCATTGAAGTCAGTAGAAATATGTCCTTGATTAGCAAGAATGACAAATGATGGGGAGGGTGGTGGACACTGTTTAGATGCAGCAAGTGTTTTCAACTCTACTGAAAATGGAAAGGCTTTGTCTAGAGTTTTGTGTTTTGGTTTAATCATGAATAGATGCTACAGAGTCATGACATAACATAGACAATTCCCTGTTATCAAGAGAAGTGGGAGCCAGAGACTCAGTGTCACAGAAATGTATTGTTTGGGTGAAACTTGAAGGTCACTCAGTACAACTGCTTAGGAAGTGCCTTCTTTTAATACACATTTATAGAAACATCCCATTAAGTTTCAGATACTTCACTAAGTGCTAGGCACATAATAATGAAGGCATGGTCCCCAGTATCCAAGGGGGAGGGAAGAGATTAGTTCATTCACTTTTTCGTTCATTTATTCATTCAATACATATTCATTTGGCATTTACTATGTGACAGGCATGGTGCCCGATGATAGAGATACCATAATGAAATGTGGACCCCTTTTGCTCATGGCTCCACAGACAAATGATGAAGATGTTTTAAAATATTCATGCAAATATATACACCTCTGAAATGACAAGCTATGGTAAATCTATGACAGAAACAAGGCCTCACCTAGTCTTAAGGATCAAGAAAGGCTTTCTTAGGAAGTGACATTTGGCCTAAGACCTGAAGAATGAGTGAAAATCAGTTGGCCAAGAGATTATGGGTCAGGAAAGATATTCCAGGCAGAGGGAACAGACTGGATAAAGATTCTGGAGTCAGAAAGAGACAAAAGGAGGCCAGTGTGACTGAGATTTAGGGAGGAATAAGAACAGCAGAGAAAGAGAAGCCTGAAGAAAGCTTCGAAGCCCTGCCAAGAATGTTGCTCTTCATGTCAAGATCAGTGGGAAACCATAATGGTGGTAAGGGCTTGGGAAATGATATTTATACTTTGCTAGCAGTATAAAGAAAAGATCAGAAGGGGCAAGAGTGGAAGTAGACAGACAGATGTGGGCGGGTTAACGTGGTTCAAATCAGAGATGACAATGCCTTGCGCTAGAGTAGAGACCAAGGATACTGACAGAAGTGACCAAACTGCAGAGAATAAATAGAGTATGACACAACAGGTGCTATGGGAAGGTTAGCAACAATGCTCAAAGTGCGCCCAGGGGGAGGAGGGGAGGTTTAGAGATAAGGAAGACAAACTCAGGGAGCAGAAATGTGCGTGGACCACCCAGTCAGTGGGTAGAAAAGGTCAGCTGCAGCCCTGTTCATTGCCTCCTCACCCTCTGAGAGATCAGATAGGACACAAGCCCTGGCTCTTAACTCTTAGTATCTTTTACATTTTGCTTACTTAGGGGTTGTTCTTTCCTTATTTTTCCCCCTATAATGATGATTTATGCTCTTTTTTGAAAATGTCAGCCTGTTCAACAGTGTCCAAGGTCTTGTTCCTGTGACTGGAGATGGATTCATGGACAGAAAACCCCTGAGTGCCTTTTGACAGTCATCTAAACGTAATAATTATAATAGCTACTGTTTCTGGAATGCCCCGTGGACATGGGGCTTTTTGCTTAGTGTGATGGTTAATTTTACATGTCAACTTGACTGGGCCACAGCATGCATAGATATTTGATCAAACATTATTCTGGGCATTTCTGTGAGGGTGTTTTGGATAAAATTAACATTTAAATCAAATTGCTAAGTGAAACAGATATTCCTCTCCAATGTGGGTGGGCCTTGTCCAATCAGTTGAAGTCCCAAATAGAACAAAGAGACTGGCCCATCCCCAAGTAATAGCGGAATCTCCCTGCCTGACTGTCTTTGAACTGGGACATTGGCTTTTTTTTTTCTCACCTTCAGACTTGAACTTAACATTGGCTCTTCCTGGGACTTGATTCTGATAAGCTCCCCTGGGTCTCCAGCTTGCTGACTTACCTTACACATCTTGGGACTTGCCAGACTCCATATTTGCATGAGCCTGCTCCTTATAATAAATCTCTCTTCTCTCTCTCTCTTTATATATATTCCATTAGTTTAGTTTCTCTAGAGTATTTCTGTGTTTTGCATCCTTATAACAACTCTGTATGGTAGGTATTAGGTTGGTGTAAAAATAATTGTGCCTTTTGGCATTAAAAGTAATGGCAAGAAACCGCAATTACTTTTGCACCAACCAAATATTATTGTTCCTATTTTACAGCTGAGGAAGTGAAGGCCAAGATGAGTTAAGTCACTTTTTTTGTTTTTTTTGGTCACATGAATCATACTTGACAGAATCATAACGAATGTCTTAGTCTAACTCCAAGCTCTCCACTTGTGATATGATGTACTGACTCTTCAAAAGAAGGAAGACTAACAAGGTCATGAAAACCAAGGAGAGACTGAGAAACTTCTACAGACTAGAGGAGAATGGAGAAACATGACAACTAAATGTAATATGGCACCCCGGATTGGATCCTTGGACAGAAAGATGACGTTAAAGAAAAAATTCAAATAAAGCATGCAGTTTAGTTAAGAGCAATGTACCAATGTCAATTTCTTAGTTTGAACAAGTGTGTCATGGTGAGGTAAAATGTTTATAGTGGGAGAAACTAGGTGAGGGGTATCAGGGAACACTCAGCAATGTCTGCAAATTGTTTTGTAATTGTTAAACTCTTCTAAAATAAAAATTTAATGATAAAAAGGACACTATGTTGGAATAGGAGAATAGTTCATGAGGTACTGTTCATCTAGGAAGTTTATTTGTATCTATAAAAAATACACATTTTTTTGTTTATGTGCATTATTTTAAATATAAAATATGCTGTATATGCATATAAAATATGCTGTATATGCAGCATTTCTTTTGAAAGACTGAATTGTTTAATTTTATGGATTAGGAAAGGGAGACACATTTCTGACATGCATAACAATTGCCATATCGGAGCCAACATTTAAAAGCATAACTGTACCGCCATAGAGCCGTGTTCTTTTTTTTCTGATGAGGGGCTATGCTTTGCTATGTTGTAGAATGAAAAGAGCATGTGTTTCTCTATATCACTTCATTTATCAAGGTTCAATTTGGAGTTCTCAATTTCCATGAAGCTTTTTCCAATTACTTTATTTAATGTTGAACTTATTTTTTTGTGGCTTCTGTGACTTTTATGGTCTCTGTTGGAATCAAGGGAACCCAATAATTAGTGCCTCTAATGTCAAATTAAGGACACTAAGACAAGAGAGTTAAGCAGTTATAAGTCTAAAATACCACCTTTGGAGAATGGGGCTGTTATTTGTGAGCAGGTGAACATACAAACTCTGAGCTTTAGGATTAAATTTACCCAGACCAGCCTATTCATAGGCAATGGTGGGTAAAAACCACAGGATGGAGGTGCATGATAAGGCTCTCTATGGGCAGGTAACATCCTGAAGAGAAAAAGACTACTGGCCTGGGCTGCACTTGCCCAGTTTTTCCTTCCAAGCTCGCCAATCAGATGTAAGAAGGTAGAGAGAGCCAGAAGCATTATTTCACCTGGGCTCCCTGAAAATGGAAATAAATGGTGAGAAACATCTCTCCAAAAGTCTCAAATACACATTTTGAACATTCTGTAAGTGACCCTGTCTTCCCTCCAATGTTAGTCACGTGTATACAAATTGTTTCCCAACATAGATCATAAGCTACTGGAAGGTAGAGATTATTAATTGCCCACTGTACCTGGCTTGGTACCTGACTGGGAGACAGATGTACATAATAGAAAGCACTGGGCTCTGGAGTCAGACTCAAGGGTTTGAATCTGATCTTTGCCATTTATTACATTTGTGATCTTGGTTGACTTAATCTCTCTAAACTCAGGTTACTTGCCTGTCAAATAAGTATATCTTTTTTTCTGAACTGCTTTGAACATCAATTGAAACCATCTCTATTAAATGTCTGGAACATAGCTAGTGCTAATTAAGTGTTATTCCCTTTTGCTCTTACTAATCCATGTCAATAAACTTACTAACTTTTAGGGATTTCCTTTTTAAAAGAGCTAAGCCTCAAAGTTTCCTCATTTATGTAAAAACTAATAATAGGTATAAGAGTCATCAAACCAATTAAAAAGAGGAATGTGTAAAGTGCCTAGCTAAGTGCCTGGCACATCAATAGAGAGCAAAAATAGTCCATGTAGAAATACTAGTTAGATACTTAGCTTTCCTTTTTGCCCTTATTGTTCTAGTTATTACTGTAGAGAAATAGAAGAGAAAGCTGTCTGCCCAGAAGAGCTTAATGTCTGTAGTCCTTAACATTTGGTTAATCCAAAGAAGTATGAATGAGTTTGCCTGTAAGGTACAGATTACATGCCTTTTTAATCAGATCTGTTTCTTAATGTCCTAATGGGTAGACTATCTGGAATCATTAATGTCTGCAATGTACTTTATGTTCATGTTAGCAGAGGTCAAATTTGAGTGCGTTTTTAACAAACCCAATCAGCAAATATAATCATATCCACCCTAGAAATGGCCAAGCCATTATCCTGTTAGGAAACCATAAAATAGAATGTCATGCTTCACAGAGTTAGACTGTCTCTTTAGTGAAAGGATTGTTTGTTTAAGTTCATGACTAGCACTGAAACATTCTGTCATCAAAACATGTAGCAAAAAAGTTATCTCAACTTGTGGAGCAAATGAAATATAAATTCAGACCCATACTTTTGTACATTTTTGGGGGACGTGGGGAACCCATAATGGTAAAGACCTGTTCCTTGAAGAGAAAATATCTGAACGGGAAGAGGAATTTCTCATGAGAGAATTTAGGCTGGTGATAGCTTTTCCAAATGCCCTATGGCAAAGGCTGGTGATGTGTTTTACAGCAGCGGCTCTTTAAGAGATAAAGATGATTTCTACTGAGTGACTGTTTTTGTTTCCTGAATCCCACAAAGAATATTTATATCACTTCAAGATGTGAAAGCCAGGATGGGAGATAAAGCTAAAGTATCTAAAACATGTTGATGATTTAAGGGAAAATATGTCGGGCTCTGAAGTTAGAATTTACCAGAAAATATTGGTTATAAAACAATCCCACTGGACATATCCAGTTAACAATATTGATAATACAGAGAGAAATCCCCAATCACAATTCAAATTATAAGTGGCTCTAAAAACTGTAAGTCTTTTTGCAATTCCATGCAGATTTGTTTGATGACTAAGTCTGACCTGAATTCACTTGAGGCTATTTTGACTCTTAGTCTTGTCTGAGGTGTATCTTCATGCATTTCACTGCAGAGGAGTTAATATGTTTGGTTACAGAGAGCTACTCAAGACCCTTCTTAGATAGTTTGCACACACACACACACACACACACACACACACACACACACCTCTTCTACATATGATATGTAAATTATATTACCTGATATGGTTTGGCTATATCCCCATCCAAATCTCATCTTGATTTTTAGTTCCTGTAATCCCCACGTGTCATGAGAGTGACCTAGTGGGAGGTAATTGAATCATGGGGGTGGTTGCCCCCATGCTGCTGTTCTCATGATAGTGAATGAGGTCTCATGATAGCTGGTGGTTTTATAAGGGGCCATTCCCCATTTTGCTCTGCACTTCTCCTTGCTGCCAACATGTGAAGAAGGACTTGTTTGCTTCCCCTTCCACCACGATTGTAAGTTTCCTGAGTCCTCTCCAGCCCAGTGGAACTGAGTCAATTAAACCTCTTTCCTTTATAAATTACCCAGTCTTAGGCTTGTCCTTATAGCAGCATGAGAACAGACTAATACATTATCTTTCTGAAAATCTAAGACCTCTGAATTCAAAATAAAGCTATCTCTATGAACTTCATTTAAGGAGTTGAGGGCTGAAACAACATCTGTTCATAAGTGCTTATGTGGTATATGTCAAGAAATTGTTGTTATTAATCTTTTTGTACATTATTTTGTTTACCACTTGCGGTAATTAGTTATTCAGCCTCAACTGCAGATGTGGGAATCGGAGCTCAGACTACTAAAAAACTTATCCTAAGAATGAATTCTTAGTTCAAAGTATACGTTCTATACCTATAACTTTTAATTTGAAAAATATCATTAAAAGGCACTATATTAAACCAAATTTTAGACATAAACTTATTTCTTTTCTCTTTCCCTGTACTGTCATTACCTGTATAAGTAAAGATTGTTTTTAGCTGAAGCTACTAAGGGTCTGAATCCAGTAGAGGGTTATTTAAAAACAAATGCTAGATCCCAAGACTTAGAACTAGAAAGTGGTATGATGGGAATATGGCTTTCTGGGAAGGGGAAGGGAAGACTCTGATTTGTAGTGTTTGCCAGTTTCTGTGGTGTAAATACCCTCTCCATGCCAATTTCAAACTGCCAGGTTTTTGGAAGCGGCTCACAAAATTCCTTGAAATTAATGTAACAAGTGGCTCTTAACAAGTCAGTATGAGGTCGTTCCAGCCCACTGCTGGAACTGGGTCATTTTTCAAAAGTCTAAGATGACTGCTGGTAAGGCCTTTCTCTTTCTGTCTTTTTTTTTTTTTTTTTTTGAGACAGAGTCTCGCTCTGTTGGCCAGGCTGGAGTGCAGTGGCGCTATCTAGGCTCAGTGCAAGCTCCCCTCCTGGGTTCATGCCATTCTCCTGCCTCAGCCTCCCAAGAAGCTGGGACTACAGGCGCCCACCACCAGGCTGGCTAATTTTTTTGTATTTTTAGTACAGACAGGGTTTCACTGTGTTAACCAGGATAGTCTCGATCTCCTGACCTCGTGATCTGCCTGTCTCAGCCTCCCAAAGTGCTGGGATTACAGGTGTGAGCCACTGCGCCCGGCCAGGCCTTTGTCTCTTGAAAGCATCTAGAGTACCCAAGGTAGATTTTACTTCAGTTCCTGTGTGTCTATGAAAAATTCCTGTGGGGAAATGGAGGCTGCCCTGCAACTCAACAACCATGAAATAGGGACCTACTCTATATCAGGCACTGGGAAAAACACTGAGGTTATTAAAAGGAATCAATTGCATGGTCCTGACTCTTGAGATTCTTTCATTCTTGTAGGTAAAATCAACAAGGAAGGTGATGAGCACAACAGTGTGAAAGTGAGGCTTTTTGATCAGCATTTGCTTACCTAGTTTGTGCTTGCTCTTTTTCTATTAACCACACAAGATTACTTGGCTTCTCAGGAATTATTCAAATAGACCCGTTTGGAAGCCTAGAACTGTCTAGAACTTGTTTGATGACCAGCAGGGAGATTGTTCTCGGCTTTCATGCTCACTTTTAATTTTCCAGTTTATGTCTTTGGATAGAATTGCGTTCCTCTGTATTCCCCCTGGGGCATTAGGATTTAGTAACTCTCTAGGAGAAAAGCAGGGAAGCTGCTACCATCAGGCGAGTTCTCTTATTAATAGTATGGGCCCTACCACTTCTGGATGAATTACACTCTCTTACCTGGCCCCTGGGGAAACTTCGGACATTGTAAGAGCAAGACCAAGAATACTTACACATTGCCCTTCTTTTCCTCCCCTCATTTATTCAGTGAGAGTGTATTTAGTACCTATCATGTGCTAAACACCTAGGCTCTTAAGACACAAAGATAAAGATTACTGTGTCTGCTTCTCAAGGAAGACAAGTAAGTAAATAATTGCAAAAGGGATGAAAAGTGCCTTAATGGAGATATTGCCCAAGTTAGAGCACAGAAATCTAGTGCTTAGGGGACACTGAAGTCTTCACCAAAAAGACAATACTTACCCTAGATTTTGAATAAAGAGACGTTGTCTTTCAGATAGACGATAGACAATAGTAGGTATAGCATGGACAGATAGGACATTCCATGAAGAAGAGCAATGGAGGCACAAAAGCTCAGAGAACTGAGGTCCTGGGTAAACAGACTGGTATAAGAAAACTTAATGTTTTATGTTTCAAAAGTCTATATATTATATACATACTGCTAAGAGCTGATGAATGTTGAACATATTTGTACCTTCAGTGTCGGGCATGCTGCCTGGCATGGAATATTCAATCATTATTGAATAGAATAAATGATTATGAAAAGTAGAAATGTAATTCTGTGTTCCAACAAATTGAGGAAACTGTGAAAGGTAAATAGATTATGTAAAATCAGCCAATCTCAGACAAAAACACTGGATACTTCTGATAGGAAGCAGTATTCGATTATGTGATAACTGTGTGCCTGGAGTCTGAAAATTATAGTTTAGATTCTCACACTCTTTATTTGAGCAGAAATTGTTCTGTTTCTTGGGAAGATGTGATGAATTTATAGAAACTTTTGTGATCTTCTTGGAAAAAGAAAACAAATCTAAATAACAAAAAATTATTATGCTAATGTGTGCTAATTTTGGAAAAGTGACTGAAACTTGGATAAAAATACATAAGAGTTTCCTGGGATAATTCGGTTTATGGCTGTTATCTGTTCTGGCATAAGCATTAGTATTACCACAATTCCCTCTCAGAAATGTCACCTTTGGATTAAATTTCTTGCTGAAATTCCCATTAATGGAACATTTTTAAAAATTCAGTATGCACAGATAAAGGTAGAAGGATGCTTTTTGGAGTGTTGTTTGTAATACTGAAAACAAGAAATGACAAATGTTCAACAATGAAGAATTAGCTAAATTAATAATGGACATCCTTATATGTGAATATTGGATCATCATTTAAAATAATGATTTAAGGCCGGGTGCGGTGGCTTACGCCTATAATCCCAGCACTTTGGGAAGCCACGGCCGGGTGAATCACTTGTGATCAGGAGTTTGAGACCAGCCTGGCCAACATGTTGAAACTCCCACTCTACTAAAAATACAAAAATGAGCCATGTGTGATGGTGCAAGCTTGTAACCCAGCTTCTTGGGAAGCTGAGGCAGGAGAATCGCTTGAGCCCAGGAGGCACAGGTTGCAGTGAGCCAAGATGGTGCCACTGCACTCCAGCCTGGGCGACAAAGCGAGACCCTGTCTCGAAAAAATAAAATAAAATAATATAAAATAATGATTTAGATCTATATATACCTACAGGGAAAGACACACATTTTATATATATATATATAGTTAAACAGCAAGAAAGACAGGTTTCATGATAGTATGTTTTATTATTATTTCATTCTTCTAAAAGAGAGCGAGGGTTGTGGAGGGGTGGTAAAGAGATAAATGGGGACAGGGGAGAGAGAGAGTGAGACTTATGGACAGTCACAGCTATGTTTAAATCTTCGTTCTTCCCTTTAAATGCTGAAGAGATCAGCCCAGGTTATTTAGTGTTTCTGATCATCAGTTTCCTTGGCTGTTAAATAAAGTAACAATAATAGTTATCTCCTGATGCTGTTACAATGAAATGCTGCATTTGTTACATTTTGGCCCAGTGTGGCTCTCAGCTAGGGTGATTTTAGTCCCCAGGGGACACTTGACAATGTCTAGAGATATTTTTTGGTCGTTACAGCTGGAGGTGAGGGGTGGTGATGCTATTCGCATTTAGTAGGTAGAAATCAGGAATGCTGTTACATGTCTTACTGTACACAGGAGAGCTACCCCACCAAAGAATTGTCTGGCCAAAAATATCACTAGTGCTGAGGTTGGAAAACTGATTTAGACATTAATAAGCACTTGATAAATGTGTGTGGATGCTCTTATTTATCGATAAGCTAATAATGATGATCTTTAGATGATGGGATTCTGTATGTGTGTTTTCATTAGACTTATCTTTATTTTGTATTATTGTCTGTGATTAATATGGATTAGTTGACTATGAAAAAAATAAAAGTAACATTTTCAACATCAATATTATAAACAACAACAACAACAACGGGTAATATTACTACTGCAAGCCCCATGAAGTAAGAGATCAAATCCCATCTACATAAGGCAGGACCTAGCACATAATAGGTGTTTGACAGAGCCTACTGAATTGAATTGAAATGCACAAACACATGCCAATAAAGACAGAGGAAGCTAGCTTGTTTTACTAGCCGGATTTTCGTTAGTGTTTTAACAAAGTGAATAGACTAATTTGCAATCAGTATATTATAAATACGTAACTTTTGTTGCAAACATCCTGTCTGGAAATATTTGTCAGAGAAACATTTGTCTTCTATGACAGGCTCTAGCCCATTGCCACACCCATGTACCAAACCATCACATATGTAATTTTTAAAGATTATACAAGTTACAATGACTCCAAAAAATAAACATCTTGAAGGTATAGTGTTTTTTTTTTTTTTGTATTTACATCCCCTTATTCTGCAGTTTGTATTACTGTCCCTGGTTCAGTGCTACTTAATTTCCTTTTTGAATTGTCAGTCCCAGAATATCAAAAAAGAGACTGTTTGTCCTTATCCTGGAGAGACTTTGAGAAAAAGTGTTAACTTGTGAAAAGTTTTGTGAGATTAGGCAATGCCTCTGAAGCCCCAGGTGCTTATCTGAAAAAAATGGGGGATTATAACACTTACGCTATATGGTTGTTCAGACAATCAAAAGAGACAATATTATCTCAAATGCGATACACACCACTGGTACTCAGTGAGGTGTAGTAATTTTTATTCATTATCTTTCAAAAAGATGATCGCTTTGTAAAATGCTCCGGTTTCACTCAGAATCAAGTTTTCTTTTAGTCATGTTGTGGGAAAGAATAGTGAATATGTGCATGATTTGATTTACTGAGAGGCACCATGGTATCATGGCAAGAGCTTTGAGTCTACAGCCACCAAATAGCAAAGCCAAATTTTATCAGTGTTATCAACCAGTGTTTCTCATATTTTTATATCCATGACCTCCTTTAAAAGCAGAAAATACTGCCACAGCCAACTAGTATTAGTTGAAATTTGAAAACAATTTAAATGCTACAACCAAGTTGGTGTTGTAACTCCTCTATAAGCTCTTATCTTCCCAAATTGCTCATAATCCTCCCTAATCCTACCTCAGACATGTTTTATGTGTTTCTCCTCATGCATCATTGAGAAACACATTTTAAATACTGCCAGAATGCTTAGGTGGTCCCAAGGAATTTTTTTTTTTTTACCCAGTTTCACAAGGTCAATCAAACTCATGACTCCATAATTGAATAATCAATCAAATCAAAAACAATTGATCTACACCAGGCATGTCAGCAACATATTGATTTACCCATTGAGCTCTGTTCAAATATAATGAAGGTGATGAAAACCATCATTGCATTGAGAAATGGTCAAATAAAGGACCCTGTGCAGGCATTTTCTCTCTCTCCTCCTTAATTATTGCTGTTCTTTTGTAAATTGATTTTAAGGTTATTAATACATGAAACTATATATACTTTGGCATAGTGGGAAAAAATTGGTTCAAAACTTCCTTTGGGCCACTTGTCTGTGTGAGCACAAACATGTTTCTTCATCGCTAGCTTTTTATCCATAAAACACAAATCATATGAAGTCTCTTCAATGAGAGGCTAAAATGTGATCATGTGGGAACAACTGCAAGGCAATAGTTAATAGAAGTTTGGGGATCAAATGACATTGACATGAATTCTAACTGTAATTTTCTAGCTGTGAAACCTTGGGCAATTGACTCAACTTGCTTGCATCTTAGTTTCCTTACCTGTAAAATTGCTATGGAAACAGTAGCTATCTCACAGGGCCTTTATGCATGAGAGTTAGTGATATGGTTAGGCTTTGTATCCCCATCCAAATCTCATCTTGAATTGTAATCCCTATAATCCTCACATGTCAAGGGAGAGACCAGGTGGCGGCAATTCATTGATGGAGCAGTTTCCCCCATGCTGTTCTCATAAGAGTGAGTGAGTTCTCAGGAGTTCTGATAGTTTTATAACAGGTGCTTCCTGCTTCACTCAGCACTTTTCCTTCCTGTCGCCTTGTGAAGAAGTGCCTTGCTTCCCCTTCACTTTCTGCCATGATTCTAAGTTTCCTGAGGCCTCCCCAGTCATTCTGAACTGTGACTCAATTAAACCTCTTTCCTTTATAAATTACCCAGTCTTGGGCAGTTCATTATGGCAGTATGAAAATAAACTAACACAGTCAGGTTGAAAACCAATAGAGCATTTACTGTGAAAGCACTCAGTAAAAATTAGCTTTACTATTCTTGTTTTTTGAAATGCCTTTCATTAGCTATTTCTGCCTATGTTTCCCAGACTTATAGTTTCCATTTTATTTCACAAATGCTGAGCTTTCAAATGCTGTATGAGACGGTCACTGCTGGTTGTCCACCAAAATCCAGTGTCCAAGGCTCCCTCAGTTATAAAACTCCCCAGCATTAGCTGGGCATATGGTTTCCAAATTATAGACCTCATTTCTAAGTCTTCCCTGAAAAGATAGATCTGGTCATTTGGGTAAGTGCTACCCAATAGATTGTAAGATTTGCTACAAGTAACTCCAAAGAAGTATCTTTAAGGAAAAGAAGTATTTTTTTCTGTCGCCTTTCTCCTTTAGGTAAGATATAATGTAAATATTTTGAATAGAATTGAATGATAAACTTGAAAATAAAGTTGAACAGCTTAAAACATAAGTTGGAAGATGGGAGTAGAGGATGGTAGAGCAGAAAGATATAAGGATTCTGGGACTGTGAAGTCACCAAAGCAGTTGTGGATCATCTATCAGGGTTTATATCCAAGAACAAGGAAGATACTCATGCCTTGTTGAAGTCACCATTAATTGAAGATGAGGAAGATTCATGTAATCATATTAATAGTTATCATCTTGGCACCATGGAATCAAGTGATTTCCACAGTACTGGCTAAGAAATGCCCTTGGATAATAAATAGCCCAGGATGATAATCTATTTGCATGGGTACAAGACTATCCTCATTCCTTTTTATTTAATTACAACCAATAACTGAATAAGTAGATGAATATTAGAAAAAATATATGAATGAACTCACGGCCCTCCATTCCCATCTATTTCAGAGCAATACAATTTAGCTTTCTCCCAGGAGTTTCTCAGAATTAAGTGTAAATCATGTATATTTTAGCAATAAGGAGTGTTAGAAAAAACACAGGGGTGAGAATTAAGGGAGCTGGATTTTGCCCTGTTCCTTCTTGGGTAAACTACGTGCCTTTGAAAATCCACTTTGTATGCATTTTAGTTTATTTCTCTATATGATGTACATCATAACATCAACACTTCTGTAGCATAAAAAGTTGCTTATACAGTAATAGGTATGTAAGTATCTTGAAAAGTTCAAATTTAGAAAATTTGTAAGGTATGTCTTTAGTTTCACTGAGAGATGATGTTGACTCAGAGGTTCCATGGAAGAGAACTACCTAGGGATGTTTCAGAAACCAAAGGGCTGCTGATATGCCAGTTGGCAGGACATCCTACTGGGATTGAGAATATGCATTTATGCACTTGGGTCTGCCATTCACACCTGCCCCCAACCCAATCCCTGCCTTCTGTGAAGAGACACAGCATCCTATTCATCACAGTCTTTGCATGCCGCCAAGAATGTGCTGCTGCTCCCGTCCATTGAAACAGGCGGTTGTTTGGCAAAGCCATCAGACACCTGTTGAGGCTGAGTCATCCCTATTCACAGGATGTGCCTCACAGCTTGGGTGGAGCATGTTCAGTAAAGGATGAGAGGCCTGGCGAGCCCAATCTGGTGCAGCTGATGCTCTCATTCATTGGCAGCTTTGAGGGGAAACCAGAGAGCCATGGTCTAATTTCACTTACTCCTCATCTTCTCTTTGACAGATGGATGTTTGCAGTGGAGTGGTCATGCACATGCGTTCAGGCTCAGGAACCTTAGAAAGAACTGTGTTGCGCTTGAAGGACATCAACCACTTCATGGATATTAAAATGAGTGGTGGTGGCATTGACACAGTGCCTGTTTAAATCCCTGACACTTTCTTCCATCATATGCAGCTTTGTTACCATGGTTTCTTAATTTAAGGTCCAGGTGATTATGTCAGTTCCAGAACTGACCAGTGGCTTTGTAGATCAAAATTAGTTCCACAAGTCAAGAAACTCTTGATCCTAGCTGATACTTTTGTAATTTGTTAAAGTAATCTATGACTATTGGAGTTTTTACAGGAACCAAATGATCATCTATATTGAAGCTTCTAGGGCAGTCTAAATAATTAACCCTTTCTTTTAGTTGCAGCTCCAGAATTTCTATATAGAAAGGGTTTAGAAGCTGCAATACACGTAAAAAGGGAGAGGTAGCATCTTGAAAATGGGTTTCCTATGGGTTTTACAAAATATTGAGAGACGTGCATTTCTAAGGATGCTGAGCAGGTGATGGCCACCCAAATCCTTACTTTACAACTGGAGCTGCTTTTCTCTCTTTGGATATTGAATTATCTAAAACACAGAAACAGAAATAATATAGGAAAAAATAGACTTGTTACTAAGTAAGACTAGAGTATTTTGGAACTGGGTTCAAAATAAACCTTTCTTCTGCTTTTCTACTGAATTAAACTCACCAACCCAGTCACAGGCACAGTAGTAACACTACAGGGTTTTTCTGATGAAACTGATGTCTGCATTGGTCTACACTGTAATCTACACTGGTCAGCTTAGCTTATGGAGGACAGTGTCTTGTCTTCAGGCAAGCAGATCCCATAAAAGAGAGCCAAGAGAAGTCATAAAGTGACTGTTTTTAAAATCTCTTATTTCTCTTTTGGAGGAAAATACATCAGAGGTAAAGAGAAGAGCAGAAAGTATCAACTCAGTATTTGCAAAAGGGTAGAAGCTCCTATTTTATAGGCCAGCAGTACTGTTGGGAAAGAAAATACACAACTCCTTACAGTGACCAGGCTTAAACAAAATGGCTGGGGTGAGATAGGAAAGTAGGAAAAGCCCTGGATTTGGAGCCGGATGAAACTGAGTTTGAATCCTGGGTCAACTGTTTACCAGATATAGACAAATCTCTTCATCTGTGAATGCCTCAGTTTTCTTTCCAACAGAATGAGGGTGCTGAGACTCCAAGGTTTCCTGAAGAGCAATAGACTGAGAGGCTATGTGGTTGAGAGTGTTGGCTCTGGAACCAGAAGGACCTACTTTTTTTTTTTTTTTTTTTTTTTGAGACAGGGTCTCACTCTGTTGCCCAGGTTGGAGTGCAGTAATGCTATCTTGGCTCACTGCAACCTCCACCTCCAGGGCTCAAGCAATCCTCCTGCCTTGGCATCCCAAGTAGCTGGGACTATGGGCACCTGCCACCATGTCTGGCTAATTTTTGTATTTTTGTAGAAATGGGGTTTCCCCTGAACTCCTGGGTTCAAGCAATCCATCTGCCTGCCTAAGCCTCCCAAAGTGCTGGGATTACAGGTGTGAGCCACCACACCTGGACAGTACCTACATTTGTTTAGTAATGGCTCTAATGTTCTCCAAAAGTCAGGTTTTGCATTTGCAAAATAGGGTTGATAATCTATTTTACAGGTTAATTTGGGGTAGTTACTGAGAGACTATGCATGAAGAATTTTGCATGATAAGCGCTAAGTAAATTTCATTTTAAAAGACCCAAAGAATTGCTGTTAAATTTTATTAAATAATTGTCAAATTATGAAATTTAGTGTATTTATCTATTAGGGCAAATGCTAAAACAGGACAAATTAGGGTTTGCTTATCTAATAATTTCTAGGGCTTTAAGTATAACAGAGGCTATTTTCACCTATCATTTCCACATTTATCCTTCAAAGTAGTGTTAGGTCTTCCAAATCTGAAGATAAACTGAATTATGTTATAAAATATCTGTGCATGGTATACAACCAAAAGCTGCATCCAGGTCAGAAAGAATAATGATAGTAGGTCAGATAGGAGTAATCAAGCTTACTGAGGAATTTTATCTATGTTATTGAATTTATTCCTTTCAAATAGGACTTGACTTCACAACTATTAATTGAAAGGGGACATTTGAGTAAAGTCCATGATTTTTATGTTTTTAAATAGAACACTCATGAGAAATATAAATGCATAAAACAGTTAAAAGTGGAGATGCTCTTTGGAAGTTTCTGGTTCCCCAACTTCCTCATGTTCTCCCTCCTCTAGAAATGACAACGATGCCCTAAGCTTTATGAAACTGCTAGATAAACACCTACCAGGTTGATATCATATCACTCAAAAGCAAAATTTATTCCTCAGGTGAATAGATCCATCCAGAAAATCTTATTCCTGAATTTAGTGGAGAAACTCATGATTTGTATAAGATATTTAGACCACTCTGTGTAAAAATAAAATGAAGACTTCTGTATATAAAAATGTTTGTTCAGATATATAGACCAATGGAGCAGAACAGAGGCCTCAGAAATAACACCGCACATCTACAACCATCTGATCTTTGACAAACCTGACAAAAACAAGCAATGGGGAAAGGATTCCCTATTTAATAAATGGTGCTGGGAAAACTGGCTAGCCATATGTAGAAGGCTGAAACTGGATCCCTTCCTTACACCTTATACAAAAATTAATTCGAGATGGATTAAAGACTTAAATGTTAGGCCTAAAACCATAAAAACCCTAGAAGAAAACCTAGGCAATACCATTCAGGACATAGGCATGGGCAAGGACTTCATGTCTAAAACATCAAAAGTAATGGCAACAAAAGCCAAAATTGACAAATGGGATCTAATTAAACTCAAGAGCTTCTGCACAGCAAAAGAAACTACCATCAGAGTGAACAGGCAACCTACAGAATGGGAGGAAATTTTTGCAATCTACCCATCTGACCAAGGGCTAATATCCAGAATCTACAAATAACTTAAACAAATTTACAGGAAAAAAAAACCAACCCCATGAAAAAGTGGGCAAAGGACATGAACAGACACTTCTCAAAAGAAGACATCTATGCAGCCAACAGACACATGAAAAAATGCTCATTATCACTGGTCATCAGATAAATGCAAATCAAAATCACCATGAGATACCATCTCATGCCGGTTAGAATGGCAATCATTAAAAAGTCAGGAAACAACAGATGCTGGAGAAACAGATGTGGAGAAATAGAAATGCTTTTGTACTGTTGGTGGGAGTATAAATTAGTTCAACCATTGTGGAAGACAGTGTGGCAATTCCTCAGGGATCTAGAACAAGAATTACCATTTGACCCAGCAATCCCATTACTGGGTATATACCCAAAGGATTATAAATCATGCTGCTATAAATACACATGCACATGTATGTTTATTGTGGCACTGTTCACAATAGCAAAGACTTGGAACCAACTCAAATGTCCATCAAGGATAGACTGGATTAAGAAAATGTGGCACATATACACCATGGAATACTATGCAGCCGTAAAAAAGGATGAGTTCATGTCCTTTGCAGGGACATAGATGAAGCTGGAAACCATCATTCTCAGCAAATTATCACAAGGACAGAAAATCAAACACCGCATGTTCTCACTTATAGGTGGGAATTGAACAAGGAGATCTGTTGGACACAGGGTGGGGAACATCACACAAGGAGGCCTGTCAGGGGGTGGGAGTCTGGGGGATGGATAGCATTAGGAGAAATACCTAATGTAAATGATGAGTTGATGGGTGCAGCAAACCAACATGGAACATGCATACCTATGTATCAGACCTGCACGTTGTGCACATGTACCCTAGAACTTAAAGTATAATAATAATTTTTTAAAAAGTAGTTTGTTGTGCCTAACTTCTTAGTCATAATAAAATTAAAGAAAATTAAAAAATGGTATGGAAACTAGAATGATTACTCAAGAAAGTCTATAGGTACCAAGTGTATTATATAAAATTAATTTTAAATAAAATCAAATTCTAAAGTAACCCTGATAAATATAAACTCTACATAGGCAGATTCATGCTTAAGACATTTTACAGTGAATAATATATTTAGGATGTCCTAGAATATTTGTTGAATAAATAGAGAAATCAATGACCCAATGAAGCAATAATTATATGTTAGAATCAATGACATTATTTTCTTCCTTACAAACAAGATCTCTTTTTAATAAACTTACCTAGCCCTGTATGTTTAAATATTATCTATATATCAATGATTCCAAAACTTTCATTTGTAGTTCTGATCCCTCCAATGAATGTCTGACATTTGTGTCTAATTGTTCATTCGAAATATTTTTAAAAGTGTCAATATGAATCTCAACACAACCAAAGAGAGCTGTCTTTCGATGTCCTACCCTCTTCTGCAAGATATTCTTCCATGTATTTGTACCAGTTATCTATTGATGCATTAAAATAAACAAGAGTTGGTGACTTAAGAAAACAATAACTATCCCCAAATCTTTTCACCTCTTTTTAAAAAAACAAATCTGCAATTTGGGAAGAAGTTAGCAGGAAAGGCTTGTCCTTCCCTCATGTAGCCTTAGGTGGACAGCTGAAATAGAGGCTGAATGGTCAATTTCCAAGGTGTATCAATCACTTGGTTGGTAAGTTGGTGCTGGCTCTGAAGCTCACCTGGGGCTGAGGGCCAGTGATCTCCATCCTTCTCCAAATGAGTATCTCATGTTGTCTAGGTCTCTTCACAGCATGGCGCCTGGGTTCCAAGGGGAATCATCCCAAGAGAGAACCAGGGAGAAACTATCCACCTGCAAGATCTAACATCAGAAGTCACATAGAACACCATTCCCTACTCTTAGTTAAGGAAGTCACAGAGATCTGACCAGGTTCAAGGGAGGAAACCATAGACTCTACTTATGGGACTGGCTGGATTCTGATAGAATATGGAAATATGACTTCAGCCATTTTTGGAAATTATACTGTGCCA
Source organism: Pongo abelii (assembly GCF_028885655.2). NCBI lineage: Eukaryota > Metazoa > Chordata > Mammalia > Primates > Hominidae > Pongo > Pongo abelii. The sequence continues at coordinate 145,299,846 of NC_071992.2, read as the reverse complement.
CACCTTAACATGTCAGAAGACGAGGACACTGTCATAACTTTCAGTCAATTGCTCAAACCAAATATCAAAGTATTATCCTGAATATGTCTCCTTTTATTTCACACTCACATCTGTTTAATCAGAAAATCCCATCACCTCAAAACATACCACAAACATGTGTTTGTCTTCCTCATGTTTAGGACAACCATCCTCATCCTGGGTGCCATCCTCTCTCTCCTAGTTGGCTTCGGGAACCTCCTAATTGATCACCATCTTCTCTGTTCTTTTGTCCCTACACTCCATTCTCCATATGACAATTAGGATAATCATTTTAAAGCATAACTCAGATGATAGCCTTCCCTGCTTAACAAAACCTCCAATGACAAAGTGGATCACAGCCTAGTGATAAAGTGGAGTAATTCACCAGAAAGATATAAAAATTCTAAATGTCAATGAATCTAATATCATAAGGACAAAATATGCAAAGCAAAAACTGACAAAATTGATTTGATAATTCCACACTCATAAATGGAGACTTTTTTCATAATCTTCTCAGAAATTGATAGATCAGGCAGAGGAAGAATGTTAATGCCGTGTATCTTAATGGATTACTGGTGGGCTGAGGCACTCCTCCCTTCAGCCCATGGTCTGTCTCTCGCCTTAAGCAGTCTCATCTGAATTATTACGTTTATGCATATTTTATGCATATTGAAAAAGATTGGGAATCACTGCCTTAGACTACCTCTCAAACAATAAGGCATACCAGAATGTTCATTGTGGCAGTGTTTTGTGATAGTAAACATTTTGAAAAAATAAGTCAAAATACTGATTTGCAATAGAATGGAAAACAAAATTGTTGCATTACATACAACAAAATCAATATGGATACATCTCACAAATATAATATTGAAGAAAAAAAGCAGTTGCAGAAAACATTCAATATGATGTTATATATGTAAATGTTACAAATTTGCCTAACAATATTGTAATTATTCAAGGATGCTTACATGTGCTCTAAAAATATGAAGACAGGAATAGTAATGAAAGTCATCAAATTCATGTTAGAGGTTATGTCTTGGAAAGATGATGGGAGCAAAAAAGTGATGAAGAGAATATAGTAATGGAATCATGAGGAAAATAAAATAGGTTATTTTTAATATTTCTCTTCTTAAAGGGCAATGGCACATAGATTGTTATTAAATTATTTCTTATACAGTTTGTACATATGAAAAAATAGAAAAAATCAAAACTGTAGCTCCGAGCTTATAAAAGCACATTCACACATGTGCACAAAAAACAAACATAACAGACACACACCCCTCTAGTAGCTTCCCACCAGATTCCTTCTTCTGATTAACAAAGCAAACATTCTATGACCTCTGCCTACCTCTCAGATCTGATATCACACCACTCTTCCCATGCCAGTTCATCAAGATCCTCTCTTAGGCCAAGCTTAGTTCTGCCTTTCAGTGCGCTTTCCCCTGTTCGACCAATGCCTTACCAATTAGAACTCAGTTTAAATGTCACTCACTCAAACACCCTGCCCTGAATGCCCAAACTAAAGTATTTGCTGCCATTCTTATTACTTTGCCCTCACTTAGACTTACTTCTTCTCATATTGTATTCATTTATTCATAATTGAATAGACTCATTGATTTCTTCTTGTTTGAGACACTCCCACCCTGCCATGTCTAGTGCTGGAGCTCCAGGAGAGTGGAGACCTTATCTGCTTGCTCCCTACTGGCCCCCAGTACCTGGAAGAGGTCTCATCCATTGAAGACGGACAATAAGTGTGTGTTGAGCTGCTACAGAAATGAACGTACATTAGAAAACTACTGGAAAACAAATACAACCTAGTATTATTAAGTTGTTAGTGTTACTTTCATGTTAAGACAATTGAAACACCATATTATTTTACATTTTTAAAAGTTTATGTCCTAGTTTGCTATGTATTAGCACAGAGGTCTTACATAAGTCACTTTACTTCTGCTGATTTTTGTATGTAAATTACAGAAGGCATTCAAGCTTGGCCATTCTCAGTTCTCAGTTAAGATGTGCACATTGTCCTCTCACCTTTGAAAGGTGAGAAACACTCATTAGAAAATTACCTGATGCTCAGACCATTCACCCACTTTATCTCCGGAGGACATACCTCCTGTTACTTGTATTTCTCAATGTTTAATCACACGTGATTCATCTGGTCTGCAGTTTTACTCTATTGGTGTGGGCTGGTCCTACTCATGTACTTGAGTACTCAGCTCATATCAGCTCTACTGAGAAGCTTTCTGTATTCTATGGCACCCTAATCTTACTTTAACTCAAAGTTGGTTTAGTTATCCCTCCTCTGAATCTCTGAACTCATATCAACTCCCTACATTTTTCTCTGTCATAGCACTTATTTTATTGTTTGTCATTTAATAAACATTGAGAAGTTAATAAACTTTTATATGAAATACAAAGGTTTCCCTCTAAGAAGAATTCTATGCTGTAAAACTTCTGGTCCTTGATCTCTACAAAAGCTCAGACATGAAAGTGAAAAAAGAGTGTGTTTTCCAACTGAATCTTTCCATCTCTAAGCCATACTTGCATCCAAGTCATCTAAGAAAGACAGTTAATTACATCTTCAAAACTCTGTAAAAGAGCAGTAAGAGGTCCTACATTTGGAAAAATTAGAGCCATTATATTGTAACTTTCAAGTTCAGTAAGTTCTTTCTAAAAGCTAACTGTAGTATTTCAAAGTTAGTGTTGCACAGTCTCTTTGACCTAACTTTCTGAGTTTAGTCATGGTCCTGCTAATCAGTAGCTGTTGTGACCTTAGGAAAGTTCCTTAATCTCTCTGTGCAAAACTGATGATTCTCAACAAGAATGTTGGGAAAATGAAAGATCTCCTGCATGTACAGTGCTTAGAGTTCTGCCCAGAACAGAGAAAATAGCATGTATGTGTCAGCAATAAAAACTCTTCACTTATTAGCTTCAAGACATTGGCTTTGACCTTTGTGGTCACAAAGAGTTGGTCAACTTCACTCATAGTTCACATAAGATTTTAAGCAACTTGACTAAATCTCTTGTATCTGTTTTTCCCAGGCTCAGGATGTTTCTTCATAATGCCAGCAATAATACTTGAGGACTAATTGTGGTTGCATACTTTGTGGTAAATAATTCCTTTTATAATTTTCCAGTAAATTTTCAATTACTTTGACTAGGTTGGCCAAGGACACCACAAATCTGACCCTTAACTACTTTTCTACTCTCACCTCTCCTCACTTCTCCCCTTATGGCCTGTGCAATTCAATTGTCTTTAGGAGGTAGTGTTTCAAAGATCATGGGAATTTCCCCAGTAAAGTTGTATTGAACTGAATTGAAATGCTGAAATAATTACCATAAGGCAATTGTGTTTTATCATATAAGCTGAATCACTTCTAGGCTTTCAAATTAGTGGTTATCTCTTCTAGCTTTAATACTTCTGTCCCATCTCTGAACCTTTACTAAGCTTTCCTTTTAATTTGAAGGCATTAATATCTCTAGAATCAAGACCTGATCAACAGTGAGAATAAATTTAAAAAGTTTTATGGGTCTGTCTTATTACCATGTATCTGCAACTTTTTGCAACTTTATGTTATTTACTCATCTGATGGACAGTGAAAATTTACTATATGCGAGACTTAAGGTGCATCGATTTGGGGAAAAATTGCTTATCACTCTTTAAGAATTTCAAAACCTAGCTGGAGAGACAGATACATGAAGACAGAGAGAGAGAGAGAGAGAGAGAGAGAGGAGAGAGAGAACTAGAAAGAAAATGTTAATATATGAAAATAAGTGCTATGATAGAGAAAAATGTAGGGAATTAGTATGAATTCAGAGGTTCAGAAGAGGGACAATGAATACAACTTTGAGTCAAAGTAAGATTAGGGTGCCATAGAATACAGAAAGCTTCTCGGTAGATCTGATAGGAGCTGAGTACTCAAGCACAGGGGTAGGACCAGTCCACACCAATAGAGCCAAACTGCACACAGGATGAATCATGTGTGAGAAGCAGTTCACTGGGATCTGCAACTAATTGAGGAGTGCTCATTCTACTTCCATTTCCAAAGGAAGAAAAAGTAACTCATCACCCATCATAGAGAAGTAACAATCTTATGAGAGTTCATCTGGTTCATATGCTTAGCTTAACAGATGAACCATGGTAAGTCCTAGAGAAGCAAACTGATTTGTCCATGGAAATGCCTCACTTAGCTTCCAAGCCCAGTCTCCTAAGCACAAATTATTTTACTTTCTTCAGCAGAATCAAACAAGTGAAATGATCTGGACTCACTTCCTATACAGGGATAACTTTAGGACTTAGCACAGGAACCAGGAAGCTCTGAAATAAGTCGACTGATGGTCCTGGGTAGTAGAGTCACTGAGCTTTCATAACTAGATTCTTACCTTAAGCCCCAGATATACTTCAGCCTTATAGTGCAACCTTTATTAATTCAATTGCTTATTGCATAAATATTTAGTGTCACCAACTTTGTCAGGCGCTCTACTAAGCACTGTTGCTACAGTGATAACTAAGTTTTGTTCCTGTCATTTACAGAAGCACAGTATCTGCCTTATTCATCTCAGCCCAATACCCCATCTTAGTTTCTTAGGAAGCTTCTCTGTCATTGGGACATTTCCAGGTCCTGCTGAGGCCATGAGGAGGTTTCAAATGCCATTCTAGAACTGTGGTTGTTATGGTCATATCTCTATTACCCTCTCCTAAAGTTCTAAGTTCATTTCCTGTTCCTGACCCCACTGATACTACATTTCACCCGTTTATTGATGTTTCTCTCTATAAACCAATCTGGATTTCCTCTTTTTACATTTATCCCTGGGGACCCATCTAGCTTCCAAATCATGACCTTCCTCAGATTGTTTCATTCTATTATGAACCAATACCCAGTCTCAGGAATCAAGATCATTGGGTGTGTTCAATGCGATTTGGGATTATTATTTCATTGAACATCTATTTACTGAACACCTGATGCTTGGCAGGCAAGTGTTTGCTACATAGCTTTGTGCAGTTATTTACTCTCCCTAAACTTCAGTTTATTTAGCTGGAATAATAATACCTGTCTCTTGGGTTATAAAAATTACATGAGATTATAAAGTTATCTTAGGTTTGGTTTCCTTAAAGCAGAGCCTGATATGGGGATTCATGCACATGTAACTAACTGAAGGAGTACCCTCAGGAGAAGCTGGTAAACGAATGAGGAAACAAAATAAAGAGGAAGGAACTATATAAGAATGTAGTCTCAGATAAGGTCTAAATAACTCTGATTTTCTGGGGCTTTCTGGAACATAAGTTGCACCAAAGAATCTGTCCTGACTTGAGGCAAGGTTAGTGGTAGTGGAGGCGGTCATGGTGTATTACAAGCCCAGAAACTCAAAAGAGAAGCATTTTCAATACATCAAGAAGAATCCTCTGGAGAAAGTTGCAAGTGAAAGTTCTGAGCTGAAACACCCCAAGCAATTGAGGAATAGGTACACCAGTCCTTCAGGTAAAAGGGATTCCAGGGGACTTGAGAGTCCAGCAATATCATTTGTGACAATAATCTTACAATGGAGACAGAGAAGGAAATGGGTAATTACAGATCAGTGGAATTGACAGAGGTAAGCATGAGCATGGGTGTTTACAGCCCTGGGTGCTAACCAAGGGCAAAGAGAGGCTTCCTGGAGGATGATGGAACTGAATAGAGCTTTGGAGCTTAAGTAGGAGGTGGCAAAGCAAAATCACACGTCAAACATGGTCCTTGACAGGAAGGCTCTGACCAAGGCCATCATCCAAAATAGACTGCCTGTTTCATAGTCCTACCTGACAGGGAGACAGCCAGTGGTGTCTATAAGGAGAAAGCAAGAACTTGCCTTCTGAGCATCATTATTAAGGTGTAGCATGATAAACCAAGGTTTGATGTGGTGGATCTTGAGTGAAGTTTATTTCTTCCCAGGCAGACATCCAGACACTGTTCATGTTAATACTCCTTCAGCAGGGCCCAAGAAGAGCACACCACAAATGCATAGATTAATATCAGCATGTGCTGGGAACAGCTCCAAACCAAGCTTTCAGCAGTTTGTAAAGATATGTATGAGGCACAAAGCAAAAGATACAGATTGAACTGGCCTGGAAGAGGAAACAAACATATCGTTCTTGTAGGGTGTTGCCATTTGATTTTGTTTAGGGGCCCCTCAGACAAATAGGTGAGCTAAGAGCATCTGATGATTCAAAAAGCAGACTCAAACTGAAGACATTTTCTAAAACCCCAGCAATTCTATGGATAAAGCTATGACACTTTAAAAAATGAGAGCAAGAGGGAGAGAGATTAACTTCAATCTGCGATGCTTCTGACTGGGCAAAAGGCACTGATTCATCCATGAGATTGCTAATAGCAGGTGTCTTTGGTGATTTATGCCAACAAACAAAGTTGTTGTGGGCCCTAATCCTTTTCCATCTGTTCTATAATAGGGAGTGGAAACAGGAGAGGTTATGAATAATTCTAGAGCTCTGGGATCCTTTTCCCTCTGAAATGTGGAAGCCAGCCTTCTTCATTACTTACCTTGTGATCTTTAAGAGGCGGTGGGGCTTTCTGGGGAGGCAGCTTACCGCCCAGATACAGATTCTCTATCCTCTTTTGTAATCTATGCTGGTGATGCTTTCTGGACTTGAAATGAAGTAGGGACATAAAATAAAATCTTTCTCTTCCAGTTAAAATCCATATAGTAAAAAAGTATTTTGACTGCTTACCCTGAGTCCACCATCAGCTGAGAAGGATCTCCAGGAGTTTAGGTTTTCTTGATAAGAAAGACTGACAAAGATAGTAAGAAGAACACCAAACATGCATTCATAGAGCCTAGGTACCCTCCTCCTGTTTGTGATTTCTCTGTGGACATAAAATGGCTGTGGGTCCTTAAGTGAGTTACTTACCTCCTCTGACCATTACTTTCTTCACTTTTAGAATGAGGATAATATCTGCATTTCCAGGTTGGGAAGACAACATTAGATAATTTTGGAAGTGGTACATAAATGTTAGTTTCTCTTCTATTATTTTTAGGCATAAACATATAAAAATACCTGGAAACCTATAAGTTCTACTTGCTTCTTTAATGGGTAGGTAACTCTGAAGTGAGCTGCTGGGTTGGTATTTGAGCTGGGCTTTGAAGAAGAGGTGGGCTTCCATCAGGTAGAGATAAGAGATCAGTGCAGTTCAAATGAGAGGAATCATCTGCTTTAGTTTCCTGAGGCAAGTGTAAGAAATGTACTGCAAACTATTTACATGGTGAGTTTGCTTAGGAAAGCATTTCATTTGAGGTGTCTGTGGGACTTCTGGGAATAGGTGTCCAAGGTACAATAGGTTGGAGATATATAGTTTCCAGAAAAATCATGATAGTGAAACATTATATATGGATGATGTCTCAGGATCACTTAGCAACTAGGAAAATATAGGTCAGTTGCTTAAACAATAGTGAGGAGGCTAGATATCTAAAACCAAGGGATTGGCAGAACCGTGCACGCTGGATCTAAGGCAGGCATATCCTAGCTTCTGGTGGTTTCTGGCAATCCTGGGTGATCCTTGAGTTACAGATGCATAACCCTCATCTTTTCGTCTGCTGTCACATGGCATTCCTCTGTGTGTCTGAGTCCAAATTTCACTCGTCTTATAAAAACATCAGTCACTGGATTGGGGCCCACCCTATTCCAGCCTGACCTCATTGTAATTTGATTATATCTACAAAGACTCTATTCCTATAGAAGGTCACATTCACAGGTACTGGGAGTTAGGATTTGAACATATTTTGAGGGGAACATAATTCAATCCACACCATTATGTAAGCAAAATTCCCAGAAGGGAGGAACAGGATATAATCAGAGGAGAAGTGAATAACTTATCATGAACATAGTAGAAATGTGGCGGGTGAGTGGAGCATGACAATGCCAGAAAGGCATAGCAATCAACGAACAAGTTCCAGGCAAAGAGCTGAGAATGTCAAGATGGGAAACACTATATTCAGAGGCCGAGGCAGGTGGATCACTTGAGGTCAGGAGTTGAAGACCAGCCTGGCCAATGTGGTGAAACTATGTCTCTACTAAATATACAAAAATTAGCTGAAAATCGCTTGAACCCAGGAGGCGGAGGTTCCAGTGAGCCAAGATCACACCACTGCACTACAGCCTGGGTGACAGAGTGAGACTCCATCTCAAAACAAAACAAAACAAACAAAAACATTCCTGCATTAGAAGAATTTTATGTTGTATGTAAAACCATTCTGTACACAATAGGCAGTCAGTGCTCTCCAGTACTGTGATATATATGACATCTATGTTATGGGGATATAAATTATGCCTCTGATCTCTGTTTTATTCATCATTGAATGTTCAGAACCTAGTATCATTTCTGACAAACAGTAGATACTTGGTAAATATTGTTGAACAAATGAACACCTTCTTTTATAAATGTAGACTCTAATTGAGAGAGAGTAACTTGTTGAAGGACACACAGATAATGAATAGAAAGGCTGGCATGAACCCGTGGCCTATTTGACTACAGAGTCCATGCTCTCTTAACTACTTCATTGCCTATTTGAGTAGTTTCTTAACTCTGAATAGTTTATTGTTCCCATCATTGTTATCTATTTTCCACTGTACATGAAGGTCAGATAATACTTGGAAGCTCCTGTATTGCCTCCTGAGATGATGAGACAAGGCAGTCCATTGGGCGTTCCATTTGACAGAGCAGAAGCCTTGATCTGGCTCTGCTCCCTCAAATGACATGCTCACTTTCTCCCACAGATGTTAGAAAGAGCCTAAAGGACACAGTGACATTTGGCATCCTGCAAAAGGCCATGGTAATTCCCTCTGTCACAGGCATTGCCATTCATCCTTTCAATATCCATTAAAAATAGTGCCATATTCTGACCCTCTGCCATGGAAAAAAACAGCATTCAGTTGGATAGGTTTGCCTGTAGGCATTTATTACTGAGTTGAGAGATAAATGAAATTTAGGTTCATGAGAAATAAATTATCAGGAGCAAAAGGAAAGTTAAAGTTCACCCAATTTTAGTCCTTAAAAACAATGCTTAAAGTGCCACTCCCAATTACCTCATGTGTGTGTGCACATGGTTATCTGTAAGACTTTTCTACATCTTTAGTCCACAGATATTACTAGACACAAAATCTTGGTCTTCGTCCTTTGAAGGCAAGGATGAAACTTTGGCTTAATCAGTCATTCTTATGAAAAGGGAAATTTAACATTCAAAATATTGGAGGGAAAGTCTCACCACTGGATAGAAGAAAGATGTTTTATTGTATGTTCTCCAACATTATATGATATTTAGTTAATAACTATAATTTTAATTTACTATTATTTTCCACACTTGACTATAACAGTGATCTATGTTTTAAATGGTGTAAGCCAATATTGAACTTTCTCTGCTGCCAGTAGCTAACTTCACCATCTCTTTCTTGATAGCAATGGTTGGAATTATACATTAAGTGTAGATTGACTAATGGCTTTATTGAATGGTAGTCTCCTAGTTCTACCAATGATATGAAACTGGCTGAAGAAAAAAATTAACAGGAATTATTTAGATCAGGGGTTAGAGAGTCACGTTTCACCTTGTTTACAAGAGCACCAGAATTTGCTATCCCTTTCTTAGCTCCATTTTAGAGGCAGCACCATCAAGGGCAAAGGAGAGACACTGCTCAGGACCACTGTGATAGGCAACAGAGCCTAGACTTCATCTTCAGGTGCTGCATGTAGCATTTGTGTTGTGACATTATGTTAATTAAATTAAAAATATAAATCCTTTATATTCAAGTTAGAGGTAGGAAACCATCACTTAGTTTTCAGCAAACTCACAGAAAGAAAAATTCTATAGGGGGAAGAAAGAGTTAAAATACAAAGGCCAGATATTAATCCCTTTAACGCCAGGTAAGAGTTGTGTTGAGATGCTTGTGCTCAGAAATAACACATCATGAAGAACCTTGAGTTTGAACTTGGTTTCAAAAGCTGTGCAAGAATCATTCAACGGTTTTGGGTAAAAAAAAAAATGTCATGCTCAGATCTGTGTCTTTAAAGTGTCATTCTGACAACAGTGTGGAGATATGGAAGTAGGCAATACTGTAGACAAGGTTATTGAGAAGTCTAGCAAGGCAGAAATAGCAGAAAGAAAACAAAAGACAGATTTTACATGTATTAAGAAAGTGGAATCTGTAGGATTTCTATTTGAATGTGGGGGCAAAGTAATTGAGAAGGGGGAACATAGGATGGTCCCAGGCTTTTAGTGAGGCAACATGAAGGGCAACCATGTCTTTTGTGAAGAGAGACAAAATAAGAGAAGCTACTTACATGGTGAGTTTGGTTAGGAAAACATCTTGTTTGAGGTGTCTGTGGGACTTCTGGGAATAGGTGTCCAAGGTACAACGAGTTGGAGATAGAAATATATAGTTTTCAGGAAAATCATGATAGTGAAACATTATATATAGATGAGGCCTCAGGACCACTTAGCTACTAGGAAAATATAGGTCAGAACACTTCTAAGTGGTAAAGACAGGAAGAAGATTCATGGAGGCAGATTTAGCAGAAGCAGCTGGATAAGTCATAGATTAAATAAGAAAAACAGTGCAGTATGGTAGACATAGACAACAAAAGAGACAATTTAAGAAGGAAATGGCCACCAGTTTCAAATGCTGAAGAGATTTCAACTGAAATAGAAAAAGAAGTTATAGTTGATAAACCCTAACCCAAACCTGCTCCTTCTGTGGTTGTATTTGTCCATTCTTGCCCTGCTATAAAGAAATACATGAGATGGTAATTTCTAAAGAAAAGGGTTTAATTGGCTCATGGTTTTTCAGGCTATATGGCATCTGCTTGGCTCCTGGGGATGCCTCAGGAAACTTATGATCATGGCAGAAGGGGAATGGGAAGCACACACATCACATGGCTGGAGTGGAGCAAAAGAGAGAAGGGTGAGGTGCCACACACATTTAAACAACTAGATGTCATGGTAACTCACTCACTCCCTATTGCCACAACACCAAGGGAGATGGTGTTAAATCACGAGAAACCACCCCCATGATCTATTCACCTCCCACCAAGCCCCATCTCCAACATTGGGAATTACAATTCAACATGAGATTTGGGCAGGAACACAAATCCAAACAATACCAGTGGCATATACCATCTGAGTAAATAGCAACACCACTTAACTCTGAGCTCATGGCCCATACTGGAAAGTCATCCTTAATTCCTCTATTTCACTTACTTCTGCCATGCAATCAATTAGAAAATCTTGTTTCCTTTAACTTCAATATCTACCCATAATCCAATCATCTCTCACTACCCTCACTGCCATAATGCTGTCCAGACCCCATAATCTTCCACTTAGAAGACCATAGAAGCCATTTCCCAGTTGGTCATCAGGCTTTCATTCTGACGTTGCTATAGCCTGGTCTTTATACTGCAGCCACAGCAATCCTTGAAAATGTAAATTTTAATATATTGCATCTTTTCTAGAAGCCCCAATAGTTTTCCAACATAATTAGAATTAATTCTACTATTTTTCCTATGGCTGACAAGGCTTTATAATTTATTGAGGCCCTGGTGGTCCCTCCAACCTCTTTTCTATTACTCTACTACAGCTTCCCTCTACTGCACCCACAGTGGCCACTTTTCTTGAACACTTCACTCACCTTCCTGCATCAGAAGCTTCCAGTTTGCATTTTCCTATGCTAAATTGCACTTCTCCCACGTGTCAGAATGGTTCACTCTTATACTTTATTTCTTATTCATTTGTCAAGTTCATTACAAAGATCTTCTCTAAGCACCCAAAGAAAAAAGACAGAGTCTTCTTCAAATCATTCTCTATCCCTTTGTTTGGCTTTATTTTTCTCCATAGCTTAATTTTACACACACACACACACATAGACACACAGACACACACACACACACACACACGTTGAATATCTCTTATTCATTCCAAATGCTTGGAACCAGAAATGTTTTGGATTTCACATTTTTCAAATTTTGGAATATTTGCATTAATTTTCATCCCTAATCTGAAAATCCAAAATTTGAAATGCTCCAATGAGCATTTCCTTTGAGCATCATGTTGCCATTCAAAAAGTTTCAGATTTTAGAGCATTTTGGATTTTAGATTTTTAAATTAGGGATACTCAGCCTGTGTGTGTGTGTGTGTGTGTGTGTGTGTGTAAAATCTCCTATCACTGAGATACCAGCTTATGAGGATATGAGGATAAAGATGTTATCTAGTTTGTTGACTGTTGAAGCTCCCTTGCGGGGGATAGTATTTGGAAATTATTAGCACTGAGCCATTGCTTGGTAAATGAATACTGCATTTAAAAATTTATCTTTCTTTAGTTATTGGCTGTTTATCTTCATTCACAGACTGGTGAACTTTTCTGTCTTGATGACAAGTAAGTCCCCAGTAGCTGCAGGTTTATAGCCATCCTTTTCAGGAACTTTAGTGAAAAGGGGGTATTTTTTCCCATTTATTTATTCCTACTTATTTATTCCAACTAAAGTCTCACATTGGAGTATCTATGGATTGAGTTGTGTCATTTGCCTAATTTCTCATCACAAGTAATCCTTGTGATGAGAAAGATGGAATAAACTGGTTGGATAGGCCAGATTGTGTTTCTACCACTGGAATTGGGATTGGTCAATCCCCAAGCCGCATGGAATAAGAATGGGGTGCTGTATCTCCCCAAGAGAAAATTGAGGTGTAGCTACCATGAGGAGATCTTGAATCTGTGAGATATAAAACTTAAACAATTAAGGAAGAGCATCATTAAGAAAATGAGTATAAAACTACAAATATGATATTGATTATAGGGCAGTGGAAGTGGCTTGCATGTGTAACAGGCTCTGGAACTTTAACACTATAATGTCATGGTACATCTGTCTCTGGAAAGAGAAAAAGAAGAAACAGATGTCCTTTCAAGGGGACTGAGAAGGAAAAGAATATATGGACTAGCCCAGTGGAGTACAGGTGAGGAGGACTTAATTAGAGACATGGAGAAGGATAACCATCATGCAGACCTGACTAAGCTACCCTGTCTTCAGCTGAACACACTTTCTGCTCAGTGCAGGAATTTGCAGAGTGATTTTCAGCTAGGAAGAGAGAAATGAGGAATTTGGTCTTAAGCTTTCTGTTCTTACCATTGTCTGCAACTTGCTCTGAAGAGACTTGTGGAAAGAACAGCTGTGTGTCCCCAGTACAGCTAATCCTTTTGGAAAAAAAGTTACATAACATAAATGTGTTTAGTTTTATCCTCTTCTTCTTCATAATCTAAAACATCCCACAGAATGCCAAGTTTGGGTGGGGTGTGAATATTAATGACTGAATCCTGCACTATACGTCCGGCATCTCAACATAATTAGAATCAATTCCATTATTTTCCCTATGGCTGACAAAGCTCTATAATATACTCTGGTCCTTGTAATCCAGACTTCTTGTGCTGGGGAGGCCGACCCAACTGCCCTGGGAACTGTGGGGCTAAACATGTTGACAGTGGCACAGATGAACTCAGTCCTCAGAATCAGAGTGGTTCTGTTCTTGTCAGTTCTTCAAGGGTTGCCTCAGTGCATGTGTGTAAAAGTCAGTGAATATCATCCCATGGAGGTCAGGTGAGGCTGCCAAGGTATCCTTTCTAGGTATCTAGGGAGAGGGACAAAGAAAGGAACATGTTTAGGCCAAGTAGGACAGCTGTCCTGTGGACTTTGGCCCCTTGCAATATTGCCTAGTAGAAAGCATCTTTTGAATTTGAAGTGTTTTTCTGAGCTTCCTGGGATTATGGACTCTAGGGTCAAAGAACCATGAAAGACAGAGCTCAGAGGTAATCTGGGCCAATGTCCTTTTGTGTAACCAAAGGACAAACTGAGATATCATAACAGTGATCTTACATATAAAGTGTTTACTCTGTGCCAGGCAATGTGCTTGGTGCTTTTCATAAACTATTTCAAATCCTCAAAGCAATCCTCCACCCAAGTAGATATTATAACCCCACTGTACAGCAGAAAGACAAACAAAACATAAGCCTTGAAAGGACAAGGAGAATAAATAGCAGACACAACATTCAACCCCTTATGTATCTAACCTGAAAGCTCATGATTTTCATAGATAGAAGAACCTTCTTAATAAAATATTTTTATTACTATAATTGTCTTTAATGTTTATAATTAGTGAGTACTTGCTATGTGCCAGACACTGTGCTAAACACTGTGTGTGTGTGTGTGTGTGTGTGTGTGTGTGTGTGTGTGTGTGTGTGTGTGTGCATATGCACAGATTTTTCTGAAAGCATTGGTAATTTCCCCAAGGTCATTCATTGATATTTGATATTTGAACCCAGATCTTTCTGACTCCTGTGACGAGATATTAAAGGCCTTGCAAACGCTCACTCATAGGTGTTGAGGTTCACAGTACTCCTTGTGACTTGGTGACTTGGATAGTTGGCTCTTCCATGGTCAGCAGCCTGGCAGCCAGGGCTACAGGATTTATGACAAGGTAGCTAAATAGGGAAAGCCTTTCCAGAGGACAATTTTACACTTGCCCGATGATTCCAAAGTAATTCACTCTGAACTGGACCAGTGGGTCCCTCAAACACTCCAGCCCACAGCTACACGTCATGACTGTGCTTGCTCCACCATGTGCAGTAACCACAGCCCTTGGGTGGATGTGTGGCCGATCCCACGAGCTGGCTTCCCTTTCACTGTCCTGATTGTTAGCTCTTCTGCGGTGACCAAAGAACCGACTGCCTCAGCATTTAGATGTGAAGGTGCACATTAGAGTCCCACACGTCCTGGCCGAGGAACGCACAGCTCTGTCAGTTTTGTACTTCATGTTCCTCCAGTGCAAGCCCACAATGAGGGCAGCATGGGGCTTCCTGGATGTCCTGGGTAGGAGAAGCTGATACATAAAACCCCAGAGAGAAACGTGACATGGTTTGAAGTACAGAATCTTGGCCAAGACATTTTCAGTAACTTCCCTCCAAAGAGGTGGTTTGAGATAAAAATGGTATCCCACTTGAGAAACCCTTGTGTTGGTCTGGTGAGGGCAAAAGTCCAGACATTCCAGAAGTTTGTGGAAGAAAAACTAGATTTTCAGTTCCTTGAGGCTTGGGTTTAAATTCTCATTTCAAAAGAATCTAAGATGAAAGGACTCCACCAACTAATTTTAGAGCAAGCTCTTTTATCCCCTTGATTGACTCAAACAGGGAAGGGAGAGAGAAGATTGGGAAAAGAATTGAGATCTTTACTTTAAATCCAACTGGGCCCATGAAGCCAGCTCATGCTATGATTTCATCCTTCACATTCTGGGTAAAACACCTTGTGACAAGTACTGTGGAGTCATTTTGCCAACACGTATAAGAACAGAGATCCTCCTGGATGAGCCTGGGTAATTAATTAACTGGGAGATGGTGTGAAAACCATCTCTAGACCTCAGTTTCTTCATCTCTAGAATTGGAAGATGGAATCAGAGAATGTAAAATGGAAAAGGATTGGAAAAAAAATCATGTAGTTCCCAAACCCTAAAAAGCAGAGGTATGTGAAGGTATCTATATAAAGTCAGATAACTAGTTAGTGACAGAAGCAGGACTAGCACTTTGGTGTTCTGAACCCAAGTTCACTTCTTTGCTCTTCTCTTTAGGTGAAACAGCTTCAACAAATATTTATTTAATGTATACTCTATTATTGGAAGAATATATTTAATAATGTCACAACCACAAAAAGCTTGAAAATCTTAACTCTGAAGCACTTTGCAGATGAAAGCTGAATTTGCTACAAGCCAGGACAGTATGAGAGTGAGGATGCCTTCCTATCCTTTGGGAGGGCTGGCTCTGGCAAACTCAGCCACTGCCTTGGGAGGAACCAGGAAAGAAAGACTCAGGCAACTGATGCAGGAAGGAACTGCTTGCTGAGAGATGGTCCTCTAACACCTGACACTGCTGTATTGAGGATGGAAAGAAACACAATCCCAACCCGGCCTACCTGTCTTGACTTCTTTGGTTATCTTTATCTCTCTAGGGCATAGAGTCTGGGTCCTCCAGAGATGACTGAGGAAAAGATGTTTCCAAAGGATTAGAGAACATGGGAACAGAGAATCAATGAAAGGAAAGTGTCTCTTCCTTTGTTTTCCCCCACCTCTCACCTTCCATTATAAGCTGGAAACCTGAGCAGCAAACTCCCCTTAACAACCTCCTACAGTGCTCCCAAATGCACATACGTTGTCCCGATTCCTCCAGGCTTCTGCCTTTTCCCCACATGATATACACCACCGCCTCCACTATTGAATGTTATTCTGTTCCTTACAGTAGCTCTCGTGTATCTTACTCTAAGCTGCTCTCACTACCTGGAGAGTCTCATTCCCTCTGCCTGGAATACTCACCTTCCACTGAGCCCTTGCCCCCAGCTACCACCACCATGCAACCATCTATACATCACTGTATCCAGAAAGTCTTCACAGCCCCTGAATGGTCTCAGGAATCCTCTGATCTGCAGGGCACTGTTGTGGTCACCTCTAATAGAACTCATACACTGTATTGCTATTTATCTTTCTTACTTTCTCCTCAATATACTATAAGTTCAATGATTTCAAGGAGCAATGTATGTTCAGTTCAACATTTTGTTTCCAGACCTTAGTGTGGTTCTTGACACAGCCTCCTTGCCCCTTGTTAAATATTTAGTGCATAAATAACAATACCTAACATTTATTGAACACTTACTATATGACCACCACTGTTTAAGGGCTTTAAGGATATTGTTAATTCTTTCAACAATTTTTAAAGAAAATGCCATTGTTATCTCCATTTAATAGAGGAGAAACTTTGGGTTAAGGGTGTTAGAGAATTTACTTGAAGCTACATGATAACTTTGTAGTGGAGAAGGGAATGGAAAGCACAAATGCCTTGAGAACCCAAGCTCTGACTCACTTTGTTGACTGTTACAAACCCACAGCTCTTACCCACTGTGTTTATTTTCCCCATGAACTCTGTGACTTCCCTGGGATTTGGTACAAAGGGAATATTGCACTAGAAGCAGATTCCTTTCAGCACCAACATGCTGTCTTTGTGAGACTTGATGTTTGGGTATGGGGTGGAATGGGGTTAGAAACAGATATCTCTTAAGCATCTTCTTATTGACAGCTATGTGCATGATGTCTCAGCTCCCAGGCCTCCACTTTAGCAGAGAAGTTTCCCCATTCCAGTTCTGATGAATTCTGTGAAGAACAAAATGTTACCAAGGCTGGCCCAATGAATAGTTTGCCCAGCAGTTTCTGGCAGTTAAGAACACACCCTGTCATATTCATGAGCATCCACCCCGAAGAATAACCCAGTTGCTTTTATGGTATTTGTGAGGGTAGAAGTTTGGGTCAAATGGGGTAATCATATTTCATAAGAGATCCAATCAGTTTTAGGCTTTTAAACACTAGCCTCATTTCCTTAAGGAATTGTTGAAGGTTTTCCTCCATTTTATTCCTATTTGACCACTCCTTCCCCATTCACCTGGACAAGATTTTGATGGCGAAGAGGATGTTTTATACAAGCCCAGAAACAATAGCTTTAAAGGAGATTGAAGCCGTCAGCCCTGAAAAGCAACACGCATGCCCTAAAGAAGTAGACTTCATGGAAGTCAGACAAATCTGCTTGTGTGGATGTGGTAACATTGGTTTTTACTGTCTCTATTTCTCCAGAGCACTTTCCCATTCTCATTCTTCCTGCTCAGCACACTTCAGGGAGTTGCACTAACTCCTTTTGCACTTCATGGCCTGGTATCTGTCAATTGCTGGGTGCCACCAAAATCATATGTACACAAGAGCTCATTCACTCAACACATATTTATGAACAGCAATTTCCCATGAAGGGTGTCAGCCAAGTGGGATGATTCTGCATTTAAATACTGGGGTGGAGGAGTGGACCAATGTTCACTATGAACATAATTACTAGTATGTGTCCAAGGATGAATTCCTAAAATTAAGTCATAGATTCCACTTTTGAGATTTACATTCTTTCTTTTAATTATGTCAGACTCTGTGGTATGTAGGTGAGCCAGCTTGGATTGGGTCAGACACAAGGATACAAACTTTTTTTGTTGTTGTTGTTCTGTTAGTGATGGAGTCTTGCTCTGTTGCCCAGGCTAGAGTGCAGCAGCTTAAACACAGTTCACTGCAGCCTCAACTTCCTGGGCTCAAGTGATCCTCACACTTCAACCTCCTTGTAGCTGGGACTACAGGCACTCTCCACCACATCTGGCTATCCTTTTTTTTTTTTTTCATTTTTTGAAGAGACAGGCTCTCACTTTGTTGCCCAGGCTGGTCTCCAACTCCTGGGCACAAGTGATCCTCCCACCACAGCCTCCCAAAATGCTGGGATTACAGGCATGAGCCACTGCACTTGGCCTAAACGTGTTTCTTTTTACCAGTAATATTATTCTTCAGTGTTAAGATAATTTATATTTGAAACCATATTTTAACTGAAGAACAAACTATTAGCAATTATTTATATCTCAACATAAGTAAGCATATTTGATAAGCTAAAATGGAAACAAGGGTAAGTCTCTTTTAGGAGGAGGGACAAAGAATATCTTAAGACTAGGATCCTGGTACTTGAAGTAGAATTTAGAAGAAATGACCTTAAGCACCTCTGTACTGTTGCAAAGAAATGATAGGGTGAGGGGAAGAAAGATGTTGAGAGAGATGCATAGAGAGAAGAGGAATGTCAGAGTTTTATCTCACAAATATATCCCACAGTTATACCTTCAAACCAATTACATGAGTTTAACAAGAGTAAATAGACTCCCTTAGAAGTCTGTTACAGACAAGAGAATCAACAAGTTCAATATGGCTCTCAGAGATAAAAAATATTTTTAAAAATCCAGAAAAACAGATATGCCTCAATATAAGAAATATCTTTTTAGGTGTCAGATATGCCCCAAAGTAGAATAGATTACCTGGAAATGTAGTGAGTTTCCGGTCACTGGAAGTGTACAAACAGAGGATGGATGACCATTTGGTGGAGAAGTTGTCACATGAGCTCCAGCATTTGTCACACTTTTAGACTAAAATAAAAAATAAATAGAAATGAACAAATCCTGTGTTGTATACTTAGGACCGTATTTTACTTTACTACAAGTAACACAATACAACTTAGAAAAATGAGGGTTATTTGTTGAATATTTCATGAAGTCCAAAGTTAGGTAGTACAGGGTGGTAAATTGGCTCTTCAGTGCAACCATGGACTAGAGAAATGTATAATTGTTTTACTCTGCTGTCATTATTATTTAGACCTTGTTCTCATGCTCCTAACAATGATGAAGTTAACAATGATAATGATGGTAATAATAATATCCTAATAATATTAACACTTGTAGAGCTAACCAAGCACCAAGAATTTGTGTAATCACTTTTATGTAATTAATGCATTTACTCATTACAAGATAGCGGTAGTAAGACAGACTTCATGTCTATGTTCCAGTAAACAAAAAAAGGTAGGTGTGTGTGAGAAAGAGAGACTAAAAAGGCTAAGGGCAGGTCCTTTTTATCAGGATAATACACAAGTTTTTAGAAGCTCACCAAAGAGAGGTCTGCTTTTGTTTCATTGGACAGAAGTATATCACATGACCATCCTTAGCTAGAAGGTGGACAAGGGAAGAGGAATCATGGATGGGGACTGGGTCAACCCAAAAACAGGTTTTGGCATATGAGTTAATCCTTTTCACAACTATAATGTCATTGATCCTTTCAACAATTCTACATACTAGATGCCCCAAACAAAACAAAACAAAACCAACAGTGAGGAACACAGAGTTTTGAGTAGCCAGTTATTTAGGTATTAACTTCCAAAGCTGACATGTGAACCTGTCTACAGTGATTTCAGAAATCATACTTCTATGCTTGTCACTACTACACAAGGCTGTCTCCCTAGAATGGTTTTAATGTTCCCCCTTCCGTGAAATATAACTGAGATGTGCTAGTCACCTTGAAATAGAAGACGAAGTAAAATTACACAGTGGAAGCCCAGAGTCAGTTTTTTTCCTGTAATGGCTTTCCATGAATTTGCTGGATACAGTAAATGTCTAACGAGGTGAATGCTCAATGCCACTTAAAAAGGCATAAACTCAGGCTGGCACCAGAATGAAGAGCACTGTTCCGGCCACCGCTGAGCAAGGCACAGATTCTCTGGAAGGAAAGTCATTCTCTGGAAATAGGTTAGATCCTTTCAATAGCACATTGCTCATATAAGGTCACAAGAGTATCAGTGATGCAGCTTCAGATTAATGTCATCTGCAGCAGTTCAGTGACCTGAGGAGGATGCTTTTTCCTAGGTTGTTTCATCTGACCTTCCAAGAGAGATATAAGCACTAGGAAAATCTGGATCACTGTATGATGGAGCCATTTCCTTTCTGGCAGAGGCAGAGATAGCAGCCGGGCTATTCCTGTGGGATCTGTAGGTTAAAAGAATAGGAAACTTTGATGACTGCCCAAAATATCTGCTGTGATCCTAGAACTACCTCTGCCCATGTGGAGGCAGCATAGCACAGGCATAAGTACAGGCTGAGTTGGATTTGGGTTCCAGTCCTCCACTCCCACACCTTAGCAATGCTACCTTAACCTTCAAAACTTACATGATTGTTTTGAGAATTAAATAAGCTGACATCTTGCAAACACTCAACAAGGTGGGTGGCTGGCACAAAAGGAATAGTCCACAGCTGTTGGTTGCTATTCATTATTATTACTGCTGTTGTTCTTGCTGTTGGTTATATTACTATTTTTATTTTAAAGATCAAGTTTGAGTTTCTCAACATTTGGAGGACAAAACACTGGAAAAATCCCAGATATCTCCAAAGCAAACTTGAGGTCCATGAATACGGATTAGAATTCAGACATCTAAATCAGTACTCAGTCATTATAATTTGAAACTGGAAGTCTGTCTTCAGACAATTTCAGAGCAGGCTACTAGACCTATGAATACTGATTCAGAATGTAAAAGATCTTTACAAATCAATCATGTGGCTAAGGTGAACCAGTAGTGGAAGAAACACCTAGGGCGAGGTACCAGTGTCTCAAAAAATCAACCCGTAGGTCTGTCCTGTGTCTTTCTTAGATAAAGCAGTAGCTTCTACTCAGATGAATAACAATATAAACCACTAACATTTTTCGAACACTCGGACACTTACTTTGTGCCCAGATGACATTCTAAACCTACATGTATTAGCACACTTAAGCCACACAGTTCCTGGAGGTAGGTTCTATTATCTTCTCCATCATAAAGTTAAGGAGACTGAGGTAGACAGAAGTTGAACAACTGGTCCAAGGGTCCTGAGCCTGCGAGCAGCAACTCTGGGCTCTGGACTCATGTAAGGACACTAGAAATGGATCCCTTCCTCCTGCTTTACTGTCTTCTGAAGAGAGGAGGAGAAGCAGTCTTACAGAAGTTGCCCCTGACCATTACTCGCTCTCTTACTCACTTCTCTCCAGTGATGTTGAGCTCTCTTTCTTTCCTGGACCCATCGAGCTTACTCCCATTTGCATTTTCTGTTTTATCTTGCTTAAAATGCATTCAGAGGTCCCTCAGAGGGAGAGAATGACTCCTGAGAAGGTATTTATCACAGAATCTGAAATTTAAAAATATAACAAAAACACAACAAAACAAAATCCTATATATTCTATATTCTAGTAGTATATTATACTTGTCATTAAATTGGATTAAATCTTCAGTTCTCAACCCCCTCCTCCATCTCCCAAAGAAAGATTAAAAATCAGCCATCAGAGTCACTTAGGTTATCCATTTATCTCGGTTTGCCCAGGACAATCCCAGTTTATGCCAGTTTTCCTGGTGTAATTATTGAGAATCCTCTTTCACTTTAAAAGTGTCTCAGTTTAGAAAATAAATTATATGGCACCCTGTTCGTAATGGCAATTTCTATTGCCAGTTATCTGTTTACTAAGTAGGGTATCTTAGGTGCAATTCTTTCCAGAAGCAGACAGGGAAAAGGAGGCTGTACCTACTGAGATCCAAGCCTTGACAACTAGATCATAAGTCTAGTTGTCCCTGTCCTTAGGTGACTAGAAAATCTTCCCAGCTCTGACTCTTCTTCCCACCATCCCCACCATTTAATCTCAGTTAATCTCAACTCCTGTATCAGTTACTACCTCTATGATAGAGTTGGTAATGTTTGTTCGATTACATTTTTCTTTTTTGCATATATTTATTAATTCCATAAAGAGAAACATGATTAATAGCTAAGTTTTTTATTTTATTTCTCATGGTGTCTAGCACAAGGCTATGCATTAACTAGGGACACTAAATGTTCATAGAAAAGATAAAGTACAAGAAGAAGAGAGAGATGTATGAAATATAAAAGCAAAGAAAGAAGAAAAGAAGGGAGGCAGGAAGGAAAGGAGAGAAAGAGGGAGGAAAGAAGGCAAAAGAAAAAAAAAACATAGAAAGAAAGAAAAAGGAAGGAGGAGGGAATCAAATTTGGTATATATTTCCTGCAACACCAAGACTAAATGGAAGCCAGTTGGTCCCTTAAAACAATGGGCTTGTTTCAACCAAGGCGAGCACATGAATCTTCCCTTGGCCATTCTCTGTGCTACTGTGAGCAACCTGCATTTCTAAACTGAAGAGTTGCAGTCAGGCTAGACTGTAATTGGGTTCATCTCATATTAGCTACTTAAAAGAAGCTATGTGCCTTTCTACTTGGACAATCTTAGAAGCCTTCTAAATAAATAAAGGATGAAAGGCAATTTGTTTAAAAATAAGGAGTGCTTTCACCAGAGGCTGCTTTCTTCAAGAGTACTAAGTTTCTTCGCAAACAACTACAATACGGAGGTTCTTTTCTAAGTGAATAACCTTATTACTTCCAGAGCCCAATCCTTTTTTTTTTTTTTCCACTGGTTTAATGGGTGCAGCACACCAGCATGGCACATGTATACATATGTAACTAACCTGCACATTGTGCACATGTACCCTAAAACTTAAAGTATAATAATAATAAAAAAAAAGAAATCTAATGATTTATCATCTCTTTATAACTTTGATTTGCAAATAGAATAAGTGCTTATCAGATAAAAATTTTTGCTTCCATGATGGTCTCAAGTTAAGCATCTCCTATTAAAAAATACTTTCCCAAATATTGATGCTTTGTGTTTATTACAACATTCTGCAATAACTTGGCAAAACACAAAATTTTATAATTTTAATCATTTTCTCTATACTATGTATAAGGAGTGAACTAAGATTTAAGAAAGTATAATCACTTAAATAATTATTATTTCTCTTTACCTTTAATTCACTAATGAAATCACTTTTTCACTTAACTCTGATTGTATTTATCCATTCATGAATACATGAATTTGCAGTTATTACTTAATGAATAACTACTATATGCAAATTACAGTATATGAGACTTGCAAAACTAAATAAGAAAACAAAATTCAACAATGCTTTATGATTAAACCAGGAAGTAGGGATAGAAGGGTGCTTCTTCAACCTGATACAGGTTTACAAAAAGCTCACAACTAATCACATATATAATGGTGAAAGAATGGGTTCTTTCCCTCTAAGATCAGGTAGAAGAAAAGGTTATTTTCTCTTGCCACTTTTAGTCAATATTGGGCTGCAGGTTCTAATAAGAGCAATTAAGCAAGCAAATTAAATAAGGAACATCCAGACTAGAAAGGAAGAAATAGTACTATTTCTATTTGCAGATGGCATGATCCTGTATTTGGAAAATCCCAACAAATCCACTAAAAAAGCTATTAGAACTAATAAATGAGTTCATCAAGGTTGCAAGCTACAAAATCGACAGGGCAAAAATCTATTATATTTTCATATACTTATAATAAATGATACAAAATAAAATTAGCAAAAAATTCAATTTATAATAGCATCAGAAACAATCAAGTATGTAAAAATTAATGCAGCAAGATAAGTACAAAACATATACTCTGAATACTAAAAACCACTGTTGAAATAAATTATATACAACTTAAATAATTGAAAAGGCATCCCATGTTCATGAACTTAAAAACTTAATATTGTTCAGATGACAATACCCCCAATGTGGTCTGCAGATTCAGTGCAGGCCTTATCAGAATCTCAGCTGATTTATTTGGATAAATTGATAGTTGATTCTAAAATTCATATGGAATTGCAAAAGGCCCAGAATAGACAAAAACAACCCTGAAAAAAAATACAGAGTATCACACTTCTTGATTTCAAAACTTACTACAAAACAATGGCAGTCAATACAATGTGTTACTGTACAAGTAAAGATCAACGGGATTGAATTGAGAGTCCAGAACAAAGCCATGTGTCCATGGTTAATTGATTTTCAACAATTGATCCAAGACCATTCAATGGGGAAAGAACACTATTTTCAACAGTTGCTGGTGGGACAACTGGATAGCCACATGCAAAACAATGAAGTTAGACCCTACTTCACACCAATCATACTTTTTAAATGTGACTTGGAAATAGTTTATCTATTTCTGAATGCAGGAGACATTAACACACGTACACTTGCATTCACACAGACATAAACACACTATTTCTGTTCAATGGTGAATAATTTTTCTATAAGAAATCTTAGGTGTGTATAGCATATGAAAGTCCTTAAAATAAAGGCTTTAGAGCCAGTGACTTACCCCTCAAGGAACCTGTAGTCTAATCAAGCAGAGAAACAAGAAATCCATCAATTCAACATTCTATAATCCATAACATATAGCCATTATGTGGATCAAAATGAGAGCACTAATCTAGACTAGGGTGGGTCAGGGAATGATCCTCTAAGGATCCATGCTTGAGATGACCATTGACAAATGGATGTGTTCGTGATGGTCAGGAGGGTGATGGATGAACTGTGTGATCCATACATTTATGGAACGTTCCATACATTTATGGAACGACTTTAAGTTGGTTTGTCTTTCAAGGGCAATGTATCTAGAGGTATGAAAGGCTTTGAAGAAAGAGTGGTAGACCAAGGACAAAACACGAAGCCCAAAGTAATGTTGAAATACTTTTAAGCTGGGCGCGGTGGCTCACGCCTGTAATCCCAGCACTTTGAGAGGCCAAGGCAGGTGGATCACGAGGTCAGGAGATCGAGACCATCCTGGCTAACACGGTGAAACCCTGTCTCTACTAAAGGTACAAAAAATTAGCCAGGCGTGGTGGCGGGCACCTGTAGTCCCAGCTAATCAGGAGGCTGAGGCAGGAGAATGCCATGTACTGGGGAGGTGGAGCTTGCAGTGAGCTGAGATAGCGCCATTATACTCGGGCCTGGGTGAAAGAGAGAGACTCCGTCTCAAAAAAAAAAAAAAAAAAAAAAGATAAGAAACCCTTTTTAAATAATCACAGCAAGATGCAAAGGAAAGAATCCATATACATGGGTTGTGATATCAGATGGTTTTCTAATCAAACATGAATCTTTAGGAACTCTTAACTTCAATGTTCTTATCTCTAAAGTACTTCTTAACCTCAATGTTCTTATCTCTAAAGTACTTAAACTTGTTCTAAAATTTCTTTAGCTTTACATTTTAGAATCCTGCATATTTGCAGACAGATCTCTAGAGCAGACCTTTAAAATAGAAAAGTGTATCTGTGGAAAGCACACCATTAAAAACAAAAACAACCACTGCAACAAAAATGCTCCTTTACTTATAAAACAAGCCAAACAAGAACACAGAATGATTTAAAAACAAATCTAAGTCATAATTCCAAGAAACATAGTTTGTTCTTTTTCCTTCTCTTCCCACTCTGTAGGACACTTTTCCAAGCCTTTTAGCCTTTGATGCAGAACAAGCAAGAGGACTTTACTCTCATAATAACTGTAATCCTCTGCTTCAGGCACCAGACACTAACATTCTGCCAGAACTTCACCACCCCGTGAAGCCAAGCACCAAACCACAAGCAGAATGGCTTGCAGGGTAGACAGCATATTGCCCTGATGTTAGACATGGAACTGCTAGGTCAGCTCCTATATTTAGACAGCTGTTTCACCATTGGAAAAATTACTCTCTCTTTTTCAATCTAAAAACACACATAACTATATATATATGGAAATGTATACATGCACACATACACACACACACACACACACACACACCATCCTGAGGGCTAGCTAATTCCTAAAGAGAGTGAACAACTTGTCTGTGAGTGCACCCTTCATATCAGACCAACCAATCCAATAAACCGTGTACTTAACCATCTCTTTTATCAAGTTTTTACACCCCAGGCCACTATTCCCCTGTATTAATCACCCTCAGGTCAGGTCATTGTCAATTAGGGACAACCTCTATGCCCTAGAGCCTGTCAAAAATCTTCAAATTAGCCAGTCTACAACCTGCTTACCCTGTCTTGCCCTTTTCTTTTTGGAGAAATCACAATAAAGACTGGTTGCAACTTCACCCCACCCACTCTGCTTTCTGACCAACTCTGGTGTTTCTCTGTATGGCCCTCCCATTACCTGGAGTGTCCCTCCTTTTGGGATCTGTAAGTCTAATTGTATTTTCAGAAATAGTTATTTCCTGACCTATTGGCTTTTCCATACCTAAATAGTAATAAAACCTATACTTTAAAACACGTGCAAACACACATATGTACATTAATGGCTAACAAAATAGTTACCTTTCCATTTATAGTGTCTAGTAAAAGATGAACCTGATTTCAAATCCCACGTTCTAATTTTGGTTTAATTCTTTTGGGAAAATGTAGGACTCAGTTTCATTCATCGTTATAAAAACAGGACAATAGAAACTTGTAGGTAATTCTAAGAAAAAATGCATTTATGTATGTGTGTGTATGTGTGTGTTTAGAAGGAGGAAGAAAAAGAAAGAAACTTCTTATAAAGTATAGCTACATTAAAGTCAGTGTGTAAAGAAGAAAACCTTGCATTATCAATACTACCCTTGAAAATTACTTAGGAAGCAGCCTAATGATTTTCTATGTGCCATTTTTCAGTGAGTCCAGTAAAACAATCTTTTTAACCAACATTGGAAATTTGTTCTCGTGTTGAGGTGCCAGATGAAATTTTGGCTTGGCCAGGTGCAGTGACTCACGACTGTAATCCCAGCACTTTGGGAAGCTGAGATGGGCTGATCATCTGAGGTCAGGAGTTTGAGACCAGCCTGGCCAATATGGTAAAACCCCATCTCGACTAAAAACACAAAAGTTAGTGGAGCAGGGTGGCAGGTGCTTGTAGTCCCAGCTACTCGGGAGGTTGAGGCAGGAGAATTCCTTGAACCCGGGAGGCGGAAGTTGCAGTGAGCCAAAATAGTGCCACTGCACTCCAGCCTGGGCAACAGAGTGGGACTCCATCTCAAAAAAAAAAAAAAAAAAGTTCAAAGAATTCTCTAATGCCCCCTCATTGCCACCCCAAATGTTTTCTGTTATTTGCATGTTCTATTAGTATGTTCTTCAAATGTTACAATTAATGAACCAATAGCAATACATTATTATCAACTAAAGCCCATAGTTCACAATAGATTCACTCTTTGTGTTGTACATTTTATGGGTTTTGACAAATCACAGTTTTTCCTTTTCCTGAATGTTATATAGTTAAAATTATGTAGTATGTAGCCTTTTCAGACTGACTTCTTCCACTTAGAAATATGCATTTAAGGTTCTTTCATATCTTTTCATGACTTTATAGTTTATTCCTTTTTGTTGCTAAATAATATTGCATTGTATAGATATACCACAGTTTGTTTATTCATTAAACTATTGAAAACCATCTTGGTTAAAGCTATTATAAACATTCTTGTGCAGTTTTTGTGTTGATATAAGTTTTCAACTCATTGTGTATATACTAAGGAGTGTAGTTATTGTGTTTATGGTGTCTTCGTCCATTTGGGCTGCTGTAACAAAAATATTCGGGAGGAACTGGTACCATTCCTTCTGAAACTATTCCAATCAATAGAAAAAGAGGGAATTAACTCATTTTATGAGGCCAGCATCATCCTGATACCAAAGCCGGGCAGAGACACAACCAAAAAAGAGAATTTTAGACCAATATCCCTGATGAACATTGATGCAAAAATCCTCAATAAAATACTGGCAAACTGAATCCAGCAGCACATCAAATAGCTTATCCACCATGATCAAGTGGGCTTCATCCCTGGGATGTAAGGCTGTTTCAATATATGCAAATCAATAAATGTAATCCAGCATGTAAACAGAACCAAAGACAAAAACCACATGATTATCTCAATAGATGCAGAAAAGGCCTTTGACAAAATTCAACAACCCTTCATGCTAAAAACTCTCAATAAATTAGGTATTGATGGGACATATCTCAAAATAATAAGAGCTATCTATGACAAACCCACAGCCAATATCATACTGAATGGGCAAAAACTGGAAGCATTCCCTTTGAAAACTGGCACAAGACAGGGATGCACTCTCTCACCACTCCTATTCAACATACTGTTGGAAGTTCTGGCCAGGGCAATTAGGCAGGAGAAGGAAATAAAGGGTATTCAATTAGGAAACAAGGAAATCAAATTGTCCCTGTTTGCAGACAACATGATTGTATATCTAGAAAACCCCATTATCTCAGCCCAAAATCTCCTTAAGCTGATAAGCAACTTCAGCAAAGTCTCAGGATACAAAATCAATGTACAAAAATTACAAGCATTCTTATACACCAATAACAGACAAACAGAGAGCCAAATCATGAGTGAACTCCCATTCACAATTGCTTCAAAGAGAATAAAATACCTAGGAATCCAACTTACAAGGGACGTGAAGGACCTCTTCAAGGAGGACTATAAACCACTGCTCAATGAAATAAAAGAGGATACAAACAAATGGAAGAAAATTCCATGCTCATGGGTAGGAAGAATCAATATCGTGAAAATGGCCATACTGCCCAAGGTAATTTATAGATTCAATGCCATCCCCATCAAGCTACCAATGACTTTCTTCACAGAATTGGAAAAAACTACTTTAAAGTTCATATGGAACCAAAAAAGAGCCCACATCGCCAAGTCAATCCTAAGCCAAAAGAACAAAGCTGGAGGCATCACGCTACCTGACTTCAAACTATACTACAAGGCTACAGTAACCAAAACAGCATGGTACTGGTACCAAAACAGAGATATAGATCAATGGAACAGAACGGAGCCCTCAGAAATAATGCCACATATCTACAACTATCTGATCTTTGACAAACCTGAGAAAAACAAGCAATGGGGAAAGGATTCCCTATTTAATAAATGGTACTGGGAAAACTGGCTAGCCATATGTAGAAAGCTGAAACTGGATCCCTTCCTTACACCTTATACAAAAATTAATTCAAGATGGATTAAAGATTTAAACGTTAGACCTAAAACCATAAAAATCCTAGAAGAAAACCTAGGCATTACCATTCAGGACATAGGCAGGGGCAAGGACTTCATGTCTAAAACACCAAAAGCAATGGAAACAAAAGCCAAAATTGACAAATGGGATCTCATTAAACTAAAGAGCTTCTGCACAGCAAAAGAAACTACCATCAGAGTGAACAGGCAACCTACAAAATGGGAGAAAATTTTTGCAACCTACTCATCTGACAAAGGGCTAATATCCAGAATCTACAATGAACTCCAACAAATTTACAAGAAAAAAACAAACAACCCCATCAAAAAGTGGGCGAAGGACACGAACAGACACTTCTCAAAAGAAGACATTTATGAAGCCAAAAGACACATGAAAAAATGCTCATCATCACTGGCCATCAGAGAAATGCAAATCAAAACCACAATGAGATACCATCTCACACCAGTTAGAATGGCAATCATTAAAAAGTCAGGAAACAACAGGTGCTGGAGAGGAGGTGGAGAAATAGGAACACTTTTACACGGTTGGTGGGACTGTTAACTAGTTCAACCATTGTGGAAGTCAGTGTGGCGATTCCTCAGGGATCTAGAACTAGAAATACCATTTGACCCAGCCATCCCATTACTGGGTATATACCCAAAGGACTATAAATCATGCTGCTATAAAGACACATGCACGCGTATGTTTATTGCAGCACTATTCACAATAGCAAAGACTTGGAACCAACCCAAATACCCAACAATGATAGACTGGATTAAGAAGATGTGGCACATACACACCATGGAATACTATGCAGCCATAAAAAATGATGAGTTCATGTCCTTTGTAGGGACATGGATGAAACTGGAAATCATCATTCTCAGTAAACTATCGCAAGGACAAAAAACCAAACACCGCATGTTCTCACTCATAGATGGGAATTGAACAATGAGAACACATGGACACAGGAAGGGGAACATCACACTCTAGGGACTGTTGTGTGGTGGGGGTAAGGGGGAGGGATAGCATTAGGAGATATACCTAATGCTAAATGGCAAGTTAATGGGTGCAGCACACCAGCATGGCACATGTACACATACGTAACTAACCTGCACATTGTGCACATGTACCCTAAAACTTCAAGTATAATAATAAAAAAAAAAGAAATGTTTTCTTCATGATGATATTCTTATGATTCATTCTCTCATCTACATTTTGCTCAAATGTCACCATCTTTGTGAATCCTTTCTTTGCCACTGTTTCTAACATTGCAATGGTTTCCTCAACTCTTGCCCTGCTTTTATTTTTTCCTTAGCATGTATCAGCATCTAACATACTATCTAATTTATGTTCTGATTTTCCCACTGGAATGTGAACTCCATGAGGGCTAAAAAAAAAAAAAAAAATATATATATATGTATATATATATATGTGTGTATATATATATATACACACATATATATATTATAAAGTGGGTGTTTCAAACAACATTTATTTCTCACAGTTATGGAGGCTGAGAAGTCCGAGATCAAGGAACCAGCATATTTGGTGTCTGGTGAAGACCTGCTTCCTAGTCCATAGGTGGCTGCCTTCTCCCTGAGTTCTCACATGGCAGAAATGGCACTGGAGATTTCTGGATTCCTTGTATAAGGGCACTAGTCCCATTTATAAGGGCTCCATCTTGATGACCAAATCACCTCCCAAAGGCCTTACTGTCAAATACCATCTCATTGGGAATTAGATTTCAACGTATAAATTTGGTGGAGACATAAACATTCAGTCTTTAGTATATGGCAAGAGTACTTTTAACTTTATAACAAACTGCCAAATTATCTTCCATTTTTCATGTGACACTTTTCATAAGCAATGAATGATAGTTCCTGTTGCTCTACAACCTCACCAGCATTTGGTATTGCCACTGTTTCGAATGTTAGCCTTTCTAATAAGTGCATAGTGGCATCTCATTTTTGTTTTATTTTCAGTTCCCTAATGCCATATGATATTGAATATCTTTTCAAATGCTTATTTGCCCTCTGTATATCTTCTTTTATGAGGAATATATTCAGATTATTTTGCTCTTTTTAAAATTGGATTATTTGTTTTCTCACTGCTTTTTTTAAGGATTTTTTGGTGTACTTTGGATATAAGTTCTTTGTCAAACCTATGTTTTGCAAATGTTTTCTTCCTATCTGTGGCTTACCTTTTTATTCTCAACTTTCTTCACCATTTACAGTATTTTTAATTAGGATATTCATCATATAACATAAAATTCACTATTGAAAAGTCTGCATTTCAGAATTTTTCAGATATTCACTCTTTTGTGCAACTATCACATCTGTCTAATTCCAGGACATATTTGTCACTCCATACCTACTAACAGTTAGTTCCAATCCCCCTCCCCTCTTCCCTGGGAAACCACTAATTTAGTTTTTGTCTCTATTGATGTTCCTACTCTTAAATTTTCATGCAAATAAAATTGTACAATATGTGGCCATTTTTTCTGGATTCATTAAATTAGTATAACCTTTCCAAAGTCCACCAATGTTGTAGCATGTAACAGGACTTAAATATCTCTTTCTATGGCTGAATAGTAAAGGTTTGGGTTTTCTTTTTTCTTTTTTTTTAACCCGTGTAAACCCTCACAGCATTTATTATTAAACTTATTCACTCAATATTAGTAGACTTATATATGTCAAGATTCTCATAGGATATGAAAGATACACTCAGAAGGAATTCAGAAGAGAACTTAAGGTAGGCACTACTTATAGGCAGGGTTCAGAGAACCAATAAAATGTGTTGAAGTACCAAGAGATTAGCAATTTGCGAACTCCTTACATCCTGAGGAGGTAAGAAGAAGATAGTGTGTTACTAGAGTCCCTTGGAAAGCTAAAACCATGAAAGAAGGGCATCCTGGCAGTTTTTATTTTAGAGGGACACAACTGTTGCAAAAACAGCAGAAAATAAATGGACAAAGAAATATTAGTATAGATCCCCAATCTGTTGTTGATTGATTTTCATTGGTTGAATGAAAGTGGAAGAAGGTTAATCAAGTCTGATGGCTCTGCAACTCAGAGAACAGAGCAGAATGGAGCAGAGACTTTTTGCGGAGAAGAGGTAAATAGGATAACCAGCATAAATTATATTTAATTCCTTTCCAACTTTACCTGTTCACTGGAGACATTGTTAAATGAATGAGCAGATACAATTTAGCACACAACGATCTGACTGTCTACACCCAGAATGGTTGCACTGGCAAAAGCCAGGACTTGGTATCCCATCTGCGTACCTACTGCTGTGTTATTTTGAAAAACTAATTCATTATGCCTCTGAGCATGAGTTGTTTCCTTCATGAAAAATAATAATATTACCAATGTAATGGCTGGTTTTGCATCTCAATAATTTAGTGTATTAGACATATTGTAGTCACTCAAATGGTTGCTATGATCATACAATATTAACACTTTTCTTAAAAAATCAGTTGAAAGTGAATAATTAAATATAACTGTAGTTATAGATATTCATTCTAAATTTTCCTGAAATTAAATAAAAAGATATTCAATAAAAGGCAAAATGATCCAATTCTAGTCATTAGCAAAGCTCTGTTGTTTTATTCAATCAATATTTGTATGAAAAATTTCAACATTATTTCCTCCAATACTATTCTCCAGTTATTGGGAGAATCTTTCTATCCATCACTGCCCCATTAAGTCATGGTCAAAATGAAATCTTCCATGATTGCATTATGTTTGATCACTCTGATTTCTGGCTTAAAGAAGACTTTCAGAAAGAAAAAGAAATAACATTAACAATTCAGTTTTTAGAAATGTTCATTATATTTAACTACTGATAAACTTTTTCTTCCTTTTCTGGTAAACAGTCCTGTTTCTATTGGAGAAATCCATGCTCTGTGGGTTGAATGTGACATACCTGGCTCTTTTCTGCATTCCCTCATACAAAGATGCATACTTCACCCAGGTTAATCAAATCAATGTACCTTATTCTCCGAAATTAGGAACTTTAAATACATTGTTCTTATTTATAGTTGCCAAAAAAGACTATTTTTCAGTGAACTGGCAGTATAATGCGGACTTGGGACCTTCGGCAGCCATCTTTCCTATTATGTGCAAGGTATTTGAGATGAAAGCAAAGTGAAGGAATGGAAAATGAAATAGACTAACAATGTAACCTGAAACTCTAGGTTTGGCCAGACTTGGCTTTCAATTCACCAGTTTTGTAAATAGAAGTAATAAATGGTTGGCCGGGCGTGGTGGCTCACGCCTATAATCCCAGCACTCTGGGAGGCTGAGGCGGGCGGATCACAAGGTCAGGAGATCGAGACCATTCTGGCTGACACTGTGAAACCCCGTCTCTACTGGAAAAAAATAAAAATAAAAATACAAAAAATTAGCCGGGTGTGGTGGCGAGCACCTGTAGTCCCAGGTACTCGGGAGGCTGAAGCAGGAGAATGGCATGTACCCAGGAGGCAGAGCTTGCAGTGAGCCGAGATGGTGCCACTGCACTCCAGCCTGGGCGACAGAGCGAGACTGTCTCAAATAATAATAATAATAATCATCATCATCATCATCATAATCATAATAATAAATAAATATAAAAAATAAAAAAAGTAATAAATGGATTTTTGTTTTTGTTGTTGTTGTTTAAGGCAGATTGATTTGTTTCTGTTTCTTGCAACTGTCATTCTCTTGTATAATATAATCATTTTAGTCATCACAGATTGAAACATGGACTATGAATCTATTCTCTGAATCTTCCACCAACCACCCACCCAGAAGCAAGGTCTCAAATGTGTATGTGCAGAATTCCATCCAAGCAAATGTATACCTGTTCCTCCACCCACTGCTAGTCATCCGGGGCAATTGGCATCAAATTCCCTAGTGGCTTCATTCTCTGACATTCAGGCTGTATCACACATGAATGGTGTGCTTCCTTAACTCGTCTACCTCAAAGCTCTTACTAAAATTAGGACTCACAGCCTCTTCAGCTGCTTTCTTCGATGCTCATGCCCTCATCTTGGTATACTGGATCCCACATCTGTGACGATGACATGAGGTGTCAGATAGAAAATGGCTCCAAGGGAAAAAAATGGAATATTCCTCTCTAAAGATTGAGAAAAGGGGAAGCCAGATCCAGACTATAAACCCTTTCTAAGACTTTCAAGGTAGGCTAAAAAGTGTTCTTCTAAGCATGGAACATCCATAGTCCATCTTTCTACAGGAGAAAGAAAGAGACAAGGAAATCTCCCAAATTTTAACCAATAGATAAAAATAGTTTTTAACTATTCAGTATACAGGCATGTATGTTTGAGTTAATTATATGTCTCAGTTTATGGCACATATTATTGGTTCATATAAGATTCCTTTAGTTTTTTATTAATTATTTTTATTTTCTTTTATCTTTTTCTTTCCCAGCTCTATTTCCTGATCCCTCTCACAAGTAATCTTTCTATTTATAGTTTTCTTTTGATTTGTATGTATTTTTACAAGTTTTTTTTTTTTTTTTGCTTTGTGTGAATTGCATTATCTATCTCATTTTGTATTTGTCTTTCTCTGACAAACCCTCCATTTTTAAGGGCCATTCATTTGTCATGTGAACATATACTACACTGTTTTTCTTTTCTAATGTTTTTTATTGGAATACATATAATATAAAATATACTATCTTGATAATTTGTAAGTGTACAGTTCAGTAATAGTAAGTACATTTATATTGTTCATGTAACACCATCATCGATCTTCAGAATGCTTTTAATTATATAAAACCAAAACTACACACATGGATCAATAATTCCCCATTCTCCTCTGTACCTAGTTCCTGGCAACCATCATTCTACTTTTTGTCTCCGTGATTTTGAATACTCTAAGTATCTCATGTAAGTGAATTTATACAATAATTATCTTTCTTGTGGGTAGTTTATATTATTTAACAAAACATCTTAAACATTCTCTCATGTTGTAGAATATGTCAGAATTCCATTTCTTTATAAGGCTGAATATTATTCCATTGCATGCATATACTGTATTTTGTTTGTCCATTCACCCATTGATGGACATGTGGGTTACTTCCACATTTCAGCTACTGTGAATAGTACTTCTATGAAGACGGGTGTACAAATATCTCTATGAGATACTGCTGTCAATCTTTTAATTATATTCCCAGAAGTAGAATTGCTGGATCATATATTAATTTTATTTTTAATTTTGAGGAACCACAATAGTGTGTTCCACAGTGGCCAGTGGCTATACCCTATTGCATTCCTTATAGTGCACAAGGTTCAATTTCTCCACCAACATGTTATTTTCAACAGAAACATTCTATTTTCTGTATTTCTTTTTTTGCTAGATTATAGCCATCCTAATGGGTGTCATTTTCATGCGCGTCCATGTGAAGAGACCACCAAACAGGCTTTGTGTGAGCAACAAGGCTGTTTATTTCACCTGGGTGCAGGTGGGCTGAGTCTGAGAAGAGAGTCAGTGAAGGGAGATACGCGTGGGGCCGTTTTATAAGATTTGGGTAGGTAAAGGAAAATTACAGTCAAAGGGGGTTGTTCTCTGGCAGGCAGGAGTGAGGGGGTCACAAGGTGCTCAGTAGGGGAGCTTTTGAGCTAGGATGAGCCAGGAGAAGGAATTTCACCAGATAATGTCATCAGTTAAGGCAGGAGCAGGCCATTTTCATTTCTTTTGTGGTGGAATGTCATCAGTTAAGGCAGGAACCTTAATCTGGATGTGTACGTGCAGGTCACAGGGGATATGATGGCTTAGTTTGGGCTCAGAGGCCTGACATTCCTGTCTTCTTATATTAATAAGAAAAATAAAACAAAATAGTGGTAAAGTGTTGGAACGGTGAAAATTTTGGGGGATGGTATGGAGAGATAATGGGTGATGTTTCTCAGGGCTGCTTCGAGCGGGATTAGGGGCGGCGTGGGAACCTAGAGTGGGAGAGATTAAGCTGAAGGAAGATTTTGTGGTAAGGGGTGATATTGTGGGTTTGTTAGAAGAAACATTTGTCGTGTAGAATTATTAATGATGGCTTGGATATGGTTTTGTATGAATTGAAAAACTAAACAGAATAAGAGAAGGAGAAAAACAGGTATTAAAGGAGTAAGAATTGGGAGGACCTAGGACATCTAATTAGAGAGTACCTAAGGAGGTTCAGCATAGCCTTGCCAGCAAAGATTATTTATTTACTTTAAGAATTAAGAGTGGCGGTTTGGGGATAGCACCAGGAGATATCAGCTGTGATGGCTTGTAGAAACAGTGTAAGCCGGCAGTGTAATCAAGAGCAGGGCATGTATGAATAGTTGAGAATGGTGAATAGGAGTATGACTAGAGAGAAGATAGCAGGGATGACAAGTTTTCTGGGACACAGTCTAAGTTGGTCTGGTGTTTGGAATAATACTGGGGCCTAATAAAAAGGAGCATCCATACAGGAGCTTAAATGGGCTGTACCCTGTAGCATTCTGAGGACAGGCCTGAATTCTGAGAAGGGAAAGTGGTAAAAATATGTCCAGTCCTTTTAAGTTGGTGGCTGAGCTTGGTGAGGTGTGTTTTTAAAAGACCTTTAGTCTGTTCTACTTTTCCTGAAGACTGAGGACCGTAAGGGATATAAAGTTTTCACTGGATACTAAGAGCCTGAAAAACTGCTTGGCTGATTTGACTAATAAAGGCCGGTCTGCTATAGGACTGTATAAAGGTGGGAAGGCCAAACTGAGGAATTATGTCTGACAGAAGGGAAGAAATGACCACGGTGATCTTCTCAGACCCTGTGGGAAAGTCCTCTACCCATCCAGTGAAAGTGTCTACCCAGACTAAGAGGTATTTTAGTTTTCTGACTTGGGGCATGTTGAGTAAAGCCAATTTGCCAGTCCTGGGCAGGGGCAAACCTCTGAGCTTGATGTGTAGGGAAGGGAGGGGGCCTGAATAATCGCTGAGGAGTAGTAGAATAGCAGATGGAACACTGAGAAGTTATTTCCTTGAGGACAGATTTCCACGATGGAAAGGAAATGAGAGGTTCTAAGAGGCGGGCTAGTGGCTTGTAGTATAGCATAGCCT
The DNA here is from genome assembly GCF_028885655.2 of Pongo abelii. Classification (NCBI taxonomy): domain Eukaryota; kingdom Metazoa; phylum Chordata; class Mammalia; order Primates; family Hominidae; genus Pongo; species Pongo abelii. The sequence goes on along the minus strand of NC_071992.2, from coordinate 145,262,466 downwards.
GCCTTTGCTGGTGTGTGGCAATTAGGCCTGGTGGAAATGCCATCAATAAATCAAGAGTGATCAGGGTGAGGAACAGGAAATAAGGAAATATGGGGAAATGGGGTGAATGTCAGGTGGATCAGAGAGATACAATCATGGGGTTCAGGTGTGGTATCAGGAATAATGTGGGAGGCTGGATTGAAGGCTGGGCCAGGAAGAATGGTAATTGTGGAAGACTCATCAAAGAGTGAGTACAGCTGGAGGAGCCGGTGAGCAGAAAGTATATGTGTCAGATGTGAGGAAGAAAATAGATTTTGGAAGTTATGAGAACTGCAGAGAGTGAGTTGAGCATAGTTTGTGATTTTGAGGGCCTCTAAAAGTATTAGGGTGGCAGCAACCACTGCATGGAGACATGATGGCCAGCCTAAAACAGTAAGGTCAAGTTGTTTGGACCAAAAGGCTACAGGATGCGAACCCGGTCCTTGTGTAAGAATTCGAACTCCACAGCCCTGCACTTCAGCTGTGTGTAGTGAAAAGGGTTGGGATGAGTCAGGGAGAGCTAGGGTGGGGGCAGTCTCTAAAGATGTCTTCAAGGAACAGAAAGAGGAGTGGGGAAAGGATTTCAGATCTATGGGGTCAGCTAGGTTTCCTTTTGTGAGTTTATATAATGGTTTTATTAGGATGGCAAAACCAGATATCTAAAGTCGAAAGTATCTAACCATGCCTGGGAAGGAAAGGAGTTGTTGTTTGGTAGAAGGGATTGAGGTTTGGGAGATTAGTCAGACACGATCAGCAGGGAGAGCAAGTGTGTTTTTATGAGAATTATGCCGAGATAGGTAACAGATGAGGATGAAATTTGGGCTTGACTGAAGTAATTGGGGCTATCTGTGAAGCCTTGTGGCAGTACAGCCCAGGTAATTTGCTGAGCCTGATGGGTGTGAGGGTCAGTCTAAGTGAAAGTGAAGAGAGGCTGGGATGAAGGGTGCAAAGGAATAGTAAAGAAAGCATGTTTGAGATCCAGAACAGAATAATGGGTTGTGGAGGGAGGTATTGAGGATAGGAGAGTATATGGGTTTGGCACCATGGGGTGGATAGGCAAAACAATTTGGTTGATAAGGCTCAGATCCTGAACTAACCTGTAAGGCGTGTCTGGTTCTGGGACAGGTAAAATGGGGGAATTGTAAGGAGAGTTTATAGGCTTTAAAAGGCCGTGCTGTAACAGGCGAGTGATAACAGACTTTAATCCTTTTAAAGCGTGCTGTGGGATGGGATATTGGCATTGAGCTGGGTAAAAGTGATTAGGTTTTAATGGGCTGGTAAGGGGTGCATGATGAGTCGCTAAGGAGGGAGTAGAGGTGTCTTATACTTGTGGGTTAAGGTGGGGAGATACAAGGGGGAGGATGTGAAGAAGGCTTTGAACTGGGGGAAAAGGTGGCAATGAGGTGTGGCTGTAGCCCAGGAATAGTCAGGGAAGCAGATAATTTAGTTAAAGTATCTCGGCCTAATAAGGGAACTGGGCAGGTGGGGATAACTAAAAAGGAGTGCTTAAAAGAGTATTGTCTAAGTTGGCACCAGAGTTGGGGAGTTTTAAGAGGTTTAGCAGCCTGGCCGTCAATACCCACAACAGTTATGAAGGCAAGGGAAACAGGCCCTTGAAAAGAAGGTAAAGTGGAGTGGGCAGCCTCTGTATTGACTAAGAAGAGGACGGACTTACCCTCCACTGTGAGAGTTACCTGAAGCTCAGCATCCGTGATGGTCTAGGGGGTTTCCGAGGCGATTGGGCAGCATCAGTCTTCAGCTGCTAAGCTGAGAAGATATGGGAAGGAGTCAGAAAGCCTTGGGCCAGAGTTCCAGGGGCTCTGGGAGTGGCTGCCAGGTGAGTTGAACAGTGCAATTTTCAGTGGGGTCCCACACAGATGGGACGCAGCTTAGAAGGAATCCCGGGCTGCAGGCATTCCTTGGCCTGGTGGCCAGATTTCTGGCATTTGTGGCAAGATCCTGGGGGAGGCAGGCCTGGAGGAACACCTGGCCACTGCGGTTTAGTCGTTTGGAAGTTCTTGTGTGCTGGAGATGGGGCTGGGGTTTGTCTCACAGTGGAGGCAAGGAATTGCAACTCAGAAATATGTTGCTACTTGGCTGCCTCTACTCTATTATTGTAAACCTTGAAGATGAAGTTAATTAAGTCCTGTTGTGGGGTTTGAGGGCCAGAATTTAATTTTTGGAGTTTTATTTAATGTCGGGAGCAGATTGGGCAATAAAATGTATATTGAGAATAAGACAGCCTTTTGACCTTTTAGGGTCTAGGGCTGTAAAAAGTCTCAGGGTTGCTGCCAGACGAGTCATGAACTGGGCTGGGTTTTTATATTCGATGAAAAAGAACCTAAATGTGCTCTGATTTGGGATAAAGAAAAAGGAGCATTAACCTTGACTATGCCTTTAGCTCCAGCCACCTTTTTAAGAGTAAATTGCTGGGCAGGTGGGGGAGGGCTAGTCATGGAATGAAACTGTAAGCCAGACCAGGTGTGAAGAGGGGAAGTGATAAAAGGATTATAGGGTGGAGGAGCAGAGGCTGAGGAAGAATTGGGACCTAGCTCAGCCTGGCAAGGAGGGGAGAGGTCAGATGGGTCTGTAGAAAAGGAAGATTAGTTTAATTAGATCCCATTTGTCAATTTTGGCTTTCGTTGCCATTGCTTTTGGTGTTTTAGACATGAAGTCCTTGCCCATGCCTATGTCCTGAATGGTAATGCCTAGGTTTTCTTCTAGGGTTTTTATGGTTTTAGGTTTAATGTTTAAGTCTTTAATCCATCTTGAATTGAAATAAACTACCATCAGAGTGAACAGGCAACCTACAAAATGGGAGAAAAATTTCACAACCTACTCATCTGACAAAGGGCTAATATCCAGAATCTACAATGAACTCAAACAAATTTACAAGAAAAAAACAAACAACCCCATCAAAAAGTGGGCAAAGGACATAAACAGACACTTCTCAAAAGAAGACATTTATGCAGCCAAAAAACACATGAAAAAATGCTCACCATCACTGGCCATCAGAGAAATGCAAATCAAAACCACAATGAGATACCATCTCACACCAGTTAGAATGGCAATCATTAAAAAGTCAGGAAACAACAGGTGCTGGAGAGGATGTGGAGAAATAGGAACACTTTTACACTGTTCTATTGTTGAACTGTAAACTAGTTCAACCATTGTGGAAGTCAGTGTGGCGATTCCTCAGGGATCTAGAACTAGAAATACCATTTGACCCAGCCATCCCATTACTGGGTATATACCCAAAGGACTATAAATCATGCTGCTATAAAGACACATGCACATGTATGTTTATTGTGGCATTATTCACAATAACAAAGACTTGGAACCAACCCAAATGTCCAACAATGATAGACTGGATTAAGAAAATGTGGCACATATACACCATGGAATACTATGCAGCCATAAAAAATGATGAGTTCATGTCCTTTGTAGGGACATGGATGAAATTAGAAATCATCATTCTCAGTAAACTATCGTAAGAACAAAAAACCAAACACCGCATATTCTCACTCATAGGTGGGAATTGAACAGTGAGAACACATGGACACAGGAAGGGGAACATCGCACTCTGGGGACTGTTGCGGGGTGGGGGGAGGGGGGAGGGATAGCATTGGGAGATATACCTAATGATAGATGACGAGTTAGTGGGTGCAGCACACCAGCATGGCACATGTATACATGTGTAACTAACCTGCACATTGTGTACATGTACCCTAAAACTTAAAGTATAATAATAATAAATACATAAATAAATTAAAAGGAAGATTAGAAAGACTCAGCGATGCTTGGAGTTGGGAATGAGGGGACAGGTGGGAGGGAAAGATGGAAGATTTGGGACAAGTTGCATTGGGAACAGAGACTAGGGAGGGACCGATGTGTAAAAGAATGCCTGGACATCAGGCACCTCAGACCGTTTGCCCATTTTATGACAAGAATTATTTAGATCTTGTAGGATGGAAAAATTCAAAGTGCCATTTTCTGGCCATTTAGAGCCATTGTCAAGTTTGTATTGGGGCCAAGTGGTGTTGCAGAAGAAGATAAGGCATTTAGGTTTTAGGTCAGATGTGAGTTGAAGAGGTTTTAAGTTCTTGAGAACACAGGCTAAGGGAGAAGAAGGAGGAATGGAGGGTGGAAGGTTGCCCATAGTGAAGGAGGCAAGCCCAGAGAAAAGAGAGAGTAGAGACATGGAGGGAAGGGGTTCGGGGGTTCTTACCCTCCAGAAAAGTGGGAAAGGGGTTGGGGCACAGAAATAAGGGATGAGGCGCAGAGATAAGAGGTCTGGGCATGGAAATAAGGGATTGGGTTGCAGAGATGAGAGGTAGGGGTGTGGAAATAAGGGATTGGGGCACAGAGATAAGACATCAGGGTGTGGAAATAAGGGATTGGGGGGTTCTTACCCCCCAGAAAAGCAGAGAAGGGGTAGAGACATGGAGAGAAGGGGTTGGGGTTCTTGCCCCTCCCCCAGAAAAGCAGGACTTGCCGTTAATGGTGAAGGACCAAGGCAGGCATCCCTGCATGGTCAGACACCTCTGAAACATGGGTGAATAATCAGAGAGGCGTCCCTGCAATGATTAAACACCAAAGGAAGGCTGCCTTCCTGAGTCCGTGACTGGCACTGGAGTTTTGGGTCCACAGATAAAACGTGTCTCCTGTCTCTACCAGAAAAGGAAAGGAACTGAAATTAAGAGAAGGGAGAGATTGAAGGGTGGTGCCAAGATTGAAAGGAGAAAGTGGCTGAGCGATTGTGAGACAGGTTGGAGAAGAGAATAAGAAGAGGCCGCTTACCTGATTTAAAATTGGTGAGATGTTCCTTGGGCTGGTGGGTCTGAGGACCCGAGGTCATAAGTGGATCTTTTTCATGGAGCAAAGAGCAGGAGGACAGGGGATTGATCTCCCAAGGGAGGTCCCCCGATCCGAGTCACAGCACCAAATTTCATGCGCATCCATGTGAAGAGACCACCAAACAGACTTTGTGTGAGCAACAAGGCGTTTATTTCACCTGGGTGCAGGTGGGCTGAGTCTAAAAAGAGAGTCAGCGAAGGGAGATAGGGGTGGTGCCATTTTATAAGATTTGTGTAGGTAAAGGAAAATTACAGTCAAAGGGGGTTTGTTCTCTCGGGGGCAGGAGTGGGAGTCACAAGGTGCTCAGTAGGGGAGCTTTTGAGCCAGGATGAGCCAGGAGAAGGAATTTCACCAGATAATGTCATCAGTTAAGGCAGGAACAGGCCATTTTCATTTCTTTTGTGGTGGAATGTCATCAGTTAAGGCAGGAACCGGCCATCTGGATGTGTACGTGCAGGTCATCCAGGATGTGATGGGTTAGTTTGGGCTCAGAGGCCTGACAGTCATGTTTTCCTCATAGTTGTGATTTGCTTTTCCATATTAGTGATGTTGAGCTTCTTTTCATGCTAATTGACCATTTGTGAATCTTCCTTGCATAAATGTCTATCAAAGTCTTGTGCCCATTTTTAAATCAGGTTGTTTATCTTCTCATTTAATTTTAAAAGTTCTCTCTATATTTTGGAAACTAATCACTTATCTGATATATGATTTGCAAATGTTTTATGCCATTCTGTGGGCTGCCTTTTTACTCTGCTGATAGTGTCTTCTGATGCACTGTAAAATTTTTTTCATGAAGTTTAATTTGTCTATTTTTAGCTTTAGTGCTTGGGCCATTGGTGTCATATCCAAGAAAGCGTTGCCAAATATAATATTACAAAACTTTTATCTTATTTTCTTTTAGGAGGTTTATACATTTAGGTCTTACATTTAGGTCATAGATGCACTTTGAGTTAATTTTTATATATGTTGTTGGGAAAGGGTTTAATCTCAAATTTTTCATATAGATATCCAGTTTTCCCAGACTAGAGTCTTCCAGCTTTATTCCATTTTTTTTTCCAGGATTACCTAGCCTATCCATGGTCTCTTTAAAATTCCATATTAATTTTAGAATGGGTATTTCTATTTCTGTAAATAATGCTTTTGAGATTTTGGTAGAGATTACATTAAGTCTATAGATTACTTTAAGTAATACTGTGGTTTAAATACATTACCCCAAATTCATATGTTGAAAACTTAATCTAAAATGTAACAGTGTTGGGAGATGGGGCATTTTGGGAAATGTTTAGGATATGAGGGCTTTGCCCTCAGAAATGAAGTAACGTTGTTATAAAAGAGCATGATGAAGGAAGTTTGTCCCTTTTACTCCCCAGCCTTCCACATCTGAGGGTGTAGCCAAAAGGCCTTCACCAGACACCAGAAGTTGACCCTTCAGTTTTGGACTTCCTAGCCTCCAGAACTCTGAGAACATAATTTTATATCTTTATAAATTACCCAATCTGTGGTATGCTAATATGACAGCTCAAAATGGATTAAAGTAAACAGTATTGACATCTTAATATTGTCTTCCCAGTCTATGAAGACAGAATGTCTTTCAATTTATTTATGTTTTCTTTCATTTATTTCAGATACATTTGGTACTTTTCATTATGCAAGTGTTTTACCTTCTTAATTGATTACTATTTTACTCTTTTTGATGTTGTTACAGATATAATTTTAAAATATTTACTTATGAGAGTGTTGATTGTTAGTTTATAGAAATGCGACTGATTTTTTTGTGTTGATTTTATATTTTACTACTTTGCTGAATTTTTTTATTAATTCTAACTGGGCTTTTGTTTGTTTAATCTTTAGATTTTCTACATGTAAGATCATATCATCTGTTAACGGAGATAATTTTACTTTTTCCTTTCCAATTTAAATGCCTTTTGTTGTTATTATTATTTGCCAAATTGCTCTAACTAGAACTTCTGTTATTATGCTGAATAGAAGTGGCAAAAGCAAGCATTTTTTGCGGTGTTCCTTATCTTAGAGGAAAGGTTTCAGTTTTCAGCATTGAGTACGATATTTGCTGTGGGTTTTACATATATAGGTTTTGTTATATTTAGGTCATTTCCTTTTTTTCTCAGTTTAGTTTTCTCTCATAAGATGGCATTGAATTTTATCAAATGCTTCTTTCTGTATCAACGAAGATAGTCACATGTGTTTTTTAAAATTATATTAATGTGATATATTACATTTATCCATTTTTATATGTTGAACCATCTTTGCATTCCAGAAATAAATTTCATTTGGTAATAGTGTGAATCTTTTTAACATGGCTTGCTAGAACTTTGTTGAGATTTTTTGTGTCAATGTTTATAAAGGTGATGACGCTTTTTTTCTTGTAGTATCTTTGTCTACCTTTGGTATCAGGTTAATGCGCTTCATAGAAAGAGTTAGTAACTGTTTTCCTTTTGGTTAGTTTTGTGTTTCCAAGAATTTGCCTATTATATCTAAGTTATTCAATTTGTGTAGACTTATAGTATGCTCTTATAATCCTTTTTATTTCTATACAATTGGCAATCATTTTAGTAGGTTGAGTCATTTTATTTTTAGTTCATCTAACTTAATAAAATTAAAAATGTTAATTTGGTTCAGTTTTTCAAGGACGAGTCTTTTGGTTTTATTGATTTTTACTATTTTTCTATTCTCAGTTTTATTTTATTTCTGCTGTAATCTTTATTTCCTGACTTCTGTTACCTTTGGGTTTGTTTGTTTCCTTTTTCTAGTTCATTAAATTATAAAGTTGTTTTTGCTTTGAGTGTTTCTTATTTTATAATGTAAGCATATATAGCTATAAATTTCTTCATTTGCACAGCTTTCTCTGTGTCTCATAAGTTTTGGCGTATTGTGTTTTTATTTTCGTTTTTCTCTATTTTCTAATTTCCCTTGTGATTTCTCATTTGATCCATCGGTTGTGTAAGACTTTATTGTTTAATTTCTGCAAATATATAATTTTTTTAGTTTCTCTCCAGTTACTGATTTCTCACTTCATTCTGTTGTGGTCAGAGAACATACTTTGTATGATATCCACCTTTTTAGATATGGGGAGGTTTAACTTGTGGCCTAACATATAGTCTCTCATGAAAATGTCCTAGGTACACTTGAGAAGAATGTATTTTCTGTTGTTGTTGGAAAATGTGTTCTGTATATGAGTCAGATCTGTTCAGCTTATTGCATTGTTCAAGTTCTCTATTTCCTTACTTATCTTCTGTCTGGTGGCTGTATCCAATATTGAGTGTAGGGTACTAAACTCTCTAAGGATTACTATAGTATTGTTTATTTCTCCCTTCAATTCTATAAATTTTTACTTCATATATTTTGATGATCTGCTATTAGCTTTGTAAATGTATATAAATGTTCTTTTTCTCTCTTGTAACTTTTTAAAAACTTAAAATCTGTTTTGCTTGATGTTAGCATAGCCACCCCTACTCTCTTTTTGATTACTGTTTGCATGGAATATTCTTTTCCATCCTTTCACTTTCAACCTTTTTGTATCTTTGGGTCTAATGTGAATTTCTTGTAGACAGCAAATAATTGGATAATTTTTAAAATCTATTTTGTCAATCTCCATCTTTTGAATGGAGAATTTAGTCTATTTACAATTAAAGTAATTATTGATAAGGAGGGAATTACTTCTGTTATTTTGCTAATTGTTTTCTATATACCTTATAGCTTTTTGTCCCTCACTTCTTGCATTACTGTCTTCTTTTGTGCTTAGTTGACTTTTTGTAATTAAGCTTTTAAATTCCTTTCTTGTTTCTTTTTGTGTAAATTCTTTACATATTTTTGTTGTAGTTAATATGAGGATTATACTCAAAATCCTAAAGTTGTAATACCCTTAAGTTAAATTTATGCCAGCTTAACTTATATAACTCTGTGCTTTTCATAGTTTTTAGTACAAAACTCTGCTCTTCTAACAGTTCTGTCCTCATTTCTTTCTGCTATTAATGCCACAAAACTTCATTGTTGTACATTGTGTGTCCAAAAACATAAACTATTAATTTTTAAATGTAAACTAATCCTAAATAGTGTTGAAAGAGAAATATGCAATACTTAGCTTTTTGACTAGTTTTTTAATGTGTTAGTCTCTTTAATTATGTAGACAACAAACAAAAAAAGGTACCACACATCATCATTACAATAATACTAGTTTTAATAACTGCCTATGTATTTACATTGACTGAGATCTTTATTTCTTCATATGATTTAGAGTTACTATCTGGTTTTCTTTCATTTCAAAATGCAAGGCTCTCTTGAGCACATCTTGAACAGGAAGTCTAGCAGTGATAAACTCCCTCAGCTTTTGTTGAATCTGGGAATGTCCTAATTTCTCTCTCACTTTTGAAGGATAGTTTTGCTGGATATATGATTCTTGGATAACAGGGGTTTCTTTTGTTTGCTTTTTGTTTTTTTGCTGGACTTCTAGTTTCTGACAAAAAAATCAACTGATGATCTTATTGAAGGTCCTTTGTATGTGATGTGTTACTTCTCTCTTGCTGCTTTCAAAATTCTCTCTTTGACTTTAGACAGCTTGATTATAATGTTTCTCAATGTGATTCTCTTATAGTTCATTCTTTTTGGAGTGGGAGTTTATTGAGCTTCTTAGATGCTTATATTCATGTCTTTCATTAAATTAGAAAAGTTTTCAGACATTATTTCTTTAAATATTATCTCTGCCCCTTTTACCCTCTGTTACCCTTCTGGCAATGCCATAACATCTATGTTGGTCTCCTTGAAGGTGTCCTACAGGTCATGTATGCTCTGATGCTCTGATCAGTTTTCTTCATCCGTTTTTCTTTATGTTTCTCAAACTTGACAGTTTTTTTATCCTATCTTTGAAACAGTTTTTTTTGCTTGCTCAAATCTATCTCTAAAATACTCCAGTGGATTTTCATTTTCGTTTTTATTTTAATTTTTCAGCTCCAGAATGTTTTTTCTATGTGGTTTATGTTAGGTTTTATATCTCTTTAGACATTTTTTATTTGTTCATACATTTTATTATTGACTTTCTCTGTGTCATCCTTTGGTTCTTTGAGAATCTTTAAGGCTGTTGTCTTAAAGTCTTTTTCTAGTAGTTCTGTCATTAGGTCTTTTTTGGAGACAGTTTTTATTGATTTACTTTTTCTTTTGAGTGGGTCATACTTTCCTGTTTCAGTTTTTTTATTAACCTTGAGTTTTTTTGGTGCTATTTTTGTTTTGTTTTGTTTTTGTTTCTTCGTAGTTATAGGCTGTCTCTGTGTGAAAGATCAGTCTAAGTTGTACGCTTAAGGTATTCTCAGGTCTATTCTGAGCATGGGCCTACCCCTGAGCATGCATGGTGACTTTCTAAATGTTCTTATATATGTAGTTGCTTTTGTATATTCTACTCTTTAATGTCTGACGCTTAAAAAAAGATGAAGAAAAAAATGAAATGAGGTGGATAGCATCAGTCCTTTAACTTCTCTGGGAATCACCTCAGCCAGAGCAGAAGCAGCTTGCAACAATGGGCAGAGATGTAAAAACAATGGTCACAGCCTCATTGTCTGGACTTCTGTGGTCAGAAGCAGCAATCAGTGATCAAATCACAGTTACCTAGTACTTAAAGACTAGGATTCTTTTGGCCCACTCCTTCCCCTTTAAGTTATCAGCAAGCTGCTCCAGGAACAAGTTCACATCTGCCCACCATGGGGTTGAGGGATGGGGAGTGGATAGCTGCTAATGTGCTAATAGCTGAAATTGGCTGAAATGAACAGCAATTTATGAAGCAAGGCTTCCTCTGGAAGTTTTAAGCCTACAATAGACTTCAGAGTTCCAAAGTAGTTACTTTAGATATATTCTGCCATTGTAATTGTTGTCTAGGTGCAGAGACAGATTCCTGCTGCTTCCTACTCTGCTATATTTCCAAAATATTCCTTTATGGCTTGATTTTTATTGCTGAAAAATTCTCCATATTGTATGTCCAACATATATTACCTATTCATTCTCCAAGTGATGGATACCCAGGAGGCTTCTAACTCTGTCAACACAAATAAACTACAGTGAGTAGCTTCAAGCAAAATTACTTATAGAGCTGAGTGGAATATATATCTCAGAGAGAAATTTTAGGGTTATTAGAATGTATAAATCCGTTAGTCAGCAGTGTATTAAGTCTCCTTTATCTGAACATCTGTCCATGTCTGGTGTTAGCTATCTTTCTAATTTCTGCCCTTTTCACTTATAACCATAATTGTATAAATTGAAAGAAATCATTTGCTAAATAAAACTGATCATGCATTCAAAATAATACATCTTGATCAAGTACAATGATCAGAGACTCCATCAGTAAAATTTACCACAACTTAGCTAAACTTATAAAGATTAAAGAAGAAAAATCAATGAATACATTTAATTTTGAAAAAGAACATAATAAGCTTCAGCACCATTAATGGTTAAACAAATAAAAAATAACAACAAATACAAATAGGAAATAAATGGAAATGTTCTCAACTTGGTGGACATTACATAATGAAACAAACTAATAAGCAAATAAAACAATTGATTGGCAAACTTTGGCCACAAATCTTCTAGTATCATTAGCAAGACATGAATGCCTATCTCATCAGCAATAATATATGAAGCAAGGAAATGAAAAAAATAGCTATTAATATGTAAGTAAAGATATAATCCTTAAAGATGATTTTTTTCTGTTAAAAAGTAATAAAATCTATAGATAAACTTAAAATTTATGAGAGTTCAACAATGATTCATGATACAATATCACTCTTGAGAAATCAACATTCTTTCTTTACATAAGAAATGAGCAACTAAAAGTGTTTGAAAATAAAATATTACATAATGTAGCAGAATAGTATGGTTCCTAGAAATTAAACTAACCAGAATCACTAGATTCCTATGGGCAAAACATTAAAACTCCAAACAGGACATAAAAAGTAATCTGAATAAATGGAAAAGCTTCCATGCTTTTAGACTGGATAACATTTTAAAGATATTAATTCTCTCCAGATTAAGATACAAATTTGATGCAAGCTGAATATAAATTCTAATTATATGGTTTTAATATACTTAGTAAACCTATTCCAAAACTTTAAGTTGACTAAAAATAGCTAAATTAACTTTAAAAATAGTAAAAAGGGGAAGCTTGCCTCTACCAGATATCAAGACATATAGTAAGACAGTAGTAATATAAATAGCGTTTTATTGGTGTAAAAACAGGCAAATTGACTAATTTGATAATAAGTAGCTCTGGAACAGGCTCATTAGCATATGACATCTAAATATATGATAAAGTTGGCACAAGAAATTAATGGGAAAAGGACAAATTATTTAGTAGATGGCAAGAGCACTACTGGTTCATTTTCATGTGAAAAAATGAATCCAGATCTTTATCTAACACCACATATAAAAAATTGAAATCTGGAAGGATTAACGTCATAAATGTAAAACACAAAGCTATAAATTTAATGGGAGCTTTGCCCCGTGTTTAAAATGAAAAAAAAAAAAATGAATATCTAGAACAGAAATCAATCTTCTGCTGATTCAAAAGAACATTTCCTCCCCCAAATACACCAGGCTCAAGATACAAACAGGCAAGTTACAGAAAACTAAAGCAAATATGTGCATAACAGGATGATCAAAATTATTCATAAACAGAGATGTACAAATTTAAACACAAAGAGATAGTACTGTGTACTTATAAAGTAGCTAACTATATCTTTCTAGACCATATAATTCCTCCTCCTTTTAGAGGTACAGAGGTCTCTGTATTAAAGTCCACCATTAATAAATCGAATTTTAAGAAGAGCTCAGAGAGAGCTTTATATTTATTATAAAATCATTCCCCTTTAAAAATAAGCTCTCCCTCAGAAAATAGTTATTAAAAGTCTCAATAGAAGGGCGTGGGTATAATCATTAGAGTCAGTATCAAGTGTTATTACTCTGGTCATCTCAGTGATACAAAAGAAACTGTGCTATTTAGCTGTATGCTATGCAAGAATAAGTTATGGTTTGGTTTGTTAAAGTACATCATGTCTTCTTTATTTCTAGTGCTGCACTTACCTCCATGAGCTGTGACCATTAAAGATTCGTATTATAAGAAATAGCAAAACAAGTTTGATAATTGAAATCATTCCATTCAATTATTTAATTAGTATTCATCTATTCATTATCATATCTTTATTCTTCATATTGTCTGTAGTCAAAATGGACGGGAAGAATAGTCTTCTTCTTTGTCTTATTGGAGTTTTTAAATGCTCCCTTTCTTTTCATAGATTTCATGAGTTCAGGGCTGCTTTGAGATTTACTTTTTTACTCTCTAAAGCATTACTTGCAATATATATTCTATAAGATTCTTCTTTACAGGTTGACCACAAATAGTACATAATTGTGGTGGGTAATTTTATGTGCTATCTTGACCATGCTAAAAGATGCTCAGATAGCTGGTAAAACATTATTTCTGGGTGTGTCTGGGAGAGTGTTTCCAGAAGAAATTAGCATTTGAATGAGTATCTGCGAGAGAAGATCCACCCTCACCAATGTGGAAGGGCATCAACCAATACATTAAGGAGCTAAGCAGAACAAAAAGGTGAAGGAAGAGTAAATTTTCTTTCTCTTTTCTTGAACTGGAATATCTATCTTCTCCTGCCCTCAGACATTGGAGCTCCTGGTTCTCAGGCCTTCAGAGCATGCCAATTTCTACAATAAATTCATTGATACACACACACATTCACACACACACATACCTTCTGGAGAGCCCTAATATGAAAATCAAGATTCTTCTTTACAAGTTATTCACCAACAATAGAGGACTGTTCAATAAAAGAATTTCACTTGATTTCAACAATCTCATTATCACTTATAGGATATTTTGTCACTCACACACACAACAACAATGAAATCTAACCTTGGTATTGCAAAACTCATAAATTTAAAAATAGTCTTTAGTAATTTGTGTAGGAGGTTTGTAGCCTTTATTGGGAAGAATAACACCAAGCCTTTGTTTAGCTGTCAATCAAGGGAACAATGAATGTGAATGCTGGCCAGTCTATTGTTCTCCTTCACAGGCCAACAGTCTTTCAGTGAATATCACAAAAGGAATGCACAGGTGATTAAACACCAAGTTTCACACACATATGATCCTGAGCTCTTCTGGTGTGATTATTTCCCCAGAAGCCTCATAAAACAGTTTTGAATCACCTCTTCCACTATCCAGGTGAAATTTCCTCCAGTTGAATATACTAACTCCTATCCCTTCAGCTAACTGGTTGAGTACCCAGATGACTCTACTTGGAGAGGAAAGACAAGATATTATTGTATACACCACTTTCAATGGGGGAAACACCTTGGAAAGTGTTACTGCAGCTTACTTTTGGAGAAATGGGTAGAACTTGGCCAATTAGCAAAGGGAAAGGCAAATGCAAGCTGCAGAGGTCGAGGGAGATAAATCTAAAGAATCTGGCAAGAGGAGGTGTTCCAATAGAAATTGGGTCACAGATGATGTGACAGTTGTGCAAGAATGTAACAAACCAGTCATATAGTGGTTGGTTGTACATATTGAAACAATCAGTGGACTCTTGTATGCATTTAGTCTGCTTAGTTCAATAATGTATACAGTTGACCCTTGAACAACGTGGATTTGAACTGTGCTGGTACATTTAGATGTGGATTTTCTTCTGCCTCTGCCACCCCTGAAACAACAAGACCAATATCTCCTCTTCTCCATCCTTTGCAGCCTACTCACTGTGAAGACAATGAGGGTGAAAACCTTCATGATGATCCACTTCCACTTCATGAACAGGAAATATGTTTTTTCTCTTCCTTATGATTTTTTAAAAACATTTTCTTTTCTCTTGCATACTTGATTGTAAGAGTGCAGTACATATTATATATATAGTATATAAAATATGTGTTAATCAGCTATGTGTTAGCCAACTATGTTATTAATGTAAGACTTTTTATGATTTTCTATATAACATTTTCTTTTTTCTAGCTTACTTTATTATAGGAATATAGTATACAGTACATACAACAGGCAAAATCAGTGTTAACAGTTTATGTTATTGGCAAGGCTTCAGGTCAATAGTAGGCTATTTGTAATTAAGTTTTCTAGTTAAGTTGTATGTGGATTTTCACCTGCTTGGGGGGTCAGCACCCCTAAGCTCTGTTTTGTTCAAGGTCAACTGTATAATTTTTTAGCCTTGGCCCATTGGCAAATGGACAGAAACATTTGTAAACTTTGCGACTACAAGGAAAAGTACAATTTGGGGGCAATAAAAAGTTAAAATTTCTTTTGGACATTGATAGAAACTTCAAAGAAAGATGATGCAAGACTATTAATAAAAATAAGTTTTAAAAATCTTGTCAAAGATGATTCCTTTTATTGTTCTTAAAACACTGTAATGTATAGAATAAATTCAGTTTTAAATATATTTGGAAATGTTTTTGGGTTTTATGTCATGTCAATGTCTACATAGAAAAATGTCCTTTTTGTTGTTTAAGTTAAACCTTAAGTGTAAAGAGCTGAGCTAGTCATCATAAGAACACTGACATAATCTATCCGAGCAGGTAACAGTGGAGTTTAATTCACCCTTTCCCCCAATTCTTTGGTGTCCAGTCCCATTCTCTAGTCCACAGATAACCAATGTAAAGCACTCAATATATGCCCTTAAATATTATTAATAGTATGTTCTTATAAGATAACAACTCTTATTTTTTTATATGTGTGTTTTGATTCACACAAATTATATTATGTTGTAACCTATCTTTTTTTCTAACTCAATACTTTTGTTGTGATCTACCCATGTAACTATGAACATCTAGTTTGTGTTCCCTACTGATGCCCACAGTGTGTTAGTGAACATCCATCACTTACTTATTTCCTTAAAGATTAGCTTTGGTTGACTTCAGTTCCTTGAAACCAAAAATAACACTGAAAAACAGGCTTGTATATGATCCCTTACAAACATTTGCAAGAATTTTTCTGGTCTATACGCATGGGAAAATTGCTTACATGCCTCCCAGAATGGTTGTTACACTTTACTTTCCATCAACAGTGCATAAAATTTCCTATCTCTTAAAGTCCTGACAACAAATTATAGTCTCAATATTTCTATTTTTTACCATTCCAATCGGTGTAAAGTAGTATCTCGTTGTTTTAATGTTTATTCCTGTGGTTTCCGATGAGCTCAAGCATATCTTTGTATACTCTTCAGACACCTGTGCTGCCATTTCTGTAAATTGCCGGGTCACTTTGTCCATTTTTCTACTATAGTTTTCTGCTTTATTCTGCTAATTTGGAATTGAGGCATATCTCAGAAATTAATTTCTCTTTAATTTTAAATATTAAAAATATATTTTCCCAACACATCTCTCATTTGTTAACACTGCCTAAGGTATTGTCTCAAATAAAGATCCAGAAATGTATAGAATTATTTCATTTGATGATTTGTGCATTGGAATCTTGTTTAACTAGCTTTTCACCACTTTTAAGTCATTAGGATATTCTTGTACAAGGCATTCTATTATACAGGTACTGTTTGAAGTATTTCACATGTCCTAGCGTGTTTAGGTCTAGGAACTACCTCCAAGCAAATAAGATCACTGTTGTTGTTGTCCCCATTTTACAGATGAGAAAACTGAAGCATCAAAAAATTAAATAACTTGCCCAAAATCACATAGTTTGGATGTGAAAGATTCTATGTTTGAACTCAGGTTACCTGGGCTCAAGAATTCATGCTCTTATAGTTAAGTTTTTAATACCTCTAGGGTCCACTTTTTCAAGTTAACAATATTAACTTCTTTCTTTAGTTTCCTTCCTTCAATTTTTCTTTCTTTATCCTTCCCTCCCTCCCTCCCTCCCTTCCTTCCTTCCTTCTACAAATACTTAAGCCCCTGCTGTATGCTGAATATAAATTAGTAGTTATAGTTGTTATTTAAGCCATAAGCCTAGATGAGGTCACTGAGAGAGTGAGTCTAGATAGGGCGGGGAACACCAAGGCCTGAGCCCTGGGATATTCAACATTAAGGTGGGGCCAAAAAGGAAATACCAGAAGAGGATGCTGAGAAGGAGCAATCAATAATGTAGCAAGAAAATCAAGAGTCTTAAATTTCCTGGAAGCTCAGTGAAGAAAGTGTTTCCAGAGGGAGGAGTGATCAACTGCGTTAAACGTTGCAGAGGATTCTAAGTGAGTTCTCAGAACTAACTGCTGGGTGCAGCATTAATAACCTGTGCAAGAGCAGCCTTGCTGGATGATAGGAGCTTAAGAGAATGGAGAAAAGAAGAGTTGAAATCAAAGAGCAGAAACCATGGGTTTTTTGTTTGTTTGTTTTTGTTTTTTGAGATGGAGTCTCCTTCTATCGTCTAGGCTGGAGTGCAGTGGCACGATCTCGGCTCACTGCAACCTCCACCTCCCGGGTTCAAGTGATTCTCCTGACTCAGCCTGCCGAGTAGCTGGGACTACAGATGCGTGTCATCCCGCCCTGCTATTTTTTTTTGTATTTTTAGTAGAGACGGGGTTTCACCGTGTTAGCCAGGATGGTCTCGATCTCCTGACCTCATGATCCACCCACTTCTGCCTTCCAAAGTGCTGGGATTACAGGCGTGAACCACCCCGCCTAGCTGAGACCATGTTTTTTTTTAAAGGATTTCTTCAAAAGAGAATGAAGAAAGAGAGTAGCAGCTGGAAAGGGAAGTAGCATCAAAACAATTAGGAAACTAGTTCACTGCTATCTATCTAATTATACCACAATTTATTCAGCCATTCTCTGTTGATGGCTATTTTGTTGATGGTAATAATGCCATAATGAAGATACTTATACATATAAACTTATAATATAAATCATGTTTTTCATACCAGCCAGTCATCTCAATACTCACCCATACATACTTATAGATGACAGTGTTTTGTTATTTCTATGGGCCAGATTTGCAGGTGATATGGTTTGGCTGTGTCCCCACCCAAATCTCATCTTAAATTGTAGCTCCTATAATTCCCATATGTCATGGGAGTAACCCGGTAGGAGGTAATGGAATCATGGGGGCGGGTCTTTCCAGTGCCGTTCTCGTGATAGTGAAGAAATCTTACAAGATCTGGTGGTTTTATAAAGGGGAGTTCCCCTGCACACACTTTCTTGCCTGCTGACATTTAAGTCATCCCTTTGCTCTTCCTTTGCCTTCTGCCATGATTGTGAGGCCTCCCCAGCCATGTGGAACTGTGAGTCCATTAAACCTCCTTTCCTTTATAAATTACCCAATCTCAGGTATATCTTTATTAGCAGCATGAGAACAGACTAATAGCAGCAGGTATTGGATTTCTGAATAGAATTGCATAAGTATCTTACATTTCTTAGGTATCAATGTATCGAGATATATATATGTGTGTATATATATATATATATAAAATATACAACATAATTTACATATAAGTTACATTTCCACCAGAAATATTCATGTATATCTTTCTCTGGAATACTCACTGGCAAGAAAAACACATCCGTGGATTGTGCTCTTTGGTGCAAAAATGTCAATCATGATCAAGTAAACTTACAGCAAGTGCTTTATTTGATCTTCAAAATAAATGTGTGATGCTCATTATTCTATGATCCCCAGTTTACAGATCCAGAGAGAGAAAGATGCTTGTACAGAAGCACACAGCTAGGAAGTGGTAGAACTATCTTCACACCCAGGTCATCTGAGTTTAGATTCATTTCTCATCCTTTAATTTTCTACTGTCTTATTTGTTACTGGCTCTATTCACGGACCCTTCTCAGTCCCTCCCACTGGGAATAGAGCAAACCCTTTGAGGTTGGGCTAATATCTGTGACACCCTCCATGTAAAGACCTGGCTGCACAGCCTGCTGCCTGCCCTTCTTCCCCAGGCTCCAGGTCCCCTTGGCCCTGAGTGACTGTCTTCCCACTCTGAGGCCCCAGGAATCTCAGCACATATTACACATTCCGCCAGCAAAATGAGTCCACTGGCAAGTACCCAGGGACACACAGTTACACACAAGCCTCCCCCAGCTGGCTGGACTTTCTCCAATTGTGGTCATAAATAGCCACAAAGACAGACATCAACGCAGGTTCTGGAGACTGGACGAAAAGCATGTTGGGTTGGGTGGGTGGAACCACAGGCATTCTGTACAGACGGCGACCAGTGACCTCTGCTCCAGCATGCCAAGAGAAACAGAACACAGTAAAAAGCAAAAGGATTCTCTCACCTCCCTGCCTTATGTTCTTCTCCCTCAGAAATGCATTGCTGATAATCTTGAGTCTAAGATTGTTAGTTAATCACTAGATAACACTAATAGTTACAGCTATTGCTTATTTTGGAAATCAACAAATAATAAGTTACGAGCATCTCACATTCATTATCTTCCAGCTTCAGGAAACCTTTGAAATGTAGGTTTGATTATTTCTGATTCAGAAATGTTGAGTAACATAGTCAGGATTACACTTAGCAGGGGCAGAATCAGCATTGAGACTCAGACCTACTTTCCTGGTGTCAACTCTTAATAGGTTTCTACTTTAACACATTGCATTCATCACAAAGTTAATAATGATAAAAGAAATTTGTGAGTATTTAATATGAGTTGGGCACAGTGTTGAGTTATTCACATGATTTTTTTCAGTTATTCTGATAATTCTAATTTTATTAATTCTTTCCTCCACTATGATTTGTTTTAAATACTACTTTCTTGAATACACGAAGGAAACAAATCTTAGATATCTAAGCAATTTTCCCAAAGTCCTAGAACTAGTGAGGTCTATAGATAAATTTGAGATTAGGTATATATGACTCTGGAGCCCCACATCTTGATTTTCTTGTTTCCCAAATACATACAGAGTCTCTACCATCTCTGTGGTTTTCTGGAGTTCCCAACAGCAATTCAAAATAATGTCTTTTTCAAAGTTCAGGAAATATTTAAGATTTAATAAGAGATTGAATTATCAAATGTATTTTCAAATGAATAAATGGTTTTTGCCTTCACGAAGCTTTTACTAAGACTTAGTTTTAGAGGTATAAGCTTCCTGTTTAGTTTCTCTTTGGATAACCTCAAGGTGCCTAGTTTAATGTTAGAATGTACAAGTTAATAAATAAATATTCTTATGGAAGTAATTGTTTAATTTAAATCTCAACTCTTAAGGACAACTTTCAGTCATACTATAGAGGAGGATGAGCCGCCTGCTGTTATTTAACGAATGGCCCCTCCCTCTGTTTCTATTCCCCAGCTTCAATAATGACCACAGCTGTCAGTTTAGCTGAGCCAGTCAGAATAAGAGGTTAAAATCATTATCTCCATGACAGAACCTCTAACTCCAACCAGAATCAATGACTTCCTAGAAATGGAGGAAGAGTTCATTAAAAAACACCTCTTGTGTTCCTTAACTAGATTTCTTGGACCCAGGCCAAGCCAATAAAAGATGGATAGGGACACATATGCTATTTATAACACAGTGCATGTGGAATCCTCATTTCCTGGAAATGCATATTGAATCACTAACAATTCTGAGACTTCAGGTGATGCTGTAAAACAAATTAATACAGCATAGGCATACAGACACCCCCAAGTGTGTACATGTGTGTAACACACACACACACACACCATATTTCTCATTAGAAAAATGAACTCTTCAAAGTTTCTGTTTGTATTAACTTTGTCTTTTGTTTTCTGTATTCTAATGCTTTAACATCTGGGGCCTTGGTTACCTTGGTAACCCTAGAGGGGCTGCCCCTGCCAGAGCTAGCCAATTTCTAGAGCCCGGGAGCATGCCTTTCAAATGCAAGCAAACCAATTCAGAGCCCACACCCCACCACACTCCTTGCCATTATCCACCTGCCTTGATTACCTAAGGGCCAGGTATCTGTGAACTAGGGATAGTGCCTACAACCCTGAGCCCACTGAAATTATTCAAACAAGCCAATCCTACACCTGCTTACCCTGCCTTGTCTGTTTCTTCCTACAGAAATCTTACTAGAGGCTTTTGTCCATAGTTCCTCCTCTCCCTCTGCCTCTTGACTGGCCCTAGTATTTCCCCTGCATGGTTCACCTGGTACAGCATGCCTGCTCCTCTTGGGATCTGTAACAAACTGTCTTCCCAATGGCCATCCTCTCCTGATCTGTTGACCTTGACATTCCTAAATATTCATAAAATCTATATTAAAACACCTCTGGACACATTCTTCTGGACCTTATTTTCCCAACAAGAATGCAAGGGCTGGCATCATTAAAGAAGCATAAATTTTCCAAGGTAATCAAGAGTGTCAGCAAAGGCAAGGGAGAGCACTCACTCTTACCTTTGCATGATACAATAATACAAGGACACACATGTCAGCGGTCACTCCTACTGATAAAAGGAAAAGGTGCACTAATCACAAAAGACCTCTGCTATGGCTCATCTGAATGTGCAGGCCCTGTAAATTCAAGGTTCTTAGCACTCTCTGTGGCATTTATGACTACATTATTGATTTAGGTTTGCAAGACTGTAGGAAGTATCCACAAGTTTCTTGCTCCATTGCTTCAAGAGCTAACTGGCTAAGCTTTCTTCAGCATGAGTAGCAATATAGTAAGCCTTCTAGATAATTATGCCTTTTCTATTAAAGATAATGCTTTGCCAATTTAGGAAACAATTTAATTTAGCTAGCCAAGAATTGCTAAGTACTTCTAGCAAAGTTTAAAGAAACACCAATACTTAGATACAAGTTAAAAGGCCTCTTGACTGCCCTGCATGTATTGTCAGTAACTGCTTCATCATAATCAGAATGTTCTCAAGAGTCAATA
This sequence comes from Pongo abelii, assembly GCF_028885655.2. Classification (NCBI taxonomy): domain Eukaryota; kingdom Metazoa; phylum Chordata; class Mammalia; order Primates; family Hominidae; genus Pongo; species Pongo abelii. The sequence goes on along the minus strand of NC_071992.2, from coordinate 145,240,797 downwards.
AAAAACATCCCCAACCCCATATTTTGGAATTAAAGGGTCACCAGTACTTAGCTTCCTGAACAAAGGTAGTGTCAAAAGGTGGTAATAATCAAGTGTGGTGATTAAATCATGAGCTCTAGCATCACCTGGACATGGGCTTGATGGCTACCTCCTAACTGTGTGATCTTGGGCAACATAATTAACCTTTCTGAGCTTTAACATATTTATCTAAAACTGGGGATAAAAAGAGTATCCACTATAAAACATTGTTGTAATTATTAAATAAGTTAATACATGTGCTTAGCATATTGCCTGGCTCGGTCAGGGGCACTATACAAGTTTGTTATCAGTAGATATCCCCAACAACTGGTTAGATACTTCAAATAAATGAAGACTGGATGCATCACAAGTTTTCTTAGTTCCTTTCAAGGTACTTTCTCCTTATTTGGTGTTATTCTCAATAGCACAAGCCTTATATTTTTATTCTCTATTCAAGAGAAATTTGACTTAAGCAGAATTAGGTACTACCTCATGTATGTTAACAGGAGAATTCATAACTTTCCCACATGTGTTTAAAGTCCTATAAAAGGCTTTTAAATAATAGAAGTAAATTTACCTACTGGCTCAATTTCTTCTTAATGCTTCAAACCTCAATTTTTTACTGTAATTTTATTTCTGCTGATTATTAATTAAATCCCAGCATTAGTCAGGTCATTGGAAGCCAGTTTATTAAATAGCTAGGTCTCACCCCCCACCTTTGGAACACTACAAACCATTAAATAGAACAGTTTTTAAGTAGACATGCACTGTGGTTTTCTTACATCTTTCTCCAAAGCCTTCGAAAATTACTATTAGTGTCATTCAAGTTGGGAAACTTAGTCATATTTTCTAAACCTTATGGCTGTGTCCCAGAATGAGAAAGGACAGAGAATAAGTCTTCAACAGCTGGGAGAGGTTTTGTGGATTTCATAGTGGTTGGGAGCTACTAACAAGGAAATATTACACATGGCCTTTGGCAGGAACATATTATAAAATCCAAAGCCTTTTGTTAAGGGCTGAGTAGGGTATTATTCATAATTGTTATTTAATTTGGTCTTCTTCCCATCTTCCGTCTAACAGAAGGCTTTTCTGCCTTGAAAAATTACACCATTTAAAGGTGCCCTATGTCTGTGATTATATGCTATATAACCTGGCAAATATTCTTCAAATAAAAGCCCACAAGGCCAGTAAAATTTGCAGTAGCAGATGGCATTTTCACCAAAGAACAGAGCCAGTTTTTCAAGAAGGTAGAAGAAGGACCCACCCCCACTTGACTAATACCAGGAAATGTTCGTCACTCCCAGAATATCTCATTTATTTGACTGACTTCATTAATCCCTGGAGCATCCTGATAATTCCAGGAAAGCATCCAAACTCATCTCTGTCTGGCTCCTTCTTGTGTCACCAGCCCCATCTCATACCATTTCTCTGCCCCACAAACACTAAACTTCAGCCATGTGTACCTTTAATGTTTCAGTTTCTACAGCTGACAAGTGTCCCTGAGTAGCTGATGACATGTAGTAATAGGTAAATTTATTGATGCACTAATTTTAGTCATGCGTGCTTCAGGCTGGTGAGCCTAAGGGAGTCATTACGCTGCTGAATGAGACTAACTGCCTGCCTAGTATTTGCTTTTCAATAGCATTTTGCCATTCTTCTGTTTATTTCTATATATGCTCTTTATAGGATGTATTAGTTATTTACTGCCGCAAAATCCTGTGCTACAAACAACCACATCCCTCAGTGGCATACTGCAATCAGTGTTTATTTTGCTCCTGTGTCTGCAGGGTTCAGAGGACTGGAGTCCTCTGAGGAGAGGAGTATTTATTGATGCTACCTGGGCTTTCCCATAGTGCGTGTTCAACGATGAGTTGCCTGGTAGTTCTGCGGCTCTTGTCTAGACTTGTGGATTGACAGGCTGTCTGCTGACCTAATATGGCTCAACCAGGACAATCAAAGACAACTTGTCCTTCATCCTTCTTCAGGGTAGTCCAGATACATTCTCACAGCAGTGGCAGAACTACAACAGCAACCAAGAGCAACTGTACAAACACTTTCGAACCTGTGCTTGTGTCATGCATGCTAATACCCTATGGGCCAAAAGAAGTCAGATGGTTACGCCCAGAGTTGAGAGTGTGAGGCACTGCAAAGTTATATGGCAAAGGGCGAGGCTATAGGAAGGGTAAAGAATTTGGGTCATTTTTGCAATTAATCTACCCCACAGAGAAAATGAATTTCAGAGTGGGGTCTGAGAAGGCCTCCCTTCTATTCTACTTGAATTCTGGACCAGATTATACTGTCTTTCACCTCCATGCCATTGCACTGGTGGCTTTTTCCCTTGTTCTTCACATTACCACTCAACCCCATCCAATGCTGTGCCAACCTCTGGAGGTAAGAAACAGGACAAAGAAAACACAGCTTTTAACTTTAGGGAGAATATAGTTTATTAGGGCAACTGACACGTACATAAAAATTGAGTTGGGTAATTAAAATAAAGACAGTAACATAATGTTTGGTTCATGGTAAGAAGGTATAGAGGATTGTGTTGAGATGGACCTTATCCAACATCTCCATAGCCTCAGCCAACACCACTCTCATTACCCTTAGGAAGGTGCTGCTGAGACCACTACTGTAATAATCTGACCTTCACTGTCCCATGTTCTTGGCAGCAAGACTTTCATTGGCTAACTGAAGTCATAGCTTAACCTCATAACCCATTTACCTCTATTGGTTGTGGAAAGGTGGACCATAGGAACCCCCCTTGAACTAGGTCATATATGCAATGATATAGGGGTCAATCTCCGCCGGGGATGCTCCTCAGAAAGGAATTGGAAAATAAGCAGCTAAAACACAAAAAGTAACAACAGCTATCTCATAAATGTTCATTTGATTGCTTCTTTTAAAACATGCCTTTGAGCTAGGTTATTTGTTCACTTTTCTCCCAGTGAGAATAGTGGAAACTTAAAAAAAAAAAAAAGAAAAGAAAAATAGGCAACGACTTAGAAAGCATGGTGAAGTGCCAACATTTATTCTACAGACATAAAAGTTGGCCTCTCACAAGTGTAAAATGTAAAGACAGCTCTTTCAGAAGTGAGATTGCTATGGAGCTACACAGTTGGGATTAGAAGGTCAATATGCAGGTATCAATCACGACTGTCCAGACAAGTATAACAAAAAGATACAGAATCTGCTGGTGAGAGAGTATGTGGGGGAAAGGCTTCATTTGAGCTTATAAAATATGGGTTGAGGGGTTTTCTTTCACAAGAACACAGGGAGGTGGCAGGTGGAGATAACAGACTTGAGAAACTAGTTCAAGAAACTGCAAGGAGTTCAGTCTAAAAGACCTATGTCTTGGCTGTTTGCAAGAGTTGCATGTCTTTGAACTTCACCCTGATGTAAGTATTGAACACACACACACACTCAACATGGCAGGTTTGCTGGCTGCCCTCCTGTAATGTAACCACTTTGCAACTTCATACATTTCCCTAGAATCTCTGCAACGGAGGATAGAAAAAAAAACCCACTAGGCTATAGGTCCACTAAAGCTTCTCCATGCACAATGAAGAGAAACAGCATCTTTTTTTGACAGGAACACAGACTCGGGAACTAAATACATTTGGCTTCAAATACTACATCAGTGAAACACTGAGCTAGACTTCTGTTCTAATTCCTACTGTAGTTACAGAGATGATGATACCTGTCTTGCAAAGATTTTGTTAGAATTAGAAAAAAGTCATGTTAAGTACCTAGTGCACATTTCTATCTACCATGTACACATCAAGTTGTGTGACTATCTTTTTTTTGTTGTTTTATTTTGTTCTTGTTTTTCAGTGACTGCTGTAATGCTTAAAATAATTTATGATCGCTCCCTAGCAATTTGGAAGGTCATTCTGAATCTTTTTCCTTTAAAAAAAAATTTTTTCTTCTCTTCTTGGGCCAACTTACAGTAACTTGCTGTTTTAAGGAAGCTGCTTAAAACATTTCTGCAACAAGACTGTGAATCAATCAATCATCAATCAATCAACATATTATCATCACTATGAGAGATCCAGAAATTCCCACAGAAATAATCATCAGAATGACTCAGAAAGGATAAGTTGGATGGAACACTATTGGTAGAAGATTTCTTTTCATTAAGCAATGAATTAAGTCATTGATTTTAAGATTTTGGAAATCATATTGATATATTAATGTTAATTACCACATGTAAGTATACTCATATAATGGAGCCAAGAATCCTGGCTTGGGACATATAGTCTTTACTTCCTGGAAATCCCAGAGAAGGAACTTTAGGATACCCAGGGAAGATGTTCTTTCCTCCACCAAAAAGCATTCACACCTCACTCCTCACTCCTCTGAGCCTGTTTTATCCTGAGGTCTAGTCTCCCTTTCTCTAAAGGCTTTGGATCGTTGGCAACTGATCAGAGCCTTTCCAGCCTCCCTAGCAGGTGATTCACGTTCAAACCACACAACTAAATGCTTTTTATGTGGAAGGACCCTGAACTCAACTAGGGTCTTAGATTTCCACTCTGCTTCTTCCCAGCATTTTCCGGCCTTATGGGCTTCCTTATTTCTCATAGGTAGATGGATCAAAGTCACAGGCTTTACTAAGGTAATCTACAGTAGTAATTAGACCTGGGGTCTGGAACCAAATGGTATGGCTTCCATATGGGCTATGTCACCTATTAGATTATGACGTGATAGCTGACAATTCATTCAACTGGTCTGTGTCTCAGTTTTACATTCATAAAATGGGGTTTGTGATCATCCTTACGTTAAAGAAGTGTTGTAAATTGAATAGGTTAAGCCATGTGTAGCATGACACTGAATCCTCTCCATTCTGTGTCCACAGACTGTAGGCAGTAAATACACTAAAGATTCTGTATTTCTCTTTTGTTATAACTTCAACTTTTATTTTAGATTCAGGGGGTACATATACAGTTTTGTTACATGTATAGCTGTATAAAGCATATTTTGAATGTGGAGCTTTGGGGTATTAATGATCTTATCACCCAAGTAGTGTGCATAGTACCTAATAGGTAATTTTTCAACTTTTGCTCTCTCTCTCTCACCCATCTAGTAGTCCCAAATGTCTATTGTTCCCATATTTATACCCATATGTATCCAATGTTTAGCTTTCACTTATAAGTGAGAACATGTGGTATTTGCTTTTTTGTTCCTGTGCCGTATTAATTCACTTAGGATACTGGACTCTAGCTGCATCGATGTTGCTGCAGAGAGTATGATTTTGTTCTTTTCTATGGCTGTGTAGTATTCCATGTTTTCTACCTACCACATTTCCTTTATCCAATCCACCATTGATGGTCAGCTAGGTTGATTCCATGTATGTTATTGTAAGTAGTGCTGCAATGAACATACTAGTGCATGTGTAGTTTTGGTAGAATCATTTATTTTCCTTTGGGCATATATCCAGTAATGGGATTGCTGGATTGAAGATTAGTTCTAAGTTCTTTGAGAAATCTCCAAACTCCTTTCCACATGGTTGAACGAATTTACATTCCCACCATTTGCTTTTCTTTGCAGCCTCTGTAGCATGTATTATTTTTTGACTTTTTAATGATAGCCATTTAACTGGCATGAGACAGTATCTCATTGTGGTTTTCACTTGCATTTCTCTGATGATTAGTGATATTGAGCATTTTTTTCTATGTTTGTTGGCTGTCTTCTTTTGAGAAGTGTCTGTTCATGTCCTTTGCCCACTTTTTAATGGGGTTGTTTTTTGTTTGTTGAATTGTTTAAGTTCCTTGTAGATTCTGGATATTAGATCTTTGTCAGATGCAAATTTTGTGAATACTTTCTCCCATTCTGCAAGTTTTTTGTTTACGCCCATGACAGTTTATTATGCTGTAAAGAAGCTCTACAGTTTAATTAATTCCCAGTTGTAAATTTTTGGTTATGTTGTCATTGCTTTTGATGACTTCGTCATACATTTTTTTTCCCCAAGGCTGATGTCCAGAATGGTATTTCCTAAGTTTTCTTCTAGGATTTTTATAGTTTGAGGTCTTACATCTAAATCTTTAATGTACATTGAGTTAATTTTTGTATATGGTGAAAAGTAGGGGCCCAGTTTCACTCTTCTGCATATGGCTAGCCAGTTATTCCAGCACCATGTATTGAATAGGGAGTCCATTCTCTATTGATTTTTTAAATCAACTTTGTTGACCATGAGATGGTTGTAGGTGTCTGGGTTTATTTCTGGTTTCTCTATTGTGTTCCATTCATCTATATGTCTATTTTTGTACAAGTACCATGCTGTTTTGGTTTGAATATAGTTTGAAGTTGGGTAATGTGATGCTGCCAGCTTTGTTCTTTTTGCTTGGGATTTCTTTGGCTATTCAGGCTCTTTGGGCGTTCTATATTGGTTTTAGGAATTCTATATTTCTATATGATGATCAGAGTCACATCTTTGTTAGACAGAGGCAGCAGGGAAAGGGTGAGACACTCCCCTCATTCTGAGCACAATGCTATGGAAAGAGTATAGAGTTTCTAGTTAGATGGATTATGGTCTGCCCTTGGTTGCTATGGAAGCTGGAAAAGATACTTAACACCAGTGTACTTCATTTTTTAACCTTGTAAGTAATTTGTGGCTCTTAAACGAGATAATTTAAATGGGGTTCCTTGCATAAAAGTTGAGACTTTTTGTAATTCTTCATGTTTCCCTTTTTTGCTTCAGCTATTTGGAAGCTCAATACCTGACAAAAGCTCAAGCACTGTCACCATATAATCCTTTGTTTTTTATAATTTTATTCTCTTTCATCGGTGTTACTTCTGTTGTCTCAGTTTGCATGATTATTGATCCCACTGAATATGTGATTTTATTGTGAGCCATATGAAAAACTTATAAATCATAAAAACAAAATGCTAAAAGTTTATTTTTTACCTCTATTTATTTACCTCTATTATTTACCTCTATTATTCCTGGTGTCAAAAATTGCCAGCCACCCAATCAGGTGTTATTTTGTATACTATATTTGCATATTATATTTATAATATGTTATAAATAAATATTAAATTTACTTAAGACTCAAGAATATTCAAATATATTTGGGTGGAAAACAATTGCCCTTGACTGACAAACTTATATCCACAAAAGCACTACTTTTCTAGATAATTTTCTCATTCACTTTTTAAAAAATAAACAGTAGTAATAAGGAAAGGGATACCTTGTTTACTAGTTGGTAGGTACTTGTAGGCCCTTTGCATATGTTGACTCATTTGAACTCCAAAACAACCCCCAAAAGTAGACAGATTTATAGTGTGAAGAAATGGGCTGAGAGAGGTTAAGTGATGAGTCCCTGGTCACATCACTGATAAGTAGAAAGATGGGCTTTAAGCTCAGTTTAGTCTCACCCCAAAGTCCAAGCTCCCTCCATGTGACAGGTTTGTAGTCTAATTAGTGTCACATAAAGTGTAGAGAAATGCTCTAGATTTTCCAAAATCCCAGAGCAGAGCAGAACAGAAAATAAACAAAACAGTGCCTAGACTCCAAGGCCTCCACAGCAAGCAGGAAATCACACCTTCCCATTGTCTGGGCTAGCCAAAGAGCATTTTGTAGGGGCCTGCCTGCCAGGGTCCATTTCAGTGATGTGTCCTACAGGTTCCACCCATCCCCCATAAAAGCATGGTTTAATAAGGATCTAGCATCCAGTTCCTTCACGCACTATGGTTGGAATTGATAATTAGGCAAGGGGTCTCTCAAGGAAGGAGCTGCCAGAAGTTTTTAGCTTCTGGATCTATAATTTTGTCTTTGCAATATTTTTTTGAGGTATTTCAGTGGAAAGTAACCCCAGCACAACACATTGACAGGTATATCCAAGAACCTCTAGTCCAGTGCCAGGAGCAGGAGCTAATAAGGATATATAACATTCACATTTCCAAAGAACCTCAAAGAGTTGCTCAATACTTCTCAGGACTCCCTGTAGCACAAAAGCCATTGCAGGAGAGAGAAAGGATATGTGCTTCTCTCTAGCCTATGGCACTTCATATATGTTGCTTTGAAGCCCAGAAAACTAGAAAACGAACAATCTTTATGACTAAGGTCATTGACGCCAGAGCAGGAGGCTTCCCGAAAGAGGCCTGTCTCACTGAGAGGTGCCATCCAGATCCCCCATCCAGATCCACATTCCCAGCCAAAAGGAAAAAGTGAGGACGTAGGTCCCACCTTCAGATTCCCACCTTCCCAGTAGCTCCTCATGATTAAGTTCTTTCACAGCTTCTACCTGATCAGTAGGCCAGGAGATGGTGTTTTGGCCAATGATTTTCAGTAACAGCCGATTCTTGAAACCCTAGCGATCACACAATTCCATCCATGATTAATCTCACGGTGAGGAAGAACTCACTTTTCACCAAGCATCCACCAATACACAAGGCACTTGATTTAATTCTCACAACCTTTTGAGATAATAATACATAAGCTTCTTTAAGCATAAGAAATTAAAGTGGCCTAGATGTCACTTTGCTAGTTAAAATTGAAGCTAAGAATGGTGCTGAGGCATTCTGTTTCACAGTTCAATATTCTTTCTGCTACATCACAAGAACTTGACTCATTCATTTTCATCTAGTCATTCTTTTATGAACTCATTTAAGAAACATTTCTTTGAGTGCCTGGTATGTGCTGCACATGGTGCAGATCACAGAGATACAGCAGTGAGCAAGACAGATCGAGTCCTCGCTGAAGTTACATAATACTCAAGGGAGGAATCTAGTGAACAAAGAATGACATAGAGTGCTGAGAAAGTGAAATATTAAATGCCCGGAAACCTACAGGACATGAACTAGTCTTGGGAAGATGGGTGTCTCAGGAAGATGGGTGGGGTCACAGAACAATTCTCTGAACAAATAAGGCCTGAAGCAGCATGGAGAAAGGGAAGCACTCCCAGGCAGGGAGGGGAAAGAGCATGTGCAAAGGCCCCGAAGCAAAAAAGGGCTTGTGCCGTTCAAGGAACTGGAAGAAGTTAAATTTGATCGGAGCATCCTCTGATTGCTCTAAATCACATCAATTTCCTAATAAATGCCAGCCAACAGACCCCATCATCTAATGAGAAAAAAAGAAGACAGGGATTCAGGCCAGAAGTTTATTTCATGAATAAGAATGTGCTTTTCCCTGGAGTGGCCTCTGTGTGAATAGCATGCAGGAGCAAGGAAAGAAACGACTTCATACTCAAGAAGCACATGACAATTCCCATCAAGTCCCCGTTAAGGAGATGAAAATAAAGTTAAATTCCTGACAACACATCTTACTCCATCTATCATCATTATTTTAGCCATCACACTGGCCCAACTACTGTTCTCCTTTTAACTCCAGAATTAATGACATTTAAAAGTTATTCTTTTATGTAATGTATATACTAGGGGTCCTAACTGATATATTCCACTTAAGCCCAAAGAAAGCTAACTGTTCGCATTCTCTAGCTTTCCAATATGGACTTATCTTTATCTGCCACTCCTGACTTCCAGGAATATGGCAATGAATTTGATTTCACTTTTAGTTATCCAAAGCTTTATTCTAGAAAGGAACTGGTAGAAAGAAAATGAACATTTATTGGACATTTACTATGTGACAGCCACATTTTATTTAATACTATGTATTGCATAGAGGCATATGAGGCAGATGTAATATTCCCATTTTCTGAAATGAAGTTCTGAAAATTACATTATTTGTTTATAATCGCACATAGAAAAACAAGAGTGAGGACTTGAATCCAAGTTTTCATGGGAAGCTCATGTTTGAATTTAGGACAAAGAACTTCTGAAGGTATTTCCTATGTGTTACTCTGCCCATCCTTGGAATCTGGCTACATTTGAGACTCATTTCCCTTCCTTGGAAATTTTTCAGCACAAAGTCTGAAACCCAAGTATGTAAAATGGGTTCAGCAATTTTTAAATAAATGATCTAGATAAACTAAAACTTAAATCTCAAAATGGGAGACATATATAAAATGGAAATTTTCTGGTTGAGAAATTTGGCTTTCAGGATGAGAAAACTCAGAAAACAGAGAAATATTTTATTTTCAATAGTACAATACTCCATATGATAACTTTATTCATCATTTACTTTAAAGAAGAGAAGCAAAATGAGCATCTCATGACCACATTCCATAGGGAGACGATCTCCTTTCTTCTCATAAATCATCATGGTGAAATAGAAAGAAAGTAGGTCTTAGACCTGGTCACACTCGGCTTTTAATTCTGCCTGCGTTGTTTTCTAGATGAGTCATATAGACATATTACTAAATCTTCTCTGAACTTTTGTTTGCTCTTTTATACATTGGCCATCAAAAATCTCAAAATAAGGCAATAGGAGTTTTTAAAAACCCCACTGTCAGCTAGTAGGCATTCAACAAATGTTAATCCTGTCTTTTCACATGAACTCACTGGGTACTCAACAGTCAATATTGGTTTCTAGTTTTACTGATCCCCATAGTTACAATAATATCTAGTACTCACATGTTATTTTCTAGCACTTACAAAACATTTTCTTTTTTTTTTTTTTTGATTTTTTGAGATGGAGTTTCAATCTTGTTGCCCAGGCTGGAGTACAATAGTGCAATCTCGGCTCACCACAACCTCTGCCTTCCAGGTTCAAGCAATTCTTCTGCCTCAGCCTTCCCGAGTAGCTGGGATTATAGGCATGCACCACCACGCCCGGATAATTTTGTATTTTTAGTAGAGATAAGGTTTCTCCATGTTGGTCAGGCTGGTCTCGAACTCCCGACCTCAGGCGATCCGCCCACCTCGGCCCCCCAAAGTCCTGGGATTACAGGCGTGAGCCACTGTGCCCGGCCAAAATATTTTCAAGTGAATATCTTATGCAATTATTCCAACAACCATTTGATGTAGATACCTTTGCGTTAGCCAGTTTTACAAATAAAGAGAATAAAGCTCAGGCAACATGACCTGAAAAGTAAGTATGAGACCTCTGGGACTCTAGTGCCTGGGTTTGAATTCTAGCTTTTGCTCCATGATCTTAAGTGAATTACATAATTTTTCTGTGATTTAGTTTACTCATCTTAAAAAGTGAAAAGCACAATGAGATCTATCTAACAATGTTGTGAGCATAAACTAAGTTAATACAATTATATACTTAGACCAGTAAGCACTCCATTAATGTTACATATTATTTTACTCTGCAAAAGTATAGCTAACTCTTAGGCAATTGGCAAAATGAAAGAAGGTAATAAATGAGTTAATAGAAGTAGAGTATTTAGACTCATTCTTGGCACATAGTAAGGGCTTAGCAAGTGTTACCTACTCTTGTTGGCCAAGATCACACAAATACGTAGGAAATGTGGTTCTTGAATAAGAGTCCTTGGGAATTAAAGCCATTACAGGTGAGGAGGGAGGTGGTTGAGGAAGTTAATAGTGGAGATCCTGGTCTCCTAGTCTACCTAAAATACGGGAATTGAACACCACTTCTGACAATTGTGGGCATATAACATGAAGATAATTAAAGTACTTTGCAAAATTTGAAGTTCTATAAGAAGATGTTATTATTTATATTATTATTCATGTATATGTTTGTGATAGATGAGTTGAGAGATAATGACTTAATCTTAATATGAGACTAACTTCCAGATCTGTAAAAGTGGCCAAATCTCCTGGTACAGTAGAGAATGAAGAGTCTTTGGTTTTGAGTTGTATACCTGGCCTAGGATCTAGCCTCTTCCAACTGGTATGTGGTTTTGAACTTCAGGTTTTAGAAATACAAGCATAGGCTGGGCACAGTGGCTCATGCCTGTAATCCCAACACTTTGGGAAGCCGAGGCAGATGATCACCTGAGACTAGGAGTTTGAGACCAGCTTGGTCAACATAGTGAAACCCCGTCTCTACTAAAAAAAGAAAAAAATTAGCCGGGCATGGTGGTGGGTGCCTGTAATCCCAGCTACTCAGGAGGCTGAGGCAGAAGAATCGCTTGAACCCAGAGGCAGAGGTTGCAGTGAGCCGAGATAGTGCCACTGTACTCCAGCCTGGGTAACAGAGTGAGACTCAGTCTAAAAAAAAAGAAAGAAAGAAAAGAAAAGAAATATAAGCATATTAATTTAGTAAACTTTGCTACGATCTAGGATTTTCTTTCTCTCTCTCTCTTTTTCTTTTTCTTTTTTTTTGAGACGGAGTCTTGCTCTGTCGCTCAGGCTGGAGTGCAGTGGTGTCATCTTGGCTCACTGCAACCTCTGCCTCCTGGGTTCAAACAATTCTCCTGCCTCAGCCTCCTGAGTAGCTGGGACTATAGGCACTTGCTGCCACGCCCGTCTTATTTCTTTCGTATTTTAGTAAAGACAGGGTTTCACTGTGTTGCCCAGGCTGGTCTTGAACTCCTGAGCTCAGTCAATCCGCCCGCCTCAGCCTCCAAAAGTGCTAAGATTACAGGCGTGTGCCACTGCCTCCAGCCCATCTAGCATTTTCTTAGTTATCCACTAGTTGTATATTTTGGTTAGATAGTAAATCTTCAATTAGCTGAAATTTTCTTGTTCCTGAAAGAGGAATGACTACTGTGCACAGAGTTCTATGTGCTAGTGTATTAGTTATCTACTGCTGTATAATAAAGTACCACAAACTTAGCAACTTAAAACAATACCCATTTATTATCTCACTGCTCTGGAGGTCAGAAGTCTAGATGGTATAACTGGGTTCTCTGCTTAAGGTCTCACTAGGCTGAAATCAACATGGTGGCTAGCTGCATTATCATCTGGACCTTGGGCTCTTCTTTCAATTCCTGTTATTGGCAGAATTCAGTTCCTCATGGTTGTAAGACTGAGGGCTTCCTTGTTGGTTGTCAGCTGGGGGCCTCTCCCATCTCCAGTCCTTGCACATGGCCCTTCCATCTTCAACATCAGCAATGGCAAGTAAAATTTTTCTTATGGTTGAATCTCTCTTACTTCTACTTCTACCACCAATCAGAGAACATCCTCTACTTTTCAAGAGCTGATGTAATTAGGTGACAGAGTCCGAACTAAGAAAGTAATGGTCAAGATGGAAAGAAGGAGAAGACTCACCCTGAATTAGGAGGTAGTAACTCATCGCAGTGGGAGATGGGAAGAAGGGGTATGCTGTGGCACACTTATATTCCCAAGGTTCTCTCGGTTTAATTTAGACCAGTATATTTTTCTTATCTAAGCAAATAGGTTAAGATAACGTAGGGTTTGAGACTTGAATAGAAATACTTTCCACATAATTTTGTTATCTTATATTTTATTTAAGTGAACTATTTATTTATTTATTTATTTATTTATCAGATGGAGCCTCGCTCTGTTGCCCAGGCTAGAGTTCAGTGGTGAGATCTTAACTCACTGCAACCTCTGCCTGCCGGATTCAAGAAATTCTCCTGCCTCAGCCTCCCAAGCAGCTGGGATTACAGGCACCCACCACCACACTCAGCTAATTTTTTTGTTTCTAGTACAGATGGGGTTTCAGCATGTTGGCCAGGCTGGTCTCAAACTCCTGACCTCAAGTGATCCGCCCACCTAGGCCTCCCAAAGTGCTGGGATTATAGGTGTAAGCCACCATGCCTGGCCAAGTAAATTATTTAAACGTGTAGGATCATATTTTGCAGTGTCAATTTCTCTGTTTTTGATCATAGTTCACAAAAAGTCATGGGATCTACAACAGTGCCAACCTCCATGTACCCTGTATCCTGTCTCCATGTTAAGCTCTAGGTTCTGGCAAGGCTTATAGGTCTAACCTTAGAGAGCAGGATAAGAGGCCCTTAAAAAGTAACAGTATAGAATAAGACAATAATGTAATAATAATCATAATAATAATAGAAAAATATAAGTAGAAGAACTCATAAAGTGACTTTCTCTGAGAATTGTGTACCACTAACTAATTCGTGTCACTCCACTGGATTATATTAGCCCTTAAGTGAGAATATACTGTGCTTTCCAATGCCCTAGTTGGTCAACACTGATTCCAAATAAAGAACTCCTTATTTATGTGAGAAGATGAACCCAGTCACTCAAGTATTTTCCTCCTACAACAGAGCAAGGGAAAATATGACCCAAGGGTTTTCTGCCTCTATCAGGATTTGCTGTGGCTTCCTCTTCGTGAGAACAAACTCTCAGGACTATATTTCCTCTTCCCTTCCACAAAGGCATGTGAAAATATAAAGCAGTAAAACCACATAAACAGCCAAAAAAGTACAATCAAACCCTTTCTAGCCTCAGGAGGCAATGCTTGGCCTGGTTTTGTGTGCTAGCAAAAGGATAGTTCAGGAAGAGGGGGTGGAAAGTTCTCATTTTTTTCTCTTCTGATGTTCTCTTCCTTGGTTAATAGCCCAAAGTGTCCTTGCTCTGGATATAACCAAATTCCTCCAGCTATTAATTATCAGCTCTTGGGACTTTGTGGGCCTATGGATAAATTCTTATATTTTTAATATCAAAACTTATATTAAATAAATAGTACTAAGTTTCTCTTCTTTTTGAAGTCTTACCCAAATTAATAATTTTGCATATGCTATTCTTTTTTCCATTCCTCTGTCATCTTCTTCTTTTCCTCCTCCTCCCCCTCCTCCTGCTCCTCCTCCTCCTTCCTCTCCTCCTCCTCTGCTTTCTTCTCCTTCTCCTTCTCCTTCTTCTTCTCCTCCTCCTTCTTGTTCTTTTCTTCTTTAGCCTGTCATTGCTGTAGATGCTAAGGAAAAGTAAAATTGTCTCAGGTTAGGCTATAAAAGAGAGAAATCCAGTAGATACAAAAATTGGAGAAATCAGCTCTTAAATGAGTTTTTAATTTCATCAAGGAGAAGGCAATAATCACTCACTGAGTGCTCATTTTCTCCCTGTTGCTGCGCTAGACCAGGAGAAGCAGAGGTGAAAGGCACAGGAGGAAGGAGTCACATATACATAGACACTATTTGAGGAGGAAACCAAAGTGCAATTTGATTAGGGTTATAGGATAGGAATGTTCGCTGTGCTTGGGGAACACACATGCGGAAGCAATTTATTCTGGCCGATGGGCTCCAGTAAAGTTCTAGTGCTGAAAGACTGGACTGACCCCAGCTGTATAGAGCAGAGTTGTAGTTTTCAACATTTTTCTGATTGAGTCCTATAATACAAAATCTATTTTATGTAGCTCTCCAGAACACACAAACATGTGCATATTTAGACAACTTTTACAAAACTGCACTAACCAACACTTACTGTGTGTAATACACTCACTTTTTTTTCTTCTATTCTGTTTCAATTACTTTAGATGCTAGATGAAACTTATTTAATCGAGTTTCTTTAATATATTCATGAATTGAGACCCACAGCTTAGGAAACCCTGGAATACAGCATGGACTTTGGGGTGACACAGAACTGGTTTTGAATTATGGTATTGCCAACAAATAGCTCTAGGATAGGGCCAGTTTGCTTAGCTTCTATGAGTAAAAAAAAAAAAAAAAAAAAAAAAAAATGCTAAGTGGCTACTCTCTACCTGATTAGGTTGTTATAATTTTTAAAGGAAACAATACCTCTAAACAGCTTAATATAGTGAAAGCTCAATAGATGGGTCAGGCAAAGAGTAGGAAAAAGGAGCATCCAAGGCACTCTGATTTGGTAGGATTGACCTACCATTCAAAACAAGGTAAGTCTTGATGACTCAGTGTGTAGCGTGCAAGGTGGAAATGAAAAATAACAGTCCATGAAGCTTCTGTACCCAGCAGACTCCGGGTGTGTATGTGTTTTCACATGAATATGTGAGCGAACAGGTACATGTTTATGTGTGTTGTGGGGGTGAGTTTGTTTTTTGGGGCAGTTGCATGTGTGGGCATCCATGTGTGAGTTGGGGAGACAATAGAGGCAGTAGTGTCAGTAGAAGGATTAAATCAATTCCCTTTCATTCAACAACCTATTAACCAGTTCCACTGAGCTTTTCTTAAACCAACCATCCCAAATTTTTCCTGAGACCTTCCTTTTACCAAGAGACCACAGCCTCTCTGTGACCTGAACACAGTCACATCATTTCTGGATTTTGTCTCCCTTATATTGGACTACATCAATATGTTTAAAGAGTCCTTTATAAAAGCAATAGAGTCCCTTTTCAAGCACAATATTCAGAGGATTCTAATATTTAATTATGGTTTTATATATACAGAGAAATAGCGATATAGACATATAGTAATAGCTAACACTTATTTTGCACTTATTATATTCCTAGCTCTGTGCTAAACGCTTTACACACATCAGCTCACAACAACGCTATAATGTATAAGACTCGTGAAGACCCTATAATCTAATGGCTATTTCTATCCCTATTACACAGATACCTGGCTCAAGGTCGCAAAGCTAGTGAGTAACATGTTTAGGATGCAAAGCTAGATGCTGTATTAGTCCGTTCTCATATTGCTATAAAGAAATACCTGAGACTGGGTAATTTATAAAGAAAAGAGGTTTAATTGGCTCATTGTTTGGCAGACCGATTAGAAACTGCTCCCATGATCCAATCACTTCCCACCAGGCCCCACCTCCAGCATTAGGGATTATAGTTCAACATGAGATTTGGCAAGGACACAGATCCAAACCATAGTAGATGCAAATATATCTCACTGCAATGAGATATATATTTGCAAGGTGATTTCATGAGGAAATAAACACTAACCCCTACAATCCTTTTCTACATCCAAGGAAATAGATACATCCATGCTTTATTTATGCAAAGATACTTTTATATATTTGTGTATATATTTATGTATGTGTATGTTTAGATAGATGTATACATTTACATATTTCTGTATTTATGTATGAGTTTATATAGTCATATATTTTATATTTATATATTTATGTATCTGAATGAATAAACTACATATTACAAATCTATATGAAAAAAGTATATGTATAATGAAAAAATATATATAATTAACTAAATGCATGTTGTCATTTTACAGAAATCAGATGTGCAGTAGGTAAATGATATAGCCAGGACACTCATCAATGTCATCTCTGTGCCTTAGAACCCAGCACTCCCAACACTTCTCTCTACAACTATCTCTAAGACTGGAAAAGCGTCAGACTTGGGAAGTGATCATCACACCTAATTGAGCTTCTGTTTTGCACCCAAAAATGAATTATAAATCCTAGATAACAAATCAACCCTCAAAGCCTATATATTGATCTCAGTCCTTGTCATTAGGTAGTGCATTCTGCTGGGGATGCAGTCACAAGACTTTTTGTTTGTGATTCTAGGGTAGCATTCTGAGACACATTAGAGAGTATTTATTTTCACTGAGACCCATGCTTAGCTCCAGGGGAGCATGATTGTTAAATATAATGCATATTTACTATTGTGCCTTGAAAGAGGATTAGTGAAGGAGGACGTTACTTTAATTTCTTCCATGTGACTCAGAGCAGTGGTGGTTAATTTCCTCTCCATACTTTAAGATCACATTGTGGTTACAGAGTTAAAGGCTAATTAAGCTCTCTGTCAAAAGCGACAAAACCCTGGCTTCAATAGATTCCCCCTGGCAAAAACATCTTTTGCTATGAGGCTTCCTCTGCCTGTTTCCAGTCTCTGATTGGAGTTCATGCTGAATGGAGGCTTCTTAAATGGGGCAGGAGGTTTATCTCCTAAATATGCTGGAGTCAGGGAGTGAAAGCAGGCATTTACATGGGAAAGCAGCTTGTGATTTTCTGTCATGGTTGCAGGCAGTAGGAACAGAGTTGGAAGTACCAGACTCCTTAGCTGTTACAGGAGAACTCAGTAAGGGAGGCAGGTGGGCGATAATTCATCAGCCTCTCCTTGTGCTTCGTTATTACAGGAAGTTAATGAGACAATCTTTTTCCCATTTAAGGATCAGCAACTACAGGAAAAACGTATTGAAACCTTTATACTTCTTGTCAATGTCTGTATCTTATTAAATCACTCCAACAACCATTTGATGTAGGTACCATTGTGTTAGCCAGTTTTACAAATGCCTCTAAACTCCTTGTTGATGTCTGTAGCTTTTTCTTATAAGGTTATTAGCAGAAAAATACAAGCAAGCTGGCAAAAACTGGCACTGTGCTTGGCACATAACAGTAGTTTCCCAAGGTCAAACACAACAAACATAAAAAATAAAGCAAGTGTTTCATTCCAAATTTTAATAATTATGTTTTTGTACTATGCAGCTTCCATATCATAATCAATCAAACATGGAAATATTGTATTGAGAAATGTCTATTTTTACCTGATGAAGGAGAAGGAAAACAATAAAAAGCTATAGGACTAAAACCAATGTCCATTATGAGTCATACTGAATCCCAATAAAACCACAATAAAACCACTACTCACTCCTGTGGCCCTGGTCTCTGTCTTAGTGCTTGTCACATGGGAACCTTTTATTAACTTCCCGTTGACCAAATTGGTGAATCTACCGAAAGCACTCACCCTCATTTGAGGGTGAGTTTTTAAATTTTTAAATTACCCTACGAATAATGACTGGGTTGCTGGACTAAGCAGAGACCTTAGAACTTTGCCTGACGCAAAACAAAGCCTTCATAAAATACTTATTTACTGAATATCTTTTGGTATTTTGGTCAGTTATCTTGAAGCCTAAAATAAATCAATGTAAATAATGGCATATGTTATTGCATCTTAGTAACAATAATAACAATACTAAAATTAATATAGTAATAATGACAATAAAGATTCCTAGCTCTCTAGTATAAATGATGCTCTCACAAATGTGAATTGCTGCAATGCTTCTGGAAAATATTTTATTACTAATTTTAAAGAGATAATACATTTTCGTATACTTTGCCTTAGAGAGGTAAAAAATAGACACTTTTTAAGTTCCAGACTCACATCATCTCTTTGACCTCAGAAACTTTGTTTTAAGAAATCTGCCAAACAATGTGTTTTTTTCTACTTTTCATATTTTATCATAATTAGTTTTATGGTGAAAACTTTGTAAATACCTTTACCATTAATATGTTGTTTGGCAGTCAACATAAAGATGCAAATAGTTTAAGTGTGAAAATCATAGCTCTTATTAGGTAAAAGTAAGTCAATTGCTCAGAAGAATTATGGTTATTCTATATAGGTGGATTTAAAGGCAATGCCTCCCACAGGTCCTCATGGAGATGACGTACCTAAGTCAGATTTCTATAATAAAGCCTTCATGTTAAACAGAAGAAGGATTTTTGCATTGTTTCTTTTAACATCCCATCAGGTTGAGAAAAAGGCAAAATTACAAAAGGAACATTTCTCCTTGAGTAGCCAAAGTGACAGGGTCTAGTGCCTTAAAAAAATCTATGTATATGTCTGGCACTACAGTCCTGTCCTATTCAGCTTAAAACAAAACAAAAAAGGAACAGGGAAAATAAGCATTCTTTCATTTAATCACTCACTCATTAGAAAAATAGTTATGAACTTAATTTTCTGTGGTTCAAAATATTACACAAAGAAATTATTTCTACCAATATTAGTCTCAAATTCAATTATCATAAGAATATGTAACTATGAGCAAGTTTGTAAACCATCATTTTGCAATATCTAAAATGTGGTGGTTGGAATAGATGACCCTTAAAACCTCTTCTAATTTAACATTCTATGATGTTGATTGTTAAAAACAAAGTGGTTGGCAAAAAACAATGTAAGCAGAACAGAAAAATATATTTTGAGGGTGGAATTTAATGGGATTTCCTTGGACAGTTTCACAGTTTATGCTGTATAGACAGATAAAAATGGCATAGTTCATCTGATTGAGTAACCTATTCTACTGCTTTTAATCAGTGATATTTGCAAATTTTCAGATCATTTTGCCTTAGAAGCTAAAACTGTGTCCAACATGGCAGTCAATGAAAAAGTGTAAACCTCTGGTGTCAGAGAGAGTTTGTCTAGCCTTTTCATATAATAATCGTGTGACCTAGTCAATTTATTTAATCTCTCTGTGTGACAATAATATATACCTCAAATGTTGTGAAGATTAAATAACAATGAAAGTGCCTAGTGATTCCTGCAAGGGACATTCTCAATTTGTGTTTGTTTCCTTCCTCTTAGAGAAGTTTTATTCTTATAAATAACGAAGTTGATATACACTTAAGAGCTTCCATGTCTAAACATATCTCTTAAGTTCCTCATAAGATGCTAAAGTAAAGTGTAAAGTTAGGATACCTATAAACAAAGGGAAACTCTGTGCTTTTCCAAAGAAAAGGCACTTCATTTTAGCTTCTGGAAGTGTAGTTCACATTAATTCCCTGAATAATTTCCTGAGTTAGAAATATGCCATAGGGACATTTTGACCCGAGCAATATCATTTTCAGCAGAACAAAGATGTTTATGTGCTGTATAGTATTTTGGCATTTGATGCTGGGAGCAAAGTTTGAAAGTTCTGAATATACATGAATATCCTAACTTCATTTAGCAGCATCTCCTTTGAAAAGGTAAACTTGATATGCTTTTAAATTTCATGCCGTTGGGTCTAGTTAAGATGGCAGTCCTGAATGAAACACATTTAAAATCTACTCCCTGAAGTGGAAAAGTTGGGCTAGAACTTTCTCTTCTTCCTCCTTCTTTTCTTTCTCCTTCCTCTTCACAGACAAAAATGTTGGCTAATGAAAAACACTTTAAGGAGATTCTCACTTATAAGGACATAATTTCTTAAAAGAAAAATTAGTAAACAACAAAAAAAATAGTTGAAAGAAAAAAACTAATCAGAGGCTTCTAAATTAAAGCAACTTCTTTCACTAATAACAATGACATCATTCATAAAATTTTAAAAAATTTTAACAGCCAGTACTGTCCTGTTGTGATGAAACTTGTACATTGCTAAAGTCATTGGAAACTGTATGACTCTTTAGGTAATATTTAACAAATATTAAAAGCCAGAAAGCTATTCATATCTTTTGCCCCAATAATTATGAATCTTAGAATTATTTTATTTATTTTATTCAAAAAGTCCTAATTGTGTGCCCCAGTTGAGCACTTGATCTGCAAAAACAAACAAGGCAAAAACTGTTTGAAAAAGTTTATAGTCTAGTGAGAAATTATTTTAATAAAACAATTTAGTAAGACTGAATGGCATACGTAAGAAATTTTCACTACAGTGCTACTTCTAGGAGAAAAAACTATTATGCCTACCTAATATCCAACAATAGGAGGATAATTAAATCCATAAGTTTATTAGGTAGTAAAATACATGTTTTAAATATGATAAATGTGAACACTGCACAATGTAGATATCAGCATAAAAATATTAAGCAAGATTTTATAAATAGTATGATTTTATTCATGTAATACATATTTGAATGGAATAAAATGGGAATATGAGAAAATGAAAACCGTGTGTTTGTCATATAGTGGTAGACTTTTTTTAAAATTCAGTATTATCTTATGAGTCACAATATTACAAGGAAATCACAGTTTTTAATTTTAAAAAGTAGCAAAAAACTCTTAATATTTTCTGATCAATAATAATTGTATGGTGATATACAGAATTGGCATGTTATATGGAAATCTGAAGCTTTCTTTCTGGCATATAGTTTTGTCCTACCTGTGAAATACTGTAAGTTCTTTGAGAAATTTTAGTTTTTTAAAATTTAGTTTTATTTTTGATTTCTAAATATTGCCCTTAAAATCTACTTCTAAAATATAGGGTAAAGGCAGTTCAGGAGAATGCAGATAGAATAGAGATCAGAAACCCTGGGCAAGTCACTTCATTTCTTTATGCTTCCTCATCTGGAAAACGGGGATAATTGTGTTCACTTGGTTTTAAAAGAAAGGAAGGAAGGAAGAAAAGGAGGGAGGGAAAGTGGGAAGAACAGAGGGTGGGAGGAAAATGAGTACAAAGAAAAAAGGAAAGAGGGGAAGGAGCAAGAATGAGAAGAATGGAGAAAGCCAGCCTGAAAAGGGGGCAGAAATGGTGTGCTTCTGGATTTGATGTACACCAAAAAAGAAGAGCTGCATCGGTCATGGTGCAAGAGAAGGAAACTGGACACAGACGGAGCAGATGCTGCAGGCTTGGTGGCCAATATTACACTGTAGGGAACCCTTCAAAGATGCATGATCTAAATCTCTATGGTTCCTGAATTACAGGGCAGGGAAGTTCATAACGTTGTTTTTCAAAGTGGATATACTAGTGAGAGAATTTGTCATTGGAATAACATTTTACAGCATAGAATGAATTCCTTTTCTTACAACCAGGAAACCAGTCTGAACTCCCCTCATCGGAACCCAGTGGAATGATTCCATCCTTCATTTGAAAATCCCTTTCAATTTACTTTCTAACATAAATTCTCCATTCAACTCAAACCTTTTAGTGTATGGTTCAAAACTTACTTTGTCTGTCATCGCACGGTGTCCTTCTCTCACTCCTACATAGCAAGAAATTCTCATCCTATCCCCGTAGCCTTCAACCACCTCCTGAACTTTTCACCATCTCAAAAAAGCCATCTTCTGTTATCTGTCATCATCCCCGGAACACTGTCTCAAATGCCAACCCCTGACTCACTTCCCTTTTGGATATTCAGTGAACTCCTTCTCCTTCATCAGTACCAAATTCAACCTGCATTTCCTTTGAAAAACCTTCCTTAATTCCCCAGAAATACATCCCCCTTTCTCTTCTGAGTATCCCTAAAGCTTTGCTTAATAGTTGTGCTTTTGAATAAATAAATGGAAAGATGAATGGATCAAGAAATAAAGCAAGGGAGGAAACCTATATTTTGTGAGATCAGAATCTTGGCCATTTTTTTTTTTGCATAGGAAACAACTTTATTAAAAGTTTTAATAAGACTATAAACATAGCAAATCCAAGCTTTTACTTCATATACTTCTTATTTGAAAGGTATGTGAACTAAAATGAGAAACAAACATTAAATGTAACTAACTGCTCAGCAATGCATGTACCTGGAACACATCCATCTTGAAAATTCAAATCCCAAATCCACCTCTAATAGTTCTAGCTTACCATTACTTTTGGTTCTTCTTCCACTTGCATCACCAAAACACAATACCTTTAAAATTTTTGACAACCTATACTGTTGTTCAGGAAGAGTTGGGCATCTTCTTTGCTCTATGGTTATGCAACTCTCTTATTTTCAGATTTATAAACACCAATTCGATGTGAACTTTGAATATGAGGGCCCTAAATTTGAGTCACGGCTTCATGCCATGTTATTCGGGTGTCCCTGGGCAGAATATTTTACCTATTTACAACCTCAATTTCCTCTTTTATAAAATAGAGAAAATAATAGTACCTGCTTAATAGGGCCCCTTTCTCTCTTCTTTTTTTTTTTTCTTTTAAATGTTAGAGAACTAAGTGTTCAGTGCTTTCCACATAGCAACTCATTTATCTTGGCCAACAGCCCAATGAGTTGAAAGTGGGAAAATGCTTGAGCTGTGCTTCATGCAGTGAGGAGCACATCAAGAGCTCTCCTTTGTAGATGGTCCATGCTAATTTCCATTTATTCTTCTTAATCTTAGCTAGAAATCAGTGATGGCGGAACCTTAGAGATTTTCTAGTCTACCTCTTAATTTCAAGCATGAAAACGTGGCAGAGGGATAAATGATGTTCTAGATCATAAATGATGTTCTCAGATCACAGTCTGGCTTTTCTGGTGTTGGTCCATCTCTATTTCCAATACACATTTATTTTGGTCTAAAGGCATAAAGACATAGGATGCCCTGGAAGAGTCTCCTTGGTTAAGCATGTATGTGGCCCATTAGCAAATACTTGGAACCAACCCAAATGCCCATCAATGATAGACTGGATAAAGAAAATGTGGCACATATACACCATGAAATACTATGCAGCCATAAAAAAGGATGAGTTAATGTCCTTTGCAGGGACAGGGATGAAGCTGGAAACCATCATTCTCAGCAAACACAAGAACAGAAAACCAAACACTGCATGTTCTCACTCATAACTAGGAGTTAGTTGAATAATGAGAACACATGGACACAGGGAGAGGAACATCACAAACTGGAGCCTGTCAGGGGTGAGGGGTTAGGGGAGGTATAGCATTAGGAGAAATACCTAATGTAGATGACTGGCTGATGGGTGCAGCAAACCACTGTGGCACGTGTATACCTATGTAACAAACCTGCAAGTTATGCACATGTACCCCAGAACTTAAAGTATATATATATAAAGAATCACACAACAGAATGAGGAGATATTTGATTATGGCTATTAGGGAGTATGAACATGGTCAAACCATACTTTTGTTAAATGCTGTCTCTTCTTTAGCCTACCATACATGTACATATTAAAACATATATTCAGAATTACACCAGGCTAGTAAGGCAGTGTATGTAAATGCCAAAGCTAAACTGGACTCTTTGGGATAATGGGATTGACTATCTCATTATAAAAAGCCTGTAATGCTTCTTTAGGAAATTCCTGCCTTGATATTTGCAAGTTCAAATATTCTCATGTTATTTAATTTTTGCTTCTTATTTCAGTTTCACAGAAACTGGGGGTGGAGGGAGTATGGAAATCAATAGCTTCCAATCTCATGATTTTGCATTTACTGACTGCCTCTCTTGCCCACCCATATGCTATGTTTTTTCATTAAGATGGATTTTATATCACAAATATATATGGTAACAATCTCTTGCTAAAACCAACAGCCTGCTTCAATGGTGATAAGTTTATCACAGATCATAATAGAACAATGTGAATACCTCAAGCCAGTGGGTAAATCTTGTCCCTTGTTATGTTCTGGGACAATGACTTTTACCAAACAGAAATGTCACACCTCCCTCTATAACTTTGTGCTGTCCCTGTAATCTATGAATTATGTTACTGGTGAATTACTTTTAGGGAAAATAACTTGGGAAAGAGCATACGTTTTGAAAGTTGTTAAAAGGGAAACTGTTGATATAAATATGTACAGGAGAAGATGAACATATGGAAATTTTCATGATGAGTTTTCCTCCAGAGTAAATGAAAAGGAATGTCAAACCACAAAGAATCTTTTCCCTGAGCTTCAGAGAATGATAGCAGAAGTATTAAAAAGGCACTTAATGGAACCATATCTGGAAACGGTTGAATCATAAAAAGGTGTAGCATCCAATTCTCTTTTCAAAATGCCTTGGAAACTTTAGCTCTCTTTCCAAGAAAATGAATAACACTGTGGCCTCCTTTGAGGTGAGGCGAGGCTATTTTGTGAGTCATTTCTCATGTAATGGTGGGTTAAAGATGAACATTGTCTTCTTTCACCTTCCCACCCACCCAGGTCATGCTCACCCTTCAGGACTTAGGCACTAGCGTCGCCTCCCTGAAGGATTCTCTGCTGACCTCAGCTCCATTTGAATTCACTGTTTCCTAAAATCTAAAGTACTAGATGTTTGTAGCATACAATTCTACATTTACTTCAAAAAATACCTTGCATTGTACTTGAACCATATTCCACCAGACTACCAGCTTCCTAAAGACAGAGATTAAATTCTGCTTCCTTAGTGCCCAGTTCACTCTTGGGTTTTTTGCAGTGGCTTAATAAATATTGGCAATAATTGGCTTAACTGTTGGAATAATGTTATCTGTAAACTCTTCAGTCAAGGGCAGAGACTTGGTGTGCCAAATGGAAAGAACTGTCATTTATTGAGCTCCTCCTCTTTATCAGCAATTATGTCTTTTTTTTAAAAAAAAAATTGTGTTATGTATTTCTAATAATGACATCATCATTGTGTCCTCATTTGGCGACTAAAGAAACTGAGGCTCAAACATGGTGAGCTGCTTGCTCAAGAGAAAATTGCTATTAAAAGCAAGGTTTATCCAGCACTAGGATTACCAACATATATGTGCAATAAATGAAATTAACCACTAAAAATATTTCCATTGTGTCAGAGATAGTCTCCCCATAAATCAATGGAAATGGCCCATAGGAAGTCTTTCCTGGTCCTTCTTTCAGGTAAAGCACAAATCTTATCCCTTTCCTAAGAATCTCCCTGTTTGGCTCTTGGATTCCCCAGCAAGTTCAGGTTGCCTGGGTGGAGATGAGTAGGGCAGCAGCAGATTCCATCTTACCCAGCCCAGTGACTTCTTTGTCTACACTGAGTCTCCCTTTCAGCTCCCAGGTAAAAAAAAAATTATGAAAATAAAAAATGGTTCCTTTTCAATGGCAGATTAAAGATTGGTTCAAAAAGCAGATTTCAAAAATTTTTAAGTGTATGATGTTTTATTTCAGCCTGCAGGGTAGAAAACATCTGGCTCTTTACAGAATTTTGCTGATGCCTTCCTATACTAATTCTTACTCTCTTTCTCCTTCCTTCTGAGGGCCCAGGGCCTTTGTGCTGCCTGTGATAGGCCATGCTTGCACTGCTATAAACAAATACCTGAGATTGGGTAATTTATAAAGAGATTTAATTGGCTCACAGTTCTGCAGGCTTTTCAGGAAGCATGGTGCTGGCATCTGCTTGGATTCTAGGGAGGCCTCAGGAAGTTTTCAGTCATGGCAGAAGGTGAATGAAGAAGAGGCACATCATATGGTAAAAATAGGAGTGAGAGAGAGAAAGAGACAGAGAGAGAGGGAGAGGGAGAGGGAGAGGAGAAACATCTCCACTGGATCTTGTGGGAAGCTCAGACCCACAGCTCACTTATCACCAAGGGGATGGCCTAAACACTTCATGAGGGATCTGCCCGCATGATCCAAACACCTTCCACCAGGCCCCACCTTCAATACTGGGGATTACATTTCAACTTGCGATTTGGGTTGGGACAAATATCCAAATGATATCACAGCCCTTTAGTTAGCCATACCACTCCATTTTCCCCCCAACCTCCGTTATCACTATTCCAAACACTGGAGTTAATTTTTCCCAGCCCCAAATCATATGCCCAATCTTTCGTTGTCCTCATCTGAGCTAGTTAAATGAAACAATCTATGTTAACATGAATGGCTGTGTAGGGGCAGAAAGAGGATTATCCCTTTCCTTCCCATCATTAAAGTTGTGGCTGACACTCTTATAACAAAAGACAGTTTAACAAGAGAAATGGATAACAAATTCATTTGATTAGACTTTTATGCAACAATGGCCTTCAGATTGAAGACCCAAAGATACAGGAGAAGCTGTATGATTTTATGCTTAGGTTCATTGAAGCCAGGACAGTCATGTAGAAATGTGATTGGACAAAAAGTTTATGAGCTAGTGGTAGTTGAGTGAGGAAACCCACCAAGGCCTGTCTGTCCAGATTCTTCTCGGCCTCTCTGTTGTAGCTTTTTATTTTTTTTACTCCCAGGTATGGGGTAGGACTTCTGTGGAATAAAGGTCTCAATTTCTTAATGGCCTGCTGTTACACAGAAAGATGAGGGAAGGTTAGAGTAATATTTTCAGGCTTTCTAACTGGCTTTGGGGGAAAGGGGTTCTGGTTTCTCTGACTCATTCTGGGGAAGAGGAATTCTAATTACTATTCCTCAGGAGAGAATAAGGGGTAAGAGACAGGAGGGCATAAGTTCAAAGAGAAATTTTGCTTATGAGACTTTCATTTTGGAGTACTGGCTTTTCTGAGCCTCAACAGCAGATTGTCTGAGTCTGTAGCTTTTAGTACTCTACTTGTTTGTAAAAGAAAACACATTCACTATGCAGTATAGGCTTTGGGTGGCCGTGCAATGCAAAAAGTAAAACTTTGCCAGTCCCTGATGCCTTTCATTCTCTAAGAGCTTTACATCAGTTAACCTATTGATTCCTTTCAGCAACTCTAAGAGTCAAATTATTATTCTTATTTTTTACCGAGAAGGAAACTGAGGCACAGAGAGGTTAAATAGCTTGCTTATAATGAAAAAGCTGGTATTAGGCAGACTTCAGTTTCAAATCCAGGCAGCCTGGCGCTAGAAGCTGGGCCCATTCTTAACCACTGTGCACACTGCCTCTCATCATGTGGTTGTTAACGACATGGGTTGTGGAATTAGAAAACATTTTCCTTCTGTGGGCATGGCTTTGGACAACTTACTCAATCTCATTAACTTCAGTTTCTTCATCTGTTACATCATAATAATATCAGTACCTGATTTACTTTGTTCTAATGTGGAGTAAAGGGAGTAAAACCTGAAAAGGCTAAGCATGATGCCTAACATGTGGAAACAGCACCCCTAATCAATGTTTGCTTTCATTCTTATAGTTTTATTTTTGCCAAGGGTGTTATTTTAGACAGCATAGAGGGCCAATATGGGATCATACTTGACAAACAGCCTTTCTTGGTGTCCTTAAATTACTCTGCATAGAAAACCTATCTTACTCATTCATGAAACTCACTCTGAAAATATATACATGTACATAATGTGCACATATGTTCTTTCCTGATGAGGAAGGTAGGGAGGGCTCCTCCAGTTCTGCTTTGTGATGCATCTGAGCTCCTGAGTATAACATAATCACTTTCCTTTGTGGCTTTGGATTTACATACACATTACAGCCACAGGCATGCGGGCATATATTTTTAGATCACTCTCTGAAAATGGAGCATCCACATTTTTAAAAATAAACTTGTGCTGGGCTAAAGCTGGAATCAATGAGTGGGGGAAAAAAAACCCCACAATCTACTCTGCCTGCTCCTTGTCTTTGCAGCTAACAGCCAAGTCTTATTCTTCCACCCTGATTCCAACTGATTCTTTTCTTTTCTATGGTAGAACAAGTGGTGCAGATCTCAGCAAATGACCAGAGTGGAGTTGGCTGTTAAATATAAATTTCTGACTCCTAGAAATTTGGCTCCTGACAAATGTTCTTGAAAACTTTTAGGATGTGGCAGCATATTTCAAAGGCTCCCTTAGGAAACCTCAAGTGAAATTAGGCTTCTCACAGATCCTCTTCAGGCTGTGACCTCACCTAGTGCCCATCGCAGGGGACTGGATCCAGTGAATACAATCAACTCCTATCCATGGACTCTGTGAAAGACAGGAAGGACAAACCTCTGCTCCCAGTCCACTCAGTGTATCCAAACAGCCAGGAAAAATGTTTTCATGGCTGATTACTGTTGCTGAGGCAACTCTATTGATCCTTCCTATGGTAATATTGGCAGTTTCCCCTGGGGTTTGGAAAGTGGGATTGGGTGACAGTTCTCTGGGTAAGAGACCAAGGCATTATTAAAAAATTATCCCCATACCACACTCTGTTCCCAGTCCCCAAAAGTCAAATTGCAAAGCCTGATTTTAAACTCTTAAGAAATGCCCAATCTCATGATTGTAGACAGAGCAGAGGAGGTCCCTGGGATTGATGGGAAAGACCTCACTGGAAGAAGCTCAACTTCCCATGACAGAGACAAGGGGAGGAGTCAGGAAGAAAAGAGAGGAAACAATTGTCATTCAGCTTCTAAAGGGTCAGAGGCAGCACCAGGAGCAAATCCTTTAATTTGCCACTTAGGAAGATTTAGAAAGGTTTTGGGGGGATAGGGGAGGTCAGTGAAAAAATGGGAGATTACAATTATAAAGGAAAAGAATTCTGTTCACCCAGTATCTTGGGGAAAGTTTTAAGGCAGACAAGATTGAGAAAAGATATTAGTAAAACTCTCCAGGAATTAATGGTATTGCCAGTGACACAGATTTGTAATCTTCCGGGTTAAACTCAGACAAGATCAAATCCTTTTGGAAATGCAGTCTGCACTTTTGGAACGACAGCAGTCACTGTGACTTCTTCACTTTATGTGCTATTTTGCTTCTAAAGGGCTTCAAAGTGTCTGCTTCTGTTACTCCAGCCTGCCTTCAGAATGAAATGAAAAAAAAAAAAATTGAGGGAACAGATTGACTCTGAAGCATTCCAGAGAGAAGAGGTTCCGCACATAATCCCATTCCAAAACAATGTTATCAAAAACGACTCTTTGCCTTTCACCTTTTCATTGTTTTCTGAACACACCCAGGTGGAAGGAGCTCCAGGTTTGCTTTCAGATTTGCCAGGGATGGAAACTCAGACCCCAGGATCAGCAGCGTAACTGCACAATTTATATAACCTCTCTGAGGCTGAGTTTCTGTCACCTCTAAAGTGGGAAGCACACCATTTAAGGAGGCTACCCCAGCATGCTACAAGCTCTTAGGAAACATAACCTATTATTTCTGTTATATCTAGTGACTCCCAAATGTAAAGCTAACCTATTATGTTAAGAAGACTTAACAAAAGGTTTATGACTATTTGAGGAAATTGATTCCATGCAGGCTTGGGAATTGTTTTTAAATTCAGAAGAGAAAATGCTATTTTATCAGTATTGCTTAAACAGAACTTAAATAGTGTTGCTGTTTCTTTTAAGAGGAGAATTGGACTGGGCTCACATTGCACATATATTTCATCTACAGTTGCCACATATGTGTGTTTTTCTCAGCAAGCAGCACATATGGAACAACTCTTTATGGAAAATAAGAGTGATGTCATCTGCCTAGCAATACCAGGATATGAACTCAGACTCCCACAGTGCCGTTGGATCCACACAGCTACCAGCGCGCTCTGAGGAAGGGAGACTATTTTGAATGTTTCCGGAGTTGTATGCTTTGATTTTCTTCTGAGAAATCACTGGGAGGGTGTAATCTGATTTCCACAAAGAGAAATGGGTGTGTGGGGACAGAAATAGTTTATTCTTAGGGATTCCTAAGGAACTCTTTGAAAGTGTTTCTCATATTTCAGAACAGAAAAGTAAAAAATGGAGCAAATGTGTTCCATTCCCTTTTATGTTGAGGAAAACAGTTCCCCTGTCCTTTCAAGAGCTCCTGTCCCAGGGAATCTGCTCAGACTTGCTATTCAGTCTGCATTCTTCTGGGGCATTGCTGAATAGATTAGCTCTAAAGAGAAGTTTAGTGCTTCTCCGATGATTTAAGTTATTTTAAACAAGGATTTCAGGATGAAATGAAAGGAAGCCAGCTATTGGGGCATGTTCTCTCCTTGAGGAAAACCTGTTTGTTTCCTTGTCTTAGAACAGATAATTTAAAAAAATTAAAGTTTATTCATGCAATTGTATTGTGATGGCTTAAATTCCATTCTTTGTAGCTCTATACAATGCCCTTCATTAGCATTGATCTCCCTATAGAAAGATCCTTGGTAGTTACTTGGAATTCAGGCTCCAATTCAGGCTCTAGTCTGTTAAGAACTAATCCCTATAAGCTTGTAGGAATTGCCACCCTGGGCTGCACTGAGAGAACTGCCCGGTGTAGCTGGAGAGGTCAACCGGGGGTCCCAGGACTGATTTCTTGCAGAAAGTAGGTTTGGTTTGGTGGAGTTTTTGAAAAGGATTTAAGTTGACATGCTTTTAGCCAGGGGTATGCACTCTTTCTACCTCTGATCCTAGCTGTCCCTAGTACAATTACCATTGACCTTATAATCATGTGAAATTACCTGTTCAGTCCCCAGAGGCATTTGAATTTGGGACCCTGGAACTGGAAGGGGCACACACAAGATCTAATAAGGTGTAAATTCTTATAAAAAGTTCACCAAATCCTGACAGTGATCAAAGTGAAGTCACTAACCTCAAATCTCAAAGTCTCAGGTTTTCACTACGGGTTGATGGCGGCTCTGCTCCATGTCTTCATTTAAACGTCCAGGCTCTATCTGGATGTAGCCATGTTTATTGCAGAGGAAAAATGGAAAAGAACCAGTGTCTTTTAAAACCTCTGGCCAGAAGTTGCACATGATACTTCCAATTCCATTGGCCAAAGCAAGTCACGTGCACAAGCCTCACTTCCTAGAAGGGAACAAATATTAGCCTTCTGCAAGAAAGAGCAGTGGATATTTTAGACAAAATACTACTAACCTCATCAATAAAAAATATTTATGAGCTTAGCAGAAGCTGAGTGACGTGATAAGAGGGGAATCCAGCCTTCTCTCATTTAGAAAGTGAAAGACATACGAGAAAATGTTCAAGAGTATAAAAATTCTGTTGTCAATGCATGCCCAACATTTATTCCATATTTTATCTGGTAACAGAATCTGATTTCTCCTTTGAAACCCATTTCTCTTTCTCATTTGTAGTTCTGGAGTAACTGACTCCAGATGTCCTTCCTCTGCCAGAAGTTATTAATTATATAGGGTGGGAAAAATGCTAGTTTTGTTAACTGAATAAATAAATACTATGGTTGCTGTTGTGAGTTGAATTGTGTCTCTTCCCAAATTCCTGTGTGGAAGTCCTAATACCCAGTACCTCAAAAACATGACATTATTTGGAAATCAGTTTGTTGTAGATGTAATTCGTTAGGATGAGGTCATGCTATAGTAAGGGTGGGGCCCAAATCCCATATGACTAGTGTTCATTTAAAGAGAAAGTTTGTGCGCAGATGCACACAGGGAAGCACACTGTGTGAAGATGATGCAAAGACTGGGGTGATACAGCAGAAGCCAAGGAGCACCAAAGGTTGCCAGCAAACCAACAGAAGCCAGAGGGCCATGGAGCAGATTCTTCTTCACAGCCTTCGGAAGAAACAAATCCTGCCAACATCTTGATTTTGGACTTCTTGCCTCCAGAACTGTGAGAGCGTAAATTTCTGTGGTTTAAGCCATCCAGTTCGTAGTACTGAGTTACAGCATCCCTTGGAAACTAATACTTTGGCCTTGGTTGAATATGCAAGGGAGAGAAAGAGATGTTTGACAAAACACAATCTTGGCACAAGTGAAGGCTCAACAGTCAAATAATAAACAAATAAAAGTTCCTTTGATCTTCTGATAAGGAAAGAACATAAATATTGTAAGGAGAGTGAAAATCACCTTGTGACCACCAAACAGACTATTCGGAGGCAAAACTCCTTATCTTAGGTATTTAATAGAAGGGAACAAAGACCACCTGGTCCCATCTGGTTCCAGGCCTCTTTCAGCTTTTATAAGTAACTAAGGTCTCGATGTATCCCTGAAACTCATTTTACAACCCTAAGCTCCCGCCTTAAGCGCCATAAATACCCCTATGAGATATCCACCAGGGGGCGCTCAGTTCTCTCACCGAGGCATCACACTACACACTATTGTAGCTTTCCTCCTTTCTAATAAACTTTCCTTTTTCAAACCCATACTGTTGTTGGTAAATTCTTTTTACCAACACGCGAGTTGACCACTTCCTGTTTTGGGGCTATCACACCTCGCCCAGTAGATTGGTATGATTGAGGAAACTTTTAGGGAATAGCACATAAATGAACCATTGTAGGTCAATGTTTTAAACTCTGACATACATCATAAGAAGTTTTTAACTCTGACAAAAATCATAAAAGGTTGGGGGTATCCTGTAAGCCTTCTTGTTTCTATAAATGTCATGATGATTTTATAAACTGATATAAATACTTTTAAAATAATATGCTCTGTGATGATATTCCTTTTAAATGGCGGGGTGGCAGGGGGAGGGTGTTGGGGGTGGGTTGTAGTTTTGTGTTAATGATTTAAAGTAAGAGCTGTAGACCCAGAATATCTGAGTTGAATCTGGCAGTATAATTTCCTGAGTTACATAAACCTTTTGTCTTTTTCATTTTCTGTTGCTATAACAAAATACCACAGACTGGGTAATTTATTTTTTAAAATAAATGTATTTAGCTCACAGTTCTGGAGGCTGGGAAGTCCAAAAGCATGGTATGGATATCTGATGAGGGCCTTTTTGTTGCATCATAACATGGTAAAGGGCATCTCATGGTGAGAGGGCAAGATCATGTGGGTCAGTTCAGGTTTCTTTTCCTCTCCTATAAAGCCACTAGTTCCATCATGGGGACCCCACTCTCATGACCTTATCTAATTCTAATTACCCCCTGAAAGTCCCATCTCCAAACATTATTGTTAGGGACAAACTGCCCCAAGAAAGCTTCTTGGTACTGCCCACCCTCCCCTTAATGCTCCGCAACTCTTCTCCATGCCGCCCACCGTTTCCCCAAGCCTCTTTACATTTCTAAGCTGTTATCTAGGCACCACGGTGAAGCCAGCAGACCACTTATCAGACCGTGCTTCAATAAGCAAACTCCAATTACAAACCATCTAGGCCACACAGGGTGAAGTGGTGGGAAGCATAAACAAACTTTTAGCTACACCCTCCTGTAATAAACGTCACAAGGTGCTATGTGGCAAAATTAACCAGCAAACAACCCCGGGATGCGGCCATACCAAAGAACTCCCTCAAACTCCCCTCCCCAACATAAACCCCTAATTCTGTAAGCTTGGGGCTGCTTCCCTTGACTGTTAAAGAGGCAGCTGGCAGGTTAATAAATTGCTTGCCTGGGCCGGGTGCAGTGGCTCACGCATGTAATCCCAGCACTTTGGGAGCCCGAGGCATGCAGATCACGAGGTCAGGTGATCGAGACCATCCTGGCTAACACGGTGAAACCCTGTCTCTACTAAAAAATACAAATAAAATCTATAATTAGAAAAAGCAGAAAGAAAAGTAAGCCAAAAGACCAAAGTAGGAGACGAAAAGTTTTGGTTCAAATTATTTCATTGTTATAGTCTTATGAGCATATATAAGTTAAATAATTTTCCAATTGTTAATTATTAATATACAGAAATATGATCAATACTTGTACACAGATCTTTCATTCAGCAACCTTCCTAAATTCTCTTAACATTTTTATCTTTTGTAGATTCTTTTGAGCATTTTAAATATACTATAAAATAAAAGTATATGTGCATTATATGTGAGTGAAGACATTTTTACTTTTATTTTTTCCCAATCTGTATGTGTTTCCCCCTTTTTCTTGCCTTACTGAAATGGCTAGAATCTCTTCTATAATGTTAGAGATAGCAATAATAGAAATCTCTAGTATGTTCCCAATCTTAGGGTGAAAGCGTTCAGATTTTCCCTACAAAGTGTCATGCTAGGTTTTTATTTTGTTTTGTTTGGTAGTTACCCTGCGTCAGATTAAGGAGGCTTTCTTCTATCCCTAGTTTCCTGAGAATTTCATCTTGAAAACGTGCCAAATTTTATTAAATGGCTTTCTATGTATACTTATATCATGTTGTTTTTCTCATCTATTTTGATGATTATCAAAGTTGCTTATCTTGTGGTTAGTTATCTTGATTAATTTTTTAAAAGATAAAACTGTATTATAATAACAGGATAAGTCCCATTTGGTCACGATGTAATATTTTTTACTGTATCTCTAAATTTCATTTGATAATAGTTTATTTAGGATTTTGCTTATATGTTTATGAGAAATATGGGTCTACATTTTTTGCGGGGAACGAGAGGTCATATTCTTTTCTCCTTTTGGTATTAGAATTATATCATCTTCATAAAATGAATTGAGGCATATTCCTGTTCTCCATTTTTCTGAAAGCTTTGTGTAACCTCTGCAGTGGGTTCAGTACTAGACCCCTAAAAGATATGTTTATCCAGAACCTCTGAATGTGACTTCTGTTGGAAAAGGGTCTTTGTAGATGTAATTAAGTGAAGGGTCTTGAGAAGAAATCATTCTGGATGGCAACTGTCTTTATAAGAGATTTCAAAGGGAGAAAATGGAAGAGATAGCCATGTACAGATAGAGGCTGAAATTGGAGTTATCCTTCCAGAAGCCACACAGTACCTGGAGCTAGCAGAAAACTAAAAAAAGATAACAAGGGATCCTGGCCTAGTGCCTTGGGGGTAGTGTGTCCTGTCAACACCTTGTTTAGGGTCTTCTGGCCTCCAGAGCTGTGAAAAATAATTTTCCTTTGTTTTAAGCCATTCTGCTTGTGATAATTTGTGATTGCAACCCTAGGAAATGAATATGATCTCCTACCTGACACCGGAACCAAAACTTTAAGATGAGTCATAGACTTAAATGTGAAAAGTAAAACTCTAAAGTTCCTAGAATAAAACATAGATATAGGAGAATTATCTTCATAATCTCATTGTTGGCAAAGATTGCTTGAAAAGCACAAAAGGATCACGATAAACAGCTAATGCATGTGGGGCTCAATACCTAGGTGATGGGTTGATAGGTGCAGCAAACCACCATGGCACATGATTACCTACGTAACACACCTACACGTCCTGCACGTGTATCCTGGAATTTAAAATAAAATAAACGAAAAAGAAAAGCACAAAAGGAACCCACTATAAATTTTAAAAATTGATAAAATGGACATTATAAAAATTATAAAGTAAAAAGTTAGGTTCATTAACCTGAATATACTTTTAAAAACTCCTAAAAATTAACAAGAACAGCAAATAACTGAATTTTAACTAAATAGACAAAAACTTCAGGCATTTCTAAAAAGAGAATATCTAAATAGCCAGTAAGTATGAAATGGTGCTCAACACCATCATTTTGAATTTTAAAATTAGGATAATTTCTTTTTCTTCAGTTAATATTACATATGTCACAAGCTTGTTTTAGGATATAAATGAAAGAATGTCTACAAGACACTGGGCCCAGTGTGGGACTCATAGTAAGTGAGCAGTAACTGGGATTCCATGGGCAGTGTTCAACTAACCTATTGCACAACAGTGTATAAAATACATTGCAGAAAATTTGAAACAGATTTTTAAAAAAATAAGATCTAACAGCAAAGACCTTCTGTTGTAATTTCTTGAGTTGTTATAGTATTAGAATACTAAATGCACACAACTCTCACTTTCCAACTGGGACTAGACAACAATTTTTTGGTTTAATTAAGAGCTGCTGAATAAAATCACCTTGTGAAATAACTCAAGGTACCAGCAGACCCCTGTGACTATTGAGAAGTCTTTATTTCTTTTCTTGCCTCATTCTTCTTGTTTGCTTCTGGAGGCGAAAATGCCAAACAGTAGAGGTTTTGATAGTTTGTTAGTAACTTTATGCCGATGACAACTTCAGCTATTCCCTCCACAGAAGGTGTTTCATGATGTGGCTGTTACTCTCCCTCCAACTTTGTCCTTACTGTTGTCTTTCTTCCACCTAATATTTTAGCAACATTGAACTAAAAGTTGAAAGCAGATCTCTGATCTTGTCATACTATCTCATGTCTTACTTGTATTTATATCTGCTATTTTCCCCTCGAAACACACTTCCCCCTCAACTACTTTCCCCCAAGCTAGTCTAGCTCCTACAAATCTTTAAATGTCTGTCCACAAGTCATCTTCTTCTAGCAGCCCTGAGCATCCCTTCCAAGTTTCTACGGATCTCTGTCAGAGCGCTTAAGACAACACATTAGTGATGTCTCAATGCCATCCCTCCCTCTCTAAACCTGTGTTTCTCTAACATTTTGGATTTCACTCAATTACAAGGGGCAAAATACTTCACAGCATGCTTCTCCCATTGTTATTTGATAATGGATTAAGGACTCTCTGCAATAACAAAGAATTGTATCCTTTCCTTTCTTATCCAAAAGATCCTGGAGACCCACCAGTGGGCCACAGATAATACCCTGGAAATCACCAGGCACACAAATATTCTCAAAGTCAGGTTAAGTATGTGAGATTAGGCCAAGTTCTCGAGTTTGAATTGAGGCTCACTCACTTACCAGTGGTGTCTTGTGCAAATCACCTAACCTCTCTCTCAATTCTCTTGTCTGTATAATGACAATCATAACGGTATGTTTCTCATCAGAATAAAATCAGCTAACTCATGCAAAATATTTACAAGAATGCTTAGTGCGTAATAAATACACTCCAGGCAATAGCTATTATAATTAGTGGAGTTTTTTCTATACCATCAGCTCTTATCACATTTCCTACAACATAGTAGATGTTAAATAACTGTTTACTAAATGAATTAGTGGATCAGCTCATATGGGCTGCTAACTGCCTAGCATACTGATAAGTGCAGAGAGGAATGTGACTCAGGGGCACCTCAACCCATTTTTGTCATTGCTTATAACTGCATTAAGCAGTTTGAGGACATCTGAAGAAAAGAACCAAGAACCATCCCTTCCTGGGGTGAACTTCAGTCTGGAGAGTTGTGAGAAGACAAAGAGGTGCTTGCCTTCTTCTGTGTGCACAGAAGCAAGATGATCCTAAGGAGGAAAGAAAGGGCTGAAGAGAGAAAGAGAGATAGAGAAAGAGAGAGAAAGAGAGATAGAGAAAGAGAGAGAAAGAGAGAGAGAGTAGGGGAAAGAGAGAGAGAAACAGAGAGCAAGCAAGTGAGAGAGAGAGAGAGTATGTGTGTGTGTGTGTGTGTGTGTACAGGGGAGATGCAGAGAGAGAGACAGATTGTGTGTGTGTTTATGTGGCGCGTGTGAGTGTGTGTGTGTGGGGAGAGAGAGAGAGATCGGATTAGAAGCCAGGAAATTGGGGTTAATTCTCTCTGTGTGGCGTTGAGCAAAGTCATTTAATACTATCATTTTCTCCATCATATTGGAATTATTTATGCTCTAGTTGTTCCCAGTAGACAAGCTCCTTGGGGA
This sequence comes from Pongo abelii, assembly GCF_028885655.2. Taxonomy (NCBI): domain Eukaryota; kingdom Metazoa; phylum Chordata; class Mammalia; order Primates; family Hominidae; genus Pongo; species Pongo abelii. Next base: position 145,202,636 of record NC_071992.2, on the reverse strand, counting down.
AGAATCCATGTCTCATCCATCTTTAGTGTCCTGTGTTTCATACAGTAATGGCGCATGGCTGCCTTTGGGTAAGAGTCTTTCAAAGGGAACTAAATGCAAAGCCTCTATTCTTTATTTATGAAGATGCCTGCCCAGCCCATCTTTGAGATCTTGATTAATAAATTAGTGAGAGTGCTTACTTTGAAGACCTTTAAACATTCCGAAGGCTACAGAAATGTATGCTATTACTATTAGCATTTTCTGAAAAATAGCAAGTAACCAATACACACAAAAGGCACAATTTACAAAGCATTTTCATATCTAATGACCAATTAATTCTGGCTGACGCCTTGATTTATAGAAAGGCATTACTATGACAGTTTCTCCAAAGTTCCTGTTTTAATGAACATTTTGGGAATAAAAAAAATGTTTTACATTCATTGAGAGATGCTTGTTTTCAAAAGATTTTTAGGGTAATTCTTGCCTAATAAAAATAATCTGGTTTTTTTTTTCTCACAAAAGTTTGGATGTTTCATACTGAACTTACATTTACCTGGGTCTGAATATGAACATTTTTTTTCCCCTCAGTATCAGAGAACTCTTCAGATAGAACATTTCCCATACATATCATGGTTTAGAAATTTTGAGGCTGGGTGCAGTGTGTTGTGCCTGTAATCCCAGCCCTTTAGGAGGCCGAGGCAGGCGGACCATCTGAGGTCGGTAGTTTGAGACTAGCCTGACTAACATGGAGAAACCCCGTCTCTACTAAAAATACTAAATGAGCCAGGCGTGGTGGTGCATGCCTGTAATCCCAGCTACTTGGGAGGCTGAGTCAGGAGAATTGCGTGAACCTGGGAGGCGGAGGTTGTGGTGAGTCGAGATTGCGCCACTGCACTCCAGCGTGGGCAACAAGAGCAAAACTCTGTTGCCAAAAAAAAAAAAAAAAAAAAGAAATTTTGAAAATTGATATATTTATTTGTTTTAAAAGAGTATAAAATAAAATAAATGTTGAGAGTGAGTGCAGATTAGGAGTTGGATATATACTTGTGTCTCATTTCTCATGGCCATGTGCATATAAGAATCCTTATCTGGGCCGGGCGCGGTGGCTTACGCCTGTAATCCCAGCACTTTGGAAGGCCTAGGCGGGCGGATCACGAGGTCAGGAGATGGAGACCATCCTGGCTAACACGGTGAAACCCCGTCTCTACTAAAAATACAAAAAAATTAGGCGGGCGTGGTGGCGGGCGCCTGTAGTCCCAGCTACTCGGGAGGCTGAGGCAGGAGAATGGCGTGAACCCGGGAGGCGGAGCTTGCAGTGAGCCGAGATCACGCCACTGCGCTCCAGCCTGGGCGATAGAGCGAGACTCTGTCTTAAAAAAAATAATAATAATAATAAGAATCCCTATCTGTAAAACAGAGAAAAAGCCTGTGCTAGCTCCTAAAGTGATTTTGAGGACTACATGAAATAATGCTGGTGAAGAATTTAACACTGGGCTCAGCAAATAGCAAATGCCTAACAAATAACACGTTTCACTGTTTCTAATAACTATGTTTTATAAATGAATCATAGTTATTAATAAAATACTTTTACACTAATAATAGTAAATGTAGGGGTGGTTTTGTTGTTAGGAAAACCAGTGACCATGCTTTGGTATGACTTCCAGGCCAGTGAATAATTCACAAGTAAGATCAGTTTAGGGGCTGGTAAATCACAGCATTTTGTTCCATTCTGTTGTTGCAGTTGGTATCTGTTTTTCATGGCTGCTGTCACAAGCCACCACATATACAGTTCTGGAGTTAGAAGTCTAAAATGGGGGCCAGGCACAGTGGCTTATGCCTGTAATCCCAACACTGGGGGGCCGAGGCGGGTGGATCACCTGAGGTCAGGAGTTCAAGACCAGCCTGGCCAACATGGTGAAACCCTACTAAAAATACAAAAAATTAGCTGTGCATGGTGGTGACTGCCTGTAATCCCAGTTACTCGGGAGGCTGAGGCAGGAGAATCGCTTGAACCTAAGAGGCAGAGGCTGCAGTGCTGCCCTCCAGCCTGGGCAGCAGAGTGAAACTCCATCTCAAAAAAAAAAAAAGTGTACAATGGGTCTTGCTGGGCTAAAATCAAGGAATGAATGCAGCAGTGCGGCAGTGTGTTCCTTTCTGGAGGGTCCTAGTCAGAATCCTTTTTCTTTTCTAGACACCACCTACATTGCTTGGCTCGTGGCCCTCTGACATCTTCAGTCAGCAATGCCACATCTTTCTGTGCATTTCTTCCATGGTCACCTTCCCCTCTGATTTTCTTTCCTACCTCCCTCTTCTACTTTTAAGCACCTTTGCAATGATGTTAGACATACTCGTACAATCCAGGCTACTCCTACTTTGAGATCAGCTGACTGGCAACCTGAATTCCATCTGCATTTGATTTCTCTTTTCCAGGTAGCCTGACGTAGTCACAAATTTCAGAGGTTAGGACGTGGACATCCTTGGGGTGGAAGTGGGAGGTGTTATTCAGCCTCCCACATAGCTCCAAATAATACTAGGTTAGAAGACAATTATCTGCTCTGAATCTGAAATTAGGAAAGATGTAGGTTTTGATTCTGATTTCAGATTTTGAACTGATACTTCCTATGGCCCCAGGCCCTGTTTTCATATGGCCCTGTTTTCCTACCAGCATGCATTCTTAGATATACCTATTCTACAAGATAATCCTTGTTTCTGGGAGGGTCGTGAACTATCACGAAATCCAGCCCAGTCTGATACAACAGCAGAAATTGACAATGGCTTAAAGTTTATGTCTTTTTAATTTTGTTCTGACTTCCTGTATTTTCCTGCTTCTTTGAAAGCCACCTAAAAAGGCCCAGTGTTTACAGCATCCTTCAAAACCCACATCTAATTTCCTGCAAAGTCAGGAAAGCTTAGGGGTGAAATAAAAATGTCAGAGGATTTAGTGGCTGTGAAGCTCTCCCTGACAGTGGAAGGAGCTGCATCCCGTGCAAGTCATGACCAGCTTTGAATTGTCCCGTCCGGATGGGAAAATATGAACAACTGTGGATCAAATGGCTTTCCTGTGCCAGGTGCTTTATATGCAACATCTCTAAGTATCATCACCATCATTGTGAAGCAAATAAAAATAAATTTTAAAGGGACTAAATAACTCATAGGACATTCAGCTTGTAAGTAGCATCAGAGGCAGGAGTCAAATCACGGTGATTCTGATTCTAACAGCAAATAGTTTTCCAGCTTCTCCAAGCCTCCCCTGCACACACTTATGCTGGTTGTACATCACAGTGCTTGGTTTACAATCTCTCCTAGAATGAGAGCTGCCGGAAATCTGAACCACGATTCTTTCATTTGTCTCTTGCTTCTAGTTTTGTGCCTGGTGCGCAGTCAAGCTTCAGCAACATTTGCTTATTTTATGAAAGTGTGGCTCAGCTAGGACGCTGGTATGAGTGTCTTAACTGCACCAACCTACAGAAAAACCCATTTTGGGAGAGACAACATCAACTTTGGTACTGGTGGAAAATTGGCCCAGGAGAATTTTTTCTTCATAAGCCATTCCAGTGATATTTGATTTGGCTTTCTGAGACATATTAATCAATCCTCAAAATTCCACTGAGAAAGCAACTCTACTCATTGGTAATCAGCTGGTATTTACCTACTGAGACACTTGGGAGGCAAAATGGAAAATGAAGTCCTTTTGCTGGAGTGCTTTAACCCCTCTCTCCCAATTTCATTTGAAACTCATTTATCTTGCTGAGGTGCACCACTCTGCCTAAAAGTAATACTCTTAAGGCAATTAGCACATATTTTCTGAATGACTCACACTTACTAAGTAACAAACATTGTTTTTGTCCCTGGGTGGTGTGTATTTGGATATCATAGGACTAGCAAATGTTCAATTCACATAATACAACATTTATCTAAAATTCAAATATATCATGTATGTAGTACTCCACAAGTACAGGCTAAAGTCTCTTTTAAGAATTTTTTCAGTCTTCTTGGGATCTTTTTCTTTTTGGATGACTTTTTAATACTGTGGAATATTTTTAGTCATTTAGGACCAAAGTGCCCTTTGACAAATTTGCCTGAAAATACCCTGCACATAAGCAAACCAGGAAAATCTATGAATCCATTTAATGCTTGAAACAGTATCTATCATAACACATATGAAATGTGACAATTATGCTAAATATTCAATATTTGAAACACTTTTTAAACCTCTTCCAGAATGGCTAGAATTATAATGATAATGTTAAGGAGATGGAGCAACTGGAACGTTTATGCACTGAGAATGAGATTATAAATTTGTACATTCAGTTTGAAGATGAAATGACAGGATCTGCTAAAGCTAAACAGGCATACATCTTAGGATTCAGCAATTCAGCTCCTTGGTGGTATATGTTTGTGTCCGTGTGTGAATACTCCTTGGTTTTACACATATAAATATGCTGGGGTTTTCACCAGAAGATGCATTCATTTCTGCCCAAATAATTTTTGTATATGGCTTTACTGATAGTAGTCCCAAAGTAGAAATAACTCCTATTTCCATGAAAAGTAGAATGAATTAATGTGATCACACACACACACACACACACACACACACACAGAAAACTGCATAAGAATGAAGAACAAGCTATTACAGTAGACACCAACATAGTCGAGAGTCACAGACATAAAATTATTATGTAAAAGTCTGAAACAAAATGAGGTTAAAAACCAATCTATGATAAATGATTGAGGTCTCTGACGATTGAGGTCATGTTCCTTGGGAGGATCTGTGAAGGAGGTTTTCAGCATGCTGCAAATGTTCTATATCTATTCTGGCTGGTAGTTATGTGAGGATATACACATGTAAAAATCCGTTGAGGTATACATTCACAGCATGTTATGATACGTCAATTATACCTCAATAAAAACTGAAATAAAGTACATGCATAAATCATATATTTTAGGTAAATATGTGGAAAATTGACTACTAGGCCTATGGCTTTATAAAGAAAGGCATAGAGCCTTTAAATGCAATTTTCTCTATAGATCCTTTATTAACACTGCTATTGGAAGGGCGCTCCTCTTTTTTTGAGACCCCATAGCACTATGTGAGTGTCCTTTACATGGGACCTATTTATTCTTCTTTCTCACCTATAGGTGTGTTATGTTATGCCCCCACTCTATTCTACAAGATAGGGGATCTTGGAATGCAGAGATGCAGAGGTCACATCAGACTCATTCTTGTCCCCCTCCTCCCTCCATGGAACATTGCCACAGTGTCCAGGTCCCCCTGTAGGGACAGTTCACATGGGTGTATTAAATTTGATACCTAATCCATGCCACTTAACCTGGGGGAGCTACTGTATTAATCTGCTTAGACTGCCATAGAAGAATATCACAGACTATGTGGCTTACACAATAGAAATAGTATTTTCTCAGTGTTCTGGAGACCGGAATTTTAATATCATGATGTCTCCAGGATGGGTTTCTGGCGAAGGTCCTCTTGGTGACTTGCAGATGACCACCTTTTGTGCTCACATGGCCTTTCTTCTGTGTGTGCCGCAGAGAGGAGGGGTCTCTAGTATCTCTTCATCTTTTTACAAGGCCAATAGTCCCATGGGATCATGGCCCCACTTTTATAATCTCCTTTAGCACTAATTAGCTCCTTAAAGGCCCTATCTCCAAATACAGTCTCATTAAGGGCTACAGCTTCAACAAATAAATTTGGGGTGTGGAGGACAAAATTGTATTTCTAACAGCAACATTGGCTGAGCCTCTTTTTCAAGTTCCCTTGGCTCCTGAAATTCTCTACTCACCTCATCTTCACCATAGGTTCTGCGTGGACTTCTAGTCCCATTATTCCTCCTGCTCCCATGGTCTGATCTCACATTCTCTCACCCCTTGGTTCCTTCCTCAGCTTGCCATTCCTAGTCATTAATTGGAAAAGTACTTGAATAGAATCCTAACCACGTAGAACCCCACAGAGGACACCAGCCCTGGGATCCTCTGATGTCTCTCTTACAGTATTCGTAACATTTCTTCTATGACACTATGTATTTCCCCAAAAAACTCATGTTCTATGAAAATGCTTACGAAAAATCACAAACCTTATGAGAAAAATCAGATTAGAGGAAGATGACTCAAAATTTATAAGAGACTCTAGCTAGAACCCTAATAAAAACAATAACTATTCTAACTGGAAACATAATACAGTTAGATTTCTACTGGCTTCTTCCTACATTACAGTCAATATTTGTCCCCTTAAATATGGGGCTTAAGCCTCTTTCTTAGCAATGTAGGTCTTTGAAGGTCATTTGCTTCTATTAGAGCGCACAATGATCAATCTTAAAAGTCTGATACAAGATGTAGCTTTCTCCATTCATTCGTTGTTTCAATTCAGAAGGAAATGTCGTCGTAGTTCTTTGTCTGCACAAATGTCCCTCCCTGTTAGGTTAACATAGAGCAAAGCCTGTAGATCTGGAAGCCAATAAATTAGCTACCACTTGCACTAAAGGGAGTCCCTTCCATAGATTTTCAATTTTTACTTCTGATCTTTCTCTTTACTTGTTGTCTTTGATTGCTTCAAAAATACCCACATATTGAAAAAACTGTGCAGGGATCAACACAACTTCTACACTTTATTGACATCATTTCCCCATTTACCAATGGCCTGCCAGATAATCCCTGCCAAAGAAATACTCATTATAACTAAACAGAATGTGGCAAACCTTCAGGCCCTGCTCTTTCAAGATACTCCTTGCCACTTTCTCTATGTTTCAATCACCAGAGCTGGCAGGGACACAAAATTAACCTTTTGTGTTACTGACAGGCAATTAAGAAATACATCAATTCCTAAATCTACAATCTGGGAAAAGGAATTTTAAGGCAGAAGAGGAGACAGTGTCCAAGACCCTAGCAAGGATTAATTAGCTCTTTTATTCACATAGTCATGCATTCAATTAACATGTTTTGAGCCTAAACACTTTATTAGATAGTAAGCAAAAGAAAGAGACTCAGGTTCTGCTCGATGCTGCCACTTATGTTACTTTACACAATGCCCATAGCCATCTGGTGTGGCAGATATTCTTTCTCATTCTCTTTTGCATATGAGGAAGCTGAAGCTCCCCAGTAGATGACAACACAAGTATGATGCACCCAGAGTAGAGGACTCATTTGTGCTGTCACTCAAAAAATCACTGATACAAAACTGTCAGATTCAGAGCATTATTTTAGGCTCTCTCCTGACTTTCCTCTTGATTGATCCAAGATTCCCTTCCCTCTGACCCATCTACGTTCTTCGAATGTAGATTAGCTTTTCTAATCTTCCTGAGTTGTGATTTAGCTTTTCCCTAACATGCTGCTTCTATGATAGCCCTCTCAGTTTGAAATCATATATCCCACATGCAAATGACACCCATTCCTGGTCATGCTTGGGGTCAGAGAAATTGTACTTGGCCTAAACATAGTGGCTTGAGGCCCTAGATTTCTAGAAGGTGATATTGGGCATAGACACATAGTCATACATTAGGGTATCTACAAGTATTCTCTTTTTCACTTGCTCAAAATTAGGCAACAATAGGACAGAATATTATTTGAGAATTGCTGTGTGCATCTAGATTCCATGCTCATTTAGCAATGCCATTATTTCCTTCTTGTATAATTAAAAAGACATGCAAGATACAGCTTCTATTCTTAAAGCATCACAGATTGGTGGGGAAGGGAGAGTCACGTCCATTAGATGCATGATCTAATGCCATCGGTGTGAAATGCTCAATTAGAGACACAGGTTCTTAGAGTGACTGGAGTCAGAAGAGCCAGGTGACATTGGATATTGAGTGCATTAAAAAAAAAAACTCCATAGAGGGCCTCAGATGTTTAACTGGGCTCTGAAGAAATGGGACTCTAGGTTACCAACGGGAAATTGGATAATGTAGTCAATCGTTCTTCTCCTCTTAAAAAATGTTTACATATTGACAAAACTGTTCAGGGATAAGCCTCCACCTCTACCACCACAGTTGCACATGATTTTTAAGTTGTGTCGTTCATGTTTTCAAGTTTGTCCTGTGTAGGACATAATCTCACTACCTCCATCTAGCTATATGGTCTCCAGTTACCATTTATTTATAAATTATATGGAAACATTAATTCTTCCTGGACCGTAGAGTGGAATTACAACCAAGTGAAACTTGGCTGTTCTTGGCCTTCCCCCCACCTCCTGAATACATCATACATGACCCTGCTCTTAAAGCTTTCAATGTATTCACTCATCCTTAGCCTTAAATTGCTATAAAAACGTCTGTCTTCAAGTCAGCCCAGTGCTCTTGGAATCAGTGTTCCCACAACTTAATCCCTGTGGGCACTTTCTGACATCCCTTTTGGGTTGTACAAGTAATGAATCATCTTTGAAACTTCTGGGATCTGACTTCTCCTCCTCCAAGGCTCCTTTTAGACTTTCCTTTCCTTTTGCCAAAGCCTCTGATAACTTAGAAAATTCAGTAATGCACCCATTGATTCCAAGGAAAAGTTTTTCCTATGTATTTCCCTTATGGAACTGTGCTTTTCTTCTTTCTCCCTTTTCATGGCATAGATTTCTGCAGTTCCAGGAAACACCTACACATAGGCATTATTTGAAGCCATGAAATTTCTCTGGTGAGTCACATGTCTTCAGTTCTCCCTTTCCTCTATAAAGTTATAGAGAGTTGGATGAGAGAGGTGGTAGAGCACAGTCGTTAAAAGCCCCCACTAGAGTCACTCAGTCTTGATTTAAATTTCTGTCTGACATTAGCTAACCTTCACTAAGTTATTTGACTTCTTTAAGTTTCCACTTTTGATCTGTAAAATGGAAGAATAATCACGGAAAGAATTAAATAAGAAACCACATGTAAAATGCTTAGGGCAGTGCCTTACCCACTGAACATATACACTCCCTAAGTGTTGACTATTTTTATTTTGATTAATGAGTTCATCAATTATTTATTAAGATCTCTCTCCACACCTCTTATGCCAGGTACTAGGCCAGACACTAAATATAAAGTGATGAACAAGACTGATGTAGCCCCTGCTCACTAGGTTATTAGAGTTCCTTTAGTTGGTTAGTGACATGGACAAACCACAATCTTCCTCTGTGTCTTGTCACTTCCACCTCCTTATGTCTCATTCTCATGGCTACTGCCCATTCATGAGGGGAAGATAAAACAGAGGACATAGGTACATACATTAGATACTTATTATTGGCCAGTGTCCATGGTATATCTTTTTCAAAAGAATAAATGCAGCATAAAGTGATTAAGGGTGAGAAAGCAACGAAACAGAGTTGTGCTCACCTGCTCATCATCAGCAAGGAACTTCTTCAGGGTGCAAACAGCAGGCCAGCATTTCCACGGTAAACTTATCTGGTAGTTGTGCCACATTGTGTACCTACAGAAACGGTGATATACATAAGTGACAGTAGCATCCTAGTTCCCTGAAAAGAGGAAAAATAGAGGGGGATATTGTGACGTTGCTACGTAACTCTAGTCTTGGCTCAGCAAGAGAGCTGTAGGAATAAGAATAAGAGGAATAATGCTACTAATACGAATACAGTAATGATGAAGTAGCTTTGTATTTGTGTAATATAATTGACATTACCGATAACAAGAAGTGACAGCCAAATTATGCATTATTTCCATTCATTGATGAAGAAATGGTCCTGAGAAACTAGAAGAATTTTCCAGAGACACGCTCCCTTTAGAATGTAATGGAGTTAAAACCTTTCCCCCACTAGATTGAGCCACCCTGGAGGTCAGGGGCTATGATCATTCTGAGCAATACTTAGAAGAGGTTAGCATGAGAGGATCTGGGGTTCAGCATATCCTTGTTTTAAGTTTCAAATCCTAGCCCTGCACTCACTTGCTGTGTGTCTTTGGACAAATCACATAAACTCCCAGAGTCAAGTTTGTCATTCACTGAACAGGGCTTAATGTGATTACTTCTCAGTGCTCTTGTGAGGATTCAATGGGATCATACACATAAAGGGTTTAGCCCGGTGTATGTAGAAAGTGCTCATTAAATGATAGTCATAGTTTCTTTTTTTCATTTTCCTCCCTCTTATCTGCTTCTCCTCCTTATCTTCTCATTATTATTACTATTTTTATTGTTGTTATTATATTACTACTATTACTGCTGTATAGTGATATAGTGAAATACATAATGGGTTTGGAATTCTAGTTCCAGCTGTATCACTTTCTAGCCTTCTTGATTTTGCTGAACTAAGAGTCAGAAGAGATATATTTCTAGGTTATTTCCAATCATTATACCATCTTGGAAGTGGCAGGGGTGCTATACTAGACTGAGACAAATACCCCATTTTCTCATTCATTAATTACTCTTGAAAGCAACCAGCCTGCCTCCAATTCATATATCTCTAAATCTGTATTAGACAAACAAGGCTTCTATTTAGTCATGATTAACGTGAAGGGCTTGCTGTCTGGTTGGTTGATTTAGTGGGGAATCTGGCCTGTAAGTCACATCTTTTACGAACAAGCAATATCAGTCATTAGTTTATCCAGACCACTCTTTCATTTCCAGTGTTATAGGCCAAAGCAAACAGACTTCCCAACATCAAATAGTCTCACGAGCTGAAATGGCATTCCTTGCTTGTAGACATGTGGCAGTAACACTCCTAGGCGATAGAATTGGATCAAGGGTGACAGTGGCGGCCAGGAAATGTCTATGATGCATGGGGTGTTTCCTTCCTCTTGCTGCCATATCATAGTGGAAAGGGTGAGAATTCAAGACACATTGGATCTGTATTTGAGTTCTAGCCATGTGATGGGTAAAGAGTTAGATGTCCCAAAGTTGTGGTTTCCTTATCTTTAAAATTGGATTGGCAACACTTGAATTGTTATGAGAATTAGAGATGCCTTATAAGCTGGGCACAGTGGCTCACGCCTGTAATCCCAGCATTTTGGGAGGCTGAGGTGGATGGATCACCTGAGGTCAGGAGTTTGAGACCAGCCTGGCCAACATGGTGAAACCCCATCTCTACCAAAAATATAAAAGTTAGCCAGGCATGGTTGTGCATGCCTGTAGTGCCAGCTACTCGGGAGGCTGAGGCAGGAGAATTGCTTGAATCTGGGAGGTAGAGGTTGCAGTGAGCTGAGATCACGTCACTGCACTCCAGCCTGGGCAACAGAGTGAGACTCCGTCTCAAAAAAAACCAAAAAAACAAAACAAAACAAAACAAAAAACCCCAAATAACTTATAAATGCCTTATATGGAGTGTCTGACGTGTTATTTGCCACATAGCACATGCTCAATAAACTATAGCTGTATAGCTGTGATTACTATGGTTAGTATTTAGCTAAAATTATTTGTTTTCCACAAAGGTAAAAAGGTGGTATTTATCTTCTAACCAGATGTAGGTTATTCTGGTATCAGAATGTGAAGCATGTTCTCCTGCTATTTGCTGGGCTCTGGGGCTCAGCATTGCCTTTACTTCTCAGATACTGATGTAGCGTCTCTACCATCATTTCTCCTGAGGAGCTCACTTAGCTGGTGACAGCATCAACTGCAGAAATTTCCACTCAAGCAGAGATAGATTTCTATTTCTCACTTTGGCCTCTCTGCTTCTCATTTCCCAATCAGCCACCCTGCAGAGTGGGAAGGGACAAGTTCCCACCCTCTGTTATCCCCATGGTGGGTGCATTACCCAAGTATTAGTGTATCTAGTGGCATACCCTGTGTATCAGGCAGGGCTCTCAGAGAAGCAGAACCAATAGCAGATTATATATATATACACACACATATTTTATTGAGGGGAATTAGCTTATATGATTATGGATGGTGAGAAATCCAATGATTTGCTGTCTGCTAGCTAGAGATCTAGGAAAGCTACGGGTGTATTTCAGTCTGAGACTGAAGGTTGAGGGCCAGGAGAGCTGATGGTATATAAATTCCAGTCAGATGTCAGCAGAATGTGAGATGAGATGACTGAACTCAAGCAGTTCTTTTGTTCTATTCACTTCCTCAAGGGATTGGATGATGCCCATCTGCATTGAAGAGGGCAATTTACATTACCGAATCCACCAACTTAAATGCTAATATCATTCAAAACAGCCTTGCAGACACTCCGAGAAATAATGTTTAATCTGGGCATCCCACGGCCCAGCCAAGTTGACATATAAAATTAACTATCACATCTTGTTCTTTTTCTTTTTTAATTTTATTATTATTATACTTTAAGTTTTAGGGTACATGTGCACAACATGCAGGTTTGTTACATATGTGTACATGTGCCATGTTGGTGTCCTGCACCCATTAACTCGTCATTTAGCATGAGGTATATCTCCTAATGCTATCCCTCCCCCCTCCCCCTATCCCACAACAGTCCCTGGTGTGTGATGTTCCCCTTCCTGTGTCCATGTGTTCTCATTGTTCAATTCCTACCTATGAGTGAGAACATGCGGTGTTTGGTTTTTTGTCCTTGCGATAGTTTGCTGAGGATGATGGTTTCCAGTTTCATCCATGTTGTTTTTTAACTACTTACAAACACCACTAGGAGAGCTGATCAACCCATATTCAAGTGCTAGCTGTTATACTATTCCCTATATCACACCTCCCCTTTGCTCTCATCCAGTCTTCAGGCCCTTTTGGTGAATTGATAAAGTTCTAGCAGGCTCAGTTTCTTTTATGATAGATCTTCTGGCCTTTTAGTCCCAATTGTGAGGTTGGCAGATTTAAAAAAGTATGAACTTCCAAAACTGAATATAGTTCAAGTCATTATCCCACATCCCTGGCCTCACGAGGCTCTTCATCTTAAGTGCCGATCAGTGGATGCACTGCCCATGGATACATTGAGGGAGGCAGAATGTGGGCTCAGTCACCATCAGACTCACTTTTTGGTCATATCAAGTAATTGGTATGAATTAATTCCAAGGAAATGTGTGGTGTGAAGAGAGAAGAGAATAGAAAGCGAACTAGATCTGACAGAAATCTCTGTGCCAACATGATGATGATCTTCAATGTGTATGTGGCCATTGGTCTGGTGCTTGCTCAGTTCCATTGGTTTCTTCCAGCACGCAGTAACAGAATACTGCATAGTATAGTAATAGCATAACTCTATGTAGACGCTAGTGTCAGGTGAGCAAAAGCATAAGAACTTAGTTCCATTTAATGAGCACCTACAATGTGGGCATTCGGTCATAATCCTCACAATCACTGCAAGGCGACTGGTATTTATCCTATTTTACCAAAATAGGAACTAAGATTCAGGTAAGTTACACAAGATTCTTAAGGTCACACAGTGGGTTAAGGACAAGGGAAGAAAGAAATCTCAGGTTCATAGTAAATCCAAAACTCATGCTCTCTTTTCTTCTCCTCAGTGGTGATGAGTCAGCATCACACTAGGGATGGTTCCGATTACTCTAGGCTAAATCTGAATACATATTTGCTTTATTTAATCACCCTACACAGAGGTTTCTTTTCAGCACAAAGAAGTGCCATTTGAAAACATCCAAAAATAGTTCCTTTTTTCTTTTGAGAATTAAGTTATTGGATCACCCTAATAAAAGCAAAGCAACAAAACAGAAAGACGTTCAGATTTTTCTCTTTTAAAACTAGGATCAAACAACATAAATAATCCATGGAAGATGCAGGATCCAACTAACCTAATATCTTCCAAGCTGACTTTCTCTCTTTCTAAACTGGTTCACTTTCTCACGTTAATTCTATTTGGCATATATAACAAAGGCCAAGGACAAAACTTGTAGTACATATGGCTAGGAAAAGACTTCATATTTCCTACGCAAGAAGGCTCCCCAACAGGGCAAAGAAACCCATGGAACATTGCTTAGATTGCCTTGTTGTCATTTTTGATTTTATTTTTATTATGAACTTCTGTGGAAGTTCAGCAAACTGATGCAAAACATAATGTGAGAACATATTTATTTAATCTTTGTGAGCAAGACTTACATCACAGTTGGGGAAGTTTGCTAAATTAACTATCTCAGACTTCCTAAATATTCAGTCAGTAATTTATTTTACTCTTTAAGTCTTGTTTTAGTTACTCCTTTATTGCACCCGAACTCTGAGTTCTGTAGAACTTAGTGGGTATCAAATCTTGCAAACCTGAGCAAGGTTTTTCTCTTGCTTCCTATTGATTAAATTAGTAAGAACGGCCCGGTGAGGTGGCTCACGCCTGTAATCCCAGCACTTTGGGAGGCCGAGGCGGGCGGATCACCTGAGGTCGGGATTTCGAGACCAGCCTGACCAACATGGAGAAACCCTGTCTCTACTAAAAATACAAAATTAGCCTGGAGTGGTGGTGCATGCCTGTAATCCCAGCTACTCGGGAGGCTGAGGCAGGAGAATTGCTTGAACTAGGAGGGGGAAGTTGCGGTGAGCCAAGATCGTGCCATTACACTCCAGCCTGGGCAAGAAGAGTGAAACTCTGTCTCAAAAAAAAAAGGAAAAAGTTAGTAAGAACATATCATAGCTATTATCCACTCCAGAATTGACTACTTAATACATAAAGACAACATGAAATATGTACTTTTGACCATTTCGGAGGTGGGTAGCATCAAAATCTCATCAACTGGGCAAGTATTTGCGCTCGACCTCCTGGTATTTAGAGACAATAATAAGAATGAAAGCAGAAAAAGAAAAGCCACTTTTCTTCAGGAATTTCCAGATACAATTAGCTTTATATGAGATGGTAATCGTTTATTAAAAGAGCTTACTGTGTGTCAAACACTACAGGAAATTCTTTATATCCAGATTCAATAGAATACAGAGATTTCTTTGGATTTGGCAGGAGGGCAAACCAGAATTTTTCTTCATTTTGGATAAGTGATTTTAGGCAATTATTTTAACCTTTCTTGACATCTTAAAATCATTAAAAATAGGATTTTAATTACATATACCTCATAGAACTTACCTCACAAGATAAATCTTCTGAGTACTGAACACAGCATCTGGCACACAGTAAGGGCATTGTAACTCAGTATTTGTGGCTGTTGCAATTCCGTTTCTAATTAAGACTGTGATGTGTCATTGGTTAAGGGAACAGAAGACATCAGTCCTGTAAGACCCCTTTAGCGCCCAAACTCTATGACTTTAAGATTTCATACAACAGGGATCCTGGCTGGGTCAGAATCCAAAGTCTGATATCACCAACAAGTGAGTCTGGTGGTGACTGAGCCCGCATTCTGCCTCCCTCAGTGTATCTGGGCACCTCATGGACCAGCCAAGTTGACATATAAAATTAATGATCACACCTTGTTCTTTAACTACTTACAAACCCCACTAGGAGAGCTGATCAACCTATATTCAAGTGCTAGCTGTTAATACTATTCCTTGTATCACACCTCCCCTTTGCTTCCATCCAGTCTTCAGGCCCTGTTGGTGAATTGATAAAAGTTCTAGCAGGCTTACTTTCTTTTGTGATAGATCTTCTGGCCTTTTAATCCCAATTGTGAGGTTGGCAGATTTTAAAAAGTTTGAACTTCCAAAGTTGAATATAGTTCAAGTCATTATCCCACATCCCTGACCTCATGAGGCTCTTCATCTTAAGTGCCATCAGTGGATGCACTGCCAATGGATACACTGAGGGAGGCAGTGCCACATATAATTAATGTGAGAAAGCAACCAGTTTAGAAAGAGAGAAGATCAACTTGGAAGATATTAGGTTAGTTGGATTCTACATCTTCCGTGGATTATTTATGTTGTTTGATCCTAGTTTTAAAAGAGAAAAATCTGAACGTCTTTCTGTTTTGTTGCTTTGCTTTTATTAGGGTGATCCAATAACTTAATTCTCAAAAGAAAAAAGGAACTATTTTTGGATGTTTTCAAATGGCACTTCTTTGTGCTGAAAAGAAACCTCTGTGTAGGGTGATTAAATAAAGCAAATATGTATTCAGATTTAGCCTAGAGTAATCGGAACCATCCCTAGTGTGATGGTGACTCATCACCACTGAGGAGAAGAAAAGAGAGCATGAGTTTTGGATTTACTATGAACCTGAGATTTCTTTCTTGCCCTGTCCCTAACCCACTGTGTGACCTCAAGAATCTTGTGTAACTTACCCGAACCTTAGTTCCTATTTTGGTAAGATAGGATAAATACCAGTCGCCTTGCAGTGATTGTGAGGATATGACTGAATGTCCACATTTTAGGTGCTCACTAAATGGAACTAAGTTCTTATGCTTTTGCTCACCAGACACTAGTGTCTACATGGAGTTATGCTGTATTCTGTTACCGCATGCTGAAAGAAACCAATGGAACCAAGCAAGCACCAGACCAATGACCACATACACATTAAAGATCATCATGATGTTGGCACAGAGATTTCTGTCAGATCTAGTTCCCTTTCTATTCTCTTCTCTCTTCACACCACACATCTCCTTGGAATTAATTCATACCAACAATCTTATGGATCATAGGATTTTCCAAATTTTCCTCATCCTTCTTGCCTTTCATCATGCCTAGAACACCCCTCCCTCCTCAATTTCCATAACAACTCTCCTTTGTGTTTCAAGACCCTTCTTAAGCATCAGCTGTTCATGGAAATAGCTAACCTTCATTTCTATCTCTAGACTGGATGATGGGGGGACCCTCATCCATGTTCCATCTTGGCCCTCCCTTATCTATAGGACTTATAGTACCTACAGTATAAGACCTATAGTACCCTCATCAACTGCTATTATTATGATTAATTAACTCTTCTATGGCAAAAGCAAACTGTGAGCTCCCAAATATGGAAAGCAAGTCTATTAATTTCAGTATTTTTAGCATCCCAATATTAAGCCTGACACTATAAGTTACCAAAGAAATGTTGAATGACAGAGTGGCTGAATAAATAAGTCTTCTTGAAATAACTCTTATTAATATCCTTCATACATAAATGTTATCTTTAAAGATAAATACATAGAATAAACATTACTTCAAAATATGTGGCTTTATAAATACTTTGTGACTGGGTCTATCATTGATCTTTCTACTTACTTACCTGCAATGATTTAATCTTTTTAATTTAAAAAATAAAAGCAATAAATTTTCTGTGAGACACAATTTTCTACTGCTTGAAAGAAAATGTGTCTAAGCATACATATTAATTGATTTAATTACTCTTTCACTCAGTCTGCTCTGTCCCCCAGACTGGAGTGCAGTGGCATAATCTCTTCTCACTGCAACATTGACATCCTGGGTTCAAGCAATTCTCCTGCCTCAGCCTCCCGAGTAGCTGGTGTTACAGGCATGCACCACCATGCCTGGATAATTTTTGTCTTTTTAGTAGAGATGGGGTTTCACCATGTTGGCTAGGCTGGTCTCAAACTCCTCACCTCAACTGATCCACCCGCCTTAACCTTCCAAAGTGCTGAGATTACAGGCGTGAACCACTGTGCCTGGCTCTATATAAAACTACTTCTACTCCTGGAACTGTGCTAGGTGCTGGGGAAATAGTGCTGTACTAGAGATATGCAATCTTTTTCCTCCCACAGACGGTAATCTTGGAGAAACAAAAAGGAACACTAATTACTAAATATAGCTACTACATAAAAATCGAAAACTGAAGCAAGTCCGTTGAAGGAAAATGGGAGGGTCTGAAAGGAAGTTCTGCCCTACTCAAAGAGGACCAGGGAGGCTTTCTTGGAGTAGTAACAGTTAAGAGAAGTTTTGAATATTGAAAGAGGTCTAGGCAGATAAATGGGTTGGGGAGAGAGCAAGTGGAATAAGAGATGGGGACACATTAATACTTTACAGCAGGAAGCAGCCTTACAGAGATCAAGGTGGCTTTCCAAATATTACCTCTGCTGAAATCGAAACCCAAAGGAAACAAAACCAATTCATTTATTTTAAAATGGCTTCCTGATTTCCATTAGTTTCCCTGCCTGCCTTTCTTTCGCTAAACTACCTATATTCCATTGGATATAATCAGGTTTATTTGGAGCCTGGGACATTTGTAGAAAATCTGCACTGAGTACAGTCTGATGAAATAGAGAGAGTGCCTTTATATGCTAAACAGGAGAAGAATTTCTATAATATAATCAAGAAATCTGGTGTGTTGACTTCTGCTTGGTTAATCTGTGAAACCAGTCACACGTATATGTTTGGTTGTATTCAGAAAAAACAATAACCAGGTAGTTGGCTGTACATTCAAGGCAGAGGATATTGCTGAAAGAGCCAAGTAATAGAAAGAGCACTGAATTTCAAGTTAGTCAAAATTCTAGCCTCTGTTTCTACAGTGGTCAGAAAGCAACTTCTCCTCGATTTTCTATTTTCTCAGAAAACATGGAGTTGGATGACATGCTTTCTCTGGGTCTCTTCTTCTAAATATGTGTGGATTATTCCTCAACATTAGCAGGAGGGCAGCTGAGATGTCACAGAAACAATTCAATCATCCCAGGTGCTTGAAGACCAACTGTAGCCTCCGAAAAAATGCAGCAAATCAGACTTCCTCAGGGTCGAATTTATGCTCATGGTAGCTTCTTCTTCTGTGTTGCTCTTCCTAACAGAGAACTCTCATTCAATTCTAGGTACTTGGCTGGAAATCACACTTTAAGGAGATAAAGTGCTATGATACCAGAAGGGTATTATTGTTCAAATCATTTAAGGGACGTAACTGTAGCTAATTAACAGGACTCCTGCAAGGGTGGTAGGCTCTTTCTTCCTTAACTGTGAACATTTGTTTTCTTTAGTTGAAAGCCCAGTTTAAATTAGTATTGTGGTAGTGATATTACACCATGTGTGCATATGGATCTTGGATTTCTCTAAGAGCCAAAACTGGAAGATCTCATTGTAGGACATTACTGAGAGCCCTACTTCATGCTTCCTTTTAATAGTTGGCTCTTTTTTTTTTTTTTTTTTGGATGTAGAAGTCATTGGGTTTCTGATTATTTCATTCAATATATAAATGGCATCTTGTAGCATTTTGCCATATGCACATTGAGCATGTCCAGTTGTGTTCTTGATTCCAAACCACCGTTTTATAGTG
Source organism: Pongo abelii (assembly GCF_028885655.2). NCBI lineage: Eukaryota > Metazoa > Chordata > Mammalia > Primates > Hominidae > Pongo > Pongo abelii. The sequence continues at coordinate 145,183,707 of NC_071992.2, read as the reverse complement.
TTAACCTGTGGCATGTATGTGAGTTAACCTCTGATATGCAGTCCCCCAGGGCTATAAATTTCCTTAAGTTAGAAACAGCCTATTTCTGCTGGCTACCACCTAGAGAACTCAGTCTTAAAATTCTACTGCATTGATTCCCTCTAGCCTTTCCCAATATGACATCTGACTTCCCTGTCCCTGATAATTCAGCAGCACATGGCTTGTCCTTTAATACAGAATTGAATTGAGTTGGTTTTTGACCAGTGTGGCCTGCCTTCCAGTACACAATAACTGTAAAAAAAGGATAATTCTCTTTGATTATTAAAATATTTTTGGGCTTGGTGGAGATCTCTTTCATGGTCTCTGGACGAAAAGATGATTGCAAGGGGAAAATTCTACAATAGAAAAACTCTTGGTTTTGACCAATTCTGCCAACTCTACTCTGTGTGCTTATTAGCAAGTCACTCATATTCACCAAACCTCAATTTCTTCAGTTAAAGAAAGTAATAATATTGATGTCAGGCATTGACCAAGGATTAGAGTAAATGGTTCTCTTTTCAATGGCTTTTTCCTCTTTATTCTTTTCTACTTTTCCAGCTATTTTCTTTTATTTCTCTTTTTGTCTTCTTGGTTTTCTCTTTATACTTCATCTTTTCCTTTTGTTTTTATGTTTTCTTTTATTTTCTTGCATCATCTGTTATACTAAGTACCATATCTTCCACTCCTCTAATGACCATGGTGTCTTCTCTGTTTCTACCTAGCATCCTTTACCCCTTTTCTTATTCAATGCATTGTGTGTCACTTGAGGGATTCCCCCTATACCAGGGATTTCCAATTTTGGATACCCTGGGCCACATTGGAAGAATAATTGTCTTGAGATGCACATAAAATACACTAACGCTAACAGTAGCACACGAACTGAAAAAAATGTGAAAAAAAAAAGAAAAATCTCATAATGTTTTAAGAAAGCTTACAAATTTGTGTTGGGCCACATTCAAAGCCATCCTGGGCTGCACGCAGCCCACAGACCATGGGTTGAACAAGCTTGCCCTACACCATAGTACCATGGAAAGACAATCAAATTGGCCTGACTTCTTCCAGAAAACGGGTGGGCTGGGCATCCAAGCTAAATCAGTAAAATGCTTTCCCCTTAAATGGAGTGGTACAAATGCTGAAATCCCATCATAGATTTATCTCATCCGTGGTGTCCTGAAATAACTGTTCATTGGATCCTTCCAACTAGATCCCTAGATCTATTCTTGAGCTCTTTCTTCTCTACAGCTAATTATTTAACTTTTATTTTGTTTCAGCAAGCCAGAGAACTATTATATATATACATAATATATATATTTGCTTATGTAGCTTACCTCTATTATATATATATATATATATATATATACACACATTTGCTTATGTAGCTTACCTCTGAAATTCCCTAAATAATTCATTCTTATTTTTTTCACCAGAAGTGTCTCCCCTATCCCAACAGCAGATACTAAACCCTAGCGTGTACTAGAAATATACACACAGGAGCATGCTATACAGAGCAAAAGCAGATGTCAAATGGTATTTGCAAGTCCCCAGCTAGTGTGGGACCCAACACAGCATTACCCTGGATGCCGTTCTTCTCATGCCATAAAAGCGGGCTCCAGTTACTGGAGTAATGGAGAGAGCATGTATAGGGGGAATCCAGTCACTGCTAAGTGTTCTCAGAGACCAGGCACCAGAGATGGGGTTCTTCTGGCTCTTGGAGCATTGAAATCTCTTAACCTGACTGTTCCTTCATTCAGATTTACTTTTTCACAAAGGCAGATGGGATTGTTTTTAGTGTCCCTTGAGCTTTCTTTTCTCAGAGGCGTCAGTTACCACCTCCACTTTCTACTGAAGCTTTATTCTGTGAACTTTGTTCTTCTGCTTTACACACACACACACACACACACACACATACACCCCTTTAAAGTTTATTTTTCTCCTAACCCAATAAAAATATCAAGAATTCTGGGATAGCGGAAGCTCTCACTGAAATTTAAACTCATGCAGATCTAGCTCTCAATATTCACATTTTCCTTTGGTGATAAGCATGGACTCCATTTAACTCTAGCTTCTCTATGTAAGACTGGCTATCTCAGCATCAGGCAGCATGGGTTTTAGTCACTTAATTTCACTGAGCTGTATTATATACCTATATACTTGTAAGGATATATACTTCTAATGGAGAATTTAAATGGATTGTAAACCTAAAGAACAGAACAGGGTGATTTGGGAAACTCTCCTTTACCAACTCAAAACTCTTCATCTCTATTGTTTACTTTTCCCCAATTTAAAGAGAATAACATTTTCTAGTACAAAAGAATGAAACAGCATCTTCTTGTTGGTGACAAGCATGTAAAAAATGTATGCTAGCATATTGCACATAAGCAATAATGTGACTGCTCTGTAAACTCGTTGCCTGAAATGGTCTAGGAAAATTGAACAATAAATATATCATGGTGATGGTATTACCATCAAATCAGGATCTTATTTATCTAGGGAAACTTTAACAGCTCTATGCTTAGGACACAAGTTCAAAAGAATTTGCCTAGAAAAGACCAAGGCTTTAAATATTCCCTCTGAAATGTGGGCTGCTGAAGCAGATTGTAACTATCATTTGTCTGCTGATTAGTTTAGAGCATTTGTTGTACTGTAATTGCAGGGAGAAAAAGGGTGTGATCGTGTGGCTCATTCTACCAGTCACTGGTGGGCATATTTTTCTCCAGGGAACAAATCACTGTTGTTGTTTTTTTCTCTCTTGGAAAAGCTTACAGTGCAATGGGCTATAACCTCTAATAGATACAATACATCTTCTCTGAATAACTTACAAAAGAAATCAATGGTTTGTTTTATACTCACTGTCTCCCCGAATTCCCTTATACGTTTCCCTTGCCTTGGTTGGATAACTTAAGAACAATCATACTTCATAAGAAAAAGTTGTCTTGTAAACATGGACTTGGGCTGAAAACATTGGTGGGGCTTGTTTATTTATAGCATTAATTGTAATCCTAGCTGAAAGTAGTCTGGAAGAACATCCAAAAAAGGAAAGAAAAAAGAGTAAAACTGATAAAGCACACATCCACACACAGTGTTACTCTGTAAAAGGTACACTAGAATCATTGAATCTGTTCCCAAGGAGTGGAGTGTAGAAAAATGAGATTTAGGTACACTAGAATCATTGAATCTGTTCCCAAGGAGTGGAGTGTAGAAAAATGAGATTTAGGTACAGTAATAATAAAGAACTTTATAACAGTTCAAACTGCCCAGTGATGGCTCAGGATGCTTTACAACACTCTAAGTAAGTTCTTCCTCAAAAGAAAAAGATGGAAGACAAATATTTTTGAACTTGAAGGAAAAAGTGACAAATGAGACCATGGGGTCAATATTTAGTAGCAATGTGGACCTGAACGAATTACTTAGCCTCTTTGAGCCTGTATTGTTTTCTACAAAACGATGATGATAATGATAACAGGATTTTGAAGATTGAATGAACTCGTGTGTACAAAGTGGCTAACATAATACTTCAAATATATCTGGTATTCAATAAAAGTTAAGTTGCATTTTTCTAGCAATACTGAAAGCTTAAGTATTTCTCAGGATATGAACAGTTGGCACTTTGGATTCATTCTCACCATCTTCTAAGGGTATCAGCCTATGCTGCTGAACATAGAAGGTTGGAATCTACCTTTCCGACATTCTCGTCAAACTCAGGTTCGCATGGAAGTTAATTCTCACTTACTCAATGCACTTATGCAAGTTTTGAAGGCAAAATTGTAGTAGAGGGCATATTCCTAGAGCTTTGGAATATTTCTTGCTGGGAAGCAAGGCTGTGGAGGAATCAGTGTCCATTCTCCAGCTTCATGATCTTGAAAATCAGCTGTGGTGGCGGAGGAGGAAGGACTCTGAGTTCCGGTGTCCATGCAGAGGTGCTGGCATTGGCATTGACATCTTGATTGCAGCTTCCTGATCTTGATCAGAGCCACTGCAGTTTGTTCTTGAACTCAGTAGCAATGGGCTATCCTTTCCCTTCCTGTGTCACTTTAGAATGCTTACCTTATCAGGTCACTTCACTGTTGAGACTATTCCTCAGGTCTTTCCAGAAAGTGTACAAGCAGCTATTTCTGTTTTAAATATCTTTCTTCTTAAAAACACATGTGGTGGTTTCTGCTTGCTACCCTGAGCCCTGAGAAAAATATAAAAAGGGTTCCCTAGGAATGTGCAACTTAAAAAGAATAAAATCTACAATTAAAAAGAGTAAGGGGAATTTAAGAATAGGATGTAGCCTCTTAAAGATATAAAAATTTCATTGATTAGCATGAAGAAGATATTTTGAAGTAATTGCAAACTTGTAATTAGTTTGTTCCATAGACAAATATACAAAGTATGTTATAAAGTAATTATTAATTCATAAAAATAATTTTAAACAAATTATTTATATAATAAATGATATTTGAGGAGTAAAGGAAATAGAAAAGTTTATTGTTGAATAGAAAACTAAGAAAAACCCTAGCATAAAATATGGAGGAGAAGTTGTGTTCCTTCTTAATAGATAACTACATCCACCAGTTGAGGGCTACAAGCAGACTGATTTGGTTCAATGTGAGCAATAAGTTTCTAATGCCCTATAGTGAACAGGCTGCCTTTGATGGGGATGAACATATTATTTAGATAGTGAACAAACAGCCATTTTCCCAGTGTACATTACAAAACATTCTCAAGTAAGGAGCTGAATTAGGGAAACCTCAGGGTCTCTTCCAATTTTAATATCCTATGATGTTACTATCATGTTTATTGTAACCTCACCCTTTTCATTTAAAACTGATATGTGAAAGCAATTTAAGCTAAACTTTTTAGAAATGTAACAATTATAATAATGGAAGCATAAGGTAGCTCATTGATATTAGTACAATTAACACACTTTTTTTGTATTCTACTTTTAAGTATATGCTTATATATAATGCACAAATATATGTACATATAATGTACATGTATAGGAATATGTATATGTTCACAATGAGCGCAAATGATATGCACAAGTTTATTAGTCATTGATCCAACCATTAAGCTATTCATTTATTCCTCTTTTTATCATTTGACAAATAAGTTAGGTCTGTGTTATCTGGAAGACCAAACGAGTATACATATATACTTACAACTGGTCATTAGCTACTAAAATAAAGGAACAGAGCAAATTGGATGAACGAGTCAGAAGAGAAATGTGTTCTATCTAGATGTGTGTTAGAAAGTCTATCAGGGCCGGGTGCGGTGGCTCATCCCTGTAATCCCAGCACTTTGGGAAGCTGAGGCAGGGGGATCACCTGGGGTCAGGAGTTCGAGACCAACCTGGCCAACATGGAGAAACCTCATCTCTACTATAAATACAAAATTAGCAGGGCATGGTGGTGCGTGCCTGTAGTCCCAGCTACTCGGGAGGGTGAGGCAGGAGAATCACTTGAACCTGGGAGGTGGAGATTGCAGTGAGCCAAGGTGCACCATCGCACTCCAGCCTGGGCAACAAGAGCAAAACTCTGTCTCAGAAAAAAAAAAGAAAGTCTATCAGAAGATGACTCAAAACTGAGTTTTTTGAAACTGAGTTTTCAGAAACTGAGCTGATGTTTCTGAAACCCAAGGTTTTCTTCTTAATCCTCTGATGGCCTACATTGAAGCTTATGTATTTATCTGGTGCATTGAAAAGAAAATTTAAAAATTACAATGTATTTTGACTATAAGATGGTATTTTATGGACACTAACCCTATTTCAAATACTCTTTTTCTTAGCCAGGAAACTCCGAAATTAATACTATCATTGAAGTTCATTTCATACCAAAAGGAAGTTTTTAAAAATATAATTTTCAATTAGATAACCTCTAACTTTCTGACTTGAAAGTTAAGAAACTTTTATGGAGTGCCTTCTGTGTGCATGGCACACTACTAGGCAGAAGGCGATGAAATAACAGATATGGTTAATATATATTTTGGTTTCTTCCTGACTAAATCACTAGTAGGATCAATGAGATTATGGATTGATAAGTGGTTTAAGAATTCTAACTTGCTATGCAGATGTAAGTCACCATTTATATCATGGTTATGAACTTGGATTTCAGTGATGTGTATATAGATTCTGATTCTGACATTACTTAACTGTGATTTAAGGTAATCTTTCTGTGCTTCAGTTTTGTTTTTTTTTTAAACCACAAACAGGTATTATAAAAGCAGCCTCACAAGACAGTTGTAAAGGTTAAGTAACATGTGGATGTGTTTGAAAATCAGAGTTTATTACACGTTTGTTGAATCTGTTTGAATTATAGGAATATAGTGGAATATGAGAAAGAGGAGGGAATAAAAATCCAGTATGTTTATACTCGACCGGATTGAGTCTGGAACAAAGATTTTCCCCCTTTGTAAGCAGAAGACTTAGTTTTAATTTTACTGTTCTTTAGTTCTTTCTGTCCATCTCCAGCTCCACCCAACTCTGAGTACTCCATAATCTGCCTACAGACCAACTCCTATCCAGAGCATGAGCTAATTCACACTAAGCCTTGCTGCATAAGAGCCTTATACCTAGAAGCCATGTAGGAATTGAGAATTGTTTCTTCAGTGTTGTGCCCTGTATTCAAGATACCACCATATCTAATAAACTGAAGCCTACCCTGTGTTTGTAGAGACTACTTTTCAAATCAGACAGATTTTCATGGAATTGTGAGTCTATCTACCTGAATATGTCACTGCTGGAGATCCCTAACTATCAACACCAGCCCAGACCTAGCCCTTCAAATTATATGACCTTTGAATGCCATGAGTTGGATGACTGGACGTTTCCTTCAAGTACCTGAATCATATTAATTCTCTAGCATTTCCCTCACTATTTTAGGGGTCTTGACATCTGAGTCATGTGTGTGGCCAACATTTTATAGGTTATAGAAAAAAAACCTTTCTAAAGCTACCAAGTATAATATAAAATCCTATGAGTAGGAAGCAGGAAGGGGCTTTAAAAGTCCTATATCATTGTGCAAATGGACAGTTATTTTATCTGAATGTGTGTGCTTTCTCTATCTAGTGCAGGAAGCAGATTGTGGGGAAAATGGATGTTAAGTATGGGTTCACTTTGTGGTGGCATAAATCATGTTTAGAATATTCTTAGAGTTCTGGGAGGCTCTGGGAGACTCCAGATCATTTACTCCCTGTAATTACATTTCATCATATTTGCTTTTGGGTTTGCCTGTTAATAGAGTCTCTTGATCTGCTTAACTGCCTCCTCTGTAATTAAACAGTCGAGGAAAGCATATGGATAATACCATGCTAATGATATAGTTTTAAAATTTAGGATGATTTAAAAGGAAATTTTAATCTTCTACTAAGTTCAACCTCAAACTGCTCTGGTTATAATGGTGATTTTTTCAATCTTATCATTCCTAAGAAAGCTTCACATTTCATAATGCTTGCTTTGCAGCCAAGAAGCCTTAATTAACATTTGTTAAGAACTAGAAGATGCATCCCACTCTTTACTTTTTATTCCTAATTCTCATCCATAACTGAAAAGGTTAACATTTCAAATGGGATTACAGGATAGTGATGTCACTTTCCTATATTCATATACCAAGTCAATGTTTAAAAATAGCTTATGTTCACATTTATCATATAGTTTGAAGATCTGCTTGAGAAGTAGGCTGTGTAAGTCAGTTTTGCTGCTTAACAACAACCCTGAAATTTTAAATGTTAATGGCTTATAGCCACAAACTTGCCAGTTTGTTTGTTTCTTTTGTTTTTGTTTTTTTTTTGAGATAGGAGTCTTGCTATGTTGCCCAGGCTGGCCTTGAATGCTGTCTCAAGGTATTCTCCCATCTCTGCCACCCTGCGTAAGTGGGATTATAGGCATGAGCCAACATCCCTGGCAACAAACTTTTTCTTCTCTGTTTTTGGATCAGATTATGTGTCAGTAACTGCTCCAATTCTGCTTGCTCATGCTCCACATGTCTTAGCACTGTGGGCAACAGCCCACATCTGGTACGTGCCACACTCATGGCAAAAGGCATAAAGACAAAAAAAGCTGCATAGTCACATTTAAAACTAAAACCTGGGGTGTAAAAAGTTGATTAACATTCTAATGGCTAGAACAAGTCAAACAGCCAGGCTCAATATCAGTGGAGTGGGAAATACCTTCCTTCTACAAGGAGAGGGGAGTGAATATTTGAAAATGATAAAATAATTTATCACAGAGGGCCAAATGATAATTCTAGTTACATACATGTTTAAATGTTCCATATAATCCTACAAATCTTCTGAGACCTACAATTTGGCTCCACTACTTGTATTTGACCAAAAAATCTTCTCAAAGCCAAGTATGTATCTTCTCAGTTATCGCTCTTCCTTGAGACAGTATAGAACAATAGAGAAAAGATGGAACTTCAAACTTCTGATCAGAAGACATGAGTTAGAGCTTCAGCTCTACGAGAAGCTAGTGTTTGATTGTGTTTAAGTCAGTTCACTTCCTTAGGCCTTGGATTCCTGGTCTATAAAATTGTGCTAAAAATAATAACACCTTCTGCAAAAGTTGTTATGTGGCTCCTCTGAGTTGTATCATAGGAGAATAAGTACATGTGTCACCTGCAAAGTACATGTATAGGTATTGATAAGTGTATTTTGATAAGAGGTAGGAAAAATGAAATAAGAAAGCCATGATTAGATCTTGGTGATATAAATGGGGTGGGGGAGGAGTAGGGACAAGGAAGAGAACACTTTGAAGAAGAGAAGAAAGTTACAAATATGGCAAGGTGCTGATAATGAATCTCATCACTTCTCTAACTGTATCCACACTGAAAATGAAAAATTGACACCCTCATATTTCTGTTATTAAAAGATACCAAGAGCTTCCTTGGCTTTCTCTTTTTCCTCTTGGACATACAAATAACATGCAAGACAGGACATAATTATCTGTATGCTCTTTGGTCCATCACATAATTCTTGCAAACCTTAGTTTTCTTATCTGCTAAACAGGGTGATCAATCCACCTAGTAGGTTTTTCTGAAAATAATTGTCATGAAAGTGCCTTGAAAACCATGAGTCATTCCGTACAAGAAGTTATGAAGTCATCTGTAAGATAAGAGACCTGGAAAATCATTAAGAGCCTTTCCATCTCATAAGTTTTGTGATTTTGATATTATTTGTTTAGACTTGAAAAGGGTTTAGAAACCAAAGAGTTTAGGCCTTAACTTCACAGGTAAAAATATTCTCAGTTCTATTATTTCAGTGCTTATAATGTAGGTGATATTTAGAATATTGCATTTCAGAAATTTGGAATTTTAGTTATCTTAGTGCAAATAAGAAGTCTTTTTGTTGTAATGTATAGATGGCTTGCTTTATTCTAAATTTCCACTATAATTTACTATAGTTCCTGTTAGTCTTCAATCCAATTCAAATAAATGAATACGCACAAACTCAGTGAATATACATACAGACCAATGCTTCTTAATCCAGCTGCAATTGAAATCACTCTGGGTACTTGAAAAGTATTGATTTCTGGGCCCTACCTCTACAAATTCTGGTTTACCTGGTCTCAGGTGGGTTTCAGGCATAGCTTTTTGTTGTTGTTGTTGTTGTTGTTTTATTTTTTATTTCTTACTTTTTTATGTTTGTCTGTTGATTGGTTGTTTTAAGATCTTTGGGTGATTCTACTGTGAAGCCAGTTTGGGAACAATTGCTCTAGAGATAGCAATTTGAAAAAGGCAAAGCTCCCGTTCTCAAGAAACTCAAAGTTTTTTGGTAAGATAGATGTGAAAAAAGTGACTTACAGATGCCCTATAATAGAAGTATGTTCCAGGTGAGTCTAATCCAAGATCTCAGAGAAGGCTTCATAAAAGAAGTAAAGCTTGAACTTTTTCTCCAAGCAACAGAAAGAATTTTCTAACAGCCTGACCAAAGGAAAGGCTCTTCCAGGACAGGGAGAATATGATCAGACAAAATAGTTTGAAATCTTTACATGCATTTGAAGACTATAAATAACAGGGTATGTTCAAACATAGAGTCTGAGGTAGAGAATGTGGCAGGAGATCAAGAAGCAGGTAAGAATCAGATTCAGATTCTTTTTTTTTTTTTGAGATGGAGTCTCACACTGTCACCCCGGCTGGGGTGCAATGGCACGATCTCTGCTCACTGCAACCTCCGCCTCCTGGGTTCAAGCAATTCTTCTGCCTCAGCCTCCCTAGCAGCTGGATTTACAGGCACCCGCCACCATGCCCAGCTAATTTTTTTTGTATTTTTAGTAGACAGGGTTTCACTATGTTGGCCAGGCTCGTCTTGAACTCCTGACCTCATGATCCACCTGCCTCGGCCTCCCAAAGTGCTGGATACAGGCTTGAGCCACCATGCCCAAAGAATCAGATTCTAAAGATGCTTGCTCCAATTTGAAATTTGTCCATTGGAAATACACCAAAAGGGTTTCTAAAGCAACCGAGTCACTCCTTCTAACAAGTCTGCGCCAATTAAACTTATCCAGCTCTTTTTAAGTCTTCATCCTAGCTTTCATTGATCTACTTTAGATCACACTAAACTAAGCTTACATATATACGTGCATATATAATGCTCATCACACACAAATCCTAGAGGATCCCTGAAAGAACAACTCACTTGAAAAATCTGCTACCTCAAAAATATTGTTCTATGCTTATGCAAACATACTGGTCTTGAATTCTGTTGATCTTATCCTTATTTCTATGATTGTATGATGCCAATGATCATAAGAAACTACTTTGATTTAATAAATGCTTTTTCTGGATAAAAGTAAGTAAAATGACCACTGTTACCACGTTAAATATATTCCTTATTTGTAAGAGGCAGCCTAATTGTCAGATAAATTAAAATTTGAAAAAAAAATGCATGTTAGAACTAGGTAATAAATGTAAATGGTAAGTTCCTCAAAAGTTCATATTTTGCTTTAATAATAAGGGCAAAGAAAATTCTGAGTTTCTACTGTAGCAACTCATGATTTTGACTCTTATTTTTCTTTTCATTTTTCTGAGTTTTTATTTATATTCCTTCTAAAAAATGACAAAAGACCTGGAAGTCCCAAATAGTGTCAAAAGGAAAGGGATAAAAAGAATGCTTTTCTTTGGATAACATTTTTAAATCTAGATCAGTGATCAACTGAAAGTCTAATGCTTATTGACTGCCTTCTATATGCAAGTCAGCATGCAAAACACTAAAAGGTGATTCAAAAAATTGACTCACTCATTCATACCACTTATTGTGAGCACTTACGCACCTGGAACCACAGAGTTTTAACATACAAAAACAAATGAAACATTGTCCCTGTCTTTGGAGTGTCAATAGCAGTACCATTCAATGTAAGTACCTGGAGAGCCATATATATAATTTTTGAAATTTCTGGTAGTCACATTAAAAAACATAATATAAACAATTAAAAACAATTTTCATAATATATTTTATTTAGCTCAATAGCTCCAAAATATTAGCATTTGAACATGTCATCAATATAACAAGATATTTTGCATTATTTTTCTTACTAAGTCTATGAAATCCCTATGTATTTTATACTTATAGTACATTTCAATTCAAATGCTAAATTTGCAAAAGTTAAAATGAAACATTTTCTTAGAAAAATAATAAAGTTGTGGCTAATGAAAATACACTGCTTCAGTTTTTAAATTTAAATTTAACTTAATATGGAATGTAGGGAGGTAAGCAAAATTCATGATGATAGTCTTTCATATCTTTTCGACCTAATATTCTCACCTCCTGTCTTTAAACTGGGGCTGAGATAAGCTTTATACAATAAATAGAAATTTTCAGTTGGAAGAGCTTTACTACTTGTAGTTTTGCCAAAGTGGACAAAAAAAAATAAGCAACTTTTCCTTATCCATGCTACTAGTTACTGGCAAAGCTAAAACCTTGGTCTTCTGATTTTTCAGTCACATGATTTTATAGTCTGTATCTAGTGGTGTACTGGTAAATATTTACATCTAGCTCTCTGAAAAAGAAACACATACACACACAAATTGTACTGATATAAAGAATGTGTAGATGGAATTTACAAACAGTAATAAAATATATAATACTTTTGATTGTAAATGTTATATAGTAAATTGATTCATACAGAATGTTTTGTTGATTTTTTCTAAATTCTTATATCTGTAGGCAAGTCACAGTTGCAATTTATATGCGACTTATGATTTAACAAAAAAACTTAAGAAATTTTAATAAAATTAAAATCCAGTTGTGTAGTCACACCAGCCATATTACAATTACTTGAGAGTCATGGCTAGCTACTGTCTATCCTTGAACAACATGGCTAAGACTAACTGGAAAAGAAAGAGAGCTGAATAAATGATTATAGTGATGTAATAGGGGAGGTAGAAGGCATGTGGGGAACACAGAGAAAGATGCAATTAATGTTTCTTGGTGAGTTGCAAGGATGTCAGGGAGCTCATCACCTTAATAAATGCTGCAGGAAAGCCAAGCATACAAGAAAAAGGGAGAGAGGGATTCATGGAGAAGGCTCAGTGCTAAGAAAGAAAAGTGGTAGAGACAGCACAGCGTCCACTCTCAAGATTTACTGCCAAACTGGGTAGACTGGCAAATAAATAAACAAACAAATAAATAAGTTAGATATTGACATGCAATATAAGATTTAAGTGTGAGCTAGAGAGAACATCAAAGGTATTTAGGTTTGTGCAAAAGTAATTGTGGTTTTTGCCATTAAAAGTAATGACAAAAACAGCCATTACTTTTGCACCAACATAATATTATACAACACCTGCATTTATAACCCATTTCTGCAGCTTACTACCTGTGTAATATTGAGCAATCATCTGGGCATTTACTCTTCTGTAAAACTGGAAATAATACCGACCTTAAAGGGCTATTGTGAGCAATAGATGAGATAATATGCATTAAAGAACGCAATGCATGTTTGTGAAATCAGAACTCCAATGGGAAAGGTCGCGAATGACTAACTGCCATACCCAGTAAAGGGAAGTCAAGTACTCAGCTGAGACTTAGAGGAGAGGTAAGACTTCAGGCTTAGTGGAAAAGAGGAATTCCCTGTCAGAGGCAGTGGCAACAGGGCTTCTGTTACAGGTCAGATCCACAAACACTGGGGAAGTGGAGGAATGCCTTCCAGGTATTGTCCTCATTGTAACTGATTAATAACTTACTATTCATTTTGTAGAATGGAGGGGGAAAGAAATTAGTGCAAATCCTTGCCAAGAAAGAAGATATAAAGAAAGACAATGAGAGAGAGAAAGAAAGGGTAAATGAAAGCTAAATACAAAAGTTTCACTTTGAGCAAAACTAAATAATATAAAGAAAGAGAAAGAAATGAGACAGAATGTTTCAGTACAAATTTTCCCAGAGCTGGCCAAGCCCTGTGTACATTGCACTGCTCTATCCCCTCTGTTTCTTACTGGTGCCAGCTCCTCATCCCTCACCACATTCCAATCCACTCACATTGCTGGCTCTTCTTGAGTAACACGTGTATTTATTTCTGCCTCAAAGACCTGCACTTGCCCTTCTCTCCCTAGAGTGCTTTTACCTCTGCTTTGGTTTCCTCTCATCTTTGAGGTCTCAGCTTAAAAGTCTCCACATCTGATCCATCCATCTAGAACACTCCCAAACTAAATCCAGTCAGTCCCTGTCATCTTAACCTCTATTGCCTTCAGAGACCTGATCTCTATATAAATAATTTATTTCATTGTCCCCCACTGGTTGCCATCCCCTTTCCAGAATATCAGCTCCATTAAGACAGGGATATAATGCCTCTGCTCACCATCATATCCTTAGGACCTAATAGGTCCTCGCTGAATATGTGTTAAATGAATGAATAAATAGCACATCATCCATAACATTTGAATTATCACCAGGGCTGACCCACTCAAAACTCAAGCATCTAGAAGCCAATAAAAAGAATATTAGAAACTCTGTGTCTGTTAGAGTAATTGCTAGGGCCCTCTATTTATTTCTGTCCCTAATATTCCTTGCCTCTTGTTGTCAGTTTTTTTTTTTAAACTTTATTTTATTCTCTTCCTCTGAAACTTTGGGATTAATGCCTAAACTTAATTCTTAGTGTCTGTCATACTCATCCTCTGGCTCCAGACTATTTTAGATACAGTGCCTTGAAGTCTATTTCTGGATTCTGGAGGACTAACTTGTGACTTGTGACTCAGTGAGAAAGAAAGAAAGGGAAAGAAAGACTGAGAGAAAGAGAGGGAAGTGAGAATTTGAGGGGGAAACAGCAATCTAGAATGTGAAAGAAAAGAAAATGTAATATAAAACTGTGATGTCTGTTAGGAAATAAAACTTTACAATAATGTACGTTCAGGTGTTTATTAAATAAATCCTGAATAAAGCAAAAAAAAAAAAAAAAAAGCAGGTATTGCTTCAAAGCCTTGGAAGATGGGCTACTTAGGGCAGGGAAACTTCTTTCAAGAAATGTGTAAACAACTCTTGAAGATGTGAACTAGATGTTTCAGAGACATGCAACTTCTTTAGCTCTGCTCTCATTCTGACAGTTTCTCCTTATTGACCAATTATGCTATTCCCTAGGTTTTCATTTCAATACAAATAAAGAGGACACATATCTGAGTCAACAAAATGGGACCCCATGGCCAAGCGTTTCCTCAGTCCTTACACTTGGCAAAGTCCCTGTAATGGTGTCAGCTGTATCAGGAACAGGGCTGCACCTTGGCTTAAGGAGAGTCAGAGGGGAGCTAAGAAATGCTGGAGTCCAGAGGGTCTATTTTATAGATGTGGAGTCTGAGGACCAGAGATAGGGACACATTTTCAGTCCTAAAATCCCTAATTATCTTAATCTCTCTGATGCTTCTTTCAAATTCACAGTGGTTCCTCATAGCCTACTATGACTCTACCTGAAATTTGAACAGTCATTCCTTAGGGTCATTGACTTTGATGTTACATACCTACCTATTAGAATGAGGAAATGTTTCCAGGGCAGAGGGATGCATCTGTGTTTATTATTCTAGCGCAGAGTAGGAGAATAGAACATGGACTGGCCAGTGTTGGGACAAGAAAACATCTAGCATAAATGGCACTTAACCAATGATAATTATAGCTCACATTATTCTGCACTTATGGTGTGTCATGAGTGGTTCAAAGTGCTCAACATAAAGCTAGTTTAATCTTCATAAAAACCTAATCTGATAGGTATTATTATCTGCATTTACAAATGAGGAATCTGAAGTACAGAGAAACAAAACAACTAGTTCAAGGCACACATCTAGAGAGAACGGAGCTGGGATTTGAACCAAAGCAGTCCTTGAGCCAAGAGAATCTATCCATTATATTCTCCTTTGTCTTCAGAGGAATGCATTCACATCGAAAGTTATATCAGAAGGAAACCTAGAGATTTGGAAATATGGAATTATGGACTATGACTTTAAGACTCACAAAATCAAATGTTCTTAGAATCACAAGGTCTGCTGATTAAAGGACATACTGGCTGCCCTGAAAGTCCTCATTCACTGCCCACATTTGCTCCACAATATTTGTACTAAGTGGTCATCCAGCCTTACTATGTCTTCAACACAGTTGATGATAAGGAACTCATTATCTTCTGAAGGTACCCTCTTTACCTTTGTGCACTTTGCCAAATAGAACATATATATTTCACAAAATAAACTAAAGCTTGACTTCTTAAATGTTCTATCCACTGGTCCCAATTTTGCTCCTTAGGAACACAGAGACTAAGGCTAAAGTGTCTTGCTTTTGGTAACCATTCATTTGAAAATAATAGCTCTTCTACCCTATTTCTATATTGTCTTATCCAATATTAGTATTGCTATTTCCTCAAATATTCCTTTTATAAAATTTGTTGAATTTACCTTCCAGGTACTGAAGGCTTTGATGGGAGAAAGCATCTCATTTCCCATTTCTGAGGGAAAAACAAGACAAAACCAAGAGAACAAAACCAAAAAATAGACATTGGGTGTCAAAATATACAAAAGATAAGAACATCTGATCGCTAGCTTTGACTAAAAGAAGCTATGATTTATTTAAATTTACATTGGGCAGTGTATTGATTAGAGTAACATTTTTTTCTTGTTTATATAACAGTCCAAAGTGAGTATTCCTGGTTGATATGTGTTTTTGCATCATGAAGTGATTCAAGGGCCCAGGTTCCTTTTATATTGTCATCTACTATCCCCTAGCACTCTTTTGCATTGTTATTCAACATATAGAGTCAGAAAAAATTCCTGGAGGAGGCATATATCTTCCTTAAAGCCTTGAGGTTAGTGGAACAGCCCATTTCTACTTATAATCCACCCATAAGAAAGCACATATGACTATATGTATTTGCAAAAAAAAAAAATGCTGGGAAATGTAGTTTTGTTATGTGCTTAGGAAGATATAAAAATGGATTTGGGTGAACAAGGAGTGATCTGCCACAAGGACTACATACAATGCTAAGAAATCAGACCTGGAATAGAATCCTGGTCCCTCTTTTTTATGAGATATATAAACATGGGTAGCACTTAGTGGCTCTAATCTTCAGTCTCCCCAGATGTTAATAGGATGTCTCTTCCATGGTTGTTGTAAGGATCAAATGAGAAAGCACATTCAATGTTCTTGGTCTTGTCCAGCAAGTTGAAAGTGCTAACTCATTATTATCTTTATCTATTCTTATACTATTACTGCCAGATCTCGGCTCAGATCCCAGCAGATAATGGAGCTCAATACGTGTTTGCTGAACTGAACTAAACTAAACCTCACGGTCATTACCAAGGTCAGCCATACCCTTATAAGGAAGTACAAGGGGAGTAAGTCTGGTCCATGTTCCCTCTGATGCTAACACGGTCACAGTCTGCTTTCTTTGTGTTCCCATGCCTCTGTGCTGCGTTCATCTGTGGGGCTGATTTATACCTTCTCCAGGGACACACTTTCACTAATTAAGGACTGAAATCAAAAATGAAGAGCTGAATTGAAGAAGTCAGACAGTCTAATAAGTGCCACTGTTCTCATTTCTCCAGCTCCCAGTGACTGGTGCTAGCTGTAATATTGGGACTCACATAATCCTGGCCGTTCACCCACTGAGCAGGGTGGCTCACATAAAGGGCTTTCCAGTGGCTCTTCTGTTTCATACACAGAAGCCCTATGCAAAATCCACCAGTCATCTGACTCAGAGACCTCATAAGCTATTTTGCTTCAAAAGGCAATGCTGAGCCAATCAGCCCCACTCAAAATGCTCTGTGGAAAATTTGCTTTCTCTTAAGTAAGACCATCGAATAGAAAATCATTATTTCCAGGATTAGCAAGAGCCAGTGTGCACAGTTCTCCCTAGGGCTGCGATGACAAAGGCTGGATTATTCATTACAATCTGTTCCTTCAACTAATATCTTCTCCAAGGTTTCCATCACAGTTGCTATTCCTGCTAATTGTTCAAACAGTGAATTAGTGGCCAAGTTGCCAGGTGAAATGAGGATGTGTTAGATAAAGTACGTCTTTCTTCACTTTCAGTGTCTCTGAGGCACTTTGACCTGATGAAGCTGGGTGGCAGAGGGGTCCTATCCAAAGGCCAGCCTGTCTCTGAGTGGCAGACTGAATGTGAAGTTGAAGCTCCTCTTCAGTTCTTTCAATAACCCTGTATTCAACTTCTGCTCAGATTTTCTCTGTGACCCCATCCCTCATTTTCTTCAGTGCTGAAAAAAATATTCCCTTGGAAAACTCATTAGAACTAATTATTTAGTACTGGGGAAAATAGCTCAAGCATGAATAATATCTCATCAGCTAAACTCTTTTTTCCCCAAAAGTTACCAGGGCAAGGATATCAGAATTTCCCTTGGTATCTTTAATGGTCCTGAATGTCGAGCAGTTTCTCTTCAATTTGGTCTCTTTCCTACTTCTAGCAGTTTCCTTTCATCCTCTCCCTGGTGAGGATAGGATAGATCTGGAGAGCCGAAGCCTGTAACTATCTCCTTGCGTGACTTACCATTCAGTCTATTTGCATATGAGTTTTCTTGTCTTTTCTCTTGCAAGAAACAGAAAAATAAGATCCAAATAAAGCTGAGGACAATCAATTTGAAACTACTCTCAAAACCAAGAGGCCAACTGGAGGCATAGTGGCTGTAATTGCTCCTTCAAAATATCTTTCTTAGCTTCAACTTTTCTGTAGCTTGAAACTTATACTTTTGTCAGGGAGAGGAAAAGAGAGAGACAAAGGGCTCAGTGTTGGAAACTCACCTGCTTTCTGGGGCCGGACCAGTCATTTAGATGAGTTTGTGATGCCTGCTCTAAGTCTATAGTAAGGTAGGTATAATCAGAGGGCCATGGTGTGTTAAAAAGAGCAATACTCTCAAGTTCAAGTCCTGCCTTTCCATTTGTGAACCATTGATCTTGGACAAAATTATCAGCTTTCTGGGGCTTCATGTTTTCATCTACCCAATGCAGCTCATAATAACTACTTCACAGGCTGCTTGTGCATATGGAATGTGCTAGGATGTGGAAAGGGCCTTGCGAACTATAAAAGAAGGCTGTAAATAACAGCTGTATGTTCAAGGCAAGCAGTAGGAGAAACAGCGTCAGATCAGTGAGACCGAGTGTGAAGGGAGGACAGAGGGTTGGGGAGTGAACAGCCCCTGCACAGAAAAGCCACTCCCTATCCACCCTTCCCACAGACAACAGGCTACAGATCTTTCACCTGGTGTCGTCAGCTCAAACCATCTCTACTGGCTAGTATGGAGGTGAGTCGGGGTAGAGGAAGTTCATTAATAAGAGAAATGAAAAGTAGGATGAAAGACAGGGGTAAATTTTTTCACCATCGTCACCATGTTTTAAAAATATTTATGTTACTTGTAGAGCCCCAAGTCAAAAGCTGCCCTAGGCGGGGCTCTGCTGCAGTATATCAAATGGAGGGAATCATTATGATGTTTGTAAGCAGCATGGCGCTCCCCTAAACACAGGCACAGTAGGGCCATGATAACTGTTTTTGTTAATAAAGAAGAGACATACAGGTCTGTGCAAAGGTGTGGGAAAAAACAAATTTCCTGTCTTTATTGATGTGAGGAACACAGACTAGGATTAATAACTAATTTTTTTCTATTCAAGTGCTTTTACTTTAATTATCTATATTTTTATGTTTTAATTTTCAATGCATCAATTTTATCTTCTAGTGTTTTAGAATGCTGCTAGGTCACTTAACCTACTTAACATTTAGTTTCCTGAATGTTATAAAATGGGCATCATTTAAATTTCATAGGATTAATTGAAAGATTAAGTGTAAATTACCAGGCTCATTCCAGAGGAAGTTCCTGATAAATGATGGTTCTCTGTTCCATCTCCCAATTCTTCAAATGGTCCTGGATGGAAAGTATTTTGTAAGCCAGAACCTACAGAATCATAAAACTCTGACTTCATGTATATATGAAGGAGCACCATGTTCTTCATACACTTTGTGGGGACCAATGAAGTCTGTAAAGTAAACAGTACTTGCAAAATTAGTGATGAAAGGTGTCTGCATATTTCATGATTTAAAGATGCCACACCTTGCTGGTAAATGTTAGATTCCCAAATATTCACATCTGAGGGTTACTGAAGTGTTTTAACTTTAGGGAAAGGAAATTAAAATAAATTTCATGTCATGAGAACTTTACCTGAAGCAAGTAAGTCACTATTTTAAAAATAACTTGGCAGACTCCAATTCAGGAGTGCTCCTCAATCTGGATAAATTAATAAGAGATACGAGCCCTTTAAAATAGCTAGAATGGTTTTGATGGAGAGTTAAAGGAGAATCAGCACTAATGCAGTGCTTACTGTGTACCGGGGACTCTGCTACATGCTTTCTACATGCCACCTCATTTAATGCCCACCATAACTCCAAGAGGTAGGCAAGGATATGCCCATTTTGCTGATGAGGAAACCAAGACTCTGCAAAGTTAAGCAAGTTTTTTACAAATCACAGTTAGCAAAAGACAGGACTAAGAGATAAACTTACATCTACTGCTAACTTGTTTAATGAATGTATATTAAGATGGTTCCAGTGATGAATCTTTTAGGTGTTGAGGACTTAGCAATAAAGAAAACCAACATATGCCTGTGTTCTTGGACTTTAGACACAACAAAAAAAAAGATGTAAAAAAATATATATATATACCTATTAGAAGCTACCTAATTGTATACTTTATACCAAATTTTACACTTTATACCAAGTAGTAGTTATTTATCTCCAAGGGATTCTAAAGCAAGATATCTGGGAGAGGGATATTAATAACTGTTAAAAATACTCAATTAATAAATACGGCCAGGCAAGGTGGCTCAAGCCTGTAATCCCAGCACTTTTGGAGGCCTAGGTTAGTGAATCATTTGAGGTCAGGAGTTTGAGACCAGCCTGGCCAACATGGCGAAACCACATCTCTACTAAAAATACAGAAATTGGCTGGGTATGGTGGCACACACCTGTAATCCCAGCTACTCAGGAGGCTGAGGCAGGAGAATCTCTTGAGCCTCAGAGGCGGAGGTTGCAGTGAGCTGAGATTACACTACTGCACTCCAGTCTGGGTGACAGAGTGAGACCCTGTCTCAAAGAAAAAAAAAAAAAGTCTAACTTTCAATTTTAAAATAATTTTAGACTTATAAAAATTTTGCATATTTCCCATCTATTCTTCATTCAGATTCCTTAAATGTTAACTTTCTGTATACATATTTTAAAAATGGTCAAAACCAGGAAGCTAATACAGATACAATAGTCTCTTCTAACCTACAAACCTTATGTAAATTTCACCAATTGTCCCTTTTCTAGTCCAGGATCCAGTCTAGATTTTGCATTACACTTGGATTTCATGTCTTCTCAGACTCCTTCAATGTATGACTTCCTCGCTCTCTCTTTGTTACTCATGACTTGATTTATTTAGAGTATGGCCTGTTATTTTGTAAAATATCCTTTCAATTTAGATTTATATAGTATTCCCAATGATTAAATTCAGGTGTGCATTTTTGGTTAAAAAAAAGTCATCACCAAAGCAATATTGTGACCTTCTCAGTTTATCTTATCAGGAAGTACAAAATACTGATGTTCTATTACTAACAATTTTTTGAGAACACTTGTGTAAGAGTGTGTCTGACAGGTTCCTCCCCTGTAAAGTTACAATTTACCCTTTGTATTTAATAACTACTTTGTGGGTAGATATTTTGAGATCATGAAAATAATCTGATTCTCATCATACTTTTACCCATTAATGTTATTATCTGTTAATGGTTCTTCCTTGCAACAATTATTACTGTGGTGTCCCCAAATGGTGATTTTCTATTTATATTATCCTTTTCTACACTTATTAATTAGAATTCTACAGTAAGGAAGAGTTTTTCCTTCTCCCCTATTTATTTCTTTATTCGTATTATTAAATTTATGTCAGTATGAATTCTCAGATGTTTATTTTCATCTATTAGAGTTATAAAGCATTAAACTGGTTTAAACCAGTTATAAACTTTTTATGTATAGTATAGATTGGCCGTGATTAGGCTTTTAGGAATTTCTTCACATTGGTTTGTGGATTCCTTTGATGTAACACCATAATTTTTAAAGCACATTTATACTCTGCCACCACATAACAGTGACAAGATGGTAGAGTACTGGTTTCCCCCAGAAAAATTAGAAACCAAGATATGAGTGCTAAGTGTGCTAATTGCTATTGGAATGTCATTGCATATAGATTCTTTCAGAGATCATAGTTGGAAAAAATATACATATGCATCTCATTTGCTCAAATGTTTATATCTCTTTCTGTTTCTGTCTCTCTATCTATCTATCTATCTATCAATCAATCATCTATCTGTATTAAAAACTATGAGGTCACACTAATACCTCAGATTTGAGTTTCATACCACAGAGTTTATTCTTGCCTTCCTCCTTTCTACATTGTCAATTCTTTCTGACAGTGAGAAACCTGGCTTTAATTATTTATAATGTGTTTACTTACTCGCTTTGTCTTAGAGTATATGTAAAGTTTCAGTATGGTAACTCATGCTATCTTTGTCTGTTCCTGCTGCTATATTAAAATACCTGAGCCTGGGTAATGTATAAAGAACAGACATTTATTTCTAATGGTTGTGAAAGCTGGAAGTGCAAGATGAAGGTGCCAGCAGGTTTGGTGTCTGGTGAAGGCCTTGTCTTTGTTTCCAAAGATGTTTGCAAACCTTGTTGCTGTGCCCTCTAGAGGGAACAACCACTGTGTCCTTACATGGAGGAAGGGACAGAAGGTCGTAAAAAGGAACTGGGTGCTTCCTTCAACCTCTTTTTATAAAGTTACTAATCCTATTCCTGAGGGATTAGTCATGACCTCATGACTTAACCATCCCCTAAAGGTGCTACCTCTGAATACTATCATATTGGTGATTAAATAACAACATATAATTTTGGGAGGCACATTCAGACCATAGCATTTCACCCCTGAACCTCAAAATGTATGTCCTTTTCACATGCAAAATATATTCATTGCATTCCAATAGCCCCAAAAGTCTTAACTCATTTCAGCACCAACTCGAAAGTCTAAAGTCCAGAGTCTCATCTAAATCAGACGTATGAGACTCAAGGTGTGATTCAACCTGAAGGAAATTTCCCTGTACCTCTGAACCTGTGAAATCAGAAAGGTTATCTACTTCCACAATACAATGGTGAGACAGGCATAGGATAGACATTCCCATTCCAAAAGAAAGAAATAGGAAAGCCGTTATTATAATTCTTATTTTCCTCCTGCCATTGTTTTGCCATTATTATTATTATTATTATTATTATTATTATTTGTATTGAAGCAGAGTCTATTTAACTTGACTTTACTATATTTATTGTCTTTATAACCCAAGGCATAGGGGCAGCAGAAACTCCCAAAAGACATTCTTTTTTTTTTGCCTCTACTCAAGGCAAGTCATTCCAAACATTTCTTAATGCATTTGGAAAGAGAATCAATAAGAACAGTGCATCAAGTTAACTTTCATTGCCCTCCAGGACAGTTTCCAATCCCCTGGGCAGAAGTAATATCTTCTCTGAATTCTGAGGCAGCACTTTGTCAGGGGAAGCACAAATGCTACTTGTGGAGGACAGAGTTATTTTGTTCTTTACTCTGAGTTTGCACTCTATGAAAACTCTGTGTTAACATCCTTGGCACAGAAATTCAATTTCCTCCCTCTGAGTGGGAAGGAATTTCTCTTGGAAGAGTTTTCTTGCTTTATTTCCTACAATTAGAGCCTCTTTTCTACTTGACTTAAGGGTTTTTTGTTTTGTTTTGTTTTTCTAAACATTCAATTTCCTGGAAGTTCTAGGGATACAGTGGTGAACAAGAAGAATAAGACCTCTGCCCTCATTGAGCTTATACACTAGTAATTTTAAGGGTGCTTTCTCTCTTTCTCTAGGGTGCATTTCACTTAAATTTAAGCAAAAACTATAGGAGAAGTTTTATAAACAGTTCCTAGATTTAAATTTTAAATTAAAAAGCCAATATTTGCTTGAAAGATGCACTAGGAAAAGAAAGTTCCAAATACATTCCATAGATAATTTTTGAATACGGCAAATGTTACATTTTAAAATTAGTCAGGGTGAGAAATGTAACTGCTTTATATAGAATATATAAAGGTATCTGTTTACCTTTTAGCTGTATTTTCTTGTTAGATAAGCCAGGGAGCAAAGTACATAGAGGATAATGAATGGTTTGCAGTGATTCAATACAGCTTGTTCAACAGAGACACTCATATGACCAATTTTATCAATACATAAATATAATACCTGAGCAAGCTTAAAAATATGCTGCTAAGGAAAAGTAGTAACATTGTCAGGGCTAGAGGATGCAAGAGAAATACAAGCGCAAAATATTAATAATAAACTGTTAAAGTTGGATACCAACTCAGAGTTCTAATCTACCTGTCCTATTGCAGAAGTCACTTCAACAGCTACTACTTCACTGACAAAGAATATTCTAGATCCTGCTTGGCACAGCTATTGAGAGAATAAAATGTTGGGGCTGGGGGAGGGGTATTATGTATGCTGCTGCCCAAGGTCCTGAAAGTTGCTTTTGCTATAATATGTTTTGTTCTAATAGTCCTGGGATAAAGGTGGCTCCTGTTCAATCTTGTTTCAGTAATCTTGAACCAAGTGGGAAAAGGGGAGTGATAGGAGAGACAACAGGAAAGGGAGAAGAAAAGAGAGAATAAAGGGAAGGAGGACGGGACATAGCCTTTAAAGAGCATCAGAAAAAAAATAGAGTCCTTGATTGCTCAATCATGTTCAAATAATAGCAGTAACTGACAAAGAAAATGTCTTTTATTTTTGATATAGTGGATGTGTTGGTTTGTTCAGGCTGTATAATAAAATACCATAGACTTGGTGGCTTATTTACAGCAGAGCTTTTTTTCTCACAGTTCTGGAACCTGGGAAGTCCAACTTCAAAGCGCTGACACTTTTGGTGTCTGATGATAGCTGGCTTTCTCATAGACGGCTACCTTCTTCTCGCCGTTACCTCATATGGTGGAAGGTAAGAGATTACTCCGTGGCCTCTTTCATAAGGTTGCTAATCTCATTCTCTTATAACCTAATCACCTGCCAAAGGTCCCACCTCTTCATACCATCACCTTAGGGATTAGGATTTTAAAATGAGAGTTTTTGGGGAAAATGAACATTCAATCCATTGCATTTGATGATGCCGCAGATTGGATTTCCTGGAAAGTAGGTTGTCAGAGTTAGAGTAGGCATACAGAGTATTTTAAGTCAGGTCCTTGGAATCAATACTTGTTGATGAGATAGAAAAAAATATAGAATGGCAGAGGAAAAAGTCAAGCTGCAATAGAGTCTCAAAAGCCTAAGCTGACCAGATAAAATATGAAGGCACTAGAATAGACATCCAGAGTTCTTTAAAGTTGAGTGAGGCCTTTATAGTCCCACATTGTTCAGTCATTAAATCTAGGTTATCGTAAGAAGGAATATGACTTTGAGTGAGGTGAATATGATCATGAACTGAGGCAGTTCATAAAAGGGCTTTTTGCTGTGGCTACAGGTACTTCCCTAAAGGGAGATGTGGGTGGCCAATCCAGTGTGCACCACAGCGGTCACATGACACAGTATTTCTCAAGCTATGTTTATGTGTAAGCATCCTACCTCCCAAGTCAACTTATGACAGAATTGTGCATCTGTTTTTTTATTTTATTATTATTTATTTATTATTATTATTATTTTTATTTTTATTATTATTATACTTTAAGTTTTGGGGTACATGTGCACAACGTGCAGCTTTGTTACATATGTATACATGTGCCATGTTGGTGTGCTGCACCCATTAACTCATCATTTACATTAGGTATATCTCCTAATGCTGTCCCTCCCCCTTCCCCCCACCCCACAACAGTCCCCCACAACAGTCCCCCTTGCTGTGTCCCTGTGTTCTCATTGTTCAATTCCCACCTATGAGTGAGAACATGCGGTGTTTGGTTTTTTTGTCTTTGTGATAGTTTGCTGAGAATGATGGTTTCCAACTTCATCCACGTTCCTACAAAGGACATGAACTCATCATTTTTTATGGCTGCATAGTATTCCATGGTGTATATGTGCCACATTTTCTTAATCCAGTCTATCTTTGTTGGACATTTGGGTTGGTTCCAAGTCTTTGCTATTGTGAATAGTGCCGCAATAAACATATGTGTGCATGTGTCTTTATAGCAGCATGATTTATAGTCCTTTGGGTATATACCCAGTAATGGGATGGCTGGGTCAAATGGTATTTCTAGTTCTAGATCCCTGAGGAGTCGCCACACTGACTTCCACAATGGTTGAACTAGTTTACAGTCCCACCAACAGTGTAAAAGTGTTCCTAATTCTCCACATCCTCTCCAGCACCTGTTGTTCCCTGACTTTTTAAAGATTGCCATTCTAACTGGTGTGAGATGGTATCTCATTGTGGTTTTGATTTGCATTTCTCTGATGGCCAGTGATGATAAGCATTTTTTCATGTGTTTTTTGGCTGCATAAATGTCTTCTTTTGAGAAATGTCTGCTCATCTCCCTTGCCGACTTTTTGATGGGGTTGTTTGTTTTTTTCTTGTAAATTTGTTTGAATTCATTGTAGATTCTGGATATTAGCCCTTTGTCAGATGAGTAGGTTGCAAAAATTTTCTCCCATTCTGTAGGTTGCCTGTTCACTCTGATGGTGGTTTCTTTTGCTGTGCAGAAGCTCTTTAGTTTAATTAGATCCCATTTGTCAATTTTGGCTTTTGTTTCCATTGCTTTTGGTGTTTTAGACATGAAGTCCTTGCCCATGCCAATGGTATTGCCTAGGTTTTCTTCCAGGGTTTTTATGGTTTTAGGTCTAACATGTAAGTCTTTAATCCATCTTGAATTAATTTTTGTATAAGGTGTAAGGAAGGGATCCAATTTCAGCTTTCTACATATGGCTAGCCAGTTTTCCCAGCATCATTTATTAAATAGGGAAGCCTTTCCCCATTTCTTGTTTTTTGTCAGGTTTGTCAAAGATCAGATGGTTGTAGACATGTGGTATTATTTCTGAGGGCTCTGTCCTCTTCCATTGGTTTATATCTCTGTTTTGGTGTCAGTACCATGCTATTTTGGTTACTATCGCCTCGTAGTATAGTTTGAAGTCAGGTAGTGTGATGCCTCCAGCTTTGTTCTTTTGGCTTAGGATTGACTTGGCGATGTGGGCTCTTTTTTGGTTCCATATGAACTTTAAAGTAGTTTTTTCCAATTCTGTGAAGAAAGTCATTGGTAGCTTGATGGGGATGGCATTGAATCTATAAATTACCTTGGGAAGTATGGCCATTTTCACGATATTGATTCTTCCTACCCATGAGCATCAAATGTTCTTCCATTTGTTTGTGTCCTCTTTTATTTCATTGAGCAGTGGTTTGTAGTTCTCCTTGAAGAGGTCCTTCTCATCCCTTGTAAGTTGGATTCCTAGGTATTTTTTTCTCTTTGAAGCAATTGTGAATGGGAGTTCTCTCATGATTTGGCTCTCTGTTTGTCTATTATTGGTGTACAAGAATGCTTGTGATTTTTGCACATTGATTTTGTATCCTGAGACTTTACTGAAGTTGCTTATCAGCTTAAGGAGATTTTGGGCTGAGACGATGGGGTTTTCTGATATACAATCATGTCATCTGCAAACAGGGACAATGTGACTTCTTCTTTTCCTAATTGAATGCCCTTTATTCCCTTCTCCTGCCTGATTGCCCTGGCCAGAACTTCCAACAGTATGTTGAATAGGAGTGGTGAGAGAGGGCATCCCTGTCTTGTGCCAGTTTTCAAAGGGAATGCTTCCAGTTTTTGCCCATTGAGTATCATATTGGCTGTGGGTTTGTCATAAATAGCTCTTATTATTTTGAGATATGTCCTATCAATACCTAATTTATTGAGAGTTTTTAGCATGAAGGGCTGTTGAATTTTGTCAAAGGCCTTTTCTGCATCTATTGAGATAATCATGTGGTTTTTGTCTTTGGTTCTGTTCATATGCTGGATTATGTTTATTGATTTGCGTATGTTGAACCAGCCTTGCATCCCAGGGATGAAGCCCATTTGATCATGGTGGATAAGCTTTTTGATATGCTGCTGGATTTGGTTTGCCAGTATTTTATTGAGGATTTTTGCATCAATGTTCATTAGGGGTATTGCTCTAAAATTCTCTTTTTTTGTTGTGTCTCTGTCAGGCTTTGGTATCAGGATGATGCTAGCCTCATAAAATGAGTTAGGGAGGATTCCCTCTTTTTCTATTGATTGGAATAGTTTCAGAAGGAATGGTACTAGCTCCTCCTTGTACCTCTGGTAGAATTTGGCTGTGAATCCATCTTGTCCTGGACTTTTTTTAGTTGGTAGGCTATTAATTATTGCCTCAATTTCAGATCCTGTTATTGGTTCTATTCAGGGATTCAACTTCTTCCTGGTTTAGTCTTGGGAGGGTGTTTGTGTCCAGGAATTTATCCATTTCTTCTAGATTTACTAGTTTATTTGCATAGAAGTATTTATAGTGTTCTCTGATGGTAGTTTGTATTTCTGTGGGATTGGTGGTGAGATCCCCTTTATAATTTTTTATTGCGTCTATTTGATTCTTCTCTCTTTTCTTCTTTGTTAGTCTTGCTAGCAACCTATCAATTTTGTTGATCTTTTCAAAAAAAACAGCTCCTGGATTCATTGATTTTTTGAAGGGTTTTTTGTGTCTCTATCTCCTTCAGTTCTGCTCTGATCTTAGTTATTTCTTGCCTTCTGCTAGCTTTTGAATGTGTTTGCTCTTGCGTCTCTAGTTCTTTTAGTTGTGATGTTAGGGTTTCAATTTTAGATCTTTCCTGCTTTCTCTTGTGGGCATTTAGTGCTATAAATTTCCCTCACACACTGCTTTGAATGTGTCCCAGAGATTCTGGTATGTTGTGTCTTTGTTCTCATTGGTTTCAAAGAACATCTTTATTTCTGCCTTCATTTCGTTCTGTAGCCAGTAGTCATTCAGGAGCAGGTTGTTTGGTTTCCATGTAGTTGAGCAGTTTTGAGTGAGTTTCTTAATCCTGAGTTCTAGTTTGATTGCACTGTGGTCTGAGAGACAGTTTGTTATAATTTCTGTTCTTTTACATTTGCTGAGGAGTGCTTTACTTCCAAGTATGTGGTCAATTTTGGAATAGGTGTGGTGTGGTGCTGAAAAGAATGTATATTCTGTTGATTTGGGGTGGAGAGTTCTGTAGATGTGTATTAGGTCCGCTTGGTGCAGAGCTGAGTTCAGTTCCTGGATGTCCTTGTTAACTTTCTGTCTCGTTGATCTGTCTAATGTTGACAGTGGGGTGTTAATGTCTCCCATTATTATTGTGTGGGAGTCTAAGTCTCTTTGTAGGTCACTCAGGACTTGCTTTATGAATCTGGGTGCTCCTGTATTGGGTGCATATATATTTAGGATAGTTAGTTCTTCTTGTTGTATTGATCCCTTTACCATTATGTAATGGCCTTCTTTGTCTCTTTTGATCTTTGTTGGTTTAAAGTCTGTTTTATCAGAGACTAGGATTGCAACTCCTGCCTTTTTTTGTTTTCCATTTGCTTGGTAGATCTTCCTCGATCCCTTTATTTTGAGCCTGTGTGTTTCTCTGTATGTGCGATGGGTTTCCTGAATACAGCACACTGATGGTTCTTGACTGTTTATCCAATTTGCCAGTCTGTGCCTTTTAATTGGAGCATTTAGCCTATTTACATTGAAGGTTAGTATTGTTATGTGTGAATTTGATCCTGTCATTATGATGTTAGTTGATGCAGTTTCTTCCTAGCCTCAATGGTCTTGACAATTTGGCATGTTTTTGCAGTGACTGGTACCAGTTGTTCCTTTCCATATTTAGTGCTTCCTTCAGGAGCTCTTTTAGGGTAGGCCTGGTGGTGACAAAATCTCTCAGCATTTGCTTGTCTGTAAAGTATTTTATTTCTCCTTCACTTATGAAGCTTAGTTTGGCTGGATATGAAATTCTGGGTTGAAAATTCTTTTCTTTAAAAATGTTGAATATTGGCCCCCACTCTCTTCTGGCTTATAGAGTTTCTGCCAAGAGATCAGCTGTTAGTCTGATGGTCTTCCCTTTGTGGGTAACCCGGCCTTTCTCTCTGGCTGCCCTTAACATTTTTTCCTTTATTTAAACTTTGGTGAATCTGACCATTATGTGTCTTGGAGTTGCTCTTCTCGAGGAGTATCTTTGTGGCGTTCTTTGTATTTCCTGAATCTGAATGTTTGCCTGCCTTGCTAGATTGGGGAAGTTCTCCTGGATAATATCCTGCAGAGTGTTTTCCAACTTGGTTCCATTCTCCCCATCACTTTCAGGTACACACCAATTAGACTTAGATTTGGTCTTTTCACATAGTCCCCTATTTCTTGGAGGCTTTGTTCATTTATTTTTATTCTTTTTTCTCTAAACTTCTCTTCACGCTTCATTTCATTCATTTCGTCTTCCATCGCTGATATCCTTTCTTCCAGTTGATCGCATCAGTTACTGAGGCTTGTGCATTCGTCACGTAGTTCTCATGCAGTGGTTTTCAGCTCCATCAGGTCCTTTAAGGACTTCTCTGCATTGATTGTTCTAGTTATCCATTCGTCTAATTTTTTTTTTAAGTTTTTAACTTCTTTGCCATTGGTTAGAACTTCCTCCTTTAGCTTGGAGTAGTTTGATCTTCTGAAGCCTTCCTCTCTCAACTCGTCAAAGTCATTCTCCGTCCAGCTTTGTTCCGTTGCTGGTGAGGAGCTGCATTCCTTTCAAGGAGGGGAGGTGCTCTGCTTTTTAGAGTTCCCGGTTTTTCTGCTCTCTTTCTTCCCCATCTTTGTGGTTTTATCTACCTTTGGTCTTTGATGATGGTGACGTACAGATGGGTTTTTGGTGTGTATGTCCTTTCTGTTAGTTTTCCTTCTAACAGTCAGGACCCTCAGCTGCAGGTCTGTCAGAATTTACTGGAGATCCACTCCAGACTCTGTTTGCCTGGGTGTCAGCAGCGGAGGCTGCAGAACAGTGGATATTGGTGAACTGCAAATGCTGCTGCCTGATCGTTCCTCTGCAAATTTTGTCTCAGAGGAGTACCCAGCCATATGAGGTGTCAGTCTGCCCCTATTGGGGGGTGCCTCCCATTTAGGCTACTCGGGGGTCAGGGACCCACTTGAGGAGGCAGTCTGCCCATTCTCAGATCTCAAGCTGCGTGCTGGTAGAACCACTACTCTCTTCAAAGCTGTCAGACAGGGAGATTTAAGTCTACAGAGATTATTGCTGTCTTTTGTTTGTCTGTGCCCTGCCCCCAGAGGTGGAGCCTACAGAGGCAGGCAGGCCTCCTTGAGCTGTGGTGGTCTCCACCCAGTTCGAGCTTCCCCGTGGCTTTGTTTACCTACTCAAGCCTGAGCAGTGGTGGGCCCCCTCCCCCAGCCTCGCTGCTGCCTTGCAGTTTGATCTCAGACTGCTGTGCTAGCAATGAGCGAGGCTCTGTGGGCGTAGGACCCTCTCAGCCAGGTGTGGGATAAAATCTCCTGGTGTGCCATTTGTGAAGCCCGTTGGAAAAGTGCAGTATTAGGGTGGGAGTGACCCAATTTTCCAGGTGGCATCTGTCACCCCTTTCTTTGACTAGGAAAGGGAATTCCCTACCCCTTGCGCTTCCCAGGTGAGGCAATGCCTCACCCTGCTTCGTCTCATGCACGGTGCACTGCAACCACTGTCCTGCACCCACTTTCTGGCACTCCCCTGTGAGATGAACCCGGTACCTCAGTTGGAAATGCAGAAATCACCCGTCTTCTGTGTCGCTCATGCTGGGAGCTGTAGACTGGAGCTGTTCCTATTCGACCATCTTGGCTCCACCCCTCCGCCGTGCATCTGTTTTTGTATATACCTTTTATGTCAGATTGAGTCAATAGTTTCCTCCTTCCAATTCCTCACTCACCATCTTCACATGACTAGCCCCTGACTCATTTTCCATCCCATTTGTTATTCAAAAGAAGCTGACATGCTTCAGTATTGCCTCCAAATCTCTAAAATTTTCTTTTCCTCGTGCACCATCTTTGACACTTTTTCAAAGTTTTTGAGGTGACGACCATTTTCAAGTCATCTTTTATCTTATTTCCTTTCCTTTGGTTGTATTATTTTTTTATTTTTATTTTTTACTAAAACCCTTTATAAAAATGGTACATGATGTTAAACTACCCATGAAAATGTCATCACAAAGACACACCTGGAGCAGATTTTAGGAACTAAACAAATATTCTGGCATTGATTTGAACTGTATATATGAAGATGAGTACCAAAGAGTAAAGAGAGGAAAGAATGGGGATCAATATAAAGATATCAAAAGAAGCAATCTAAAAATACATAATTTTAAGATTCAAGAATATGGAAAAATATTCAAGAATTCTGTTTGGCAGAACAAAAGACAAAGCAAGTCTTTGTCAGCTGTCCGTTGTTCTACCCAACAGAGTCCTTTAAAATAAAGCAGTCTTGTTTTTATCACTCAGTCCATTCTGCAAGAAGTGAGCCTCCAACATCTGCACATTATTCTCTGTCTTGGTTCTGAACAGCTTGCTCTGCTATATGACATTCCATCTCACAACAAGCTGCTCACTTCTAATTTTGTAACTCCTTGTCCACTTCTGGTCTCACCTCTTACTTTGAATAAGTGAATTGGCACCACTTTGCCAGGTGAAACTACAGTTTTTCTCACAATTTTTATCCCTGGTGTGTAGGATGGTGTCTGGGGTCAAGGAAGGGCTTAATGTGCCTGGCTGATTGGGTGGTGCCATGGGTAGTTGCTGACAAACATCTGCATGTCCTGGTCTATACTTGGGACCGTCTGCCTCAGCCTCTCCCATGAGCATGTTACTTATCAAACCCATGTCACTCTTCCTATGAAAGCCCACGCCAAAACATTGAGCCCCTCTTTCTCTCTTTACAGAGAAAGTATCATCTGCCAGGATTCTCAGTCCTGGACAGCAAGCAGTTAACTCTGGGGAAGGGAGAAAGGAGAAGACAATGGAGGAATGGTCTTCATTTCCAGGGGCATCTGCTTCCCAAAATAAAACATTTGGAAGTTTTTTGAGGGCTCAAGAAGGGAGCTCTAAAATGCAACATGTGAAGTGAGGTTATTTAAATTCTGATCTAACTGTGTGGCCTATCTTCATGCCTGCATTAAAATTGTTCAGACTTTGACCATCCACCCCCATCATTTTGTTTGGATTAGCTGAGGGCTCCACTTGTGTGGTACGTTTTGATTTTGTCTGACACAGTGTTCCCATTGCATCCTCCCTCAAGTAGGTCTGGAGGAAAAAATGTACTTAGCTGAGAAGTCACAATCTCTGTTTTTTATGCTTCCAAGGAAACTTAACAGGAAATGGCTTTGCTTTGCCATATTTAGGATAGATTAGAGTACAGATTCAAGGAGTTTTCCTCAAGTTACATTTTACACAGAAACTCAAGGACAAATGCAAAGAAAGAAATGGTCTCAGAATCCAACTCCAGGATGCTTACAGGGTCTGATTAAAGCTTTCCATTTGATAGATGAGGGAATTAATTTCTGGTAAGGGAAAAGGTTTTACTCAAAGCTGCGTAATGAACTACTGATGGCTTAACAACCAGGACTAGAACCCAGGTCTCTTGTTGCTCTTATCCATAAAATAGAAATTCAGCTAAAACATACTCTATGGATCCATAAAGTCATATATTTTCATTTTAACTCTGATTCCAATGCAGTGACCAAAAATTGTATTTCTCAGCTTTGGTCACCTGTATCCTCATGTGTGTGTGAAGGGTGGGTACAGGGAACAATGCAGAGGATATGGGCTTCTCAGAAATCATCACAGAGGGAGTTCTGTGGGGTCTATAAAGAGTGAAAGCAGTAAAGGTAAGATCAACTAGTTCTAGATTTGCAAGATCTTCGTAGGACGTTGTTCTCTGCCACCTGGAGATTGTTTTCTTTTTACTCTTTAACAAAAGTGTGAGGAGACATGGGGTGACAGAGAAATATTCAACACAAACTAGTGCATTACATTGTTTTCTTCTAGAGGAAGAGTAAGACAGTCTCTACAGCAGGATAGTGAGCAGTGGAAGCTTCTACAAGATGAAGCAAGCTTTATTCAGTACGTTTTTGCAGAACAGGACATGTACCTCAGCCATGCTGTAGAGAAACAACTTTTAAGTTGGTCAGAAGGTAGGCAGGGGTGTACATTATTTTCCCCCAACTTTGTGAGGCAATAGGAGGGAAGGAATAAAGGTAGGAAAAATGAAAGGTGACAGGATGAATTCAAAAGAGTGTTCTGAAATACTCCGAGTCTGTCTTGATTTCCTAACCATGGTCCATCGATAGGCCATGCATGCAGGCTTTGATCCATTTTAGTCACAGAGGAAATTCTATTATAAAGAGAGATTCAGCCCCACTTTCTGGGAGAGTGAAAACACTGGGAATTAAGTGGAGTTTCTAAGCAAAAGGAAAATCCAAAGTGCCAGAGATGACTCAGCACAGGTCAGTATATCTCCTATGTTGTAAAATAGGAGTTTTCTAGTCCCTCTTCATCCTCCCAGGTATGCTGGGATACTCTGATTAAACAGCAATATCCATATTAATCAACACTTCAGTTCATTTGAGTGCATTTCAACACATTAGAAACTGTGAACATATTAGGTATTTTGAATGCATTATATTTGATCCCAGCAACAATCTTGAAATGCAGAAATTATCAATGAATCTTCTATAGAAAAACACAACAGAGACTCAAAGTAAATTATTTAGTCCCAGGTCACATGGTCCCATGGCACAGTAGCTGTATAGTTTAATGGTTAAGAGCATGGACTCTGGAAACAGAATACCTGTGTTCAAGTCATAGCTTTGCTGCTTGCTAGTGGGGGAAAATAGACAGCATCTAAGATGGCCCCAGTTGATCCCCATTTCCTGTTATTCATGGACTTCTTCTAATCTTTTCCTCTTGAATAACCTACTTGTAACCAACAGAATATGGCAACATAGTGGGGCTGTCATTTTGTTGAGTAAGTTACAAAAGATTGTGGTTTCTTACTAGTGGATTCTCTCTGCTGCTGGCTTTGATTAAACAAGTTGTCATGTGAGAGAAGTCTTTGTGGCAAAAAACTGAGGGTACCTCCTACCAACAGCCAGTGAAGAATGAGGGCGTTCAGTCCAATGCCCATGAGGAATTGAATTCTTCCAGCAGCTGTGTGAGTTAACCTGAAAACAGATTCTTTCCCAGTCAAGCCTTCAAAGGAAACCTGTTTCAGAGGACATCTTAATTACATCCTTCTAAGGTTTGAATTTGTGCTCATGAAAACTCATGTTGAAATTTGTTCCCATATGTGGCAGTGTTGGGAGGTGGTCTAGCAGGAGGCATTTGGGTCATGGGGACAGATCCTTCATGAACAGCTTGCTGCCCTTCTCATGATAGCAAGTTCACACTCTCTTGAGAGTTAGTTGTTATAAACTCAAGATTGGGTTTTGTCTCTTTGCACATATCTGCTTCCTCACTGAGCTTCTCTGCCATGTTATGAGACAGCATGAAAGCCCTCACCAGAAGCCAGGGCCATGTCCTTGAACTTCCTGCCTGTAGAAACATAAGCTAAATAAACCTCTTTTCTTTATAAATGACCAAGCCTCAGATATTCTGTTATAGCAACACAAAATAGACAAAGATGCAACCTTATGAGAAACGTTGAAGCAGAAGATCCAGGTAAGCCATGTTTTGATTTCTACCCCACAGAAAATGTGAGATAATAAATATTTATTGTTTTAAACTTCTAAATTTTGAGATAATTCTTTATGCAACATCAGGTAACCAATATAGGGAATGTGAGCAATTTCTTTAATTTCTGCCTGCCTCAGTTTTTTTACTCCTGTGGTAGAAGTAGATCATCACAATTATTTCATAGGGTTACTTAGAGGATTCTGTGTGAATATATATATAAATATATATATATATATACAGCCTGACATTTGGCAAATGCTGCCTAAGTTTGAAAATAGCAAAGCTGATATTCAAACCTGAGTCTGTCTGCTGCCCAAGCCCTTTGCCCTGGCAGCAGGCTCTCATACACCATGCCAGTCCATACGAATATTGTCTTTAAAATCTACTTTACACCTCATTTATGATTTTGTTTCTTGTTTCTTGCTGCATCCCTAAATTTATTTTATCCCTGACTCAGTGATGACTTCAATTCCTAAACCCATTCTTGACCTTTGAACCAAAGAGGGAATTGACTTTTCCACTTGACTGCTCAGCATGTTTTCCTGGACTCCTATTCATTCTAGGCTTCCCATGTCCTGTGCCCCGTTTAACTCATGCCTAGTATCATTGTGCCTCATTTCTGAGCTTGGAGCTAAAGTTACATGCTACATAATGGCATTTTGGTCAATAATAGGACATATATATGGCATGGTGATCTCATAAGATTGTAATACTGTACCTTTTCTATGTTGAGATATGCAAATACTTACCATTGTGTTATAATTGCCTACAGTATTCAGTATAATAACATGCTGTAGAGGTTTGTAGCCTGGGAGCAATAGGCTATACCATATAGCCTAGGTGTGTGGTAGGCCATACCTTCTAGGTTTATGTAAGTACACTCCATGATGTTCACACAATGGCAAAATGGCCTAATGATGCATTTCTCAGAATGTATCCCCATGGTTAAGTGGTACATGCCTGTGCCCATGGTTAAGTGACACGTGCCTGTGTATCAGGATCTGTATGTGGTATTCTGGAAAGCCAGAAAGAAAAACGACTAAGGGCAAGACGATTTGTCTTCTTTCTCCAATTCCTCCTTAAAGTAACTCACTTTATCATTTTCTGCATCTCAATTTATCACATGTGACATAGGTATTATAATTTCTATCTTATGGAGACACCATATGCATTAAGTATGACGTGGAAGATAGAACAGTAGACATTAATTAGGTGCCCCGATAAATACTAATCCTGCTCTTACATTCCTTAGCTATAGCACTCCATGGTTCTAGCTGTAAGTGCTTCAAGCAGAGGCCATGGAAAGTTCTAGAACATTTCTCTCTCTGTTATGACCCTTCCCCATTCTTCCCTGACCTGTTTCCCAATGGAATTAATATTTCTATTTGGGAAAATGTTAGGCAGCTTCAGAGATAAGTCCTTCAAGTTTTCTGAATGTGCATTGGACTTCTGGGGCAAAAAGTCAGCCTGTTTTATACCCTCTACTTCCTCCCTCCTGTCCTCATTCCATTGCTAAATCACAGGAACCCTGCCCTTCTCTCCCATCTTTATTGAAGTACCTGCTTGTTAAGCCTTCAAGAATATATAGACATACAGCCACTGCATGTCCCAGATATTCTAGTTTGATCAATCATATTACCACGTAGTTTTTACCCACTGGCTCCCATAAGGTTCTCTAAGCCTTAGTTACTTCATCTAACTAATAATGTACATAAAATGTACATAAAATGTACATAAAATAATGTACATAAAATGCCTTACACACAAGACTCAATGTAGAATTATTATTGTCTTAAAGGTCATGCAAAGCTAAATTGTTATTTATCTTTGTAAAGATTTCACTATGCATATATTGGTAAATTTAAAAATCCTTTGTCAGATTATTTATTCCTCCTAAACCAGAAATTTTTCAGGATGTCAATAATACTGAGTGTAGTTGTGGTCATTTCAGTGTAGGCCAATGGAACACATGTGCAATGTAGACCAAGCTAGGCTTCAATCTCATCTGGGCCTCATAGTAGCTCAGTTCAGCTATGCAAACTTGGCAGGCTCCTTGGCCTTGCAGACTTAAGTTTCTTCATCTGCACAATTGTTATACTGCAACACACCTTGCAAGGATTTTGTATACATGAGCTATCTATCATATACTGGGGACTCAATATGTTAGCTCTCTTTCCCCAGCAACATAGCCTTTCCAAGATAATCCATTTTTACTAATTGAAGATAATGCCTTGCCTTGTTTTATCTGGTGTGGGATTTTATAATGTTAATGTTCCCCCATGAGTGAAAGCTGCCTTAGATTAGGCACCTAATACATGACCTAAAACATGGATAACCCATCCCCCTCACCACCCACCTCCTCCTGTAACTCAAAGATTTGTTTCTCATCTAGAAAAATCTTTCTTTAAAATTCAAAAGGCCAAGGCCAAGGGGTCTTCTGAGAGAAATCAAATCCCTTTATACTTTGCCAGAGAACTTTCCCACAAAAAGGAAATTTTACAAATACTCAGATGACATCACCGAGAAAAGGCTCTTGTTTCCCCCATGCGCAGCCTCCCTGGAAGATGACAAGGGTTAGGAATAGAGGAACCCTGGGCCACTTGTCGGATTTGGCAAGCAGCAGCCAACAGCTGGTCTGGCCGGTTAATTAGCT
This sequence comes from Pongo abelii, assembly GCF_028885655.2. Lineage (NCBI taxonomy): Eukaryota > Metazoa > Chordata > Mammalia > Primates > Hominidae > Pongo > Pongo abelii. The sequence continues at coordinate 145,145,872 of NC_071992.2, read as the reverse complement.
CTGCACTCTGCTCCTGTCCAGCCTCTACTGGCAAAGGCAGAAGCAAGCGGCTCTGGCCTGCTTTTCTCCTTCTATTAACAAAGCCCAGTGCCACTGGATTACCTTGGCCTCCAGCCAGGGCTGCGTGCCCTTTGCCTGCCTGTGGGTTGCCATGGCAATAGTGATGTGCCTTTTGCCAAGGCAGCAGCTGGTGGATGGGCAGCCCATTACCTGCCAAGCAGATCTGCTAGCTCCAAAGTGCAAATCTTTCTCAGATAAGTAAAATAAATGGGGGGGTTGGGGTGGGGGATTTCTAGACTTAGGAAACAAGGAAGGAGGATTCTCTACACCTTTTGCTCCATCTTCCCTATTTTAATTTTCTAACAAAAGGTGATTATCCTCCTTTGTTTGTCCAGATGCCCATCTGCTAAACACATAGGCCCATCTCATGAATTTTTCTGAAGAAAGACAATAAACAATTTATTCTGTTTCTTTGCTGCAAGAAACATGCTGCCTGCCCCTAGCATCCTGAGGCAAAACACAGTGCCTTCCACACTGCAGAGCAGGGCTTCAGCAAAGGAAATGTGTCAGTCTGTTTGTGTTGCAATAGCAGAATACCAGAGACTGGGTAATTTATTTAAAAAAAATTTTTTTTCTTACGGTTCTGGAGGCTGGGAAGTCCAAGGGGCCCTATCTAGGGACATACTTCTTGCTGTGTCATGATATGGTGGAGGGCACCACGTGGCAAGAGGGCAAGAGTGTGTATACTTGTTCAGTTCTTTTTTTGTATAAAGCCACCAGTCCCATCACTGGGAGCCACCTTAATGACCTTATCTAATCCTAATTAGCTCCCAAAGACCCCATCTCTAAATATCACCAACATATAAATTTGAAGATTGTTTCCAACACATGAAACATGGGGAACACATTCAAACCATAGAAAAAGGGTTCTAGGCAGAGGAAAGAATTTCTGGAAAGACAGGAAGGTATTGCCTACGGTGAAATTATTGTGAAAATATTGTGGAAAATATAGAGTGGGTGATGGTCCTTAACTAGGAGAAAATAACCCAGAGATTCCGGGTCCTGATTGTTAGAATACCTTATTTCATCTTAAATTTTATCCAGAAAGCATTTGTTAAACGCCAACTGTAGATACACTTAGTTTTTACGGCATTTCAAGCATCAGTTTCCTCCATTCTCCACGTGTAATCAATACTGGGACTATCTAGATTAGGTAAGATTTCAAAAGGCAGACCAAGGGAAGTAAGAAGGACATTCCAGGCAGAGAAAGTGGGTTAACCTAGGGACACAAACAAGATTGAAGTGGGGAATCGTGAATGCTTTGCATAGCTTGAGTTTGGGAGCTTGTGTATGGAAGAGAGTAGAGTAGAGGTGTCGTCAGGGAAAGCAGGCTGCAGTTTTTCATGTATTAGAGGAATATGCATTGAGAAATTTGCATTTTGTTCTCTGGGCAGTGTGGAGCTAGAAAAGTTTCTTAAGCCTGGAGTAAAGCAACTGGTTATGCTTTAAGATTTAAACTCACTGTGTTTTCCAGAATGGATTGGACCAAGGCAAAAGACAAATGGGGTAGGTATGTGAAAGGCCTGAAAAAGGGTAACAGTGGTAATAATGAAGAGGAAGCAGGTTCAAGACCTGTGTCAGCAATGACTCAGTATTACCATAATAACAGCTAATATGATGAGAGGCCTTCTATGTCTCCATAATGATTGCTCTCTATGCATGTCCATCTTTAGCTCACACGTCAACCTTGTCACCGTCATCATCATTATTCCCACGTGGTCTCTATCTTTAAGTCCCACTTTACAGATAAGAAAATTGACTCTGAGATGTTACTGTAATTTCATAGCTGGTAGTACCAGCAAAGTGTTGTATTGTTGTTTCAATTAAAAGAAGTCTGATTCTAGAGATTTGAATCTTAACCATTTGACAGCAATGTCTCCCAAATTTCATTCATTTCTGGGCCATCGTTTTTGGTTAATATTGTCAGCTTGATTGGATTGAAGGATGCAAAGTATTGTTCCTGAGTTGTGTCTGTGAGGGGTGTTGCCAAAGGAGATTAATATTTGAGTCAGTGGATTGGGAGAGGCAGAACCACCCCTAATCTGAGTGGGCACCATTTAATGAGCTGCCAGCATGGCTAAAATAAAGCAGGCAGAAGAACATGGAATGACTAGACTTGCTGAGTCTTCTGGGCTCTTTCTTTCTCCCATGCTGGATGATTCCTGCCCTTGAACATCAAACTCCAAGTTCTTCAGCTTTAGAACTCTTGGACTTACACCAGTGATTTGCCAGGGCCTCTTAGGCCTTTGGCCAACAGACTGAAGGCTGCACTGTTGGCTTCCCTACTTTTGAGGTTTTGGGATTCGGACTGGCTTCCTTGCTCCTCAGCTTGCACACGGCCTATTGTGGGACTTTACATTGTGATCGTGTGAGTCAATCTCCTTAAGAAACTCCCCTTCATATATACCTCTATCCTAGTAGTTCTGTCCCTCTAAAGAACCGTGACTAATACAGCCATGCAAAACTCATAATCTAAGGCAAGGGGTGGGTTAGCAAACTTTTTCTGTAAAAGGCTAGTTAGTAAATGTTTTAGGTTTTTTGGCCGTGCAGTCTATTTCACAAATACTCTGCCATTGTAGCATGAAAACACCAATAGACAATGCATAAACAAATGAGAGTGACTGTTTTTCAATACGATAATCCTTTATTTAAAAAAGAAAAAGCAAAAATGTAACAGCAGCAGATCAGATTTAGCCTGTGGGCTGTAGACTGACACCCCTGATCTAAAGTTAAAAATATAGGAAGGAGGTCTTCTTTGGTTGTAAAAATGGTACAGCTAAGGTGGAGGATTAATGAACTAGACATGGAGGAATCCTATAGTTTGAGAGATAAAAATTTATGGTCTAAAACACCTTTAGATTTCATCTAGTCCAAGGGCTGTAAACCTAAACAGATTGACTAGAGATCAGCAATATTAGGGAAGGACTGGGAATGATGAGCTTTGGGGCTTATCTCTTAAAGAAAGCTGGGTTAACTTTGAAGATATCATCACCAATATGCCTTTTGCTTTCCTAGCAAAATCAGTAGAGTAAAGCTTAACAAAAGTTCTTTGGCTAAAGTTATATAACAGTTGAAATTAAAGTACATTATAGGGGACTCCATGATAGCATAACTGGTACTACAAATGGCCTTCGGAGGACCCGTAAGTCTCCTGAGATTATTGGCAGAATTGTTTGGAGATGTGCGTGCATATGATCACTCCCCCTACATTGTCCCCTACCTGCAGATAAATAGTACAACTCAGTGGATGAAGATGCTAGTGTTGCACTGAGACAAGCCGAGGTGCAAACATGGTATCTCTCAGTTATTAACTTTGTTACAGAGAGCCAGCTTAACCTCTCTTAGTTTACAGATCTATAAAACGGGACAAAAATACCAACATTTGTGTGTAAGGGGGATGATGTTCTGATGATTGAATAATGTAAGCCATTATGGTGTAAATTAGATATAAATCATTACATACAGAGCCCCTTAAGTAGGATTAAAAAAAAAAAAAGACAGAGTCTAGCTCTCCCAGAAAGAGGGTAGTGGAGTGGTTAAATTTATGGTCTCTGGAGATAGAAACCTATATCTCATTTTTTTCATTTGCAAAATAAATAAATAAATAAAAAATAAACATGAGTAAACACAGAATTCACTTCACTGAGGGAGGTTGTGAGAATAAAATGAGATGGTGTTTACAAAGAGTTTAAAGAATACCTGACACATAGCAGGTACTCTTTGAGTTAATAATTTATACAGGTAGGTAAACTGAGCCCTAAGATACCATGTGACTTGCCCCAAATCACAATACTTCTTAGAAATTTTCCAATTTTGGAAGTAAGAGAATAGTAGAAAGCTTAATTTTAAAATATGGCTTTTGCTTCTACATAAAATTTAAGAGGAAAATGTGTTATGAATAATAAACATTTCTACAGTGCTTACTTGATGACATTGATATTCTAAGTGCTTGCATTTACCTTTCATTCATCCACTCAACAACCCTACAAGGTAGTCACCATGTTTTATTTTCTTTCTTTATTGTTTTTGAGTCAGAGTCTCACTCTATTTCCCAGGCTGGAGTGCAGCAGCATGATCTCGGCTCACTGCAACCTCTGCTGCCCTGATTAAAGAGATTCTTGTGCCTCAGCCTCCTGAGCAGCTGGGATTACAGATGCATGCCACCATGCCCAGCTAATTTTTATATTTTTAGTAAAGACGAGGTTTCACCACATTGGCCAGGCTGGTCTCAAACTCCTGGCCTCACGTGATCCACCTGCCTTGGCCTCCCAAAGTACTGGGATTACAGGTATGAGCCACTATGCCCGGCTGATTTTTTCATCTGAAGAAATCAAAGCACAAAGAAGTTAAAATACATTTTCAGGATAACTTGGTAGTAAATGGTAGGGTTAGGAGTTGAACACAGGCACTTTGCCGAGCTGCCCTTCCTATAACGTTACTAAGTTCAGGCAGAAGAATAGCAGAGGGTAATGAGAAAAGGCTGTTGTGAAAGCATAGGTATATTACATCGCCATAGATTTGAGAGCACAAGGACAGAACCCCAAACTCCTAATCAGAAGGCTTCAGAGTATGAGATCTGTCTGATTCAATAAGGTTGTCCAATCATTAGGTGTTTGCCTACAGTCCACCTCCTCGATGAAGGCTGAACTACACCCTTCTTCATCTCCGGGAAATTGTTCTTTCCCTGTTGTGTGTTCCCATGGTTCCCTCATCCAGACTTCTGTTGTAGCCTCTGTAGCACAGTAAGTGTGTTGGATTACCTTCTCTCTACCTTATTTGTAAGTCCTTGAAGATGATGGCTCTGTCTTATCCATCTTTGCATTCTCTGGACCAGCACAATGCCTGGCACAGTAAAGTACCTGATTCATTTTTACCGACTACGTAAACAAATCCACAAAGAAATGTATGAGAGAAAGGAGTGGGTTCAGAGGTCATGCTAAGACTTGAGGAAGAATCAGGACTTTGTGGTAATGAACTCCTCAGCAGGCTAATGAAGCTATTGCATGACTCCCATCCCAGCTGGATGTTAAAATGAAAGCTGACACGAACCTGTGTTCTGCTAAGAATAACACCTACAAGATAGCAATGTTTGAAATAAGCCTGTCTCTGGAAACGTTCCTGAGCCTTGTAATTTTACTTTTATAGTCATGGCCCCAGCATGTTTGACTTTTCAAATCCCCTCACTGAGATCCAAGGGTCTGTTTACAAAAGCCGTATCTTAAACTTGTTCCTCTGTGAAGTACAAGTGGGATTTGTACTCCTCTGTATAAACTGGTCCCCTGGAGCGACACTGCATTCTCTCCTTGCCGGATTTCTCTATTTGATGGAATGGGAAGAGAAAGCAAACAGCATCATACAGAGTTGGTTATAAATGTCTCTCAGGAACCAACCCTTCTAACAATAACAATAACAACAGTAATAATAATAGTCCCAAACCACTGTCTCCCAGAGTAAATGGGAACTTAATAGGAAAAATGAGATGAGCACCAGAAGAGAAATAGAACAGTTTATGTGCGATGTTCTAGGCAGCAGACAGGAGCCAGAGACATTGGAAACAGGGCTGAAAAACAAAAGAAACAGTTTACAACACAAAGTAAAATTATTCAGGACTTAATTCAGGATTCAGGAAGAGCTACTAGGACATCAAGTTTATGGGATTCCAATGTGGTCTGGTTAAGATATTTAGGACCAAACCACACCCCTGTTATCACAAATACATCATGGTGGCTTTACAATGTGTCAGCTTGTCTCAGCTGAACTACATTTCCCAGAATTCCTTTTCTAGCATGTTTCTGGACAGCGTGGGCCACAACAGAGATTCTTGAGCAATATTTTAATGGTACCAACACCATTTTGTAGATGACAAAGATGTCACTTACCTGTTTGCTCACTTTGTCAGCATGGGGCAATAGTTGGACTGGAAGCTGCTCCAGCTTCCTCTGGTTTCTTTTTCAACTTCTCTGTGTCCTGGACCACAGGTGTGTGGTTAGCCCCGTGATGAAAGTGCCAACATCTCCTATAAGACACCCACATCCTCAAGAACAGAGGTAGCAAGAACTGACACAATTTTCGGCCCATCCTTGTGGGTTCCAGCTTGCCCTTATTTCCCCTACTTTAATCCATCTTCTCTCCCTAATGGGCTTCAGCGTGCAGCATTGGATGAAAAGACAAGAAACTCTTGTCTTATAGAAACTCTTTCACTAGCCCCACAATTGTGCAAGGTCAAATCCCTGTAATGAATCCCTTATTATATATGTATTTATATTACTTACAATTTTGCATTTCTGATTGGACACTGACACATCTTCAAGAAAATGGAAAGTTCATACACTTTGAGCCAGAGAAATGGACCTGGGTTCAAATCCCACTCTTGTCACTCCTTATTTTTAACCTTCTATATAGGTTCTTTATCTCGATGGTCCTAGGACTTCTTATGTGTAACATGGAGATAATGCCTACTTTATAAGGATGTTTTAAAGAAAATAAGTATGCAAACTACCTAGCTTATAGTAGTGACCCATTATGATGGGAGCATACTTTGTTCTCTATTTACTTAAGGTAGCTTCTCTTTTATCCAGTCCATTAAAATAAGCTTTATTAGGACAAATGGTACTGGATACATGTTCCTTGGTTAATTTGTGGTGAGTTGTTACAGCTGCCCATTTCCGGAAAGTAATGCAGATGAGGCTGGTTTGACTCAAGCCATGCTTGCTTCCTACGAAGTGAGTCACTGCAGACCATTTCCTCTTCACTGCAGGGGTATACATGTCTCACTCAGAATGAGCTGAGCACATGTGGCACAGATTCTAATCCCCAGACATTTCCATATGGCCCCTGGCTGTGGATTCCCCAGCTCTGACTCGCCCATCCCTCCTTGCCTGTCTTGGTTATCAAAGTGCTGTGGGCCAAAGTTGCTGAAAAAGATGATGAGGGCCTTGCTAGTCAGCTTAGTGAGTCTGACGAGCCCCTAGCTGAGTCCGCCAGTGATCTCTCAGTATTCAGACAACCAAGGGTATTAGTGTCCTGACCCTGGGAGCTGTCTTTGGATGCAGACAGCTTTCTTTAGCTTAATGATGGGTATTATCAGAACTAGATTCCCAGTGACAAATCCAAAAATCTCCCTTATATTTATTTAACAAGGCAGAAGGTACAGAGAATTAGTCCAGAGAACAGCGAATATCTAACCTTACCAGGTTAACTCACTGCAGAAGCAATTGGAATTAATACAGGAAGCATTGGGTTGAAAGTAAGAAGATGGGGATTCCAGTCCATGTCTATATTGCTTATATGGCTAAGGGAATTGTGGAAAGCCACTAGGACTCAGTTTTCTCTTCTGTTACCAGCTCGAAGTTCCTTCAACGTGGGTTAATAAAGAAGACTATATTATCAAACAATAAATACTTTTGAATATTTATTATTTGTCAAGTACTTTGCAAAGTTATATAGAATAAACAAAAAAGACATGATTTCTATCTTCAGGAGAAAGACAAATATTGAACATTTAAAAAGTTATTACATAACAAGTCAATAACTGAAAAAGTGTCAAAGGCAGAATGTGATTTGTTGCTATGTGACTTGTACAAAAAATGTCTTTCAAAAAATCAAAGAAATTGAAAGAAAAAGCAAGAGAACTGTGAACTAATTGAAGATATGTTTGTTTTTGATGAAGTATAGGATCTGGAGACGTTAAAAAAAAGAGAAAAGAGAGAAACAGGCAAAGAATTAGATTCTCTGCTCAAACTAGACAACTGGTCATGGGACAAGATTCTGGGCATCTCAGTCCTCAGTTTTCTTACCTACCATGGGGAGTTATCAGGTTAATCTTAGAGGGAGTCAGCCTGAGTAAGTAATTAGGTGATACTCCCTACTGCTTTGAACATTGTACAAATGGCAGCCACTGTTTATCGGCCAAATGGCATCATTAAACACTAGCAATACGTACACAGAGACCTTGACAAGCAAAGGGAAAGGAACTAAAATAAGCATAAGCTATAGGATTGTCCCTAAGAAGGTTAACAGTCCTGTTGAGAAGATGTGATTTTTAGCCAAGGAACTATTTCAGCTGCAGTCCTTGAAACTGTTATGTAGACCCATTGTGAATCTACTAAACTGAAGTAAAATGAAAGTAGGTAATCTGGCTTGAACTACTGAGCCAATATAGAATCAGAACATTTCTACTCAAATCCTCACTCCCTGCCACCCTGTAATAGTGCAACACTGAAAATTTATGCAAGGAGAGGAAAATGTGTGAAAATTTTCACCACTATCTCTTTTCTCACGAAGCCAAGAACTTGGTGTCTTTTTTGCAAACTTGCAAAATGACAAAAAAACTTCTCAGGCTGTTGGGAACAGATTTTCCCTTTGGCCCAAGTGAAAGGGGGGTGAGGGGCTAACTGCTGAGTAAGAAACATGTCTGATGCACTGATACGATATTTTTATTTAAATTTTAGTGGTTTGAATAGGATGACTAAGGCTTTTCGTAAAATTATTATTTTGGCCTTGCAAATTTGCAAATCTGTTTGCAGTCAAGTTGATCTTTGTTTCTTGCAGGGCAATATTTCAAAAGGGGAAATTGGTATGGTTGACCTAGATGTGGGCATCTCAGCATTCTTCCCTTCATGGGGTCTTAGTAAGGTGCATTATTGGGCCTGACTCCCAAAGGCAACTGACTTATATTTTCTAACTTTTCAAGAGACTGTATTTTGACATTTTAGAGTACAGAAAGATGTTATAGATTATATCCATGTTCCAGCCAGCTGGCACAAATAACATTATCATGATCACTTATCATGGTCCCTTAATTTGAAAAAGAGGTTTGGTTTAAAAAGAGCTTTCATATTCATTATCTTAATGACATTCTTTTCATTTCCTACTTTTCCTAATGCTACCTGGCAAAGTTGTCCAGGTCTGACTTCTGCTGAGGATGTCAGCTGAGGGTAGCGGTAGGTGTTGTTCATCTTGGTTTCTACCACAGTGCCAGGTGCTTGTTTTGCAAACAGTGAGCATGTTTTACCAATGATTTTCCAAAGCGATTTTGACTCCCACAAACAACCTTGTAGGTTAGGTGAGGCCAGAAATGTTGCCATTTAATTAACCAAGGCTAAAAGAGGCAATAGGTCTTGTCTAAGGATCAGCCCATCCACCATCATTTCCTCCTTTTTATCCAGGCCAATAATTCACAGATGCCTTTGTTTCACCCAACATCCCTGTCTTCACCTGGGTAACCCCTGGTTATTCCAAGATTCATTTCAGAGTATTTCTGCTCTAAAATAATACTATGATATGAGACCTTGACATACTCTCTTCTGTCTTCTCTCAAAGTAATTCTGATGATATATAGAGACAAAAACTCATTGAAAAGCCCCTAATACAGAACTCTCAAACTCTTGCCAGAAATCGAAGGAAATTTCACTTGCTGCATGATATGATTTGGCTCTGTTTCTCCACCCAAATCTCATGTTGAATTGTAATCTCTGATGTTGGAGGTGGGGCCTGGTGGGAGGTGATTGAATCATGAAGATGGTTTCTAATGGTTTAGCACCATCCCCCTAGTGCTGTCTCATGACGGAGTTCTCACAAGATCTGGTTGTTTAAAAGTGTGTAGCACCTCCCACTTCATTCTATTCCTCCTGCTCCAGCCATGTAGGACATGCTGGCTTCCCTTCAACTTCCACCATGATTGTAAGTTTCTTGAGGCCTCCCCAGCCATTCTTCCTGTACAGCCTGTGGAACCATGATCCAATTAAACCTCTTTTCTTTATAAATTACCCAGTCTCGGGTATTTATGTACAGCAGTGTGGGAGCAAACTAATACACTGCAAAACTTCAGCAATTCAACAAAGAATCACAATTTATGGCTTTTGTGTTCACATTGCTCTTTGAAATGAGATAGGCCCACTGGTTAAAAAAAGAGGTGAGAAAATGCTTTGTCACATCCCCCTCATGTATATAGCTATTTTTTTTGTCATAGACTCAGAGTTTTGGTCCACCAGAAAAGAATGGTATTTTTCAACTGAATAGGGCCAACTTATTGAAAGGTAAGATATTGTATCTCATCCAAGAATCTTTTCCAATAATAAAATATGCATAAATGAATATACACACACATATACTACCCCCCACACCTACACACACTGTATGTAAGTATTTTTTCAAATTCTTTTAAAGTTTTCTATCATTTGGAGCTTCAATTTTCAAATCATCTGGAATACATATTTTAATATGGCATGAGTTTGAGATTTATTTTTTTAAAAATCAAGTGCTCACTGTCCCTGTTTTATTTTTGAAAAGCCTGTTACACTTATTAATTTGTAATGTCACCTCAATAACTTCTTTATGTGCAGGCGTATATCTCTGGGCAATGTATTCAGTTCTACTGATGTTATAATGAACAGTTTTAATTAATGTGGCTTAAAAATAAGTCTTGATACCTGCTAGGAGAAGTATAACATCCTTGTTCTTTGGCAGAATTTTCTTAGCAGAACTCCAGGGCACTCCCTTCCTCATTTATGTAATAGTTTAGCACCTGTCTCATAAATTTTCTCTCCATTACTACTGCTGTTATCCTCATTGGTGATTTTCATATTCTTGTACATGGATCTATCCAGTAGCCCATCTTCTTTTCCTGATCTTATTCTCCTTGCCACCTACACCTATCCAAACCTATGGTCATGATTTATATCTGACTATTACTTATAATTATTCCCTCTACAAAAGAAAACAGTCTCAGCTTCTATTATCTCCTTTGTCTGATGGACACCTCCTGTCTTTTCAGCTGTGACTCTCTAGCACTCCCTTTCTAAAATGCCTGCACCTCACTGGGAACTCTAATGCATGGTGCAGGTGGCAATCTGATATTAGACCAATATTCTGGCATTATAATCACATGCTTGCTTTTCTCTTGCCAGGGTACTTGTGTTAGTTTCCTATTGCTGGCATAATAAATTGCTACAAATTTAGTGGCTTAATACAAGTTCATGACCTAATGATTTTGTAGGTCAGAAATTTAAAAATACATGGGTTTCACAAGCTAAAATCAAGGTGTCGGCAGGGCTATGTTCCTTTTTGGAGGTTCTATGGGAGAATCCATTTCCTTGACTTTTCCAGTTTCTAGAGACTGCCTGCATTGATGCATTCCTTCCATCTTCAAAGTTAGTGATGAGTGATCAAGTCTTTCTCACATTACATAACTCTGACACCAACACTGTTCTGCCTCTCTCTTTCACTTATAAGCATCTTTGTGATCCTTGTGATTACATTGGCCCAAGTCAGATAAGAGAGAATAATCTCCTCCATTTCTGGTCAGCTGATTGACAAGTCAGTTTCATCTGCAACCTTAATTCTGCCTTGTTACATAACCTAATAGAATCACAGATTCCTGAAGATAGGACATGGACATCCTAATGGGGCCATTATTCTGCCTAACACAATATTCAAATGGCAAGACCTCACACTGGTGAAATTAAAATCTTGCTCATACTCTGGCCCCATACTCCAGGAGCTGAACATGACAGAACATGACATTCACCTCACGAGAAGAAACCTCAGGTGTTCCTCTGCAATTCTAAATTAACTCATTTAAATGCCACCTTTTCATTTACTCGCCATTCTCATCTGCACTCAACTACTTTATTCTTTTTTTGTGGCTGAGAAAATTGAACCAATTAGAAGAGAATTTCCCAGTCCTTTCACTAACATATTTACCACCTTAGTAGCATCTAGGCACTCTGTTTCTCTACTGTTAAAATAGATGAACAGCCCTTGCTCCAATTGAGACCAACTCCTAAGACTTGTGAACTAGATTTTATGCTTCTTTGCCTACACAGGTCTTTGTAGTTTCACTTTATCTCCTTTCCTTATATCTTTATTTTTTTCCTTCTTAAATGAATTTTTCCCATTAGGATACAAATATGCTATTATATCTTCCCAAATAAAATAAACAGCAATGACAAAAAGCTCCCTTTAGACAAATCTTACTCAAGAGACTGCTCCTTTTCACAAAATACTTGTGTATACTTTTGGTTTTCACTTCTCCTATTATCTCTTACACTCATTCCTATTAGGTTTTCATTACCCTGACTCCATTTAATTCACTCTTATCAAGGTAGGCAATGACTTTTATATCCCAAGATCTATTGGTTAATTCTTAGTCTGCATCTTCTTCATCCTTTTTGCAACAATTGACAGTGGAGTCCAGGATTCTACATCCCCCAGTTCTCTTTCTGCTTCATTGCCAGTCTTCTACAATCAATTTCTTCTTCTCACTTTCTCAATTTCTAAGCACTGAAAGACTCCAAGATTCAGTTTTCAGACATCCTCCTCATATAAGTCCATGATTTTTAACACTATCTATCGAATTGATAACTCCCAAATTTATTCTTCCAGCTCTGATCTCTCTAGGAGTTTGCATTCAGATATTTAACTTGCAACTGGGCATCTTTACTTGCATGCCTATCAAGGATTACTGATTATTTTATCCCAAACTAACCTCTTCATGCCCCACACTGAAAGCTACTCCCCTCCTATATTATTTTCAAATTCGTTACCAAATAGCTATACCCATTGGCTCTAAATTTTAACTATAACCCAAGACTAACCTTTTCTCACCATCTCCTATAATATGTCCCTAGCCTACTCCACAACCAGTCATTGTTTGCTGGACCAAAGCAATAGTTTTTTGTATCTAGTCTCTCTCTTCTACTCTTATCTGGTAAAGTTCATTCCATTTTTTTTTATTATAATAAACCAAGTAATCCATTAAAATTCTTATCTGTTCATGTCACTTTTCTGCTCAAAATCTTTTATTAGCTTTCCTGAATGCTTAGATAGAATCCATATCTTACCATGACCTGTAAGTTCCTTCATGTTATGGCCAACCTCACTTCCTCCTACTTGTTCCCTTGTTCACTCTATCCAATCACTCTGGATTCATTAGTCTTTAAATGTGCCAAACACATTTTAACTTTAGGGACTTTGTTTTCAGTTTTCTTATTCCAAGAATTATCTTCTGTCACATACTGTCATAGACTTGTCCTTCACTCCATCTAAGACTTTACCTAAATGTCTTCCCCTTAGAGGATATTTCTGATATTCCATTCTGAAATACATTCGCAGTCACTATCTTTTCCCTCACTCCTGATTTATTTTTCTTCAAGACCTTTTTCTAAAATATCCAACATAGTATATATTTGTTAGTTTATTTGTTTTCTGAATCTCCCACTAAAATCAAAGCTATGAGAGAGGAAAGATTTTGGCTTTTTGGTTTATCCCTGCATTCTGAGAGCCTAGAGGAGTAACTAGAACCACAGGAAGTTCTCTTTAGTTATTTGTTGATTGAATTGACTAAATAAATATATTTTGTTGAACTTTTAAATCTATACATAGTATAGCTCTTCACTTCTGTCCTTTTACAAATTTAAATAATGTTCTGGAAACCTATAGTGATTTTCAGCAATAGAGTTCTTAGACCTAAAGTGCTTTCTGGTAGTGAGAAAGAGAGTAAGAAAAAGAGGGTGGAGGAAGAGGGAGATGGAAAGTGAGAGGGAGAGGGAAAGAGAAAGGAAGAGAGAGAAAGAGAAACTTTTTACTTCTTACATCTCAGACAACTAGTACTCTAAGTACTCTGCCATTTTGGAACATGTCATGTGAATTTATTTTCTGGAATATTCATACTTTGCTCCAGATCAACTAAAAAAATTGTGGGTAGAGGTATATGCATTAGTTATATTTTAAAAAGTTTCACACATGATTTCAATATTCAGCCAAGGTTGAAAACCATTTTTCTAAATGCTAAGAACCAGGGATGAAGTTATAAACAACACAGATAAAACCTAGCTTCCTCTGAGGCAGTCACTCTCCCACTACCACCATTCTTTTCTCTATCTTACTTGTGGCTCTCACAGCACTATGCTTTCATTATACTCTTGACCTTTACTTGTTACTCCCTTTGGGATCTCTGTCTCCCCTTCCTTTTCCAACTCTCATTTGTCCTTCTAGACTCTCCTCAGGATCCTCAGAACTTCCTCAAGTTTCTTCTCAAGGCTTGTAAGAGAACGTCTTCCTCTGGACCCCTCAGCATTCCATCCTTTCTTCCACCATCACACTGGCTAAACACTTTTAATTGTCTGTTTTTATTTCAGTTTTGATCAGACTGAATGCTCTTTGAGGTCAGAGACCATATTATATCAGTCTATGTCTTCTCAGCTTCTACAAAAATGCTCAGTGAATGTTGGACTAGTAAACTGAAGTCATGAGGCTATTTGAGGCAAGAACTGACTGGCACTTCCACAGCTTTGAGACAGAGTTTAGTAGGACTTGTCATAGCCAGCAGAGAGTAACTTGTGATCACCAGTGCATGAATGTTGGGACTCACCTCTCAGGACATGATGGTTACCATTCTGAGCAAAAAAATACATGAGACTTTCTATTGAGGAGACAGTCAAGTGTATAAAATTGTCAGAAATATATGTTTGACGCTTTGTGGTCTGATTTCCCCAATTTAATTTTTCCTAGATCTTACTATACTTAAGATCTTCATCATGAAAAAGACGTATATAAATTGTGTCCCAAAAGACCATCAGTGGTTGTCTTGGAATTCAGTTTTATTGTTTGTTTGTTTGTTTGTTTTCTAAAGCACATTTAACAAAAGACCAGAGACATTCCTCTGAGACTTCTGCAACGGTTTGAATATGTCTCCCAAATTTTGTATTGAAAACTTAATCGCTAGATTAATACAGTGACGGAATCTGGAGATGGGGCTTTTGGGAGGTAATTAAGATAAAATGAGGTCATCAGGGTGTGGCCCCCATGATGGTATTTGTGGCTTTATAAAGAGTAAAAGAGATACCTGAGCTAGCATGCTTGTCCTGTCTCATCAGGGAATGCCTTCCACAATATCATGACATAGCACAAGGTCCTCACCAGATGCCACTACCATGTTTTCAGGCTTCCCAGACTCTAGAACCATGAGCTAAATAAACCTCTATTATTTACAAATTACCCAGTCTGTGGTATTCTGTTATAGCAATGGAAAATGGACTAAGACACCTTTCTTGATCAAATATTTTTCAAGTTGCTTGGTCAGGAAAAGCAAAAATTAACACCAAGTGTCCATTATTTTATATTTTAGATAGTCACATAAGTAAGGTTGTCTTCACTGACTGTTTAACAAATTATATTTTTTATTTCATAGTGTGACCTTATCATTCTCAGCTAATATTTTGGCTCTCTTTACTAATTTATGAGGTTAAAACAGTTCATATATTAGTATAGATAGCTATCCAGACAAAGGTAGACCCAGACTGATAATGGAGCAAAGATTCTGCAGCCAAATGTGGACAGACAAGGAAAGAAGCTTATTCCTGGCACAGTATGACAAATGCACAGCCAAGTACAGATCTACAGTGATCCCTATTGAACTCAAATCAGATGGGAAGTGATGCTGTTACTGTAAAATTAAGTCATGTCTGGTCATTTTTACATTAAAACAAAAATGACAATAGGAGAGATGATCAATAATGATCTGAACAACAATAATAACAGCAGTAAACTATGGAACATCATCCTTTTTGAACTCACTTTTCCATAATGTGAAGGGCTTCCTAAACTTTCTTGAAGAATTAGTTAAAATAATAAAAAATTATAGAACCAGTGCAGGCTTTCTATATTGCTGAAGGAAATGTTTAATGAAAAGAACGAAATTCTTCATGATGAGTATAAACTTTACAAGTGTTTAATGTTGGGTGCAAAGAGCAGAAATGACACCATTGGACTCAGGCAGAGTAGGATACTTTCTGGTAAGGCAGTGGTTCTGAACTGGGATCATTTTGCCCCTAAGGGACATTGGGCAATGTCTAGAGTATTTTTGGTTGTCACAAGCTGGGGAAGGGGCACTACTGGCATCTAGTGAGTAAAGGTCAAGGATGCTGCTAAATATCCAACAATACACTAGACAGTCGCCACAATAAAGAGTTATCTGAACCAAAATTTTAATAGTGTTGAAGCTGAGAAACTCTTCTTGTAAGGCAAACTCAGTTAAAATTCTGGCTCCAACACATAATAGCTGTGTGGCTTTGGAAAATTGTTCTTGCCTACCTATGCCTTAGTTTTCTCATATGTAAAATGAAAATAAAATCTACCTTGTGGAGTTTTCAGCAGGTTTAAATAAGGTAATTTGTGGAAAGTTTTTCTCAAGTTGTCTTACATATAGTAAATATGTAAAGAAGCTGGTGTATGACTATTGAAATATTGTAGCTGGATTCACAGGTTAATTCCTTCTTCTACCCCAGAAGGAAGTTTCAGCAATTCTGATAAATGGTTTTTTACCTTATTGCCCGATTCCTCTGAAAACCCCAAACCATTGTAATATAGCTCTAATTGTTAGATATTGCTCTCTGATATTATACCTAAGCTTCCTACCTGAAATTTGAAGTCATTTGTTTTAGGAGTTTCCTCTGGAACAAAACACCATAGGTTTATTACCTTTTCACATGGCAGCCCTTCAAATTCCAGCAAACTACATGACCTGAGACAAAAAAGTAAAGTTTTCTGGGCATTATCTGCAAAATGGGAATAAAAATACTTACCTTAGGGATTTCTTATAGTAATATCATGAGCTAATGTAGGTTGCAGGATCAAACATGATGCTTCACAATTTGAAGTCTTAGAAGTGTTTGCTTCTTTTTTTTTTTTTGCTATTGCCCCCTTTGGACACAGCCAGGCTGTATCAGGTAGTAAAATGGAAGTCAAAAAGCACCACTGGATTTAGTCACAACTAGTAGTTGACTTGATCCAAGTGGCTAGAATGAAAGCAGGGCTTTATACAATTAGGTTTTAAAAAATTAAACAGTATGTTCAGGCCAAGCTTATACCTGTAATCCCAGCACTTTGGGAGGTTGAGGAGGGGAGATCACTTGAGGTCAGGAGTTTGAAACCAGCCTGGCCAACATGGTGAAACCCTGTCTCTCCTAAAAATACAAAAATTAGCTGGGTGTAGTGGCGGGCACCTGTAATCCCATCTACCTGGGCAGCTGAGGCAGGAGAATCACTTGAACCCAGGAGGCGAAGGTTGCAGTGAGCCGAGATCATGCCACTGCACTCCAACTTGGGCAACAGAGCAAGACTCCAACTCAAAACAAACAAACAAACAAACAAACACCCTATGATCATTTATGGTGTATATATGGTCCTTTGATCTTATAGAAAGGGAATTGCAGCAAACATTGGTGACAGGAAAATAAGTACTCAACAGATATGAAGACTCATTGCTGCTTATAGAAATGAAATTTCACAAAAGAATTATTTTTATTTTCCATCAAGTTGTCCTGTGAGATATTTTGAAAATGGACCTTCTCAAGTGCTCACTGGATTCATCAACCCACAAAGACTGAGCCAATATAATGCTTCAGTGACTTTATGCGGCTGGAGAGATGGCAAAGAAGGGTTCATCTCTGCCCAGAATATAAGGGAAGGCAGACACTGGATGAATCACGGCAATGTGACACAATCAGTTCTCCAGTGGAAACAGCATGCAAGACTTCTGAAAGCTTCAATGCATCAAATCTCCAGGGTGTGGCCTGTTGATGTGTGTTTTCTTTTCTAGGATAGGAGAAAATAGTCATCAGATCCTACTTGCTCATATCTAAACGTCTGATATTGTTAATGTGTTTTGACAAATCCAAAAGCTCATTTTAATTTCTTTAGGACTTGTAGTGGTTGAGTCTGTGCTTAGTCTATGTCTACAGCAGAGTGTACCCTGCTAGTTTTTAAATCTGATATTGTACTACAGGGAATTCTCAGTGAAGACTGTTTTTGCTTTCAACCTTTCTGCCAAACCTAGGGAGCAACCAGCAACTCAAGCCATTTTGAGGACATAATGAGTGTTCCTGCCAAGTATGCTGAGGTTGTCTGGCTACCCTGTGCTACTTTGCTGAAGAGACCTTTACAGTTAGGGGCCCAGGGCTTTAAGTACTCTATGCAAGCCAGAGACTCCCATATACATGTCTCCCACACTCACCCCTTTCCAGAAGTCCAGGATCATGTATCCGGCAGCCTACTTCACATAGCTACCTGCTTACCTAACAAACATATCAAAGAATATATGTTCAAAAGAAAACTCTTGGTTCCCCATACTGCAAAATTATGCCTCCCATAGACTTTTATAACTTAGGGAATGGTATTACCATCCATTCGGTATTTGAAGCCAAAAGCCTTTTAAAAAACCTTATTTATTTATTTTTTTATTTATTTTTGAGATGGACTTTCATTCTTGTTACCCAGGCTGGAGTGCCACGGCGCAACCTTGGCTCACTGCAATCTCCACCTCCCGGGTTCATGCAATTCTCCTGCCTCAGCCTCCAGAGTAGCTGGGATTACAGGTGTCTGGCACCACGCTCTGCTAATTTTTTGTATTTTTAGTAGAGACGGGGTTTCACCATGTTGGCCAGGCTGGTCGCGAACTCCTGACCTCAGGTGATCCACCCGCCTCAGTCTTCCAAAGTGCTGGAATTGCAGGTGCAAGCCACCATGCCCAGCTTTTCTTTAATTCTTCTCTTTCTTTCTTGCCCATCAGCAAGTCACCTCAATTCATCTCATAACACATCTCAAACCTGGTTATTTTCCTCCATGTCCAATGTAGTCACTGTAGTCCTACCCATCATTACATACTGCCTAGGCAGCTGCTGTAGCCTACCAAATGGAATCTCTTTTCATGCTTGCTGCATTGTAGTTCTCCAAACACCTGCTTGGGTTACCTATTTAAAACATAACTAAGATTAATGTGGCTCCTTACATTGCATTTCAATTCTACCAAACTTCCCCTAAACTAAAACATATCTAAATAATTATCTGTTGAATAAAAGCCCATGGCATAGGGAAGATAATATATTGTAGAATCAAAGAGACCATTCATTATTAAATCCTAAGCTTTTCTGCACAACAGCTGTGTAAATTTGAGCAAGTTATCTAACGTCTTTAAGCCTAATTTCCCACTTTAAAAAAATAAAATTAAAAGTATTACCTCCTTTTGTTCATTCACTTATTCTGAAAGTTATTCTAGAAGTTGTTGTTGAACTTCTAAACTGTGTCAGGTACTGTGATGAGCACTGATATAAAACATAAATAAAATAGATGTCACCTATCTTCATGTTGCTTAAAGTTTATAACTGCATATAACAGGTGTTGAACACATAACAAGTACTTAATAAGCAATGGGTGTTTTGGTTTTCTTCCCCTGCTGACACCCTAGGGATCACCTATGTCAGCCCTCCTTAAACATCTCCTGATTCTTAATCCATGGGTATTTTTAGTTTACCATGGTGTCTTATGCTATCATCTATTCCAACAATATCCAGCTTTATATTTAAAAAAAACTCCTGAAATTCTTTATCCTATGAAGGATCACTTGGATAATCCTCTTAATGAAATTTAGGAAAAGGATGCAATTACTGTCCTCAAGATGTAACACAGCATTTTTGTAACCATATCAAGGCTACCATTTTCTAAAATCTATGTTTTACCAAGCTGGACACTGGCCAGGAAGTACATCAATTTAGCATGGGAAATCAGAGTTGTTTCCAGAAAGGAAATAAATGACAATCCTTATTTTTCTCTCTCAGATTTTGAGTTTACAAAGCGTAAAGGGGAAGGAGGTGTCTATAAGAGAGGTCAAGAGAGGTTCTAATAAAGATACAGGATCTAGTAAACAGCCAGTCTTCTGGAATCAAATTAACCTCAAAAAGCTTCACTGATGATCCATGGTCAACTTAGAGGCAAAAAACCATGAAAGAGTTCCAGCAGAACCAGTGGCTGATACAAGAAACTACCCTTCCACCCAGCCTTCTCAGTAGTTGTTTTGTATTTTGGGGAACCACAGCTGAGCTCCCTTAAAATGCTGGCAAGAATCCAGATGACAGCAGTGAAGACTAAGGCATATTAGAGTGTCCATGGACAGTCTACAATGCTGATACCACTTGGCCGCAGAAACCCATACAGTGAAGGATGGAAAAGGATGGAAACTGAACAGGCTTTGCATTCCCTTCCATGTGCCATTGAAGTCGAAATGAGCTGTCTGGTCAACTGAGCAAATACCACAGGATTAAAGACAAGATGAAAGAATGATCAGGAATTGGAGGAGACACACAACTTCGTGCTAATATACATAAAAGAATTTGAGAAATATTTTTAAAAATTATGATATGGACTGTATTTTAACAATTTTAACAATGTTTCTAGAGCAAGTAATCTTAAGTAATTTCATTTAATCCTCTTAATGAAATTTAGGGAAAGGATGCAATTACTGTCCTCAAGGTGTAACAAAGCATTTTTGTAACCATACCAAGACTACCATTTTTTAAAATAAACAGGTGTCTGGCAAGAGCTGAGTAGGGCTTCAGCCATATATAGTACCTATTAGATGTGATAAAGTGCATGAGCAGTTGAGTGTGTACATTGAAGTTTATACATAAATGTGTGATGTTTATAACAAAATACAAGAATTAGGTTTTAATTACAGCGACAAACAGCCAGATGACACCTATGACCACAAAGAACAATGCAGTCTTATATTTGGGGTAGACTGACATTCTAAAAACCACAACTTCAGCTTGTGTCACCTTAAAGTTAGCTCAGGCCAATGGGTCTTGAGCACCAGGATACATGACCTTTGATGGGCAAAATGTCACTGCAACAATTCTGGAAAGGCTGGTTAAAATCCCCTGAGACACCATACCGATAGTTTATTTTCTTATTTAGCACCAGGAACTCTTGCCCTCATTCTTCAAAGGGAGCCACAATTCAGTTCACAGCAGAGAAAAGTGAAAAGAACAGGTTTCCCATCATAAATTGAGCTTATTTTCAGAGCCTATGCATCTAGTTCTGAAATGGTTTGATTTTCATTTGTACTAAACAAGCAAACACAGTTGACCTTTGAACAAAAGAAGTTTGAACTGTAGGGTTACACTCATGCACAGCTTTTCTTCTGCCTCTGCCACTCCTGAGACAACAAGACCAACACCTTCTCTTCCCCAGCCTCTTTGATGTGAAGATGAGGATAAAGAACTTTATGATTATCTAATTGCACTTAATGAATAGTAAATATACTTTATTTTCCTTATGATTTTCTTAATAACATTTTCTTTTCTCTAGCTTACTTTCTTGTAAGACTACAGTATATAATGCATATAACACACTAAACATGTGTTAATCAACTGTATAAGTTATTGGTAGGACTTCCAATCAACAGTAGGCTATCAGTAGTTAAGTTTCTGGTGAGTTAAATTTATATGTGAATTTTTGACTGTGCAGGGTGTCAACACCCCTAAACTCTGCATGGTTCCAGGATCAAATTAGGTACTCTGGAAACAATTCCGATTCCACATACCTACACACCAATGGGTAAGTCTCTTCCTTTAGGTCTTCATTTTCATACCTGTTAAACAGAAGTTGATCAGGGAGTTTCAGAAGGCCCCTTCTGGCTCTGGCTGTACAGCTCTGCTCATGCAGGGCCATTGACCTGGAAAGACTGAGCTCTATACTGGTCCAGCCAAAGCCTCTTTCCTCTCTGTGCTTCAGATCACTGACAGCTTTTGGGCCATTCCACTCTGAGCTTACATTCAGGAGGTTTCTTTGCATTAAGAAGGCTCTCGTTCTTGAGTCCCAATCTATTAACCACATTTCACCTTATTAACTCCCTGCTTTGAGCCCCGAGGCCCCTCTCCTTGTATAGTAGGTTAATTTGCTGCTTCAGCAACTGCATTAGTTTCCAGTGGGTCCCCCTACCCAGCCTTTGCTTCAGACCAAGACAAGTGTCTTATTAGAGAAAAGGTAGATTGCAACTTTAAAGAAGCTCTTTATGAACGTCCTTTTCTCAATGTAAGCATCTACACACTCAGGATAAATGAGAATCAGTGGACATTAGGGACTAATAGACACATCTAGGCATTTCTTCTGTACACAATTATTAAGCATCTTCTATATACCATGCACTGTGCTAAGGGCATTTTAGATATTTTTATATTAATATATGTCTAGCTCCCACTTATAAGTGAGAACATATGATATTTGGTTTTCCATTCCTGAGTTACTTCACTTAGAATAATGGTCTCCAATTCCATCCAAGTTGCTGCAAATGCCATTATTTTATTCCTTTTTATGGCTGAGTAGTATTCCATGGTGTGTGTATAACACACACACACACATACATGTGATATATATCATATTTTCTTTATCCACTCATTGATGATGGGCATTTAGGCTGGTTCTATATTTTTGCAGTCGCAAATTGTGCTGCTATAAATGTGCGTGTGATTGTGCCAGTGTCTTTTTCACATAATGACTTCTTTTCCTCTGGGTAGATATCCAGCAGTGGGATTGCTAGAACAAATGGTAGTTCTACTTTTAGTTCTTTAAGGAATCTCCACACTGTTTTCCATAGTGGTTGTACTAGTTTACATTCCCACCAACAGTGTAAAGTTTTCCCTCTTCACCATATCTATGCCAACATTTTTATTTTGTATTTATTAATTGTGACCATTCTTGCAAAAGTAAGGTGGTATCTCATTGAGGTTTTAACTTGCATTTCCCTGATAAATAGTGATATTGAGCTTTTTTTTTTTTTAAATATGTTTGTTGGACATTTGTATATCTTCTTTTGAGAAATGTCTATTCATGTCCTTTGTCCACTTTTTGATGGGACTGTTTGTTTTTTTCTTGGTGATTTGCTTGAGTTTCTTGAAGATTCTGGATATTAGTCATTTGTTGGATGCATAGTTTGCAAATATTTTATTCCACTCTGTGGGTTGCCTGTTTACCCTACTGATTATTTCTTTTGCTGTGAAGAAGCTTTATAATTTAATTAGGTCCCATCAATTTATTTTTGCTTTCATTGCATTTGCTTTTGGGTTCTTGGTTCATGGGCTCTTTGCCTCAGCCAACGTCTAGAAGAGTTTTTCTGATGTCTTTTAGAATTTTTATGGTTTCAGGTCTTAGATTTAAGTCTTTGACCCATCCTGAGTTGATTTTTGTATAAGGAGAGAGATGAAAATCTAGTTTCATTCTTCTACATGTGGCTTGCCAATTATACCAGCACCTTTTATTGTATAGGAGGTACTTTCCTCACTTTATATTTTTGTTTTCTTTGTCTAAGATCAGTTGGTTGTAAGTATTTGGCTTTATTTCAGGGTTCGTTATTCTGTTCCAGTGGTCTATGTGTCTATTTTTATACCAGTATCATACTGTTTTGGTAACTTCAGCCTTGTAGTACAGTTTGAAGTTGGGTAATGTGATGTCTCCTGATGTGTTCTTTTTTCTTAGACTTGCTTTGGCTATATGGGGTCATTTTTGGTTCCATATGAATTTTAGAATTATTTTTTCTAGTTCTGTGTAGAATGATGATGGCATTTTGATGGAAATTGCATTGAATCTGTAGATAGCTATTGGCAGTATAATCATTTTCACAGTATTGATTCTACCCATCAATGAGCACGGGAAATTTTAAATTTCTTTGCAGAGCTCTTTCACCTCCTTGGTTAGGTATATTGTTAAGTATTTTATTTTATCTTTGCATCCGTTATAAAAGGCTTAAGCTCTTGACTTGATTCTCAGCTTGGTTGTTGTTGGTGTATAGCAGTGCTACTGATTTGTGCACATTGATTTTGTATCCTGAAACCTTACTGAATGTATTTATCCCACCTAGGAGCTTTTTGGATGAGTCTTTAGGTTTTCTAGGTATATAAACATATCATCAGCAAACAATGACAGGTTGACTCCCTAATTACTGATCTGGAATACCCTTTATTTCTTCTCTTTTCATGATTGCTCTGGATGGAACTTCCAGTACTATGTTGAATATAAGTGGTAAAAGTTGCATCCTTGTTTTGTTCCAGTTCTCAGGGAGAATGCTTTCAAGTTTTCCCCATTCAGTATAACGTTGGCTGTGGGTTTGTCATAGATGGCTTTTATTACCTTGAGGTATGTCCCTTTTATGCCAATTTGCTGAGGCTGTTAATAATAATGTGATGCTGGATTTTGTCAAATGCTTTTTCTGCATCTGTTGAGATGATCATATGATCTTCGTTTTCAATTCTGCTTGTGTGTTGTATTATATTTATTGACTTTCATGTGTTTAACCATCCCTGCCTCCCTGGTATGAAACTCACTTGATTATGGTGTATTATCTTTTTGATATGCTGAAGAACATAACAAAAAAAGAAAACAACAGACTCATATTCCTGATGTACATAGATGCCAAAATCCTCAGCAAACTCTGAACAGACCAATAAAAAGTAGTGCGATGGAAACAGTAATAAAAAAGTTGCCAACAAAAAAAGAAAGGCCAGGACCAAATTGATTCACAGCTAAATTCTACCAGGTATTCAAAGAAAAATTGCCACAATATTACTGAAACTATTCCAAAACATAGAGAAAGAGGGAATCCTCCCTAAATCATTCTATGAAGCCAGTATCACCCTAATACCAAAACTAGGAAAGGACATAACACTAAAAGAACACTATAGACTGTCTTCTCTCTTCTTTTCTTTGTTAATCTCACTAATGGTCTATCAATTTTGTTTATCTTTTAAAAAACACATCTTTTTGTTTCATATATTGTTTGTATTGTTTTTGTTTCAATTTCATTTAGTTCTGCTCTGATCTTTGTTATTTCTTTTATTCTGCTGCATTTGGGATTGGTTTGTTCTTGTTTCTCTAGTTCCTTGAGGGGTGACCTTAAATTGTTTATTTGTGCTCTATCAGACTTTCTGATGTAGGCATTTAATGCTACGAAATTTCCCCTTAGCACCGCTTTTGCTGTATCCCAGAGATTTTGATAAGTTGCGTCACTATTATCACTCAGTTCAAAGAATTTTTAAATTTCCATCATCTTAATTGTATTGTCAACACAAAGATTATTCAGGAGCAAATTAATTTCCATGTATTTGTATAGTTTTGAGGGTTCCTTTTGGAGTTAATTTCCAGTTTTATTCCATTTGTGGTCTAAGAGGAAACTTGATATAATTTTGATTTTCTTAAATTCATCGAGACTTGTTTTGTGACCTTTCATATGGTCTATCTTGGAGAATGTTTCACATGCTGATGAAAAGAATGTATATTCTGCAGCGGTTAGGTAGAATGTTCTGTAAATATCTGCTAAGTCCATTTGTTCTAGGGTATAGTTTATGTCCATTATTTCTTTGTTAACTTTGTCTTGATGGCTTGTCTAGTGCTGTTAGTGGAGTATTAAAGTACCCTACTGTTATTGCATTGCCATCTGTCTCATTTCTTAGGTCTAGGAGTATTCGTCTTATGAATTTGGAAGCTCCAGTGTTAGGTGCATAAATATTTAGGATTGTGATATTTTCCTGTTGGACTAATCCGTTTATCATTACATAAAATCTCTCTTTGTCTTTTTTCTTTTTTTAACTGTTTCTTTAAAGTCTGGTTTGTCTGATTTAAGAATAGTTACTTCTACTTGCTGTTAGTTTTCATTTGTGCAAAATATCTTTTTCAATCTCTTTACCTTAAGTTTATGTGAATCCTTACGTATTAGGTGAGTCTCTTGAGGAAGGCAAATATTTGCCTGGTGGATTTTTATGCATTCTGCCAGTCTGTATCTTTTAAGTCAGGGTGTCTAATCTTTGACTTCCCTGGGTCACACTGGAAGAAGAAGAATTGTCTTGGGCCACACATAAAATACACTAATACTAACAATAGCTGATGAGCCAAATAAAAGAAAAAAATCACAAAAAAATCTCATAATGTTTTAAGAAAGTTTATGGATTTGTGTTGGGCTGCATTCAAAGCCATCCTGAGCCGCATGCAGCCCGCAGGCTGCGAGTTAGACAAGCTTGTTTTGGGTGGAGGCTTTAGGCCATTTACATTCAACATTAGTATTGAGATGTAAGGTACCGTTCTATTCATCATGCTAGTTGTGATTCAATGCCTCGTTTTTTTCATTGTGTTGTTGTTTCATAGGCCCTGTAAGGTTTATGCTTTAAGGAGGTTCTATTTTGGTGTATTTCAAGGCTTTATTTCAAGGTTTAGAAGTTCTTTTGGCATTTCTTATATTGCTGGCTTGGTAGTGGTGAATTCTCTCCGCATTTGTTCATCTAAAAAAGACTTTATCTCTCCTTCATTTATGAAGCTTAGGTTAACGAATACAAAATTCTTGGCTGGCTTGTAAGATTCCTGCTGAGAAACCTGCTGTTAATCTGATAGGTTTTCCTTTATAGGTTACCTGATGCTTTTGTCTCACAGCTCTTATGATTCTTTCCTTCATCTTGACTTAAGATAACCTGGTGATTTATGTGCCTAAGTGATTTATCTTTATGTGATGAATTTCCCCAGTGTTCTTTGAGAGTCTTGTACTTGGATGTCTAGATCTCTAGCAAGGCAAGGGAAGTTTTCCTCAATTATTCCCTCAAATAAGCTTTCCAAAGAGTTAGATTTCTCTTCTCCTCAGGAACACCAATTATTCTTATGTTTGACCATTTAACATAATCCCAAGGTTCTTGGAGGGTTTGTTCATTTTTTAAAATTCTTTTTACTTTGTCTTTGTCTGATTGGACAAATGTGAAGGCCTTGTCTTTAAGCTCTGAAGTTCTACTTGTTGTAGTCTATTGTTGAAACTTTTCAGTGAATTTTGTATTTCTCTAAGTGTGCCTTTTATTTCCTGAAGTTCTGATTGTTGTTTTCTTTATATCTATTTCTCTGCAGAATTTTTCAACCATATTCTTCATTTTAAAAAATTTGTTTAAGTTGATTTTCATTTTTCTCTGGTATCTCCTTGAGTAGCTTAATAATCAACCTTCTGAATTCTTTATCTGACAATTCAGAGATTTCTCCTTGGTTTGGATCCATTACTGGGGAGCTAATGTAATCTTTATCTTTTAGGGGGTCTTACAAATCCCTGTTTTGTCATATTACTAGAGTACTTTTCTAGTTCCTTCTCATTTGGGTAGACTATTTTAAGTGGAAAGGCCTGGAACTCAAGGCCTGCTCTTTAGATTCTTTTGTCCCATGGGATGATCCCTTGATGTGGTACCCTTCCCCTTCCCCTAGGGATGGGTCTTCCGGAGAGCCAGACTTCAGTGATTGTTATTTCTCTTCTGGGTCTAGCCATTCAGCAGGACTACCAGGCTCTGGGCTGGTGCTGGGGAATGTCTGCAAATAGTCCTGTGATATGATCTGTCTTCAGGTGTCCCAGCCATGGATACCAGCACCTGCTCTGGTAGAGGTGGCAGTGGAGTGAAATAGACTCTGTGAGAGTCCTTGGTTGTAGATATGTTTAGTCCACTGGCTTTCTTGAATGCTGGCTATGCTAACAGTGAAGTTGTCACACAGACAGACTCAGGACCTCTGGTTAACAGGATGTTGCAGGCAGTAGAATTAGCTGTTGTTTTCTCCTTCCTGGGAGCAGGGTTATTCTGTCATGAGTTGCTGTAATGGCCTAAGTTGGTTGGCCTCCAGCCAGGAGGTGACTCTTTCAAGAGAGCACCAGCTGTAGTAGTAGTAGGGGGATCTATCTAAGCTTAAGCTTGCCCTAAGTTGGCCAGGTTAAGTATTCTGGTTTCTCAAGTGATGGGTCATAAGACCCCGAAGAGTTTATTTGTTTTGTGTTCAGGTACCAGGGTGGGTAGAGAAATACTATCAGGTGGGAGCAGAGTTAGGCAGATCTGGGCTCAGACTCTCCTTGGGTGGGGCTTGCTATTGCCACTGTGGAGGTAGTGGGGGTGGCTCTCAGTCCAATACGGTTAAGTTCCGTAGGGGATTATGGCTGCCTCTGCAGTGTCATAGTTTGCCAGGGAATTGGGGGATAGTTGCTAATGAAAGGCCTTACCCAGTTCCTACATGGTTGGCAAGAAGCCTTGCTCCCACAGTGCCCCACTCAGACCTTCCCCCAGACAGTAAGCTTCCCTGCTAAGAAAGCAAGCATAGCTTTTAGGCCTCTTCCTCCCCATCTGCCCACAATATTGGCAGTGGACTCCTGCACTCATGTCTGCAGCAGTTCCTATTTGCTTCTGGATTCTGCTCAAGAAAATTCATGCCCAGTCGAAATTATCCCAAATTTCAATTGGAAGCTTCTTTCACCCTGTGACCCCTCTTTAATTTTGCTGGCTGCCTTCTCCAAGGGCCCCTTTGGGATACAGTCAGGGATGGCTTCCCTGGGCTTGAGCTGGAGACCTAGAATGCCTACATGGCTTTTCCTGCTGCTGCTTCCACTTTCATATTTTGCGCAGCTCCCTAAATTCATTTCAGCTCTGGGTAAGGTTAAATCCTTCTCCTGTGATCTGGATTTTCAGATTCCCCAGTAAGGATGCATGTTCTGAGGCAGGTTTTCCCCACTCAGACTTTGGGAACTCAGTTTTTCTCCTGTCTCATGGAATTCGCAACAGCATGACACTTCTTTCAAAGGGTCTGTGAATTCCTTCAGTTTTCCTCGTGCATTCTTGTGGTGGTTCTTGGAGCAAATGTTCATAGTGCGAGCCTCCACACACTGTTCTGTCCACCCAGATGGAAGTTGAACATTAACCCTGTCTCCTATACACCATCATCTTCCTCAAAAAATGAGCTTGTTTTAATTTTTAGCTCCCACAAATAAGTGAGAACATGTGAAGTTTGTCTTTCTGTTCCTGACTGATTTTACCTAACGAATTCCATTTTCATCCATGTTGCAAATTATGGAATCTCATTTCTTTTATGACTGTAGGTTCCATCTTCATTTTGTTGATTGTTTCCTTTGTTGTGCAGGAGCTTTTTCTTTTTTTTTATACTTTAAGTTATAGGGAACATGTGCACAACGTGCAGGTTTGTTACATATGTATGCATGTGCCATGTTGTTGTGCTGCACCCATTAATTCGTCATTTACATTAGGTATATCTCCTAATGCTATCCCTCCGCCCTCCCCCCACCACATGACAGGCCCTGGTGTGTGATGTTCCCCTTCCTGTGTCCATGTGTTCTCATTGTTCAGTTCTCACCTATGAGTGAGAACATGTGATGTTTGGTTGTTTGTCCTTGCGATAGTTTGCTCAGAATCATGGTTTCCTGCTTCATCCAAGTCCATACAAAGGACATGAACTCATCCTTTTTCATGGCTGCATAGTATTCCATGGTGTATATGTGCCACATTTTCTTAATCCAGTCTATCATTGTCAGAAATTTGGGTTGGTTCCAAGTCTTTGCTATTGTGAATAGTGCCACAGTAAACATACATGTGCATGTGTTTTTATAGCAGCATGTTTTATACTCCTTTGGGTATATACCCAATAATGGGATGGCTGGGTCAAATGGTATTTCTAGTTCTAGATCCTTGAGGAATCGCCACACTGTCTTCCACAATGGTTGAACTAGTTTACAGTCCCACCAACTGTGTAAAAGTGTTCCTATTTCTCCACATCCTCTCCAGCACCTGTTGTTTCCTGACCTTTTAATGATCACCATTCTAACTGGTGTGAGATGGTATCTCATTGTGGTTTTGATTTGCATTTCTTTGATGGCCAGTGATGATGAGAATTTTTTCATGTGTCTGTCAGCTGCATAAACGTCTTCCTTTGAGAAGTGTCTGTTCATACCCTTTGCCTACTTTTTGATGGGGTTGTTTGTTTTTTTCTTGTAGATTTGTTTGATTTCTTTGTAGATTCTGGATATTAGCACTTTGTCAGATGAGTAGGTTGCAAAAATTTTCGCCCATTCTTTAGGTTACCTGTTCACTCTGATGGTAGTTTCTTTTGCTGTGCAGAAACTCTTCAGTTTAATTAGATCCCATTTGTCAATTTTGGTTTTTGTTTCCATTGCTTTTGGTGTTTTAGACATGAAGTCCTTGCCCATGCCAATGGTATTGCCTAGGTTTTCTTCCAGGGTTTTTATGGTTTTAGGTCTAACATGTAAGTCTTTAATCCATCTTGAATTAATTTTTGTATAAGGTATAAGGAAGGGATCCAGTTTCAGCTTTCTACATGTGGCTAGCCAGTTTTCCCAGCACCATTTATTAAATAGGGAAGCCTTTCCCCATTTCTTGTTTTTGTCAGGTTTGTCAAAGATCAGATGGTTGTAGACATGTGGTATTATTTCTGAGGGCTCTGTTCTCTTCCATTGGTCTATATCTCTGTTTTGGTGTCGGTACCATGCTATTTTGGTTACTATCGCCTCGTAGTATAGTTTGAAGTCAGGTAGTGTGATGCCTCCAGCTTTGTTCTTTTGGCTTAGGATTGACTTGGCAATGCAGGCTCTTTTTTGGTTCCATATGAACTTTAAAGTAGTTTTTTCCAATTCTGTGAAGAAAGTCATTGGTAGCTTGATGGGCATGGCATTGAATCTATAAATTACCTTGGGCAGTATGGCCATTTTCATGATATTGATTCTTCCTACCCATGAGCATCGAAGTTCTTCCATTTGTTTGTGTCCTCTTTTATTTCATTGAGCAGTGGTTTGTAGTTCTCCTTGAAGAGGTCCTTCTCATCCCTTGTAAGTTGGATTCCTAGGTATTTTATTCTCTTTGAAGCAATTGTGAATGGGAGTTCACTCATGATTTGGCTCTCTGTCTGTTATTGGTGTATAAGAATGCTTGTGATTTTTGCACATTGATTTTGTATCCTGAGACTTTACTGAAGTTGCTTATCAGCTTAAGGAGATTTTGGGCTGAGACGATGGGGTTTTCTGATATACAATCATGTCATCTGCAAACAGGGACAATGTGACTTCCTCTTTTCCTAATTGAATGCCCTTTATTCCCTTCTCCTGCCTGATTGCCCTGGCCAGAACTTCCAACAGTATGTTGAATAGGAGTGGTGAGAGAGGGCATCCCTATCTTGTGCCAGTTTTCAAAGGGAATGCTTCCAGTTTTTGCCCATTGAGTATCATATTGGCTCATTGAGTATCATATTGGCTGTGGGTTTGTCATAAATAACTCTTATTATTTTGAGATATGTCCCATCAATACCTAATTTATTGAGAGTTTTTAGCATGAAGGGTTGTTGAATTTTGTCAAAGGCCTTTTCTGCATCTATTGAGATAATCATGTGGATTTTGTCATTGGTTCTGTTTATATGCTGGATTACGTTTATTGATTTGCGTATGTTGAACCAGCCTTGCATCCCAGGGATGAAGCCCACTTGATCTTGGTGGATAAGCTTTTTGATATGCTGCTGGATTTGGTTTGCCAGTATTTTATTGAGGATTTTTGCATCAATGTTCATTAGGGATATTGGTCTAAAATTCTCTTTTTTTGTTGTGTCTCTCTCTGTCAGGCTTTGGTATCAGGATGATGCTAGCCTCATAAAATGAGTTAGGGAGGATTCCCTCTTTTTCTATTGATTGGAATAGTTTCAGAAGGAATGGTACTAGCTCCTCCTTGTACCTCTGGTAGAATTTGGCTGTGAATCCATCTTGTCCTGGACTTTTTTTAGTTGGTAGGCTATTAATTATTGCCTCAATTTCAGATCCTGTTATTGGTTCTATTCAGGGATTCAACTTCTTCCTGGTTTAGTCTTGGGAGGGTGTTTGTGTCCAGGAATTTATCCATTTCTTCTAGATTTTCTAGTTTATTTGCATAGAGGTATTTATAGTATTCTCTGATGGTAGTTTGTATTTCTGTGGGATTGGTGGTGAGATCCCCTTTATAATTTTTTATCGTATCTATTTGATTCTTCTCTCTTTTCTTATTAGTCTTGCTAGCAACCTATCAATTTTGTTGATCTTTTCAAAAAAAAAACAGCTCCTGGATTCATTGATTTTTTGAAGGGTTTTTTGTGTCTCTATTTCCTTCAGTTCTGCTCTGGTCTTAGTTATTTCTTGCCTCCTGCTAGCTTTTGAATGTGTTTGCTCTTGCTTCTCTAGTTCTTTTAGCTGTGATGTTAGGGTGTCAATTTTAGATCTTTCCTGCTTTGTCTTTTGGGCATTTAGTGCTATAAATTTCCCTCACACCCTGCTTTGAATGTGTCCCAGAGATTCTGGTATGTTGTGTCTTTGTTCTCATTGGTTTCAAAGAACATCTTTATTTCTGCCTTCATTTCGTTCTGTACCCAGTAGTCATTCAGGAGCAGGTTGTTCAGTTTCCATGTAGTTGAGTGGTTTTGAGTGAGTTTCTTAATCCTGAGTTCTAGTTTGATTGCACTGTGGTCTGAGAGACAGTTTGTTATAATTTCTTTTCTTTTACATTTGCTGAGGAGTGAGTGCTTTACTTCCAACTATGTGGTCAATTTTGGAATAAGTGTGATGTGGTGCTGAAAAGAATGTATATTCTGTTGATTTGGGGTGGAGAGTTCTGTAGATGTCTATTAGGTCTGCTTGGTGCAAAGCTCAGTTCAATTCCTGGATATTCTTTGTTAACTTTCTGTCTCGTTGATCTGTCTAATGTTGACAGTGGGGTGTTAAAGTCTCCCATTATTATTGTGTGGGAGTCTAAGTCTCTTTGTAGGTCTCTAAGGACTTGCTTTATGAATCTGGGTGCTCCTGTATTGGGTGCATATATGTTTAGGATAGTTAGCTCTTCTTGTTGAATTGATCCCTTTACCATTATGTGTGTAATGGCCTTCTTTGTCTCTTTTGATATTTGCTGGTTTAAAGTCTGTTTTATCAGAGACTAGGATTGCAACCCATGCAGATTTTTAGCTTGATTTAGTACTATTTTTTCATTTTTACTTTAGGTGCTTATGCTTTTAGGTTATTACTCGAGAAATATTTCCTCAGACCAATGTACTGGAGAGGTTCCCTAATGTTTACTTGTAGTGGTTTCATAGTTTGAGGTCTTGGGTAAAAGTTTTTAGTTCATTTTCATTTGATTTTTTTTATATGGCAAGAGATTGGGGTCTAGTTTCATTCTTCTGCATATAGACATCCAGTTTTTCCAGCATCATTTATTGAAGAGACTCTCTTTTCCCCAATATATATATACTTGACATCTATGTCAAAAATGAGTTCACTGTAAATGTATGCACTTGTTTCTGGGTTCTCTATTCTGATCCATTGGTCTATGTGTCTGTTTTTATGCCGGTACCATCCTGTTTTTATTACTATAGCTCTGTAGTATAATTTGAAGTTGGTGATATGATTCATCCTGTTGTGGGTTTTTTGCTCAGGATAACATTGGCTATTCATGGTCTTTTGTGGTTTATGTAAATTTTTGGATTTTTTTTCTATTTATGTGAAGAATAACATTAGTATTTTGGTAGGTATTGCATTGAATCTGTAGATTCTTTTGGGTAGTATGGACATTTAACAATATTGATTCTTTCAATTCATGAACATGAAATATCTTTCAACTTTTTGGCCTTCTTCAATTTCTTTCATTAGTGTTTTATAGTTTTCATTTTTGAAATCTTGCACTTATTTGGTTAAATTAATTCCTCGGTATTTAATTTGATTCATGGTTATTGTAAATGGGATTACAAATTGATCTGTTTTCCAGATTGTTCAATGTTGGCATATAGAAGTAGTACTGACTTTTCTATGTGCATTTTGTATCTTGCAAATTTTTTGAATTTGTTTATCAGTTCTAATAATTT
The DNA here is from genome assembly GCF_028885655.2 of Pongo abelii. Lineage (NCBI taxonomy): Eukaryota > Metazoa > Chordata > Mammalia > Primates > Hominidae > Pongo > Pongo abelii. The sequence continues at coordinate 145,112,317 of NC_071992.2, read as the reverse complement.
TTTTTTTTTTTTTTGAGACGAAGACTGTCTCTGTTGCCCAGGCTGGAGTGTAGTGGCGTGATCTCGGCTCACTGCAACCTCCACCTCCCGGGTTCAAGCAATTCTCCTGCCTCATCCTCCTGAGTAGCTGGGATTACAGGCAGGCTCCACCATGCCTGGCTAATTTTTTGTATTTTTTAGTAGAGTCGGGGTTTCACCATGTTGGTCAGATGGAGTCTTTAGGTTTGTCCAAATGTAAAATTACATTATTTTCAAACAAGGATAATTTGACTTCCTCTTTTCCAGTTTGGATGACATTTATTTCTTTCTCTTGTCTGAATCCTCTAACTAAGACTTCCAGTACTAGGTTAAATAACAGTGGTAGAGTGGGAATCCTTGTCTTGTTTCAGATCTTAAAGGAAAGGCTTTCCATTTTCCCTATTCAGTATGACACTAGCTATGGGTCTGTTGTATATGGCTTTTATTATATTGAGGTATGTTTCTTCTGCACCCAGTTTTTTGAGGGTTTTTTTCATAAAAAATGTTGAATTTTATCAAATGCTTTTTCAGCATCAATTGAAATGATCACATGGTTTTTGTCTTTCATTCTGCTGATACTATGTATCATATTGATTCATTTGCATATGCTGAATCATCTTTGCATTCCTGAGATAAATCCCATTTGATCATGATAAATTGTCTTTTTACTATATTGTTGAATTTGGTTTGCTAATATTTGTTGTTAATTTTTACATCAGTATGCATCAGGGATATTAGCCTGTAGTTTTCTCTCATTATTATTTTTTTATATGTCTTTGTCTGGTTTTGGTATCAGGGTAATATTGGCCTAATGGAATGAGTTTGAAAGTACTTCCTCCTCTATTTTTCAGAAGAGTTTGAGTAGAATTGGTATTAATTCTTCTTTAAATGTTTGATAGAATTCAGCAGTGAGGCCATTGGGTCCCAGGCTTTTCTTTACTGGGAGACTTTTTATTCCAGCTTTCAAACCCATTACTTGTTTTTTTTTTTTTTTTTTTTTTTTGAGACAGAGTCTTGCTCAGTCGCTCAGGCTGGAGTGCAGTGGCACAATCTCGGCTCACTGCAAGCTCCGCCTTCTGGGATCATGCCATTCTCCTGCCTCAGCCTCCCAAGTAGCTGGGACTACAGGCGCCCGCAACCACACCCGGCTAATTTTTTTTTTTTTTTTGTATTTTTAGTAGAGATGGGGTTTCACTGTGTTAGCCAGTATGGTCTCGATCTCCTGACCTCATGATCTACCTGCCTTGGCCTCCCAACATGCTGGGATTACAGGCGTGAGCCACCATGCCCGGCTCAAACCCATTACTTGTTATTAGTCTGTTCAGGTATTGAATTTCTTCATGGCTTAATCTTGGTAGGTTGTATATGTCTAGAAATGTATCCATTTCCTCTAGATTTTCCAATTTATTGGTATATAGTTGCATTCAGTTGCCACTAATACGCCTTTAAAATTCTGTGTTATCAGTCATAATGTCTCCTTTTTCATCTCTTATTTTATTTATTTGGGTTTTCTTTCTTTTCATCTAAGTTATTCTGGCTAATTATATGTCAACTTTGTCTTTTCAAAAAACAAATGATTGCATCAATCATTTGTTTTGTTTTCTTCATTTCAATTTTATTTATTTGTGTTCTGATCTTTATTATTTCTTTACTTCTAATTGTGGGTTTGGTTTGCTCTTTTTTTTTTAGTTCTTTAAGGTGCATCAATAGGTTACTTAAAGTTTGTTTTTCTTTTTTGATGTAGGCACTTATAGTTATATATGTCCCTCTTATTACTGCTTTTGCTATATCTCATAGGTTTTGTTATGTTGTGTTTCTATTATCATTTGTTTCAATAAATTTTTCAGTTTTCTTCTAAAATTTCTTCATTGACCCACTGGTCATTCAGGGGCATATTGTTTATTCACCATGTGATTACATAGTTTCCAAGTTTCCTGTTGTTATTGATCACCGGTTTTATTTCATTGTGGTCAGAGAAGATGTTTGATATTATTCAATTTTTTGGAATCTTTTAAGACTTGCTTTGAGACCTAACATGTGGTTTATTTTTGAGAATAATTTAAGTGTTAAGGAAAAGAATGTGTATTCTGCAGGAAATGTTTTGTAAATCTCTATTAGGTCCTTTTGTTCTATAGTGCAGATTAAGTCCAATGTTTTCTTGTTGATTTTCTGTCTGGAAGATCTGTCCAATTCTGAAAGCAGGATGTTGAAGTCTCCAGCTGTTACTGTATTGAGGTCTATTTCTCTCTTCAGCTCTAATAATATTTGCTTTATAAATCTGGGTGCTTCAGTATTGGGTGCATATATATTTACAATCGTCGTATCTGTTGAATAATTAACCCCTTTATTATTATTTAATGACTTTCTTTTTCTCTCCTTTCAGTTTTTTTCTTGAAATCTATTTAGTCTGATATAAGCATAACTTATCCTACTTTTTTGTGGCTTTCATTTGCATGAAATATCATTTTTCATCCCTTTATTTTCAGTCTATGTGTATCTTTGTAGGTGAAATATGTTTCTTGTAGGCAACAGGTCACTGTGTCTTATTTATTTTTATTTATCCACTCTATGTCTTTTTATTGGAGAGTTTAGGTAATAAATATTCAATGTTATTATTAATAGATAAGGACTTACTTCTCTTATTTTGTTATTGTTTTCTGGACTTCTCTTTTTCTTTCCTTCTTGTCTTTCTTTTAGTAAAGATAATTTTCTCTGATAGTATGTTTTAATTTTTTGCTTTCAATTTTTTGTGTATACCTTGTATATTTTTTGATTTGAGATTACCATAAGACTTGCAAATACTATCTTATAACTTATTATTTTTATTTATTTATTTTGAGACAGCTTCACTCTTGTCGCCCAGGCTGGAGTGCAATGGCGTGATCTCGGCTCACTGCAACCTCCGCCTCCCAGGCTCAAGCGATTTTCCTGCCTCAGCCTCCTGAGTAGTTAGGATTACAGGCGCCATGCCTTGCTAGTTTTTGTATTTTTAGGAGAGACTGGGTTTCACTGGGTTGGCCAGGCTTGTCTCGAACTCCTGACCTCAGGTGATCCACCAGCCTTGGCCTCCCAAAGTGCTGGGATTACAGGCATGAACCACTGTGCCCTGCCGTAACTTGTTATTTTAAACTGATGACAAAAATGGATTGCATAAACAAACAAGCAAAAGAAAACTAATAAAAACTTTCAACTTTAATTTTGTCTCCCTGCTTTTTAACTCTCTGTTGTTCCTCTTTACGTTTTATTTGTAGTGTCTATGTTTTGAAAACTTACAGTTGTTATTTTTGATTGGTTCATAATTTAGTCTTTCTACTTAATGTAAGAGTAATTTACACACCATAATTACAATATTATAATTTTTGTTTTCATGCATACTTACTATTAGCAGTGAGTTTCATACCTTCAGATGATTCCTTATTGCACACTCACATCCTTTCCTTTCTGATTGAAGAACTCCCTTTAGCATGTATTGTCGGACAGATCTGATATTGTTGAAATCCCTCAGCTTTTGTTTGTCTGGGAAAGCCTTTATTTATCCTTTACGTTTGAAGAACATTGTCACCAGGTATTCTATTCTAGGGTAAATGTTTGTTTTCTTTAACACTTGAAATACGTCATTCCACTCTGTCTTGCCTGCAAGGTTTCCACTGAAAGCCTGCTGCCAGAGGTTTTGTAGTTCCATTGTATGTTATTTGTTTTCTCTTATTGCTTTTGGGATTCTTTCTTTATCCTTGACCTTTGAGAGTTTGATTATTAAATGCCTTGATATAGTCTTCTTTGGGTTTAATCTGCTTGGTCTTCTATAACCTTGTACTTCAATATTGATATCTTTCTCTAAGTTTGGAAAGTTCTCTAATATTATCTATTTGAATAAACTTTCTCCTCTTTTTCTCTACCTCCTCTTTAAGGCCAATATCTTTGATTTGCTCTTTTGACATAATTTTCTAGATTTTGTAGGTGTGCTTTACTGTTTTGCATTTTTTCTCTTGTCTCCTCTGCCTATGCATTTTCAAATAGTATTTCTTCAAGCTCAGCAATTCTTTCTTCTGTTTGATCAATTCTGCTATTTAGAGACTGATGCATTCTTCAGTATGTCAATTGCATTTTTCAACTCTAGAATTTCTGCTTGACTCTTTTCAATTAACTCCTGTTAAATGTGTCTGATAGAATTCTGAATTCTTTCACTGTGTTATCTTGAATTTCTTTGTGTTTCTTCAAAACAGCTCTTTTAAATTCTCTATCTAAAAGTTCACATATTCCTGTTTCTCCAAGATTGGCTCCTGGTGCCTTATTTAGTTTGTTTGATGAGGTCATGTTTTCATGGCTGATCTTGATGCTTGTAGATATTTGTCAGTGTCTGGGCATTTAAGAGTTAGTTATTTATTGTAGTCATCACAATCTGGCTTGTTTGTGCCTGTTCTTCTTGTGAAGACTTTCCAGGTATTCAAAGGGACTTGCACCCTGAACCCAGTAATGTTGCGGTTCTCGCAGGCTTATAGAGGTACCACCTTGTGGTCTTGGATAAGATTGGAAAGAATTCTCTGGATTACCAGAGACTCTTGTTCTCTTCCCTTACCTTCTCCCACAATAACAGAGTCTCTCTCTGTGTCTTTGCTGAGCCATCTGGAGCTGATGGTGGGGTGACACAAGCACCACTGTCATTACCGCCAATGGAACCACCATAGGTCAGACCTGAAGCCAGCATGGGACTGGGTCCTGCCCAAGGCCTAATGTAACCACTACCTGGCTACCATCTGTGTTCACTCAAGGCCCTAGAGCTCTACAGTCAGCAGGTGGTAAAGCAAGCCAAGTTTATATCCTTCCTTTCAGGGCAACAAATTCCCCTATGCTCTAGGTGGGTTCAGGGTTTTTGTCTGGGAGCCAGGAGTTGAAGCCAAAAACCTTAGAAATCTACCTGCTATTCTATTCTACTACAGCTAAGCTGGCACTCAAACCACAAGGCAAAGTTCTTCCACTCTTCTCTCTCCTTTCCACATGTAGTGGTTCCTCTCCCCATGGCCGTCACAACCACTGGCACACTGAGAGTTCTGGAAGGTTACCACTTGTGTTCACTTAGCCTCCATGGGCTCTTCAGTCAGCTCATGGTTTATGCTGCTAGGCCTCAACTCCCTCTTCAAGGAAGTTGGATCCTCTCTGGCCTGGGGAAGGTCCAGAAATGTTTTCCAACAGCCTAGGTCAGGATCGAGGGACCCCAAGAGCCTGCTTGGTGCTCTACCCTACTTTGGCTGAGCTGATACCTGAAACCAGCACATCTCTAAGTAAGTCTTATGAAAGGTTCATGGTATACTACCTCAGTATTGCTGTTGGTTATTCAGGGCCCAAGGACTCTTTAGTCAGCAGGTGCTGAATACGGCCAGGACTGGGTCCCTCCCTTCAAGGCTGTGGGTTCCTTTCTGGCCCAAAGTGTCTCTGGAAATGTCCAGGAGCCGGAGCCTGGGATGGGGGCTCCATGACTCTGTCTAATGCCTTGTCCTACTGTGGCTGAGCTGGTATCTAAGATACAAGACAAAATCCTCTTCATGCTTTTCTCTCCTTGAGTGGAAAGAGGCAGTCACTGTCATTGCTGTGAGCTGCATTGCACAGGGTTTTGGGTGGGTGGCATAGCACTTCCTCAGTCCCTCTGTCCGATGTCTCATTAGGTCAGGCACTGCCCCAGTCCACTGGCTCTAAGCCCAGCACAGCATCAGAACTTCTCAAGAATTGGAATCCTCATGTCCTAGCCTGCCTTTCAAGTTCACTTAGAGCCCAAGAGCACTTAACTCCTGTTGGCAAGGCTTGTTGAGAAACTCAGGTACTGACCACTGGGTTGGGCGCTTCCCCTCTGTCTAGGTCAGGTCCAAATGCTTCCTCTGTGGGAAGGTACCAGCTGAGTCAGCGTCGTTTTGTTTTCTGCTGTGACAGGGCAGCACTGAGTTCAATGCACAGTTCCCCAGTTCCTATGCTCTCCTTCTCTCAAGTGCACAAATTCTTTCCCTATGCCATATAGTCACTGCCTGGGGAGTGGGGAGAAGTGGCATTGATGATATAAGACGTTCTTGCCTAGTCTCTGTAGTTCCCCTTTCAGTGACATGAAATTAAAACCAGGTACTATGAGTGCTCACTTGATATGCGCTTTTATGAAGGTGCTTTTTAGTGTGCAGATGGTGTTAAAATTTGGTGTTCCTACAGGGGGAATAATTGGTGGAGGCTTCTATTCAGCCATCTTGCTCCACCCTCAGCATGTGAATTCTTATTTAAAGACAGCCTGTCGGGGTTTGGATTGGGGTCACATTGAATCTGTATATCAACCTGGAAGAAATTGACATCTTGACAATATTAAGTATTCCAATTCATGAGCAAGATATGTTTCTTCATTTATTTATATCTTCCTTTTTGTTCCCCCAATACTGTTTTATAGCTTTCAGTGTGCAGGTATTATTTATATTTTGTCAAACTTGTCCCTAAATATTTTATGTTTTATTAAACTATTATAAAATTTAATTTTAAACTTCATTTTTCTATAATTTTTTACTAGTACGTAAATAGGCAAATGATGTTTGTATAATGACATTGTGTTGTATAACCTTACTTAATTCACAAAACTTTTTTTACATTCCTTGGAATTTTTTATGTATGTGATAATGTTGTCCATAAGAAGGATAATTTTATTTATTATTTATTTCCAATCTATATAACTTTTATTTCGTCTTACACGCACTACTACAATGGCCAGGACCTCTAATTTGTAGTTGAATAGAAGTAGTGATAGTGGACGTTTTCTTATTTCTCTTCTTCTAGAGAAAACATTAAATCACAAACCATAATATATAATGATAGCTGTAGGGTTTTTTAGATGCATTTTGCTGGGAATTTTTTTATAGTTTTTTTTTTCATTTCTTTAATTTCTTTTTAAAGTGTTTAATAAAATTGACAAATGAAAATACTCAGGACTGAAATTTTCTTTGTGGAAAGGCTCATGTTCACAAATTGTATTTTAAAAATAGACATATTAATATTTTCTATTCTTCCTGTATCCATTTTGATAACTTATGTCATTTAGGGAATATGTGCATTTTATCTGTATTGTTAGATTTATTGACATAGAATTGTTCATAATATTCATCAGGTACCACTTAATATTCATAGTATCTGTAGTTATATATTCATTTCACTCTGAATATTGCTATTTGTCCTCTCCCTCTCTCTCTTTTTAGTTTCCTAAGAAAAATATCAACTGCCAATCTTTTTAAAAAGACAGATTTTTGTTTTATTTATATTCTCTATTGTTTAACATTTTGTATTTCATTGATTTTTATAATTATTATTTATCTTCTACTTATTTGGGGTTGAATTTCCTTTTTTATAGCTTCTTAATGTGAAAGCTTAGATTATTGTCTTTAAATCTATCTTTGTTTTCTACCAAAAACATTTAGTGTTATGAACTAATTTAGAATTATTACTTAGATTTTTTTTAGAATTTCCAAATATTTGTGGTCTTCTAAAAATGTTTATATGTTTTTCTCATATTTCTAATTTTATACTATTGTGGCTAGAAGTAATACTCTGTATATTTTTGACCTCTTTAAATTAATTCATTTCAGTTTTATGACCCAGCACATGACCTATCTTGGTGAATGTTTGTTAGTGAATGTTAGTGGACACTTGAAGAGCTCTAAAAATATCAGTTATGTCAGGTTGGTTAATAACATTGCCCACATCTTCTACATAATAACATTGCCCACATCTTCTACATCTGTCCTTATTTTCTTTCTACTTTTCTGTCCCTATCAAGAAAAGAGTTCATGTGTATAACCACCATTTTGGATGCATCTTTTTTCAGTTTGGTCAGTTTTTGCTTCAAAAATTTTGAACCATTGATCTAAGTGCACACATACATAAGAATGTGCCTTGATAAACTATTTTGTCTTTATAAAATGCCATTATCTAAATGAATTGCAAGTAATATTATTTGATCTGAAGTCTAATTTATAATAACACAGCCACTTAGTATTCCTTATGACTAGTGTTTGCATTGAATAAGTTTTTCATCATTTTTAAATTATCTATGTTTCTGTATTTCAAGAGTGTTTCTTGTTGACAGAATATGATTGGGTTGTGCCTTTGCGTTTAGTTGGGAGTCTTTCTTTAGATCATTGGCATATATTTATCAGTATGGTTGGATTTAAAGCTATTAAATTAGTATTTACTTTATATTTGTTTTATCTGTAGTTTTTCTCGTTTTTCTCTTTTGCTGCCTTATTTGTGTTGACTAATATTTAATATTTCATTTCGTGTCCTCTATTGATTTACTAGCTATATCTTTAAGTTTTAGTGGTTGCTCTGGGCTTTACAATAATCTTTACTATCTTCAAAGGCTATTTGCCATTTCAAGAAATATAAGAATATTACACAATACATTTCCATTTCTCCATCATATAGTTTGTGCTATTGTTATACATTTTTACAACTATAATATAAAACATTAAAAAAAATCTTTATCCTCATGTTTGCTATTTCTAGTATCCTTCATTTCTTTGAATAGATCCAGACTTACATGTGGTATTATATCGCTTCAACTTGAATAATTTCTTTAATATTTTTTGGTAGTGCAGTTTTACTGATGATAAATTTTCTGTTTTTTGTTTGCCTGAAAAATGTCATGTTTTAATTTTCACTTATGAAGAATATTTTCTCATAAAATAGTATCGACGATATTTTATTTTTTTCAAACATTAATGTGATTCTGTTGTCTTCTGGCTTGGATTTATTCTGATGAGAATTCAGAGATTAGTCTTGACTTTATCTCATATATAATGTATGGTTTTTACTCTGGCTACTTTTAAGATTTTCATGATTTCTGTCTTTAGCAATTTGATAATGATAGACTTTGGTTTTGTTTTCTTTCAATTATCCTTCTTGGTGAATGCTGAGTTTCTTTGATCCATGTGTTTATACACTTCATTATATATTTTTTAAGTTTGGGCCAGTATATTCTTAAACACTCTTCCTGCAACTTCTCTTCTTTTCCTCTTTGATATTCCAATTACACGTATGTTAGACAGCATAATATTGTGTTACAGATTCGGTTTTTTTTTAAACTGTTATTTTTTTTCTCTGTGCTTCATTTTGGATACTAATTGTTAATGACAATGAGTTCACTTTTACTTAATCCCGTAGTGTTTAATTTGCTAAGTCCATCAAATATATATTCTTCTTAATTTCCAAAATTTCATTTTCATTTCTAGATGTTCTGTTGGGTTCTTTTTTATGGCTTCCATTTCACTCATCATCTTGTCCATGCTTTCCTTGAAATTATTGAACATAAAGTTATAAAGCTCTTATTTGCCTGCTAATTCCAACAGTGCTGTCATTTCTGAGTTTGTTTTTATTAATTGTTCTCCTGATAATGAATTACATTTTACTGCTTCTTTACATGTCTAGTAATTTTAGACTAGATGCTTAACACATTGAATGTTACATTGTGTAGTGTATGATTTTGTTGACTATATTTAACAAATGTTGAGTTTCGTTTTGTCAAACATTTTTGTTCTTTGCACATAGTCCTGGCCATTTTGAAGCTTGTTTTTAAATTTTCTCCAGGTGGATCTCGTGTTTCCTTTACTATAGAACTAGTTTTGTACTACTACTATGATATGGCCTTTTTGAGGTCCCTACTGATGGTCCTGTTTAGAAGTCCAACACTTTATAACCTTTGTCAGCTCTGGGAATTGTTTATTTTACAGCTTTTTAGTAGTTATTTTCTTCTTTGAATAACTGAGTTTTGGCTAGACTTTTAGACTCTTACTTCACACCTGGGCAGGAACAGGATACCTAGGCAGATTTAAGGATATATTTTGCTTTATGTATATCCTCTTTCTGGGTACTCTGTCCCACAAAATCTGTAGGACTCAATGTCTTAAACTTTTATCTTTGCCTCTTTAACTTAGTAAGATTGTTGAGCTAGTATTAGATTTGGCCTTTGTTATGGAATGAATTGTGTCCCCTGTAAATTTATATATTAAAGCTCTAATCCCCAGTACCTCAGAATCTAACTGGATTTGAATGTAGGGCCTTTAATAGGTAATTATTAAAGGTCAGGGATGGTGGCTTATGCCTGTAATCTCAGCACTTTGGAAGGCCAAAGTGGGCAGATTATCTGAGGTCACGAGTTTGAGATCAGCCTGGCTAACATGATGAAACCCCATCTCTACTAAAAAAAAAAAAAAAAAAAAAAAAAATTAGCCAGGTGTGGTGGCAGGTAACTGTAATCCCAGCTACTCAGGTGGCTGAGGCAGGAGAATCACTTGAATCTGGGAGGCAGAGGTTGCAGTAAGGCAAGATCACACTACTGTACTCCAGCTTGGGTGACAAGAATGAAACTCCTTCTCAAAAAAAAAGAAAGGTAATTAAGTTAAAATGAGGCCAATAGGCCTCAAAGACCAATTGGACCTTATCCAATTGGACTAGTGTCTTTATAAGAGGAAGTTTGGACATACAGGAGATTCCAGGAATGCACATGCAAGAAAAAAAGACCAGATGAGAATACAGCGAGAGAGTGGGCATCTACAAGCCAAGCAGAGAAGCCTCAGAAGAAACCAAACCTGATCTTGGACTTCCAAACTCCAGAACTGTGAAAAAATAGATTTTTGTTATTTAAGCCACCCAGTCTGTGGTATTTTGTTACAATAGCCCTGGCAAAGCAACACAGCCTTCTTGTAGGCAGCCTGGAATGCAATGCTAGATAGAAAGCCTGGAGTATCATAGGGTTTATCTTATTTGTTTCTCTTTCTTCAAAGATTACAGTCCTGTGTTACCTATTGTACAATCTATAAAAACAGCTCTTATAAATTTTGTTCCATTTTCTAATTGTTAATCGTGTGAAGTCAAGTCTGACAGCAGTGAAGGCAATCATAACTGCCTTGATTTTTCATTTTCTGAAACTCTCAGAATTCAGGCCTTCACCTCTCATATTGATGTTTTAGTTTTTTTTTTTTAAATCTTACTCTTCGATTTTTCCCTATCTGTCTCTATTCTACTTTCTGGATTATCTTCTAAAATGTCTGTATTATCTTCCATTTCTTCGTACTGTTTTCGGGGGAGTTTTCTTTCAATTTATCTTCCAAATCTCCTATTCATTTTTTCATTTGACCCTTATACGTTTAGTTTTCAAGAACTCTTTGCAAAATATTGTTGAAATTGTTTCTTCTCTTTTTGACTTCATGAATGTATGCCTTTGAGAGAAATCTCTTCACTGTTCTTTTAAGTGGGGTTTGAAGAAACAGCAGAGATTAATGGGAATGTTCAGTCGTTTGGAAAGTTCAGGCATCAGTCTTTTAATTTATTTTTACTTTTAGTGGCTTTCTTTCATCTGTCTTTCTTCAATGAGAATAAAATCCTGCCAATTTTACCTTCTAAAATTCCCCCAATATACCTTCTTTTCTCTCATCATCCTGGACTATCATCTAACTCTTACAGAGACCTCAGGATACATAGTATATCCCCCACTCTGGTGCTAGAAGGATTCCTCTAAACCGCAGATCTAACCATGTGTCTTTTATAGCAAAAACTTTTCAACAGTGCTTCAAAATTCAGAGAAAACAAAGCTTGAGATCCTTAGTCTGGCATTCATTTTTATTATGTATTACTGAAGTGTTCATCTGCAATGTATTGAAATTTTTTTAAAGGAAAAGCAAATCTCATCCTTCATCACAAACAGTTTGGAAAACTCTACTTGAGAAAATATTTTTCATGTTGAAAAAACTAAAACCTTGTGTGATACCAGTCTCCTAACCTCATTGGTCTGGCCTTATAAACATCATAATTATCTGGGAGATAGCAGATTAAAAGTGAGAGAGGAGGAAAAAGAAGGGAACTCTGTACCTGTCAAGTATTTGCTCTCATTCCAGCAATCTTCTGGGTGTTTTACATACATAGAAAAGTAAAGAAAATATTTTAACTATTTACATGAAGGCCTCCTTTAGGAATGAAACTCTTTGTCTAGAAAAATGCCTTGATAGACCACCTTAGCTGGGGACTCAAAACAGATAAAACTCTGCAAGAGAAGTGAGAGGGAAATTTGTGTTGAAGTGAGCAGAAAGGGAGACAGAAGTCCTAAATAACCTTATGGAAACTTGGAGCCCACAGACGGAAGTGGCCAATGGGAAATCAATCAGATGGCAGAGCACCATAAAGACACGCTAATAACTGGTACGAATGACTCTGAGATTATGCCCAGGGAAGGGTGTGTGTTTTATATTTAGTTAGTTTGAAACAGACAGAATATCACAAATCAAAAGGAGCCAAGATGAAAATGAGAGTAGTTTGTTAAAGGCCAGAACTCGGAGCAAATAGTAAGTAGCAGAATGTAAATATGTCACCACCAAGAAGTTACAGAAAGCTTAGACAGGGCATGGAACTTCCCAACAGTCAAGGGATATGTAATGTGAACCAAGTTGTTTAAAATCTCTCATTGGACAGCTGCGGTATAACAAATTACCGCATATATAGAGGCAAAATAGCCCATAAATATTGTTTTATTATTTTTGTGGATCAGAAATACAGGCATAATTTAGTGAGATTTTCTGCTTTAAGGTCTTTTATATTTAAAGAGAAAAAGAGATAAATTTATTTTAAGAAATTTTCTCATGTGATTTTGGGGACTAGCAAATCTGAACTCTGTAGGGCAGGCTCACAGTCTGGAAGTTCTGGCAAGGGTTGATGTGGCAATCTTAGTCCACATACCAAAGAGGAACAGGCTAGAAACTCAGCAGGGATTTTATGTAGCTATCTTGAAGGAAAATTCTTTCTTTTGGGGTCAACCTCAGTCTTTGCTCTTAAGGCCTTTAACTGATTGCATGAAGCCCACCCACATTATGGGTAGAATCTGCTTTACTCAAAGTCTACTTATATGAATGTTGACAATTATTCAATCTACTGACTTAAATCTTAATCACATTTAAAAAAAACCCTTCACAGCAACATCTGGACTGATGTTTAGCCAATCCATTGAGAACCACAGTCTAGCCAAGTTGACACAACATTAACCACCACAGGATGTAATCAACGTGTTAGCTAGGACCGGTGTCTCATCAGAAGGCTCGACCAGGGAAGGATTTGCTTTCTAAACTCATCTAGTTATTGGCTGAATTCCATTCCTTGCATGCTGTTATATTGGGGGTCTAAGTTCCTCATTGGCTGCTGACAGAAGGTTGTTCTTGGTTCTTTGCTACATGGGCCTCTTCATGCAATAGTTAACTTCAACAAACAATTGAGGAAGAATTCGTTAGCAAGAGAGAAGCCATAATCATATGTATGTAACCTAATCAGGGAAGTGATATATCCTGCCACTTCACCACATTCAATTAATTAAAAGCAAATTGTCAAGCCAGCTCACAACCAAGGGAAGAGGATCACATACAGGCATAAACACTAGCAGGTGGGTATCATATTAGAGCCTGCTTGTCACAGACAGCTTATCTTCATTTCAGGTAAACTATTTTATTGAAATCCTCATAGTCTGTTTATGAAGTAGTCATTTTTATTACCATTTCATATATTAATGAATAAAGGTTCAGACAGCTTTTCTGTCTAGATCAACATAACACATCAAGTCAAAGGGAAAGACAGTAATCAAGGCTGCATCTATTTGCTACTGAGAGCTTTGCTTGACCTCCTACTTTACAACCTAATATTGATTTGTTGTTGTTGTTGTTTCACTAGAAATTCCTATTAGAAAAACTGATACTCATTGCCTTGTCTCAAATTTAAATACTCCAATAGACCTTTGACTTCCCCAAACACAACCTGTGATGTCTTTCTGTATTGCACAAATTAGCCACATTTTCTGATCCCTTGGCTATCTGACTCTAAAACTGGAACTCTTCTGCTTTGCTAGCAGACTTAACCTCATCTCATTCTTTGTAACCAGTTTTTCCCTGTGAGAAGAAAAATAATCTCATGGCCTGGCCATCCATTACCAGGGAAGTCAAGCTCTGGATTCTATTCCAAATTTCGCCCTAAGTTCTAGACTGTGGCTCCAAGGTATGAATTTTGTAAATATCTCATACCTAACCACACCTAACCACCTGCCTGATATTCCAGTTTCTCTAGGCCTGGGATGCCTGCCTTTATTCCTTTTAGGGTTTCCAAAGACCATAGTCATGATTCTGAACCTACGCCATTGTAGCTAGGCCCTCTTCTCCACCTTTTTCCATACTACTCATGATTAAAATATTGCTCTTCCCAGGTAGGTAGAGAAGATGTGGAGGTTTATGACGTTTCTTCTGGATTTGTGATGCATGAGAAGACACATTAATAAAACCTCTAGTTTGTATTCTTAGATTACTTATTACAAATTTTAAATACAAAGGAAGAAAATTCCAGGCCATCTAGCTAAGAGACAATATGGGAATTTGAAGGAAAAGATATTTGTATAATTCCACAAACTCTATAGCACCTATTCAAAGTAAGCTATGGTTATTTTTTATATAATGCTTTTCCCTAGATATCAATACAACAGACCACTTATCTTCCTTCTCCAAATATTAATATCTCCTGTTGACCTCCATTGTGCAAAGTACTGAGTCCAAACTGCCTGTGGCTGTATTCAAGAGTTTCCATGATCTAACTAACTGCAAGCCTTTTTTTCAACTTTATTTCTGTCCATGCATTATAATCCCTTCCGCTTCTTTGTGCATGATGGTTGTCCCTTAATTCTTAACCTATTAAGCTTGATTCAATATCTTTGCATTCAGGTCCAATAACATCATATCTAGTAAGTACTAGAGAGTACGTACTATCCCTTACGGAAATATCAATGAAATGCTCTTTTATCTGTCATCCTCAGTACACTGTTTATATCTAGCCAAGCCCATATTTTATTCTATCACGTGATATGGCTCATTGTCTACATGCCTTTCTTCCCTTATTAGTTCAGAACACTTTAAAATGTAAGGCCTACATTGCTTCCTTTGTTATATTCCCATCCTCAGACTCCATCACACTGCTCTGAATGAGGCATAGGGATAAAACAATGTAGGGGGTAGGATATAGATTTTTGGAATCAGATGCACATAAATTTGGAAATAGGTTCTGGCATTTATTAACAGTGTAGATGTGATTGGAGAAGTTACTTGACCCCCAAGTCTTGGCTTTCTTACCTACTAAATGAAGGATAACATTGCCTGTCTCAAAGTTTTGCTGTAAGTACTCATTAGCATTAAATATATAGAAAAATTGGCACAATGTAAATAATGTTTCTTTCTGCAACCTCCCATTCCCACAGTCAAAATCCACTCCCAATTCCACCTTCCTCTCCCACCCACTTTCTCAGTTCCACCTCACCATTAATAAATATTTGTTAGATTGGATTGAATCCTCTGTCACTGGACCCCTTGAATCAGGAAGCAAAGGACTCACTTCTTTCTCTGCAGCCTTTTTGCTTGGTTGGTATATTGAATTCTTGTTTTTATCTCCTTCCATTCTGTCAGCCTTAAATCCTTATTTTGTGTCCTCTTTCTGTTCCAAAATTTTATTTTTACCTACAAATTTTTTTGTTTACATTGCATCTCTCTTCTGCTGGAAAAGCATGGCCTTGTGAAGCTGGCATTTGTTTAATCTTCTGGCATCTCGAGACCTGCATTTATGAGTTTTCTAAAGTTCCCTGTGCTGAGAACTTCCCATATGCCAAAGCTTCTGAGTAAGTGCTCCAACCTGAAATGAGAGTTGTTCCAAGGTTAGGTCATCGCCACTATGCACCTCCCTCATCCACAGCCAGGCAAAATAAAAGTTTCCATGGAGACGAAACAGAAATGAGTCCATCTGATCAATTCTAATTGTTATAAATAAGAATGCATTTAATATATGTTTGTGGTGTGAGCTGCTTGTCACAGTTAAGAGGAGAGCAGAAATTATCAAGTAAATTTTTAGTGTTGAATATTTACTTAGCTCAATGTTAGAGAGAGGCTAGGTCCCTGCCCTAAGAGAGCTTAAAATTTATTTGGGAATAAAAATGAATCCATGAGAAAGAGAGGGCAATTAAAGGCAGAGAGTAAAAAGAGCTAGTTTAATGAGTATTTATTGTCTGACTGCATAAACAAACACATACATAATTAAATGAATGAATGAAAATAATTGCACGAAAGAACAAACGAAGACTGGAGCATTAATGCTGTGCTTTTAAAATTTGACAACGTCACTAATTCAAAGCAAGTTAAATCTTTAAATTATTTGCGTTAGAACTACACATTGATCTCATTAAATAAACACTTTAAGCCATTTCAACAAAAACACATTTAAGTATTCACAATGGTCCAGACTTTACTGAGTCCAAAAGGTAAACAAGATGAATAATATATCGTCCTTTCTCTAGTATTGAAACAAATCTCTCCTGTCACTTTCCTGTAGATTATTGCCAAGATATCCCATGTATAGGCTGATATCCTCTAAGCCAGTAGAATATCAGTTTCTGGCACAATAATAGATGGAATGGAAACTGTGTTGGGACTCAGGACCACTTGCTGGTTGATAAGAATCACTCAATGTGTCTCTTTTAACAGTTGGAGAGCTTTATGTTTCTCTTTCTGAAAGTTGTTTGACACTTTCAATTTCTGTTCTAGGTATGTGAAACATTCGCTATGTTCCCAACTAAACTGTAAATTTCCTGACAGCAGGATCTATTTTTATTTATCTATGCGTCTTCCACAGAGCCTAGCATACTTTTTGATAAATGACAGATACTCAATATATATTGGATGAATGAATGAATGAACATTCATTCATTAAGTGAGTAAGTCCTCATTTAATGGCTTCAATAAGTTCTTAGAAACTGCAACTTTTAGCAAAACAATGTATAATGAAACCAATTTACTGTAGGCCAATTGACATAAACAAGAGCTAAGTTCCAATGATGTATTTCTGGTCACAAAAATATAACCAAGCTTCTAAATAAAGGCCAAAAACACTTTTGATATTAAACATTGAAATAAATGTGAGCTACACATACACATACATTTGTAAAGGATTAACAAAAACAAGAAAGATAATTATTTACCTCATTTTTGGTGAATCAGTGAGTAACAGTGGTTTTAGTGGACGTTGGTCAAGTCAAGGAATAAGTGTTTGCAAAACAAAAATTTTAAGGATTCCCTCCTACCACCACAAAATTCAAAAACAGTAATTCTGACAGCCCTCAGAGTGCTTTTTGTCCTTCATTGTTTATTGTTGTGCATTTGTATGACTATTACATACCTTAGGAATCTTTATCTTACAATAATTTGTATTCATTCATTCATTTTCTAAGCCACTATTCCAGTTCAGGGTCATGTGGGCGGCTGGAACCTATCCCTGGCAACTAAGTGTGCAAGGCAGGAGCCATCCCTGGCTAGAACGTTAATCCACCTCAAGGCGTACTCACACACACACCCATATTCACTCAGACTGGGACCATGTAGACATGCCAATTAACCTAATGGCACAACTTTGGGATGTGAGAAGAAACCAGAATATCCAGGGAAAACCCATGTAGACAACGGGAGAACGTGTAAACTCCACACGGACAGTGGTCCTAGCCAGTAATCAATTTTTTTTTTTTCTGATCAACATTATAATAAAACAAGGTTGAACAAAACAGCTCCTGGTGCACCAGGAGCTCTCAGTCTGGTTGAAAACTCAGAATGCAAACCAGCAAGGATAACTCAATGTGCTAAGTATTTTGGCAATAATAAACACTGCAAACATAATGGGCAATTAATTGGCAGGGTTTAAGAGTTTTGAGAAGACATAGGAAGAGAGATAAACTTGAAGATCTAAAGGATGAGTGAATTTGCTAAGCGAAGAAGTTACAAAGATAGACAGAAGGATGACATGGCAAACCAGTGGTGAAATAGAGGCATTTCATTAAATAAGGCAATGAGACATTTCCCTCATTAGAGGCAGAGGGAACAGCACATGCAAAGGGCACAGAGAAATGAGCAAGTTTGACGTTTAAAAATAACTTGCAGTGATTATAATGGGGATATCAAATGGAGAGTCAGAGCAGAGAGGAGCAGCAAGATAGACTGTAGTCAGTAAAGACCCTGCCATGCCAGTTTGAACACCACTTGAGCAATAATAAGCCATTGATTTTTTTAAAGTGTAGTGAGATAGTCAAATTTCTGTCTTAGAAAGGCAACTCTGGCTGAGTTGGGGAAGACGATCCTCAGGAATTAGGAGGGAAGAAAACATTTACTGAGCTAAGTTTATATACCAGGATATACTTTAGGGGTTTTCATGGATACACTGAAGTTTGCTTTATGTAATCTTTACAGCCACCACCAGAAATAAGCATTAGTATGTTCACTTAACAGATACAAATATGACACTTGAAATTATGAACAGAAGAAGGTTTAGAAATCGAGAAACTATTCACAATTCTAGGGGAGATCAAAAGTGATGTATCCTAGAGGAGGGGTATTGAAGAAAGAAGGGCAGGAAGGGAAAAGTGGGAAGAAACACAGCATATTGGAGAACTCAGAATTCAGGAAGCATAATTACCAGAATCATTGGTTGAAGGTAGGCATGAGGAAGAAAGATAGTGATAGTTAAGTAACGAATTCCAAATCTCTAGAGTGTTGAAAGTTTTGGGACTTATACAACCACCTTCCTCCAGTGATTTTTACATCTCTCACATTTTTTCTAATACAATTACCTTGAAATTTATAGAGGTAGATAAGTATTTCCCTTGAGATGAAAAACGAAATTTTAGGAACTTGTGTCTGTAGTATATTTCCCAGAAGTTGGCTGCTATAGGAAGAAAGAACCCTGATACTCCATTTTCAAGACAATTGCATATCTTTCAGCTAGGGTGTGTTGGGAGGATTTCTGTTCATAAACTGTTCAGAGGAATTTGGAAGCAAACAAATATGTAAGTGCAAAGAACTGTATCAGATGGGAGACACCACCCAGACTCTTGGCAAGCCAAAATCCACTTGGAAGCAATTAGTGGCTCAAGAGACTGATATCATAGAGGATCAAAGTGTTCCCTGGGAAATGATTTCGGGAGTAGAGGCCACCAGTGACTTCACAGCAAACCACACGGTGATTGTGAAACTCTTACTGCATTTTGCAATGTCATACACAGCAGAGGGATGATTCCAAGTCCAGAGAAATCCTGCTGACATCCAAAAAGGCTTTTTTATGTTTCCAAGAACTTCTAGTACTGCATATTCTCCTTCTTCTCCCAGGCCTAATTTTTGGTGGGCTGTTTCCTATTTTGAGAGTTTCTTTAACAACTAACATGATTGGTGAATTTAGCCATGCATATACCCAGGCTTCTGTTTTACAACGGAATTATGAGTACATGAGCTGGATTAGGGTTAAGAAGATAAAGATAGAATGTTAATGCACCTTCTTGACCCCTCTGTCATAGTTCCGACCACTTCCTCCAACCAAAATGATGAAGGAGGAAATAGAGGATGTGAGTGACTCAGGAAGCTAGAGGTGGAAGAGAGGAAAAGAGACCTTAAAGACTCCTTTATCTAGTGAATCTAATGAAGAGCTCCTCATTAATCTCTTTCACAGAATCACACTTTTTTTGTTTTATAGCATTTATGAAAGATTGAGGCTTTATTTTTATAACAGATTACCACTTATCATCCCTAAAATGCTCAATAAGCCCTAAAAGAATGGTATTCAGGAGACTATAATGAGGGATGCGTGTGTGTGTTGGAATAATAGTGAATGCCAAAGTGAAAAGACAACCCAAGATTTGTACCTGGAGTTTAATCTAGGTAGAAAGATAAGATTTATAGTTTCCAAATATGAAACTCAGGCAAAACCAGGCCAATGAGCCAATGAAATGGTAGCTTCTATACATGGGATCATATCTCAGGATCACTTTCTCTAAGGATAAAATTTCAGACTGCTTAATTCCATACACATTATCAAATTCCTTTGCAATAGATTCCAGTCTTCCTTTGCCCTGCCATCATCTCTCACCTTCCTTTCCTCTGTACTCCAACACATAAACACACACGTGCACATTCTACACTGCAGTCATCCTCTTATTCCCACTATTTTAGTTTCCTAACGCTGCTATAGCAAATCGCCACACATGTAGTGACTTAAAACAACACACATTAATTATTTCATTAAGCCACAGGTCAGAAGTCCATCATCAGTCTCACTGGACTAAAAACACCAAGGTGCAGGGAGGGCTGGGTTTCTTTTTGAGACCTTAAGGGAGAGTATGTTTAATTTCCTTTTCTAGACTCTGGAGACTGTCTGAATTCTTTGGCTCATGGCCCCACTTCCCCCTCTTCAAAGACAGCAGCATGGCATTTTTAAATCTTTCTCCAATTCTGATCCTATCTTGCTGTTTTTCTCTTATTTTATAAGGATGCTTGTAAATACATGGAGTCCACAAAAAATCCAGGATAATCTTATCGTTTTAAGATTTTTTTCATAATTTTATCTGTACAGTCCTTTTGTCATTATAAGGTAACATATTCAGAGGCTTTGTGGAATAGGTCATGAGCATCTTTGAGGAACAGTGGTCTTTATTCTGCCTATTGCACCTAAAGAACACTGAGCATTTTCCCACTTTTATATCTTCTTGCAGGCTGATTTCTCTGCCCAAATTCCCTTTCCTTCCTTGTCTAACTTGAGATCACCCAACTTGACTATGACCTCTTCTTTAAATCTCTCTCTATCTTTCTCTTGGAAAAATTGCTGTTGGATCCTTATCTCCAAGGCAACATGTTAAATATTGAGTTTATTACAGAGTTTATCACATAGTGTTGTTTTTCTCTGTCATTTATCTGTTTCCTGCAATAGAATGAGAGTTTATCAAGGTCAGAGCATATACCTTTCTCATTTATTTTTAATTTACTACTACCTAGAAAAATGCTATTGCTAAACCTGGTTTATCTTGTATTTAACTGAATTCATTGATAAAGGTAGAATATTTTTGATTATTAATGACAAAAGACATTGTTGTGTTCCTTCTCATGCCAGTTCAATAACTTTCTTCACCTGTGTCCCTGAACGGCTATGCTTATACCATAATACCTAGTTCAGAATTTAGAAGGAATTTTTTTTAAAAGGTGATTATTTTATGTGATGCCAGAACCTAAAGCTAGGACTAAAACACCAACTTATTGAGGACCTACTTTTGAGTCATCATGAGCAAGAATTTTCTTGTGAGAAAAGCTGTAAATTAAGAATTGGCTCGCTTAAAAGTGGGACCATGTTACTGCACTTAGAGCAGAAATACATCCACCTGGAAGGCTGGAAAGGCTATTCTGTGTTATGTAGCTCGACCAGTGAAGAACAACTACTTGCTTAATATAAGGGTAAATTAAAAACAAAAACAACTATTGCCACATTTTTAAAAAAATCAATGTTAAATATATTAGAGTGATATAATGAGAAATATGGGGGCAAGGTCCACAAATAATTGGTCTGTTTTCAGCTTTGTCCTAGGCTGGGTTAAAAAAAAAAAAGAACTGGTCTCTTTACTGAAAAAAAAAAATCAAAAGTTTGAAAAGAACTGAAAGAGCTGCAGAAAGTAATAGGCAGTTCTATAATACTCCAACCCTAATAATAGATGTATCATCTAAGTAAAAAATTATCTAGGTAGATGATAGATCATTTAGACAGAAGCTCAATAAAGAAATAGAAGACTTGAAAAGCCCTATAAGCCAACGAGATGTAAAAGACAAATATAATACTGCACACAAGAACAACAGAATACACATTATTCTCAAGTGCATGTGGAACTTTCTCCAGGGTGGACCATACATTAGGTCCAAAAAGTAAGTCTCAAGAAATTTAAAAAGACTCAAATCCGGGGGGAGGAGCCAAGATGGCCGAATAGGAACAGCTCTGGTCTACAGCTCCCAGCGTGAGCGATGCAGAAGACGGGTGATTTCTGCATTTCCATCTGAGGTACTGGGTTCATCTCACTAGGGAGTGCCAGACAGTGGGCGCAGGACAGTGGGTACAGCACACCGTGCACCAGCCGAAGCAGGGCAAGGCATTGCCTCCCTTGGGAAGCGCAAGGGGTCAGGGAGTTCCCTTTCCTGGTCAAGGAAAGGGGTGGCAGATGGCACCTGGAAAATTGGGCCACTCCCACCCGAATACTGCGCTTTTCTGACGGGCTTCGGAAACGGCGCACCAGGAGATCATATCCCACACCTGGCTCAGAGGGTCCTACACCCACAGAGTCTCCCTGATTGCTAGCACAGCAGTCTGAGATCAAACTGCAAGGTGGCAGCCAGGCTGGGGGAGGGGCGCCCACCATTGCCCAGGCTCGCTTAGGTAAACAAAGCAGCCGGAAGCTCGAACTGGGTGGAGCCCACCACAGCTCAAGGAGGCCTGCCTGCCTCTGTAGGCTCCACCTCTGGGAGCAGGGCACGGACAAACAAAAAGACAGCAGTAACCTCTGCAGACTTAAATGTCCCTGTCTGACAGCTTTGAGGAGAGCAGTGGTTCTCCCAGCACGTAGCTGGAGATCTGAGAATGGGCAGACTGCCTCCTCAAGTGGGTCCCTGACCCCTGACCCCCGAGCAGCCTAACTGGGAGGCACCCCCCAGTAGGGGCAGACTGACACCTCACACGGCCACGTACTCCTCTGAGACAAAACTTCCAGAGGAACCATCAGACAGCAGCATTCGCAGATCACGAAAATCCGCGGTTCTGCAGACACCACTGCTGATACCCAGGCAAACAGGGTCTGGAGTGGACCTCTAGCAAACTCCTACAGACCTGCAGCTGAGGGTCCTGTCTGTTAGAAGGAAAACTAACAAACAGAAAGGACATCCACACCAAAAACCCATCTGTACAACACCATCATCAAAGACCAAAAGTAGTTAAAACCACAAAGATGGGGAAAAAACAGAGCAGAAAAACTGGAAACTCTAAAAAGCAGAGCGCCTCTCCTCCTCCAAAGGAACTCAGTTCCTCACCAGCAACAGAACAAAGCTGGACGGAGAATGACTTTAACGAGTTGAGAGAAGAAGGCTTCAGATGATCAAACTACACCGAGCTACAGGAGGAAATTCAAACCAAAGGCAAAGAAGTTGAAAACTTTGAAAAAACTTTAGAGGAATGTATAACTAGAATAACCAATACAGAGAAGTGCTTAAAGGAGCTGATGGAGCTGAAAGCCAATGCTCAAGAACTACATGAAGAATGCAGAAGCCTCAGGAGCCGATGCGATCAACTGGAAGAAAGGGTATCAGTGATGGAAGATGAAATGAATGAAATGAAGCGAGAAGGGAAGTTTAGAGAAAAAAGAATAAAAAGAAATGAACAAAGCCTCCAAGAAATATGGGACTATGTGAAAAGACCAAATCTGTGTCTGATTGATGTACCTGAAAGTGACAGGGAGAATGGAACCAAGTTGGAAAACACTCTGCAGGATATTATCCAGGAGAACTTCCCCAATCTAGCAAGGCAGGCCAACATTCAGATTCAGGAAATACAGAGAACACCACAAAGATACTCCTGGAGAAGAGCAACTCCAAGACACATAATTGTCAGATTCACCAAAGTTGAAATGAAGGAAAAAATGTTAAGGGCAGCCAGAGAGAAAGGTCGGGTTACCCACAAAGGGAAGCCCATCAGACTAACAGCGGATCTCTCGGCAGAAACTCTACAAGCCAGAAGAGAGTGGGGGCCAATATTCAACATTTTTAAAGAAAAGAATGTTCAACCCAGAATTTCATATCCAGCCAAACTAAGCTTCATAAGTGAAGGAGAAATAAAATACTTTACAGACAAGCAAATGCTGAGGGATTTTTGTCACCACCAGGCCTGCCCTAAAAGAGCTCCTGAAGGAAGCGCTAAACATGGAAAGGAACAACCGGTACCAGCCACTGTAAAATCATGCCAAAATGTAAAGACCATCGAGACTAGGAAGAAACTGCATCAACTAATGAGCAAAATAACCAGCTAACATCATAATGACAGGATGAAATTCACACATAACAATATTAACTTCAAATGGAAATGGACTAAATGCTCCAATTAAAAGACACAGACTGGCAAATTGGATAAAGAGTCAAGACCCATCAGTGTGCTGTATTCAGGAAACCCATCTCACATGCAGAGACACACATAGGCTCAAAATAAAAGGATGGAGGAAGATCTACCAAGCAAATGGAAAACAAAAAAAAGCAGGGGTTGCAATCCTAGTCTCTGATAAAACAGACTTTAAACCAACAAAGATCAAAAGAGACAAAGAAGGCCATTACATAATGGTAAAGGGATCAATTCAACAAGAACAGCTAACTATCCTAAATATATATGCACCCAATACAGGAGCACCCAGATTCATAAAGCAAGTCCTGAGTGACCTACAAAGAGACATAGACTCCCACACAAGAATAATGGGAGACTTTAACACCCCACTGTCAACATTAGACAGATCAACAAGACAAAAAGTTAACAAGGATACCCAGGAATTGAACTCAGCTCTGCACCAAGAGGACCTAATAGACATCTACAGAACTCTCCACCCCAAATCAACAGAATATACATTTTTTTCAGCACCACACCATGCCTATTCCAAAATTGACCACATACTTGGAAGTAAAGCTCTCCTTAGCAAATGTAAAAGAACAGAAATTATAACAAACTGTCTCTCAGACCACAGTGCAATCAAACTAGAACTCAGGATTAAGAAACTCACTCAAAACCGCTCAACTACATGGAAACTGAACAATCTGCTCCTGAATGACTACTGGGTACATAATGAAATGAAGGCAGAAATAAAGATGTTCTTTGAAACCAACGAGAACAAAGACACAACATACCAGAATCTCTGGGACACATTCAAAGCAGTGTGTAGAGGGAAATTTATAGCACTAAATGCCCACAAGAGAAAGCAGGAAAGATCTAAAATTGAAATCCTAACATCACAATTAAAAGAACTAGAGAAGCAAGAGCAAACACATTCAAAAGCTAGCAGAAGGCAAGAAATAACTAAAATCAGAGCAGAACTGAAGGAAATAGAGACACAAAAAACCCTTCAAAAAATTAATGAATCCGGGAGCTGATTTTTTGAAAAGATCAACAAAATTGATAGACCACTAGCAAGACTAATAAAGAAAAAAAGAGAGAAGAATCAAATAGATACAATAAAAAATGATAAAGGGGATATCACCACCGATCCCACAGAAATAAAAACTACCATCAGAGAATACTAGAAACACCTCTGTGCAAATAAACTAGAAAATCTAAAAGAAATGGATAAATTCCTCGACACATACACTCTCCCAAGACTAAACCAGGAAGAAGTTGAATCTCTGAATAGACCAATAACAGGACCTGAAATTGTGGCAATAATCAATAGCTTACTAACCAAAAAGAGTCCAGGACCAGATGGATTCATAGCCGAATTCTACTAGAGGTACAAGGAGGAACTGGTACCATTCCTTCTGAAACTATTCCAATCAATAGAAAAAGAGGGAATCCTCCCTAACTCATTTTATGAGGCCAGCATCATCCTGATACGAAAGCTGGGCAGAGACACAACCAAAACAGAGAATTTTAGACCAATATCCTTGATGAACATTGATGTAAAAATCCTCAATAAAATACTGGCAAACCAAATCCAGCAGCACATCAAAGAGCTTATCCACCATGATCAAGTGGGCTTCATCCCTGGGATGCAAGGCTGGTTCAATATATACAAATCAATAAATGTAATCCAGCATATAAACAGAACCAAAGACAAAAACCACATGATTATCTCAATAGAAGCAGAAAAGGCCTTTGACAAAATTCAACAACGCTTCATGATAAAAACTCTCAATAAATTAGGTATTGATGGGACGTATCTCAAAATAATAAGAGCTATCTATCACAAACCCACAGCCAATATCATATTGAATGGGCAAATACTGGAAGCATTCCCTTTGAAAACTGGCACAAGACAGGGATGCCCCCTCTCACCACTCCTATTCAACATAGTGTTGGAAGTTCTGGCCAGGGCAATTAGGCAGGAGAAGGAAATAAAGGGTATTTAATTAGGAAACAAGGAAATCAAATTGTCCCTGTTTGCAGACGACATGATTGTATGTCTAGAAAACCCCATTGTCTCAGCCCAAAATCTCCTTAAGCTGATAAGCAACTTCAGCAAAGTCTCAGGATACAAAATCAATGTACAAAAATCACAAGCATTCTTATACACCAATAACAGACAAACAGAGAGCCAAATCATGAGTGAACTCCCATTCACAATTGCTTCAAAGAGAATAAAATACTTAGGAATCCCACTTATAAGGGACGTGAAGGACCTCTTCAAGGAGAACTATAAACCACTGCTCAAGGAAATAAAAGAGGATGCAAACAAATGGAAGAACATTCCATGCTCATGGGTAGGAAGAATCAATATCGTGAAAATGGCCATACTGCCCAAGGTAATTTATAGATTCAATGCCATCCCCATCAAGCTACCAATGACTTTCTTCACAGAATTGGAAAAAACTACTTTAAAGTACATATGGAGCCAAAAAAGAGCCCGCATCACCAAGTCAATCCTAAGCCAAAAGAACAAAGCTGGAGGCATCATGCTACCTGACTTCAAACTATACTACAAGTCTACAGTAACCAAAACAGCATGGTACTGGTACCAAAACAGAGATATAGACCAATGGAACAGAACAGAGCCCTCACAAATAACACCGCATATCTACAACTATCTGATCTTTGACAAACCTGAGAAAAAAAGCAATGGGGAAAGGCTTCCCTATTTAATAAATGGTGCTGGAAAAACTGGCTAGCCATATGTAGAAAGCTGAAACTGGATCCCTTCCTTACACCTTATACACAAATTAATTCAAGATGGATTAAAGACTTAAACGTTAGACCTAAAACCATAAAAACCCTAGAAGAAAACCTAGGCATTACCATTCAGGACATAGGCATGGGCAAGGACTTCATGTCTAAAACACCAAAAGCAATGGCAACAAAAGCCAAAATTGACAAATGGGATCTCATTAAACTAAAGAGCTTCTGCACAGCAAAAGAAACTACCATCAGAGTGAACAGGCAACCTACAAAATGGGCAAAAATTTTCGCAACCTACTCATCTGACAAAGGGCTAATATCCAGAATCTACAATGAACTCAAACAAATTTACAAGAAAAAAAACAAACAACCCCATCAAAAAGTGGGCAAAGGATATGAACAGACACTTCTCAAAAGAAGACATTTATGCAGCCAAAAGACACATGAAAAAATGCTCATCATCACTGGCCATCAGAGAAATGCAAATCAAAACCACAATGAGATACCATCTCACACCAGTTAGAATGGCAATCATTAAAAAGTCAGGAAACAACAGGTGCTGGAGAGGATGTGGAGAAATAGGAACACTTTGACACTGTTGGTGGGACTGTAAACTAGTTCAACCATTGTGGAAGTCAGTGTGGCAATTCCTCAGGGATCTAGAACTAGAAATACCATTTGACCCAGCCTCCCATTACTGGGTATATACCCAAAGGACTATAAATCATGCTGCCATAAAGACACATGCACACGTATGTTTATTGCGGCACTATTCACAATAGCAAAGACGGAACCAACCCAAATGTCCAACAATGATAGACTAGATTAAGAAAATGTGGCACATATACACCATGGAGTACTATGCAGCCATAAAAAATGATGAGTTCATGTCCTTTGTAGGGACATGGATAAAATTGGAAATCATCATTCTCAGCAAACTATCACAAGGACAAAAAACTGAACACCGCATGTTCTCACTCATAGATGGGAATTGAACAATGAGAACACATGGACACAGGAAGGGGAACATCACACTCTGGGGACTCTTGTGGGGTGGGGGGAGGGATAGCATTAGGAGATATACCTAATGCTAAATGGCAAGTTAATGGGTACAGCACACCAGCATGGCACATGTATACATATGTAACTAACCTGCACATTGTGCACATGTATACTAAAACTTAAAGTATAATAACAATAAAAAAAAGAAAAAAAAAGACTCAAATCCTACCAAGCATCTTCTTTAACTACAATATAATGTAGCTAGAAATCACTAATAGAGGGAAAAGTGGAAAATTTACAAATACATGGAAATTAAACAACACACTCTTAAATAGCCACTATTTGACAGTGGTTCATTACATAAATCGTTTGAGTGGGAGCTGAACATTGATCACACATTGACATAAATATGAGAATAATAAACACTGCAGACTACTAGAAGGATGAGAAAGGGAGGAACATGGGTTGGAAAACTACCTACTGGGTGCTATGCTCATAACACCATACTCCAAACCTCAGCATCATGCAATATTCCAATACAACAAACCTGCATATGTACCAACTGTGTTTAAAATACAAGTTGAAAAAAAAGAGAAAAAAAGAAATCAAAAAGAAAATGCAAAATATTTCAAGAAAAATGGACATTAATACACAGCCTACAAGAACTGATGGTATGCAGTGAAGCAGTGCTCAGAAGGAAATGTATAACTGTAAATACATGTATTAATGGAGAAGGATCTCAAATCAAAAACCTAACTTTACACCTCAAAAACCTAGAAAATAAAAGTAAACTAAACTTAAGCTAGAAGGAGAGGAATAATAATGGGTACAGCAAATATAAGCACAATAAAGTAGAAAAACAACAGAATCCACAAACCTAAAAGTTGGTTATTTGAAATTTTCAACAACATTGACAAACCTTTAGCTAGACTGAGAACAGAAGAGAGAAGACAGAAATAACTAAAATCAAAAACCAAAATGAGACATTACTATCATCCTTACAGAAATAGAAGAATTATAAGAAAACACAATGCAACCATATAGTAATAATTTAGATAACCTAGTGAAATGGGCAAATTCCTAGAAATAAACAAATTATGGAAACTGGTTTAAGAAATAAAAAATCTAAACAGACATATAACAAGTAAAGAAATTGAATAAATGATCAAAAACCTCCCAACAGAGAAAAGTCTAGGACCAGATGGCTTCACTTATGAATTCTACTAAATATTTAAGAAGGAATTAACACCAATCCTTCTCAAACTCTGGCAAATAAATATATAAGATGATGAAGGAGCTCTTCTCAATTCATTGTATAAGGCCAGCATTATCCTTATACCAAAACCAAAGATATCACAAGGAAATAAAACTAGAGATTAATATATCTTTTGAATATAAATGCAAAAATTCTCAGGAAAATTCTAGCAAGCCAAATATAATAGCATATTAAAATAATTAAATGCCATAAGCAGATGGGATTTGTCCCAGTAACGTAAGAGTTTTTCAATATAAAAAAATTAATCAATGTAATACACCATATTAATAGAACAGAGAAAAAA
This sequence comes from Pongo abelii, assembly GCF_028885655.2. Lineage (NCBI taxonomy): Eukaryota > Metazoa > Chordata > Mammalia > Primates > Hominidae > Pongo > Pongo abelii. The sequence continues at coordinate 145,082,966 of NC_071992.2, read as the reverse complement.
ATGCATATGATCACCTAACTTGACACAAAAAAACACATTTTGTAAAATCCAACATCCTTTCATGATAACAAAAAATCACTTAGAATATTTTCTTAACATGAAGAAGGGGACTTATGAAAAAGTCAAGTCACAGCTAACATCATACTTAATAGTGAAAACCTGAAAACTTTCTAACAGTAGGTCCAAAACAAAGATGACCACTTTTGCCACTGCAATTCAGCATTGTACTGAAAATTCTAGCCAGAACAATTGGTCAAGAAAAATAAATAAAAGCTATCCAAATTTGAAATAAAAAAGTAAAATTATCTCTATTTGAAGATGACATGATAGAGCAATATATATAAAATCTCAAAGTCTGCACACACACACACACACAATTAGAGCTATCAAAAAAATCTAGCAAAGCTGATCAACAGAAAAGTCAGTCCTGTTTCTAAAAACCAACAATGAACAATCCAAGAAAAAGATAAGTTTTAAAAATTCCACTTTTAATATCATCCAAAAATAAAATAAATTTAACTAAGGAAGTGAAAGATTTGTACACCAGAAACTCTAAAGTATTACTGAAAGAAATTAAAGAATTCCTAAATGAATGAAAAGACATTCCATGTTTATGGATTGAAAGACTTAATATTGATAAGATGGCAATACCACCAAAAAGCTATTTGCAGATTCAGTGCAATCTCTACTGCTATTCTAACAATGTTTTTTTGTAAAATGGAAAAGTTGATTCTCAAATTTATTTGTGAAACATCCCAAATAATCAAAACAATCTTGAACAATAAGAACAAAGTTGGAAGACGCATACTTTCTGATTTCAAAAATACTAAAAACATACAACAATCAAAACAGTGTGTAACTGGCATAAGAGTAGATATATGGACTAATGGAATAGAGATGTGACTCCAGATATAAACCCATATATCTACGGCCAATTGATTTTTGACAATTGTTTCCAGATCATTCAATGGAGAAAAAACAGACTTTTTAACAAATGATGCTATGACAACTGCAAGAGAATGAAATTGGACTCATTTCACACCACATACATAAATTAAGGTAAAATGTGTCAACAACCTGAATATATGAACTAAAACTATAAAACTCTTAGAAGAAAACATAGGGTAATTCTGCATCAGCTTAGATTTGATGATGATTCCTTAGATACCACACCAAAAACATGAATAACAAAAGGAAAAATTAATAAATTGGACTTCAAAATTAAAAACTTTTATGCATCAAAGAACATTACTTTAAAGTTCATATGGAACCAAAAAAGAGCCCACATCGCCAAGTCAATCCTAAGCCAAAAGAACAAAGCTGGAGGCATCACGCTACCTGACTTCAAACTATACTACAAGGCTACAGTAACCAAAACAGCATGGTACTGGTACCAAAACAGAGATATAGATCAATGGAACAGAACAGAGCCATCAGAAATAATGCCACATATCTACAACTATCTGATCTTTGACAAACCTGACAAAAACAAGAAATGGGGAAAGGATTCCCTATTTAATAAATGGTGCTGGGAAAACTGGCTAGCCATATGTAGAAAGCTGAAACTGGATCCCTTCCTTACACCTTATACAAAAATTAATTCAAGATGGATTAAAGACTTAAATGTTAGACCTAAAACCATAAAAACCCTAGAAGAAAACCTAGGCAATACCATTCAGGACATAGGCATGGGCAAGGACTTCATGTCTAAAACACCAAAAGCAATGGCAACAAAAGCCAAAATTGACAAATGGGATCTAATTAAACTAAAGAGCTTCTGCACAGCAAAGGAAACTACCATCAGAGTGAACAGGCAACCTACAAAATGGGAGAAAATTTTCGCAACCTACTCATCTGACAAAGGGCTAATATCTAGAATCTACAATGAACTCCAACAAATTTACAAGAAAAAAACAAACAACCCCATCAAAAAGTGGGCGAAGGACATGAACAGACACTTCTCAAAAGAAGACATTTATGCAGCCAAAAGACACATGAAAAAATGCTCACCATCACTGGCCATCAGAGAAATGCAAATCAAAACCACAATGAGATACCATCTCACACCAGTTAGAATGGCAATCATTAAAAAGTCAGGAAACAACAGGTGCTGGAGAGGATGTGGAGAAATAGGAACACTTTTACACTGTTGGTGGGACTGTAAACTAGTTCAACCCTTGTGGAAGTCAGTGTGGCAATTCCTCAGGGATCTAGAACTAGAAATTCCATTTGACCCAGCCATCCCATTACTGGGTATATACCCAAAGGAGTATAAATCATGCTGCTATAAAGACACATGCACACGTATGTTTATTGCGGCATTATTCACAATAGCAAAGACTTGGAACCAACCCAAATGTCCAACAATGATAGACTGGATTAAGAAAATGTGGCACATATACACCATGGAATACTATGCAGCCATAAAAAATGATGAGTTCATGTCCTTTGTAGGGACATGGATGAAATTGGAAATCATCATTCTCAGTAAACTATCGCAAGAACAAAAAACCAAACACCGCATATTCTCACTCATAGGTGGGAATTGAACAATGAGAACACATGGACACAGGAAGGGGAACATCACACTTCGGGGACTCTTGTGGGGTGGGGGGAGGAGGGAGGGATAGCATTGGGAGATATACCTAATGCTAGATGACGAGTTGGTGGGTGCAGCGCACCAGCATGGCACATGTATACATATGTAACTTACCTGCACGTTGCGCACATGTACCATAGAGCCTAAAGTATAATAATAATAATAATAATAATAATAATAATAATAATAATAATAATTTTAAAAAAAATTCAGGGGGTAAAAACAATAAAAAATTAAATTAATAAAATTAAAAAAAAAAAGAAAAGAACCTACAGAATGTGGAAAATTATTTGCAAATCTTGTATCTCATAAGGGTCTACTATACAGAATATATAAAGAACTCTTAAAACACAACAATAAAAAAATAGCCAATTAAAAAATAGACAAAGAACTTAATATACATTTCTCTAAAAAAGATATACAAATGGCCAAGAACCACACGAAAATATTTTCAACATCATTAGTTACTATGGAAATGCAAACCCAAGCCACAATGCAGTAATACTTCTCACCCACTAAAGTGTCTATAATCAGAAACACAAAAATCAACAAGTGTTAGCAAGGATGTAGAGAGATTAAAACTTTCATACATTGCTGTGGGGAATGTAAAATCATTCAACCACTCTGTAAAACACTTTACTAGTTTCTCAAAAAGGGAAAGAGAGAATTATCATGTGTTCTAACAATTTCATTTCTAGATATATAGCCAAAAAATTGAAAACAGATACTCACAAAATACTTGCACATGCATATTTATAGTAGCATTATTTACAATAGCCAAAAGTTCGAATCAACCCAAATGTCCGTCAGTGAATGAAATGAAGAAACAATACACACACACACACACACAATGAGAAACAATACACACACACACACGCATAATGAAATATTATTCATTCAAGAAAAAGTCATAAAGTATTTATGCATGCTACAAAATGGGTGAATCTTGAAAATATAATGGTAAATTTAAAAAGTCAGACACAAGGTCATATATTACATGATTCTATTTAAATAAAATATCCATAAAAACAAAGTAGGAAGAAATGGCAATTAACTTGGTAATGGGTATAGGGTTTTATGTTTTGGAATTAGATAGAGGTTATGGTTACACAACATTGTGAATGTACTAAATGTCACTGAACTGTTCACTTTAAAAGGGCTAATTTTTTGTCATGCGAATTAAATCTTAATTTAACAATGATTTTTTAATCTGGATTTGAACATTGTTTCGAGGACTCACATTGTAATTAAATTTAGCTGGTAGTAATTTTTTAAGTATATTGAGTCCCAGGGAATACACATATAATTATACCACCAAATTTAACCATTTTAGTGCACAAAAAATTAAATATTTCGTGCGTTCCTATTATTTTGTCAACACAGTAGCAGGGTCCCTCTTCTTCTGGGAATGACCCATTCACTGACAATATTGACGTGATGGTCATGGTATCAGCAATGTTACTTGATCCCAGAGTTGATTTGTTTAAGAGTAGGAACTTGTTCCAAATTCAGTCATCAAATCTTTATTCAATTCAGCTTTAAAATTGAAATGTATATATTGTGGATTGTAAGAGATAAAATATAAAATTGGAAACCACTGGATTAGCTATATTTTTCACCATGTGGACCAGAGAAGGAAAGGAAAGAAATTTGAAAAAAAAAAAAAAAAAAGTGAAAGAGAATAAGACAGAGATACAAAGAGAAGCATGAGGATAAAAAGGAGGTCTTAAGGACAGACTTGTCTCTGGTTCCAGATACTTCTCTGAGCTTTCGCTTAATTGCTCTACATCATTGTAAGACATTGTCTCTTTAACTTAAATTACTAGGTTTCCTGTCTCTGGAAATGAAATGAATTATAACCATTACACAGTGAAAAAAATGAATACTGCTCCATAGACACAAAAATGTTAGTACCTTTGCATATTTTAAACACAGAAATATATAGACAAATTCTCTTTCTTTAAACCATGTAAGCATATACAGGATTTTAGAGGTTTAAAGTATATTTTAATGCATTATCTTATTTCATTCCTAATACCATCCTAGAAGTAAATGTTATTTTCATTTCCATTATAGGGATTGGAAGACTGAGCCCCAGAAAAGTAAAATGACTTGCCCAAGTCAGCAACAGAACAGGGCCTACAATTATGTTATTCCATTAAAAGCAATTGTTACTTAGCAGTCATCTTGTTAGTACCTTTTACTGGGAGTCAGAAATAGAAAGAAATCAGGGGTGCTCCTGCCCCAGCTTCCTCTCAATTTGGACCTCCTCTCCCACAGACACAATCTCTTTTCTACTTTGTGTGGCCAAGTAGAATGAGCTGTTCTGTGGAGAAAAAAATAAACTGTTGTCTCTCCCACCATACTCTCACAACACACTTTTGACACCAGATGTGTGGGAATTTCTCCCAATCAACAAACAAGCAATCACTTCTGCAGTGGATACCAGCTGGGTGCCCTCTAATTCAATTCAATTTTGACTTTACTTACCTGGAGATAGTATCAGATCACACAGGCTAAGGACACAGTCCCACAAAACTGAGCCTCACTTTCAATGGCTATCACAAGCCCTAGGTTGTTTTACCTGTGCTTCCAACAACATTGACCTGATGGTCACGGTATCAGCAATTTTACTCCACTTGAAATTTTACTCAGCTTCCCGGTGGGGTTCTATTAATGTGGTAGAGTGGCTCACAGAACTCAGAGAAATACTTCCTTATATTTAATGGCTTATTATAAAAGACATTACAGAGGACACAGATGGAGAGATGCATAGGGTGAGGTATGGGGAAAGAGTGTGAAGCTTCCGTAATCCCCTCTGGGCATGCCACTTGTGGGAACCTCCAATGTTTAGCTAATGGAACTCTCTGAGCCCTATCCTTTTGAGTTTTTATGCTGGCTTCGTTACACCGGCATGATTGATGAAATCATTGGCCATTGGTGATCAACTTAACCTTCAGCCTGTCTGCATGGTAGCTGCGGAGTAGGACTGAATGTCCCAACCCTCTAATTTGGCCTTGGTCCTCCTGGCGACCAGTTCTTATCCAGAAGCCACCTAGAGGCTGCCAGCCATTAGTCAACTCGTTAGCATACAAAAAGACACTTATCACTTTGAAGATTCCAAGGATTTTAAGAGTTGTATGCCAGCAAACAAGGAAAAAGACCAAATACATATATTCACAACTTTACAGCTGCGCATCCTGGACCAGTGTTGGTACCTCCAGCTTCATAAAAGGGCTTGATCCATGGACACTCTGGCTGTTGGGAACTACTCTCAGCTCTGCTGACTTCCATACCCCTGGAACCCAAAAGCCCAGGCCCTCTCCACCCTTCTGTAACCTTTTTCTTGAAACCATTCCCTACTAATAGCAGCATAGCTGTCTACAGATAAACAATTTTAAGAAGGTAACTTCCTACAAATGAAGTTGCTATGCCAAAGGTTTTGTTTTCTCTAACGAAAACTATTTGGTGTATGGAAAAGACTGTTTTTGAAATCTTGTTATAAATCTTACTGCAAGTTATCTGGGCTCAAAGTTATCAATCCTGGAATAGACTATCAATAGAATCTAGGTATGTGCAGTAGATTAGTACAACTGATTCCAGATTATGGCAAAAGCACTTATAATGGGGTGTGGGAAATGAAGAATACATGAAGAAACTCTCTGTGTTGCTTACTTTCTTCTGGAGTCTCACAGAAATCCAGTTTGGTATAGAGCTCTATAGTGCTAAGGACCAGGATCTGCCTGCATGGTTTCCAACTCCTGGCATAAGATGGCTGCTCAAATCCAACAATCATGTTTGCATTCCAGCAAGCAGGAAGAAAGTAGAGAATCTCCCTTTAAGAATTTCCATTTACCAAAATATGCACCAAAGTTTAGACACGTAATCATAGTTAGCCGCAAAGAAGCTGAGAAAGGTAATCTTTATTCTGAGTAGCCATATTCCCAGCTAAAATTTTGTTCTATTAATAAGAAATAGAGGGAGAATAGATATCAGAGAACAAGTAGCAAACTCGATTGTAAGTGTGAAAGCTATTGGTTAAATCAGCATATGGCTATGCATGTGTGGCCTTTATGCAAATGCCAGGATGGAAAATTCTGTTTCCTTAGGTCAATCATATAATTTCTTTTCTAAGGAGGCATCCTGGTATGCCAACACCCTGGGGAAGGCAGGGGGAGAGATATCTGCGGAGCAATAGAGTACTCAAGAGTAGCAATTAAGAATAAAAACAATATTGTTATAATTATTATAATAATGCCTCATATTTGCATAATGCTTCAGATTTCCAATATTTAACTTATCCTAATTGAACTCCATAATATGTTACAAAGAATTTTGTAATAACCCAATTTTATAGAGGAGAAAATTGAGAAGCAGGGAGGTTAATTGTTTGTGTAAAGTTTATTATACAGCAAATAAATCCTAGTCTAGGGCCTGAGCACTCTCTTCAACCCTAATTCTAATTTTTTTTTTTTTTTGAGCAGCACAATGGCAACATAAATGTGCAATTTCAGCTTGTCTGTGCTCCATCTCTTATTTAGCAACACACATTCGCTGAGCAGCTATTACATATCAGTCGAAATAATACACAAGGAATAACTCCAAAAACCCCTGCATTCAAAGATTTGAGAAGTTGGAAGAGAAAAGTAGCAAAATTACATTATACATAGGTATATGATATAATATGTTTGTGCTTTTAAAACTAGTGTTTACAAGATTCTTTGGTAGGGAGGAGCGGTCACTCCATTCATTCTTTTCACACTTAGAATTCTATGCCAACAAAATTCTTAGGCTATGCTGTGTCATAGAGCCTTTGCCTCTCCTAATTGACAGAGGCTTCCATTTTCTCTCTAAGCCTCATCTTCTCTATTCCTTGATGATATACTTCTCAGATGTAAGGCCTCGCAACATCCTAGTCAATTAACAAGCATGATTCTTGTTTCGAAGAAAGAAAGAATAAGGTAAGCTGGGTAGATAACATGCCCAGGATAAAAACAAACTCCATGCTAAGTCAAAATTGGAAATTTCTTTTAGTAAACTACTTGCCAAAACTACAGGGACGTAATAATAAAAGTCACATTTATATATTCATTATAATAGCTACTACTTTGTTTGCCTCTATCAGAATGCCATGAACATAGTACATAGCTCCACATGCCAGGAACCGGTTCAGGGCTTACTATGTGCAGTATTAGGTAATAATAACAATGATAGATAACATTTATTGACAATTTTATATGTGCCAGGCACTTTGTTAAATATAATGATGTCTGTCTTCTTTCATCTTCAGAAAGAAATAATGCTAAATGCAATAATGCAGCATTAAGGCTGATGCTATTATTCCCTCTTAGCACATGAAATTACTCAGATCCAGCAATGTGCCTACGTTCACACAGTTCAAAAGAGTCATATTTGTTTTTTCAAATCTAAGTTCCAAATCACTGCGTCCTTTTGTCATATACTTAGACCTCAAAGCAACTATGCAAGGTCAGTATTGGAATGTACAGGTAGAGAAACTGTAGCTATAACTTAAAATTTTTATTCCTTTCACTCATCCATAAGCAAGCAATAGTGTGCAGGGATTGGACAACCATCTGTAAAAGCCACGTCCACATGGTTTGTCAGGGATTTGCTTTCTGCTGTGTTGTTCTGTAAGAAATCACTACATAGGCCGGTGTCTGTTTTTTTACCTTCATATCCAGAGGTAAGTCATTATCTTATGTTGGTCTCCAAAACTCATACAATAGGAAGTTAAAACAAAACATCTGAGTATTTTCTATTTTGTTTATTCACTCTAGTGTATCTTTCCAGTTTAGTCTTCATTTTTGATATTAATATTTTTAAATTTCTCTTTTAAATTTTCTTCAGATTTCCCAACACACATCTTGGTTTTTTTCTAACTTTGATTTATATAGTTCTTTAATGTCTTCTATAATTTTAAGATATTTAATTTGTTTTGAAATATAAAGTTATAATTTTTATATTGTGCACAACTTTCTGCTATAATTGTATTGTTTCTAGGGATTTAATATCTGCTTTTTGTTCCACTTTTTTCTTATTATCACTTTGCATAGGATATGATTTCAACATTTTTCTATTGGTTGGTTTTATGTAAAGTTAATTTACGTACATTTTTAGAAGATACTAAAGTTCAGGGTAACACTTTCAACTTCATCTCCTTTTTTGCTGTTTTAAGCAGTGTTTGAAAATATGGGAGCCTATCTTCAAGGATTTCATGGCTCTTTTCTCTTCCTCTGCTTTTATCTGCACCTTCTCTTCTCTCTCTCTGTCCAGTTCTTCAGTTCCATTTTGATTCAATTTCTGTGTATTTCTCTCTGTGGAGCCTTGCTCTGAAGACGAACTCTGGCTGGTGAGTTTTGAGAGTTCATATAATTTAGAGTAATCCAGCTCCTTAAAACAGGCATTTCACACTCACCCTTTGCTGGTGTGGTAAAGAATACCTTAAGTTTTAGCTGATATTTTCAAATTGTCCCACTTTGCTGAAAGAAATAAAAACATTTTAGCCCAAGACATATTTCTTTGACATATTTTGAGATGCCTGTTAGAGGGCCAGCAAACAGAAACGGCCCTACAAAGCCATCTTTTGTTGGGAAATATGCATTTGTAAAAAATCTACATTAATGCAGTCTGGCCTTCCCTTGTCCAGATGTAGGAAAGATTAACTGAGTCTGTCACCTTAAGATCTAAAATAATACTTTACTATCTATTCTCTCTGAGGGCAGCTACTAGTGAATTTTCATCTATATAACAAGACCACCTTTGCCAGCCACGTCTTCTCTGTCCCTCCCGGCCAAGCCTGCCTGTGACCTCCTAGGTCTGCATGGAGCCTCTCCTGCTTCCATAGTCTGCCTTGCCATTAAAACTTGATTTACCACCATAAACTCTTTTTGTCATGCGCCAACCCCACATTTTTTTTCTCTAACTCCAAGATGGTATGCCAGCTTCTGTATCCCACTGGAGAGTTGGATCTTCATGGTGAAGACTACAATGTATAAACATTAAATAAATTTGAATACTTTTTCTTCAATTAATCAGCCTTTTGCCAGTTGATTTTTTTTTTCAGCAAATCTTCAAGGGCCAAAGACCTTGGTCCCTACCTTGCTATCCAGTATTCTATTCTCCTCGCTGTCACCCCATTGTTTCCTTCTGATTCTTCTAGTTAGTTGCTGATTCTATTCAGGTTACTGATTTGCCTTCACTTGCTTGTATTTTGGAGTTCATGAGGATACTTGCTTTTTTGGTAAACAATGCCCATGAGTTTTTGGTTCTCAGTTTTATTGTTTAATCTTTTTTGATAGTTTATTTTTATTTATTGCTGCTTTTAAGATTTTTCTTTCATTTTTGTTTTTTAACAATTTCACTCTTTATTAGGTTTTTGGGGTTTGTGGTTGGCTGTTGAATCTGTGGTTTGATGACTTTCATCACTTTCAAAAAAATCAGCCAATACGATCACACATATTGCTTCTGATATGTATTATTTCTTTTCTCTTTCTGGGTCTCCAATTATAAATATAGCAGATCTTTTCACTATCTCTCATGTCTGTTATGTAATTTTATTTCTTTTCACTTTTAATTTTATTAAAAAAATTTATTTTCATAACTTTTTATTTTCCATTTTTATTCTCATTTTGTTCTTGTTGTACAATTCGAAAATTTCAACAGACCTAACTGCTACTTAAATTACTTTGTTTTACTGCATCTACACTGTTGCTTAACCAATTTAATGTTTTTGTCATAATAAATTTATTTGAATTTTCAGTTCCAGATTTCCATTTTATTTTATGGCTTCTAATAGTCATGTAAAATTCTTGATCTTATTATCTGTTTTCTTAAACATCCTATTCAGTTATTTAAAATTTTTTAATAGTTTCATAATTTAGAGCTTTAAATAATTTAAAAAATTGGTTCACCTTTGCATCTGCCTCTATTGCCTTTTTTTCTCTTGGTTTTCAGCTTTTGATTCTAACTATTTGCATTCCTGGTATTTTCTTTATTGAATGCCAAATATTGTTTATGGAAAATAGTAGCTGCTCTGAAAAATGTTATTTTTTTTTTCAGGGAAGATTTAATTTTCTCTCTGATTGGTTGAGAAAGTGAGAGAAGTACCTTGTAACAATCAGGAATTGAACAGTTTAAGGCTGGTTTTCAGTCATAGTAAAGGCTGATCTATTTCCAGTTTGTCCTCATTCATAGGATGCAGTCTTTCAGGAATCTTAACTGAAAATCTAGTGTTTACTAAGCTTCTTTCTCTTTACTAAAAATGGAACTGCAGTTTTTGTCTTCCAAGCACCATGATTTAACTTACGTTTTTTTCTGTTTTAGTGTCTTAGTTGCCCCTTTCTACTTGATCTTTGCCTTCACGCATCCTAGGAATTGTCAAGTCCCTTCATGTAAAAACACTAGAGAAAGTCCAATTCACTTCTGAACACAAATTTAATTCTCCCTTGTCTTATAAGACTGCTGAGAGCTCTGGGCCACCCTTACTGTTTGGTTTTTTTTTCTTTTTTTTTTTTTTTGGAGCAGAGGTTTTTAATATTTAATAGGTAGGAGAGAAGAGAAAGAGAAACAGCTTCTTCCATAGAGGATGGTGTCTCCGAGTGGAAAGGACCTGACCACCTTTTGTTTGGCTTCTTGGCCCAGCATAATTTAGAAATTGAAAACTGCCTTGAGGGGAGTGTCTTTATGGAATCTTGCCCCTTCCAGTGCTGAATTTCTTGGTTGCTTTGTGAATGACTTCAAACATCCCCATTTGTCAAAACATTTCTTTATAGTCATTTTTTCACAAGAATCACAATCATGTTTTCACAAAGCACCCACCATTCATACTCATATATTGACATGAATGTTTTCTTGAAACAATCTATTCTGTGATAGCAGCAACTCCTCTTTGTTCTGCTATTAAATTATGAACTTCTGAGATTATTTAGTCAATATTTGCTTCCACGTAAGCTGTATACAGGTAGAGAACATCTTGTATTTCTAAATTCTAACCAGGATTTGCCATACCCTGGCATTCAATAAATATCTGTTGATTGTTATTGAATGAAAAAACTCTATTTTATTTTACTTTATTTTGTTCCTCATTAAGAACACTTTGAACAGTTATTATGCACCCAATTATAACTTGAGAACTTTGGAGGTACAAAGAAATATAAGGTATAGTTTTTGCCTTCAAATAATTCATATACTTAAATCACAGACTCCTGTAATTACAGATATTGTTAAAGTCATCCAGATCTGCCAAACTTATTAAACAATTGAAATCACAAAGCTTAAATTGACATTGTAGTCCTGCAGTCTAGATATAGGTAGATTTTAACTAACAAGACAATAATAGTAGTTTGGTAGTATATTCCTAGACTGCTGTATGGAGAGGTGTTCTATGGCTACATATGGTACTCAAAGAATCCCAAGATTGATTAGTCTTTCCTATTATGTGTGTCGGTCATGAGAATGGCAAACAATATTCATATGTTAGCATTCTCTGATAAAATCCATTTACATCATGAAAAAAACAGACAATTAAGGTTCTAGGAAATAGAATTTGAAAACAAGCACCAGGTTTTGGGCAAGTTGGGAACTTATACATAGCTGTGTTGTAGGCAAAATAGAACTTGTAGGAAACTTCGGTTCGTGTTCCTGAATTTCTACTTGTATACCTAAAATTTGTTATTTACCACATCTCTTGCACAATTGTTAGAGTTTTATGTGTATTGACTTATTTACTATTCGCAGCTTTATCAATAAGTTATTATCATTTTATGATCTTGGCAAATTACCTGAATGCTCTGAGCCTTACTTCCTTACGTGTATGGCATGGGTCACCAAAGCTACTTTACAGAGTTAACTCAAAGCTTATATGACATAATGCATGTGAATACAATCTATAATCTAAAAATGTAATATGCTATGATTATTTCTGGCCCATCACACTGTGATTGCTATTGAGTGAAGAAATAAAAAATAAAAAGCAAGATGACACAGGGTTCGAATTGTGTAGTATAGTGTGTAAGCGCTGTACTAAAGGAAGTCTTTGAGGGCTGAGATAATGAGGCAAGAAATGAATTCATGGAGAACAGTGACTTTATTCATGAATTAAAACATGAGAAAGAGGAAAAATTGAAGACTGTGGAGCAAGAATAAGAATATTATTTCCTGAAATACCAAGAAGGGTTACCTGAGTAAAATGAAAAGAGTATACATTGAAGAAAAAAAAAACCATGTAATTATAGAATATAATTGAATATTTGTTTATACTTGAAATGAGTATGATTTTAATCACTGTATTTTTTTCTAGTTATTACTATTTCTGTGCATGTTTTTGTTTATTCCATTTGACTGCGAGTTTTTTGGGACAAAGGCTGCCATTCTTTATTATATCCCTTTACATATAGTGAAAAAATACAGTCATTGGAGCAAGAGATGTGAGTTGAAATCTTTGCTTTACTCAATTCTTGTGTGACTGTAAAAGTTTTCTTTCTGGGTGTAGTGGCACATGCCTATAGTCCCAGCTACTTAAAATGTTGAGGCAGTCGGATCATTTGAGCCCAGGAGTTTGAGTCCAGCCTGGGCAACATAGCCAGAACCCATCACAATAAATAAATAAATAAATAAATAAATAAATAAATGTTTTCTCGTCTATGTAATGGAGCTAATGAGGCTTGAACAAACAGAATGACAGTGATGAGAATCAAAAATGTATATAGGGTACACTATTGACTGAGAAGTGGTATCCAAGTAATTTGATTGACACCACCACTATAATCATCATCATAATCACTCCATAATCATGATCTTCATTAGACCTAACACTGTCTTGCAAGGTGGACCAATGAATGTTTGCTGATTGAAAGAATGATAGAATAAATGGATGAGTAAATGAATAAGACAAGATAGACTAGTAATAAAGCAAGATGCTGTATTTTTCAGGGCCTTGAAATTTTGTTTTCAGTAAGTAGGTCAAGACAAAAGGTAAGTTAACAATGCTTGACTTTGAAGTCCTGCTTTTTGTGTAGTTTTCTAACAGTGGTATGTAAAGTTGCCTTTAATGGAGCCCAAGAAAAGGTCAGAGGCCATGGGTGGGAGTAAGGGTGGGGGGGGCAATCATATTCTTCTAAAGGAACTTTTAAATACTTTGGCACCAAGAGAAAACACGTTTTTTTTCAGTGAGTGCGAGCCAGCAGCTGACCTTCCAGCAGATGAGAGCAGGGAGTCCAACGTTCTCCTTCAGTAAGTCTATTGTGAATGGACTGTGCAACCAGAGTATCCCTGTTCAGAATCCCAGCATCTGTATCCAAATCTGACATCCATTTCCAGGAGTAAATATTTGCCACTGAAGCTTAAGATATTATTTCACAGTGGAAATCGTATCAGCCAATTTTAGAAGAGTTTAAAGCTCGTGACATTTCCTGTCTCTTTTGGGAAATTTGTGTATGCTAAAAAAAAAAAAAAAATTCTTAAGAATCAGAAACTATTTCTTCCCAAAATAACATCAATTTTTTGCCTTCTCTTCATAACTTCTGATGTTGACAGTCACTTATGCTTGAGGATAAAGACATCAGCCCAAAGGGGGAAAAAGCAGATGTGGAAAAAATTTGTAAGATTTGAAAGAGTGCCCTGTATTAAATTTCTGATTCTGCTGTGAAGGATCTTCTCATGATGAGTGAAAGGAAGGAAAACCCACAAAGTCAAACTCTTGGGTGGGTGGAAGGAAAGAATGGAAGAAATTTTTAAAAAGACATCTTTTGTTCAAAATGGAATCACTTGCTCAAGACAAAAGCAAAATAAAATGAAACAGGAAGAACCCCAAATTACAAATATTATCAAGAGCTTAGTGTTATTTACAAATTGATTTAAATAAATGCAATTGCTTTTTGTATGCATCTATGTATATTGAATTTATATGTGTATTTTTATTGGTTTTATTAAAAATGTTTTCTAATCACAAAATGTTCTATAATTTATATGATAGTAAGAGTCTCAAACATAGAGAAAGCTGGGTTAGTGATAGAGTAGAAAAAATGAACAACTCTTCACAGTCTTTGTTCTTTTGATCTTTAAACTTAGTTTTATCACTTTGAAGAATTCTAAATTCTCATAACTAATTTTATCCCATTACTCAGGGTAGTGAATGTGAAACTGTCTTCCCATGCTAAATATAGTGTAGTGGGGTATTTATGTCTCTGGTCATCCTGATTTGCATAAACCTTGAATGTGATCATGAGAATGACAGGAAATTGGTGAAAATATTTGGTGATGAAAGTGTTGAGTCCTAGTTGAGTCTTCCTCCAGGAAAATATTTTTAAAATCTTATTGAGTAGATAGTTCAGCTACCTGTGAAAGTCAGAGCACAAGAAAAAATCAGGCGAGGTACTCTCCTATTTCAAAGGCCATCCCTATTTTCAAGAAGGACGCCAGGTGATATTGATGCAGGCGGTTGGTTAGAAGGCTCTACTTTGAGAAATATTTATCTAATGGGGAAAAGAACAATGAATATCCGCTACTTGCCAAACACTGATAGGTGCTTTACCCACATTATAATCATTCTTCATGATTTTATGAGTAAGTATTATTATTCCATATTGCAGATAAGAAATTGAGGCCGGAAATATTTCATAGCTAGTAAGAGGATCAAAGATTTAAACCCATGTTCTTCTGTCTATATCTTGATCTACACCCAAACTTTCTCCTTTTGTTCAAATACGTTTCAATTCTGAGCATCAGGAAATTATTTCTCCATGGGAACAAATATGCAGTGTGTTTTCTTTTTGGTTTATAAATGTATTTTTATATCGAACAATGTCTGTACATCAGCATGCAGATCAGTCCCCATTCAGTGAAAGTAGAGAGAAAAATGTCTGCTGGGTCCAACTTGGCTCAGAAGCATCTTTCACCAACAGCAGCAAAACCAAACCAACTTAGTTGAAGTTTTTTTTGTTATAATTATTCTTCGTCTTTTTTTTGGTCTGAAAATTTAACATTTTTTCACAAAAGAAAATTGGGGGTGAGGGGTTGTAATCAGTCTTGTGGATAAGGATTTGTTCTTTTATAACCCA
Source organism: Pongo abelii (assembly GCF_028885655.2). Lineage (NCBI taxonomy): Eukaryota > Metazoa > Chordata > Mammalia > Primates > Hominidae > Pongo > Pongo abelii. Next base: position 145,067,291 of record NC_071992.2, on the reverse strand, counting down.
ATCAACTTATTTCTTATGGCTCCATTATCTTTGGAAAGTGGAAAGTTGTGTTTTGCTCTTCCTTTATATTAGTTTTTCATTTTTTCTTCTGCCCAGATGCTAAAATTAGATTCAGGCCATCGTAATTATGCAATAATTACCATGATCGTATTTTTCTGCCATAGAAGATTAGTACCAATTTTGATTTTCTCCAAAACTTCAACAGATGCTCTTTTTCCATAGCATCATAAATTAATGTCAGAGAGTGTATAAATGTACACACCATTTTCCTGAACATGTGAGGGTTGTGACGAAATCACTGTTTAACTGAAGTTAATTGTTTCCAAGAATTATCGTTTTTTTATTGATAATTTCATTGCAGAGGGCCTAATTATTCTCCAAATACATTTGCAAATTGTCTTATTTTTACTATTCAGGAAACAACTTATCTCTGCCAAAAAACCCTTCATTTTACAAATGAAACAGAAAAACAGAGAAGGGAAGTGACTTTTTCAAGGTTACTTGGCCAACCAGAAATAGAGTTGAGGCTAGATATTTTTATCCCCAAATTATGTTTATTATATCACACTGATTTAATCATACTTAAGTCTTAAGACCTAAGACTAGGAACTGAAGTCTGGTTAATCATCTTGCCCTTGTTGCTTTTGAGCAATAGAAGATTATAAAAGATAGCAGAAAAAGACTAAAGCGCATCAGGCTAGAAAAGAAGAGCAAAGAGCTTAGTGCCTCAGTAAAGCCTTGGAAGATGGGACACTGCTGTTTATTAAGAATTGAATGCTTCTACCTTCTTTTCTGGATGGTTCTTGGCTAAGCACTGAGAGGAATGAGGCTTTAGGAATCAGTCACTCATTTAACAAATATTTACTGCCAACCTTCTGTGTAGAGTCCCTGGGGATACAAGACAGAAGATACTATTTCCCCTCTAACACCACCAGCCAAGAGAAAGAGTTCCCATTCCAGAGGCAGGTAGAGATACATCAAAATCAAATACAAGATTCACTTTTAACAATCTCTTTTATTCCAAGATAATCAGAATTGCTTTATTTAAAATATTGTAATTTATATCTTTAAAAAAACTTTAGTTTTGGTTCAGGGGTACATGTGCAGGATTATTATACAGGTAAATTGTGTGTCACAAAGGATTGGTGTGCATGAATTTTCAGATCACATATAAAAAAGGTACCTCTTGTTAGAGTTAAGAGAAGATCCCTTCAACTTCATGACAGCTGACAGGACGACATATAGAGCCATTAGCTACCACCCCATATTGGGAAGCAATAAGTTCAAGATTTAAGTAGAGTGTCCCAAGTTGATCTTCACTTGATCCATAAACACTTATTCCCAAATTTGTGTGTCAAACTCTATTTGTCAAAGTTAGAGTTGCTGTTTCAGCTCCAATTTCCACTAAGACAATGAAAAATACTTCCGAAACTTTATCTATATTTGCATGGATTTAAAAACTACTAAGTGAGGCAGGAGGGCAATAATGTTCAAATCGTAAACTGATAAATCTGAGGAACCTCAGATATTATTTAACTGGAATTACAAACTTGATTAAATTTAGTTAAGTGCATTAAAATTATTTGTCCTTCATTATGTGGCAGAAACTTATTAGGTGAATTCAGAAATCTAGCTTAGACATTATTAGCTATGTAATCTTGAGTTATTTATCTGTTCTAAAACTCTTTCACCATTAATAAACAATGTGAACAATGTCATTTCAAACCCATGATGACATTATAAGGATGAATGAGTTAATGTATGTGTGTAAAGGGCTTTATGTAGTAGAAGGTGCTTTATATATGCTAGCTCACACTATCACATCATACTATCATTAAAACATTACAAATGCCCTTACCCCAAGAGGTAGAACTTGCTGAAAACAAGTATAGTATAAAACAAGTATATGGGACTGTAAAATCAACTTTTCTTTATTCAACCACATCCACAAGCAAACAAACAGGCCAGGAATATACAACCTGTTTCCATATGAGAAAAACAATATGGGCATGTCACATATTGCATATTAGCTTAGGAAAATAACATGATAAGCTAGTACAGAGAGAGACTTGTCTCTCTTCATATAATAAGGCCAGAGTTGTTCATTCGTTTGAAATAGGGTCAAAATTACATTTTAATAATTCTTAGGTTAGACAGAGATTTAGAAAAAGATGATTGATCTTAATGGGATTAAGATTTTTTTTTTTACTTAAGATGCAGAACCATCACTCATCCTAACCCCTTCCCTGGTGGGGTCAGGAGGCCCTGTCGTTAGAGAGAGGGTTCCTTCTTTCATCATAATCTAATCATGAATTTAGATCACTCTGTAAGGTAAAACAAAACATCTAGAAACAGTTACTTGATTATTTGAAGAGGAGTAGCATTGGTATCCTATAAGGTGGGAAAGGGATTAAATGGAAGATTCAGTAAGAGTTCATAGAGAACAGCAGTGTTAGAGGAAGGGGGCATTTTCACCTGGGGCAGCTCAAAAATGGTAGAAAGCATCTAATCTCGGGGAGCTACTATTATTTCTCACATGCTTAGTATACCTTTGTCTCTATATAATTCTCACAAAATATTAATTTAGTGGGTACTACTTTGCCCATTTTTTAGATATAGAAATAAGAAAGATAAAGTGATAATGAAATTCACACAGTTAAAAAGTAGATTTGGGATTAAAACTCATGTGTCTAAATCAAAGCTTGTGTCTCTTCCATTATATATAATGTACCATTAGCCCTTTGGGATTCACCTAAGAAAACAAGCTTGCCTTCCTATCGTTGTGACCTTTTGGGGTTTCTGTCAGACCAGAATAAGATGATTCATTTATGTTCCTTCTGATTCCTTAGTAGTAACATAGTTCCTTTTGCTATTGTTCCCATAGGTCTTACACATTGCATTGATATTGTCTACTTCCATATGTGTCTCCCCAACCAGAATATATGCTGGAGTTTATCTTGTTTGGAACGACCCCAAGTCATTGTCCACTTCCAGAGTCAAGTAGGTTGCCATGCACAGGCAAGAACTCTGGATATTTTTTGATGCCTATTCTAATAAAAAGATCTTCCACAGGCAAGTCCTGAAATGGAGTTAAGGTCATGTTAAAGTTCCTCAGCTATCTCTGAGGTTTCGGAACTCCACAAGGCAACTATAAATGGACCAGAAACCAGAGTATCCGACACAAACTGCAACTCTCAGACATTTGCTAACTGTTTGGACAGCATTTTTCTATTTCCTTCAGAAGAGACATTTAAAATGGGTTTCCAGGAGAAATCACAAAGAAATGACCACTCCAGTTTTTTTACAATAGACTCGCTCATCTGTGGTAATGAACAGCCTGGCCAGAAACTGATGATCAGGACAGTCTGGCCTAAAGGCCAAGCATAGATGGTGCTTACTTTGATAGGCACTTTTTGGCCTTTCTTTTCCAATGGTGGTCAAGGATCGCAACCGCCAAATAATAGTGCCAGTTATTATTATTTTTTCTGTAGTCACAGACAAAATGGGGAGAAAGCAAACTAAATGGCTAGCTCTACATTCTTTGAAATAATGCTTGGTATCAGACATCATGCCTGGCATATTGCATAGGTTGACACATTTAATTCCACAACACCCTACACGGTAGATTACAGAGGTGGTACTTTGTGTCTATAACTAGTGACTGCTTAAAACATGCTTGTTGCATAAATAAACAAGATGCATTTCAGCCTGCCTCAGCCAGATTTATGTAGAAAACAATCCAAAACAAAAAGTTTCTGGGAGCTGTGATCATGCAGAAGTAGGAGGAAAGCAAAAAGAGAAGAAAGGAAAATTTGGGTGGGGAAGGAAAAAGAACACAGTCAAGGAGAGTGACACCAAGCTAGTGACTGCTTTGCGACAAGTGCAGCTGATTCCTTGGTCTTGTGAGATGTTTTCTAAGAAGCTATAGAAATTACTGTTTCAGAATAGCTGTGCATACAGCGAGGAAGAAAGAATAATATATCTTCTGATTGCTTTCTGTCTCTCATCTCCCATTGGTCAAAGACTACTTCATGGGGCCTTAACCACACTTCTCAATCACTCCTGGCAGGCATTATGAAAACCAGAGTCCCGTGGGATTTTTTTGTTCAATGTGTAGGCACAGCAATCTTTACAAGCCAGAGCTGTGCATGAGGACACTCACTGCAGCAGCAGCAGCAACTTGGATCCACCACCTTTGTTAGTTTTCCTCAGTCTGAAAGCAAGATAAGCGGCCTTGGCTACAGTCAGGGTGGGTGGGGAGGAAAGGCATAATTGCATGGATTTAGGTTGGGGCATAAACTGAGTACAATATACAGTCCTAAATGACTTTCTCCTGCCCATGTCTTCTACCCATGTTCAGACCCAGATACTCAGCTCCTTATGATAATCTTTCTCACTTTCTTTGTCATAGACTCCAGACACTCAGCCTGATTTCCTTTCCTTCTAGCAGCTGCTATCATGAATTCTATACCTTAGGAATTTTCTCTCCATGTTTATGTCTTGCTGAGTAATAGCACACTGCCACTACAAATTCCTTCCCCAACCTCATCAATGCCTCCTGCTATGGTTTGAATTGTTGTCCCCTCTGAAACTTATGTTGAGATTTAATTGACATGGGACCTTTAAGAGGTGGGTAGGTAATGAGGGTACTGCCCTCATAAATTGATTAATGATGTTATCATGGAAGTGGATAACTATTATGAGACTGGGTTTGTTATAAAAGTGGGTTCAGCCCAATTTCCTTTCTCTGTCTTGCATGCTTGCTTCTGTCTCTCACTTTCTGCCATGGAATAACACTTACCAGATGCCATTGCCATGCTCTTGGACTTTCCAGTCCCCAGAACCATAAGAAATAAATTACCCCATCTGTGGTATTCTGTTATAGCAGCAAAAAACAGACTAAGACACCTCTTTATTGCTGCTTTATGCAGCAATAAATACTTATGGCAAGCCTTTAAGTCAGGAGTAGACAGCAGGTATCTTCACCTACATTGGCTCAAACTATTATTTACAGTCTGATGTGCTGTGTAAGAATGGTATTCTTAGGCCAAGTTCAGTGAAAAAACCTTTTGTGATTGATCTGGAGTTTCTTCCCTTGGCTTGGAAGCAGAGTAATATCATATGGAACAGACATTTTAAACAATCATTAATTACATATTTATTATACTTTGAGTTTTATCTCTCTGATATTGTGTGGGAAACCAGTTGGAAAAGACAACCGTTTACAAGTTAAAAATGTTAGGACATATAACATTTATAAAATTTTTAGTGTCATGATTCCTGGTCTTTACTCTCTTTAAAATAGTGAATAGAAGTTCCAGTGGGTTTATACTCCTGTATTTTTGGAAGGATTTACTGACAGTCCTTTTACACATAATGTCATTATACTATTTTTAATGAAAGCTTTAGCAAAAAACATTGCCATATTTTTCTCTAAGTACTCACCTGTCAACCAAGAAGATAAAATCAAATTGAAACAGTAAGAATCCTTAGTCTCAACTGGGTAATTTGTAACTTGGAAAACCTTAATCCTGAGGTATTCTTAGATATTAAAGTTTTGAGGCATGTCCTCATTGTCACTGGCTGAAATAGATTGGGAAAAGGTGATACTGGCCGAACACCAGGGGTACAAATGAATAACAATGAATGTAGGTAGATTCTGAATATATTTTGAAGGTAGAGCCCATAGAATTTACTACTTGATCAAATATATATTGAGAGAAAAAAGTTAAGGCTTTGGACCCAGCAGTTGAAGAATGAATAAAATTTTTAAAAAACAGAACAGAAATAATCTGAACCCAAAGCACCTAAGATGAGAACTAGCTTTGTTTTTGTATTTTTTCTACCAATGACCAGATGTGACCAGTAAAAAGAATGTGGAGGAGGGTCAGACAGTTACCAGAGTGTGACAGTTAATATTGAGTGTCAACTTGATTGGATTGAGGGATACAAAGTATTGATCCTGGGTGTGTCTGTGAGGGTGTTGCCAAAAGAGATTAACATTTGAGTTAGTGGGCTGGGGAAGGTAGGTCAACCCTTAATCTGGTGGCCACAATCTAATCAGCTGCCAGTGAATGTAAATAAAGCAGGCAGAAAAACGTGACAAGGCGAGACTGGCCTATCCTCCCAGCCTACATCTTTCTCCTGTGCTGGATGCTTCTTGCCCTCAAATATTGGACTTCAAGTTCTTCAGTTTTGGGACTCCGACTGGCTCTCCTTGCTCCTCAGCTTGCAGACAGCCTATTTTGAGACCTTCTGATCGTGAAGGTTAATTCTTAATAAACTCCTCTATCTATCTATCTATCTATCTATCTATCCATCCATCCATCCATCCTATTAGTTCTGTCCCTCTAGAGAACCCTGACTAATACACAGAGTAAATAGTGAGGGAATTTTGTCTTAGAGCACTTGAGCATGTTGTTTTCCTAACGCTATTTAAAGTATTCAGTATAAGAAGAAAGTTGGTTTTCCACAATAACGCTTCCAAAGAAATTGCTCTCCATAGAAAATGAACAATTTGAATGGGGAAGACTTCCAGAATGGGTATGGAGGTCTAGAACAGAAGCAGGAAAGAATGTAAAAAGTTTAACTCTTAACAAATGACAAAGATGTGGAGAAAAAATATGAAGGTAGATCTCATCCAAAGAGAATTTCATTAAAATGTTCCATTCCCAGAGAAAAGCCTATTATTTTACCAAATTATTCCTTTACCTGCTTGCCTACCTGATTTCCCTAAAATTAAATATGTCTATGGACAAATTCCATCCACTTAGAGTTTCAAATTGGATCTTTCAATCAAAGAAGGAATCTGTAAGGGAAAGAGACCTTTGCAACTGTAAAAGAAATTCCAGCATATTATACTTAAAAAAAGTTGCGTTGTGGGACGGTGGGGCAGCGGGGGTGGGGGGGTTGGCTAGCCATTTTTACTAGAAACGTTAAAAGAAACCCCAATAGCATGAAAGTAAAGGACCAACATAAAACTGACCCTGGGAAAGATATGGATAACTCAGGGAGAAAGAAAAATGAAAATAATAATAATGATAAGGTTATTAGAGTAAAAAGACTTAAGTCAATAATGTAGTCACGTAATAGTAGGGATAACTATTTCTTGAAAATTAGATATTTGATTGCCAAAAGTTTAATTTAGCTTAAAATTTTATCCACAAAATATGCATGACAAAAAACATATTAGCAAAAAGGCAGCAAAAATCAAGAAAATGTTGCAGAAACTAGGGCAAAAACCCAAAGAAATATAAAATAAGAGCAAAAAATGTAAAGTCATAGGGGGTATACCTGAGAGAATCAAAATCTACCTAAACGAAACTTTAAAAATAAAATACCAAGGTCATAGGATCTTTTGAGGTCAGCTGACAACATAGCAAGGCCCCATCTCTACAAAAAATTTTTTAAAATGTAGTCAGGTGTGATGGTATGTGCTTGTTGTAGTCCCAGCTACTCCAGAGGCTGAGACAGGAAGATTGCTTAAGCCCAGGAGTTCGAGGCTGCAGTGAGCAATAATCACGCCACTGTACTCCAGCCTGGGCAATAGAGTGAGATTCTATCCCAAAAACCAAAAATCAAGTAAATAAATAGATACAATGGAGGGAGAAGATAATCAGCAAATTATTAGAACATTTTCCTGAATTGAATAAAGACTTACTTCCCCTGATTGGCAAGAAAACTAAAAATAGGAAAAAGAAAATAAAGAAAGAAAAGAAATGCCTAAACACATGCTACTCATTTTTCAGAACACTGCAGAAAAATAGAAAAATCTGTTTTTCCTGAAAGGAGAAAATAAAAAACTTTCACTAAATCAGACTGATATCATATCTCAGCAATAATACTGGCTATTAGAAGCAAACCCCTTACTGCATTAAAGATATATTCAGAAACGCATGAACTCAGAAACAATAACACCCATGTACTGAATCTGAAAAAATTATCTAAGGATGTATTTGAACAAAACAACAATGAAAAAGATGACATGAGATGAGATAAGAAATTGTGGCCGGGCACGGTAGCTCATGCCTGTAATACCAGCACTCTGGGAGGCCTAGGCGGGCGGATCACTTGAGGTCATGAGTTTGAGACCAGCCTGACCAACATGGTGAAACCCCATGTCTACTAAAAATACAAAAATTAGTTGGGCATGGGTGTGGGTGGCTGTAATCCCAGTTACTTGGGAGGCTGAAGCAGGAGAATCGCTTGAACCCAGGTGGCCAAGGCTGCAGTGAGCCGAGATAGCACCACTGCACTCCAGCCTCAGTGACAAAGCAAGACTCCGTCTCAAAAAAACAAATTGTGGCAGCTGGTTGTGGCAGCTGATATTAGGAGAACAATAAAGGAAGCTAAAATACAATTATAGAAATTTAACAAATTCTTAAGAGTTGTAACACTCATTTGAGAAACACATGGTTTATTTAGCAGCATATGGTAACATTTATTTCTCTTTAGGTCAATCACCCCCTTTGGCTCTGCACGATATTTGCATAACTATATTATTATAATTAATTTTATTGACTTAAACATTTTAGACCCAACTTATAGACAAAGAAAAAAAGCACTTTAATATCTTGATGTCTCTATTTATTGCTGGTAGACTTTGGGAACTTCACAGTAAAACAGATGATAATGTTTTCTTTTATTTTATTGCATTTGCTATTTGATGCAAATTGGGCTTTAAACATTGTGGCAGAAAATATTACATAAGGAAGCCAAAATTAGTACAGGAAAGATAAAAGCTATTGTGTATATTTTGTAAAGTAGGTATGAAAGAATAATTAACATGAATTCCGAGTGTTGCCTACAAGTTAATGATAATTATGAAATTTACAAAAACATTTTTTAAAGACTTTCACCAGTTAAATTCTATTTAAATTCCAAGTACTTGAAGATATTCAGTATCACTGATGGTATGGGAGAAGGGGAATCTCACACAGGCTTTGAGTACGTACTAATTAGAACAAAAATTCTGGAAGGTGAAAGTATGTATAAGTTTACATAGATTAATATAATATTTCCAATTTATGTATCTATATTTCCAAAATATGTATATGTGCATATGTGAATTAAGTGTACATTTAATAGCAGAAACTTGAAGACAACTAAAAGAACTTACTTGGGAAAATGCTGAAATAAGTTATAGTTTCCCTATATCATATACTATAAAGTAAATATTAAAAAGAAGGTTGTAGATCTCTATGGAATGACATGGAATAAAGTCTATAATATGCTTCTAATTTTTATTCGCAGTAAGTTATAGAACAACATGCATGGTTTGATGCCATTTTTTTTTTTTTTTTTTGAGATGGAGTCTCGCTCTTTCGCCCAGGCTGGAGTGCAGTGGCGTGATCTCAGCTCACTGCAAGTTCTGCCCCCTAGGTTCCCACCATTCTCCTGCCTCAGCCTCCCAAGTAGCTGGGACTACAGGTGCCCACCACCACGCCTGGCTAATTTTTTGTATTTTTAGTAGAGATGGAATTTCACCATGTTAGCCAGGATGGTCTCAATCTCCTGACCTCATGATCCGCCTGCCTTGGCCTCCCAAAGTGCTGGGATTACAGGCATGAGCCACCATGCCTGGCCCCAGTTTGATACCATTTTTATGAGAAGTTCATAACTACAATTTTGTTTTGTAAAATGAAAACATACATGTATCATTGATTAGTTAAAAAGTGTGTGTACATAGAGAAAAGCTTGAATTAATATATTAAAAGGTTTCTGAATAATGAATCAGAGGGGACACGTTTCCCCAATCATATGGTTTCAGAAAATAACATTTTCTCCAGAGATATTTCTGGCTTTTTCCCATTCTTGTGTTTACTCTGTCCTGGGTAGTTGGAGTAACTCATCTGATTGTGAAATTGAGAAACACTTGGGCTTGCTTTGGTGCCTAACGTCTTACATTGCCCATGCTGAGGACTACCAAAGTCCAGGTAGATAAATCTACCCAATTCTGGAGTCCCTTAAACAGGCCCATTTGGTTTTCATACCAAGCAAAAAGGTGGCCTCCATTTGCCAAAATTATTCAGATACCAGATGAAAAAGAGAGGTGCTTAATATGCCTCCTCCAAGAGGCACATCTTGCACATTGAGAACATTGAGGAATGAATAAGTAAAACAGTAGAAATTGAGTGAACACAATTTCACAAAGAGAAGCTTTTGGAGTGTCTAGGCAGTGTTGGCTGCAAACCTTGGGCTTTGTGATGGCAGAGCATTTGGGGCCTGACTGTTTAATTGGGGAGCTTTTATCAGTCCAAGCTTTTAAATGCTGCAGCTGGGCAAGAAGGTTTAAGCCGGCATGCTTTATTTATAGTTTGGAGGGTGACTGTAATTTGTGATTTTTCTTCCTGAGGCAAGAGGATTCTTATAGAGAGACAATAATCTAAGCAAAAGTCAAGACTTAAGCAAAGGTTCTCAAAATCTGGGAAAGTCTATGAGTGACCCTGGCAAATTCATGTGTGGAAAAGTAGAGATACAGCTGTGGCAAATATTAGACTATAGGCAGCAAGCATTCATTTTGTCAACCCATGCTGACTTTGTAAAAGGTCCGTATCTGCAGGCCTCTGCCAAGGCAACAGCCTCGGGGTGCAGGCCATTGTAGCTGAATATGCAGGCATATCTCTTCTTAAAAAGGAATGGTAAGGCAAAGATTCAAAAATATGAGAAAGACTTTTTTAAAGCTTCATGGGCAATGGTGGTCAAAAATATATTTAAAACTGTTCAAGTGCAAGGAAGCTAAGCTCAATGTGCACTCCAGAGCACTAGTGAAATCCTGGCCTTCAATTGTCAGTGTCAGGACAAAGTGCATAGCCCTGTGTGCACTGCCTCTAGTGCCATGTTGGAATCATGGCCAAGGAAAGCTCTTTGGAGGTGAAACCCTTGGATCCCTGAGTAGTGTCTACATACTCAACAAATGTTCTCTCTTCATTATGAGGCTTCTAGTTAACTCTAGTTTATTAAGGACATATGAGGGAGAAAATTTCCTGGGGATCAGATATCTTAAGCCAAAGCAATTCCATTTCAAATGATTATAGAAAGAGTTAATGAGGCACAAGACCAAAATTTTCTGTCTATAGGTTAATTCTGATGCTGTTTTGTACTCATTTTGGGATCATAAAGTGAGAAATACAAGGTTCAAGTAAGAAATGGACATTAAGAACTTAAATTTTTTTCTGAGAAAAAGTAATTTAATATGGAGAATGCATGCAGGAAATTTATCAGAAGATACAATTATAAGGAAGTGTGGAAGATAGAAGAGAGCATTGGTTGAAAACGAGTCATGATATGGTGGCAACTGAGTTCTTAGCAGGGTTCTACAAAAATCTCTGAAACTAGAATGGCCTTTCAGAGTTGTCTCAAATTGCAGCAAGAAAACAGGACTTTGTATCCCTACATGAGTCAGTCATTGTCTGAGCCACAGCCTCCTGGAAGGGCTGTGGGCTTTAGTGAAGTAGATCCCGTTAGCCAAGAAATAGTCCCAGTGAGGACTCAGCTGTCAGTCACCAGCAACCGAAGATATGACTTTGTTGGCACTACAAGGGATCTAGGTTAAACACCAGAGTATCAACTAGAAATAAATTATGTACAGGTTGATTTTCTTCTAAAATAGGTGAATGCATAATGCCAAAATATTGCTGGAAGATTTCTCTCAATTGAGTTTAAACTCATAAGTCATTAATTCAAGAAATATGGCACAAACTACCTAGCATTATGGTAAGACCATACCAGGTTTTTCCCTTTCACTCACATATCACTGAGTTTCTGCTATGCTTTTTGGCAATGGTAAATACTGTGTTCTGGGAACATAATTTTGCCAGTGATAATTGCTTTAGGGGGCTGAAGATTAGATTGTTTTTCAAATTTTCTGTGTGTGGCCCAGGGAACATCTGTACATATGAAGCAGAAGGTTATCTCCAATATTTTGCTGACTAAAAAAACTTGTATGTTCTATTAACTCTTCAGGCTCTTAGAAATCTACAGTGTCAGTAGACTTTCATTTTCAGGAAAATTGAATGTAAATATTTTTTCTCTATTACTTGTGCTAAGTAAAACTAGAACTCTGGATATTGTACATAAAGCAAGCATAAGAAGACCCTGAGCAGACCAGCTAGAAACCTCGGATCCTGAGGAATGACAAGGTGGTAAGTTAGCTAGGTTTTGTTTTTGCCTCATATATACCACACTTAGGACTAAAGAAGCCATCAAACTAGAAATACCAATGGGCACAGATTTTTTTTTACAAGAGCTTCAATAAAAGCCTGATCTCTCTAGCCAAGGATGAGGAAAGGGGCCAGTTAGTGAGATAGAAAACTTTTAGACAATAACAACCCTACTCAAGCACAATACTGCAGATGACCTAGCCTTATTCCAAGTCATGAAAGCAAAGGCTGAGTGGTGAGCCTAGACTTAGCAAAGGCTGAGGGGTGAGCCTCAAAAAGATGTAACAAAATGCCTCAATACCCCAGCTGGGGTGATGTCAAGAAAGTCAAGTAGAGAAATTGGACTTTTATTCAAGCAAGACAATAACAAGGCCACCCTTTACCTGTAGACCATGTGGAAAGCTTGACTTTTACCTCTGTCTGGCAGCAATAAGGTACCCCTTATTTCCTTACTGAGATGGTGTCAGAAAAGGCTTTGTGAAGAGTCAAGATGTTTATAATCTTTCAGCAGTAATGGGACCGTCCTCATTACAGTGTCAGTGGAGACTCTTTTCAGAGCCAAAACTCTCACCACAGCTCAACAGTTACAAGAAGCCTCCCTCCTAGGTATCAACAGAGGCCAAGTGGGAAATTTGGTTTTCTGCCTTTACCTGACAGTAATGAGGAATTGTCTCCTTCTTCTAATGCCAGAGTGAGATCAGAAAAAAGCCAGTTAAGACAGAAGATTTAAATAAGAGATCCATAATCTTATAGCACAATTAAAATATGCGAAGCTTTCCATTGAAAATCAGTCATTTTACCAAGAACCATAAAGATATAAATTAAAAAGGCAGTAAATAGATTCCAACACAGAGATGTCAGATATATTAGAAATATTTGACAAATATTTTAAAGCAGCCATAATAAAATTGTTTCAACAAGTAACTACAAACACACTAGAAACAAATTTTATAAAATAGAAAACCTCAGAAAAGAATTAGAAAGTCTTAGCAAAGAAAGAAGATGCAAATAAGAACCAGATTAAAAATTTAGTACTCAAAAATACAATAACACATACAAAGTTCAGTGGATGACCACAACAGCAGAATACAGGTGGCATAAATCAATAGGATTTAATTAACATTTATATAGCAGACTACACAGCAAGAGTGGAATACAATTTTTTTCAAGGAACCCCAAAATATACAACAAGATAAGACTATAGCCTTGGCCATAAGCAAACCTTGACAATTTTTAAAATGAATATTATATTATATATAGCATACATTGTCTACTACAATGGAAATTAGAAATCAGTAAGCAAACTGGAAAACTGAACAATGGAAACTAACCAGTCTGATGGGAGAGAAAGTAGATTAAAATATAGAAAAAAAAAAAAAAGAACCTCAGGAGACCTGTGGAAAGAAAGCAGAAGATGTGACATTTGCATCAGCAGAGTTGTAGAAGAAAAAGAGTAGAAGCTGAAAAAGCTCTTAAGTAAATAATGGCTGAGAACATTTTAAATTTGGTAGGAAACATAAACCAAGAGATTCCATGAAAACTAAAAGAATTTGTCACCTGGAGACCTACGCTGTAAGCATGACTAAAGGAAATTTTCTAAACAGAAAGGGAATAATAAAAGAAGAAATCTTGAAACAGCAGGAAGGAAGAACACAGTAAGGAAACACATGGGCGAGTTCAACAGGTTTTCCTTCTTTTCTTGAGTCTTCTAAATTATGTTTGATAGTTGAAGTAGAAGGTATAGCACTGTCTAAATTGATTCTCAATTTGTGTAGGTAAATATTTAAGATGACTGTAATATAAATGTGAAAAGGTAAAGGGACATAAAAGGAGATAGGCTTTCTATATTTCACTAAAACCCCTAAAATGATGATACCAGTAGACTATGATAAGTTATGTCATATAAACTTAATACTCAGAACAACCACTATAAAGGCCATATAAAGAATTATACTGAAAAATACTATAAATAAATCAAAATGAGATCTATAAAGTGTTCAAGTAAGAAAAAGAAGAGCAGGAGAAAAGAAACAAAAAAGAAAACCAGAAAACAGAAATATAAAATGCAGACTTAAGTCCTAACATACCAATAAGTACATTAAATGTAAACTGCTTAAACATACCAATGAAAAGGGAGTGTTTGGCTGAGGGGATTAAAAATTATGACCAAACTATATGCTGTCTACAAGACACTCACTTCACATATAACAACATAGACAAATTAAAAGTAAAATAGTGAAAAATAATATATCATGCAAATATTAATCTAAGGAAACAGAAGGGGCTATATTAATATTATAAAAAGCATACTGTAGAGCAAAAACAATGATCGCAGACAGAGAAGAACACTATAGATTGAGAAAAAAATATATAAGTCAAGAAGACATAGCAATCTGAAATATGCATGTACCAAACAACAGAGCTGCAAAATACATGAAACAAAACTGATAGAACTCAAAAGAGAAACAGACAAATTTAGAGTTTTAGATATAGACTTCAATATTCTCTTTCTACTGATGGAACAACTAGACAGAAAATCAGCAGGGATATAGAAAAACTCAATGCCACCAGCAATCAATAGGATTTAATGAATATTTATATAGCTGTCCACCTAGCAAGAGGTGAATAGTATTTTTTTGAGGCTCCACAAATTATATAACAAAATAGGCCATACCCTTGGTCATAAAACAACCCTCAACAAATTTTTATAAAATGGAAATCATATAGAGTATATTCTCTACTACAATGGAAATCAGAAATCAATAACCAAAAGATAACAGCAAAATTGCCAAACACTTAAAAACTAAAGAACAGACTTCTAAATAATCCATGGGTCAAAGATAAATTTTCAAAGGAAATAAGAAAATACATTGACCTGAAATGAAAATGGCAATACAATATATCAAAATTTGTAGGACAGATAAAGCAGTGATAACAGAGATGTTTATAGCTCTAAATGCGTAAGTTATGAAAAAAGAAAAGTCTCAAATAAAAACTCTAAGCCTCCACTTTAAGAACTTAGAAAACGAGCAAATCAAAATAAGTCCAAATCAAGCAGAATAATAAAAATAATGAATATAAGGGCAGAAATTAATGAAACTGAAACAATAAAAAGATAGAAAAACATAATGAATTAAAGCTAATTCTTTGAAAAAATAAGATAGATTAACAAACCTCTATCAAGACTAACAAATAAAACAGAAAGGAGATGCAAATTACCAACACCAAAAAGAAAATCAGGTGATAGCAGTACATTCTCTGCAAATCTAAAAAGAAAATAAGGAAATATTAGTGATTTTACATTTATAAATTTAAAAACTTAGATGAAAAAGACTAATTTCTTGAAAAATGAGAGCTACCACAACTCAATAATGATAAAACAGATCATCAGAATAGTTCTATAACTACTAAATAATTTAAATTCATAATTAAACTCCCTCCTTTAATATCTCTGGACATAAATGGTTTACTAGAAAATTCTACCAAATACTCAGAAAAGATTAACACCAATTCTACATGATTTTCCTGAAAATGGTAGTGAGCACTTCTCAATTAATTTTCTGTAGCTAGTATTGCTCTGATATCAAAACCAGACAAAGATGAAACAAAAAAAAACTACTGACAAATCAATATTCCTCATGAATTTAGATGTAAAAAATCCTTAGCAAAGTATTAGCAAATAGAATTTAGCAATATGTAAAAATTATTATACACCACAACCAAGTGGGTTTTATTTCAGGAATGTAATGTTGGTTTGATATTTGAAAATTTATCAATGTAATCCACCTTATTAAAGCTAAAAAAGAAAGAACACATGATTATATTAATGCATAAAAACATTTAATCATATTCAATACCCACTCACAATAAAAACTTTAGGAAAAATAAAATAGAGGAAAACTTCATCAACTGTTAAAGAGCTTATACAAAAAACCACTATAGCTAACATTATAATGACAAAAGCCTTAAGATCAGGAACAAAGTAAGGATGCCCACTGTCACCACTCTGATTCAAAATAGTGCCGGACATTCTACCCAGTGCAAAAGGCAAGTGGAGATAAAATAAAAACAGAACAAGTGGAAAAACAGAACTGTTATTTCTTGCAGAAGACAAGATTATCAACGTAGAAAAATTTTTAAAAACTATTTAAAAAACTCAGACAAATATAATGAGCAGAACTTATAAATGACTAAATGAGTTCAGCAAGATCTCATGATATAAGATAAAAATATGAAAATCAATTGTATTTCTATATACTACCTCTGAACATGTAGACACAAATTAAAAATACTTAAAAAAAAAAGATGAAATACTTTGGTATAAATCTAACGAAACACATAAAGAACTTGTATGCTGAAAATTACAAAATATTGACAAAAGAAGTAAAAGATCTAAACACATGGAGAAATATACTATCTCCTGGATTGGAAGACTCAACATAGCAAGATGCCAGTCTTCCCCAAATTGATATTCATGTGTCAGGCAATTTTTATCAAAATCTCAGTGAGAGTTTTTATAGATAAGATAAGAGTATTCAATAATTTATATGAAAAGGGAAAGGAACCAGAATAGCTAAAACAGTCTTTAAAAATGACTAATAATGTAGAAGAAATCAGTCTTATCTCAACTTCTTATATAATTACAATAGTCAAGGATGCATGGTATTGGCAGAGGGGAGACATATAGATTAAGAAATGAGAACAGAGAACCCAGAGATAGAGCAAGACAAATATGCCCAACAGTTTTGACAAAAGTACTAAAGCAATTTAGTGGAAAAAAAGATTGCCATTTCAACAAATGGTACAGGAGAAATTGGATATCCATAGGCAAAAATCAAACTGCAACCAGATTCTCACAACTTATAAAAAATTTAACTCAAAATAGACCACATATTTAAATATAAAACATTACTATAAGACTTCTAAGAAGAAAACATAGGAGAAAATCTTCAGTCTTCAGGATCTAGTGCTAGGCAAGGGGACCCTAGATAAAAACTCCAAACAATATTTATTTGAAAAATGAATAAATTAGACTTCATCAAAATTTAATGCTTCTCTTTTGCAAAAGACTACATTAAGAGGATGAAGAGAGAAGCTATAATAGAATGGGAGAAAAAATGTTTGAAAACCACATATAGTATTTGACAAAATCTAGGTCTTAATATGTATTACATATATATTCTCAAAATTAAACAGTAAAAAAACAGCATTATTAGAAAATGAAAAAGATTACGTCAGGAAACATTTCACTGCAGTGAAGATACAGATGGCAAATAAGCATATGAAAAGATGTTCAACATAATTAGTCATTAGGGGAGTGGAAATTAACATCACAATTATCTCTCTCTACACCTGTCAAAATGGTAAAAATACAAATAGTGACAACATCAGATGCTGGCAAGGATGCAAGAAACTAGATTACTCATACATTGTAGGAATGTAAAATGGCTCAGCCAACTGGAAAACACTTTACTATTTTACTTTAAAAAAAATTGAAAACATTCTAATCTTATATGACCTAGAAACTGTGTTTCTGAATGATCATCTTAGAGACATACTTTTATGTTCACACAAAAACCTATACATAAATGCTTATGTATTTATGTACTTATGTAAAATCCTTATTACCTTTATTCATAATAACCCAAAAGGACTTTGATATCCTTTAATGTATGATGAATGATTAAACAAACTGTGGTACATCCATAGTATTCAATATTACACAGCAATAGAAAGGAACTGTTGATACACACAACAATGTGAATAAATCTCTAATTATGCTGAGTAAAAAAAAAAAAAAGCCAATTCTGAAACGTAGCAGGTAACATACAGTATGATTCCATTTCTATAACATTCTTGAAATGACAAAATCATAGAAATGAAGGACAGTAGTAATTGCCAGGGAATAAGGAGGGCTGTGAGTGGGAAGTGAGTGTGGCTATAAAAAGACATGAGAAATATTTGTAGAATGTTCTGTGTCTTGAGTCTAGCTATGTAAATATTTTTGTGTGATATTGTGTTGCAATTTGCAAGATGCTATGTTGGGGAAAACTGAGCAAAAGATCCAGTTTCCCTGATTTCTTGCAATTGCATGCGAATCTATTTTTTATCTTAAAATTAAAAATGTAATTTAAAAAACCAAGTACATTAGAAACGTGGTACTGAATTATTTCTACTTTGGAGGCCTTGAAAAAACTACTTACCTTCCTGTAGCTTTAGCTGCTTCAAATTCTACTGAGTGCCAAGAATGTCTCTAGTTCACAACGAGTGGAATTAGAATTGGGTAAGAATAACTTTTGGGCTTCAAGTTCTTTGAAATTTAAATCACAGATGATATGGGAGGTGGGCAGGGAAATGCTGGGTAGAGAAGGAAGGGGTCCCTGGTGAGAGATCCACCCTCGGGCCTGTGTCCACAGACCTAAGTGAGAACAGGCACTCCTGTTTTTGCACCCAAACGTTGCATTTTCCAAGACCACTCTGACCTGCCACGCCCTTCATCTTGCCCCCAGATAAACTTGAGACCATAGCAGGCAGAGAAGCAGAAGAACAGAGAAGCAGACACCAGCAGACCTGCAGATCAGCAATGGCGGAATGTTGCGGCAGAGAAAGAAAGAGGCGGGACATCTGGACACTGAGGGGAATTCTGCCAGGGGCAGTCAGAGAAGAGTCTGGCCACTAGGTGGCCCAATTCCAGGGGAAGACCAGCTTCCCACTCCATTTCCTCCTTCTGGCTCCCTGTCCATCTTGCTGAGAGCCACCTTCACCACTCAATCAAACCTTGCACTCATCCTTTGAGCCCACGTGTGATCCGATTTTTCTGGTACACTGGGCAAGAGTTCAGGATACAGAAAGCTGTCACACTGCCCCTCTGCCCTTGTCTTAAGGCAGAGGGTCTATTGAGCTGATTAACACAAGCCATCTGCAGACAGCAAAGCTGAAAGAGCACACTGTAACACATGCCCATTTGGGCTTTGGGAGTCGCAGACACTCACCCCTTGATGCTGCTGTGGGGCTGGAGCCCAAAAGCACTCCCTGCAGCCTCTGCACCTGTTTGTCTGCATGCTCTTGCCAGTGTTTTAAGCAGCAGGGCGACATGTCAGTATAGGAAAAGGATGATATAGTATGAAAAAAGGAACTTTACAGGTGAGGAAACCTGAATGACTGTATTAGCTAATTCTCACACTGCTATAAAGAACTGCCCTAGACTGGGTAATTTATAAAGAAAAGAGATTTAATTGACTCACAGTTCTGCATGGCTGGGGCGGTCTCAGGAAACTTACAATCATGGCGGAAGGGGAAGAGGCATGTCTTACATGGCGGCCGGCAAGAGAGAGTGAATATGGAGGAGGAGGAACTGTCAGACACTTATAAAACCATCAGATCTCATGAGAACTCACTCACTATCATAAGAAGAGCATGGGGGAAAAAGCCCCATGATCCAATCACCTCCTACCAGGTCTCTCCCTCAACACATGGGGATTATGGGATTACAATTCAAGGTGAGATTTGGGTGGAGACACAAAGCCTAACCATATTAAAGACTAAGAAATGTGAAAATAAGTTTGATATTTCTAGCAACTGGATAAATGAATATTACAACAATGAGATATTCACGATCAGTTAGGAAAAGATTAAAACAAGTACTGAGACAAACAGAGGCAAAGTTTTTATGACAATAATGGGAGTATAAATTGATATAACAACTTTGGAGAGTAATTTCCCAATATTTGAAAAACAATGTTGATGCACATGTCTGATATACTTAGTCATTCTATGTTTAGATACCTGTCCCCATCAAATTCTTTTATATGGACCAGTTAATTACTGGGAGGCAATTATTCATGGGTCTCTCAAGTTTCTACATATTTGCAAGCAAAGATACAAATTGTTGTTCTGTTCCAAATTATCTTTTCAAGGATGTTTGTAAGGTAAACAGACTTGGAATAAAGAGATCATGTCTGTAGAGGGCAGGTTTACTTGCTATTTAGTACAATTAAAGTAATGTCTCCCTTTGGAACAAACTTCAGGTATATTTGTTTACAGTGCTTTACAAAAAATTTAGGCTCTATAAACTCAGAGTTCTTCAGTTCTAATGCAAATCCACTGTGTATATAGAATCCACCTGGGTCTCTACAGGTTGCTCCCATGGAAACTGGGCACAAAAGAGAAATGGGTGAAAATGTGCTAATTCTCATGCTGCTTGTTGTACTATGAGTAATAAAATCCTTTGCCTCTGACCCAGGAGCCTTGTATCTTTTCTCAGAATTTATAAAACTGTGGCAGGCTAATTTAGCTTACAAACAGGGCAAAATCCCAGACTTTTAATTGTTCTTAATATAGACTTGTGCAAATGGATTGCAGCACAGTTTATAATCATAAAATATTACAAATATAGAAGAATAGAACAGAATAGAAAACTCACGAATGAAGGCACACGCTTACAACCTTGTGATCTTTGACAAGGCCAACAGAAACAAGTAATGAGGAAAAACACTCTCTATTCAATAAACAGTGCTGGGATAACTGGCCTGCCACAGGCAGAATAATGAAACTGGATCCTTACCTTTTACCATATACAAAAATTAACTCAAAGTGGATGAAAGATTTAATATCTTTGAGGCTTAACACCTCAAACTATGAAAATACTAAAAGAAAATCTAGGAAATCCCCTTCTCAACATTGGCCTTGGTGAAGAATGTTTAGCTAAGTCCCTAAAAGCAATGGCAATAACAAAAGTTGACGAATGGGACCAAATTAAACTAGAGCTACTGCACAGCAAAATAAATTATAGACAGAGTAAACAGACAACCTACAGAATGGGAGAAAATATTCACAAACTATGCATAAAACAAAGATGTAATATATAGCATCTAAAAAGAACTTAATTCACCAAACAAAAATCAAATAACCTCATTTAAAAATGAGTAAAGAACATAAACAGACGCTTCTCAAAAGAAGACATAAAAGTGGCCAACAAACATTTGAACAACGCTCATCATCACTAATCAGAGAAACACAAATCAAAACCACAATGAGACATCATCTCATACCAGTCAGGATGGCAATCATTAAAAAGTCAAAAAACAACAGATGCTGGAGAGGCTGAGGAGGAGAGAGAATGTATATACACTTCCAGAGTTCAGCCGCTCTGGAAAGCAATTTGGAGATTTCTTAAAGCAATTAAAAAGGAGCTACCATTCTACCCAGCGTACCCAGTATATACCCAAAGGAAAATAGATCATTATTCCAAAATGACACATGCACTTGTATGGTAATTACAATGCTATTCACAATAGCAAAGACTTGGATTCAACCTATGTGCCAATCAGTGGTGGATTAAAGAAAATGTTGTGCTTAAACACCACGGGACACTGCACAACCATAAAAAGAATGAAATTGTGTTCTTTGCAGCAACATAGGTGGAGCTGGAAGCCATAATCCTAAGAGAATGCAGAAACAGAAAACCAAAAACTGTATGTTGTCACTTATAAGTGAGAACTAAACACTGAGCATACATGGTCATAAACATGGGAACAATAGACACTGTGGACTACAAGAAGGGGCAGGTGGGGGTTATGGATTGAAAAACTACCTACTGGATATTATGCTATGTGGGTGGAATATATGAATGTTACAAATCCTACACATATACATAACCTTGTATCTGAAATAAAAGCTGAAATTAAATATATATATATATATTAGACTCAACAAGGAGGTATATTTTAAAAGTTGCAGAGCATAATACAGCAATTAAACAGAAAAAAAAGATGTACTGCTGTTTGTGTCAGGCCTCTGAGCCCAGGCCAGGCCATCGCATCCCCTGTGGTATTCTTAGGAACTTAAAACCTCTTCAACTCTCAACTGACCTAAAATCTAAGCATCTTATTTTCTTCTTCAATGCCGCTTGACCCCAATACAAACTCAGCAGTAGTTCCAAATAGCCGGAAAACGGCACTTTCAATTTTTCCATCCTACAAGATCTAAATAATTCTTGTCGTAAAATAGGCAAATGGTCTGAGGTGCCTGACGTCCAGGCATTCTTTTACACATCAGTCCCTTCCTAGTCTCTGTGCCCAGTGCAACTCATCCCAAATCTTCCTTCTTTCCCTCCCGCCTGTGCCCTCAGTCCCAACCCCAAGCGTCGCTGAGTCTTTCTAATCTTCCTTTTCTACAGACCCATCTGACCTCTCCCCTCCTCGCCAGACCGAGCTAGGTCCCAATTCTTCCTCAGCCTCCGCTCCTCCACCCTATAATCTTTTTATCACCTTCCCTCCTCA
Source organism: Pongo abelii (assembly GCF_028885655.2). NCBI lineage: Eukaryota > Metazoa > Chordata > Mammalia > Primates > Hominidae > Pongo > Pongo abelii. The sequence goes on along the minus strand of NC_071992.2, from coordinate 145,044,850 downwards.
TACCTGGTCCGGCTTACAGTTTCGTTCTGTGACTAGCCCTCCCCCACCTGCCCAGCAATTTACTCTTAATATAAATATAAAAACCCAGCCCAGTTCACGGCTCATTCGGCAGCAACCCTGAGACACTTTACAGCCCTAGACCCTAAAACGTCAAAAGGCCGTCTTATTCTCAATATACATTTTATTACCCAATCTGCTCCCGACATTAAATAAAACTCCAAAAATTAAATTCCGGCCCTCAAACCCCACAACAGGATTTAATTAACCTCGCCATCAAGGTGTACAATAATAGAAAAAAGTTGCAATTCCTTGCCTCCACTGTGAGACAAACCCCAGCCACATCTCCAGCACACAAGAACTTCCAAACGCCTGAACCGCAGTGGCCAGGCGTTCCTCCAGAACCTCCTCCCTCAGGAGCTTGCTACAAGTGCCAGAAATCTGACCACCAGGCCAAGGAATGCCTGCAGCCCAGGATTCCTCCTAAGCTGTGTCCCATCTGTGCGGGACCCCACTGGAAATTAGACTGTTCAACTCACCTGGCAGCCACTTCCAGAGCCCCTGGAACTCTGGCCCAAGGCTCTCTGACTGACTCCTTTTTGGCTTAGCGGCTGAAGACTGATGCTGCCCGATCGCCTCGGAAGCCCCGTAGACCATTCACAGACGCCGAGCTTCGGGTAACTCTCACAGTGGAAGGTAAGCCCGTCCCCTTCTTAATCAATATGGAGGCTACCCACTCCACATTACCTTCTTTTCAGGGGCCTGTTTCCCTTGCCTCCATAACTGTTGTAGGTATTGACGGCCAGGCTTCTAAACCTCTTAAAACTCCCCAACTCTGGTGCCGACTTAGACAATACTCTTTTAAGCACTCCTTTTTAGTTATCCCCACCTGCCCAGTTCCCTTATTAGGCTGAGACACTTTAACTAAATTATCTGCTTCCCTGACTATTCCTGGACTACAGCTATATCTCATTGCTGCCTTTCTTCTCAATCCAAAGCCTCCTTTGCGTCCTCCTCTTAACCCACAAGTATAAGATACCTCCACCTTAACCCTCCTCCACCTTAACCCACAAGTATAAGATACCTCTACTCCCTCCTTGGCGACCGATCATGCACCCCTTACCATCTCATTAAAACCTAATCACCCTTACCCCACTCAATGCCAATATCCCATCCTGCAGCACGCTTTAAAAAGATTAAAGCCTGCTATCATTCGCCTGCTACAGCATGGCCTTTTAAAGCCTATAAACTCTCCTTACAATTCCCTCATTTTACCTGTCCTAAAACCAGACAAGCCTTACAAGTTAGTTCAGGATCTGCACCTTATCAACCAAATTGTTTTGCCTATCCATCCCGTGGTGCCAAACCCATATACTCTCCTATCCTCAATACCTGCCTCTACAACCCATTATTCTGTTCTAGATCTCAAACATGCTTTCTTTACTATTCCTTTGCACCCTTAATCCCAGCCTCTCCGCTTTCACTTGGACTGACCCTGACACCCATCAAGCTCAGCAAATTACCTAGGCTGTACTGCCGCAAAGCTTCACAGACAGCCCCCATTACTTCAATCAAGCCCAAATTTCTTCCTCATCTGTTACCTATCTTGGCGTAATTCTCATAAAAACACACATGCTCTCCCTGCCAATCGTGTCCGACTGGTCTCTCAAACCCAAGCACCTTCTACAAAACAACAACTCCTTTCCTTCCTAGGCATGGTTAGTGCGGTCAGAATTCTTACACAAGAGCCAGGACCACATCCTGTAGCCTTTCTGTCCAAACAACTTGACCTTACTGTTTTAGCCTAGCCCTCATGTCTGACCACTTTCCCTTCTCAGAATTCAGGCCTGTCCTCAGAATGCTGCAGGGTACAGCCCATTTAAGCTCCTGTATAGACGCTCCTTTTTATTAGGCCCCAGTCTCATTCCAGACACGAGACCAACTTAGACTGTGCCCCCAAATAACTTGTCATCCCTACTATCTTCTGTCTAGTCATACTCCTATTCTCCGTTCTCAGCTACTCATACATGCCCTGCTCTTGTTTACACTGCCGGTTTACACTGTTTCTTCAAGCCATCACAGCTGATATCTCTTGGTGCTATCCCCAAACTGCCACTCTTAACTCCCTCTTAGAGTGGATAGATGATCTTTGCTGGCAGGGCACCCTCCAGTACTTCCACCCTGATGAAGTTCTATTCTTTGCTTTTATACTCACTCTTCTTCTCATTCCCATTCTTATGCCACCCTCTACCTCTCCCCAGCTATCTCCACCACACTATCAACCTTACCCATTCTCTCCTAGCTGCTTCTAATCCCTCCTTAGCGAACAACTGCTGGCTTCACATTTCCCTTTCTTCCAGTGCCTACATAGCTGTCCCCGCCTTACAGACAGACTGGGCAACATCTCCTGTCTCCCTACACCTCCGGACTTCCTTTAACAGCCCTCACCTTTACCCTCCTGAAGAACTCATTTACTTTCTAGACAGGTCCAGCAAGACTTCCCCAGACATTTCACATCAGCAAGCTGCTGCCCTCCTTCGCACTTATTTAAAAAACCTTTCTCTTTATATTAACTCTACTCCCCCCATATTTGGACCTCTCACAACACAAACTACTATTCCTGTGGCAGCTCCTTTATGTATCTCTCGGCAAAGACCCACTGGAATTCCCCTAGGTAATCTTTCACGTTCCCGATGTTCCTTTACTCTTCATCTCCGAAGTCCAACTATACACATCACTGAAACAATTGGAGCCTTCCAGCTCCATATTACAGACAAGCCCTCTATCAATACTGACAAACTTAAAAACATTAGCAGTAATTATTGCTTTGGAAGACACTTGCCCTGTATTTCACTCCATCCTTGGCTACCTTCCCCTTGCTCATCAGACTCTCCTCCCAGGCCCTTTTCTTGTTTACCTATACCCAGCCCCGAAAATAACAGTGAAAGTTTACTCGTAGACACTCAACGTTTTCTCATACGCCATGAAAATCGAACCTCACCCTCTACGCAGTTACCCCATCAGTCCCCATTACAACCTCTGACAGCTGCCACCCTAGCTGGATCCCTAGGAGTCTGGATACAAGACACCCCTTTCAGCACTCCTTCTGATCTTTTTACTTTACATCTCCAGTTTTGCCTCGCACAAGGTCTCTCCTTCCTCTGTGGATCCTCTACCTACATGTGTCTACCTGCTAATTGGACAGGCACATGCACACTAGTCTTCCTTACCCCCAAAATTCAATTTGCAAATGGGACCAAAGAGCTTCCTATTCCCCTCATGACACCGACACGACAAAAAAAGAGTTATTCCACTAATTCCCTTGATGGTCAGTTTAGGACTTTCTGCCTCCACTATTGCTCTCAGTACTGGAATAGCATGCATTTCAACCTCTGTCACGACCTTCTGTAGCCTGTCTAATGACTTCTCTGCTAGCATCACAGACATATCACAAACTTTATCTGTCCTCCAGGCCCAAGTTGACTCTTTAGCTGCAGTTGTCCTCCAAAACCGCCGAGGCCTTGACTCACTCACTGCTGAAAAAGGAAGATTCTGCATATTCTTAAATGAGGATTGTTGTTTTTACCTAAATCAATCTGGCCTGGTGTATGACAACATAAAAAAACTCAAGGATAGAGCCCAAAAACTTGCCAACCAAGCAAGTAATTACGCTGAACCCCCTTGGGTACTCTTTAATTGGATGTCCTGGGTCCTCCCAATTCTTAGTCCTTTAATATCCATTTTTCTCCTCCTTTTATTCGGACCTTGTATCTTCCGTTTAGTTTCTCAATTCATCCAAAACCGTATCCAGGCCATCACCAATCATTCTATACGACAAATGTTTCTTCTGACATCCCCACAATATCACCCCTTACCACAAGACCTCCCTTCAGCTTAATCTCTCCCACTCTAGGTTTCCATGCCGCACCTAATCCCACTTGAAGCAGCCCTGAGAAACATCGCCCATTCTCTCTCCATACTACCTCCCAAAATTTTCGCCGCCCCAGCACTTCAACACTATTTTGTTTTATTTGTCTTATTAATATAAGAAGGCAGGAATGTCAGGCCTCTGAGCCTAGGCCAGGCCATCGCATCCCCTGTGACTTTCACATATACATCCAGGTGGCCTAAAGTAACTGAAGATCCACAAAAGAGGTAAAAACAGCCTTAACTGATGACATTCCACCATTGTGATTTGTTCCTGCCCCACCCTAACTGATCAATGTACTTTGTAATCTCCCCCACCCTTAAGAAGGTACTTTGTAGTCTCCCCCACCCTTAAGAAGTTTGTTTGTAACTCTCCCCACCCTTGAGAATGTACTTTGTGAGATCCAGCCCTGCCCACCAGAGAACAACCCCCTTTGACTGTAATTTTCCATTACCTTCCCAATTCCTATAAAACGGCTCCACCCCTATCTCCCTTCACTGACTCTCTTTTCGGACTCAGCCTGCCTGCACCCAGGTGAAATAAACAGCCATGTTGCTCACACAAAGCCTGTTTGGTGGTCTCTTCACATGGACGCGCATGAAAGTTTGTACAAGTCGGAACTAGTGGATTGTTGGCAATTTTATAAGGTTAAACCTAACATTTGTATCAACATAAATAGATCTCAGAAATGTAACATTGAAATTTAAACTTTTGTTGATGAAAAACCAATGTATGCAAATATTTAAAATGAAACCATACTCTTTCTATTCTGACTGACCAAGGAGTTATATCTGCTGCTGTATTGTAGGAGAGACACTGAGTTTAGCATAATAATTGTCCCAGACTGAATGGAAAGACGATGAAAATAAGATAAATGCCACTGTGATTTCAACTGTATCTCTAAAATTCTAGTTCTAAAAGCAAGAAAGCAGAGAAGTAAATATATGCTAAGTAGTAGTTTTTTTAGGTTGTTTTTTAGAGACAGGGTTTCACTCTGTCACCCAAGCTGCTGGAGTGCAGTAGTGTGACAATGAATCATTGCAGCCTTGAACCCCTGGGCTCAAGCAATCTTCCTGTTTCAGTCTCCCAAGTGGCTGGGACTACAAGCATGCACCACTACGCCCAAATTTTTTTTTTTCTTTTTTAATTTTTGTAGAGACAGGGTCTCGCAACATTGCTTAGGCTGGTCTTTGAACTCTTGGCCTCAGGAATCCTCCCACCTCAGCCTCCCTGGAGCTGGGATTACAGGCGCGAGTCACTACATTCGAGCATAAGTAGTTTTTATTGTAAGTGGGTATACTTACGCGGTTACCATAAAACTTCCTGAGCTCCACTTTATGTATGACATAATTGTTTCCTAATTAATGTGATATTAAACCACAGTGACTATACAGAGGCCAAAAATGGTGACTACAACTTGGAAAACAGTCATCAAACCGGCTTTCCAAATCTCCAGAAGCAGTACCAACTCTTAGTCCCCTCATTTTCTCAGAAGGCCTACCTTGGTTTATAGGGCACTGTTTTTTCTTCTAGAAAATACACTATGAGTCACTCATAGGTGTATGGCCTACTATAAAATTTTCACCATGTGTCATTAAATGTCATACAGTTCAATATCGGGAAATTCTTTTCTCAGAATGAGAAATGCAAACTTTGGGCTGGTTTCAGGTTTTTATTTCTTTTAATCCTGAGAAAACCTTGAGTTGCACTTAAAAAAAAAAATCTTTATACTATGAGCATGTTCCCATTAAGCTATCTTTCTATCTACCAGCTTAATATATTTTTGGATGCTTTCATGTTTTGGTTTGTTCTGGTTTTCAGTTTGCAATGCAGTTGGCCCTCTGTATTCATGGGTTTGGCATCTGTGGATGATTCAACTAGCCATGGATGGAAAATACTTGGAAAAAAGTGAATGTTTGTGTCTGTACCAAATATGTACAGAATTTTTTTTTTCTTTTGGTCAGCATTCCCTTAACAGTACAGTGTAACAGCTATTCACATAGCATTTACATCGCATTAGGTATTTTAAGTAATCAGGAGATGATTTAAAGTCTACAGAGAGTGTGGAGAGCTCATATGCAAATACTAGGCAATTAAGAATAAGGGACTTGAGCATCCACGAATTTGGGCATCCATGGGAGGTCCTGAAACCAGTCCCCCATTGATACCTAGAAATGACCATATATATTTCTAGAAAGGAATTAAAGTGTCTAAATACAGTAAAAGCAGAGAATTATAACTGATTAAAGCTTAAAGGATTTTTTGCACCTATATTTTTATTTTACAAATGAAAAAAATGTAGATGTCTCTGGGTAATGGCTCTATGCTCACGTTTGAACTCTCATCTTCTGACCCACAAAACAACATTAATTTCAACATGCTAGTCTAGACTAAGATTCTAACTAACATTTACTGAGTGCTTAGTGTATTGCCAGAGGCTGTTCTAAGCCTTTTTCCTGTATTACCTCATTTAATTCTCACTTAGATCTACGAGTTAAGAATAGTTACTTTTTTTCTAATTTACATATGAGAGAACTGGATGCCAGAGAGATGAGGTACGTTTTCCACCACCATAATTTAAGTAAATTGCTCCAGTATTGTTTTCGCATAGCTAGTATCAGAACAAAAACAGTTGAAGCCCAACATTTGACCATTATGCTTTTACTTAGCACACTTTATCCTATTTTCTTGCTCTCTCTCTCTCTCCCTCTCTGAATATTTTATTTTTATAATGGAAGACACTGAGCACATAATAGAGTTTGCCTTACTTTCTGCAACTGAAAGTCATATCTCCAGCCTTATCGTTTTACAATCTGGCTGGAATCCCACTTTAACTAGTTGCAGATTTGTGCTTCCTATTGCCTATTTTTTTCTTTTTCTTTTTTTTTTTTTTAACTATCAGTTACTAATAAATACTCATGCATTTACATCACTCTCTAAAAGCAGCTTATAACATCGTGTGTATCTTGATCACAGAGTAGACTGTCCTATCTCTCAAGAGAAAGAGAAATCACCACCAGGGGTCTGGGCTGAAGAGGAAACTGTCACTCTGTGTCATGCGAACAGTTCCTGCTGACTCTTTCAAAGTGTCATTCATTCACAGTTGGCATAGAGTCCAGCTTTGATGTTGGAGATTTTTGTAAAAAGTAATATGATTTTGAGATTTCCCTAGACCTAAATTCTGGTTCTGGCACTGCATCATAACCACCAGCTTAGCAACTTTCACAAACTGTTTACTCTCCGTTTTCTCATCTCTAAAATAGACGATGGGGTGAGCAGGTGATGCATATTTTATAGCTGTCTTGTAAGAATTAGAGATGACTTGTTTAAGTGTCTGGTATATAGTAGGACTATGTCTCGGTTAAGTGCCTGATATCAAGTAGGTATTCAAAAAATGGTAGTTATTTTATCTGTTTTCGTGTGCAGAAGAACCAAAATTGCTAACTTATAGGACAAGAGCTCAGTAGATTTTTAATGTGACATTTAGTCCACTGTCAATGTGCTTGAGTCATTGACATGCTGGGCATTAATTCTTTCCCAATTTGAGAAAATTTTATTTTCTTTTTTAAATTCTTAGTTGACAAATAATAATTATACCTATTTATGGATTATAATGTGATGTTTTAGAAAAAATATTTAATAATGAAATATTTCTGTTTGACAAGTGCTCTTTGAGTATGAGCTTTTGGAAAGATACCATTAGGGATCTTTATTCATAAAACAATAATAATTAATTCACAAGGCATTTCCACAATGTACACAAAACAGATGTATCTACTTATGGATTCCAATTGGCTGTAGATCACAAAGTATGATAGCTTCCCTAAAAGGAAGTCATACATAGGAAGGAACCAAAAGGTCAAAGATTATATAATTTTCTCTAGGGATTGTTCCTACTGTTTGTTGCTAGGTCTCTTTTGCCTATTCCTGAATTGTTAGCTTCCTGCCAGGGATTCTGGGTGTGATGCTAGGGAATGTTCGGAGTATTTAGAGTCCTGATATTTCATCAGGCATACTCTGACCCACTAGACCTTTCTAAGTATGCCTGCTCTAAATGTTCTGCTTATTTCTGACTCTCTTCTTTCCTTCTCTTGCCCACAGTTGAGTATACAGTTCTGTTTTACCAAGATGAAATGAGTCTCTCCTAAACAAGCTTGTCGGTATTTCTTTGTGTGAGGCATCAGGCTAGACTCCAGAGATAGATAGTAATTTATTTTCTTTTAACTTCATTTAATGTTTTAGTTAAAGGAATCTAGCAGAACATTTTTAATCCCCTCTTTTTGTTACCAATGAATTTTGGAAACTGGAACCTATCCAAGTCAAAATGAGTTTGAGGAAGTATTCAACTCTGGGAAAGGAAGGATGTGATCTGTAAGTGAAACTAGAAGCATGAAACGTGTGAACCTTTTGTGGCTTCATTATTTGGTTATTAAGGGGTAGTTTCAACATCAAAAGGTTACTTTTAACTCACATTTGGCAAAGTGCCTATGCCACCAATGTTAGTGGTAATAGAAGTGCTCAGTGGTTAGAACTTATTACAAATTCTTCCCTATGTGAGATCTTCCAGGAAAGGAAAAGACACTTTATTACAGTACACTTAACATTTATTTAACATCCTCACCCTACACTGAGTACTAGGGTTACAAATATGAATATTGCAGTGAGTCCCTGAAAATACAAGTGAAGTGAGTGGTACAATTAAAAGCAGGCAATTAATAAAAGAAAAACATCATGATTACTATCATTGTTCCTTGTATAGATTCAATAATAAATATATAGAGAGACAAAATAATGGAGGTTGTGGGGAGGAAGTATTTAACTCTACTTGGGAAGACTTGTAAATATCTTCAAATAAGAGGAGGCAAAAGTATTTGTCAGGAAGAAAAATTGGCAAAGAGTGATTTCAAGCACATGACAAATACTCAGTAAATGTTGCCTATTATTATTATTGAAGAAGGTGGACCTATGATAAGTTTTGAGTGGTATAATGATACTAGCAAGGAAAAGACAGAAAATTCCAGGCAGGCGGAGGCGTTTGTGCAAGGGACAAGGGCACTACACTCCATTGTGACATCCTAAAATGGCACTGAATCAATACTGCTGGGGGATACAGTGTGAATGAGGTACACCTGGAGGAGCAGGTAGTCTGTGTCATGAAGGGTCATGAATGTCAGGCTTAAAAGCTTATACCAAATCTTACTGATTCTAAGAAGTCACTAATAGATTTTAATATTTCAGGATAGGACCAATTTGCATTTTAGAATTGTTACTTGGGGCCGGGCGCGGTGGCTCACGCCTGTAATCCCAGCACTTTGGGAGGCCGAGGCGGGCGGATCACGAGGTCAGGAGATCGAGACCATCCTGGCTAACACGGTGAAACCCCGTCTCTACTAAAAATACAAAAAATTAGCCTGGCGAGGTGGCGGGCGCCTGTAGTCCCAGCTACTCGGGAGGCTGAGGCAGGAGAATGGCGTGAACCCCAGGGGGCGGAGCCTGCAGTGAGCTGAGATCGCGCCACTGCACTCCAGCCTGGGCGATAGCGAGCCTCCGTCTCAAAAAAAAAAAAAAAAAAAAAAAAAAAAAAAAAAGAATTGTTACTTGGGTGGCAGTAGAGAAGCGCTGGTGAATGGTAAGAGGCAGGGAAAGTGCAGGGGTATCTGTGAAAAGTTAAAATAACAAAGAACCTGACAAGTCTATTTCTAGTTTTATATCCTAGAGAAATCCATACCCAATACAGCATTTGTTCCTTTGTTGCAATGTTATGGATAATAGCAAAAAATGTTGGGCGCAATCTAAATATCTAGTGGCAGGGGAACAATGACATGAATAGTACAATCTAAGAAAGTAAGTAATAGATTATGATGAACTAAAATGAATCAGTTAAGTGTAAGTGTATTAGCATGAGTTGTTCTTTAATATGCGTGAGTAAAAAGAAAAAAAATCAAATTGAATAATGTTAAATACAATCCTATGCTATTTATAAACATTTAATAAATAATACTATTTATGGGCACATATACATGAAGCATATGTATAAAGCCAGGCCTGGAAGAAAAGTTATCAAATTTATTATAGTTGTTATATTATGGGAGGGAGGAGGAGCCATGAGATTGGAGGGAACAACAAAGGAGGCTTCGAGTTTATCTTGCATGTTCTGTTCCCTAATAAGTCAAATTTTACAGCAAATTTAACAAAATATTATTTGTGATTTACATTAGTTAGGGGCATGGGTTTTATTTGTTTATCTATTTTTATTTTTAATTTTTTTTAAGATAGTCTCACTCTGTCACCCAGACTGGAGTGCAGTGGCACGATCTCAGCTCACTGCAGCCTCTGCCTCCTGGGTTCAAGCGATCTCCTGCCTCAGCCTCCCAAGTAGCTGGGATTACAGGCAAGTATGACCACACCTGGCTAATTTTTGTGTTTTTTGTAGAGATGGGGTTTTGCTATGTTGGCCAGGCAGGTCTCAAACTCCTGACCTCAAGTGATCTGTCCGCCTCAGCCTCCCAAAGTGCTGGAATTACAGATCATGGGTTTTATTTTTTAATAGTTTCTGTGCTTTCAGAAAATTTTTAAAAATGAAATATGTGTCTGATTTTGTTTAGTGTGTGTGTGTGTATGTGTGTCTAAGATTCAAGGGCTCTAACTTCTCTCTCCAACTGTTAAAGATAGGGTCTGAGTATGCTGAGACTCATCCTCTATCAACCCCCAAAGTTAGGAAATGGCTGAGAGGAAGAGTAGTAACTTCATCTTGAACCCAAGAAAGGTGTCCAGGGAGAGGGAGGGTTGCATACTACCAGTTGTCAAATCTTTCAAATAACATGAGGCTCTTCATAGTTTTCAAATAAGAGAGTCAATGAAGACCAAGTTCTTAGTTCATGAGGAGGAATTGACTTTTCAAGGGGGCTTAATGATTGGGAGGTGGACATCGAGTGGGTATGATGGTCCAAAGATCTGTAGCAGGAGTGAGTCTGTCCCATAGGTTCAGAGACAGCACCTTTTGCCACTGTCAGCAAACAATGGCCTCTTTTGCAAATGGCCTCTTTTGCAAATGGCCTTCAAATTCTTATTTTGAGGGAGAGATGGAAAATGCTATCTTCACAGCCATATTCTCTTATAGTTGTTATTGAAAATACAGTCAAAGGCCCTTACAGGGAGACACAAAGGAAACAAGCTCAGTTTAAAAAACATGAAGAAAATACTCTCGGGTAATTTGAGCTTTCAATTCAATTTAAGTCAGCAAATATTTTTACATTTCCTTTTGCTGAGTATGTTTTGAAAATTATTCTAGATACTTTGCATTCAAGACAGTTTACAGTCTGTTTTATACAGGAAGTAAATACAAAGAGCTATAATATTGTTTGGCTCTGCATCCTCACGCAAATCTCATGTCAAATTGTAATCTCCATGTGTCAGGGGAGAGGCCTGGTGGGAGGTGATTGGATCATGGGGAGCAGATTTTCCCCTTGCAGTTCTTATGATAGTGAGTGAGTTCTCACAAGATCTGATGGTTTGAAAGTGGCACTTCCCCATTCATTCTCTCTCCTGCTGCCATGTGAAGAAGCTTCTTACTTCCCCTTTTCCTTCCCCCATGATTGTAAGTTTCCTAACATTTCCCACATGTAGATACCAATGTTGGAAATTTTATAAGAAAGGATAGCTTTTCAACTGCCCTCAAATTGCATCAGTTATAGACTAGGACAAGAACAGGAAAAGCTGGCACATTTGAATAGAATGTGACATATTGAAACATAATTATATAAGGGGCTGATTAATAATGGTCAGAAAAGCAAAGGAAAAAAGGCAAAAACTTAACTCTAAATTCTATTTTAGAGTAGTTTCTAATATCAACTTTTTATATAGTTACAATATTAACTTTAAAACAAAAAAAACTCTCTTTCATAGAAGAAGTATAACCTGGTTATTAAAGATAATTATGGATGACAAAATAAGCAGAAATTCAATGAAGGGAGAAAATTATCCATTGTTCCAAATCATCCCAGTGTATTCATTTTTGTAATCTTGGACTAATAATTAATTTAAGTCTGTAACAGATACATAATATTCAGGCACAACTAAAGCTTATTTCTAGTGTTAATGACCAATATCCACCTGACTAGGGTATAGATGTGGCCATAAAAACCAATAAATGTTTGTTGAATTAAGCCAAAGACCTTACTTGGAAGGAGCTAGGTATATCAGTTCTCTATTGCTGTATTAAAAAACACTTTAAAACATTGTCACTTTTAATATAACAATCAATTGCTTATGATCCTGTGGCCCAACAAATTGAGTTGGTCTTAGCTGGTTAGTTCATTTGTTGGTCTTGGTTGAAATCACTTACATACCTAGTAGCTCATCAAAGACTAGATAATCCAAGATTGCCTCACTCACGTTTTTGGTGAATGAGGCTGGATTTGGATTAATTGGTCCAGGGGCCCTCAGCTGGGATGATTTATCACTGCTCCTCATAGCCTCTCCTCAGGGCCGCTAGATCAGGTTTCTTCACAGGATGATGGAAGCATTCCCAATGGACAAGAGCAAAAGCTACAAACCTCTTGGAATTTAGGTTTGCAAGTTACACAGGGTCTCATCTGAAACATTCACTTAGTCAAAGCGAAGTGTAAGGCCAGCCCAGATTCCAGGGAACAAGATATATGTGCCACAACTTGATGAAAGGAATGGTCACACTGCAAAGGAACATGTGTTCTGGGATGTGAAAAACTACTGAGGTCATCTTTGCAAACTATGTATCAAACTTTATTCATTGCCCTTTGACAACTCAACACTATATGCTTTATGCATGTTTATATCAGACTAATCAATGCTGAACGAATATAAAAGATTCTTAGTTTTGTTCACATTGTGGAAAATTCAGTCATTAAAGTATAAGAGATTTTCCACTGTGACTATATAAAGGTATGTCCAATAAATGTTTCTTATTTTGAATATTTCTTTGTCTGCTTTTTTCCCCCAAATTTGTGCAATGCATAAACTTCAGACGGCAATGACTTCTTTAAATGAAATGGATGCATTCTAAATTGTCCTCCTAAAAGCCTATGTCACCAAAGTGGGAGGGTCTGTTTCTATGTTCCTGACTTTTATAAGAAAATTGAAATTTCTATTTAAATGTTGCATTATGACATTTATCAGTGTTATCAAATTTATAGAATTGAGGTGAGGATTAAATCTGGCAATGTAGAGCAGCAAGAACTGTGGCTACCTCTAGGAAGCTTTCAACCTAAGAGGAAAGATTGATACAAACATGGTATCACAAGAATGAATCTTATCCTTTGAAATATCCAGCTGCTGTATGACTCCCCATAAGCAATGCTAGTCAATGCTGACTCTAGGGTTTTAATGGGAAAATCTTTAAACATGAAGATTTTCTATTGAGTCTGTGTAGAGGATCATCCATCTATACATAGAGAGATGAGCACTAAAAAAGGGAAATGAACAAGTTCCACTAAGAAATTAAAAGATGAAGAAACCACAGCTAGTTGTAGAGAGCAAGAAAGGGACAAGATGCTTCATAAACGTTTGTTCTCTTTTTCCATTTTGCCTCTCTGAATATGAGTTTTTTTCCTCCCTGTAATGAGAGTTTTAGATTATATAATTTTGGGAGTTCCATTGAACTCTAACATTTTATGCTCACCACATAGGCACTCAATTGGCATCATAATTTCCAATGCTAGTGAGTCAAAACTGTTCCCCACAATCTCTCATAAATAATCTACTGTTCCATGAAAAATAATTTTCAAATAACAATATATTTGCGTCATTTGTATTCCTTAGAAATGACACCACCCTCATCCAAGAAAAGTTGATAAGAAGGGCTTAACCTTTCAGTTGATATCTGGGTGTAGAATAGAAAAAAACCAACCAGTCAAAATGAAAAAAAAAATGTAAATTATTGGGTAGAATGGTCATTTTAATGATGTTGATTTTTCCAATTCATGATTATTTGTGTAATCTCTGATTTCTTTTAACAGTGTTTTGTAGTTGTCATTGCAGAGATCTTTCACCTCCTCAGTTAGATGAATTCTTAGGTATTTTATTCTCTTTGTGGCTATTGTAAATGGGGCTGTCTTCTTGATTTGACTTTCAGCCTGGACATTATTGGTATATAGAAATGCTACTAATTTTTGCACATTGATTTTGTAGCCTGAAACCATCCTAAAATTGTTTATCAGTTCTAGTAGTCTTTGGAAGAGTCTTCAGGATTTTCTAGATATAGAATCATATCATCAGTGAAGTAAGATAGTTTGATTCCTTTTTTTTTCTATTTGGATGCCTTTTATTTCATTCACTTGCATGATTGCTCTGGCTAGGACCTCCAGTACTACATTGAATAGGAGTGGTGAGAGTGAGCATCCTTGTCCTCTTCCAGTTCTCAAGGGGGACCAACATCATTCTTCACAGAATTAGAAAAAATTACTCTAAAAATCATATGCCAGCAAAAAAGAGCCTGAATAGCCAAGGCAATCCTAAGCAAAAAGAATAAAGCTGGAGGCATCACACTACCTGAATTCAAACTAGACTATAAGAGTACATTAACCAAAACAGTATGGTACCGGCACAAAAACAGACACATAGACAACTGAACATAATAGAAAACTCAAAAATAATGCTGCACACCTACAGCCACCTCATCCTAAAGAAGGCCAACAAAAACGAGCAATGGGGTAAGGACTTCCTGTTCAATAAAGGATGCTGAAGCAACTGACTAGCCATATGCAGAAGAATGAAATTGGACCTTTACCTTTCACCATATACAAAAATTAACCCCAGACAGATTAAAGATTTAAATGTGAGACCTCAAACTCTAAAAATCCTAGAATAAAATGTATGAAATACCCTCCTTGACATCAATCTTGGCAAATAATTTTTGACTAAGTCCCCAAAAGCAATTGCAACAAAAACAAAAATTGACAAGTGGGGCCTAATTAAACTGAAAACTTTCTACACAGCAAAAGAAACCACCAACAGAGTAAACCAACAACCTACAGAATGGGAGAAAATATTTGCAAACTGTGTATCCAACAAGGGTCTAATATTCAGCACCTATGTGTATATAAATCAACAAGCAAAAAACAAATAACATTATTAAAAAATGGGCAAAGGACATAAACGGAAGAAGACATACAAGTAGTCAACAAACATATGAAAAATGCCCATATTCATTAGTCATCAGAGAAATGCAAAACCACAATGAGACACCATCTCGCACCAGTCAAAATGGCAGTTATTAAAAAGTCAAAAAACAACCAATGCTGGAGAGGCTGCAGAGAAAAGGGAATGCTCACATATTATCAGTGGGAATGTAAATTAGTTCAGCCACTGTGGAAAGCAATTTGGTGATGTCTCAAAGAACTTAAACCACAGCTACTCTTTTTTTTTTTTTTTTTTTTTTGTCAGATGGAGTCTTGCTCTTGTCACCCAGGCTGGAATGCAGGGGCTGCAATCTTGGCTCTGCAATTCTGCCTCCTGGGTCCAAGCAATTCTCCTGCCTCACCTCCCAAGTAGCTGGATTACAGGCATGTGCCACCATGCCAAGCTAATTTTGGTATTTTGAGTAGAGACAGGGTTTTGCCAAGTTGGCCAGGCTGGTCTTGAACTCCTGACTTCAGGTGATCTGCCCGCTTCAACCACCCAAAGTGCTGGGATTACAGGTGTGAGCCACTGTGCCCAGCCCACAGCTACTATTCAATCCGGCAATCCCATTACTGGGTATATACCCAAAGGAAAATAGATCATTATACTGAAAGGACATGTGCAGTCATATGTTCATTGCCATGATATTTCTAATAGAAAAGACATGGAATCAATCTAGGTGCCCATCAATGGTAGATTGATTGGACAAAGAAACTGTGGTACTTATATATACCTTGTAATATCACACAGCCATAAAAAAGAATGAAATTATATCTTTTGCAGCAACGTGAATGAAGCTGGAGCCCATAATCATAAGAGAACTAATGCAGGAACAGAAAACCAAATACTGCTTATTATCAAGTATAAGTGGGAGCTAAACATTGAGCACACATGGACATAAATATGAGGTCAATAGACACTGCAGACTATTAGCAGGGGTGTTGAGGGGAGGGAGGAAGGGAGGAGGCTGTGGGTTGAAGAACTACCTATTGGGTACTATGCTCACTACCTGTGTGCAATATACTCATGTAACAAGCCTGCACATGTACTTCCTATATCTAAAATAAAAGTTGGAATTAAAAAAAAAAAATCTGTGCCAATTTGAAAATACTAGCAGAACAAACAAGTTGATTTCACAGAAGTGCAACACTTTGCTATTTAATGTAATAGTATGATTTGCAAATGTTTGTAGAAGAAAACATATCCTCTAATCTGCTCTGTTGAGTTTTGTTCTCTTCCTGCAATTTTACCCAAACCCTCCACATTTACTTACAGCACTCAGATAATTGTTTTTACCTGTCAAGTACCTAAAATCCCAGTATTTTTATATTCTATTGTACTTTATACATTTCAAATAACTTTCAAATACACCCTCACATTTGGTCATCAAACAAAACTGAAGGGTTTTTATGAATAACGAAATTGAACCCTTAAAATCCAAGTGGCTAGTCTCAGTTTACATAGCAGGTTAACAACAGATTGAGGGTAAAACCAGACACCTCACCTAGAAACCAGTTTTTTCCTACTACATAATAAAGGGGGAGTTTTTGATAGTTGCGTAGGAGTGCCCCTATTTTAAAGACAATGTTACTTAACAGTTTTATCTGATATTCAGGCAGCATAAAAAAGAAGCAGAAATATTTGGTGCCAGCTTGGCCACTTTGCTCTTCATCCCCCTATCTTTTGGACAGCTGGACAAGGCAACAGCTGCCAATCAAGACTGTTTTACCTGACACTTTCAGATCTACTGGCACCCAAAGGTGTATGCCAGCTAGTGCTTGCTCTTGTTGAATAGACATCATTTGAGTAGAGTATGGCACCAGTTTTCATGTAACACTGTCATAAACCTTTTCATAATGCAAAAGTTAACATCAGAGCTAGAGGGTAAATCAGACTCACTCTTGAAAAAAGTTTAATTTTGATTTGTAGAGCCAGAAGCTGCTGGGTTATTGTCAGACAGGTGGATGTATAAATCCCACCTTTGCCCCCTCTCAATTGTGTCAACTCAGAAAAATGACTTTGCCTGCTCCAACTTCTGGTTCCGTTCCTTACATGGCAAGAGTGCCTATCTTACAGATGGACCCTGAAGATGGATTTGTGTTTAGGAAAGGGCCCTGCATGTTTTCGAATTTCATTCAGTATGAACTGATCCAGAAGCCACCTCAGTCCAGAGCTTGGTGCAATCCTGAGAAAAGAAGTGTCTGGGGTCAGATGATATCAATCTTCCATTATCTGAAGGACTGGGAGGTGTTATTCTGTATTATTCTAGAGATAAGAACTAAGGCCAGAATTTCCAAAGTTGTGAAAAAATAAATTTATGTTCGAAATTAGAAGCAACTTTTCAACAACCATAGCATTTAAGAGGTGGGAATATTGAGAGTGAGGTGCCATACCAGAGACTCCTGGAAGGGAATAGGCTGAATCACCACTCTTATAAAATTATAAAAAGAAGCCCCCTTTTCCTCCACATTAAAAAAAGATTCAGAAAATGTGTCGTGGAAGTTAGAAAGCATGAACAGAAATGAAATCCACAACTAGCCATCCAGAAATAAAGAAGTGTTAAGCGCTGGGGAAGTGTAATGTGTATATCTCTCACTAGGCTTAACTCCCTTGAAGTAGAAAAAGTAACTTCAGCACATTTATTTTACATGCAGTAATTTTGACATGGAATACATTTGGCCTGTATTATTTGCTAGGACTGCCGTAACAAAGTACCATAACCTAAAATAGCTTAAGCAACAGAAAAGTATTATTGCACAGTTCTACAGGCTGGAAGTCCAAGCTCAAGGTGTTCGTGGGGTTAGCTTCTCCCAAAAATTGTGAGGGAAAATCTGTTCCATGCTTCTCTCTCAGCTTCTTGTAGTTTACTGGAAATTTGTCTTTTCTTGGCCTGTGGAAACATCCTTCTGATCTCTGCCTTCATCTTCACATGGTGTTCCCCTGGTGTGCATGTCTGTGTCTAAATTTCCCCTCTTCATAAGAACACTAGTCATACTGGGTTACCTCTGGTCTTAGTTCTTCTGTCTAGAGTAATACAGAATAACACCTCCCAGTCCTTCAGATAATTGAAGATTGATATCAATTGACCCCATACAGTAATGACCTCATCTTAACTAATTATGTGTGCAATGACCCTGTTTCCAAATAAGGTCACATGCTGACATACTAGGAGTTAGGACTTTAACATATAAATTTTGGGAGGATACATTAAACCCATAATAAGACCTTATATATGGTAGGTGTTCAATAATGCTTTTCTGCCAGAATACAGCTAAAAGCAGAGTGCTCAAACCTCAGAGTTAGAAAATGTTGATGAAACAAGCCCCATCTCTGCTAGGCCTGGCTCCCCTTTGTAATTCAGGCTTTTCCTGGATGCTTCTAGGGACGCCTGTTAGACGTAGAGTTTGTTTTGTCTGTTTCCATTTCTGAGGCTCTGTGACTTTTTGGACAGAGAGGGAAAATACTGAGGACACAGAATTTTAGAATAATAAATGACTGCTTAAAGAATGTAAATTTATTTGCCTGCTAGGAAATTATCAATTACTGCTGTTGCACTGTTAAAAGCAGAATACACAGAAAATAAATAGTTAATATTTACTCAGCACTTATTGTGTGTCAAATATTATACTAAGTGCTTTATGTGACTAAATGGAACATACCTTAACAACAGAGGTGTTGTTATTTTTATTCATTGTATTGAGGAAGAACTGAGTCCTGAATAGTTCAAGCAATTTGTCCAAGATCACATTATTTTAAAATGTCTTGAGGTTCAAAAGAGGTCTCTCTGAGTCAAAGGCCTCACCTCATAAGTCCTGTGCTATACTGACTATTACTTTTCTTTACCATAAAACTCAAATAGAATGATCTGCTTAGTGGATCAGGGTGAAAGTGGAGAGTGGTGAGGAGGATGTGTGTTTATGCGTTCATGTATAAAGTCAATACATTCTAAAGAGGAAGGAAGGGAGGGGAGGAGACAGAATTGGTAGGAGGAGGGGATAATTCTTATCAATTTATTTTTATGTAGGTAGTAGGTAGATGAGTGTTTATTTATAACCTTCCTTCTTCAAATTATGTGTGGCTATTGGCACCATTTAGTAATATATGACAAAAGAAAAATTCAGAAAATTTTATTTCCTAGAAAGGCACCTGGCCTTCTTTTCTGTGGGGGTGTGAGGAAGAAGCCACATGTGCTGAGTTTTGCCTAATCTAGCGGTCTTCTCTGGGTCCTCGTCACGGCCCATGAGAAGAAAAATTATTTTAGATCAATTAATTAAATAAAGGTGAAATTGAAGACATATTTCACCTTTCTAGGTTAATGTTGTGACAGTGAACAAAAGTGCTAATACCCTGGGGACGTTACCTCATAGGCTCAATATTCCATTCTATTTCCGGACCACAGAACTCTTTTGTGAACCTGACGCATTCATCCTGGGAAGAAGGTTTGGAAACCAGCCGTGCTCTTCCCTAGGGCACCTCACTAGTAAGTAGTACTGCTCTCCAGGTAGAAACATGTTAAAGTTAATCCATAAAAGCTCTCCCGGTTTCTTCCAGGCTAGGTGCTGAAGTTGCTTACTTTGTTACCATGGTTCTCCTTTTAGAAAATGACATGTAGAGTATTCCAAAATGACAAATCCAAGTTTTCCCCATGTCCATTTTAATACTGCTGTTCATTCATCTGACATACTTTGTGTATGTGTTCCTGAAGAATTTCACATATTAATAGATGCAAAATATATTTACTCTTCACAACAAAACCATTTGATGGCCCTTATTTACCCCACATTACAGAGTTATACGGAGGTGAAGTGACTGAGGAAAAATGCCAAGTTTCCTGGTAGAAGCTTAAAGCATTTAAGCAGAAGCTATATGGCTGACTTATTTTTTTATTCAACAGATACCTTTAGATGGCACTGGTGATGAAGACAGAAAACTTAGTAATGCAGTAGGGCCCCTGTTTTATGGTTTTTACAGTCTATTAGAGAAAGAGAATATAAATATAGCAACAAATCACCATATGATTATAATAGCAACAAATATATCTGAAATGAGAGGGCATGAAAGAGACCTAACTTGATCTGAGTGTTTGGAGAAGGCTCACTGAGGAAATAATAATTAGAACAAGACATGAGGGATGAGTAAGAGTTAGCTGGAAAGGAGGAATGGCAGATGGAATAGCAAAATGAGAATCAGTTTTGAGTACTATAAGAATGAGGATCCGGTGACCGAGAGGACATGAGGAAGGAGAAAGGTGGCATGAGGTTAGGCTGGGGTAATACAAAAAGACCAGATCATGTAACAACTCCTAAGCCATAGTAAAGCTGGTCAATGTCCTAAGAATAATAGGAAGTTGTTGAAGGGCAAGGGAGGCACAGGGTCAAAAGAGTATTTAATAAATCACTCTTGATAGAATAGGAAGAAGACGGGCAAAAGAAGATGGGTGAAGACTGGATGAAAAGAGTCTGGAGATCCCATGGAAAAGATGTGGTAGCCTGCATTAGGGTCACAGCAATGAAGATGTAAATATGTGATTGAATTTTAGAAAATATTTAGAAGAAGCACTCCAAAGATTTAAGTATGAATTGGATATGCATCTGAGGACAAAGGAGACGTCCAGGATGACTAAGGTAATAGACATAAACCAATGGGATGTTGGAGGTGTCACTTATTAAGATAAGTACTAGAGATGTAGCATATTTGGGGGGAAAATTATGAGGTCAGTTTGGGATGTACTAGGTTGCATTTACCTGTGAAACATCCAGATAAAAATGTCAAGTCAGTGATTGGATAAGCAGGCACATATCTACAGCCTGGAAATCCATAGCCTTTGAGGTGTTAATGAAACCTTGGGCAGAGAAAATATGATCTAGGAAGAAGCTCTAGACTAAGGTGACAAAATAGTGATGAGGAACCCAGAGTTCTTGGAGGTCTGTTTATAAAGTAGAAAAACAACAACTGGGAACGACTCTGACAAGCAGCTACCAAAGGTTTAGGTTCAAACAGGAGAACAGTGTATCAGGCAATTTAAAAGAGTTCCATCTCAAAAATACAGTGGTCAACATTGCTCATAGGTCCAGTAAAGAGGATGAGTGCAAAGACTGCGTGGAATTGGTGGCCTGAACATCACTGGATTCTTCTGGACAGTCATTGCCAAGAAGTGATGGGCGTAGAAGCCAGGATGGAGTGGGAGATGAGAAAATGGAAAAACATACACAGAAACCCCTTTAAAGGTGGTGAGAAATGCAGAAAACTAGTACAACAGATAAAGGGAATGATCCAGGTACTATACAGGTACCTTTTCCCACCACCTTTGGAACCAAATGACCTCCAAGAACCCTTTCAATTTCTAAACTCCACCATAGTATAATTGTCTATGCCCCCCATCATCAATGTGAATCTCAATAGTTTTGCTTCCTAGGGTATGTATTCTCAGCTCATGACACAAAACCTGTCTATGCTGTAGATGCTACTAAATGTTTGTTGAAAGATTAAAGTTATTATTAGTGTAGTGACTGCTGGGTGCATGAAATACTCACAGGAAATAGAAGAACTGTTTAAGTGGAGGTCTAATCAGAGTAAAGGCCAAAATCTTTCGAAACCAAATATGTGATATCTTTGTGAGCAGAATGACTAAGTGAGCTGAAGGTCTGCAGAGCCTGGTAAGGGAATACACACTTATTGGCCAATGAAACCACCAATGCAGATAGATACACATTAAATATGATTGATTTAGAAAGTACAATGGCCCAACAGCCAGAAGCCTTTTTAGGGTTTCTTTTAACAGTCACTATTGGAATGATCTTTTCTCATACTTGAATGCTGTGAAATTAGTGGCAGGCCTCAATATCTATAAGGAAATGATTGAAAGCCAGACAGAGTAAAGATGAAAGTGCCTTCCTTCTTGAGTTTCTGAAAAATATATTGACTTGATTGCTTATCAATAACTGTCTATTACTGGTTTTAAAGCCTGAGGTTACAAAAGCTTGAGAAGCATACTAGGCAGATGATCTTCTCATATGCTTAGTATTTGGAGATACTCAAAATTTATAACAGGTCATGCAGCCTATTGTGTTTGACATCAATCTTGAGATTAGCAAACTTAGACCCTAAACGAGAATTAATAATGGTAGCTAACAAACAGTTCTATCCCACTGTGCTTCTAAATTTGCCATTTTCTATGCCTAGTACACAAGTTTAATAATAATAGTAGCAGTTAACATTTATTTAGTGCTTAATACATGTCAAACACTGAATACGTATTATCTCATTGAATTCTGAAAACAATATCCATTTTACACAAGAAAAAAACTGAAGACAGGACAAATGACTTCATCAAGATGGCATAACTAGCAAATGGTTCAGCTGGGATATAAATTCAGCTGAGATTCTGACCAAGAATAATAAAATATACCAGAATATTTGTTCTGAAGTGAATGTAATCCAGGCAAATATTTACTAGCTGGGAAAGAAGCACTATCTCTGTCAAACCTAGCAAGGACTAGAGGGTGAAACAAGTACACATACACACATCTAAAGCCCCCGCCTTTCCTGAGAAGAACAGAGAAAGCCTTCTGATACTCCTAGATGCCCCCCTGGGGAGAAGGAGAGTGGATGAAAATGTGAAATACTGATAGTTTACCTCTTAAATATTCTTTTAAACTGTTTGGATTTTATTAGTATTAAAAAAACTGATGTACTGAGATCTGCAAGTTTTTTCTTTCTACCCGGTAGATTTGAGGCTCAGAATCAATCTCAGATGAGCTATACACAAATAAAAAAATACATTCCTTTCCCCACATGGAGTATGGTATAAAATTAATGATACTATTACATTAGGAACAGCAGGCTTCATTGCCTGTCTCTAAACAACATTGATTGCTCTCACCTATTTAGCATACTTCCTTTGATACAATTCCAGAAGTTTCTATAGTTCTCCAGCTCTGCGATTCCTCTTTCACATTATGCCAGGCATACAACCTCCAGTGGCATGAAATCACAGTTGTCATCGTTAACATTTTGTGGGGTCCAGAACAGAAAATTCAGGTACGCATATCAAGATGGAAGCCTTGTTGGGTGGTGCAGAGGAAGGAGTTGATGCTTCTCCATGGCGCTTGAGTTGCTGCGCTTGGGAAATCCACAGAGTTTGCAGATGGAGGGACCCAGGAACTAGAGATTTACAGCAATCACCTAAATAATTTATGAAAAAAACTTTAATGGGATCATTTTCTGAGTCAATTCAATCTTAGCCTCATGGAATCTCACCATTGGGATAAAATTCGGAGATTGCATGGTTAGTCTCTCTGGGACTGAGATTTATAGATGGGCACCCAAGGTGACAAGTGAAGTTAATGCAGGAATGAGACTTCTGGCCCAGGGATCTTTCAGCTTGTGACACTGCTGGATGATTTTAACCCTCAATTATCCAGTGGATAAGTTTTATTTCCATATTTCCTAGATAACGCCTCCCATTTCGTGTATTCATGTGACAATCTGTACAAGTTTAGAACCACTCATTGGTATATTGATTTACTGAAAAATTTCAGGACATTTTCTATTGCTAAGCATGGGACTATGCACTGATTAGAGAAGATGATTGAGATACAAATCCTTCTCATAGAATTCAAGTTTAATAAAGACAAGTGTAAAAATGCAAAGCCACACAACCCAAATACATTAAATTTGCTTGGGAATTACTGCCTCTATGGTGAGTCCCATTGTCAGTGCGTAAGGTTGAAATGACTCAACCTGTATCTCTGTCCACAAGATTTGCCTAGTATATAAATAAGACAAATATTACTGGAATAGAAATGCTGGATCATTTAAGAGAATACATTATTTTTCAGCAAATCCATTGCTTTAATGCATATACAAACAATGCCTGGGGCAACTTATTCACAGAATCACAGGTTATTTGTAGCAGAAAAGGGCTACTTTGTAAGCAATCCTGCAGTTATTAGGCTGTTCTGCCAAGCACTCAGCTTAAAGAAGAGCTTCTAGAGCTACTGCCAGGGGTTACTTGAAGGTCCAGTGGTCTCTGACTTCAATTATGTCAACTCTACTCCCATTGGTTTCATTTTTTGGTTTGCACTAGAGATTTTATTTCATCAAAGAATTTGCTGCTTTAAAATGTATAAAAATGAAAGAATGAACTAATACCTTAATTTTCAAAGCAGAGACATTTAAGACTAAGAAGTTAAGTAATTTTGACAAGATCCTAATGCTGGTTAGTAGTCAAACAGGAGTGAAGCAAACATCCTTCTTGCCTGGTACTCTTTCCACCACACTTCCCTGCCTCCTTCCTTTCTTACTCATAAGAACACGTCCCTGTGATGGAACGTGAAAATCATTGATTCTCATTCCCACACATATTAAGGTAGTAGATCTGTATTTCTTTACAAAACAAGTCAGCCTCTGAGTCATTTCACAGAACTAAACGGGCTTTCCACTGAAGGCTTACTGAAATATGAAACTTGCCCTATCCTTGGAAGGATTATCTGACATTTGACAAAGCTGTTATCTTAATAAAGAGGACCACACAAGTATAAATAAATGTATGATTCAAATGACCTGTTAAAGTTAACACAGAACTGAAATTATTTTTACTTCTCTGAGTGTAAAAAAACCTAGCATTATAAGAATAAAAGTAACATATGAGGTAATGCCCAAGAGGACAACAGGCCATACAGAAGCTTATTTACTTAAGAAATTATCTTAAAAAATCAACATGCAACCGCAAGTACCACAAAAAAGAGCATCTAATTATCTATTACAAGATAAGATGGTTTTAATAGTTTAATCTTTCATGTTATAGTTAATGATTTTATTCAAGCTTGATCATCAATAATATAATCATGCATGTACATCTAAAATGAAAGCATTTTCCATTTAATTTAATTAATCAATATAAATCTACACATATAGAGTTCTTGTTGTGGCATAAACACACATACATAGACAAACAATACACTTTATAATTATGGATACACACTTACATACAGCCATAAATTCTCTTTAGAGTTGAAGAGACCTGCAGAAAGATTGAAGAACCATTAAGTCAAAAAATTATAAAAATATAAGGATTTTTGCAGATTATGTAATATCTTGAAAGCTAGACTCAAAGGTGGTAATTTTCAATTTTGCATTCTCCACCACAGTAGTCTATAAATATTTTTCTGTAAAGGGCCAGTAGCAGGTCATATGGTCCATATTGCAACTATTCAACTCTGCAATTGTAGAGAAAGCAGCCATAGGTGGTGTGTGAACAAATGGATGTGTCTGTGTTCCAATAAAAATTCATAATGACTAACATTTAAGTTTCATTATAATTTTCAAGTGTCATAGAACATTATTTTTGTTTTGATTTTGCTTTCAACAGTTAAAAAAATATAAAAACCAATAGGTGGTGGGCAGAATTTGTTCTTCAGATGGTAGTATGCCAACTCTTCTCTGTAGCATCAGTAACTCTTATCTTATCAATAATAATGGTATAATTGTTCTCTGAGGTATAATGTAGTTTACTTTCTTATCCAGGGATGAAATGGGCTGTCTTGGGAAGTATTACATGCCGTAAAACTGAACAATTTAGGGAGAGCCGAGCTGTGTGTCTATAGACTTTCAGAAGGTTTTTCAAACTCAACAGGGAAAGGACAACCTTTAGAATATGTATCCTCAAGCTTGGAGATTTCATGTTTGAATTTAGGCATTCAGTGGAGTGGTTAAAGACAACACATTTGTGTATGAGAAGCATCTTTCACGTACTTATTCACATGGACTTTGTCTTTGCAAAACCCATCTGTAAGTTTAAATTTTCAGAATACTTTAAATCTATTTCTTCTATTAAATTAAGTGCAGCATCATCATTTCAGCTAGAACTTGAGTGTCAGGAGCACCAAGTCTTGAAAAACCTGGGGAATAGTCATTCCTGCCAGAGGTAACAGCTGCTGCAAAGGCCATACAGTGGGAAATAAATGGAAATGTTAGAATCAGGGAGGAAATTTCTGCAAGGCTGAGACAAAGCAACAGAGAAAGGCGCAAGATGCAGCAAGCAAGGCAGATGGAGTCCAGAGCACATCCTGGTTATGGGTTGTGGCCTTATAGTCTACACATAGAATGAAATCCGTACGTGTGTTTTATGCATATACTGAAAAGTCATTGGAAGGTTCTGGATACAAGAACAACAAGGCCAAAGTAGCTTTGACTCCTATGGAGAAAATTAGGTTGTAGAGAATAAAAGGAAAAGCAGGGAGCCTTGTTAAAAGTTTTATTGCAGAAACCCAAGTGAAAGGTGACTTTGACTATGGGGAATAGCAGTGAAGGTTGAAAGCAGTGGGTGAATTCAGATGTATTTGGGAAGTGAGGTTTCTGATGCATCAATGTTGCAGCATGAGGAAAATAGAGAAATCCAGAAGACCTAGTGTTCTAGCTTAAGAAACTGGGTAGCTAGCATCATTTACTAAGAAGGATACTTTCCATAATGATCAATTACTATTAGACTGGTCAGATGATTTCATATTTGTGTTTTTGTTTCCTATTATCTTAAGTACTCTATGGCTCAGGTTCTTCAGCTATGAAATAAGGACATAATAGCTATCCTATATTATTACCCAGAAAATAAAATAATGTACATTATTATACATTATTATAATACTGATACAGTGTCTGATACATTATTAGCACTTTTACAAGTTGCTATATTTATGTCCCTTGAAACTAATTAGACTTAATAGTAAGTACAATTTATCAAATACCCATTCTGCACTAAGCAGGTATTTTAAAATTCATGATCTCCCATATTTACAACAATCATAGGTATTTCTGCTTCCATTGTACAGATGACAAAACTGGGCCCCTGAGTTGGTGAATATTTTGCACAAGGTCAAACAACTCATTAGAGACAGTCAGGGTCAAAATTCAAATTTATCTGACTCCAATGCCCATGTACTTCCCTTCATAAAAGCCCTTCTCTCCAGAAGGAAAAATGTAATGAAAATAAAAATACTTACTCTTTTTAATAAACAACTAATGATAACCACATTTGCCTTCCATAGGGTAAAATAATGTACATCAGTGGGAGGATGTCTTTACATGGCTGCCTTCCTTACAAACATATGTGAAGCTATACCCACATAGTGAGTAATTTTAAAAGAAGATTGTAGTTTCAAAGCTTCTATCAATTCTTTGGTTGCTCAAAGTTGAGAACCCCAAATAGATGGCCCTTTGTTTAAGAGAAAACCATAATAACCTTTTACATATTGGCAGAGCTGTAAGTTTTAGTGAAAAATAAATTGCTCTGTATATTAACATATAAAATATTTAAGTTTTTGTTTTGTTTTGTTTTTTAGATGAGGCCCAAAATAGAGGTAGAGAGAGATTCAAAAAATCTGGGAGAACACGAGGAATGTAAAAAGACAGTGAGTGCCTGGTCAGTATGGCAGACGAGACGGCCACAAAGAAGACCCCAGCCAGTGAAAAGTTAACTTTCAAGAGTGAGTCTGTAGTTCTCTGGAAAACTGAGACTTCATTAGTAATTTTCAGTGGCTTACTGCACAGTACCTCCAAAAAGAAACAAACAAACAAAAAACAAACAACTTCCTCTTCTCTCTGAAGCCTGAAGCTTGAAGCAAAGTAGGC
Source organism: Pongo abelii (assembly GCF_028885655.2). Taxonomy (NCBI): domain Eukaryota; kingdom Metazoa; phylum Chordata; class Mammalia; order Primates; family Hominidae; genus Pongo; species Pongo abelii. Next base: position 145,017,144 of record NC_071992.2, on the reverse strand, counting down.
AAAAGACTAGCTTCCAGATTTGGGCTGACCCAAGCCACAAAGAGTGAGAGCTAGAATCCAGAAGAGAAACATGGAATAAGGGAAGACTGGGGGCAACGTGCGCCCTTACTCAACAGAAATCCAAGCACAGTTAAACAACAACAAAAAAAAATTCTTTTTTGAGACGGAGTCCTGCTCTGTCTCCCAGGCTGGAGCGCAGTGGCGCGATCTCGGCTCACTGCATGTTCCGCCTCCCGAGTACACGCCATTCTCCTGCCTCAGCCTCTGGAGTAGCTGGGACTACAGGCGCCCGCCACCATGCCTGGCTAATTTTTTGTATGAATATATATATATATATATATATATATATATATATATATATATATATATTTTTTTTTTTTTTTTTTTTTTAAAGTAGAGACGGTGTTTCACCGTGTTAGCCAGGATGGTCTACGATCTCTTGACCTCGTGATCTGCACGCCTCTCGGCCTCCCAAAGTGCTGGGATTACAGGCGTGAGCCACTGCGCCTGGCCGGGATTTTCAATGTATGCAGGTGGCTGCTTGAATCTCTCTTCATTTGAACATTAAAGGAAAATGGTGAATGACGACCATCAACTGGAGGGCTTGGGAGATACTCAGATCGGGTACTGGTCATAAAGAGGAATACTGAAATCAGCATAGACTCTCTAGCATGGAAGAAAAAACTCTTTAAAAATAAGAGTTTTTCTGCATTTCTTTTCACTTCACTGCGTAGTGTAGATTCCATCAACATCAGGTAGTTTACTTCATGCAAGTATACTGTGATTGTTTAGGCTACCATGTTTTTCTCTGTCTGAAAGGCCCCTTTCCATCTGCAACAATTCTAGTCATACATTAACGTTATCTCCTTATGAAGACTATTTTCCTGTTTTCTTCTTCCTTAATAGCATATTAGATCTATCTCTACTATAGTCCCTGCCCTCTGGACTATCACTGTTTATAACATGACTGCCTCCCCATCTAATCTGTAAACTCCTTGAGTGAGGAGGGAAGACGTTATCCAAGCCTGTGTTTCAGAACGTAGGCAGAACTGAAACATATTAGGTGCTCAATAAATTTGTATCAGCTTGGTGGTGTCTTGTTAGGTAACTTTGTTCAAAACTTTTTGGAAAAGAGCTCAAATAAGTGCTTAGATTTTCTCTGGATTCCTACCCCACCTCAGTCACCATCTGTGATAAAGAAGCTATAATTATATATTCCCTGGGAGGATTATCATGACGATAAAATCACAATCTCAGCCAACAAAATTCAGGAACGCCATGCTCAATTCCTTTGAGTTCTTGAGAAATGTAGCAATTTGAGCTTGCAGTTAAGCTGCTTTTCTCTTCTGAAGTATTGATTTCTAATTTGATTGTTTCATTTTGTTAAATTTTGAAATAATCTCAAAGAATTACACACACACACACACACACACACACACACAAATTCTGTATATCCTTCATCCAAATTCACCAGTTATTAAAAGTTTTCCACATTTCTTTTTATCCTTCTCCTGCTTTCTCTCATATATATACTTATATTTCCTTTTTCTTTTCCTGAAACAGGTGACAGTATAAGGCAGATGTCTTGCCCCTTTATCCCTAAATACTTCAGTGGGTATTTTTTTAATTAAGAGAATATTTATTTGATTAAACTTGGTGATTGCTTTATATATATATATACTTTAAGTTCTGGGATAGATGTGCAGAACATGCAGGTTTGTTACATAGGTATACATGTGCCATGGTGGTTTGCTGCACCCATCAACCCGTCACCTACATTAGGTATTTCTCCTAATGCTATCCCTCCCCTAGCTCCCCCACCCCCCAACAGGCCCTGGTGTGTGATGTTCCCCTCCCTGTGTCCATGTGTTCTCATTGTTCAACTCTCATTGGGTATTTTTAAGAGCAAGAGCATTCACTTCCATTTTACAGTACAATTATGACAATCAGTAAAACATTGGGACATTTTTGATTAACCCAAATTTCAACAATTTTCCTAATAAAATATTTTATAGCAATTTTTCCTGGTCCAGGACCTAATTCAGGATCATATGTTATATTTTGATGTTGTATCTCTTAGTCTTCTTATTGGGGGATGCTTCCTCAGGCTTACTGTTTTTCATGACATGGACACTTGAAGAATACTAATCACAAATTTTGTAGACAGCTCCTCAGTTTGGGTTTTGTCTGATATTTACTAATGATTAGATTTATTTTAAACATTTTGGGTGGGAACACCACTAAAGTGATATCGGTGCATCTTAGAAGTCATATCATGACAGTTCATCTCATTTGGGGTGATGTATTCTCCACAAATTATTTAATAATTGCAAATGGAAAAATGGTAACTTTACAGTGGAGAAACCTGGTGAACATACTTTAACCAAGTGATCAAAGTTAACATCACCAATAGTATATATACACATATACCTCAATAAAAGTTCAGGTATTTTACGAGCTTATTTGCCACTCATGAAAATTACACTTCTCACAAAAAAATACATTAAAAGTGTGACTTTGGTGTTTGCAACAATATTTGCTCAGCACCCAGTGCATAAGATCTAGAATAAATTTTGTGGATGTTCAACTAACTCCAAGTCCTTACTAACCAGTTACTTACTGTTAACACTTCTCTATATCTTTTTAAATTTTCCCATGACATGTACAGATGTGGAAACAAAAGTAACTTGACCAACATCCCCAAACTCCAGTATGATGTTGGAATGTGAATGTTCTCTCTTCTTTCTTCAAGTCCAGTGTGCTTCACTCTGTGTTTATTTAAAACCGGTGAAAATATAGGTGCTCAACATTAGAAAACCACTTAACTAAATCTGAGCTAAAGGCCAGATACGAATTCTCTTTTCATCCTAATAGGTAACACTCTATAACACCTTTATACTACTGCAGGGATGGAGGGGATTGAGGGTTAAGCAGGAGAAGTGACAGAGTGGAAAGGATTACATTTTCCCCACATGAGATTAGTTTTGCCTATGGTTTAAAAAAATGCAACCAATTCTAATCTGGATGTAGGTATTTCTCAGTGACTGGGCCTGTTTGCGAGCTCAAGCACCTTTTTCAGAGAAAGCCAGAAGCTGTGTTTCACTATAGATGGGAACTTAAAAGCAGCAGCTATATATAGCTCTATAACCTTAACACACACACACACACACACACACACACACACACACACACACACACACGGCCTCTAAAGAGCCCTAAACTTTCTGTTTCAATCACCTTTAAGTTATACATAACCCTCATTTTCTGGCGGGAAACTTATTAAGCAAATTTTCAGGGGAGATATCATAAAATGGAGGCCATGATGATGTTTCTTGTGCAATTTACTGAGAGAAGATGTAGCACAGGACCAGGAGAGAAGGAGATTACAAGGCTCTCTAGTTTTTACTTGAGCTGAGCTAAAAGGAGTCTCCTTCCACATTGGGTCTACAATGCAAACTCACCTACACCTGCAAAATCAGTGATACGGGAAAGATGCTTTGCAATTTTCAACATTGGCAGCTACTAAAAGTGATTAGCTGGTTTCTTTGTTTTTTTTTTTTTTAAATAGCCACCTGAATAGGTGGCTACACCTCTATAGAAGGTAGATGTGGTTAGAAGATGCCTCCAAAGGAGAAGTGGAGGCACAAAACACTGAATAGATATTGGAGTCCTTGAAAAGTATGTTGCAGTCACTAGCAGGAATTGTTCCAAAGTGTACCTTTACTTTTCCCTCTTTGCCCTTCTGGAAGGATGAGCCAGCCAGTGCATGAGAAGTACTTATCTAGATCACTTTCATTTTATTAGCAACTCTTGCATGCTCTGTCCAACAGCAGCCAGATCAATTCTTCTTCCCTGGGCCACTTAGTCACAGCTCCCCTCTCAAGAAATGCATTACTTTCCCCTTGCTGATCCCAGAGGTTTGGCTTGTTTGCTCTCTTTTTCATAGCTGCCACTCTCAACTTCTCCATAAGGGGCCTCTTTGTTAGAGTGGAGCTCTGCCTCTCCAGCTACCTCTTTTCTGCATCTCTTGAAGGCTAGGGCACAAAACCAAAAGTGTAAGACCATGAAATCGCACAGGGCAGGCAGAGAGATGAAGATCTCAGACTCTGAAATCAAACATATCTGGGTTCAAATAGGGTTCCTCCTGTTGTAAAACTGTGCAATTTTAGCCAATTCTTTGTCTCAATTTTTTCATTTGTAAAATTAGAACAAAAATAGGACTAATGTGTCACAAAATACATGCAAGTTTCATGGCACATAGTAAGGACTTAATACATTTTAGTTATTAGTATTAGTGTCACCATCATTATAATTACTGTCATTACCATCATCATCATCATCATCATCATCATCATCATTGTCTTCTTTAATCTTTATAAAGAAGTAGACAAAAATGAAAATCGGAAATTAGGGAATTTTTAGGAATTTTAAAATCTTACTAAATTCTCACGGATTTTTTTTTCCTTAGGAATATGTCTTAATCCCTTTATTTAAATGGCATCACTAGAAACTTATTTCTTAAGAGAAGATGTAAATTTACATGGAGGAATCAGTAAGAAGAAGGAAAAGGTCCATGCCTTCCCCACCCCCAACCCCTGGTCCAGCTGGGCCCAGGTGAAGGCCTAAAGGAAGCAGAGCAGGGGTGTGGCCACCTAGGGTCTCCTGGCAGGCAGCCTCTCACTTTCCTTTTGCCCTGTACTGAGCTCAGCACTTGGACTTCCCTTTGCTTTCTAATTACCACTCTATATTCACAGTAGGCTCTAGTGCTGTGGTTTATTTTCTTAATTGCTTCCCTGTCTAGACTACAGGTGCTTCTGGAACAGGGAGTGTGTTTTGTTCAGCTTTGTGTTCTTCCTGCCAAGCACAATGTTGACTAACTGACTGTTTACTGTTTTTTGTCTACTTCCTCGTAATGATTAAAGAAGACAATCATGATGATAGGGACAGCAACTACAATGGTGATCAAGATACCAATAACTAAGATTTATTAGGTCTTTGCTAGATGCCTTACTGCTACCTCTCTCAGTCTCACTTTAAGTTCCTCTTCTATCAGTGCAGAATCATATTAGGACAGAATCATAGATGTAAATAACTCCTTCACAAACACACATACTCATTCTAATGGACAAATGGGCGAATGGGTTCCAAGAGGGACTATCTGTCTTCTGAGATCTCACAGCAAATGAGCAAGTGGCAGCAGCAAGGCCAAGATACAGGTCTCAGGGCTCCTAGTCTCACACAGTCTATGTGTTCAAGGGCTCACGGGCTCCATTTATGATTTGGGGGAACCCCAGATAGGTGACTCACCACAGAGAACTACCTTGTTTCCACAGGAAGGATCACCTGCGCTCCTCTGTCATACTCTTCTTGGTGAAAACTGCCCCTGAAATTCAGTGACCACATCCTCTCTTTGTCATTTACACCTTGCTGGGGTCTTCCCCTTTCTCCTTCCCCACCTCCACTTTCAGCAAAATCAGCTCATCCTGGATATCAGCCAAATTCTTTTGTTCTAATGCAAGGGCGAGTACTAAAAATGTCAAGTCTATATGATTTCAGAGGGGCCTCACAGAGGTCAGCGTCTCTAATCAAAGAAATGATTGCATATCTTGGGGTCAGGAGGGCAGATATGAATGGTGGCATTTCCAGATCATTATGGAGGCTGGGGAGTATTGTGCTGCCAGACAGGATACAAACACTCTGCATCTTGTACCCTTGAATGTGTTGATGGTCCAGACAATTGGTGAGTGAAACATGTATAGTGTAACCCAGAGGCTGCATAATGTTCCCCATTAGTATCCAAAGTCTCAATCACACTACCTGTTCCTTCCACTGAAGTAGAAATAATAGAATCGGAAGTAACTGTTATCAGAGGTATTATTTGTTTATCGACTTCTTACTATGTGCAAGTGAGATATCTTGTCTATCATATCATGTATATTATAGTAAACCTCAGCAACTCTTCAAAGTAGGAGTTAATATGAAGAAAACCAAACTCAGAGACATTGAATAATGTTATATGGTTTATAAGTGCTCTGAATCCAGGCCTGCCATACTCCAAAGCCTATTCCCTTGTATTTCCCTATGTGGCAGTCATGATCACATAGATTTGTTTGGCAGAGATATAGGAGGGCATGGCTTTAGAGACGGGACTATAGGGAGAGAGAACGCCTTGCAAGAGATCACCGATGGGAGGCCTATGGGTCCCTTTTGTGTTTTTCTGTTTTCTTTGGGTACCAAGGTGTTTGAAAGAGAATGTAGCTAAGTAAGGCCAACTGCTATCAATCCAAGCAACTTGCTCCCTTTGTCTTACACCTGTCATGGCTCACAAATTTGTGACACCTGTCAGTAACTGGCGGCATTTGAGGATTTAAGCCTGAAGAAGAACTCAGAGTATAGTGCTGGCCAATTGCATCCTGGGATGTCATGGCCAGAGAGATGCTTAGAACACTGAGACAGAAACTCCCTGTCTTGGCCCATTCCTGTGCCACAGCTCACAGTCCACAAAGCCTTTCCTAGCCCAGCCATCCTCTTATTCTTACCTCTTAGGGTCATCACAACCTTGCTCTGAAGATGGTCTGGCAGGGCTTACCACTCCCACTTTCCTTCCTTGCCGTACTTTGGGAGCTATCAAGACAGAGTCTGACCACATCATTGAATGTATTGGGCAAAAATACCTTCCTTCTCTTGGCAAGCATGATGTGCTTTTAATGTCATGCACCTACCATAGACCAAGTCCAAGTACTTTTCTCTCTTTGTTGGGATGTTTACTCACTCATTTGTTTGCTAGGAGAATTTGTCTTTCTGCAAAGTCCAGTCACTCCCATATCTCGGACATACTCAGGTTTAATCCAGAGCTCCTCAGCTGAATTTCCCATTTATCCTGACCATGCCATCTAATGCTACATTTATTTATTCTCTTCCCATAAGCTATGTAAGGACAAGGATTCTGTCCGAATTCTTAGTTTCTGCACTTTGCCTGGCATATAGAAGACAATTGATCAATGATTGTGAAATAAATAATGTGATTCTCTATAATTTTAACAAAATAATTGAATACTTCACAAGCCTTTAACAGAGCAGACCCAAGGGATATGACAATTAAGTTGCATAGCTCCACTCTTCCTTCTGGCAAATAATGTTCTTTCAAGGAAGAAAGAACAGGATGGACAGAAACACAAAATAGGTAAAACAGTTTGGTGTCCACGTGCACGATTGCAAGGGAATAAAGTAAGAGATGGGAGGGGCTTGGGGATGGGGATAGGCAGCAGCCAGGTAATGCTGTGTATATTTCCCCTCATTGGGAGTTTAAACTGCTTTCTGCAGGAGAAGGGGCACCAGTGAATTTTGAAATAAGAGAACAATCATGCTTCACTTACTTGTTCCTTGCAAAGGATCATGTGGGTCTCAAGGTTTACTAGTTTGAGTATCAGATCTCAATTTTTTTTTTTTTTTTTGAGACCGAGTCTCCCTCTGTCACCCAGGCTGGAGTGCAGTGGCACGATCTCGGCTCACTGCAAGCTCCGCCTCCCGGGTTCACGCCGTTCTTCTGCCTCAGCTTCCCGAGTACCTGGGACTACAGGTACCCACCACCACGCCTGGCTGATTTTTTTGTGTTTTTAGTAGAGACAGGGTTTCACTGTATTAGCCAGGATGGTCTCGATCTCCCGACCTTGTGATCTGCCTGCCTCGGCCTCCCAAAGTGCTGGGATTACAGGCGGGAGCCACTGCACCCGGCCTCAGATCTCAAATTTCAACACAGGAGACCATAATGAATCATCACTCCAGTATATAACCAAGATATCTTTATTTTTTCCACAAATGAAACTTCTGAGCCAGTAATAATACCTGTGATCATCACTGCCATTGAACATTTACTCTGTACCAATTAACATTCTAAGCACTTTTCATGTATCAACTCACTTAATACTCCTCTTGCCCTTTTGGAGCTACTCACAGATAAGGCTCAATCACTGGTTACATATCACTCATCTGGTGTGTTCAGGAGCCCGTTTCCACCCCACGCTGCATATAATTCTGTTCTTCTTATTCAGTTCCCTGACCATTTGCCTTGTTCTCTGGAAGGCTGATTGCACCACAGTGGACATTCCTGGAGAATGGAGGTTTTTCTGTGCATGGTACGAGATAGGTACTCTAAGTGATGGCTGTTCTATGTATCAGATACTCCAAGGGAAAAAACAGCAGAAACTTAGCCAGCCAAAAAGATATGTACAAAAGTCTATTTATCCAGAAATTGGAGTTGCTGTGGATGGCTCACTTACACCACTCCACAGAGCCTACAGGAACTATCCAGTGGCCTGAAGACAAATCCCTTCTCTTAGGCCCCTTTTGGGAAGGACAGAACTAGCCTGGGAGAAAAATGACCATACATCAACATACATAACTCATTCTAATTTCTATAAAGGGGTACCAAAGCCTTTTGTCATTTCGTAGCATGATGGACCTAATCTAGGAAGCTTCTCTCTACAAAATTTTCAAAAGGAATTTCTCTTGAAAACTAAGTAGGCGGCAAGTTTCCTGACCCCATCCATTTATGTATTGAAGTAGAGTTTTTCTCATACAATATGTCTGAAATCCTCCTTGTTCTTGAGGGATATTGCTGGACTTTTGAATCCTAAAAAAATGTTTGGGTTCCCAGCCCTACCAGATACCAGTCTTGTATCAGTAACTTCAACTGTAAGATGAGAAGGACTCAGTAATTACTTTGCTTGCAACAACACACTTAAAGCGAAACACAAAATATCCAACTGATACTGGTATTCTCCTGCCCTCTTTGCACAAATGGGTGTCATTACTTGCTCATTTGACAGTGATTATCTTTCTTTCTTCCTAAAGTCAGTTTTCAAGTTCTATCACCAAGGATTACTTAGGACTTCCTTGACCAGTCCTGCAGGCCAGTAAAATCTGCATTGACAACCTGGATCAAATTAAGAAGAAAGTGATCAGAGTTAGGAACACATTCAGAACCATAACACAGCAAGAATTCTTCAAAGAAAAGAATTGTTTGTCCTGGAGACAAGACTATTGTCATTGTTTTCAAATATGTAAATAATTTTTATGTAAAAAAAGAATTATTATTTTTAATGAAGTAATAAGTGGCAGAATTCAGACCTACTAATGAAAAATGCAGGCAGCAGAATTTGGAACAACTGGAGAAAAGAACTTTATAATAGCCACAGAAAAATACTGGTTGACTTGGGAGGTAGTGGGGTCTGGTAGAGGTGTTCACCTGCGGACTCATTGGCCACATGGTGGTGATGTTGTAGAAGGTATTCAGGTATCACCACAGGGGATGAGCTCTACGACCTTGACAGTCCCTTTGAACTCTGAGATTTTGTAAACCTACAAATTCATACTTATTTGTATCTAGTTTGTGCTGGCTGAGGACTGTTGCAGAGCTATTGCAGCTTTCATAGAAATTTATAAGAAATGATCCTTGATTTCAAACAATAGAATCACCAATGTTACAGCTGAAATAAAACTTAAGAGAGCACCTCACCTGACTCTCATTGTAAAAATGAGTGTGCTAAGGCCAAGAGAGTTCAAATGGCCTTCACAAAATCACTCAGCAAATTGTCACCAAGTCAGAGCTCAAATTTTCAAATGAGAGATAAAAGATATAGGTTATATCTCCAAGGAACATTTAGAGGAACACCTCCTTTTAAAAAGAAAGCTGCAATGAATAATCTCTTCTCCTATACTTTACTTAGTAGATACAAAGTACACAGCTTTAAAAAAAAAAAAAACAAAACTAACCAAGTGATCCATATTTAGCAAAAAGCAAGGAAGCAAGAAACAGAGTATTTAACTATGCAGTCTGCTCCTAAATTTTGGAGACAAATGGGCCTGAAATAGTAAATTAGTAAGATTTTAGAAAAGCTGCAGGAAGATAGTTCTTAACTTGAACTACTGCCCTGGGAGTCATCTGATTGGAGATTTGGGGCTTCTAAGGGAGTTGAGGAAGCCTATTTCAGGTAAAAGTTGTCATTCCTGGGCAAAAAGCAAAGGAAAAAAACAAAATACTTCCCACTGTTGTAATGCAGAGAAAGATACCTGTGTTAGGGTTTCAGATTGTGTGTGGAGTCAAGGAAACTTCTTACCCTTCAGCATGTTTATGGATTTGTGAACAGCAAAAAAGGAATTAAAGCAATTATAACAGAGTAATTGATGGTGGCAACTTTAAAGACCAGAATAAATTGAGAAATTATACATATAGAGACATATAAATCTGTGACGTAGGAAATGACCAGTCTAACATAGGTCCCTGGATCTAGTGAGATGTTCACATCTCTTAACACTAAGCTCCAGACCTCCAGTGCTGTACACAGGAATTCACACAGCAGAGGTTATTACGTAATTAACACTTGACATGAATGGAACCCTGCCACACAGAAATGGCCAAGGCTTATATCCTGGGAATAATGATGAAGGTCAGGGTCAGCTCTAGGCAAAACTCGACCACTCTCATTGCATTTCCTGCATTAGAACTAAATTATACATTTTCACATCTATCTTTCAGGTGATAATGTGAATAGCCCAAAGTCAGGATCTATTGAAATCTATCTCTTGTTTGCTGTGCAAAGCCCAGAACCTGCTATAGGGTAGATGTGCAATAAATTTTAGTTAAGCTGAAGCTATACTGCATTTCTCTGATATTCCCTAGTGCTAAGAAACTGTACATTAATCTGAAACTTTCTCTCACAAATGAATCTCAGCACTAGGAATGTGTATGTAAATGTAGCATGTTTAAGCTCAGGCATAACTTTGGTAATTTGTCTTTAGCATCAATAAGTCAAATGGCTTAACTTCTCCAAAATTCAATTTCTTCAGCTATAAGATGGAGGTAATTATACTTACTTCTAGATTTCTAAAATTGTGGTGATGATAAAAAAATTCTATATGCAAGGTATCTAGAACAATGTCACAAATAAGCATTTAATAAATGATGTCGGTGGCCATTATCAACAAATTATTCATTTTTGTCTCTTTATTAGGATCTGAGATAAGAAATCACTTGTGTTAACTTTTAAGATATGAGATCTGTGCCAGTTGGATCCACTGAGGATTCAGGCAGGATTCTCATTCTCAGAGAGGACATAGCTGTTAACTCTAGACCAGCACTTTAATAATACATATTCCTGTTAGAACCTGCTCACTGTAAAACATCATAGGAGATAATTATGTTGTTTAATTGAATATACCACCCGTTAACTTGGTGGGTAATTTTCGCCAAGTATATAATATTTTCTGTCACTCCCTATTTTTTTACTTTAACTTAATTTAGCCCATGGCTTTATACTGCTCCTACTTCAAAGCAGACTTTTCCCCAGCCTCTGTGTTCTGCTGAATTGCATCTTCACATGTGTTCAAAAAGAGAGAACAAGAAATGAGAAGACAATGATCAAGATCCTTTCCATCTTGTTGCCTGTAAGAGATTTTTTAAATTGAACACATGAAAGGTTATATGACTAGTAAGGTGCTGTACAGAGGAGGAAATAACTAGACATAAGAAAAATATAAAGGCGCCTGGACTAAAAGAATTCTAGACTGTGAACAGCCAGTGGTACTCTCTCCGAGTCTCCAGGCCTTTATCTACTAAAGGAGGAGGTTGGGCTATAAGGCCCTCCCAGGGGTTCCAGAGGACACCAGTATTTTTCATCTCTGTGAGCTTCCTCTTCCCTCCTCTACCACTTTGGGGCTTTGAGATTTTAAGGTATTAATGGAGAAAAAGAAAACACTAAATAACAAAAGATCAATAGTAAAACGCAACTTGAATTTAGAATCCATCTTATACCTAATCTTTTGCTGCAAATGCCTTCAGGACACTGAATTTAAAAGCACTAAAAATTAGTTTATATGTTTTGCATACTCAATGGCCAATGATGGGAAATTATTCAAGATATGAATGGAACCAAATTTTTAAACTTTTCTGGAAATTTTTGTACTTTTTTGATATTGGGTAGTTTTGAAAATCTTAAATTCCAATTAGATAAAAATATGTAATATAATTAAATACTATTAAAAATAGTACATTTTCAAAGTAGAAAATTAAAAAGCAAAAAAACTCACAAACAAAGAATGTAGTTTATACATGGTTTCTTACTCAAATCAGCTTGATATGAATGATATACCATTATCATTTCACAGTTTGCAAAGAATTACAAGTTGATGCTCTGAGAAGTGATGGGATGTGCATATGGTATAACACAGGTACTTTGGAATAGAGCTAGGATAAATCTCCGGGGTTAGAGTTTTTGAACTTAGGTTATACAATCAAGTTAAGACTTTTGCAAATCTTGGAAATGACCAAATCAAATCTCAAGTGATTAATTTGAGTTCACATTTTTGTGCTATTGAATAACAACCATAGACAACACAGTGTTTGGAGGAAGAAATGGTATCATGACATCCTTGAAAAAAGGTAAAGACAGAGATAAAAACCTGTGTGAATACTTGCAGTTGAGAATGTGAAATAATATGATTTAGGGATGATTTAGGGAAGTGAAAGTTTTTTTGACCAAAAAAAAAAAATTGGCCAAGAATCATGGAAATGAAACCTCATGTAAGAGTCGTTATTTGATGAGTTGCCTTAGGCACTGGAGTTGCCTTAAGAAAGTTCTCAGTGAACATCTCTTTGAGTCAGCTTCTGGATAAGTGAGTTGCACAAAAGCCTCTCTGACATAGTGGGCTGCCAACCCTTGAGGAATCTACATTTGGGCATTATTTCTCTATGATATAAATTTTTAGTCAATCGTGTTTGAGAAATCATCACTTAAATTTTTTCCTTTCCTTAGTAGAAAGCTCTGTCAGGGCTTTGAAAACAAATATGCTCTATAAATGTAAAAGTCAACACTAGCATTACCATTATCATTAACACTTTTTATTTTCCATCTAAATGCAATACTTCATATTTATGGATAACTTTCTTTCAAAAATCTCCAGAGTTTGTCACTGCACAAATGGTACACATTTGTTTAGAAACTGGTATAGGAAAAGTAAAATATAAAAAAAACAAAAAACAAAAAACAAAAACTTCAAAAGAATTTCAGAAATAGCTCTTTCTGTAATTTATTTCAGAGATCATTGCTTTTATTAAAATTATTTTTGAAGTTTGTAACTAAACTTTAAGAGGAGAAAGATTTTTCTGTCTGTTTGTATTAATATCATGTCTCATAGTGATCATTAACTTTTCTTCAAACTTATATGCCTTCACCAAATAGTTATTGATAGTTTGCCAAAGAAACAGAAGAGAAGAGACATGAACTAATATGTATTAAACACGAACTACTTGCAAGGTATTGTGATGAATATTTTATATTCATTGTTTGATTAACTCCACCCATTATGAGCAAACTGACAGTCCTCTAAGAGCTCATGAATGACTCAGAAATAGTCACACAGCTTGTACAAGATAGAGATTGGGCTTCAACAATTTCCGGAAATGTTTCAGGATTTCCCTTGGCCCTGACCCCTTCCTCTACCAAGTAATAATTTTTGAAAGCTGAGTATGAGAGAGGTGGAGTTTTTGAAAACTCAGTGGTTCCAGGCAAAATAACTGAGTGAAGTTCATGAGCTGAGAAGAAGCTTGCAACACTGTACGGGCTATCAGAAGGTTAGCACAGTCACAGGGACAGAGGTAACTGAAACTTCAGGTGAGTTTAGAGCACATGCGACCCTGTGGACCATGGTAAAGATTTTGGTCTTCATATTAAGAGAATGGGAAACTTTTAATGGCTTCCTATGATTATGACATTATCATATCAGTGACTTAAGAAGATGGCTCTAGCCTGGACAACATAGTGAAACCCCATCTCTACCAAAATACAAAAATTAGCCAGGTATGGTGGTGCAGTCCTGTAGTCCCAACTACTCAGGAGGCTGAGGTATGAGAATAGCTCAAACCCAGTAAGCTGAGGTTGCAGTGAGGCAAGATCATGCCACAGCTCTCCAGCCTGGGCATCAGAGCAAGACCCTGTAAAAAAAAAAAAAAAAAAGATAGCTCTGACTACTAAGTGGAGAACAGGTGAAAGAAGGAAAGCCATTCAAATAGATGGCAGTGAGAGAAATTTAAGGGAAAGATGCTGGTGATTTGGATTTCACTACTGGCTGCAGAGAAAGTAAGAAGCTGAGAGATTCAAGACGTAAGAAAAATCAACCTGGTTCTATGATTGACTGGATAGGGTAAAATCAGGAGAATGATTTCAGCCATGATATCAGGTTTCTATCATAAAAATACAGACAGAAGTTGGAATTAATTATGTATTATTGATTAAAGTTATCAATCACGCATTTTTATTAAAACGATGTTTTTTAGCATCTCAGTAAATTAAAGGAGGATACACTGAAAAACTTTCTAATCTAGAAATGTTCAACTAATCAATCTAGACTGAAGAATTTCCCATCATATATGTGATGTGCATGTTCTTTGGAGATAGCATGCATGTTCATTCCTTCTAAATCAATGTCTACATTGGTAACCTTAGAATATCAAAGAACAAAAAATAAATAATTCAATTCAGAAACACTTTTAGTTAAATGTGGCTGAATAAATGCATGCCATTACCTGTGCCCTTTTTTGAAACAAAGTCATAAACTCCAAAGACAAAGAAAATGGAAGAGAAACTAACAGAGAAAGCAAGGGTGAGGAGAAGAAAGTGGAAGAGGAGGAGAAGGAAAGGAAGTAATGAAGAATGGAAGGAAGGAAAAAGGGAGGGAGAAAGAAAGAAAAGAGAAAGAGAGAAAGAAATAAAGAGGAAAAGAAGAAAAAGAAAGAAAGAGAAAGAAATAAAGAAAAAGGAACGAAGGAAGGGAAAGAGAGAGGAAGGAAAGGAGGAAGGAAGGAAGGAAGGGTAAGGAAGGAAGGGAAAGAGAGAGGAAGGAAAGGAGGAAGGAAGGAAGAAGAAAGAAAGAGAAAGAAAAAGAAAGAAAGAAAAAGAAAGAGAAAGAAGTGTAGGTGGGCAGGGACGGAGGGAGGGAAGGAGGAAGGAAGGAAGAAAGGAAGGAAGGAAGGAACAAAGGAAAAGAATTCATGATTGGGGGAAGATTAAAAATGAAAGGAGAAAATAGCAAAGCATAGAAATACCATTCACATGTACAGAGGGAAGCCACAGACAAGCAAGATAACATGTAACTGTACCCACAAAGTTCCAAAAATTAGCAATACCATGTGCCGGCAAATGTGAGAGTAAGTAATGATACTCCAAATAAGGGGATGTGTTAGACAGCCAATACAACTGTGGTCTTACTTCCAACATCACGCAGTTCTTCTATCCCATTCTAGTAGAAATTTCATTCGGTAGATTAATTGAGACAGAGAGACCTCAGGGTCAAGTATACTTGGCACAGCACAGGAAATCAGGAGGATTAACAACAATAAAGAAATTGAATGAGGCCACTTTTAGCTCCTTTTCTTTGCTAGGTTCCAAAAACCTGGGTAATCAATAACTACTGTCACCACCACTGCCACCACCATCACTTCCCATCCTACCTCATTCTCCAAGGTCCCCACCATGTCTTCCTGAAGCAGGAGATTGGTAGAGTGTTCACTAGAGAAAAGAAATAACCCCTCAAAATACACTTGTAATTATTTTTATTTGAAGGCATCTCAATAAATACAATAAACTGGTCCCTACAATGTCATCTTAACCAAAAGTTTATCAGTTAATAAATCCAACCCACCCACATAGAGCTTCTCATAAGTTTTATAGCACGTCATTCTCAAATATAAATGAACAGCCAAATAGTATCAATAAATTTAAAATATCTTCCAATTTGAAAAGCAAAGGACAAAATAAATAGGAACAAAGCAGCTTGGAGGAAATAAAGACAATGCAGATAACAGAAAATGAATATCTTTAAAACTACTATAGCTAATATCCTCAGATAGAAAACAGAAGATAGTCTATCAATAAAACAAGAACAGGGTATTATACAATAGGAGCAATTAGACAATAAGAACTATTTTAAATTAAAAACATGATGCTTAAAAATCTCAACATTATATTAAAAAATAAAGTTGAAACAATCTCCCAAAAAGTAATACAAAATGATGAAAGAATGGAAAATAAAAAAGATACAGTTGCTTAACAAATTTAAGATATTCAAATTATTAGAGTTTTAGAAGAAGAAAACAGAGAACAGAAAATTATACAAAAGAAAATGAATTAAGAAAATATCTCAGAATTGAAGGACGAGTGTCTCTGAAGTGCCAAGGAAAATAAGTCAAAAAAGATGCACATCAAAGTATATCACCATATAAGCTCAAAATACAAGTGTAAAGAGAAAAATTCTAAAATTTTGAGGATAATGTAGAAAGTTCCATATTGAAAAAAATAAAGTAATGGCATTGGACTTCTGAAAAGCAACACTAGAAGCTAGAATGCAATAGATGAATGCTTTTAAAATTCTGTAGAAAATAATTTCAACCTATAATTATTTACCTGGTAAAATGAAAGTTAAATATAGGCTCTGAATAAAAATGCAAGGTTACAAACCATGGACACCATATACAAGCTCACAAAATTATCCAAAAATAGATGATGCAACCCCTGATTAAGATAAGGGTAAGTCTCAGGATGGCAGCTGTGTGGCAGACCTGTGAAATAGCCTTTCTAGAGTGGCATGGTAAAAAGAGGGATACTCTGGAAAAAGATCTCAAAGAAAATGGAAGACATGGGATAATTGATATGCTTGAATGTAAGAAACATTTTACATAGAAAGGCTTTATATTACTTTGAAGGGCTTGGGAAAAATATTGATAAAAGAAACATAAAAGCCAAACAATAAACAAAAAAATAACTGCAGAGAGAAAATTTACCCAAAAGTAAACATTGTGTATAATTTTGAATTACTATTAAAAATACATATTTTTAAAAATCCAAACACCAAATAGCAATTTAACTAAAATTATTATAATGATAATAGAAGTAGATAAGGGAATTAGACAAAAATTACAAATCATTTTCACCAATCTACAAAATCGATTAAAAATATACAAAATTGATAAATCAAAAAATTGTTTTGAAAGCAAAATATTTAGTATGAATTAAACTGTCAGGAGGACACAAATACAAGTGAGCAGAGGAATTTAACAGTGAAGCATATGGCATAGAATATGTTCTTAAATTGTAGTCTTATACTTTGATTTTACTTATTAAAATGTAAAATGTTGGGCCAGGGACGGTGGCTCACACCTGTAATCCCTGCACTTTGAGAGGCCAAAGCGGGTAGATCATGAGGTCAGGAGTTTGAGACCAGCCTGGCCAACATAGTGAAGCCTCGTCTCTACTAAAAATACAAAAATTAGCTGGGCATGGTGGCAGGTGCTTTTAATCCCAGCTACTCAGGAGGCTGAGGCAGGAGAATAATTTGAACCCAGGAGGTGGGGGTTGCAGTGAGCCAAGATTGTGCCACTGCACTCCAGCCTGGGTGACAGGGCAAGACTCTGTCTCAAAAAAAAAAAGAAAAAACCAGTGTTTTAGATATATACAAATATAAAACGTAATTTATTAAAAATGTTGGGGAAAATAATTGGGAAATCCTCTTGTAGTTAAAACGAATTTAGTTTTACTAACTATGCTTAGAATTTGATTAATAAATGTATTTGCAATATCAAAATGATCTTTATATTTCTTCTTGCATTTTACTCAACAAATGCAGAATATACTGACATAATGGATAACTGTAGGAAGCTAACTTTCTGAAATGAGGCCTAATTGTGCTGTTTTTCATGTAAAATAAGGGTCAAAGTGATTTTGTCTCAAATCAAGCATTATCAACCATTATCTAGACTTTTCTCGAGCAGTCTTTCTGTCATAAGCAAATAGCAAAGCATCAATAACAAAATGCTGTATTTGACACTGGATCAGATAATAATCACAGCATTATAAATAAGAAGTTTAAATATGTGCTTATAAAGTATCCTTTCATTAATTGAGAAAATATTTGTTTGATTATTTGTCTGTGATAAAATTGAAGCTTGAGTTGGATGAACATAATCTTAATGGTTGTAATAATAGTCAATAAATTATTTCAACTATTTCATAAACCTTTTTATTCAACGTACAGACAACCCTAACTAATAATAACAAAATAACAATGCCAACAAAGTAATAATAACAGATAACCTTACAGAAACAAAGCTGACGGCCAAACTGGATGAAGTGATAAAGATCACTGGGAATTAATAATTTTGATTTAGCTAGTATTTATTGAGCACACAATATGTACCAACAGCCATATTCGGTATTTTGCAAACATTATCTCATTAAATCTTCAATTTATTGATGAGAAATCCAAGATCACAGAAGCTAGGTAATTTTCCCAAAAATTATACAACTAAAAAAAATTATAGAACCAGGGTTAAAACTTGGCTCAATCTAAATCTAAAACTCATTCCTTTCTACTATGTCAGAAAAAGTTTTTTAATTGAAGGCTTCAGAAGGATTGCTTTTGAGAAGAAACATGAGATGTTGTGACTATTTCTAAAAGAAAGGAATGAATGTTAACAGAGGTTTATAAGAGCAAAATTATTTTGGTTGTGGCTCCCCAAGCAATGAGTCAGTCATGCACATACTGAGTTAAAGAAGAAGGAGAAGAAAATAGAAGACGACCATGATCTCTGATTAGATATTTGGTTAGCTTGATAGAAAATGAGTACTGAAATAAAGTAGAGATGGAGATGAAGATCAAATATACAAAACAAAGTTGGAACAGGGAAAAAATAGAATGAGAGAAGATAAAAAATAGGAGAGAAAGAATAAAATGAGAAGATAAGAGAGGAAGGAAGAGACAAGGAAAGAAAAGTAAATAGAAAAAGGAAAGGAAAGAGAAGAAAGGAGGAGGGAAAGGAAGTGAGAAAGCAAGAAAAAACATCAATATCCCTCTTTGTAATAAAAACGGTGTGAAATCACTTACGGAAAAATTGAGTAGATGTAATTTTCCCTATTCTTCCTGCTAAGTAAAACAAAAAACTCTGTGTATTATACATAAAACCATCATAAGAATACTCTGACAGGTAGAGTGAAGGCAGACAAGCTAGGGAGCAAGGAACGATATGGTGATGAGTTTCCTGAATTTTGTTTTTGCTTTACATTTCCCAGATTAGAACTGAAGACGTCGGCAACCCAAGAATGTCAATGGGCACAGATTAAATAATTGTTAATAATAATAAATAAATAATTAGATCTGTTCTCTTAAGTGAAAAGAGCAGGAAAGGAGCCATCTAGCAAATCAGAAATATTGTACATAGTAAATTTACTATTCTAGCCAAACACCAAACACCACAGTATATGTTGTGGCTTTATCCTTACACATGACAACAAAGGCTGAGTGGGGAATTCACCTTTCACCCTTATCTGGCACCAACAAGGTATTCTAACCTCCCCACTGTGGTGGTTTCAGAGAAGGCTGTGTAGGGAGTCTATGCTTCCATTCCCACCTGATAATAATACAGCACCACTACACTCCCTCCTGGATTTATGGCAGAGGAATCCCAGTAGAGAGTCAGAACTTTTACTACTGCCCAAGAATAACAAAGCTAAAACCCTTGTGGTGTTGATGGTAGAAGATGAGTTGATGTTGAACACATCTTCTTTAGAACTTTTACTACTGTCCAACAGTAACAAGGCTAAAACCCTAAATGGTGTTGATGGGAAGAAAAGATTCTGAATCATTATTGCCAGATGAAAGTAGATGTTCAGATTCCCTTCTTAGCCTTTGTTGACACCCAAGGGAGGAGGCTCTTTGTTAATGCTGCAGATAGTGGAAGTTTTGGCTCCTCACTAGGTCTACACTGATATCTCCCAGACCAAGAGGGGTAGGAGTGCATCAGTGGAGACCCAGTGAGGAGCCAAAACTTCCACTATACCCAGCGTTAACAAACAGCCTCCTCCCTTGGGTGTCAACAGAGGCGAAGAAGGAATCTTGATATCTACTTTCATCTGACAATAATGATGCAGCATCTCTTCTTCCCCTGCTAAAGTACTATCAAAATAATTTAGCTAAAATATAAGATTTATAGAATATCCAGAATCTTATAACATAATACTGAAGATGTCCTAGGTTTGAAAAATAAGTAATTTGTCACAGCAAAAACCAGGAAGATCTCAAACTAAATAAAAAAGATTCTAATTAATGTGAAGACTAAGGTGAAAAAAATATTAGCATTATCTAAAAAAATTTAAAGCTGACATCAGAAAAATGTTCTAACCAGCAATTACAAAGGTACTTAAAACAAACAGAAAAACAGAAAGTCCCAACAATAAAATAAAAAATCTCTGACAGGAAATTGAAGACATTAAGGAGAAACAAACAAAAAGGGTAAGCTTAAAAATATAATAACCAAGTTAAAAATCTCAATGAATGGCTCAATATCAGAATGGAGGGAAAGGAAAGAATCATTGAACTGGAAGATAGGGTAACAAAATTGCCCATTCCAAACATACACTGTTCCAGAAAATAGACTGGAGAAAATAACAGAGCCTCAGAAATACATTGAACTATTTTTTAAATGCTAAAAAAAAGGGCTAAAAATTTCCCAAATTTGAGAAAATACATAAATAGAGAGATTCAAGAAACTGAATGGATTTCAAACAGAATAAATCTAAAGAAATCCACATCAAAATACATAATAGTCAAAATTCTAAAAACTAAAATTAGAAATCTTGAAAGCAGTGAAATAAAACACCTTACCTACAGGGAAAAACACTTCTAATAATAACAGAGTACTCATTAGAAACTACAGTGGTCAGGAAAAAGTGACAATAATTTTCAAGTATAAATGTTCCTTGATTTATGACGGGGTTACATACTGATGAACCTATAATATTTTGAAAATATTTCAAAAACGCATTTAATACACCTAACCTGCTGAACATCATAGCTTAGCCCAGTCTTCCTTAAATATATTCAAAAACTTACATTAGCTTATAGTTGGGCAAAATTATCTAACAAAAAGCCTATTTTATTGTGTTGAATAACTATTGTAATTTATGGAATATAGTACTAAAAATGAAAAACAGAATGGTTATATGGGTACTGAAAGTGCAGTTTTTACTGAATGAGTATTTCTTTTGTACCTAGCAAAGTTAAAAAGTCATAAATTGAACTACCATAAGTTCAGGACCATCTCTTTTAAACAAGAAACAAAACAACAACAACAAAACAAAAAACAAACAAATGAAAAAACCCTGCCAATTTATAATCCTATATGCAGTAATAATATACTTCCATAATGAAGAAAAAATCAACATATCCTCATATGAACAAAAACTATCAGAATTTGTCACTAGGAGACCAACCCTAAAAAATTAGGTAAATGAACTTCCCTGAACAGAAATGAAACAATAAAAGGAACCTAAGAACATCAGTAAAGAAAAACAAACAGACAAACAGAGTAAGCAAAAATATGGGTAATTTTCTCTTCCCTTGAGATTTTGAAATTATGTTTGATGATGGAAGCAAAAGTTGTAATACTGTTTGATGTGGTTCTAAATGCATGTAGCACAAACATTTAAGACAATTATAAACAGGAAGATAAAGACTTGTAAAAAGAGGTAAATTTTCTATACTTCACTCAAACTGGTAAAATGATGACACCAATAACTCTGTGTATGTGTGTGTGTGTGTGTGTACATGTATTCAAAATGTATTTAACATGTCTAACCTATTGAACATCTACAGTTATAACTACCTACAGTTATTACATATAACAACTAGATCAACAATTAAAAATAGCTATACAAGTAGATACACTCAAAATGCAATAGATAAATTAAAATTGAATTTTAAAATACGTTCAAGTAACCCACAAAAATGGAAAAAGCCAGGGCAGTGAAAAACAATAACAAAGAGTAAATAAAAAATGAAATGAAATATTATAAGTGTTATAAAATGAAATAAAAATTACTCTTTTAAGTCCTAACATATTAATAATTACATTAAATTCAACCAATTAAAAGACAGAAATAGCAAGAGGATTAAAAACATAGGTTAACTATATGCTGTCTACAACTCTTTTCAAATATGACATTGTTTGAAAATTGAAAGTAAGTTAATAGAAAAATATATAATGAAAACACTAAGTAAAAGAAAACAGGAGTGACTAAATTAATATCAGATAGATTATATTTTAGAGCAAAGGAAATTATAAGAGATAAGGAGAGATATTATATAATGATAAAAAGATTACTCCACAGAAAAGATATAGCATTTCTTAAGGTGTTTGCATCAAAATATATAACTGCAAAATAAAGAAAGAAAAATTTTATAGAACTCCAAAGAGAAATAGACAAACCATAATTATATTTTGTAACTTCAACATCCATTTCTCAAAAATTGATAGAACAACTATACCAATAATCAGCAAGGATATACAGGAACTCAAATCACCATCTACCACCAGGATCTAGTAAACATTTATAGAACACTCCACCCAGTATCAGCAAAATACACATTATTTTCAAATGGCCATAGAACATATTCCTTGAGGCATGATATCCAGAAACATTTAAAAACATAAAATTAAAACTAACATATTTTAAAAATTGAAAATAATTGTTCTCAGACAACAATGGAAGGGAACTAAAAATTCATAATAAAGTGATACCAGAAAAATCTCCAAACATTTGTAAAACAAACTGTATACTTTTAAATAGCATGTAATAAGGAAATCTCATGGGAAATTAAGTAAAAATATATTGAACATAAAAATGAACCTTATGAACATAAAAATTCCACTCTGTTTCCAACACCACTTTCATGTTTGATGATTAACTAGAATAACTCACAGAATACAGAAAAGCTATTGTACTCACCCTTATAGTTTATTACAGAAAAAAGATGAAAAATAGCAAAAAGAAAAACACACATGGGTAAAATCCAAGAGAAATTAGACGTAAATTTCCGGGTGTCTCCTCCTACTGGCATTACACAGGGTTGTACTTAATTCTCCTACTAATGATATGGATAACACATATGGAGTATTGCCTACCAGGTAAGCTTTCCTGAGTCTTGGCATCAGGGGGCTTGCAGAGAGGTGGTCAGTTACATAGGCATGTAGCACCTAAGCAACTGACCTCAGTTATTCAGTCTCCTGCCCTCTAGAGGTCAAACTGACATAGCCTGACTGAGAGTCTCAGACATATAAAAACTGACATTTACCATTAATCACATTGCTAGCATACACTATCAGAATTCAACAGAGATCTATAACATGGGCCAAGATCTCAGAGACCCATAGTGTAAGCCAAGATCTCAGGCATACACAAACACCTCTTATTAGATAGAATATTCTAAGGGATAAAAAGTTACCTCCCAGGAGCCATTCAAGACCAGATCCTTCTTTGGACTGTGTAGCGTTTGACAACACAGGTCTGCTAAGCTAATCTTTTACTGCACAACAACATATTAAAATTTGTGGGACACAGCTAAAGTGTTGCTGAGAGAAAAATTTACATCACGAAATGCATTTGAAGTATTGCAAAGAAAAGAATAAAAGTTTCACATCAAAAGTCTAAAGTATTATTTTGAGAACCTAGAGAAAGAATAGCAAAATAAATGCAAAATAAGGGAATCAGAGTCGTGACTGGGTGTGAAGCAGGCAAAAAATCACTGCAGGAGGCAGTTCTGATTGGTCCATTCTTGCTGCAGTTTCTGATTCTCTGCAGAGCAACAGCCATGGCCACGGTCTGCACCATCACCTCTGCCTTCATTGTTATTGGAGGTTGAGCTGTCTGGACTCTGGCATCACTGCTGAGGAATGAGGAAAGGAGAAGAGACTCTGTGATCTATTTTGGCCTAGGGCCTTGCCTTGGAGCTGTGAGGAAAAATATTCTCCCCTACAAAAGCAACTTCAAAAAATTGGAACAAGTGACTGCTACAACAGATATGCAGGTATCAATGGAGGACACAGAAAACCTGAAAGAGCTGAGAAATATGACACTACCAATGGGCAACAATTGTCCAGCAACAGATCCCAATAAAAAATAATTTCACAAAATTCCAGATAAAGAATTCAAAATATTGGCTTTGAATGAAATGAGAAGCTGAATAAGATGAATGAAAAATCTGAAAATCAATACAAAGAAAGCAGAAAATCAATTAAGAAAATGAATGTAAAACTTACCAAGGTGATAAATGTATTAAAAAAAGCGAAATTCTGGAGCTAAAAATTCAATGAAGGAAATACTAAATACATTAAACACCTCAATAATAGACTAGACCAAGCAGAAGAAAGTCTTTCAGAACTTGACATGTCTTTTGAAATAATTCAGTGTGACAAAAATAAGAAAACAAAAATAAAAAAGAATAAACAAAGGCTTTGAGATATCTCAGATAACATAAAGTGACCACACTTACCAATTATTGGTATTCCCAAGAGGAAAGACAGATCAAAAAGTTTAGAAAGCCTATTTAAGGAACTAATCAATGAAAACATTTCAAGTCTAGCAAGACAATTAAACATCCAGATACAGGAGGCTCAGGGAGCCTCAGGCAAATGTATTGCAAAAAGGACTTCATCACAGCATGTTATATTTAGAATGTCTAATGTCAAAATGAAATAATTTTAAAATTCGCAAGAGAAAAACATCTAGTCACCTATAAGGGAGACTACCTTAGACTAACAGTAGACTTTTCATCAGAAACCTAAGAAGCCAGAAGCAAACAGGATGACATTTTCAAAGCATTGAAAGGAAAACAGTGTCAGCAAAGAATTTTATATCCTGCCAGAGCAAGCTTCACAAATAAAGAAATAAGATATTTCCTACATAAGCAAACAAGGAGGGAATTTGTCACCACTAGACTAGCCCTACAAGAAATACTCAAAGAGGTCTTAAACATTAAAAACAAAAGATCTGTAGTTACCATCACAAAAATACATGGAAATATAAAACTTATACTTCTTACAAAACAATCACATGAAGAAGGAAGAGACAGGAATCAAATGTCAACACAACAGAATTTCATCAAACCACAAAGACAAAAAGACAGAAAAAGAAAAAATTTATACAACTTATAAAGAACTAACAATAAGACAGGAACAAAACTTCACATCTCAGTATTAATCTTGAGTGTAAATTATTTAAAATGTACCACTTAAAATATAGTAATTGGCAGAATGGATTTTTAAAAAGCATGATGCATCTATATACTGCCTACAAGAAACTCACCTTACCCAAAAAGACACATATAGACTGAAAGTAAAGACATTAAAAAAGATATTCCATGCAATTTGAAGCAAAAGGCCATGAGGATTAGCTACACTTATTTTAGATAAAACAGACTTTAAATCAAAATCAATAAAAAGTGACAAGCAAGATTATTACATGATGATAAAGGGATCAATTCAGTGAGAAGATATAACATTCTAAATATATGCACCCAACATTAGAGCACCCAAATTTAGAAAACAAATATTACTAGACATAAAAAAAGAATTAGAGAGCAATATATTAATAGTGGGAGACTTCAACACCCCACTCAGAGTAGCAGACAGATTGAGACAGAAAATTAATAAAGAAATTTTGAACTTAAATTAGACTTTAGACCATGTATACTTAATGGTCATTTACAGAACATTCTACTCAATGAATGCAGAATATACTTTTTTTAATCAGCACATGAAACATTTTCCATGACATACCACATATTAGGGCATAAAGCAAGTCTTAACATATTTTTTCAATTGATATTATGTCAAGTATCTTCTCAGACTACAGTGGAATAAAACTAGAAGTCAATACCAAGAACTTCAGAAGCTACATAAATACATGGAAATTAAACAGCATGTTCCTGAACAATCATTGAGTCAATGAAGAAATTAAGATATAATATTTAAAAATTTTTAAATAAATGAAAATCATGCACAAACATACAAAAACCTATGTGATACAACAAAAGCAGTGTTCAGAGGGAATTTTATAGCATTAAATGCTCACATCAAAAAAGTGGAAATATCACAAGTTAGCTATATAATGTTGTACCTCAAGGAACTAGAAAAACCAGAAAAGTCAAAGCCAAAGTTATTAGAACAAAAGAACTAACAAAGATCAGAGCAGAATAAAATAAAGACCAAAAAAATTACTAAAGATCAACAAAACAAAATGTTGGTTCTTTGAAAAGGTAAACAAATCGATAAACCACTAGCTAAACTAAAGAAAAGAGAAGACTCAACTATGATCAGAAATGAAAAACAGAGACATCACAAATGATACCACAGAAATATAAAAGATCATCAGAAACTATTATGAACAACTATATGCTCACAAATCAGAAAACCTAGAGAAAATAGATAAATTCCTGGAAACATACTATCTGCTGAGATTGAACCAGGAAGAAAGAGAACTCCTGAACAGGCTAATGATATGAGCAGCAAGAATTAATCAGAAAAAAAAAAAGCCCAGGATGAGATAGATTCTACCAAAAATACAAAGAAGGGCTAATACCCATCATCCTGAAACTATTCCAACAAGATGAGGAGGAGAGAAATTTTCCTAACTCATTCTGCACGGCCAAATATCCATGATGAAAATAGAACAAATATCCTCAAGAGAATATTAGCAAATCAATGGCTGGGTGTGGTGGCTCACACCTATAACCCCAGTACTTTGGGAGGCTTAGGCTAGAGGATCATTTAAAGCTAGAAGTTTGAGACCAGCTTGGGCAATATAGCGGGACCCCATCTCTACAAAAAATTAAAATAAAGAAAATAAATTAGTCAGGCGTGCTGGAACATGCTTGTAGTCCTAGCTACTTGGAAGGCTGAAATGGGAAGATAATTTGAGCCCAGGAGTTCAAGGATGCAGTGAGACATGACCATGCCACCGCACTTCAGCCTGGGTGACAGAGAGAGATCCTGTCTCAAAGAAAAAAAAAAGCTAGCAAATTAAATATAACAGTGCATTGAAAAATAATAAACACATTATGATGAGGCTGAATTTATCCCAGGGAGGTGAGGATGAGTCAACATATATAAATCAATAAATGTGATATACCACAAAAACAGAATTAAGGACAAAATCTATATTATCATCTCAATAGATGCAGAAAAAGTAACTGACAGAATTCAGCATATTTTATGAGGGAAAATTCTCAACTAACTATGAATAGAAGGAACATACCTCAACATAATAAAGGCCATATATGACAAATACGACAAACCCACAGCCAACATTATAGTTAACAGGGAAAAGTTGCAAGTGTTCCCTCTAAGAACTGGAACAAGGCAAGGACGACCACTTTCACCACTCTTATTCAACACAGTACTAGAAGTCCTTACCAGAGCAGTCAGGCAAGTGAAAATAAAAATTAAAGGCCTCCATATTGGAGAAGAGAAAGTCAAATTATGCCTGTTGGCCAATGATATAATCTTATGTCTAAAAAGCTCTAATGATGTCACCACAAACCTCTTATATTTGATAAATGAATTCAGTAATATTTCAGGATACAAAATTAAGGTACTGAAATCAGTAGTGATTCTATACACCAATAATTCTCTAGCTGAGCACCAAATCAAGAAGGCAATCACATTTACAATAGCTGTAAAAAATGTCTAGGCATATATTAAATCAGGGAGATGAAAGATCTTTGTAAGAACTACAAAACACTGATGAAAGAAATTGTAGATGATGGAAAAATATCCTATGCTGATATGGTTTGTTTGTGTCCCTACCCAAATCTTACCTTGAATTGTAGCTCCCATAATCCCCACATGTCAAGGGAGGGACCTGGGGCAAGGTAATTGAATCATAGGGGCAGGTTTTTGCTGTGCTGTTCTCATTATAGTAAGTCTCATGAGATCTGATGGTTTTATAAAGGGCAGTTCCCCTGCACATGCGCTCTTGCCTGCTGCCATGTAAGATGTGCCTTTGCTCCTCCTTTACCTTCCGCCATGGTTGTGAGGTCTCCCCAGACATGTGGAACTGTGAGTCCATTAAAGCTCTTTTTCTCTATAAATTACCCAGTCTCAGGTATGTCTTTATTAGCAGCATGAGAACTGACTAATATACATGCCCATGGATTGAAAGAATCATTATTATTAAAATAACCATACTGTGATATGGTACACATGTGTAATATTTGGAATAGATATTGTATAGTATTACAGTTATAATATATGAAAGCACATTATCTTGTATAATCAGACTCTTCTAGCTAATCCATATGCTTATATTTAATTGTGATGTTTCACTTGATATAGCACTTTATTGATTACACCAGCTTTTACATATCATTTAATGAGCCAGATTATATGATTTCATTTGGAAAGCCTGAAGTGCCACTGAAAGGCAAAACACTTGATGGGTTATTAACAGTTATTGAGCACTAGTTTTTTGCCAGGTATTCTGTGTGACGTGTGTAGGTGAAGGACATGATCACTGCCTTGGAGGACCTCAGAGTAAACAATTTAAATAGCGCAGTAAATTTTGCAAAGAGGGAAGCACAAGATGATATGGAACCACATACAACAACCGCCTAGCCTAGACTTTGTGAGAATATGTAGAGCTGCCTACCAGTGGTGACATCCAAACTCAGATCTTAAAGAAAAGAGTCATACAAATAGAGGTAAATGAGGATTTTGGGCAGAGTACACTACAGAGACAAAGGAATCACATGCATGAAGTACCATTTAAGATATTGTATTAGTTTGTTCTCATACTGATATGAAGAAATATCAGAAACTACGTAATTTATAAAGGAAATAATTTTAATTGACTCACAGTTCTGCATTGCTGGGGAGGCCTCGGGAAAATTACAATCATGGCAGAGGCAGAAGAGAAACAGGTACCTTCTTCACAAAGTGGCAAGATGGAGTGAGTGCAAGCAGCGGAAATGCCAGACACTTCTAAAACCATCAGATCTCATGAGACTCACTCACTATCATGAGAACAGCATGGGGGAAACCACCCCCATGATCCAATTACTTTCACCTGGTCCCACCCTTGACATGTCGGGATTGTGGCGATTACAATTCAAAGTATGATTTTGGGTGATGGCACAGCCAAATCATATCAGATATTGACTAAGAAAATATACTGGGAAACTCAGAGCTCTTGCTTCTGCACCAGCTCTGACATTTACACTGTTGTAAATGTATGAAAGCAAATCAATCCCTATGAGCCTTAATTCCCCTATCTCTAAAATGGGAGTTATTATATCTTCCGTAAGAGGTGTTTGAGAGCTATATAAACCGAAGAAGAGAAAATATGTAATGTGCCTAGAACAGCAGACAGACAAACGTGCAGTGCATAGTAGCTCTCACTAGTACAATGTGTTTTGATATATCAGTGCTGTGGAAACATACTTAATAACAATTCTCATTATTAGTCCTAGCACCTTGTTTATCACAACATTCTCAAAATTGCATAAGATACAAAGATAATACAAAAAAATTGGAAATACAGCCAATTAATTCATCTCTGAGATATTTACAGAAGACTTTAAAGATGATGCACATTATGAACATTATTGAGAGTCTTTTTGGTTCTCAGGAAGAGAAATATTGTTGCTTCCAATTGCGTGCATGGGAAGAACACTTGAAGTTCTTTTTGATGAGAATAAGAGCCGGTAAATAAGAAGCGTAGCAATATAGCAAGTTGCCAAAGGAAGCTGGAAGAGCATCTTCCAATGTTTTTTGGCCCTCAGACCCTCAAAGTAGAGCTTTTTTTTTTTTCTTTTCAATACAGTCTAGTTTTCTGTTCTAAATATTTCCTCAAAAGGATCACAAGGTTAAACATGGAAGGTGGCTTATTGATGACATTCAAAGGATATTGCCACCCCTATATGGGCCATTCAATGAATGAGTTCTACAGTGGCAGAGTGCTTTTTATTAAGAGGAAACACCAGCCTGCACTCTGGTCAGGACATTTTGGTCTCACGGAATTGCTGCTTTGCTCTTTCATCAATGGCTGTTTTCTTTTTGGCTCCGTTCCAGTGCCAGAAGAACCATTGATCAGCAGTGAGAGGAGGCCTTTGATAGGTGGCCAAGGCAAAGCAGAGGGTTGTCATGGATAATGTGGTTCAGAAGTACAGTTTATGATTGAAGAAGAAGGAGAAAAAACCTTTCACCTGATCTGCCTTTTGGTCTATGAGTAGGAAGTTAAGCAAAAAGGAAGAGAGCAATTAAAAAAATTTAATGAAAAATACATATTTGGAAAGAATGTGATGTTTCTAACAGACCTGCTTATTGTACACATTGGCTCCTTCCTTTCTCTCTTACCTTATTCATGGCATTCTCAATCTGGAAACTTCATCCAGCAGTAGACAACTATTTGTAGCTTCCTGGAGACACTGTGCTATTTAATACCTCCATGTCTTTATATAAACTCTTTCCTCTGAATGGATTATCTTCCCTGACTTCCACTCAGGTCTGATTTCAGCTATGAAAATTTCTCTTATTTCTTATTTAAAAACAAGATTAACACCACTTTGGGAGGCCAACGTGGGCAGATCACGAGGTCAGGAGATCGAGACCATCCTGGTTAACATGGTGAAACCCCATTTCTACTAAAAATACATAAAAGTAGCCAGGCGTGGTGCTGTGTGCCCGTAGTCCCAGCTACTCGGGAGGCTGAGGCAGGAGAATGGCATGAACCCGGGAGGCGGAGCTCGCAGTGAGCGGAGATCATGCCACTGCACTCCAGCCTGAGCAACTGAGCAAGACTCCGTCTCTAAATAAATAAATAAATAAATAAATAAGCAACTTGTTTCTTGACCATTTTATGATGCTTCTCTATTGGAGTCATCACTGCTTCTTGAGCTGAATCTATATATGGCCATGTAAAGGTCCCAGAAACCCACATGGGAAGCCTAGCACATTTTTTAAAATTTACCAATTTTCCTGGAAGATTTTAATATTAAAAAGCCCAATGAATTAGAAGAAACATATTATGTAGCATTTACAAATTTTTCTTAAAATATAGAACAAGAATCCCAAGATGTTTACCCTTAAATATTTAAATATTTACTCTGTGGCTACTTATTGTGATCTTTGGCTTCAGATTTCTTGGGGGCAATCTATCTCTTCGATTTTCATAGAAAAGTTTAAGAATGAGAGGTGGAAACTACACTTCACCTTACATTTTACTCGTTGTTCTTTTGTCTATATTACTGAGAATGTCAGGAAACACATTTAATAAAGGCACCCATTGTTATTCATCAGTGTGTCCTTAGTATCATGCATACAGAACAGAATCAGGTGTCTTTCAAGTTAAACCAGAATGAAGCATATAGGATTTCATCAAGCATAGTAAAATATAATGACATTAGACAACTCAGTTAATAAATCTGTTCTGTGAAGTGCTGAAAGTGGATGTCACATAAGAAAAGGACAAAGCTGGTTTATACAACAGTCGGTCACATAGAAATCTCCCTCAATCAATATTTCATTGACACTGATCTTCATAATGTAGACCTCAGAATAATTTGTGAGGCATTAAAGGGAGGTCAAATTTGATTAAACCTTATTTATAAACTCTTAGGGCTGGGAGTGGACTTAGAAATCATTTGGTTCAGAGATGGCAATTGTGCATATGTGTGTGACTACTTTCACTTTCTAAGACCCTGTCAGACATCATTAATCAATCGTGAGACTTCTTCTTTCACTGAGCCCAGTTACAGATGCAGAATATTTCTTAACTCACTACTCTAGACAAACACAACCAGTCAAAATGATATTGCAAAAAAACTAATCTATCTTTGGTTGACTCCAACCCTAAATTCAAAAAATGGATGTCCTCTGTAATATTCTGCACAAACAGGCATCAAGTTCCTGATTGAGCACTTCTAAAGTGAGGCATTCCCTGAGCAGGTCTTTTATCATATTATGATTATGTAATTAATAATGAATACATGTGTCCTTAAGAAGAGTTACATGCATCCAGCAAATCCTAGCCCCCCACATACTGCAATCCAAAGGACACTGCCAAACAAGAATTATTAATCCCATTTTATAAATAGGAAACATTAAAATCTAAGACAGAGACAGGGAAAAGGCAACACATAGTTTGTTCTGCTTAGTGTTTTAAAGAGAAAATTAAGCCTACCTTTAAAAATCAGAAGATTTTGCATAAAAATTGTGGTTTCACCACTTTTTTTGTTTATCTATATCTATATATATATTTATTATACTTTAAGTTCTAGGGTACATGTGCACAACGTGCAGGTTTGTTACATTTGTATACATGTGTCTTGTTGGTTTCTAGCTTCATCCATGTCCCTACAAAGGACATGAACTCATCATTTTTTATGGCTGCATAGTATTCCATGGTGTATATGTGCCACATCTTCTTAATCCAGTCTATCATTAAGACTTAATCCAGTTTATCATAATTGGACATTTGGCTTGGTTCCAAGTCTTTGCTTTTGTGAAGAGTGCAACAATAAACATACATGTGCATGTGTCTTTATAGCAGCATGATTTATAATCCTTTGGGTATATACCCAGTAATGGGATGGCTGGGTCAAATGGTATTTCTAGTTCTAGATCATTGAGGAATCGCCACACTGTCTTCCACAATGGTTGAACTAGTTTCCAGTCCCACCAACAGTGTCAAAGTGTTCCTATTTCTCCACATCCTCTCCAGCACCTGTTGTTTCCTGACTTTTTAATGATCGCCATTCTAACTGGTGTGAGATGGTATCTCATTGTGGTTTTGATTTGCATTTCTCTGATGGCCAGTGATGATGAGCATTTTTTTCATGTGTCTTTTGGCTTCATAAATGTCTTCTTTCGAGAAGTGTCTGTTCATATCCTTCGCCCACTTGTTGATGGGGTTGTTTGATTTTTTCTTGTAAATTTGTTTAAGTTCTTTGTAGATTCTGGATATTAGCCCTTTGTCAGATGAGTAGGTTGCAAAAATTTTCTCCCGTTTTGTAGGTTGCCTGTTCACTCTGATGGTAGTTTCTTTCACCACTTTTTTTTTTTTTAAAGTAAGAATAAACTTGTTTTTTTCACATGGCAGCAATCAGCCCATGCTTTATAGCAGTTGGACCCTTTGATGGCTTTTTACTTGCAGTTTTCCACAATTCCCACTATGTTCACAATTCACAAGGGTTAACTTTTCTTCCTGCCTGCTTCAGTCATGCTACCTGTGAGTCTTTTGTAAGAAGCTAAGTTGACATTGACTCCAAGTTTCCCAAAGCTCACGTGGCTATTGTTTTTCTGCCATTGCATTTGCTCTTCCCTCTGACTTGAGTGGCTTTCTCTTCCATTTCCATATTACTAAAACTGAAAATTGGCAGGGGTGGGGAAGACTAGCACTCTGGAGATGTGAAAACTTTGGAGAGTTTATCTTACTTCTGCAGCCTTTTATACCATGGATAATTTGTAGATTATATTTACCAAGGCAGGACACTGAGAATCCAGGTTTATACTAGTAAAGGACTGCTGGTGGGGGTCCAAAAAAACAGTAGAACTTTTAGCAGAGGCTTCAGTGGTGTCATTAAGCTTAGTATGTGTTTTCTAATTTCACCTGTACTTTTATTCATATCATACAACCTACCAGCTCACATGTCAGCTTACCATATGGAGACTCTTAGTTCTGCATGCATAAGTCATAAAGGATCTCAATAAAGTCTCATTGCCTTTATAGTGGTATTTTGATAAGTGCACTTACTTTGTTGTCATGTCTTTGTCTTTCTACTCCAGTGCCTATCTAATTACCTGTCACATAGTCAGAGCTCAATAATGCTTCCCAAAGCATTCATCTGCATCATTGCTCGGTACCTTAATGTCTTCCTTCATGGTCTCTTGCAAATATTATGTCATAATCTACCCACAAGACACCAAGAAGTAGGTGGAAAATGTTACTCTCATTTCACTGATGGAAAATATCAGGTAAAATAGGAACCACATGATTTACCTGTTATCTTACATAGCGTTAAGGGCACAAATATAGTTTGCAAAATAGTATTTGTTAAGTCAAATGTCGCTGAGAGACAGTGAAGTGGAACAGAATGAATGTGGAATCTGCAACAAATTCTAGAGCTCATTTTTACTAGCTTCTGTCAACTGGGTCAGTTATTTCCCTTGGTTTTCTTGGGTACCAAGCTTCAATGCCTTTCAGGTGCATTGTAGTTTTTGGCTAAAAAGAATGACTGTCTACAATTTCATGATGCTCAAACAGTTCTGTGCATATTCAAAAAGTTTTATTTCCGTTTTATGCCCAACTAGCCTTCCTTCTGTAACTCAGTCTCAAGTACAGGTGGGACAGTGATACAGGACAAAGCTGGGGGAGTCCTAGTGTTAGATAGATAGCACACTGGTTTTCTTATTTCCAAAGGCTAACACAAGATTCTTTCCCTGGCTTTCTTATTATAATGCATTATCTCCCATGATGTGTCTCAACCCTTCTGATAAAGTGTCTTGTGATAGTTCCGCTTTATTGATGAGCCAGACATGATTATATTTGAAATATCAAGTGTAGGCATAGAATAGGGTGAAGCTGGAATCGTTAACCATAGAGATATGTACAGGGTACAATTAGGACAAAGAGATAAATGAGAGAAGCAATCAAGTAAACTTAGAGAAGGAGGAATAAAAGGGGGCATAGGAAAAATTTCAATGTAAAAGTGATACTTCTGTTAGATCTTGAAGGATCTTGGTGACTAAAAATCTCACCAAGACAACACAAAATTAAAACCACTTTAGCCAAAGGAAACCAAGGAGGCAGAGAAGTGGGAACCATGGCCGGGTGTGATGGCTCATGCCTCTAATCCCAGCACTTTGGGAAGCTGAGGTGAGCAGATCACTTGAGGTCAGGAATTCTAGACCAGCCTGGCCAACATGGTGAAACCCCCTCTCTACTAAAAATACAAAAAGTCCGGGCATGATGGTGCATGCTTGTAATCCCAGCTACTCAGGAGGCTGAGGCATGAGAATTGCTTGAACCCGGGAGGCAGAAGTTGCAGTGAGTCAACATTGCACCACCACACTGCAGCCCGGGCAACAGAGTGAGGCTCTGTCTCAATTAAAAAAAAAAAAAATAGTGAGAACCACTTTCATGGTAGGACACAATCAATTCTGTTTTAGCAGAAAACACCAGGAGGTATATGGCTAGAGATGGAGCAGAAAAAGGGCTTTTAATACTCATGAGTGAAAGAAAGGAAAGAATAAAGGACAGAAAAGAGGGAAGGAGGATGGGGAAGGAAGAGAGATAAAGAGAGACAGAAAGACAGAGAGAGACAGAAGAAAATTGTCAGAGACATTATTACAAAATATATTTATTAGTTTGGCATTTAAAACTTTCTGTAGACTTAGATTTAGGTAGAAAAATCTTTGCACAGGATTGACCAGTTGGAAAGTGGTGGAGCTGAGTTTGTTTGTTTGTTTGTTTGTTTTGAGATGGAGTCTCACTCTGTAGCTCAAGCTGGAGTGCAGTGGTGCAGTCTCGGCTCACTGCAACTTCTGCATCTGGGGCTCAAGCGATTCTTGTGCCTCAGCCTCCCAAGTAGCTGAGACTACAGGTACACGCCACCATGCCCAACTAATTTTTGTATTTTAGCAGAGATGGGGTTTCACCATGTTGTCCAGAGTGGTCTCGAACTCCTGAGCTGAGTTGTGTGGTTTTGTTTTTTTTTTTGAAACAGAGTCTTGCTCTGTTGCCCAGGCTGGAGTGCAGTGGCCCAATCTAGGCTCACTGCAGCCTCTGCCTCCTGGGTTCAAGCGATTCTCCTGCTTCAGCCTCCCGAGTAGCTGAGACTACAGGCGTGTGCCACCACGCTCGGTTAATTTTTTGTATTTTTAGTAGAGGCGGGGTTTCACCCTGTTAGCCAGGATGGTCTCAATCTCCTGACCTCGTGATCCACCCACCTCGGCCTCCCAAATTGCTGGGATTGCAGGCGTGAGCCACCGGGCCTAGCCTGAGTTTTAATACAGGCCCTTTGATTTCAAAGCCCATGCTTATTCTCTGATGCCACCCAGCACCTCCAAGATAACTTCTCTGGTGAGGACTTTGCTGTCACTGAAACTGGTAAATTCTGATGTTTGCTTACAAATTGGCAGTGCTTCTTTGTGCTTAAACTTTAACAGTTTGAATGAGATAGTTGCCACCTCACTTTGGATCTCTTTCCCATAGTCCCAAAGCACTTTGAAGAGCCTATGCAAGAAGAGACAATTGAACAGATACTTACTAAAGCCCAACTGTGACTTTAATTAGACCTATAATTTTGGCAAGACACACAAAACTTGTCTGTCAAGGTTTTTCATTTAGTAAAATATTTTAAAGGAGATCAGTTTTGAATGTTTAAGTAAGAAGCTCATGTGGGGATATTAGAAAGATCTGGGTTTGAACCTTCACTCTGCCACTTTCTACATGCATAATCTTTATTATTAGTTAGCTGCTTTGACACTCAGGTTTCTTATTTTTAAAATGGGGAAAATGAAAATCATACTTTTTCAAAGCTTTGATATGAAGATGAAATATGACCACATGTGTAATGTTCCTACTGCAGTACCTACTACAGATCTTTAGAAGTAGAAGATAAATTTACTTTTCACATGCACAGAGCTTCATATGAAAGAAAAATTGTCCTTATACTCCCTGACCTCGGTTATGGAGCAAATACCAAGTGATTGGGTTGCTTTGGAGAATTTCCCAGGAGGTTTGGGGCAGAAGTGGGAAACCCCCTCTGTTGCATGTCTAAGTATAAGATTTCAATTCAGAGAGAGTCTGCAGAGCTTTTGCCTAATACATTATTTCCATTACTTCCCCTGCACCCATCTTTACTTTCTCCACCCATCCTACCAACCATGTCAGAACTCTTTGCCAGAATTCTCTGCTCCAACTTCACAGCCAGGCTTAGCTAGGCTGATTCACAAAGGCTGTTCCCAAGTTGAAGGCTGGCCAGGAACAGCAGTGAAAGTTGATTGGTTTGGCATGGGCAGTGATTAATGATTAATCAGAATCAGTGTTAGCTGAACACAACTACGGCCATGCCATTCTGAACAGGCAACAAATCAGTGATAGCTGGAATAGAGATGCATATTTTGAAATTTTACCTTTATTTTAGTTTAATACCGAACTAGCAAACAACCAGCGAGATGAATACACAGGAAATCAAAGATACCAGTGGGTGAAAACGCAGCTGTCAATGCCACCCTGGCTCCTCAGAGGTGGAACTTGAGTCCATAATAGAACATAATAGTCCATGCTGTGTCAGTGTGTCTCAGAACCTTCCACTCTTTATCTTCGGGTGCAAGCAGCCCCAACTCTCAAGGATCCATACTGTTTGCAAAATAGGAAAATTTGATCTGCCCAAGGGTTATATACTTCTGAGTATATTTCTTGCATCACTAGGAGTACTTAGCTTCCTGGTGGCCTGACCAGGGCCTTCTACAGTACCAGCCTAGCTGACTTGGCTTGTCCCCACTATGCTGGGTACTGTCTAGTGGCCTCCACAGCCAAGTAGCTTGAGTTCAAGATTCAACCATTTAAATTTGAATGTACATGAGTAATTTAAGTTCTAGAAATAGACTCTATGGAAAAACAAACAAACAAACAAACAAACAAAGCTGTTCCTCAAATTAACCTTGACTTTCTACCTTAAACTTTTTAATTGGAAAACTCTTTTGGAAAAAAAATGAAAAATCTTAACTTTATCTATCAGGTTTACACAATATAGGCCTTCCTGAGCCCTCCTGCTGGATTCCACTTATGCAGTGTCTCTGCCTGCATAAGACTTTCATGGATCCTTAATTACCCCTCTGTTCAGAATGTTATTCTTTTCTTCTTCCTATATTAACTCCAGGTTACTTTCACATATCAGGCTTAGAGTTTTCCAAGGTATCTTTCCTTGAGCCTTTCAGTTTAGGCTATATTTCCTTTGTTTGGTTTTGTTTATACTTTCAATGTCTTTTATACTGCTAAGCAAAACCATAATACATTAATTGGATGGATGAAAATGACATTACACTATATCAATTATTGTTTCTACTGCAGAAGAAGTTATCTAGGGAAAACGTAGCTTCTATTCTATCATGATTAACATAATTTGCCCTAAGAAAAAGACAAGATATAAAAATAAAGAGTTAATGGGTTGTCATGAATTTTCTTTTTAAATACTATCTTTTAACGTTTTCTGATATATTTTTTAAAAGCCTAGGGAAACTGAAAACCTAATAGTAAAGTTTGAATCCTTTCTGCAGTTGTTCTCAATACAGATAGCACGCTTAGTCAACCAATAGCTCTAGCAGAAAAGCTTGGAAAGCAGAATCTCGTCAGGATATGTTGGCTACCAATGGGTGGTCTACTAAGATATTATAAGTTATGACCTCAAGGAATAATTAGATACTTTGCAGGCAGAAATGAAAAAGAAGAAAGAAAGTCGAGAAATTCAAGGCCTTTTAGGGGTGTAAAAAGTGAGAAGATTCTAGATTCTAGAACTTCAAAAGTAAGATATGAGATGTTTAATGACTTTGAAATACTAAGTCGAGGAAAAACTCTTCAGTTGGATGAAGTGACTATGGCAATGACAAATTCGGATTCAATCAATCCCATTCAATCCCTCTAACCTCAAGGTAGCTTTAGTTAAGACAGAGAAGCAGGGTTCTGAAAAAGCAAAGAAATAAAGCAGGTCAGAGAACTGTGTCTAGGAAAGGTTTTAGGGTGTGGTTACTGGACATGAAACTGACTGGAATGTATAGAGATTAGAAGCTATGAAGGTGTTGAAAGAATTACATTGACGAAGAAGTCACAAATTACTTCAAAACGTCTTTGGCTTTTTGAGACTTGAGGTAACCTTTAGGATCCTGACCTATCACAAGCAGGCAGAAAGTCTCAAAACCCCTAACAATGGTATGCTTTCCAGCATTCACTTTAGAGTCCCCAAAGAAACTGAACGAAGAGAAGACCCTCAAGGGTAGAGCCACAGGCCATAAACTATAAAAGACAAGGGATTTCCTCCAACGGAGAGCAAAATCAGGGCCTAAAAGGCACTATTTTTACCCACCCAGACTAGGGGGACTTCATAAAATTGGCCCCATGGAATTTCAGAGCAATTATGACCAGTGCTGTAGCTCAGGTCCCTCAGGAAACAGATTCAGAGACCCTGAGATAAGTGTGCCACAGGTTATTTGGGAAATGTCATTGGAAACAACACCTCTAAGGAGTAAGAAAAGTAAGATTAGGCAAAGGGAAACATTGAACTAGTGAAGTAATTGCAACAAAGAACTCAGCCAATCCCACCAGAGGTCAGAGGCTAGGAGATCCCTTCAAGTTGTCCCCATTGAGACAAAGAGTTGATGTCTCATACTCTGCACTAGTCATTGGATGCAAGCTTCCACAAGGCAGGTCATACTCTTGGTCAAGACAGTAATTTGTGGATAGCAGTTCCTGGAGGGGGGCTCATCTGTGAGCCATCAGCAGCTGGGAGGCTAAAGGCCTTGGTCATAAAGGAAGATCTGGGGAGGGCACCACAGCATCCACTATAAATATAGATTTATGTGTCTTGTATTTTTTCCCTTCATAAATGAGAGTACACATTGTAATTATCCCATCCCTGTTCTGCTATTGTATATTTGACGGTGGTAACCAAGGAGGGAAATTGAGGATGGATACCAATCTTCATGAACTATCAAACCATAGAAATAAAACTGGTCCAACTTTTCAATAAGCCAGAAGCCCATAGAACTGAAGCGTGAGAAACTTACATTTGTACAATGAGATGCACGTGCTGCCTGTTGACCAACTCCTCTTCCTTACTCTTCCCTAATTCTCAGTTTCCCACACGTGGTTATAATGAGATGCTAGACCTCTATTCAATCACCTGCTGCCTGTTGACCAGCTCCTTTTCTTTGCCCCTCCTGTTTTCCTTTGCAGTGGTATAAATTACTAACTTCAGTTGGGGGGAGACATGGATTTGAGATTTGTCTCCAGTCTCTTTGGTTGACATCACCTGTAATAAAGCCTACTTCCCTAGCAATACCCATTGTCTCAGTAATTGTCTTTTTGTGTGGAAAGCAACAGGACCTAGACTGAACCCCTGGAATTCAGTAACAAGGGCACACACGTGGATCTAGTGTAGAGGACTGAACATTATCTGGAGAGCTGGTGTTTTGAAAGGACATCAAATTGTTCTCCATGGGGAGGATGAGGACATATTTCATGTTTAGAAGAAAGAATAAAATTGATCCATGATGATCAGACAGGATTAATCAGAGACTAACTTGATGCTCACCAATACAATTTCTCTTTCAAGGGAACACAGGAGAACCTTATTTCCACCTTCCTTTGCACTTAGCTTGTATCTAGTTATAGCCAATAGAATGTGGAGATAAGAGAAGGAAGCTACTTCTAGGCAGCAGTCCTGAAAATCTTCAACAAGTATCTCAGTCTATACTCTCATCCCATCCATTAAGCTGGAAGTGAAAGACCCCTAAGTTGGTAGAGCTGTTTTATAGACCATAATATGATTGAGCCAAAGTATAGAAAGAACTGAATTCCTAAATTATTTTTCAAAGAAGAGCAACCTAACCCACAGTGGATTGTACCTGAGAAAGAAACTTTTGTGGTATTAAATCACTGAGATTAAGGATTGTTAGCTGTGAGTAGGAATGGCAAACCTGAATTATGCAAAAAACGTAGTTTTATATGTATTCCTGAAGTCAGGAGAGTAGATAAGATTACCCATAAGAGACACAGGAAGACACAACTTTTCCAAATTTCAAGGAAAATATTCAATTGCGTGTGAGAACAATGCAATGCCTGAAGATGCTTCTTATATGTGAGTAGGTGATAAAGTAAGAAATGTAAGTTTTAGCATTTTTGTAGGCCTTAAATATCAACATAACAGTTAAGATCTTGAACCTGTAGGATAGTTTTCCAAATGTGGAAAGCCAGTGTTCTGTAAGCTCCTTAAGGCCTTTAATATGCTCATACACATTGTTACCCCAGCCTGCCACTCCCACTCCTACCACCAGCCAGTACCCACTGCTCCCACCCCCACAGGCTTCCAAGCCCCCAGGAAATCAACTGAAGGCAAGGAATCTATGCTTTTCCAGTCTTATAGAGATGGCTCTTTACATCCATGTGTTCCACATCCATACATTCAACCAACAGGGAATAGAAAATATTTGGGAAAAAAGATTGTGTCTGTACTGAACATGTGTCAATTTGTTCTTCTTGTCATTATTCCCTAAACAATACAGTGTAACAACTATTTTCATAGCATTTACATTGTCTTAGGTACCATAAATAATCAAGAGATAAAGAATACAGGATGACATACATTAGTTATATGTAAATACTACACTGTATTATATTAGAGACTTGAACATCTGTAGATGTTGATATCTAAGGTAGGTCCTGGAACTAATTCCCCACAGATACAGAGGGACAATGGTGCAGTATACATTTCCAAAATCTCCTCTATACCAGCACTTAAAAAAAAAAAAGAACAGCATGGAAAGCATTTTTATAGGCCATAAAGTTGTTTTGATTGTTTTCATCACCAGAGAAGGAAGATAAAGCCAAATGGGTAAGGGAAGTGTTAAAAAGATAAAAAAGCCTAGTATGCATTCTGCCTTCTTCTTTCAGTACTGAACCTTATTAGTGGTGGAGAGCATTGAGGCATCTCTAAGGGGAACGCGATGCTTTCTCCCTGAGCTGCAGCAATCTCAGTTATGGACGCTGATCAAGAATAGCAAATGAAAGGTACCCAGTCTCCATCATCTAAGTGGCAGTATCATCGAGACAGTAGAGTAGTAAGTATTGCACAGCTAGATGTCATGCACCACCACACGTATGCTGGAATTTTATAAGTTTTAAGATCAAAACAGGTGTTTAAAATGATAGCTTTTGCTCCAAGGCCTAGAAACAGGAGAAAGGCACTGTTTCTCTGTTTTCAAGAAACAATTGCTCAGAACGGAAAAAAAGCTGTTTAAAACTTCATGCCATAATTCTACAATTGATTATTAGTGCCACAGAGAGCATAGTACAAATTTATTTTCAACCACTGAGAATAATAAAAAAAAGACATGTCTTAAAAGAAGGTA
This sequence comes from Pongo abelii, assembly GCF_028885655.2. Taxonomy (NCBI): domain Eukaryota; kingdom Metazoa; phylum Chordata; class Mammalia; order Primates; family Hominidae; genus Pongo; species Pongo abelii. The sequence continues at coordinate 144,975,137 of NC_071992.2, read as the reverse complement.
TTTTTAGCATAATAAGTGATTGCGTGGTTATATATAGATTTTGTTTCACTTTCTTCCAACTGTGAATGTGATTGTTTTCATATGCTTGGGAAATTTGCATATAATGTGTGCTATTTGTATCATGGCCAAATCACTTGGATTCAAGCTCAAACTGCTCACTGAAACAGGACGGAAGCCCACTGAGATAAATATACTTATCTTTCATTTCCTAAGGCTCAAATCCAGGAAAATATCTTCCCCTCTTCCTAAATTTGCCTGTCTGTCAAATTTGCAAACAATTATCAAATTCTCACTGCTAGGAAAACGAGCAATTGGATAAAGCATCAATAATTGTGGTCTATAGCTTGGGAGCGAAGAGAAGAAAAAAATAGCAAATGAAAATGCATTTGACTTCTTACTATGTTACAAGTTGAATTCATTTAAAAAAAACCTTACTTGTGAAACTTTTCAGCAGTAGAAAAAGTCTTCGTATGTTTTTTATTAATTGAAATCTTATTTGCATAACATAAAATTTACCATTTTAATTACACAAAATCTAATTGTTTTTAGTATATTCACAAAGTTGTGGAATCATCACTATTGTCTAATTATAGAACATTTTTAATCACCCTAAAAAGTAGGCTTGTACCCATTAACAATCACTTCTCATTTGTCTCTCCAGCCCCTTGAAACCCCCCTAATCTACATACTGTATATATGGATTTGTCTTTCTAAATACTTTATATAAATAGTGTTATATGATCTGTGTTCTTTCATGTCTGGCTTCTTTCAGTAGCCTCACTTTATGGATAAGGTAGATAGGCCCATGGTTCGGAAACAAATTGTCCAAGTTACATAAACTTTTCTGGGCACATCCAGAACTAGAATCTGCTCTTATGAGATCTGCATTTAGCAGAATACTGGCTGAGCACTTGCCGGGAACTCTATTCTCAAGGGGGCTTTCAACCTCATTGAAAATGACACCGAATAAAGAAAATTGTGTTTATTGTAAGTCTCCTTTGAGAATGCTATGCAAGATTGGAAAAAGACTTTGGTAAGCTACATGGGATGTGAGAGAAAATATGAGCTCACTATATAACATGACCAAGTTACAAGAGATCGTACCTAAATTGCCCTATATGGATTTGGTGAAGAATATGGCATTTGTGTTGCTGAGTGGGTGTATGAGATCAGGGCTTAGTCTCCCAAAATAAACTTTGAACACATATATAACAAATATATTTGTGAAGGAATGCTAAGGAATTAGTTTGTCCAAGCCTTCTGCATTTCCACTCAGCTCTCACATATAGGTCCCTGGCTCCAACACCAAGGCCTCCTCAGTTGAAATTTTTACAATACTGACTTGATTTTGGTAAAACCCATTCTGCCTGAAATATTCCCTCTTGAACTCAAACCCCGTAGCAACATCACCATCTTCCTTCATGAAATCAGCCTATTTCCATCATTGTAGACCTGTAAACTTTCTTACTTCTCTCAATTATATTTCTCTATCTCAGATAACTTACCATATCTTTTTTATTGTAACCCATACTGGATTTCAAGTGAACCAACATAAGTAACTTGTCTTCCTAAAGTCCTAATGCACTAACTATATCTTCTGTCCCCAGTTCTGTACCCACCCAGGGCCCAGGTTACAAACTTAGACCTCTGTGGGGCTACTCTGGTGTGGAGTCCACTTTCTACCCATGATGACTTTCCTTTTATTAGATCATGCAAAAGTAATTGCAGTTTTTGCCATTACTTTTAATGCAAGATTGGAAAAAGACTCTGGTTGGCTACATGGAGTATAAGAGAAAATATGAGGAATTTGATAATTCCTTCAGGAACTCCAGGACTCCAGTCTGCCTCCTCTCATCCAAAGACTAGAGGCCTTGTGACTGAAATTCTTCTGGACCCCATAGACAAGCCAAGGTACTGCCTAATAGCAGATCGTTAGTTGGGGATTATTCTCCAAATTTCCAAATTTTAAACTTACTTGCTAGAAGAGCATTAAAATGGCAGTATAGTGCAATGTTTTGAAGGTAAATGGCCAGGATTCATAACTCAGGCTTGACTACTTCTTAGTAGCCATATGACTTTAACCAAGAATCTTAACTTCTCTAGGCCTCAGTTTCTTCATTTTTAAAATAAGGTTAATAGTACTTCCTACATTATGAAATCATTCTGAAGACTAAATAACCTTCTATATGTGAAACACTTATATAAATACTTGTAATATAGAAATTGTATAAAGTTAATAACTATTATTTTCTCTACACGCAAGTAGCTGCTATGCAAGATTTATATGGAAATGTTCAAGTTTTTTGTTTGTTTTTCATAAGACTTTAAAATATCAACCAGGAGAAAAAGTGTTAGACTGAGAAATAGGAGGTCTAGAATCTAGTTCTGATTCTATCACTAAGCAATACTTTAATATGCACACTGAATTTTTTTAGGATGGCTGAACATTTTCCCACATTCATGCCTATAGTGTATGTATTTGTGAATGCTATCTTTATAGAAAGTGAAGATATAAAAATCTAAGTGGTCACAGAAGCCAAATTAGTGGCTTCCTAATAAATGAGAGGTCCATAAATGATTCTTCTCCCTCAGGTTGATTAATTCTGTAGCTCAGCAACACACATTCATCTTTCTGAGTTGTCCTTGCTCTTAAAGAAAAATTTCATCCAGCACATCACTAAACGATAAGGAGAAATGATTGCTTATACAAATCAGGATATCAGAAAAGTTGGCCAGATGGGGGCTGTGTCAACTCCCTCCCCACTCCAATTGTGCTACTAAATCTTTTTAAGTGTCTCTGTCTAAACTCTTCTGTCTTAAGTACCACTCCCTCCTAATAAGGTCATTTTTATCCCAAACAGCCTTCTAAGTAGTATGACCAGCCATCCAGAAAAGGTGTGAACATTCCTGCAGTCTATCTAGAAAGTGCAGTGCAGTACATAACCCAGACTCTCTTCCTTTATGTCCCATACACCCTCTGGTTACCTTAATTTTAATTATCAACTTAGTATATCTCCCTTTTCTTATGCCCAGACTGGGTGTTCTGAAAGAAGACTGGGTTTTGTGCTCTTTAGATTATCAGCACACAATATTTAATCAGTGCATTAAAAATGTCTGGCTTCTGTGAGTACATATAGTGAGTGAAGTCAAATGTCTCTTTATCCAAGGTATGCATTGGTTCTTTTTCATGTATAATCCCTCTGCCTGGAATGACTCCCCCTTTAATGAGTCATCCTTTACAATCCAACTGAGACGTCACCTCGTTTCATGAGTTATCCTCAAGTCCCTTAGATTTTCCGTTCTCTGCATCACAATAGTATATTTTCTTACAGATTGTCAAAGATTTCTCTTATGGCTATTCCCATAGGCTTTGAAATAATTACACTGATTTTTAAATTTACTTTAATTTATTTACTTATAAGCCTGGTTTGTTCATAGAATATGCACTCCTTAAAGACGATAAAGGTACCTCCTTAATCAATATTCCTACAACTTAGCACAGTGCCTGGCACATTAACAGGTACTCAGTAATATCTGTTGATTGCAACTATATTGAAGTAATTTGAATTGCATTCAGTTCAAATTTATAGAGAAAATTCATCACGGTAAAGGCTTTGTGGTATACTTGATATGGTCAAATGAAATGGATAAATTACAAAATGTATACTGTTCAGTCTTCCTTTGGGGAGCTTATAAAGGATTTTTACCATTGTAACATAATATTTTAAAATATTATTGGAAGTTTTCTCCTCCTGATGTTTCCTTCCTCTCTGTATAAGTGAAAGCATCCATTTGTTTTCAAAAAGATTAGGATTAGAGAAGAAGAAAGGAAAAATAGTCAATATTCAACTTTTATCTTCCAAAATAGGAGGCAAAGCCCAAAGGAAGTCACAAGTCTTACAAGAAGAATTTCATGTGTGTGTGAGAGAGAAAAAGGGATTTCTAAATTCAAAAATCTCTCCTTGTATAGTAAGAGAAATTCTTGAAGGTTTGAACATGGAGTATTATTATGAGCTATGGATACAGAGAACTCCACATATAGCCAAGGATGCTTCTCTCTATTTCAAAAGGAGATAGAGAACTTTTCTACTTCAAGGATGAAATAGTGGTTGGAAAGATTTTGAAGGAATTAAAGGTAGAGAAGGGACTCTAGTTTTGCAGGGATTTACAGTTTCTACCACCTTTTACAGATCTCAACCGTGGGGTGAATTCGGGGGATACTCTGGAGATAGAAACCACAGATGGGTCATATGGGGAGCCAAAGGCAATTGGAGTACTTGTTTCATTTCCGGTTGAGGTGAAACTGTCTGTCTTCTAACATGGAGTGAGTAAAGCCAACTACGACAGTAGCATGAAAACTTTGGTAGGAACACTTCTATTTTCCTACCTTTTGTGAGCAGGAAGTTCCTGAATACCTCGGGAGATTTAGAAGACCGTGGGCAGGGAGTGTTGGAGGCTGAATTTGTGAATGGGAGGGGCAAAGCCTTTGAGGATGCATAATAGTGTTCCCAATTTCGGGAGTAAATGAGATGTGCAGCTAGAGCCAGGGTGAATTCCTGTGGAAACTAGCTATCCAGAAGAGGTAACTGAGCATCATCTGTGCCAAAGTAACTTTACCTCAGTAATAAATAATTCCTCAGAGGAATCCCTGTCCAAATACTAAGGAGAAAAGGCATCCCAAACAAAGGGCAGCACCAAAGTATAGAAACTTCTTCCTCTGCTCAGATACCAGTCTGGGTAGAAAGCAGAGAGGAGAGATTTCTTAAAAGAAGAAACAAATATCCTTAATAGGAAATATGAACTTTAAATCTACAAATTATTTGTACAAGTAAGAGTAAGGCAAGAGAAAAGAAAAGAGACTGCTTTAAACTGGAAGGGAATGGAAAGTTAAGGACTGATTCCCAGCTTCTTTTGTCATCAGCAGGAATGGGGGCCTAGAACAAGAGAGAATGTTTTTCAAAATCAAGTGGCTTTTTAAAAATTTTTATTTTTTACATTTTGTTTTATGTGTAAATTTTGACTCCACTTCACATTGTTTGGGTTAACACAATTGTTTTTGAGAAGAAAGAATTGCCTAGGCCAGATGGGAGTTCTCCCTAGACCAGCTGTCTGGCCTTTGTTTGCAAACCATAGTTAAACCATCAAAAGGGCTTCATGCATAGCCCAGGAGTACATTAGCAGAGCAGATGATAAAAGGTCAAGAATATGGGCTATTTAGATATAGATGAAATCTGACAGATGAAACACTAAAGTAATCTAATAAGACCAAGAGGGAACTGACATTAAAGTTTTGGTAAGAAACTGATTAGATGCTACATAAACAATGAGGACCACTATGGCTATTGAATTGTTGTTGGAAAGCAGTCACCTCCAACAAAAGTGCTCAATAAATGAGATCCTGACTATTCATGGATTCCCTTATTATCTTTGCTCCCCAAATATATTAAGAAAATCAAGGAAATTAAATGAGGATTTTATCAAGAATCTGGAGCATAGAATTATTCCAGTAAATTGAGTGTTCCAATTAACATAGTTAACATCTGTCACCTATAAGGCTTACTAACTATTCAAGAATTTAAAATGCTATGTATTAGTCAATGTTCTCCAGAAAAACAGAATAGGAGATAGATAGATAGATAAATGGATAGAGAGAGAGAGAGAGAGAGAAAGAGAGAGAGAGAGAGAGAGATAGATATGGTCAGCACTCTGAACCCATGGGGAACTGGTTCCAGGACATCCCAAAAAAACAAAATTAGAGGATGCTCAAGACCCTTATGTAAATTAGCATAGCACAATTGGCCCTTCATAGGATTCTGTGATTCAACCAATCATGGATTATAAATAAGTACTATTGGCCCACCATAATCACTGATTTTGATCGTAGTTGGTTAAATTGACAGATACAAAACCTGCATATATGGAGGGCTGACTGTATTGAAAGAGAGAATGAGATTATAAGGAATTGGCTTGCATGATTATGGAGGATGAGAAGCCCCACAATGTGCCCTTTGCAAGATGGAGATCTCAGAAAGCTGGTGGTATATTTCTTTTCAAAGAAGGAAGGAAAAATGATTGATTAATTTATTAAGGGTTGACACAAGAAACCCTTATGTCTCATGTTAGGCAAGAGAAAAGTTTATCTTTTTCTGGAGTCCACAACCCACTCTTGAGAACCAGGAAAACTGATGGGGTAAGTTCTAGTTCAAGTCTGAAAGCCTGAGAACCAAGAGTGCAGCTGGTGCAAGTCTTGATCTGAGGGCAGGAGAAGTCCAATGTCTCACTTTGCTCAGTTGGGCAAAGAGAGAGAAGTTTCCCTTTCTCTGCCTTTTGTTCTATTCAACCTGCAATAGATTGGATGATGTCCATGCACATTGGGAAGAGCAATTTTCTTTACTCAGGCTACAGATTCAAATGGTGATTTCTTCCAGGAACATCCTCACAGACACATCGAGAAACAATGTCCAGCTAGCTATCTGGGCACTCTGTAGCCTAGTCAACTAAACACAAAATTAACCATCATGCTAATTATTTGAAAATTGTTAATCCTATGGAGGTAAGGATGCAAAAAGAGTGGCTATGCTGCCTGCCTCCAAGTTGCTCTCAGGTCTAATTCTTCATTGTGACTGAAAGTAAAGCAGTCTTCAGAAGGGAATGTTTTTCTCCAGCATCACCTAACAGGTGAATTTAGTGACAATTTACAGCTCCTTGTTGCTAATCATGAACTCAGAGAATACAGAATTTCTTTGCTGTCCCATGGGCATATGCCTGTGTCGTCTTTAGATGAGACATCATCTTCCTGCCAGCTCAGCATTTATTTTTAATTTGTTGTTTGCTGCCTTGTCCCAAGAGAGCAAAGTTTCCATTAACCAGCATGATTCCCAAGAGTGGTGGGTTTTTTTTTTCCTCTCAGATAAAGATGCGACTTTGAACAACGAAGAAGTACTCAAGTCATAGAATCATAGACCCAAATCACAGTTTTATCTTTGTCTTTTATTTTGAACACAATACTTCCCATCATTTTTCAAATCTGAAAAGTTAGAAGATAGCTAACATAATCTCTAAAGCTTTATATGTGCTCTGAAAAACAATTAAGTTTATGCCTAGGTTGTTGTCTTAGAAAAAAATTAGTATGCCTATTGTGATACTAGATGAAGACTGGAAACAAAAATAAACAAAATGCAGTGCTTTCCACTGAATATCTCAGAGCCTGCTAAGGAAGGTATATAAATCATTAACCACAGTACCCAGCGATGAGTGCTAATTAGGGGATATACTTGATCTAACCTATTCATATTATTATCTTATTATCAAATTCAAGAGACTACAAAATGAATACCAAAGGTTAGAGACTCTTTTAAGGACATAGGTAACTTTTTTTTTTTTAATCCAATTGAAACCGATGATCTTTCTTCTAGGGCATTATCACGAGGTTCTAACTCCATGTACTAATCAATATTTTTCTTAAGTGTGAGAACAGAAGAAAGAAAGGCTAGACTTACAAGGAAGGAAAAAGGGACTCAAAGGCAAAGGCATTGGCAGAGCACAGTGTCTCAAACCTGTAATCCCAGCACTTTGGGAAGCCAAGATGGGAGAATCACTTGAGGCCAAGAATTTAAGGCCTGACTGGGCAACAGAGTGAGACCCCAGTATCTATAAAAAAAGAAGTAATAATTTAAAAATTAAATTTAAATATATATATATTTGAACATGGTTTTGAAAAAAAATAATTTCCATTACCTAACACAGAGCTTGGCATGATACATGTGTTCAAGTACATGTTCATTTATTCATTTACTCACTTACTCATTTGGTACATACTGAACATCTGCTATGTGCCAAATGCTGTGCTGAGTACTAGGACACAATGATGTACAAAGCATCCAAGGTTTCAGTCCTCAGTGAACCTATGTTAAAGTAAAAGGTGAACTATAAACTAGAAAAATATTTTGATAAGTCTTGCGCAGGAAATAAGTGGTGACATGACAGAAAGCACAGAGAGGGTTGCTGCATGAAGCAGACTGATCTGGAATAGTCCCTTTTAGAGGTTAACAAATTAAAGGCCCTTCTTAGTGCATAGGAAGGGAAGAAAGAACACAAGACCACCAGGATCATATTTAGTGAAGAGAGAGGATGGTAACAACATGACTTTGTGAAGGTGAGTAGATGAAGCATGTGTTGTCAAGTCAGAGCCTAATAACATGGCTGCAAGGGATGAGGAGAAGGGAAGCAGCAAATATTATATCTAAGTTTAGTTAAATAAATTAGAAATTTAGTTAAATGAACTAAAGGAGAAGAAGGAAGAAAGGAGGGAAGGAAAGAAGGAAGAAAGGAAGGAAGGGAAGGGAAGGCAAGAGAAGGGAAGGGAAGGGAATGGGAAATAATTGATTAATGTACTGACTGTTGACCTATATTTTTGTGTTAGATATAAGAAAGGTGTGCTTTTTCTGGAGTCTACAACCTAAAAAGTTATGCTAAATTCTATGATAAGTCAAAGAAGAGCATAAAAAAAGAATACTCAATTAGAATATAGGCTCTAAAAGAAGCAGCAAAGCCTTTTGATGGTGATAATAATTTGGATAATTTGGGCAGTTAATCATTTTCTCTCTGTGATTCTACAGGAATGAAAGGGAAGATTTATTTTCAAAAGTGAGTGGGATTCACTAGGTTACAAAATGGAAAAGCACATTTCAGGCAGGGATAACAGTGTGTACTGATAAATGGAGACATGAACAGCCTGGTACACACATCAGAAGTCTCCAAGTAGTTCAGCAAAACTAGAGGAGAGAGTGAAAAAGAAAGAATGTAGAGTGATGAAATTGGAAAGTCAGGTGGTATCAGATCAAGTAGTGTTTTTTATGCTGACAAAGAGCTTACTAGTAGCTAATGCTTCTGAAGATTCAGCTTTGCTGATATTCTGTCTGCTGCCCAAATAAGCCAAGTCCCTTCCCGTCTCAAGGCCTTTGCAGTAATTTATGTCTCTGATTCCCCCACCCCAGAGGCTCTTGTGCTGACTCCTTCCCACCAATTGCCAATCATGTCTCGGCATAAATATCCCCTTCTTAGAAGGAACGCTTCCTGCAGCTCCATCTTAAATTGACTCACCAATTTCTCCATCACTCTGTTTTGTTTTCTCCTTAATGTTTTCTATTACCTGGGATCATCTTGCTTAGTATGTGTTTATTTGTTTATCTTCTGCTTTTCTATGCTGGGATAAAAGCTCACCAGAAGAAATATTTTCTATTTTGTGTAACACTGTATTTCCAATACCTGTAACAAAATAGTAGGTGCCTATTAAATATTTGTGGAATGATTGAATGCGAAAGCATTGTTTAGGGTGATACGTGGTCTGTCATGTTTTGGAATATCAGTTTGATTGCAGTATGGCAGGATTGTATCTTCCTGAAGGACAAAGTTCTAAAGTCAGTGTGGGATACTTATTTTAATGTACAATTAAAATTATCTTGAAAATGGACTACATAAGTGTGCAAGGCCACTTTGTAGACTGACATATATCCTTCCAGGAGAGTAGGTTCAACATCCCTAGAGTTTTTTACTTTTTTATAATTCCAGAAAAGGTTATGTCCCTCTTTCTGCACTTGACACCCTATTCAGCACATTACTGAAGCAGAAATTAGTAGAGTGATGGGAGAAATAACCTGAACAATTTATTGTTTTGTCCTGGTTGAGATTGAGTGTTGCTGAAGTGGTTAGTGAGCTTAATGCTCATATGATACCACTTTGTGAAAGGTAAAAGTAGAATGCCTAAGTTTTGAGGCTGGGAGATCACTTAACAATGGTGTTTAATCACCTCTTGATATGAAAAAAAAAGACATCTCTTGGTCGTTTTCAATTTTGTGATACCCAATTTTATATAGTTGAGAGGTTTCTGCAGTGAACTGAATGTTATTTTGGTTGTTTTTGAATCCACTTTCTTTACCCTAGGCATAGCTTGAATATCGTTGCAGAAGATGCGTTGGAATTAAAAGACCAACAGGATCCTTAGTGTATCTACAACTTCTAATGATCTGGATGGTTAGTTCCCACTTTATCAGTCCTCTTGTCCTGTTCCTACCCACCACAATCCTTTGAGACATTAGCAAATACTAGATGAGTCAACATTTTTTTCCCTTTTCTCTCCTATCCCCAAAAGATTAAATATCAAAGTTTGGCCAAAATCAAGTTGTTCATTTAAATATCAGTTCTCAAATACTGACCTCTCTCTCTGCCTCATAAACATTCAGTCAAATTTTGTCTTTTCTTCCAAGCAACTAGGAATGGAAGAAATATTAGCTCTCCATTCCACCTAATTTACAATATTGCTGTCTAATTTGGGGTGAGATCCAATTCTCATCTAAATGAGGGTTAGTGTATAAAAGAAGTTTGAAGGCTGCTAAAAATGTTCTATCAGGAGCCAAATGTTTTGTACTTCTATTTGCTTGTTGCCACCCCTCCCTCTCTCACACCCCCATCCCAAATATCTATCCCTTATAAGTATGCGATTATACTAGGGAATAAATTGCAGATTATAATAGTTACAATTTGGTTTAACACTGTAGGATAACAGGTTGAAAAGAGACTAAATACACCTTTGGGAAATTGAACTATTGGCTCAGTACAGCCATGCACCAGCCCTCACTCTTCTCATCTTAGCTAGAATGAATTTATTTTTGCATCCATCCAGTGCTAGACAGGCAGATGCAACAAATACCTCAGTGCTTGTTGTCCTGCAGGAAGGTTTGATGGACACATTTGTCCTGTGGATATGTGACTATTAATCTGAATAGGATCATTTTAATAAGCTTTACAAATCAAAAAGCATTTCTGCTCCACAGATGGATAACACTGGGGAATACTGACCACTCCATGCCAGGTCTAGTGTATATAGAGACGAATGGAACTCAGAGAGGTAGGGCTTCATTTTTCAGTCTGGGCTCAGCAGATTTGTGGGGAAAGGAATCTCATGCTCCCTGCTTTTGAGAGCTGTTAATAGGGGTAATTTATTCAACCTTTCATTGCCTCATTTTTTTGTGTGAAAATTAAGGATAATAATAAGCCACATCTCATAAAGTTTTGCAGGGATTTAAGGAGATAGTATAGAGTGATTAACATGGTAAGAGTTAACAGTCCATATATTTTAGCTATTTAATTATGTTAAAGAGACATCATAACCAAAAAGTAATTATGATGCTGGTGATGATGATTCTTATTTTACATGTCCAGAGATAGAGTACCGGTGATGCTAAGAAACTTGACTACAGTCACAAAAGTCCTCAAATCTTGTCTCTGGGTTCCAAGCTCCAATCCTTACCTTATTTCCAGGCTCCAAGGGCTCAGTGAAGGGACTGGGCTGGGGCTAAATGCACCTATGAAAGAGAACCTGTCTGTGCCTGTAAGGATTTCTACTGCAAAACTTTCTAAAAATGAGCCCAGTGAGAGTTTCCAACTCTTTTATTTCCATTTTTATCCTCAAGAACAAAGCAAGTGTGCACTACAAGCCTAACTAGGATTTGACAGGTGGAGCCCCTTGTACTATTTGAGTTACTAATGGGATAGCAAACAGTTCTTGTAATTTACATTGTACTTTGATAATGTCTTGGCTTCAAGGGTCACACAGGCCTTTCCAAACATTAACTTATTTCCCTCTCTTTATGTTTTGAAGGGGTCAGAAAAGGTTAGCTTTCTTTTTGTTTTGTAGCTGAGAAGACTGAGGTTTAAAAAGGGTATGCATCCTACCAAAGTTGCCCGACAAACTGAGTACTATCCAATCTGCTACAACTAACTACAGACACTGTAACCCACACAAGGAAATTTGTCCAGGGTGTTTTGCATTCTGACCTAGAACTGCCACTGAATGTTATTTGTCTGACTTTTCTATAGGCCTCAAGCAATGCATAGAAAAAACAAGAGTATATTGCAAGTCTGGCTTCTGCAGCACTGCAGAGCTGAAAGAGTTGAATGAACAGGAGCAAGCCTAGGTATAAAATGTAGTAGTTCCAAGCAAACACAACTTATCACATTAATAATGAGTTGGGGAGGCTGATTTATTTGTTTTAGAAGTTGGGTGGAACAAGGAAGAGAATATGTAGGCATATGTGGACCACGTTTCAGTACCTCTTCTGAATCCAGGGAATAGATTCATTCAGTTAGGAACTGACTCCAGGTCCTAGTTTAGATGATTTCCCTTATGTTATCTCATTTGATCATCACAACAACCCTGGTTTCTGTAAAGTGTTAATCATTGAGATAGAGGAGAGAGAAAGCCTAAATAGATGGCTTTTTTCACATACTTAAAGTTACCTTCCCACTGAATTCTTCCTTTCCAGGCTACTTTGTTTAAAATCACGACCTCCTTTGCACTCCTATCCCTTTTCCTATTTACCAAAAGCTAATATATCACCGTTGCATGAGCTAATATATATGTGTGTGTGTGTGTGTGTGTGTGTGTGTGTGTATTAGATTGGTGCAAAAGTAATTGCGATTTTGGCCATTGTTTTTTATTGCAAACACTGCAATTACTTTTGCACTAACCTTATATATATATCGCTAGTGCCGATTACACATTAGGGTTTAACAAATTACTGTTGAATTAGTAAATGAATGTATTCATGTTCTCCTAACAACTCATAGCTGCCTTAGTAGCATGCAATTACATTTGCTATTTAAAAATTATTTGTGTGGTTGTTTTATTATACTTTATCTCATCCTCTAGCAGGATCTGTGAAAACTGACAATGTTTTTGTTTGATTATAAAGCATGTTGCCTGGAAGAAAGTAGTTCACAATGAATACTTTTAATGAAACAAATAAAGCAATTTGATCAAGTAAAAAACTGACATAGCAAGATTTAGAATATTTTCATTTATTAAATAGCTATTTATTGAACAACAGATATTATTGCAGTCTTCATGGGGTTTACCACCTAATGGAGCCTTCTCATGCCAAATTTCAGGCTAAAACTTTATTAGAAATCTAAAATTTAAATAAAAAGTAATTTTATTTATGTTCTAATATTTAATTCATAGTTCAGACACGCCTTATAAATAAGAAAGTTTTATATTTGGCAACTTCGTTTGTCTGCAGTTTAAGGGTAAGAAGCAGAAAATAAGCCAGAAAAGCCTCTTTCCAGCTAAAATAGTTCACAAAGTTTGACAACACAAGTCTCTTAAATTGTGATTCACATTCCACATACTCTTAAATACCAGCAAACTACTTTGTCATCTTAGGTCATTCCTCCTCTCATGTATTTGCCCTAATCCATCATCTATCACTAAGCCCTACAGGTACTACAGTCAAATGCCTTTTATCTCCAACTCTATCTTCCCATTCCAACTTCTATTAACTTATTTTAGGCATTGTAGGTTCCAACCTGGGTAACTTCCTCTCTTAACCGGCATCTCTGCCTTCACATTTCTTTTCTCTAGCACAGAATGGAAAGTTAATTTTTTTAAAAAAAGAGCAGGTGAAGTTCATGTACCAAACAAGCCTCAGTGTAAGAGAATGAATGATACTAACCCCATTCTGGTGGTGGAGGCTTCTCTGGCCATCTGTGGTGCAGCCGAATGGATTATCCATCACCATGTGGCATACTTTCTATGGAGTTTGACTCTTGCAGATTTAGTTTCTAACTCAACAATAACACAATTCCCTGAACACTCATCCTCAAGTCATCTCTTGATTTCTAAACTTAATTTTTTTAATGAAAGATGAGCTAATTTACTACGGCTTTCAAGGCTCTTTACAATCTATGCTCTAGCTAGAATCTGTTTCTCATCGTTGCCACATATGTTGTACTTGTTTGTATGACTGTCTTCCTACTGGATATGTATTTCTTTAAACACGGGATGTGCATCGCTAAAGAGATGAGAGTTGCTTTTACGTTGAACTCTATGGTGCACTTCATAACAGTTAAGGATAAGTGGAAAAAATTCTCCTTTGCCTTCCCTTCAATCCTTCTAATGACTGGAGAAGGGCTAAGTTTTGTGCTAGTATGCCCTTAACAACTCTTTCATATTTAATAATCTCCTTTTTTATCAAACAGACAGCAAATCTAGGCTTGGAGCCTTCAGCAAATAAAGTAGCTGGGGTGAATTTAGTTATATATACTGTTTCAATTGTATTGGGTTTAACAATTACCTTCTATTTGTGGCAAATGAGACTGGCTTTTCATTGAGACCAAAAATAATGTCTTTTCAAATAAGTTTATTAAGACTTAAAAGTATATAGAATTTTAAAAAACACTATATGATAATACAGGGAGCGCAAAGACATAACAAAAATATGATGGGACATTTGAATGGCTACAGTTTGGGAAATAATGGACTATAATATAATTTCTTTTCTCAGAGCAAGAACCATGTCTGTTCATTTCTCTAGCCCCAAAATTCTCATGATGTTTCACAGGCTATCATTAAACATTTGCAGGAGGAAGGAAGAAAGCTTATATTCCACAGCCCATTATTGAGATCATGCTCAATAAACTCTCAAATCCTTTGCCCCTTTCTCCTTATACAGACATATATTGGAGATATTGTAGGTTCAGTTCCAGACCACTGCAATAAATCAAATATCTCAATAAAGTGAGTCACACAAATTTTCTTTTCCTAGTGTATATAAAAGTTATGTTCATACTACACTGTAGTCTACTAAGTTTGCAATAGCATTATGTCTAATATATATCTTAATTTTAAAAAATTTATTGCTAAAAACTGCTAATGATCATCTGAGCCTTCAGTAAGTTGCTGGGGGAATATCTGCCTCGATGTTGACGGCTGATGACTGATAAAACTGGTGGTTGTTAAAGGTTAAGGTGGCTGTGGCAACTTTTTAAATTAAGACAATGAAATTTGTCACATCAATTGACTTTTCCTCTAACAAAGATTTCTCTATAGCATGTGATGCTATTTGATAGCATTTTACTCATAGTAGAACTTCTTTGAAAATTGGAGTCGGTTCTCTCAAATCTTGCCACTGCTCAACCAGCTAAGTAGAAACCATGTTCTAAATCTTTGGTTGTCATTTCAACAGTGTTCACAGCATCTTTACCAGGGGTAGATTCTATCTCAAGAAACCACTTTCTTGGTTCATCCATAAGAAACAATTTTTTATAAGTTTGAGTTTTATTATGAGATGAAACAATTCAGTCCCATCTTCAGGCTCCACTTCTCATTCTAATTCTTGTGCTGTTTTTAGTACGTCTGCAGTGACTTGCTCCACTGATGTCTTGAACCTCTAAAAGTCATCCAGGAGAGTTGGAATCAACTTGTCAAAACTTCTGTTAAGATTGACACTTTGACCTTCTTCCCTAAATCACAATTGTTACTAATGGCATCTAGAATGGTGAATCCTTTTCCAAAGGTTTTCAATTTACTTTGCCCAGATCCATCAGAAGAATTGCTATTTATGACAGCTATAACCTTATGAAATATACGTCTTAAATAATAAGACATGAAAGCCAAAAATTACTGCCTGATTTATGGGCATGAAAACAACATTAATTTCCCTGTACATCTCCCTTACAGCTCTTGGGTGACTAGGTGCATTGTCAATGAGCAATAATATTTTGAAAAAAAAATCTTTCTAAATAGTAGGTCACAACGATGAGTCTGCTATGACTATTATGAGTCAATAATGTACATTTATTCAGGAAACCATGCTGTGAACATATGAGCTGTCATCCAGGCTTTGTTGGTCCATGTATGGAGAACAGGCAAAGTAGATTCTTAAGGACTCTAGGGTTTTCAGAATGGAAAATGAGCATTGGCTACAACTTAAAGTCATCAGCTGCATTAGGCCCTAGCAAGAGACTCAGCCTGTGCTTTGAAACTTTGAAGCCAAGCATCAACTTCTCCTTTGAAGCTATCAAAGTCCCTGATGGCATCTTCTTCCAACAGAAAGCTGTTTTGTCTACATAGAAAATCTGTTGTGTACTGTAATGGCCTTCATCAGTGATCTTATCTAGATCCTCTGAATAATTTGCTGCAGATTCTATATCAATACTTACTGCTTTATCTTGCACTTTTCTGTTATGGAGACAACTTTTTTCCTTAAACCTTATGAACCAACTTCTGCTAGTTTTCAACTATCTCACCTCTCTCAGCATTCATAGTATTGAAGAGAGTTAGGGCCTTGCTCTGGATTGGGTTTTGGCTTAAGGAAATGGTATGTCTGATTTGTTCTTCTATCCAGACTACTAAAACATTCTCTATATCAGCAGTAAGAATGTTTCACTTCTTTTTTCTATCATCTCTGTGTTTACTGGAGTAGCACTTTTAACTTTCTTCAAGAAGTTTTCCTTTGCATTCACAACTTGGCTAACTGTCTGGCACAAGAGACCTAGTGATATGGTTTGTCTGTCTCCCCACCCAAACCTCAAGTTGAATTGTAGGTTCCATAATCTCCATGTGTCATGGGAGGGACCCAGTGGGAGGTAATTTAATTATGGAGATGGTTCCTTTCATGCTGTTCGTGTGATAGTGAGTGAGTTTTCATGAGATCTGATGGTTTTATAAGGGGCTTTCCCCCTTTGGCTCAGCGCTTCTCCTTGCTGCTACCATGTGAAGAAGGATGTGTTTGCTTCCCTTTCCACCACGACTAAATTTCCTGAGGCCTCCCAAGCCCTGTGGAACTATGAGTCAGTTAAATCTCTTTCCTTTATAAATTACCCAGTCTCAGGTATGTCTTTATTAGCAGCGTGAGAATGGACTAATATATATAGCTTTTAGCCAATCTAGGCTTTTGACATGCCTTCCTCACAAAGCATAATCATTTCTAGCTTTTGATTTAAAGTGTGAGGTATATGACTCTTCCTTTTACTTGAACATTTATAGGCCATTGCAGGGTTATTAATTATCCTTGTTCCAATATTGTCGGATCTCAGGGAATAGAGAGAAGGAGGGGAATGGCCAGTGGTTGAAGTGGTCATAAAACATACAACATTTATCAATTAAGTTCACCATCTTATATGGGTGCAGTTTATTGTTCCCCAAAATAATTACAATAGTAACATCAAAGATCACTGATCGCAGATCACCATAACAGATATAATAATAACTTAAAATTGAAAACTTGCAATAATTATCTAAATGTGACAAAGATACAAAGTGGGGATATGCTGTTGAAAAAAAATGGTGTCAGTAGACTTGCTTGATGCAGGCACAAACCTTCAATTTGTAAAAAATGCAATATCAGTGAAGCATAATAAAAGAAAGTGCAGTAAAATGTATGCCTGTCCTCACTTAGCAAAATCTCAATTTGTTGTTAAATCTAACATTTTTTTTTCTGTTTTATTCCTGAACTTTGAACAGTTGAAATGGCTTGTGAAAAATATACAAGCATATCAACTTGTTTCACATAACATGACCTAATCTCAAATGGGCAATTAAGCCACCTGACAATCCAGCGATATTTCCATAATCCATCCACTTTCCCAGTATTTTAAATAACTATCTAATTCTTCTCTTCTTTTACCTCCAATTTTCCCCCTTCCTCACTCTCAGCTGATGACTACTCTGACTTTAATGAAGACAGAACCAATTACAAGAGAACTTCCTCACCTACACCGTCATCTACACCAACCTACTGGTTTCTGAACATACATATTTCATCATCCTTTAGCAAATCCAAGATCCAGGATCATTTCATCTACTTGTTTCCTAAATGCCTTCTCTCCTTATTCAAGGATGTCATCTCAGGGTATTTCCTTTCTCTTGTATCCCATCTCTACTGACTCATTCCTGTCAGCCAGGAGTATGCTGAAAAATAAAATATCTTCCACCTCCTGAACTCACGTTTATGTCATTTCTGTTGTCTCCTTTACAGGAAGCTCTGTTTTTAATTTATCTCACTTTCTCTCTGGGACTCTTCCCAATCTGGTCTTCACCAAAACAACTTTGATCAAGGTCGCTACATACCTTCATTTACTAAATCTGAGAGCCATTCTCAGCTTCCTTCTTACTTGGCCTACTTAACGGTATTTGACACAGTTGATCCCCTCATTTTCTTGAAAATGCTTTCTTCACTTGTCTTTCAGGAAGTCACCGTCTCCTGGTTGTCTTCCTATTTCAACCTCATTTTCCTGGTTTATTACTATCTTCAATACCTATAACAGAGTGACCCAAGACTCAGTCCCTGTATCTTTTCTCTTTATTAAACTTACTCTTCAATTGACCTTACTAGATAAAAATGTTGAAATACCATCCACACACTGATAACTACTGTATTTATACCTCCAGCTCAGACCTCTCCCCCAAACACCAGATGTGCATGTACACCTGCCTACTTGACACCTCCATTTGGATGTTTGGTAGGCATCTCAAATTCATCATGGCCAAAATCACCTCCTAATCTCATCTCTTCCAAATCTGCTTTTGCCGTAATCTTTGACATCACAGTACATGGCAATTCCACCCTTCCATTTCTCAGGAAAAAATCTTGATATTATCCTTTGCATTTCTCTTTCTTCTCAACCCATATCCAATCTGTCAGCAAATCTTAACTATTTTACCTTCAGAATATCTCCAGAACCTGACCAGTTGTTAATATTTTACCACTGTCATCACTCTCATTGCTCTCCTGGCTAACTGCAGTACCTCCTAACAGTTTTTTGTTTTTCCTGATTTTATCCTTGCTCTTTATATTCTATTCTTTACACAACATACTGAGTGATCCTTTCAAAATTTAAGTCAGATCATGTCACTCCTCCACTCAAAGCTCCCAGGGGCTTCTCATCTTACAGGTGCTGGGAGGACCTGGGGGATCTGGCCCCTGCTGACTCTCTGAGCTTGTCTCCTACTGCTCTCCATTTGGCCCATCTTCTCCAGCTGCGTTGTCCTCTGTGCTCTTCCAAGCATCTTCTCAACTCATTTGCAGGCCCCTCAGTCTGGACCATCCTTCACTTGGAAATATATGCAACTTTTACAATTCTGTTAAAAGTCATCTTCTAATTGAAATAGTAAGGTCCTCTTTGACCTCCTATATTTAGGAATAATATTTTTCACACCTAGCCTGGCACAACCTGTAACTTTTTCTCTGCTTTATTTTATACCATAGCAATTATTTCATATATGTATGTATATACATATATACACACACATATATATAAATATGTGTGTATATATTTATATGTGGTGTCTATATATGCTTACATATATACAGTATGCTTACATTTTAGCTGGAAAGATGCAGACAATAAGCAGATCAATAGATATACAATGAGTAGATATACATTGAATACACCAAAGTCACTCATATGTATGCTCATCGTGAATCTACTTAATTGTTTATTGCCTGTGTTTTCCAAGCTCATCTGTAAGGATGGAGGCTTTGCCTGCTTGGTTCAGTGCTATATTCCCAGTACACAAACCAGTGTCTGGCACATAGTAGACTCTTAATACTTATTTGTGAAGTGGCCTTGTTGTCTGGGGTGACACTGAGGTTCATTGTCTCACGACAATGGAGATCAAGGATGCAGACACACAAAAAGTGAGGTTAAGAGAGGAAATGAAATAGACAAAAGAAAGAGAATAAATAGCTCTCTGCTATAGAGAGGGATTTTGGAAAAACGGGTTGCCACTCTGTGGTGAAATGCAACAGGGGTTTTATAGATGAGCTAGTGGGGAGGTGTTGTCTGATTTACATAGGGCACAAAAACCCGATTAGGACCAAGTGTTTCATCTGCAAAGGGTGCGAATCACTTGCAGCCCCCACCCCAATCTTTTATTATGCAGGTGGGTTCTCTTCCTGAGCTTCTCCATGTTGCCCTTTTTCTTACTATACACGTGCTAACAAAAAAGGGAAGGTGGAGCCCCATGATCAACATGCTTGGCCCTCAGGTAGCCCTTTTCTATTGGTGCAGCTGCAGGCCTCCCACGATGCAAGCTTCCAGCTTCCTTACCTATGTTTTCAGCCTGATCTTTCAGGCTACGCTTTGTTAGAAAAGAAATGATTACTTTGGATGCTTTCTGTTAGAAGGGAAGTTCTGCTGAGGCCTCGTTTGCCTTCACTATCTGCCAAAATAATTTCTTGCTGTCTCCTGTATCATTTGTTCAATAAGTGAAAAGAAAAAGGAAGAAAAGTCAAACACTTATACCTACTACATCTTACATGTTTATATCCACATTATATTCTTTTGTTTTTTGAGACGGAGTTTCGCTCTGTCATCCAGGCTGAAGTGCAGTGGTGCGATCTTGGCTCACTGCAATCTCCACCTCCTGGGTTCAAGCAATTCTCCTGCCTCAGCCTCCTAAGTAGCTGGGATTACAGGTGTACACCACCATGCCAGGCTAATTTTTGTATTTTTAGTAGAGATGGGGTTTCACCATGTTGACGAGGCTGGTCTTGAACTCCTGACTTCAAGTGATCCTCCCACCTTAGCCACCCAAAGTGCTGGGATTATACAGACAGAAGCCACCCTGCCCGGCTCATATCCACATTATATTTGACATGATATTACCTTTTTCTGAGGTTTTAAAAATCTATAAAATAGCTATTGTTGGGGTTCAGAAGTTGACACCCCATAATATGACAAATGGACATGCTGAAATGAAGAAACCTAAAGGTCTCTCAGACCATCCCCGCACAACCTTCATAGTCTATCCCAAAAAAGCTGAGGTTCTTTTATCTGTCTCGGATCCAGACCCACCAAAGAGAGCAATAGTTTTCTTTCTCTCCCTAAAAGACCGAGAATGTAACCACACCTGCACAGACTCTTTCACAAGATAATGCTCTTTCTCATACACATTGAAATTCCAAAGAATATTATTTATAAGTCAATTTTTGTTTCCCAATCCAGTCATTCTCCCTAGTAATCATTTATTACCCCTCAACAGAATTTCTCTTTTCCCCCTGCCCCCATAACCTGTTTTACCAAGATCAAAGCCCTCATTTTTTTTTTTTTCAGTAATCTCAAGATGGTTTATAAGTTTTGTACCTCACTGGGAGGTTAGGTCTTAATTGTGAAGACTGCCATGTATATACATTAAATAAATTTGTATGCCTTTCCTCCTGTTAATCAATTGGCCTCATGCTAGTAATTTTTGAACTTCCAGGAGGCAAACGGTCTTGGCCCTTACAGACTGTATTGAATGCCCCAAATCCCTGTCCTTGAGAAAGGAGAGGAGAAACAGACACACAAATGAAGGAGACATACCCTATGCTAGACAGTGTAAGTCTACAGACTGTCACTCCTCTTTGCACTCACCTTGTAAGGCTCAGTTCAGAGGTAACAATTGTAACCTTACAGTCACAATTAAACATCTTTCATTTTATTCCCATTATACTCAAGGATCTCAAATGGGCATCCCTTGATCAAGTCCAACTAGTGCTTTTATTTGTATTTTTTATTTTCATGTTTTAGAGGCAAGATCATGCTCTGCTGCCCACACTGCAGTGCAGTGGTGTGATAATAGCCCACTGTACCCTTTAACTCCTGGCCTCAAGTGATCCTTCCACATCAGCCTCTTGAGTAGCTAGGACTACAGGCATGCACCACCATGCCAGGTTTTAAAATGTTTTGTAGAGGTGGAGTATCGTTATATTGCCCAGACTGGTCTCAAGTAATTCTTCTGCCTTGGCCTCCAAAAACTCTGGGATTACAAGCTTGAGCCACTGCACCTGGCCTGACCAGTGATTTTAAAATAAGAAAATTACAATTTAAACAATGAGGATCTGGCTGCACTGGACCCTCGACATCAGTCTGATAAACATGAACTGGAACTAAGTAGCTGCTGACATAACTGTAGCCTCTCCCGTAGGACAGTTTCCTATATTCTTTTGCAACCTATGTTCCTGTCTCGTTCATCTTACCTGGTCAATCTCTGTGGGAATCAGAGTTTGAGATCTCTGTAAAGCACTTGGTTCTTACCATTATAAGAATCTCTATGACATTGCATTGTGTCTGATTTTATAAATGCCTGTTTCTTCATCAGCCCACAAGCTACTTGGGTTTATTCATTTCTGTATCCCCAACTTCTAACACATGACTAGCATGGAGTAGACATTCACCATGTTTTTGAAATTAAACAAATTAAAGCTCAATTATTGTATTTTCTGTCTTGTTCCTTTTTTGCCATAATAGACAGGAGCCAGTCAAATGCTCTATTACAGGCAGACATGTTTCCCAAAACAGTGTGTAATTGCTGAACACCTTACAGAGAAGAAAGGGACAGAAATCTATTTTAAAAACAAATATAAGAATTACTACCACACAGCAGTCTGAGGCCAGTTAGTGTAAGGCAGAAATACACCAGACACTCACGTTGACCCTGGTCACTATATGGTGATAATGATGAACATGTTCAGGCATCAAGGAAAGATTAAAAGTATGTGATAACAGTATACATCAGAGCTTCATAAAGCTAGGAAGTAGGAGAGATATATTAGTGGAAAACACATTCAATCATATGAATACTAAATTATAGGAAAATTTAACCCCACAGAATCACTTATTTCTAGAAAACTGGGGTTTTACTGTAAATTTGGAATATCTGAAAGCTTGCCAACTATTCAAGTTTCTAAGGACCTACTATAATTCTTCAAAAACTGAGAATCTTTTTTTCTTAATTTTATTACCTTTTATGAGAATTCATTAAGCATTTGGAATTTTTAAAAATATCCTTTGCTGAAAAGATATAGTAGATATCAGGGGGAAATGAAAGTTCTTAACAGATAGCAAATACTTAGAAAAGAGTCTCGCAATACCAAGTATTTGCATGACAACCATCTAAGTCTCTCTGTTTCTCACTCCTCCCTTACTTCCTCCTTATTTCTCTTTTATCCTCCATTACCTGGTCTCCTGCTCTCTGTGTTTAAATCTGCATATCAAGACTTCAAGTTCATACTTCACTAAGTCTTGCCCTGCAGTTGAAACATTAACAAAATTCTATTCCTGGAGGTTGTTGACACACTGTTACACCCAAACACTGGGGCAGTCACCACTCTGGTATGGTTGATTCACTTTTAGACAGGAAGTGATAGAATCTTGTTCAGAGTTCTTTCCCATGCAACTCAACCTAGTTTTATGCTGATGATTCTGAAGGTTTGATACTGCTCACTGATAGCACTCTGTATATTCTGAAATATGGTTAATTATGATAACTGGGAAATCTTGCTTTTAAAAAGGCTCAGAGGCTATGTTCAAGTTTTCATTGCAGCTATTGCCAGGAGAATTGTCAGACATGGCTTGGGCCTTTGAAATGTGAATCTGATTGAAATGCAAAGATAAAGGTGGAATGAATTCCAGAGGTAGTTTGCATATAAGCTATGTGTTCACTCACTCAGTCCACTGCATAATAACACCCTCAAAAATATTTGAAAATCTGAGGTAAGCCTGAGAGTAGATGAGAGTATGTATGTGTAAAAAGAGATGAGATTAGGAGAGACAATAAAAAAGGAAGCTAGAGTAATAACAATACTAATGATAATAAGTTTATGTATTGGAGTATAAGAACACGACAGTGCCAAGCACGTTATGTGCATTATCTCATTTAATTCCCTTGACAGCTCTATGAGGTAAGTTATTATCATCATCCCCATTTTCTGGATGGCAAAACTGAGGCTTAGATAGGTCTTGTAACTTGCTTAAATTTACACAACTACTAAATGACAGAGTCTAAGTATAAACTCATACTTTTCTCTTTTTTTTAAATTTTAGATTTGGGGGTACGCATGCAGGTTTGTTAAATGGGTTTTTGAGTCATCTGAATTTGGGCTTCTAGAGAACCCATCACTTCAATAGGGCACATAGTCCCCACTAAGTTGTTTTTCAGCCCCTTTCCCCCTTTCTCTCTCCCTTCCCTCTTTTGGAGTCCCCAGTGTCTATTATTCTCATCTTCATATCCATGTGTATCCATTGTTTAGTTCCCGCTTATAAGTTGGAACATGAGACACTTTATTTTCTGTTTCTACATTAATTCACTTCAGGATAATGGCCTCCAGCTACATCTGCATTGCTTTAAAAGACATGGTTTTATTTTTTGTTATAGCTGTGTACTATTCCATAGTGTTTATGTACCACATTTTCTTTATCTAATCCACCGCTGATGGACACTTAGGTTAACTCCTGACTTTGCTATTGTAAATAATGCTGTCATAAACGCATGCAAATTCATACTTCTCTAACTTCTGATTTTGTGTTAATAACCACAGTAAACAACTCAGTTCCTTGTCACAGGTCACTACTGAGAGATCAGGAAATAAACAGCTCTCCAAGATAGTCCCAAGGACCCCCTGCAAGTATCCACCAAGTCCATCAGCCCTTGGACTACTGTTGCATGAATGAGACAGACATGAGAAGACTTGAGTCTCCATGTGGCCTTTCTCAGTCACCTTGGGGCCCCACCAAGTGTTGGTGTTTTTACCATTTGCTCCTTGACAGAAAGAATAGGAAGTTCATGAAGGTTAATGTGTCGTAAGGCATGGGAACACTGGAAGGTTGAATGAATCACTTGCTTTGGAGGCCTTTGAAAACAAAAACAAAATGGCAACAATTAAAAAAAATTACTGGGTACCTATTCCGTTCATCACTCAACTTGTTTTATATGCACACATATCTGTGTGTGTGTGTATATATATCTCACACACGTAGATATAGACAAGTATATATATCCTCATGTAGATGTGGGTATGTATGCATGTGTGTATCTATATGTGTACATAAATACATATTTATATGTGTGTGTGTGTATATATATATATATGTATGTATGTGACCAGTGATAAAGACATTCACCCTTTTCAATTAGAACATCGAATCTCAGAGTTTAGGAAATGTGCTCAAGGTTATACACTTAGTAAGTGAAAGTTCTCATGACTTTGTGTATATCATAGAACCTTCCTGAGCTTTAGCTAACCCCTCTGGAAAATGAGGAAAATAACACCTGCCACCAGGAGTTGATGAAATATTGTACATAAGGATACCTCACCTGGCACAAACCAGCAGTTCATTACACATAACTGCAATAAATTTGCCCCCTCGACCACGCAATGTCATCTTCATGTGGGTGAATGCTGAAGCAGTTAGAGCTATGCTCCTGTCCTTGTAACTTTGGATCTGCTGTAGAGGTGATGCCATGCACTATTGGAATAGATTATCTTCGACACAAGCAGAAGTTAGAATGTAGTATGCCACTTTAATTATGCTTTAATTGACCTGCAATATACATCACCACTTGGCATAGGCCCTTTGAAGTCCAGCATCACCACCCTGCCTCGTGAGAATGTGCGCCGTTACCACTAGCATAATTGTTGGAGCAACTGACATGTTCCCAGCAGCAGATATTTCAGCAGGTAGTGAAGGTAATTAGGAGAAGATTTTGATCTTGCTGACTTATGGTGAAAAGCCAGGTATCGAGGGATATGAATGTAGAGACAATCAAGTCATATTAAAGCCAAACATGAAAGCTCCTTTTTAATATGAGGAACAAAAAAGCAGTAAAAACAAAGCTATTTTCAATTTGAAGAGGGAAAAATGCTATCCTTTGATCCCTGACATAATATGACGGGGAAACAAAGCACTCAGACAAATCATCCTGTATGGTAATTTTCTTTCTCGTTTGAATATTTTTTGCCTGACAACCAAGTGACTGCTGCTTTAAAAAGTTTATTCACTTTGTTCATCTAACAAACTTTATTAAATGCCTAACATGGGCCAGTCACTATGTTAGGCTCCTGGATCTTTGCACTCAGCCATTCACAGTGTACTATGGGACTGACATATTTTCAGATAATTAGAGTACAGTGTTAGGCATCAAGTATGTTGAGCAAGGGACTGTTGAAGCAGGAAGGAGACCCTCTATAAAAGACTGGTAAGAGGAGGGTAGGTGCATGATGAGATCAGAGGTTGCTTTCTGGAGGAAAAAGCATTTGACCAATGGATGAAATAGAATTGCGCTGTATTAGGGGAAAAAGCCTGTTTTCTACAGGGCAAAGAGCTTATGTTTATCACAGAACTAGTCACAATAGCAAAGATATGGAATCAAGCTAAGTGTTTATCAACCCATCAGTGAATGATTAGATGAAGAAAATGTGGTATATATACACAATGGAATAGTACTCAGCCATAAGAGAATAAAATCATGTCTTTTGCAGTAACGTGAATGGAACTGGAGGCCATTATCTAAGTGGAACAACTCAGAAACAGGAAGTCAAATGCTGCATATTTTCATTTATAAGTGGGAGCTAAATAATATGTACCCATGGATGTACAGTGTGGAATAATAGACATCAGAGATTTGGAAGGGTGATGGGGTGGAAGGAGGGTGGATGGTAAGAGATTACTTAATTGTGTGATGGGTGTTCAGTGATCAATAACCTAAAATCCTCGACTTCACCACTACACAATGTATGCAAGTAACATAATTATACTTGTACCCCATACATTTATACAAATTAAAAAAAGAGCTTATGGAAAGGCACAGAGGGATAAAGAAGTTTAAGGAAGAGTACAAAAGTTCCATTTACCACCATGTTAATGTAGGTGATTGGGTTGTGAGAAATGAGGATAGATGGGGCAGGAACAGTGATGTGTGCTGTGCTGAGAGGTTTGTTCTTTAACCTAAGGGAAATAGAAAATCTTGGAGTAGATTTGTAGAGTTGAATTTATATCTTTAATAATCACCAGATTGGCTGATGAATTGAACTGAAGAGAGATGACTTCAAAGGCAGAGAGGCCAGTTAGGAGGCTATGGCAAATTCCCGGAAAAGAAATCGTACGGGTCTGAACTAAGATAGTGGCAAGAACAGTAGGAACAGAAGAGGAAGCCAGAAAAGAATCTATATCTTTGAAGCTGAATTCAGAGTAGATACAACTAAGATCTGAAACTATAAATTGAAGAAAAAATAGAGACATCTACATTGCTCATATTTAATGGGGATGGCAAATAAGACTACCTTTGCTTAATATATGGAATACATACGATCTTGAGAAAAATCTGTATGTGGATTAGATTTTTATAAAGTAAATCACATTTGAATATGTCAGAAGAGCTTGTGGTTTACAATACTCTGGTGTTGACTGATTACAATATAGGCAACAACTCTCTAACTTACTTGTTTAGTTCATATAAATTTTCATATTTGGGGTTAGCTTAAAGCATATTTTAGACACCTTTGCTGCAAATTCACTTTTATTTGTTTAGAAATATACTTTGGCATATAATAATGTGTGTGGCAATCTCTCATTTACTAGAATAGTTTTAACCCTGATTGCTTCAGTTTCAGCAATGTTTTGGTTAATATTAGTGGTTTACCTAGTGCCTCAAGTTAATATGAATGATCCATTTACTATACAAGGTGATTTTGTGAATGACATTATATTAGTCTGCTCTCACACTGCTAATAAAGACATACCTGAGAAAAAGGTTTAATTGACTCACAGTTCTACAGGACTGGGGAGGCCTCAGAAACTTACAATCATGGCAGAAGGGGAAGCAGACATGCCTCCCATGGAGGCAAGCAAGGAAAAGTGCTGAGTGAAAGGGAGAAGAGCCCCTTATAAAACCATCAGATCTGGTGAGAACTCACTATCACGAGAATAGCATGATGGTAACATCCCCATGATTAAATTACATCCTATTGGGTTCCTCCCATGACAGGTAGAGATTATGGGAACTACAATTCAAGATGAGATTTGAGTGGGGACACAGCCAAACCATGTCAAGCATGAAAAGTGTTTGTGATGGACAGATAGATGAGTAGATGGGTGGACACATAAATAAGAAAATAGGTAGTGACTGGTAGACTGATTGAGAGATATAGAATTTATAGACTCATACTTTCAATAAACTTTAAATATGAATGTCCTGTGAACCAAATGGTGACTCAGAAAGCCTGAGCCACAGAAATTGCTAGTGGCCATAAATGAATTAGAATTCAGACCACCTAATAAAGAATTTAATGCAACTTACACACATCATAATGATAATGGATAGATTTTAGATAATGATAGATAGTAAAATAATTTTATACTTCTATAGCAAAAGAAAAGTTACATGGAGAAAATGGTAGTGCCATCAATATTACACATAATAGACAGTCTTGAAATTAAAAGACAAAATGATGTTGCCTCAAAAAATAGAAGTCACCAAGCAATGCACATCTGTTGTCCCATTTAACCTTCGTAATCGACCTAGCATTTAGGTATTATTATGTCCCTTTTATAAATGAGAAAATGGAGACTCAGAGAAATTAAGTGACATGTCCAGCATCATTCACTTCTAAGAGTTGAAGAACCTAGTAAAACTGATATCTTTGTAACTTCCATGGCTTCTATGGGTGTTTACTTCCCACTCAAGCTGAGATTCTGCAAGTCAGTTCTATTGCTACTGTGATGTGAAGACTCATCATGAATGCCTTTTGTGTGCTTTTATGAAATTGTTTTTGAACTTCTCTCCAGGGAGTAGGTGGCTGAGTTACTGGAAAATGTTCTTGTTTAACATTTTGTAGATAATAAATACTTTTATTCTAATAATTCCAAACGCAGTGTTTTGAAGGGCTCAAAACCATGTGTGGATGATTGCTGAAATCTCTCAATTACCTAATCATGTTCCCATGAATAAATACAAAAAAGAAACCCACAAGGGCAGATCAGTGGTTCTTTCTACCTGGTGTACAGCACCAATGCTGACACAAAAGCATCATTTGTCACTTGTGTTCCATGATGTCAACTTCAAAAGATTCAGTGACTGCCCAAGCAGGTCAAGCTTGTCCTAATTACAAATTGTAACTCAACCATTCATCATTTTAGCACAACCCTTTTAGAAGGTATTAGTACAGATCTATAAAGATTTTATCCACTTATGCATCTGTTAACTCAAAAACATTTATTAAGCTCCTTCTGTGTGCCATGAAATTTCTGAAGTATTGGATTCAGAGATGAGTGAATTGCTTCTCAAAGCTCAGGTAAAAGGACTTATTGTCCCTCAAAAGCTCTGGTAAACAAACACCTGCTATGTAATTATAGACATATTATGATGGAGAAGAGCAAGAAACACCATAGAATCGCAGTGTAGGGGGTGTGTTTTCTCTTGGAGGAGAGTGTTTCAGGTAGCTTTGGCCTTTTCATTCCTGGCCCCCAAACAAACATACAAAAAGCAAATATATACTGAGCATACTCTTGGAGCCAAGCCCAGCAAACCTACAGCTTGAAGCAAAGCCCCCTCCCAAGATCAGCCTCAATCAGCTAAGTGGTAGTGCAACCCCATGACCCCTAGAACAAATTATTGTTGATCATAAGCCTTTTGTTTGAGTTTGTTTCTTTTTATGCAGCATTATTGCAACAACAGCTGACTAATACCAAATATAAGGCCCTGGCACATGAAAGAATCTCAGTAAATGCTAGATCTAACTGTTCTTATTCTTCTATTCCTGGTATCAAGAGTCCATTAAAAATGGGTTGTGTATTTGACTGAATACATATCTACACTGTATTTAAACAAAATATTCTACTTCTCCATCACCAAAAAGTATGTACCTCCACATTACAGGGAGGGAAACTGAGGCATGAACATGCACCTTGATGCCTAAAGTCCACCCTAATATATAGAACATACAGGGTTAATTGCTGCCTGTAAAAACAGCTGCCTAACATGCAATGAAAGTTCAATAAATATGTTCAGCGTTCTCTCAAAAGAAGAGAAGATGCTTGGATATATGGAGAGGGCTGGCTGGGCTTCTGCCTAAGACCCCAGTGGCTTTTCTTTGGAGGCAGACGTAAATGTCAGGTTTAAGATTGCATGTGAAAAAACGTCACCAAATGACTCTTAGAAGAACCTTCACTACCACTACTAGGGCAGGCAATCTAGTTTCTTTGTTGGTCAAAGCTATTCTGAGCCCCCAATAAAAGGAGAAAGGCAATTCTGAGCTCCCAATAAAAGGAGAAAGCCCCTCTTCCCCTGATTAAGCGGGGAAAAAAAGAGCCTAGTTTGATTTTGGAGGTTTTCTTTACTTTTAAGAAAGGGAGAAACTCAAACTTGTTGCCAGCCAATGATATTAAATGCAAACTTCCAGGTTTCATTTACAGAATCCACATGAGATGACCTGGCCTTTGAGCATCTTGACCTTTACTCATGATATCACCCCATAGGTTAATAAAAGGACACGTGGGAACATTCATACTTTTTACTCATGCTACAAGTATGTGCTGACCACTTATTTTGTGGCAGCAAAGGATTTCATATGTGGACACTATTTGAGGAAAAAGTAAAGGAAATTAACACTTATTGAAGGCCCAAAATGGCATTTCTTAAATAAATAAACTTATTTAAATCCTCATAACAGTCCTTATAGGATAAATGGAGTCTTTTATATTTTAAAAACAGAAAATTGAGTCTCAGAATGACGCCTTATGTTGGATTTCCTGCAAACAGACTCTGCAGGAGAGTTTTGCATGCGGGATATTTATTGGGAACTGCATTTGGGAACCATACCTGTAAGGAAAAGCTGGAAGCAAGATTAGGCAATAAAAGGTGAACCATGATGCAATTGCAACAGAGGCCTCAAGGGAATCTACAGGGAACTCTAGAATTTTCTTAGATTGAGACAGGGAGTTGAGATACATTCAAATAATTATGCAAATAGAATTATTAATTTCTTATTAACAATATTCAGGTAGGAAAAATATTTACTAATTTACTTTATTTACTTATTCACACATTGATTCATTCATTCTTTCACTTACAAACACTTAGAGAGTGCTTACTATATGCTGGAAACTATGCTAGGTGCTATATAAACTGAATAATAATTAAGTGTACTTTTTGCTCTTTGAAGGCCTTGGAGTCCAGCTTTGTGAATGTGTAAGTAAATGAGGTCTCTAAAAAGGATTTTTTTAAAACACCTACTTTAAAATTTGTATCAAATTAAAACAAGAATAGACCTAATCTGCAAACAAACAAATTTTCCTCAAGGCTACAGGAAATCCTGGAGAGACAAGAAGACACTTTTATAAAGCAACCAAGTGTTCCCTCCCCCCTTCAAAACCACTCTTTGTGGGTAGAAACTAATGATAGAGTATATTTTGCTGTCTCATCTCTGTTTGATGGATTTGGCTCTACACAGAGGCCAGAGTCTACTTGGATTGCTTCTGAATTTGCCCTTGCATCAGCTGAACTCTCTAGACTACTCTCTCTGCCACAGGAAAAAAAAATGTTCTTACTATGAATAATAACCTCTTACATGAAGTAACTCTAAAGAAAGTAGATTGGAAAATAAAGACTGAGCTAAATAAAAATGTCATAATAGGTAAGAAGTCTTGCCAGTATTTTTCCTCTGGAGTCCTTAACCTATTATCCATTAATATTTTGGGCTTACAGAAGACAAAGTAATTAGCATGACACCATTTGCTGAGACCTCCATAGATGTGAAAAACTATAGTTCTGGCTTCAGAGCATACTTATCAGCAGTACAATATGAACAAAGTATCTACAATTACAAATACTTAATAAAGACAAGCTAAGTTTCCCATCAGTTTGAAACAAATAAAATATACTAACAGCATGTTGACTTCTGAATCTTTTGTTCTATCCAAGATGAAACTTGGGAGATTCTGTTACTATCTATAGTGGACTGCCTTGTACAATGAGATCATAAAGAATAAAAATAATTTAGTGTTAATAGAGGAAAGGAGAGCTGACATTTAAAAAATGTTAAACTGGGGTTGAATTAGGCTAATCTAATTTCTTAGAAGCATCCAAACCAACAAGCTTCATTGCTGAAAGAGAGTAAAAGGAACACCCTCTAGAAACTGAGAAGTATAACTCATTTATAAACTCATTAATTCATCTGACCATCCAGCAATATGTATTGAGCACCTACTAGATCCCAGACATTATGTAGGAAATGAGGATGAAGTGATAAATACAAGAAACAAGGTCTCATTTTCATGAAACTTACATGCTGAGAGGGAAAAATTAGAAAATTATCAAGTAAAAAATGAATAATGTAAATATAATATTGAAGATTGATAAGTGCTATGAAGAAATTAAAGCACAGTAACAATGAAGAGAATAATGGTGGGATCAAAGATTTCAGATAGGGTGATAAATACAGGCTTCTCAGAATTGGCCTCATTTGAACAAGGAAGGAAGAGGAGAGGAGAGAAGGGGAGAAAAGGGGAGGGGATGGATGGGGAGGGGAGGAGAGGAGAGAAGGGGAGAAAAGGGGAGGGGACAAATGGGAAGGGGAGGGGAGGAAGAAAGGAAGGAAGGAAGAAAGGGAAGGAAGGAAGAAAGGGAAGGAAGGAAGGAGGGAAGAAGAGAGAGTGGGAGGAAGAGAGGAAGTCAAAAAGAAAAGAAGAGAGAAAGAGGAAGGAAGGAAGGAAGCAAGGAAGGAAGGAAGGGAGGGAGGGAGGGAGGAAGGAGGAAGGCGAGAAGGATGATAAAGAGACTTCTATGGGAATCTATGGAGAGAGAAAGGGTACTCCAGGAAGAGGGAGCAGCCAATGTAAAGGCCTTGAGGTGGAGGAAAGTTTAGCATAAATGGAGAAATTCTGGCAAGCCCACTCATGATCTGTTTATGAAGCTGTGTGCCCTGGTGTATGGGCTTCCAGGGGAAGGACTGCTTGTTCTTAGTTTGTCCAGGCACTAGATGCAGCTTTGGAAGTTCCAAGAGCTTAGAGAGCAGGGTGGAGAATGGCAAGAGGTATGACTGGCAAAGCCAAATCATGATGTCATTGGAAAGGTGATGTACCTAAAGTTACATCCTGGTTTCTTACTCAGACACTGCCACTCATGAGGAGGTGATCTGGGGCCAGTCCCTGCTCTATTTAGAGCCCCAGCCCCTTTTCTACAAACAAGGAAGCCGAACTGGATGCTCCCCAAGCCTCCTTTTCACCACACTCTTCATGATTCTGTGAAGCCACTGTTTTAAGTGCAAGTATAATTTAAATCAAGAGACTTAAAACTTCAGCCCTTGGAGAGGCCAGCGGGTAGTACTGTCATGTGATGTTTAGCTTTGTTGGTTTAGGCTAAAATAATTAAATCAATTATCTTTTACACAATAACCATCAAGTAATTTTTGAATGAGATGAGTAAAGGAATTTGGAGACCAAAGGTGATGGAGAAAGAAGATAAAGGGTGGGTGTGGACCTTTGCCATGGATAAAGAACACCTGGCCTCATTTGCACCCCGTGGTGGCTGACTACATAGATTTTCTGGATTTTAAAGATAGTTTGTTGTTCTTATGAACCAATTACAGATTGCCAGGAATTTTTTAATAAGGGAGATAATTGGATCAGATGCAGTTAGAGCATCCATTGAATGATGAATATGTCTACATTTTTAGAGTATTAAAGAAATACATGAATTTAATTTAATTATACAGATTAGAGAGAAGGTAACCTCTTCATCCTACAAATGAGCAAGTAGAAGCTCAAAGTAGCTAAGGAAATAACTTAAAATTGTTGATATCCAGCAAAGCCAGGACTAGAGTCCAGGCTTCCCTATTATAAATTCTGTACTTTGAGATGGATGTAATTGAATGATATTATAAATATATTTATGTGGTATTCACAGAGCTCTGGTTTCTTTTATACCACCCAGGTCTCTGTTAATCCAAATAGTCTCTTTGTGCGAATAGCAAAAATAAATAAGTAAAGCAGTGCCATGCCAGAGTGGTTGGCTTTGTCAGCCGACCTCAGGTTGGACTGCAGCCCCTCTTTACCCAAACCTGGCAGCCCTAGTTATTACATTTGCTTTGTGCTTTGCAATATACTGAATTACTGTATTTCATAATATTTTGGTGGCTCTAAGGAGCAATCTTGTGAGACATTCAAGGTAGAGAAAGGATTCCTGCCCCCTATTTGATTGATTAGGAAGTGAAGATTTAGAGATGATATGACTTTTCCATGCTCACAGTCCATCACTGGGGGAATGGATCTTGATCTCAGAGTTTCTGATATGAAATACAATCACTCCTCTACATTACTTCAGTAGAAAAAATATAAGCCTACTAATTTATTTTTCTTAATTGTTACAGCTCTTGGACAAGAGTGTGAGGTTTGGGGGAAGGACTTAAAATGTGAGCGGCAAGGGAGTTCTGCTATGATCTGTGGATTTCATATTTCTGAGGAATCTTTGTCCTTCATTAAGTTGAACCCAGCAAGTTGTTCCTAGACCTGAAGAACTTCTGCATGCAGGAACATAGGTTAGGCTAGGCCGAACACTCTTTCTTTTCTATTTGGGGCTTGGGCCTGTCCAAGTGCAGACAAAATGATGTTACTTACGAAACACAAACATGTAATTGAAAAACAAAACCAATTATGTTAATAGTTGCTCGGTTTTTGGAACACAATCAAAGGGTTTTAAAAGTTATAAAAATTGCACCAAAATAAAGTATGATATTTAAGAAACAAAACTCCTCCACACTCTGTATTGTGTTTATTATGACACACAAAATTAGCTTATAATTTATTGTCACTTTTTAACTCTTTATGTTGGCATTATGAGAAGGATTAGAAAAATATTCCATAGAATTGAGCTCCTGAGTGGAGGACAGATAATCAGGACAAAATATTTCAGCATTAAAAATGTGGGAGGAGACACTCGGGTTAAAACAGAGAATTGCTATGTACAAGTTTGATTTGTGATACAATAGCTTATGTCAGCACAAAATCTTGTCTAATTTCTGTTCAATAACATTTGGGAATGTTTACATTCAAGAATGTGTAAACAAGCCTGTGGCTTACCTGCAAGTCTTGTTAAAATACACTGGCCTAACTTGAATGGCTCCAGTCCTGCCACTGACCATTCATTGCTGAGGGCATCTCTCCACGTTTTGTGTCCTAAGACTTGCCTTGGTGTGCAAGAACACTCAGTGTGCATTTACTTTTTTCCCTAGGATTGGCCCCTGGGAATGAATATTTAGGAACTCCTCATACTTCCTGGGCCTACCTTCACTCCAAATCCAGCTTCCGGGTTTCTCTGAACTGTGTACCTTATGATCATAGGCCAGACTTAGCCTCACATGCCTAACTATGCCTCCAAGTGCCCTGCCCAGGCAAGGGCTATGGGACCTCTGCCAAAGACACTGTGGCCATTTTGGGGAACAGTCACTGAGACTCTTTTGAAAAAGAAAATGAGCTGGAGGGCTGGGTGCAGTTGGGTGCAGTAGCTCATACTTATAATCTCAGCACTTTGGAAGGCTGAGGCAGGAGGATCCGTTGAACCCAGGAGTTCAAGATCAACCTGGGCACTACAGTGAGAACATGTCCAAAAAAAAGGAAGAAAGAAGGAAAATGAACTAGAAAAGCTATAGGCTTCCCATTATCCTCAGCAAACTAACGCAGGAACAGAAAACCAAACACCGCATGTTCTCACTTATCAGAGGGAGCTGAACAATGAGAACACGTGGACACAGGGAAAGGAACGACACACACTGGGACCTGTCCAGGGAGGGCAGTTAGGGGAGAGCATTAAGGAAAAGTGTTAATTCATGCTGAGCTTACTACCTAGGTGATGGGTTGATAGGTGCAGCAAACCACCATGGCACACGTATACCTATGTAACAAACCTGCACATCCTGCACGTGGACCCCAGAACTTAAAAAAAATTAATAAAATATTTTTTTTAAAAAAAGAAAAGCCACAGGCTACCTTTGGAGGCAAATCCAGATATTAAAAAGATAAAATATTTTAAATAAAACTGTAAAAACAGTTGAGAGAACCTCTATTAGCTATACTCATTTTGAGCAGAATATTACCTCTTTTCTATTAAAGCACTGAACATCACTCTTCTTATGACTAAGACTAAAGTTTAACTATCAGTGTGTAAATATATGACTGCATTTTCTCTGTGGACTTTGCCGGAGAAGAAATATACCTTCTTTGCTCTTATGAAGATTGAAGGGACAACTAAAATCTGTATGAACTCTCCAAATGAGTTGGACTGACATATTTGAACAAAACTGTAATAACCTTTGAGCAATTAATGATAATATTTAAGAATGATGATAAATGCATCAAAGTGCATGGGAGATTGCTTTTTTTAAAAATGAACTTTTTAACTCAATGTGCTTCATGTTGGTCACATATAAGCTTGCTATTGTAAAGGAAGGGTCTAAAGAGGGCACACTACTCATCCTTACTATAGGCAATCACATTTGTGGTTCAAGTCTAGTACATTCAAATGTGCATCCAAGCTACCCACTGCAGTCCTTTGCCTTATACTTTCACAGCAAGTGCAATTCTATAGAGCAATACTTGATTTTTTAAAATAATTGATCTGCAAATATAAATAAGTCCATTGCAGAACACTCTCTTTGACTGCTAGGCTCATGATCTTAATAACAGCCCATCAACCAGAATGAGATGCTCAATTGCAAAGCAACTACACTCCCAGGATCGAGTCTTATCATTTGGGAAGTAGATAGCCAGAGTATGTTGTGTGGACAAAAAATGAGGTTATGTATTCCATTGACAGTGTGAATATTTCTGACCATGGTCAGAATAGTTTTGTAAAGCAAATGCATACAGCATGCATGCATATTTAACCATAGAATAATGGCTGAGGGAACAAACCTGGACTCATATTACTTGGGCTCAAATCCTGATCCTGTTACTTCCAAACTATGTGATATTGAGCAAAGTGTGTTGTGCGTTCCCATTTGCTCTGTAAAATACAGACTAAAACTTGTCCTAGACTTGCTAGAGATTAAAGGAGGTTATATATATAAAGTTTCTAGCACATTTGCTGTCATTCAATAATATTTGCTATGATAATTTTCTCTAACTTAGAAGAATGAAGACAGACATGCCAAAGTCATTCCAGAAAATGAACCACAATGCTATCCTACTAAATAACACCCAAGCCTCTGATTTATAAAACACATGTTGCAGATAACTGAGACAAGAAAGAAAAAGTCCTGGTTTCATAATCAGCACGCCTGAATTTGAATTTTTCCTTGTGTAATCTTTAGGAAGTTGTTTATCCTCTCTCCATCTTTTTATAAAAAGGCAATTATGATGCCTACCTCATACTGTTGTAATAGGGACTAATGAAAGCGTGTGTGCAAATGAACTAACACTGTGCCTCCCAGGAATGAAGAAAGTGCTACATAAATATTAATGTCCTCACCCTCTTTTCCTTTCTTCAGACTCATACTTCACAGTTTTTAATTTATCTAAATTGAAGACTTGAGTAATGACATTTCTCAGTGAAGTTTTAGGTCAAGACATTTGTCCTAAAACCAGTTCAATGAGCCCATATTTGAAGTGCTTAGATTGTATACACTGGACATATTTTCATCACAAAATAGCTGCAAACTTCATGTGTGAAGGAAACCCTCTTTAAGAACCTGGTTCACTTTCATCATGCTCACATGCATTTCATGGGTCTAACGTGGCTCTTTTTTGATGGCAGACACTGAATCTCACATTTCAGATTCACGGCCTTCAAAAAAAGCGGCTGAGAAATAGTTTGTGAATCTGAGTCATCTTCTCCAGACTCCAGACCTGTCTAGAGAAAACATCACCCCCTTTTTATTGGAAACATCTGAAGGTAAAAGTCATTACTGAGTGTGTTTCTCACTCATTGAATCCAGCCTCTCTCTTCCTCCTGATTCACACTGTTCTCAGGATGCTAACTGACAATTTCTATTCAAATTAAGTGGACCAGTCAGAGATTTTATTTTGCCCACTGTTTTGCTAGATTTTAATAGGGTAAAATGGTGACTAACGTGTTCCAGTTTCAGTCTGGGACAAGATAACCCTTTCCCAGAGAGCTGCTTCACTGTTTTCAAAGACAAAGTTGTGCTGTGCAGTTAAAAGATTGGTTCGGGATTTCCATTCTGGTCGGAAGTCTGGTAAATGTATGCTAATTTTCAAATACAGGGTTGACTTGGACTTCCCTAGTGTAAGGAGATTCTGTTTAGAAGTCAATGGAAAATTAATTCCTTGCTGTTTTAAAATTAATGCACTCAGTTATTTGAAAAGTGAAAGAGAGCCGGAAATCAGACTTCCTTTTAAACTTGAACCTATCAGGCCACAAGAGTTTTCTTAGCAAAATGTTTTTCTTTTATATCGCATACAGCGTAAAATAAATGTTCAGCATTGTGGCCAGACCGGCATTAATGTTGTAATCAAATGTCATGATATTTCTATTCAATATTCAGAAAATGATTTGCATCCCCCAGGAAAACATTTGAACAGCTTTTCTAGCACTTCAGGTCCAAGATGTGTTTCCTCAAGAAGTTCAACACAAAGGTCTGCCTTTCAGGCTACCTTACTAATCTAGCTTTACAATAAACCTGAAAGGGTTTAAGGATGTGTACTGAGTTACTTAAGCATTTCTACTATGGATACCTGCTACAAAGACTTAGACAGTAAATAGTGATATTTAGTCTTGCGGTGTGTGCTATTTGGTGCTTCACAAAGCCTGTCACAAGAGTCTTCATCATTATGAGAAGTGGCTTTTGTTTGTTTTTGATTCCTTCAATGCAGAAATTCAGATATAGATTCAGCTAGTGTTTGTAGGCTTTCACTGTGTGCCAAGCATTGTGATTGGCATCTCCTCTATGTTATCTCATTTATCCTTGCAATAATTGTTGAAGCATGTCTTACTGTATTCATGAGCTTCTGAATTTGAAATGACTGGCTTAGGCTCACTCAATTGTAAGTGGCTAGGGCAATTCCCTAGAAAAATGGCAGAGCCGGGATTTGCGGTAAGTCATCCCAAGATAGAAAATAATTGTACTTCGCCAAATCTGTGTTCAGTAGAATGCAGTCCTATTGCAAAAAGAAACCAGAAAAACTCAAGTCCTGTGGTCAAAGAAATTTGGAAAGTATGGAATAAAAGTTAACTGGTTTCTTAAATGTGAGATTTTCTTAGAACCAAGAATGAGATTTCATATTAGTCAAGAAGAACCTGTGGTTGGATTATATCCCAAATATTTTGTTGGTGAAATCCTTTCTATGAGAAGCCACTCATAAGAGTCAGCACATGTTGGGAAATGCTGTCTGACATTTTCTGAGCTTGCCATTATGTGCTATTTCCTGAGCTTTTCATATCTCAAAGAGAGGCTGAGCTCCTTTTGGTTCATAACACAGTCCCACTGTTTAAGGCATTTAAGGTATAGCTGAGAAAACATGGCCTATACCCATGAAGCCATTAGAAGCCCACAGAGGGTAGATCATGCTGCGTTTATTTCAAGGATTTCTGCTTATCTGAAAACATCAGTAGGATCCTTTCCCTGAAAGCAGGAATTTAGAAATGGCCTATGCAGTGAGCTTCAGAGTTCATCTTCTAAGAATGTAGGTCCTAGGAGCCACAAAGGAACTTTTTATGTTTCATTTTGTGATTTTCTACTGGAACTTTATGGGCATCAAAATTCTGGGAAATAATAAATAGTCCTCATAAGGATCTTTTCTTTCTTCAATGTGTGCGTGAAGGAGAAGAAATTCTTTGTGAACTCATTCAGTCCCAAAACACCTGGGAAGGACTCAAGAGAATGAAGATTATAGAAGAAGCAGTTTGTAGATATAAAATTGTGATAAAATTCATTGAATTGAAGCAAAACTTCTTGAATCTTAGATGTCCTGCCTTTCCATAAACAAATCCACAATTTGGTCTGGTTAATGTGGATTTACAAATATAATGGGAAGTTATGGGGTTGGGGGTTAGCAATCTCTTCGTCCGTTAACCGTTGTTAATAGCAAATCAACAATGTGACACAAAGAAGGTGAAGAATGACTAATTCCCTCACTTTAGGTTATTGTACTCACTCTCTGAAGATGTCACTGCAGCTGCTCTTGTTTCCCATGTGTAAATGTGGCTAGAATTCTTGATTTGCAACAGAAGTTCCTTCCACATCAAGGGCATATTAAGTCTGTGTTCTATATAACGTCTGCGTGAGCAATGTGTAGTTCTTTTGTCATTATGGCTGTTAGACTACAACTCCATTCACTGTCAACTCTTTGCAGCTGTTGGTTCACACTCTCAGCCCCTTCCTTTCCATCAATTACCTCACCACCTAGGGTGTACCACTTAGGATCACATCCCACTCTATTATAGAAAAGGTGGCTACCATCTTTGTGAGCTGACTGCCAATTCAGCTTTTGTCCCTATCATATTTCAAGTTTGGGGATATATCAACACACATAACCATATAAAAAATTCCAAGATATTTATCTTAACATATGTAATATATTATATCTTAGTATAAGTCAATACATACATAGTTATGTGACCTCATTTATCCATCATTGTCAGTGAGTAGAGATGTCCATACAGAACACCAGACTTACTCTGGCCTTATCATAACACTATATATTTGATTTTTTGGCAAGAAACTTAACTTCTCCAGGAAGCTAGTTTCTCATTTGGAAAATGGGGATGATAATAATGACCTCACTGTATGATTATGACATTGTTCATTTAAAAATATTTTGCAAATTGTGACAAGAAACATATTTTTGATATCTTAATCATTAATTGATTTAGCAAAAATTTGTTATTAATGTATTATGTGAAAACACTAAGCAAGGTCTAGGGTGGCAAAAGTAATAAAGTCTTATCTACCCAGAAGAATCTCCTACCTATAACAGAAGCACATAATGCAGCTGTATTCATGATGACTTTTTGTAGTATTTAATCACATTCTTCTTGAAACCTATTTCTTTTATATTCAGTTAAACCATACTCCAGATGTTCTTTCTCTCTTTCAATTTTTTTCTTCTCAGTTGCTTTGGCCAACTGAGTTCTCTACACAATTTCCAAATGTTGAAGTTCCTACAGTCTATCTCAAGACAGTCCTTGATCTAGATCCTTTCCTGCACAACCTTATCCACTGACTTTAAAGTTCTTCTCTATGCCCAAACCTCTAAAATTTATATTTCTAGCCCTAAATGTGATTTCTTAAATTCAAAATTGTTAATATAACTATCTGATTTTCGAACTAAGCCTGCCCATACTAGAAACCTTGACCTGACTTTTAAATCTGTTGCTACATTTGTTTTTCTTACCCCAGTAAATGTTACCTCCATTTACCCAGATTAACAGACCAAAAACCTGGCCTTCATTATTTATACCTTCCACAACACACCCTTTCAAAGCCCACCACGAATCTTCCTACCTGTAATGCCATCATTCTATTGAAAGCCGTCAGCGTCACTCACCTGAATCATGGCAATAATTTTCTAATTGATCTCCCAGAGTCATCTTTCTCAAACAAAAATGTATTTTTTTCTGAAAACCCTACAATAGCACGCCATTGCATTTTTCAGAACCAAAAAATAAAAAAAAAAAAAGAAAGAAAGAGAGAAAGAAAAAAGAAAATCCTTAACATAATGTACCAGGCTATGAAGGCCTGGCTTTTCCCTTTCTTATCAGCCATGCCTGGGGTTACCCACTTGCTGACATCCAATCACTTTATTCTTCTTTTGGGCCTTCAGGCACAAGCACTCTCCTGCCTCAGGATATTGCACTTGTTCCAAATTCTCTTGTTGCCTTCTCCCATCCACTGAACCTCCACTTAGCTAAGACCGACTCATACTTCCAGGTTTAGGTTAATGTCACTTCTGCATTTCGAAGTAAGCCTACCTTGACTTACCTATCTAAAGTAGACCCCCTGATATTTTTTATCATGGGAACCTGTAATTTCCTTTTATGGAATTTAAATGATACTAATTATATGTTTATGTTTATATGCTTACAGTTTGTCTTCCCACTTGAGAGCATACCCCATGGGGAAAGATATTAGAACATCTATATTCCTAAATACCCAGACCCCAGTATAGTGCCTGGCAAATAGCAGACATTTAGAAGATATTTATAGAATAAGTTAAAGAATGACAAAAGTTTTTATTACCCAGATAATTGACCATTTAGATCACAGTTTTTAGCTAAAATGTTTTGAATGATATTTGTATTAATCATTAACATCACTTCTTATATTGTTTTTTAAAAATTTTTGTTGGTACATAGTAGGTGTATACATTTATGGAGTACATGAGATGTTTTTATACAGGAATGCAATGTGAAATAAGCATATCATGAAGATTACTTTTTATATTGAAGGAATAAAACAAAAATCTTTTTTTCTTGATAATTTAGATAAGAAAGAAAAGATAAAACATTTAATGCAGACAAGGCTTATATTTAAGGTCAAAAATGTACTGAAATAGCATAAGTTACAGAAACTTAGCTTTATAACAGTTAATAAGAACATAACTCAGGAGTTTTAGTTTGACTATAAATTCAAAATGAGTCAACAGTGAATATGGCTGATACCCATAGACACAAGCTGTATTAGTAGAATTATAGATGCTAAAATAAGATAGGTGAAAGTTCAACTCTATTCTGGACCTAAAATGTCTATTTATTTCAGGCCACCAACATTGAAGAGGCATGTACAAATGTGGCATGGTATCAGAGGAAGAGGACTCAATGCAGAGAGGTCATCTTATTGTTCTCATGAGTTTTCTCAACTGCCTGACATAGGTATTCTGTAAGATTCTGAGCCCTGTTGACATCCCTTGTCATTGGATAATTGTAGAATCTTAGGCAAATTTCTTCACTGTCGTTGTCCCAACGACTATTATCAGTCATTAATTTTCCAACTCTATATAACTTTCTCAGACCTTTCCCTGAGCTTCAGATGCCCAAATGCCTGTTGAGTATCTCTCCCTGGTTATCTTACAGGGACTTCAAAGCCGGGACTTTTTCCCAATGCAACGTTCCATTTACAGCAGTGCTGTTCGCCCACTAACAAATCAAAAACTGAAGAGATTTGTGTCTTAATCCATTTGTGCTGCTATAACAAAATACTACAAACTGGGTAATTTATTCATAGCAGAAATTTGTTTCTCACATTACTGGAGACTGGGAAGTCCAAAATCAAGGTGCTGACAAGTTTAGTGTCTGGTAAAGGACAAATCTCTACTCTAAGGTGGCACATAGAATACTCTGTCCTCACCCGGCAGAAGGTGGTGGAGCAAAAAGAGGCCTAGCTAGTTCCATTCAACACTTTTAATAAGACTATCCATGAAGTTGGAGCCCTCAATACCCAATCACTTTCTAAAGGACCCACCTCTTACTACTGTTGCATGGGAAGTTAAGTTCCAATATGAATTTTGGAGGGCACACAAACATTAAAACCATAGCAAGATCTTAGCTGCTTCTTTCTCAGTCCCCAAACCTACTGAAGTAATTACATATTTTTCACTTCCTTGGATAGCACCTGTCTCTAATGCCACCTTCTCTTACCCAGCTACCACTTCCTAAGGTTTAGGAAAGCAGAGGATTAAGTTGTCTGGATTTTCTAGAAAATAACAGGTAATTAGAATGTGAATGGGGCTTTTTGGATTTTCCCATGGTTGTGTAGTACAGCTTACAACAATAAATTTAGTCATGTTCATTTTGTCTGCTTTATTACAGTTTCTATCAGACCAAGTGATATCATGCCATCATGCCTTTACTTACGCTGTTTCCTTCACCAGTAATACCCTCCTAACCCCACTAAATCTCTTTGCGTAGAAAGTTTCCACTCATCCTTTAGGATTCATCGAAGCCACACGTATAAATATTATCCTTGAATGTAAATTGTCTAAATGCTCCACTTAAAGTACACAGAGTTGCAAGTTGGATTAAAAAAATAAGATTGAGCTATGTCGGTCTGCCCTGCAGATATTGAGCTTTCCAAACCTCACAATCACGTATGCCAATTCCTCAAAATCTTTCTATACACACACACACACACACACACATACACATGTGGCTGTATACATATATGTGTATGGTATGTAAGTATATCTTTTCATATAACATATATATCTCTTTATGTAATATTATTTTTATATAATATTTATATATGTGTAATTTTTATATTTTTTGTAGAGATGGGATCTCACTATATTTCCCAGGCTGGTCTTGAACTCCTGGGCTCAAGTGATCCTCCAGCCTTGGCCTCCAAAAGTGCTGGGATACAGACATGAGCCACCTTCCCTGGACTATAATAATATTAGGTTTTAGGAATAAGACCAGGGTTGTGTGTTCTTGCT
Source organism: Pongo abelii (assembly GCF_028885655.2). Taxonomy (NCBI): domain Eukaryota; kingdom Metazoa; phylum Chordata; class Mammalia; order Primates; family Hominidae; genus Pongo; species Pongo abelii. The sequence continues at coordinate 144,931,157 of NC_071992.2, read as the reverse complement.
ACTGACGTTTGGTCCTGGGTAGCATACTAAACCATGAATTAGTGAATGAATGAATGAATGAATGACATTGGAATTGAATTTTTAAAATTATGACAGCACATATGATTTTCATATAGATTTTTATTTCAATTTACACATTTATTATTATCATTAATAAGAATTTAACAAGACAGATAATTAAAAATTAAATATCTACCCACATAGCAATAAATAGAAAACAAATTTTAAAAATTACAATTTCATTAAAAAGTATGCAGAAATTAAATACAAGTAAGACCTTCATAGAGAAAACATGAATACTTAGTTTATAGGCATAAAAGCAAACCCTAATAGAGTGACAAATGAGCCAAGTTTTTAGATTAGATATAATGTTCAAATATATTTTATTCTAATACAGACACATCAGTCTTCTCTATTAGAATATCAGCAATGTTTTCAAGTATTTGACAGGCTGATTAGAAGCCTCCTATAATCAACCTATTTAGAATTCAAACCCCTCTACCACACCATCTCAATCCCACATAGCCTTGTCTATAATTTGTATAGCCCTTTTACCTTCTGGTATTATTTATAATATAATTTATTTCTTATTACTGTTAGTGTCTATTCTTCCCCACACACATTAATTTGTAAGCTCCACAAGGATGGGAAGTTTTGTCTGTTTACTGCATGATGCAGCCAAGTACCTGCTACATAGTAGGTGGTTGGCAATAATTGGTTGGATGATGTTTAAAACCAATGTAGCTGGGTATGGTGGCTCATGCCTGTAATCCCAGCACTTTGCAAGGCTGAGGCAGGAGGATCACTTAAGCCTAAGAAAGACCAGCCTACAAAACATATGAAGATCTTATCTCTACAAAAAAAAAATTAAAAATTAGCCAGGCATGGTGGCACACACCTGTGGTCCCAGCTACTTGGGAGGCTGAGGCAGGAGGATCACTTGAACCCAGGAGGTTGAGGCTGCAGTAGCCATGATCACACCACCAGACTCCAGCCTGGCCAACAAAGCAAGACCCTGTTTCAAAAGAAAATAAGTGAAAAAAAAAATAAGTGAAAAAAAAATAAGTGAAAATGTGTATTAGTTTCCGATACAATTGGAAAATAATAGCAAAGTTACTGTTGAATAAAAATTAGAAAGATACCCTCCAGGCTTATAGAATTATACTAACTAAGATAGTGCAGTTTTTGGATAGGTTAAAATAAACTAGTAGAAGATGAAGGAGAAACTAAAAACAGATTCAATTTATGCATGTATGTGCACCCCTGATGTATTGCAGAAATGCCATCAGAGAGCACTGGGCAAAAGAACAGTCTTTACAATAAATGGAGCTGAAACAACAAATTAAAAAACAAAGACTTATTCAAATCCATTGTCTCTAAGAATGTCTTCTCTAATTGTCTGATCTGACTAACCTTTCTTCATTTGTGGCTGCCCAGCTCCCTGAACATGTAGCTGTTATGACATATGTGAAGCTGTGTTCTAATGGTTTGTCAAACCTGGCCAACTCCAAAATACCAAGGCTTTCCATTAACATAGAATTGAGATATAATGTTCTGGAGTAAATTCCAGGGCCTTGTCAATATTTCCAAAAATTTTGAGAAGGTGGGGAAGGGTGTTACATTTTCCTGGTTCCATCACAAGGAAATTTATCAAATTCGATTACAAAAATTTAAAATTTTGCAAAATTTATGCACACAAACACTCACAGACAAACATGGCGCCGCTTGCGGTTGAGAGAAATGTAAACAAATATAAAGATGCAGTATTAAATCATAACTGCATGATATTAACAGTAGTACCTACTATACTACTGTAATAATTTCATAGGTACCTTCTGTTGCTATTGTGGTGAGCTTGTGTTGCAGGTATTTGTTTAAAACACCATGTGACACTAATCTTCTCCTTATGAGCAGTTCTCTCCGGAAAATTGTGGATCAAAGTAAAAAAGTAATCTCTCATGGCTCTCAGGGATTTTTCATCATGATTAGTGCAATATCATAAATTTTGAGTAATACCACGGGATCCATACAAAGTGCAACTAATGTTACTGGAAGTGTTCCCAAGAAACAAAGTTATGACGTTACAAGTAAAAGTCAGATTGTTTGATATGGATCATAGATTTAGGTTCTACTGCTCAGATTTCCCATTTCAGATAGAAGATTCATCTTATACACAGATGTGATACACCTACAGTATTGACATATACAGTATGGCACTATTAAGGTATTTTCTCTTCCTTATAATCTTCTTAATAGCATTGTTTTTTCTCTAGTGTGCTTCATCATAAGAATACAGTATATAATACATGTAACATACAAAATATGTGTTAACCAATGTGTTATCAGTAAAGCTTCTGGTCAACAGTAGGTTATTAGCAGTTAAGCTTTTTGGGCAGTCAGAAGTTATATTCAGATTTTCAACTATGTGGGGGTCAGCACCCTAACCCCTGTGTTGTTCAAAGGCCAGTTGTAGCTTGAATCATACAGCATGCAGCCTTTTTAGATTGGCTTCTTTCGCTTAGTAATTTACACACATTTTTCTTACTGTTTTTTCATAGGTTGAGAACTCATTTCTTTTTAGTGCTGAGTAATATTTCATTGTTGGAAATATCCCCAGTTTATTTAAATCATTTTAAAATCACAGTTTTTTCAACTCAACTTGTGTCAGCTTTTTAATTTGGATCCATGACTTTTCACATAAGTAGAAAACAGGTTTTCTTCTAAGACAAAGCAAACTCCACAGGCTGATTCTTGTCCTCCCTGCCATTGTCTTATTCTCTCCTCCCCATTGTCTTATTCCTCCTTCTCCCACCCCTTATTTCTTCCCATCTCCCTCCTTTCCTCCTCTTTCTCGTCCTCCTACTCCTTGTTGCAGGAGTTAGGTGATATGTCTTTCCTGCTAGAATCCCAACTTTTGAGGGCAGGCATTATGACTTATGTATCTAGAGATACCATAGCCCAACACAAAGTATCTTCATTAAACCTTCAGTTACTGAAACACCAAGGTTTTCCTTGGTTGACATCTGGTTTCCTGCATGTGTCCTGGATAGAGCAATGACTTCATAAGTAGCCTCCTGGTACATACTCCTTCATGCTTGTTTATTTGAGTGTGTGTGTGCGAGTTTGTGTGTGTTACACATAACAACAATATCTAGCCTTATTAGCAAAACTACCTGTATATTACTTCATGCAAGTATTGCAAAAACACTATGAAATATGTATTATTATTACCTCCATTTTACAAATGAGAAAACTGAGGCTCAGAAAGTTTGGATAATTTGATTAATTTTAAAATAATCATTAAATGGCACAGTCAAGAACTAAACCAAGGCAACTTGACGCTGAAGCCTGTGGTTTAACTATTACACTGTACAAACAAATGTATGTACCGGTTTTATCACATAGAATGCCTGCTAAAATAAATTGGCAAGCTCTAGTGTTTCTAAAGACATTACATGAAAGGTCTTTTAGCCCATATCTGATAGAGAATAAGTTAATAAAAATCTATAATGGAAACTTAAAATCTTCTCTAGGAAACTAATCAATGTTTTTAATCATTCTCTGACAAATATATTAGTGAATTAAATTCCATATGCATGCTCAGAAGAAAGAAGAAAATTGCTCAAAATGCCATGTTGTCATCTTTTTGCTTAGACAGATGAAATCGTCTTGACATTATGATTTACAATGGAGACTTGCAAAGATAAACACAAATCTTCCTTTTCCCGTTTATTTACTGGAGAAGCAACTATATTCTAGCCTTTTGCTGATTGGGTGGGCACAGTCAATGAGCCAGCTTCTAAAATCTGAATGGTAGTAAGCAAATTACAAGATAGGTTAGCAATTTAGGTAATGTGCTTTGGAAATTATAGTATATAATACATGTAACATACTAAATATGTGTTAACCAACTGTGTTATCAGTAAAGCTTAAGCTTTTTGAGATCAAAGACAAGAGAAGAGGAATAAAACCATCAACACACACATGCATACACACAGTAGGCCAAATTCTTGATTTTGATAATGTATGCTACACTGTGGATTTTAAAAGTCCTGTTCAGAAAAATTATCTTGAAATTTCATTGGTGAAAATTCAGCATAAAGAAGGGTGACAGAGCTTTAGTGAAGTACACAAATGAAGAGAAGAAATCATGCAGTTTGGGGGCCCAGATCCTTCTCTGAAAAGTATGAATCTTTCAAAAAGGTGTAGCTAGACCTTGAAGATCATCTACACTAACAACCCTCCTTTTTTCCAAGGTGCAATATGGTACCCATTTAAGAGTTTTATATTGTGTGGAGGCTAAAGCAACTTCATCTTGGATGCTAATCCACCATGTTGACTTCTGATCAACTCCAGTTCTGGGAATGCCTCTAAGATTTCTACTTTCACATACTTACTGTAAATCCAGCCCTTAAGTCAAAACAACTTTGATGTTATTGTAAACGCATACTTATCATAAACTCTGCCCTTAAGCAAATTCCCTATGGTATATAAGCCCTGGGTCTGGGGGTAACTGGATGGGGATCCAACATCTTATCCCTCGGCTTTTTGTTTGTAGGTCTTTATTAAATGTTTCTTTCAAAGAAACTGGATATGTCTGCCTCTTTCTTCAACCTCTCAGCCCCCTGGGCCTTGGGAAGAAGATGTGCATATGCCTGCCCACTGCAAAACATACTAGAATCTCAGCTGCACCATGGTCTACCCTTGTAGCTTGTGTAATAAATTTTCTGAATTTTAAGCCTCTTGCAGGATTAAGTGGGACATTCAGGAGATATGCACAAAACACCTTAGGTGATGCTATTCCCTTCTTCATCACCGTGGGTGAAAAAAACTAAGACTTCTGTGGTAAGCACCCAACAATGTTGCCTCTTTACCATCTAAATGGTATGTTTCCTTTCAGTCACAGCTCTGGTTTAAAGGAAGCATTTTCACAAAGGGTCATTGCTGTGATCTTCCTGGGCTTATCTTATCTCTCCAGCTAACATCTGTCCCCTTGATTCAGTGCTCAACACATTCCTTCCATCCTTTCCATTCGGTTGAAATTTTTCTCTTTGACTTCACAAAACAAAACCACCACTCTCAAGCCTCAGACATTTTAAGGGTTTATAATAAAGTCATAGCTTACATTTCTAGCATTATCTTCCATAAGCCTTCCTTTCACTTTCCACCCTCCAGTCATAGTAGCCTTTCCCCTACTAGAATATGCCAGATTCTCTCCAACCCCAGGGCCTTTGCACATGCTATTTCTGCTGCCTGGGTTGCATTCATTCTCACTTAGTTAATTCCTATTTCCATCCTCAGTTAGTTAATCCATATTACCTTTCAGTTTTCAATGGTCAAGTCTGCTTATTTTATGTTCTCATGGGCACCATACACTCCTGTTTTGAAAACATTCCTCATGATCATCACTCCGTACTTTGATCAATGGCTGTCCCAATGGACAATGTGAGCCATAAGGGTAGGGATTCTCTGCTTCTGCTAATCATGGTAGGTACTCAAACTATAGCTGATGTTTTAACTCACAAATATCTGGGCAAAATGTAGCATTGCAATTCCCTGCACCCTCTAAGTTAAGAGAGGCCATGCAACTTGTTGTGGCCAATGGCAGGTAAGTAGTGATGAGGTATACCACTTCCTGTCACATGGCCAGTGCAGGAGTCACTGTGTTTATTTCAGTTTTCTACTGCCTATTGTACATGCTCTAACATTACTTCAAAATCTGATCCCCATCAGCCCTATCAGAGCACTATTTAAAAGCTCAGCTTACTTCAACTGTGGCAAAATAGTTATGGCCCAGGTAAACAGAAGAAGATAGACTCCACCATAACAAATTTAGTTAACAGGAAGCAATCCCAGACCTATAGGCACAGAGAAGAATAAGAGAGAAACTTCACCCTAATGAAATTTAGACTTGAGTTTTAGAAGATTTTCCTGGAAAGACTAAGTAGAGTCAAGAGTTGAGGTAAAGTGAAGGCATGAAAAGCAGAATGGTGTGGAATTTAAAAGATGAAGAACTATAAACGTGTTAATTTAATTAGCACAATCTCTCAAAGACAGATCCACTGCAAGCATGAAGAAGAATTATCCTTTCTACACAGGGCCATTTTTCCACGATGCTACTACATTGGCCATCACAGAGCACAGTAAGTTCATGATGAGATTAATGCTAGAAAACAAATGACAGTAAAATCTTTGAAATGTCCATCTGTGTCTGGGGGAAATGAGCAGCAAACTTATGGAAAAGGAAGCCAGCTAAGGAGTAAGACATTGGCTTGAGAGGCTTTGTGATGATACAAAGACTCCCAGAAAGAGTAATGGGTAAGTCATTGCATCAGATTCAGTATGTGTTGTGGGGTGTGTGGAAGGAAAGGTTAAAAAAAAAAAAAGATTATAGCTGAAAAGGTTAACAGATTGTAAATAGAAGTTTTTTGTTTTGTTTTTTAAGCTCTTTAGTGGAGCTTGAAAGTTAAATGTCATAGGCAATAAAATTAAAAGCCAGCAAAACCTACAAATTCTATAGGGACTGTGTGACCCAAAATGCAAATTATGTTCAAGATTTGCAGACAGCTTGAGTTCATCGGAATGACCAGGTAAATGGATTTTAGAGGGGGAACAATCCAAATAGGTACGTTAAGTATGGATCTTTCACAATTCAAGGATGCTGTATACATCACTCATCTCATTCCTCCCAAATCTTCACATGCATGAGGTTGTGCATGATCTATCTAACCCTACCTTATTTATGTCACCTAGTACCACCAGCCCACTGAGGCTTCATGATCTAGACACTGTAGCCTTGTTCAGCTCTTCAGATTCACGTTCCCTGCCTTAGAATTGCACATGTGGTTTCCTCTGCTGAGAATGCTGCACTTCGCCCCATCCCTCTAGATTAGCTGTTCTCCTCAGGGGACATTTGAAAATGTCTGGAGGCATTTTTGTTTGCCACAATTGGGCAAAAGTGCCACTGGTATCCAGTAAGTAAAAGCCAGGCATGCTGCTCTTTAAACATACTGCCGTGCACAGAACTAATCTCCACAATAAAGAATTATCCAGTCCCAAGTGTCAGTGCCAAGGCTGAGGATCTCTGCTCTATATAACTCATAGTTATCTGTCTTTCAGGTTTCACTTCTCCTGGGAAGACTTCCTTGATCTCCATGATTAGATTATGAAGTTCAAGTCACCTTACATTTCTACTTTGTAGCAATTATTGCAATTGAAATTAATTAATTTTCTGTTTAAGTATGTAAGTAATCCAGTCAAAAGAATAGCTGGAGGGACATACAGAAAAATATTGTAATCCCAGCAGTTTGGGAGGCCGAGGTGAGCGTATCACAAGGTCAAGAGATCGAGACCATCCTGGCCAACATGGTGAAATCCCGTCTCTACTAAAAATACAAAAATTAGCTGGGCGTGGTGTTTCGCCTATAATCCCTACTCAGATGCTGAGCTACTTGGATGCTACTCGGGAGGCTCAGGCACAAGAATTGCTTGAGCCCCAGAGATGGAGGTTGCAGTGGGCCGAGATCGTGCCACTGCACTCCAGCCTGGTGATAGAGCAAGACTCTGTCTGCTGGTAACTGAAGAGAAAACTGATCAAATTCCAGGGAATAATGGAAACATTTTTATCATTTCCCTTACTCAGTGCTGTCATCTTTCAATGGATTTCCCCAGTTCTACCTTCCTTTACTTTTCTCCTTAAGAGTCCAGATTCACTCAGAATGCCCTTTTCACTTACTCCCATTTCATTTTGAGGCTTCTTAAATCCAAGGCCCAAGACAGAAATTTCAATTTGTCCCTGGTCCCCTTGACTGACCCTCAAACTCTTTTTAAAAATATTTTGCTAATAACAATCACATCTTATGGATTGTCTTTGATGTGTTTCTATGACCCTCAAACCTCCTATTTCAACAGGGATGAGAACAGAAAGGAATGAAGTCTCAACAACAATTCTTACCTGCCACATCCACTGGGAAGAAATAGACAAGATAAATTAGGGAGAAAGAAGAGTTCCTATAACTGGAAGTCAACACACATGTTCAATCTTCTCTCCCAAGTCCTAAATCCTACCTCACAATTTTCTTGCTTTCCCCCTTCACTCCAAATTACCATAGTACTGCTTTATTATCTTAGTCTATTTGGGCTGCTATAACAAAGTATTATAGATTGGGTAGCTTATAAACAGAAATTTATTCTTATAGTTCTGGAGCCTGGGAGGTCCAAGATCAAGGTGCCAGCAGATTCATTGTCTGGTGAGGGCCCCAGTTCCTCTTTCATAGATGGCCATTGTTTTCCTGTTCCTTCACATGGTGGAAGGGGTGAGGGATCTCTTGGGGGTCTCCTTTCCAGGGCATTAATCTGTTTTATGAGGGTATTTCCCTAAAGTCCCACACTAACTAATCACCTCCCAAAAGTCCCACATCCTAAAACTCTTATGCTGGGGATTAACTTTCGACATATACATTTTGGTGGGGACCCAAACCTTCAGGCTATAGCACTTATTTTGAGCCTTATCCTTTCTTATTGCTACATATTTCACTAAGATGAACTTTCTCTAGGCTCCACAGCACAATGTGTTCACTCTATCCCAGCACCTATCATAATATGCTGTAACTGATTTTTCTGGTGTTTCTTCCTATGAAATTTTGAGCTCCTGGAGTTGAGGAACCATGTTTCCATTATCTTCATGTACTTAACATATGAGCAAAATGACTGTTTCTATTCTGAAAGGGCAAATATTTATTAGAGAAACTCACTCTATTTTAAAGCTGAAAGTAATAATTTTACTCAATTGTATTACAGTGAAACTCTGGTACATTTTGAGAAATGCTGTAGTTTTAAATCCCCAAAGACAATATATATTGTCTAAATATAGTACTAAAACCTATTTAATTCTTTGAATGGACATTCATAAAACTGGAAAAACAATTCATTAAGAAATATATGGAAAAATAACCTCATGCGTAATCAAATAAATACAACTTTAAATACAATTTTTAGTTTTTTTAAATGAGACTATCTAGTGTTGGCAAGAGTGTAGTTACATAGCCATTCTTATTAATCTTCAAAGTGTAGATTGCTAAAAAGTCTTTTTAAAGGCAATTCAGCAGTAAGTACCAAGGCAATTGAAATACAACTGATATCAACAGTAGAAATGAGTTTGTTGTGATTTTCAGAAAGTAATTCTGAAGTATCACAACTCTTCCTCTTTTCCTTCCTTTCCCACTCCCTCTTCACTTTCCCTTTCCTCTCTTGTAGATGGCATCACCAGAAACCAAGAAGATGGTAAGGCCTGGAGGTGGCAGAGCTGAAGAGGTGAGAGAAGGAAGCCGGATGAAGAAATACAATTCTAATGGTAAACCTAGAGAATCAGGAAATCAATTTAACTAAGCCAGCTTCAGTTATGGCTTCTGGACAATCCAGTGTTGTAAACCCTTTAAACAGAAAGTCATCATAAGATACCATTGGGAACAGAGGTTGATTAAATACATAATTAGAATCTGGTTTCTCACAAAGTCCAGGGAAAGACTAAAACTAAAAATTTTTCACTTGCACAAAAAGTGGTCATTGCTTTGGGTATTATAATACCCTCCAAATTTATCTTTTAAAACCCAACATAAGATCTTTTTAAAAATCACCTTTTACTCTTTAATAATTGCTGGAGACAATTCAGAATCTTTCTTAGGTTTTACACAGTCATTGCCAGCTACTCTTTATCTCTGTGGCTCTCGATTCAATTCAAGTTGGCAGGCATTTATGGAGTACCTACTATGTACCAGGCACCATACTAGGTACAGCATGTAAACATGAGTGTGACACCATCTCTGTTCTTACAGAGTACATGACCCAGCAGAAGAAATAAGCACAAATACAAATGGTGACAGAAAAATAAGATGTGTCACAATTGACTTAGATACCAACAACCACAACGGCACAGAGGAGGAAGCGAGGTGGTGTTCCCTGGAATGACCCAAACAAACACAACAATATCTGAGCTTGCTCTTGAAGGACTAGCAGTTTACCAAGCAAAATGGAAAACAGAAATTGAGTCCAGGTGTCTAGATACCAAGAAGCACAAAGAGATCCAGAAAAGACCATGGAGAATTCAAAGACCAGCAACAGGCTTCAAAAGCCTTCTATGAATAGGGCATGCAGGGATTTGTTGGGGGTAAGGGTGGGTTTGAGAGCTGGAGATGAAATTAGTGAACACCATGCCTCTCTCTTGTATTAAAGAGGCCGCAGGGAAGACAAAGCTCAGTTGTATTCAACAAAGGCCACTCAGGTAGCACCATGAAGGAAGAGCTGTAACATGGACACGGGAGTAGTGGAATCAGTCAAGGGGGAATTTCAAAGGTCAAAGATGAAAGGCTGGCTGGTCGCGGTGGCTCACGCTTGTAATCCCAGCACTTTGGGAGGCTGAGGTGGGCGGATCACGAGGTCAGGAGATAGAGACCATCCTGGCCAACAAGGTGAAACCGTATCTCTACTAAAATAGAAAAAATTAGCTGGGCATGGTGGTGCGTGCCTGTAGTTTCAGCTACTCCGGAGGCTGAGGCAGGGAAATCTCTTGAACCCAGGAGGCAGAGCTTGCAGTTAGCCAAGATCGCGCCACTGCACTCCAGCCTGGCGACAGAGGGAAAGTCCATCTCAAAAAAAAAAAAAAAAAAAAAAAAAAGATGAAAGGATGTGGGTCAAAAAGGAGTTTGGCATGAAGCATCAACAGGCAGCTGCTTCTATAGCAAATCTCAGGATTTGCTCAGAGCATCTGAGGGTCTGGGTGGAGGGTCTTATTTTCATTTCATACTTGATATGCATGGACCCTTCTCCTCTCATCCCCAGCACATATGAAGGGGGATGGACAGTGTTGGAACAAGATGGTCTTGGATTCAGAAATAAAAGGAGTCAGAAGCTGAAGACCTAAGGGTAACACAAGACTTCCGGGTTCTGAAAGCAGTGCAGCTTGGAATTTTCAGAAAGTGAATTGACTTCCTGTAGCTGATTCTTTTTTATTTTAGGAAAATAAAAATTATTACTTTTTGTTCAAATGACAAAATTGTATATATTTATTATGTACAGCATAATATTTTAAATATATATACATTTTGGAATAAGTAAGTTGAGCTAATTGACATTACTTAGTTTTTAGTTTTAGTGGTGAGAATGCTTAAACTCTACTGTTAGTATTTTTTAAAGATACATATATTGTTACTAACAATAGTCATCATATTGTACAATAGGCCTTTTGAACGTATACCTCCTATCTAACTGAAAATTTGTGTCCTTTGACCAACATCTTTCTAACTTTCCCCTGCCCACACTTCCCCAGTCCCCAGTAACCACCATTCTACGCAACTTCTACAAGTTTAACTTCTTTAGACTCTACATATAACTGACGTCACGCAATATTTGTCTTTCTATGCTTGGCTTATTTCACTTAACAAAATGTCCTCCAGTTCCATCCATGTTGTTGCAAATAGCAGGATTTCCTTCTTGTTTATGGCTGAAGAGTATTCCATTTTGTATATATACCACAATTTTTAAAATTTATTCATTCGTGATGGACACTTAGGTTGATTCCACATCTTGGCTACTGTAATGCTACAGTGAACGTGAAAGTGCAGGCATCTCTTTGGACATACTGATTTCATTTCCTTTGTAATGTACACCCAGTAGTGGGGTTGCTGGATCATATGGTGGCTCTATTTTTAACTTTTTGAGGAATCCTGTGACTGATTCTAAGTTAGTAGGGGAAAATTAAGAACAGGCCTTTAATTTATGTTCCTGCAGAAATATTTATAGTAGGATGACTGTCACATGCAGCTGCTGGGGTGAAAGCACATTTATAAGAGCTGGGGCATCAGCATCTGGCAATGAGAATCTGATTCCTGCTTCTCCCCTCACCAGCTGTGTCATCTCCAGCATGCTATCTAAACTGTGTGAACCTCAGTTTTCTCATCTATAAAATGGAGACATTCATTAATCAAGTGTTGTTGTTGAAGGCACAAATGTATAGCATTCGTGAAGTCCTTAGTCCTATACTTGGCATGTGGTATGCAATAAATATTGATTGGTTGATCTGGCCAACAAATATTATAGTTCCTGATACTTGGAAAACTGATGTTTACCTTTTTAGTAGCTCTGATACCCATAGTTGATCCCCTGATCCTCTGGATCCACAGTGATCCAATGAGTGAAATCAGACAAAGATGTTTATCTCCACTTTTACAAGTAAGGAGGCAGGCTTAGGGGGCTACACAAAACTTCCAAAAGTTGCACAGTGAATACAGAATAAACCTGAGAATAGATTCCAAGTATTTAGACTAAGTTTTAAGTGCCTTATAATGTATCGCCTATCCTTTGATCTTTGTCTTCTTCCACAAATATTATTGAGTTTCTGTGACGAGCTAATTAATCCCTGTGGTGAATAGAGTATTCTATGTCCTGAGAGTGGGGGCTTATGTATCTCACAATCCTGCCCTTCAAATCTCACCCTTCTCCCATTTTATGATATGAAATGTGTTCTGTTCAACTCTCTCAGTGGAAACTAGTAGACAGCCTGGCACAAAGTAAGTGCTCATTAAATAGCTAGTCAATGAGATTATTGATCACTAGATTATTCTAACACAGTGTTTTCCATGACAACTGTCCCTAGAATCACAGGTACTGAGCAGAAGGAGGAACCTTTTCTCTGCAGAACCTCATAGGTGTGCAGTAATGCATAGGCTTTGAAGACAAACAGACTAGTTTTAAATCCCAGCGCTGTGTGACTTTGGGCAGCATGAACCTCAGTTAACTTTATCTGGAATAAACTTTATCTGAAGTTCATTTGGAACGTCAGTATCTTTATCTGGAAAATGCAGCCAATAATACTTGCCTGGCAAACTTGTTTTGAGAATTAAATTAGTTGGCCAGTTGAAAGTGCCTAGGTTAGTAAGCTGTCACGTAGGAGGTGCCAGATCAACGGTAGTGATTATTACTTGTGCAAGGTACAAGAGGTGGCATCAATTTGAGATTCACAAATACGCTAGGTGTGTAGTGGGACCATCACCCTTACCAGAATTATGGCTGGAATATCCCATTGGGTTAAGCCACATTCTGAATACAGGGTTCCTTCTCAGATTGAGAAACCCTTTGTGAGCCTTCTCTTCACCACTGTACATGCGGAGGTAGGAACAAGTGCTGGCCTTCCACCACTGCTTCCTCTCACCCAGGGGGGAGGTTGGCTGAGTCATGCTGACTTGTACCCGGTGCAGCTTGTGCTCGTGTCATTACAGTGCAGAGGTCTGCAGGCGCCACCAAAGTGAGTTCTGGCTTTTTATCCTCCTTGTTACAAAGGCCAGAATCACACATAGAACAGAAATGTAAACAAACTTTCCAAGCCTCTATTTGTTCTCAAATTGGTCAATGTTTCCTGTCCCACTGCCCCTGGATCCCCACCCTCCACTCTAAACCTCAAAGACTAAAAATGCAAATAAGTGAAATCTTCAACAGTTATTGATTTGAAGAGAAGCTTTGAGCTTGAAACCCTGATTTTTTTTAGATTATTTGTAGCACGTTAAGTAAAAACTTGGACAATTTATTATCTGCATAGTTTTGAAAATGTTTATAGAATAACTGAATCCAGAAATATGAAGGACTAAAACCTAGAAATCCAATAAATAAAAAGTGGAAACAATCTTAATGATAAATAAGAGGAAAATGATCAACTAAAATTGTGAAATTGTGACACACTTATATATTGAAATACTATCCCTAAAACAATGTTAGTTTTAGTTACATTAGAAAAATGTTTAAAATATAATGTGTATAAACAAAGATAGAAAACTCGGCATACAGCAGGATTCTAATTGTTAAATATGTTTAAAATGTACCAAGACTACTTCTAAATATGATTATAATGATTATTATTTTTACCTGTTCTTTATGCATATCCACCTTTATACAACAAATGCTTAGAATCACTTATACTCAAAAATGTTTTAAAAATGTAACAGTATAACTAATTTTCAATCATCTTTGCCCTTGAAAGGGAGTTCTAAGACCAATCACTTCAGTAAGAACTTAACTAGTAAACACTTGTCTCTCATGAAGTTCTAGTCATTCTCATTGACATGAACAGGTTAAAGACAGTGCAACAAATGTGTTTATGAAGAGTCAAGTGCCATCTGAGTTGCCAAATTTCTGGAGAAGAGTTTGTATGGAATAAAACGAAAATAAAATCCTAGATTGTGAGTTAGGAAATCAAAATGTTAATACTAGCTGTGCCGCTAAATGGCTGTAGAGCTGGACTAGCTTACTTCCCCTCTTTGTTTTTGACTTGTTTCATTTGTAAAATGAGAAAAAATCATTCCTTCACTTGTTCATTTATTCACTTCTCTAAGAAATGTTTCTCAAAGTTATATTGTGGGTTGAGTACTATTGTAGACACTGAGGACAGATCAGTGGAAAAAAACAAATGTGGCTCTTGCCTTCAGAGAACTTATGGCCCAGTGGGGAAGAAAAAGCATGGACTACTAACTAAGTAAATATGTGTAATAGTATCAGGTGCTGTGAAGGAAAGTGAAGCCAGGTAAGGAGAAAGAGAGCAGCCTGCAAGGTCCCTAAGGGGGTGATTTGTAAGTAGATAACTGAGTGAAACATAGAAGCAAATCTTGCTGCAATCCAGAGGGGAGGGTGTCCCAGGTAGAGGGAACAGCCTATGCAATATATGGGAAGCAGAAGTGTGGCTACAGTAGAGAGACTCAGGCAGAGAGTGACGAAAATGAAAGTCAATTCTTTTCCACTGCCATATAACCAAATAGAATCCATGGGAGAGCCTGTCGGCAAGCTCAAAATGCTCCTGGCGCACTTGAGCTCTAAAGTCCAAGGCCTTCACACAGGGAATGCATTACAGGAACTTCATCAGTTCTGCCGTGATGCTTTGAAGGCCCGCTGTGCAACTATTAGCTGATCCCACTTAACAAACAGTGACGCAGTCACCAGGCATGTTTGTGCCCAAGCAGGTGATGATTTTCTCTCCACTGACTCCAGTCAAGGACTTTTTGCTTCCAGGTTTCAGGCTCCAGGTGACGTTGGGCACAGAGGGTCAGGTGGAAAGTGAACAGGTCACGCGCTGGGCAGGTGACACGATCAGTGCTCAGCTCACATTTCAAAGAGCCCACTTTTCCTTCTATGTGTCAAGCACACAGTTACTTTGAATGCTGCAGAGTAGGATGATTCATCAATTTCCGAACCCTTGAAAAAGGAATCATTGTTTAGATATTTTAAATGTTTTCCTAACCCTTACAGAGGTAGCTATAGCTCAGGAAGATAAACTGAAATGAAGGTAAGAATAAAAAAGAAGAAATTGCTCTCATCTATAATTATAAGCCTTATCATTTATTGTGCACTAATAGTTGCATTTCCAAGCAGACATTATTAATTAGTAAAATAACGAGGCAATTTGCATTCATCCTGATTCAGAAAAATTCAAACTGCTTCAACGGACCAAGCATAGGTAACTCAACCTAATTACTTTTTGCTTTTTTATTAGATGGGGAAACTGAGGCATAGAAGTGGAATGGATCATGAAATGAAGTAAAGTAAAAGAAGTTTTAGTCAAAGCTTCATAGAAATCAGATTTTCATCAAGGATGAAAGTGAATTGGGATTATTTGTAGAGATGTATTAGAGTAGAAGGAGGTTAATCACTTTCTGATTAGGTTAACCTCTGAGTATCACCATCAGCTTTGGCAGGTTATCTAAGCTCTCTGAGTCAGTTTCTCTACAAGTCTGTCCTTGTCTGACATGCATGATTGTTCTACAAAATAAACGAAAAACCTATGTGCCTGCAAAACAAAAGTGGGTTGTCATGTGAATGGATGGCTACTGCCCAGAGCCCAGGAGAAGCACCATTTCAGGAGGGGCGTGGGGAGGAGGCTCTGCATTAACCTAGAGTGTTTTGGGCTACATAGTTCTGGATGAACTTCTATCCAGCAAGCTGGGACCACACAACAGAATGATATTAAAATCAGCTTAAGAAAAGTGTGTGATGTCTAGACGGGTTTCTAGTCTGAGGCACACAGAAGAATACTGGCAGGTCTGTTTTCCACACACACACAAAAAGAATACAGCCAGGAAAGTTTGGAACCAAGTAGTTCCAACCATATATCCAACCATCCAATGACCTGATTCTGAAATGAGTTGATTTGTGAGAGCATTTGTAGGCCTGCTTTTACAGGATGCTAGGTTTGTGACACAGAGAAGCTCTCACGGCTAAAATGTTCCGCTCTGTGCAATTAGAACTGACAGCATATATCTAAAAAATGGCATTCACAAGTACTTTTACGCACTTTAGGAAAACACTTATATCGGACAAACATAAATAGCAAAGGGCCAGGAGGCCCCTTTCCTATGTTAGTTTCTTTTTGTTTTGTTTTGTTTTTAAACAAGGGTCAACCAGTCTTCTGAGGTAAAACAGAAGAAACAATAAGTAATCAGAAACACAATGTCATGAAGGCTCTTTGTTTTTTAAACTCAAAGAAACACAAGCTGAGAGAGGTTTAGTCACTTCACTTAGATTACAAAGTGTAGACAGTGTTAAATCAGAATCCTGAGTCAGGGATCTTCGCTTCCAAGCAAGGTGTTTTCTTACTTCACCCAGCATGCCTCTTCATGGATGCACCTTCCTGACTTGCAGCCAGCTCCTCGGAGGGTAGGATGACTGTCATTTCTGAGTCCGAAGGTCAGGCCATGATGTGGTTTGGCTGTGTCTCCGCCCACATCTCATCTTGAATTGTAACTCCCATAATTCCCACGTGTTGTGGAAGGAAACTGGTGGGAGATAACTGAATCATAGGGGCGGTTTCCTCCATACTGTTTTAGTGGTAGTGAAAAAGTCTCACAAGATCTGATGGTTTTATAGGGAAAAACCTTTTTGCTTGGTTCTCATTCTCTCTTGCCTGCTGCCATGTAAGACATGCCTTTCGCCTTCCAGCATGCTTGTGAGGCCTCCCCAGTCACGTGGAACTGTGAGTCCATTAAACCTCTTTTTCTTTATAAATCACCCAGTCTCAGGTATGTCTTTATTGGCAGTGTGAGAAAAGACTAATGCAGGTCACTCAGGATTCTCATCCCAGAGAGAATAAAATGAAAAGCAAAGTTGTTGAGCAAAAAGCAATATGCTGTTTGGACTCAGAGATCTGGCTGTGATCTCAGATAAGTCAATGAACTTCATTGAGTATCAATTTCCTCATCTATTAAATATGGATAGTGGAGGCTACCTTGCTGATTTGTTTGAGCATTGAATGTTAAAAGAAAATGATATGTGAGAGACATTAATAAAGAGGAAAACAGCAAAGAAACATCTCTGTTCTTTCTCCTTCTGCTTCACTTTCTTCTCCTCAATGCTATTATTATCTTTTATCATCTTACCGTCATTCAATGGCATGAAATAGCTTCTCATTTCATCTAGGTCTTCATCACATATATTTGATTGGATTTGCTTTATTGGGCTCTAGGAGTATGAACATAGCATAGATTCTCTTATATTGGCCTTATCTTTCTTCAAGCTGTACTCATTTTTCTGAATAACCTGAATGAAGGCAGGAAGCAGGATGACAAAGGGCTCTGCATCTTTCCCTATTTATCATTTGGTAGGAATAATGTAAGGATTCTATGTTTCCCCCACCATCGACTGTAATATTCTATTCTATTGCCTTGAATTGCTTGTGATAAGGAGGGAGTGTTTGTTAAATATTATCTAGCTAATAGTACCCTTATTTGTATAGGGCACCTGTTATCCCAAGGTTTCACTTTACCCAACAAATATCTCATTATCCAAATGATACATCCCAATGCCACCAATAACGAAATCTCCTCCACAACCTCAGTTTCCAAAAGAACTAAAAGTTCTAAAAAGAATTTTTTGGTTGTTTCTAGGCTGTTTTCCCACCCCTTGGAAAATATTGTGTCACAGGCTGAAAGGAGACTTTATTTTTCTGTTGAGCCCCAGGAAGCAATAAGGTCTGAGGCACTAGGTTGGGAGACAGGAGGTGCGTGCTTTGACGGTGATTGTGGTGGTTATTTTGATGATATCATACTTGATCACTTACCACATGGCTTGCGATTCTTGTGTTTTAATTGATGTAATTCTAACCAAAATATCGGTCAGGGTATTTTTGATATAAGGAACACAAGAACCAACTGAGAATGGTATAAATAAAAGACAATATTATTATCTCACTTAAAACACTTGTGATGGTAGGATGCTTTCAGGATTGGCTCCACACCTTGGGATTCTCCCCTCTTCAGCCTATCGGCTTTTGCCTTCAGATGTTTCCTCTGAATGAACAAGGTGGCTATTGTAGCTCCAGACATCATAATAACTTGCAAAATTTAAAATGGGAAACGAAAATCTGTTTTCAAGCCCCTTTTTAAGAACAAGAACAAGGAAAATTTCCTAAAAGCCCACTAGAGAACTTCTCTCCATGTGTCACTGACCCCATGTCCATTATTAAGACATTCACAGGCAAGGGAGGAAAACTGCTGCCATTGGCTTAAGTTGGCCAGTACATGCCCACATGTGCACGTGCATGCACACGCACACACGTGTGCACACACACACACACCATTCCACGGATAACGCTGAGGATGGACACAGACTCTTGTAAAGCAAAAGAATGCCAATTAACTCGTCACCATTAAGGTTCTATTAGCAGGCAAAAGCGGAAAGAACAACCATCAGCTAAGTAGCTATCGTTAGCCTGAGAAGCAGAGGTTCAGAGTAGTTATTAACTACATCAGTCAGGGTAAATTGACCACTATGACAAAGGACTTTAAAAATTAGTGGACTAATAGAATGAAAGTTTCTGTCCTCCCATTCAGCTGGCAATAGAGAAAGAGAGGGAAAATTGTTCATGGAAAGTTCTGGGTCAGGCCTAAGAGTGCTGCATATCACTCAGCTCACATCCCATTGGATATAACTCAGCCCCCTGGCCACACAACTGCAAGGGAGAGAAAGAAAGGGGAGCACTCTCCCATGGTCACAGAGCAGGTGGCCCAGCAGAGATGTCACGCCAAGTAGGTCTCATGCATGGGTGAAGCCACATTGCCTGTCATCCTGATAGTCCTCCTACCTGTGTGGCACTTTTAGGTATCAATGAATTTAATTTTCCTATCAATACATTTCCTGCTGAAACCATCTATGGCCATTCCTGCCCTTATCATGGTACCTAAATTGTCCTTTTAAAACTCACTCAGATCTTGCCTGAGGTCTCAATTTCTTTGACCTCTTGGATATTAGATGTTATTGGCTCCCTGTTCTAGAACCATCACCTTTCCTCAGTTCTCAGACATTAACTATTCCTGTCTTTCTGCCAGCCCATCCTCTCCCATTACTGGTTCTTTTTCCCCTTCTTTCTGATCCCAGTTGTTTTCCCTCTACCCATCTCCCTATGGAAAACTCTGCCCATGACGATGGCTCCATTCTAATCTTTGTATTAACATCTGCAAAATGCACATTATTATTCTGAGCCTGTCACCTGACCATAGGCAGTAATTCAGATGTCAACATTATTACAATGACTACTGTTACCTATATTCACACTTATCATTATTATTACTCCTACAAATGTCTTGGTACGTATCAGATATTAATGGTAAGCACTTTTCTCATTTTATCTTTTATTTATTTATTTTTGAGACGGAGTTTCTCTCTTGTTGCAGGCAGGCTGGACTGCAATGGCGCCATCTTGGCTCACCGCAACCTCCGCCTCCCTGTTCAAGTGATTCTCCTGCCTCAGCCTTCCTGAGTAGCTGGGATTACAGGCATGCACCACCACACCTGGCTAATTTTGTATGTTTATTAGAGACAGGGTTTCTCCATGTTGGTCAGGCTGGTCTCAAACTACCGACCTCAGGTGATCCACCCGCCTTGGCCCCCCAAAGTGCTGGGATTACAGGGATGAGCCACTGAGCCTGGCCTCATTTTATCTTTTAAATCTCTCATAAATCCTAGGGATTTGTTTCCCCACCCCTCACTTTTGTTTTAGAAAAGAAAGCTGAGGTTTACAGAGAAAAATAAAATGCTACTAAGTGGAAGAACAGGATTTCAAAACTAGACAGTCTGACTCCAAAGCCAAAACCATTAGCCTGTATGCGCAATTGCTTCTCAGACCTATAGGACTCCGCAAATCGCATGCTGTTAGTTCCCTTCAAGTATCTCTGAGCTTGACCCAAAGCTAAGCACATACTAAGTGCAGACAAGTGCTAAATATAAACTCATCACACCCAACGGCAAGTAGATCCTCTTCTGACAAAATCTACATCTCCCAAATTCTTCTTTTTACCATTTTTTCTCGAATTATGTTTATATTGTTTCATCCTTGTTGATACATGCTCTTTCTTAGAGACATGGACAACGGCATCAGATACAATTTATCAAACACTTATCCTATTCCAGACAATGCTCTTCACACTCTAACCCTATGAGATTAGCCTCATTATTATTCCCATTTTACAGATGGGAAACAAGCTTAAAGACTAAGTGGATGAGATGGGGTAATCACATAGAAGTTCAGCTCTACCATCCACATTCCTACCCTTTAAGTTCTATTACCTGTGGCAATGCCACTAACTCCAGTACATTCCTTTCATAGAATCTCTTGAGGCTGTATTTGTTCCTTCTTAGTCCTGTTGCCAAGACCCAGAGTAGATTCTCAAGTATCTGATTATGGAAACAGTCTCCTTGCTAAGCTATAACTAGTCCCCTCACCCTTTTAAATTAATGTTAGTAGTTACCATTATTTTAATTGACCCCATTTTCTGCTCTCCTGGTGTCTATTAATATCATCTTCCAAATCTTCATTCTGTATTAGTCAAAGGATTCCTTGTGTCTACATAGGACATATTTATCATTCTCTCCATGATTTAAGCTTAGTAAGGAGTATTGGGTGGGGCTTTCAAAGCATCCTACACATTAGACTATGAGGAAGGTAATCCAGATGAATCCAGGCATCATCTCCCAGGATTATTCTCATTGTTTCCTCAATAACTTTCCACTTTGTTGGCTCTTAAGGGGCATCCAGTCAGTGTTTATGGGAAGTACTTGATCAGTAAAAAGAACACAGACTTTGGATTTATCCATTCATCTAACAACCACCACTCAGTAAATTGACCACCTGCTAAGTGCTAGTCTCTATCACATTACCTGGACGGATATCATTAGAATTAAATGAGGTAATAGTCAAGTCTTGGCTGGGCGCAGTGGCTCATTCCTGTAATCCCAGCACTTTGGGTGGCCAAGGCAGGTGGATGACTTGAGGTCAGGAGTTCAAGACCAGCCTGGCCAACATGGCAAAACCCTGTCTCTACTAAAAATACGAAAATTAGCCAGGTGTAGTGGTGCACACCTGTAGTCCCAGCTACTCGGGAGGCTGAGGCATGAGAATCACTTGAACCCAGGAGGTAGAGTTTGCAGTGAGCTGAGGTCATGACACTGCACTCCAGCCTAGGTGACAGGGCAAGACTCTGTCTCAAAAAAAAAAAGAAAAAAAGAAAGAAAGAAAGAAAAGAAAGAAATAAAAAGAAATAAAAAGTCTTTAGAATAGTTCCAGGCACATAGTAAGTAAACTATACATATGTAAGTATGAATCCCCATTTCCTCTTGAATAAATGAATGTGTCAATGAATTCTCAAACTTACTGTTTCTTATCATGTTGTTAAGCTGTGTCTCTTCTCCTGGTACTTTGCACTGGCTAGTCCCCCAAATCTGCCACTTGGTGCATGGAATGACTGTGATGCCCAGCCAGTTTTTCCCCAGTATGGATCCTGCCAACTGTTGGTTTTGATTCTGCCTACCAGCCCTGCATTATTTTAACTTAACATCGATCCAGCAAATATTTATCCAGTACCTACGATGTTCCTGGCACTGGGCTGGGCTCTGTAGATACAATGGTAAGCAAGATGCGTATGACCCCAAAAAGAAAGAAACAGTAACAATTAGGTGTAAAAAAGAATATGCTTGTGAAGTCTAGGGTACAATGAGAGAACACACTCAAAGCAAAGCACAATATGTCCATAAAACGATATTTGTCTTTCTTACTTGCCTGAGGTGATCTTTCCTTTCCCTTATGCCAGTTCAATCCTACTCATTTTAGGATGCTACTGGGTATAGCTACAGAACACAATACAACACAAAACCTAAAATGACTTCAGCAGCATAAGACAAACCTCGTTTTTGTTTTTGTTTAGTTCATGTGGTTGCATAGTCCAGGGATAATTGATTTTAGGAGAAGCTTCATCTTATAACTCAAGGTAGGACCTAAAATTGCTTTCTTTCCATTTCTCAGCTCTAATTGTTCTGCATTTACTCAATTTTGGCAAGCTCCTTCTCTACTGGTCTCGAAATTATTGTTGTTGGCTGCCGAGGATGCATGTTTCCTGGTTCACAAACAGCAAGGAGGGGTGTATCAAATAAAAGTCCTGGCTTTTGCCTAATTAGCGCTCCCCACCCCCATAAGTACTGTAGCTACTGTACGGGTAGACAGAAGAATGTATGTTGAGTAGGTAGTACCGAGCCACATGCCCCACCTGTAGACCCAGAGATGAGGTTAACTTACCTAAATTATATGGTCTGCCTGAGAGAGGAGTCATGTATAGGAATCATGCACATTTCTTCATATTTAAACTTATTGCAAAATTGCCATAAAAATTGTATGTCAATCTTAACCTCCACCAACAGCAAATGAAGGTTGTCATTTCTCTACATTCTCATTAACACTTGGTATCTTTTGAACCTTATTGATGCTAATACTTAAAAATGTGAAATGGAATCTTACTGTATGTGGGCTATTTTTGTCTCCTTTGTCATAAATTGCCAGTTTAAATAATTTGACTATTCTAAAATTAGGTTTTCCCCCACCATATTTATTTTACACACTTGTTTTTTTTTCTCTATTCCTTTTTTTTTGCAAATAATTTTTATCGGTCTGTGTCTTTCCGCTTTGATATTAGTGCATTTGTCATACAGATGCTTTGAATTTCAAGGTATTCAAAGATATTAATCCTTTACTTTATGATGTAGTCTTTTCGTGCCCTATCTAAAAACTTCTTTTCTTGCCAAAGGCAGTAAAAATAACCTTCTATATACTTGTTTATAAGTTTTAAGGTTGTTTTGTTATTCACCTCTAGTTTCTTCATTCACCTGGAATTTATTTTTGTGAATAATGTGAAGTAAGGACCTTATTTATTTACTTATTTACTATAATTTGCATAGTCAATTTTTCTAGTCCTATTTATTGGCAGCTTTATTCATTCCTGATTTTTTTTAATGTACTAAGTCTTTGCTTCTAAATGAGTCTAATTCTGGGTTCTACATCTATTAACATTATTTTGTGCTTTCTAACTTTCATTCTTCTTTTGTGCTTTTCTTTCCCTCCCTCCCTGCCTTCTTTCACATTGGTCAGATTGTCTTTATTTCTTCCCCTTTCCTCATGATCTACTGATCTAAAAGCTATAACTTCTACATTCTGTTCTTTAGAATTATTCTTAACATCACACCTAATCTTGATTTAGCAATGTCAAAGTTCACAGGGGATATACCTATCCCCCAAGGCAAAAAAGTAACATTTTACCACACTTTAACACCTATCATCCACTTTTATCTTTCATGGTGTTGGTAACTAGTATTCTAGTTCCATTCTTTTTGCAACACTTTAGTAATTATTTTGCTGTTTTATACAGTAATCCTTATTTAGATTTATCTACAGACTTCCCAATCTATTGGCATATTATTGCTACTTGAATTCTTCTTGTTCATCTTTTAAGCACTTTGCAAGCATTATTTCACTGGTTTCCAGTGTCCATTGCTACTGTCAGTCTAATCGTTGATCTCTTTACTCTATGCTTACTTTTACAATAATCTCTCTGTGTGTAGCATTCTTACTTCCCCATGGTATATCTAACTGAGGTTTGTGTTTGCTTTATCTTCCACAGAATTCAGTATGTTTCTTTATTCTGAAGACTCATATATATCTTCAAGTTAAGGAACCTCTAAGGCATAATTTTTTTAAATGTTACTTTTCCCCCACTCTCTCTACTGTCTCTCTCTTTGATAACCTGCTAAATACATATTGAACAAACTTATTCTATTCTCCATATATCTTAGCTTTTCTTTCATCTTTTCTATCTTTATTTTTGCTGAGCCAAGTTCTTTTAATCTCTTTAGATCTATTTTGACTAGTTCTTTATTCTTTTATATCTATGTGTTGTGTAACCCTTCCATTGAGTTTCCCCCTGCTGCCACAGCTACACATTTTTCATCTTTAGAAATTCTATTTTCTCTTTATAATACGCATCTGTGTTTTTGCTCACAGTACATTTTTTTCCTTTTAGTTATAATCCATTTTTGTTTATCTTTACTATATTTAAATATTCTTTATAGCCCCTTTCTGATTGTTCTATTATATTGAATTACTGATGTACTATCACCCCAGTGAGTTGTGTCTGCTGGCTTGCCCTCATGGAGCATCATTTCCTTAAATGGTTTATAATTTGTGATTGTGAGCTCATCCTCAGTGGAGACTATTTCTTTCACCATTAGGATCACACAGGCTGAGAGGAACAGCTGGGAGGAAGGTGAGGGAACTGGTGACATGTAGCCTTGAGAACAAATTGGAAAGAGACATGATAACCATTCACTCATAACCATACGATAGAAGTAGACATTTTCTGTGATGCTCCCAAAATGCAAAACATATGCCATCAACTATTTAGCATTTTATATTTTCTTACATAGTGATACCCAGTTGTTTCATGGGTCTAAACTAGTTTTTATATCAGTAATTCTGTTTAGAATTTCTATACCTATGGGAACTGTAAATTTAGACCCTTAACCTCAAGTGATATAGCCTTGTGTTTTGATTTCTCTTGAGAGACATTTCTTTTCCATCCAAGGACCTGGGGAGAGAAAAATCTTTTGTTGTTTCTGTACATCTATGTTTAGAGTTTTTCTAGTATCCCTCTAATGTAAGTGGAACTCCTTATAAGATCTTGTATCTGCAAGAACATGTTTCACCTCTGCACTGTACTCAGGCTCTAGCTTTCATCTTCTTGATCCCATAGAGACATTTAAATCTCAGCTGTCAATCGTGAAAGCCTATGTCTATGCCTAGTATTCATTAACAAGTTGCCACAATGCCAACTCAGATACTTCCTACTGTGACCAATTTAAATTTCTTCTTAATTTTGGGTATTTTGAAATGTATCTTTTTTTAGAGCTTGCCTTTGTTTCTTTTAAAATGCTTATTTTAACCACATTTATATGAATTTTGTGTGAGGCTATACTGCTACACTTCATTTTTATGTTATTAAATGTTAAATCTGAAGGAACATCTATCTATCTATCTATCTATCTTATCTATTTATCATCTATCCATCCACTTATCTATATCACTCAGGAGACTGTGAGTTCCTTATGGGCCTGAATTTTACCTTTTTTAAAAGTTAGGTAACAAACACAAACATTGCTAAGTTCTTACTCTCACACAATTAGGAGTATTATTAAGTAATACACATTCTACATTCCAATTTTCTTATCTAAAAATGGTGATACTAATACCTACCTCTTAGAAGTGTTACGCAAATGAAACAACAAATTCATGAGCAAAATTGGCACAATGTCTAATATGTAGCAAAACAAAACAATAAGCAGAAACGGAAAGAAAAATCTTCAATAAATGCTAATTTGTATTATCAGGAAATTTGTTAAATGGGTAGATGAATAAATAAAAGAGTCTTAACAATTCACACACTAAGAGCTATGCATCCCAGATTCTGCAAAGCAGATTTTTTCTCAATATGGAGAAGTGTGATTTCATTCTACAACCAAAGGCATGTCAGCCTCCACTGGTATCCAAGCCCTAGAAAGCACCAAGGCCAAGTTGCCTGGCCTTGGGATCCAGGTAACATTCCCTGGCTTCCCTCCACCCAGTTATTGAGCAACTACTCTTTGATACTTTCTTGCTTGTCTTGCACTTCTTGCAAGTGTGCTAGAATTACAGAAATAATAACCTCCCACTCTCCTTTGGGAATATTGTTACCCCTGATGTAATTTGTCATGCTACTGATACGTAATCACAATGTCAACTTTTTCTTTTATTGGAAGAAAAAGAGTAATTTAGGTTAACAGGTCTCAGGCTAGAGAAATGAAGCTGAAGAGTAAAAGCAGGTTAATATCTTATTAAGACCAAAGACTTTGAAGGAGGCGGCTCTTCTGGGGAGATCTAAAAACCCACTTCCCATTGCATATGCACGGTGCTTAGGTTGCATTCTAGGTGTTACCTGCTCATCAAATGTTTCCACGCCATGGCCTCACCCAGGTTAAATCTTTCAGTTTAAATCTTTAAAGTTATCTCTTCTTAAAAGAGAGGGGAAAATCGGAGCAGTATCTTATAAAGTGTGCCTCATTTGGGAAATGAAAATGAGGCTTGGTGACCAGGGGGTGGGGGGGAGTCAGGGTTTGGAACCGGCCTGTGACTTTCTCCTTTGGGTTTTTCCCACAATGACCCCGGCAGCCACTCCATGTGACCTCTGTCTAAAGACATGAAAAACAGCTGGGAGGAAGGTGAGGAAACTAGTGACATGTAGCTTTGAGAACAGATTGGAAAGAGACAGGACAAACATTCACTCATAACCGTACGGTGGAAGTAGACATTTTCTGTGATGTTCCCCAAATGCAAAACATATGCCATCAATTATTTAGCAAGCATTTACTGAACACTATCTCTGTACTAGGCTCTGTGCCAGCAATGGAAATACTAGAGAAAATGTAATACAAAGTGAATATTATATGCCCAGTATGCAAAGTGTTTTATTTTTACTATGTCACTTAATTTTCACAATACTGCAAAGACAATATTGTCTCATATATGTAAGAACTGTATTATGCTGCTTTCCAGTTGCTGGAAAACCAAGTTTTTCCCAGTGTGGAAGTTACTGTGATTTAATTGAAGACAATTCAGCATTGTAGCTAGATAAGCATAGGTTTATTGCCCCCTCTTCTACTTATTAGTTTTGTTACCATCGTCGACAATTCAGCATTGTAGCTAGATAAGCATAGGTTTATCGCCCCCCCCTTCTACTTATTAGTTTTGTTACCATCGTCAACTTAGTTCCAATTCTTCTAGGCTCAATCTGCTCATGCATAAAGTAAGAGTGATAATAACTACTTCGGAGGATACTCACAGGATTAAAATAAGATATATTAATACATAAGCATATTAAAGGTTAGCATTTATTGACCACTTTCTTTAAGCCAGGCATGTGCTAAACCCTTTATAAACATCTTATTTAATCTAGCACTTCTAAAGTACAAATAATTCCAATTTCTTTTAAAGAAACTAAGGTTCATAAAGATTAGTTTTTTGCTGAAAGCCATGCAACTAGTAAGTGCCATAGTTGGCATCCCAAGCTCATCTGCCTTATGCTACTGTGTCCTTACCACTGTCCTCCAAAGGACTAGAAAAGCCTGAAAAGTAGTGAAAATATTCACCATTTCTTGAGGTTTTGTACAAGTGGTTCTTGCATTGTAAAGGAAGTTAGATGAGGTAGTTTCTAAAGTCCCTTTCAACTCTGAATCATGTTTCTATAAAACAGATTTCCCAAACCGCTAGGTTAGAAATAAGCGTGTGTTGGCCAAATTTGTCTTGGTATGAGTTATAAACCACAGTGTGCTGCATTGCTCATGACAGAGACATATTGGTACTAAGTCTTCATAAAGAAGATATCTGTGCCTAATCTCCAGACCTGCCTCTTAGACCTTTGCTTTTTGGATTTGTTGGGACCACCTTCCCATTTCCATTCCTGTCCCATCACTAATCTCTGCCCACACTTGTAAGCATAGCCTCCTGGAAAACTCCAGCACGCTTAACACATAGTGCCTAAGTTCTCAGCCAGGGGTCCACACTGGCCCTGGCCACTGCCTCTTCCAAAACTCCACCCTTGAGTCACTAGGAATTTGGTCTCACTCACTGACCATTGTTATTTCTTATCCATCCAGGCACCCCATGTCACTCATCTCTATGCCTGTGTCATTAGAGTAGGAGGAGCTAACAATAGAGAATACATAGTTCTCCCAACCCCAGTCACCACTCAAGCAATACATCCTAGGAAGACATGCTCACCACAAAATAACTTTGTTTCAAGCCACAGGCTTCCCTAATCGAGTATGCACCTGGAAGCCACGTCTATATTATAAGTGACCCACCTGATTTTCTTGCAGATTTGAGCTGGCTTCAAGAGAAACAAAGACCTTTAAACATAAGTGAATGATGGGAAGAGGAAAACAGAGTCACTGCCTTCACATAGAGAACGTTGGAAATGCTGTATCCAAAACTTTCATTTTACACTTGTAGAAACTGAGGGCCAGAGAAAGAAGAACATACTTGCCTAAGCTTGTCACCCTTATTTCCTACTTATTTTCTTTGTTTTTTTCTCTGCCCTACACACTGATAGAGACACATTCCTGCACATTCACTCAAACATTCACATATACACAACTTGAAATTATACTGTCTAAAAAAATCACTTGGGTAAGTAAACCTCAAGTATTAAAATGTGGTTATTTTATGTCAGGTTAAACTGCACATCAAGTATATATTTTTAATTAGATGGACTTCCTCACTAGAGCACATTGCATTTGGAAAAAAGGAGAATTTTGAGCCTGTCTGATTTTGGTTTGAATTGACATTGCTCTATTCATTCACTGGGACCTTGGGTGACTTATTTAATATCTTTGGGTGTCATTTAGGACTGTTGAGAGGATTAAACAAGTTTCTATAGGTGAAAGTGCCTATCCTCTGGCTAACACATAGTAGAGTATGCAACAAATACAAGTGTCTTTCCCTGAACAGGGTGAGGTTCAGGACTCTGAGGAAATAGGGTTTTGGTAAGCGCTGCGGTGAGGTGAGTTGAAGTAAACAGACAAGAGACCAACAAACCCTCAACAACAGACCCATATTTGGGCTAACCACACCCGAATTCACAGCAGCATACAAGTAAGACACACGAAAGGAACAAAAACATAACTTGTTGACCTCCAGGTGATGGATATATTTCCAGAAATCCAAAGTAGAAGGCTCTCTAGGCTCCAAAATGTGGAAAGGTATCCATAGAGGGTATTAGACACAGGCTGCCACATGTATCTGACCCCTTCAGCTCTGCGGCTCTGGCTCTTGGAGATGCAGAAACCCCAGGGGACTTCCTTAAGGCTGAAAAAGAGCAGGAGTCCCAGTTCTGTGGTGGAACCTGGGAATCCAGGGGTCACTAGTAGCCTTTGCCAGGGTGATCTGAGTTGGGATGAGCAATGATATTGAGTTCCAGTAAAACCCACAAAATGTTCTGAACTTGTGACTAAGCCTGAGATACATAAACAACCCCCAACATTCACCTCAAGAAGGATCGCTCTGTGTGGTGTGGCCTAGTAATCTCTTTTCTCAAAAAAACGTAAAAAAAAAAAAAAAGAAAAAAAAAAACCCAAGAGGTTCTACTTTGTAATTTTCAATGTTCTTTCAACAATGAAATATTTGGCCCCTATTTCATACCAGTCATTATGTTAGGAACTCTGCCTAATAGGAATAGTATTAGCTGTGCTCTCTGAAGCGCAGGGCCTCTTCAGAACCACTGTGGGGCTGTGGTTGCAGCTGAGCAGAGAGCAAACCTGCCTGCTACTCCACTGAGTAAACCAGAACAGCTTCTCATTTATTGACTTTATCATATCAGATTTCCTCATATTTTATTTTTTAAAAATATGAAAGGATTCCACTTCCATTTTTTTAAGTATAGAAAGAATCTAGGGCAATGATATTAAGTTAAAAGAATGAAAGCTATAGCATTTAATGCTGAAGGAGAGGGGGAAAATCCCAGCTGATATTTGCTATTTGTTATGTGCTGCACACTGTTTTCCATTAATCGTCACATGACCCTAGACGTGAGTACTATTTTTAGCCCCATTTCAGAGATGAGTGATCTGAGATCCAGGGAATTTGATCTTTGTCAGACAGCCACTGAAGAGCCTGGTAGATATGTAGTCCCAGGGGCATTGATGTCAGAGCAGGTGCTCTTATCTGCCACACAGTGCTGACGCCTTCCCTGCATCTCACTTTGTGTTTGTATTATCTAAGGCAACCACTGGGGCCTTTGCCACTTCTCACCTCTATCGCTGGACTTCAGCCTCTGATCAAACGTTACCCCTCAGAAGGGCCTTCCCTGGCAACCCGATCTAAACTAGCTCTTCTAGTCAGACTGTTCTCCTTTACTTGGCTTCATTTTCCTTCTTAGTGCTAATAACAAATGGATAAATATCAGATATATATTTGTTTATGGTCTTCAGTCTGTGGAGCCCTAGCATATTAGATTCTCGAGGTTGGGGGCTTTGCAGGCTGCCAGGTCATTGTACTTCTCTGAGAGCCAGATGAGAACAAGACCTGTGGAAGTAAGTGTGGAAGGTGTTGCAAGAGTTGAAGAGGGAGGAAAAAAATCTGGGTTGAGAAAGACAACATGGTATAGGGTGATAATCCTAAATGTGCATCAAACAGCTAGAATTGGAATCACAGCTCCACCATCAATCAGCCCATAAGACCATACGCAAGTTTTGCTTTCCTCATTTGTAATAGGGATAATGACCTCAGACTCACAGTGCCATTATGAGGATTAAAAGAGGTAGTATGTGTCAATAAACGTTCTTTATTGTCTACATAATTCATTTTTTCCCAGAATTTGTCCCAGAAACATAGCTAAGCACATAGTAAGCACTCAATAAATCAATTGGATAATAGAATGCTTGGCCAGAGTTAATAATTAGAGAGGCCATGTTGTATTATGAAAAAAGCACACAAAAATTGTCAACGGATGCCCTGGGACCAAGTTGCCTCATCTCGTAGGTTCATATTTCCTCCTGGGTTAAAGAAGGCAGTATGGTAAGATGACATACAGGTTGCCTTTCATCTCTGAGATCTGTAAAATTGAAAACAACATCCCACAGTTAATCTAGTTTCCCTTAGATTTCCAGTAGCAAATTAGCCCACACTGATGGTTGTCAGGAAGCTGAGATGATATATTATGTTTGTTATTTGTTTTCTAGGTTCCAGTTCAAATAAAAATTCTTAGTACTACTCACATTAGAAAATAACGGTTGGTAGCTTGGCCGAAGGATACCGACATTTACAATGGACAATTAATTCACTCTCTTATCTTGGTTTCTGAGGGTCGTTCTGGATTGGTGAGCCTCTTGACTGACTGAGTTGAAGGAATTCCGTCACCCCTTGTACTTGCCTTCAGTGAATGGGAAGGGAGTAAGATGTATCGAAGTTGTTTTGGAGACTTCTGTTCCAATTCTACATTGAAAAGTTGGGTGGTTTTGTTCCTTTCCTAGAGGGAAGGGTCATTGTTTCTTCTGACATGCTGATTTATTGGAAGAGGCTGTTGCCAAGGATTTTCCTGACTTAGAAAGGCTATCGTGACCAGATGTGAAAGTTCTGTTTTCTTTAACCATCATTTCCTTAGCCATCATTTCAAACAAATATTTTACCTTTGCCCTGTATTCAAAAATTGGCATAGCCATAATAATACTCAAGTATTCAACAGATTATCGGTTTTGTGAATTAGTGCCCTATGGCCAGTAGACTATCGAACACATCTCATTCATAAAATATGGATTATCTTAACACTTATTATAAGCCTCACCTTTGGTGTGACATACCAATACATGAATATGTGCAGCACTTTTCAGTTTTCAAAGCATTTTCCCATGTACTGTTTGATCCTTATGAAAGCTGCATGAAACTGGCATTATTACAACCCCATTTTTCATGTGAAGAAGCTGAGCCTTGGAATGCCTTTAAGACTTCCTGAAGACACAGATTAAAAGCTGGATTTGATAATTTAAATCCTTGGCTCAGAGTTGAAGGAGAGCAAAGGAGTTTGGGAAAGAACCAAGGTAGATATCTCTACGTACAGCAAAAAAAAGAAACAATGCTGTTTACAGCATCCCCCCAACTTTCTTCCCTCCACAAGGACACAGAAAGTCCCCAGGAATACCCTTTATTTCCTTCTCCTGCCTAATTAAAAAGGTATTCAGTTAGGAAAAGAGGAAGTCAAATTGTCCCTGTTTGCAGACGACATGATCGTATATCTAGAAAACCCCATTGCCTCAGCCCAAAATCTCCTTAAGCTGATAAGCAACTTCAGCAAAGTCTCAGGATACAAAATCAATGTACAAAAATCACAAGCATTCTTATACACCAATAACAGACAAACAGAGAGCCAAATCATGAGTGAACTCCCATTCACAATTGCTTCAAAGAGAATAAAATACTTAGGAATCCCACTTACAAGGGACGTGAAGGACCTCTTCAAGGAGAACTACAAACCACTGCTCAATGAAATAAAAGAGGATACAAACAAATGGAAGAACATTCCATGCTCATGGGTAGGAAGAATCAATATCGTGAAAATGGCCATACTGCCCAAGGTAATTTATAGATTCAATGCCATCCCCATCAAGCTACCAAGGACTTTCTTCACAGAATTGGAGAAAACTTCTTTAAAGTTCATATGGAACCAAAAAAGAGCCCGCATTGCCAAGTCAATCCTAAGCCAAAAGAACAAAGCTGGAGGCATCATGCTACCTGACTTCAAACTATACTACAAGGCTACAGTAACCAAAACAGCATGGTACTGGTACCAAAACAGAGATATAGATAAATGGAACAGAACAGAGCCCTCAGAAATAATGCCGCATATCTACAACTATCTGATCTTTGACAAACCTGAGAAAAACAAGCAATGGGGAAAGGATTCCCTATTTAATAAATGGTGCTGGGAAAACTGGTTAGCCATATGTAGAAAGCTGAAACTGGATCCCTTCCTTACACCTTATACAAAAATTAATTCAAGATGGATTAAAGACTTAAACATTAGACCTAAAACCATAAAAACCCTAGAAGAAAACCTAGGCATTACCACTCAGGACATAGGCATGGGCAAAGACTTCATGTCTAAAACACAAAAAGCAATGGCAACAAAAGCCAAAATTGACAAATGGGATCTAATTAAACTAAAGAGCTTCTGCATTGCAAAAGAAACTACCATCAGAGTGAACAGGCAACCTACAAAATGGGAGAAAATTTTCGCAACCTACTCATCTGACAAAGGGCTAATATCCAGAATCTACAATGAACTCAAATTTACAAGAAGAAAAAAACAAACAACCCCATCAAAAAGTGGGCAAAGGATATGAACAGACACTTCTCAAAAGAGGACATTTATGCAGCCAAAAGACACATGAAAAAATGCTCATCATCACCGGCCATCAGAGAAATGCAAATCAAAACCACAATGAGATACCATCTCACACCAGTTAGAATGGCAATCATTAAAAAGTCAGGAAACAACAGGTTCTGGAGAGGATGTGGAGAAATAGGAACACTTTTACACTGTTGGTGGGACTGTAAACTAGTTCAACCATTGTGGAAATCAGTGTGGCGATTCCTCAGGGATCTAGAACTAGAAATACCATTTGACCCAGCCATCCCATTACTGGGTATACACCCAAAGGACTATAAATCATGCTGCTATAAAGACACATGCACATGTATGTTTATTGCGGCACTATTCACGATAGCAAAGACTTGGAACCAACCCAAATGTCCAACAATGATAGACTGGATTAAGAAAATGTGGCACATATACACCATGGAATACTATGCAGCCATAAAAAATGATGAGTTCATGTCCTTTGTAGGGGCATGGATGAAATTGGAAATCATCATTCTCAGTAAACTATCGCAAGGACAAAAAACCAAACACCGCATGTTCTCACTCATAGATGGGAATTGAACAATGAGAACACATGGACACAGGAAGGGGAACATCACACTCTGGGGACAGTTGTGGGGTGGGAGGAGGGGGGAGGGATAGCATTAGGAGATATACCTAATGCTAAATGATGAGTTAATGGGTGCAGCACACCAGCATGGCACATGTATACATATGTAACTAACCTGCACATTGTGAACATGTACCCTAAAACTTAAAGTATAATAATAAAACAAAAAAAACAAAAAAACAAAAAAACCTAGAACCGCCCCTATGCATGGACCACGGGGTGAGTGAAAGGCAAGAGGCTGTTATAGTCTCGGTGTCCAGCAATGGGGCTCTGAGCCTGGGCAGTAGCCAGCCCTGTGGAAATATTGATGGCAAGGAGAGGGAGAAGGCCCAACAGAAACGACAGCCCAGGACACAAGTGGGCCTGACATTGCTGACCACAGACATGAAGCTCTAGCCACAAGGAGGGTCTGCTTGACACCCTGGACTCCGACTTCAGCCCAGACTCAGAGGCCTAACCCCAAGAATGAGGTTCACTCATTCACTCTCACCCTAGGAAGACTGAATATGAGGCACACAGTTAAGATCAGCAGTAATCAGGTGGGCACTGCCTGGGTCTCATCCACTAAAGAGAGGGCAAAAAGGCAGGGTTATTTGGGACCAAAGGCTGGGAGAGGGGGCTTCCTCAGAGGGCTGAGTCTTGCCGGGACTTCAACCCTGGCATCTGCCCCTTCCTGTAGGATCTGACAGCCTTTTGCAAAAGCTCACCAGCCCCAACCTCAGCAGAGGAAAGACAACTCCATGCTTGGCTAGCAAGGGCAACAGTGCCAACAGCTTCATACGTCCCACCTGGCAGGGGGCTCCTAACAGGTGGGGTTTGCTTAGGAATTCCTTACGGCCTGACTGAGACACTTTCAGCTTGAGGCTCTTCTTACCGAATCCTTTCTTCCCTCTCTCCTCTCAGGGGTCAGAGCAGTACTGTGACCTGAAGTTCTCTCTGCTGCCTCTTGTTCGTGCCCCTTTTTTACCCATCACAGCTGTTTCCCCTAATACATCTTCTGCATGTGATTCTTGGAGGAACTGAGATGACACTGAGCCAGACTGAATTTTTCTTCTTGCCATAATCAGAATAATTAAATAAGATTAAAAGACAAAAAAAAAAAAAAAAAAAAAAAGAAAGTCCCCAGGAAAGGAGATTTGGCCATTGTAACAAGCAATCCAATAGCAAAAGTACCAGGGAGTAAAGCCTGAGCTCCTTTCTCGCCCTGCGGAATCAAGAGGTAAGAAGGAGAGGTGAGTAAGGGACTCTGAAGACACCTGCTGAGGATCAGCTGAACCCGGATGTTGAGATGCAGCTGTGCCACCTGAGAACCGTGTGACTTTAGGAGAACCACTTCCTCTCTTAGTGACCCAGTTTACTCGGGGATAACTTAAGAATATCTCTCTCATAAAATTATTATAAGAATCAAAATAGTAATTCATGTAGAATGGTGGGCACAGCTCCTGGAACAAAACAGTAGCTACACTTATGTGTGATTGTGTACAAATCACTTTACCTCATTGGGTTTCAATCTACTTGTTTATAAAAATAAGGTGGTTGGACTAGATGAATTCCGTTGTTTTTTCTTCAAGCTCGGCATGTGATTTATGACTATAATTCATGGTATAGAGAAAGATAGGGTGGTGATGGATTGATAGAGTGACATGTCACTGATATATGTTAAAGTGGGGAACAGGCCCTTACAAGTGAGTGCAAGATAGCTGTGGTTATTATATCTTGTTGATAATAAGGATAATAAAAGTCATCTTTTATTGAGCAACTGCTGAAATATATATTATCTCATTAATTCCTCATGAAAACCCTATTAAGCAGAAAATATTAGCTCATTTTACATAAGTAGATAAACCAAAGCTGAAGCAGGTTGACCAACTTGTTCAAGGTCACCTGTATCATCAATGGTAGATAAAACCTTGTTCTGTATGACTCTGGCTGTCATGCTCTTTGGAGTATCCTGTGCTGGCTGTATTCATTAAAGTCACTATTTAATCTCAAGCTGACCTTTGTTTTTCTTATTCCATGTCGACTTCACTTTCTGTGTTCATCCTTCTACCTAATAACAATATAATGCATATTTTTAAAATGTACCCTCTGCCACATTGTGTGCTTTTGTAAGTATGTTATCCATTATTATCTACTTAAATCTATGTCTTTATTGCATAATTCAGCATTTTAATATTCACTTTGAAAAGTGTTTTGAGTCACTTCCATGCAAAGTTGCTGTATTAAATTACATTCATTATTCTTGCTAAATGTAGACAAGTCATGGTTCAGGTGAACTAGAAAGTAACTCCCATTATCCTTAGCACATTCCATCACATTCGTTATTCTATGTGACATTTATCAACACAGCATTTAGACATTTTAAAGAAAGAAAAAAAATCACTTTAAATTCCAAAGCATTTAATGAACACTGAGCCAAATTCCGCAGGTGAAAAAGTCACTTCCTTGCTACAAGTTCCACACGTTGCCTTAATGCTTCTGGAGCATAAGAAGAAGATGTAAAAGCCCATGCTAACTATTAAACTTACCTGCTGAGATTTATGTGTGAACTATTAAGCTTACCTGCTGGGAATTATGTTGCATCATGCTTATAACTATGCTCACGTTATTCATAATATAAACAGCTCCTCGTTTATCAAGGACACAGAGGTTATGTTGACATTCTCCTAGCTTCCCTTTGCCACCTTCACATGTTATTCTTCCATTCTTGTGCAAAGTCTCTTTGTCTTCGAAGGACATGCCACCCTTAGAAGGTGGTAGGTTCCACCTCAGAGAACAGAGAGTGGGCAATTCCTACTCCTGTACCCTTCAGTCATCGGTCAAAGGCCACTGGGTTGGAAGGGAGGTTGTAAACTTCAAGGGACTGTCTGCAAGTAAGAGAAAAGTTGCTCCTTTCTGGAGGGCTGTCATCTAGAAAGAATATAAAGTGCAATGAAGTGGGGAGAGGCTCATAGAAATGGTAAAAAGCATCCAAGGGTATAAGTGCAAGGCACCAACAGTAGCAACTAGTGGCAGCCACATGGATCAACCAACTGAAGCCTAACATCGTAATTCCTTGATATTTGTATTAGTTTGCTATGACTGCCAGAGCAAACAACCACAAACTGGGAGGCTTAAACAACAGAAATTGATTGTCTCACAGTTCTGGAGGCCAGAAGTTCAAAATCAAGGTGCCAGCAGGGTTGGTTCCTTCTGAGGATTGTGAGGGAAAGATTTGTTCCAGGTCTCACTCCTTGGCTTATAGATGGCCATCTTCTCCCTGTGTCTGTTCACATTGTCTTCTTTTCATGCATGCCTGCCTGTGTCCAAATTTCTCATTTTTATAAGGGTATCAGTCATATTGGATAAAAGGCCTACCCTAATCAAGTATGAACTCAATTTTACTCATTATATTTGTGATGACATATTTTCAAGAAACATTGAAGTACTAGGGGTTAGGACTTAAAAATATAAATTTTGAAGGGACATAATTCAACCTATCACAATATTTTTCCATTAAGAGAACTTTATTAAACCTCAGTTTAGTACCTGATATGGTTTGGCTGTGTCCCCACTCAAATCTCATCTTGAATTGTAGTGCCCACAATCCCCAAGCGTTGTGGGAGGGACCCAGTGGGAGGTAATTGAATCATGGAGATAGTTACCTCCATGCTGTTCTTGTGATATTGAGGGAGTTCTCATGAGATATGACACTTCTATAAGGGTTTTTTCTCCACTTCACTCTGCACTTCTCCTTGCTGCCACCATGTGTAGAAGGATGTGTTTGCTTCCCCTTCCACCATGATTGTAAGTTTCCTGAGGCCTCTTCAGCCCCGTGGAACCACGAGTCAATTAAACCTCTTTCCTTTATAAATTACCCAGTCTTGAGTATTTCTTCATAGCCGCATGAGAATGGAACTAATACAGTACCCAACTTGTATGTTTACAATCAATATTTTAGCTCCTGATACTGCTCCCTGGTATCATTAATTCTTTACTCTCTATTCCTATTACAACTTTTTTTTTTGGCCATTGTTAAACTTTTTAGTCTTACACTTTTTAGTCCTTGATGAACACAGCAAAAAAGACAACAGTTATAATTTTAAGAGGTATGAGAAAATGTTCTGTCAATTGTAAACTCATATGAGTTTTTAATTGCCATTTATTAATGTTTCTTTAAGAAATATATATTGAGCTCCTAGTCTTATATTTAGCACACATTCCCTCGTATTTCTGATTTTAGAAAGCTTTGTAAGTGAAGGATGGATTATAGGAAGGAGAAAGTAGTTGTGAAGCCTCTGAAGTGATGAGAATTCAAAAGGATGGGAGTTTAGATTAGGGAACCACAGAAGAGATGAAGGAAATAAATAAATGTGAGACACAACCCCAAAGGTAATTGTATAGACTTGGCAACTCATGAACTATTGACAGGAACATCATGTATAGAAAAGGCAGGTCTTGATACATATTTTTGTGTGTGCATCAAATGCATGAATGTGTCACATAATGATGGGGATATGTCCTGAGAAATGCATCATTAGGTGATTCCATTGGGCAAACATTACACAGTGGACTTACACAAACCTAGGTAGTATAGACTACTACATACCTAGTGATATGGTATACCCTTATGCTCCGAGGTTACAACCCTGTACAGCACTTTATTGTACTGAATGCAGGGGGTAATTATAATGCAATGATAAGAATTTGTGTATTTAAACATAGAAAATGTACAGTAAAAAATGGTATAAAGGATAAAAAATGGTCTAAGGCATTTACCACGAATAGAGCCTGCAAGACTAGAGGTGGCTCTGGGTGACTCAGTGAGTGAGTGGTGAGTGAATATGAAGGCCTAGGATATTTATTACTGTACACTACTGTAGATCTTATAAACACTGTACATTTAGGCTACCCTAAATTTACTTTAAATGTTATTTCTTCAATAATAAATTAATCTTAGCTTACCGTAACTTTTTACTTAATAAACTTTTAATGTTTTTAAACTTTTTGTCTCTTTTGTAATAAACATTTACCTTAAATCACAACAAATTGTACAACTGTACAAAAATATTTGCTTTCTTTATATCCTTATTTTATAAGCCTTTATTCTATTTAAAATTTTTTTTTTTTACTTTTAAAACTGTTTTATTAAAAATGAAAACACAAGCACACACACTAGCCTAGGCTTACACACAGGCAGGGTTATTCCTATCACTGTCTTCCACCTACACATCTTGTCCTACTAGAATGCCTTCAAGGACAATAACACGCATGGAGCTGTCATCTCCTGGGATAACAGTGCCTTCTTCTGAAGGACCTGTCGGAGACTGTTTTACAGTTAACTCTCTTTATAAGTAGAAAGAGTATACTCCAAAATAATGATAAAATGTATAATATAGTAAATTTATCAACCAGAAACATAGTCATTTATTATCATTATGAAGTATTATATACTGTACCTCATTAAAGTTGCTAAGCTTTCAACAACTGGCAACACAGTAGGCTTATTTACAACAGGATCACCACCACAACAACAAGTAATGTGTTATGCAATGACTTAAGATGGCTACGACATCACACCACTAGGCCATGGGAATTTTTTAGCTCTGTTCTAATCTT
Source organism: Pongo abelii (assembly GCF_028885655.2). Taxonomy (NCBI): domain Eukaryota; kingdom Metazoa; phylum Chordata; class Mammalia; order Primates; family Hominidae; genus Pongo; species Pongo abelii. The sequence goes on along the minus strand of NC_071992.2, from coordinate 144,891,641 downwards.
ATAGGACCACAATTCTATACGTGGTCAGTTGTTGACCAAAACGTCATTATGAGGTGCATGACTGTACTGCGGTGCATCCAGATAACACATACTGTTTGCTGCTACTGGTTCTTTATTAACTGACAAATAAAAGGGGAACTCTTCAGCAAACTCCCTTTCTGATCTTGCCCCTGCCTACTCTCCAGGCTTACATTTTCCCATTTTCTCCCCACAGCCCTGTTCATGCCTTGCCAAACTACTTGGAGCTGAGCTTCAGGGGCTTTCTTACTTTGCACCTGCTATCCTCTCTTGCTGCGTAGGTTTCTTGATGCACACCTGACGAATGCCCAAACCACTGCTGAAATAGGGAGGCCTAGTTGGACTCCCTGGAGGAGATTCAGCATCTCTTGCCTTAAGCTATCTTTGCACCTTGTAAACTCTTCTATCATTATTCTTTCCACAGTGCATTGCAATCTTTTCTTACGTGTCTTCTTCATTAAATCAGAATCTCTTTGAAGACAATAACACATTAGATTTGCCTTTGTATCCAGTTTTTAGCACGATGTATTAGCATTGAATTGAGTCAATGAGTGTTTTAAAATGAATAAATGAATGTAAACACAGACTAAATCAAATGCTGGGTAATGCATACTCAGGTAGGAAACTTGCAATGTCCCTGGCCACCACTGTGGATGCTCATGGTCACCTCCATTGTATATTCACCCAGCTCTGAGAGAAGAGGCTCCCAGGATAGAAAGGACTGGTTATTACTGTTAGCAAGACAAACTGCCTGCCAGCTAGTGAGCAGCTTTTCACATGGCTGAAGCTGCTAACAATTGCCCAATAAATTAGCTATTTTTTTATAACCAACTTAAATATTTCTGTTCAAATTATGATATGGATATCTTGACTTACCCCTAGTTTTCCATTTTGCAGAAAGACTTGAACACTAGTATCTAGATGCTTGTAATCAAGGAAGCAGAGTGTAGCAAAAAAAGCGTTAGTTTTAGAGACAGTAATTTGTTAATTGAAACCTGAGCAATACCTACTCATAGCATTTTGACATTGTGCAAGTTGTTGAAAATTTCAGTTTCCGTATCTGTGAATTAGGGGTAATAATGACTGACCTCACAGCATCTTTAGTAATGATTAAAAATTATGCAACCAACAGTATAGGACCTAGCTGTGTTTCTCAACAAGAGAAACATGAGGGTACATTCCCTTTGTGCAAACCTGTTGCATACACTTTAAAATATTAAGCATTTCAGGAAGCTGAGCTCAAAGTGTCAGCATAGTGCCCCCAGTCATGGAGGCAGTCAAGAATGCTCCCATACACATTGCAAATAAGCCCCATCATAATAAAAATATAAAACTTTTCAAGTGCTACTACATGCTAGGAAGTATTCTAAGAACTTTACTGGACTCATTTCATTTAATACTCATAAAAATTATGTGATGCACTGTAAGGTTAAATAAATTGCTAGGTTATATAACTGGAAAGTCAAGGAGCTGGGTGTGTAGGCTTGTGAGTTTGGCACCTGAGCAATACCGATGGAAGCATAGCAGGCACTCAGTCAATGTTCTTTTCCTTTCTTCCTCCCAGTGTGGTTTCATTGCCAATGCCTTTGGCCAAAAGCTACAAGTAGATCTTGTCCCCAAACATTTGTCTCAGGAGACCCCAGATATGCAGACTTCATTGGCTTAAGTCCAATCTTGACAAGATGAAAGACATCTTTTTCTTTTTCTAGAAGTGACAGATATATCAAGGCCAAATTTGTATTACTCTAACATGGCATATTCCAGTAAAGGTTTTCACTGGGGACAAATGTGGAAAATATTAGCCCACGTATTTTTCCTCTCACTTAATTCTCCTTTTCCTTCTTTTCCTCAGGGCCTTCTTCTACTTTGGGGAACAACTCTCACTCAGTTGATTTTTGTTACCATCGCATTTGGCTGGAGAAGCTTTCAGAGTAGAGCCAGAGTCATAAAACCTTGTAAATATATCAGAAATTTATATCCCAGCAGCTTACTAGCCCATCTGATATAATTCAGAAATCACCAATCAACTGTAATATCATTAGACAGGTAGGCTCATTGCCACCTGCCCCCTGCAGGGAATAGGGGCTGCAATGGTATTTGAAGTGGCGGAGTAAGGGATGGGTAGCCTCACCTATAAAGGGTGCTGGGGTGTGAAGAACCTTGCACTTCGGGAAAGAAAAAAACTTTCTCTGCTATCCACTCACTTCGTGAATTCAGGCTCCTTCTTGTAACAAAAAATGTATCCAAATAAATGCTTTCTAAGCACTTCTGCTTTAAGATTCTTGTAAGTGCCAAAAGGCAGGCTTAAAGTCAATAAAGAGGCTATAAAGACAAGAGCTAAGAAAAGTATTGGAAACAAGAGATGAATGGCATACAAGGAAAGCTCAGTTCAAGGTAGCATGCACTGAGTGCCTGCCTGTGCCTCTTGGTTGCCAGACATAGGGAGTACAAAGGTGAGTTACCTCATCCTCCCCAAAAAGTTCAATGTGTAGTTAATTATTGGTTTAAATTCATAAGAAAAGTTATATTGCAGGGTTTTTGTGTTTTTTTTTGTCTGTGTTTGTCTAGACTCCAGAAGGCTTGGGCTAAGAAGACAGTGTTGGAATAATTGAGGGGCTGGCAGGAGAATCAAGGTGCCTTACGAGGGCCCCCAACATTCCCATGTTCTCCATTGTCGTTCTATCTCTGTAATGATGTACTGTTCAGTGGATCCACATGAGGTCTTGGTGGTCTCCCAGATCAGGTTTACATTCCAGCAGTTCTGCCTTTCAGTGTTGTGCCCTTGAATGGCTGTTTGCTCTCTTCTGACCTTAACTCCCTCCTCCGTAAGTGAAGATGATATCTAATTCCCAGGGCATGTCACATATTAAACGAGGTAATATGGGCCAGGCACAGTGGCTCAGGCCTGTAATCCCGGCACTTTGGGAGGCCGAGGTGGGAGGGTCACTTGAAGCCAAGAGTCCAAGACCAGCCTGGCCAACATGGTGAAACCTTGTCTCTACTAAAATACAAAAATTAGCTGGGCGTGGTGGCACACACCTGTAGTCCCAGCTATTCGGGAGGCTGAGGCAGGAGAATTGCTTGAACCTGGGAGGCGGAGGCTGCATGAGCCTAGATTGCGCCACTGCACTCCAGCCTGGGTGACTTCTGGGTCCAGGGCTTCCTGGACCCAGAAGTCAACGGTCCTTGAAAGTCAGAAATGAATGGGCTTTAAAAATGTGAGTGCGACTCCGTCTAAAAAATATATATATATATGTATAAAATAAATGCATATACATACACACACATATATAAAGTACTTTGCATATTGTTTGTATATAATTACTACTATTTTAAGGACTTTCAGATATCATTTAATCTAAGCTTCTCAGAATACAGGTGCAGGAAATTGGGTGCAGTCATTTGCCCACTGATGATGCAGAGGTGCAGTTATCTGCCCAATGTTCTACTTATTCAAAGTTTATTCAACTGAAGTCCAGTATCCTAAAGAGTCAGACCCAGGCTGAAATGAAATCATGAACCAACTCGTGCCACTGACTATGCTAGTTCTTTTCACAGGTAACCTCTGACTAAGGATTTTCATCTTCTTTTTCAAATAAAACTGAGTCTTGGAGAGGTAATGAAGGGCCTGCCTCTCCAAAGTCAAAGAAATAGGAAATGGTAGTGACAGAGCAGAACCTGTTCTTCCAGCCTCTGTGCCTATGCCTGTTCAGTCACACTGTGAGGACACAAATGACCCATTATTTATAAGTTTGATTTTTTGACTGCCCAAATAAACACATCCTCAATTTAAAAAGATAAAGTGATTTTGTTCATTTGTGTAGGTGGATTTTTCAAAAGGCTTCAGGGAGCCTCTGGCTCATCCTAGACCCATATTTCTGTTAATTGCTCTTGTTAGAGTTTCAGAGTCATGGAAACTAAATTTTATCCCTATTGCGTTAAAATGCCCAGAAAATAATTACAAAAACGGCAGTTTTCTTTATTTGCTTAGCTTACACAGAGCTATCTTTGTTTTAGATAAGCCTCTTGGATTGCATTTATCTATGAGAAGGCAGATAGTTTTCTGAAGGAGGAAGCTGGATCCTCAAAAATTCTGAGATTGCATTTATCTATGAGAAGGCAGATAGTTTTCTGAAGGAGGAAGCTGGATCCTCAAAAATTCTGCAGGGAACAGAAAGCAGTAGAGGACAGTAGAGTCAACTTCCAACTCTGTGAATAGAGATCCAATAAGTTTTTAATATTTTGTCAAACCAAGAGGCTCTGGAAAGGTTTTAAAGCCCATGTAGGGGAATCTTGTATCTGTCAGCCAGGACTTCCTGGTCCCAGAAGTCAATGATACTTAAAAGTCAGAAATGAATGGGCTTTAAAAACCATCCTTTTCTAAAATGTCTAGAATGGACACTCAGGTGCATCTTGTCTTTCCTAACAATAATGACAGGATAACTCACACTCAGTAAGGTGTGCACTTAGCTGCCAGAAATTGAAATTAACTCACTCATTCAATCATCCCATGCATTATTAGGCCTACCGCAAGTTTCAGGCACCATGTATAGTTTTGCTCTTCCAAGTGACCATTTTCACCTTTGCACATATTTACAAAATGAAAGTCAATGGCTGCAAAGCTGAGCAAAGTTGTGTGACAATAGGCGTGGCGGGTCTCCAATGTGGGTTCAGTCTTCTCATCTGCAGTATCATGAGGTTGGACTAGGTGACCTCAGACCTCTTCCAGCTCTGACATTTAAGGATGTACAACACAGTAGCCAGAGAAAATAAAAGCATAACAATAACCCATTAGTGCTGTGGTCTAGGTCAGTGACACATACATGGCTTCCATCTATTCATCAGTTCCTCTTTTTCATACTCTGATGGCAAACATGTACCAAGTATCTCGTTGGTGTGTCTTAGGTATCAGAGAGCACCTGGGCTACTCAGCAGGACAGAGCTGTATGCAGACATTAGCAGTCTAGGGAACTGCAGTATCCTAGAGCAATCAAAATGGCCAGGGGCCAAAAAGAATAGAGACCATCTTTGTCTGGATAAAATAAAATAAGCTGTTCAGTGAAGAAATAAGCCAAGGAGATAATGAGCCTAGCAGGGAACTGGGATTGAGGCAAATCTCAGCTCTCTCACTTACTAAGAGTATACGAACGTGTTTCTTATCTCACTAAGCCTGTTTTCCCATCTACTCTATGAGGGTTGTGATAATATTACTTTAAAACAATCATATCTACAAAGGGTTTGGGAGTAGTCAATAAGGCAATCAATGAGAAGATACTTGTTAGACTGTAAGGCAGTCTGAAAATCTTTTTTGTTTCATGTCAACTTCCCTCTTTTCCTGATCATTAGCACAAAATGCAATACTCACCAAATGTATATACTTAGAAACCCTTAGTTGACATTCTTTCTTCCCAATTGAAATGCTCATCTCCAGCCCCAAACAGTGAAATTGCTGGATCCATTCTCTCTCCTTAGAGACTGCAAAATCTCCCTACTTATTTAGGCCTCCCTTTTAAAATCTAATCCTCCCAGGTTGTAAGGGAGGATTAGATATTATCTATGACCACCAATGAGCCTCCACATTTGGAAGGCTGAAGCTGATAGAGCAAATCCACAGCGATTGATTTTCCTCCCAACTTTAAGTTCACAGTGCTCTATCTTCCCCACCCTTCTGCATCTTACAAAATAATACTTCCTCATGCTCATTTAATACCTGTGGCAGAAAGGGACAACAGAGCTGAAATTAGCATGAGGTGTTCTCAAGAAATCAGGGAAGGAAGGAAGGAAGGAAGGAAGGAGAGAGAAAGAAAGAGAAAGAAGGAAGGAAGGAAGAAAGGAAGGAAGGAAGGAGAAAGAAAGAAAGAAAGAAAGAAAAGAAAGTAAAGAAAGAAAGGAAAGAAAGAAAGGAAAGAAAGAAAGGAAAGAAAGAAAGGAAAGAAAGGAAAGGAAGGAAAGGAAGGAAAGGAAGGAAAGGAAGGAAAGGAAGGAAAGGAAGGAAAGGAAGGAAGGAAGGAAGGAAGGAAGGAAGGAAGGAAGGAAGAAAGAAAGAAAGAAAGAAAGAAAGAAAGAAAGAAAGAAAGAAAGAAAGAAAGAAAGAAAGAAAGAAAGAAAGAAACCAGGAGTCAGAATTGGGGAACCAGGTTTAAGATTCAGTTCCAGCCACTGATGAGATGTGTAAATTTGGCTAAGGTCCTCAGTGTCATTGAGCCTCAGTTTCTTCATCCAGTTTTATAAGAATGCAGTGAGGATCAGATAAAAAGAGATGATCAATATAAAAATATTTTTAAAATGCTAAAACCCAATACAAACATTGTCTGTGTAGATAATTAATATTAACATTAATAATAAAATATATTAACACTAAGCTGCATCAAGCAAAAACACCAAAATAAATTTTCTTCATTCATTCCCTAGGACAAATGTATGGGATAATGTGGAAGATAGTGAACATGCTTACTGATGGTCCCATTGTAGAAACAGAACACAGGGAAGTCTGGACCACACGGGCTCCTCCCACAATCTGATGATATAAAAAGAAGCAAGCCCCTTGCTTCAGTGCTTTTCCAACCTGGTGGGGCATTCACATTTTGCAGATGGCATTGATCCCTGAACTTCTTAATACCTCCATGGGAACCAGAGAAACATTTACATGGCTTATTTACCAGTTTATGGATAAAGTGCAACCGAAAATAACTTAAGCTGAATCTCAGTTGCCATCATTCCCCCAGCACTGAGATGTCGATCAGCCCTGAATTCTGAGCTAACCCAGAGAGATATCTCTTCCCTCCTCTGCTCTTCCTCTGTGTACTTTATATAAACCTCTGTCATGATACCCACAAGATGTCACTGCATTTATTAGTTACTTGTTAATCCCATGATGTTAGACCCTGAGTCCCTCGAAGGCACAGGCCTGTAATGCAAGTCTTTGACTCACAGTCAATCATTAATATTTACTATGTGACTATATAAATGAATGAATGGATGAGGGGGTGGAGAAAATACAACAGGGGTGGAAATAATATGCATGACTTGGATCCTGGATAAATGGATGAATGTGTTCTGTCTGCTTAGGACACAGGGAAAAGAAGCGCATGATATCTTTTGATGTAATTTGAGAGAGTTAAGATGACTTCTACCTCAAAATTTACCCCTAAAGCCCCAGCCCTCACCACTACCACCATGTCCTTTGTTTATTTTTTCTTCTCTTTGATGTTTGTTCAACCCAGTATTCTGGCTCAACCAGGTTCTGACCTTTACCACTGAGGTCCATCCCTGGGGTCCTCTCTAGATTTAGCTCCACAAGGGAAGTTGATCTTGACTCTGGTTACTGTCTTCACCAATGAGCATCCTTTGTAGCACATAACACAAAGACCAGAGAATCTGGAAATTTCTGGTGGCTCTAACGCCAATCAGATGTTTCCCCAGTCAGTTTCTTTGCGTTTGTCCTGTCTGCCACAATCTGCAGGGAAATCCCAGATTAGCTGCTTAACACTGAAGGTATTCTAGTACTTAGGTCAGCAAATCTTGACCCACAGGCCAAGTCTGGCCTACGTCTTGCATTTGTAAGTAAGATTTTATTGGAACATAGCCTTGCTCCCTTGTCTGTGGGTTGTCCGTGGCTGCTTTCATGGATAAACTGCAACTGAAAACAATTTAAGCTGATCAACACTGCAGAGTTGAACAGTTGTAAGAGACTGAGTGGCCCACAAAGCCTAAAATATTTACTATCTGTCCCTCTTCAGAAAAGTTTAACGGAAGTCTGCTTTAGCAGATCAATCCTTTGTAAATCAGTGCAGATATGGAAGTTATTTGGGTAACTTGCTGTGATGATGTGCTTGGCTCTAGATTTGGTGTTGAATGGACCACCACATTTTTCATCACCCCCACTTCAAATCCTGACACCAACAAAAGAGAATGACTGTGTTGCACTGGCTAACTGTCAAGTAGCAGTCAGATAATTATTAATTCTAAAAGGACATTCATGAAAAGAAAAGAGGAAAAATCAAGGGAGGGAGGGAAGGGGGGAAAGAAGGAAGGAAGTAAGGAGGGAGGGAAGGAAGGAGGGAGGGAAGGAAGGAAGGAAGGAAAGAAGGAAAGAAGGAAGGAAGGAAGGGAGAAAGGAAAATGAGAATGAGAAGAGAATGCAATCAACATTCCTGACACTAAAATATCAATTCAGGGCTCATGAGACCAGCCTAGGAGAGTGACAAAAATATGGACAGACTTGGATTCTCTGTCCAGTTTTAATACTTACTGCCTGAGTGGCTGTTTGCAAGTTCCATGCCTGTGTCTCAGTTTCCTCACTTGTGAAATGGTTAGAATGATATTTACATATAGACAGTATTTGAAGTGAATGTATGTGAGGCAAATAGGAGAGAATATGTATGCCTTGGATCCTGAACACAGGCCTTCCTAAGGTATTTTTCCCAGGACAACCTGACTTCTTCAGGCCCCACACTCACAAGGAGTTTTCACTACAGGTACTTTCTATTTTATGACATTTTGATGTTAGAATGACACCAGTCTCTGCAAGTTAGATGTCATTATGTGTTGTTACCAGCCTGAAAATGTGTGGATTAAGAGTGGCAGAGAGTAAATCACTGCATGGCAGGCACAAATCACAGCTGGAATACAGCAGAGGCTGGAAACCTAATTGAACTGAATGGCATTCACACAAAGGGAAATCTGGGAATCCTGCCAGCATCTTCCCAGAATAGTAATTTTTCATTTACATTCACCCCATTTCCCCCTCCCCCTCAAGGCAGACCTTCTGTATCATCATCTTAACTCCCTAACTTTTCCTCCCCTCCCATCCATGTGGCAGAAACAACTGGATTCCTCCTGGGCCCAGGGATATTATTTGTAGGCAACTACAAATCAGTGTGCTGAGCACTGTCCATCTACTTCAGAGAGAGAGGCCAGAAGAAGAGTCATGGGTTGGGCATATGGAGAGTTTTACCTAAGCTGCCAGGGTGTCATCAGGCCCTTAGGGCTAAGGAAGAATAGAGAAGGTTTTTATGCAATATGGCCCTAGCGGTTCTAAGACAGACTGGTTATTCTAAGCTCAGTGATGAAATAATCCCTACAAGAGAGTAAAGGAGACTTATCCTCACTACCATTGATCTAGTATGGAATGAGTACAACTGTGTTTCACAATTTTCAACATTTTAGACATAGAACATCATCCATAAGGATTAGAAAGTATCTACATTGGAAGTTTCCCTGAAATTTAAAAGCCTAAAATACCATTTAAATTAAAAAGAAAATATAATGAGACTTTGGACAATAATGAATTTAACCCATAGTTGACTGCTAAAGCAACATATATAGTACCATGTTGTACAAGCCTAGACATTTGCCAACAATCTTAGAAGTACAATCTTTAAATTAATTCATTCTGCAAACAGATTTTGAGTGTGTGGTATGAGTCTTAACAATAATAATAAAAAATAACATTTGTATGAAGCTTTAAAATTTATAGAATACCTTATCTCATTGAGTCTCACAAAAATTCTTTGAAGGAGAATTATTGCAATTCTTATTTTACAGATTACGAAAACAATTCTTCAAGAGCAAGGTCATTTGTTCAAAGTTACATGTCTTGAAAGTGATAGACCTATGGAAAAAAATGTATGCCTTTTGATCCCAAGTCCTTGAATTCATGCCTATCTTTTTCTCCTTGTCTTTACTAATTTCACTGGAATTGCATCTTAGTTCTAAATCTTGAGACTATTTTTTCTCACATTCTGATAAAAAATCATATTTTGTTTATTGTTTTCTCAAGTCTAATTTATTTCCGCAAAAGTACTTATAAGTTCAGACTTTCAGGGATTTGTCCTGTAAAGTTGCCTCAAGAGATTAACTCTTTAGGTCGGTGTCGGCTAACATTTTCTATAAATATTCTAGACTTTGTGGGCCATACAGTCTCTGCTGCAACTACTTAACACTGACATTGTATTGGAAAAACATCTATAGACAATACATAAAGAAATGGGTGTGGCCAGTTCCAATAAAACTTGATTTACAAAACCTGGCAATGGACTACATTCGGCCTGCAGGTTTGCCAATCCCTGCTTTAGATTCATATTTCTTTCCAGTAACCTTGCAAACTAGTAAATGTCCTCAAACTAGGATTTTTATTATCTGTGAAGTGTCCTAGGCATTTATGGGAAATGTTCAAGTTTTCCACCCTTTAGGTCAAAGAAAGCCCCTGTCAATTAGAGGAAATAAAAAGCCACACAAGCTAACAAGATAAGTGGCTACCAGCACACAAGCAGAACAGTAGCTCAGTACATTCACAGCATAATGTAGAAAAAGGACTTTACGAGTGCTTTTCTGTCTTGAGTAAGAAGTTTAGGGTGTAAGGAAGTAAAGTGAGGAAAAAAATATCATTTTAAGTGCTTATTACAAGCCAAGCACTGTGCAAGATATTTTATACATATTTAATTCCCAGACCATGCCTCTACAACTTTTATCGTTGGAGAAACAGATCTTTGAATTACTGAGTATCTTGCCCAAGTTCGTACAACTAGCAAGAGGTAAAACGAGAATTCAATCTCACTCTTGTCTAATTCCAAAATGAGCATTATTTTGAGTTGCTGTGGGGTCCACCAGGAATGGGCTAACATTCCTCACTGATATGAATGGTATTCTTACACATCCCCAGCCTTGAGCACAGAAGAGTTACTAAGGGCAAGGTTCTTAAAGATATCATCGGATTAATTGTCATTTTGCTCAACTTTTACCATGAAATGAAAGATAGAGATAAATATGTAAATTCCAGAATCATTTATTGAAAGCCATTGTCTCTTCTGCTGTTGACAAACTCAATTAAATAGACTTTATAGTCATTAATGGGGGAAAATACATAATTGATCCATGTGATTAATGAGTTAGCAAAACCAGTGTCATGAAACTATGAGTCAGCTCTGAACTGTATCAGAAGGCAAAGCAGGTTCCAGGACAAGCAACACATTTCCCAAAGCTAATACACAATAACAATGTATGGCTTTATAACTTTGGGTGAGGATGCGGGGAAGACGTCAGTGACATCCCTATTGCACAGTATCTCTATATCTTCTATAATCTGGAAAACACAGAGTTCACAGGGCAGGAGATGGTAGACTCTTTTCTGAAGCAGCTGTTCTTTCTGATGATTTTTTATAATTATATTTCTTTCTTATAGTGGTGTGGGAACCCTGATCTGAAAAAAACCATTTGTCTAAAGAGTGCCTATTAATATGATATTGAATAAAAGACAATAAACCAAGCTCTTTGGGGCTTTAATTCAAGATCAGGATAGAAACATAATTTTTATTTATTATTATTTAGTTTGAACTATTGGGAAGATTCAATTATTTAATATCTTATACCATTATTTCTCAAACTGTATTGACTGGAGAGTTGGCATCTTCAAAGTAGAGAATAGGTGATCCATTGTGAAGGGTGGGGGGTGTTGTGAAGTGAAGGTGCATAGTGACTTCAAGGACTGAATATTTGAGGAAGTTGTATAATTACTTATTACCGTGTAACATACGGCTCCAATGCTTAGCAACATAAGGCCACAAATGTTTATTGCCTCGCAGATTCTGGGGGTCAGGGATCTAGTCTCAGCTTAGCAGCATGCCTCAGGCTTAGGGGCGCTCATGAGGCTCTCAGTCATGGCTGTAGTCATCTCAAAACTCAACTGGGGCTGGAGAATTTGTTTTGAAGCTCATGCACATGGCTATTGGCAGCCTCAGAACCTCCCTTTTCAAGTGTACTCATGTGGCTGCACATCTTGGATCCTCACCACGCAGGTTTCACTAGACGCTTCCTGAGTGTCTTCACAACATGGCAGTTGGTGATCTTAGAGCAAGAGAGAACCAAAAAGTGTCCCAGACAAAAACGTAGATATTTTTATAATCCAACATCTAAAATGATATCCCATTATTTTTGCTGCATTCTATTCATTAGAAAGAAAATTATTCAGTCCGACCTCTACTCAGAGGGAGAGGAATGAGTACACAAGGCCATGAATAGCCGGAGGTAGGAGTCACTTAGGGCCATCTTAGAAACTGCCTACCACAGAAGTTCTGGGTTAAACAAAATTCAAAGATGTATTGAGTACAAAACTTCTCAGAGTTTTTAGCATACAAATGTATTTTGAGTCTTTCTAAAAGAGCATTAGAGTAGGGAACACTGAATTTCTTAGAGAGTCAGATGGTAAATATTTTAGGCTATGGGCCTCAAGATATCTGTCCAAACTATTTGATCCTGCTGTTCTGAAAGCAGACCATCCATAGGCAAGTTGATATGGCTGTGTTCCCATAAAACTTCATTAACAAAAATACCACATTTTGCAAACCTCTAAATTAGAGGATACAGCTTTGGATGATAATATTTAACCACAACGACTTTTTGTCATGCAATCCCTATCCTCCAAACTGAGTGAATGGCTGCCACCCATGCATCTGCAATTTGTCAGTAAATGCAAAAATGTCAGCAACCATGAAATGCTTTAAGCACATTTGCTGAAATATTATTGTTTTTTCTTGCTTGTTTAGAATCATGGAGCATTTTAGGGTCTCTAGGATTCTTGAAATTATAGATTATTGACTTCATGATTGTGGAATCCATGTCTGCAGCTACCACCACATTTGCCACGTCTAGCAGAGTTGGAGTCTTAATAGACTCTTAATATCTTTGAAGGAATAGGTGGATGATTGAATGAATCCCAACGTTCTATGTTTCTATTTCCTTCTTCTTTATCTATGTTGTACTTCCCCAAATGCCCACATTCCAGAAAATAAAGTGTAGCTGACATCAACCCCTGGAATCTACCTGCTTTTTTTCCCTCAGTCATGCCTGAGTCTGCAGGTCATAATTATAGTAATGGCCCCAGATTAACTCAGCATGGGTCTGCTCACCCTTAGCCTTGGCTTTATCACCAGAAAACTTGAGAAAGGCAGGCTGGCAGGAAGAAAGGACCAGAAGAAAAAGATGAGAAAGAGATACAACCAGCATGTTTGACAAGACCTCAAGGTATCATGACTGAGACAGGAACTTTATATACATTATGTTATTCAATACATAAAACACAACTTTGAAAGTGGTATTACTAATTACATTTTGCAAATGAAGACAGTTTTAGAGAGGTTCCATGACTTGCCCAAAGTGACAAATCAAACGGCCATAGGAGAAACCTGCTCTACATTGACTCTAAAGCTCATTCTTTTATAGCTAGTCTGACCACACATCCCAATTTGCCTTGGACAGTCCCATTATACACCTGTTGTTTTGAAACAGTTTTCAAAATCATCCTGTTTACTCTCTAAAGTGTCTCATTTTAGATAATAAATTATCTCATCATCTGCCTATGATCTTTTGTTTCTCTGGGGGTAGCTCTGGCTTCTACCATGGAAACAACTACTACTTTTGGTTAGAGGCCATGGCTGGGAATTTTACCCCAGAGCCAGGGGCATTCCAATGGGGAGAATAGCAATTGCCCAAAATAGTGTGTAGAACTCTTGCCAGGCCAGTGGGTGTTATATTGTACATGTTGGGGGACAGAGGGCATGTAGCATGAATGCCATCATAAAGGAGCACACAGGTGTGGGTAGACAGAGACAGGCACATGGCATTTATTTTTAAGCCATCCTCCGAAGTATTTTGCTTTCATTTGCCTCATGGAAAGAATTTCAAATGCAGTTGTTTTTCCACATGGATTCTTATAAAATAAAATTTTCTGCCTTTCTCTCTTAAAGTCCTCATTACTTCTTTTGTTTTGAGTTAATTCCGTCTGCTCAGAAGTTCACATAACAGATTCCTCATCTGGACTTGGCTTAAGGAGTCCACTCTTCCTTGGCACTTAACGTGCACTTATTGTCACTTATTATTCAGTCTACCAATCTTAGCATATTGTTAATTATTCTCTTCATATTGGTCACTTTCTACGTACATTTGTGATCCTCCTCTCTCCTCTAATCAAGATGCCTAACATTCTTAGGGTACTTTAGAGTTTGCGAAGAGTATCACATACATTATTGTGTTTGATCCTTACAACAACCCTATGTGATTGCTGAATTGATCCACATTTTAGAGATTTAAAAATCTGAGATTCAGAAATGTTCAACAACTCAATCAAAATCGTATAGTTCCTAAAAGTTGACAAAACTGGAACAACTTGCAGAAAAAGGTCATGTCTGATTCATCTCTGTATCTTGTAGAATGCCTTGCTTATAGCAGGTAAGCAAGATATTTATATTTGATGACTAACTGATTTAATGAGCAAGTATTTAACATTTAGCCTTCCTAACAAAATATAGTATCTGTCCTAAGACAGTGTTTGAAATCATGTCACATGAGAAATGATGGAAGAATATGTTTAGACTGGGGAGAAGTGCCTTAGAGAAGAAGGTTGAGAAGAATTGAGAGTTCTCATGTGGAAGAACTATTGAATTTGGGTACTGCATCAATGGGGATTGTTGTAAGGAGGTTATAAAGATTTCAAGTCATTATGGAAACACACATTCCAGCAGGTAGAATTTTCTAGATTTTAGAAGACTCTCATAAGGAAGTGAGATTCCTATCCCAAAGGATATTTCAAACAGGAGCTTGACACATTCTTGGCTTGAAGATGGTAGACAGGATTCAACATTACATGTGGCAGTTGAAGTGGCTGATTGTTATTGTTATTGCATTCTCCTGGCTGTAGGTGTCTGATACATTTTATTCAGATTTATTTTGATCTCTGAATTCTATTGAATTGTCTCCTTAATGTGCCCAAAAGCTGTTTGAGTTGACATGCTGCTGAGCATTCTGAAATACTGACACAAGTGTCCATGAATGCCACATCTTTGTTCTGTCTCCCAGCAACCATTCTTGTTTTCATGTCAAAGCATCCAAGCCTTAACCACACATATAGTAACAACAGGTGTAAACCATTTAAAGATGGCTGCATCATGCTACAAAAAAATGAGGTTGATGTCACTGTGACATGCTGCCCAAAGACTACTCACTGCAAGGGGCCTTGGTCCCTTCCTCAGGTCCAGAGTCAAGGGATCACACACTCTGCAAATGGTTTCAAACACTTTTCCAATCTGGGGCCCATAGGGGAAAAGCTGAAGTTAATCCCCAGTATATCTGTATTCAGGATAACCTGAGCACACAAACCAGCTCACTGATTATTATAGGTAACTGGCAAATGAGTAGCGGGGAAAGATAGAGTTTATAGGTTTTCAGCTTCCACTGCATAGGAGGTAAGATATGGGTGACTCAAGAAACAAAGTGGGGTAAAAGTGGTAAGAAATTTAGAAATTTTTTTAAAAAACTATTAATTTTACAGATGAGGGAACTGAGGCACAAATGGTAATTGACTGGTTCAAGTCACACAGGGTAAGCATTAGAACATGAACTCCTCATTCCTATGCTCTCCTGTCTCCCACTTGTCTGTGTAAAAGTGGAAAGTACAAGGTACAGAAGTTTGCCTAAGCCAAGGCCCAAGAACTGCACTGCTTATCATAGTGGAATGCACCCCAAATCACAGGACTTGGGAGGATTTTGCAATTTCCCAATGTCACATATGCTTGTTTGTCTTTCCTAAATCGACTTTTCTTTCTCTGCAAAAGCAAGGCTTAACAGTGATCCATTCAACTCACATTTACTAAAAACCTATAGAAGCCATAAGGCTCAGTGACGAACAGGGCCACTGAAGCCAGAATGCTGTGTCTATACCATGTACACAGGAGTTTTACTTGCAGCCTCTACGGCTTGCTGAGCTTCAATTTGCTCCTGAATGCTCACAATGTGCTAGACTGTGTTCTAAGCACTTTGCATGTATTTTCTTATTAAAACCTTATGCCCATGTTCTGAGATAGTTCTGCAATTTTCCTGATTTTATATAATCAGAAACAGAGATACAAAAGTTAGGTAATATGCTGAAAATTGCACCAGCTATCTCAGAATATGGATATTAAATCACTTAACTCAATCAAATCCCTAAACAGAGAGCAAGTTTTCAGTAAATATTACCTTCTCCTATTAATATTTCTTCTTCCTCTACCACCAGCACCATCAAGACCACAGCACTACAGCAGTATTTCTCATCCACTGCCAGGTACTAGGGATATGAAAGAAAATATTCTCCTTACCCTCAGGAGCTCACATGCTACCAGAGAGGAAAACAGTTCTCCCAGTGAGAATGACAGCGTGATGTATAATCTCAAAGTGAGTCTGTCTGCAGATTTTCTTAGAGGGATCAGGACCTGTGGTTCATTTACCCAGACTGCTCATACTGACCACCAAAGCCAACAACAGTGACAATCACATATCCTGCAGAAATAAGTGCTAACAGCTGTGTTTCTGAGTCATCAGCTAAGAAGGACTGTTCTTCAACTAGAAGTAATGATGTTATCATTATTATTGTTAGAATGCATTAGAAACCGTCTAGAAGTTGATTATTTGCTAGGTCTTCTTTTTAGCCCTTTGGGGTTGCTAGAACAAAATATCATGAACTGTGTGACTTCTAAACAATGGAAATTGATTTTTTTTATAGCTCTGGAGTCTGGAAGTCCAAGATCAAGTCACCAGCAGATTCCATGTCTATAGGAATGGACATGGTTCCTGGTCCACAGACAGCTGTCTTCTCTCCATGCCCTCATATAACAGAAGGAGCAGGTAGCTCTCTGAGGTTTCTTTCATGAGGGCAGTAATCCCATTAATGAGGGCTTCACCCTCATAACCTTATCACTTCACAAAAGCCCCAACACCAGTACCGTCACATTGGGGATTAGCTTTTAACGTATAAATTTGATGAGGGCACATAAATTTAGTCTATTGCAGTCTTCTTTAGGATTAGCTAATGTAATTCTTATGATTCTTTGATGCAACTAGGCTTGCCATGATTAAGTAAATGGGAAAAAAGTCCAACTTCACTGTGCTAGCAGCAGATCCCAAATTTGAACCAAAATTTGTCTGTCTCTAAAACCAGCATACTTACCTCAAAAATAAATATTAAACATTATTGCTAATGAATGCTAAAATAAATTATATGCTATTCAGTAAATAATAATATCATATAATCAAATTAATTATCAAATAATAATTGATATGGTTTGGCTGTATCACAACCCAAATCTCATCTTGAATTGTAGTTCCTATAATCCCCATGCATCATGGAAGGGACCTGGTGGGAGGTAATTTAATCGCAGGGACAATTACCTTCATGCTGTTCTTGTCATAGTGAGTGAGTTCTTACGAGATCTGATGGTTTTATAAGGGGCTGTTCCCGCTTTTGCTCGGCACTTCTCCTTGCTGCTGTCATGTGAAGAAGAATATGTTTGCTTCCCCTTCCACCATGATTGTAAGTTTCCTGAGGCATCCCCAGCCCTGAAGAACTGTGAGTCAATTAAATCTCTTTCCTTTATAAATCACCCAGTCTCAGGTATGTGTTTATTAGCAGCATGGGAATAGCCTAATACAATAATATTAATATGTCATAATATTCTATACTATAGAATATGATTAACCTATTTAAAAGAAAGAAGTAGTATAAATTTACTATTAATAATAATATAAAGAAGAGGTAAATTTGTATAAATTTAGAGAAAATAAATAACCTATGTAGATAAATTAAGCAAAAAAATAGAGAGCAGCTATAATAAATAAGGGCATTTATTTAAAAAGAAGATATATGCCGATTTAAGCACATTTATATACTGCAATTTTCTAGAAAGGTGTACATGAGACTTTTATTTGTGTATACTTCCAAGGAGTGGAACTTAGGTATTAGGGTCAGGTAAGGAGGGATTTATTTTTTACCATATATGTGTCTGTTTAGTTTGAGAAGTGAAGGCGTATTATTGTACAATAAAAATAAATGTGTATTTAAAAATTAGATACATTTTAAATAAATAGATTTTATTTCATGAACTAACAAATAAATAAATGTTTGACCTAATCACCATAACGACTAACAATACAGGAAAATGTGCCACAGCTCATTAAGATGCCCTAGGAATTATAAAGGAATGGAAGTGAAGTTTACTGAACACTCACAATCTAGGCAGCTTTCTTCACCCACAGAAGTGCATATGATGACTTGGATCTTATATATGAGGCAACTGAAAAACTGAAAGCTTAAGAAATATGCCAATGGACATGCAGCTGGAAATTCAAAACTGAGCTTGAATCCTAGATCTTTCTCATCCTGAAATGTGTACTCTTTCTACCACTCTACCAGTGATAATTCCATAAGCACTTTGAAAACCACTTTTTCTTACTCTTGGCAATACCATGTAAAGAAACAAGCTGTTAGTGAGGCTCTCCAGTGGCAAAGAGTAAATGAAACATGGATGCACTTAAAAGGTATCGTTATTACTAACAATAAGAGGTTTAAATTGTTTTAGGAGGCAGAGAGGTGCTCGAAAGTCATCAGTATTATTCATTTTAAGGAAAGATTCATTCCCTTGTGTTTCTGGGCAGGGAGCCCATATGAATAAGATCACAAGTGCTGTGGCTACTCTGAGGTCACTGTGAAAAAATAACAGATCTTGATGATAAAGGAACTAGTTAGTCATCAATTCCATCCCCTTTGCCAACAAAAGAGACAATATTTAAATAGTAGTAATCATTTGTATTTAACTCAGGCTCAATTCTTCTTTGGAAGCAGGCCTCCAAACACTCCGACTATTAACGTTATATGAATTCTTACAGTTTTAAATGAATTTTAGAGAAATGGAAGCCCCACAACTATTGTTTTATAATTTTAAAAAACGATTATCTACAAAATGGAAACTATCCTTTTGCACATCACTCTAAGGGAGCTGAATATGAACATGGGTGAGAGAATTAGCTGGAAATGGTAAGAATTCTGGTTCTTTCATATGCAGTGTACACCTAAGAAAAGCCGTAGGTAGCTGGTTTGAGTCCCAAATTGCTAGGAATGTTGCCTGGAACTTAGGTCAAAGTTACTTTCACTACTAAAGAAGCAAACAATCCTTGTGAAGGGCACACAAGACAAAGAATACAGATGAACAGACATAATTCCTTGTGCTTCCCAGTTATCCATGGAAATGGGCCTGAGATTGAGTGGTTGTATGGGAGAAGATGAGAAAGTTATGTCAGAGCACTAAGAAAGGCAGGGTGGGGGTTGCTGGTGTTTATAATGTTAATTTGGAGGAAGGGCAGACCACCCTTCCAGCCTGACTACCAACAAATAAGGTAAACCCTGTGGTTCCAGAATTCACATACTTCTAATTGCTAATTTTCTTTCTGCATCTCAGGGACTACAGCAGGCCTGTCCACAACCTACAATACCTGGGGCAAATTACTTAACCTCTCGGAAACTTAGTCCTTAATATGTAATAGACGAATTGTAACACTTCTTTCATTGGCTTTGTATGTAGTAAACTTAAATGAAATCACCTATATAAAGCAATGTAGCATCAAGTAGGTGCTAAAAATATCACTTTTATTTCCACTCTGGCTTCATTCTCACCATCCACACATATGCTTATTCATACATCCTTACCTTTCGAGGCTCCTAGGTGCATATGAACAACCATGTCTCCAAGATTATTTTATTGAAGAAATGAAAATTCATTCAACCCTGAATACCTCTTACAAGGCTCCCTCCCAGACATGTAAGAGCTCGTACCTCAATTTTGTGCAACACCTCAAGGCTCTTACATTTATATAGTGCTTTTTCACCTCCAAGAAACATTCACATACAGGCTCATTTTTTGATCTTAGGACAGATGCAAAACAACTATTATTATACCCATTTTATAAAGTCCAAAACTAAGAAACCAAGAAGCAGAAACAGACTTGCCTATGTCTTAAGGGGCTTCCGAAGGATTCATCTCAGCTCTTTATATATTTCATTTAACCCATCACTTCCTGGATTTGAAATCCACCCAACCATCCAGTTTGAATCATATTATGTTGGTCTTTCTTCTTATTGATATGGCAACAGATGGTTTTGTCACTTACTCTTTACAATAGAATAATTGATCAACATTTGCATAATTCACAGCAAACTTAAGAGAGAAAATATGAGGAAGGATTAAAATTGTATTCTAAAGTTTAAACATGAAAGGACTTTGTCCCAGAGAGATTAAGTATTCCAGGTATTAACTGATAAGTTACGATCGAATTTTACAACTCAGCACTCTTTCCATGGGAACACACTGGGGAGTTGGTTGTGCGTTTCCAGCAACAGGTGCTCACTGACTCAGGAGGTTTGCATGGTTCTCGTAATTTTTCTTATTGTAAGCAAAAACCTGCCCCTGTGCCAATGAAAACTTTAGACTATTAACTAACTTTGAACTTCTTTGCAAATCTCTAGAGACAGAATCATTTTGTCTGAAAGTATTCGGTTATTGGTCTGATATACTAGAATGAGTGCTAGTGCTAATAAAGATTATTTGGGGATGTTGCCTTTTAAAGCTTGTACCTGCCTTGCCGATCATCTAGGGATATTATACCTACTAAATGACTGGATTTGGAACCGGAACAAAGGATTTACAACTTCCAATCCAAGACATATTCTGTATACAAACAGTCGGTAAACTGCTTCTCAAAGAATCATAGGGTTCGTATGCATTAATTAATTCCATCAAAAAAATTATTGTCCCAAATGGGACTGTCAGGCCTCTGAGCCCAAGCCAAGCCATCACATCCCCTGTGACTTGCACATATACACCCAGATGTCCTGAAGTAACTGAAGAATCACAAAAGAAATGAAAAGGCCCTGCCCCGCCTTAACTGATGACATTCCACCACTGTGATTTGTTCCTGCCCCACCTTAACTGAGTGATCAACCCTGTGAATTTCCTTCTCCTGGCTCAGAAGCTCCCCCAGTGAGCACCTGGTGACCCCCACCCCTGCCCACCAAAGAACAACCCCCTTTGACTGTAATTTTCCATTACCTTCCCAAATCCTATAAAATGGCCCCACCCCTATCTCCCTGTGCTGACTCTTTTCGGACTCAGCCCGCCTGCACCCAGGTGAAATAAACAGCCTTGTTGCTCACACAAAGCCTGTTTGGTGGTCTCTTCACACGGACGCGTATGAAATTTGGTGCCATGACTCGGATCGGGGGACCTCCCTTAGAAGATCAATTCCCCATCCTCCTGCTCTTTTCTCCGTGAGAAAGATCCACCTATGACCTCAGGTCCTCAGACCGACCAGCCCAAGAAACATCTCACCAATTTCAAATCTGGTAAGCGGCCTCTTTTTACTCTCTTCTCCAACCTCCCTCACTATCCCTCAACCTCTTTCTCCTTTCAATCTTGGCACCACACTTCAATCTCTCCGTTCTCTTAATTTCAATTCCTTTCATTTTCTGGTAGAGACAAAGTAGACACGTTTTATCCGTGGACCCAAAACTCCGGCGCTGGTCACGGACTGGGAAGGCAGCCTTCCCTTGGTGTTTAATCATTGCAAGGATGCCTGATTATTCACCCATGTTTCAAAGGTGCCAGACCATGCAGGGACGTCTGCCTTGGTCCTTCACCCTTAGCGGCAAGTCCCACTTTTCTGGGGAAGGGGCAAATACCCCAACCCCTTCTCTCCTTGTCTCTACCCCTTCTCTGCTTTTCTGGGGAAGGGGCAAGTACCCCAACCCCTTCTCTCCTTGTCTCTACCCCTTCTCTGCTTTTCTAGGGGACAGGCAAGTACCCCTCAACCCCTTCTTCACCCTTAGTGGCAAGTCCCGCTTTCCTGGAGGAGGGGCAATTACCCCTCAACCCTTCTCCTTCACCCTTAGTGGCAAGTCCCACTTTTCCCTTATTTCCACACCCCAATCTCTTATCTCTGTGCCCCAACCCTTTCTCTGCTTTTCTGGAGGGCAAGAAACCCCCACCCCTTCTCCATGTCTCTACTCTTTTCTCTGGGCTTGCCTCCTTCACTATGGACAAGCTTCCACCTTCCATTCCTCCTTCTTCTCCCTTAGCCTGTATGCTTAAGAACTTAAAACCTCTTCAACTCTCACCTGACCTAAAATCTAAGCATCTTATTTTCTTCTGCAATGCCGCTTGACCCCAATACAAACTCGACAGTAGTTCCAAATAGCTGGCAAATGACACTTTCAATTTTTCCGTCCTACAAAATCTAAAAATTCTCGTCGTAAAATGGGCAAATGGTCTGAGGTGCCTGACGTCCAGGCATTCTTTTACACATCAGTCCCTTCTTAGTCTCTGTGCCCAGTGCAACTGGTCCCAAATCTTCCTTCTTTCCCTCCCGCCTGTGCCCTCAGTCCCAACCCCAAGCGTCGCTGAGTCTTTCTAATCTTCCTTTTCTACAGACCCATCTGACCTCTCCCCTCCTCGCCAGACCGAGCTAGGTCCCAATTCTTCCTCAGCCTCCGCTCCTCCACCCTATAATCTTTTTATCGCCTCCCCTCCTCACACCTGGTCCGGCTTACAGTTTCGTTCCGTGACCAGCCCTCCCCCACCTGCCCAGCAATTTACTCTTAAAAAGGTGGCTGGGGCCAAAGGCATAGTCAAGGTTAATGCTCCTTTTTCTTTATCCCAAATCAGAAGCGTTTAGGCTCTTTTTCATCAAATATAAAAACCCAGCCCAGTTCATGGCTCATTCAGCAGCAACCCTGAGAGGCTTTACAGCCCTAGACCCTAAAAGGTCAAAAGGCCGTCTTATTCTCAATATACATTTTATTACCCAATCTGCTCCCGACATTAAATAAAACTCCAAAAATTAGAATCTGGCCCTCAAACCCCACAACAGGACTTAATTAACCTCACCTTCAAGGTGTACAATAATAAAAAAAAAAAAGTTGCAATTCCTTGCCTCTGCTGTGAGACAAACCCCAGCCACATCTCCAGCACACAAGAATTCCAAATGCCTGAACCGCGGCAGCCAGGCATTCCTCCAGAACCTCATCCCCCAGGAGCTTGCTACAAGTGCCAGAAATCTGACCACCAGCCCAAGGAATGCCTGCAGCCCAGGATTCCTCCTAAGCTGTGTCCCATCTGTGCAGGACCCCACTGGAAATCGGACTGTTCAACTCACCTGGCAGCCACTTCCAGAGCCCCTGGAACTCTGGCCCAAGGCTCTCTGACTGACTCCTTCTTGGCTTAGCGGCTGAAGACTGACGCTGCCGGATCGCCTCGGAAGCCCCGTAGACCATCACGGACACTGAGCTTTAGGTAACTCTCACAGTGGAGGGTAAGTCCGTCCCTTTCTTAATCAATATGGAGGCTACCCACTCCACATTACCTTCTTTTCAAGGGCCTGTTTCCCTTGCCTCCATAACTGTTGTGGGTATTGACAGCCAGGCTTCTAAACCTCTTAAAACTCCCCAACTCTGGTGCCAACTTAGACAATACTCTTTTATGCACTCTTTTTTAGTTATCCCCACCTGCCCAGTTCCCTTATTAGGCTGAGATATTTTACCCAAATTATCTGCTTCCCTCACTATTCCTGGACTACAGCCACATCTCATTGCTGCCCTTCTTCCCAATCCAAAGCCTCCTTTGCGTCCTCCTCTTGTATCCCCCCACCTTAACCCACATGTATAAGATACCTCTACTCCCTCCTTGGCGACTGATCGTGCACCCCTTACCATCTCATTAAAACCTAATCACCCTTACCCCGCTCAACGCCAATATCCCATCCCACAGCACGCTTTAAAAGGATTAAATCCTGTTATCACTCACCTGCTACAGCATGGGCTTCTAAAACCTATAAACTCTCCTTACCGTTCCCCCATTTAACCTGTCCTAAAACCAGACAAGGCTTACAAGTTAGTTCAGAATCTGCACCTTATCAACCAAATTGTTTTGCCTATCCACCCCGTGGTGCCAAACCCATATACTCTCCTATCCTCAATACCTCCCTCCACAATCCATTATTCTGTTCTGGATCTCAAACGTGTTTTCTTTACTATTCCTTTGCACCCGTCATCCCAGCCTCTCTTCGCTTTCACTTGGACTGACCCTAACACCCATTAGGCTCAGCAAATTACCTGGGCTGTACTGCTGCAAGACTTCACAGACAGACCCCATTACTTCAGTCAAGCCCAAATTTCATCCTCATCTGTTACCCATCTTGGCATAATTCTCGTAAAAACACACGTGCTCTCCCTGCTGATCATGTCCGATTAATCTCCCAAACCTCAATCCCTTACAAAACAACTCCTTTTCTTCCTAGGCATGGTTAGTGCAGTCAAAATTCTTACACAAGAGCCAGGACTGCACCCTGTAGCCTTTCTGTCCAAACAACTTGACCTTACTGTTTTAGCCTAACCCTCATGTCTGCGTGCAGCGGCTGCCACTGCTTTAATACTTTTAGAGGCCCTCAAAATCACAAACTATGCTCAACTCACTCTCTACATTTCTCATAACTTCCAAAATCTATTTTCTTCCTCATACCTGGCGCATATACTTTCTGCTCCCTGGCTCCTTCAGCTGTACTCACTCTTTGTTAAGTCCCACAATTACCATTGTTCCTGGCCTGGACTTCAATCTGGCCTCCCACATTATTCCTGATACCACACCTGACCCCCATAACTGTATCTCTCTGATCTACCTGATATTCACCCCATTTCCCCATATTTCCTTCTTTCCTCTTCCTCACCCTGATCACGCTTGATTTATTGATGACAGTTCCACCAGGCCTAATCTCCACATACCAGCAAAGGCAGGCTATGCTATAGTACAAGCCACCCTCTTAGAACCTCTCATTTCCTTTCCATTGTGGAAATCTATCCTCAAGGAAATAACTTCTCAGTGTTCCATCTGCTATTCTACTACTCCTCAAGGATTATTCGGGCCCCCTCCCTTCCCTACACATCAAGCTTGAAGATTTGCCCCCACCCAGGACTGGCAAATTAGCTTTACTCAACATGCCCCAAGTCAGATAACTAAAATACCTCTTAGTCTAAGTAGACACTTTCACTAGATAAGTAGAGGCCTTTCCTACAAGGTCTGAGAAGGCCACCGCAGTCATTTCTTCCCTTCTGTCAGACATAATTCCTCAGTTTAGCCTTCCCACCTCTATACAGTCTGATAACAGACCAGCCTTTATTAGTCAAATATTCAGTGACAGACTAATGGTCTATTAAAAACACACCTCACCAAGCTCAGCCACCAACTTAAAAAGGACTGGACAATACTTTTACCACTTTCCCTTCTCAGAAGTCAGACCTGTCCTCAGAATGCTACAAGATACAGCCCATTTAAGCTCCTGTATAGCCAGACACCAGATCAATTTAGACTGTGACTCCTAGTCACCATTCTCAACTACTGATACAGGCCCTGCTCTTGTTTACACTGCCAGTTTACACTGTTTCTCCAAGCCATCACAGCTGATATCTCCTCTTGCTATCCCCAAACTGCCACTCTTAGCTCTTGAAGTAAATAAATAATGTTTGCTGGCAGGACTATGCTGAACCTCCTTAGGCACTCTCTAATTAGATGTCCTAGGTCCTCCCAATTCTTAGTCCTTTTATACCTGTTTTTCTCCTTCTCTTATTCCATTTAGTTTTTCAATTCATACAAAACTGTATCCAGGCCATCACCAATCATTCTACACGACAAATGTTTCCTCTAACAACCCCACAATATCACCCCTTACTACAAGATCTCCCTTCAGCTTAATCTCTCCCACTCTAGGTTCCCACACCACCCCTAATCCAGCTTGAAGCAGCCCTGAGAAACATCGCCCATTCTCTCTCCATACCACCCCCAAAAATTTTCGCCACCCCAACACTTCAACACTATTTTGTTTTATTTTTCTTATTAATATAAGAAGGCAGGAATGTCAGGCCTCTGAGCCCAAGCCAAGACATCGCATCCCCTGTGACTTGCACGTATATACGCCCAGATGGCCTGAAGTAACTGAAGAATCACAAAAGAAGTGAAAAGGCCCTGCCCCGCCTTAACTGATGACATTCTACCATTGTGATTTGTTCCTGCCCCACCTTAACTGAGTGATTAACCCTGTGAATTTCCTTCTCCTGGCTCAGAAGCTCCCCCACTGAGCACCTGGTGACCCCCACCCCTGCCCACCAAAGAACAACCCCCTTTGACTGTAATTTTCCATTACCTTCCTAAATCCTATAAAATGGCCCCACCCATATCTCCCTGCGCTGACTCTCTTTTTGGACTCAATCTGCCTGCACCCAGGTGAAATAAACAGCCATGTTGCTCACACAAAGCCTGTTTGGTGGTCTCTTCACATGGACGTGCGTGAAAGGACACTTTTAAGAATCAAAAGAGTAATAATAATTATAAAAATAGGTGTGTGCTCAGACAGTCCAATTTACCAGGACTGGCAAATGAGGTATATAATCAACCAGACAGTGCCTCTATTTTTGCAGAGTGTTCTAGAAGGTGGGGAAAGCAGACAATAAATAAGTTAAAAAAGCAAAGTTATGAGAATAATCTTATAAAATAATAGGGTGATGTGACGGGCAGTGGCTGAAGGAGGAAAGGCTGCTTTGGAAGGAGTAATACATTAGTGGGAAGGCTTCCTCCATTGAAAAAATAATATTTGACTGGGGAACTAAAAATTAAGAAAGAAGTAGTCAGTTGGAGAAAACAATGAATGCAAAGGCCTTTGGGTGGGAGAAAGGGTTTGCTATGGTGAGGACACAGAGAGGAGACCATTATAGAAGATGTGAAAGGTGAAGCAGACAAGAGCCAAAATAAGTAGGGAGGTAGAGACAACAGGAAAAAATTCTCTGGGGGGTGTGTTGTAAGTTTCACAATATTTGACTCAACAATCGATTACATATGTACCATTTTTAAAAACTATAATAACATGCATACTCGCATATGTTACTTAAATTATAAAATCTCGGAGACCCTCTAGTGTGTTATATTGCATTAAATGAACCAGTTTTTGAGCAGAACTTAGGATAAAGCTTCTCTCCCTACCTCTGTACATATGGTTAAAATTCACGGAAATATATTATTATTTAGAAAGTTTTTTAGTTGGCATTCTTTCTTCTTGGAATTCAGGCCTATACACATCTGCTTGCATGAAATTGCATAAATGAGTGTATATACCACTAATACACACATACGCTGCACTCAGTTAGATGCCAGGAAAGGCTGAATGTGCTCAGTGCATACTTTCATCACAGTGTGGTGTAGGTGGTCCAATAAAAAGTATATGCATTACATGGAACACCAGAGTATCATATTTTTATTTTAGTGCTTGTAGATTTTGGATCTTCTAGCTGTTGTATTCATAAAAATAAATATGGCCCATAGCTAGATATTAGTGATTCAAGTCTGAATAAAAATGATCCAATGCTCTTGAAGCTCTTAGTCAATTTAACAAAAGAATGCATAGAGATTGCAAGGCAAGTCCTTACCTAACTGTAACTTTCACATCTATGCTCCCATGCGAGTAGACACTTACTTGATACTGCAAATTCAAAACAAGAAAAAAACACCCACAATCAAATTGAGAGCTGACTAATATGAAATAATTATTATCTCAGATCTGTAACTCCACATATTTATTTCATTAAAACAGCTTCAAGGATCTTTTTATCTATTTATAGTAAAATAAGTGTAATAAATTAGAACTTCTAAAATAGGGTCATGCCAATGGATTTAGTGGGTTTAATCAATGGGTTTCCACATAAGATTTTGTCTGAGAAAAGTTAGTTGCTAAATATATTTAAATAAAAGGGAGATATACCTCCTTTTCCCTTACCATTTGTTGAATCTTGTGGGGAAACTTCATCTTGTTCAGCCTCAGTTGGCTTATTACCAAATGGGTTTAATAATAGTTTACTATCTCAAGGACAGGGAATCGCAACAAATAAATGTTGACACTCCTGTTTGAAAGTCAAAAATTCAACATTCACATGGTGCTGAAAATGGGACCCTCTAGGACTTAGGGTGTGGTAGTTGACTTCCAGTGATTAGAACTATGTAATCGTGTGAGGCCCACATAAATAAAGCACATGCAAGCCAGAGAGTCCTTCCAGAAAAATGAGGCTGTCAACATCAAGAGACAAGTAAGTGCTGTGCTTCTGAGCTTCATTGAAAGAGTCACGTTCAATCCACCCCTTCCTTCAAAACTGACTTTATTACTGTGGCTTCAAGTTCCACAGAAGAAAAACCACAAAGTATGTGCAAAACTAGATGAACAGTCTGTGCCGATGAGAGAAAAAAAATAGAAGACCATTGAGGTACAGGGCAAGCCAGACAAAATGTCTTCTGTGCATCTCCTGAAACTGTCCATAAGAACTAGGTGCTAGAATCCAGAACTTTGATTGTCAGCCTTCAGCTAGGTGGGAGGGTGATAGGGCCACTCCAGGCCTGGAGATGAAGCAGGGGCCTGGTTTGGATTTAGGAGTCCATAAGGAAAAGGGAAATTTTGTAACACAGTTTCTGGAGCCCAGGAAAAGCACGCAGGGAAAGGGGAGAGATTTATTCCCTTCTCTGACATTTGTCCTGCATGGTGAACAGAAAGGTGACTACATATTTGCCTGGAAAATATTAATAATTCATCCAAGTGGTGGGGTTTTTTTAGAACCCAACATTGATTGAAATTTCAGACAAGACATTTAACCCCCTGTGCCTCAGTCTCTCCCATTCGTAATAAAGGGGTATAAAAATGTCAATAATGTGATGTCTGACATATATATGCACATATATACTGCATTCAGTTAAATGCCAGGAAAGGCTGAATGTGCTCATTCAGTGAACACATTCACACTGGGACCTTCTAGAACTTAAGGTGTAAAGTGAGCACATTCAATGTGTTTGAAAAGTAGATCCTTGGAACTCAAGATTAATAAGTCTATGATTTTTGAGAATTCCTGAAATTTTGACTACCACTCTCATGTAGTTTCTTTCACAAAATGCGGTGAAGTATAAAAGAAAAATTGAAGTCCATAATGTGTAGATACTTGGGAAGTGTTACGACATATCCAAAGTTAAGAAATAAACTTCTGGGAGGAGCCCACTCGTTTATATATATACTAGTGAATAATTCTCAGATTTTCAGATTCTGTGAATGAGTAAAAAGTTTTGTTTGCTTTTTAACTAAGAGACTTTTATAAGTTTTTCAGGATTTTATTTTAGCTAAATAAAATCATTAAAAAAAAACCCCACAACCTCTGTCTGCATCATTTCATGAAGGAAGATCTTCTTAATTAAAAAAAAGTAATTGAAAAGACATAATCTCAGGATAAAAGACAATTTGGTCCAAGGAAGAACAGTTGGTAAAACTAATATATGAAAATACAGTGAAATCTCAACAAGCATTGACAGATGATAATATTAAGGAGCACAAAATTTTTTATACTTGTTTGAAAATTGGGCATCTCTGCAAACATTAGCAACATGAAGTAGAATTAGAATACGCAACTTGATCTGACATGCCATTGTTGCAAATCTATTTTCACGTGATAGGATTGAGAACAATGCCCTGGATGCTATTTGTTCAATTAAGTTACAAATTTATCTCAGACTTCAGCTCAGCTTCAGACCCATGATATGTGTCTTGGTCATGAACGACACCAGCATTTGAAATCATTGTGATCTCAGTGATGCTCCCAGCTCACAAGCCCCATGATTCAAGCCAGACCCACTACAAAATTAGAAAATAAACCCTTAGGAGATGTTATTACTAATCCAGTGTTTCAAAATGAGATGGTAAAGCCATAAAGAGGTTAAATAAGTCATTCAAATTCACACCATCCTAACTGGTACTAAGTGGTATTTGATTCAAAACCATGATGCCTGGGTTCTTAACTAACATAATCAATACTATATAATAATAGTTAACATTTTTGATCATTTATTATGTACAACGCATTATGTGAAATATTTTACATTCATTATGTTAGCAGATCCTCCCAAAAACCCACAAAACAAGTTCCATCATTATTCCCATTTTATAAGAGAAGGAAAAGAGGCCCAGTAGTTAAATCTCTTGCCTAAGACCCAACAAGAATGCGAAAAGGCAGCCTAATTCCAGCCCTGTCCTCTTAAACCCTGATATATGTCCCTGTACCTCAGGTGTTTAATTTCAATGTTAACAAGAACTTCAATTTCTGGGAAGGTAGAAGCAACATGCATTGCTCCTATTAAAATGACTAGAAAAAAATAAAAATAATAAATTACAAAAAGGTCATAATTAAAAAAAATAAAACATTGGCAAGCTGGAGAGACAAAGAGGACTGGATGACCTAGAACTATAGAAAAGAGCCCTCATAAGGCAAACTGAGATTCTATCATTTTCTTCTCTGAGGGCATTTGCCAATTCTGGATACAAGCTAAAGCTTGGGCTTGGGGAGGTTTGGGGATTGGCCGAGGCCAACAGTCTCCAGTGAGGCATGTTGGGGCGGAGGGAGAAAGCCATAGAAGTTTGGCAGCCATAGGGACTAGTAGAACATAATGGAACCTAGAAGAGCCCCAAGGAGGCATGGAGGCATAAAATCCTGAAAAGTCAGGACAAAATCTCCTGCATTCTTGAAATATTTGGCAGATGAAATCCCTATAGGGAAAAAAATCCTGCAACAAGAATTCAATAGGCTTTCCTCTTAAGACATTTGCCTTATTTTGATGCTGCTTGGGGTAGGAGCTTAAAGTGATAAACTCAAACCTCTCAGAGATAGATATATTTCCTCCAAAAGATATTGGAGGTAAAATGGAATAATAAAAATTTACTCCATTAATCCAGAAGATGGCAAGAAAAGAGGAATAAAGGCCAAAGAAATAGGGCAAGTAGAAAATAAATATCAAGACATAAATGTCTTGATATTTTATTTGTAGTTAAATATAAATTGACTACTCATTCCAATTCAATGAAACTGTCAACCAAAATTTGAAAAAGAAAAAAAAAAGATTAAATGATATGCTGCTATGAAACACACTAAAAATGTAAAAGATGTTGGAAGTTGGAAATAAAAAGACAGGAAACGCCATATCACACGTATAACCAAAAAAGTTGATGTGGTCATAGCAGTTTCAAATAGATACATCGTTAACTTTAAGGCAAACAGTATTATCAGTTTTTTTTTAAGAAAAATCATTTTATGGTGATAAAAGTTTCAGTTCAACAAGATGACATAATAATTCTAAATTTATAGATACCTAATACTACAGCTTCGACATATGCAAAGATAATGGCAGTAGATAGGCATTAGAGAGGAAAAGAGGTCATAACACTATAATATTTGCAAAAATAGACCTGTTTGGCTCCTAAGCCCATTCTCCTCATGCCATGCCAATACTGTGCCTACTTCTCACCCTCAGCCTCTCAGAGGCTGTTATCATTGGCCATGTCAGTGGCAACTGTGGTCATGTGGGCCATTGCACAGTTCATTTTAAGATGCTGTGAAATGTGCAATTGGAGAGTGGAAGTTGCCCCAAGCAAAAGACCAGGCACACTGTGTCCTTCAGGATTTATCTCTTTTACTTGGATCAATAGTACTTGGCTTAGTACTCTTTGTGGTTGTGGCGATAACCAATAATGGCTCATATTTACTTTGCAAAAGGATAAGTCTTCTGTGAGCCTAACTTTTGGCACAGTTTGACTAGCATGTGCACAAATATCACACTTTCCATCCTTGGGCAAGGAGCTGATTAATAATCTTGACCATTACTGTTTATGGTTTTGTGTTGACCGTTTTTGTTTTCTGTGAACTTTACTCCTTTTAAAAGGTTCTTAATAGTGCCTAGAGATTTGCTATCTCCCTTCAATTTGAGGGTAATTTAGGGCAGAGGCAGTGTCAAGGCCAATCCTCAGCAACATTATGAGGAAGGCAGTTTCTCATTGGCCATGGAGTGGAGGGAAGCAGTTTACCCTGTTGGAGAGATCCCCTTCCCCTCCACGCCTCCTCAGATGATTACAAATCTCCCTGTATCTGTCCTTACATCCACTGAAACCAGCACTCTATGCCTTTAATTCTTATTTATATTCAGGCATTTGTGACTAAAGACAGTCGAGAAGTTATCGTCTTAAAAATAGTTGATTCCTAATAAATGTAAAACGCAAACTAAAGAATGAAGCTTGCATAAAGCAGGTTTCAATAAAGCGTGTCCTTGAAGCTAACAGCAAAGTCATACAACCAGGAAGTGCTGGAGTGATTTCAAGTCACAAAGCTAGGTCTTTGCATACCTGAAGGACGTCCCAAGGCAGATCTCTGCCTCTTGTTTTCAGTGTTCTGTCACTTTTCCAGTCTATACTCTCATCCTTGGATTTTTCATTCTGCCATTTATCCATTTGTTTAACTGATTATATTGTGTATCTACCCTGTGCCAAGCACTATGCTGGGGTCTGGGTGAATCTTTGAAAAAGAGCATTTCAGCCCTCAAGCTCACCATCTAGAGGGCAGAAAAATGTAACCAAATAATCCACCTCAATACATGATATTCACAGAGGGCAAAGAGAGTATTGAGAAAGTACCTTACCCATCACAGACTATTTGAGAAAGGCTTCAAGGGAAAGATCACATCTGAAAGAGAAATAAAGGAGGGTGATTTAGCCAGAGGAAAGAGGTGTGGGTAGCAGGACATATCAGGCCCTAAGGATTTAATGGGTAAAAAAAAAGAACAAAGCAAAATATTAGCATTTTTTTTTGAGAAAAGTATGAGCCACTTGAGGTAGCTTGAGAGAGAATGGCAAAAATGAAGGTAAGGTGGTAGCAGAAATACTAGACCATTATTATCCTCATCCTCTTCATCCTCCTCATCCTCTTCATCAACATCATCCTCAAAGAAACTAACATAATTGGAAGCTTACTGTGCACCAACCACTGTTCTAAACAGTTTTCAAGTTTCAAATCATTTATTGCAAATCTCTAGGCACAATTAAGAACCCTTTAAAGGAGCCAATTTCACACATTGTGTAATATGTTACATGTCCCTGAATAATGCTTAAAGTTTGTCCCATAAAAATAAAATTAATCACACCCATTAGGACAGCTACTATCAAAAAAAAAAAAAAATCCAGAAAATACCAAGCATTGGCAAGGATGTGGAAACATTGGATTTTTTGCACTGTTGGTGCGAACGTAAAATGGCATAGCCACTGTGGAAAACAGTATGGCAGTTTCTAAAAAAAATAAAAATAAAATGAATAAATGATCTAGCAATTGGTTCTGGGTATATACCCAAGATATTTTAAACACACTTGTGTTCATAGAAGCATCATTCACAATAGCCCAAAGGAGAAAGCAACCCAAGTCCCTGTCAATGGATAAAAGGACAACCAAAATGCGCGACACATACAATGGAATATTATTTTGTGTTAGAAAGAAAGTAAATTCTTACATATGCCACAACATGGATGAACCTAGAAGACGTTACTCTGGATAAAATAAGCCAGACACAAAAAGAGAGATACTATATGATTCCATTTATATGAAGTGTTTTGCTTGAAGTAGTCAAATTCATACAGACAGAAAGTAGAATTGTGGTTGTCAGGAGTTGAGGGGAAGAATGGGGTGTTTTTATTTAAATTGAGTACAGAATTTTTCTTTTACAAGATGAAAAAATTATGGAGCTGGATGGTGATGACTGTTGAACAATATTAGGAATGCATTTAATGTCACCAAGCTGTACACTTAAAAAAGGTTACTAGGGTAATTTTGATATATGTATTTTACTTCAATAAAGAAGTAGAAAAAAGAATAAAAAAGAATTTAATGGAATAAAAAAGTGAGCTTTTTATTTTAATGAATCACACTGGTATCTACAGGAAGAATTGATTTAAAGAGGGAGAACCTGAAAACTGGGAGGCCAGTCTAAAGGCAGCTAAAATAGTTGATGCAAAAGAGTAAGAATTCCATAGTTAGGGTATATGAGAACAGAGAGGAAGGAGGAGATTCAAGAAATATGTATGAAATAAAATTTTGGATCTGATTGTTGGATTTTGGAAGGTAATGGGAAGAAGATAAGAACAACTGGATTGACTATTAGGCTAATAGCTTGGCAGTCCAGGTTAGTGGTGTTACTGCTAATTGAAAAAGAAAATAACAGAGGGTAGGTTGCTATGTTCTGATCTAGATGACTTAAGTTTGAGTGACTGAGGACATCCAGATGAAGACGTACCACAGGTCATGCAATCTAGAACTTGACAAGAAAGTGACCCACCTACAGGTAATCATTGATGCTATAAGCCCAGTGAAATATTGTGAAACACCAATAATAAAAGAGTGGACAAGGGAATGGGAAACCAAAAAGAAGGCCTATGGCACACATGGAGAACAGAACAAAAAATGATAGTGATTGAAATGCAGAAAAAACGATCTGGTGGGCTAAGGATGAAAACATACCTGTTTGATTTGACAAAATAAAAAAAGAAAATCATTGGGCATTTTACAGAAAGCAGCACCAAGAAAAAAAGGAGGAGGCAAATGTCAGGTTGCAGTCAGTAGATAGTGAATGAATTAGAGGTGAAGTCGAGAGTGAATGGGATGCACGTAAGAGACTGGAGAGTGAGCAAGAGCACAGTGTCAAGTGTTCTATTTTTTATGGTGACTGAGACTTGAGAAAGGAAAATGGTAGAGTAGAAGGAAGCAACTGGAAGGAAAAGTTGAAAATCCAAGAAAAGGAATCATCTACGAAGCAACTTCCCAGAGCTGAAGGTAGGAGGGTTAAGGTCAAGGCACATATGGAAGAATTAGCCATGAATGTGAGGAGGGAAATCTCACATTCTAAGGCTGAAAGAGAAGGAAGAAAGAATAGAAGCAGATAAGAATAGATATGTAGGTCATCAAGTAAGACCACTGAAAATTTTTATTTCTGCTGGTCTCTATGGTAAGATGATCTGCTGAGAAGAGTTTGATGAGGTGGCTGCAGGCAGTAGTGATAAAGGTTTGAAGGAATCATGAAGGAACGAGAAACAGCTGGCAAAGGACTGATGGGAAGTGAGAAGGTTCAGCAGGGTTTGGGTTGGTGCTGAGTTTCCCTGGTTTAGAAGCTGAGACAATGCATTGCAAATTGTTTTCAAGGCTGGTACCTTGCTGAATGGGAAGGCAGAGGAGTAGAAGATTTTCGGCTCCTCTTTTTTCCATCCATACCCTCCTAAGGTGTCCATTACTTTGATTTAGCTGAGTATTTTAAAAAGATAAAAGACAACAACAATTCCATCACATGGGGTACTGGGAATATAGTATGTGATTATGAAACTGCCTGACAATCCTAGGATTCAAAGGCTGACTCCTCCACATATTATTAACCACCTGATCCTGCAGCAAGCTATGTAATCACTTTGAGCATCTATTTAATCATTTGTAAAAGAATTATAAGCATTAAATAAGCTTATATCCATATAGCCCCTGGTTCATCATAGGCATCAGAAAATTCCAGTTTCTCTCTCCTTTATCAATGCCTCACAAGAGAATATTCTTTGTCAGACTGGACCCAGAGGAATACAAAACCGAGAAATTTCTTTCTTATTGTTGAATTTCCATTGCAGCAGAACTATTCACTTGCAAAAATACTTATCCTGGGCCAACCTGATTAAGCCCTGGAGAATTGGGGTAATTCTTTCATAAAGTAATCCTTACCCCAAACTTCCATTTTTTTTTCAAGGCCTTAATTCAGTATG
Organism: Pongo abelii; assembly: GCF_028885655.2. Lineage (NCBI taxonomy): Eukaryota > Metazoa > Chordata > Mammalia > Primates > Hominidae > Pongo > Pongo abelii. Next base: position 144,856,100 of record NC_071992.2, on the reverse strand, counting down.
AATGAGTGTCTGCATGACTTAACACCACCATAAAATATACCATTATATCCACTCTTCGTTTTCGAAGGAGGCACAAACTGAATTAAGTTCACGTAATAACACCACCAATCCAAACCTCTGGCTTAAACAGGGGGCTTGACATTCTTAGAGATTATTTGACTCATATTTTTAATAAACCAGAGCTTCAAATATTGAATGGTAGGTAAGCCACTCTGAAGCAAGACTTCAAACAAAAATAAGTCCTCATGCTAATTACATAGTAAAAATCTTCTGTACTCACTTTTAGCATCCATCATTTTCCAATGTCAGCCATTGGTAGCGTGAAGGAGGACATGACTAATATCTTCATGAATAAACCAAACTGTTTCTTTCTGATTAGTGCCACTGAAAGTATCCCAAGATTTTTTCTCTCCTGCTGTTTGTACTGAGACAGATCATCTTGTGGATTCCCCTCAGCTGTGTGATCAATCCCCCATGTGGGTCACATCTATTTCTGCAAATGCTCTGAGTGCTGTGTTGACCAAGGAAAAGAATGAAATCCATTTGGTATCTTGTTTTTCCTGCCCTTCTCATCACTGCTACCTGCTACAGTCATTGGATATTCTGTTCTCCTTTGCTTTTTGGTGCCTGAGTTGAGTTCCTGTTACCACTATGAAAAAAAGTCTTTATTGAATTGAAATCCTGACCTGGTTCAGCAGGGAGGAAGGGGAAATAGAAGAGGTTTTCACTGTTGCAGAGGGACAGTTGCAGAGGGACAATACTTCCTATTGTTAAGAGGAAGTAAACAGTGTTCATCAGGATGCCAAGAGCCAAGAAGAATTAAGTGAGATAATTGAAAAGATATAAAAAAAAATATGAAAAGGCCTTTAAGCTCATTTCCATACAAATATTGACAGTCCTTGTAAAGGTGGAATTATGCATAGAATAGGGGTGGCGCTAGATAGCTTAATAAAAGCACCTAGGATGTAGCAGTTTCTAAGCTGAACATTGAGGATGTGTCAGTGTATCAAACACAGTCCCAGCTGTTTGGTGGACTATAATTTAGGGTTGTCCTTAGGTCATCTTTCCATTGTTCTCTGATCCTGGACTTTACTATGACATCTGTCTGGAGAGGTGGGGACAGTGCCCATCCTAGAGCTGGAGGGTTGGCACAATGAAGAGGTCAGTGTCTTTTGCTTTTGTCCCATCTGTGAATCCTTATGCTTGTTCATCTGTCCCAGGGTTGTGCCTGGTGGATTTACTGCCATCCATGCAGAAACAACTCAGAGCATTTTTTCCAACCTGTTGCAGTGACGTACGGCAATAAATGGGGGCAACCAAGAAAGGGAGGAGAAGAGAACCTAGGAAGAGGAGAGCGGGCATATGAAGCAGAGCTGCGGAGAAGGGAGCTGTGGTGCTAATTAGAGCAGACAAGCCTTGTGCGGGGTAACTAGAAGAGCCCTGATGGCCTGTCTCATCAAATCCCTCCATTGATGAGATTGGTAAACCAAGGGTTCAGAGACAGGAAATAACTCACCCAGAGCTGCACATCACACTCACCAAATGGCCAATTTCTTTTTACCTGACCATTACATGGTGATACTTCTTTTGATATTTTTCACCTTAAGTGGAGCTCTAACCATCTTGTATAACACAGTGGTTAAGACCAAGGGTGTTAACACCAGACTGTCTGAGTTCAAATCCCGGTTCTGCCTCATAGTACCTGAGTGATCTTAGGGAAACACTTAACCTATTTGCATCTCAGTTTCTTCATCTCAGAAAAGAGATTATCTCTGTGCTTTCAGAACTAAATGTGTTAAAATGTATAAAACCATAGAACAGTGTGCCTAGAATGCATTATGTTCTATGTAAGAGTTTGCTATCTACATATGGGTATATGTGTGTAATTGCTATCAAGTCATCCCTCAAATATTACTCAAATTAAGCAAGCAAATTTAATAAACAATTTATTTCCTCCTCATTTATTATTTGACTGTTCTGTTTTATCTGTTCTAAATGTTCACTATGTTAAAGTGGTGTGTTTATTAAATACACTTCAGGAAGTGGGCTGGGTTTATATATACAAATCCATTCAACAAATAGATTTTTATCAAGGTTGGAGGAATGCCATCCCCCAGAACATGTCTGCATTAATGCCTACTTAGGACAGTACTAACAACCCAAAAAGTTTCTCCCCAAAGAAGTGCTGACTCAAGACACAGAATGCCAATGAAGTTAGGATGAAAGCTGGACTTCCGAGCTCTCTAGAAAACAATATACGTTCTTACTGTAGTCACATTTTTGCCTCCTGCAGGACAAGTTGAGTTTCACTTCAGCTTCTTTGAAAGATGGAGAGAATCAACAGAAATCTCTAAATCAAGTAAAGTCTCTCTTTATATTTTCAGCCATTCAAGTCGAGGGCAATGTATTCTCTCTCTTTTCCCTGCTGGAGGCACAAAATGACCCCCGCTGCTGCTTGAGGGGAAAGAGGGAGTAAAAGGAAGGATGGCCCCAACCTGCATAGGTGCACCTTAAGTGGAGCTCTAACCATCTTGTATATCACAGTGGTTAAGAACAAGGGTATTAGCTCCAGACTGTCTGAATTCAAATCCCTCCTCTCCCTCAGGTGTCCCTGAGAGCTGCTTTCTCTTGCACTCCCAGGGTGACACTTGGCTGGGAAATTCAGTAACCATGATAATGGAGGGAGTGTTCCAGATTGAGAAAGGTCAAGTGGTAATAATAAGAACTGACATGTATTGACTACTGACCCTGCCAGGCAGTGTTCTCAGCCATTCACATACACAAACTCATGTCACCTTTACAACAACCCTCTGAGGGGCTACTATAAGTATTCCCATTTTGCAGAAGAAGAAATTGAGAGCCAGAATGTTAAGAAAATGAGTTCAAAGCCACAAGGCTAGGAAAAAGTAGAGCTAGAATTCAAACCCAGACCAATGGACTCTGGAGTCCATCTTATAAATTAGTTGATCCTCAAAGTGTGACATGAGGACTGGTGCTGGCCCCATGACCTGTTAGCAATGTGTGATGGGATAATATAGAAGCTTAGAATAAGCACTAGAAAATTTTATAGCAATTTGCAATTATCCTGGCATCCAGAGTGTGACCACTAGATTCATCTCAGTGAACATGGTATAGGGCCATTCTGGTGTGTGAAACCCAAGTGATAAGGTTCATGTGGTGTAGGCCAAATGTTAGTCATGCACAGTACGATGACATTGCCCATGAGTGATTAGAAATTTATAAATGAGTCCTTCAGTAGAGATGGTTTGATGAGCATTGCTTTAAAACATCATGCTATACAGCCTGCAAAAACTCAGCCCTTGCCATGAATGTAATGAACCAGTTAGGCATAAATGCATGTAGTGAAAGGAACATTGAATCGGGAGTCAGAAGATAAATGATGGGCATGATGAATAATGAGATGATATGGCATGTTAGAAGTTAATAAGTGCCATGGAAAAAACTTACAGAGAAGGGCAGGGAAAACAAATTGGGAGACAAGGAGGGGCATGTAGTATTCAGCAGGGAGGTCATTAGGACAGTGTGTGATCATTTCCCCTAGGCAGATAAGCCTCTTGGTAAATGTTTAATTTTGCCTTGGCTTCTCCCTGCCTTTCCCTATCTTATGTCCTGGCTCTCCTGTTAACTTTCTGAATCAAAGCATAATAGGCAATTCATTCTCTGCTGACCAAGGGAGCCCAATCCATCCTAATATATGCTCCAAAGCTAAATTATGGGTTTGGAACAGATGATTTCAAAGATCTCTTCCAGTTTTGAAACCCTATGACTTTTGCTAAAAGAGCTATGATATGTTATTCTCAAGGGACTAAACTTTTATGTCAGAGAGGTTATTTTGATGTGATTCATTCATTTATCCATTAATTTGCTTAACATACACTTATTGATCACCTCTTACAAATCAGGCACTGCCTTATGCACTGATGTTACAGAGACACATAAGGTACAGACTTTGCCTTTGAGAATTTCAGAGTTCGGCAAGACAGCAAGACATTTAAACAAAAATGACAATGCCTCTTAAGTGCTACAATAGATGTCTGTACAGAGTGTTATGAGAATACAGAGGAGGGAGCATTTATTCCTCTGGGTAGCAGGAAAGTGAGCATCATGGCAAGATTGAGAGGTTGTAACATGTACTCCAGGTTTTGAAGGATGAAGGGTTGATCTTCTTGAGTAGGGAGGAGAAAAGCCAGTTTAGGCAGGGAAGTAGATGTGAAAACATCACAATGGGTGACATATTTAGGGAATAGACTAGTAGCTTAGTCTGATTGAAAGGAAGTATGCAAATACAGATCCTGACTGGTGAGAAAGTGACAGGGCCAGATATAAGAGACAAGACTAAAAATATTTGTTTTTTTGTGGTTGTGTTGTAAATATGTTTTTTCCCCAGTATGTGATTTAGGACACACATACACACAGGTGTGCACAAAGTCACCATTGTCCGTTTTTGGTCTCCAGGTCCTCATTTATTACAAATTGTAAGATCCCTCGATCATTAAACTGTAATCTCCATTAGTAGTTCGCCATTAGCATCCCAGGGCCTAGTTGAGTGCTGGCAACATATAAGCACTCGATTTTGGTGAATTAATAAATGGACCAATAAATAAATGAATTAATCAATTATCACTAATTTTTTTAATCTCTGTTTGTTACTTCTATATCTTTTTTTTTTTTTACAGTTTTGGATGAACCATTTGACTGCATCCCCCTGACAAAGGAATATTTGTGGCTTGATCATACTTAAGAATATGCTTACATAATTTTTAAAAATAGGTCTACAGATGTCAGAGCATTCAGGAATCATTGGTGGGGGACCAGAGTAGGAAATAAAGGGGGAAAAAAAAACAACAGAGAAAAGCTTGACTTTCAAATTGTTTTTGGTGATGGAGGACCAGCTGTCTGTTACTCATTATTTTGCTACCACTTCCATATCTATGGATTAGAATTGAATATATTTTTCTAAGACATCATGTCTGCAGTGATCACGTTTGGATTTTATCTCTGTCATACTCATAAAAAAAAAGGAATGTGCTCTAGAGTAAGGCACAGCAATCCCCTTCCTGACATGAACTGCTTATAGTAAGTTTCAAAAAGTGCTCAATTTTCAAATGCACATTCTAGATGCTCCTCACCCCCAGATATGACTTCATCCTCTTAGATGGCAATTTTTGTAGTACTCTTTTTATGAAAATTTTTTAACATAAAAGAAGGTAGAACAAGCACTCCAGTGAACTTTCATGTCTCAGTCACTCAGCTTCAAAGATAATCAACATTTTGCCAGTATCACCTCATACCTATTAGCACCTCCCCTCAATTTTGTTTGCCTGTTTCTTTGCTTGCTGGACTGCTTTAAAGCAAATCCCAGAGTCATGTAATTTCATATGTAAATGCTTGGTATGAATTTTTGATTGATAATATCATGTTTTTTTTTGCATAGTTTCCTCAGTGCCATGACAGTAACGCACCTAACAGAATTAACAGCAATCTCTTAATTTTGTCTTATATACAGTTCATATTCAAATGTTCCTGATTATCTAGAAGACATCTTTTACAGTTGGTTTATGCATATCGAAACTAAGCGAGAGCCACCCATTGCATTTTAACATAGCAATTTTAGGCTTTTTATTTGAAATATTTACTTTTTTTCCCCTTATCTAAAAGCTAAGAGGCTGAAATATGCAAGAAAAGGGGAAATAAAAGCTGCCAAAGCACAGCCTGCTGCAACAGCACCATTTTTTAATAAAGATTTTCACTCAATGTCTGCTGGTGGCAATCCCTAATATGCAAATTGGAAATGGAGTCAATATGTCTTAAGCACAGGACTTCACATTCTTCCTTCTAGGAATACAAATCAAAGAAGACACACTCAGGTGAATACTCAAAAGGGGATCACTATGATCATCTCTTTTACTCTGGATTCATTTCTATTTTTCTTGATAATTATTATAAAAATAATGTCATCTTATATTTTATATAGTGCTTTGATGTTTACATGGTATTCCCACATCTATTCAACTTACTATAATATATAACCAACAGCTCATTCTTTATGAAAAATACTTCATCTCATGGGATTCTTCAACTGAGCCAGTGAAGGAAGACAGAGCAAATATAATCTTCCTTTTCTACAGATGTGGGGAAAGGCTCAGGAATAAGCAACTAAGGCCTCACAGCAAGTTGGTGGAGTGGAATATTTGATCCCAGCTCAAGTGATATCAAGAATAAAAACCTTTTGATCAAATATACTGTATCTTAATTTAATATAGAAAAGCTCAGGACCAGCCTCCTGCAAAACACCCTTCAGCCAGCTGCCATATGGTAAAATGTTATTTATTTCCTTTAGCACATCATCCAACTTTGGTATCATTCTGTGTACCCATTACTAAATAAAGCTTTGTCCCCATATACCCTTTCCAGGGTCAATGTGCCAGGTGCCTTCCCCAATCCCAAATTACCACTGAAGGCACTGTAATGGCTTAATTTTTTAGCCATTTATCCCACTAATCCAAAAGGGAAATTTGTACAAATTAGGTTAAAGTACTCATGGTAGAGATATCTAATACTTACTCATATTCAGTTTTGTTCCATTTCTATGAACATGTAAGAATTATACTTTCCCATTCCCCTTATAGCTGAGCAGGGTCATGTGACTATCCTTCTCAGTGGTTCTGGAGAGAAGTATTAGACATTCTTCCTATCATCCCAATTAAAATCTAACTTAAGACCATCCAGCATGTTCTTCCTCTGCATCAGCAAGTGTGAAGGTGGCTTTGTATTAAAATGACAGCAGCAAAAATCAAAGTACCCTGAGATCATGAAGTATGGAGGACTGTAACTCTAGGGTCGCCTTGGACCTACAGTATATGACAGGTGAGCAGAAAATAAACTTTTGGTTAAACCACTAAAATGTATGCTTTTCTTATCACTGCAGTCTAATTTAGCCTATCTTCTTTAGTATGGGACTCATTCTTCAAAGCACTTTACTTATTATCTGCTGAAAAATTGTCATTAAAGACCATACAGTTCAACAATGACTATGAGATATAGGGTGGCCCCTAGAGTTGAGAAGTACGCAGTGGCAAATCATAAGCAACAACCCTATCAGCAATTTTACTAAGTGACATCTTCAGAAAATATTCACTTATTTACCCATTTAACAATAATTAATTGAGCATTTACTATGCACCAGGCATAGCTTCAGGCTGAAGAAACAGTTGAGTATAAGGCAGTTATGATCCTTGACCTCATGAACTCTAAACTCTATGCAGATAAAAAGATAATTAGAAACATAATTTAAATTTGTAGTTTAAACATCTTGCTTTGGGATCATATAACAAGAGAACTTAATCAGTTTTTCTCAGAGATTGTAGAAATCTTCCATCCAAGGAAGACCTACTTGAGTTGGAATTTAAAGTTTAGTGAAGAGAAGATTGAACTCAGGATGGAGAATCCAGCCAGAAAGAGAGCACAGCATATGGGAAAGTTCAGTTTAGTTTATTCAGAGGGAGAAAATAACCAGGGTATCTGGAGTGTAGGAGGTAGGCTGAAGGTAAAAACCTGTGATGGTGGTAAGAGATGAGTTTTGAAAGGAATAAGGGAGTGAGGCTGTGCAGAGAGCAATGCAGAACAGTTAAAAACGTGGGTTTTACCATAAAGACAATGGGAAGCCATTGAAGCACTTTAATTTTCATAATGATATGAAATGTTAATCTTGCGGCAGTAGGTAATAAAATGGAGACACCAAAAGAGGAAGCAAGAACCATTTGAAAAGTCGTAGTAATAATCCAGATGAAAAAGAAATGGTGGCCGGGTGCGGTGGCTCACACCTGTAATCCCAGCACTTTGGTGAGGCCAAGGCAGATGGATCACCTGAGATCGGGAGTTCGAGAGCAGCCTGACCAACATGGAGAAACCCCATCGCTACTAAAAACACAAAATTAGCTGGGCATAGTTGGGCATGATTACAGGGTGGTTGCCCCCTGAGATCAGTGGGTCTCTGCTCACCTCTTGCCTCCTCAAATAGGGTCTCCCTTGACTTACTTGTTTATTTTGTATATATAATTTATACATGTATTTTTGTCTCCATTGTGTAGACTTAAAGTTCCTTGAGATCATAAAGTTTCCGTATCTTGTTTATTTCTGTATTTCTACCACCTTACCTAAAATAATCTGGCACATAGTAGGTACTCAATATATTTCTGTTAAATTGAATAAATATTCACATGTAGCTAGAACTGGGGGCCCAAGGAACTAGTCGCCAAAGACACAAGGATTACGATGCGGGGGGGAAAGGGGAGCTAGGTACCTATAATCAAAATGTAAATTAGAGCTTAATCTCAGTCAAGGCAGAGGCCCAGTCACTGGGACTGAAGACAAAAGTAAGGGTGAAGCTGGAGAAAGTTGGTTCTGTATCCCCGGAAGGACTAATCTGGGGCTTTTTTAAACCCCTTGAATAGCAATAACATTGGTGCTAAAGCCTGAGACTGAGTAGAGCTTTCAGATGAAAGACAGGAGTCTTCATTAGTGGTAAGGAGCCTGGCAGAAACAGGACACTTTCAGTCCATTACTAAACAGAATGTGAAATGTCAAAAACATCTTTAACTTTCTTCAAATGTGGAGAACTATGACTCAATCTTGTAGTATTTCCTTTATTTGGTAAATAAGATATAAACATTTTGCTGGAAGATCCCAGTAGAATAGTGTGTAAAAATAACAGGAAGCACTCAGCTCCCTTAATTGTGCATCTTAATGTGGCATAAGGATATTTGTCACTCCAATGCACTTCCCTTGGTGCCCACCCCAGTTGTTTCAGGAAGTCCGGTCAATCTTATGGGAAATCAAGCAGTGGTAAGATTGTGTAGTCATCCCAGTCTAGACTCCAATATTGATCACGGAACAGACAAATTGGAAGAATGAGGTAGAGTGGCCTTCTTGTGTCTTAGACATAAGTGCAAATACTCAGTGGAGAATGACCTTTAACAAATGCAAATCTACTTTATAAAGCATCACATCTGTGACTCTTTTCAGAGTGTGTGGTAATGGTCAGCTAGATGTCCCCTTCTCAGATTCCTCTGATTCACTTAGGAAAACTCCTGAGAGTCCACTAAAGAGTTTTATATGTTTCTCATTGATGTTTGCTTTTCAAATGTTTGTCAAGGTCAGGCATTTGTGTTGCTCTTATTAAATTTTAAAGGATTTAAGAAGTGAAAATGGTCTACAATAAATGACAAAAACAGAGACTTCTGAAGACTGTATATGTATCCCTTTTGCTGATGAGAAAACAGAAATGAAAAAACAGAAGGCTAATATGTGATAAAGTCAAGGCCTGTACCTACTCCTAGAAAATTTGTGATGAAATGGGTGCTTAGTGTACCATTAACAGAAAGGCTCCTAGGATCTTTACTACTGATACACAGTATTTCTTGGTAATTCCTACTCCCAGGAAAAGCAGTTTATTTTTTTTCAGGCTCTTCTGTTAAGATTGCAGCTTAGGAGTAGTTAATGTCTATCTTACAACCAGGTTAGAGTCTGTGTTAGTTTCCTATTGTTGCTCTAACAAATCGCCGCAAATCTACTGGATTAAACCAACACAAATTTGTTATCTTATAGTTCTGAAGATCAGAAGTTCGACCCAGAAATGTTTGTACTATTTTGTTTATTTGATAAATAAGATATTAACATTTTGCTGGAAGATGTCAGTGCAATAGTGGGTAAAAATAACAGCTCTGTTGTTAATTGTTCATCTTAATGTGGCATAAGGACATTTGTCACTCTGTTGCACTTCCCTTAGTGCCCACTTTACATGTTTCAGGAGTCCCAGATGGGCTAAAATCAAGCTGTCAGGAGGGCAGCACTGGTTCCTTCCTGGAAGCTGTAAGGGAGAATCCATTTCTTTGCCTTTTCAAGCTGCAAGAGGCCGCCACATTCCTCCCTCTTAGTGTCCTTCCTCCACTTTCAAGCCAGGAATGCTGGATTTATCACGTATTAGCCTTCCGTTTTTTAAATTGCTCTGTTTTCTCATCAGCAAAAGGAGAATAATAATCATGTTCTTTGCAGCATCTTTGCATTCCAATATAAGGAAAGAAACAATGTATTCTTCTTCTTCTTCTTTTTTTTTTTTTAATATCCTGACTACCCTTATTGACGTAATTTGTGTTTATCAGCTCATTAAAATCTATGTTTCAAATTCCTTGGATTTTTCTCAAGTTCCAGACTGGTAAAAGTATTTTTGCATACACATTTGATTCTTACGTTAGATACTTAATATCTATAAACTTGAAATTTGTTTTGCACAAGTTTATGGCTTTACTACTTTTCAAGGCAAAAGTCGCATATTAAAATGCAAACTATTCAAAAGTAAATAGTTGTCAGAACGTGGTTTCCGAGATAGATCTTACAGACAATTCAGACTATATTATGATTTATCTGTTTGAAAACAGAAAGTAGTGTATTATACCGAATTCTGGTATAAGGTGCACAGGAAACCTTACCTACAATCCTTTATTTTCATAAGGTAAACACCAAACTTTTCACACATATATTATAACCATATTTTTTAAACCAAATCCTGGCTTAAAAATCACAAAATGACTACACATAAATATGGAATACGAAGAAAAGTCTAACATATGAGGGAAAAACATGTCTTATACATTGTAATATAATTGTTTACAATCCAGCATAAAGGAAAATGCAGTTTTTTTAATGCAGCCCATATACAATTATAGAAAAAAATTAGTCAAGCCACCTAATACAACCAATTTCACAGATACCACTCATTTAATAATATGTCCAAAAATTTCCATGTAAGTGTCTACATATTAGTTAGAATAATGCCCACAAGAATCTCCAAACTACAAAATATTAGCAAGTAAATGCAAATCACACATTTCTTGGAAAGAATGAAGCTTGACTATGAGTTAAAAGGCAACAGCTATGAACTAACTTTCTTTAAAATGGCTTAAATTGGCCAATCTAGAGCAATACACTTTTTCCCAGCTATACATGCAAACTATATTGTTTGGTAAAAATGACTCTGTTACTTAAAAAAGCAGAAAAGATCCAAAATAACCAGAGCTCAGCCAAGCTGGCAAAACCACAGAGACACTGAAGCCCAGCAACTCCCAAGAAGCTAAGGATTAAGATTAAAAATAAAATCTGGATATTTAATCCTACATCAAAATTCTGAATTTATGTTTATTGTTAATAATTTATATTATTCTTTTCTTTGGGTGAAAAAAAAAGTTTTAAAAAGAACCAATATGTTGGAATAAGCAATGTAACTTTGATCATTCCGCCATGTGACTACCAAAAAGGCTGCTGTTCTTTTAGCCCTCCCACTTGGTAAGATAGAAAGCTCTCCACACACATGGCCCAGAGAAGGCTGATTTCACAAGTCAGTGTGAGTTACACTGTTCTCATGCAATGGAGCTACTAAAATACATACATTTGTTCTTATGAAAAATTACAAAACTAACAAACCTCTTTTTCTCCAGAATTATAAAAGAATCTATGAATCAGTAATCTGATGTGATCACAGAAAGACAGCAAACTGAAGTCAAAAAGCACAGGCTGTCCATAATATAGTCCCTAGTCTACTTCCTGCACTCCTAATACTTTCTACCTGTTCTGAGGATGGAGGGTGTCAACACCTTAGAAAACCACCATGGTCTTTAAAACTGGGTAATGAATCATCCCTACGGTTAGGGCAAATGTAACTTCGTGTATTGCTTACACACAGGAAAAAACTTGCTTCATTTTCCAGGATATTCTTCTAAGAATTACTCTACAGTGGTTCTTTTAAAGATATAAAAAAGTGTAAAAAAAAAATCCTCTTTGGTATTCTCCTGGAATTCCAGAAAGATTATCTGGCAGTTCATTTCTCCACCCATCAAAATTTTTCCCTTGAAAAATTACAACTGACAACTCACATAAGATTTAATTAACTTACTTAAAATAAGGGACGGCTTCTCAATAACATTTCCCCACTAGAAAACTAAAAAGTTCAGTGATACTCAGTGCCAGTAATTAAGTGGCACATATCATAAAAATTCAAAATTGGACACAGGTGTGTCACACCCAGAAAAGATTTTATACATTTATAAGCTTGTGCTTTCACACTTTATAAGCAATACAGGTTGGTTTCCACTTTCAGTGAGTAATGTGCATGCTGTATGAGGGATGGTCAACAAACAATTTCTCTTACATGCACTTTAGTGTTTCATCAGAGCTGAAAAATAAACAGCCTTCTCTTTTTCTCTAGGAAGATCCTCTCCACTTTGGGAAAACAATCTTCTATGCAACGTAGGTCTTGTTGAATTATATAAAGGAATCATACAACTGAATAAAATTGTAGAGATCAATCAGGAGCTAGAAGAAGAAAACCATGATGTTGATGAGTCCAGCAGTTCCCTTCCCCACAACATCTGCTTCCAGGTGACTCTTCAACAGCACATAGGCAGCACAAACCTCAGACTCAGCAGTCTGCTCTTGCTCATTTCCCCCTTTCAGACAGGAGGCTTATTTTTCTCTGTAACAAAGAAAATAGTATTTCAGGGGATGGGCAGAGGGAGGCTCAGGACCTTCTGGTGGAGGAAGTTCACTGGGGGTTCTGGCTTTGAGAAACAATGTATTCTTTTTTCACCTGGGTTAAGGGGCAGTTCCTCAAATCTTGTCCTTGTGCTGCTCCTGCCTGCATGTCCTCCTGCCTACTGTCCTCTCTGCATGCTGTGCCTTTTCTGTTTGCCTTCTACTTTTTACTTTTTCACCTTATCGTGGAAGACTTCTCTGACATCTTACTCAGATTTAAATGCCCTTTGTTAGTATTCCCATGTCACTAAAATCCAAGGTAGTAACTGCTGTAAAATAGTTGAGCTTGTTTCTGTTTGCTCTGATGTACTTAATATTAGAGGAAAAATCTATAAAAGAATATAAATAGCTGTAAAAGAGTAAAAATAAAAATTCAGTGGCTTAGCACATAGGCTTATTTCTTACTCACCACATGATCCTATGAAGATCTGTGGCTCTCCTGGGTAGCTCTCGCCTAAAAAATGATACAGTGATCTCATCTCCTTTCAGCTTGTGATGCCACCATTTTCAATATCTGACCTTCACCATGACCACTGGAGGGTGAACAGAATGAGAGATTAGGCAAGGGATTGCATGGTCAGGTCCTAAAATGGTGCACACCACTTCTATCCAGATTGCATTGCTCAGGAAGCAGTCACGTGACCACAGTTGAACTGCAAGACAGGGTGGGAGATACTGTCTTCCTGTGTGTCCAGGAAGTGGAAACTAGTCTCTGCCAAAGCTGACTTGAAAAAAAAAAAGAAAAAAAAAGATTTCATATTTCTTTTCTTTATTTTCCATCTTCAAATAAGTTTTCATTTGCAGATCATGGTAATTACTGACTAGTTGCCATATGCAATCCACAAAGCACTAATTTAGTTAATTTGATGAAAAATCGTGTCCTGCTGAGTCCTCATCTGAGTCTCCTGTCTCTTTAGGAAATGGCCAAATATTGCATAGATTCTTTACAAATTCCACATTTGCTAGCTACTTTTAATCTGATTCAATGTTTAAATGCCTCTTAAAGTTATGCCATAATTAGCTTGAGATTTGTAACTGCAACAGGGCTTTTTCCCATCTAAGATAGAATTCATAATATAAAATTGGAAGGGAACTGCCTCCTAGTATATGAGCAAGCTGCAGCACTGCATCACATTTTAGACAAATACCCAAGGGTAGTAAAAGAGGAAAATTGGTACTTCCTATTTTGGAAAAAATAATCAGGGATTCCATGCTGAGTCCTGTGTGAAAATGCTGCTATAGAATTATTTCACTTCTCATTTTTGCTGACATGTGGGGATACAAAGAGACTCCTTTTCACTTTGCTAAGAAGAAATTAAGTGGTTGGGGAGAGAGAATGCAAAGAACAGCCAGTGACAAATTATATAACTCTGTAGCCAAAGAAAGAGTCAAGGATTAGTGATGTTGACAGCTAGACAACACAGGACAATGACACCCATTAAGGCACTTTCTGTGTCCAGGGACTAGTCCATGGCTGCAGAGATTTAAAATTGTATGAAGTTCCTAAAATTCTAGGGTCTTACGTATTAACACTCAGAAATCCAGCAAGTTATTTATGCCAAGTAATCTGTGTTCCTTTCAAGTGGAAGCTTTAAGAATGTATGTGCTATTCGCCACCCCACTCCAATGTCTCTCTCTTTTATTCTCCCATAACAATGACAAATACTTTGGATGATGGCTGCCCCATTCGCCTGCAACTCTGAGTGAGGACAACAGAGAGCCTATCCACCATAAAGCTGCATGTAAGCTAGGAAAAGGAAAAAAAAAAAAAAAAACACAACAACTAGTAGTCTTAAACCACTGAGATTTCAGGATTTTTTTTGTTACCACAGCAAACAGTAACCTATTCTGACTATGTATTTACAATGGAGAAAAGCGACTTTAGGTTAACTGGTATCAGTAACACTTAAGGTTTAGCAGGCAGCACCTGCATAAGATCTCTTTGATTAGCAAATAGTAAAAGCCAAATTACCGCGACTCATATAAAAGAGGGAGGGTGGCCAGGTGTGGTGGCTTATGCCTGTAATCCCAGCACTTTGGGAGACCGAGGTGGGTGGATCACCTGAGGTCAGGAGTTCAAGACCAGCCTGGTTAACATGGTGAAAACCCGTCTCTACTAATAATACAAAAATCAGCCGAGTGTGGTGGTAGGCACCTGTAATCCCAGCTACCCTGGAGGCTGAGGCAGGAGAATCGCTTGAACCCGGGAGGCGGAGGTTGCAGTGAGCAGAGATTGTACCACTGCACTCTAGCTTGGTGACAAAGTAAGACTGTCTCAAAATAAATAAACAAATTAAATAAATTAATTTAAAAAGGGAGAGGGTTCACACACCTGGACCTTGATGCTAAAATGAGGCCCCTGAGAATCATATTGTTTCTTTTATTTTTTATAGCTTCATCCCACTGTAGTGGTTTCATTCTCAAGCAAACTTTTCTAATGTGGGCACAAGATGACTTTATGCTTATATAAAACCAGCTTAGCAAACTTCAGTGGAAAAAGAAAACCTCTTTCCTGATAGATTCAGAAAAAAATCTCAGGTGTTGCCTCTACTGCCCTGTTTGGGATCCCATAGTATCTCTACAACAGGGGTGACCAAGGGATGCAGTTTTCTTACTCACCAACTCTGGGTCACGTCCTCACCCAGGGAATCAGGATTGGGATCATCTCTACCCAAACTGCACAGGCAGAGACTAGGGGCAACACAAAGGAAAACTGAAACTTTCCCAAAGGAAAACTGAAATGCCACCGTCAGGAGGATGAATAGATGCTTGGGAAAAAAAAATAAAAATGATCGCCAAGATACATGAAGCCTAAATGAGAGCATGGAACGCTATTTTGTCTAAGTGTCTTTCAACTTCAATTGTCTATATCCCTGCTTTTCATTGCTTCGAAATGTATTCTAATTTTTCATTTATGTTTACAAACATGGCAATTAGTTAATCTTTGTGAGTAAATGTTCTTAATAATATAGTTTAGGTTTGTGGTATAATGAAGTGGAAAAGCATTCCATTATCTGTTTTCTATTATTATTCTCTTCTATGTGGGCATCTTTCCACACCCAGTGGCATTATATCCTAACTCAAGCAAAGCAACTGGGGGGATGTAAAGTCTATTGTAAGTGCTGGCTTCATGAACTCAAAGCTGTAAAGTGACCACAAACCACAGAAGAACATTAAACTTGGTCCCTTCTTTCTATTGAGGGATATTGTGAGAACACGATGTGTGTAAACTCTTTAAACTCTACTGAGAAAAGGTGCTATATAAATCTAAGTGATTATTCATACCATTATCCAACACAAATTGAACCTCCATCCGCTGGAGACTGTCTCATTGCTAATATCACTGACAGCAGTTGATAAAGTTGACATTAGGTTTTAATGGCATCAGCTAATAAGCTGTCAGAAGGTTTCACAATCTTATCAAGTCATATATTACATTACAAATATTAAGAATTACTGTTGGAATTAACATAATCTGCCTTGGACACTCCACTGAATTAATCGGATAGGATATGTCAAGTTTTGTTCTTTCCTCTTTTCACCTTAGGGAGACTTATATATTCGTTGGATATGAGGGTGAATGTTTATAGAGTCTTGTATGTATTTGTTTGTGTTTGCGTGTGCTTTTCAGGTATGTACTTCTGATGAATAGTCTGTTTTAGAGTAACTAGACTTTTTGGCTTGATGCATTGAACTTTTAAAAGTATACACAAATTCACAGCACCTGGTTCTGCTTAAGTCCCGTTATAGCTTTCCATTTTTGAGACCACTCCAATGGTTATCATGGAAAGAGTATAGTATTTAAAGGAAGCTGAAAATGAAATTGCAATAATTGCTTCTATTTAGTGAGCACCTCCTCTGGATTAGTGCTGTTCATCATGATTAATTTCATCCTCAATACAACCCTTTAAGACAATTTGATCAATTTAAACTCTTATACTTGCAAGTGAAAGAAAACTCAGCTCCACCAGGCTGGAACCAGAAAGGGGATTTGTTAATTTGCACTCAAGTCCAGTGTAGAATTCAGGGCCCTCAGACATGGCTCAGTCAAGGGCTCAAAGGATACCCCCAGAACTTTTTTTTTCAAGCTGCATCTTTTAGATAGGCTCAATTTTTAGGGTAGTGATGGTGACTTTCATTGGTTCAAACTCACAAAATGCAGCACCCGCTCCAGCAGTGAATATAATCTATTTACTTCTTTAGCTAAGAAAAGATACACCATAATTAGATTGTTTTGGTTCTGATTGGCCTGACTTAGGTCATTAGCTCTTTCCTATAGTCCATCTGCAATGCAATTTATCTACTCTGTAAGCCATCCATGAAACTGGCTCAAATATTCCCAGCTTTAAGCCAATCAGCAAAGCCTGAGGTATAGAATGTGCTGATTTGTGCTGATTAGATAAAACCTGGCATTTGTCATTGTTGCACCTGGAGGGAAAGGATAGACAACTTCATTTAAAGTACAAGAGCTGAGAGGGCGAGGTGGGACCATCAGAACAAAATTGGGATATGATTGTCATAGGGTGGAATGAAGGAAAAGATGGATGCGGGACAGCATATCAATGCATATCCATTACATTGGCAACCAGGGAGGTGGAGGTTGCAGCGAGCAGAGATTGTGCCACTGCACTCTAGCTTGGTGACAAAGTGAGACTCTGTCTCAAAATAAATAAACAAATTAAATAAATTAATTTAAAAAGGGAGAGGGTTCACACACCTGGACCTCGATGGTCAAATGAGGCCCCTGAAAATCATATTGCACCTGAGATTTTTTCTGAATCTATCAGGAAAGAGGTTTTCTTTTTCCACTGAAGTTTGCAGATGATTGGCATCATCATTGTTTTATCCATGAGGAAAAAGAGGCTCAAAGAAGTCAAATGACTTGTGTGCTGTCATATATCTAATGAGTAGCAGGGCCACAATTTGAAACAAAGCACCTATGATTCAAAGCTAATGTTCACTGTTTTCAGGGACACGCCACAGAAGCAGCATATCTAACTGCACCTGAGAAAGGCATGTCCCAGGTGCTCAGTTTCCTAGTGATAGAGAGAGCTTTTTAGCTCTTTCTAACAGTATCTGCAATTCAGTGTATCTACTCTGTAAGCCATCCATGAAGCTGGCTCAAATATTCCCCCTTAATAACTCACAATGTCAGTCTGAGCAGAGAAGGAAGTCTCCATGTTTGTGCATTTAATTTAAATGATTAAATTTAACACTTGCCGGGCACGGTGGCTCATGCCTGTAATCCAAGCACTTTGGGAGGTCGAGGCAGGCGGGTCACTTGAAGTCAGGGGTTCAAGACCAGCCTGGCCAACATGGTGAAACCCCATCTCTACTAAAAATACGAACATTAGCCAGGCATGGTGGCAGGCACCTGTAATCCCAGCTACTGCAGAGGCTGAGGCACAAGAATCACTTGAACCTGGGAGGCAGAGGTTGCTGTGAGCAGAGAAACCGTCCCACCACTGCACTCTAGCCTGGGTGACAGAGTGAGACTCTGTCTCAAAAAACAAACAGACAAAAACAAAAACATTTACAAATTTCTTTCTGTCCTGAAATATTAGGGCCTTCAGACATACTATAAGAGTGACACCTTGCTATTTCCCTTTGTTAGCTCATCTTCCGCTCGCCCTCACAATGTTGAATGCCTCGTCCGGGCCTCTTGTCTCTTTACTCCTGCTTCCTAGATTTTCTCATGCAGCCCTGGATTCTGTATGCTCTATGTGTCAGTAACCCCACAAGTGTGTCTCCAGCCCTGCTTTTTCCAGTATCTGCATCCACCTTCCAGTGTGTCACCTCCTCTTAGGTCTTAACAAGTACTCATATTTAACATGGCTAAAACAAAATTCTGAATCTCCATTCTTATTCTCTTCTCCTAGTCTACTGCTTCCTTAGTCTTTATTATTTCAGTGAGTTTATCCTGGATTCCTGTCTCCTGCATGTCCCACATCTGAAAATTCAGCAAATCCTGTTGACACCTTTTACCTCCAAATCATGGCCTGAGAGTATCCTTTTCTCTTCTGCTCCACTACCATCACCCCCAGTCCAAGCCTCCAGTATCTTCTCCTTTATCCCTACAACAGTGCTTTAGTAGGTTTTTCTGTTCTCCCTCCTCCCCACTACAGTCCAGAAAGCAGCCAGAGTAAGGCATTCAAACTGCATCAGATCACTGCATTCCCTGCTCAAAACTTACCTATGGCTTCCCATCACACTTGGATGGGCAAAAAATTCTACATGATCTACCCCAAATGCTTTTTTAACTTCTATTTTATAACTGTTTTCCTAGCTCACTATGCTTTAGCTTTCTCAATTTTCTCTCACATCCTAGAATTCCTGCCTTAGAGCCTCCACACTATGGGAAATTTTCTTGCCCTTGATTTTCTCATAGCTGGTTCCTTCAGACCTGCCGATCTCAGCTGAGATATAAACCTTTCAGAAGAGTTCTTCCTGGCTTCCCAAATTAACAAAACCACCCATCACTCTTTATCACATCATCTGCTTTCATTTTCTGTATAATACTTATCACTACCTATTATTTTTCTTGTTTATCTGTTTGTTGGTTTATTTTTTGGCTCCCAACCAGGATGTAAATTCTGTGTAATGAGGGACTTTAGATTATTTACAGCTGCATTGCCCCAGCCTAGAATGATGTCAAGCACTGAGTGAATTAATAAATGGAAAAATAAATAAATGAGTGAATGAATGAATGATAAATTATGGCTTTTATTTTAAGGCCTGGGCCCCCCACGTGGTAACTTTTCCACAAATGATTGAAATATATGTGAACTTACTAACTCTGTGAGGGTAGGAGGGAGCCATGAACTTCTATTTCCTTGGTACCTAACAAAGTGAATTGAATCAATTTTTATATCAATCTTATCATGGAGAGATCACTCAAGGTTTCCTGTGGTTATGACCTGTACTTCTGTTTGGAGTAAGAGAGTTGCATGGTGTTAGAGAAAAAGCTTGGACCCACAGTTGGCTAGGCCTAGGCCAGAAGTCCCTTTTTGCACCTATAGATGATGTGCCCCTGTATTAAGTTGCTCAACCTCTTTGACTTGCTGTTTTCTCAACCTATAAGATGGCTATAACCATAATTCATCTCACCAAGTTATTGTGAGATTCAATAAAACTAAACACCTGGTAACTGGGAGGTACCCAATAAGTGTTACTTTCACTTCTCTTTGTAACTTCATTGATCATTGATAATCATAATTCACATAGTTCTTGCTAAGAATATTATAGGTACCAGACCCTACAGATATTGGGGGTAGGAGATCACATCAATTAAAAATAAAACAACTATTGACCCTGTGCAGCTATCTTCCACTTGCTTTTCTGCATTCACTCTGCCTCCTTCCCTAGATTATCCCTGATCTGTGACTTATGTGTGGATCTGGATGGACTTCATCAATGGGTATTTTGTGTTTGGAATTCTGGTTGGGTTTGACCAATGAGGAGCACGAGCAGGAGACCGGATAGAAGGAAGAGAATAGTCAGGGCATTTATTTCCTTGGCTCCATCTCTTCACAGTCAAGAGGTCTAAATGCATCCTTCAGCTGAGTCATAATCCTCTGCTGCCTTTAGTTTCTATAACTGTTCCTTTTTTCTCATCAGGCCAAGGAATTCTAAAGGCTCCCATTTCAGTAATTATTCCTTAGAATTTCCACACACCCTGCTAACACATTTGAAAACAGATATTTAAACTTTCCTCAAAGTATCCAATTTGAGGGTGTTATCTGTTTTCTTCTAAGATCCTGTCTGATAGAGTCCCTGTCCTTAAGGAGTTCACATTCTGATAATTCATCAAATCAGGGTCATTAATATTAAATGAACCAAAGCAGCAGTTCTTTGCACCATTGCAGTGACCTCATGGTGCATCAGTTCAGCAGAATATACTGACCTTATTTATTGCCTATCTTCTACAAGAAGCCATGAAAAATATCTGCATGTTTATTAAAGAATGGACAGAATTGATAAGCGGTATATGTTAAATATTTTATTTTTTGGATCAGTGGTTTTCAATGAATCAAGTCTCCTGAGGAACTTTTAAAAAATATTTGTGTCAGGCCATGCCTGGGCCAACTTAACAGGAGTCTCAGGGGATGGGAGGCCAGACATCTGTACATTCCAAAGCAACCCAGGTGTTTGAAATGTGAAACTAGGCTAAAACCAATGGTTTCTTATACACCTGGAGAGTCCAAAGCAGAGGCTGCCACTATTACATAAAATGCTTCCATGATCATCTGCATTCTCACACTGAAATTATTCCAGACTCATCTCTCTACCTACCTTCAAATTCCTTTCTCACGTTGGTCTCTATTTCCTTTGATTCTGTACTAGCAACCATTCCTCTAGTAGCTCCTATTGACTTATCCACCAAAGCATGAACTGTTTGCTTATAACTTGTCTGTTACTTCCCCTGATTGCATTCAACAGTGGCCCATCGGCTTCAGCCTTCCCCTCTAAGGACAAGAAACGCACTGCCATGGCGCCTGCCCAGAACACACCCAGTCCATAGCTTGCCAAGCCAGAAATGCCTGGGAATTTCCATCTTTCTGAAATGGGAGACTAGACAGGTGAGGGGATGCACTGCACCACTCTAGAAAAACATTATTGTCAGAAATAGATCTCAATAGAGGTACATTTTTTCACATCTCTCACCATATTGGGAATGTTCAAATAGGCTTCATAATCATTATCATCAAGGAATGTTACAATTATCTCTCTTTAAACAGATTAAGAGACCTTGGTAATGAACTTATCCATATCTCTTAATGCACATGGATTTGTACTAGAACTGTCCCTACCCTTGGGAGCTAATACATGGTATAGTTCTTTGTAAAATATAGAGTCTTCTACACATGCATGCAATTTTCATTAGTGTTTCTTTGGTTATAACTTCAAGCCAAAACTTTAAAAATGCTACAAGCAAATGCGTTTAAGAGCATTTAAGATAGACTAAAATAAACAAAAATAAATTAAATGTATTTAAACCATTTAACAATACTAGTCAGGACTAGAATAATATCTAATAATTATGCCATGCTAATAAAAACCTTGCAGAACAGAATATTATGAGTCTGTGTAAATTTAAGTCTGAACATTCAAAATTACATTTTAACCAAATGTCTGAACCATACTTTCTGGAAAGTGGTTAGGTAAATAGAACAAGGGGTCAGTGGGGTGGTTAGTGAAGAGGGAATGGTGGGTATTGCATATTGGAAACAATAACTATGGCCCTACTCATTTGACTAATACCAAGATGACATAGCTATTGTTTACTGTCTAAGTGACAAACCCATTTTGATGAACTTCTAGTCAGCCAAGCCAGCCAAGATCTATTCTACTGTTGACTCCACGGTATCACTGTGGATTTGCAGACAAAGGCTGTCACCAGCTGAAATAGAGAAGGTTGAATATTCTGCCTGTATGACCTTCAATCTAAAGAAATAATTTGATGTGATTAGAACACATGGTCCTTTCTAAATACTGATATACTGGAGATCTTCATATATAATCATTCATGCATTCATTCAGCAAACATTACTCAAGCAGCTAGGAAGCCCTGGGCACCATCTAGGTATTGGTGCTATGGAGAGCTGCAAGGCATAGACATCGCTGCTGTAGCACTCATGGGCTAATGTCAGAGAAACAGACATGATTTTTAAATTAACAATATCTGACAAGTGTTATGATAGACATATAAACCTGGAAATGGGGACATAGAGAAGGAAAGGATTTGATTGAACGGAAAATAACCAAATTTGGCTTACCTAACATTCCTTCTCAATGTGTCATTGCTTCTAGTCTAAATTGACTATTTGTACTAAATCCCTTGCTTACTCCAACTTTCCAAACAGCACCTGCTTCCAAGCCAATCTTGCTGGACTCTCTAAATTCCTGATGCACTGCTAAGATTCTGACTTTTTTTTTTTTTTTTGTCTGGATCTCACTGTGTTGCCCAGGGAGGGATGCAATGGCACAATAATGGCCTACTGCAACCTCAAACCCCTGGATTCCAGCAATCCTTCTACCTTGGCCTCCCAAAGTGCTGGTATTACAAGTATGAGCTACAATTCCTGGCCAATTCTGACTCTTGTTACCTTCTCAGACTCCGTGAGGCAATGTGACGGCTTGAGCCTAACAGTCCTGGGTTTGACTCTTGTTTGTATCAAGTCACTGCCTGTATAGCCTTGTCCCAAAAGACTAAACCTCCCTGGGTCTCCATGCTCTCAGGTAACTAGAAACATTCAGAGTGTGGTTAACATTAGAGGAATATTTGAAAGGTAAGTGGCAGAGTGCCTGGTAAATACAATGGACTTCCAGGGAATAAAACCCTTTACTTTTACTTTCACTGTTATTATTATTCTCAAACCTTTCAAATCTTGCAACATCTTTGGGTTTGTGCTCTGCGTTCTACTTCAGCATCTTTGATTTATCTCTTTGTGGTTTGGAAATAATAAATATGGAAAATAATTAAAAGTGAAACGGTAAATAAAGATTCCCCTCTCCAGGAAGTGAGGCTTAATTCCTACTCCGCACTCTCCACTCCCACATTTTGGGCTGAACTTAGTAACCCGCTTCTGAATAATGGAGTATAGAAAGGGGGAAAAATGGTAACTTTTCAGTAGAGAAATGTGGTAAGCAAATGACCATGGTTGACATCACAGTGGTAATCATGTTGATATCATGTACCCTGATATGATGTGATGAAAACAGCATTTCACAACTATGTTATTCTTTCCCAAGTCTCATTACCCTATTAATCACGAGAAAAAGTTGTCTAACAAACATCGAGGGACTTTCTACAAAATACCTGGTCAGTACTCCTTAAAATTGTTACGGTCATGAAAAACAAGGAAAGAAACCAGACGAAAGAAAGGAGACATGGCAACTAAATACAGTGTGGCACCCTCGGTTACATGGAACCTGAAAGAGAAAAAAGAAATTTCTGAGGGAAAAAAGCCTGAGGTTTAATTCATAGTAGTTTACCAATGTTGACAAATATGGTATGGTAACGTAAAATGTCATTAAATTTGGGTCAGGGGTATACAGAGCTCTATTATCTGAGCAACTCTTCTGTAAATTTACAATTATTCTAAAGTAACACTTTTTTAAGGGAAAACTGGGATCCTTCAGTGGAATTCCCTCTGCAAAACCTCTTTATCAGGACTTGAGGATTCTGCCTATGAACCAGTCACTGCTCACTCAGCTCCAGACAGAAATGTTTCTGCCACTCACCTACTTCTCTGAAACATAGTCACAAGCAAACCTATGTTAAAAGCCTAGTATTTTTTTTCTCTTCAGAGGAAATAAATGTTTTTTATCAATCAATGGTTTCCTTTGAGTTAAATAAATTAATGGTTTTTGAACATCTTCTAAACGAGTGAATCAGTAATTGGGGAAATACATTCAAAGCCTGATCTGATTGTCCACGGCTCAAAATTCTTAATATAGGTGTTTTTTTTTTTTCATGAACAAAACACTTTGCAGGCACCTAAACAACTGGGTAAATGATTGGTTAGTATCTTTATCCCCATTTCAGGCTGGGCGTGGTGGCGCACGCCTGTAATCCCAGCACTTTGGGAGGCCGAGGCTGGTGGATCACCTGAGGTCAGGAGTTTGTGATAAGCCTGACTAACATGGTGAAAACCTGTCTCTACTAAATACAAAAAAAAAAAAAAAAATAGCCGGGCGTGGTGGCGCATGCCTGTAATCCGAGCTACTTGGGATGCTGAGACAGGAGAATCACTTGTACCTGGGATGGGGGAGGTTGCAGTGAGCCAAGATCGCACCATTGCACTCCAGTCTGGGCAACAAGAGTGAAATTCCACCTCAAAAAAAAAAAAAAAAAAAGTAACTTTATCCCCATTTCAATGAGAAAACCAGGTCAGGGAAGGTGTGTGTCACTTGTACCAAACCCAGGTGACAAAATTAGAAGATTTTCTTCAAAGATTTGTGTCCCAATCCCGGTTCTTACTATATTCCATAATGATATTATTTGGATATAAGGACTTTGATGAGCCTATTAAAAATGGGCATTTCCAGGGTCTTATAAAAATGAGTCATTACACATTTGTGAATTGTCTCAAATGTTTAGTCAAAAAACATTTAGTCAAAAAAGATAATAGGCCAGGTGCATTGGCTTACGCCTGTAATCCCAACACTTGGGGAGGTGGAGGCAGGCGAATCAAGAGGTCAGAAGTTTGAAAGCAGCCTGGCCAATATGGTGAAACCCCGTCTCTACTAAAAATACAAAAATTAGCCAGACTTGGTGATACACACCTGTAGTCCCAGCTACTAGGGAGGCTGAGGCAGAAGACTTGATTGAACCTGGGAGGTGGAGGTTGCAGTGAGCCGAGATCATGCCTCTGCACTCCAGCCTGGGCGACAGAGCGAGACTCAGTCTCAAAATAATAATAATAATAATAATGAAGTGAAGTTGTAGAAGAAACTCTTCACTCTAATTCGTTTTGCCTGTGCATGTCTGTGTGTGCATATCTCCTTTCTTCACTACAGTTTGTTTTGCATGTGCTGTGCATGCCTATCTTCTATGTTAGAATGTGAGATCCTTAAGGGCAGGAACCAAGTCTTTTCCCCTTATTGTTCTCAGGACTTAGAACAGTTCATGAAACACAACATATGCCCAATACATGAAGGGATATTTATTGTTATCTGGAGCCTAAATTTTTTTAAGTTCTCTTTGTTACAGTATTTCTGTATCTAGATGCAGAGACACAGTCACAGGTGCAAGAGGCTTATGGGGTAGAAGGCAAGCATGGGGAAGATAAAAGGAGGAAGGAGCAGGGGCTGGCAGGGAGGGCAACAGAGGTGCCCCAGTGCCACTGCTCCCCTATTTAGGCAGAAATCTTTTAATGCCCTGGAAGAGTGTGGCCTCACTCAAATGCTGTGGCCAATCTCAAGGGTGCTTCAGCTAGAAGATGTCATCTGACTTCACTTTTTACATCTGATCAGCAAGTTATTTCCTGAAGATTTATCTGAGTGGTGCACCTCAATGTTCACCTCTAATTCTCTATCACTTGCTTTAATGCCATCCTCTCTCTAGTGATGACTGAGTTGGCATATGGATTGATACACTCCACAATTATTGGAAATTTTAACTCCAAATTGATCACTAACTTCTAAGATTAAGCAACCTTACCTACTCCACACTTTAAAAAACTGAAATTAGTGAAAATGCTGCCAGAAAAAGACTATGACTATAAAATATCAGTATGTTATATGCACAAACACAAAATTACCCTAGTTTTCCCAACGAGCTATTGGTTTGAGATCTGTGTTAGCAGATGAGGGAGATGAGGCAACAAGGTTCTGTCATGAAAAAAAAAAAAGTCAGACAAAGCTGAGTTTGAATCTCAGAGCAACCATTAACAGATGATGTGTCTCAGGCAAATTACTTAGCATATTTGAGCCTCAGTTTCCTCACCTGCAAAAGAGAGAGAATAATATCTAACTTGCAGGTTGTACTTAAAGTGTGACAGATAATCTATATGGCATGTTAAACAAATGTGTTGATTCTCAGTGACCCCTGGTTGTGCCTGATGGCCCTGCAGCTGTTCTCTACCTAACAATGCTTGAAAGAAAGACATCACTGTCAAGCTCTGAGTTTCAAAATAGAGTGTTGTTTGCTTATGTCTACAGGGAGATAACAGCCTTGACATCAGGCTGATTTGAGAAAGAGAAAAGGACTTATCAGAACTTACACAGCTGATTTCCTTTTTTTCTTCTCTTTTCTTTCTTTCTCTCTGTTATCTGTTTAGTGTACTAAGAACTAGAACTTGAAGGAGTGACTTTAGAGAAAATTATAGGGTAAGGAAGAATAAAGCTGAGACAGAAGGAAAGCCAAACCCTACAAAGAAAAGGAAAAACTTCTCGGTGATTACAGAAAGTAGCTTGGGAAGATTTTGAGCAGATGAGAGTATATGCCCTGTGGATCACTAAAAAGTGAGCTGGCACAGCCCACCCATGCTAGGACTTGGGTCGGGTAACAAAATACAGGATTGTGACCAGGTATCCAAAAACACCAGATTCGGGGATGTCTCTTAGTGGTTACAACCTCCAAAGTCTGGCATGAGCCCTTGTGGATGTCTCACCTTGTCTACACCTTTCTAAATAGTCCCTTTATTAGACCCTACTTAAATTACCCTCATGCCTAAGCACCATCTGGTTTCTTCTGGGAACACTGACTTTACAGATGTTAATATTATAATATTATAAAATCACACCTACATAGGAAGATTATGGAAACCAGCTGCTTTTACTTGACCACTAGAAAACAAAGAGATTAGAATCCTTTTGGAAAATAGAAATCCATTGCAGAATACCCTAGTTTTTTGATATTCAATGTCTGACAAATATGCCAGAACTTTATAATAAAAAAAGGTTTTAAATTTTTTATTGATCCATACTAATTATATATATTTGTACATATTGTACACCATTTGTATATACAAAGTACAGGTGATGTTTTGATACATGCATACAATGTGTAATAATCAAATCAGAGTGTTTAGAATATCCATAACCTTAAACATCTGTCATTTCTTTCTGTTGGAAACATTTCAAGTCTTCTCTTCAAGCAATTTTAAAATACAAAATGTGTTGCTTTTAACTATAGTCACCCTACTGTGCTATTGAAAATGAGAATTTATTTCTTTTATCTAACTGAATGTTTATATTCATTAACCAACCTCTCTTCATTTTCTCTTACCTACATACCCCAGCCTCTCATATCTATCATTCTATTAATACTTTCTACCTCCATGAGATCAATGTCTATACCTCCTACACAGGAGTAAGAACATGCAATATTTGTTTTTCTATGCCTAGCTAATTTTACTTAATATAATGACCTCTAGTTCCATGCATGTTGCCATAAATGACAGGATTTTGTTCTTTATGTGGCAGAATAGTATTTCATTATGTAGATAGTCCACATTTTGTTTGATAGACACACATATCCACACAAAGAATATTGCATTCGTTTTTCCAGTTAAAATTTTTAAAAATAATAACAATAACTTCTAAAAATTATCAAACCGTTTCTCTTTCTGTTTCTTTCCCAAATAATTCAATGTATTGGTGATAAGATGGGGCTGATCAAGGCAGGAACCTGTGCGTGAAAGGAGCAGAGGGATGTAGCCCTGCATAAGAGTTGGAGGCTGAGCTCAGAAAGAGGGTGTCTACGTGGCAGGAGAGTCCAGTGCAAAGGGTTATAGCCTAAGCAGGATGCTGGAAGGCATCCTAGGGGGAGGAAAACAGCTGCTATAGAATGTCAGAGCCAGAGTGGCATCTGGAAGACCTTTGTGTGGCAGTGTCACCCCGCAGGGTTATTGGAGCTTCAGCAGGATAAGAAGAACATGCATATAGGACTAGCTGGTATGGGGTATTAGAGCCCAAGAAAGATGAAAAGGCATTTATGTAGAGAGTATTGCAGCATGGTATAAGAACCTGAGAAGTTAAGGAAAGTTTCTACGTGGGGAGAAGGGAGCAGCCTGATGCAGGGTAACAGAGCATGGATCTGTTACCAGTGGAGAAGGCATCCATGTAGGGGATGGAAAACCCAGCAGCAAGAGCAGCAGCAACCCAGCCTGGAGTGTTGGAGCCCAAGTGAGGAGAGGAGGGCATCTGTGCAGTGGGGAAGGGGCAGCAATGTTGGTGGGCAAGTGTGTCAGAGCCTGGGTGGTTTCCATGAGTGATCATGGGGTTGGCAGTGGTAGTTTGAGATCAGTGGTATGAGAGGCCCAGGGGAGAATATGACAACCCATGCAGGGTGAGCCAGTGGTCTTTGAAAATGTGAGCAGAGCTGTGACAAGTGACTGGTCATATGCAAGAGGAATGCTCAAATAAGTAAACGTATTAAGGATCATGGGAGTCAGGATTCTAGAAATTGGAAAAGGGAGATATAAATAGAAAAAAAGGGAAAACCAGAATGAACACTGTGGTACTGAAGTGGAATTGAAGGAATTGATGTAATCTTGGGATTTTCAATATACAGATAGATAAATACACCTATTAAGTGGAAATGTGTGCATATGCATAACTGGTGTATATAAAACTGCATATGTTCACTAGCTCTGGACTCAGAGACGACCTGGGAGCAGGAACCCTCCAATAGCAATGAGCACACATAGCATCCACATCCTGGCTTCAAAATACTGTTTTCACCCAAATATATATATATTTCTTTAGAGATATGGCTGATCCGAAGGCTGGGACAGGGAAAGTACAAAATGACCCTGGAGCATCTATCTTGGCCTGAATATAAAGAAGTCATCAAAGACAGATGCGGACACACCAAGACACATAAGCTAGCTTGAAGGGGCTCCCACTGCTCAAACACAGAAACTCAAAGCATCAAAAAATACAAAGAGTAACGGATTGTGACTTACTGAGTAAAATGAGAATCCAAGTGTTTGTATTGACAGAAATATATCAATGAATAAATTGAAAGGCCGATGAATAATGGAATATTTACATAGTTTCATACACAGTACATTTTTCAACATACTCGTTAGCCACAAAGGGAAACGAATAATTTTACAGCAGTGAAGCCTGTCAGAACCCACTTAATCAAGTGATCAAAATTAACATCACCAGGAATGGGACAATTAGAAATCATACGTTATTAGAAAGCAAAAAATTTAAACAATGAGGAGGACAGAGCATTACTTCAATGATGTCCCTGCCAAAGGTGCATACCACAAATGTAATTTTTTTAAAGTAGATGTTTTACAAAACAACTGGCCTGTACTCTTCAAAAAATGTCAAGGTCTTGAAAGTCAAAAGAACACTGAGGAATTTTTCCAGACTGAAAGAAACTAAAGAGACATAGTGTCTAAACACAACATTAAAATGCATCTTTTTGGTATGAAAGACATTATTACAACACTTAAAGAAATTTAAATGGGGTCTGAGGATTAGATGATAGTAATGTTAACTTCTGATCTTGATAGTTGTTTTGTGATTACACAGGGGAATGTTTTTGTTTATAGAACATGAATACTGAATTATTTGAAGGTGATAGGACATCATCATGTTAGCAAATTACTTTCAAATGGTTTAAGTCGGATATTATCTTAAAATCACTCTGAAAAAGTTATTGAAAGTTTTTTTTCACAATCCAACACTAAGTATTCTACTCCACAGTCATTTTAAACATGAAACTTTGTGGTTAATGAGTATCTCACCTTTTGTAGCTCTTTCAGCAAAGAGAATTCAAACCTATTCCTAGCAAGATAATCCGGGCCAAATAATTTATAGGGTAACAGTTGGCAACATGACAATCCCAGTGAGATTTCTTTCTCTTTTTTTTAGCTAACTGCTTCCACTTAGAAATGAAACTTTAAATATTCTGTTCTGACCTTTTTGCCTGGGAGAAGAGTTTAATTACCTGCCCAGTTTACATAAATTATGTCGCCTGTTTGTCTAAAATTGAATCCTGGGCAAGATCAATATGGCCTCAGAAAAGCCAGAGCAAATGACTTATCTCAAATGCCATCAAAGGTCACCAAAACCTTTCCTGCTTGGATGGGGACACATTCTCTTCAACAACCTGGATCACATCATGGGCCTGCTTCCTGCTGCCTTGGGTGCCAACCACAAGAGCATGATTGATCATCGGTTAGAGGGTATTGGATACAAACTCCCTCAGGAGTCAGCTGTGTGAAATTAATTGAATACCACAGTGAGTCTGATTCATCATTCTCCAAAAAGGAAGGGGGACAATGGCACAGAATACACAAGCCTCGTGGAGGTAAACTGCAATTTATGCTCAGGATTCTGATGGTCACAGACCATGCATGTGTTATCTGGTTGCCGTTTCACAAAATTATTCAGGGAGAAGAAAAGATACCTCTGAATCTTTCCTTCATTTCTTTATTCTTCCTTTCAAAAGAAAATACACTTGGTAAGGGCCAACTATGTGTCTGGCTCTATTCAAACAACCACATTATAAAATATTTCATGGTAGAGGTATAAAGTATAAAAAGATTTCATACAGAGATAGAATTTGTCTTTACCTGGGACGTTCAGAGAAAGCTTCATAGAGGGCATAACATTTGATTTTTAACCAGAAGAAGGTGTATTATTGCAATAAATATTTGAAAAATGAAGGTAAATAATAACAAGAGTAATGTCACAGAAATTGTTCAAATGTGAAGCCTAGCAATTACTTCAATATGACTGGAGCAGTGAGAAGTCATATTGGAAAGAGAGGACAGCTCACACGTGCTGAAGTCAGGCCCTAAAAGAACACATAATTTTAGCATAAAGGGAGATAAGTCAGCTAACAAGAAACAGAAACATGTAGAAAAACTGGAGTTCCATTAGCTTAAAGAGGAAGGTGATGATCCATTAAGAAAAAGAAATTAACAAGATCATAAGGTAGAGAGAGGTCAAGAAGAGTGGAACTGAGCTCTAATAATCACTAAAACTGAACATCACTAATAATGTGATTCTGACCTTTACAAGAGCCATTCCCACGTAGGACAGCATGGAGCACATCAGACCTCAAGGGAAAAGAAGAGTCCGTGTACTGAAAGTCAGTGCAGCAGTTGTGGGCTGACTTTTCTCACAATTTGGTGATGAATAGAGATAGGTTTGAGGTAAAGAAAGCAATGAAAAAAAGAAAGAAGGAAAAGGAGAGAGATGAGGAATGATTGATTGAGAAGAAAAAGCACAACACTGTGATAGACAGAAGAGCTGAATGCAACATATAATGAAGGATTGGTGCTATAAGAAAAACTGCAGATAATTGTTATGTCAAGTTATATTGGAAGGTGACGGAAGGTGGAATTGAGAGTACAGATATGAAAGTATCTCTTCCGGCAGAAGAAGGGAGAAAAAGATAAGAAATTTTAAGATAGGTGTGATGATGACTAAATGAGAGAGGAAAATGAAAGAGGGTAAGATAAATTGACTTATGATTTTACATATGCAGTATTGAGAGCTGAGATAAAAGTGCAAGAAGTAAATGAGGCTTAAGTAAGGGGAAGGACTTGAGGAACATAGAATTAGTTGGGAATAGCAACTGTTAGGAGAGTTTCAAACAAATGCAGAAAACTGCTAATGAAAAAACACCTATAGTAGGGTAGGATAGGTGGTACAAACTACTGCAAACCACTGAAACAAATAGAACTCAAGATTCAATGGCTTAAAGAATAAAGATATTTACTTCTTTCTCATTGGGGTGCAGGAGCTACGTTTGCAGTAGTTCTTCTCCACTCAGTCACTTAAAGACTCTGGTTTGTGACAGCTCTGTCCTGTATAACATGTGACTTCCAAGTTTGCTCTGAGTGTCACTGTACCAGTGGAAAAGACCTTAGAAGATTGTGCATGGGAGGTTTTATGCTCCAGACATGAAGGTTCCACACATCATTTCTTCTCTGATTCCATTAGTTGGAACTCACTTCTACAGCCCACACTGATATGTGTGAACTGTGAGCAGTTTCTGTGAAAAGATCTGCACCTCTATTCTAGGGGATAAGGACCAGCACTAATATGTCAGATCCCTTACGTCTTAGAAAGTTCTTCCCCGAAGACAGAAGCAAACACAGACAGTATTAAATTATTCAGGATAATAAGCTTCAAAGTGTGAAGGACATCAAGGGCTACATGCTTACTGGAGCTCTCCTTGGTACTGAGCACTATAGCTGCCTAAACCATTCCAATAAGATTCCCATAAAAAAGGGTAAGGAGCCCCACGGTATACACACCTGCAGATGCGATATAAAAAGTAATTTTGCTGCTCACACATGAATTACCTTGGACACTCTGAGGTCCACCCACTTGATGATGATGATTAAATCAAGGAGTAAAAGGAGTCTTGAACTGAGAGTTAGATAATCTGGAATACAGTCCAGGTTTTGTGGCTAATTTGCTGATAATAGGGCCAAGTCACTTCTTTCCTCTGAGCCTCAATTTTTTTCTCTTTCAAACGCTAATTTTGGTCTCAGTGGACCTTGTTGGCTTTCCTAGTTCAAAACTAAACATGTAGTAAGGCCTCTTCAAGATGACCATGTTTTCTTGCCTCTTCAGTTTCATGAAATGGGAGCCCCAAGTGAACATTCAGAGGTAAGGCATTCTTAAACACTGATGGTTCAAATTCACATTATTACTCCTTCCTGGAAGGACATTTGGTATGGGCTTCAAGAGCCTTAAGTAATTTCATGCTGAAAGAAATATGATGAATCTAGGTGTCTGCAGAGAATTATTAGCAGCAATAAAAATGTCTGAATTTAATAGGAATGTTGAACACAATGAATATATGCAGTTACTATAAATAGGGTTTTTAAAGTTTAGTTAACATAATGGCTATTGAGAAGTCCTTAAAATGTTTGGTTAATTATTAAGATGATGGAAATATGCTTGTGGTTTCCCTCTCTATGAATTTCAGCTCTTCTCAACATTCTCTTTTATTTCAACTAGCTCCTACCACCACATAAAATCTATGTGTTCTCCTTATCTTGTGTCTTGTATGTCTCTCCAAACTGGCATGCATGCTCCATGAGAACTATAATATGTTTTGCCTCTTTCATTTTCTGCTCAGACTCCATTTCCTAGAAAAGTATTTGTGGATAATAGGCTTTTAATAAATATATGTTAAATTAGTAACTTAATATCAAGTGAACAATTGCATAAAATCATATGCATAGCATAACTATTCTAATTGTATACAGCTAAATATATGTGTATATCTGGGTCTGAATAAGACTTGGATATTTCTTGTAAATTTATTTCATCTTGAAATACAAAAGTACAAAAGAGGTATAAAATAGCCACTCATTGGCCTGACGTGGTGGCTCATGCCTGTAATCCCAACACTTTGGGAGGCCAAGGTGGGCAGATCATGATGTCAAGAAATCGAGACCATCCTGGCCAACATGGTGAAATCCTATCTCTACTAAAAATACAAAACTTAGCCAGGCATGGTGGCGCGTGCCTGTAGTCCCAACTACTCAGGAGGCTGAGGCAGGAGAATTGCTTGAACCCGGGAGTCAGAGGTTGCAGTGAGCCAAGATCAAGCCATTGCACTCCAGCCTGGTGACAGAGCCAGACTCCTTCTCCAAAAAAAAAAAAAAAAGGCCTTTTTTTTTTTTTTAAGATTTAGGTGATTTTATTTGATTTTAACTTCAATATGATTATCAGTGAGATTTAGTTGTGTGTGTGTGTGTGTGTGTGTGTGTGTATGTGTGTGATAATGTTACGTTGACAATTTCTGGTCTCTTCTTTCTATTGTGTGGCAGTCTTAAATACCTCCACTTTTCTTTGCATTGCTTCTTCTACAGTGTAAGCTTCCAGCATCATCAGTCACTTGAACTGCCACAAAGCCTTTAAACAAGTCTCCCTATAGTCACTCCCAGTCCTACAACCTATCTCTCATATAACTTCTACAATTCAAAACTATAAAATTGATCCTGCCATTCTCCCATTAAAAACCCTCAATGGCTTCCCATCAGACTCAGAATAGAATCCCAGCTTCTTACTTACCATGGCCTGAAGGCTCTTGCCAGCTTCCCCAGCCTCGTCTCTTGCCATGTCCTCCCACACTCACCTCACTTTATTACCTTTTCTCTTCTCCTAAATTTAAAAAACAAAACAAAACATAAAACATGGACTTCTCTCAAACCCATGTACTGCGCTTACCTCTGTCTGAAATGCTCATTTTGGGCAAGTGCTTGGATCCAGGTCCTTGGATCATTTCAGTCTGGCTGCTTGTCATTCTCCAGGCTCAACATCACTTCCTAGAGAGACCTCTGGGACCACTCAACCACTCCAATTCCATCTGAGTCACTTTCCTCATACTACCCGACTGCATTAATATTAAAACATTTACCTTCATCAGAAATTCTCTTATCCATCAGTGTATGCATTCATTGTATGTATCTGTGTCTTTCGCTAGAAAATACACTTTTGTACTTTCCAGCAGGAAAGTTGTCTTTTTTCTTTTCTGTATTCTCAAGACCTAGCACAGTTCTACATATATGGAGTCACTTGAAAACTACTTGTTCAATGAAATAGTTAATGATTCTGACCTTGAGTCAAATCTACTCCAAGGTGTAATATTCCTTCTTCTTTATTCTTAGTATCTTCCATTCTGTCTCTTACTAACAAACTTAATTTTTGCTCCTTGACGTTACTTTCAAACGATTCTGAAGCAAGGTTCGGACTTCAAATGATAAAGGCTTGATAAAGATATGTGCAAAGGACACTTTAGGATGAGAATCTATTGGAGCAAAGGGACAGAAAAAGGTAGATATTTGATGTGCATTGGAATATACAGTAAAGTCTACAGTGATCATATTAATCAAGACTGTGTTTATATGGAGCAGGCACCCATGTCTACTGTTTATTTTTTTTAAGGGAGGGCGTGGAGATTTATTAATTCATGTCACAAGAAAGTCCAAGTGTATACTGGCTTTAGGCAGTGGTAGTTCCAGGTGCTCAAAGAATATTATCGGAAATGTGTTTTCAAGGCTGGACATAGTGGCTCACACCTGTAATCCCAGCACTTTGGGAGACCTAGGTGGGAGGATCATTTGTGGCTAGGAGTTCAAGACTAGCCAGAGCAACATAGCAAGACATTATCTCTACCAAAACTTAAAATAAAACATTATTTGGGCGTGGCAGTGTGCGCCTGTAGTCCCAGCTGCTCGGGAGGCTATAGTGAGAGGATGACTTAAGCTCAGAAGTTTGAGGCTGCAGTGAACAGTGATTGTGCCACTTCACTCTAGTTTGGGTGACAGAGTGAGACTCTGTCTCAAAAACAAAATAAAAATAAAATAGAATAAATAAAATAAAATAAAGAAATATATTTCCATAATATTTTATACCTGTTGTTTCTTTGTTTGCATTTTTATGCAAATTCTTCTCAGGTAGAAAATGACTGCCAACAATTTCAGCTTAAATCCTAATAGCTTAGCAATGTCAGTAAATAGATATTACATCTTTCCCAATAGCTACATCCAAAATTTCAGAAAGTCTCTACTAGCTAACAAATCCCTGTAGAACTCAGGTTAAAGTAGTGATAATTTATCATTGCTCATGAGTCTGTAGGCAGGGTTTGGTTCTGTTAGTCTCAGCTGGGCTCATCCACACATCTGCAGTCAGCTGTGGGACAATCGGAGGCTGTGCTGATCTTTTCTGGATTCTTAGCATCTTTGAGCAATGACAGACTGGCTGTTGTACATTAGCTTCAGCTATAGCAATTGGATTCTCCTCCATGTGTTTCTCATATTCTAGCAGTTCGACCCATACTTTTCTCATGGCATCGGCATGGTTCTAATAGAGATGGTGGAAATTCACAAGACAACTTTAGGTCTACACTTAGAATTAGCACATTACTTTTTCTCCATTCTATTGGCCTAACTCAGTCATGAGGCCAGTCCATATTTAAAGGACTGGGATGAACTTAAAGGGAAGAGCTGAAAAGTCACACTGAAAAGGGCATGAATACAAGGTAGGTGGAAAATTGAAATCATTTTTACAATCAATCTCATGCTGGATTTGGTTCAAAGGTCCATCATTTAATCAGTTACTGTGAGCTAAGTGTGAACAGAAAGCTTAGGAGTAATGGTTTTTGAAAGAAAGGTAAAGTACTATTCCCATATGAAAGGGTGATGAGAAAGCAAAACCAGAAATTTTCTACTACATGGTTGTATAAGCAAAGAGCCAGTTTATTATAGTCATTTAGAGCCTAAGGTTTTGATTCAGACTGCTTTCTAGGTATGTTAAATGCATTACTTAATGTGTCTTGTTTTCTTATCTGTAGTAAAGAAAATTTTTTGAGTATTAAATGAAGCAATACAAGTAAAGTGCTTATGGAGAAACTGGCACAAGGTAAGTCTTCACTAAGTCTTAATTTTTTTTGGTATTATTCTTTGGCAATTGGTAAGCCTTTGAAAAATTGTGAAGAAAAAAGGGACATGTCAGGAATGTCATTTAAAGAAAATAAGCTTGGTTTTCTTTATAATGATGGAGTAAGAATCCCTCCTTTTATCTCTGCTATACCTGCCTTACTGATTTCAGTTTCCAGTATTATATTAAGAGTCCTGGGGGAAAATATTTTTCCACAAAGAAATTAAGGTAAATTTTAGCTTAAGGAAATAAAAACTATAAATATAGGCCAGTGGAAAGGGCACAAACCTGTGTCAGCATGGTTCCAGGGTAGTACTGGAGTCCATCATCAATTATTAAACAAGGTCAATATTTGTGGCACAGAGAAGCATTTTAGCATATATTATTTATGCAGATGGTTGTAATAGGTACTCCATGCTTGAATAGGGAGCTTCAAGAGTGGAATACTATTAACAAGAAAACTAGTTGGCACATAAAATAGCATATATTCTTTTCTGAGAAAATCTCTGTCTCTCTGTCTCTCTCCCTCCTTCTTTCTCACATATTACTATTTATTTCTCTACAAGGAAATAAATACTCTTTATTATATCTGTGATTACTTTGTTTCTCCATACCTAATGTTACACTAGATGCTATAGGGAAGATGGTGAAAGGTCTAAGAAAAAGAAATATTGTTCCTGGCCTTCAAGAAGCCCACAGTCTGGCTGGATAAATATAATTTCAAGGGTGAGGCAGGGAGGTAAATGGTCTAGATTAATAAATGTCATAACATGGGACTGAGACAGATGTTCAGCAGTGAAGTTCAGAAGATAGGTGATCAATGTGAGCTATCAAATATGATGGGAATAACAAACGGTGTCACATTTCCTCCAAAATTTGAAAGATGACTTCCTGGGGTGAGGGGAGGATGTCAGAGGTTGCATTAGACGATCCAATGTTGAATAAGAGCTGACAAGTTTGAGAAGAAAACAGCTTAGAGGTGATAGTGAGTCAGTCAGCTGCATTTGGAGAGGCAAGGTGCTCTTAGAGGAGATTCACTTGGGTTAGAAGAGGCAGAAAGAGCTGAGTACTCAAGATATGACCCTCTCATTCCTCCATCTATGAGGAAATGTGACAGCCAAACTGAGGCCTTTAAACTTGATCTTATAAGCATTATGGAGCTGCAGCAGATCAATGTCACTCTTTCACTGACTCGGCAAATAGTAATAACATTTTACTGAATGCCTACTGTGTGCCAGTCCTGTGCTAGAAGCAATGGCGCTACAGAGATGGACAGACTGCAGATTTCCTTCTAAGTAATTTTTGTGGGCATAAAACGCACACATATACATACACATATGTCTGTGCACAAATACCTCTACTACCATCACTAAAGTGAGAACTGCATTAAGAAGGGTAAAAATGGCTACTCCAAAGCCTGATAGCTTTAGACAGCAAAAAATAGCACATATGAGTGACTGCCAAGTTTTAAACTTTCACTGGAGTGAACTCAATTCAGCTATCTGACTGCAACAAGCAGTTGTTGATTTCTAGGTTCAATTAGAAAACTCTGGTTTTTTGTTCATGTCATGTCAGGCCTATGAGCCAAGTAAGAGCATTTATCCTTTGCTCTGGAAGTGGTTCCAACTCCACTTACCTGTTATCCAGGACTCTCCCTAGTATCTTATTACCCACTCAGCTCTGAAAGCCTAACATTGATTGTATTCAGGGAAAAGGACATTTCTAGCTGTTTGGAAACGAGCAAAGTTACTTGCCCACCCAGAGTGCTGGCTTTGTGCTAATAGATGAGGGGCACGTGGAACAATGAAGCAGACAGCACCTTTTCTAATCCCATTCACTGGGGCTCTGTGCTCCTCCCTGAGAGAGATAATGACATGAAGAACCTGGAGTTGTAGCCGGCAGATCTCCAGAAGAAAACCATCAGATAGTAATCACTGCTAGGCAGCTGCTCTCACTATCCCCACCTTAAATAATAATAGTTAGCGGGGATTAAGGACTTCCAACATGCCTGAACTAAGCTTTTAACTTACAAAATATTTTTTAATCCTAATAGAAACTCTGTGAAGTAGGTATCATTATTATCTCTATTTTACAGATGAGATTAATCAGAGGTTAAATAATATACTCAAAGTCACTTATCTAGTGACTGCTGGGAGCTATGATGCAAATGAACATGTATGGAAGTTTAATCTTAAGAAGCAGTGCATGGTTTTCTGAACTTACCCCAACATAGGGTTCATAATAAGATGGCTTTTGCCCCAGAACCAGGAGAATGTGTCATCCCTAAGGATTGTCTTATACTGTAGCAAATGCTCAATTAATGTTTGTTGAATAAATAGATACAATTTGTGTCAAGTGTTTCATAATATCCAGGTAGGTTTCTATTTATCTATCAAAATCCATGTACCAGTGTGCAAATGTCATATGTAGATTCTAAAAAGGTACATATAGGTAAATATCTGTTTATTCTATCCCCTATTAAATAATAAGCTTCATAAGAATTACACTATGCATAGTTACTGCTGCATTACAGCTCCTCGTAAAGTG
The DNA here is from genome assembly GCF_028885655.2 of Pongo abelii. Lineage (NCBI taxonomy): Eukaryota > Metazoa > Chordata > Mammalia > Primates > Hominidae > Pongo > Pongo abelii. The sequence goes on along the minus strand of NC_071992.2, from coordinate 144,817,067 downwards.
TTCAGCTCATAATTAGGCTCTCATTACATATTGGTTGAATTATAACATGAATATATATCTATACTAATCAAGGAATATGCATCCAACTATTTAATGTATATGCAAGCCTACATATGTACATATCAGAATATATGATGCCTTTCTTCCAAGTGTTTTTAGTCATTTCTCAATGGGCTAAGCCTTTCTATAAGATAAATCCTTAGGCTTATCTACATTCAAAAGTGAGGAAGGCACAGTCAACAAGATATAAAGAGCTATAGTCTAATAACTCTGGAAAAAATTTGATTCAATTTCTGGGTTCTTGTTGTATCAGCTTGTTGATAGATGGTATAAGGGAAACACAAAAGTAGAAAATAGTTCCTGCCTTTTAGGCCCTCACTGTATTTGGGGGTGATGAATCCCACCCACGAAACAAGCAGAGGGTGATACAATACAATGTAGGATCATGTGACTGTTGTCCATGAGAAGAACAATCATTGTGGTAGTTAATTGACAACCAAAAGGTGTAGAAAACATACAGGGTTTTCCGTGGATATCCGTCAAATGACCAGATAGGAGATTTGTTCTGAATGTTTAACATTTTAGTATAATTTAAAATAAGTGAAAAGAAGACGCAAGTGATAGAATTCAGAATGCACAGGGTTTAGAAACATGTACACTGGGTGCCTCATTTTACCCTATACACCTTTCTGTTGAATTTTATCAATCCTCAGTATCTACATCTGTAAAATAGATTGCAATATTAACTACTGCATATGGTGACCATGAAATCTAAATAAGATACCATACATGATGTGGTTAACATGGTGTCTGCCACAGAATAACTGCTCCATAAATGTTAGAGCTATTACCTTCTATTATTAATATAATTTGGGAAGTCAAAGAGTAAGAATATACGTCTGGAAGAGATGTGACATCATCAAATCTAACTCCATAGGTTCTAGAGGTAATGAGTTTCTTTTTACCGTTTTACTTCTGAGAAGAGGTGGAAATTCAGCAAAGCTAAGCAGGATGTTTTTATTTGTGTTTATCTGCTGAGATACGTCTATTGATTTCCTCCAGAGCAGGGCTGCAGTAGAGGGCCTTTATAAGACCAACTTAAATCAGCATGTTTCCCCATTTTCATCAGGGATTGTAGCCAAGGTCACTCTGTATAGAGATGAGCTTTCAGCAGAAACAGCAATTACATTATGCTCAATGGTTTCATCGAAAAACTCTTCCAGATAATGACAAGAGTAAAATATGCCCATGTTCCTCCTTTGTCCCTTTATTAATAAATTAGAGTATACAGAAACTCAATAAAAGTGACAGAGAAGGGTCATGAGCATCATTGGATCATCCTTACCAGGGGCAGCTTGCATCTCACAAAGGCCTTTTCCACTAAAAGGCCTTACCCAAAGCAGAAAGCCACCCTTGACTGAGTTTGTACTATGTGTAGTTGGAGTTGCTCACTGGACAGGTGGCAAAGTCCCATGAATGCAAATTGAGCCCTGTTGCTATGGAGTTTCATTGGCTTTGCTCTGGTCTTGGCTCAGTCCCTTCTTGGTCCACGCTTTTGACCAAGTTCAAGCTCTCATTGTCTCTTACATTGACTTTTGAGAGAGTCTTGTAGCTGGTTCTCCTGCCCTTCTTCTCTCTCTATCACCAATCAATTCTCCCCAGAAATGACCAATGTATTTTTCTCAATCACAGGCCTGCAAATTCCCTGCTCTTGTAAAGACATCTACTGGCTCCCCATTTGACATCTTACTTCTAGTTGCTTCTGCTGCTATTACTGATGTTGTCTTTAATTATTAATAATAATCATCATTATTATTATTTCTATATAAAGTCCAACCTCCTTGGAATAGATTTCAAAATTTTCAAAATCAGTTCAACATTTTCAGCTTTGTAATAAGACTGGCCTTTATTGAAAGTTAATATGCCCCAGCTAATGTGCCCAGTGGTTTACTTTCATTAAGTTATTTTATGCTCACAACAATCCTGAAAGGTAGTCATCATGCCCATTTAACAAATGAGGGCACTGAGGCAAGGAAAAGTAAGGTATCTTGCTTTAGGCCACATAATCAGTAAACAGTAAGAATTCAAACCTGAGTTTGTGCCACTCCCAAGCCCACATCATTAATCACCATTCTCTCAGCCGCATCTCCTATCGCCTATCCCTCACTCTCATCTCACCCACAACTGACTGCTGGCCCCTGTAAGGCAAATCACTTCCACCCACCAACTCTCTTGGGCCTTTGCACATACTTTTGCTTATCCATGGAATGCTGCATCGCCCTCCAACTCGTTGCAGCAAATGAACCACTTCCAATGTCACTGAAGTGAATGCTGGGAGTGCCCCATCCAACTACTACTTATAGTGCTGGTGAACTGACTTATCAGCTGCTACAGATATTGACTGCAAATCACTCATATATGCTTCCTTCTCCAAAGAGCTTTTCAAGAGCCACCTCCCCCAGAGATGTGTAGGAGGTGACCACATACTGCCACCCTCTCATGGAAAATGACTGACTGATGAGGAGGAATGACAGCTCAGGCCTCTTGCCTCTGGATGAGACAACCTTTGTGGAACAATTTGAAAGCACATCTTTGCACAGCTGCTTCCCCTGCCCTATCCTGCTTCCCTCGCTATCAGGCTCCTCTAAGAGTTCACCCTAAATAAATTCCCATCTCAGGCTCTGCTGCTTGTAAACTGACCTAAGACAGGCACATCCACTGAGATGCCATTCCTGACTTCCCCAGGAGCACCTACCATCTTCTGGGGGGGATGGTCTACAAGCAATGACCATCCCTCATAGGGGGACGTTCATAGACTATCCCTTCATTGTGGCATTTGACACATCATTCTCATATTATTGTAATGAAAGTCTCTTTCCTCCTCTAGATTATCACTTTTTTTTTTTTTTTTAAGATGGAGTTTGGCTTTTGTTGCCCAGGCTGGAGTGCAATGGCATGATCTTGGCTCACTGCAACCTCCGCATCCCAGGTTCAAGCAATTCTCCTGCCTCAGCCTCCCGAGTAGCTGGGATTACAGGTTCCTGCCACCACGCCCAGATAATTTTTTGTATCTTTAGTAGAGATAGGGTTTCACTATGTTGGCCAGGCTGGTCTCAAACTCCTGACCTCAGGCAACCCACCGCCTTAGCCTCCCAAAGTGCTGGGATTACAAGCATGAGCCACCATGGCTAGCCCAGATTATCACTTCTTTTAAGACAAGAACTGAGCCCTTTGAAGCTCTGTACCTCCCCACATCATACAGTGGCAGCATTTAGGTGGCACCCCATACCTCGCAGCTCAGTTTAAACTCTCCTGTCCTGCTCATCAGACTGTAAGCTTGCTGTCCTAAGAACCTCGCTGCTGTTCTGCCTGCCCCTCCTCACAGCCCTGTTCCCCCACGACCCAGGCTCACATCATCCCATTACATTCAGTTCATCTCTTCCTATCAGGGCCAGCTTTGCCTCTGCTTTCTCACCCAGACTCCCAACCCTCAGCCTCCTTCTCTTTCTACATCAGTTAATCATTCTTTCTCTTCCTCTTACTTCACAGCCATGTAGCACTTATGGTTGTAAGAGCCAGCCAGATAAGCCACTTGGCCAAGTGCAAATGCATGACCTGATTAATTTATGCATGTGAAACTTTTCTTAGGGAGGGAGAAGTATTCCATTAAATGATATCTATCTCCCCAATTCCATTAATTAGTTAATAAAAAAGTTAAAGAGAATTTCATGGGGATAGACTGGCTTCTGTGATAGAATACCAGCTAAGTGAGATATTAATAAAAAGACAACATGTGTCTATATCAGACTCCTCAGTGAGGTGACTGAGGCTAAAACTGACCATGTAAGTTTCCTCTCATTTGTCTGATGTGTGGATTCAGTGTTCTTTTTATCTGGGTTAGTTTTTGCCATGATGAAATAAGCTTTAAAAACACAAGCTGGATAGCTAGAAAGAAAGAATTCATTGTGAAGCAAAGGACGGACAGGGTCGAAGGGTGGTGCATTTCTGGACAGGTGAATTTAGTCCAATGATCCAGAAAGAGGTAATACAATTTATCACTAAAATTCCAGGCATGAACTGGGAGAATACAAGTTCTCCAAAGAAAGAAAAGACTTCCATTTGAGAAAGCAAGACATTACAACACAGGGTCTCTTGAATAAGGGAACAGTCATAGATCCAATTACTATGACTGTTGGGGGGGGGAAGATATGAAGTGAGAGCCAGATTAATAGGTATAAATAATATGTAAACTGTAACAGCTTTAGTTGACAGGCAAAGCAGGGCAATCCCCTCTCCCATAGCACCTCAGCCACAGTGGCTTTCTTTCTGCCGCAGGACCTTTGTACATGCTGCTGTCTGCAGAGAACATCTTCATCCACTTCCTCATTGGGATGAATTCCAAACACCGTTTAGCGCTCTGCTCAAACATTCTACCCTCAGGGACACCTTCCCCAACTGACCCATCCACCCTCACTGTATGTTAAATCAAGTTTATGTCTTCCTGGCACATGCATTTACAGTTCTTTTTCTTTTAATATATGGCAGTTCCTGCTCAATTAATTAATTAATTAAGCTATGTAGTTATTTAGTTGATGTCTGTCTCTCTCATAAAGGAGTTCCCTGTGTGACAGGAAGGATAGCATCCTTATTCAGCACCACATCTTTGGTGTAATGCATACTATTTAAAATAGAGTGAGCATCATATTTACAAAGTTATAAATGCAGAAAATAAGTATTTCTGGATGCAGGGAAGGAAGGAAAGAAAGAAAGGAGAAAAGCTGACTGGCTTCATCAGATTATATTGTAATAACTTGCTTAGAAGCCTTTCCAGTTGGACTTTAAGTACTTTGGTTCAGGGAAGGTTTCTTATTCATATTTATAGCTCTAGAACCCACAGCAGCTGGCAAGTAGTAATTAATAAATAGCTACTTGAAGGATAAATGTTGAGCTTGAGCTTCATAGAATTTCACTCCTTTCTCCATTCTCAAGAAAACGACTTGTCTCAGATCCAGAAGTGGGTCCCCAAGTGGAGTCAAATAACTCCAACTCAGACAAATAGGTGGCCATTCTCATTAAGCAGGTCCAAGCATTAGAACCAAAATACAAAAGGGACCAACTTGATGGTGTTGGTTTCTTTAACTTGGTTCTTTTTATACACTTGTGATTTTGTTGGTTTGTTTATTTGCTGTGTTTTTGTTTTTAAATTTTCAAATAGTTACAGATATAGCATAGTTCCACTTCCTGTAACTAGTTTAGATATCACGGCAACATCAAATTGCTCTAAGAGTTTCTAAATGCTAGCTTTTGATTTCTGTGCTCTTCTCATCAGCATCAGTCTACAGAATGTACTTTGAGCAGCATGGCTCTAATGTATTGCCTTCTATTGCTCAAGAAGTCTTCAATGGTTAATGGGTTTTGCGTTTACATGACCTATCTGAAAGAAACATATTAAATTTTTCCAAGACACAAGTTGGAAAACTGCCAACAGATGAACGTTGTTTTTAGTCTGACTCCTCGGGCCCAGAGGTAAGACTGAGCAGGCAAAAGTAGCCCAGCAGAGGAGCAAGTCTCTGATTGTTTCCCTATAAAATATGTCTTTGCATTAAAAGCATAATATAAATTGTCTGTTCATTACTAGCATATATAAATTATACATCATAATTTAGAGAAAGATTTATAGAAAAGTGAACAGGCTGGTAATTTTTCTCTATAGTAACCTTCAATTATCATCAATCATAGCTTAATCTAGCTCTGATTCATACATTCTTTCATTCATTCTTGATATGATCCAGGCTTTGTGTGGTAAACGACTTCTACTTTTCTAAGCAGAGGGCCTACTCCTCTATCTGTGCCAGCCTAGTCTAGTCCCCGAACCATGTTTTAGATTGTAGAGCTCCTCTATTGAACAATTTTTAATATACGTCTTAATTTGACTTTTACGCGACCCATCAGACAGAAAGAATCTTTCTTGCAATTCAAGTTAGTCCCACTTCTATTATGAGGTAAAATCTTGCTATCTATCTTGTTTGCAACTTTTTACTTCCTTACCGCTCCATGGACAGAGATAATTTTAGTAATAACATTGGGTTATGTAATGTTCTTTGGGATCCAGCAGAAAAAAAAAAATGCAAATAGAGGATAGCCTTGCTCCAATTGAGGAAAAAAAAATTGCCTTGGCATTGAGTTTTTATATCACTGCAATTGTCTAGCCATCCCTACTTTATTGAACAATATCTCATTATCACTCAGGGTACTCCTTGTGGAACCAAGATCTGAGCAGCTTTTACAGCCTGTTTTGATCCCCTAGAACCAATTGATTTTCTCATAGTGGAAATAATCCTTTTTTTGTTTCTCTTTAATTTTTAAAAATGCATGTCAGCAAAGTAAAGGATGTACACTATTTTATGCAATGTGGATTGTTTCTTTCACACTGGTTTCTCATTTTGTTTCATGGGTGGGTTCATGGCAGGAGACTGCTGTAAGCTAGAAAACGAATTTTTGAGTAAGACAAAAATAATAGAACTTGGAGCCAGAGGCTAGAGATGGGAAGATGTGTCAGTGTCCAAGTCTATGCTAGCCAACAAGATTTAGCTGAGATATTGGGGAAAGAAAAAGGAAACTGACTAAGTGAACATTTTATGAAAACTCTTTCTAAAGAAATTCTTTATCTCACTCACCTCCAGCACAGTGACACTATGAGTCCCTTTTTGTTTCCAGTTCAATCAACCCTTCTTTTTCATACCTGCAGAGACAGTGAGGTTTTCTGAAGCTTTTGAAGCAGTAGAAAGCCATTTTGAGTTGTTTGCAAAACATTTTGAAACTTCCAGGTATAGATTGAGCACAAGGGTATCTCTCACTTTTAACTTGAGACTGATTCAGGACTTCGTAAAATTGTTGAAACTCTAATGCTAATCATATAATCTATTCAGTTTTCATTTAAAAAGAGTGCCTTAATGATCAAAATATTCACACTTGAGACCTCATATTATTTATCAGAGGACAGTGGCATGGACACTGAAAGAGAGGAATTTGATGTCCAAACCTTGTGCAAGGCACTATGCAAGGTTGTTATAAAATATCATCTCCATCAAGTTGTCATCATCAACCTGTGAGCAATTTTTATAACTTCCATGTTATGGTGAGAAAAATGAGATGTAAAGAGACTAAGCACCTTGGTCACAAAGTACACCTCGTGTGCTCTCTGAGCTCAGGGTTGGACACCTGCCTTCCCTCTCTAGGGAGCTCATCCAGTCCTTGGATTTACTTGCCATTTATACATGGCTTACTCTAAAATGCATCTTCTCCCTGAGTTTCTCTCCTGAGTATCACCCTAAAACATATGGCCAAAAATTCAGCTTTTCCACTAGAATGTTCTCAAACATAACATGTCCACAGCAAAACTATGGTTTTGCCACCACTCACCCAAACTCATTCCCCATTAAATTTTCCTCTTCTCAGTAAATAGCACCACAGCCACCATCCTTCACAAGTCAAACACTGGAGATCATTCTTGCCTCCCCTCCTCAATATCATCATCTAACCCCTTAATGAATCCTGTTCATCCACCTAGAAAATAGGTCCAAATATGGCTATATTTCACCATCCATTCTACTAAAAAACTTAATTTAAGCCACTCTCATTTCTTGACTGGCCTCTGTTTCTTCCTCTATTGGTTATAGCTAATAAGTTCCTTACAGGTTTCTGTAAGGATTACATTAAAGTTTGGAGTATGCCTTTCTCAAGTTAGTAGCTCAATAGTTATAATTATACAAAATTTTATTTTTTTAGAAATAAGACAATATCCATGTATTTATTCAGCCGATATTGTAAACACTTATTTTGATGTGGATCATACAGAACCACAGCTAGGGTTACTATGGAAAATGAGGCTGATTGGCCTAGGCCGGATATTTGAAAGATGCCATTGGCAGTTGGTATATTGAGAAGAAAGAAGCACATAGTCAAAATATAATTTTTGTATTATAACATAATTTCAGATTTGCAAACTTAGCCATAAAACTGAGCTATTGCCCCTCCAGCCCTGCTTCTTGATATCTCTACTTGCTGTTGCTGTTATCTCCCAATCCCATTTATTACAGTTTCCTTTGATGTTCACTTTAACCTTGGCTTTCACAACGTTGACATTATTGATGTGTTTTGGAACTGATAATTCTTTGTTATGTGTGTGTTAGGGTGGGAGGTGACATAGCTGCCTGCCCAGTGTATTATAAGACATTTAGCAGTATCCCTGGCCTCTTCCCACTAGCTGCCACTAGCACCTCCCCTTCCCCTACAAATCAAACAGTGAAATATGTCTGCAGACATTGCCAAATTGTCCCTGAGGGGTCGAAGAGTCTCAGTTGAGAATCACCACAGTGATATTTAAACTGTCCAAGCACAGGGGAAGTTTGCATTGGGGTTGGGTGTTGTGCACTGAGGTGTAAACCTCACTGAGAAATAGCCTTGACTTGCAGATTACTTGGATCCAAGAGCCCGATTCTTTCTTTGCATTCTCAGTAGAATGCTTCCACTGGGCCAACTGTTATTGTCTTTGAAAATGAGCTCAAATCCCCACATGACCTGGTCAACCTTACCTTACCCCCTCTTCTTCTTACTCTCCAGGTAAAATGACCTGTTTTTGGCTCTTGGGCAGTCCTAAACTTCTCTCTTTTCCCAGGATATCACCCACCCTATCCTTCTCACCTTGCCCTGTCTGCACCTCCTTTCTTGGTGATCTAACTCTCTTGTCCCCACTTCTTCTGCCAGACAACATTAGAATTCCCTGTTTCAAGATCTCCCAGCACTCAGCTCTTCTATTTCATAGCAATTCTTATTATTGGAATTAGTGCCATGAAGAATATTTGCATAAATCTTAGTTACTCTGCTCAGTTTTCAACCTTGCTGTGGGCAGGGACTATGACTGATTGATCTAGCCTGTGCACTATCCCCAACATGATACCAGTGACTTGGCATGAAAGCAAATGCTTGGTAAATGCTAAATAGTTGAAAAAATTAATTTTATGAACATAAAATTTAAGTAAAAGCAAATGTTTTCATAGGAAGTAAATAACTTATTATATATACTTCTTACCCTCTGTCTTTTAAGAGAAGCCCTGTATGTCAAACAGAGATCTGAACATCTGCAAAGCTGGCAATTGCCAATCTCCCTTCTGTCATCTCCTCTTTTTTGCTCTCTAAATTGAATTGATGAGAAAAGATCAGAGACAGGAACACATCTGTCAGTCCTGGGAACATCATAGCCTAGTGCAGGTGTTAGAAGTTTCTGGAAGTAAAATTCACAATACATTCATCTCAAAGTCTCATTATTTTAGTTCTCTCTGAATTGTAATATATAAAAAGACCTCATTATTCAGGTATATTATTTAACTTGATGTTTTCCAAGAGTTCTATAATATTTGGATAATAGGATCAAGGAAAATTCTTCTAAGGAAGTTTTTGTGAAGTTTTTGTTTCAAAACAGAACTTGCAACCTGGAAGTCTCAATTCTATTTCCAGTCTCAAATCTATTTCCAGCCAACGGGATGTTTTGTTGGTGCTTAACCAGATTTAAAATGCTCATGGAGACTATCAAATCAGTTGTCAATATTAAAAATCAGGAGTTTCCATATGAAAGTCTAGATTTCCACCTTTTCATGGAAATGCAGAAGATCCAACAATACTGGAACTACCTTCTTTTAGCTAACATTGGGCTGGACTAGAGCTCAATTGCTGCCATTTAACACAGCTGGTATATCAGTTCTCCCTTCCAAGTCATTGCCTCTGCATATGTTACTACCTGGCTCTTATGGGTTGTAGCTTTGCAACCTCCATTTTCTGCCTTATCTAATTCTTATCTCTTTGAGGAATATATGTTGCTAATATTTATCTCTCATATTAAAAAACATGCAAATCTGAATTCACACTGGATATGTTATTCCAAATCTCAGGAATGTAAACTATTTACTTTTGATGAGTAATTTGGTCCAATCTCCCAACATTTAGAACAGTGAAATCCACTGTGGTAGCCACTAGCCATATGCAGCTATTTACATTTAAATTAGTTAAAGTAAATTACTAGTAAATAAAATTAAAAATTCATGTTTTGGGGGCCACAGTAACCACATTTCAAATGAATGGCTACCTTCACTACAGGCTAACATATTGAAGAGCTAAGACAGAAAATAATGTCTTTCTCACAGAAAGTTCTATTGAACAGTGCTCTTCTAGAATAAGTCTGACAAATGGAGAAAGTAGAAGAAAGAAGGGCACACAGAGTTTTGGAGACTTTATTCATTGTTATGAGTTGAATTGTGTTCCTTGCTCAAAGTTCACATGTGAAATTCCTAACACCCAGTGCCTCAGAATGTGACTTCACTTGGTGATAAGGTCTTTATAGCGGTAATCAAGTTAGTGTTATCATTAGAGTGGGCCCTACAATATGACCGTTGTCCTTATAAAAAGGGGAAATTTGAACATAGAGACATAGAGAGAAGACAATAGAAAGAGGCACAGAGAGAAGACAGTCATCTACAAGCTAAGGAGGGAGACCCAGAAGAGCTCCTTCCCTCACAGCCTGCAAAAGGAACCAGACCTGCTGACACCCTGATTTTGGACATCTTGTTTCTAGAACCCATGAGATAACAAACATCTTTTGTTTATTTTCTCACAAAAAGTGGTAAAGCCACTCAGTTTGTAGTACTTTGCCACTTTACTAAGTCAGCCTTAGCAAACTAATACAGTTATTGTTCATTCATTTGTTGAATAAAACAGTGGCTATCAAATATTTACTCTACTAAGAATAGCAGTGGGCATTTTTTTTTTTTTTTTTTTTTGAGATGGAGTTTCTTTCTTCTTGCCCAGGCTGGAATGCAATGGTACAATCTTGGCTCACTGCAACCTCTGCCTCCCCGGCTCACGTGTAGCTGGGATTAGAGGCATGTGCCACCATGCCCGGCTAATTTTGTATTTTTAGTAGAGATGGGGTTTCTCCATGTTGGTCAGGCTGGTCTCGAACTCCTAACCTCAGGTGAACCTCCTGCTTCAGCCTCCTAAAGTGCTGGGATTACAGGGGTGAGCCACCATGCCTGGCCACAGCAGTGGGCATTTTTAAGGAATACCCAGGTAAGTTGATTTTTCCTCCAAGAAACTTATCATCTAATTTGAGTGATTAAAAATATATTAAATGGGCTGGGCGTGGTGGCTCACTCCTGTAATCCCAGCACTTTAGGAAGCTGAGGCGGGCGGATCACCCCTGTCTACTAAAAATGCAAAAATTAGCTGGGCATGGTGGCAAATGCCTGTAATCCCAGCTACTCAGGAGGCTGAGGCAAGAGAATTGCTTGAATCTGGGAGGCAGAGGTTGTAGTGAGCCGAGATCACGCCATCGCACTCCCGCCTGGGGGACAAGAGCGAGACTTTGTCTCAAAGAAAAAAAAAGTATTAAATGTATTTTAATAAGTAAAACTGAGGTAAAAAGTGATAAATTATTTGTGAAAGGCCTTCTTGTTCCTTGAAATTACTAGCAGAATTAAAGGTATGCCAGATATTCCAAACCCCCCTACAAGGGTTCATTACAATGAAGGCTCAATATCAAGCCTTTAAAAGTAAAAGGGCACAGTTGATTATTTCTTTTAGTGGTTAAAGCAAGAAATATTAGTACCTTTTCCTTTTTGCCCCAATTTCCCACCTTGGTCACAAGCCAGGGGACCCTCATTGTCCTGACATTCTCCTGCATGGTGGATGTAGCTGATGACAAATTTGACATTAGTGTCTTCACACAATTCACAGCCTGGCTGCTAGTGGGTTCCTACTACCAGTGTTTATTATTGGAAAGACCCAAAAAATCAAGTGGAGTCTTCAGAGATTATCCAATCAGGAAAATGAGCACTGCTGAAGCTGGTTATGACCAATGCCAAATCTCAGATTCCCCTGCACCCCCCATACCTTACTATCAGAAGCTATAGACTGATCCTCACTAGTCTCATTTCTCCAAGATTATTTTATCAAAATCAGGGGCTTATTTCTCATTAGCTCACTTACTTCTAAGATCAACTCTTTAGAGTTAGGGGCATAATCATCATTGGTTCAATTCTTTGTTTCATTTAGAAAGATGATACACTTTAGTGAATATTCCCTCTGTCATCCACCCTGGGAGATCCCTTTAAACCAGGAGTCAACAGCGAGGACAGAAACATGAATGTGTTTTCAAAAGTCCTAAAAGTTCAGAGGATGATCATCAAGGTTTCCTACAGCCATGGGCAAACCCTAGGAGTACTTTGTCTCCAGGGTCAAGTATGTGCCTGTGAGAGGCTGTGGCCCTCACATTCCCTCCACCACAGGTTGAGGGAACCCTAAACCTCTTTTGCACAATATCAAGGAGTGCTGACTAATCCAATGCAGAGGCTGTGATGTTTGGCAGATGCAGAGGCAGAAAAGGTGTTTTGGGAAAGATCATCTTTAAATAACACAGCACCCTCATAGCCCATAAAGACAGTTCTCACCACTATGCCAATAAACTTGGAAAAGACCAAACCAAAAAAAAAAAAAAAAAAAAAAAAAAAAAAAGAAAGATGATACACTTTATTAACAGAGTATGAAAGTTCATAGCCTGATGCTCATTTACTTTTTCCCTCCAATTCTCAGACATAATAACAAATAACAGTGTCACCTGCTTAATTAAAGTTCTTGTATCCTGCTCAGTCTCTCATCGTTGGCAGGGACCATGTCTGAAATGGTCTATGTATATCTCTAGCACAAAGCCCATACAGCAGGTACTCAATAAATATTAAATGGTGGAAATAATTAATTTTGTGAACCAAAAACTATTAATGCAGAAAGTTTCTTATGATTAATAAATTAGTTTTATAGACTACAAAAGGATTGTGCTATTTAAGGGGATCGAAAAATTGCTTCTAAAATGTTCTCTAAAAGCTCTTCAGAGGAGATGGTAAGTGAGCAGAATCTTTAAGGATTACAAAACTTTATACAAATGGAATTGGAAGGGGGCAATGATACAGAACAGTGTAAGCAAAGTCCAGAAGGCAGGAATGTATGAAAGAGAGTTACAGTAAAGAAAGTTGAAATAGTAAATTGTAGATCAAATTAGGAAAGAACTTTTAATTTTTTTTCCAGTGAGTAATGAGGAGGTATTGAAAGATTTTGAGAAAGGGATTGATATATTAAAAGCTGGTTTTCAAGAGAATAAATCTGGCAATAATGCTTGAGACTGAGGTAGAGAAAATTGGAAACAGAGAGAATGAATATGAGAGTGGAATCTTCTTATGCCTCTAGGTTTATATATTATTTTTTAAACAGATGCTATAGCTACTGTGTTGTATTGATATATTCATGTTTTAGATTACAGAAAGCTAACTATCATAGTATAAGTATGGTGTTTTATACTTCATTTTTAAAATTTCCCTTCTGTTCAGTATTTGTAAAAGTCTTTGAAAATTTCCATCCTGTCTTGAGGTACAAAGGTTTTTTCACTTTTCCAGCAAGAGTGGTGGTGGTGGAAATGTCAATCAAAAAGGGGAGAAAAGTGGGTTCTCTTTGTCTAGTTTGGTGGTTCTCAACCTTAACTACACATTAAAATTATGTGGAGATATTTTTAAAAAACTTTGATGCTCCAGGACACATCCTGGATCAATTAAATTAGAGCCTTTGGGAGTAGAAGCAAGGCATGAGTGTTTTCCAGAGTTATTCTGCTAATTCCAATAGCAACCAAGATTGAGAATCACCAGTCTAAATTCCCCCTCCTCCTCCTCACCTGAAAAGTCTCCATTAAGAGAAGAATTTTGAAGATCTGATTTTGCTAAATAGAGAGTCCTGTTACTCTTATGGCTAAATGTACACTACCTACATGAGAGAAAAATAAATGAGGTCCTGAAATAGGATAACAGTAGGAAGGAAAGAACATGGCAGGAGTGATAGCGCAGAAGAATCAACAAAAAATAGTTGGATGCAGAAGTGAAGAAAGAAAAGGGTTGATTCAAAATTATCAATGTGCACTAGAGCCTGCATCACTGGCTTCATCAGTGAGCTGTTAACAAAATAGGGAGCAGGAAGGTGAACAGGTTTTGTAGAAAAAAGATGAGCTCAGCATTGAACAAATTGAGTTAGAGGTGTCGGCGGGACTTTTAGGTGGAGATGTCAAGTAAGAGTTAGATCTATATGGATGAAGCTGTGGAAAGAGGTCACGCTGGGGAAATAGATTTGGAAATAAGCCTCATGAAGATTAGTGGAAAACATGGCATGGAATAAGCTACTAAGGAGAAGACCCTAGAGAGAGAAGAGAAGGAAACCAAGGACGAGGTCTGCTCACACCTTAATAACCTCAACCACCAAAAAACATCACTTTTTCTTCACTTCTTAGTATCTTGTGCTCTGTCAGGGTATTTCTCATGTCACACTGATGTAATAATATGTTTACATCTCTGTCTCCCAACTTCATGCTTGCCAAGGGCAAGGGCATGAGCCATTAGTCTTTATATTCGCCAGCATGGAATCAGTGCACAACACTGAGGTGGTCAATGTCAATGAATGAATATAAAAGTGAGTTGACAGAAATTATGCATCCCCAGGACAAGAGCCACAGCCACGTGGCATGGGCAGCATCCTCATGCTAACCTGGCCTGTCACTGCCACACCCCACATTCTACACTACCAGCCTCTGCTCCAGCTTCCCAGGGGTCATTGCAACAAATAACATTAAATCAGGAATTTATCCAACACTCCTTGGGTACCTGCTACTATGCTGGGCAAAATGGATAATAAAAAAAATGTAAGACATGATCTCTGCCTTCAGGGTACTTATGATCAAGCAGAGGAGAGAAGTTACCTCCTGTGTGATGCCTTCCTTGACTGCCAGGCAAACCGAGTCACTCTCACTTTACCTCCTTAGGACTTTGCACACATTAATACAACATCACTTAACACATTTTTCCTCTGATCCTCTGATACATTCCTCTCTTTCATCACAGATGAAATGCTCCTCAAGAGATATAATTTTATTATTCATTTTTACACTATGATGTCTAATACTCCTATGCTAGATTACCTTTTGTTCTTCAAAATATTGCTCATTCTTCATTTCACAGCATTTGTATATGCTATTCCCTCTATTTAGAATTTTTTTTATTTTTTTTAAATTTTATTTTGAGTTCAGGGGCACTTGTGTAGTTTTGTTATGTAGGTAACCTTATGTCATGGGAGTTCGTTGTACAAATTATTTCGTCACTCAGGTATTAGGTCTAGTACCCATTAGTTATTTTTTCTGAGAGTCTCTCTCCTCCCAGCCTCCATCCTCCAGTAGGTCCCCATGCCTCTTGTTCTCCTCTGTGTGTCCACATGTTCCTATTATTTAGTTTCCACTTTTAAGTGAGAACATGCACTACTTGTTTTTTTGTTCTTGTGTTAGTTTGCTAAGGATAATGGCCTCCAGCTCCATCCATGTTCCTGCAAAAAACATGATCTCATTATTTTTTATGGCTGCATAGTAGTCCATAGTGTATATGCACCAAATTTTCTTTATCCAGTTTACCATTGATAGGCATTTAGGTTGATTCCATTTCTTTGCTACTGTGAATAGTGCTGCAGTGAACATAGGCCTGCACGTGTCTTTATGACAGAATGATTTATATTCATCTGGGTATATATCCAGTAATGGGATTACTGGGTAGAATGGTATTTCTGTTTTTAAGTCTTTGAAGAATTGCCACACTCTTTTCTACAATAGTTGAACTAATTTACACTCTCACCAACAGTGTATACGTGTTTCTTTTTCTTCACAACATCTCCAGCACCTGTTATTTTTTGACTTCTTAATAATAGCCATTCTGACTGCTGTAAAATGATATCTCCTTATGGTTTTGATTTGCATTTCTATAATGATCAATAATGCTGAGCATTTTTTTAATATGCGTGTTGGCCACAGGTATGTCTTCTTTTGTAAAGTGTCTGTTTATATCTTTTGTCCCCTTTTTAATGGTGTTGTTTGTGTTTTTTAATAAGTTTGTTTAAGTTATTTATAGGTGCTTTGGTAATTTTTTGTCAGATGCATAGTTTGTAAACATTTTCTTCCATTATGTAGGTTATCTGTTTTCTCTGTTGATAGTTTCTTTTGCTGTGAAGAAGCTCTTTCATTTAATTAGATCTCATTTGTCAATTTTTGTTTTTGTTGCAATTGCTTTTGAAGCCTTTCTCATGAAATCTTTGCCCATGCCTATGTCCACAGTGATATTGCCTAGTTGGTCTTCCAGGGTTTTTATACTTTTGGGTTTTACATTTAAGTCTTCATCTTGACTTGATTTTTGTATGTGGTGTAATGAAGGGGTCCAGTTTCAATGTTTTCCATATGGCTAGCCAGTTATCCCAGCACTGTTTATCGAATAGGAAGTCCTTTTCCCATTGCTTGTTTTTGTCAGCTTTGTTGAATATCAGATGATGTAGGTGTGCAGTTTTATTTCTGGGCTCTCTACTCTGTTCCATTAATGTTTGTGTCTGTTTTTGTACCAGTATCATGCTGTTTTGGTTACTGTAACCCTGTAGTATAGTTTGAAGTCAGGCAGTGTGATGCCTTCAGCTTTGTTCTTTTTGCTTAGGATTGCTTAGGCTATTCGGGCTTCTTTTTAGTTCCATACGAATTTTAAAATAGTTTTTTTATAGTTCTGTGAAGAATGTCATTGGTAGTTTGATAGGAATAGCAGTGAATCAAAAAATTCCTTTGGGCAGTATGGCTATTTTAACAATATTGATTATTTCTATCCATGAAGATGAAATGTTCTTTCATTTGTTTGTGTCTTCTCTGATTTCTTTGAGCAGTGATTTATACTTCTCATTATAGAGTTCTTTAACCTTTCTAGTTAGCTGCACTTCTAGGTGTTTTATTCTTTTCGTGGCAATAGTGAATGGGATTACATTCTTGATATGGCTCTCAGCTTGACTATTGTGGGTGTATAGGAATGCTACTGATTTTTGTACATTGGTTTTGTATTCTAAAATGTTAATACTCAATTTCATCTGGGAATGACCTATTTTATCTAAAATATTTTGGCTTAAGTGTCATGTCCTCATGTCCTCCAGGAAGCTTTCTCAGACTTCAGGTCTGGGTTAATTGGCCCTCCAAAACTATCTATGGCACATTATTATTGCCTGTGAAAAACCATATTGTAATTGTCTGCATGTTTATAAAGCCTCCTCATCTATGTATACTGCATCACTAACTTCTTTAAAATGAAGATTATGTCTGTTTACATTGTGTCCATAGAACCTAATGAAATATCTGTAATATATTGAACTCCCAATAGAAATTGAACAAAAAAAAGAAAGAACAAACAAACGAATAAGCAAAACAGATTATTCAACATGCTGCTAAATAAGCTGAATGTACAGATATGCAAAAATTGAAAGATATAACCAGAGAGGAATATGTGATCATGTGAATGTGTGTGATAGCTTTACCATGGGATATAGATCATGAGTACAACAGAGTATAGAAATAAGGCTAGTCAATAACAAACAATTACAACCAGCTATACATGGCATTCCAACTGTCCTCCATAGTTTTTACTAATAATTTAATTCATGTTACATGCTTTTAAATTTATTTTTATTTTTATTTTTATAGAAGTAGAATCTCCTACTGTCACACAGGCTGGAGTGTAGTGACGTGATCCAAACTCACTGCCTCAAATGATCCTGCCAACTTAGCCACACAATTAGGTTGGACTATAAGCATTTACCACTTTGTTTTTACCACTGTACATGGCTATTTTTTTGTTTGTTTGTTTGTAGAGACAGGTTCTCACTGTGTTGCCCAGGCTGGTCTCAAACCACTGGCTTCAAGGATCTTCCTGCCTCTGCCCCCTAAAGTGTTGGAATTACAGGTGTGAGCCACCACACCCAAACATTTTACATACTTTTGGTACATTTTATCATGATCACAATTAACAATAGTATTATTTTTTCAGACATCATTTAATGAGTCTAATAATCAAACTCTTGAGAGATCAATAAGCAGTTATCTGTATGTTAACTATATGTTAACAAAATTTTGGAAATTATAACCAGATTCTTTTTTTTTTTTTTGAGATGGAGTCTCACTCTGTTGCCCAGGCTCAGGCCGGAATGCAATGGCATGGTCTCAGCTCATTGCAACCTCCACCTCCCAGCTTCAAGAAATTCTCCTGCCTCAGCATCCCAAGTAGCTGGGATTACAGGCGCCTGTCACCATGCCTGGTTAATTTTTGTATTTTTAGTAGAGATGGGGTTTCACCATGTTAGCAGACTGGTCTTGAACTTCTGACCTCAAGTGATCCACCTGCCTCAGCCTCCCAAAGTGCTGGGTGATCCACCTGCCTCAGCCTCCCAAAGTGCTGGGATTACAGGCATAAGCCACCACATTCAGCCTACAGATTCTTAAAATGGTAATGAATCTAGAAAGTGCATACAATTCTTAATGCTTTTATTGATTGTGTTAATTTAAAAATACGTTTTTAATAATATACACTATGGAAATTCTATGTTTAATTTTAAAATACTAAATAAATCCTCAAAATTGTATATAATTTTGTCTAATAACCATTTACTTGCACCTATAATTGTCAAACTTTATGAATCAATAATCTTAGAGTTAATGTGTGGACTAGAGACTTGTTCTTTGCTTTGAGATCATCTGGAAAACACAGTAGGTTAAACTTAACCAACTACTCTTAGCTGTGAGATAGAGTGATAGATAGATAAGTTGGTAGATAGATAGACGATGGATAAAGAAAGATGTACATAAATACCAATTATTAACTGCCTCTTATGGGTGAGGTACTGTGTTATGTGTTTCACATATATGTAAGCTACTTTACTCTCCACCACCATGTTAAAAGATAATATTATTATGCACATGCCATTAATTAGAATACTAGGCTCAGAAAGATTAATTAATTTATTAAAGATGCTAAACAAGTAGGCAGCTGAACCATGCTTGAAACCGTAATAATCTGACTCCAGAGCTTTGAAACTTTCTGTGTCACATTGCTTTGCTGTCTATCAAGACCAAAATCAATTACTGTTGGTATCCATCTCCATTCCTTTACCCTGAACCCTGCTGTTCTTATCAAACAAGTGATAGAGCTACAGACCCACCCACATCCGGAAACCTCCAATCTGGCTTCAATATTAATGTTTAACCAGCTGAACCAAACAGCCTCTGATGGGTTGATGACCGCTATCTCAAATGACTGTGTAAGGGCTTCCATATTCAAATAAGAACTGTCCTTAGAGACAGATGACTACTGATCCACTCTAGTCATCAAGAAGGTGAATTAAAGTGATAGTTGAATCTGCTTGACAGAGATCCTACTTTTCAGCAATATCTTGGATTCTCTTACTTAGGGTTTAAAAAACCTAACAGAAGGGTTGGTTGAAAAAAATCATAACACCACCATCCCTACCATCCCCACCACCACGTAGACACACACACACACACACACACACACACACAGAAAGAGGGATAGAGAGAGAGAAAGAGAGTTAATTCTATAATGTTTACACATATCTCTATATATGTATAAGCATATTATATATGTAAAGTTATATAATGTTATATAAAAAAATGAAACCCAAATATTTACACGAGCTCAGTTATACACCTGAATTTTGTATGCAGTAAGGACAAAACCTTTTGGGTTGTTTGTTTGGTAGCTTCACAGTCTGTCATAAATTTAGTGCTAAAGAACGAGTTATTAAATGAGTAAATCAAGTCCAAATACAGTATTAGCTCTCTCACTCCCTCCTCACTTGGCATTACTGAAATTTTCAGCCAGCATTTATTGAGGTAGCTTCTCTTTTAATTCCTGCTCTGGATCCTCCTATTGTTGCCTGGTTCTGTCCTCTGCCTTCTCCATCCACACTAGTCTTAGCTCATATCTATATACAAATCTAGGACCACTTCCTTCTATGAGAGCTTACTACAAAGAGTTCTCAGGCTGCCCCTCTGCAGTCAGCCAGCACTCAGTCATTCAGCTCAAAAGTCATATGCCTTGAACTCAACTGTCTTTGTTTTTATTATCTCAGCTCTTGCTATTTTTAATTACTAATAGCATTGACTTGAACTCCTATGAATGCCCTGGGTGTTATTGTCCTCCCTCTTTGGTCCAACAAACTCTGCCAATACTTTTCTGTGTCATGTTTGCTGCTAAGTTTCTGAGAGTGTCCATGAACACTGTATGTGTAGTAAAAAGAAAACTGGACTTAGAGTTGCAACTTTTGGTACAGATTCAAAACTCTCCCATTTATTAGTTGTAGAACCTTAATCAAATTACTTCACTTATCTATTTTACAGTAACCTCCTCTTTAGCAAAGAATTGTTGGTGGATTAAGGAGGATAGGACCCAGGGATTGCCCCAAATTAGAACCTTACAAAAATTATACTCAGTAAATGTTATATTTTTTGCTTCAACCTACAAAATTAAGTCTTTCTCACTGCTGAAAGAGATTTTGTCAATCTCCACGGCTTTAGGCAAAAAAGAAACAACACTACATTTAATATGATTTAGTCTATTCTTCTTTACTGAGTTCCTCTCCCTGTGGTCCTCACATGGGTGCCATAATCATACATCACCTCGGCCACAACAGTTGAAATTTAGAACTACTGGCTCCCTTGCTAGGGCTTCTTTTTTAACTGTTACTTGCTTCCAAGTTGCTTAAAATCACATAGAATACTTCAGTTTTGGGTTACAGTGAGAAACGTCTTCGGTTAATGACAACCACAATGAAAAGATGTTTTATATGACATTGAAATTGACAAGATTTGCTTCCTTCAGAGTCTAACTAGAGTGAGACAAGGGATGCCTGTTAGGCATAACAAGACTGACGGGCTTCCTCTGTGTGGTAGCGATCTGAAAACATTCCTAAAGGATGGATGAAAACATTCCTAAAGGATGGATAGAAATGCAAGGCAGTGACGGCAGGTGAGGAATGGAGCCAGCGTGCTCCATGAATAATGGATCACTCAGTCACAGCTGGCTAAGGGTGTCAGTTCCACTCTTGTGGTAAAATCACTGATTGTAACCTTCTTTTTTTCCCCCCCCCTCAAGAACTAAATTAACAGAGCAAAGAGAAATGCCAGCAGGTGTGAGATTTACCATTTGCCATTGAAATATCTTTCTGCTGAGGGCCTTGTCATTTTATTAGAGAAAAAAAAAATTCAGAAGGTTGTTTTAGATATGCAATAGCACCCTGTTAGCATGAAATACTGGACATATAGGAGGCCCACTGGGGAAAAGGAGCATAGGCTTTGAACAGAAGAGCTGAGTTCGAATTCAAGTTTTGCCACATTCTTGTGGCATAGCGGTGGTGGGTGGTAAATTACCTTAGCCTCACCGAGCCTTAGTTTTTATGGTCAATAAAATGGAGATGATAATGGCTTTTTGAAGGGTCATCATAAGGATTAAATGGAGACATTTTTATTTCCATGGGCATATTTGTCGTTTTAGAAGATGTTAGCCCCTTCCTTTTGACCTGTACTTATGTATTCAGGAGAACAAAGACAGATGGACCACATTCTGGCAAGTGTTTTCATGCCCCAAAGCTTGTACATTAAGCAAGTATTAAACATAGACTCTCTCTGGCTCAGTGCCTTCACCTGTAAACTGGGGAAGCAATAGTAATCTCTCCTGTTCCTGCTTCAGAATAAATTTAAGGCTCAAATCATATAATGATTGTGAACACTCTGAAAAGAGGTAAAGAGCTTCCTGTACTCTTATTTTCTGTCTTCCTTTGGTCCCTTGGTAGTTACTGAGAAAGACCACACAGTTCCAAATCACCATGGCTCATATTCATTTCCTTTTTCTATGTTCCCCAATATCTTGGAATTTCTCAGCCCAAAAATTACCTGACATAAACTTTAAAGGGGTATAAGTTCAAGTGTAATTAATAATTCTGGCTTCTATGATGTTGAGTTCTTAATCTGACCTTTCTAGGTTAGACTGGGCAGTAGATAAGAAAGCATTCATCCAAAGACTCTCTAAATAATATTGCAGAGCATTTTAATGTCTGTTTCCTCAACATAGCTGTGGAAAAGGCTTACTATCCCTATTTCGCAGATGAATAAAGCGAGGTTCAGAAAGTTTTATTGACTTTCCCAAAGTGACAAAGTTGTTAAATCATAGCTCTAAGATTTGATACTTATAAATTTGTGCATTTATTAAAAGTCCTAGATTTTTATCTTCAAAGTACCCTGCTCTTATTCAACTAGGGAAAAGAAATGGTAAGAAAATCCAGGGGAAACTTTTTTGTAGCAAAACAAAGATGAGCACTGCATGCTAGAAGAAGTTGACGGCAGAACTTGAAATGTAGAGACAGCCAGGGCAGGCATGGAATTAGGCTCACCTCTATGGAGGAAGGCATGTAATCAACTAGATGTGTAATCAACTAGAGGCAAAGCTCACCTCTTTTCTAGCCATGGTTTCATTGGCTGGTGACTTGGCTGGGGTGGCTGGAAGGCTGGAGTCAGCTGGGACTGTCAATGGGTTCGCTGACAATTGAATTCTCCAGCATGGTGGTCTTAGGAAGTCAGACTTCAGACATGCTAGCTTGAGATTCCCAAAGAAGGTGTTCCGAAAGGCAGAAGGGGGAGATTGCTAGTTTTATAAGCTAGCATAGCATCACTTCTGTCATGTTGTTGTTGTTCAGAGCAATTGCAGAGCCTGTCTAGGTTCAAGGACAGACAACAGAGACCCCACCTCTTAATGGGTGGAGTGCCAAAGAAATTATAGTCATTCTTAATGCACCATAGCTTCTTCCAGATTTTCTAAATATATACTCAGTATATGTAAGTGGGAAAGAGATTATAATTATATTTTAATAGCTACCCTTTTTAGTGCCTCCAGATGGCCAAGCTTACTCCAAGGCAGATTTTCTCAACATCAGCATTGTTGACATTTGGGGTCAGTTAAGTCTTTGTTGTGAGGAGTTGTCCTGTGCATTTTAGGATATTCAGCAGCAACCCTGGCCTCTATCTGCTAGATGCCATAACATTTCCTAGTTGTGAAAATAAAAAAATGCTAGTAATTGGCAAATGTCCTCTAGAGGACAAAATTGCCCCCAGTTGAGAACCCTTGCTCTATGTTAAGCACTAAACACAGGGATACATTACAGTGTCACCTATAACCCAGCTACCATAATTATTTCCATTTCATAGAATAGTAAACTGAGTCTCGGAAAGTTAAGTGGCTTCGTCATGGTTGCTCAGAAGGAAGAAACCAGCTCCATCAAAATGCAAAGCCTGGGCTCT
This sequence comes from Pongo abelii, assembly GCF_028885655.2. NCBI lineage: Eukaryota > Metazoa > Chordata > Mammalia > Primates > Hominidae > Pongo > Pongo abelii. Next base: position 144,793,780 of record NC_071992.2, on the reverse strand, counting down.
TCCTACCATGCCCTTCACTTCTATTTTATACTTCAAACTATCCAGAATTCAGATGGATATTAGGGGATATAAACAAACAGTTCTCTAAAGTCAGAGGCAAAACTCCAGTCACACACCTGCAGCACTACCACTGAGCCCCCACCTGATTCAGCAAGGGAACCTGGCTGAATTCTAGAGCTGCTTTAGGCCATCTCTAGCACAAAAAGCATTGATCCACTCAAAATTAGCAAGCACTTCTGTTCCTTGTCCTGCTGTTTGCTTACAGAGGGAATTCAAGCCTGATTTGGATATGTGCCTGATGCTGGGCCATGTGCCAGCACTCGGCGCAGGGAGCACTGGCACACACACTTTCACCTGGTGTGCAGTCTATTTCAGGACTCAGTCTCAGTTGCTGCTGCTGCAGGTGACCTGACAGATGCAGGGTGCACTGCATTTACCCTGGATTAAAAATGCCACCATTTCTGATGCAAACTTGTCCAACCATCTTTTCAGTCCTCTCACTCAGAGCATTCATTCACCCTTACAAGTGCATACTCATCATTATGGCTCCTGCCTCCCTCCTCCACTCCTACCTACCTGACTACCATTCCTACCAATAACATGTCCCTCTGGAATATGCCATCTTTTTGAGGGAAGACAAATATGTGACTGGCAATTAGGAAATGAAAGGTCTAATAAAGCTGGGGATACAAGGAAAAGAGTAGTCAATTCTACTTTGCTGTCTGGTTGGAGAAAACTTCACGGAGGAGGTAAACATCTGGCAGTTCTCCAAGAATAACCAGAGTGAAGAGGAGATTTTCAGTCAGGAAAATGAATCTTATGTAAACGAATGAATATGCTCTAAGTATCCCGGTGTCCTGTGGGTACCCAAATACACCAAGAAGAAAAGAAGTAAAATTCAAAGAGGAAAGACCAGTGACTGAGAATGGGGAGCTACATGATTCCTTGACTCTAAAGAGAATAGTAGGGCTTAAGGAAAGGAAGGAAATGCTGGATTTTTACTTTATAAAGATTGCTTTATCACCTCTGAGATGTATGGTTTTGAGGGAGGCAAAGCTGTATGCAGGGGACTGGTGGAAACCAGTTAGGAGTTTGTTTAAATAATTTGTAGCTTAATCATTCAATAAATACTTATTGCATCCCCAAATGGCTGCCAGGTTCTCAGCTAGATAGCCCACATAGAGCAGTGAGTGAGCCTGACATAGCCCCAACACATTTAGATCTCCTGTTCTTCAGCTTATTGATAAAGCCTTCCCTGACCATCTAAGCACTTCTTCCATAATGTCCTGCTTCCCTCTGGCACTGAAATTATCACCCTGAATTTGGGATGTGCCTTGGAACATCTGCCTCTTTAGTGGATCGACAGTGACAGGGACAGGGCTTTACCTAGACCTTCATTGTTACCCTATTCACTGGCGAAAAAGTAAAACAGCTTCCAGTCTAATGGGAGGATGTTTTAGAAAGGATGACAGATATAAAGCAAGAAGCAGAATGAATCACATAATTTGGATGAAGGGTTTTAAGGAGGAAGAATGTAGTGGCCAATGAAAGCATTCAACACAAGAGCCCAGCGCAGTCTGGGGTGGCAGTCAGGGGCCGGGGAGAGTTTCTTTTTTCTGTTAGATAATTTAGTCCCCCAACTATCTTGTGAGTTAAGCAATCATAGTCATCAATTTACAGACGCAGAAACAAAGGCTTAAGTCAGGGAGTCAAAACTCTTGCTTGAGGTAAAGTCATCCAGCTCAAAAATGAATAGCAGCAGCAAGATGAGAAGGCAGGAAGGCAGATTACAAATGAGACTTCCTTACTCTGCCTAGTCATGCCAGTTGTTTGCCGTTACCTGGAGGACTCAGGTTTCAGCCTAGAGTCTAAATCTTCTCTCTCCCTCTCTCTCTCCAGGTTGAACTGGTTTGTTGAGCTTTGTGGATGGAGCCAGCCAACAGGATGACATTGTGGCAGAGAAAGAAGCTTGCAGCTTCTTGCATCAGAAAATCAGAGAGAGCCTCTCTGGCAAGAAGCTGCAGACACAAAAGAAGCTTGCGTTGAAGGTGACTCAGCTCTGGCTTTTCAGCAATGCCCTAACATTGGCTATTTAAAAAGAGGCAAAGTAGCTTCAGTTTGCACAGCTAGCCACTGCCCACAAAGAAGCTGCTGGTCAGAAATGCTGGCTCTTTCATGGACAAAACGGCAGAGTGCATTGATAGGGGCTGCTGGTCCAGGGGGATCTTTATATCCTGACCAAGTATGGCATTTGTCTCTGTCACCTGGAAAATGGCCCTGGGAGCAGGCATGTGACTGACTCATTCTGCAAGGCCTCCAGACAGCTAAATGAAGACGGCTCCTAGCTAAGAAGAAACGGAGGGGTTCATACGCATGCAAAGACATCTTCCCCACTTGTCTCTGATGGAAACTCAAGGGCCAGGTGGAAATGGCATGGATTTGGGAGTCAGCTGATGAACTTGGAAGACCAGCCCAGTCAGTCAGCAGTGTGGTCCAGAACCTGTCTGCACCTCAGTGTCTAGTAAATGGAAAAAGGGAGAAGGAGATGAAACTAGTTGACATTGGGCCTCTTTTATGAACCAGGCACTTTGCTATTCTCATCCGGTCTTACCCTGGTATGTTCACCCCTCAGAAGGTGTTTGTAAGACTTGATGAAATAATATAGATTAAGTACTTAGCACCACAAACCTAGGAGCTATATATGATTGTAGCTATTGTAAGTATCATCCCATTATATAAATGAAAAACCTGAGGCTAGAAAGCCACATAGCAGGGACTCTAATCCAACTGACTAGTTCCAAAGCCCCTATTCTCAACCACATAAAAATATTTCTTCCCCCTCTCTTCCTTCTTCCTTAGAGGTTGGCTGAAATCCATTAAAAAAAATGAGTATAAGAGAGTAAAAAAGAATGTATTCAAATGATTCTTGAACAAATAATTTAATAATAATTAAAATCACTCAGCAAGTATTAATAACTTAAGATAATGTGTTAATAATTAAAAATCATTCCATAAATATTTATCAGGAGCTATTTATGTGCTAGTTATTGTGCGGCTATGGGAGATAAAAAAGGAATTAGATATGGATTCTGCCTGTGCAAAGTTTATAATCTAGTAAATATATATAGAAATCATTCTAGTAATAGTAGGAGTAACAAAGAATAATAATTCACTAATCTATATGGATGTGTACTGTATTCCAGACACAATCTTCAGTATCTTGTTTGCATTATCTCTTTAGCATTTACAACTCTCTGTGATAAGAATTATTACTCCAGTTTTACAAAAGAGAGACTGGAGCTTAGAGAGGTTATATAATTTTGCCAAAATTATACAACTTAGAAGTGGGACAGAACCAAAAAGCAAACCCAGGTCTGTCTGATTCAAATTCACCCTCATAACCATTGGGTAACACTTCCTCACTCTCCTTAGCCAGCCTCTCTACTTGCAATTCCAAAAACACATTAGTTTGCCTAAATGGCTTTCATAAAAAGTAAAATTTCACCAGTCAGTGCTAACACGTAATGATACCAAATAAAATCCTGGAAACTCCTTTTTGACCTTCCAGTTTACTATTTTGGGACAGACCCACCTTATTCTACCACTTCTGGTCCTCTGTGAAGAAAATGCAAATCCTGCAGCAGCGACTTCCCATTCACACTGCGGTTCTCACAGAACTTTGCACTTGCAGGGCACTCAGGTCCACTCTGGGGCTGCAGACTCAATCCTGACTTGCTAAAAGCATACGCACCATCCTATCACTCTAAGCCGCCCTTAATCAAACAGTAATGACAGTTTGATTCTTCTTCGAAAGGCATATTTGAAAGTCATTCACGAAGAATAAAATAGAAATGGCATGTCTTTTTTGTCCCTTTCTTCCAAGTTGCTCAAAGATACCCAAGCATGGGTTTAAAGTCATGTGAAGGATATAATTGGGGACAATATTGAGGGCAAGAAATTAATTGTAGTTAAGTGGAGTCTTCTCCTTCAGAAGCACACCAAGGAGACAACTTTCAACAGAGGCATCACTTTCTCACTGAGTGTCGGCAGCTGGAGGAATACACTTTTTCCCTAGATTCAAGGTATTAGGGGAGGTTGACACACTCTTCACTTTGAATCATCCAAATGCTCTGAGATCTGCCCGCAGCTGTCTGCAAATCTCTCTCTCCCTCCTTCAGCTGGTGCACACTGCACAACACACAAAACACTCCCTTCATTATTCAACACATGGAAAAGCTGTAGCCCACATTCTCCATCAGCAAACCACTCAGTATTCAAAGCCCAGGTCAAAATTCATTGTACTGGTGAAGCCTCCCTTGGCCACCTAAGCACTTCTCCCTGTATTTGGGTTATGCCTTGAAACACCTGTCTCCTTAGTGGCTTGACAGCAACAGGGACAAGTCTTTGCCTAGAGCTTCTTCGTCACTGTATGCACATTGAAAAAGTAAAACAGCTTCCATTCTAATAGGGGAAGTAGTCAACAAGCCAGAAAACAAACAAATAAACAGGTTAAATATTATGGATTGTGGTAACTCCTAGGAAGGAAAATAAATCAGTGATATAGTATAGGACATAGGTCAAAGCCAACCAGCACAGACAGGTGGTCAGAAGTCACTCTTGGAAGAGGTAGAATTTAAGCAGAGACCTAAAGGAAAAGAAGGATACAGGCCCACAGTGAACTGGGCCTAGAACATTCAGGTAGTAGGAATAGAAAGTGCAAAAGTCCTGCTTTGGCAAGAATGTGATGTGTGCAAAGAATTAAGAGGAGGCTTGTATGATGGAAAATGGTAAGAAACAGGAAGCCTGGAAAGAGACAAGGTAAGTACAGAATAGACACAAGGCCAGGCCAGGCAGGGCTTTGACAGCTGAGATAGGTAGAGTTTCGATGGTTGTAAGTGCAGTGAAAAGCTATTGAAAGGTTTTTCTTGGGCAAGTGACCTTTGATTTATGTATTTTAAAAAGACATTTTGACCTCTATATGGGAAGAAAGCTGGATTAAAGGGTTAAAAGGAAAAAGAAGAAGTAGGGATACCATTAAGCAGCTATTGTCCCATTACCAGCCACAATGTCTGATATAGAAGAGGTGCTCAATAAAAGTGTTTGAAATAAATGAATGAAAGGGTTAGACCACCCTGGGCTTACAGAAAAATTGTAGCCAGCTAGTGCTCTCCCTGGCTGGTTCTGATGATGTCTCCCCCTCATCCTTAGCATCCCCAGCACTTGAAATATTCTGAAAAAACAATTTTAAAAGGTACATTCTGAAAATTTGTCACCCATTTCAGGCCCAGGCTTGCAAAAATTACCATCTTGTCTTGGTGGCATTTTTATCATTTGACATCATTTCTTGCCACGGTTCTTCATTCCTGTGAACAAAGAACAGCCTCCTGTTTCTGATAAAAGAAGAAGAAGAAGGAGAAGGAGGAGGAGGAGGAGGAGAAGGATGAGGAAGAGGAGTGGAGGAGGAGGAGGAGGAGGAGTAGAGGAGGAGAAAGCAAGTTCTGCTCCAGCCATATGTAGAAGAGATGGTGAAGAGAAGTGGGAAAAAATTCTAATGGAGACTTTTATTCCCTTTCCAGGAAGCTGGCTGAGGGCCATACTTGCAGCTTTGACTTTAAACCTGCAAAACCTCAGCTTCCCCCAGGGAGCCAGGAGGGGCGGATTCTTGGCACATGGAATTCCTGAGTAGCACAAGTATCTGCTTTTCCTCATCAACCTCCTGCTTTATTAGTTAAGCCTCTCTGAAGCCCGGATGGGCACATTTCATGCCAATTTTAGGGTGAAAGCGATTTGGCAAGTTATATTCCCAGGGTGCTCCAGAAAAGAGACAAGGGGTTGCTGAACACAAGTCATACTAGACGCTTCCCTAAACCAACAGGAATCAGCTGCTCTTTGACGGTGGGGTCTGCTAACAAATGGACAATTCTTCAAGAGGAAGAGAGGATCAGGGAATTTAGAAGGTGCTGAGTATTCTGTATGGATATAATTCTAACAGAGCATTTTCTCCAATATTCTGTGGTACCTGTAAGGACCATTAAAAGAACATAGAAGTAATTCTCCAATAGACATACTTTAAAATGTGAGAAAAAAATGAATTTCCAGTTTAGGAGGGAACTTGATGATTGAGTAGTCCCATTTCTTATGAGGAAACTGACATGTGAGAATGCAGGGTCATTTCCCAAATTTGCCAAGCTACTGAAGGACACAGCAGAAAGATACCTTAGGACTCTGCTCTGTCCAGCCTCTTTCTGATGTTATACCCTATTGCTTATAACAAAGTATAAGGTAGTAATTAGTGACTATTTGAGTGGAAAAATACTTAGCTTAGCGTCATATAGGCCTGAGATAGGATCTTTGTGTGACACTCATTAGTTCTATAAACTCTTATCTGTGCCCTCACAGGAAATAAATTGAAATAATAGCTTCTACCTCACAGATGTAAATGAGATAATGACTATAAAGTCTGTGCACAGAAATTGTGTTCTTATGTATTTACCAAATACTTTACTTCCTCCCAGATATTGAGGACAACTATGTTTTCTAGCCCCTTTGCACCTTAGTGGGGCCATATAAGGGGTCTGGACAATGGAATGTAGGTATAGGTGAGGTGGCCACTCCCAGGAGTTTCATATGCATGCTCATATTTCTCTTCTCTTTCTACAATGATTGCATGTTGAAGACGGCAGGAATGCAAAACATCAAGAGGCTCCATCCTTGAATCACCATTTGGAGAAGAGTTAACTGACAGACAAGATCTGCACTGAATTATATGGTGAGAAGAAAACATTTAGGGGATTGCTTATTATAGCAGCTACTCCTATGTACTCTGACTAATATGATAATGATCATAAATGACATGATTTTGCTTACTTCAGAATCCACACCTGCTACAGACTCTTTTTTTTTTTTTTTTTTTTTTTTTTTTGAGGCAGTCTTGCTCTGTCACCAGGCTGGAGTGAAGTGGCACGATCTCGGCTCACTGCAACCTCTGCCTTTGGGGTTCAAGCGAGTCCCCTGCCTCAGCCTCCCAAGTAGGTGGGATTACAGGTGCCTGCCACCATGCCCGGCTAAATTTTTTGTATTTTTTAGTAGAGACAAGGTTTCACCATGTTGGCCAGGATGGTCTCAATCTCCTGACCTCGTTATCCACCTACCTTGGCCTCCCAAAATGCCAGGATTACAGGCGTGAGTCACTGTGCCTGGCCACCTGCTACAGATTCTTATAAATCAGACTTTCTTTCCACAGTTCTGAACATTGACAGCCAACATCAGCTCTGATGAGAGACAACTCTGATGAGATTCTGAAGTGTACAGCTTTTGAATCATTGAAGGATTCAATTGTTTTTCGTATAATCTGGCTGTGGGTATATATTTATTATATTTTACTTCTTCAAAAATCAGCAAGTGTGAATTCTCATTTTTCTGCATTTATTTATTAAGAAATGACTAAGCCCCATTGTCCCAGCCCTTTCACATGTGTTGCTACATGCTACCCTCACAATAGCCCCATAAGATTGGGAGATCACTATTATTTCAACCATGACCACCCTCACCTCGAGTTTCTTACACATAACATTCTTTCTACCAAGAATACTGTTTTCCCAGACATCTCCATGGCTCACACCCTAGATTTGTTCAATCACTTGCAACTCTGTCTAAAACAATGGCCCTCTGCCACCCACATCACTGACTTCCATTATTTCCATCTCATTTGCACATATTTTGCTGTTGATTCCTAGCACTGTTTGTTCCTAGCACACCAGAGCCAATCCCTGCAGGAAATGGTAGTCCTTTGCTGATGCCAGGGTGGGTCCTCATTGCTCCCAGGATGAGGAAGATCAGTGCCAGATCTTTATTGGCCAACAAACCAGCAGAAAACCGAAAGCTTCTTGAACACATGTACACATCTAAAGACTTCTCTCTCTCTCTATTTTTTTTCAAGTTCAGAACTCCTGGTCAGTGGATTGAACCCATTCTCCACCCATTTCCAATTTCTGAATCAATCTACTCCAGATCCCTTTGCTCACAGAATGACAGGATGTGAAATTGTCTTTGTTTTGCCATAGCATTTTATTGGCACCAGCTCTTATTCTTGAATTTACATGTTTCAACCTGCCTCCCTCCTTTTTACAGGGTTCAATCAATTCCTTTCCCCATCAGTTTAAATGCATCAAGAAAAACAGATTCAAGACTAAATAAATTTGCCAAGTAATATATTCATGTATATTTTCCACCCAGACCAGTGATGCAGGACAAAATGTCGAGGAGGATTTTTAAGAGCTAGCTCTGTAGACATGACGTTGATGTTCTAAAGATGGACACTGTTATCAATGGCAGCGTTGATCTGGTTTCAAGTAGCCTCATAAGCAACAACTATTCATTTTACAAATATTTACTGAGGAACTTCTAGAGTCACTGAAAATATCCAGTGAAAGAAAACTACAAAAAAGATTGCTTTTTTCTTTTTTTTCTAGCCACAGGGAGCCAGGATAGCAGGAAAACATGGTGGATCCAGCATGGAACTTACAACTGAGGCTAGTTTGATGGCACACGTGACACACCTTGTTAAAAATTTTCCAAAACAATGGGGCATTTTGACAGTGGTTTGAATTTTTTATTGAGCAGCCAACAAGCAAAAGTGTGGGTGGGGTTGTCTGGAGCCAGTGTATTTGGGATGTAAATGTAAGTTTGAATAGGTTTTAGCCACAGCCTATTGGGCAAGAAAACATTTAAGTGAAAGTGTAAAAACAGTAATTTTCTGTTATTTGCAAGGATAGTACTTAGTGCTTGGGAAGTAGAAAAAGTAAATAAAGAAAAAGCCCTAGGATTTTATATTTATTCAACCATAAGCAAATATTGTTTGATATCTAATATGTTCCAAATACTGTTCTGTTCAAACTCTGCATCCAGAAACTTCAGTATTGGACATTATCAATAAGAATATATTCATGGAATCACAACCAAAAATATGTCTATTTCTCTAGTTTTAAATTGGTTTTAAAAATGATGGCACTTCTTGTTATGTCAAAAAGCAGTCCTGAGATGTCACATAGGTAAAGAGTAAGGAGAATGAAATAAAATTTCATTCAAGAAACCTGAAGACAGACCATAGAACACTATACTCTGTTTTCCAAAGACAACACAAAAAGTAACATCTGACCCTCAAAGGTATTATTTTGAGAGTAGAAGATAAAAGGTTGAAGGTTACAGAAGCAGCGTAGTATGTTGAAGTTATATAAACAGCATAAGCAAATGTATAGATCATTCAAAATGAAAAAAAGATGTGCCCCAAGTCAAATATAAGTCAGTACTCTCTAAAATTCCATTATGCATTTTTAGACCATCCTTCAGAGATCTTACTCAGTTTTTTTCAATATCTACATGTTAAAAGGTTAAGATGACCTCTGCTAAAACTAAGGGTTATTTTTTTTTCTTTTTTTTTTTTTTTTCTTTTTTTTTCAGAGTCTAGCTCTGTCGCCCAGGCTGGAGTGCGGTGGCGGGATCTCGGTTCACTGCAAGCTCCGCCTCCCGGATTCATGCCATTCTCCTGCCTCAGCCTCCCGAGTAGTTGGGACTACAGGTGCCCACCACCACGACCGGCTAATTTTTTGTATTTTTTTTAGTAGAGACGGGGTTTCACCATGTTGGCCAGGATGGTCTTGATCTCCTGACCTCGTGATCCACCTGCCTCAGCCTCCCAAAGTGCTGGGATTACAGGCGTGAGACACCGGGCCCAGCCAAAACTAAGGGTTATTGCCAAGGATGTTAGTGAAGGATGTTGGCACTGACATTGAAACTGGTGTCCCGCTTGAATAATGACACTACAACTTCGTGATCATTCATCTGGAGAAGTGAACAGCACGTGCGGTTTGTTAAGAACAATAATTTGCCGGGCGCGGTGGCTCACGCCTGTAATCCCAGCACTTTGGGAGGCCGAGGCGGGTGGATCACAAGGTCAGGAGATCAAGACCATCCTGGCTAACACAGTGAAACCCCATCTCTACTAAAAATATAAGAAATTAGCCGGGCATGGTGGCGGGTGCCTGTAGTCCCAGCTACTCCGGAGGCTGAGGCAGGAGAATGGCGTGAAGCCGGGAGGCAGAGCTTGCAGTGAGCCGAGATTGCGCCACTGCACTCTAGCCTGGGCGACAGGACGAGACTCCGTCTCAAACAAACAAACAAACAAACAAACAAAAAAACAATAATTAAGGATTTCTTGAATGTGCCTATAAAGAAAAGCAGGCACTTGGTCAAACAGAAGTCATCGTTTTGGAGCAGGCTGGTTTACTGATGAGGTAGGTTTCATATAAAATGCAAATTCACATTTTGTGGAAACTGGAAGTTCATTCATCTAAATCATTTCTGCTACAGTCTATGATGGCTTCGGAAAATTGCCAGAATAGGGTTTTTATTTCATCTTTCAACATTATTGGAGGTCATATAAACAGGATTATATGAAGTCTTTCACTGTCAATTAATGTAATTCTAAATCAACATTCTGTCAAGAGTGAGCAGATTTTACAGGGAAAGGAGGAAGAAAGAGGAGCTGTTTTTCCCCTCAAATGAATTGTCCTGGCTTTTAGTTAATTCTTAAATAAAAAGAGAGGAAGGGAGAGGGAGAAGGAGAGAAAGAAGAAAGGAAGAAAGGAGAAAAGAGGGGAGAAGAGAAGAAGGGAGAGGGAAAATAGGAGAGAAGAAGGAAAGCGAGTAACCTAATTTATTTTAAGGTGTTTTGAGAAAGTAATCTATTCCTTATTTTATCTTAAGAAACAAAATCCTAGAGTTATTGAAAGGTTAAAGACAATTCATTTTCTGTGAAAATTGAGTGCCTAAATGGTATTCTAATTTTATAATCTAAAATGTAACCCCTTTTGAACCTAACATTCAGGAAACTTATTTTTAGCCAATAGTGATAGCACTGGGCACTAATTTATTTTTTTATGGAGATGGAAAACAGACCAAATTTCCTGCATTTGCAGAATATCAGCCCTACTATTAAGTATAATTTGTTTGACTTACATTTGCCTTCAAGGATTTCAGAACACTTCTGGGACAATACTTTCCATAAGTCTCTATAAATATGAGGAAGAACCCCCTTCATTTGAAAATCTTTACTGGATTAAATTTTCATCTTCTTCTTTACGACTCCACAGGAAACCTCCCAGGGATGCATAAGATAAGTTTCAGTGTCAAGTCAGTTACCTCACTTATATCCACAATTTCCTTGCAAAAAAAATTGATATATTTTAAGCTAATCAAAGTTGGAAAGAGTCAATAGATGAAATAAAATAATACAATGAATAGGTGCTTTTCTGATCTAGCAATCTATGAGCTGTAGAACTAGCTTTTTTCAGGCCGTGTGTTTTGAACTCCAGAATAGATTCAACCTCTACAGTTTGACCTAATGAAGTGGAATCTCAGTTCAGCCTCTTAGCCTTTGTGTGACCTCTATGTCTTCATTCATAAAACAGGGAAAATTACATTCTTTATATCAGAGTTGTGATGAGAATTAATCCACATAATGTACAGGAAATAATTAGCAGTGTCTGACATGCTGTCATCATCATTGATGTCATATTCCTCTATAAAAATGGTTCCAAAATTAATTCTATGTCCAATATTATCTCCTTTAATTCCATTCTCAAAATTTTAGTAAGAATGAATTTTCCAGAATATAAACTCAATCATATCACTCTCATTCTTAAAATCATGTAATACTGTTTTATTGTCCAAAGAATAATGTCCATGATCCCTAATGTCCACATCTCTCAAAACCAAGCCCTTGCCCATTCCCATTACCATCTCCCATCCCCACTCCCCCCAACCATTTCCTCTCCCTGTTCAGAACTTCTGGCCACACAAGCCATTTGATGATCCTGAATGCATCCTTCCAGTTACTTGCACTCCTCTGCCTGTACTTCCTTCTGCCTAAAACATTCTTTTCATTCTTACCCTCAAAAGTTTGGATCAAAACTGTTTTTTTTTTTTTTTTTAAATCAAGAAACCCTGATCTCAACAATGCACAGGGGGAAAGAAAAGTAATCTGCTCCAGTGATGTTAAAAGAGGAGCAGGTGCTGTTTCACTTACCAAAGAGAAAAGAGAGGATCCATTATGAACTCATCAGTCCTGCTGCTTTGTCCATTCCCATTGTGGCCTATTTGCTTACACTCTTTTTTTTTTTTTTTGAGAAGGAGTCTCGCTCTGTCACCCAGGCTGGAGTGCAGTGATGTGATCTCTGCTCACTGCAACCTCCATCTCCTGGGCTCAAGCGATTATCCTGCCTCAGCCTCCCGAGTAGCTGGGATTACAGGCAACTGCCACCATGCTCAGCTAATTTTTTTGTATTTTTAGTAGAGATGAGGTTTCACCATGATGGCCAGGCTGGTCTGGTCTCAAACCCCTGACCTTGTGATCCACCCGCCTTGGCTTCCCAAAGTGGTGGGATTACAGGCGTGAGCCACCGTGCCCAGCCATGCTTGCACTCTTAATGCAATCATAATCCAAACATTCCCAAAGTCAGCCTGGTCAGCCTACAATACATCTTAAAGTACATCTGTGGCACAGATTGAAACAACACTTAAAAATATTGGGAAGTGATAAACATGTGATTTTACTTAAGTAGTTATGTGGCTACAATTAAAGTTGAAGATAATTTCTGCTAGTGCCCTGCTAAACTGTACTTGTACACATAGATGATAAAATAGAGATTTCTCAACTGGCTTTGGTAAATGGGGAGAAATGGAACAGATAGCTGAAATGTACTGATAATTTGTTTGGGGATACTATTGATGGTCTTTATAGAATCCACGAATAACTACATCCCGCCAAGGGCCACCCACCTTTTTTTTTTTTATGACGTCTCTAAGAAAGGTAGATGTATGTAAAAGAGAAAGTGGCAAATAAGAAACGAAATGCCACTTCATTATATTTAGGTGGGTTTTTGCCCGAGACTCCAATGATAAGCTCTTTGGTTATTTTGGATGGAGATGTGGGCTTAGAACACATAGCATGGAAAGGCACAAGGAGCTTTACCTACCCTTCAAGCCCAGATATAAAGCTGTGGTTGCCTCAGTGGTTCCGTGTAAAAACAGACTTGAGAGACTAACACAGTAGAGCATGCATTTGAAAAGAATAGAGCAAGATTAACATGCCAGGCTCTTCCTATGTAGAATCATTACCTCCCATCTAGGATCATTACTTCATCCAGCTGATTGTTTTAGCCTTCAAAGTTAAGATGAAGAAAGAGGTGGCTATGTAGGTGAACTTGGAATACACACAGTTGTGCTGCCCACTGGTATATGTAGTCTAGACAGTCTTAGAACCTGACTTTCCCTAGATCCTCCAACTTACTTTTACATATGACCTTCTTCTGGTCCACACTGTGGCCTTCAAACTGTGGATCAAGTCTCTTTCAGACTCTTTACTCAGTTTCTTCATCTTTCAATTGATGTATTCGGCAAGATGGATCTGTGGTTCCTTCTATCTCTGATGTAATGTTATATTATCATAAATAAACATTGCTTTCTATAAAGAAAGGACATTAGTAAGATCTGGCAGTACTTCTCCCAATAACAAAACAAAATTTCTTTAGATGTGAATTGTATTTTCATAGTCTTCACATTTCTCTCTCTAGGCAACTCTTTCATAAGAGACTCAATGAAAGAGGGTGGTTGATTCAGCAAATATTTATCCCTACTCCTGGAATGAAAGCCCCAAATACTCTTACTTCAGAAAGCTCAAAACATTAAAAAATTAGGAAATATGCCCAATATGCTTTCTAGAGAGTTCTAATAAGAATCAAAACAGTCAAAAACATGGAATAAGCATTTCTTATATGAACATAATAAAATAATCAGCATTTTATACTTCTCTTCAAAGAAATCACAGTTTAAAAATATCAAGGATCATTTTTTAAAGCCAGTAAGTTCCATATTTAGTTAAACTAAGAGGCAGCTATAATTCATAAATATATAAAAAGGCTGCAAGAACTGAGTTTGGTAGAAGGCAAATGTGGAGATGGCAGGAAGTGACAAGAAGGTCTAGCATGTCAAATCTCAGAAAACATCAGCAATGATACACTTCCTAAGTGTGAGGTTCATGGTCTAAAGTGCAAAAGCTATCACCCTTCTTTGTTACAATAAGAGAACCAAGTGAGCAAGTTTGGTGGAGAAGCAGAGAAGCCACAACTTACAAAGAATCATACAGACCATCTAAATTTGCTGAGATTATGGTAACAACAGACAATAATTCAAAAAATATATAAAGCAATTGTGCTTATTAAAGAAGACCGCAAACAAAAATGTAGTATCTTAGAAAATATATAACAGAAAGAGGTTAAAGATAAGCTAAAATAGCTAAGCAACAGTGTAGAAGAAAAAAGCAAAGCCATCTTATGCACAAAGATAAAATCGAAGGAAAACAAAAGGAATAGATATTGAAGAGAATACAATAAGAGTCATAAAGGATAAAAAGAAGAAAAGCAAAAAGGAAGTGAAGGGACAGAAGAAAAAGATGAGAGAAAAAACAAAAAGAGAGACAGAGGGAGGGGAGAGATATATCAAGGATGGAAAGCAGGCAGGCAGCCAGGCAAAAGAAAGAAAGAAACAGATTGAGAGATGAAGACAGAAAGAAACAAACTTAAAAAGAGTAGGAAAAAACCCTAACAGTAGAAAGCAGGTAAAGGAGAACCAACATATGTATAATGCTTGTATATGCACAAAGAAATTTTAATAAGAGTCAGAAGATTCAAAGGAAGGCTTTTTACTATATAACATTTTATAATAACATGAATTACTGCATGTAATTTTTTAAGCAGGAAGAAGAGAACAAGCTAAATAGAGGCACAATAGGAAGGAAGAAAAATAACAGTCTTGGTTCAATAATTTGTGTATTCAATTTTATTACCACACACTTAATGAATGCCTATTATATGCCAAGCACTATTTTGGTTACTGCAATAATTAAGAAAAAAACCAATAATCTCTGCCCTTATGAACTTTCATTCTAAGGAGGGGTGATGAAGAGCAAATGAAAATATATTACATATCAAATGATAATATTAAAGAACTATCTGGAAAAAAATAAAACACAGTAGGGGAGATAGAACATGCCAAGGAAAAGAGGAGTTGCTACCTTGGCTAGGGTAGTCAGAGAAGAGCTCCCAGACACTTGCGCAGAGACCTTGAAGAAGTGAAGGAGGAAGACATAAATATTTCAGTCAGAAGAAATGGTAAGCATTAAAAACACTAAGGCAGAAATGTCTTGGCTTTTTAAAAACTCAGTGAAGTATAGAATGGCCACAATACAGGAAGCTAGAAATGAGTGGGAGGAAGTACCAACAGAAAAAAAATAGGAACAAGATTAAATATGGCTTTGAATATCATTTTTAAAACTTTGTCTTTGACTGAATGATATGGGAAGACATTGGAGAGTTTTAAGCAGAGAAGTGGTATGAAATAATTTCTATTTTATTTCACAAGTGTCACTCTGGGTACTGTGCTAAGTTAGCTACTACTTCAAGATAAGGTCAAAAGAGCAAAACACTCTTTTCATTAAGACAACCACTGACATTTGGGGCTTGCCACCTCCCTGAAAAGTTATGCAGAGCTAGAATTTAGAGGATAAGCCCCTCCAAAACAACAACAAAAACAAAAACAAAACACATTCCCCTTCACTTTCTCCTTCCCCTGTGTTGTCAGTACAGAAAAAAAAAAGTCTGATAGAGATTGTCTTTGGGAATATAATGATTATGAGGAAGGTGTATGCTACCTTTCCTCAAAGTCAATGGAGAAAAATTACATAAGCATTATAGAAAAGATTAGGAGAGATACTTTCAAGAAGAGATTTTCATTCTCAGATTTGTTATCTAACCATAGACTTCTAAACCTGCCCCTCTGCTATCAGAAAACAAGAATGGAAGATTGAGAAGAGATGGCATAGTGTGGATCTGCCTGAAAAACACACACAAGACCACTTTGTCTCCAAACTCAATTTCAAAATCTGTGGAAGTTGAATCCCAAGAATGCCTACAGACTCAAGGGTTATCCATGGGAGGTAAAAGATAGTGGAGATTTATGGTGTTGTTGAGATCACCCCGGGACCTCTAAAGCACAGGAGATGGGGTAGACACACAGAGGAGAAAGTAATGGAGGCACTTTCTTAATACCAACTTTCTGTTGTCTCCAGGACATGGCACCAAATCTCATGAGAGTGACAATAAGCTAGAACAGAAGTTTTGGAAAGCCAAAGAACAGACTGCAACTGCGCACAATAAACAGAAAACATTTGTGCTTTCTGTCTCCATCTATCGCCCAAACAGTCAAACCTGGAGAAAATTACTTTTCCTCTCTACACAAACATGCATGCTATTTGCATAACACAGTGATTACAATGATGTGGTATTGTGCATAGACACACATTTTTTTAAAAAAAATTAAATTCTACATGTAATATACAAAATGGACAGGAAATGAGGAGGTAAGAAACTGGTTGAAATTTAGAAGTCTGTGATTCAGTTAAATGCACGCATTTTAGATACCGTGAAAGTGAGGGAAGGACTATGACCTTCACAAGGTTACACAGTTGGTAGTAATGCTAAGTATAGAACACAGAGCTCCCTTCTCTCAGTTCATTGCAGGATCTTGCAAAGCTGCTCAGAGAAGCAGACAGCAGACTAATCATGTGACGTGAGAATGCAGATATATTTATGCTCACAGCTCCTTGTACCATCTCCAGAAATAAATGGTTGCACAGAGAGAAAACACAAGCCATGAACCAGAGCTCTGATGCACTCACTCTATGCTGTTATGACAATAATTTAAAATGCTATTGCAATTACAATAGAATTATAGCACGCCCAGCACCTAATAGAGCTGTGTGCATACTCTTGAGAAAGACGGATGTGCTAGCATCTTGAGCTGCAGAAATGAGATTAAACGGCCCCCATCCCTGATCCTGCCATTGATTTTTGTAGCCCTCCCATTAACATGATACTTCACACACCATCCCTGTATCGCTCCTCAGAGGTGAAGACACAGTTTTAGAGTGTAAATAATTAGACCCTCAAAATCCAAGGTGACAAATCTTCCACACCTCCAATTCCCATGAATCAGAAGAAGTAAATCAAAGCCTCTTTTGAGGATGTGTTCCTGAGGAGGAAGACATGTTTACAGAATGAACCCGTGTTGTTTCTTCCCCTTTCTTCCTTTTGTCTTCTGTGCATTCTTGGTTTGAATGTGAACTGGTTAGGATAGGGTGGCTATATTAAATCAGGACATTTTTGTTAGAAGGGGAGGGTGCTCTTACAGTAGGATAGCAAGGCCAACCAGGGATAGACCCTAATAAACAAGGGCACACATTCATCCTGGTTGGGGGTTATAAGGCTTTACATCAGGAGTGTTGGTATATGCTCTGACTTCTCATAAAATACTTTTCTGTGGGTTGCTCAATATTGCTAATGAGATCATGCAATAAAAGAATAAACGTAATACTTACAGTGGCTATCTTTTATCGAGTACCTACTTTGTAGTACTGAATGTGTAGAGTAATGATTGACAGCATTGGATTGCTTATCACAATTTGATAGGGTTATCAACTACCGTGTCTCAGTCTTTAAGCACTCAAAGAGATGAGCTATTGCTATTCTGTACATAGTCCTTTATATACACAACACTATCTAATCCTTTCAGGATATGAGGCAGATATCATTCGTCCAATTCTTTAGATGAGAAAACCGAGGCTCAGCAAAAACAAGCTCCCTTCCCAAGGTCACAAAACTAGTAGAAGTGGAAAGTTTGCATTCAAACTCAAGCATTGTCTAAGCTAGACTTACGTACTTACTAATTTATCCATTTATCAATTTGACACTCTTTAGTTTTCTTTACACATGTATTTATTTGTTTGTTTGCTGCTTACTTGTACAAGCTTTTCTCATTCCAGAAAGATTTACAGTAGTTTATAAAAATACAAACATTTTTAAAGGTATGTTAAGAAATTAAAAATAAAGGAAACACGAATAGGAAAAAATAAGATGTGCCCAAACATGAAGTCAGTGTTGAAAATATGAACAAGCATTAACTGAGCACATTCACTGTAGCTGACATCATGTAGGAAGTGGGAATTTAGACGCAAACTGACAAGGTTTTGTCTCTTCATAAATTTGGATTCCAATGGAGAAAACAAATATACAAAGAAATAATTACAGGGTACTAGGCAAAACTGGAGAGAATGTACAAGACCCAACTGGAGCACGTAAAGAGGAAACTTCACCATATCTGAATAATGCTCATTCCAATCTGGTATTTTCACAGTTTATCTCTTTGTCTTCTGTCTTCCTCTTCTGGCATGTAAGAAAATTTGCTATCTTGTTTCCAGCAGTATATCCTGTATCTAGAACACTCCTGGCCACATTACAAGTGCTCAATGTGTGAATGAATGAATGAATGAATGAGGCTTAAAGAGTATGGTTTAAGAAGTGTTCCATTTCCCACAGCTTGAAAATTGCAGAACCACCCCACTATCTGCCCTAGACCCTGGAGGTGACCAGCACAGGTAGTGATATCCTATGAACATTAAAACTAGGCTGGCCAGGCACAGTGGCTCACACATTTAATCCCAGCACTTTGGGAGGCCAAGACAGGTGGATCAACTGAGGTCAGAGTTTGAGACCAACCTGGCCAACATGGTGAAACCCCATCTATACTAAAACTACAAAAATTAGCTGGGCGTGATGGCTGGTGTTTGTAATCCCAGCTACTCGGGAGGTTGAGGCGGAATGATCACTGGAACCTGGGAGGCAGTGGTTGCAGTAAGCAAACTCTGTCAAAACAAACAAACAAACAAACAAAAAACTAGGCTAAGATTCAAAAACAATGCACTGAGAGTGGATTAGCAAGTAAATATCAACCCACAAGCAAGAGAGGGGATGGTAACACCTAAGTCAAGAGTAATACTTCTAGAAAAAAACAGCATGCCAAAGAGGAGTGATTTGATCTTGACCCACCTGATAATAAGAAATCCAGGTGTTTGAATTCAACTCCCTCTGGCTCCAGGTCTGGACCCTTTCTATGACACCACAATATACAGACGAAATACAGCAGGAGAGCTGAGACAATGAGAAAGAAATAATAAGAGGTTTAGGGGATAAATGAAGGAGAAAAGAAGGTGGAGAGTCAGAATATACAATACTTATCGATTCACTTAAAAAAAAACAGATTTCAGTAAAGAGAAAAATTGCTGTGCATTAATCAATGCAGCATTAAAATGCATTGAAACAGTGTGATGACCTTAGCTTTTTAAATGTTTAAACTAGTTTTAACTCCTTTTATTCACATTTTTAAAATATAAAAATCTTGCTATGGGTTTGGGAAATTGGTTTGAGAATCAGAATAGAATTCTTGGCCAATCTCTAGCAATTCTATATTCTAAACCTAGTTCCTTCAGTTATAAAAGAAAGCAGAGGCAATAACTACCCCTCTTGGGGCTTCAGTTTCTCCTTGTGTCAAGTGAAGAATTTGATATCAGTTATTCCTAAGTTTCTCTCCAGCTCTGTCCATATTTCCAGGGCTCTAGACAAAAACAGGAGGCCTTGTTCTGGTCCCATCTCTGTGTCTTACTTTTGGCTCCACTCTCTTTTCTCTGTCCCATGTTTCCTGCTCTTATAAGTAGGAATAAAATGCTGAATATTTGCATAAAGCTTTCATGTTTGAGGACACCTATTTATATGTGCTTGTTTTAAGGCAATGCCATTATCTGCCCTCTCTATCAGAGCCTTTGTAGATCAAATGAGGTCATGAATATGTAAGTACTCTTGTAACTATTAATTGCAGTAATATAAAATAATAAAATGTCTTCTGTGTTATTACTATTTTTACTTAGACTTGGTAGTCTGTTTTCAAGAGAAGCAGAAAATCTGTCAATTTTTTTTTCAAGTCACTCTATAATGAACTTTGAACTTAAGAATAAAATAAGGTAGAATTAAATGATGTGAAATAAAATAAAATAATAAAAGAGAAGATGTGGTCTCCTAATGTGTTGGAGAAGACAGAACATGGACCCAGACAACAAAAAGCAATGTAGTAAATAAGGACACGTAGAGTAAAAGGAAGAGTGGGTGGGGGGCCTCAGTTTCTTCATCTGTAATAGCGTAGTACAAATTGGGAGGAATGGGGGTGGGCAGGTGGCCAACTCAAAAGCCTACAGTGGGCGCAGGCCCATCTTAACCTGATGTTAGGAAATGGGGGGAGGCCTGGGATGGGAAGCAGGGGCTACCTGGGCAGCTGTAGTGCATGTACACTTTGTACAAGAGGCAGCTCTACTGAGCTCCAGCCGATGTTTGCCCTGTATGATTTATTGGGAACAGAGGCCAATTCTTGTAAAAGATGCCAGAAATCTGTATTATGATGTAAAAATCTCTTGATTTTTAAATGTTGGTAACTGAATTTAAAAAACAAATCAAAACAAAACAAAACAAAAACCTCTTGCCAGAGAAAAAAAAAAGAGAGAGAGAGAAAGAAAGAAATTAAGCCTAATCTAAATATTTGGGAGTTTTTCATCTTTGGACTGGATAATCTCTAACTTCTCTTTCTGCTCTAACATTCTAAAATGCCATGAGATGCAAATTGGTATAAGAATATTGTCTGAAAACAGACCCGTTGGTCCTGGGTGGTACTAACTAATCATAATTACAGCAATAATATTAACATTTAAACATACATAAGAAATAACTACTTGCAAACCACTTTGGTGCCCATCTTATCTACAATTCTCCTAGCAATCCATGTGCTAAGCCAGATATTAGAGAAACTAAAACCTAACAGAGGTTAAAGGACTGGCTTAAGATCCTATGGCAGGTTAATAGCAAAACTAGGACTGAAGGATGATGTCTCAAATGTTATAGATGAGTATTTTCCTTACCAGAGTGACAAAGATATAATGGGGACCATTTTTCTTGCTGATATCTTTACGTCCCCTGAACAAGGGGCACGTTGGGATGAAGAGTGGTGTGTGAGAGTCATTGCTTGCTAATTGACAGATTGGCAGGAAGTAGGTAACAGAACTTCCCTCCAGGTGTTGCCCCTTTGGGGCTTCCAGACTTAGAGAGAAGCCCTGGGGTAGCGGGTGCAGTGACAAGCCAGATCCTCCCAAGGCCAGCAGCAGAACTTCAGTCATGGTGCCAGGCTGGGTATCAACCCCTTAGCTACTGAATAGTGGGAGATCCCAGGATTTTGAAGTAGAGGTCAGAGCAGAGGATGGTGATGTGGGTCTGTGCGAAGCTCCGGTCAGCAGCCATTTACCAAACAGCATGAGCATCTTTCAGAACTTCAGCAGCCAGTGAGGCTGTAGCAGAGCTTCCAGCCCTGGCTCTCAAGGGCAACACATTTTTAAGTGAAAAAGTTCAAGGGGCTTAGTGTTGTAAGACTTCCCAGAAGAATCCCATTTGGTGGAGTTTGTTTATTGGAAGGAGTCTTTGGGGTTGACAAGGCACAGACTTCTCTCAAGGAATCAATAGGGAAACCTAAAGGAGCACATCTGTGAGTTCCACGTCTGGCAAAAGTCTATGAGTAGGGTGAGCACTTGATCATCTGGTTTGTGTTGGGTGGTTGCAGCTTGACCTGGATTTTTCTTTCAGTCTTAAGAATGTCATCATTAGAAGGATAAATTAGGTCATTAAATTAACAGTAAGTGTTGTCTGACCAATGGAGAAATGTGGGAGAGAAACCGGGAATGAGAGATGAGGAAAGAGTGAACCTCAGCTGATACCATCATGAGTCAACATGATCATGTGGGCACGAACAGCACAGATTAAAGTAGACATAGACTAAAGAGAGAAAGACTAGGAAAAAGCTGTTGGACTCATTATTTGGTAAAATTCCTGAACAAGATGATTTCTATAGAAGTTGAAACTTAGGAGCAAGCAACAACAATAACAGTAGCTATCATTTAACTAGTGCCCACTAAATTCCAGGCACTTTGCTAAGAGGCTAGATTCTAATCACATTTCATCCTTACAGCAGCAGTCTGAGGCCAACAGAGTAGCCCCAAGTTAACAGCAAGAAACTCTGGAACCCAACAAGTTTTAATGACTGAATAAGAACACATGCAATGAATAAAGCATTAAAAGAGCTCTGTCACACACCAGCTGGGAATATTTCTAACAAAAAATTGTGGAGCTGAAGGTAGGAAAGCAACAAATGATTGTCCTTTCACTCCCAGGGCAATAAGACTTTCCCGTCATCAACATATGTTAAGTTCCTCCCATGAGTCCAGAAGGTGCAAGATTCTCCAAGGATTACCACTGAAATATAAGAAATATTTTCTTCACTAGCCATGAAAACTGTATTCTATTGTTGGAGAGAAGAAATGATGTCAGAAGCACCCTAACACAGTAAAAATCACAGAGAGCCTCGAGTTGGATGCTCTGAGACTGATGCCAGCTTTGCCTTGTACCTGTCACATGTCAGGGGCTCTTAGTCACTTAGCTATTCAGACCTCAGTTTCCTCATGTGTAAACTGGAGCTGGAAATAAGGTCAAATGCATGAGACTGTGAAAATCAAATATGATAATGTAAAATTATCCTGTGCACTGTAAAGGAATTTTCTAAAATAAGCTGTTCTTCTTGTATGAAATATTTAGAGGAAATTAAGCAAGAGACATAAGTGCAGCACGTGTCCAAGGATAACTAACTCCCAATAGTCCTTACAGTCTCTAGATCAGTTTATAGTCTCAGTGCCTGGGGTGCCATCTACCTCTGTGTGTGTGTACTTTCTTTCTCATTCTCTTTTTTAATTGAGAAACTGCATTTTGCTATCCCCTTTAGCTGTTTCATAGGTCATTGCTCTTAAGTGCTGGATGCCATTTCTGCTCTTCTGTTTCCCTTTTATTCAACCATGTAATAATTTTTCCATAGCTGGTGAGCTCACTCTGAAAAGGGGGCCAGCAAGTTGCAAATCTCTGCGTACTGGGTGGAAGTCACTTGCCTTGATTTAAACCCTCAATAATGTTTTTAATACTTAGTATTAACCAGTACCATAAATATGTCAAATATAATGGCATCCTTTCTGTATGAGCAGTGACATCCAATAAATTATGGAATTTCTGGATTGCCTGCAATTCTATACAAAGTATGAAAGGCAGAAACAATTAATTGTTTGGTTGTGTGAGTGCCTACAGTCATATACATATGTGTGTTTTAATAGTGTTGTCCTGAGAAAATATTGCATTGTGTATAGGCACACATCTCTCCTGTCACCTTAGAAACAATCACACCAGCTGATATAAAGTACTGCTTCTCACAGCTTTTGTCTTCATAATAACATTTTTGAAAGAATTTATTGCTTATTGTTATTTTAATTCACCAGCAATTTCATTATGATAATAAACCCTGAGGGTCTACTTGTTTAGTTCTGCAAAGTTCTTGTCTACCTCAGCTCCATTCCTTCTCAAGCTGAAGATATTTGTACACGTAAATGTCAAAAAGGTTAGGGAAAAAAAAAGGAAGGGAAAGGTTGTGATAGAACAAGAAATAGGGTCTTTTCATAAAGAGGATAGGGAAGAAGAAAACAGTGGGTATACCACCCTCCATGGACTTTATGCAAATCAACCACCCAGAGCTGCTTATGCTTCTTAAAAACAATTGCATGTTTTTAATATGTTCTTAAAAACAATTGCAAATTTCATAGAACAGCCATCTCCTGCCACGCACTGGACTAAAAACTTAGCAAGCATTATTTGTTTTTATTCTCAGTAACACAAGGAAGTGAAGCAATTTGCTCAAGATTATGTGTCTAGTCATCAAAAGGACTGGTCAGTGCCTCGGTGAGTAATTCTGTTTAATACTATAGGTTCTTATTAGACACTCCACTTGTCGTCCACAGACTTAATTTAAATTCTATGAGATAAAGGAAGGATTTTGATTTGCATGCATCTTACACTTTATCTTATTTCTATGTTGATTTAGATCTTGAAGGTGATGGATACTGCTTATTGGATACTCTCACATCTCAACAATCCAAACACCTTACCGTGTTCCACAATGACCTGCTTAATCTGACCCCTGGCACATCTCAAATCACAGTCTCTGTCTGTAGTAGATAAAAAAAAATGGACACATACTTTGCAATACCACCCATCAAGAGATTAAGTAACTTTCTTCATCCCTTGAATCTAGTGGGCTCTTGTGACTACCAGTAGAATTTGGTGGAAGTGACACTGTGCCTTCTGCACCTGTGTTGAAGGAGACTTTTAGCCTCTGCCCTTACCTCCCTGAATAGCGCCTCCATGTGAAGAAGGCCAAGCTAACCTACTGGAGACGTGGCTCCACCAAGAACCAGTAGCAGCTGCCCGGGCAAGGCCATCTTAGACCATCCAACCCTAGTCAAGACAGCAGAATGACTGCAGCTCAGAGAATTGTGTTTTAAGCTGTTAAGTTTTCAGTGGTTTATTAGGCAGCAATACATAACTGAAATACCCTTTCACCCTCTCGACTTTAGGCTCCAGCCTTTCTGATCTTCTCTTAAGCCTTGGAACATGCCATTGACTTTTCCACCCTGAGACTTTGCATATGTTATTCCTTATGCATAAAATACGTTCCTCTTTCCACCTGTCAAATGGTTTAACTCCCTTTTATCATTTAGGCCACTAGCTTAAAATTCACATGCAGAGAGAATTCTTTACTGAGCATCCATATACCCCAGATTTCTTATTCTTCATATCAGCCTTTTCTTAATTTTTCGTTGCGCATATCACAAAGGGCAATTAATTAATTTATTTGTTTATTTGTTCGTTTGTTATTGCCTATTTTCACCCTATCCAGATGTAAGCTCCATGAGAGTGGTTGGAGGCAATGTTTATTCTGTTTTCCACTTCACCTTAAGAGAGTGCCGGGAAGAGGATCTCATCCATATTTCTTTGGATCCTTTTATCATTTTCCTGCATACTTTCACTGAGAGTGCTCTCATGTCCATCAGCCAGCACTTGCTTCTCTTTTCCGAGGGCTGCCCCAGGCTGCTGAAGTCCAGCTTGGATTGCCTGCATGAAAACATAGAGAGCTAAAGCCTGGGAACTTGCATAGCCTTAGCCATTTGCCAAGGAATGCTGTGATAACTGTAAACACTCTAGCTCCCTTCTTCCCTGATCAGAAAAACACTAATGTGTGATCTCCCTGTCTGCAGTGCTCACCTGCAGGACCTTCCTTGCTGGTTTTCTTCATGGTGTTTGTAATAAGTGCATTGTACCCTTGATTGCCTTTCTTCCTTGCCCTGTCCTACTTCTTCAGTTCTCTGGAGGTTTTTCCAGGAATGCTTCTTAATAAACACCACTTTCACACAAATCCTTGTGTCGGAATCTACTTCTGGGGAAGGTACTCTAAGACAATGTGTTTGTGAAATAAATGTATTCAAGCAGTCCTTGATTTCCACACAATTGCTTTTCACATTGACACCCTTAAACCAATTTCACAATCAGAGCTCAGACAAACTGCATCAACACCACATTTTGCAGTCAAGTTTGTGTAATTATTGCAATGTTTTATTGCAATTTGTCCCAGTGTTTTATAAAGATGAGTGGGAAATGGTAATAAATGAAAGCACCGACACTAACAGTAAGCCAATTGAGACAAAGATAAAAACCACTTGTGTGCTGAAAGTGAAGAATTGTTGGTAGTATTGGAAGGTTCCACGGACTGAAGCTGGCCATCTGGAAAGTAAAGACCAAATACCAAATTAAGTCACACATAGGAAATTCGTGAAACAGATCTTCAGGGACGGTATTAAAAGATGAGGTTTATTGAAGAGTCTGAAGAAGTCTTTAAAAGTAGGGAAATTATAAAAGTTGGCACCAAAAACCCTGCCAGATTTTTACCAAGGCAGAGAAGTTTACAGAACCAGAGAGCAGTTCTCAGGAATGGGCTTACTTTGTGCTCCCTTGTTGAGAGAAGAAACAGTCTTGTGCTCAAGACTCGCCTGACAGATATTTCAAGAAATCTTGTAAAATCCTATCAAAGTCACCCTCACAGTCTCATGCTAAATTATCTACTCAGTCTCTTGCAAAATCACTACCAGTCGGTCATCCTTCTGCATTTTAAAATAAATTTCTTCTGTTTTCTAATGTCACTTTAAATAAGCTAGAAAAAAAATAAGTTCTTTGGGCAAGAAATTACACAAGAAAATGAATTCTACTTGCATTTAAAGTTCAAGGCAATTTTTAATGTTTTAAATAATCATTTTTGCATAATTTAAACTTTTAGGAATACTTTTGGATTCCTTGGAACATAATCCTCCCATATCACATGCAAGGTTTTGGGTGCTTTCAGTTTTGTTCATTTAGCTTTTATTTTCTTTCTTTAGGATTTGATGTGTTATGCATGGTAGAAGAAACATTCATAGTCTGACAGAGTAAGATATAAATCACAGCTCTTTCTCTAATTATGCAACCTCTTGGTAGCTTATTTTTCTGAGTCTCAGTTTATTTATCTGTAATAATCCTTCCCCTGTAGTCTGTGGTGAGGAATAAGTGAGGGAACTGAGATAAAGCATATAGGGCAGAGCTGGCGCTCAGTGAATCTTAATTCTCTTTTCTGGGCTCCCCATCACAAAACAGTTGGGTTGAAAGATTTGTCTAAGAATTGGACTGCCTTGGCTTGAAGACAAAGTCTGAACTCCTCAGCCTGACACACAGAGCTTTATGTGATTTGACCTCCATGTATCTCTCCTAGCTCAACCGACTCCTGTCCTTCACCACATGGCTTACCCTGTTCTCTCTGTCGCCAGGTTGGAGTGTAGTGGTGCAATCTCGGCTCACTGAAACCTCTACCTCCCATGTTCCTGCCTCAGCCTCTTGAGTATCTGGGACTATAGGCGCGTGCCACCACACCCAGCTAGTTTTTGTATTTTTAGTAGATACGGGGTTTCACCATGTTGGTCAGGATGGTCTCAATCTCTTGACCTCATGATCTGCCTGCCTCAGCCTCCCAGAGTGCTCGGATTGCCGGCGTGAGCCACCATGCCCGGCCATGGCTTACCCTGTTCTAAAGGAGCGTAAGGAGCTGCTCATTTCTCCCCTGGACCCCATCCAGATGAGACATCCAACTAGACTCCTAGAGTCCCCACGTCCTCCAGGCTGGGCAAAGTATTTGTCCTGTGCAAGTGCCCACACACCTGGGTCTCCCTTAACACAGCACTTGTCATAATTTTGTAAACCTCTTTAATGCCAGTCTCCTTTTTTAGATTATAATCTCCTCAAATAGGAATATTTCACTACCTTATTCTTACATACACCAGTCACTGCTCTAAGCTCTTTCCATGTTGACCTCATTTTACTATTCTTATAACCCTATGCGATATGCATTATCATTAGCCCCATTTTACAGCTGGGAGAAACAAAAGAAAAAGAAAAGTTAAATGATTCTGTCATGATCAAATATCTAGCAGCAACAGAGCAGGCTCTATTATCTCCATGCTAGAACCCTATCTCTTGTCTCAGTGTGGGATGAGAGACCTGCGGATAGTCAATAAAGGCAGAGTGAGCAAGTTATTCCATGCCAGGGAAGAAAATGGGATCTGAGCAGGGATACAAATAGATTGAGACAAAAACACACACTGCCAAGGCTTATTAAGAAAAAGGCAAAAAGCTAGCAAATAAAACCTAGAGTTTAGGAGAATCGCCTACCTCCAGTGTCGTCAGTTGATTCTGAAGCAATGGAGCATGCACCTGAATCCATTGTCTAGCTAGGTGACCTGCCCCTTGCAAATCTTCAGTCACTTCATCTATTAAACAAGAGTAATGAATGAACTCTGAAGCCCTCCCAAGAGGAAATGTTTATGTTCTGTGATTCTAACAGAGGAATCTGACTTTAGGGACTTGCATTTGCTTTCTCTCTGCCTATCAATGGTCACATTCTCATCATTTCTGTCTCAACAAAAATGTCAACACAGAGTAGTGGTTAATAGCATCAACTCTGAAATCCCGGTGTTGTTAACTTTTAAGCAGTGTGATCTTAGATGGGTTACATAACTTCTCAGTACACCGCTTCTGCATATCTGTCTCTGCTACTGGACAGAGGGCTAACATATTATTGCTTAAACGCCTAGGGCCTAGAATCTCATATCTTGTAGTCGTGGCCATGGGAGGAAAATGGAAATTGTTTCCAGATTTTTTTATTTTTTTATTTTTTTTTTCCGAGATGGAGTCTTGCTCTGTCATCCAGGCTAGAGTGTAGTGGCACGATCTCGGCTCACTGCAACCTCTGCCTCCTGAGTTCAAGCAATTCTCTTGCCTCAGCCTCCTGAGTAGCTGGGATTACAGGCACCTGCCACTGTGCCCAGCTAATTTTTGCATTTTTAGTAGAGACAGGGTTTCATCATTTTGCCCAGGCTAGTCTCGAACTCCTGACATCGTGGTCTGCCCGCCTCGGCCTCCCAAAGTGCTGAGATTACAGGTATGAGCCACCACACCTGGCCTGTTTCCAGATTTTTACCAACTCATGGCACATTATTATTTAAAACAATCTAGTCCCCCAAAATAAAAACCAATACTAAATATAGTTAAAGATACAAGTAAAAATAGAGATAGACACAGAGCTATAGGGACTCAGAGGTAATTTTCTCAACACTATCTCCAACCTGTGAGTCAATGATTGAGTGAGACAGCTATCATAAGAGTAGATGACTAATCATCCTTACAGTGTTATGTTCCTGTCTAATTTGGATTAATGCATGAGACAAACATAATGTTTGTACAAACTGTGGTTGAAAAATGTTGGCTAGATACGGAGGTCAAGTCCATGCAGTAAAAAAAAAAAAAAAAACCTGGCAAAAATCAAAATGTTCTGTACCAGTTCATTAAAGGACAAATGTAGGGAAATACTAAAAGTAAGATTTTGTAAGTAAGATTTAATTTCCCTTTAATTTTCTTGCTTGCTATTTTACATTATATGGAGCCTGGTACAATTTGCATATCCAAAGACTTTCAAACATAAAATTCACACTTTCCCCTGATTTACGTTAAGTGAACTGTTCTTTACCAAGTCAGTTGATTTAGGTCTCTCTTCAACTTTTCAAGAAAATGAAAATGGGTAAAAAAGATGAAAAGGAGGAGAAACAGGAGGAGAAAAAAGATGAAATAGAGAGAAAGTGGAAGAAAGAGAAGAAAATTAACCTCTGAATTAAAGCTTACAGTTTTAATGATAGACAAAATATCAGAATCTTTTGTCCTCAAAATGAATAAAGCCAGAAAAACATTTCCTTAGATATGACAAACTTTACACATCCCCCAACGTACACAAATATATAAATATTTACCTGTCAAGGTATGATACGTGTGGTATTACATTAAGGTATATAGACTATTTTCTAGATAAAAGCTACAAAGGAGTATCAAAGTAATACAGAAGTTGAGTATCCCTTATCTGAAATGCTTAGGACTATAAGTGTTTTGGGTTTGAGGTGTTTTTGTTGTTGTTGTTGTTGTTGTTGTGTTTTGGAATATTTGCACTTTATTTATATTAGTTCAGCATCTCTAATCCAAAAATCCTAAATTTGAAATGCTCCGGTGAGCATTTCCTTTGAGTGTCATGTCAACACTCAAAAAGTTTCAGATTTTGGAGTGCTACAGATTTCATAGCTTTGGATTTGGGCTTCTTAGCCTGTAATATGATTATTAATATTCTGTGTGTGTGTGTGTGTTTGTGTAAGTTGATAGACAAATGGAACCTTAAATTTGGTAGAGCAAATAAAAATCTACCATCTCTTAATTTTCAGGGAGTTTTAGAATCATGGAATGTGTCATCAAAGTAATCATTTTAATATTACTTTGAGGTCAAAGTAATCATTTTAATATTAGGGACTAGAAGCCCAGGTAGAAAAGCTCTGCCATCAGAGGGGCAGAGATAGCTGGATCTTCACCAAAGGTTTCTATTTTACTTTGTCTTATAGACTTGCTGCTGAGAAGTGGCTGTCCATTTCCCAATCTCCCTACATCCAGGTGAGGACATGTGATCACTCTTATCAATGGACTTCTAGGGCAACCACAGGCATCCACCCCAGGCATCTCAGTTGCCTGAACCATCTTGGGTTTAAAAGTAACTGTGCTCCCTCCAATCTCCCTTCCCCAACTTTCTGACTGAATACAGAGAATCCAGAAGTTCTTTAAGATGGCAATGCTACAAGATGGAAAAATCTTGTGTCCCTGAATTATCAGATGGAAAAATGTCCACACTTAACCAAGAATGACTATATAGAACTTACTTTGTGAGAAAGAAATAAACTTTGTGATAACCAACTGAAAAACTGAGGAATTTGCTTGCTTCTGTGGCTAGTGTTCTAACAAGTAGCACAGATCCCTAGATCCAAGACTACCGACCAGATGTCCTGATCGCCATTCCAGTATTTATTTCATTATTCGGATACATTTGTAGAGTCCATACATTCTTGTGTTTCTGGATGCAGTCCAGATCCCATTACTGGCTGTATCTTTTACCTCCTTATCCCAAGAACCTAGCACAATGTGACACACACAGTAGATACTCAATAAACACTGGTCAAGTGAAAGGCCATCAGTTATCTCAACTGTAAATAGGGAATTATAACTTTTTAAACACTTGAAATTAAGATAATGGATTGTAAGATTTTGTGAGTTCTTAATGCTCTGAAATCTGTAGTATCTCTAGTTCAATAAATCCTCTATAGTCTTCTGCTTTGATGTGTTTTCAGTTTATCCTTGGCTCTGATATTGTAAAATTTCAATTGTGTGATTTTTTCCTAATATTTATCTATGTTTGGTACTGTATGAACTATCTGGTTCTAGTTTGAATTGAGGGAAAACATGGCTCTCTATAATTTACCAATGCAAGTCAGATAAGCTAATATTTATTAAGGAATTGATAAGAAAAGGCTAAGTAAATTGTGTGATTAAGTCCAGTCATTCTGTTTAGCATATTATATATGTCTGCTCATTTTAACAATGACCCTGTTATTTTTATTTCATAGGTAACAGAACATATTTAGAAAGATTAAGTGACTTTTCCAATGCTAACTACTTAGAATATAGTGGAGTTTGGATAAGAATAGAGATCTCTCTGATTTAGGAGTCTCTGATTAGGGTTTCTAATTCTCCAGGCTCAGCCACCCAGTTGCATGCAACAGAGAAAGACTCTGGCTAACCTATACAAAAAGGAAATGTATTAGGATTGAAGATGAATGTAAGAGAACAAACCTACAAACACAATTAAAATGGAACAAGGATCAAAGCAGTTCCTGGAATTCAAGGACTGTCTCTTCTTCAGAGGGCATTTGGAATGGGGACACATCAGCTTCATCTGTTTTCAGGGTTTGTGTTACTCCACTCAAGAGATGTATTCAATGGCAAAAGACTCTGGCCTCATTCAAGTCACCTGCCCACCTCTTGTCAAGGAGAGAGTGGGACACCATGAGTGGCAGTCCCACCAAAACTCTAGTCAATGGAATGAGGTAGTCCCCAAAGTAAAACAAGGGTTCGTAGCTAGAAATAGGGGGAATGGACATTGAGAAGGCTAAAAAAGAGATGTCCACTACAGCAGGATGCAAGAGGAACATATGACCTGTCCTGAAGCTACCAAAAGCTACAGGGCCAACAAAATGCCAAAAGATGTATTTCTATCTCCTCCCTGTACTCAGCCAAGCTCTAGTTCAAACCCCTCCCATATTTAAGAGGATAGGCTCTGCCTTGACTCTAGACTAGAATCTTGTTATTTGCTGAATTAGTCTATTCTTGTTCTCCTAATAAAGACCTACCCAAGACTGGTAATTTATAAAGGAAAGAGATTTAATGGACTCGCAGTTCCACATTGCTGGGGAGGCCTCAAAATCACAGTGGAAGATGAAGGAAAAGCAAAGGGACATGTTACCTGGCAGCAGGCAAGAGAGCTTGTGCAGGGGAACTCCCCTTTATAAAACCATCAGATCTCATGAGACTTACTCACTATCATGAGAACAGCATGAGAAAGACCCACCCCCATGATTTAATTACCTCCCACGAAGTCTCTCCCATGACACGTGGGAATTATTACAGTTAAAGGTGAGATTTGAGTGGGGACACAGACCCAAACCATATCATTCATGTATGAACTTTTTTTGGGCAAACTAAACCTTTGAAAGTCTCAGTTTTTCACCAGTGAAAAGGGCTAGTACCTATCCCTTATATACCTAGTTTATAGGGTTGCTGTGAGAGTTCAATTCAATAATGCAAAGAGCTTGTTGCATAGCATCTAAAGCATTCAAATAATTCAATAAATATTTTCTATTACTACTATTACTAAACTACCAGGGTGCAATTCCTGTCCTTCCTCAAAACACAGAACATTTGTGAACAAAAGTAATGGTTTTCAAATGTCAGTCCATGGTCAAGTACTCAACAATCTGCAACAAAATGAGAAAAAAATAAGTGAAATTATTTTTATGAAGCTAAATATATTCGCTTTTTTAAATGTTAGGATCTTTATAAATTCATAGTGATAAAGTAATTGTTTGGGAATTTAAAAAATGTATTTATGTATTTTTAATTGCCAAATTTAAAGGTCTTCAACTTTATGTCTGTCCATAAGTTGTTTTCATAATTTTACTGGCCATGGATCTTGAGATCTGAGAACACCTTGCTCACGTCACTTTATCAGCATCCTTTCCAGGTGCTTCCCCCATGGTGTCCCTTGTATTGGAGTTCTTAGTCCCTGTCTCCTTGTTCTCTATCCCCAACTTCATTTTTGTCTGAAGTATTATTTCTCCATGAAATTACACAATTTTTTATTTGTGTATTTATTGTCTGTCTTCCCTTTTAGAATGTGAGTTCCAGGAACTATTATTAAAACCTGTATCTTCAACTCTTAGCATAGTCCCTGACATGTTAATATGTTAGTCCAAAAAAACAAAGATTTTAGAATACGCAAATGAATAAATAATGCAGAATTCTGTAGCTGAAAAATCCTGATTTTTAGAACCAGATAGAGCTCATGTAAAAAGCAGCTCTGCCGTCGTTCTCATCTGCAATATGTCCATAAGGGTTATTGTGAGGGTTAAAGGAGAAAATGAAAGCACATTCCTGCATATGATAATTTCCCCTCAATTGGTATGTCTCTGGCCCTGGCTTGACTTTAGTATTGTTCCAAAATATTTTTTTCAAGTTTAATGTCCTATTCCTTCTGCAGAGGAGAAAAAATAATACCTTTCCCTCGGCCATCACAAGAGTCATAGCTGAGACCCTTATAACAAAAGACAGATTAATTTTTAATAAGCATAGAAAATTCACTATCAAAGTTTCACTTGACACAGGAGCCTTCAAAACAGAGACCCAAAGACTCAGGGAAAATGAGTTTTTATGCTTAGGTTCCATGAAGAATAGACAGCCATGTAGAAGTATGACTGAACAAAAGTGTTATGATCTAGTGATAATAAATGAAGAGAAACTCAACAAGGCCTTTCTGTTTAAATTTTTCTTGGTCTCTCTTGAGCAGCACTCCTTCCCCCCACATATGAGGAAGAACCCTTTGGAATGAGGGTCTTAGGATCTACTTTCAGACAAGGTAGATCAGAGAATTCCTTTATGACCATGCTTCACATAGAAAGGCTGGGGAAGGTCAGCGTGACCTTCTTACTCATGAATCTTTCTCAATTGCCAAGGTGCCAGGAGATATCATGCTCTGAGCCCCAACACTTCAAAATCATATCCCACAGGGAACACATTCTACACTCCTCTCACATCCTGCTGCTTCAACAAGCACAGCCTGGATTAGAGATGGTGCCTCATTAGCACAGGTGCAGGCTGCACCCACCCACCAGTCACAGGCACCCAGAGGGACACATAGTCTCCCTGGCAGAGACCCTGCCTGTCTTGTTTCCTGCTGAGCCCCAGGGCCAAATGCAATGGCTTGCACACTGCAGCTACCCTGCCATCATTGGCCGAACAAATGAATCTGAGTGGCTGGGGATGATAAGAGCAGGCAAGATCTGAAGACAAGAACATAAATTGGTACATCCTAAAAAGCATGTGGGAGTTGGGCAGCCAAAGAGAAAAGGGGGTCTCTGGGAGAAGTAAAGTGACAGAAGCAACACAGAAAACACAAAGAAAGGCCTTCCTGTTCTGCAATGATCTGGGCTTGTGGGGAGAACCGAGAAGTGGGAGATGGCTCTCAATTTCCTGGATGGTTGTTTCTTTAAAGGAAAAATCAAATGAAATGTTACCACTCTCACTTGGAGAGTTTTCTGTTTTCATAAAAAGCTGCACAAACTTGCTAGGAAGGTCTGTTTGCTTCTCCTGAGAGGGCAGAACCTTCACCTTCCCAGTCCTGCTGTAGGAATGTTTGACTGTTCTCCTCTCCCGTCTGCTTTCCATTCAGGTCCCAGGACAGACATATAGCATGGTGTGGTGGAAAAAGACCTGGCATTTCAGTCAAGAGATTCAATTTGGCCTTCCTGTGACTTCATTTCCTTATCTGTAAAGTGGGCATAACAAAAAAAGTCCTATATAGGGGGGCCCTTCAGAAGGATAAATGTTATTATGTGCTCTGCATATACTGCGGAGCAGAGTAACTGTGCCTGGAACAGAAGCAGCCCTCAATAAGGGTGGAAACTGGGTTTATGAGTCTAGGCACAGTTGTATTCTGGGAAACTTTACTTCGTCTTTCTGCCTTCACTTTCCACATCTGAAAAAGAAAAGATGGTGATGAACCAGATCCAGCTCTAGAACTCTTTGAGCCACTGGGATATATATACGTTCTTGGGGGTTGATTGAGAAAAATAAGTCCTTTTCTTGATTTTTATGATCAATCGTACCTTAGCATGTTCCCAACAGCCAAAGCTACAGGATTGCTGGAGAAAGATTATTGTCTCAGTAACTTTTAAAGTTGGAAAAAAGAAGGAAAATAGGAAAGAGAGAGGGACAGAAGAAAGGAGGAAGAGAAGAAAGAAAGAAGAAAAGAAAGGAAGACTCCAGCTCTACCCAGCTGGTCCTATGAAGTTGATTTGTACCCTTTGACCACACCTGGAAACCTACCCTGGGGAAATAGATACATAATAGATACATGAGAGAGACAGAGAGACAGAGATTTTTGAAAGATTTTAGATTCAGATATGTTCATGTCCTCCTTAAATGAGTAGAGAGAAAAAATACCCCAAATATCCAACAGTTATACTCAGATAGGTAAAATTGTGGCATAACTCCTGTACAGAATTGTCAATACCAATTTAAATGACATGCCTCAGGATTATACAACAACATTATAAATGCTTATAATATAGTGTTACATTTTAAAAAGCAGGCTATAAAATCCAACAAATAGTATGGTTAATGAATTGCATTTCTTTCTGGCTTTTTACATTTTCCAATATCCTTTAACATGTTTTATAATTTTATGATTTTTTTATGAATTTTCTAATTGCGTATATAAATATATAATGATAAATATACCCTAATTTTGATATATTAAATATATATTAGGATAAATATATCTCTATCTATGTATCTATCTATCTATCTACCTATCTACTTATCTATCTATCAATAATTCACCAGAAACCAGTTTAGGCCATTAAGCATGGTGGCCACTCAAGTCAAGAGTTTAGCTTAGTCTTAGCTATGCTCAGATTTATTCTTTCCTTTCTCTTTTAAACATTACATGAGAGCCATGCTAGAGACGCCAACATTCTGGCAGTAGAAGAGAGGAGAATGGCTCTTTATTACCTGGAGATTCTAGCCCCATTCATCACCCAGGACGGACACACTCACATCGCTGAGAGACACAGAGGAACCCTGCAAAGCAAGCAACAAATGGCCAACTAATCAACTGTCTTGAAGATGACCGTTCAAACTAGAGACAAATCGATCCAGCTAGCTTTATGAAACTACTTGCCTAGAATTCCCCTCAACTAAGAGTGTTTGGTTTGCTCAGATGCCCTGCTGCTTTAGAGAGTGATTGACTGGCTCTCTGCTTCGCTCTGTGATGCACAGACCCAGTTGCTGTGGATTTTCTTTAGACTTGTGACTTAATACAAATGGAGGCAGAGGTTGGAAAGCTGTTGAGGGTTAAAAATTTGACCCAATTTTTTAATGCTACAACTAGCTTTTAATTTAACATTAGAAAAAAACAAAAGAAGGAAAGAAAAAAGCTGTGTCATCAATCCATGCAGATGTCAGTTATTGTTCGGTTAATGCTGGCTTTTTATTGCACCTAAAACTCTTAAGACGTATTTTGAAATTATTTACCCTCCTTTGTAATTAGAGTTAGCAAGACCAGCCTTTCTTAACACAAGAGTGTTCTTTAAATATCTGTCACCATTTGGAGGGCTTCCTCCCTTGTGAACCTATAATTATAACTTTTACTGTATTATACTGCTAAGTTTATTTTAGATGAAAAAGTTTTTGGCTCTTTGGCCATAGTCACTGAAAATAGGCTGTCAGAATGAATGAGACTACCAGGATGAAAGCAGAAAGGCTGGGCCCGTCTACTCTTCTTATGTTTCAAGTTCAGTGTGAACACAGCTCTTCAGTGCAAGGAAAAAGTTTGCCACTTACAAGTAAGCAGGTGTTATGGGTTGAATGTGGCCTGCCAGAAAGATATATCTATGTCCTAACTCTGGAAATTGTGAATGTGACCTTATCTGGAAAAAGGGGTTTTTGCAAATGTAATTAAGTAAAGGATCTTAGGACGAGATCATTCTGGATTATCTAGGTGGGTCCTAAATTCAGTGACAAGTATCTTTATAAGAGATACCTAGACAAGAGACATAGGGAGAAGGCCGTGTCAAGACAGGAGCAGAGACTGGAGTGAACCAACCACAAGTCAAGGAATGCCTAGGGCCTCCAGAAGCTAGAATAGCAGAGGTTGAGTCTCCCCATGTGAACCTTCCAAGGAAGCATGGCCCTAATAATGCCTTGATTTAGACTTCTGGACTCCAGAACTATGAGATAATAGATTTCTATTGCTTTAAGCCACTTAGGTTGTGGTAATTTGGTACAGCAGCCCTGGGAAAGTACTGTAACAGCTGTGTGATCTTGGGTGCATTACTTCCTCTCCCTGGGCCACTTAATCCCCATTTGCTAGATAAGAGTGATAACACCTACTCGCTGGATTGT
Source organism: Pongo abelii (assembly GCF_028885655.2). Taxonomy (NCBI): domain Eukaryota; kingdom Metazoa; phylum Chordata; class Mammalia; order Primates; family Hominidae; genus Pongo; species Pongo abelii. Next base: position 144,756,689 of record NC_071992.2, on the reverse strand, counting down.
AATGAGGAGTAAACCTAATTTAATATAAGAAACCCAGTGCTTAGTTGGTGTTCAATAAACAGTAGTCAAAATTATGTTGTTGTTGTTTTTAATACTATCAAGTTCACCAAAATTAAAAAGAAGCAATAATCAGAGACCCAAGAAGGCTTGGAGACTCAGTTTTTTTCACAAGGTATGCTATAAAAGGCTGAACTGTTTTAATCTCCCTGTGATGGGCAAAGTTTAAAATCTTAAGTTTGCATTCAGGGGATTTTTAAATGACCTTCATCTATACTGAGATATATGCTAAATGCTAAACTTAGTAAATATTAAACTAAAGAAAGCAGTCAAGGAAACAGGTATAATTAAACTGGTGTTACAGTCTATTAACCCCCTTTATAGGAACAAAACAATGGGCTTTCCATGAAAGAAACCCAACTTGAACCACTGTCTAAAAAATCTGGTGAGAATGGAGCCTAATGTGGTTAGCCAGTCATCTTTCTTGTCTCAAAAAAACTCCAGTCTGGTTAAGATCAATGGACTCCTAATTTCAGGAAGAAATCCAATCTATCTTTCTTGCTTGCATGTCCTCTCAAAGCATTCATTCATCCTTGTATTCCAATTATTAGCATCTATTTTCACTTCCCTCATTTCCACCACAGCCATCCTAGTCCAGGCTCCCAAAAACTCTCTTGTGAATGATGGTTGCCATCTCCTAGCAGACCCTATTATTCTCATGTGTGCAACTCTGTAGACCATTTGCATGCAGCAGCCAGAGTGAATAAACTTTTGAAAATATAATCGCCCCATGCCAGCTCAAAGCTCCCCAGTGGTTTCCCATAACACTTGGAACAAAATCCAAGCATCTCACCCCAGACTCTAAAGCCAATGTTATCTGTATCCACTCTCTGCCTCTCCCTTTGGGCAGTCACACTGGTTTTCTTTCTGCTCCCCAAATTCTTGTATCTCATTCCCTCCTTTGGGACTTTCTTGCAGTTAGTGTCCCTGCCTGCAAAGCAATTTCTTCCCTTTACTATGTCTAGCTCCCTCAGAAAGGCTATCTTTGACCATCAACCTCTTGCAATCCCATCACTCTGTTTAATTTTCTTCTTAGCATTTATCACCATCCAAATCACTGTTTATTCATTTGTTGATTTGGCTTCTGTCTGCCTCCCGATGTAGAATATGAACTTCTTGAGAGCGGAGACTCTGCCCATCTTGTTCACTGCTGTGTCCTTGCTGCTTTGAAGAGTGCCTGGCTCATATAAAGATATAAAGTGATCCAAAATGTTTATTGAACATTCAAGCAGTAGCAGCAAACAGCAAGAAGGAGCTCAGAAGTGATTTGTCAGGAGAAATACCAAAGCTTTTCCCATCATAACAACTTTTTGTAAACTTCCATGATCACATTCACATACCACATCCACATATTATATACCACAACATACCACCAAACCACTTACACCATACTATGATGTACACAGCATTCTTCTCTAAATCCACTCAGATTTTCTCCAAATACATTCATTTTAAAATTTTTATCACATGAGTTTTATGTGATGGCTGTATTTGTCTACCTACTTTTTTAAAAAAGCTTTATTTTTAATTTAGCTTTGTTGAAAGTACATATATTTATGGTCTACACATAATGTTTTAAAATATATATACACTGTGGAATGGCTAAATCGATCTAGATACACCATGCGTTACCTCACATACTTCTAATTTTTTGCATTCCCTTAGCAAATTTTAAATATACAATACATTGTTATTAGCTATAGTCACCATGTCATACATAAGATCTATTGTAAAATTGCCTTATTGAGATGTAATTCACATCCCATATATTCAATTCACCCACTTAAAGTGTGCTGTTGAATGGGTTTTATTTGTTCACAGATATACACAACCATTACTACAGTAATTTGGGGACATTTTAATCACTACTCGTTTACTTTTTTTTTTCTTTTTTTTGAGAGAGTCTCGCTCTGTTGCCCAGGCTTGAGTGCAGTGTTGCAATCTCGACTCACTGCAAACTCCACCTGCCAGGTTCAAGCAATTCTCCTGCCTCAGCCTCCTGAGTAGTGGGGACTACAGGCACATGCCACCATGCCTGGCTAATTTTTTTGTATTTTTAGTAGAGATGGGGTTTCACCATGCTGGCCAGGCTGGCCTCGAACTCCTGACCTCATGATCTGCCTGCCTCGGCCTCCCATAGTGCTGGGATTACAGGCGTGAGCCACCACGCCTGACCTCATTCACTTTTAAAAGTGCTCATCTACGTTCTCTCTATGGGCAGCTTGCCAACCAACAGGATAAAAAGTACCTTCCTTTCGGAAAGACTGCTTGACACCCAGTATCTGGGGTAAAGAACAAGGTAGGGGTGGTTGGGTTTCCCATGATGTATCAGGCCTATGGTTTAGGAAGACAGGAATGAGTTAGAAAGGGTAAGGGCCTATGAAGCAACACTATAGGGCTCTGTGGTTTGTGGAGAAGCCTGGGATCAGGAAAGAAGCCAAGAGCGAAGTCTTTGGTTTGAGGTATTCAGGGTACAGATCATAGTAGAAAAAAAAAAAAAAAAGAGAAAGAGAGAGAGAGAAAAGTCTTGGAAGGCATGAGAGATTGGGACTCAAGGCTCAGAGGTGGGCTTTTCTTAGGGGTGGAGGGGAGGATATCAATTTCAGGAAGACACTTGTAGCAAGAGGGAGCAGAGTACTTAGAATAGATCAGACCAGCCTCTCTGCTCATTCACATTCTGTCTGGTTGGCCCTTAGGAGTTAAGGGTCCATTCAGTCCTTTGAGTGCATTTTTTCACTCTCCTCATCCTGCAGAAAGTGGCTGCTCAGTGATATTGCTGCATTCTTAAGAAACCAAAACCCAGACCCTAGCCACCTCCTTCACCATTCCTGGTGCCACCCCATGAAGGTCTAACAAAACCTGTAGAAAGGAGCCTAAAGGCTCCATTCAGACTATCAAAACTTCACAAGACAAAAATAGTATATCCAACCTTCAGATGTGAAATATTGATAGAAATGGCATGATTTCTGCATTGGCATCAGTTGGACAAAAGCAGGCTTGCTGAGAGATCAAGCCCTCTTTGCGTTGTAGGAATCAATGTGATAAACATCACATAAATATAGTGTTGGCACATGGAGCTTTCATTTTATTCTTCTGACACCAGACACTCTGTTGCCATGGAAATTATTCCATCACTGCACAAACACAGCCTTCCTTCCAGAGGTGCAGAAGCACCAAACATGCCTGCATTTGAAAATCAAATTTGGCCAAATGTTGTCCCTCTACCCCATATAGAGCATGCCTCTCACATGCCTGACATTGAGTCTTCTGGCCTTATGATCAAGGATTTTGTCATATTAAGGAAGCCTTTTAAAAAGAGTACCTTCTCCTTTGCTGATGAAAGCATCTCCCTCTGTCTTGTGTCCTCCCAGCCATCAAAGGAAAGTGTGGTGCCTCATTTGCTTCAAAGAACCCAGCATCTGCTAAGGATCTGCCTATCCTGCCTCTGAGTCTTGGGGAACAAGATCTTGAGATGTTTCAGAGCTGTTTATCTATTAAGAAGGTAACTGGTTCTATCCCAAAAATATTTATTTGACATAAATTAGGCAAGACGGCTAGTTCCCAGGCATCTTTTAAGGTTTCCTAGAACACACAAAAAAAATGAACTCAGCTCAGCACTTGCTTCAATGTGTTCAGTAATACGTTTTTTTTAAAACCATGTTCCCAGTCAACAAAGTATTATCTGTAGGCTTTCTGATTAGGTCTCATAAGACTCCAGAGGTAAGTAACGCTGCTTTTTGTACCACTTACTCAGTGAGCCTCCGAAACATCAAACCAATATCTCGTGATTCCAAAGTCCTTGCTTAGAGCACATCACACATCCTCAGAGAACCACACTGTCTGACAGAATAGGATTAATGACAGAGGAGAAAAAAACAAGATGGCTTTGGGAATGTATTATAAATGAAGGAAATTAAATGCATGCTTTAGGAAAATCATGGGGGAGGCAGTATTTGATGAATGGGAGGTTTGAAAGTAGAAATCAGGAGATAGATTCCTAGCCAGAGGGAACAATTACAGGTTTCTCCAAGTTTGGCTTCTCTGATACAGAGTAAGGGAGAAGTTTTCCTAAAGACTTGCCCACATTTGTTCCATGCATGCTTTAAATTCATATTGTGAGGATTAAATGAGTTAATTCAATAAAGCTCTTGGTACTATGCCTAATGCAAAATTAGTGGTGAAACTGTTATCTACAGGATGGATCTTTGATTCCATCAAATGAAGATATTAATGATCATTGAATTTCTTCCCACTCTTGTTAATATTTATGTCTTAAGAGGGAAAAACTATATTTGGGAAAGAAATAAGTGGCCATAAATCTGTTTTGACCTCAATTTTATGTGCTTTTTTTTTTTTTTTTTTTTTTTTACTTACTGGCAGGAGAATGAACTTCATACTGTCAAGACAGTGAACTGGTTCAAATAAACTTACATAATCTATATAGAAGTAGGTCTCTACTAACATCTACCATCCTTAATCACAAACTCAGATCTAAGGGCAAATCATTTTTAGCCATCACAAAGCTCATGCATGTTAATATCTTTAATTCATACCAAGAAGCCATATTGAGTGCTTCAATATCTACATTATTGCCTTAGTCCAGAACAACTCATACTTATGGAATTCTTAGGACCTGACACACCTTCAAGATGAAAATTCTTTTCTGGTTCGCCAAGGTGAGGGCAGGGCCTTGTGCTTTATAAATAAGATGCATGTGTCATACCAATTTGCTTTTACATATCACTGCCTTTTTGGAATGCAAAGAGAATAGAAGAACAAAAATCATTAAGACACACACACATACATACACACACACACACACACACTTAAAATTAACCCAGTATACATTATACAATCAAAGCTGCAGGACAGAGAATCACAAGCAACATAGACATCGGTGCTTGAAGAAGTCACTTGCCTCCTGACACCAGGATACCTCTGTCCTTGAAGGTATAGAGAACATCTTCTCAATGGCTGCAGTCCAAGTAGAGGTTACACTTCAGAGGTTATTGATTTGCTAAAATTTATAGAGTTCTCCAGAAACTTGCTGGTAGCATTTAGTAGGTTAATCCTCTTGGGGCACCAAAACAAAGTCTTCTTGATGTGATTTCCTGTTGGATACAGCAGACCAGATGTATCACTGCCACAGGACTTCTCAAGAAAGTCCTAACAACATCAACTAACAAACATTGACAATGAAGGAGAAGAAATATCAATTAGAAAACTACACTACTCTCTGGTCGGTGTGACAAAAAGCTTCTCTCATCTCAAGATCTCTTGGGAGATCACTGGGATAGGAGATTTTGCCTTCATAATGGAGGCATTGACTCTTTGAGAACAACCTAACTCATGTTCAGAAATGGTGTAGTGTGATGGTTAAGCCCTCAGGCTCTGAGACCAGGTTGCCTGGATACAAATGCTGGGTTTGTAATTTAATCACTGGGGGACCCTGGTCAAACCTCTTAGCCTTTCTGTTCTTTATTTTCCTCATTTATAGAAAAAGGTTATTAAGAAGATTAATGAGTGACTTCAATAAAACGCTTTTTACTAAGCAAAATGTGTTAAACATGTTATCTATTATTATTTAAGCTCTGTTTGAGAAGGCAGGGAACCATGTAATATTTTCTAAGGTATTTACATTAAAAAGCATCTAAATGTTTTTGTTTAATTTTGTTTTATATAAAGGAGTAAGCATCACTTATGTAGAAAACTAGTTGCTTAACTAAACATAAAAAACAATAATTAGTGCTTGTTAATATGTGCCAGGGACTGTTCTAAACCTGGGTATATAGCAGAGAAAAGAAACAAACAAGAAGATGAACATTTCTACTTTCATGGAGCTTATAAATCTTGGGGGAAACATGCAATAAACAAGATAAATAGGAAAAATGGATGGCAAGTTAGAGAATATTAAGGTCTAGAGAGAAAAAGCGATACAGGGAATGGGTATACAAAATCTCTTGCATATAACCATTTAATCAGTCAACTCTACTGAACACCTATAGAGACAGCCAGGATTGTGCTGGCCTTCTATATGTATAACATATACCCTGATTAGGTGAAATGAATGAGGTGTCATTGGAAGCATATACAGCTTCTGTTAGTAAGATGGGACCAACAGTGAGTTATGCTGGAAAGGTCAAGCTACATCCAGCCATCTTTGGCTTGTCATACCTGTAACTTTTGTAGACATATGTTCCATTTTCAGATGACTGTGCTGTTTTGATATGACCTCTTATCCTTTTTCTGCAACTAGACAGGAACCCTCCTATTCCTGAACGTAGCACAGGGTAATGTGTATTCTGTGTTGGATCAGCCTCCAGTGGTCCATTATCCTTGTATTTGCGTCTTTTGAGTTCTATTGTCCACTGTTGGGGGCCCAAATTTTCCTGCAATTGCTGAATTATCCATGGAACTCTATCCCAGAAGCTAGGATGGAGGCTGGGAATTATGGGTCGAGGGATAGAGTCAGGGATATTGACAGTCACAGGCTCTAATTAAAAGAAAAAAGTTTTAAAAAATGAGTATGAGGCAGCAAAGATGAAAGATGAAAAACCTCTGATGATCTGAGGTCAGTTATTTGTTAAGAAAACATTAACTGATTACCTGGCATTTTGCAGGGGCACTGGGAACTCATCAGCAGAAAGACGGAGATGTTTTCTATATTTCCAGATCTTTCAGACTAAAATAAACTGTGCACAGGCTGTCACAATAATATTTAACATTTGAATAGGTTTAACAGTTTAAAAAGCCCTCACTTGATCTTCAAATAGCCCCATGAAAGTAAATGCTATTATCCCCGTTTTAAATGAGGACACTCAGATCCAAAGACTAACTAAGGAAGTCAGAAGGTAAGGAGGCCATTTAAGTCATCATTATAATGGGAAATTGACAGCTCAAGTTATTTTTGTAGTAAATGAATTGACCTCTCTGCTCCTCTGGAGTTAAGGAAATATCATACTTTTAGAAACCAGGCAAAAGCAGGGATAAATTTAGCCCATACATAACTTATTCAGTACGAAAACAAAAAGTTCCCCAGGCAGGTTGATTGAGAGGTCAGGGGATGTGTGGACAGCAGAACATCCACACAGTTTCCCCAAAGGCAAACTACTATGGGGGAGCAGTAAAGGACTCTACCTTCCAATCACCAGGAATGAAATCACTCCCCAGGAGGCAAGGTCTAGTGGCAACAGGTGGCATCAGTTTCATCCAATGTTGATGAGAGGGAAGGGAGAGATGGAGGTGGGAGGAAGTGAAGGGGAAAGCATGAAATCCTTCATGCTATAGCAAGCCCTGGGAGAGCACTCTCTCATGGCCTCTAACAGCTCTTTGCAGGTGGTACTATCAGCAAGTTAGGTATTAGTACCTGCACACAGATGAGAAGCAGAGGCTCAGGGAGATGACGAGAATTCACATAACATTCTTGTTGCCACTGGGCAGGTCAGATGTCAAATGGCAGTCTCTTGGACTTTGTGAGTTTCTGTTACCTACCAGCACTGGGCTCTGAACGGATGTATACAAGGTGGCCGCTACCCTCAAGGAGGATGTTTCCAGCCTTCTCCTGGAAGAAAGGAAGACCCTGGTTCAGGAAATGCTTGGAGACTGACCAAAAGTAATAGTTCAGAGGAAGGAGAAGCCACCTGGATCATCTTGAAGGTGCTGAGAGCCTTCTGGAAAGTTCCTCAGTCTTGCAGAAGCTCAGGAATAATCCAAGTAGATCCGTAGAATGCTTTTAATGGAACAAAATGCCATCAAAGAAACAAGCTTCCTCTCCTGGTACCATCCATCAACTCTTTCCATGTGATGACGACAGAGGGTGTGAATCTCCAAAGCATTCACTTTTGAGTTGGAAGATAGAAGGGGTCAGTGAAGTGGCATCTGAACTGGTCTATAGCTCTGATTTCATTTTGTGAATATTTCATCTAATCCAGTATTACTCATTAAGTGGTAACGACTGTCTCTATCTTCTTTGTCCTCACTGTGTCTCTTTGCCTCTCAAGCTCCTCTCCTGTCTTGCTTCTTTCCTTCTCTCTTCTCTGTCCATTCTTTATGTCTCTGATTTTCTTTCTGTGTTTTTCCTCTCCCACGCTTCCCTTTTTTTCTCTACCTTTCATACTTTGCTGCTTACTCATCATCTTATCTCACTGACTCTACTCTCTCTCTTTCTCCCCATACCTGCCACACATATACACTCCACTCATCTTTCTCTCCCCTGTCCCATTACCTGACCTCATTCTTTGGAATCAGAGAGCTATCTAAATCTACAGACTTCTTAGCCACATATCATGTATGACAATGACCATTATAGAAAATGTATGAGGGGCTGGAGGATGCCCAGATCCCAGAAAGCCAGGAGCCAGAAAAGGCAACCTAGAAGTTTACAAGTATAGCAGGGTTCATATCTGAAGGCTCCAACATTTTCCTGTCATTAACAACCCAGTAGGCAGCCTGTGCAGGAATCCAGCACAGACATGCAATTCGTTTAACAGCAAAAACACTCTCTAGTGCCACAATTCCACCAGGGACGGAAGGGCCCTCGAGCTTTCTGTTCTCTTTACCAAGTAAGAGAGCACCTTTTCCTCAGCATGTCATGTCAATGTGTTTAAGAAATTCACAAAATCAGAAGGTCAGAAAGCAGGAAAGGGAGACAGAGAAGTTGAGAGTTTATGGATTTCCTCCAAAAAAGAAAGCAAGAAGGGAAAATTATTGGTGCCTTTTTTGCAAAAACCATATGACTTGTCTCCAACCATATCTTCACCCAAATTTCCCATCCAAGACCCAAATATCCTCCTTGCCCAAGCCAAACATTTGTGTTTAAATAATATTAAAAAACTAAATTTTCTCTTCTGTTTCACCAAACTAAGTCATATATGGTATAGAATTTTCAAAAATGTTAACAACTACTACTTTTAAGTGGGAAGATTAGAAATTCTTCTTTTGTTTTCCCCTCTGTTTTTATAAGTATGTATTATTATTGTAATAAAAAGATACAAATTTAAAAATTAGCAAATATCCAGTAAATCCATTGTGTCTAACCCAGCTCATTCCCCAGAATCTCCAGTGACTCCACATCACACTAATTTCTGCCTGCTCAGAATCACCAAGGCCTTTTATTCTCTTTGCAGCACTCATCATAGCATTTAATAAGATAATTTTATGCAGATTTTCTTATCTAAACTTCATAATATTTCTTTAAACTAAGGCAAAGGTAAGCCCAGAGAAACCAGTGATTTGCCTATGTTCATATATTTAGTGCCAGGCTCATCTCTTCCAGACTCTTCCAGATTCTTCTAACTCCTGCACAGTTGATAACAGTGATGATGGGATTTTTCTTAACAGTCTCTTTAGTCTCCAAGGTGGATTACTTAGTCTCTCGTGTCAGGGAGTGGGTCTGGATTTGTCTGAACATATTCATTATATAGAGTTCCCTCTCTTCTTGCTGAAACCACCCCAAGAGAATTCCTCTCTCCAAGCTCATTCTCCAGGTCTCTGGCTGACTTTCTTCATCCCAGACAAGCTGCAGGTCAAGAACTTCTGCAGGAAGATTCTGATGAGATTATAACTTTTTCTCATTCCTACTAATTTCCTTATTTGTTGTTGTTGTTGTTGGGGGGTGGATAGAGCTTTGATTTTCTAAGAAAATTGGCAGTCTTAGAAGAACAGGGCAAGTGTCAAGACTCAGGAGCATTCTTTCTCCTGTAGCATAGAGCAAAGCAGGCAGTGAGGGCTTTTGAAGGAACAAGACCCTTTCTACACTGAGCCCATCAGCCTGACAATGAAAGAAATGCCACCACAAGTTGGACCATGATCGATCTATTCAGCCTAGTGTTCAGTCTTCCACCACATACTCCTACCACCAAAAATGAACTTTTGGGTCTCAATGAAACTTTAGAAAAAAATTGCCTTCGTACTTTGTCTTGGCTTCCACTTGGAATTCTCCCAACTCAAAATATCATTTAAATTAAGAGTTTGGGAGAAGAGAATCAGAAACTTCATCTCTACTCTTCCTGGCCAGCAACTCATCTCATTTTCATCTGACTTCTCTTTTCCCTAAGACTTAACAGAAAGGAAGTCAGTAGGGAGAGAGATTATATTTTATGAGTTACGATAACAGACCATGAAATGGAATTAAGTTGATGCTTGTGGATTGCATCAGTTGGGAGCAATTATGTGTTTCATAAATGAAACGTTTGGGTTCAATGGAAGGTGGTCACAGAGCCAAATCTCAATGGAGGGGAGAATAATGATAATATCGAACATTGTCTCAATGGAAAATTAAATAGCCTCTTTCTTACTATTCTATAGATAGGAAAATGAGGTACAGAGATTTAGTATACTTAAGGTCATCCAAAAAATAATCATTGCAGTTGGTATTGGAACCTAGGCAGTGTATCTCCAGGGCAAAGGTTATTTTCCACCTCCACTATATTGCCTGGGGTATGATCTGGGATCACCCTCTTTGTGCCACTTTGTGCCCTTGTATGTAGGCTCTGTGTATGTGTAAGTGAATCATAGAGAGATATTGTACAGTCACTGAAAAAAGATGTCAACGTCTCTTTATCTTCCTCTACACCAGCACTGTTCAACAGAATTATGTAAGCTACATATGTATCATTAATTTCTAGTAGCCACTTTTTTGAAGTTTTTAAAAAAGGTGAAATTATTTTTTATGATATATCTTATGTAACCCAATATATTTAAAGTATTGTTATTTCAACATAAAATCAACACAAAGAGTTATTGTTGAGATATTTTAAGCTCTTCTGCTCATTTCAAGTCTCATAGTGTGTCCAGAGTTGGTTTCTTTTGGTGGGTTCATGGTCTCATTGACTTCAAGAATGAAGCCACAGACCTTTGCAGTGAATGTTACAGCTCTCAAAGGTAGCACAGATGCAAAGAGTGAGCAGCAGCAAGATTTACTGTGATGAGTGAAAGAACAAAGCTTCCACAGTGTGGAAGGGGACCCAAGCAGGTTGCTGCTGCTGTCTGGGGTGGCCAGCTTTTATTCCCTTATTTGTCCCCACCCGTGTCCTGCTGATTGGTCCATTTTACAGAGTGCTGATTGGTGCATTTTTACAGAGCATTGATTGGCACATTTTACAAACCTCTAGCTAGCCACAGAGTGCTGATAGGTGCTTTTTTACAGAGCTTTGATTGGTGCATTTTACAAACCTCTTGTAAGATGGAAAAGTTCTTCAAGTCCCCATCCAACCCAGAAGTCCAGCTGGCTTCACCTCTCAATCCACCCTCTAGATGGGACACCCCAACTGCTGTTGGGAATGGGGCGATGACTGCTCTAGCTACTTCCTGCTGGATAGCGGCAAAGAAGGTGCCCTGCAGTTGTAGTGTCCCCCAGAGGGGAGCACTCTAGGCCAGTCAAAGGGCCAGTGGGTCAATCCAGGGGCCTTGGTAGAAGTTTTTAGTTGATCTCATTTGGGGTTCCATTTGTAAGGCCGTCTGTAGCTTGATGGCCTTGATACTGGAGGAAACAAATTTGACAAAGAGGTTAAAAATACAGGGCCTGGGACAACCCTTCCAGGTCCACTTCCATTGTGCGGAAGCTTTACTTTTGTTTTTGTTTTACTTTCACTTTCACTTTAATAAATCTTGCCACCACACACTCTTTGGGTCTGTGCGTTGGTCTAATCGAGCTGTAACACTCGCCGCTGCAGTCCATGGCTTCATTCCTTGAAGCCCGTGAGACCACCAACCCCTTCAATCGAGAAAAGACCTTTGATCAGGGCATTACCTCTTGTCTCATTTCTGGGGGCCTGCCTGGGATTTCTCCAAAACAGAGAGTAACATCGAACACTTCACTTGCTATTCTGTTCTATCTTCTCACTAGAACTCAGAGGAAAACACCAGGCACCCATTGGCCATTTAAAAGCAACAAGCACTGCCACTGGACTTAAGACACAGGTGTGAGGCTTTCTGGGAAAGAGCTCTCTAACAGAGAGCCCTCCGGGCTGGGAGCATTGGTTTGCCTGGAACCAGTTCCACCTTTCTCTACCTTTCCTGGGAAAAGCCGAGGGCTGGCTAGAGGTAGAAAACTGTCCCCCAAACTCCTGGCACTGACCCAGTCAAGATCATGGCACAGCAAGAAGCCTCTAGTCTGCAGCCACCCATGCATGCATTCCCTGCCTTTTCTGACCCATGCCTCCTGGGTCCTAATGTCCTCAGAGAATACTTTAGTCCCTATCTTCTGGGATCTTTCCTACCCCTGAGTCTAAGAATCTTTTGGCTAGGAGCCTAAGTCAAGTGAAGTGGCAATCCAAAGACCCTTGCCCATGGTGCCCCCAGGCTTATTCTTATGCAAATAGGTATCAATATACTTATATGAGACCTGTCCCTCATAACCTGTACCCTAGGCACTATCTGGGACATCAAAAGGCATGTGAGTGGCTGACAGAAGGCCTAGGACATTTTTCCTTTTGTTGCCCTAAACTTACTCCAGATTGTAGAGGCCACTTTAATCACCACCTTTCCTGTTTGGGATCAGTGATTAGAACTATAGAACTTCTCCACTCGAAGCAGTCAGACTATGGGCCAAAAACAATATAATAGACAATAGGTCCCCCTATTCAAGACCAAAGGTCAATGAATATTCTTAGGGAGGCAAATAGGGAACAGAAAATTCAGGTACAAAAAGCACTGTGCTAACCTTGGTCCTCCAATTTGCCACTGCCTACCCTAAAACTGTTGTGCTTCAGTGCCATTTTCAAGGAATTTATCTTGCTGGGACAGCTCCAAGCCCGGAAATATGCTAATTGGTGCCTGGTCTCTAAACTCAAAATACACCCTGAACCTAAGACCCACTTGCAGATGCAAAGGCAATTGTGGGCACACTGGTAAGGCATCACTAAAATCCAGCAGCCCCAGCGCCCTTTTCTGAAGCTAAAAAAGGGCAGGAAATGAGTGTCAGCAAAATTGCTACGTCAGTAAGTGCAGTTAAATCTGATAAGCAGGGTTCCATGGGTTATTGTGCACCCTGGAAAGAAAAGGACACTAGAACCATAGGGGGCGCTCTAAGACTAGTGCTCACTAGGGGATGACTAGGAGCATGGGCACTCCTATGCCCTTCCTTCAGATGGGAGATGTTCCCTCAAAAGTGAAGCCACCTCTGAGGTGTATTCTGGATAATTGGGACCAATTTGATTTACATCTTACCGGGGATCATTAAAGCCTACCCCCACACCCAGGTCTCCCCACGGCTCCCCCTCCCATTAGTAAGGACTCCCCTTTGGCCCTAAAGCCCTGAAAAGGAACCAGGCAAAAAGATAGTCAAGGAACCAAAAGGTGCCAATGGCCCTCAATTGTGCCCTCTCCAAGCTGTGGGAGGAGGAAGAGACTTTGTCCCAGCGTGAGTACATGTCCCCTTTTCCCTCTCAGACTTAAAACAGATCAAACTGGACCTAGGAAAATTCTCAGATAATCCTGATGGATACATAGACCTCTTACAGGGATTAGGACAATCTTTTGATTTAGCATGGAGAGATATTATGTTGTTGTTAGGTCAAACGTTAACTCCCAGCAAAAAAGAGGCTGCCTTAGCTGCAGTCAGGGAGTTTGGGGATCTCTGGTACCTAAGCCAGATAAATGATAAAATGACATCAGAAGAAAGGGAACTATTCCCCACAGGCCAACAGGCAGTTCCCAGTGAGGATCCCCATTGGGACCTCGATTCAGAGCATGGAGACTAGAGTTGCAAGCATTTACTGACTTGTATACCGGAGGGATTAAGAAAGACCAGAAAAAAGCCAATGAATTTCTCAATGATGTCCACTATAATGCAGGAAAAAGAAGAAAAGTAATTTTAAAGGATAAGTTTATCACTCAGTCAGCCACAGACATTAGAAAAAAACTTCAAATGTCTGCCCTGGGCCCCGAGCAAAATTTGGAAACTCTATTTAATTTGGCAACTTTGGCATTTTATAATAGGGATCAGGAGGAGCAGGCTGAATGAGACAGATGAGACAAGAAAAAGGCTGCCACCTTAGTCATGGCCCTCAGGTAGATGAACTTCAGTGGTGCTGAAAGAAAGAAGGGCTGGGCAGGCAACCCGCCTAACAGGGATTGTTATCAGTGTGGCTTACAGGGGCATTTCAAAAAGGACTGCCCAAACAACAATAAGCTGTCCCCTCATCCATGTCCCTTGTGCCAGGGTGATCACTAGAAGGCTCACTGCCCCTAAGGGTGAAGGTCCTCTGGGCCAGAGGCCACTAACCAGATGGTCCAACAACAGGACTAAGGGTGCCCAGGGCAGGCACCAGCCCATGCCATCACCCTCACAGAGCCCTGGATAAGCTTAACCATTGAGGGCCAGGAAACTAACTTCCTCTTGGACACTGGTGTGGCCTTCTCAGTTTTACTCTTCTGTCCTAGATAACTGTCCTCCCTGTCTGTCACCATCAAAGGGGTCCTAGGACAGCCAGTCACTAGGTATTTCTCCCACCCCCTGAGTTGTGACTGGGGAACCTTATTTTTCTCACATGCCTTTCTTATTATGCTTGAGAGCCCTCCTCCTTTACTAGAGAGGGACATATTAGCTAAAGCAGAGGCTATTATATAATTGAATACAGGAGAAGGAATACCTGTTTGCTGCCCTCTGCTTGAGGAGGGAGTTAATCCTGACATCTGGGCAGAGGAAGGACAATACAGATGAGCAAAAAATGCTTGTCAAGTTCAAGTTAAATTAAAGGATCCTACCTCCTCTCCTTATCAAATGCAGTACCCCTCAGACCAGAAGCCCAACAAGGGTTACAAAAGATTGTCAAATACCTAAAAGCATAGGGGTTACTAAAGCCATGCAGCAGTCCATGCAGCAGTCCTATTCTAGACATACAAAAGCCCAACAGACAATGGAGGTTAGTGCAAGACCTCAGAATTATCAATGAGGAAGTTTTTCCTCTGTATCCAGTTGTACCTAATCCTTACACTCTACTCTCCCAGATACCAGAGGAAGCAGAATGGTTTACTGTCCTAGATATTAAGGACACTTTCGTCTGTATCCATCTGCATCCTGACTCTCAATTTCTATTTGCCTTTAAAGATCTGTCAAACCCAGCATCTCAGCTTACCTGGACTGTCCTGCCATTCATTACCAGGGCTGGGATACTTGGAGGACTATGGACCAGCATTGGAGGCGTTACCACCTCCACCCAATTCTATTACAAATTATCACAAGAGTTAAATGATTACATAGAATGAGTCATAGCTTTGCTGGTCACCTTATAAAGCCAGCTTAACTCATTAGCCCTTCAAAATCGGAGAGCCTTAGATTTATTAACAGCCAAAAGATGTGGAACCTGTCTTTTTCTAGAAGAGTGCTGCTATTTTGTTAATCAATCTGGAATTGTCATCAAGAAGGTTAAAGAGCTTCGAGACCAATACAGTGCCAGGCACAAGATCTCCAAGACACAGGACCTTGGAGTATTGTCAAACAATGGATGCCCTGGCTTCTCCCCTTCTTGGGACCCATGGTGGCTATTGTGATGTTGCTTATCTTTGGACCCTGCATTTTTAACCTCCTTGTAAAATTTGTCTCTTCCAGAATAGAATCCATGCAAATGGTTCTACAAATGGAGCCCAAAATGACCACCACTAGCACCTACTATCAAGGACCCCTAGACAGACCCACCAACCTGTTCTCGCACCATAACACTGAAGACTCCCCTCTCGAGGAAACCTCAGCTGCAGAGCCCCTTCTATGCCCTAATTCAGCAGGAAGTAGCTAGAAGAATCGTCACCCAACTTCCCAACAGCACTTGAGCTTTCCTATTGAGGGGGGTACTGAGGGACTAAGTGGCTAAGTTGGCTGGACTTCCAGGGTCAATAGGGACTTCCCTAAAGGGACTTTCCCCTAAGCCAAAATAAGTCATAGCTGCAAGCTAAGGGATTGAGACTTCAATCAATCATGTAGGGAGTTTAAGCTCTAGCTGCAGCCTGATGTTTTTAACCAATCAGGCCCACTAACCCACAAGCAAATTGAAAATAAGCTAATTCTATAGGACAGAAAAAGGAAAAGAGGAGGGGTCATAAAGGGTAGACAAAACTGGTTGTGTATGTTAAAAAGGTGTGTGAGTTTGTTGTTTTCATTTTCCTATACTAAGTTATATCCTTGACCAAGTTGGCTCTTTCCTGATCAAGTAGGAGGTCATTTGTGAGCAAAGATCATCCCTACAGCATTTCATATGGACTGAGCCCCATTTTGTTAGGAGGATTTCAGATTCTCAACAAGGCCATGGGCAAGAGAGGAGGCCATAGGAGATGAGTTTCTTTTGTTAGTTTCCTTAAGTGGCTCTTGAGTATAAGCGTAAGACACCCAAGCCAAAAAATGGCAACCCTTCCGGGTCCCCTTCCACCCTTTTGGAGGCTCAACTTTCACTTTTGGTTTACTCTCACTTTCGCTTTAATACATCTTGCGCTGCAAAAAAAAAAAAATACAGGGCCCAAAGGTGAGTAATAGCAAGATGGCTCTCATGGGACCTAGAAACAGGAGAAGCCATGTCACCCAACTCCAGACATTGGTATAAGAGTTTGAAAGGCATTGTCTGATTTCAGAAGCCTTTTCCTGTAAATGCCAGGCAGCATCTCGTACTATCCCTGACTGATTAGTGTAAAAGCAACACTCTTCCCCTAAGAAGGTGCAAAGTCCTCCTTTCTCAGCAGTGAGGAGGTCTAGGCCTCAGTGGTTTTGGAGAGTCACTACAATCCCAAAAGAGTCTATTTGGGATTGTAGAGTAAGGATAGATTTTGTTATTTCTTGCAAACTGTCTGAGAAATACCTTGAGAGTGTGTGGTAGTAGGATAATGAAGTAGATAAACTGGCTATTCCTGTTCCTGTAGCAGTGGCCATTTGTAATCCTATAAGTAGGAGTATTAGTTGTATGGCCCTGTGCTGATGGGCTTGGGCCTTGAGGGACATTAATAGGGTCTGATTTCCTGGGGCAATGTCAATGTTGGGACTTAGGAAGACTAAGGTGCAGGTGCCAGTCCAGTTGGTGGGGAGGCAGAGGTTGAAGTTCCACATAAGAAGAATATGCCTTGGCTGGGTAGACAAAACTGGTTGTGTATGCTAAAAAGGTGTGTGAGTTTGTTGTTTTCATTTTCCCATACTAAGATACATCCTTGACCAAGTTGGCTGTTTCCTGATCAAATAGGAGGTCATTTGTGAGCAAAGGTCATCCATACAGCATTTCATATGGATTGAGCCCCATTTTGTAAAGAGAATTTTGGATTCTCAACAAGGCCATGGGCAAAAGAGTAGGCCATGGGAGAAGAGTTTCTTTTGTTAGTTTCCTTAAGTGCCTCTTGAGTGTTTTGTCTTCTTGGCCTTCCCTGAGGATTGTGGCCTCCAGGTGCAGTGAAGGTGATATTGTATCCCTAGCACCCTAGAAATTCCCTGAGTTATTGCAGCTTTAAAAGCTGGACCATTGTCACTTTGTGAGCTTTGGGGAAGCCCAAATCTAGGAATCATTTCATGAATTAGGGCTTTAACCACTTACCAAGTCTTTTCTGTCTTGTAGGGGAAGGCTTCTATCCAATTTGTAAAGCTCTCAACACAGGCCAACAAGTATTGAAATCCCTTTGACTTAGGCATACGGTGAAGTCTAACTGCCAGTCCTCTCCGGGATAGTGACCTATTCTTTGTTCCCCCAGAGGGGCCTTATGATGGACCAAGGGATTATTCCTTTGGAACATCTCACAGGCTTTGACTACTTGTCGGACGGTCCAGAGGAAATTTGGCCCTGTAAAGAGGGATTTAGCCATTTGATGAGTGTTCTCAAAACCCATATGAAAAGTTTGGTGGAGAGTCTTAAGTATTTTCCACTGGCTAGCTTCAGGTATGAGTACCTTTCCCTCTTCTGTTGTTAACTACCCTGAGGGGAGAAAACTATGCCCCCGTGAAAGTCCCCATTCTGTTTCAGTCAGGGAATACTGGGGCTTAATCTCTTGGAAAGGGTTATTCCATACCAAAGGCCCTTCCATAGATATTTCTAATGGAAGGTTCAACATGGCAGGAATTTTGGCCTCAGTGTCTGCCCGATGGTTTCCTTCTGCTTTTTCTCCTTCACCTTTTTGATGACTTTGGCAGTGTAAGACTGCCACCTCCTTGAGTTTTTGCACTGTGTACAATAACTCCATGATTTCCTTGTGGTATTTAATGGGGGTTCTCCCAGAGGTTAGGAACTCCCTTTCTTTCCATATTGCAGCATGGGCATGTAGGATTAGATAAGCATACTTGCTATCTGTATACACATTTATTCTTTTTCCCTTTCCCAGTTCTAAGGCTCAGGTAAGCACCACTAGTTCTGCCAGCTGGGCACTGGTCCATGGGGGAAGAGGCTTACTTTCAAGTACTGTTACAGAGTGCTGATTGGTCCATTTTACAGAGTGCTGATTGGTCCATTTTACAAACCTCTAGCTAGCCACAGAGCACTGATTGGTGCATTTTACAAACTACTTGTAAGACAGAAAAGTTCTTCAAGTCCTCACCCAACCCAGAAGTCCAGCTGGCTTCACCTCTCAATAGCACATGGCACTGTGAACTAGCCACATTGTAACAACCACCTGTTGGACGGTGCAGCATTTGACTGAAAGTTCTTCATCCTGGGAAGCTTTGGAAAACATCAATACCTGGGCCCCTTCAAAGGCCTATTAAATCAGAAACTCTGGAACCAGGGCCAGGCTTTGGTGTCTGTTTGTTGAAATACCAGGATGCCTCTAAGATGTAGCCAGACAGTAAACTCTTAGAGAAAAATACTTTTCTTATTCCCCATGTATGTGGATTACTTTGCATAGAACCTATAACTTAGTAGGCATTCAAAATATATTTTGTGGACAAATGAGTGGGTTTGGATTTACATTTAGATGTTCTGAGTTCTAGTCCTGACTCTGCCTTGATGTATGATCATGACTTTATGCCAATGATGGCTTTCTGAGCCTAATCTTTCTCGTTAACAGTAACAATCCCTCCACTCACTGCTCCCTTAGCCCCTTCTATCTCTGAAATGAATAACACCCATGTATGTGCCAAGTACCTACTATACCCAAGCACAGACCAGCGGTGCATGCCCCTTTCACCAGGTCTTCACCTCCATCTGAAGTCCATGGCCTGGGATCCACAATTACAGAGAACCCTCCTGCATTGCACTTGCTCGACACATGTAATCACCCTGTTGGTGGCATCTCTACAGCCACAGGAAATTTAAATTGCATCTTTTGAGTCTTAATATGATGTTTCTGGGCCATTTCACATACAGCTCCTAAGATAAAGGCACGTACTTGGCATGCACAGCAGTTACACTAATAACAGGGGGATGGTGACATGCCACTGTTTATAGCATAAGAGCAGATGCATCTCTGTGAGCTTCGGGTTCTGCTTACAGAGAGGAAGGGAAAGATGCCTTTCTATGAGTGTGTTATTTGCATCTGTGGTTTTGTGGAAACATGAGACAAGGCATTGTGAGCCTTAGATTAAGTCCAGGTACCCTGAAATATTAGAGAATTAGTTTGTTAATGTATCAAAGCACAGGAAGGAAAGCAGGAGAGGGAAAGGATGCTGTAATGAGAATTCAGGGTAAATCCAAACTCTGAGCAGAGCATCAGACTTATGATGTACAATCCATTAGTGCCAGCACACGCAGCAGCACCAGCAGTACCAGTGACTGCCCCAGCACCACCAGCACTAACACAGGTAGCACCAGCGCCAGCGCCAGCAGCATTAGCACCTGCACAAGCAGCACCAGTGCCTGCACCAGCACCAGCACCAGCAACTGCACTAGGAGCACCAGCGCCTGCACCAGAACTAGCAACTTCACCAGCACCAGTAGCACAAGCAACACCAGCACCAGCAGCACCAGTAACTGCACCAGGAGCATTAGCACCAGTACCTGCCCTACCAGCAGCATCAGCACCACCAGCACCTGCATCACTAGCAGCACTAATAGCAGCAGCAGCAGCACCAGTGCCTGCACCAGCAGCACCAGGACCAGTACCACAAACAGGACCAGCAGCACCTGCACCAGCACCAGCACCACCAGCAGCAACAGTACCAGCAGCACCAGCAGCAGAACCTACACCAGCAGCAGCACCAGCACCAGCATCAGTACCACAGGCAGCACCAGTGCAAACACCAGCACCAGTACCACCAGCAGCACCAGCACCAGCACCATAATCTGCACCAGCAGCACCAGCATCAACACTAATAGCACCAGCAGCAGTAGGAGCACCAGCACCAGTGGCAACAGCATCAGCACTAGCAAAACAAGAATCACAGGCAGTGCCAGCACCAGCACCAACAGCACCAGCAGCATCAGCGCCACCAGCACCTGCATCTCCAGCAGCACGAGCACCAACAGCACCAGCACCTGCACCAGCAGCACCAACACCAGCAACACTGGCACAAGCAGCTGCACCCCCCTGCATTCCTGGTTCTCAGCATATCCCTCAGGGCTTTTTCTGTGCCCCCTGCACACTGGAGTAACAGTAGTTGCTTTAGTGGACTAGAATCTCTTAAAGTTCCTTGTATTTGCACATGCTCTTTCCATGTTCTTCACTTGCTAAATTCTACCCATTCTTTAAAATTTACTTGGATACTGCCTCTTCCAGAAAGTGTTTTTTGGACACTCAGCAAGCCTAGGCAGGATTAGAGATTTTGCTTTTGTGTTCATCCAGTATCCAGGCTCACTCTTATCATTGCACCTATCATCATAGAGTGCAAATCCCAAGTACTTCCTTCCCAACAGATTGTCATCTCACTAAGTGTAGGAATAGTATATTTTGTCTCTGCATGCCAAGCACACTGGGTGGACATGGCAGGCTTTTAATGTGAAGATGGAGGAAGCAAGGGAGGGAGGAAAGGAAGAAACATTTACTGAATGAGGTATATGAATTAGTTACAGACTAAATTATGTCTCTCCCAAATCTATATGTTGAAGCTTTAACTTCCAGTGTCACTGTATTTGGAGATAGGGACTTTAAGGAAGTAATTAAGGATAAATGAGGGCATAAAGGTGGAGCCTTAATTCACTAAAACTAATGTCCTTATAAGAAGAAGAAGAGCTGCATGCACACAAACTGCAAGAAGGAGGCCATCTATGAGCCAGGAAGAGAGGCCTTAGGAGAAATGAATCCTACTGACACCTTGATCTTGAACTTCCAGCCCCCAGAACTATGAGAAAAAAAATTTTGCCACCCAGTCTGTGTTGTTTTGTCATGGCAGCCCAAGTAGACTGATAAAGAGGATAATAGAAGTCTTTATCCTCAAGGTATAGACAAGAAAAAAGATGAAAGAAGAAAGAGGGGTGTGTGGAAGCTGTGATGCTATGACAGTAACCTGCTCAGATGTCCCCTCAACAGAGAACCTGCTGAGTGGAACAAAGGAAGTCCACAGACAGCCACCAGCTGCTGAGCCTTCAGAATCCTCCATGGTGCTCAGGCGACTCAGGCAGCTCCCACCTAATGACTGAGCACTGTGAGGACACTAGAGCCAGGCCATTTTCACCCAATGCAAGACTCCTCTAGCAGCCCGTCTTTGCTCCTGGCTTCCCCAACTTCCTGCTCTATCAGTGCTGTTGTGGGTCTGAGGCTCTTCATCCCTCTTCCTCTTTCCCTCTCTGCCCTCACAGTTGTCACCCCCACATCACATTCTGAGCCTCTCCACCTGCTCTGCCTCCATTTCTCCTTATCCTACATGGGCATTTCCCCCAACAAACCTCTCATCCATTTAATTCTGTCCTGGCTTTCTGGATTACCCGATCTGACAAAGGATTGGGGAGGGGCATTCACTGAGTGCTATTTGATTTAGAATCATCTCCTAATTATATTACTATATCTAGCAACCTGGAGAGGAAATTTTAGTTTCATGATAAAGAGTAGGAAATGAACATGATGGAGAAGAGGGGCTTGCCCTGAAATCACCCGGCCAGTGATGAAAGAGCTGCTTCCCAACTCCAAAAGTAACGTGGTATATTGTGCCTTCCTCCCATCCCTTTTTGTCCCCTCAAGCCCTGCCCCTGCCTGACACTGTGAGCAGCTCCTTTGAATGCTGGGAAGTTCTTGGCAAGTTTCCAAGCGTATGTCTCCAAGTGGCTTCTACAATAACAGGTTTCACCCCAAGGGAACATGATGTCAAAGTCATATCTTGAAACCCGAAATATGATCCTCTTGGGGGAAAAAGAGAAGCCCTCTAATAATCACCTGATATATTCTTTTTGCCCACTGCACAGATAAAATTGATTCACTGAGATAGTGGTATTGTAGTAAAGAAAGGATTTAGGCCAGGAGCAGTGGTTCACACCTGTAATCCTAACACTTTGGGAGGCCAAGGTAGAAGGATCGCTTGAGTCCAGAAGCTGGAGACCAGCCTGGATAATATAGTAAGATCCCATCTCTACAAGAAAATTTAAAAATTAGTCAAGCATAGTGGTGTGCACCTGTAGTCTCAGCTAACTGGGAGGCTGAGGTAGGAGGATAACTTGAGCCTGGTAGGTGGAGGTTGCAGTGAGACAAGATGATGCTACTGCACTCCAGCCTGGGCAGGAGAGTGAGACCTGGCTTAAAAGAAAGAAAGGAAGAAAGAGAGAGGGAATGAGAGGGAAAGAAGAGAGGAAGGAAGGAAGGAAGGAAGGAAGGGAGGGATGGAGGGAGGAAGGAAGGAAAGAAGGAAGGAATTTTTTAATACAAATCTAGCCATGTGCCTTCCTGAAAATTCAGAGACTGGAGTTTTTAATAATTTGGTGGGCAGGGGGCTAGGGAATGGGTGCTGCTGATTGGATGAGGATGAAATCATAGGGGTGTGGAAGGCAGTCCTTATGTGCTGGGTCAGCCTCTAGGAGGGGGTCACAGGATTGATTGAGGAACCTTTCCTTTTTCCTATTTCCTGAGGCTGCATGAAGTCAGTTGATCACCAGAAATATAAAAGCCTGAAAAAACATGTCAAAAGATCAATTGTCATTTCTACAATAGTGATGTTATCTATAGAAGTAATTGAGGAATTTACAAATCTTGTGACCTCCAGAACAATGGCTGGTTATTATTTAACTATGACTACACCTTGGCAGAATTCAGGCCCCTCTCATAATCCTAATCTTGTGGCCTTTCATTAGTTTTCCCAAGGTTGTTTTGGTCCCTGAATGAGGAGAGGGCAGTTTGAGGAAGGAGAGTTGTCATCCTTACTTTAAAGTTAAACTATAAATTCCTCCTAACTTCATCTATGCCTAGGAATGAACAAGGACAGCTTACAGGGTAGAAGCAAGATGGGGTGAGCTATATCAGATTTCTCTTAATGTCATGATTTTGCAAAGGCAGTTTCATAGATTTTCCAAAAAAAAAAAAAAAAAAAGTCAGAAGGGAAATGATGTAGAAGAAAAAGATGTTCTCAAAGTGGGCCCCCAACAGGCTAGTCATTAGCCAAGAATGCATTGCTTAATAACTCCACTGCTAGGAACTTCACTCGCGGTCTTATGTTGCATAAATAATACAGCATTTTCACTAGTTATTATGTTACTCATGCTCATAGCCTCATTGAGAAAGAGGCAGGACAATAGGGCCTTTCACAGATAATACAGAGGGACAAAGAGTGAGTTCAAGTGAACCCAACATGTGCCTCAGAGCCACTCAGGAACTTTTGTCAAAATTCATACACCTAGCCTACAGCCCGCAGCTGCCAGCCTGTGTCTGATCCTGTCATCTCTGGAGAAGTCTATCAGGAGCTCACTACATTTAAGAACCACTGGTTTTGGACTTTATCAAATAGCTGCTGGCCTAAGCTAGTTAAGTTCAGGTCAACAAACATTTACTGAGCACCTATTATGTAGCATCATGCCAGTTGCAAGGAATACAATTTAAATAAGATATGGTCTCTGGCCTTGGGGAGCTTGCAATTTCTAAAGTAAGACAGGCAAATAAACAAGCAATCCCAAAGGTGCGAAAGTATTTGACAGAGTAAGGACAAGATGCTCTGGGAGAATCTAATGCAGCCTCAGGAAATAGGAAAAAGGAAAGATTTCTTTTTCCCAGACTGTTAGGGAAGAGAGGTTGTAAGGCTGTTCCAAACACAGGAGATTCTTGAGAAAAGGAGTAGAGGTCTAGAACAACATGGCTTCTCTTGGGTATATATTAGAGCAGCAGTTCTAGAGCATATTGGAAATGATAGGGCATTGCAGTAGATAGGACTGAGAGGTGGATCAAGGGTAAAACATGAAGCATGTCGTATGCCAGTCTAAGAACCCAGAAATCTCTTAGTCACCCTTGGCTCCTTCACCTTCCCTGACACTCACTTCCAGCTCTTTCTTCTTGATTCTCACTGCTGTACTTGAGCGAAAGTCCACTCATCTCTCTTGGGACTCCCCAGGTCACACTATGTCCTCACTAGGTTCCACCTCTTGTCTTTACCTCCCCTCCAATCCGTGGCTCTTGTTGCTGCCAGATACACTGCTCCAAAATAAACCAATAATGATAATAGTAATAGTAGCTGCGGATAAATATTAAGCATTGCCATGCGTTATCTTAAATTGGCTGATTTATTTTATGTAATTCTTAAAGAATCCTATTAATCTCATTTTGCAGATGAAAAAAGGAGGACACAGATGGGTTTCTCACCTTGCTTAAGGAAGGCCATGTGACTCGTGAAAGATGGAACTCCAATCTCTCAGAGCCTTAGTTTCTCAAAGAGATGAAGTAATTATTTCAATGATTATTTCAGGAGCCTATCCTAATGAGGCTAAAGAAACATGACCCCAAAATATGACTGTAGGAGATCAAAATATGACACCCCAAAATATGCCTCTTTGGTGTAAGAATTATTTTGAACTGGTTATTTTGAGAAACTATAGACACAGGAGTAGCTCTGAAAGATTATTCTTTTTAAAGAGAAATTTACATCTATAATGGAATTCTCCATTTGTAAGAGTATCTCCCTTTCTGCACTAGGAAAAGAAGGACAACTCTTAAACAACAGGGAAGGCAGCTCTTAAATCTTCATAACAAAACTCTACCTTTGTTTTTGTGATTTTCCTGGCCACCTCCTCTTAACCAAACCCTTTTCCGCATACTTACTTCTTAGTTTCTGAAAATGATGGTATTTAAGTCTGAAGTTTAAGATCTTTCTTTGAGATCTACTCTAAAGATTTACTCCTAATTTGTTCCAATCCACACCCCCACCTGCTTCCCTCGATACCAAAATTTGTGAACCCTCAGGTCCCGCATTGTAAAATGAGGTTGCCTTTGCATATAACTTACACACATTCTCCCACATTCTTTAAATCATCTCTAGATTACTTACAATACCTAATACAATTTTAATGCTATGTAAATTGTTGTAGTTTTTCAATTTGTATTATGTTTTCCTGTGGGTTTTTTTTATTATACTTTAAGTTTTAGGGTACATGTGCATAACGTGCAGGTTAGTTACATATGTATACATGTGCCATGCTGATGTGCCGCACCCATTAACTCATTTAGCATTAGGTATATCTCCTAATGCTATCCCTCCCCCCTCCCTCCAGCCCACAACAGTCCCCAGAGTGTGATGTTCCCCTTCCTGTGTCCATGTGTTCTCATTGTTCAATTCCCATCTATGAGTGAGAACATGCGGTGTTTGGCTTTTTGTCCTTGCGATAGTTTACTGAGAATGATGATTTAACAACCCCATCAAAAAGTGGGCAAAGGATATGAACAGACACTTCTCAAAAGAAGACATTTATGCAGCCAAAAGACACATGAAAAAATGCTCATCATCACTGGCCATCAGAGAAATGCAAATCAAAACCACAATGAGATACCATCTCACACCTGTTAGAATGGCAATCATTAAAAAGTCAGGAAACAACAGGTGCTGGAGAGGATGTGGAGAAATAGGAACACTTTTACACTGTTGGTGGCACTGTAAACTAGTTCAACCATTGTGGAAGTCAGTGTGGCGATTCCTCAGGGATCTAGAACTAGAAATACTATTTGACCCAGCCATCCCATTACTGGGTATATACCCAAAGGACTATAAATCATGCTGCTATAAAGACACATGCACATGTATGTTTATTGTGGCACTATTCACAATAGCAAAGACTTGGAACCAACTTAAATGTCCAACAGTGATAGACTGGATTAAGAAAATGTGGCACATATACACCATGAAATACTATGCAGCCATAAAAAATGATGAGTTCATGTCCTTTGTAGGGACATGGATGAAATTATTTTTGTTTTTTTAATATTTTTGATCCATGGTTGGTTGATGCAGAAACCATGGATATGGAGGACCAGCTGTATTCATGAGCTGTACATGTTGATAAACTTGTTTTTCTCTTGTTAATCTGTCTTTTGTCATGGAGAATCTCAGTTTAAAAAAACATAAAATATAGAAAATTATTTTTCCTCCCTTATACTTCCCTGCCTTAAATGATCCAATGGCTTCCTATTTCCTACAAAGGATGAGGTCTAAGCTCCTCAGGATGGCATTCAAGGCTTGCATACACCTCACTTATCCTCCCCACTAGCCTCAGCTCTGCCCAGGCAGCTCTACCACAGCCCAGACTCCAGCACACTGGACAGCACACAGTCCCCCAGTAGCTCCTGAATGTTTACACCTCCTGTCCTTGTCCTATTCATCTCTCCCCTCCACCAACCCTTCCTCTATTAATGTTCCTGCCATGTAAAATTCTCCAGAACTTAAATTTGAAAAGCTTTCCTCTAGGAAGCCTTTCTAAACTCTCCCAGAACAAGTTGATTTCTCCCTCCTCAGTGCCCCTACGCACTTTTTTATATTATGTAGTAAGGGATGCATCCACACTACTACAAGGCGGTGTAAAAATGCCTGCCCTCCACCAGCACAACTCTCCTTTGAGAAAAGTGCTTTCTTCAATATCGTTCCTGATATCCAGCACCAGGCCTGGAACTAATCATGCTTGTTGAATTACTAGATTAATGAATTGTCTTTAATACAGCATCTTTAAAAACCATGAGGTTAGATCCTGTAAGCTGTTAACACGGGACCTTTTCAAATGATCAAAGTCCTGCTACCATGAGCTAGCATGACAAAGAAAGTAACTTCAGGCTTTCCCTCAACCAAAATGTTTCCTGGATACTTGGTGCACATTCATCATCATAATTTTAAATGGTGGAATATCACTTTTGCAACAGGTCACTGGCTTTTTATTAGGTAAAGATTCTTGAGTTCTCACGACGTGATTTGTATTGTGTCAAATACTAAGGGTTAAGCAAGGGAGTTATCCTGTCTGCAAGAAGCTCTATGGATAGTAGGAAAGACACACTTTCTACTATAATACTGTTCAATAAATGCCATGACCAGGATGAGCCCAGGGCACATGGAATTAAAAGACTCAATCCTTCCTGTGAAACAAGGCAAGGCCTTGCAGAAGTAGCATCTGAGCCTGAATTCTAAAAGTAGTTTTCAAGACCAAGTGGAACATTCAGAGCAGAGGGAGATATGCATGCTGAGTCAGCATGCCATGACAAAGTAGGATTAAAGGAACTCCATGTTATTTGGTGGAACTTGGTCCCCTTTTAGGTTCTTCTGTGTCTGAACCCACTTCTGTGTTTTGAAATTTCCCTCCTTTCTAAACCTTAATCAGAAACCAAACCCTACCTCCCACTATATATGCTAAAAATGTATACATCCTTATTTTTCCATATTCTTGTAACTGAGCTATGGAATGTGATCTATGCTCACTCAATCAGTTGCATCTACCAAAGATTTTGAACTTAGAGCAAAGAACTTAAGAGATAAGACATTGGACTATCTTGTTCTGATGGTAGCAGTAGCAGCGGTGAGAAGAATTTCCCAGGTCACTGATTATTTTCAAATGGTTTCAGTGGTAACCACAGGGTGGCCTGAGGTCTCTAGTGTGGTGGTAGGTACAGCCTATATATAGCAGGTGTAAAATCATCCAGTGGCTTTCTGCTTCCAGTCACGTATAGCAAGAGTAGCTGGGTATCTTTGCTGGACTAGTGTATGGGGTAATTTATTCTGTGGTTTTGTCTCATCACTTCCCTTTGTTGCAATTTTTCCTAAGCCCAATTCCCCTACCTTCTAGGTGATTCTGAGAGCTACTCACTATATCCCAAGGCTGGATGTCCCAGAAGTAGACCTTGAAACAAGGATTGAGGAAGTGATGCTGGAAGGAAACACTAAAGGAGTGGAGAAGAGAGAAATTTAAAAAAAAAATAGAGAAAGAAATCCAATATATTGCACATTATTAAACAGGTTACTGCTGGAGGAACCTAGAGCTCAATCCTTCTGATTTATTCTTCAGAGTTGTCCCATCTGAGGAATGAGGAACCAAAGGTATTTATTGTATAATTTCCATCCATCATTGGTTGAGGACTTCTCTCAAGCATGAGCTCCCTGGAACTTTCAGTCTGCCTACGAAAGTGTCAAGAAAAATTCTGCAGGTAAAGTCATAAATGCTCCCAACAGAATGCTCTCAACTTCTATCAAAATGGTGAGTGCCAAGGGTATACGGAGAGACACACTCAAGAGCTGCTACACTATTGCTTCAGTACATTATTTTTGCTTAAATTAGGTCTCATTAGTTTTTGTTTGTTGCAACCAAGAATGCTGACAGAACTCATACATGAGAAGGAGCAGAAAGTAATGCAATGAAAGCTAAAAGTCTAGAGCTTATTGCTAGAGTAATGAGGAGCCCTTGAAAGGTTTTAAGTAAGGAAAATAAGTTCAATTTATATTTTAGAATACTACTACAGATTGGGGTTAGTATGAAGCTATTGACACCACTAAGGAAGCTGTTTTGTAATCCAAATGTAAGATAATTAACCATTTACCCCCCAAACCTTACTATTGAATCCAAAAGTGGGCTTACTTTGTAGTCTCAGCTATATAGACATCAAATCTTACTAGAGTAGAGTCTCATAAATTGCAGCATTTAAAATATTTAATAACAGCATAAAATATATCTGCTAATATGACTGCAATTAAGGAAAATGCTTTATGAAGTCAATTTACTGAAGTTTATTTGTGGATCTGTGGATTAGTAGAGCAGTCCTGTGTATAAAACTTTGCATTTTCAGGAGTTTTTTTGTGTGTGTTTTCCTTCCTTCCTTCTTTCCTTCCTTCCTTCCTTCATTTCCTTCCTTCCTTCCTTCTTTTCTTCCTTCCTTCCTTCTTTCCTTCCTTCTTTCTTCCTTCTTTCTTTCCTTCTTCAGATGTTTATAAGCACACCTGTACAAATGCTCTGACTCTGTGTCACGGGGCTCTGTCAGAGCTAGAAGGGTGTTATCTTAGCCTATTTGTGCTGAATAACAAAAATATCAGAGACTGGGTAATATATCAGGAACAGAAATTTATTTTCTTACTGGTCTGGAGGCTGTGAAGCCCAAGATCAAGGTACCGGCAGGTTTGGTTGTCCGGTGGGGACTGCTCTCTGCTTCCAAGATGGCGCTTTGCTGCTGTGTCCTCCAAGGGGAGACATACTGCGTCTTCATACGGTAGGAGGCTCTTGAAGCCTCTTTTATAATGGCCTTACTCCTATTCATAAGGGGAGAAGGCTGTCGTGACCTAATCACCACTTAACAGTCCCACTTTTTAATATCATCACATTGGCCATTAAATTTCAACATTTGAATTTTGGAGGAGACACATTCAAATTATAGCAGGGCTTTATTTTACAGATGAGAAAAACTGAGACCCAGAAAGAAACACATAGAGATAGCAGCATGTTTGCTTTTCCCTTCTCACTAATTCTCTTCTATACATTTCTCTCTATTCTCCACCTACTGGTACTTTAACTCTTCTCTTTAAAGTTGAACAGGAAGAAAATTTGAAGGAGGAAAAATGTGTCATCAGCATTTGTTCATCTGTTGTGCTCATGCCTTCCCAGGACAGGTGCCTGTAGAAGGACTCCAGCTGCAGAATAGGTGCTCTCCCTCACTTCTTTCCTTGCCACATTCCATCTCTGTATCTGGGACAGCCTTTTCAGAAGGTGAAGGGGCTTCAGGAACCATTCGGTTCAAACATGGAATTAGAATATCACCATTTTGCAACTTCTGTGAATTGTTGAATCATGGCTTCGATCAAGTATTCTTGCCAAAAAAATAGAACCTGGCTCCAAGAAAAAAGAACATGCTAATGAGGTCACGAGGATGCAGTCTGCAAAACCCAGACTGTTGGAGTCAGAAACTCTAGAACAAGCAACCCAGTATCTTCAACAACACCAATGAATGAAAATAAACAAATGAATAAAACAATTGAAGGATGACACAAAATGAAAAACAAATGAATAAAAATAAAAATTTTCAATGGAATAAAAGAGAAAAATTGAAAAGCTGTAGATTTACAGAGATAAACAACCAATTGACATGTATGGAACTTATCTGAAACAATTCAAACAAAATGCAAAAAATAAAAAATGCAATAAAAAATCGAACACTGCATATTTTATGGTATTAGGTAATTCTTGTAGAACTCTTGAGTTCTGATAATTACATTGCGGTTATGCTTTAAAAAACAAAATAGAGTTCTTATGTTTTAAAGATGCATATTGAAATATTTATGAGTTAAATAGTATAACCTGTGGAAATTTGCTTCAAAAGATTCATGGAGGTGGGGAATGGGTGGGGTTATAGATTAAACAATATTGGGCAATAATTAGTAATCGTTGAAGCTGCCAACTCATTATACAATTCTTGTTTTTTGGACACTTCTAAATTTTGTGTAATAAGTTTAAAAATAATACCAGTTTCTTTGTGTGTTTTGTTCCTCTACCTTGCCCTCTCCCACTCCTTCTGGTACTATCCGCCCCTAACTCCCACAGCTCCCAGAGTATTTTAACACTGACCATGGCCAGTTGCTTGCCTTTGCTTCTGCTGTTCTCCACCTCTGGGTGCCATTTCCTCTCTCTTCCACCTATTCACACTTTAAGACCCAGTGCAAAAATATTATCTGTTAAATATGCTTATTATCTCTATCCTGGGGAAGAGGTGATTAATCTTCCCCTGAGCATCCAAAGTTATATATATATATACATCCACAGTAGTATCTACACCAGTATGTTAGGTTAGTAGAGAGTAGAGCTGAGATCTCCTTTAAAGGAGTGTGAGTTCTTCACTCACTGATTGCATCATTAAGCCATTACTTTTTGAGCACCTACTCTATGCCAGGTGCCATGTGTCTGTGAGTGAGATGGAAATGAATGGACTCGGTCTCTGTGCTCAGGAGATCCCCACCTACTTGCTGAAACAATTCATTTTAAAACAACTTTGATAAAGCCAAGTTATACCTGATTGCAATGGAAATGTAAAGGAAGAAGAGACCAATAAAGAAGATTCAGCACAGTCATTCCCTGCTATGAGACTTGATGGTCAAAATGTTCAAAGGAAGCCAGGGTGCATCAGAGCCTGCTCAACTAAGACAAGAGCATGTACAAAGAGGGTCAGTGACCCAAGGAAATGTTGTTTGTTTGGAAACTAGCTCATATTCTGATGAGGGGGAGAATGGTAGGATAAAAAGACTAAGTATGGAGCCCAGAGCCACATCAAGGAGAAACTGTATTTTTCGTTGTTGGTTCTTTAGTGCCTAGCACATAGACAGGCCCTTGATAAATGTGCATTATAATAATGAGCCAAGACATAATCATTGAGCTTATGAGCATCAATTTGACTACTAGGTTAAATTAATGCCATATAAAAATGAACAGTGGTTTAATATTTTTCCCTTTTACTCTTTTTTTTTTTTCATATCATTCAGGTTTGGGGTAAATTCAAAGCAGAGGTGATTCAGGAATGGACAATTCTGATGAGAAGAGAACACTGTTCTGACAACTCTCTGCTGGTGCTTCATCTCTCCTGTTCTGAGGCTGTTCAGGAGGGCAGCTCCCGAAGAGTTAACTCCTGGCAGGATTCCAAATCTGCAGCCAGGAGGCCAGCACCTTCCTCCTCCACCTCCAAATCAATTACACAAGAAGCCTTCACTCTAAGTTTTTCTTTGATCATTATCTTGTCCCCTGTTACAAACCCATTCTCTGTCTTGCCGCAGCAGCAGGGGAGAAAAACTGTGTTAGCAGACTGACTGCAGATACCTTGGAAGTTTCAGCCATTG
This sequence comes from Pongo abelii, assembly GCF_028885655.2. NCBI lineage: Eukaryota > Metazoa > Chordata > Mammalia > Primates > Hominidae > Pongo > Pongo abelii. Next base: position 144,724,558 of record NC_071992.2, on the reverse strand, counting down.
AGAGGCCGCCTGCTGATGCTTTTGCTCTGCAGAACTTCAAAGGGGAACCCCACACATTTAAACACCAGAGGGGAGAAATGCTGGAAATAGATGCAAACTCTACCTCCAGAGGCCTGGCAGTGTTCTCTTTTGGCTTCAAATAGAGCTGTTCTCTGAGGAGGCACAAAAAAAAGAAAGAAAGAAAAAGAGAAAGAAAGAAAGCAAAAGAAAGAAAGAAGGAAAGAAAGAAAGAAAGAAAGAAAGAAAAAGAAAGAAGGGTACTGGTTAAGGAAACGGGGTGACAAAGTAAAACTTTAACCAATGCTGAGCACCTCTGGGCAAGAGATTTCTCTCTACTGGGCCTCAATTTCCTCATCTATAAAGTGACGATCTTTTAAATACCCTTCAATTCTTGAGGATTTATCTATTTCTGGGAAGATGGATGGATGGATAGATGGATGGATGGAAGGATGGAGGAATTGATTTTTTAAAAGGATTACGTAGACAAATACAGATGATCAGAGATAGATTATATTGATGATAAAGATGAAAGAATGATAGATTACAGAATGAAAGAGAAAAGAAAGAGTGAGCAAGAGAGAAAGAAAGAAAGAAAGAAAGAAAGAAAGAAAAGAAGGAAGGAAGAGAGAGAGAGAGAAAGAAGGAAAGAAAGAAAGAGAGAGAAAAGAAAGAAAAGAAAAGAAGGGAGAGAAGGAAGGAATAGCAGATATGGCATGAGAAGATTTGGATCCAGGTGAGAACAGGACCTGGGTTTGAATCTTTGTTCCACTGGTTATTAGCAGATTTTACCCAGTTCCAAAATCTATACATTGTCTCATGTTTTCACTCCTCTTGGTCTCAATTTTCTCAACTGAAATTAGAGAAGGACATTTCACTGCATATAAGGCTAAATAAAATAATATGTAGAAATTGCCTCACATTACTTCATAGCTACCTATTAGATATAAAGTAACCAAAAATTACAATAGATAGAAAAGTTCATTGGTTCTCAGAATCGTCAAAAGAAGCAAGACATATGCAATTGCCAGGCTTGTATATTCAGTTGTCTCTCCACTTGGATGTCTCACATCTATCTCAAAAGCAACCTGTTCCAAACTGAAAGTTTCGTCTAACACCTAATCTTCTCCTTTTTCCTCCCTATTTCATTGACAGAACCACTGTCCATCAAGTTTCTTAAGCCAGGAATCTGAAAGACATTCCTGATTCCTCCTTCTCCCTAGCCTTCATGTTTAACTTTTCACCAATTCTTATCAAGTTCACTTCCAAAGTACCCAAATCTCCTTTTTCAGCTCTTCATCAATGCCATCCTAAACCAAGACATTATCATCTTATTTTCTGGACCACTCCAGGGACCTTCTAACTGTCCTCCCTGCTTCCACACTTGCCCTCTTACCTCCTTTAATTCAATCTCTGTAAAATCCACAGAGAGATTCTCTGAAATTGTAAACTGAACCAGGCCACTTGTCCACTCAAAACCTTTTGGTGTCCCCTTTTGCCCTTAAAATGAAATCCAAGGCCAGCCACGGTGGCTCATGCCTGTAACTCCAGCTTTGGGAGGCCAAGGCAGGAGGATTGCTTGAATCTAGAAGTTTGAAATCAGCTTGGGCCACATAGGGATACTCCATCTCTACAAAATAAATAAATAAAAAGTTAGCCAGGCGTGGTGGAGCACCCCTGTAATTCTAGCTACTTGGGAGGCTGAGATAAGAGGGCAGGAGGATCGGTTGAGCCAAGGAGTTTGAGGTTGCAGTGAGTTATGATAACTCCACTGCACTGGAGCCTAGGTGACAGAGTGAGACCTTATCTCTAAAAAAGAAAAAAAAATGATATAATCTAAATATTTTTCCATAGTCAGCCTCGCCCTCTGTGCCATAGCACCCCGGCACTCTTAGCTTCACAGTGTACTGTGCTTCCTCCACACCTCTGTGTTCTAACTACACCACTCTTCCTCCATACTCTCAAATACACCAAGTTTAGACTTCAGAGTCTAAACTCCCATCCCTCTTATTCCTCTAGTCTACCCCCTTCCCACCCCATCTTGTAGGCTGATTAAGTTCTACCCATCCTCTACCAGGAATATCATTCAAAAGATTTCCTCTGACTCGTCAATTAAATTAGCCTCCTGGTTACACCATCTCTTAAAACCCTCCATTTTTCTTTGTGGATTCCTGTTAGTGTGAATCTGTGTTTACGTATGTGATTGTCTGTTTCAGGTCTGTCTCCTAAATCAGACTTCCATGCCTACAAAAGCAGAGATTGTACTGTTGTTGTTTTTCACTGCTGTATCCCCAGCACTTTGCCTAGTTCCAAATACATAAAAGCCATGAACATTTGTTCAATTGTTGAATGAATGAATGAAGTTACTGTATCTTCAGTGGCTTCTAATAAAACTTATTTAAGATGTAGTGTCTTAAATAATGTTTCATCATTTTTTCACAGTTAAGCCTCAAAAATACTTGAAAAATAGGATGTTTCCAAACTGAATTTCCTAGATCATTGGAATCAAGGGAGGCAGGGTCAAAAGGAAATTAAAAGCCTTCTCATCCAATCTACAATTTGAACTTCAAGTTTTTTTTTCTCAACTTGGTGGCATTCTTTATAAAAAGTAATTGTGACATAAAAAGTATTAGTGGTTGTGTTGAAATGGTAATACTAAAAAGTTTTTTTTTATTTTTGGGTATTTCCCAATTTTTTATTATTTTATATAATTTTATATTTATTCTTACAATGAAATAAATTCTATAAATGGATTTTTACTTTCCTAGCTTAGGTAGCAAATAGGAATGAATATGTTTGATTGGTGAAAAGTTTGCTATTATTTTGTATTACTGTCAACATCATTACTATAAACAAACATTTCCTGATCAGGGATCTACTTAATGTGAGGTTCTAGGTTCTCGGTTCTCTTTCTGCAAATAAGATGACTATAGCCCAAAAAGGTTGAGAATCTTTTCTTCAAGTCTCACAGCGAATAAATGCTGAAAGCACTATGCTAACTTGAATGTCTGACTTGAAAATCCATGCAATGTACAAATTTAGAAATTGAGACAAATCCTTGAAGCAATCAATAATCACAAAGATTTCTGGCAGGTTCTACATTTTCGTCTCTAGACTCAATTTGCCAACAACCCAGATGCACATTTCCCCTAGTTACATCTTCTTTCTTAACTATTTTATACTTTATTACATATTTTGTGTTTGGAAAATCAATATCTATTCCATGAAAATGAAAATACATATTAACCCACAATTCAACCCACCAGAGGCAACATCGTTCATTTTAACAGCCCAGATGAGTGAAGTTCCATGCTAATAACTCCAAATATTGTTTGTGTTATGGGTGATAATATTTATTGTTGAAGAAAAAGTAGATATCAATGTTTTGTTTATTTTTTAAATCATCATATGGCAAACAATAACCTCCCTTGAAAATTTAATCTAACAATCATTGCTGGTTAATATCATCCAACTAATTTGGAAGTTTGAAAGGAGAAGTACATGATTTGCTGCAGTTTACTTTAACATGATGCCCAACACAGTTAATGTTTACAACTCCAAGGTGCTCACCTCCACTAAAAGCCAGCCTTGCACATCAGCCCTACAGGGAAGGACAGCTCATGCCAGAGTGAAAGGTGGGCTCCAAGATAAAGAGTAACCCAGCCTTCCGGAAAGCTAAGGTTCAAATGTGTCTGGTTTCCATTAACTGGGATTGCAACAGCCTCTTCAAAGGCAAAGAAAATTCCTCTGTCCACAGCTATAAATGCAGCTTCCTCCAAGGTGGCATGTATAGAAAATGATACTGGGTCAGAGAGTGAAGCTCTCGGTGGAATAGTTATTCTTTTATGCTGATTTTAGACAAATTGACTTTGTTTGTTTAGTAAGACAAACAATATTTGTTCATTGCAAAGAAAAAAAATCAAAAGCCCCATTCATCATAAACAAGAATTAATTGATATCCCATTATTATTAATGGTTTTAAAAATGTATAACAAAATGAAAGCATACAAGCATTTTTCATATATTGCTATATTATGATTATCCTTTCTAACAGTTTAATGCTGCCTCATATCCAATTGAAAAGATGTGTGGTTTGCTTCCAATTTCTCCCTATTATAAACATTTCAGCAAGGAGCACCTTTTTTACTCAACAACTCATTCTACAAAGATTTATTGAACACCTACAATGCCAGCCACATAGTGTCTAAATTTTTGCTCACATCCTTAATTATTTCTTTAAGGTAAAGTTCCCAGAAGTGGAACTGTTGGGAAAAGTATACTTTTCAGATTTTGATTGGAATTGCCAATTGTTCCCCCAGAGAAGCTGTACCAATAGATACTTCTATCAATACCACCTGTGAATGAATGTCTACCTCACCCTACCTCCACCAAGGAGGGCAACAGGTCTGGTTTTAGAGCAGTTTTACTTTCAGTAGGCCTCAGACAAGCAGCAGTAGAATCATATGGTAATTCACATTCTCAGCCCCCAGCCCAGATACCTACTCAATCAGCAATTCAGTTTTTAAAAACTGGTTGTTTTTTTTTTATCATTTTACTTTAAGTTCTGGGATACATGTGCAGAACGTGCAGGTTTGTTACATAGGTATACATGTGCCATGGTGGTTTGCTGCACCCATCAACCCATCATCTAGGTTTTAAGCCCCACATGCATTAGGTATTTGTCCTAATGCTGTCCCTCCCCTCAGCCCCCAAAAGGCCCTGGTGTGTGATGTTCCCCTCCTTGCGTCCATATGTTCTCATTGTTCAACTCTCACTCATGAGTGAGAACATATGGTGTTTGTTTTTCTGTTCCTGTGTGAGTTTGCTGAGAATGACGGCTTCTAGCTTCAGCCATGTCCCTGCAAAGGAAATGAACCCATTTTTTATGGCTGCATAGTATTCCATGGTATATACGTGCCACATTTTCTTTATCCAGTCAGAGTGGCGATTCCTCAAGGATCTAGAACCAGAAATATCACTTGATCTAGCAATCCCATTACTGGGTATATACCCAAAAGATTATAAATAATTCTACTGTAAAGACACATGCACATGCATGTTTATTAAAAACTGGGTTTTAACAAGCTCTTCACAACATTCCTAAAAGTTTAAGAACCACTAATTTTGAGCATAAGACACAGAGTTATGAGTGCTACCACCAAGGAACTCACACCTCCCTTGACCATTCCCACTGACTTTTTTTCTCAATAACCTTCCTTATGGCTGAAGGACAGGTAGCTCTTCAACAGGGGCCCTAGGGGATTATAAACAACATTGCAGTCATTTTGGCAAGAAAGTGAACTCCAGAACCGAGGTGGGTGCAATATAGAGATCAGTAGAAAGGATAGAAGTACATGGTCAGCAGCAGAGGGCCTGAGAAGAGTGGCCACAGGGTTTCTGTGAAAAGAGCAGTATGTGGAACCAGGACCATTAGCTGGAAGACTGGCTTTGAATGTTGGCCCCATCTCACTCCTAACTCTAGGACTTTGGACAATAACTTCTCTAGATCCTTAGTTTCCTCTTTATTTTATCAGGAATAAAAAGCTCCATTTTGCAGGTTGATGTGAGGTTCACATACGAGAAGCAATGTGAAATTCTTTGGAAACTGTCCACATCAGGGGGCAACATTATTATCACAGACTTGAGCGTGGGTGGAGGGGAAGGTTGCTCTTCCTGTGCGCAGTCCCCCTTCCTCATTCTGACCATGAAATTCACATTTTCCTGTGAATCTTCAAAGGCCCCATTTATCAGCCATCGAAATACAAAGCAAACAGCCTCCTTGGCCTTCTTTTACAGGGTATCACTTACACTTCCCAGTTGGAATATTATCCTTCTTATCTCCAGACTGCAGAAATGCATGACCCACCACCTCTCTAAGTTATATGGAAAATTACTTAGAGGGAGCACCCTTGTTGCAGAGAAGGAAAGAAACTGTGAAAGTTCAGCACACTATTGGGGAAGGCAGCATAATGTTTAGTATCCAAAGACAGAAGCTCAAATCCTGACCCTTTTACTAGGACGAAGAGTGTATCCTTGGCCGTTATGAAAATAAATAGCCCAAAGCAGAAGAAAGTTTTACCCCCTACAATTCTGCTTTCTCTACATTCTCTCATCTCAAAAAATAGCTCCATGGTTTCTCATACCAGAAATCTGAATTATGCTTGATTCATTTCTTTCCTCACCTTCCAAGTTTAATTGATCACTTGATTCTATGCTCTTAAGCAAGTTGCTTGACCTGTGTGTCAGTTGCATCATCTGAAAAATAAAAGATAAAAATGTATCTCATCCCAGGTTGTTCAAAAATTAATTTAGACAACATCCTTTGAGTCCTTGACCATCTACTCTGCTAAAAATACCAACAATGGCTTTACAGTGTAAAGTGACACCTCTGAGACCCATTACATAAATACTCATGGGGCCCATGCTGTGTCCCAGGTACTGTACAAGGTGCGTAACAATGAAAAAGACAGGAAGATCCCTGTCTCCTGAGGGTCAGGATCTCTCTTGGGGTGTGTAATCTAGTAGGTGGACAGGTGGTTGGTGGAGGGAGAAATAGACAAAGGAAACAAGAATATCAGATTATGGTAAGTGCTGTCCAAAGAGAGCCTTAAAGTAAGATGATTTAATAGAGTAGATATGTGGCTATCTGAAACTGGGTGGTCAGCAATAGCCTCTCTAATGAGGTCACTTTAGGCTGATATTTGAATGACAAGAAGCAGCCAGTCATGTAAATAGGATGAAGGGACAGGAGGCATCAGATGGAGGAAATAGCCAGCGCAAAGACCCTTAGGCATGAGTGAACCCAGAAAGGCTAAGGAATATCAAGGAGGCTACCATGGCTGGAACATGAAGAGTACCGGGAGAGGTAAATTAAATTATAGCTACCAGGGTGTTGGGGGAAAATCAGAGGGCTTCACAAACCAAAAAGAAGGAATTGGAGTTTGTTTTGTTTTGTTTTTTCCAGTGACAAGAGAGTCCAGCCAAGGGTTTTAAACACGAGAGTGAGTTGGTTTTATCTGCCATTTCAAAAGCTCACTCTGAGTACTGCATGGAGAAAAGATTGTAGGATGACAAGAGTAGAAAGGAGATCAGCGAGGAAAATACTTGCAATAGCTCAAGCAAGAGAAAGTGGTGGCTTAGACTGGAGTGGAAGAAGGGAGTTGGAAGAAAGGGAAAATTCTGGATGTGTTTTGAATGGAAAGTCAAGAGGACTTGGTGATCCACTAGATCTGGAAGTTGTTGGGAAAAAAAAGAATCAAGGATAACTCAGATTTCTGGCATGAAAAACTATGAAGCTACTTACTAGGATGGACAAACTCTAGGGAAAGCAGTTTTGCAAAGGGAAATCCAGAGTTCTACTTTGACCATATTATTCTTGTGATGCGAAAGATGCTCATATGGAAATGTGAAGCTGGCACTTAGATATGAAAGTCTGAGCTTCCAGGGCACATTCAGACTACAGGCAAAAATTTAGGAGTTATCAGAATCACGGATACCATTCAAGGATCTACTTCTTGAATGTTTCTACACATTGATATATTCTAGATTTCTTATTACATCCTAGGGAAATACAAGTAAACAACCTAGCTTCTGCCCTCAAGATATTCTCACTGCCATAGAGAAAAGAGGTCAAGAGAAAAGTTGATCATACGATTTGTAAGTATTAGGATGAAGGTGGTTATGAGGTGCAGTTTGTGTGGCATTCAGTCATGCTCCCAGCTCTCTCTAGTCCTCGGTTCTGCCTCCCATAAATGGGAACAATACCACCTGTCTTGCCTATAGAGCACTAGGTTTCTGAAAGGAAATAATGTAGATGGAAGTAAATGAAAAACAGAGAGTCCTGAATTATTATCCCAATGCAAAGAGGGAGAAAGCTGGCATGAAAATCTTATTAACAAACTTTCCAGTAAAACACAGGGCTAAGTTCTGGCTGATAGGACTTAAATGCGTCCTCCTATCTAATCACTGCAGCAGGAAATGTAATTCTTCACAAGCCAGTGTTGCTATAAGGGAATTTGCATGAAGTCTAAGATAGAATGGAAAAGTTTTTCTGCTGCTGCTGCAGCTGTGTGATAGCTACCAAAAACCAGGCACAAAGGACTTAGTGACTGTTTGTTTCAAAACAGCCCAACCTTGACCTTTAGCAAACCTTCAACCTTCAAACATTCTACCAATGACATCACACCGTCCAAATGTGGAAGCAATAAGCCATGGAAAGGATATGCCTTGATTCAAACTTTGACATTATCCTTTAATAACTGTGCCTCCTGACTAAGTCCCTTAGCCTCAGTTTCCTGAAATATAATATGGCTGTGCTAACCACCTCCTAGGTATCTATGAGAATTCATCAGAGCTTTCAAGGTATATAACATGGTGTGTGTGGTACAAAATGAGTGACTTTAAAATGTATTAATATGAAAAGAAGGAGTTTATTCAAATCCTTACTCACTTGGAAAGGCAACAAGTGAGTTATGTTAATCTGGGCATTGCCAGCACCTGTCAGAATAGAGGTTCCCTACATGTTTGTGAAATGAACAAATGACATGCAAAATAGCTGTGTAGAGCCCTTGAAGGACACAGTAAGGGATCTCTGGCTAAAAATTCCTTCCTCCATACCAGAGACCCTTCCCTACTGAGCCCAGCTGGTGCCCAGAAGTTAGAAAAATCAACTTTATAATTCACAATTTCAATGGCACCTTTGTTTGAGAAGACTGACACTGGAGCTCAATGGGGGGAAAAAAGTTCCCTTCACTATATAATTACCTCAGTTTTCTTCCACCCCTCTAACTAAAGGAAAGGCTTACTTTGACAAAGAGAATATTAAAACCCGCTTCTGCTCTGGCAGGTTTGAAAAAAAAAATGTCATTGTGAAGACTCTTCTGAACATGATCAGCTTTTACAGCAGGAAGAATATTCATTGCAATAAATTTTCTTCACCTTGTAAAAGTTATTACACAAAAAGCAAATGTTTCTTTAGGCTAACATTTCTCAAAGTGTATCAGTTGGGCCACTGGATCTCAGAATGTTAGTAGATATCATTGGGAAGACAAGAGCTCCATGGTACCCAGATTTGGGAAAGACTCGCGTAAAACTAAAAACTGGGGTAAAAGTTGAAGAGGTATTTTTACTGTAGCATTGTTCATCTTTAACATGTTAATGTGCATTGTCAGTTCTCAAGAGAGGGTGAATCATTGCACATATTCTTTGGATTTCTAGAGCATCTCACAGGACTTTCCACACTTTGAGAAATGTTTCCTGGAGTCAGGGGAATAGAGCACATCAGCTTTCCAAATCTCTTCCATCCAAAATCAGCTGTCATTTTCTGCTATACACAATTCAAATGGAAGTGACAAATCAGCTAAGCATGTTTGTGTCCTCTGGAAAATGTTCCCTGTAAACCTCATGAGTCCACTTATTTATTCATGTGAGGATTCATTTACTCATCAACCTATGTCAGAAATCTGCTATGGACCTGGCACTCTGATTAAGGCAGAGATTTGTACTCTTGGAAAAAAGATGATGTTGAATCCTACAGGTGATAGAAAAGAGAGAGGAAGCCTAGGACAGGATGGAGGATTTAGAATGGAGGAAAGCGTGAAGAGACAGGAGAGTGAGAAAGAGGCAGAGAAGTAAAAGCTCTATTTCATTACATGTATTTATTGAGAACTCTTTGCTCTCAATAAATACCAGGCTCTTTGCTAGGTATAGCAAGCATGATAGTGAACAAGGCACAACCCCAATCTTTGAAAAGTTAACTCTTTTGTTGAGAAAAGAGAGAATCAGGTTTTGCTTTAAGGAAGACCATGTGGGCTACCATGTGGAAGGGGCAAGGCTGTGACTGGCGTATAGGTAGAACAAGCTAGGTGAAAAGTGGGAAGGCCTAACCAAGAACAATGACAATGGAAATGGGGAGTAGATAAACTGAAAAAATATTAACAATGCAGAAAGGACAGAATGAGATTAGTGGTCTAATTTGATGATTGAATGGGAGACAAAAAACCAAACCTCCGCAAAAAGACTTCTAGGATTCTAGTTTTTAGCAACCAGGTAGAAAGTGGTGCCAATCAATGAGATGGGTGGGTGATAGAGGCGTAATGATGTGAGATGGTGGGGCTGAGGTGTGTGGAGGGTGTTCAGGAGATCCCAGATGCACAACTGAGGAGTCAAAGACACATTTCTGAAATTCAGCAGAGGGAGCAGGCCACAGGAAGAGATTTGGGGTTATCAGCATAAATATGGTAACTTAAGTTACAAGATTGAGGGTTCATACAGGGAGAGTCTAGAATGAGAATGAAGGAGCCTCCAAAAGACACATGACTTCACCAACACATCAATTTTAGCCTACAATCCTTATTTCACACTTCTGACCTCCAGAACTCTAAGAGAATAAATTTGTATTGTTTAAGACACTAAGCTTGTGAGAATTTATTAAAACATCAACAGGAAATGAATACAGATAGACACAGAGGACCCTAATTCAACTTGCAATCTGAAAAGAGTGAACCTTGTAGGTACCCTTCCAATAAGAAGTGAGCATGCCTAATCTTCTAGGTTCTTGCCTGCTGTGTGGTCAGAGAAAATGGAAATTGGCCTCCCATTTCTTGTGGACTTAAGCACTTCAGCATAGCACAGTAGTTGAAAGGGAAGCACTCACACACTGTGTGATTGCATTTGTATAAAGTTCAAAAATAGGCAAAACAAACCCATCATGTTGGAAATCAAAGTGGGGATGATCTTTGGGCTGGAGGGAAGGAAGAGTGTTTGGAAGTAAGCAAGTGGAGGGGCTCCTGGACACTGGTTGTACTCTACTTTTTGACCTGGATGATAGGTTCCCAATTGCCCTCACAATGTGATAGCACAAAGATTGGCAACACTTTTTTAGGAGAAAGAACAGATAGCAAATAGTTCAGGCTTTGGGGGCCATTCTTCTCTGGCTTTCTTAACTCTGTTGTAGCCCCAAAACAGCCATCAACAATTAATAAATGAATTATTGCAGTCTAGTAAAGCCTTATTTACAAAATCAGGTGGCAGGATGGAATTTTCCTATGGGCTATAGTTTGCTGACCCCTATGATAATGTATTGAATGTGTATTTATAATTTGTGCACTTCTCTTCAAGTGTTGTATTGTTCAACTTTTAAAAGTTTAAAATAAAACAAACTATGAAAGAGGGCAGGATTCTGGATTCAGGCTGCCTGGATTCTATTCCTGACTTTTCTACTAAATATTTGGTGACATTGGGTTGCTTAAGTTCTCTGTGCCTCCATTTCTTCATCTGTGACCTGGGGTGTTGTAACATTGAAATGAGATAAAGTGTGCACAGTGTTAAAAGCAGTATTTAGTTTACAGGCAGCCTTCAATCCATGTTCACTATTTTTAATGAGATCCTGTCATTTGCAACAACATGGATGGAACTGGAGGACATTATGTTAAATGAATAAGCCAGGCACATAAACACAAACTTTGCATGTTCTCACTCACTTGTGGGCGCTAAAAATTAAAACAATTGAACTCATGGAGATAGTAGGATGAGGGTTACCAGAGACCGAGAAGGATAATAGTGGTGAGGAGGCGTAGTGGAGATAGTTAGTGGTTAAAATAGTTACAAATAATAAATAAGATCTCATATTTGATAGTACAACAGGGTGAATATGGTCAATAATAATTTAACTATACATTTAAAAATAACTAAAAGGGTATAATTAGATAGTAACACAAAGGATAAATGCTTGAGGTGTTGGATGTCCACTTACCCTGATGTGATTATTACACATCTTATGCCTGTATCAAAATATCTCATGTAAATTAAATTAAAAATTAAAAATTAAAAAAACACTATTCTTATTGTTATTATTGATGCTCACAATACTTCTATAAACATTGGCTTTTTCAGTTCTGTGTTATAAACGAGCAACTGAGGCATTCTGCCCAAATCTTTCTGTGGGTCCCTATTTCTCTCCAGATTTCCTGAACCGGCATATGAGGCTCTTTCAAGCCTCCAAGTCTTATCTTCAGCCATACTGCGACCATCACAACCACTTGCAACTACCTCAACCACACCACGTTCTTTATGCCTCTGTACTTTGGGAGATGGTGTTCCATCTTCATAGAAGGGCCTTCATCTTAGCAACTTGGTGAGCCCCAACTCTTCCTTTAAAATCTTGTTTTATACTATCTCCTCTGTGAAACTTCTGAGTCTAGACACCATGGATTAGTAACCATGTATCAGTTTGAGCTTGAGCATATGTATCAGTTATCATTTATTTCATTCCTATTTGTCAAGAGCCACACACATTCTAGGCACCCAATGTATGTCTGTTGAATGGACTGCATATCTGAGTTCCCCTCTACACTCTGAGCTCTTATTTATCCTTCTTCTTAGCCCCTAGAATAATGCCCTATACAAGGCTGGTGCCCAGTAAACCTTTGTCAGATGGATGAATGAATTGATTGTTGGAAGCCAGCCAAGGCCTGGGCATCCTCATAGACAAGTAGATCCAGATGACAAGTAGCACAGTCCCAATCTCAGGGAGCTCCGTAGAAAGTTCCAGTCTTCATGAATATCAGCCATCAAAGGTTAATATTATGAGATTTTTATCTGTATTTTATACCCCAGGGGAAATTTTATGGATGTTCTCATAATTATTGTTCACATCTTCCAGTCATAACATGAAATACAGTACATGATCACCATTTCCCAGAGTCTGTGAGGGACAAATTTCTTGCTGAGGCAATTATCTTTCACAGCTGCTGTCCACAATTTTGTCCAACTCCCATGGAAACCAGGAACATTACCTTAATGTTAGAAGGGACCCCAGAGACAAGCTAGGCCAGCCCTGCTGTTTTACAGATGAGGGAATAAATAACTTGTAGAGTTTTCCATTTTCAAGATCATTTTGCTAGGGAGTTTTCTTTTCTTTTTGCTGGACATGAGAAAATGCAACAACTTTTATGAACAATATTTTATCTCACTTATAAGCTTACAGATACATACATACATAGCTGAGGGAAAAATATTTTAAAAAATCAAAAGCAAAATTATTATGCAGCCAGGATTTAGAGAGAGAAAAAGAACCTGAGGTACCATTTTACCACTTGTCAATAATGACAGTTTCTATTAGGGAAACCATTTTACACAATAATTTTCAAGCAGAGAGCAGAGTGGTGGTGAGTGCACTACCCGTGTCTGAAGCAGTACTGGGTGTTGTAGGTAGAAAAGCATGAATCATTTGGTTATATCAAAAATCATTGAGAGAGAAAAACAATTTGTTATCAAGAGCACTCATTCTTTGGGGACTTTCCAGTGGCATCTACAGCCGCCTCCTATTCTGACCAACTCCTACAACTCTGGAACCCAGTTTCCCATATTCTGAATCATCTTGTGTGCCTCCCGTCCCTGCTGCTGGTAAGAGGGCATGAAAAGCCAAACTAGAACTGCCAGGCCTGACCCAAGGATCAGTTCTGAAAAAGCAAAGGACAAACCCAGATGAGAAATAGGGCTCTTCAGGATCTTGTCTTGCTTCTTCATTCATATCATCACATTCTAGTGTCCTATTTCAACCCTGTATCTTAATCAGGGCAGACTTGTCACTTATTCATATTTAATGACTTTCACGTAATTCTTGTTGCCTGGAATCTCCTATGCTTGATCACTGGCCTGGTCAATTTCCAATTCTGAAGAACTTGGTGCAAGGCTACTTCTATTCCACTTTCCTGAATACAATGTCTGATTTCCAGCTCCTGATGAATACCTCCATTAGAGCTCAGATCACAGACCTGTTTACCCACTGTTTACTTATCTGCTTCCTCAATAGACTCTGAGCTACTGAAGATAGGGACTTTGTTCTACTCCGTGGTGGCCAGCAGTATTGGGCAATGCAAATTTGCTGAATGAATTAATGAAGACATAGAGTCACGGGAAGAAGCCAGAGTCAAGTAGTATAGGAATGGGGAAAATTGTACAGTCTAATAATTTGGGGTAATACAGTTAGTGAGGCCTCTTTATATATAGACTTCTCAGAGTCTTTTGTATGCAAATGTACTTGGTAAATATATAAAAGATGATATTTACTAAGTACTTAGTAAAGAAGTACTTTCCAACTTATTTGTCTCTGGAACACTCTCTCTCTCTCTCTCTCTTTCTGTGTGAGTGTGTGTGTGTGTGTGTGTGTGTGTGTGTGTGTGTGTTGCTTCTCTCTCCCAGAAAAATTGCTCAGGAGATGCAGCTTTCAGGCATCTTCATCTAGACCTTTTGCTTTAGGGTAAGACCATTACCAGAAAGTCAATATCTAAGTTATAAGTCCAATGTGCAGAGTTGTAAGTGCTACAGCAAATGGTTGAATTGAATTTAGCTAGATGTAAAAGTACTTCAAGTCATTTTTGAGGCTGAAACCCCTACAATGAAGAAGTTCTTCCTCTGAAGTTCTGCAAAACCCATCTGAACTCTTGACCCAGAAACATCTTAGACTCTTAAGGAAATGTTCATTCCAAGTCAAGTAGCTTTTACTGTTCTTATCTGCAGTTAAGTAAAGGGCACCAAAAAACCTCCTAACCATTACATTCATATAATGTCTTTCTGGGTGCTTTGCATTCAGTGTGGTGAAGGTAATGAGCAAAAAAAGAAAGACAAGAAAAACAAAAAAATGCTTTTTGAAACCCTGATAATATTTTCACAAATGATATTTAGCATTGCAAACCAATGCTTCAGGGTTCTGTAAATGTGAAGAATTGAACAGGCAATAACAGATAGGCAATTATGGCATGAGATAGACCAATACTTTAGTTTATAGTCATAAAATTCTTGCCAAAAAGACACAAATGTTTTGATTTCCTCACATATTATATGAATAAATTAGGTTAAAAAGCAATGTGATTCAGAAATTCATCAAAAATAAAAAATAAAAACATTTACTGGTAACTTACTATGTGCCGATATTGAAGACTCAAAGATGCAGAAAAAGAAAAGGAAAAAGATCTACTCTCAAGAAGATTACTATCCCTTTACAAAAATGCATCATAATTAAACAGAAAAATATCTACAACACGAGCACTATCTGGTTTTTAACAGGACATCCTTAGCACAAAGACTGGCACATCATAGATGTTCAATAAATGTTGAATGAATGAGTAACTGAGTGAACAAATGAATAAATATAGGCAGGATTTAAGTGGATGTCTTGACACATCAACGTAGGGCTTCATTAAGGACTGGGGATTGACAGATACCATACAAATGGTCATCCCCCAAAAGGCATGTTATAGATGTCTGGAGGAGGGTAAGTGGGAACTTTCCTAAGTCAGTATGGTGGCAGGAGGAGAGGAGTGTTTCAAGGATGTACAATGACTAAACCTCTCTGACCCGAGGGGAGCTGGGTTGGGATACAGCATTCACACCAGACAGTTACATTGGAAAAGGCCTAAACGGTCATTAAATGCCATGTTATAAAGCCAGAATTTTATCTTAAAGGTAAAACGACACCACGGAAGGAAGTTTTTGACCTAAGGAATGATAGACGAAGGTTCTTTTTAGGCATAAAGCTGTCTCATCATGGATTACAAGGAAAAAAAAATGTGGATTAGATGGATATTGAATGAAAAGACCCTTCTCAAATCTCAAGTCCTTGGAAATATAGACGCAAACCAATGCTTCAGGGTTCTGTAAATGTGAAGAATTGAACAGGCAATAACAGATAAGCAATTATGGCATGAGATAGACCAATATTTTAGTTTCTGCTGCTTAACAGCCATCAGATTGGGGCAAGTTGCTTAACCTTGGCAAACCTTAATTTCCTCCATTGCAAAATGGGGATATTAATAGCACTACCTCATAAGGTTGGTGGTGAAGATTAAATTAGATAATGAATGTTAACTATTTACAACAGCGCTGACCCACAGTAAATGGTCATAACATACCACCTATTAACACTCGACTTGAAATTGCAATTTACAGTTCATCCACTCAATAGGTCCTTTTTAAGAAGACCATGAATGAATGAACCAGCTTTAAAGATACTAATTCCTCAGTCTTCTTGTAATATTAATATTATGAAACAAATTTTTAGGGAAGGTTGTAAATCAGTTAATATTTTTGTTGCATTTGAGTCCCCATGATTATATTCTGCAGGGATTTAATTTTCTGTGATATTTAAGGCCTGTTTGTGTCTAGCCTGCTTCTTTCTGTCCTAACTCAATTTCCATTTTGTGCCATCCAAGTTAGAAAAAGGCAATGTCAACTCCTTCTCAATGTCCACCTGTAGGGACTTGCCTAAAGTCACACAGCCAAGCACCTAATAAGACAGCCAGATCTGGAATGTAGATTTTCTCACTCCCAGGCTGGTGTCTACTCACTCACATGAAATGGTTTTTTCCACTCCCACTAAAGTGTGCCAACTAGGCAATAATACTAATGTGAGAGCAAGTATTGAAGCATCTACTTAAAGAGGTATAGAAATGCATGGGTGTTTACTGGCATGTGGCAAATCTATAGTGTTCACTTTCCAAATGAGTCAGATACCCATTAGAATGGCTTCATTCAATTTTTGCATTATAGAAAATCTTATACAGCAACCCACATGCAAATATTTAAAGTGGTGCTTTTTTAGCTCACAATGCTTTCCCTGCACCTTGTAATCAGCCAACCAGAATCAGTACAAAAACAATATAAAAGACTTACATTTTTTGTTACCAGTAATTTCCAAGCTGGGGACGACATCATCAGAGGATCTCATCCTGACATCAGTACTTCCCCAGCTGACACAGAAACTCTGTTCTTACAGGGTGGCCCCATATTGTCGAGCACATGACTAAATATAGATCATAGGCTCATGCTTCTTGATCATCGAACACTGCTCCAAAATAATATTCAAGGATTTGGTCTCGTTTGGGGGTTAGAAGGTACGTGTGGACTCATGACTTTGCCACTTCTTATAAAAAATAAGAATTATTTCATGAATAAGCTGCCATGTTATGAATGCTCCAATATCCTGTCATCAGCACTGAGCACTACAGTTAGCTCAAAGTATCTATAGTTTTGCCACCAGCACCAGCCAAAGATACACACGCCACAGTTTTTTTTTACCATTCCCATGCCTTCTATGTTGTTCTATCTGTCTTGAAAGTCCTACTCCACCCGTTGCCCATGTGTCACCTTCTACCTCAAAACTCAGCTTAAAGGTCCACTTGGTAAGAACATCTTGACTGGCCCCTGGATTCCAAAATCACTTTTCATATGAGCCTTCCATTCTGGCACTTAGCACATTGCATTATGTGTTGACAAGTCAATTCCACACCAAGCTGTGGTCCACTTAGAAGTAGGAATCATCAAATTCTCCTTTCTAGAGGCCAAGGGAACTTGGTTGCAGCAGCCAACTTTGGAGCAGCCTCACTCCTTGGGAGCTGGAGCAAAGCAGACAGTTATTCAGAGCAAACACTATACCAAGAGTAAGCAAAGAAATCAAATCAGGGCCACGGAAGGTGCCACAGTCAAAGAGGCACCATCAGCGTTACTTCCACAGAGGGAAGGTGAATTCAGTAGTAAAAGGTGAGGATAGATGACAGAGGCCTGGGGTGATACAAAGCAAGTAGGAAAGTGAATATGAAGCGGAATAAAGTAGAAAGGCTTAGGACAGAAGTAAGGTGGAGCAGGGGAGAAGAGGGCCATGTCCAGGGATCTAAGGCTCTCTGGCAATTGCTTAGAGGTAAATGAGAAAGTTGGCCATTGTAAAGGAGCAGGGCTGTTCTAGGGACTGTTCCTTTCTACATCTCTGCTACCTGGCACACTACCTAAAGCAAAGCAAGTATTTGAAAACTGTTTACTGAATAAATGAGTGAATTAATGAATAAATCAGTGAATGAATCATAGAGTCTTCTAAGAGTTGACCTACATATTCCAAGAATCTCAGCCTTGCTAATATAGTAAGTTGGTCATCTGCTCTTGTAGCAGTTCTTATAGGCCGATTGGTTTGCGAGTTATATATCTGTGTGTCTCCTCTGTTAGATGATTGCCCCAAGAG
The DNA here is from genome assembly GCF_028885655.2 of Pongo abelii. Classification (NCBI taxonomy): domain Eukaryota; kingdom Metazoa; phylum Chordata; class Mammalia; order Primates; family Hominidae; genus Pongo; species Pongo abelii. Next base: position 144,706,551 of record NC_071992.2, on the reverse strand, counting down.
AGCAGCCATGGAGTTCCAGGAGAGAGCAGAATACCATCTCTTGCACACAATAAAGTGTTCCATAAATGCCTATGGAGTTACACTGAACAATATTGAATTTAAATAATTTGCTTTTCAGTATAAATCAGCTTAGTAGTCCGGAAGAAAAGTTTAGATCAAGAGCAAATACAGAAACATTAAAAATAATAAATTGAATAAGTACATGAAATGATGCTCAACATCATTAATCATTAGGGAAATGCAAATCAACATCACAATGAGATACAACTTCACACCTATTAGAATGGCTAATACATATTTTTTAAAACCCCAGAAAATAAGAAGTATTGGCAGGAATGTGGGGAAATTGGATCCCTGGACATTGATGATAGAAACGTAAAATAGCACAATTGCTGTGAAAAACACTGTGACAATTCCTCAAAAAATCAAAAGCAGAATTATCATACGATCCAGCAATTCATTTCTAAGTATATACCCAGAAGAAGTTAAAACAGGAATTTGAACAGATATTTGTATACCCGTGTTCATAGAGGCATTATTCACAGTAGCAAAAGGTGGAAGCAACCCAAATACTAATCAACAGATGAATGAATAAGAAAAACGTGGTGTACACACACAAAATAATATTATTCAGCCTTAAAAAGGAAGGACATTCTGGCACACACTTCAACTTAAACAAACTTTGAGGTTATTATGCTAACCAGAAAAAAAAGACAGTCACAAAAGGACAAATGCTTCATGATTCCCCTTATATGAGGTACCTAGAGTAGTTAAGTTCTCTGAGATAGGAAGTAGAATGGAGGTAACAGGGGGCTTGGGGCAGGTGGAAAATAGAGAGTTATTGTTTAATGAGGATGGAATTTTAGTTTTGTGAAAAAAAGTTTTGGAGATGATGGTGATAGTTGCACAACAATATAAATATACTTAATGCCATTGAACTGTTCACTTAAAATTGTTAAATGGTAAATTTTGTGTTATGTACATTTTGCAATAAAAATAAATATTAGTAGCAAATTTTTTTTAATTGATAAATCAGACTCTAATTTCCTAGAGGCTTATCATTGAGGACCATCTCCCCTCTTTACCACTTTTAGAAAAAATGGCTAGTGATCACCAAAATACATACAACACACACACACATAAATATGTGCAAATCACAATTGCACACACACATATTCTTATAATAAAGCTTTCTGTAATAAGCCAAAATGGAGGCTCTAATAATAGAAGCCAGAATATCTTACCTCCAAGACTTCTCAGCTAATTAGCTTCCAGTTGGGCAGGTAGTGTTCTTTCATCCACCAGAATCTCCCACACCTTTGAGAACTAAGGACTCAAAGAGCAGAAGTAGGCTTAACTGTAAGGTCCAACGGGACCATGAATGTTGAGTCTCTTCCTAGTCTCATAGAGAAAAGAGGCGTTTCCTTTCTTCTCCCACAAGAGACTCTCCTTCAGTACAACTCACTCATAGGCAGACAGAAGGTAGAGAAAGTTCTTAAGGTCACCTGCCCACACAGGATATTGATGGATACCACACATAAGACCACATCATTGTAGCAATGAGACATGGGCTCTGCTCAAGGCAATCCTGGATACTAGACCCAAATCCCAGATTCACATCGACCCAAGAATTCAGAGAAGGTCTGTGCTTATCATTGGCTTGTTAAACAAATAAACCACTGCACAGGCTGGAAAGAAGTTTCCCTTAGTTCCTGCTCACTCTCAGAGGTGTTTCCCCTCCTCCCCACTTACCTTGTCACCCATCACACAAGGTCAAATTCCAGTTCCACCTTGTCATGAACCCTTCTCCTAATCACTTAAGTTCTTAGAAGTTTTATTTTTCCCTCTGCTGACCCCTAAATAATACATTTTGGGTATTCTTCAGAATGAAGATTTATGTAAAAGAGTTTCTTTGGAGCTTTTATTGAGTTCTTGCTCTGTGCTCTGTTTTATCCTCAATTAGGATGTGAGCCCCCAATTGAAGCTCACTGCCCTGTCTTCTTGCCCACTTGTCACCACCTGAATTATAGTATATTCCCAGGAATTAGTTAAGAGATTGAAATATTTCAACAACAGCTTTATTAGGTAAAAACACAGCCTTTTAGAAAAAACATCTCTTTTTAGTAGATCTTGGAACACAGTTAATTCTCAATAAATGTCCATGAACTGGCCATCTTAGGACAGCAAGAAGTACCCCTTCTTAATGTCATTTTTGTGCCTATCAACCTACTTGGAGGAAAAACAAGAATCCATATGAACCAGTCTCTTCTCTGGAGGAGACTCACAGACTCCTCCAACGATCAGAATTGCAGGAAATGTGTACATTTCAGCCCAATTTCCTTTTCCAGAAAGAAAAAGTGAAGTCCAAAGAAGGAGAGTGATTTGTCCAAGATCATCAATGAGTTGTGGGCAGTTCTAAGACTAGTACCTAAGTCTTGACCATGAATAGGTAAGAAATCTAGTCAAAGTGTTTGTAACAGTCCATTTGAAAACATTTTTTTTTGACCTCAGAGAGAAGCTCTCATTGAGTTATTATACTGAGGACATTGCAAATTGACAAGGCTGCATAGAATCTTCTTGCCTTTTACTAAGTTTTCCTCCAAAATCCTTATAATTTGAGAAAAATGAATTATATTCCAAAGTCACAGAAAGTAGAAAGTTGCAGGAAGGATTTCAGAATGAGGATGAAGATCTTTTCACAACCTGGGTATCCTCTACATTTCATTGCACATTAAGATAAATAAACAATTAACCCAGGAATTTTCAGAGAAGTAGAGGGCACTTAGCTGCCAGGGCATAGTGTGGTAATTTCATTTCTTTGTTAATTGTTGAAATACCTCTTTCTTTTTTATTTATTTATTTATTTATTATTATTATACTTTAGGTTTTAGGGTACATGTGCGCAATGTGCAGGTTAGTTACATATGTATACACTTTGAATACCAACAATATGCTAGCTGCTATGTTAGGTTGAGAGATCCAGAGATGAATTAGGCAAGGCTTCTGCCCTTGTGGAGTGCTAGAGACAGGAAATCAACAAATAATGGTACTAAACTGTGGTAGGCACCATGGCAGAAATTTATAAGATGTCTCAAACCATTCCAGGCACAGAGGAGACACTCGATAAATATTTGTTAAATGAATGAATGAGTGAGTGAATGAATGAGTTAACCAGACTTTGCCTGAGAAATTTAGAACATATTTTATAGAAAAGTTGATACTTAAGCTACATTTTCATTCATTTATTTAAGCGATCAATCATTTATTCTTGTTTTTTATACATGATCTGTTACTAGGCACCATGGTAAGCTGAGCATACAAAGATGAATAAAGCAAGGTCTTAGACCTCAATAATGAATGATAGACCAATGTGACAAATACCGTTGTATCTGATATATTTGTATTCTTGTCTCTGTGTGTATCATAGAGTGTAAGTTTCCTGAAAACAGAAGAACTTATATTCTCTTGTTTCTCTAGGCTATCTTGAAACACCCAGAACTAGGGCTTGGCACCTGGTAAGCACTCCACAAACAGTGTTTGCTTTAGTAACAAGTGACTGAATGGACACATGGGTGGTATGTTGACATGACCATGGGAGCACAGAGGAGCAGCATCTCATCAGCAATGTTTTAGGGACAGGTGGAGGAAGAAGAATCCAAAATGATTGCAGAGAAGTTCCTGTTAGAGAGGTGCGAAGATAACCAGAACCATCCTAAATGCCAATTGAGGGGACAATTTCCAAAAGGAAAAGGTGGTTGACAAGCCTTCACTTAAGAATCATTTATTGATTGATATTTCATGCTCCAAGGCCAAGACTGGGATAAGACAAGCTAGGAGTCTAGGATGGGAGCTCTAAGAAAGCACTCATTCTCAGGATGGTACAAGCACAGAGTCAGCACCTGAGAGTGGCACCTTCTTACATTTTGGGTCCTTAAATACCTTGCTTGCCCCACCCTAGTGCCAGTCCTGTTGGGCCCAGCACTGTGCTAGGTACTTGAAATACAATCGTCAATAAGACACTGCCCCTGCCCTCAAGAACTTCAAGATTTTTGGGCGGACAGACCTGAAGCTGGTGATTATGATGCAGATGATGCATTCAGACAAGAGAAGGCAGGAGAAATGTGAAGGTATGAGAGACAGAGCATCAGCTCATAGGCTCTGAAAATAAGATTGTGCTTGAGCTGAGACTAAGACACAATCACAAATCCACAGGAGAGGGAGGAAAAGCATTCCTGACCAGGGAACAGCATCTGCAAAGACTAAAGGCCTTGAAAATACATGAAGTGCTTTGAAATGATGAAGTGTAGTAGCCAGAAGTGAAAAAAGACTGGTAGTAAATGGGGTTGGATATATAGGCTCTCGTTATTCATCCTTTCAGGCTGGAACTCCGTCTTTATTTTTACCATTATATCAGTATCTGGGGCAGTTTTCCTTGGAAACAACATGCTGTCTAAATTAATTGGAAGGCCCATCGGTCTGCTTGTTCTGCCTGGTCCTGCCCTCTAAGAGAACAGGGAGGAGGCCCCGGCTGAGCCTTTGCTGCTTGGTCAGATGTATTTTTAGCCCTGGCAGAAAATAACAGCAGTGTGTGCATTTAATAAGAAAAAAAAATTAAGCCCTGGGAATGATCTAGTGCCAGTGTTGGAGCAATCAGGGACAGAATATGTTTCCAATTGAATTACTACTGTGGTCATAGTTATAAAAAGAGAGAGGGAGGAGAAAAATGTCAGGCTGGTCAGTTTCTCGGGAGCATTTAATCTTGGTTCGCTCTAATTTTAACGTTCAAAGACACATGAGCCAACTCTGCCCCTAGGAGTTATTTCAGCGGGACTGGCCAATACCCGCAACTTGCAGTCAACACTGGGCAGCTCTACTGCTTGAAGTTGTCTTTCTTTTTCTTTTCTTTCCTTCCTCTCCCGCAGTTTTGGCCTCCACTAGTTCTTCTGCTCACAAGCTGATGAGACACAGTGTGAATAATTACGATGAGGGTAAATTTAGAACCTGACAAAACTGAAGGATGTAGGACTCAGAAGCTGAGGCTCAGAGAGAGGTAGAAATGGTACAGCATCAAGAAAGAGCCTCGAGGAGTCACAGTACTGAGCTTTCCCACTGCTTCCACATTCAACATCTCCATATTTTAAATTGTCAGAGACCGCACCTCCCAGCCTCATCACAGTTTTCCTCCACAGCGTAGTCGCTCTCCGTTGGCTTCCTCCCACCCTTCATCCTATCCTCTACTAAAAAATCATAATAATTAGCTACCTCCTATTGAAGGCCTCCTTTGAGTCAGACACTGGCTGAACAATTGCACAAGTTATGTCATTTTATTTTTAGGCTGACATTAAAAAGTAGAAACTGCTAGCAATATGTGACTGAGGAGGAAGCTTGGCGAGGTTAAGTCACTTTCAAAAGGTCACACACCTAGTAAGTGACAGAACCTGAATTCTGGCTCATTCTAAAGCCCACTCACCCTCTGCCCATGTGTGACCCTAATCTCCCTATTGAAGCCTGTCGTTTGGATGCTGGGCATCTTCACACCCCCATATCATACACACACCACTCTCACCCTGCAATGCCTCCAACTCTTTTTCTTATAATTTGCTCCTAGGATGTCTCTTTTTGCTTTCATCACCTGTAGCTTGTATTACCGTTGGTATTGGTGATAATAACTATTATATATTTGATACATACTATATGCCAGACATTGCCTGAAGTGCTTTACAGGTATTACCTCATTTAATTTTCTCAACATTCCTAGGTGGTCACCATTATTATTCCCAATTTACAGAAGACAGACAGATACATAGAGAAATTAACTGACTTACCCAAGTTTCTAGAACTGGCTACTGGTAGAACTGGAAAAATGACTCTTGTTAATTGAGTAGTTACCATGCAACAGGCACTGGACCTAGCACAAGGCAGGTATCATTGCACTGAACACTCACAGTAATTGTGTGGCAGCATTATTAGCCCCATTTTACAGATGAGAAGCCTGAGGCTCAGAGACAGTTTTGAGTAACTTGGCAAGGTCACAGAGCCAGGATGGGAACTCAGATATAAGAAACTTTCAAGCCCATTCTCCTTATACACTGCACTATTAGTTGCTTCCATATCTGTTTTCTCAATACGTTGTCACTTTATAAGGGAGAAAGCCATGCTTTCTTCATTTCCAACTCCCAGCACTTCACACAGTGCCCTGCTACACAGTGGGCACTCGGTAAATGTTGGATGAGAGGATGAGTAAATACAGTGCATGTGTAACCTCTTTCCCTTGTGATATGTTTAAAATGACTTGGGAGGAAAAAGCAGAGCAGACACGCAAGAGAAGGACGTTCTAAGGACAGAAAACACTCCCTCCCAGCGTGTTCAGCTCCTGCAGTTGGTCTGGGCTGTCAGGTCAAATCAGACTCACATGAAGGCTTTTTTCTTCAACAGATCACCTCCTGTCTGAAAAAAAGATCCAGCCCTGCCCCTCTGGCCCGTCCTTGCAGTCCTCTGGTCCTCTGAGCGGGCCGGCCCTCACAGGGCCTGGATCCCACATCCAGCCTGTCTGCCGGGAAGCAGATGATAATGACCACACTTCTGTTGGCTCCTTTCAGCACTCCCTGGACCCCAGCAGTCCCCACCTGTGCCCTGAACTATGCTCCTCCCCTGTGACTCTGCATCATGTCCAGTGTCAGAAAGCTATAAACACCTATAGGAATAAAAAGCTAAAGTCCTGAAAGAGAATTACACCTGGGGAGCTTGAGAGCGGATGGTGGAGTCCCCAAATAAGCTGCTGCCTCTTCTTCACACCTGTCAGTCTTGACCTCTCAATCGGTTTTAGGAGAGTTGCACAGAGGGGCCTCAGAGCCCATGAGAGCTAGATTTCAGAGCTGAATTGTTAGTGCTTAGGCCCTGGACCCTAGACCAGCCATTGGCTTCTCTGAGCCTCCTTTTCCCATTAGTAAAGCAGGTGTAACAATCCCCAAATTGCAAAGTGGTTGGACAATCAGAGGACATCATGGATGAGAGGCAGGAGAGTGCAAAGTTTGAAAACACAGTCTTTATAGTAGAGGTAGAATCTCAGATCCACGGTGTGTGACCCATTATTCCTGCTTGTCTAGTACTGAGAGATTTCCCAGGAGTAGGACTTTGAGTGGTAAGTCTGGAAAATTCCCAGACAAATTAGCGTGAGTTGGTCCCCCAAGGGACAATAAACTGGGGACACTAAATGTTCTTTCCTTACAGGATAAACAATAAACTGGGGACAACAAGTGTTCTTTCCTTACAGGATGGCTGCAGGATTCTGTGAAAATACATGTAAATTTCTTGCTCCCATTTCCTCTGTTCCCTACAATTCCTCCTTGGGTTCACCCACTGACTTCTCTGTTGTTTTCTAAACAGAAGAGGCTAGCCATGCTTTTCAACCAGGCAGAGTATAAGTAAAGGAAAACCACGCTGCCCTTTCTAATCCTTGAGAGAAGGTCTCTCTCCTGGGCCCAGTGGCTGTGTAGGTGACTACCCTGTCTTGAGGATGCTGAGTAGCCTCCACGAGTTCACGAGGAACAGATTTCCATGATGCTAAATTTAAGATGATTCTACTCCCCTGCTTCATGCCAGTCTGGTATCTTGCAGGTGTTAGCTGGAAGAAGGCCAAAGCAGAACACTTATTTAATGAAATGACTCAGGCCTATAACTTGAGAGAATAAAGAAAGTAAATACAATTCTTGAGAGAATAAATGAACTAAACCCTTTTGAGTGGTTCACAAGAAGAACGTGTGATGGCATGGCATCACTCTTGGGGAAGGTTCATTCCGTCAAGTCTGCTGGGAATGCGTGACCAACAGGCCCAGGGCCTGGCACATCAACAGGTACATTTTTAAATGAGTCGATTTTGAAACCATTTTGACAACCTCACGTGAAGTAGTAATGGTTAAACATATTATTTAAAATTTGTTTGCCGACAGATATCTTTTGTCAACATATCGCTCCTCCAAAAGGTAAGAGCACAACCGGGATATCCTTTACTTGAAGAGTGAGACCTGTTTTCAAATCCCCCTTCCATCCCTCTCCTCCAGTAACCACCTGTCACTTACTAGTTTTGTGACATTGTGTAAATCACTTACCTTTCTGAACCTCAGTTTCTTGACTTGTAAAGTGGCAAGAATAAGCTTTGCCCGTTTACCTCCCAGGCTGCCTTAGGACCAAAATAAATGGTCAATATGAAAAGGTTAGACACATGCCTGTTGTTTGAGTCAATGTGTACTAGGTATACACATTGAAACCATTTATTATTAATCTTATTCACTGTTCATACTGGTAGTTGCATCAACTGCCCAATTTCTTGGCCTTACTTCTCTCCTCCATATGTACTTTAAGTCAGAAAGACCATAGTTTCAAGAACATAGCACAGGAATAAGAAATCAGGCAGGTCTAGGTTCAAATCTCAGTTCCACTGCTCAGGCTACTTCCATGAGCTTTAGTCTCCTCATCAGTAAAATGGAGATGATAAGATCTATCATACAGAGTTGTAATAAGAATCCAGAGACACAAGTCCTGTGTAAATCACTTCAGAAAAGACAGATTCACAACAGAACCAGAATTCAAACCCAGGACTCTTGACATCTGAAACAGGGATGTGAACATGATAAACATCACAACTACTCCAGACCAATGTAGCCCCCCTGCCATTTCCTAAGCCAGTTATTCCCATGCAAGTAAAGCCTTAATTTTTACCTAGTATGAAATGCATATATAAACTGTCACCAACATGCTTAGCATGTTACAAAGCATTACAATGGATAAAAAGATGTAGTAATTACAATGTGTGCTGCTCCTAAAAAGGTTATAATCTATTTGGAAAAGTAAAAGATAGATAGATAGATAGATAGATAGATAGATAGATAGATATAGATAGATAGATAGATAGGTAGATAGATAGATAGATACATAGATACATAGAGAGAGACAGACACACAGAGAGAGACATAGAGAGAATATAATTCCAAGGAGCTCTGGACCACAATATTGGGATCTAGAATATTCTCTGAGGACAACTCCCACATGTAAGATGATGTGAAAATCATAAGAATAAATAACAATTACAGTATCAGTAGTTGATATCTATAGCATGCCTTCTATGTGCCAGCCATTGCGTTTAAGTATTTTAGCTATGATATCCTTTTTAATCCTCCCAGAAGTCTTAATATTTTCAGTAATTAAACCCTAGTCTAAATACATAGAAACTGAATCTCAAAACATTATCTTTAGTGAAAGGACCTTATACAAAAGAGAGAACATATGACATGACTCAATTCATATGAAGTCTTAGAATAGAACAAACTAATAATTTGGTTAAAAAAAAAAAACATTAAAACAGTGTTTGCTTCTAGTAGGGCATGGGTGTTGGGGCAGGGATTGACAGAGTTGAGGAAGCTTTGGGTGGTCCCAGTGATGCGCATTAGGGGTTGCCTTACACAAGCATATGCATTTTTCAACACTTACCTTAAGATTTAAGATTTATACATTTGTACATTGCATTGCATGTTCAAAAGGAAAAATGGATATAAAAATATTAAACTCTAGATAATGATTAAAATGCTGAAGTATTAAGGAGAACATATACTGATACTGTAGCTTACTTTACATTTTATTTATGAAATTAGATAGGTTGATGGATGGATAGACCAATGGATAGACCAATCAATAAATATGTGATGATGCAAGTTACAGTAAAAGGATAATAACATAATTTTGTTAGTAGGTATAGGACTACTTTCTACTTTTCTCTATGTTTGAATATCCTCATAGTGAAATTTAGTGGAAAATAAGTAAATCCACAGGGACAAAGTTAGCAAATGCTCACCCTAGTTCTCTGAAGGAAACACACACAGTAAATTTCTGTCCTGTCTCTACGGTGCAGGTATATTTTAAATAGGGTCTAAATTGGCTGAAAGGCATAATTTTATATGCCTGGGTGGGCCAGGGGATGCAGCCAGTACCATTTTCGTGGAGGCAATGCAGACCCTTCTCTGGAGGAGGGCCAAAGGCTCGCCCTTGCTGAGTCATTCCTGTGCTGAGATCCAGGGACATAGGGATCGAAGATCAAGTGCATGTGATTATGGGCTTTGTGCCTAGGGAGAGACTGACATCACCAAAGGCTCATCTCTTAGATCATCAAAATGACCTGTTTGCAGTGCCTGGGTGAGGAGGAGGTGACCAGGTGTTCCCGGAGCCAGCAGACAAGAAGCTCAGGCCAAGAAAGCAGTGGCTCCATTTCCCAATGTGATCACATTTTGGCCTTCAGTTAGCTTTTATTTGGTTTGTTATATTCAGTAAAACACTCTGCTCTGGTCTCTGGGTAGCTGGGCTTAAGCAGAGCCTTTGTTCAGAATGATATAACAGGCCCTGCTCCTTTCTTAAAATAAGAGTTGTCGGTCAGTGGAAAAAGTATTATCAGAAGCCTTGGATATGAATTCTGGAAATAACTAGCTCTGGGGCTGCATCTGAGCCCTTTAAATTATATGGGCTCTGGTTTCTCCAAGGATACACGTACTGTATAAATACTAGATGTAAATTGACATCTGTCCTCATGAGGACAGAATCTTCACCATATTTGTGTCCTCAGAGACTAGCCTAGTACAATCTCCTGTACAGGAGCACAGGAGGCTCCTTGCAGATGTTGGCTGAACTAAAATGAAGAAACAGCCATACATGCCTGCATGCTACGGTAAACGCTGATAGATTCGAAATCTGGCTTCTGTTATTTCCTGACACTGTAGTCTTACTACGCCTCAGATGTTTTGTTAACCTATTTTTCATCCTTATAACAACCTGATGAGGTAGGCAAGAGCACTTCATTTTACAGTTTGGGAAAACTGAGGTAGTGAGTGGTTTACCAACAGACATGTGAATAGTCTGCCAATCAGCCGAATATGAAGCCACACTGGCCTCGCTTTATAGCCCACTCTGGTTATTTCATACTACATTGATGTCTTATCAAAGCACCAGCAACATTGTCTCTCAGTGTTGCATTTTTCTCCTTTCCCCATGAGAGACCATACCTAACAGCTTCTTCCACACTTGACTGAACAGGCAAAGCTGTGAAAACACAGGCAAGTGAGCTCTTCTTAGGGAAAATGCCAAACAACCTCCATCCCCAATCGCTGAGAAGGAACAAAGAAACAAATAAATCTACTCTTAATTATGGGCCAGGCACTGCTGCAAGCTGGATCACAATTTTGGGTCACCCACGCAGATGAGAAGCCCCTTGTTGGTGACACAAAAAAGCTTCAAGTCACTCAAAAGTGATAGCAAAAGGCCTTCAATACGAGGCCTGATTGATCGAGGCGCAGGGAGAATGTGCTCTTTGCAGACCGTGACAAAACGACCCCGGTCCATTCATCTTCCCTGACCACAGCCTTTCTCCTTCCCACTAGGGAAAATGGGCCTCTAATCCAGGGCACAGCTACACCTGCCATGTTCTGTTTCCATGGCTGTGGCTGTCCTGAGATTACTCTTTGAAGAGGAGATAAAAAATGTTCCAGCTGGAAGAATGCTTCCTAATATCTTTATCCTTGAATGATACCTGTGACCTGCAGGAAAAGGGTAAATCGTGCTTTGATGCCAGAAAGTTTATTCTGATAATTAAATCTCATCATTCTTCAAAAGCCACATGATTTTCATCTCTCCCGCTGAAAGAGATTTTGTGTGGGTTTCTAGGTGAATGGCGTCTGGGCAGCCAGTACCATTAAATCACTCAGATTTTGGCTGGCTCTGTGCACAGTATATTAGATACCTTAATTCCCACACTGGCCTTCAAGCTAGGCAGGCTTACTCAATTTACAGATGTAGAAAATGGGGTTTCCATCTTAATTCAGAAGAAGGTATTTGACTGGAGCCTTGAAGGAAGAATTAGATTTAAGTAGGTTTCAAATAAGTGGCACAGCATTAGATAAATGACAATGGCACTTAGATGGGTCACTGTGGGTTTGAAGGCCATTGACCAGTTGTGTGACTGTGAGCAAGTCCCAAAACCTTATCTTTGGCAATCGGGATGATGAAAACACCTCTAACCTAGGACTGATCTGATGATTAAATAAACTAATGTGTGGGACAGTGCCTGGTATAAGGAAGGCATTCAACAGAATTGTGATGATCTTTAATGAAGAAGCAACTAGATACAAAACAAGCAGAAATCAAAGCAGTAGAGATGAAATGAACTATCACCAGCAGAAGGTAAGGTGTCAGGAAGCAGCCAAGGGTGAGTGACAGAAACGCAGGAGAATTTGCCTGGTTTCAGCAATACATCTGGATTGAGCAAGACCTAGAAGAGAAGTGATTGTAGAAGGGCTGAGTCTAGAATGGCATGGGGAAGAGTTCGGACTTGATCTGGAAGAGGCAAGATGGAGCCATTGCATGTTCTTGAGCTGAGGAGTAGCATGGTGAAAGGAGAGGTATTTGGAGACCTCCCTGGTCTCCGGGATATGATGGCAACTTTGGCATCATATTAGTTGCCAGAATGCTACCAACATTTCTCTTCATTGTCTGATGCTTATAATTCTGTAGTAGTTTTTTTTCTCCGGGTATGGTCTGCAGCAGCCAAATCCCCTGGGGAGTCTGAGAAAATTACATAGTTCTAGGCCTTGCCCAAACTTAGGAATTCGAAAACTCTGGTGATAACGCCCAAGAATTCACATGCTTCCAATTCCTCAGATGATTCTTACTCACACATAAGTTTAAAAGCCACTCGCCTAAAACAAGGGGTTTCAAACTTGGAATAAAGAAGAATCCTCATCTGTATTATTATAATTTTTGTATTATTATAATCAGGGCACAGTGTTTCCAAGGCTGTGCATAAGTATAATAAACCAAAGATGGCTGTAGCCCTCTTTTAAACTGCCAGACACCTAAAAATAAAGTGAGCAAGGCAACGTGAGTTTAAGCCTCAGAAGAGTGGCCAGAGGAGGGATTACAATTCGCAACTGGTCCCCTGTTACAGAGCAGGACTCTTTAGGCCTATAGCTCATGCCAATTCAGCAGCCTACAGCATATCTCAACTCAAGTGCAGCTTACATTCCTGGCCAAAGAGAGTCCTGGAAAGTAGCCGTGACTCTCACCAGCTCCAAGTTTGGAAGCAAGGTTGCAGAGCAGGAGGGAAGGAGGAAGAGATTCAAATCAAGTTGATAGCATTGACTCAGTACCTACTATGAGGCAGATATCCTGGGTAACTTGATGGACACAGAGGTGGGGAAGACTGAGGCCTGCTCTCACGGGGATGAAATCTAGTGTGTTGGAAAACATAAGTAGATGATAATATTAGTGTGAAAAAATGACTATGGAAACAGAGAAAAATAAGAGATCAATTCTAGGTAGTTTAGGAAGGGAAGACTTTATAAAGGAGGTTTACAACTGAGCAGGGTTTTAATAGAGTGAGTGGCATTTCAGCAGCCAGAGAAGAAAAGTGAGAATATACAAGTAGAGAAAATACTAAAGGAATTAAAGCCAGGGAACTGTAGGAAATATTAAATATTCTGATGCAATAGAAGTGTTGGATTCTTTTCCAAAAATAAGGAGTCAAAAGCGTGGAAAGAAAGATTAGAAGCAATTCGTGGAAGCCTTGAATACCAGCTTAAGAAATGCGGTCCTTATTTTGTAGGCAACATGAAGAGCTTTATTAAAACAACCTTGGTGGTAAGGTGGAGAGGGATTTGCAGGTGACAGGCAGCAGTATAGATAGATATCTGTATCCCCACCTGGGCTGAGGCCTGGAAGAGAAGAACTATATGCTTAGAACAACTTCCTCTATCCCTTTGAGCTTAACAGGACACTGGAGAAATAGTAGGTGCTAAATAAATGTCTTTAAGTTGGTTTGTAGCCAGAAAGATTAGTTTAGAGCCACCCTAATTATCTAGGCAGCAGAGATCATGAAAGTTGCACTAGGGCAGTGTCAGGAGACAAAACAGCAGGGATTAGATAAAGAGAGAAGAGATAAAAGGATCCACCTTTTTTCTTTTCCGAGTTAACAGCATTAAATCACTTTCCTACCTTAGCTCAAAGATTCTTGGATAGACCAGTGGCATCATTCTCTCACTCCTATCCTCCCTGCCCCTTTGCCCTGGCCATATGATTTATAGCTCCCTCCTTCAAGAGGTGAAGTCTATATCCCCACCCCTTGAATTTGGGCTGACCAATGCCTTGCTTTGGAAAGCAGAATATGGAGGAAGTGAGTCAGTTCTGAGCCTAGGCCTCAAGAGGACTTGAACAATTCTGCAGTGTTTTGGAAACATGCCACCACAATGAACACAAGCTCAGGCTAGCCTGTTGAGGAAGGGGACACAGCTCATCTGAAGCCTTTCTATACCAGCCATTCCCTGGCTGGCCCACTAGCTGGCAGTGATGCACAGGAACAGACAAGATCAGCCAAGCCCAGGTGAGACCAGCCAAGCTCAGCTGGGATTAGCAGAACTGTCCAGTCAACCCATAGACTCAAGAAAAATAATAGTTGTTTTGTTTTGTTTTTAATCATACCTGTTGTGGTAGTTTGTTGTACAGCAATAGTCAACTGATATAGGTGGGGTTAAAATGTCCCCATGGAACTTCTATACAGTTTCTCATGACAAACAAGAGCTAGACCCTCCTTAGCGAATATTTTAAGCCAGGTTGTAAAAATAAAATAAAGAATGTTTCAGCATCAAGCTGAGGAGGATTTGCTAGATAACAGATTATTTTATTCTTTCAACGAGCAAGTTGAACATTAACCATGTGGTTGTTAGGCATTTAGCACCTAATTAAGCACACGAGTACTTAAAGGATACACTGGTGACCAGGACAGGCCCTTCTCTTGCAGAGTAGGCCCTGCACTGTTACCAAGTGTTGTCATGTCCAACAGCTCATTTGATTCTCACATTTCCCCATTTACAGGTAAGAAGACTAAGGTTCTAAGAAACCAACAATTTTCCAAAATTTTATTCAGTCAATTAGCAAGTTCATGTGCTCCACTAGGCTGAGAGCTCACTGTGGGATGAGAAGAGAGATCCTTGTCTTCCCAACTCCTTGGGACCAGATCAGTAGATCCCATCATTAGATTTTAAAGAAATAAATAATAGGACTAGGATTCAGTTCCGTAGTTCTGACTCCAGTTCCTCTGCTTGTTCTATGATAACCATTTTAAGTTGAAGACAATACCTATATTCAGGTAAAGGAAAGGAAATTCCTGTTCCTCATATTTCCAGCTCCCAATTTGAGTGTTGAGTGCAGTGAGGATATCTGCTTGATGTAGCTATAAAAGTCTGGGGACTCAGGCATAGCAGGATCTAGGTGCTCAAATATTTCTCTCTTTTCATATCTCAGCTTTGCATTGCTCTGAGCTGGTGTTCTTCTCACACTGTCTTAGCATGAGGGGTAAAATGGCTCTTGGGAACTCTAGTTTTCAGGATTCTTTCAGCTTAAGATCTGAGAGACACTCTTTCCTTGAATGTCCATGTTAATTCTTTATATTGTACACTCGCCCAGGTTAGGTTATATGCTAAATCTTGGACTAATTTTTGTGTCCAGGAGAATAGCGTATTCTGAATGGCCATCTTTCTGGTAAGGTGAACAAAGACAATCAATGACCACTAAGGTAATCAGTAAATATTTTTGAGTAAATTAATTAATGAATCTTGGCTCACAAAAATTCAAATCTATCTCCTTTGCTAAAGAACAAACCAACATCCTTTACCTGTCCCCCTCACCCCTGCACACCCTCACTGCATTCCATAAGCTGAGTGTCATCTAACCAATAACCCTTCCTGGGAAGCAAGATATGGCCTGCAATTCTAGTGGCAACTGTACACTGAGCATATAATTAAATCAGAGGCAAGTACAGTTGGTGGAAGCAGGAAGACATGCATAAACTCTTCAATCTAGGAATGTGTGTGGACCCTGTCATTATATCCCCCCCACTTGCTAATCTACCTGACTAGGATTCCATAAACTCTGTAAATCTGACGCTTCTCTGGCTGAAAACTGTATGAGTCCTCTTCTAAAATGTGGCTTTCCTCTTCTTTCTCTTCATTGAATGTTCTTGCAAATCATCACCAAATTGAAAAGATTTACAAGTCATTGGGTGAGGAATTGATCTAGAAGATATTCAAGGTACAATGTCACCGTGGGGTGGGGCAGGGAGAGTAGGTTTTAAGATAGAAATGCTATCTATTCCACATTTCACTGTGGAATTC
The DNA here is from genome assembly GCF_028885655.2 of Pongo abelii. Classification (NCBI taxonomy): domain Eukaryota; kingdom Metazoa; phylum Chordata; class Mammalia; order Primates; family Hominidae; genus Pongo; species Pongo abelii. The sequence continues at coordinate 144,690,349 of NC_071992.2, read as the reverse complement.
TGTCAGGTTACTAAACCTCTCTGAGCCGTTGCATTTACATCTGTCAACATCAGTAATAAAATCTACCTCCTATGGTCATTTATGAGGGTTTAATGTCATTAAGAACATAAAAGGCCTAGCATGGCAGCGGGAACATGACAAGCATTTGACAAATGTCAGTTCTCCCCTTTTTTATAGACATAAAATGCTTTGAATCTCCTTGTTAAATAAAGTTAAAAGAAAATGTAAAGAAATGTTCTTTAGAAATGGTCTTCTTAAAGCCAAAGCAAAATCAAATTACTTACCTAATTGTCTAGACTACTCATTTCTTTATTCATTCAATTAATTATTCACTGAGTTCCTAATATCTGACAGGTCCCCTGCTAATGCTTGGATGCAACCTTGAGTAAAACATAAGTCCTGTGCTTAAGGAGCTTCTGTCTAGTGGATATGATTATTATCTAATGAGGGATGTGTTTAAAGCAACTGCTGCATTTTGGCTGATGAGCAGTGCCCTCACACTCTTGCATTGTTATTCAAATCCTAGGCACTTATTTTTTTATCTCTCCAAATAAACTACACGCTAAGCTAGTGCAAGAAGTTTTGTATACCCTCCACATTGCCAAATAAGTGATAAATTTAAAAAAAAATGGAAAAGAAAGTGAAGATGGAAAAGAAAATGTTCTTTCCATTTTCTCATTGATGAACAATTTTCCTCTGAATAAATATTTAAGGATAGCCAGATTCTGAGATTCTCCTCTTAGCACGAACACAGTGTCACAGTATCTATTTAAGCATACCACAGCATTTTTTATACTTTACTTTTTCTCATCTGTAAACTAGACATTGTAGTACTTTCCCATATTAATCTCATCTTGTATACTTGTGATGCATTCAAGAGCAGAGGTAATATTTTATTTGCTGTTATGTCTCTGCTTTTAGCAATTTCTAACACATACTAAATGATTCATAAATGGCAATGGCTTGAAACAACAAACGTGTCTTATTTCTCTTGCGTCAGCGGGTTGGGTGGGCCATTCTGACATGGGCTGGGCTCAGCTGATCCTGACACACTCCTCACTTATGATAAATTACTGATCAGCTAGCGGGCCAGCAGGAGGCTGGCAGGTCTGGGATGGCCTCAGTTAAGATGACTGTGTTTTGCTCCACAGGGCCTCTCAGAGATGACAGGGTCTTCTGGAAAACAAAGGGTTAGCAAGACAGCCCTTAGTTTACTTAACAGCACCAAGATACATCCTAGGAAAGCCACTCCATTAGATAGGTCCATTTGAGTACAAAGAAGAGATAAATAAAATGGATGTTCTGATTCCACATATATATTCTGCTGAAGGAAATATTCAACCTCTCTGGGAGGCAACTTGGTAATCTGTGCTAAAACACAACCTGGAAGCTCATTTGGGCTTGAGGTTGGGAAATGAGCTGGGCACAGGGTGGCAGGTGAGAGAATGCCAAGGGGAGGTGAGTGGGAAAAGAGATGGAGAAGGCGAGGCAGGGACCTCAGAGGGCACTCTGCATCCTGAAGTCCTCTTACATCTCTGTCCTATGCTCTTCCAAGGACCACTTAACTCTCTGAGACTGAGCCATGAGTCCAGAGTCTCTTCCTACTTCCTAGAGACAAGTGAGAAGAAAATGTGGACAATTAAACAGGTGGAACAAACCATGCAACTCAGGCTGACTCCCCAGCCTCTCAAGTGGATGGGGTTGGGGGCAAATACCACGATGGAGGCAGCCCCTCCCCAGCCCCCTAGGCAAGGAAAACAGTTGTCTAAACTTGCCAAGCATCATGAACAGATTACACCAAAGCCACTAAGTGGGCAGGTAATGCGATGTTCAAATGTAACTGGATTTCTGAGCTTCGATCTCTGAAATCTGCAGGGGGGAAGAATTGCCTCTGTTTTTTTCCTTATCTCCTATGCCTGGATTGTTGGAGGTAGCAGCAAGCTTGGCAGTCTGGAATAGGTTCTCCATTGTGTTCTTTCTGTGAAGAAAATTACAAGGTGAAAAGGAAAGGGGGTGGAGAGGAACATTGCATTCTAAACAGTCTCAGGGAGATAATTGCAAAGTCTCCTTTGCTCTCTCCTGGTTCCCCCTCCCTTCCCAGCTTCTCTGAGTTTTCTTTCCTTTCTAGGATCTGGCAAAGGGCCTGCTGCAAAAACTGCCTCTGCAGACAGAGGAGACCTCTGGGGCTGGTGCTTCTCTGTGATGTGCCAGCTGTTTCTCCTCTTCTTCCCAGGCAGCATGGTACCTGTCCATTGCTGCTAACAGTGGAAAATTCAGAGGTTTTCTTTGGGGAAAGGTGAGCTGTTTTGTTTTTCTTCTTTTTCTTGGTTCTTTGGGTTGTTCCTTTAATACCTTAACTTTCTGCTTGGGCATAATTCAGTTAAGATAGGTCCCAGGACTTACTGAGTAACTATCTCATCGTTTTATACATTTATAAGCACGTAATAACTATGATTTATTGACGTTTTACTATATGTCCAAGAAAAATATTAAGCATCTATGTCCCTGACTTTATTTAATTTCCACAACCATCCGGGGAAATACATTTTATTTGTATTTTCATGTTAGAGATGAGATGTGGGATTTCACTGAGTCCCAGTCACTTGCTCAGGTTCACAAGCATTGCCACAATTTGAACCTAGTTATTTCCGATCTCCACTAGAACATGCCCACCCACAAAACTGAGAAAAGCAGTCCTAAGTCCTCAACATCCTTGGGGTCTTAAGGAAGGAGACAGAAACCATAAATGAAGTGATTGATTCTAGGCATGGCCACATGATCCATTTCTGGCCAATAAAAGGCAAGCAGAAGAGGCTGCCTTCCAGGAGATGAAGTGACTTGCCCAAGGTCACCCAGCTGTAGATCAAGGCTGGAGAGAAAAAATCCATAGTTCTCCCACTATGGAAACTTAAAGAATTGTGACTGCCAGATCACTTAACAGATGATTGAAATACTGTTCAAAAGATCATTCTGCCTGCCCCACTGTGCACAGCTTGAAAGAAAATGCCATACAAAAAAAGAATAACCTCCTTTTTTTTTCGTTTCTTCTTCTTTTTTTTTTAAATAAAAAAATACTTTTTTAAACTTTAAGTATTGCTTTCTTGGATATTTGTGTCCCCATTTACTAGATAAAAAAACTGAGGCTCAGAGACAATAGGTCACCTGTGATCTGAAGGCCAGGGTTGTTTCCTCCACACCAGTGTTTCTCACAGTGTAGCTGGTAGACCAGCAGTACCAGCATCACTTGGAAATTTGTGAGAAATGCAGATTTTCAGGCTCCACCCCTGACCTACTAAATCAGAAACTTTGCTGTTGGGGCCCAGCACTGTGAGTTTTAGCAAATCCTCTTGGTGATTCTGATGCAGCAGCTCAAGATTGAGAACTACTGCTCTATGGCAGCTTACAATTAATAACAAAATCCAGTTGTAAATTCATATATTTTCAACTTCTATTGCTTTAACTAGAGACTGTTCTGAAAGCAATTTCATTTTGACCTTGGACAAATCAGTTGGAAAAGCAAAATGCCAGCAAACTTTTAAAAATCTAATCAGCCATGCAACTTGTGATACACTGACATTTGGTACGTGGCACAAAACAGCAGGTTGCTACATTAAGTACAAAGGTGTGAAGGGGAGGGGAAGGTTTTTCCAAGTTCTCACTGTTTCCTTCTTGTGCTGTGCCCAGCTGACGCTGAACAAACTGGACTCCACCTCAGCTCTGAAGACACAATAGGTCAGTTAGAGATGTTCCCCTCCGAGGATCTCATTGTACTGATGAGAAACCACGCCACCTTCCTTGAGAGTAAAGTGACTTGCCCCAGGACACCCAGTTGCAGGGAGGTGGGGGGAGGCAATCAATCCACACAGTTCCCATCGGCACCAATATTTAATTAAGCTGACTGCCAGGCAACTTGAGCAGATGTTTAAAACAGTGCTTCAAATGACCATTTCTCCTGTGTCCCTGCAATGATTGTCATACGATGTGGACGAAATGCCATAAAAATCAAAGAGTAACCTTGGAGTGTTTTTCTTCCTTTATTCTAAGCTTTAGGTTTGTTGCATTTTTAAATGTTTTCAAGATTTTTCAGTGGTAAAGTGATAGTGTTATAAAAGTACTTACGTAATGCCTTCAGGTTTCAAAGCAAACAAAAATCAAGAAATGTTCTGTTAAACCAGCTTGGAAATATCTAGGTAGAGCTTAATTTCTCTCTGTCCTTCTGCATCTGAATTTGCTGGTAGGATTGAGCCTCTACTCCCTTGCTGTCATCACCTTCCTCTCCATGCTCTATGTTGGTTCCTGCTCCACAGCCCTATGATTTCTCCCCAGCGGTCACCAGCACCCTCATTGTCTGGCCATCCACTGGCTTTGAACTCCTCTCTTGCTTTCACTCTAGTACCCTTCCTTCCTTGGTCACTGTTCCTTCTCCATCTCCTCCTAGAATTTACATCCTCTGTGAACCCTCAAATATTGGTGATCTCCAAATTCTCTGACTTCTGTCAGTCCATTATATTTTAGGAAAATTTCATTTCAATATGCCAAAAGCTCAAATATATATCTATGCCACTCTGACTGCTTTTCTGAACCTCAGACTGGAATATTCAACCCCCTGCAAGATCTCTCCCTTAATGATTTCTAACTCCACTTGGTCAACACTGAATTCACGTTCCTGCTTCTCTAAAAACCTGTCCCCTCTGTGTGGTAAGACTCAATATGTGATAACATCAACTATCTAGTTAATCCTCACTGATTCTCACCAGTGTCACTCTCATAGCATACACACAGTCATACACTCTACACACATACACACCACACCCCATACACTGTGCCTGTAGTCAAAGGCCAGATCCTCTCAGTTTTGACTCTAGACTTTTCTCCAACTCCATTCCCACTGCTCTTGAGCTGAGATTCTCATCACTGCTCACCTAGCCATTGGAAGAGTCTCCTACTGCTCTTCTTACCTCCAGCCTTGGTCTCCTTGAATGAAAGCTGCATGATGCAGCCAAAGGAATTCTTTAAAATGCATATCAACCATAGCCCCCCTACATCATACGCCTCATCTACTAGTGCCTGTGGAATAAAGTCCTAGCTCTTAAGCATAGCCAACCAAATCCTCCTTGACCTGATCCTAGAGTCCCTTTACTGTCTCCATAAGAAATCTGCCACCAACCAGCACCATGATATCTTTAAACACTTTACTGAAGATCTGGGGGCAATTAAGGTCAATAAAAAACTATTGATTAAAAAAGCAAACATTAGTGGAAATGTGATCTACAAAGTAGAGATTTGGAACACATAGTTTAGTTATACCAAATTCTACTGCCCTTCCAATGCCATAGCACTTAACTAGCTAGGTGGCATGGAAAATAAAAAAGGGTGTGCAGCCATAAGAAAGACAGAGGGAGTTCTTTATCTACTGACATGGACATATGATCATTTATTTAAGGAGCCCCCTATTGATGGAAATAGAGATAGTTGCTAATCTTTACAATTTACATTACTAAGATATCAGTCTGTCTGTCCACCTTAGGGACAGTAGGCCTGAAGGGCGGGCAGAGTAAAACTGGGGACCCTAGTTACAGAGCAATAGGCCAGCTAAGAGAAGGGAGGTATTTAAGGACCTAGAGGCCCTGGACTTAAGGTATTTAACTTTGCTAGGAGAAATGCAATAAATCAGTAATTTCAGTGCATTCATTCATTTAACACACATTTATTGGGAATCTACTATGTTCTTCGGGGCTCTATCAAGCCCTGAAGATAAAGTATGGAATAAACACCTGACCAGTCTTTGCCGTCATGGAGCTTTCGGCCTATTGAGGAAAGAGAGGTAAGTATTTCAGAAGGGGCTAATCCAGCCTGGCGAGAGGATGGAAGTGGTTTTCAGTAAGAGCTGCACTCAGCAGAGATCACAGAGGTCGAAAAATCACTTATCAGTGGTTCTCCAAGTGTGGTCTTGATCTGTAGCAGAAGCATCACCTAGAAACTGGTTAGAAATGCACATTCTAGATACCACTGCAGACCTCTGGAATGATAAACTCTAGGATGGGTGGGGCCCAGCAATCTGTGCTTTAATAAGCTCCCCCGGGGATCTTTACACAGCCACAATTTGGGAGCCACCACCTAGAAATCCAAAAGATGTAAAGCAGCTTTCTCTGGCTGGGACTGATCTGGAAAGCTTAAGGCAGGAAGTGACCTATGAGCCCACCTTCAAAGGAGAGTGAGAGTTCCCCAGGAGGACAATCAGAGCTGGTGGGGAACATTCCAGAAATTCCAGGTGTTTGTGTTCCTGAGCCAGCTCATAATACCTCCAACCTACATATTTTTCTTAATGGATTTAGAACAAAATCAGGGGAAATGACTTATGCACAAAGTTATTAGCTGCATTTTTGCAAACAACGTAAACACCCATCAGCAGAAGACTTGTTGAATCAACTCTGATTCATGCATATAAATGAGGACTCTCCCTCAGTTTAGAAGGAGAGAAGTCTTTATCTACTGACTGGGAGGTGAGTTGTGAAATACAGTGCTCAGTACAAAAAGCCAGCTGCAAAATCATGCTACCTTTTGTGTGAAAAAATAAAACCATACATATATGTGTAGAATAGCTGCAGAGATGCATAAGAAACCAGTAACAGTAGTTTGCCTCTCAAGTGGGGAATTTAAGGAAGCAGGATAGGACAGGAGGGTGATCTTCACTGGACAACACTTTACACCTTTTCAATTTTGTTTTATGTACATAGGTTTACCAATGTAAAGAAACAGGAGAGATATCCTCTTCAATAGGTGAACAAGTGGAGGGGAGAGAAGGCGACTGTTCTGAACACCTTCCCTCAACTCACCCCTGTGACACCTCTTGGGGAATTTGGCAGGGTGGGGGATGTGACAGGGAGGGGTGCTCGGTGTGGTGTTATATTTATTGCTTTCAGTACCTATTTTGTTCTAACAGGATGTGCTGCTTAGGGTCGCAGCCCAGGACCAAAGTAATAAAAAGGTTGGTGTTCTTGTTACAAACCTTGAGTTCCTGGTATTTGGGAAATGGTCACTGAACAGAACAACAGCGGGGGTGGGAGACAGAGGTGCAAGAATTGGGGGAGGGGCACAAACAACCACTGTGGTGGGAAAGGGGCCCCACGGGGAGCTCCATTCAGAAAAAGAACAATTGGTGGTTTCAGGCAGCTGAGCTGAGAGCAGGGAGGGAAATGAGACAGCCTATGAGAGAGGAAGACACTGACCCTTGCCACTATCCAAAAAAGGAAGCAAAAAATAGGTGCAAAAGAAGTGGCTTTTCATACAAAATGCTTCTTGGTTTAGCAGCTTTTGGTACTCTCAGAAAATATTATCTTGACATCTCTTTTCTATCTCGGCTTCCCCATGTCCCTGGAAGGAGAGGGAGCTCACCCTTACAAAGCACCAAGTACGCATCTCGTTCTGCGTACTGTCCCTTTTTGTTGTCACCTTGAATCCCCTCCAAAACTCTTCCAGAAAAACATCCATTTTGCAGATATGAAACTGAGGCTTAGAGCAGCAAAGGAACTTTCCCAAAGTGGTCATAGTGGAGCCAGATTTTGAACTCAGGTCTTTCAGACTCTAAAGTCTCTACTACACTTTGCTGCACTTGCTTTATGATTTTAGACTTCCCATTTTGCCTCTCTGATTTATAGTGTCAAGTGTAACATTCATGTTCACTGTAGAGGCAGAAATATATATATATGTGTATATATATGTGTGTATAGATAGATAGATAGATAGATATAGAGAGAGAGATGGTGTGCTACGTTTAGCTAAGGAAAGATCTCTTCTCAGACTCTGAAACCACTCTACTTGGAGTCAGCCACGTGGGCCCAGACTCAAACCCCTGGATTTGAAAACTGCAGTTGAAGGGAGCAGAGAGCATGGTGATGTTTCCAAGAAGACAAAGAAATTCACCAAGGAGATCCTGTTTAATACAGAGGAAGGATTCCCAGTATTTATCTGAGCTAGTAACCATGGTCTGTATTTGCTTCTGTGAAATACTGTTTTATCAAGTCTATGTAAGTGATGGCAGTCTTGAGCCCATCCATCACAGGAGTTTTCTCCCGTCTTCATATTGGCCAATAGCCAGGTCCACACAGCTCTCCAGCTCCAAGAACATTGTCAAGATAAAAGTTTATTTGGAAGGGATGTGACCTTCTTTGGGGTTTCAACAAAACCCTGCAGATGGCTTTAAACTGAAAGGCACCTTGACTCAAATAAGATACGACATCTCTGGGATTTGTTTGTTGAATCATTCAGCAAGGTTCATTGAAGACCTATTGCATCCTAAGGATACAGAGATGACTAAGAGATAATTCCAGTCTTTACACAACTTATAGACACGATCATATACAAGTGTAACAGCGAAAGATGAACTCTAAAACAGAGACCTCAGCCAAGGCTAGGGAGCACAGTGTGGCAAGTGGTCAATTCTCTCCAGGACTGGGGTGGTGAAGCAGAGGTGAAGAGTGGGGAATTGTAAGAAGCCTCTGAAGGAAGCTTTGAGATGAGACTAGCAGAATGGGAAAAAAAAAAAAAAAGGCATTCCAGGTACAGAGAAGAGCGTGAGCAAATTTTTGGAGGTTTGAAAATTTATTATTCATGCAAAGATGTTGCTCATACAGGAAATCTGTCTCAAATTTTTTGCCCTGCTACCAACTTGCTATATGATTTTAGACATCTCATTTTGACTCTTTGATTTGTAGTCTCAAGTGTAGTGTTCATGTTCACCGTAGAGGCACAGAGAAAGAGAGAAACAGAGAGAGACTTATTTCCATTTATGGTAAGAAGGGATACAGAATTGCATTGTCAGACAGAGTCCTAGCTGGATTTATCACAACCTCTAGGAATCTCTCCATGAGACACACATGTTTGACTAAAAGGCCATGGAGGAAGAATTCCAAGGTTAGCTAGTGGTTGTCATTCATATTGCCTCATATCTGAGATCTATGATCAACTTCTCAAGAAAAGAGGAAGTAAATATGAAAAAGGCTCAACAGCTGAAAGTAGCCAGTCTTGGCAGAATTGATTGCTGGTGCTCTGGGAGAGCCAAGAGATGGAGTTGTCCCTTAGATTCAGGCTGTTTTCTCATACTAGACCCCTGGCAACCTCCCTGTTTTACTGACCAGACCCAGCTTTAACATCATCTCTTCCTACATTCTTTCCCTGACCCACCAAGAGAGGTCAGGTACCCTCTCTTCTGTGCTTTCTAACACTACATGCTTCCTTCACTGTAGCCTTTAGCATACTGAATTGTAATTGCCTGCTTTCTATTTAACACCCCCCACTAGACTGTACATTTCATTAATACACCATGCCTCTCCTTTATACAGCTAGCCTGCTACACAACATGGGCAAAGTAAATGCTGAATTTGAATAAGTGAACAAATTAGTGGGAAATGAGAGGATGAAGGTTGGAAGGTAGTAAGCAAATGGCAGTTTACACAGAGTGGTCAAGAAGACTAGTTCCCTACATCATGAATGATATACTCTCTTGGATCCTAGGTACCAGTTTGGATGAGTGCAAGGGAGGAACAAAGGAAGTCCCAGAAAAAGAAGTGTTGTATTACAACTGTCCTTGGGACCATATGTTATCTCCCAGCTGCTGGAATTTTAAAAGCCAAATGCAGTTTCTGGTCATTTCTCCATGGGCATCAAAACGCATAATCTACTCCTACCTGCAGTAGTTAGCTTCAGATGGCTAGGCCAGATGAGTTTTTTAAAGACATGAAAAAAATGTTTTAAAAAAAGAAAAAATGAGAAACTATTTGATTTGGGAGATGACAGGCTAGAATGAAATAGAAGAATTGAAGTGAGCTCTACTGAGCCACAGGAACAAATGGGGAAGTTAAGATAGGTGATGGTGAAGGTAATAATGATAATAATAAAGATAATGATGATGATAAAGGCAATAGTGATGATGATGATGAAGACAGTAGTGATGGTGATGATGATAAAGGCAATAGTGATGGTGATGATGATGATGATGATGATAAAGGCAATAGTGATGATGATGATGGTGGTGGTAAGAGATGTCAACATTTTGAGCATCTCAACACAGGCCTTCTATATGCATTCTCTCATTTACTCAACAACAACTCGAGAAGATGGGTATCATTTTTATCTTTATTTTAAAGATGAAGAAAATAAAACTCAGAAAGGGTAAATAATTTGCTCATGAGCACAAATCATTTTTTTTTTTTTTTGGAGATGGAGTCTTGCTCTGTCACCCAGGCTAGAGTGCAGTGCAGTTCAGTGGCACCATCTCAGCTCACTGCAACCTCCACCTCCTGGGTTCAAGCAATTCTCCTGTCTCAGCCTCCCAAGTAGCTGGGATTACAGGTGACTGTCACCATGCCTGGCTAATTTTTTTGTATTTTTAGTAGAGACAGTGTTTCACCATTTGGGCAGGGTGGTCTCAAATTCCTGACCTCAAGTGATCCGTCCACCTCAGCCTCCCAAAGTGCTGGGATTACAAGCATAAGCCACCATGACTGGCCATGAGCACAACTCTTATAAGTGGTAAAGCCAGGACTTAAAACACACTGAATCCAAAGCCCCTTCAGCTAACTTTTTTATAGTCTTTTTTACTTATTTACTTCGGATCTTGAAATCTTCATGCCAATACTCTTTCTGTACTGGATAACAGTCTATTGAGGTCATTGCTAAGAAGAAATAAACATGATATCAAACTTAGTTCCCCGGAAGTAGTTCAATACACTCCTGACTGTACACACTAACTCAGTGGTGACTTTGATTTCATATTCCAAAATGAATGACTGCAGGTGCATAGCAAGTGGCATCCAGAACTCCATTTCAGAAGACAGAAAGTCAGTTCAGATGTGGTAGGATTAATTGAAATTTCAAATTGTACATTTCACGATTTCCATAAACCACTGAATTGTAATATAGATTCAATTCGTTCTGTGAGCTGTCCCTCTTTATTCAATAGCAGCCTGAAAATCCTTTCAAAACTTAGAGTCACAAGTCTTTGCCTTGGAAAGAATAATCATGGAATCCATTGACACTCGGAAACTTGGTTAGGTGCCTGATCCATTCCGGGGGATTTAATCACTATGTTCTTAACTAATTGCCAGCTCTTAAAAGACAGAAAATATGACTATTAGTTCCTATTTACCCAAAAGTCGGGGGATATATGGTCTTATTAATTTAATGGTCTGGTGAATAAAAAAGACTACAGCTACCAAAGATAAATTTCTACATTTCCAAAATGTAGACTATGATATAATACAGTACATTTAACCTCATATGAAGTCAGAATGCCTTACAGTTTACAGAGTACTCTAAAGAGCATTACCAAATATGACGCAACAACACCATGAGAAAACTAGAAGCATTATTTACATTAGAGATAAAAAAGCTTGAAGAGACTTAATTATGTGCCCCATGTGACATAATTAAGTCTCTTCAAGCATTTCTATCTCTAATGCAGGAGACAGAACTAGAATTTGAGCTGTGCCTCCTAACTCCTCACTCAGAGATCATTCTGCCATCTGCTCTGCCCCATAGTTTTTGATCACTTTCTTTCTAGCCAAGACAAGCGGACATACAGAATTTATAGACAATAAGTAAGCCACCCAGAAGCACTGTCAACAAACTTAGTACAAAAGAAACATGGAATTTATTATTGAATACAGCTGGTTATAAGCCCATGCAAAAAGTCATGTCCTACTAACTTTTTTTTTTTTCCTGGGGCTCAACACAGAGTAAATGTTTGTTGACTTCTGCAACTAGCATATTATCATTCTGTTCAGATAAGAAAGTTGTTTGTGGGGAGTCCTGAGCCACAGACCAACTCTCTTTTACTTAGTTACTCTGTCAAGTCAAATCAGACCAAGAGCTCAGATACAGCTTGTTCCTGATCAGGATTCCTTGTGATCTTCCTCCAAGAACAATCTCATTGCATGCTGTCAGGAGATATCTCCTTAACAGCAGTAAAAGAAACACTACATGGCATCATACTAATGAAGTCAGAACCTCGCCGGGATCTGCCAATGGACACCAAGTTAGGGACTAGCTTCCATCTTCAGCTTGCATTACATGTAGGACATCCCAGATGTCCCCCAAAGAAACAAGAATAGACCAAAAGAATTGTTCCTAGCCTAGTGTAGGTGCCCTAGGGTATGGAAACTAGACAAAGTTCCCATGGAGCCAAATGAAAAGGCCATATTTTCAGGGATGGCCAATTGCCCATTTCCCTTGTTGACCACTGGTCACTTTTCAATGGGGGAATGCCTATTATCCTACAGACCAGATCAGTCAATAGGGATGGACTATCAGAGACTTGGGAATTAAACTATTCTGGTTTGAACATCTTTATTCTTCTAGCTGTGTGACCTTGGACAAGTTGATTAACCACCCTGAGCCTTAGATCCCTCTTCTGTAAAATGAATGAGCATGAGGATTAAATAAGATCATGTTTGTAAAGCATCTAGTACATAGTAAGAGTTCAATAATATGGAGCTGGATTTCATACAACGTGCAAAAATTATAGACAACTAAAATTACCCTTGAGAATTCTTTGAATTGCCCAGAAAGGACAATATACATTAAATATATGTGTATATAAAACATGTGTATATATAAACAAATATATATAGTCTGCCATAATAATATAAGTAACATATACTTATAAATATATGATATATATGGCAGTTAGTGCATATGCACATATATAATAAAATTTATGATACTATAAAATAGTATCCTAATTATATATAAAAGAGTTTGTAGTTGATTTTTGTGAGTTAAATAAACATATGCAAAAACCCTACTCTAAATAGAAGCTGAGCATTTACCATGTTACTCCCCTGAAGGTTGTAGATGCAAAGGAGCATGAAATGTCTGATAATAGTAAATTAAGCATATTCTCTACTCAACACTCTTCTAGGCACTGTTTCATCTATTTCCTCACTTAGTTTTCACAGCAACCTTACAATGTAGTTTCTATTACTACTCTCATTTTATAGGTAAGGAAACCAAGGAACAGAGACGTTAAGTAGCTGGAATAAGATCGCATAGGAAATATATAGTCTGGCCCCCAAAGGAGATTGTGATCTAGTTATATAGATGAATGAAAAATGAAATCAATGCTACTTAAATATTTTAAGATGACAGTCTGGAAGAAGGAATATGACTGACAGAGGTCTGATACAGACAATATTTTCTGGACTTAGGATTTCAGAACTGGAAGGACCCAAAGTGAATCTGGTCAGTGTAAGGGAAGGAGAGCTTGCTGTGGGGTCGGAGGTTCCAAAAGCATTCTTCTAAAGTTAACACTGAAGCTGTGCCTTAAAGGAGGGAGGGACGAGTATGGCTAATCAGATGGTAACAAAATGGAAGCCAATATATTTATGCTGATTATGGGTGTAAAAATTCGGAGGCAAGCCGCTGACTTTCCATTTTGTGGATATATAAGTAAGTGGAGCTGTGGCTATGATGACAAAAGATAGGAGCAGTGTAAAAAATAAGCCAAGGTCATATTGTTTCGGCCTCTGGGGTGGCACTCCCAGGAATCTGCCAAGAACCTCAGGAAGCCCCTGAAACTGTGGAGCAAGAAGATGAAAAAGGGCATTTGGGGGGGGAAAAGTCTCCCATCCCCAGCCCAAAATGTTTTGGCCGTCAAACCAGTGGACTGCCCCTCCATGAGAAACAGCTAAAAACAGTTCCAAGGAGCTCACTTTTACCCAGCAAACAAATCATTAAGCAAATGTGTCTGCTTTCAGGATGAATCTGGACTTTCCAACCCTTGGATGACACCTTCACATGCAGCCCACAAGGCCTCTGCTGAATGTCCCTTGCAGCCTAACGAGAAAGCCATTCCTGGCACTAGATGATCGATGGTCGTGGTTTGTTTTCAAAGCTCCTGGTAAATTAAGTCTCCTGAAAGGCACCTTCCCCGAACCTTCCCCCACTGTATTTATGCTTAATTCTTTCCGTTTTTCACTGCTTCCCCAAATTAAATTTATGTGCGCACTTGGCAAATTGTTGCCATTAGTGTAAACATTCACTACAAGACATCCCCAACTTCTGATGCCTAGAGATTTCATAGTAAAATGAATTGTTCTCCCCCTCAATGTTTTCTTTGTATATTCATTCACTTCGATAAAGGTCCATTGATATCAAGTAAGCTTGTTTTGCCAAGCTCTGATCAGAAAGGCTTGATCCAATAGAGGATTTGTTTATTTTAAAGAACTTGAAGGTAACTCAACATTGAAGTAGCTCATGTGTTGAATGGTAGCACGTAGTGATGAGGTGTGCTGTTGTAACTAAGCTCTGTTAGACATTGTAAGTTACAGGGATGGGCCTGGGGTGCAGGTGGGGACATTCACGGGAGACTGATAGGGCAAGGAGGACCTATAAGAAAAGACTCAAAGGACTTTCCATCTTAAAGGAAATTTTAATTGATCAAGAAGTAAAAAAAAAAAAAAAAAAGACACACACAAAGAGACGACAGCAGAGAATAGAGAATAGTGCTACAATGCAACTTTTTTTTTTTTTTTTTTTGAGACAGATTCTCACTCTGTAGCCCAGGCTGGAGTGCAGTGGTGTGATTTTGGCTCACTGCAACCTCTGCCATCTTGGTTCAAGCTATTCTCCTGCCTCAGCCTCCTGAGTAGCTGGAATTATAGGTGCCTGCCAGCTAATTTTTGGGTTTTTTTTTTTTTTTTTTTTTTTTTTTTTAAAGTAGAGAAGGGTTTTCACTATGTTGGCCAGGCTGGTCTTGAACTCCCGACCTCGTGATCCATCTACCTTGGCCTCCCAAAGTGCTGGGATTACAGGAGTTAACCACTGCGCCGGGCCAATGCAACACTTCTAATACTTGCCCCCAACTTTCCAACTTTACCAATTTTATAAATGTCAAACTCAGTTTGTTGCTGATTTGGTTTTTTGTTTTTGTTTTGCTTGTTTGTTTGCTTGCTTTTGAGACTGAGTCTCATTCTGTCGCTCAGGCTGGAGTGCAGTGGCTTGATCTCGACTCACAGTAACCACTGCCTCCCAGGCTGAAGTGATTTTCCTGGCTTAGCCTTCTGAGTTGCTGAGATTACAGATGCCCACCACCACACTGGGCTAATTTTTGTATTTTTAGTAGAAACGGGATTGCACCACGTTGGCCGGGCTGGTCTCAAACTCCTGACCTCAGGTGATCCACCCACCTCAGCCTCCCAAAGTGCTGGGATTACAGGCGTGAGCCATCGTGCTTGGCCTGTTGCTCATTTTGTTCCGCATAAACAGATATTATTTATTGAGAGTCTGTCTGGAAATATATTTGTTTCACAGTTAACTTGATTCTGAAAAACCAAGAATCACTTTACTTTTTTTCCAGGAGAAAAGACAGTGTAACATATAACCCAGGCCTCTTATGCTAGTTTTCTCACTGCCTCAGATAGAAAGAGCTGATATCCAGTATGCCATTCCTGTTCTTTCTCACACTTCAAACGCGCCTTCCTACTCTCTATATGACAGTACACCTCATACTTTAAGACTCAACTTAATACCTTTATTGAATAACCATGGTCTCTTCCATATGCTAGTAAAAGAATTAAAAGCACACGTGTTAAAGTCAGATGTATATGAGTTTGGAGTCCAGCTCAGCCATACACCACATCTCTGCTCTTGAAGAATTACTGAATCTCTGCAAACTTTGGTTTCCTGATGAGTAAAATAAGCATTAAATGAGAAAATAAATGCTGGCTTCCAGTAGGCTTCCTGATGGGAAGTAAGTGCTCAGTAAACTACAGCTGCTCTGGCTATGACTTACCATTGGTTTTTCTGTGTATTTGGTGCCCTACCACACTGTTTCCCCTTTGGCTTTGTGCTCTCATTCTGGTATGCTTTAATCCTCTCTTGTGGACGAAATTTTTCTCTCGAAGAAGACTCTAAGACCTTTCACAATATAACTCTTAGACTAACTACCACTTAGCCAACTTCTCTCCTTCTGATGCTAACTTCAATCTGCTGCATTGTTCTCACTTCCTGCCTCATCATCACTGCCTCTTCCCTTTGTCCAGTTCCTCCTGGAATCTCACCCAGATTCTTGCACAAATTTAGCTAAAGTCATCTCTTTTTCTGTCTCTTCCTTCCCTGACCTATTATAATATTAATAACTACTCTTTTTCAGTTCTTACTAATTACCAGGAAGATAAGCACATGGCATACTCATACTCTAATCTCCATAACAATACTACATGTATTCCCAATTATTCTGATGTATAGATGAGGAAGCTGAGTGTGGCTGAGAAAGGTGAAGTTCTATGTCCAAGGCTACCCAGTAAATCACCAGGTTAGTGTTCAAACCCAGGTCTGTCTCAGCTCCAAAGCTCTTTTCTGTATGTTCTGCTCCATCCCAATTTATCTTAAAGTCCGATTAATCTTGCTAAATCACAGATCTGCTAAGAAATGTGCAGTTTGCCCTCCTCTTGATTTGAGAAGCACATTTGGCCTGGAATTGAAAGTTCTTTTTATCTGACTCCAGCCTACTGTCCTTTATGAGCCTATCATGGTAAATGAAACTGTTCTCCTCTATGTGTCATGGAAGCCAAGCCTTTACCAACTTGCTGAAACTACTCCCCCTGTTGAGAATGCCCTCCAGGTAGCCACCTCATCTTCACACACACCCAATCCTTCCATGAAGCATGCATCCCATTCACTCTTTTGTTTAGCGTCTTCCATGCTATTCAGCACATGCTACTCACCACAAAATGAGTGGGGGTGGAGTGGGGAGACGGGAGGAGAATCAGCCTGTCAGGAATGCCTTTCTGAAGGAAATGATAGTTTACTTAAGACTGAAGAAGCTAGCACTTAGTAAATAGTCTCTCCTTATTACACCATTTTTCTAGGTCTTTCTTAAGATCACACTTTTTAAAATATTAGACTTATTTTTCATTTCTTTTTTGACTCCTACTGGACTTAGAGCTCTTGAAGGATAATATTTGTAACCATTTCATCTTTAAATCTGTTTTACAAAATAGGTACTCCATGGTGGGCATAAGCATAGACTTTGGAATGAGCAAACATGATTTTTAAAAACCCAGTTCCACCTATCAGCCACATGACCCGGTTAGGCTAGTTAAATTACTTAAGACTCAATTTCCATATGTGTGAAATTAGAAAAAATAATATCTGCCTCCCAGGGCTACTATGAGAACACAAAATAACTTCAAAAACGTTTGTATAATGCATAAGCATTGTGCCAGGTATACAGTAAGAGCTCACTAAGTGGTGGTCCGTTTGTATTTCTAATACAGTCTTAGAGACTATTTAGTTTTGTATATCTCTTAGCACCATACGCAAGAATAGTCCCATGTGAACATTCAATAACCTGGATTGCCTTATTATCATCCAAATATATGTATATGAGTATGATAAAATTAAGTAAGATTATATATTTCTTTTTGCAAGACAAATTTTCCTTCTGCCCCAAAATAGCATTTGAGGTTGAAAAAGCTAGTGCTTGATCATATACCACCTTGACCAGAGTTTGTCAATCACTCTACAAGTAAGCCTGGTGATTCATTCCTGTCAAGTGTGTATGTGTGTATGTGTGTGTGTGATAGTGGAGGTGGGTCCAGGGGGCCTCATTTAACCAAACAAAGCAAAAGAAAAAAAAAATTTAAGCCAAGGCTAGTGAGAAATTAAAACCATGTAATTCATTCTAAGCAACATTTGTGGTTGGTTTTGGGTTTAGATAGCGGTGGTTTTTAATTACCCAAAATACAGGAACACACATCTAAGAAAGAGAATCCCATTAAATATTCTCATGTTGACCCTCATTAATTCAGACTAATAGAGAGGGGAAGACAAATCATAAATTTGAAGAATTTTCCAAAACATGCCAGTACCTTCAAATGCACATAGTGTCCTCAGCTTATTAACTACTTATTAAACAGATCCAAATTGAAATTCTCTGATACAGTTAATTAAATAGATAAGAGTATTGAGCACACACTAGGTACCACACACTGCTCCAGGGATTCAGGGGAAAATACACCCATGAATGAGATCTGCCCTTTGGGTGAAAGAGCTGCAAATACCTAACTTCACTTCAAGACAGTGAAATAAGAGAAAATTGTTTTATGGCTTCCAGAAGAAAGCAATTGTTATAAACAGGAATAACAAATTTCCTTCTGGAGGCTAGATGACATTTTAGCTGGGCTTTAAAAACTAAACGCAAATTAAAAGCAAGGGAATTCATCTTTATTGAGTATCTATTCTGTGCCATATGTTGAATATACTATAAGTCAAGTAATTTGTCCAACTCTCTGAGATAGGCATAAGTATGATAGTCTCATTATAGAGATGAGAAGGTATTTTTTCCAAGGCTACACCATTAGTGAGTAGAAGCTTGGATTCTATCGTGGCCTTGGATGATACAGAATCTGTGATTTTACATCCTCTGTTGCCCTACAGTTTCTGCATAGCATATGAGCAACAAGATTAAAACGATGTAATACCAGAGTTTCTATCATTGTAGCCAAAAAATGAATGCATGAAAGCCTTCGTAACCAGTTCATTTCTGTAAGTAGATTGAATGTGCTCACTGCCAATACTGCTTATACTATTCATTACCCAGTATAGATTAACTAATTTACAGCTAACTTATAACTAATTTAAACAATTAATAAAGGTTATTGGATTGAATTGAATGAATTTTTTTCTCCTAAGAGACAGCGTAAAGGTTAACTTAAACCAGGTTCAAGTCTAATTGTAATAAATTACATAAAATACTAAGTCAGTCAGAGACCAAATGAGGTGTTCCCAGGGCTTTGATTAGGGCACCAGCCTACCAGGTCCCAATACACAAATGATGTCTGTGCAAAAGCTCAGGGGAATACAAAGAAGCTTTGTCAGAATGTGGGTTGTAGCAGTTTTTGAGTCCTTGTGAAACATAGCTTACCACCCTTCCCCAGTGGAATGGCCGTGTCAATTGCAGTGCCTCCATATGATGGATCTTATGCAGCCATCAAACACCTAACTGGATTCTGCTTTTTGGTCTACTTTGCTGGCTTCTTCTCATCTCTCCAAAGAAGAATCCTTGGTCTTCTTACCTTTCTAATCTATTCTCACTTCCAAGGTGATTTCATCCAGTCTCATAACTTAGAACACCATTCAACAATCAAAACCTCCACATTTATATCTCTGTACCTCTATCACTCTAGACATACCCATGCAGCTGCTGGATTGACATCTTCACTTGAATATCTGATAAACTTTTTAAACTTAACATGCTCTAAATTAAATTATTATTAAATTATTGATTTGAGGCTCTCCCTGCCGCCTCTCCACAACGCTGATCTATGTCTCCTGAAGTCTTCTGAGTCCCTGTTAGTGGAAAAATCAAGTATTCAGCCATTTAGGCCAGAAGAACTTGGAATCAACTCTTCTCGACTCCTTTTCTTCCTCATACTCCACATGGAATCTACTAGCAAATACTATCATCTCAACCTTTAAAATACGTGTAGAAATTGACCACCTCTGGCCACCTTCCTGCTACACTCAGCCTAAGCCATCATCACCTCTCGCCTATTTATAGTTCTGCAATTGCCTCCAATGATCTCCCTCCTTCTCACCCTTGACCCCTACATGCTATTCTCAGGCCAGAAGCCAGAGTGGTGCCAGTGGCTCTCCCTCTCATCAGAGTAAAAGTTCAATTTCTTACTAGAAATCATAAAGCCCTCATGAGGGGGCCCTCTATCTCCTCCTTTTCCCTCCTCCCCCACCCCCACACACACTTTCCCTCTGTGTTGTCTTGCCAACTACAGTCTGGCTACACTGGCCTCTCTGCTGTTCCTTAAAATGACACACACTTTCCCAACTGTGTCCCCCGAACATAGGCAATGGGCCTTAGTCTCCTTACCTACAAAATGAGATAATTAGATCAACTAGTCTCTGAAGTCCCTCCATAAAAGTATTATGACTTTATAACTATTATCTGCAAATATGAAGACCATGAAATCCTAACCCTAAAAATAGGGCAGCATTTTGAGCTCCAACCAATGATAAAAAAGAGCCTGCATTTCCATTCTTCTTCACTACAGGCTCTGAAAATCAAAATTAAATTTTAAAACAAACATCCTTATAGTGAAAACTGGAAACTTAGCAGCGGTCCACTGTAGTATTTAACCACTGAAATACTATGGTGACAAATACTGTATTAGAATAATAAGAAAAATATTCTGTTAAACTGCTAAGAGAAAGTAGGGAAGCAGTTTTATATGAATGCTATTGTAACAAATGAAAATGTAAAAGTAAATAGAAAGAGGTGTAGAAGGAAAATCATTAACATACTAAGAATAATTGTGCTAAAGTCATGGGATTAAAGGTTATTTTTCCTCCTCCTTGTCTAAATGTTCTACTTATATGGTTTATTTTATTGCCTTTTATAATGAAGATGTGAATATATATGTGTGTTTAATCTTTCAAATGTTTAAACTAAGAGATTTATCTTCAACTAGAACCAATACTTTATGGTCTTTCAATGACTGGGTCTACACACTACAGGCAAATTAGAAACTGTGTTCTTTGAACAACAACATGGTAATAAAAGATTAACAGGTAGTTTCCCTACATTGATGTGGATCAGCCATGTAGTCAACTCCTTTGGCAGCCAGGAGCTCAAATGCATGGACTCAGGTATTTTCTTATCTCACAAATATAGTTAAGGACTTGCTCACTAATGGACATTGTTGGGAATGCTCAGAGGCCCTTGGAGGGACTCTAAATTCTTTCTGTCCTCGGTGATGTCAAGATGTCATTCCAAAGAAAAGGGATAGCATAACCCTTATCATTCAAGAATATTCATTGAGTTTCCCAACTTCAATCTAGTTGATGCAGTATTTATTAAGTCAATGCTATGCAGCTAGAAATGTAGAGTTCAAAGTTTTAGATTCACTGTTCTCTGTACAGAAGCTGCCTGGCTTTGGCCAGGTTGCTCGCCATCATGGATCTCAATGTCCCCATCCCTAAAATGGGGAAAGTAAAACCTTTGCCACTGTGGGAGAAAGGAATAAAGGGCGGAATGGGGAGAAGAAATGTGTCCCACCTTCCAAGGCTGTTATGAGTATTACATATTATAACAGGTTAGCAAAAGACTTGTTTCAAATTACACACTCAAAAATTCAGTTCTTTATTCATTCAGCAAGTGTTGAGCGAAAGTTTAGGATGTGCCAGGCCTGTGGTAGGTGACATGGCTACTACAGTGAACAAGACTCCTTCTCCTGCTCTAAAGTGGTGTCTAACTGGTAGGGGATCCAATAAATAAGAGACAATAACAATACTGTAGGCTATGCAGTAGATGGCAGAATGAACAGTGCTATGGAAACACAGAGAAGGGCTAGAGGGTAGGGGGATAAATATCCCCTAAATACAGTAAAAAAAAATGTTTGTAGTATCAACAATAACTTGAGTGTTGATTACATACCAGACACTATTCAGCATTTGCAAAAAAAAAAAAACAAAACAAAAAAAAAAACACACTTTTTGACTTGCATTATCTAATTGATTCTATTCTGTTATAAATATCTCTATTTTAAGATAATTGAGACAGAGTGATTGAGTCACTTTTCTAGAATCACACAACTATTAATCATTGGAACCAAGATTAAAAGCCAAGAAATCTGACTTCCAACCCGCATTTTTAACTGCTGTGAACACTGCCTTCTTTATTGACTATTGTGTTTGTTAAACAGGGTAACAAAGGTAAAGTGCATAGAATATTGTCTATCATGTAGTAATTCCTCAACAAATGTTAGCTAGTGTTAGTAATAGCAGTAGTAGCAACAGCAATGAGTAATAACAAAAGAAGGAATGGAGTAGTAATAGTAGGAGTAGCAGTTATAATTATAGTGATGATAGTAATAACAGTAGTGGCAGCAGCAAAATGTAAAGCACTCTATAAAAGCTGGCAGTTAGTCTGGGCTGAGAAGAAGAAAACTAAGAAGTAGGTGAAAAGGGTTCTTATATTTTTGTATCCTATGCTTTCTCTCTCAAGAAACCTACTCTTTGGTGCAGAAGGGCCTGCACACATAAAACAGCTGGTCATTTAGAAGAAAAACTCTTTATGCTTCAAACTGAACACCTGAATTTTCAAGAACCACATGATTTAGGAAAAGGTTGTCTTTTAGGGTAAGCCCAGAGGGACATAATCCTTAAGTTTTGGCAGCATACTTGGAATGCACGAGGTGCCACACTGAGTACTCCACAAGTACCAAGCAGTTTATTCCTTACAAATGCTCTGTGAAGTAGGCACTGTATTGTCCCCATTCTACATAAGAGAACACTACGGTTCAGACAGGACAAACTATCTGCTCAAGGTTATATAGAATAAGCTGGGATTTTAACACAGAGATATGAACTCTGGTAATCTGCTGGACTCAGGGCAGGGAGAGTGACTCAGGCCAGCTGATGCACATGAGCCTGGGTCCTGCCCTGCCCAAGGACCCCACCCAAGAAAAACCACACAACAGAGACACACATTTGTTTCATATATCTTGTTTTTAATTTGCATTTTGTTTTTGTTATCTGTATTGAGGTGTGTAAAACCACAATCAGAATGAGGACTTTTCTTTTTTATTTTGGTATCTTCCAAAGTCTACCCAAAGTAATACAACTTTAAAAAAAAAGTTACTTTGGTTTTAGGACAATATTTGGGACCATGTTCGCACACCCATTTGACCCTTCTTCCTAATTAATACCATGTAGAATTTGTTCTTAGCTGAAGTAAGCTTAGGAACCTCAGAATAGCAGTTGTTTATCCAATCAACAAACTTTTATTGAGTGTCTACTGTATATCAGACCATGTACAGGCACGACAGTGAAGTGAAAGAAGCACAATCTTTGCTCCCCTGGAACTGACACTTTAGTTGTGCAATAATTGAGGCAGGCGATAAATGAAAAACCAAATAAATAAGATAGTATCAGATTGAGACACATCGTTGGACAAACATAAACCAGAGTGACATGAAGAAGAATTATTCAGGAAGATCTACACCAGGTTGAGGGGTTGGGGTTTGCCCTGGGAACATGATGTTTGAGCTGAGAATGGACAGTAAGAAGGAGCTCACAGTGTGGAGATCTAAGACTGGAGGCAGCCAGGTGGAGGAAACACCCAGAGCAGAGACCCCAACAGAGATGAGAACTTGGGGTGTTGGAGCAACAGCGAAAACAAGTTTAGCTGGATCGTAGAGTGCCAGAGAGAGAGTACGAGAAAATGAAATCCAGAATGTAGCCAGGGAGCAGATCAGGAAGGAGCTTAAAAGCTCAGCATAAGACGTTTGGATTTCACTTTAAATGCTATGAAAGCCATTTGAGGATGATAAGCAGATCAGAGAAGGAGCTTATTTTCCTTGGTGAAAGTATCTACTTGGTAGCTGTGTAGAGAATGAATTATAGGGGGCCAAAGGAAGGTGAGAAATCAGTTAGAAAGATATTATAATAGTCCAGGTGAATGAAGATGGAGCATGGACTAGGATGCTTTTTGTTTATTTGGAGCAAAGCAGACAGATGTGGAAAATGTTTTTAAGTTAGAGTTAAGAGGTCTCACTAACAGAGCGGATACGGTGGATGAGGAAACTTGTGAAACCTAGGAAAATAACAAGCAGCCAGGTTAGCAGAGTTTTGGTGTAAGGAACAGGATGTATGGTGGTGATAATCAGTGAAACATGTAGGTCTGGTGATGAACAAGCTGGTGGAGGTTTGAGGAAGAGGATTCAAGGGTTCTGTTTGGACCTAACAGGTTAGAGATGGTTATTAGATATTCATGTAGAAATGGAAAGCAGGCATTTAAATATATAAGTACAGAGTTCAGAGGAAAGGATAGCCTGGAAATAGATTTTGGCTTTTTCATGCTGTAGTTGGTAAGTTAAACATGTGACCAGATGAGATCATCTCGGGGAGACAAAAGGGAAAAACTAGGTTCAGATCATCTCAACGTGAACTTCAGTTTCCTCATTTATAAAATAGAGATCATAACAGATACCCCATAGCATGGCTTTAGAAATTAAATTTTATTTATACAGAAGTCCCAATCTGACTCCACATCCCTAGCTCGTTGTAACACCATATCACAGCCCTGTCAAGGCCAATTTCACAAGGGCTACGGTTTCTCAAGGGACAGGGTTTATTAACCGATTTGCAAAGCAAGAGCCTGCAGTTCTCTGGATTCCACCAGCACTTCTTTCTTTCTCTAGATCCCTGCTTGACTAACTCCATCGCCAACACATTTTTGCACAAACATGCACAATATTTTTGGGTCATTTTTCCATGGACTGCTGAATCTCAAGCCCTCAAAAAAGAGAAGGTTTTCGAGACCCTGACCTGGGAGCATATGACCCCAGAGAGTCATAGCTGGCATGGGTTGCACCCCATTACACAATATCAACTAAAGTGGCAGCTGATTCGTCTTGGCTGGAACAAATAGGAGCTTCCCTTAGAGCCCTGGCCTGGTGCCCAGTGGGGTTAGTAGCAGGCAAAGGAGTCTTCAGTCAATGGGATGAGTGAGGACACTGACACACATGCTCCCAATCTGCCCTCTCTGCCACATTCCATTGCGCAAAAGAAAGAGTGGCAGATTCTGCCATAATAATAGCTAACATTTCTTAAGCTAACTCTGTGTCAAGCACTTGGGTAAGCAATTTCTATGCATTATCTTATTGAATATTTCCAGCAATCCAGCAAGCTTTATACTATTATAACCCCCAAGTTATATAAAATACTGAGCATCACTGAGGTTACGTCATTGCTAAAGGTCAAACAACTAAGAAGTGGCTGAGATGTAATGCAGGTCTGCTCTGTGCACACTGAGCCCAATAGTCCACAGTATTGTGTGACAACCCTTTTCAGTCTGTGTCAGCAACATTGACTTCCTATGCACGGTGGGCTGAGCACTGGATGAGGAGTTGGGATGAGTCCTAGCTACCAGCTATGTGGCCTGTAGTAAGTCATTTACCTTCTCTGGATCTTAGTTTTCTTATATTCAAAGTGGAGAAAACAATCTCTGCCTCATCAGGAATATTGGGAGCACACAATGTGATAACTGATATAAAAATTGTTTGCAGACTCTCAAGGGAGAAATGCACATTAAAGACAATGATGCTGATAATAATAAGATGATCATGATAATGATACACACATACACATACATACATACACACCAGAATGAAAACATGTCAGGGCTCCTTTAGCTAATTATTAAGAATAATTAGAATAGTGCCTGGTCCCTATGTTCAATGAACAGGAAGTAAATAAATAATTATGTAAGGAGAAAGAGCTGATGAGAGAAAACTCTATAGACTCAACCCACTTCAAACAATTGAATCTAGAAATTAATCACCTAAACTCACATAAAGTTGGGGGTAAAATGAGGTTATTTAGTTATTACAACTAAATAACTTTACCTACCTAGCAGTTAGCACCATACCTAGCACACAATAGGTTCTTTGTATAGTTATTTTCTCATTGTCTCTCATTTCCTCTTTCTCAATCCCCCTCCTTTTCCTTCTCTCTCTTCTCTCTCTCTCTCTCTTTCTCTTCTCTTTCCCTTATATGTACATATATTATCTCTCCCTTATGTTTGAATATATATGTACATACTGAGGCAGGGTCTTGCTCTTTTGCCCAGGCTGGAGTACAGTGGCACGATCACCACTCACTGTAGCCTTAACCTCCTGGGCCCAAGAGACCCTCCTACCTCAGTCCTGAGTAGGACTGCAGTTTCACACCTCCATGCCCAGCTAATTTTTTATTTTTTATTTTTGTAGAGACAGAGTCTCACTATGTTGCCCAGGCTGGTCTCAAACTTCTGAGCTTAAGCGAACCTCCCACCATAGCTTCCCGAAGTTCTGGAATTACAGGTGTGTGCCACCATGCTCAGCCCCTTTTATATGTTTTTAATTATCTTTCAGTCACTTCCTTTCTTCTTGCATTTCTTCTTTTCTTTCAATTCTTCCATATTCTCCCTAATGCCTCCTTTCTCTTTCCTACTCCTCTATTCATTTTTCCTAGCCACTACATAATGAATCCTCTTCTTTGTTTTCTTTCTTTTAGGACTTCACTTATAGCAAGCTCTTTCTTCCCAGACTTTGATCACTTTAAATAGAAAATTCATCTATGAGGCCACCACAGAAAGACTTCCTAGAAATCCAACCATGATCACTTTCCAGTAGTGAAAGTCCCATTTCAAATTCCAATCTGTGGATTGACTCACCCTCAAGGACACCCTAAAAACAATCCACCCATTCAAGGCCACCTCTTCCATTAATACAGTCATTGAAGGGAAGCTTGTCAATTCCACAAAATGTATGTCCATCTATGTTGCTATAATAGCTTGTGTTTTTCAAGAACCAGCTGTGTGGGCTTCTGTCTCCCCCTATGAATGTTGAGCCTCTGGGAATCCTTATTTACATTTCTAATTTCATTTAACTTCCATAACAACCTTACGGGTAGACCCTATTTTTTCCCCAATTTAGACATAAAGAAATAAACTCTAAAAACCACAAGAAGAAAAGAAGGTGGGAAAGAAGGAAGGGAGGGAGAGAAAGGGAGGTGGGAAGGGATAGAGGGAGGAAGAACATTCTCCCAAATTATATATTATGAGAAGAACATAGAGATCAAGCCCACGTCCCCTATGTGTATTAATTTTGGGAAAGCACAGATAAACCCAAATCCTTCACTGTCTTTCTAAAGATTCACCATCAGAGTTATTCAGGGTAGAGAAAGTATAGGTTAAGGTTATAGAATCAGACAGACCTGGATTCATTCATTAGCTGTACCACTCACTAACTTTGTGACCTTCAGCTAGTTATTTAGGCTCCCTGTGCTTCATTTGTCCTAATGAAAAAAAAAATTCTCTTATAGAGTTAAAGTGACAATCCATATAAACCCTTAACAGAGTTCCTCACAAATAGCATATCAAGTAAAGGTAGCTATTGATTGCAAAGTTTTGATTCCTGGAAAGGATGATCCCTTAAGCCAACATCAGTAAATACAAGGAGCCAGAATACAGATTTTTATGATGACCTGAACTAAATTTAAAGCAGAGTAACCTCTGCCCCAACCTATAGCGAAAAAGGACAAATTGAGGTACAGCAGGCTCTCATGGTCCTAGTATCTAGTTCTCCAGAAATCATCACAATGGCCAACCTTGGTCACTTTGGAGTTCTTGTGCTCCAAAAGTTTTCCAGTAAGTCCCACTGGTTCTAATGACAAATAATTCCAGACATCCCTGGGCCCAGAGAGAGAGTCATAGCAGGAGACCTGAGATACTATTTTCGTGCACAAAAGCCTCAGACTCCTCAGACTATTGCATCACAGGGATATCAGACAGGGGATGATAGCACCTGTTCTCATTCTCCTCTTGATTACAAGATAGATCAACTACCCATGTTCAACCACCACAAAGCCCATAGGTGTTACTAGGGCTTGGGTAAGAGATCAGCTGCCTCAGACACCCTTTGAAGACAACAGGAGCGCTTGAGGTTAGAGTTAAGAAGTGACCTCAGGCTGTCTACTCTTCGCATCCCTGATGACTCTGCCCTAAAAGCGGATCCTCAAAACATCACTTGATAAGTTAAAACCAGAGGTGCAAACCCAGTGTGCACTTTCAAATTTTCTTGTAGGTCCTTCAGTTTGGCCCACTACACTTAACCTCTTCATCCTTCAGATAGGGAGACCTACTATGAGCAAGGCATATGGTAGGTGTTGAGAAAAACAAAAGTGCATCATCAGTCTTGCTTAGCCAGGAGGATAGTGGACAATAGCAATGGCTTGTCAGCACGGCTTCACTTTTGTTCTATTCTACAGAGTTAAATTGAGTCTCTAGAGAGACATGTCTCATCTCTCCCTTGGCCTTTCCATGACCTTACATCTGCGACTCTGCTATGGTTTGAATATATACCCCAAATTTCATCTGTTGGAAACTCAATCCCCAAATTCATATGTTGGTTATAGATGGGGTTTTTGGAAGGGTAAAGTAATCAAAGGAGGTGCTCCATGATAGAACTGGTGGCTTTTATTTTTTAATTTAATTTAATTCTTATTTTTAGAGACAAGGTCTTGCTATGTTGCCCAAGCTGATCTCAAACTCCTGGACTCAAGCAGTCCTCCTGCATCAGCTTCCCAAAATGCTTGGATTACAGGTGTAAGCCACCATGCTCAGCAGACTGGTAGCTTTATAGTAAGAGGAAGAGAGACTTGAACTGACACACTCTTGCCCTCTCATTTTGTGATGCCCTCTGCCATGCTATTATGTGGCAAGAAGGCCCTCACCAGATGCCAGCCTCTTGATCTTGGACACCCCAACCACAAGATCTGTGAGCTAAACAAACCTCTTTTCCTTATCAATTCCTCAGCCTCAGGTATTCAGTTATAGCAACAGAAAATGGACTAAGAAATGATCTATTCAAAGTCTGAGTAACTAAACCTTTTAAGGTATTGACAATTGCTTTTTTGAGAAGGTCATCCTGATCAAAATCAAGGTATGAGGTTGCTCCTCCACTCAGCCTACACATCGCTGTATTTGGCAGTCAGTCTCTAGTAATCCCCTAGCTTCAGTAAAGGTTTTGCCTATATTGTTTTTGTTGCTGTTGTTGTTGTTTTTATCAAGGGAAGACAAAAACCTTAAAGAAGTTCCAAACCCCCTACTGTGCCATCTTTGTATCACTCACTTGATTTTCCAGTTAAATAATCAGGTCCAGAGACAGGGGCAGAGTCAAGCAGACCTGAGGGACAGTGCTGGCCCAAATCCTGCTCTTTTGGCTGCAGCCTAGTGGTGCTGCTGCTCTCAAGACATTTGGGACAATTCACTCATTTTGTCCCTGTATAGCAAAGTCTGGGAAGGAAGGTATATTAGTCTGTTCTCACACTGCTGATAAAGACATAACCAAGACTGGGTAATTTATAAAGAAAAAGAGGTTTAATGAACTCCCAGTTCCACATTGCTGGGGAGACCTCATAATCATGGCAGAAGGCAAAAGGCACATCTTACATGGTGTCAGACAAGAGAGAAAATGAGAGCAAAGAGAGAAAAAGGGAAACCCATTTTAAACCCTCAGATCTTGTGAGACTTATTCACTACCAAAAGAACAGTATGGGGGAAACTGCCCCCATGATTCAATTATCTCCCACTGGGTCCCTCCCACAACACATAGGAATTATGGGAGCTACAATTCAAGACGAGATTTGGGTGAGAACACAACTAAATCATATCAGAGGGCTCCCTGGATTGCTGCCTTGGTAATTACTTGAGGGAGGAAATGTGTTGAACAAAATTTTCTCTGATGATTTCCCACTCAGTCTCATTGTTATAACCAGGAGACTTCAGCTGGTCTCAAAAACCTTGACATGTAGTTGGGCTGCAAAGTTCATTACATGTAATGTACTATCTCATTCAGTGTGAAGAATCAAATTTGGTGAAAGAATCACAGAGTTATGGTTTTCTAGTCAATTAACATTTATTAAGATCCACCTGCAGGATAAGATGATTCATTCATTCATTGATTCATTTATTCATTCAATATAGTTCATGTCCTCTTCACATGGTGGAGGCAGCAATGTGTGGTTGTCCTAGCATTCAAGCTTTGGGGTCAGGCAGTTTTGGTTGGGCTCTTGAATTTGTTTTGCTAGTTGTTTGACTTTGGGTAAGTCCCCTAAGCTTTATGAGGTGTACTTTCTTTAACATTATAATGAGAGCAATAGTTACTACATTATTTTTCAATGAAATAACGTAGGTTAATGAGTCACATGGTAACTGGCATATTAACATTCAAAAATTGTATATATTAAAAACAATAAAGAGTGATAGATTGTGATTGGATGAAATCATTAGTCCACAAGCAAACTGTCTCCTGTTCTATTTGGGAAAACCTTTCAGAAAGCCCTGAAATGTTTATTTTACATTTGAAATACTTATTTGTCAGGAAAAAAGGCAGTGTGTTATTATGTGTATATCATTTGGGCCAAAACACACTGACACAAATAAGTTTCACTGTTGAGTATGCTTAGACTTGTAATTTTCTTCTTACTCACAAAAAAAGTTTGTGACTTGACCATGGTATTTCCAGTAAATCACTCAAGTTAATGAACTTACAGGAGATCATTTGCACTTTTATCTCCTTTTGGTTTAATATCAATTTGAGTTTACACTCCATTGAATCGGACTCTTTTAGTGTTTTCCAGTATTCACATCCTGCAGTGAACTGACATCATGCATGGAAAAATCACCCCTTCCTATCCAACCAGTGCTAGCAAATGTTTAACAACCAGCTCTGTGGAAATGGGAGTTGGGGAAAGCCCTAATTAGTAGGATTAACCAAGTTTTATTTTTTTGAGACAGGCTCTTGTTTGTTGCTCAGGCTGGAGTGCAGTGGGGTGATCACAGCTCACTCTAGCTTTGACTTCTGGGCTCAAGTGATTCTCCCACTTCAGTCTCCAGAGTAGCTGGGACCACAGGTGTGCATCATCATGCCTGGCTAATTTTTGTTTTTTGTAGAGATCAAGTCTCCCTATGTTGCCCAGGCTGGTCTTGAACTTCTTGGCTCAAGCAATCCCCCCACCTCAGCCTCCCAAACTGTTGGCATTACAGGTGTGAGCCACTGTGCCCAGCCATTAGCCAAGTTTTGTAGTGTAAATACTATCCCCATGGCCAATTTCCAGCTACCAATATGACATCATGACTAGGTCAAATTATCAGAAAATGATGAGTTTTGAATATTTGTTACCTCTGTTTTCAATATAATTTATTTACTTTTAGGTTGATAGATATTAATTTTAATAATGCCTGTGTTTAAAAATCAGCTTCCAAAATTCCTAACCATTTAACAATTGGCTCTACCCAGCCTATATGTTCTGGTTCCAGGCAGCCCTGGGTAAAGTAAAGAACCTATCCAGAATCCAATTCAAGTCCTGTCACAAACTGCTCTATGAACTTGGGACACTAAATTTATTTCTCTAAGGTTGTTTCTGCACATGTAAAGTGGGGTTAAGAATCCCTGCCCTTCAGAGACTGTAACGATTGGAGAAAATGCACGTGTAGCCCATGCACATGAATGGTAGCCTTAGTCATGCTGGCCATTGCTCTTATTACTGGGTGATACTAGAATTGCAGGATCAAAGGAAAATGTTAAGTCCAGATTAGGGTTTTAAGTAGAGCCCTCTCACAAGAACATGATGAATTTTGGAAACTGGGGTAATAAATGAGGGGTGTTGGGAAACCCATTTATATTATTCCCAAAATGCAGCACACACAACTCTGGTGGGATATAAGATGATTTTTGTTGGTACATAGGTGAGTATTCCATGTTTTCATAACATTATACATATTTTGAGAATTTTATTCTATTTGGAGTAAAAGACATTGCTGTTCCATTCTTTTCAAACATTTCATTGTTTATATATGCCAAAATTTTCTTTCTAATTAAATTTTAATATATATGAATGTAAATAAATTTTATTTAAAGAGTAACATTCCATAAATACTAAGACAGAAGGTGTTCTAATATTGGGAAAAAATGTGTAGGTGTTTCATAAATGAGGGAAGTTTAGAGAATAGCGAA
This sequence comes from Pongo abelii, assembly GCF_028885655.2. Classification (NCBI taxonomy): domain Eukaryota; kingdom Metazoa; phylum Chordata; class Mammalia; order Primates; family Hominidae; genus Pongo; species Pongo abelii. Next base: position 144,658,775 of record NC_071992.2, on the reverse strand, counting down.
TTAAAGTACCACAGTGGTCTAAAGAATGTACACAGGACAGAGCGGTGGAGATGAAATCCAGAGTGGGATAACACCTGAGGTTTGGAGAGTGACTGGATTGGCAGGTGAGAGAGGAGAGGGTTGGTAAAAGGCTGGGCACATCAAGTAGAGTGAAAACTCAGATCACAAGTCAGAAAGTCTGTGACCAAAGGGTTTTGCTGTGAGTTAAATTGATTTGTTGTATGTACTTCAAAAACCAAGAGCTATGTCTACCCAGGGCAAAAGAAAGACTTTCTACTGAGAGATGCTAGATGATAAGCCCAGATAGAGACAGGGGAGAGGCAGAGGCAGTCGTGAAATTCCTCCCATTTGATTCTTCAGTGGTCCCTGGCTCTTTAGAAATTGAGTGTTATTCTAAAAGAGACAACCCACAGCCTCTGCAGAAAAATCCAAAGACAGAGGGAGAAAAGGATATAAGCAAGGAGAACACACACACATACACACACAAAAACACACAGGATATATGCAAAGAAACAGAGGGGGATCAGGTAAGTTTTCTCTACACTGATTTTCTAAGTGCAAGGCTGATTCTGTCACTCTCCTGCTAAACATTCTTTGATGACTTCCCATCACTCCGATTCACATTTTGTTACATAGCCTACAAGTCCATACATTGGAGAGCTGGCCCATTACTCCAATGCAAACTTTGTTAACATGATCTAGAAGTCTATCCCTTGGAGAGCTAGCCTCCTCACCTCCTGACGCTATGGGTGCCCTTCGTGCATTCCATCCACACCGACCAGGACTCGGTTTCTCACACTCTCCTTGCTCTGTCTCACCCCAAGGCCTTTGTGCCTGTAGTTTCCTCTGCTTAAAATGTGCTTTGGGCCACACTCGATCTACTCCCACTTCAGATCTCAGTTGACTTATCCTTTCCTCAGAGAAAACTTTTCTCATCCCCCACTGTAAGTAGGACAGGACACCAAGTTACATTCTATCATGGTATCTTTTAGCCTTCCTTTATGATATTTATCACATGTACCTTCCTGGGCAATTATTTGATTGGCATGTAAGTGCCTGCCTGGGCTGGAAATTCTCAGAGGAAGGAGTCCACTGATTTTTCTTACCATTGTACCCCCAGTAACTAGTACAGGAATTACTTAATGGGCATCCAGTAAATATGTGTTTGATTAATAAATAATGAAGTGGGTAGTAAAAGAATAAACGAGTATGTGTTGTTAACTATAACGATTTGTTCAAATACTTTTTTATATTTGTTGATTTGTGTTTTGCTCCAAGTTTTATGCTAGCTCCAGAGAAAACTAAGCTGAGAAGCCCCAACCCCTGGCCTTGAGTTCAGAGTCTAGCAGGAAACACAAAACAAGTCATTAAAGTGCACTGTGATTGCATTGTATGGACTTGGATTACGATCAAAGTATGTAAAAGAGATAGTCTGAGAGAAGAGCAACATTGCTAGTTACCATTTGTTTCATATTGCAGTAAACGCTATCAAGACTTTTTTTTTTAATTTTATTATTATTATACTTTAAGTTTCAGGGTACATGTGCACAATGTGCAGGTTTGTTACATATGTATACATGTGCCATGTTGGTGTGCTGCACCCATTAACTGGTCATTTAGCGTTAGGTATATCTCCTAATGCTATCCCTAAGACTTTGGTTTTTAATACTCCTTCCTCGGGATTTATGACTCATCCACTTAGAATTAAGACTTTTCACCATGATCTGTGCTCTCCTTCGCATGACTCTCTGATCTATTGGTCACAGTGTATCTATCATATGTATCTATTGCCAATAACCAAAAATTCCTCTTAAAAAGAGAGTAAGGTACCACATCTATTTATGTTATTTTTAAGTTTGTACCTTGAAAGTGTTTATAAGTAAGTTAACCTTAAAATGTAATTTTTAATTGGGAATGGAGATTGAGGCAGCACCAAAGTTCACAATGAAATAATTTGGAGTTTTTTCTTATTGGAAGACTCTTCCCAAAGTCAGATTTTTAACTGATGTTGAGTATACTCAATGTGTGTAATGTTTATAATTAGCATTTATCCATCATTCTGAAGACCCAGATGGATATTTTTGATGAATACAAGCAACTCACATTATTGTGGTGAGAAAGCCCATTGTTAACCTCTTTGGAGGGAAAACTTAAGACTCAGAAAGTTTCAGAGTCTCATTGAAGCTCACACAGGTAGAAAGTAGCCTTGCAAACTCTTGAAGTCATTCCTCCAATTCCAATACTTGAGCTCTTTCCAACGACTTCATGTTGCCTTGGTAACTCACATGCACTTTCCTCTAACCCTACTTTGGTTCTCAGAGCTTTGCAGGCAAAATTAGGAGCTTCAGGATCATAGAAATATTCCATTTTCCAGACTAGATGACATGTAGGAAAATACTTGAGGCTTGCCTTTTCCAGGAACTTCACCCGTTCCCTGTTACGTACTTTTGATTTTGACACTTCCACTTCACAAATTATGTACTAAGTACTCACCTGGACTGTTAAAGTCAATACCCTCAAAATTGAAAAGGGAGTGCTTAAAAACATTTTTTTGAGACAGAGTCTTGCTCTGTCACCCAGGTTGGAGTGCAGTGGCAGATTCTCGCTGCAACCTCTGCCTCCCAGGTTCAAGCAATTCTCCTGCTTCAGCCTCCAGAGTAGCTGACACTACGGGTGTATGCCACCACACCCGGCTAATTTTTGTATTTTCTTTTCTTTTCTTTTTCTTTTTTCTTTCTTTCTTTTTTTTTTTTTTTTTTGAGACAGACTTTCTCTCTTTGTTGCCCAGGCTGGAGTACAGTGGCGTGATCTCGGCTCACTGCAACCTCTGCCTCCCGGGTTCAAGCAAATTTCCTGTCTGAGCCTCCCAAGTAGCTGGGATTAGAGGTGCCTGCCACCACTCCTGGCTAATTTTTGTATTTTTTTTAGGAGAGACGGGGTTTCACCATGCTGGCCAGACTGGTCTCGAACTCCTGACCTCAGGTGATCCGGCTGCATCAGCCTCCCAAAGTGCTGGGATTACAGATGTGAGCCATCACGCTTTTGAAAACACAGTTTAAGCGTCTTTATGTTCTTTGGCCCCGTAATTTCACTTCTAAGAATATGCCCTAGAGAAATGATCACAGAAATCTACAAAGATTTAGCCTCAGCTAAAGACTGTTCACTGATACTTGTATATCTTTTTTAAAAAAAACTTTGGAAACAACTTATATAAACTGTAATCTGTTCTCAGTGTAAAAAATTATGCAATCTTTAAAAGTAATGTGACTGGATCTTGAACATCAAGGAAAAATATTGGTGATTAATTATTAATGTGAAAAATTAGGTTATAAAACAAGATGTACAATATAATTTCATAATTTCTCCTTTTTTTAAGTATATACTTACCTAGTAAAAACCCTAGGAAAATATGTCAAGTTATTAGTAAGGGTAAACTCTAGGAAGTAAGACTATAAATTATTTCTTCTTCTTCTTCTTCTTCTTCTTCTTCTTCTTCTTCTTCTTCTTCTTCTTCCTCTTCTTCTTCTTCTTCCTCTTCTTCTTCTTCTTTCCTCTTTCTTCTTCTTTTTCTTCCTCCTCTCATCCTTCTCCTTTCCTTCTCCTTCTTCTTCCTCTCCCTCCCTCTCCTCTTCTCTTCTTCACCTCCCTTTCTTCTTTCTCCTCTTCCTCTTCTCCTTCTTCTCCTTCTCCTTCTTCTTCTTTCTCATTTTCAGAAAAATACACAATGAACCTGTATTGTTTCCAGGAGAGAAGAATGAAGGAAAGAATGGGGAAAGAAGATTTACCAATGCAATGAAATCAGGAACAGGTTATATCACTTGATCATGAAATGTTGAACCTGGAAGACATGCTATGAAAGGAGGACTCACCTTTCCTGCACACCATGCATGCATCTCACAGAGAACATAAGTTCCCACCCTTCCACAATTCTCATTCTGCAGGTGACAAATTAACCTGACCAGTCATTGCCAGGATTTGAATCAAAACCTCCTGACTCCAGTCAAGGCTGCTTCTGATAGAAAAATATATCTATAAAATATAAATAAGTGTATATATGCAAATATTTAAATTAAGAACTCAGAAGAGTTATAGGAAATAGGAAGGAAAAGGAATGTAAGGGCATATTTATGAGCCCCAGTTAAATATATACAACCTCTAGTCAAATACTACTATTTATTATTTTTATTTATTATAAATAATAATATTTATGAATGAGATGAATATCTTCAGGCACTGAAAGAGAATGAATCCACAAAGAAAAGAGAAGTAACTTATCCAGTCCAGAAAGCACCTCATCAGCCCAGACAAACCCTCAGAGAGGCACTTAGCAACAACTTGTGGGATAAGGGTTTCCATTGTATTATTTTATGATGTCATTCCTCATTCTGTTGAATTGTATGTTCAGAGAAATGTGGCAAGTCCTATTCCTCTTTCCCAAATCTCTGGATTTTTGCTTTCTATCCAACCAAAGCCCTGTACTAGAAGTCAGAAATTGTCAACTGACTTTATTAAAATTTCAGCCCCAAAAACTGTACCCTCAAATGCTATGATTTAAATGTGGACTGCCAATGCCTCTAGAGAACTTAGTGCATTGACAACATGGAGGAGGAGCTTTATGTCTTATCCATAGGAATTCCCTACTGAAAGGCAATGCCTTCTTTCAGATTATCCATTTATTTTATCCTCTGCAATAGGACCCTGCATTCTAGCCAGGATCTCAATGTGCTTCACAAATGTTACCTACAGGCCAGTATTAGCTTTATCTTTTTTCAGAATTGTTTCTAGTATTAGATGACTAATACGATTTTAGTGCAACATTCGGGGTTTACATTTCAACAGAACTAACAGGCCAAAACTGTGGTGATATTTTCTTTCTCTCCTTCATGAAGGCATTAGTTCTCTGGCTGGGAAAGTGTAGGAGGGGCCAAAAAAAACCTCAGAACCCCTTGATCCCACTATCTGGAACCTTCTCCCCTGCATTGGCATTGACTAATTCTAAGATCTGAAAGATAACTGCCTTTTGGTCATAAGAAAACTTTGGGTCTCTGAAGGCCAACTCATAAACCTCAGACACATAATTTAAATGAATTTCAGGTTTTAATCTTACTTGTATTAACAAGTAATAAAAACATTACTCAAAGTATCATTAGTTGCTATTATAAACAAATTTCAAAAATGTATAATGCCCCAAACACAATAGAAGTTTCCACCTATATAAAATCCAAAATGGGTGGTGTTCATCAGCAAGTGGATGTATTCCTGATTCCAAGAAATGGAGTCTTCCCTCTTGTGGCTCCATCATCTTCAACATGGAGCTCCAAAAATGGCTTGTCCATGTCACCCCAAAATGATAGACAGGAAAGACCATGGAAGAGACTATGAGAGATATTTAAGCACCAAACCAGAAAGTAGAACATATCTGATCAATTTTTTTTAAAGTTTTTTTTTTAATTGAAGTACAACACACACACACACACACACACACACTCAGAGAGAGAGAGAGAGCTTGAAAAAAATTGCAGCTCAAAAAATTTTCGCAAGCTGAGAACACCCATGTGACCAGCATGAAGATGAAGAAATAAAATATCAGCATCCCGGAAACCTCCCTTTTCCTCCTATTCTGTTCACCTCTCACAAAAGTAACCACTGTCCTGGCTTTTACCACCATAGAACAATTTTGTCTACAAGTTGAATAATACAATGTAAACACCTCTATTTCTGCTTTATTTCTCACAACATTGTGTTTGCAATATTTATTCCTATTGTCACGTAGTTGAAGATCATTAATTCTCCTTGTGATAGTATTTCACAACTACATTTTATTTATCCATTTTACTGTCTGATAGATATTAAAGTTGTTTCTAGTTTGGGTCTGTAACAAGTAGTGCTACTATAAATTTTGATGATCGTATATCTATATTTCTTTTGGGAACATTTCCAGTAGAGTAATTGCTGAGTCATAGGACATGTGTATATTCAGACTTATTCAACAGAGCCAAACAGTTCTCCTAAGAGTTGTATCAGTTTACACTCTCACTAGCAATGTATGAGAATTCTAGTTGCTCCATATCCTTCACTAACACTAGGATATCTTATTTATTTATTTTTATTTAAATATGTTTTTGGGGAACAGGTGGTGTTTGGTTACATGAATAGGTTATTTAGTGGTGATTTCTGAGATTTTGGTGCACCCATCACCCAAGCACTGTACACTATACCCATTGAGTAGTCTCTTATCCATCACCCCCTTCCCCCCCAAGTCCCCAAATTCCATTGTATTATTCTTATGCCTTTGGATCCTCTTAGCTTAGCTCCCACTTATGAGTGAGAACGTACAATGTTTGTTTTTCCATTTTGAGTTACTTCACTTAGAATAATGGTCTCCAATTCAACCCAAGTTGCAGTGAATGCCATTATTTCTTTTTATGGCTGAGTAGTATATATATATACACACACACACACACACACACACACACGTACGTCACATTTTCTTTATCCACTCGATTAATGGGAATTTGGGCTGGTTCCATATTTTTGCAATTGTGAATTGTGCTGCTATAAACATGCGTGTGCAACTATCTTTTTCATATAATGTCTTCTTTCCCTCTGGGTGGGAAAACCCAGGAGTGGGATTGCTGGATCAAATGGTAGATCTACTTTTATTTCTTTAAGGAATCTCCACACTGTTTTCTATAGTGGTTTTACTAGTTTACATTCCCACTAACAGTGTAAAAGTGTTCCCTTTTCAGCACATCCCCACCAACATCTATTATATTTTGATTTTTTGATTATGGCCATTCTTGCAGGAGTAAGGTGGTATTGCACTGTGGTTTTGATTTGCATTTCCCTGATAATTAGTGATGTTGAGCATTTTTTCATGTGTTTGTTGGTCATTTGTGTTACTTCTTTTGAGAATTGTCTATTCATGTCCTTAGCCCTCTTTTTGATGGGATTGTTTATTTTGTTCTTGCTGATTTGTTTCAGTTCCTTATAGATTCTGGATATCCGTCCTTTGTAGGATGTATAGATTGCAAAGATTTTCTCCCACTCTGTTGGTTGTCTGTTTACTCTGCTGATTATTTCTTTTGGTGTGCAGAAGCTTTTTAGTTAAATTAAGTCCCATCTATTTATCTTTGTTTTTGTTGCATTTGCTTTTGGGTTCTTGGTCATAAAGTCTTTGCCTAAGCCAATGTCTAGAAGGGTTTGTTCTAGAACGTTTATGTTTTCAGGTATTAGATTTAAGTCTTTGACCCATCTTGAGTAGAGTTTTTTTATAGCATGAGAGATGAGGATTCAGCTTCATTCTTCTACAGGTGTCTTGTCAATTATCCCAGCACCATTTGTTGAATAGGGTGTCATTTCCCTACTTTATATTTTTGTTTGCTTTGTCAAAGATCAGTTGACTGTAAGTATTAGGCTTTATTTCTGGGTTCTCTATTCTGTTCCATTGGTCCATATGTCTATTTTTATACCAGTACCATGTTATTTTGGTGACTATGGCCTTATAGTATAGTTTGAAGTCAGCTAATGTGATGCCTCCAGATTTGTTCTTTTTGCTTAGTCTTGTTTTTGCTCTTTTTTTGTTCCATATGAATTTTAGGATTGTTTTTACTAGTTCTATGAAGAATAATGGTGGTATGGTATTTTTATGGGAATTGCATTGAATATGTAGATTGCTTTTAGCAGTATAGTAATTTTTCACAATATTGATTCTACCCATCCATGAACATGAGATGTGTTTCCATTTGTTTATGTTGTCTATGATTTCTTTCACCAGTGTTTTGTAGTTTTTCCCATAGAGGTCTTTCACCTCCTTGGTTAAGTATATTCCTACGTATTTTACTTTTTTGCAGCTAGTGTAAAAGGGGTTGAGTTCTCGATTTGATTCTCAGCTTTGTGGCTGTTGGTGTATAGCAGAGCTACTAATTTGTGTACATTAATTTTGTATCCTGAAACTTCCCTGAATTCATTTACAAGTTACAGGAGGTTTTTGTATGACTCTTTAGGTTTTTCTAGGTATATGATCATGTCATCAGCAAACGACAACAGTTTGACTTCCTCATTACCAATTTGGATTCCCTTTATTTCTTTCTTTTGTCTGATTCCTCTGGCTAGGACTTACAGTACTATGTTGAAGAGGAGTGGTGAGAGTGGGCATCCTTGTCTTATTCCAGTTCTCAGGGGGAATGCTTTCAACTTTTCTCAGTTCAGTACAATGTTGACTGTGGGTTTGTTATAGATGGCTTTTATTACTCTAAGGTGTGTCCCTTGTATGCTGATTTTGCTGAGGGTTTTAATCATAAAGGGATGCTGGATTTTGTCAAATGCTTTTTGTGCATCTATTGAGATGATCATATGATTTTTGTTTTTAATTTTGTTTATATGGTGTATCACATTTATTGACTTGAAGATGTTAAATCATCCCTGCATCTTTGGTGTGAAACCTGCATGATCATGGTGGATAATCTTTTTGACATGCTGTTGGATTCTGTTAGCTAGTATTTTGTTGAGGATTTTTGCATCTATGCTCATCAGGAATATTCATCTGTAGTTTTCCTTTTTTCTTATGTCCTTCCTTGATTTTAGTATTAGGGTGATACTGTCTTTCTAGAATGATTTAGGTAGGATTCCCTCTTCCTCTATCTTGTAGAATAGTGTCAATAGGATTGGTACCAATTCTTCTTTGAATGTGTGATATAATTTAGCCATGAATCTATCTGGTCCTGGACTTTCTTTTGTTGGTAACTTTAATTATCACTTCAATCTTGCTGCTTGTTGTTGCTCTGTTAAGACTTTCTATTTATTCCTATTTAATCTAGGAGGGTTGTATATTTCCAGGAATTTATTCATCTCTTCTAGGTTTTCTAGTTTATGCACATAAAGGTGTTCATAGTAGCCTTGAATGATCTTTTGTATTTCTGTGGTATGGGTTGTAATATCTCCCATTTCATTTCTAATCGACCTTTTTGAATCTTCTCTCTTCTTATCCTGGTGAAGCTCCTAATGCCCTATCTTTTGTAATTTTTTTTGTTTCAATTTCATTTAGTTCTGCTTTGATCTTGGTTATTTCTTTTCTTCTGCTGAGTTTGGGTTTAGTTTGTTCTTGTTTCTCTAGTTTCTTGTGTGACCTTAGATTGTTTATTTTTTCTCTATCAGACTTTTGGATGCAGGCATTTAATGCTATGAACTTTCCCCTTAACACCACTTTTGCTGTATCCCAGAGATTTTGATAGGTTGTGTCACTATTATTGTTCAGTTCAAAGAATGTTTTTAAATTTCCATCTTGATTTTTTCGTTGACCCAACCATCATTCAGGAGCAGGTTATTTAATTTCCATGTATTTGCATGGTTTTGAGGGTACCTTTTATAATTGATTTCCAATTTTATTCCACTGTGGTCTGAGAGAGTACTTGATATAATTTTGATTTTCTTAAATTTTTTTTTTTTTCTTTTATTGTAATTATTATTATTGTTATTATTATACTTTAGGTTTTATGGTACATGTGCCCAATGTGCAGGTAAGTTACATATGTATACATGTGCCATGCTGGTGCACTGCACCCACCAACTCGTAAATTTGTTGAGACTTGTTCTGTGGCCTGTCCTATGGTCTATCTTAGAGAGTGTTCCATGTACTGATGAATAGAATGTATATTCTGCAGTTGCTGGGTAGAATGGTCTACAAATATCTGCTAAGTCCACTTGTTCTAGGGTATAGGTTATGTCTATTATTTCTTTGTTGACTTTCTGTCTTGATTACTTGGGTAGTGCTGTCAGTGGAGTATTGAAGTGCCCCACTATTATTGTGTTGTTGTCTATCTCATTTGTTAGGTCTAGTAGTAATTGCTTTATAAATTTGGATTGCCAGTGTTAGATGCATGTATATTGAGGATTGTGATATTTTCTTGCTGGACTAATTATTTTATCATTATATAGTGTCCCTCTTTATCTTTTTTAACTACTCTTGCTTTAAAGTTTGTTTTGTTTGACATAAAATACCTACTCCTGCTTGCTTTTGGTGTCCATTTGCATGGAATATCTTTTTTCACCCATTTACCTTAAGTTTATGTGAGTCCCTATGTGTCAGGTGAGTCTCTTGAAGACAGCAGATACTTTGTTGATGAGTTCTTATCCATTCTGCCATTCTGTATCTTTTATGTGGAGCATTTAGGCCATTTACATTCAATGTTAGTATTGAGATATGAGGTACTATTCTATTCATCATGTTATTTGTTGCCTAAATACCTTGTGTTTTTTTTCATTGTGTTATGTTTTATAGGTCCTGTGAGATTTATGCTTTAAGGAGATTCTATTTTGGTGTAATTTTGAGGATTTGTTTCAAGATTTAGACTTTTTACCATTTCTTGTAGTGCTGGCTTGGAAGTGGTGAATCCTCTCAGCATTTGTTTGTCTGAAGAAGACTGTATCTTTCCTTCATTTATGAAGCTTAGTTTCACTGATACAAAATTCATGGCGATAATTGTTTTCTTTAAGCAGGCGAAAGATAGGACCCTAATTCCTTCTGGCTTGTAGGGTTTTCGCTGAGAAATCTGCTGTGAATCTGATAGGTTTTCCTTTATAGGTTACCTGATGCTTTTGCCTCACAGCTCTTAAAATTCTTCATCTTGACTTTAGATAACTTGATGACTATGTGCTTAGGCTATGATCTAAGTGTGTCTTTGATTTCCAGAAGTTGTAATGGTTTTTCATTAATGCTATCTATTTCACTGGATAGTTTTTCCATTCATATCCTGTATCATGTTTTTTATTCCTTTAAGTAGTATTAAGTAGCACCTTTCTCTGGTGCCTCTTTGATTGGTTTATTAATCAACCTTCTGAATTCTTTTTCTGGCAATTCAGAGATTTTGTCTTGGTTTGGATCCATTTTTGGTGAGCTAGTATGATCTTTTGGGGGTGTTAAAGAACCTTGTTTTTGCATACTACCAAAATTGTTTTTCTGGTTCCTTCTCATTTGGATAGACTACGTCAATGGGAAGATCTGGGACTCAAGGGCTGCTGTTCAGATTTTTTTGTCCCAAGGGGGTGCTCCCTTGATGTGGTGCTCTCCCCTTTCCCCTACAGATAGGGCTTCATCAGAGCTGAACTGCAGTAATTGTTATTTCTCTTCTAGATCTAGCCACCCAGTGGAGCTATTGGGCTCCAGGCTGGCTGGGGAGTGTCCGCAAAGAGTCCTATGATGTGATCTGTGTTCAGGTCTCTCAGCTGTGGATCCTAGCATCTGCTCTGGTGGAAGTAGCAGGGGAGTGAAGTGTACTCTGTGAGGGTCCTTGGTTGTATTTTTGCTAAGTGTGCTGGTTTTGTCTTGGTTGGCCTCCAGCCAGGAGGTGGTGCTCTCAAGAGCGCATCAGCTGTGATTGTATAGGGAGGATACAAGCTTGCCCTAGGGTCACCTTTGGATAAGTATTCAGGTTTCTCAGGTGGTGGGCAGGGCCATAGAACACCCAAGAGATTATGTTCTTTGTCTTCAGCTATGAGGGTGGGTAGAGAAAGACCGCCAAGTGAGGACAGGGTTAGGCATATCTGAGCTCAGACACTCCTTGGGTGAGGCTTGCTGTGGCTGCTGTGGGGGATGGAGGTGTGGTCTCCAGGCCAATGGAGTTATGTTCCCAGGGGGATTATGGCTGTACCTGCTGCATCACTCAGGTCGCCAGTGAAGTGGGGGAAAGCCGGTAGCCACAGGCCTCACCTAGCGCCCACGCAGCTCACAGCCTGAAAGGATGGTCTCACTCCCACTATGCCCCGCCTACAGCATCAAGTTTATTTCCAGTTCTTGTTGAGAACTTGCCCAAAGCTACAAGCCTCTTAGGTGAGAAAGCAAGCAGACTCACAGTTCCTTGGCTGTCCCACGGAGCCTGCAGGAGCAATCCACCTCCTTCAAAGGCTCTGGGGATACTCTTGGCTTTCCTGGTATATTCCTGTGGTAGTTCTCAGGGGAAAAGCTCACAGTGTGGATCTCCACATGCTGCTCTGTCCCTCTGAGTGGCAGCTGCAAGTTAATCCGGTCTCTTATCTGCCATTTTTTCCCCCATGCTCATTTTTACGGAGCTCTTCCTTGTTTTCCACATCTGATCATGTTCCACTGGTCAGACTTTAGTCACATGATCACACCTAAATGCAAAAAAGGCTGGGAAATGTAGGTTGTGTGTCCAGGAAGAAGAGGAAACAGTGTGGTATACTTACACAATATGCAAATATGTTAAAATCAGCCCAATAACAATAAAATGAGAGTTCCCAGAGTATGCCCTAGAGGCTGAAGAAATGAAGCCTGGTCTCTCCTAACTGCATCTTTGGTCCTACCAAGGAATCCCTGCACAGAAATAACATGTTGTAAGTTTTTCTGTCTAAGAACCTTTAATTGCCACCACAGGACTTCTCTTCCTAAGAAATGAAAGTAAAGAGATCCATTTAAGGGTAACTAAAAGAGTGTTTGAGGAAAGAATTGAAGGAGAAAAAATTATCAAAATATCCTTGGGTTAGTTTAAAAATGTAATTTACCCAAAGCCACATTCCTCATTCAGTCAGCTAATTTGGACTTTACCCTAACTAATTAATAAACCACGGATATTAGTAGAAACTATGTAGTAGTAATTATTCTAGTGAGTCCCTATTTACCATATATTCTGTCACAGACTACTTCATGACAGAAAAAAAAAAAGAAGAAAGGAAGAAAAGAAGGGAGGGAGGGTGGAAAGAAGGAAGGAAGGAAGAAAGGAAAGGAGAGAGAAAGGGAGAGAAGAAAGGAAGGAAGTGAGGAGGAAGGAAGGAAGGAAACAGGCCCCTCTCTGTATGAGTTGTACATCCCTCCACTTCTTTGCTGGGAAACTACACTTGGCTTCTAAAACCAGCCTCTCTGGTCTAATGACAATGACAAAAAGTAGCTCTGAGTGAGGAGACCCAAGAGTATTTGAAACCAGGTTACAACTCCCTTCAGTAATTTGGTTCTGTGAAAAAACATGCATTGCAACAAATTATTCTTAACTCCTGCAGTAAGAGATCCAGCTCTCATGGGTATTTGAATTTATTTTGAGGGTGGAAGTGGAGGAGATAGGCATTATTTTTTATCAGTTTTTAAAATGGATTTTATGACCATATGCATGAAGGAATAGTTCTGGCAGAAAAACACCTTCACTCTAATCAAAGCCCAACGGAGATTCTTGATGTCGTAGGGTATGAAGTGAGGAACAAAGGGATTTTGCTCCCATATTATGCTTGTCTGCCTAAAACCAATACACACACTTCCTTGTCCCCTTCAATCTGACCCATTATCCAAGAAATGCAAACACTGACGTACAGTCTTTCCCGTCGTATATTTTAAATATCACCTGATACCAATAAGAGTATGTTCAATAGATAAATACTGCTAACGAAATTACATCGTTGGGAAGCAGTTTCATTGGACATTTTATCAAGATTAGATGTGTTCACATTCTTTGAGCCAATGATTGAACTTCTGTCCTCATTTCAAAGGAAATGCTCTTAATTTCAGGAAATAAAGTCTTACACATAAATGTTGTAGAGGTGATTATGGCAACAACCACCAACTATAGAGATTTGTTAAATTAATTTGTCATATAGAATATAGTGATGATTGAAATTATACCTATGCATATACGTATAGCTCCAGCCATATGTAAATTCTTACAGATTTTGAATTAGTAAACTTATAATAATTGGCTTTTCAAGAGCTCTAGTGCTAAAGGAATCGTGAGTTCATGCTTTAGCTTTAAGTGAACACATTAGTACATGCTTTCTGAATGGTAGACTATTGCCTTTCTGTCTCTAAGGCTGTGGCATTTTAATGATTTTACATTTGAAAATGGGTTGAAATTTAATTTAGGTATCAAGTTGAAAGTGATATCATTTTGCAATAACTTGGTGACATGCTTAAAAGATATGTTAAGTAAAAAAAAGCAGGAAAAAAACTGTTAGTATAGCCTGGTAACAAAACTGAAACCAAAAAATGAAATAGAGTAAAAATGTTTTAAAATAAAATAAGTTTATTTTTCCCATTTTTGCCTCTTCTTTCAAAATTTCTTCAAGAAAAAAATTAAAATATTCTTTGAAAAAAATAAATATATATAAATTTACAAACAAAATTTGCCTCTTAGTGCTATACTTTCTCATATGTCAACTGCAACTCCCAAATTGTAAGGATCACTTAGGTTACATGAAGCCTGATATTGGCCTTGTATCGCCAATATTTTTTATGAAACTCAGGAGGCCTCATTCCCAGTGATGGTATGAGCTCATATTTGTCTGTTCTCATGCTACTAATAAAGACATACCTGAGACTGAGTAATTTATAAAGAAAAAAAGGTTTAATGGACTCTCAGTTCCACATGGCTGGGGAAGCCTCACAGTCATGGCAGAAGGTGAAAGAGGGGAAAGGCACGTCTCACATGGCAGCAGGCGATAGAGAGAGCATATGCAGGGGAACTCTCATTTATAAAACTATCAGATATTGTGAGACTTACTCACTATCACAAGAGCATCATGAAGACCCACACCCATGATTCAATTACCTCCCACTGGGTCCCTCCCATGACACATGGGAATTATGGGAGCTACAATTCAAGATTTGGGTGAGGACACAGTTAAACCATATCAGAGCCCTTACAAGGGGCAAACTTCCAATAGTTAGAAGAACCTCCATAAGCCCCCCTATCAAGTCAGTTACATCTACAGCCACATGACACATAGCTACGATGATGATGCTGATGATCAACTTAGAAAAGGGATGCCAGCAAGAATGACATTCTTCCTCAACTCTGCAGCTCTCCTTTACCTTCCTTCTAGAAACAATTTCTCAGTCTGAGGAAATCTGAGGTGGCAAAAAGATCAGAATTTGCGTTTTCCCTTCCTGTTTAATTTGAATGTATCCCTGGTACTGAAGCCAAGGCAGACTGAAGCCAAGGCAAGGCATGCTGAGTCAAGTCTCTTTTTACCAACAATCTCCTTATTGTTCTTGCGGGCAGCATGCGGTTTTGTTTCTCTTTCGGTGCCAGTGGCACCCAGCCTATCTTTAGTCAGGACCTCCTGCATCATTCTAAGAGAACATTTTTTTTTCTCTCCTGCATTTAATCATATTCTCTGCCACTGTATTTTAAAAGAAGTGATGTAGGTCCAATCCAGCTAGAGATGCAATAGCCCCTCTGTCCCTAGAGTTCTGAAAGAGGAACACTTGCCTTCAAATTGGGAAGCATCTCATGGATCCTGTTTGCCTGGGATCCCACTCCAGCCCCGATTCCTAACTCATCTCGAAAATTCAGGTACAATCTTGGTTTTTGAGAAGCTGCAACACAGAGCTGTTACGTCAATTAGTCAGTGCAACAGTATTTCTTGAGAACCCACTAGGTGTCGGGCAGCGTATTAGCTGCTGAAAATGTGGCCATGGAGACGTGCCTTAAACAAATGATTCCAGTAAGTTATTAAGTCATAATCTCAACTGTTCAGAGTGCTACAGGAGTGTCTCACAGGGAGACATACTTTAGTCTGAGGCAGCGAGTTTCCACTGGGGCAATTTTGTCCCCCGTGGAGACATTAGGCAATGTCTAAAGACATTCCTTGTTGTTGCATGAGGGAAGGTGAAGAAATGAACAGGAGTGCTATTGACATTGAGAAGTTAGAGGCTAAAAGCTGCTAAACATCCTACCATGTAGGATTTGGGGGTTTGGGGTGGGGGAGCTACAGGACAGTCCCCCACTCCTCAACCACCAACAACAAAAATTATCTGTTAATCGTATCAAGGTTAAGAAACCCTGGTAAACTTCCGAACTTAACCAGGCAAAGAATCACCTGGAGAGCTGGGCCACATGCCCAGAGTTTCTGGTTCAGAAGGTCCAGGTGGGGCCTGTGAATTTGCATTTTTCGTAAGTTCTTGGGTGATGCTGAAGTTGCTGGTCCAGCAACTACACTTAGAGACCTATAGGTCTGGAGTTTCAGAGAACACATCCTCCCCAAAAAATGACGTGTGAAAGTTTAGCAGAAGTTAGCTAGGTTTAGCAGAAGTTATGAGATAAAATTTTGCAGGCAGTTTGTGCCAAAGCCCAGAGGTGAGAGGTCCTGGCATGTTCAAGGAATTGAAACGGAGTATGAGGTTTAATAAAGCTGGAAGGGGATCCAGAGTCTGACTGTGCAGGGCCATATTAGGGCTGTGGTCTTTATTCTGTTTGAAAGCAATGAAAGAGCACAGAAGATATTTTAGCAGCAGATGGAGGGAACTTTACCAGGCAGTTGGGGTAGGGAGGCAGAGTAGGGCATGTTGCCTACAATTTCATGTAATAAAACAGCGAGGCCTTTGGAGCCACACAATCCTGGATTCCAATCCTAGCTCAGTCCCCTAGTAGTTAAATGATTATGGACAAATTGTTTAACTGCCATGCGCCTCAGTTTCCTCACCTGTAAAATGGGACCATTCAGATCTATTTCAGCAGATTATTGTGAGAATAAATGAGATCATGTTCATAAAAGTTCCCGGCACAAAGAAGGGCTCAATGAATGTTAATTCGCTTCCATTAAATGATAATGATGAAAGGACAAGGGGAACCTCCAGAACCTCATTTGCATCACAGAGAGAACACAGGAAAGCCTGATCTCAGCAATCCAGGTCTAACCAAACAGCACTTGCATTACCAGTGTGTGCCCAGTCCATGCCAGGACCTGCTGCTGGCATGTTAAAGTGCAAATTAAGCAACCACCTGCCCACACGAAAATGCTGCAAAGCTAATGTTAGGTTTGCAGATACCATCACAGAGCTCAGTCCAAAGTTACCTAATTTATAGATGTTTGGATACTTCAGAGGCTCTTCTCCCTTGTTCTTTATTGTTCTGTAGACTGACAATGGGGAGGAGAAACAGTGTTTGAAACCACAATAAGTAATAATACTTAGTACTTAAATAACATTTGCCATCTTCAAAGCCATTTACAAACACTCACAAACTAAGGCTTACCCAGCCCCAGCCTTGGGAAAGTGTCATTATCTTTGTTTCTTCAAGACAGCAAAGAGGATGAGGTAATGGAGTTAGCCAAAGCCTGTGGCCAGTTGGCATCAGAATGAGCAGTTTAATTTAATCCAGGCATCCCCAGTGTGCCGATTCCAGAAAGACCTGGACATTTCGCTGAACCACGGGTTGTGCAAAATGTTGGATTAAAAGAGCAAGTTCAGCTTTTCAAGAACCCTTTGTGAATCCATTCAGCCCAGATGTTCCCAGCACAACCTGAATTAGACTTAATTGGAAGGTTTACTTTGGCCAGCAAGGTGTTGTCACTGATTCCCCAACTCTCTTACTCTGCCACCTCCCAGAAAACTGAGCAAATGTCAGGACTTTGTGTGTGTGTGTAATAATTATATAATTAATAATGACAATATCTCAAAATTTCCTAACCTGTAAACTGGAGAGATAACAACCCACAGGGTAGTTGTGAGGACAAGGTGTGAAAATGCTAGGTAAGTAATCAACACAAGGAAGCTCTCTTTATCATTGTTGTGGTTGACGTCACTGCTGTTGTATTTATATCATTTCATTATCTACTCTAAGTTACACATATGCTCTGCCTTAGGGTGTTCATAGCAACTCTCTTGTAAAGATAAGCAGCTAACGTCATCCTCTGTGGGCCAGAGAAGGAAAATGGGCTCACTCAGAACTACACAGCTAATCACTGGCGGAGCAGGAAGGAGCCCAAAGGCTGTCTTTATCTCACCTGCACTTCAATTTCAAATTCTTCTCCTACCACAGAGACTTCTGATTTGTGTTGATGAGGTCTGCCTCTCCACATTCTGTGAAAATAACAACATCTCCAGTCTCCCCTCCCATAAGTCCACACTAACTCAGAAGAAATTTGTTAAGCCTCTATTATATGCCATACACTGTTCCCAGGGTCTATGGAATGTCTTCCAACAGTTTGTCCTTAAGAAGCTTCCAATCAATTGAAAAAGATAAGCACCAACCATCTGGAATAACTGCTTCTCTGAATCTAAGATTTGGAAGGGAATGGCCACTACTAGAATTTGGGATTTGTGAAACGTCAACTATGCCTCTCATCCCTACTCCTACCCCTATGTCCTCAGATTGTCTTCCTTTGTCTCAAGGTATAAGATTCCCTTGTTAAGATGCCTAGAAATTCTTTATGCTTATTTCAAATTAGATGCTTTTTTTTTTCTACTTTAAATCAGTGTTGCACTGATTTAAAGCCCAGGCTTTGGGGTCAGATAGATGTGCACCTAATTCCCATATTAGCACTAGCTTGTATATTTTACTTACCTTTGAAGAAACTAGAACTCCTGTAAAGTAAAGATGACAGATTTTTGATGGAGGATTTGAAGGGGAAAACGTATATAAAGTACTTACCACGAAACTAGGCATGTGGTAGTTCTCCATAAGTAGCAGCTATTGTCATGATTATATTATTTATATTATTATTGCTATTATTACAAAACCATGTTACTTAAGTAAACATTGTGTTAAATCTGAATGCAGAGTTTGGCAATGATGTTACTAATATCTCTTCTGTAAATAATCTTAGTGCAATTAACTGGTTATCTAGTGTAATAGACCTGAGATCCTTGCAAATAATACAGTTATTCATAGTGCAGCTGCATAGATTATTAAAAATTTTAAAAATATTTGTCCTTTTTTTCCTGAAGTTGCAACAGCTCAGTTTGGAAGCACTGGTCATTTCATAACCATCAGCCAAAAGAAGGCGTTTGCTCCAAAGAACAGACTTATTGGAGTCAAACAGAATATTAATCTCAGCTCTGTTTCTTAGTATCAGTGTGATTGTGAGGAGTTCAGCTCCACCAGGACTCTGCTTCCTCATTTGTAAAATGGAGATGGTAATATCAACCTCCATGGGTTATTGAAGAGTCAGTGACATAATATGTATAAAAACCACTGCACTATACAAATTCTAGGAAAATACTAGCTATTTCGCTGTTCTTAAAAGATCGATTTCTGTAGTTAATATGAAACTGGAAAAAATAATTATTATTTTATAAATATAGTTATTTGGTAGATAGACTCTAAAAATAGAAGGTTCCTGATGGAAAAAAAATAGTGGAAGGGATGCTTGGTTTAAAAGGGTGGAAGGGAATGTATCATAATTATTAAATACCCACTGTATGCATCAAAATAGCATACAAATACCATATTAATATTAATAGTATGTGTTATAGATCCAGACAGATCTGGATTCAAATTGTAGTTCTATTGCTTCTTAGCTGTGAGGCATTGGACAAGCTACTAAATACCTCTGGGCCTCTGCTTCCTGATCTACAGGCGCAATAACAAATGTTACCTCCCTCACTGGGTTTTGATGAAGAATATGTACATGGAAGTACTTATCACAGTATCTGAGAAATATCAGGCATTTTACAAACATTCGCTTTACTTTAACTATTATAATATACCAAAAAGAAAAGACCACTTGGTCAGTGTTCTCTAGGTCAGTGCTTTAGAGAGACTAATACACTTATCTCAGGCAGAGCAGCAGTTTCAAGAGTAACATCTGAAGGTGCTGTGCCAGCTGAGAGAAGCAAGGTCTGGAACTGAAGCCCTGAGTGCTTGTAAATCAGAGAACCATAGCAAGCAGAGGAGAACCAGGGCTAGGAGCAACCTGAAGGTGGCAGGGTGCTACACTGCCTGAAATATTAACACACATAGGGCCATCACACCTCCCAGTCTGCCCAGGTGTTACAGTATCTACTGATATGTAGCAGTTCGCTCCAAATTTAGCAGCTTAACATTTTGTTTGTGTATCTACAATTTCAACAGGACTCTGGAGGGAGAAAGAAAGGGGCGGGGGGGAGAACAGCAGTGAGGAAGAGAAGAAGAAATAAAAGGAAAGAAGGAAGAAAGAAAGGAGGGAGAAGAGAATGGATTAATAGATAGACCGACAGATAGATAATTGAAAATTACAGGATGGCAGAGTTTGCTTGGACTGAAGAAAGAGATTGCAGAGAAAACCTCACCATCCCTGGTATGCTCCAAGGGAAAGGAGATTTATGTAGAGTGTGAAGGTTGCTCCAGTGAACTCTGACATCCCTCTTAGCTCTCAGATTCTGTGACCCTCTGTAATGAACAGGCATGGTGGTGATTAACATTCCCTTTTCCCAAGATGAGTGGTGCAAGCTTTCATCTTGCAATGTTTATAAATGCCTTTGAATATGGAATGTGCCACATACACACTAAGAGCTATTATTAATATGGTGTCCAAACACCTCTCTCCACATGATAGTTAAACAACAAAGCATTAGCATGCGAGAACTTCCATGGTAAGTATGTGTGTGTGCACACACCCCAATTAAGGAATGTTCTTTATTCTCTCTCTGCCTTGGGAGAGATCAGAATACCTCACAGAGACCAGAGATGAGGCAGAATTGGGGACATGCAAGGACCTATATAGATAATTGGGTGACAAGAGCATAATTAAGCAAACCACTTTTTATGGAGCTAGTATCTCCTGAAAGATACAGAGCTAAGTGCAATAAAAATTGTAAAAACTTAACAGTACAAGGCCTTGTCCTGGGAATAAGGACATGACAAAACATTGACCTGGTTTGTAAGAGGTTTACTCTCAGAAGATAAACTTTAAGGTGAGTTGACCAGGCCCCAAATGCAGGAAACTCAGTAGGTCAGAGCAGGTGACAAGAAAGAGAAGATCTTACTTGTAAATAACTAGGGATAAGTTATCTAAAATTTTTGCTGTGATTGCAAAGGCCATAGTTTAATTTTTTTAAATTTATAAATGCTTTAAGAATCCAGTGAAAGTTATGAACTGTCTCCCCAGAGATATGCACTTGCAAATAAAATTTTACAATAAATCTCCTGGAGTTCACAAATTTCCTAAAGCTCTTTCCTCCATGGGCTCTTTTTTGTACCTCTTGTGTAACTGTGACTTCTAAGATGTACATTAGCAAAGGCTGAATGGATTCAAAGCAGAGACCAGATTTTCTCCAACTCTGGATTCTGGGTGTCTAGCCCAGGGTCCACCAAGCACATTACACAAAATTGAGGAAGCCTATTTTAGGAAATCCTAGATAACTAGCAAAGCAGAGCCAACCTAAGTATACTTCCTAAACTTCCAAATGTCCCTCTTTCATGAAAGAAATAGAAGCTGGGGATGCTTAAATGCACTATAGCTGTAAATCCCCCTGGAATAAACCTCTCAAAGAGATAAACATCCACTGGCAACAATACACTGGAAGAAATAGATTTGTCACTGAAGCAAGGTGCTCATTTATAAGGACAATAAGAAAGCAAAGACAAGAGAGAGTAAAAAAGAGAGGGTGGGAGTGGGAGGGCGGGAGAAGTAGAAAGAGGGCTTTGGAAAATCAAAGCTCCTCATCTCATCTTTTTCTAAAGCACTCATCCTCCTTATGAAGGTAAATAAAACAACCCCATATGGGGATCCATTATGCAAATGAGCAGCAGGGGAGAAGTCTAAGAGGAAGAGGCCCAGGTGGATGGTTACGTGGTGGGTCACCTCCCAGTGTCCTCTCATCTGCCCAAGCCTTTGCATGCCGCTCTAGAGCTTCTCCCCTTGAGGGCTTCCAACTTCCGGCCACCTTGAGGGACTTTCTGGTAAAGTGCCACAGAAGATAAAATTAGAAACCAGGCTTCCTTTTTTTCCTCCTTCACTCTGTTACTCACACATAAATCAGCATTCACTGAGAGACACTCCCCACCTTCTATTGGCAGACACAAGAGTAAGCTGAGTTTCAGGCTACCTCCCATCTGACTCTCAGGCCCCTCTCTTTGCTCACCTGCCACTGCAAAACCAAAGAAAAACATGCCCCTGGCCCCCACATTCTCTTCATTTTACGTGTTCTCTCTTCTTTCAAAATATGTGACCTTAGAAAATTGCTTAACTTCACTGAACTTCATCTGTAAAACGAGGATTTTAAAAAGCCTATTCACCCACACAGAGTGACCATGAGGAAAACAATGCAGCAATATGAGTGGTGTTTGACAGCAAACTGAACAGCCACACTACTCAGCTGAGATTGTTATTGGCAACGTCACCATGAGCCCAATTCCTCAGGGTTGTAACCCCAAATTCAGCTTCAGATATGATCCCTGAGGATCATGTTTGCATTTATCTCTCACTCTAATAGTCTGTACCCTTGAGGGTGGTCAAAAAATGCTGCAGACACTGGGATGTGAATAAAAAATTAGTTGATTATCTCCTTTCCCCAAGGCTGCTTCTGATGCAGTTTTTGTGTATCAAGAGGAGAAAATAAGGACAGAAGTTTCATGCTGTTTTTTCAAAAGGATCAGGGTGTGATTCATTTGCATTTTCTTGATGAAGGAGGATGGAGCATGGTCTAGAAAACTTGCAGCAACTTTTCAAAGCCCACCCTTGACAAGTCAGGTCTGGCGGAAGCCCTGGGCAGCTCCTCAAGTGCCACCATATATGGGGATTTGCTTCTGAGTGGTACAAGGATAAATATTATGTTTTTGTTGTAAAGTTTAGAAGTACATTTTAAATAATTATAACAATTGATACAGTTTTCCATTAAAAGTCATCACGATTAATTTTTCTTCTGTAATATTTCTACTTAGGTTAAAAAAAAAGAGTCACTATCTAGAAAATATAAAAGAATCAATAGTACAAATAGATTCCAAGTGGGTCAAAAACCTTGACTTGTTACTCAAATCAGATATCATAAACAAATAAGGAAAGCTTTGAAGAAGAGGCAAGATAGCTGGGCTCCAGTTCTAGCTCTAGTTATTTTTCTATAAAAATGTAGACACAATGTATTACATCTCTGCTCACAGTTTTCCTAATAGTGACAAGGAGTATGTTGCTACATGGTGGGAAAAATGTTCTCGCTCTCATCCTTATCCTTTAAAGTTTACTCTATCCCGTCTTCCCTCTCTGGTGGAACACGTCTCTCCTTCTGCCTCACTCCCATGTTATGAAGCCTGGGCTCCTTGGGGAATGATATAGCAGAGTGATTGAAAGCATGAGCTCTAGAGCCAGGCTGTTGGGTTCATATCCCAGTTCTGCCACTCACTGGCTGTGCCTCAGTTTTCTCATCTGACAAATGAAGCATCTAGCTCATAGAGTCATTATCAGAATCAAAGGAGATTAGGTGAAGTGCTTAGAGAAGTATCTTGCTAATAATAGGCACTCAAGACATGCTGGTTATTATAATTGTTCTATTATAAGTTATTGTTATTGTCCTCTTGAATATGTCCCATGTGGTTTTATTTTATAGTCAATTGTCTACTTCTCCCATGAGAAGGAAAGCTTCTTGAGAGCAAAGGTGCGGACTCTTCAGTATTGATTTTCCCTTAACACCCAACACAAATCTTTGTAGGTGATTGGCATGTGTTATTGAATTAAAGAAAGTGTTATTTGACAATTTAAGAAGTATTTAGTTGAGCACTGATTTTTTCAAGCCAGTGGATTTGGATTGTATCCAAAATAAAGTGGTATAAAAACAAACAGTACTGGTACTCTGACCACCCTCTCCCCTCCTGCCCCTTCCACATTCACAAGTAGATAGGAGAATTAGATCCCCAAGACTTAAGGATATGTGTCTTTTCTCCTCAGAGTCCATGAGACTTTCACATCAAATAGGTTCTACATGGAAAATTTGCATCACAGACTCATGATATTTTAGAGTTGAATGAGAGTGTAAGACAATCATTCTTATCTCTTATTTTACAGAGAGGGAAACTGAGGCTCTGAGATGAAAATAGGTGCACCCAAGATTACAAAGTGCATTAGTGATAGTGCCAGAATTAGAACATTCCTCAGCATGCCTGGAAATATCACTGCGTTACAAATCTGTATGGCTACAAAACAATGCTCTGTTCAACAATATACAATAAGGTGTTTAATGACTCAATGAACAGCTTGCTTCTCCAGGAAAAACGTATCATCAATTTTTCAGAAGGCATTTGAAGGAAACTCATCATCATCTGCTACACACATCAGTTTCTAGCATAATCACAGCAATAACTATTGAGTAGCTACCATTTAAAGTAGGAGTCTGTAAACAAAAGCCCATGGGCTAAGTCTGGCCCATCACTTGTTTTTGTAAATAAAGTTTTATTGGAACACAGCCATACTTGTTCAGTTCCACATTCTCTATGAATATTTTCATGCTATAATAGCAGAATTAAGCAGTGGTGGCAGAGACCAAATGGTTAACAAGATGTAAAATGTTTACTTTGACCCTTTATGGAAGAAGTTTGCCAACTTGTTACAGAGCAGGTACTGCATGCTAGATGTTCTGCTTGGAATGTAACATATATTTCTCTAATCTTTAAACTGGTCTACTGAGTGTTCAAGATTATCCAGTCTTATTTTATAAACTAAGTTTTGGGCAAATTCCTCAATTTATTATTAGATTACAATGCTTAAAGAAATAGAGGGATTTGTCCAAGATTTATAATTTCTAAGCACCAAATTGACTTTTACTAAAAGCAAAACATTAGTACATATTATTAGATGTCAGTGGTGAGAATATGAGATGTAACACCACAACTCCATGTGTTTGACTCAAGGAACCAATGAGAATTACAAAACTGAACAAATCAAGAAAATGTAAAATAGCTCTAACAGTGAACAGATCACACAAAAAAAGAGGAAGAAACTTTTTATAGAAAAAAAAAAAAGGTGCCTTCCAAAGTATGGAGATTTTGATTCCTATCCTAGCTTTTGCTCCTACATTGCTGTGTGACCTTGAGCAAGTTACATGACCTCTCTCTGCCACAAGTCTCCCATCTACAGAATTTGGTCTTAGAGCCCCTTGATTGCTAAGGCTCCTTCCAAGTCTCTGGTTCCGTGGCTTTTCTTGGAGCCATGTACAGCCATGTCCTCTGCCATGATTCAGGCAGGCCATGTTGTTGGGGCTGCAGTCTAAGAGTTTTCTGAGGCCCTTAAGGGATTCTTTCCAGGATTCTATCACACTTGAACCTGCTCAGTCAGGGCTTTAAGAGTTCCAGAGCCTTGATAATAAATCTTTCAGGCAGGGTTTGGGAGTGGAGGAGAGAAGATAGTAGAAAAGCAAATTTTAACTTTTACATATGAAAATAAAATCACCTTGCCATTTTTTTCCATTCTAATGAAGACAATAGATAGACAGACAGACAGATAGATAGATAGATAGATAGATAGATAGATAGATAGATAGATAGATAGATAGATAGATATAGATAGGACTGGTCCATTGGGTCCAGTAGAAAACATGATTTTTTTTTTGGTTCAAAAGTGTACTCAACAGTGCAACATTATTTGCTATATATCTGTCCAATTGTCTCTTAACTTACTCAAGTTTTAGAGAATTATCTATTCTTATGAACCTGAGATTATTCACTATCTTTAAGATACATTATGCAATCACTGGCAAAATCAATTCTACAGAAGCTTGACTCAACCAATATAACAGACAAGATAACTGGCTTTCTCAAGGCAGAGTTTAACAGTCTTTAGCCTATGGATTCCTCCTATATAGAAGAAAGCTGAATGTTCTATAGGAATGCATATTTTGCCAGGCCTCTTCATTTTTCCTGCTTGATGTTCACAAAGTGATGTGGTCATAGAGAATGTTGCAGCTGATATGGGAGTGAGATTTGTCACAGAACATACCCCCTTCATCAGAGAATAAATCCCCATTTGAAAATAATTTCCTAACCCCATCAAGATCACAAAAGATTACTAAGACTACAGGTCAATGTTATTCAAAATAATATTTAGATCCTTAAATGCCCTAAAAGATCAGAAATGCTGAAGGCCAACATCTTAATCCCCCGAGGACCTACAGTTTGACCTCTAGGTCTATTTGAGGCATGGGGTTTTTCCTTAAGAACCAGCAAATCCAGATAGGAGTCAAGAGTGTAAGAAGACGAGACTGGTAGGTCATCTTCTGAGGAAAGGACAAAGGAGACTCTCTTACTCCTAGACCCAGCTGTGCAAGTAGCTGCTGCTTCTTTAGCCTGGATCCAGGAATAAGAGACTTGTGGAGCTGTCTGATTTATTTTTGGATAATGCAGATACCGTTA
This sequence comes from Pongo abelii, assembly GCF_028885655.2. Classification (NCBI taxonomy): domain Eukaryota; kingdom Metazoa; phylum Chordata; class Mammalia; order Primates; family Hominidae; genus Pongo; species Pongo abelii. The sequence continues at coordinate 144,632,742 of NC_071992.2, read as the reverse complement.
TATCAACATCACACCAGGTCTACTCGTAAATGCTCTGTGAGGTCACAGCAAGATGAGGCCTAATGGTAAAAACAACCACATTTTATTTTTCAGCCTGAGAGTTGGCAATCACATGCTCCAAATGATGTTTCAGATGATCCATCCAATAAATCAAATGGTCATTTCAACTGTCCAACAATGGTGTTACTCCCCAGCAACTAAAAAATATGTTTAAATTAGGCAACAGACTACATGATTCTCATCTGCTGGTCTAACATCAGACAACTGATGTTTGTGAATATTCCTAGAATCTTAAATTAGAAAGAACTTTTGGAGTTACATGGTTCAGCCTTCTAACTAATGAGCCTAAAGTCTGAGGCTCTGATAGATCTGATTTAAAACCCCACCTCCACAAATAACTAGTGCATGGCCTTGAGAAAATTATTAAATCTCTCTGAGGCTTGGGTTTTTCATCTGTAACATGGAGATAACACCACTATTACTTTAAAGATAGCTGTAGAATTAAATGAGCATCAGCTCTCAAAACACCTGGCCCAGCATCTGGTACAATGTAAGCATGCAATAAATATGAACCGTTAATATCATTATTATTATTACTGTATCCCCAAAGGCTGGCTATTTGGCCTTTTTAAAATCAATTTTATTGTGACAAAATCTGCATACAATAAAATACATATATACACAGTTGATGAGTTTTGGCAAATTTATCTGCTGGTCTAACATCAGACAACTGATGTTTGACTGTACCATATAACCACCATCAAAGTCACAATATAAAACATTTCTTTGACACCAGAAAGTTTCTTTCTGAACTTTTAAAGCCAATCTGTTTTGGCCTCAGCCCCAGACAACCTCTAATCTGCTTTGCACAAATCTTAAATGTCATTATAGATTAATTTTTCCTGTTCTAGAATTTCAAGTGTACAGTATACTAAAATATGTATTTTGTGTCTGGCTACTTTTTCTCAACATATTTTGAAATTATTTCATGTTGTAGTATCAATAGTTTATTCTTTTCATTGCTGAGAAATGTTCAATTGTACATATATACCACAATTTGTGTATCCATTCGTCTGTTAACAGACACTTGGACTGTTCCAGTTTGAAACTATTACAAATAAAGCTGCTATGAACATTTGTGTACAAGTCTTTTTGTGGCCATATGTTTTTATTTCTCTTGGGTAAATAAAGAGAATAGCTGGTATTTGAATGGCTGATTGATGATAAACAAGTGCTTAACTTCACAAGAAGCTGCCAAATATATCTTTCAAATTGTTATGGCATTTTAAATTCTGATATGGTTTGTCTCTGTGTTCTCACCCAAATCTCATCTCATATTGTAACCTCCATAATCCCCATGTGTTGAGAGAGGAACCTATTGGGAAGGGATTGGATTATTGGGGTGGTTTCCCCCATGCTATTCTCGTGATAGTGAGTAAATTCTCACAAGATCTGATGGTTTTATAAAGGGTAATTTTTCCTGTGCTCACACACACTCTCTCTCACCTGCTGCCATGTAAGACGTGCCTGCTTCCTCTTCCACTATGGTTGTAACTTTCCTGAGGCTTTCCCTGTCATGCATAACTGTCAGTCAATTAAACCTCTTTCCTTTATAAATTACCCAGTCTCAGGTATCTCTTTATAGCAGTGTGAAAATGGACTAATACATACTTTTACTGGCAATGTTGAGCATTTCAGTTGCCTACACTCTTACTGACACTTGATATTGTCAGTCTTTCTCATTTCAGTCATTTTAATGAATATATTGATAACTTATTGTGATTTAAACTTGCATTTCTCCAATGACAGATTATGTACTATAGATTTTCAGATGTCTATTTGCCATCTCTATATCTTCTTTTATGAAGTGTCCAAAACTTTTACCAATTTGGATAGAGACAATGTCTTATTATTATTGAGTTGTATGAGATTGTATATATTCTCTTTAGAAGTGTTTGCCAGATATATGTGTTGAGACTATTTTGTCACAGTCTAGTACATTTAGTGTATTTTAAACACACTAGCAAAATATCACTCTTCTCTAAAGCAATTCTGAAGTTTAATAGCTTTATTAGGAAACTCAAGCTTATATCGAAAAAAATCAATCTTTTTATATCAGGGGGCCAAATGTCGCCCATTGCCTGTTTTTATAAATAAAGTTTTATTGGACATGACCATCTCATTTGTCTACTTATTGACCATGGTTTCTTTTCTGCTGCAAAGGCAGAGTTGAGTGAGCAGTCATAACAGAGGCCATGTGGCTTCTGAAGCCTCAAATATTTGCTATCTGCTCCTTTATAGAAAAGTTCACCAACTGCTATTTTATAGCATTGGACTGTTTGTTCTACTCCAACTTGTGCGTAACAGAAAAGAAGCCTGTCCTCTCCTCTAAGGGTCTGAAACAATTCTTTGTCTTCCTTTCTGTTCTCCAGGCTAATTAAATACCTCTCAACTTGTCATGGAACAGGTTTTTAAAGTTGCACTCCATCCTGGGCACTCTTCAGTTTGTTAGATCCTCTTAAATTGCCATGTCCAAAACTATCGTAAGACTTACTTGTGATCAAATCTTTATAGGAAATGAGAAAACCATTCACTCCTTTAAATTGGGCTCTATGGCTTTTTAACAACCTCATTCCGTGGTTGGCTTCAATTATGAATGTGGTCCCTTATAGACCTCAAGTGTTTTTCTTCTGAAAGAGATCTCCCTAAGATTATTTACTCATTCATTCATCAGTTCATTTAATAACATTTTATGAAGTGACTCCTGTATTTGATGCATTGTATACATGGTTATTTGAATGTAAATTCCACACGTAGAATTTGTCTCTGTTAATTATTGGAGACTAAGGCATTCCAATCTGCCATGTATGATATTGGCTATTACTAAGATTACCCGTTGCTGTGTGACAAATCACCCCCAACATGATGCATAAATAAGTAATGATCATCTACTTAGTTAATGATGATGCCATTTGGGCCAAACTCAGCAGGGAAGACTCATCTTTGCTCTACAAGGCATCAACTGGCATCCTCAGGCCCCATCCTCTTTCGATGTGGTCTCCTCATGTGGTCACTCCAACATGGCAGCTTCAGGGTAGCCATCCAAAAATGCATTTTCCAAGAGAGAGAGCCAGAAAGGAGCTACAGAAGCATTTCTAACCTAACCTCAGAAATTACTTAAGGTCACTTTTTATTTGTCACATTTTATTTGTTGAAGAAGTCTCAAATTCCTCCCCTTTTTCAAGGGCGTAGGGAACTAGTCTCTCCACCTCTTGATGACTTTAAAATCTCCACAGCTACCATTGCTTTTATTGGAGGGATGGTTCTCAAACAGTGGTCATAAAGAGCTCTGATAGTCCAGGGACTGAATTGAGTTTTTCTACCATAAGGACAGAACTTTAATATGCATTCCCTTAGTCATTTCTCTCAAGAAGTAAATATGATTTTGGCCTGGTGACAGCCACCTTCACTGTGCACTCACACCTGCCCTTGAGCTGAGAAGTATCACACCAGTAGACCCATAGCAAGGACATCAGGTTTTCCACAGACCCATGTAAGATAGTCTCCTTGAAGTTACTTTTCTCCACATTGGAAGCTGTGTTCTGGAGCTCAGCCTCAGGAAGATTGCCTGTGCTGCTTTGAGATTAAATTTGAAGGGGAGAAGAAATATTCCTTCAATCCCTTAGGTTTCTGGAAATACCATAAAATTTTCCTGATCACACTGAAGAAAAGGAAATCTTTATAATAAGTAAATTCTGCCAAGACTATCTCTTTGAATATCTTCTGGGGCCAGCAGAGTGATAACATCTTGAGTTCATTTAAAGTAAACTGAGATTTTAAACTTTTAATTAGCATTATTTCTAAAATGTTAAACATGAACCCTATTACATTGCTCAAGGAAAGATGATGGGGCTTTCAAGCAGACCTCAGAACTGCTAACTTAAAAGAAGCAGGTGAGTTGGTGAAAAGCACTTGAGCTTTGAAACTAATATCCCAGCTGCAGCGACATCACCCTATGATCTGGGGAAATCATGTAACCTCATTGTGCCTCAGATTCCTCATTTATCAAATAGGGAAAAGCAAATGTGAAATGCTCACTGATGTTCCATGTGACTTTCACTAAATCTGGAAAGCAGAAAAGTTCCAGGCTTAATTCTTATTACCTAGCCCCCAACAAGGAAAAGTAAAGAGAAAAATAGAGCAAATATGGGACTTAGAATTAGTAACTTTGCTTCCAAATAGCTTCTTAGAACCTCTGTTTCCTCATCTATAAAATGCAGGTGACCATTCTTGCACTGCACATATGCCTGGGAAGATGAGCTGATTAAATAAGATGATGCCTGAAAAATAGCACCATAAACCTAACAGCAACATAACTTGTCAATGGCTTTGTAAAAACAAACAAACAAAAACAAGTTATATGAATCGATCAAGTTCTGAGGTGCTAGTATTGAGAAAAAGGCAAAAGGAGGTAGGAGTTTGAGCCAAGCTCTCACCTTTGGACTGAATCTGTAAAACAGCAAAGATTCAACCAAGGTATCTGGAGCATCCAACTATGTGATGACTATGCACAGATTCTAGGTGACAAGGAAGAAAGGAATGTAGGTAGGGAAGGGATGACTAGTCTTTAGTGAGGACCTGCTAAGAAAGGGAGTAGGACTTAGCAGTTTGGAGTAAGAATCCAATTGCCTGGCTCTGATCCTTAATACAGTACTTCTTAGCTGCAAGGTCTTGGCCAGATAATTAAACTTTCTGTGCCTCAGTTTCTCCATCAGTAAAATAGAGATAATTAATACTAGGGTCTCCTGACAGTTGTGAAGATTTTATTAGTTACTGTAAGTGTTTGGAACTTGAGTGCTTCCCATAAAGTAAGCCCTCAATCTGTATTATATTTATTAATTTAATTATTGCACTTAAATAAAAATATATTTATAAAAAGTTTAGTCCATGCCAAGCCCTGTTCTAGAAACTAGGCAAAGTTACGAGCAAAACAAATTCCTGTCCTCAAGTAGTTTGGACAGGGTTCTAGAGCAGTTCCAGAAACGTAATAGACAAATTAGAATAAAGTAGGTGAGTCCATATTACTATAACAAATTACTACCGAAAATACCATGGATAAAAATAAGGCAGGGTAGAAGGGGTATGAGATTAAGGGACTGAAATTTTAGGTAGGATAACTAAGGAAAGCTCCCTGAGGCTGTGACTCATTCTTCATTTAGGGGAAGGTATAGTAGGCTGCCCCAGGGGGCCCCCAGATGGAGACACTCATTTCACCTGCTACCAAAATCTCTGGCTGCTGCCTGTAGACTCAGCCAAGTAGAACTTCCTCACTCCAATTTTTACTCCTCCTCAGAAGGCAGCCTTCATTCATGACTGGTCAAAATGGATACACAAGAACCCTGCCACTTCTCAACTGGGACAAATTCTTTTTTTACTTTTTTTTTTTTTTTTAAGACAAAGTCTCACTCTGTCACCCAGGATGGAGTGCAGTGGTGTGATCTTGGCTCATTGCAACCTCTTCCTCCTGGATTCAAGTGATTCTCCTACCTCAGCCTCCCCAGTAGCTGGGATTACAGGTGCCCGCCACCACGCCCAGCTAAGTTTTGTGTTTTTAGTGGAGACGGGGTTTCACCATGTTGACCAGGCTGGTCTTGAACTCCTGACCTCAAGTGATCCTCTCACCTCAGCCTCCCAAAGTTCTGGGATGACAGGTGTGAGCCACAGTGCCCGGCCTTCAACTGGGACAGTTCTGAAGGGCCAACCCAGCGGCAGGATTCCCTGTGGGGATTTCTGGAGGCCTCCACTGAATTGCATCATGGTCACACTTCTCCCTCTGCCTAATCCCTGCTTCCCTCCCTCAACAATTGTTCCTGAGTCTACTCCCCAAGTAGCATCCTCCACATAAACTTCAGAGTCTTGGGCTCTCTTCTCCAGGAAACCTGACCTATGACCAAGGCTAAATAACTTGTAAAAAGGCTTTGAGCAGAAAGGAAGGGAGCTAGGACTTGTTCCTGGGCCTGCCTACCTTGGTGGCCTATGCACCTCATGGCAGTTATCAGCTGCAGTACATTCCAGCCTGTTCCTGTCAGTGTGGCAACAGGAAACTTCTTGGAATTTCTGAGGAACGCAGAGCATGAGGGTGGGTATGGCTGTGGACAAGCAAAAAAGAAGTGAATGTTAATTTCTATAGCAGAAGATACTAAATTTCCCACATCAAAACCCAATGATGAGGAGAGCGCATCATCGCATTTTGAAAAAATAACCTGTAGTATTCTAGAACTTGACTTATGTTTTGCTGTAAACTCAGTTCCTTTGCAATAAATGGATAATGGTTTATTTTATGTCAACTTTAAAAAACCCTCTTTACAAATAGGTTTAAACTTTCATTTTTCATCAAGCACATTTTTCTTATTTTATTTTATTTTGTTTTATCTTTTTTAAGTTCAGGGGTACGTGTGCAGGATGTGCAGGTTTGTTGCATAGGTAAACATTTGCCATGGTGGTTTGCTGCACAGATCATCCCATCACCTAGGTATTAAGACTAGCATCCATTAGCTATTCTTCCTGATGCTCTCCCTCCTCCCCACCCACACTCTGACAGGGCCAGTGTGTGTTGTTCCCCTCCATGTGTCCATGTGTTCTCATCATTCAGCTCCCAGTTATAAGTGAGAACACACAATAATTGGTCTTCTTCTGTTCCTTCATTAGGTTGCTGAGAATAATGGCTTCCAGCTCCATCCATGTCCCTGCAAAGGACGGACGTGATATCATTCCTTTTTATGGATGCATAGTATTCCATGGTGTGTATGTACCACATTTTCTTTATCCAGTCTATCATTGAAAGGCATTTAGGTTGATTTCATGTCTTTGCTATTGTGAATAGTGCTGCAATAAACATATGCATTCATGTATCCTTATAACAGAACAATTTATAGTCCTTTGGGAATATACTTAGTAATGGGATTTCTGGGTCAAATGGTATTTCTGCCTGTAGGTCTTTGAGGAATTGCCATACTGTGTTCCACAAGGGTTGAACTAATTTACACTCCCACCAACAGTGTAAACAAGTATATTTTTCTATGTTTTAGAATGGCATTTATATCGTAGGACATAAAGTGAACTTTTGGGGGACTCTCAAAATGTGATCTTCCTCTTAGTCTCAATGAGATCTTTACTTTTATATCTGAATGTTTTTAATACTTGACTTTGGCTTCAGACACGACCCTGAATGCAGAAGTTCCAGAGGCTGGTGAAAAGGCATCTCATATGGAAAGAGGGAAGACAGAAAGTCCTCAGAGATTGGGAAAGTCTTCCTATGTTACAAATGATTGGAAGGGAATCCAGGAGCTGAAAGAGAATTAGCATTACTATAAGTGGAATCTCAAAAAAAGCAAAAGTTCAGTTAAAATATCCAGAACTTGAAGGAAAAGAAGTAAGTCCAAATACACATAATTTTTAATGAGCACTTACTATGCATCTGAGCTCAGTCTGCAGATGTATGACTGCGTTTATAGAGCACCTTTACATGGAAGATGGTATTATAACTCACTTAAAAAGAATAAAAGCTGAGGTTCAGAACAGGTGACTTCCCAAAATTTACACAAATGACTTTCAGAGTGAATGTTTCAACCTGGATTGGCTAACTCTCAGTGCTATGCCCAAAACCAAGAATTCATTTTTATAATCATTGGGAAGGCAACTCAAGAAATAAATATCCAGTTCTTTCATAGTTCTGCTCTTGCATTTTCTGAGATGCAACATTGTAACCCTCAGGAAACTTAGTCCAGTCAAATGGATTCTTTGCGTTTATCTGCAAATCTGTATAAATATATAATCTTCTCTGAAAGCATTTGTGAAGACATATTTCTTGTGTTCTTCCAGCACCTCTTGAGCTTCCACTGTGGCATGAATAGCAGGGGTTGAATCCTACCTTATCAGAGCTGATGTAGAAAAATTACAAAATTTCTAGCAGCACAGCATTCTTTCAACATGTTCCAGCCTCTCCTAGAGCCTATGAAAATAATGATATGGGTCTAAGAAATGATTAAAACAGAGGCCAAATATTTCTACTAAGTATTAATGACTCTGATTTTTACTGATGCAGTGTTGGCCTCTTTTCATTTTGGAATCTTGGAAGAACTTCCAAACCAGAGATGGGAACCCTCGTAAGGCATCAAAGCAAATGTTACCTCGTCTCCAACTGAAGTTCATAGGAATTCATGGATTCAGTTAGATTCTAGCAAACAGAAATATATAACATGATCTTAAAATATAATTTTTAACTCCTGCGTTATCTGAGTAGTGTCCTTGACCATTTAACCCCCAGCCCCTAAGTCTCAATTTCTGCATCTGCTAAGTAAGTAATAGCTACTGGAGTTCACATACCATGCACGGCTAATGTGAAGAGCTAATGATCCCTTTGGTTTTCTGGTAAGATATTCGTTGAGCTGCCTTGAAAGTGTTTTATTGGATATTGGCTGCATAATGAAAATACTCTAATCATGTTCCTTCCCCACTTCCCTATGCTCAGCAGCATTTGGGAATTGTTCATTATCCAGTGTAACCACATAAGCTTCGTTTTATAAGCTTTTCATGACCTGCTCCCAAAATCCTACTCTCCAAACTCAGCTGGTATATCTTTCTTTCCCACCACAGCCAAAGATGCCCCACTTCTGAGACCAATCATTGACTTTCATTTTGCATTGATTTGTTTAATCAGCTTCCTCTGTGAAGAATGCTCCTCTCCCTGGCTGCCCGAAGAAATCAAGTTAATAATTTAAATCTCACTCAAATGTAACTCTACAGTATCTTCTCCTGCCACTCCCTTGCCACACCACTGAGCTCCATGGCACTTTGCTCTTATGGCTAACCAATATCATAAGGCTTCTGGCTATGCTCAAGGTGACTTACAAAATTTACAAAATTGTAATCCAGCAACCCAAGTCTTCTGGCTCCTTTGTCTCCTTGTTCTAGTCTCTTTCCACGGACGCTTCTAAAAAATAAAAATAAAAACAAAAACAAAAAAAACTCAAGAAACTAAATTACCCCAGGATCTGTGGGAGACTCTGATGAATACCCAAGACATTCATTTCATGTTTAATAAAGCTAATCTACCCAGCCATTCTAATAAAATTGTAGAAATGCAATTGACTAGACCTCATGGCTGGCTCTGTCTCTTCGGATAAGGCAAAGAAAGCTGAGTACAGTGCTTCCAGAAAATAAACAAAAGCAAGAATGAACTAAAGGGCTGTAATTCCATCAAGGGTCTCTGGCCAGTGACAGAAACCCCCCAAAGCAGGCTTCTGTGATCTCAGAAATGACCACTTCTTTGAAATCCTTAGTCTCTGCAATATTTGAGTTTGATTCTGAAAGTGACAAGACTCAAGAGATAAGGCCATGGACTGCAGTCACAGATTGAGTTTGTGTAACACAGCTGTCCACAAATGAAGGATTCACCTAATGTCAATGAAAGCAAATAAATTCCATTGTAGTGGTGCCTTAAGTCTACAACCTCAAAGTAGAATTTCACCTCCCTCAATTAGAAAACATCCATGTATGCAAAAATTGAAATACTTCAGGATACCTGTAAGTCATAGGAAGAGAGCTTTTGTTGTTAGACCTGATCAACCATAAATTTTTATCAGGCATAGAATGCCAAGAAGATCTATAGGATTCAAGAAAGTGGAAGCTATATTGTAACTCTGCCTTGACACAGCATGGCATCTTTTGCATAACACTGTACAATTATCTTGATATAGCCTCTCAAAATCCATCAATGGGCTGGGCATAGTGGCTCACACCTGTAATCCTTTCACTTTGTGAGGCCAAGCCAGGCGGATCACAAGGTCAGGATTTTGGGCCTGACCAACATGGTGAAACCCCATCTCTATTAAAAATACAAAAATTAGCCGGGTGTGGTGGTGCGCAACTGTAATCCCAGCTACTCAGGAGGCTGAGGCAGGAGAATCGCTTGAACCCGGGAGGCAGAGGTTGCAATGAGCCAAGATGGCGCCACTGCACTCCAGCCTGGGTGACAGAGTGAGATTCCATCAAACAAACAAACAAAAAACTACATTTGTAGGCAAGTAACCAGCATAATTGTCCCCATTTCACACATGAGGAGAAATGTGGCTCAGAGAATCTGTGTGATTTCCCCAAAGTCATGTTAAGTAGAGGCTCAGGGCCAAAACCACCCCCAGTCCAGTGATTTGTCCACTCCTTTAAATATCCTCTCTACTCAGGGGTTTCACACAACATCAAGTAAAGGCTTCTGTTTAAAAAAAAGAAAAGAAAAGTACAACATTCTAAAGGAAACTCTAGTTGTTCCTAAAAATTGCCAGGCAATAATGCTATGACTATTTAACTTATTGTTATTATTAATAAAGTGCATCTAGATTATCCTACCTAAATTTTGGCCTTTACTCTCCATGGAAGATGTTTTACTAGAGATAAAATGTATTTTGAAGTGCATGGTATTTGGCTGAGGAGAGACTTGAGTTCAAATACCAGCCTTGCTATTTATTAGCTTTATGACTAAGGGCAAGTTATTCAGTCCCTTTGAATCTGAGTTTTCTTATCTTTAATATAGAAATTATAATAAATTCATCACAGTAATATGGTAAGGAGTAAACAAAACTGCATGTGAAAAGTGTTTAACAGAGTGTACTTGATGCATAGTGGTGCTCAAAGAATGCCAAAATCTAGGGAGATAAACTCTTTAACATCTTGTCTGCTAACGGTGATCAAGCTACCTACAAGTTCTTTCATAGAGAGATTTCATTCAGGCTGTAGCCCCACTAGGGTACTACTCTTTGCATAATACCTTACACTTTGTGAAGAAGGTACACACACTGTCACAATTAAGGAATCAAATCACTGTCTTCAGGTTTCAGCCATTGCCAGAAATCACGTTAGCTTTTGAATCCACTAGCAAAAGATAAAGGATTCACTTCTTTTCCTTATTAACAGAATTTAAACAAAACATGTCCTAAGCATCTGAAATAAGCCCCAATATTGGGAGAGCACTAGATGTCAGTTACAATTTCTTGAGTAGCTGCTAAGTTCCTATCTCACTGTAAGGCACTTCCACCCATTAAAAGACATTAGCATATTTGAGCCTTGCAAACAACTTAACAAGTAAGCTGTGGAAATATAATATTCTCTTCATTTTACAAGTGAGAAAACTGAGACTCAGAGTTGCCCATCATTGCTTAGCTCCCGAAAGTAGCAGAACAAGATTCTGACTCCAATGCTCTTCCCCCCTCCTTTAGGGCAAGGACTCCCTGCCTATGACACCCAAGTCACCATCAAGTCGACATCCAACAGAATGTGCCCCAAGAGTGTGCACGGGTGGCTGTGAGTGGGAGGTGCCTGACTCACCACACTGACTCACCATCAGGAGGGATCTGCTGCACTGGTCCTTTGCACTCTGATTCTCACCTTTTGAAATAGCATTTTACTTGGTTTAGATTTAAGTCAGTATCTACTTACCAAGTAGCCTGATTCATTTCAGAATTTCACATGTGTACTATGTTTCCCAGAAAGCCATTTGAAACAGCAGCTTTTCTTTGTGTGAGTTTTATTGTTCTACAAAAGGAAAATCTGCTTTTTCACGATTGCTCACTATTTATGAAGTCAACACTATTTGTCAGGCACTGTGCTATGTTCCAGGTACAGAGAAACTGACTAGACTGATTCCATCCCTGCCCTCATGGAGCTGATAGTCAGCTGGATATAACAGACCTAAAAACTAAATTATAAAAGTGATTACACAGTAAAAACTCTGGTGACTGCCACAAAGGGGAAGTCCAGAATGCAATAAGAGGTTATATTAGGGGACATACCACAGTCTTGGGGTCAGGGAGGGCTTCCCTGAGAAAGTGCTATTTAAGGAGAAAGCAGAAGGATGAGTACAAATTGGCCAATGAAATGGAGGGATAATGATACTCCCAGCAAAGGAAACAGCACTTGCAAAATCCTTGGGGCAGGAAGAAGAGTAACACATTTAAGGAACTGAGAGGTCAGTGTGGCTAAAGAGCAGAGACCCAAAGTGGAAACGATGTAAGAATGGAGGAACAGGAGTATAGCAATGCTTTCCAAAGCACTAACTGGTGATGGCATCAGCCGTTGTGAATGCATACAGTCAGCCCAATGCAAATGCCAGTTAATCTCTCTGATGTTTATGGAAGTTAGACCTGAACCAATGAAAAGTTCAACGGCTAATTTTTCTTTCTTCTTCTCTTCCTCTTCCACCTTCTATTTTTTTCTTGATGATTATATTACTTTCTAAGTATGAGAGGGGAAGTAGAGAGAAAGAATCTCCGAAGAAACTGCTTACATTACACATCTCATGAACTGTGTGTAGGGAAACATGGTGTAACCTTAAGCAAACTAACAAGCTTCAGGGTTTTTTGTTCTTCTGCAAAACAGTGCTGAAAAACCACAGAACACATTTAAGATTAAATGAGGCAATGTATACAATCTACTATGCACAGTGACTCACTCTAATAGTTAAAGCAGCACCCTCTTTCCAGGTGAGACAGGAAACTGAAGAGGTGTATTAGTTAGGCTAGGCTAACTGCTGTAACAAACAAATCTATGCATAGTGTTTCAAACACAATAGAAGTTGATTCCCTGCTCGTGTAGTGTCTAAACTGGCTGTTCCAGAGGTGGCCAGCTCTCATCCACAAAGCAATCCAGGAACCAGTCTCCTTCTCTCTTAGTGCTGCACCCTGTTCCTCCACATCAGGCTGCAGGAAAGGTAAAACATGGAGGAGTGTGTATGAACAAGGCCTAAAAGTGAAAATATTACTTCCTTTGTAGAGCTCCATTACACAATCTCACCTAACTACCGGGAAATAAAGTTCAGTGGAGTGGAAAAAGAAGGAGAGGGTGTAAGTGGCTAGCCAGCAGTCTTGGCCACCACGCAGAAAGGTGAGAGAGGTCTTTCTTATTCAATCAGCTTAAATAAATTAATTTTTCTGCAAATAGGTTCTGCACATGTCCTTTCTGCAAACCTTAGTCTAGGTATGACAATGACAATGAGCAAGTCAGTGTCTTCTGCCCCATCTGAAGTTCCTAAAGATATGACAGCAGTGTGACTTCTCCCTCTCCTTTATCTCCCACAACCACTCACTTGTCTCATTAGTTTCTCTAGTTTCCTCTTCTAAGGATATGTGAAAATCCTTCCTTTTCTTATGATTACTGTCACTCTTCTTGATTTCTCACTTGAATCATGATGAAATGTTACCTTATATCACCTGCAACTAGACTGACTCCCCTCCCACCCACCTCTGCTTGCCCCCACCTCCAACTCCAGTCCATTCTTCCCCCAGGGATACGAAAGGGCTAGCTCTCCAATGCAAATTCCAAATGCAGTAGGCACTGGCCTGCTTCAAGTCCTGTTTGGTTCATCCCAGCACACAGGATAAAGTCCAAACCTCTTCATTTGACAGCTTACAGGACCTGGCCCGAGCTTCCGTGCAGTCTCATGTTTCTCCAAGCCCCTTCTGGTACCTAGGGCTCCAGCAACACAGAATTACTTATACTTCTCTGCACACAGAGCCACCAAGCTTCTTCTCTTCTCCAGGTCATCTTGACTCCTGTTGACCCCCTGGTGGCATGCATATCTTTAAACTCCATCTCAGGCATCGCCAATGGTTGGAAGCATCCTCTGATCTTCACCCTCCTCTGCCATTCTCAAAACACCTTGTGCATGTAATTACCTCTGAATTATCTCTGTAGTGTGTGCTCCTTTGTAATTCATCTGTCCACCCTACTATCCCTGAAACTCCTGCAAGTCAGGCAGCATTGAGAGCATTGAATGTCATTCTAAGGACTTGCTGGTCTATCCTGCAATTTAAAAGAAATTACTGAAGGTTTTTTAATAGAGGGAGTGACACAATGTAGTCAATATTTACGAAGAAAAATTTCAGGGAAGACTTTAAAGTTGAATATGGAAAGAACTGACCGAATGTAGGTCAACTAGCAAGAAGGGACAAGACACCAGGGTGGCATTTTCTTTACACCCAGGGCCTCAAGATTTGTTCCCAGATCTAGCAGATGTTAGCTGTATAATGTAAGCGCAATACCTCTCTTGGCCTTGTTTTATTTGTGAACAAAAAGGAAATAATAAATAATTCTGGACCATCTTACCAGTTTGATATGTGGGCATTGCAAAATAATGAACACTAATGTGCTTTGTAAATTACAGTAAAATTGGCAAGACTAGTAGTTAAAATCCAAATAAATCCAAACTCAGGCAGTCTCATCATACCTTCAATGTCAAATAGAGTCCCTTCTTGAAGTCTTGAAGGATGCGTCCCAGGAGCCCCCACTGTTTCCTTGTGCAATGTGAGGCTGAGATCATCCCTGCTTGCCTGCCGCCTGAAAGCTGAGTTTTAATATCTGAAGGATTGTCATGCAGAAGAAAAATGGGACCAACTCCATGGGCTGTGTAGCAGTTTCCAAGAGATGAATACTGGCTCAACATAAGAAAAAACTTTCAGTCAGAGCTGTCCAAAGGCTGCCAAGGGCTGAGAATGGAGATGGGCTGTGAGCTCCATGAGACTGGAGATGATGGGGCCAAAGCTGGATGCCTATAGCTGGACTCCACACATCAGAAAAGTTTGGACTGATCAGCTTCAAAGCTTCCTCTCAATTCTAAAATTCTATTGTCTGCTATCACTGGGTGCAACTCTATTATTGTACATATTGATGACATGAGATGGTTGATTCAGGCATCTTTCTTCTCCACTAGAGTAGGCTCACCAGGAAGGTAGGAACTGAGTCTCCTTCAACTGGGATCCTCAATGCCTGGTACAGCTCCTGGCACACAGTAAACACTCAGAATTGCTGGTGGAATAAATGAATGTGTAAATGAACTAGTTTCTTTTTTTATGCTATTGACACCCCATAGGAGAAAAATGATGGTTTATTAGTTCATTCTTATGCTGCTATGAAGAACTGCCTGAGACTGGGTAAATCATAAAGGAAAGAAGTTTAATTGACTTGCAGTTCTGCAGGGCTGGGGAGGCCTCAGGAAACTTACAATCATGGCTGAAGGCACCTTTTCACAGGGTGGTAGGAGAGAGAATGAGTGCACAGTGAAGGGGGAAGCCCCTTTTAAACCATCAGATCTCGAGAGAACTAACTCACTATCATGAGAACAGCATGGGGGAAGATGTGCCCCCATGGTTCTGTTATCTCTACCTGGTCCTGCCTTTGACACTTGAGGATGTTACAATTCAAGACGAGATTTTGTTGGGGACACAGAGCCAAACCACATCATAAAGTGTCCTTAAGTTTATACTAGGATGAGTTCTTTCATTGTGGGCCTTGTGTATTTTGATACTAGTCTACTTTCATACTCTCCAACTTGGAGTCTTTGGACTTTTAGAAGTCCTAACTCCAATATTTTAAAAAGTCAAGTAATAAAAATCAGGCATTTGTCCATGTTGCAAGTGCCCAGGTTTCAAACAAACCCAGTTTGTATGCATTTGACTGGGAATTTACAAATGCAGCGTGGCCACTCTTTATCTTATATAGCAAACTATACCCCTGGAATGTTGCACCTATAATCTCATTTAATCTTTACACAAAGCCTCTATTTTAGGTCACCTCATCTCTAGTTTATAGACAAGGAGACTGCAGAGTTCAGAGCATCTATATTAAAAATTTACTGTCAGAGGCAGAATTTCAATCCAGTGCCATCTGGCTGGCTGGCCCACACAGCACTCGGCTTCATTTCAGAGAACAAGGTTCCTCTGACGTGTGTTTCTGTCACAGATATGCTTGGGATGGGGACCTTTCCTGGCTATTAGCAGTGTCTGTTCCTTGATGGGCCAGTCAAATATGAGAGGCAAAGAGATCACTGCAGAGAAGGCCTTCTGATCCCTCAAGAAACCCTCGGTTTAATGAGAAGGCTGATGCCCTACCTGCTAAGTAAACCTGGCCTCACAGACCCATCATGCTCAGAAAGCCCCCCACCCTCCTTTTCCAGTGCAATCTCCTTTCTACCCTCAGATACAATATATAGCAGAACACCAGAAAGTCTCCCAGGCATTCTATTCTAGACCTTATATTTTTCTGGTGTTGATAACTTAATACGTGCTCATGCTTCCTTTTATGGGTAAAGATAAGCCCCTGCAATGGCACTCAGGGGACCGGTGTAGGAAATGCTGCATTACTCCAGTAAACATTTGACTGGACTTTCTCCAAGACATGCATCGTTGTGCTGGGCCCCAAGAACAGCTTCAGGTCCACAGATCGGCAGGTGAGATAGCCTGGTCATGAATTATGAGAGGGCTTCTTTAAAAACCAAGGCCAGAGCTGTGTGTTCTGGGGTGGCCCCTGTTCTACCTGACAGAAAGCTGTTCTAAGGAAGCCAAGGGCAGAGTCCAGGTCTCAGATAGGGTGGAGTTCTCTGCTTCGGAAACTCATCTCTGAGAAAGGGGGCCTGTCCAAATGGCTTTTAAAAGGAAATTACTGCAATTATGTAGCTAGCTTTCATGTCTTTTTTGAATTGAAAACTCAGGAACAACCTCAAGGTCAATGAGGAATACTGTAGATCTACAAATGCAGGGCACAAATAGTAAAACTATTGACAATAATTACCAATATTAAATGAATGCCTCCAATGTGCTGGTAATCATGGTACGTTCTTTTCATGTTTCACTCCATTGCACCTCACAACATTCTCTTAAGGTATTTATTGCCCTGTTTTAGAACTGCAGAAACTGAGCCAGGGAGAGGTTGAGCAAGTTGCACGGGGTCTTGCATTAAGCAAGGAATGGAACAGAAAGCTCTGCAGCCACTAGAAATGGTACTCGAAATGAATATGTGTGGATTGAAAAACATGTACATGGTACGTTAATGAAGGGGAAAATGCAAGTTCCCAACTTGTGCAATCCCACTTTTTCTAGCTCACAAAAAGGAGTACTAGCTCACCCCATTAGGATGGTTACGATAAAACAAGAACAAACAGAAAAGAGCAAGTGTTGGTGAGGATGTGGAGAAATGGGGACTGTTGGTAGGAATGTAAAATGGTGTAGCCACTGCAGAAAACAGCATGACAGTTTCTCAGAAATGTTAAAAAAGAAAATCCGTATGATCTGGTAATTTCACTTCTTCGTATATGTTCAAAAGAACAGAAAGCAGAATCTCAAGGAGATATTTGTACACCCGTGTTCATAGTAGCATTATTCACAACAGCTAAAACACGAAAGCAAACCCAGTGCCCATTGATGAAAGAATGGAAAAACAAAATGTGATATGGCACAACTCACTTTATTGCACATTGCTTTATTGTGCTTCTCAGATATTCCATTTTTTACAAATCAAGGGTTTGTGGCAACTCTGAGTTGAGCAAATCTAATGGCACCATTTTTTTCTGACAGCATATGCTTGTTTCATGTCTTGTCACATTTTAGTAACTCTCACAATATTTCAAAGTTCTTAATTATAATTATAGTGATCTGTGATCAGTCACCTTGGGCATTACCACTGTAATTGTTTTGAGGTGCAATGAAACTCACCCGTGTAAGATGGCAAACTTAATGGATCCACATTGTGTGTATTCTGGCTGCTCCACTAATCAACCACTTCCTTCATTTTTCCCCTCTCCTCAGATGGCCCTATTTTCTGAGACACATAGTATTGAAATTAGGCCAATTAGTAACCCTACAATGGCTGCAAAAATTTCATATGAAAGGAAGAGTTACATATCTCTCACTTTAAATCAAAGGCTAGAAATGATTAAGCTTAGTGAGGACAGCATGTCAAAAGCTGAAATGGGCCAAAAGCTAGGCCTATTGTGCCAAACAGCCAAATTATGAATGCATAGGAATAACTTTTGAAAGAAATTTTAAAAGTGCCACTCCAGTGAACACATGAGCGATAAGAAAGCAAAACAATCTTATTGCTGATATGGAGAAAGTTTTAATGGTCTGAATAGAAAATCAAACTAGCCACAATATTCTCTCGAGCCAAAGCCTAATGCAGAGCAAAGCTCTAGGACTGAAGATGTTTTTCAATTCTATGAGGGCTGAGGGAGGTGAGGAAGCTGCAGAAGAAAAGTTTGGAGCTAGCAGAGTTTGATTAATGAAGTTTAAGAAAAAAAGCCATCTCCACAACAGAAAAGTACAATATGAAGCCACAGTGTTGATATAGAAGCTATGGCAAGTTATCCAGAAGATCTAGCTAAGATAATTGATGAAGGTAGCTCCATTAAACAACAGATTTTTAATGTATACTAAACAGCCTTATATTGCAAGAAGATGTCGTCTAGGACTTTTATAGCTAAAGAGACATCACTGCTGAGTTTCAGAGCTTCGAAAAACAGGCCTATGCTCTTGTTAGAGGCTAATGCAACTCCTGACTTTAAGTAGCAGCCAATGCTCATAAACCGCTTCAAAAATCCTAGGGCTCTTAAAAATTATACTATATATACTCTACCCGTGTTCTATAAATAGAACAACAAAGGTTAAATGACAGCTCATCGGTTTACAGTGTGGTTTACTGAATATTTTAAGCTCACTGTTGAGACCTACTGCTCAGAAAAAAAAAGATTTATTTCAAAATATTACTGCTCATTGACAATGCACCTAGTCACCCAGGAGCTCTGATGAAGATGTACAAGGAGATCAATATTGTTTTCATACCTATTAACATAACATCCACTTTGCAGCTTATGGCTCAAAGAATAATTTCAACTTTCAAGTCTGATTATTTAAGAAACACATTTAACAAGGCTATAGCTGCCATTGATAGTGATTCATCTAATGGATTTGGGCCAAGTAAATTGAAAACCTCTGGAAAGTTTTCACCATTGTAGGTGCTATTCAGAACATTTGTGATTTATGTAACAAAGTCAAAATATCCACATTAACAGGAGTTTGAAAGAGGTTTCCAACTCTCATGGATGACTTTGAGAGGCTCAAGACCTCTAGATGTGATGAAAATAGCAGGAGAACTAGAATTTGAATTGGAGCCTAAAGAATGAGACTATAATCTTATGATAAAACTTTGATAGATGAAAACTTGCTTCTTATGGATGAGCAAAGAAAGGGGTTTCTTGAGAAGGAATCAACTCCTGGTGAAGATACTACAAAAATTGTTAAAATAACAAAGGATTTAGAATGTTGCCTAAGGTTAGTTAATAAAGCAGCAGCAGGGTTTGAGAAGATTGACTCCAAATATAAAAGAAATTCTACTGTCAGGAAAATGCCATCAAACAGCTTTCTACAGATAAATCTTTCCTGAAAGGAAGAATCAATTGCAGTGAACTTCACTGTTGCCTTATTTTAAGAAATTGCCACAGCCACCCCAAACTTTAGCATCCACCACTCTGATAAGTCAGCAGCCATCAGCACTGAGGCAAGACCCTCCACCAGAAAAAAGATTACATTAGTAACTGTTGGAAGGATCAGATGATCTTTAGAATTTTTTAGCAATAAACTATTTTTAATTAATGTATGTACGTTGTTATTTTACAAACATGTTGTATTAGTCCTTATTTATGCTGCTGATAAGGACACACCCAATACCGGGAAGAAAAAGAGGTTTAATTGGACTTACAGTTCTGCATGGCTGGGGAGGCCTCAGAATCATGGTGGGAGGTAAAAGGCACTTCTTACATGGTGGCAGCAAAAGAAAATGAGGAATAAGCAAAAGCGGAAACCCCTGATAAACCCATCAGATCTTGTGAGACTTATTAACTATCATGAGAATAGCACAGGAAAGGCTGGCCCCCATGATTTAATTACCTCCCCCTGGGTCCCTCTGATGATACATGGGAATTATAAGAGATACAATTCAAGTTGAGATTTGGGTGGGGACACAGCCAAACCATATCACATGTTATTGCACACTTAAACCACAGTACAGTGTAAACATAACTTTTATACATACTAGAAAACTAAAAAAATTGTGTGATAATTTATTGTGATATCTGCTTTATTCAGATGGTCTGGAACCAAGCCTGCAAAATCTCTGTGTTTTTCCTGTTTATACATACAGTGGAATATTATTCTGCCTTAAAAAGGAGGAATACTCTGACATGAACTACAACATGGATGAACACTGAGGATATTATGCAAAAGTGAAATAAGGCAGTTACAAATAACAAATGCCATATGAATCTAAGTATATAAGGCACCTAGAGTAGTCAAATTCATAGAAACAGAAAGTAGAATGGCTGTTGCCAGGGACTGGGAGGAGGAGGAAATAGGGAGTTATCATATAATAAGCACAGAGTTTCAGTTTTGCAAGATAAAAAGAGTTCTGGAAATTGGTTGCACAATGGTGTGGATATATTTAAGACTATTGAACTTAAAACTGAAAGGAAGGAAGGAGGAAGAAAGGAAGGAAGGAAGGAAGGAGGGAGGGAGGGAGGGAGAGAGGGAAGGAAGGAAGGAAGGAAAGGGAAGGGAAGGGAAGGAAGGAAAGGAGGGAGGAGGAAAATAAAGAAAAGAAAAAAATCAGATTACAGTATGCATGAAAAAGTATCCAAAAGGATATACAACATATACAATGAGTTGATAGTAACTTGCATTGGATTATCATTTTACAAATAAATATACCTAATTTTTTTGACTTTCCATTTTTTCTACAAAAAAATGTGTATTGCATTAGTAATAAGATTTTTTAAAATTATCTTCAAGACAAGAGAAAAGCCGTGAGAGGGAGTGAAAGCTGGAGTAGAGGAGAAGGAATCTACAATCCACGTACAAAGGGATGGAATGGACCACTGGTTCTGCAGGAGAGTGGTTCCAATCAGGCAGGCTGTGCACACTCCTCAAATTAGGTTCTTGTGCTCAGATGCTCAGCCTTTGTGAAAGAGGAGCTTACGAGAATCCTGAATAACCAGAAGCAGGAGTTCTTCATCCACATTAAAGAGAATAGGTGGTGAGAGTAGAGTCAGAGTTGTAATTCTGGGTGGAGATCGCCATTGCTGCAAGGAGGATCTTGTAATACACCTGTTTGAACACTGCACCACAGGGTGGAGGCAGGCACAGTGAAGACTGGTAGGAGGAGAGTCCCTTCTCTTGCCCACTACCAATTAAGATACTGAATTTAAAACTCAGAGATTAGAGGGATCTTAGAAAACATTCAGCCTAAACACCTCAATCCCCCAAAGAAATTTAAGCCCATGGAAGTGACATGATTTGCTTAAGGTTGCATAGACAGTTTTGTGGCAGACACCAGACTGTAATCCAGCTATCGTGAACATGTCTTCCTTATCAGTCCACCCATCCATCTATCCATTTATGCATGGATTTATTCATTCTTCCATTCTTCATTCACATTTATTGAGCATCAAATCTATACCAGGCTCTGAAAAAGCCACTCTCCATCTCCTTATCCCCCCACAGTGCTCCATACAAAGTGTATTTGCAGAGAGATGAAATGTAGTAGAAAATGTCAGATGCAAGTTTATGCTTTGCTGGATTTTCACTTCTCTTTGTCATCACTGTTTGCATTATTGTTTATTCTTCACTTCACTCTGCAATGGTCACCTCATACACAACCAAACCACCACCATGAGAAGAGCTTCATAGAGAGGAGTGCTTTGGGGGCAGAATCTATGTGAGTGCTTCTCTTAAGCAGGTTTTTATAGTTAAGGATATGCTGTGTCTATGCTGGCCAACCTCTGCTTTTTGATCCATCGTGCAGGAGGAAGGAGAGGGTCTGTCTGTCTTAAGCTAGGCATTGTAAAATCTGTTAGAAGTACAGCAGTGGTTGAATAAATATTAACTTTCTCCTCCATCTGTACACTTTTACCTAATACTTTTTTTTTTTTTTTTTTTTAGTTTTCACATCATCTGTCCCCTCTATCAGGACCATCTTCTAAGGCCAAGGAACAAAAATAAATGAGGGCAGAGTATTCTTCAGATTAGAAGAAAATAGCTTTGCCGAGTTGATCTACTTTGGGGCAGAGGATGAGGAAATACAGCCCATGGGCCAAATGTCACTCTGACCCATCCATTGTTTTTGTCAATAAAGTTTTATTGGAATACAGCCTCATTCATTCATTTACCTATTATCTACGACTGTTTTCTCTATAATGGCAGAGTGGAGCAGGAAGGACAGTGGCTCTGTATCCAGTAAAGCTGAAAATATTTACTATTTCTGTCTTTATCAAAAAAGAAGGAAAGAAAGAATGAAAGGAAGGAAGGAAGGAAAGGGAAGAAAAGGGAAGGAAGGAAGGAAGAGAGAGAGAAAGAAAGAAAGAAAGAAAGAAAGAAAGAAAGAAAGAAAGAAAGAAAGAAAGAAAGAAAGAAAGAAAGAAAGAAAGAAAGAAAGGAAAGAAAGAAAGACAATGGCCAACCTCTGATTTACAATGTGTTTGCTATTTTGTCAAGAGATGATTTATACATCCTATTTTCTTCTCCAGATCTCCAAGATGAAGTGGTGTACAACTGCAAGAATGACTGAAAGAAGGAGGAGCATATGCTCTGCATTTCTAACAGTCTGGGGATCACCTTTTACTAAATTCCTTCCATCCTTCTTTTTAATAGTGATTGATGTTACGTGGCAGGCAGTGGAGAAATGTAACTGGTTTTCTACTGGTAGATAAGTTTGTTACATCTTAAGCATAGTAAAAAAGCCAGTGACCCTAGGAGTCACAATACATTGGAGTGGTTAACCTTGTGATACTGAAATGACTCATCAGAGTCCCTGACTTTACTACTATTAGTTTCCTTAGTTTCAATCTTCAGTCACTGTGTTCATGCTGCTAGTGTTCCTGAAAGTGCCCAATATGTGTCAGCTGCACAGGTTCTTGATTTGCTGTAAGGGCTTTTTCAATTTTTTTCTTTTCTTTTTTTTTTTTTTTTTCTTTTGAGATGGAGTCTCGCTCTGTCACCCAGGCTGGAGTGCAGCGGCCCGATCTCGGCTCACTGCAAGCTCTGCCTCCCAAGTTCACGCCATTCTCCTACCACAGCCTCCCGAGTAGCTGGAACTACAGGCACCTGCCACCACACTCAGCTAATTTTTTGTGTTTTTAGCCGAGATGGGGTTTCTCTGTGTTAGCCAGGATTGTCTCGATCTCCTGACCTCGTGATCCGCCCACCTCAGCCTCCCAAAGTCCTGGGATTACAGGCATGAGCCACTGCACCTGGCCAAAATTTTAAGAGCCTTTGACATCCCTTGGCAGCTGAAGAAACTGTGAAAGTTTCTGCTTTACTCCACAGCCTATGGATGCAAGCTATGGATTTAAGCAATAACAAGAAATAGATGCTAAAATAATGTTAAGAACAGAACGTTTAACTCAATCTGGAGTTTCAGAGTCTAGATAGGAAGACAGGACACTGTGCAAGGTTGAGGCAGAAAGGAACTTAATACAGGAAATTAAAAGCTTAAACAACGGTGGGATGAATTGGAGTCACGTTGGTCAGGAAATCTGGAAAAGCTAGAATCCAGGAAGCTGTGCAGAACTGGAAAATTCTCAAGAAGATGCACGGAAGAAAACCAATGGAAACTTTCTGCATCTATTGACACCTACTCCCTGATGACTGCTGCTGAGAATAAGAACTTCTTCTTCTCTTTTGCCTTCAAAATACCACACCAACACTTCTTCTTAGAAGAATCCAACCCTGAACCCTCCTGGCAAAAATCTAGAAAATGTGGTCCAAGGCTAGCTTCTCTCGTGCAGGGAAGAACATAAAAGGAAGGAGAGGATAATGCTGAGTTGATATTAAATAACCCAGCATACTGGGGGATCCAGGAAGACTTCCTAAAGAATATGATACCAGAGACTGGGTTTTGAAAAATCAAAATTGGCCAATCTTTGGCCTTGGTCAATGTTTCATCAAGAGAGTTTCCCTTTCTAGACTACAAGAACCTGAATTAGGGAAGTACAGCCTTCCCAAGAAGCATTCATCTTATGCAACCAAATGAAGAGGTATCCATAAATAGCCTGACTTGCTCACCATTCTGTGTTCAAAATGGATAACTGAGAGCAATCTTTCTTTCCTAGAGAAAGAAAGCTATGCTTTATAGTTATTAAAACCAAGAGCAGTAGCCCTTCACATTACAAATGTAAGTGAGGAAGGATTTTTCTCCCAACATATTTTCTAAACAATGTAGAATTGTTGTGCCAAGAGATTGTGCAAGGGTGGGAAAATCGACCAACTACATGGTTGTTGGGCAATGCACAGAAGTCAGATCCTAGCATCCCTCCCGTAGCATTATTCTTTCTCTCCTTTGTGGCTCCCTCCCCTTCT
The DNA here is from genome assembly GCF_028885655.2 of Pongo abelii. Lineage (NCBI taxonomy): Eukaryota > Metazoa > Chordata > Mammalia > Primates > Hominidae > Pongo > Pongo abelii. The sequence goes on along the minus strand of NC_071992.2, from coordinate 144,608,518 downwards.
TTTCAGAGACACACCAAGAGCCTCCAAATAACCATCCCATTGACAATTGATCCTTCATCTTTCCCTCAAGATTTACATTGACAGAAATCTCACAGTGCTGTGAAAGTAAAGATGAAGCATCAGTTAAGCACCTACCATTTCTCTTGCTATGTTAGATGCTTTGTGTGCATGATTCAATTAAATGTTCTGAAGGACCTTTGAGATAAGATTATTATCTGCACTTTCCAGGCAAGGAGGCAGAGGCCACGAAAGATAGACTAATAATATTGAGGTCGCACATATACTACTTTGCTCCATAGAAAATGGGGAGTAGGGAGACCCCACTTCTCTACTATAAATGAATCTTTTTTTTTTTTTCAATCCTGAATTCAGTGGGAGCATTCGTGGGTCACATAGAGGTCATCACACTCTCGGAGCTTTGCAAATACATGGAGAACCTTAAATCCATCTCTTGAGACTTCTCTTCTTCCCTCCTTCACCTTAGAAAATGTGAAACAGTGAGATCACACCATGGCCAGAACAGTAGCCACCTTGGAGTTCCCCACAGACCCCAACTTCCCTCTGTGCCATTTTCCCAAAGACACAAAACCAAAAACCAAATAAAAATGGCTCCTTAGAGACTAGAAGGTAGTCTAATATCAGTAGATTTTCAAATTTTCAGACCAAATTCACCTTTGGGTGTTTTATTTCATGTAAGTTATTGTGTTTTTCACCTTCCACTGTTTCTTTATTAGCCAAGTATGTACTAACTTGTGTTCAAAAAATTAAAAATACAGGAGTCGGGCACGGTGGCTCATGCCTGTAATCCCAGGACTTTGGGAGGCCGAGGCAGGCAGATCACTTAAGGTCAAAAGTTTGAGACCAGCCTGGCCAACATGATGAGACTCTGTCTCTACTAAAAATATAAAAATTAGTCAGGCATGGTGGTGCACACTTATAATCCCAGCCACTTGGAGGCTGAGACAGGAGAATCGCTTGAACCAGGGAGGCAGATGTTGCAGTGAGCCAAGATCATGCCACTGCATTCCAGCCTGGGTGACAAAGTGAGACTCCATCTCAAAAAAAAAAAAAAAAAAAAAAAGAAAGAAATAATAAACAAAAAAAGTAGATAGATAGACCTGGAGAAAAATATAACATATAAACACATTACAAATATAAAAATACTTAGGTCTTCTGTAACACATGAGTTCAGCACTTTATTTTTCTTCTCCACATTCCATTTTGTGTATTTCCCAGTCCTTGTCAATAATTCTTTGAAGTCTTGGGACCTGGATTGTTATTGCGACATTCTTTTAAACATTATAAATGTTCTGTGTGCTGAATGGATTTCAGGCTTTATTTCAGTTTTAGAGCCATAATAGTGACATTTAGACTTATCTCGAATTGTTATCACTGCTTATTGCTAGTCCTTCTATATGGTAACCATCTTGTTCAGAGTCCTTAATTGTGTTTTATTACTCAGTCTGCAGTATGTCTTAAAAAATGTGTGAGGAGAGTTTATAGAATCAGTTTATAGATAATACATTTTGTCTCTTTTGCATATCCAGTGATATCATTCTCTTCCCTGTGTATGTGAATGCTAACTGGAATATATACGTAATATTCTTGGTGCATATCCTTTTCTTCGTCAAACTCTATAGATGCTGCCAAATTGTCTTCTGGCATTTGGTGTGCTAGGAAGAAGACTAAGGCCAGGCTAATTTTTATCTTCAGAAACTACCCATAGTTTTATGTCTGGATATTTACAGGGTTTTGTGTTTGTCTCACTAGGCTGGAAGTTTCACCAAGCTACATAGATGGGAGGCTCTTATCCTTGAGTTTTCCTAAGCTGGGGTCAGCTCTTTCTGTCTACCATGAGTTTGCTTTGTTTTAGCTCAGGGATTATTGTTTTTTTCATTCTTTACACTCTTTGTTCCCTTTTCTCTCAATTCTGTAAGATTTTCTCAACTATGTTCTCCACAGCAGTGATACACGTTTAGGGAACAACAATACTGCCCCTTTTTGCCTCTCACATGAATTTAATTCCAGCCATTGATGCATATTCTTCTTACTTTATCCCATCATTATTCCCTGATATAAGCCATGTTTTGCCTTTATTTCCCTCCAGATCTTGCCTTCAGACGTCTGCTTCCATTTCAGAGAGACCAAGACTTCACGCAGTTTCTGAACATGCTGTGCAGTTGTCTAAAATAATCATCTAGATTTTATGGAAAATCATTTTCAAGATTGCTCTGCCTTCCTGAAGTTATTCCCTTCCCACTCACCCCTCAACACACATACCTTTTTTTTTTTTTTTTGGCGTCATTTTTCACCAGCCTCTTGGTGTTGTTGTTGCTGATAATATTGTTTGTTTTACTCATCCTCGGACAGGACAAGGTCAATTTGCCAGTATTTATTAATGCCAAGAAGAGTGATTTGCACTGTGCATTGCCCTCTTGGTCAAATTCTCATCTCAAATCCATGATTTGTGTTCAGAATCCAGTCTAGTTCTTACTCAATAACCTGCTTTCACCTGTGATGCTCTTGCCTTGACTATGGTACCCCTTCCTCAGCCCTCAGCCCAGCCCCTGGTACTTAGAGATAATGCAAGATGGGACCAGCCCAATGCCCGGCATGCAGAGCTAGTCCCAGTGTCCCAAGTCTTCATGTCTTGGCAGCTATCTCCAGAGCTTTGTCATGATTTCTTGCCACCCTGTTGTCACTTTAATTGTCCTGATTCCTGCCCAGCAATTTGCTGTGATTTGCAGAATCTGGCTGGTTTGGGGGAAATGGGAAAAAGGGAGCTGAGGAAAGATAAATAATAATGTTTAAGAGACCAGTACCTTAGGAAGGGAAATAAGTGATTGCTTCATTTCCAATTGATGCAAAGCTTAGGGCTGAGTCTAGGTTCAGGAAGTGGGCAAAAGCAAAGCCTCTTCTTGCTTTCTCAGGGGAATTTTTCTCATGAAGGAAAGTAAGAGTATGCCACATTCTGGAGCCAAGGTAGGTCTTTCTCAATCCAGATCCATCTACCCTGTCATTACTATGAATGGTTCCAGATTCTATCATTAGGCTGTACTGTTGGTCTTCATTGTCTTTCTCACCCACAGTTTTAACAGTTTTAATAAGAAAAACTATGGGGTTCAGCTTTGGAAGGCCCCAGCCAGCTGCCATTTTGAACCAAAAGTCAGTGGGCAGCTTACTTTAAACTTTTCCAATTTCCAAGCAGCTATTATCTCAAAAAGTCAGAAAGAAGACATCCAAACATCTAAACCCCATGGTGACCTACCCCTCTCTCTTCTACTCAGTCTGGTAGAAAACTTGTTCATAAAGCAAGAGAAAAAGATGACAAAGTATTATTATTATTATTTCCATTTTAGTAAATCTTCACAGAATCTTTCAAACTGCCAGTTTAGTTTTCACTCAACATCTCAGCCTCTGCAGATTGTCCCACCAGCAAGCTCTCCACTACTCTACAGATTACCTCAGGCCAAATCTGTGAAGTCCCATTTCTTAGGGACAGCCATGCAGCTTCCAGAGTTAGCCTTTGTCCTTCTCACTGGGAGGCCAGGGTGGTCTTTGCTGTGCAGGGTGGCTGAACTGGATCCCTGTACTTATAATCTTGGAAGGGAGGTTACCTCAAACCTTCTGATCTTTACTTGTCAGTTTTAGACTTCCTTCTCACCTTTCATCCCCTTCAAATATAATTATCCTGCCCATCTCCCAGACCTCTGCCCAGTTTAGGGGCTGAATTTCATTGAGTCTACACCAGGCAAAAAGACACAAAATGCAAACCAAGAGAAAGACTAATTTGAAAAGAAACTAACATGATTTGGGTATATTCCTGTTAAGAACAGCATGACCATTAAGATCAAAGTCTCAGGACTCCCCAGGTTCAAATCCCAGCTCTGCCACTTAGCACCTGTATAAATTTGAGCAAGTTATTTGACTTCTCTGTGCTTTATTTCCTCATCTGTAGAATAGGAAAATAAGAGTTTCCACCTTATAGAGTTGTGTGAAGATCAAGTAAGTTAATATCTTCAAAGTGCTTTCAGAAATAAATGTCCAAGATCTGTTAGCTATTAACATCACCTAGCACATGGAAAGTTCTTTCAGGCATATTATTGTAGGCATTTGGTCTACTTACCTGTTCTTCTCTCCAAGAGTATTTCTTCCACATAAGACGAATAATAGGAAACAAAGTCAGAGTCTTATTACTAGATGCACAAGCACAGCACTATCACCACTCCTCCCAAAAGAGAACAGGATTACTCAGCTAAGCTTGGTAGCTCAGCATAGTGAGTGTATAACCAAGCCTGAGGTCTGAAGTGAAGACAACACCATGCTCTAGAATGGTCAGTTCTCTGTGGCAGTCGCTGAGCCCACTCATCCATCCCTTTACCTCGACAAGAATGCCCAACTGCCTCTCCCACATAGGGACAGACTGAGAAATAGAGGTGATGGGACCAGCTGCTAGACGGAGACCTGGTCTTCTTACACATGGTGGCAAGATGTGAGAAAGAGAGTTCACCCTGAATGGGCCCCACTCTGACAACCAATGCCTTCCTTGAGGGCAAACTGGAAGCATATCCTCGAATAAACATGCTTTACCCTCCCTAATAATTTCTCCATAGCCTCCCCATAGCTCTGCCAAATAGACATGCTTACCCACACATTCAAGTTGAGCATACTGAGGTTCTGAGATTCAGGGGTAGAACCAAGATGACAATGAGGTGGTTCCCAGCCAGTGTCCATGCTGTTTTCACCATACCCCACAGAAGTGATGTGTGCATGCAAAGGTGAGAATTTATCAAGTCTCTTCATGCAGTTGCTGAGCCAATTGCAAAAAAAGAATTCATGAAGAATCTGGAAATCTTATTTTAGCTTAAGTCAGAGTCTTCTTCGGGTGTCTATCAGAGTAGGTCCTTCAGGTCCCCTTTGCTTAAGTACGTTCCTCTCTCATTCTCTACTAGTGCATTAAATCAAATCTGTTCAAATACCCAAATGCAATACTCAAACAAGGTTTTCTCGGATCCCAGTGGGCCTCATGTTTCCCAAATGTAAAATGGAGTAGACTTAGTAGGATGTTGAGGGGACTACAATCAATGTAAGGGTTTTAGACATACATTGAATGCTCACTTGTGAAATGATGTATATTAAGTAACGTAGTCTTCCTGATATTTCCCGATGTTTCTAGACTGTCTCTTATCTTCTCTCATTCTGGCATTTAGACATGGTAGCATAGGGTGATTCAGAGAAGAGTAACAGTAACAGAAGAGTAAAGGCCTTTGAATCTTCAAAAGTTTAAATATTGGTTCCAGACATAGAGAATACATAATAGGTCACAAATAAGCTGTTTCCTGTCTCCCAAAATTGAATGAAGATTCCATAGGATGAGATAATGGAATAAAGAAAATCCTTGGAAATGAGCCCTATGTCTTGTCACCTGAGTGCCAGGTAAAGATGGGGGTGGGGTTGAAAACTGACAGAATCCCCATAAAGCTGAGGCTTCTACAACAGAGGGGACCTGATATGGTTCATCTGTGTTCCCACCAAATCTCATCTTGAATTGTAATTCCCATAATTCTCACATGTCATGGGAGGGATCAGGTGGAGATCATTGAATCATGGGGGTGTTTTTCCCCATCATGTTCTCATGATAGTGAGTTAGTTCTCATGATATCTCATGGTTTTATAAGGGGCTTCCCCCTTCACTGGACCCCCCCCCGTGAAGAGTTGTCTTCTGCCATGATTGTAATTTTCCTGAGGCCTCCCAGCCATGCGGAACTGTGAGTTGATTAAACCACTTTTCTTTGTAAATTACCCAGTCGCTGGTATTTCTTCATAGCAGCATGAGAATGGACTAATACAGGGCCTGTACCTTCTTTGCCAGATAGGACCTAAGAAAGTGGCGAGTTCTCAGGTACTCAGCATGGTGTGCAAGCCAAATACGTATTTACTATGCAGCCAAAGCAGCTAAGAGCCAGTGGACCTGAAAGAGCCCTGTGAGGTGAAGAAAGGGCATGAAGCAGACACTCATCTGGGCCAAAAAGAAGAGGCCACATAAGAACAAGCATGGCTTAACTGATGCCACCAAAGAGAAATGATGATCCAGAACAGATTCCTTTATTCCCTTCTCTCAAAATTTCAACAACAGGTGATGCCCCCACCTTTAAACAAAAAACCTGGACACATCACCTAGGTACAGAGAAGGGATCTCAAATTAACTGAGATCAAATTTCTAGCACCAGGGAGCAGAGGCTTGCTATACTTGCTATAGATATTAAAGTCTAGTATAAAAGAGAAAGGTAGTCACATATATTTTATAAATGTTGTAGCCTGAGTTTTATACCTGTTGCACTGCTGTTTTAGAATCTGTAGAATCTAGTTCAAGAAGACCCATAATTTAATGCAAATAATGGATAAAACTGAAAGAAAAAAAATAGGATCATAGCTTCTTCCTCCCCGATATCTACTAAAATAAACACAAATTGGAGCCCGGTGCAGTGGCTCACGCCTGTAATCCCAGCACTTTGGGAGGCCAAGGCGGGTGGATCATCTGAGGTCAGGAGTTTGAAAATAGTCAGGCCAACATGATGAAACCCCGTTCTACTAAAAATACAAGAAGTAGCCAGGCGTGGTGGTGTGCGTCTCTAATCTCAGCATACTTGGGAGGCTGAGGCATGAGAATTGCTTGAATCCATGAGGTGGAGGTTATGGTGAGCTGAGATTGCACCACTGCACTGCAGCCTGCATGACAGAGCGAGACTCCATCTAAAAATAAATAAATAAATAAATAAATAAATAAACACACACAAATTAGAAAAGAACAACAAGCCAAAAATTTACCAGGAACTGTTTACTAGGAAAAGACACTACAACTTTATCCAACAAACTTCAAAAACAGCAAATAAGAAAAGAAACAAAATTCTGGTCCACCAGAAAGTAAAGCCTTGCTCAATTTCTCAAAGATACAGTTAGAAAAAGAACATGTAGGAACAGGGAACACACACAAATAGACAGCGAAGGAAAAGGCCAAGAATGAACATTTGAGGCAAGAAGTCCCACATAACATTCGTCTATTCATCCATCCATTCATTCAGCAAATAATTGAGTGCCTACTCTATGTCAAGCACCATTCCAGGCACTTGAAGATAACAAGGAACAAAGCAGACAAAAGCTGCTGTCCTATATTTTCATCGTGGTTGAGGGAAGAAGTAAATGATTTTAAAAAAATGAAAGACAGTAAAAGATAAAATGCTTCTGATGATGTTAAGTGCCTTGAAGAAAAATAACAGAGATAGGCCGGGTGCGGTGGCTCACTCCTGTAATCCCAACACTTTGGGAGACCAAGGTGGGCGGATCATGAGGTCAGGAGTTCAAGACCAGCCTGGCTAACATGGTGAAACCCTGTCTCTACTAAAAATATAAAATGTTAGCCAGGAATGATGGCAGGTGCCTGTAATCCCAGCTACTCAGGAGGCTGAGGCAGGAGAATCGCTTGAACTCGGGCGGCAGAAGTTGCAGTGAGCCAAGACCAAGCCACTGCACTCCAGCCTGGGCAACAGAGAGAGACTCCATCTCAAAAAAAAAAAAAAAAGAAAGAAAAAAAAAAGAAAAATAACAGAGATGGCGGATGGAGGGTGCCACGTCATCTGCTATATACAACAGTATATATGAAAGTATATTTAATAGTATAAATGAGCAAAGACCTCATTGATATCCTGACATCTAAGCTTAGACCTGAGGGATTTGAGGAAGGAAGCCATGTGGTTATCTGGGGGAAGAATATTCTAGGCAGGGGAACTACACTGCAAAAGACCTGTGGACAGTGTGGGCCTGGCAGATTTGAGGCTCAACAAGAAAGCCAGTGTGACTGGGGCCAGGCAAACCAAGGGATAGGAGAGTGTTGCCAGTGGCCATCACACAGAAGCCTAGGAAGCATTGAAGGGCTTTGGCTTGAGGAGGATTTTGAGCAGGAGAGTGTCGTGATATAACAAACATTTTTAGAAAATACAGTACTAGTGAAGCACGTTAGACTTTAGCAGAAAGAACAAGGGCCATCAGAACCCAGCCTGTTGCAGTGCGCTGTGCTGAGATGGTGAATGAAGGGGAGGTACAGCTGGTAGTGGGCCCTGATACAGCACACTTCGTGGACTCTTAGATGAAACCAGTGTGGGGTCAACCAGCAACTAGAGCTGAGCTCTCACCCCACACTCTGTATCCTCAGAGTCTGGAAGAATATTCAGAAAGAAACAGCCAGCCCATAAATTTAACTAGAAATGACAAGACAAGACCACCTTATTAAAGATAAGGCAACAAAAGAACAATCATGTGTCCCCCACCTTGAATCAGGGCAAAGAGATGATCTGGGCAGAGCTCACCTAAGCCTGAGAAAAAAAGGGGGGTAATGGCATTTCAACTATGCAAACATTCTAGAGCACAGAAGAGAAAGGAAACACAATCTGCAAAAGAACAATAAAAAACTCAGTATGGAATCATTTATACAAGACTGAAAAACAAGATGATGAAGCAATATGCTGTGATGAAAAGGAAGATTACCGAGTTAAGGAAACAAGGAAGGGCCAAAGCAACATCTTTACAGATTAAATAAATAAATGTAAACCAGCAAAGAACTGACTGGGCTCGACTAAAAGTTCAAACAATAGCATTAAAAAAAGCCTTTAGGAATCACAGTGAATACAAAGGTAAAAGATAAAGCAAATAAATCGATCTGAGATGGTGATAAATAAAGACTTCGAAGTTGGCCCACATAAAGTTCACTTGTATTTCTCAAGTACAGCACCCAACAAAAGGAAGAGTATTTAGACGTGTAACTTCATGTCTGAAGTCTTTTCTGATGTTAGAAAACTATTATACTAAATCTGCAAATCATAAGAAAATGAATAAATTGGAAGAAAAACAACGTAATTTAAATAGAGATACTCAATGTATCCTGATCAATATTAACCATAGAGAATGCTTTCATCCAGGAAAAAAAAAAAAAAAACAAGGGAGTGGAGGAATCAAGCTGGTCTCTGACTTCTTCACACAAATGTTTTTCCAAAAGAAATCAGAGTAAAATCTACATAGTCAAATAAAGGAAAGTGTAACCCAAGAATATTAAAACTGAGCATATTCTCAAGCATGAAAGAATCCAGGGAATATATGGGCCATGTTGTAAAATATACTGGAAGACTACAATCACAAGATAAATTTATTTACTTTTTTTAAACAAGCACATCTCTAGAGTGAAGAAGTTATGTTTAAGAGAACTAGTGGTTAGGACTAAATCCATTAAATAGTGTAGACAACACAACAGCAAAAATGTCATTTGCAGAACAGAATGTGTTATCAATCATTTAAATTGAAAATTATAAAAACAAAAATTAGGAGGCTAAAGAAAATTGGAGGAGATATTAAGAGTGGGAATCACTTGATTTTTCATAGTAGGAAGAGAATTCATGCCACATGAAAAACTGAAATATGTATGTTAAAAGTAAATAACATGGCACTAACTTACCTGGTTCCAGCATGTTTTTTACCTAAGCTTAGAAGAATATTTGAGGAAATAGTATCACTGGCAATGAAAGAAACGTGATCTAAATTTCAGCAATTCCTTGAGTTTAACTTCAGTTTTTCTCTGGTTGCTTTCGACTGAAGTTAAGTAAATGCTTTATTTCACTAAATATGACCAGTATGATATTTAATTAACTAGCTGTTTACCTAAATAGCTTCCAATTCTTGCATTTATTTGACGCACACTGATATCTGGAATGATATCCACCAAAAGTTAAGGCTGGCTATTTACTTCTTGCTGGTGGAATTTTGGGGTGATTTGTTGCTTTCTTTGTACTTTTAAAAATATTTTAAAATTAGTTTATTATGAGCATGTATCATCTAATAAAAATAAAGTTTTATGTTTATTTTATTTTATATATATTTTTTGAGACAGAGTCTTGCCCCGTCGCCCAGGCTGGAGTACAGTGGCACCATCTTAGCTCACTGTAGCCTCCACCTCCGGGGTTCAAGTGATTCTCCTGTCTCAGCCTCCAGAGTAGCTGGGATTACAGGCGTGCACCACTATGGCCTGCTAATTTTTGTATTATTAGTAGAGACGGGGTGTCATCATGTTGGCCAGGCTGGTCTTGAACTCCTGACCTCAGGTGATCTGCCCGCCTAGGCCTCCCGAAGTGTTGGGATTACAGGCATGAGCCACCGTGCCCAGCCAAAATGACGTGTTTATAAACTACAATGAGATACCACTTCACATGCATTTGTCTTCCTGAATTTGACTACTCTACGAATTTGAAGTGCTCTAGGTGCCTCATATAAGCGGAATCATATAGTACTGTATGTGTCTTTTGGTGACTGGCTTATTTCACTCAGCGTAAGGACCTCAAGGTTTATCCATGCTGTACCATATATCAGAATTCGACTGATGACTGTATTGTTTGAAAAAACAAAATGACTGCTATTTTTCAAAAAAAAAAAGAAAGAAAGAAAGAAAAACAAGTATTGGAAAGGATGTGCAGAAAATGGAACCCCTGTGCACCGATGAGGGGAATGTAAAATGTTATAGCCATTGTGAAAAACAGTATGGCAGTTAGTCCCTCAGAAAATTTAAAAATAGAATTACGCTATGATCCAGTATCTCCGCTTCTGGGCATCTATCTCAAAGAATTGAAGGCAAGGTCTCACAGAGATATGTGTACACCCATGTTCATAGCAGCATTATTTACAACAGGTAAAAGAGGGTAGCAACTTAGTGTTTATCAATGTACATAGATGTATGAACAGTAAGTGGCATATACATACAATGAAATATTATTTAGCCTTAGAAAGCAAAACAGTTCAGATATATAGTACAACATGGATAAACCTTGAGGTCATTATGCTGAGTGAAATAAGCCAGTCATGAAAAGACACATACAGTACTATATGATGCTGCTTATATGAGGCACCTAAAGAACTTCAAATCTATAGAGTAGTGAAATTCGGGAAGACAAAAAGCAGAATGATGGTTTCCAGGGGCTGGGAGAAGGGGAGAAGGAGGAGTTATTGTTTAACAGATGCAATTTCAGTTTTGCAAGATGAAAGAGGTTCTGGAGATGGATGGTGTCACAGTTTCACAATGGAAATATGCTTAATAACAGGGAACTATACACTTAAAAATGGTTAAGATGGTTTTATGGTTAATGGTTTTATGTAATGAGTATTATATCATGATAAAAAAGTTTTATTAAAAAGTAAACAAATAAATAATAAATAATTTTAAATATGCACAATTAATATTAATGTAATAATAAATCACTACTAGATGGTGCCCTAAAACTGAAATTATTATTCACTAGTAATTGATTTATTGAAGGCCTTATATAAAGGTGCCATTTATTTTAAACATCACAACTTCATGGCGTGTTCTCATTTTAAAGACAAGAAAACTAAGGCTCATATATGTTAAGTGGCAAATACAGCATTCACACACTTCCAAGTTCTGAGAGAGAGTGGAAATTCATGTTTTTAATTCCAAGTCTATTTATCCATTCATCACTTTTGTACTGAGGCCCCACTCTGTCCCACATATTATGTTTGTTCCACCATGACATAATTTCTAGACTTCTTCCTGATGACTAATTTTGACTAAGAATTTCCTCTTTAGTTGGTTAAAGAAAAGTATACGGCAATATTTCATACTGATTTAGAGACTCTAATTCATAAAGTGTCCCAAAATGGTGCATCTATTTAGTATTCCTTTCATCTTCACTTTGAAGATGAAACAGTCACTGATTTTACATATACTCTGCATATTTATTTCATTTAAAAAATACAGTATAATGAAATTGGAACCATGATGTTTGTTTATAACTGGTTCAACTGTACATGTAGACTGTGTACTTTCTATATGAGGTTCTATTTTACAATTTTAAATTTTTTTTTTTAAAAAAGACTGTTAAACACAAGCATAATATCAGTTTGCTTCACTCAATAAATTCAATTTTGATGTGTGATAGATAGTAAAACATAGATGACCGAAATATTTATATAAATGTATCTAGGATTCTATATTATTTACCTATTACTATTTGTCAGATTACCCCCAACATTAGTGGATTACACAACAAACATATATTCCCTCACAGACTCTGGGTCCGGAATCCAGGCTTCACTTAGCAGAGCCGCTCAGGCTCCCCCTCTTTCACCTTTCACAGAGCTGAACTCCATGTGTTGACTGGGGTGGTCACCACAAAGCTCCACTGGGGAGCATCTGCTTCCAGAGTCACCGACGTGGGTCTTGGCAGGTCTCAGGTATTTCCTGGCAGTTGATCAGAGACATCTGTTCCTTGCCACATAGATTTCTAATCACAATAAAAGTTTGCTTCTCCCACAGTGGGGTATCTCAGAGAAAGAGAAACCCAAGATGGAAGAAGAGTCTTTGTATAACCTAATGTCAGATGTTACTTCCAATCACTTCTGCCTTATTCTGTTCATTAGAAGTGAGTAACTAAATCCAGCCCACACTCAAAGGGAGAGGATTACACAAAAATGTACAGGGCAGGAGGTGGGGGTCATTGAGAGCCATCATAGAAGCTGGTTGCCAAGAATACAAAAGCCACATACCAAAATGTTAGCAATGATTGCCTCTAAATATTGGATCAGAATTATACTTGTTTTTTATATTTTTGTTGCTTCTCTGTTTTTCTAAATTGTTCACAGTGCAGAGGCAGAAATGGTCTGTATTTAAATCCTGCTTCTGTCACTCATCATCTGGATAACACATAAGACAAAGCTGTTAGTCCTACCAAGCCTTTGTTTCCCCAGTGCCAACCTCTTATAGTTGTAAATATCAACATGATCTGTACGTAAAAGACTTACACAGTAGCACATTACAAGAGCTTATTATCCAAACACGATAGCTCACACCTGTAATCCCAGTAGTTTGGGAGGCCAAGATGGGAGGATCACTTGAGGTCAGGAGTTTGAGACTGACCTGGGCAACTTAGTGAGAACTTGTCTCTACAAAAAGTTTTTTTAAAAATTAGCCAGGGACTGTGATGCTCTCCTATAGTCCCAGCTACTCAGGAGGCTGAGGCTGGGGTATCGCTTGAGTCCAGGAGTTGGAGATTACAGTAAGGTGTGATTGTGCCACTGCCCTCCAGCCTGAGTGAAAAAGTGAGACCCTGTCTCTAAAATTGGTGCTTATTACTGGTCAATATGTAATTTTTAATATATTGAAAATTAGATGGTATGGTTTTATCCCCACTTATATTTTCATTAGCAGGGAAAAGATATAAACACATAAAACACAGGAAAAATAAGAGCAAATAGTATAAAAGCAAGTGCTAAAGTATGTAGGTGAGACAATAAATGAAGATATTAGAAATAAAGAGAAAATAGAAGATGAGGAAATTGTGGGAAGGGATACATTTCAGAGGAGGCAGGGCAGACTTTGAACAGGTTAGATGGCAGGATTAGAGGGTTTGAAATTCTAATGAGCTTCTTGTTTACTGAGGGCCTCATCCATGCCAGAGTACAAGAGTATAGTGCTGAACAAGGCAGAATATCTGCCTTCAAGAAACAGTCTAAGAGCCAAAGATATAAATGAAAAGAATCTTTCAAAATATTTGGTGACTTCAGAGCTAGAGATTAGCATTTGATCAATAGCTACTTATTAAGCACCTACTATGTGCAGACATTACAGTGGACACTCAAAACCACTGCCCTCAAAGAGCTCATAATATAGTGCAGAAGATGGATAATTAAACAGGCTATTTTATGCTAATTTATTTGGCAATGTAATAAATGCTAAAGTGAGTAGAGAGATGAGATGAGATGGAAGAGCAGAGGAGGGCAGAGGACTGCACAAGGAAGGCTTTCTGAGGCAGGTTATATCTAATTAAGCTGAGATTATGTTAGCCAAGCCAAGAGTTAGGAGAAGGAAGTTTTAGCTGAAGAAATACCCCAAGCACAGGGTTCTATGATGCACAGAGAAGATGGCATAACTGAGAGACAACAAGGCAAGAGGATTTAGACTGGTGAATCAAGGCCAGAATCTAGAGTGTTCAAAACTGCAAACAGGAAGGAGGGTGCATATTCAGAATCGGCAGCGACCAATGACATGGTGAATGCTCTGTTTCAGGACGGCCACACAGAGAACGTGTGGATAAGTGGTGAGCTCAGCACCTGGAGGGGAGGTGACCGTGACATCAGAGGTTGAGTTCACCTGGGGTCATCCTCCCAGGGTGATTTCCTAAAATGCCAATGGCTTCTGGGCTGGAAATTCACTGCAGCTCATTCTAAGCTCTGCAGAACCATGTGATGCTTGTAGAAACAATTAGTCTCATGCATGATAGAGTGTCTCAGAGAATGACAGAGAAGAAAAAGCTCTCAAAACAAATCAAAACACACCAAGACTCAAATGGGGTCCTCACAGACAGTTCTTCAGTGAGATGGTGCCAGCAAAGGCAGAGCCTGAAACAGGCTGGGAGAAGTTTTTAGTTGCCACCTTAGTGGGAAAACCATCTGATTTTGCTCCTCCAGAGCACTGTGACTTTGGCCAAATCCCTTAATCCTTTTGACCCAAGTTTCACATCTCTAAAATAAGGATAATTAACCTCTATTTTACAGGGCTGTTGCAAGGATTAAAGGAGATTATCACTATGACAGACGCAAACCACTACCTCACTGTAAGCTAATTTTACTATTATTATGAGACAAAAAGTAGAGTGTCATTGTTAATGCTTGAATTCTGGAGTTCAAGCTTGGGTTCAAATCCCAGTTCTTTCAATTGCTAGCTGTATAATCTTAGACACGTTGCTTAACTTCCCTGAGTCTCTTATTCTTTATCTATAAAATGGAGGAAATAATAGTAACTACTTCATAGGAGTTTTATGAGACATAAATTCTTAATTTATGTAAAATGTTAAAACAGTGCAGGCATACAGTAAACTCTCAATAAACATCAGCCATTATTATTATTATTAACAGTAGTGGCTGTAATAATAGCACCAGTACTAACAGTAGTAGTAGCGTTTCTGGGCTCTACTGATCCTGATTTTTATACAATGCATGTGTAAGTGGAAAATCACATATTGATGCAATTCAGATGTTTAGCACCTCAAAATATTTTCATATATTTTGTGCTCTTCAAACCCAATTGCAGGCAGGGTTGCAGCATTATTCTGAGATTAAATATAAGGACAAACTTGGAGAAGTCACAGGAATTTCTTATGATCACACAACCAGAAAAGGCTGTGCAAAGAGTTGAACCCAACTTTCCTGATGCTACATTCTGTGTCCTTTCTCATACATTATTTCTCTGTGCTGGGTATGGCATGATTTAAAAATAATAATTTTGAGACATCTCACCAGGAGTTTTCTTTAGATTGAGCTAAAATCAGACCGTATGGGATCAGTGAGTGTTACTGTTCATCTAAAAAGTGTTTGTCTTTTCCAGTCTTGTCTCAGCCTTTTCCTCCAAGAAGAAATTTTCAATTAACTATTAGCTTATGTTGCAAACATTTGTTCTTAAATGCACTCATTCATTCTTGTAGGTGATTAAGGATGATGGGTATATAAATATACAAGTACATAAATGACAAGTCAAACCATGTACATATGGTAATTTAATTTTGAGAAGAGTACCATGTTTATGCATTTCTATCAGCCTGCCTACTTTTGATGAATGTGCAATTTTTTTACCCACCATTTTATCATTGCCAATATTTAAGTAAATATCCTAAGTGTAGCACTAGAGAAAAGCATCTATGCCATCCAGATAATTTGCAGCTGGGAAACATGAGCAATGTTTTGTTTTTTTTTTTCTAGATTCTAAGTACATTGATGTTCCGTACTTCACTAACACTGTATGTTTCACAGGTGTCAGTGCTTTGGAATGTGCCACTGGGTGAAGTAACACTGATCCTAGATAGCAGTATAAGTTTTAAGATAAAGTTTAGTCATTTGACTAAATATGGCCAAGAACATTTTGGAAACTATCACAGATTATAGAATTTTATAGTTACAGAAATATAGAGAAGAGATACCAAATCCAGCTAAGTAAGATTAGCCATAGATAAAAGAAGAGAAAGGGCATTCTAGAAAGGAAGAACTGGGTAGAAAACTAGGATGATTTCATTCAGGAATCTGCAGGAAGATTGGTGTTGCTGAAAACAAAAATGGCAGAGATGAGACCGAGGTGGGCCAAGGGGAGGTACAGGGTCTTGGATGCCATGCTGACAGATGTGAACTTTATCTTGAGGTCATGGAAAGGTGTTAAGCACAGTGTGGCATAGCCAGGTTTGGTCTGGGACAGGGGAGTTGGAGGATGGTGCCTCATTTCCACAGTAGGCTGGAACTCTCAGCATTCTTCACTCTTTTTTCACTATTGAGGATGGTCCGAAGCTTTCCAAGCACGACCCTCCTCCTCTACAGCAAGAGGGCATGGAGAGTGATTGAAGGACATCCAGAACACTGTGGCTCGTAAGTGTCCGAAGCTAAAATCATCTCTGACAATCAGCAAAGTCAAAATGTCATTAGGTTTCACAGGGCTCAGTGCTGAGGGATGGGAGCCCTTCAGATATAATATGAAACCAGAGTTGAGACTCTAGGTGGCCAGGTACTCTCTTAGAAGATTTTTGCACCCCTCAGAGGGTTGGATAGAGCTGAGCTGTTATACAGCTGTGGGTTTTGCAAACCTGAGCTTATGAGTTCCTTTCCTAAAACTGTCTGCTCGCCACACCACACAATGCAACTTCGCCCCTCTATGAAACTTGGGGGGGTCACAGGGTTTGAAGTAAAACTGAAAGTTCCAAAAGAACCACAAGAGACTTCTGCTGTCATGTCCTCCCCAAACTTCTCCTGCCAAAGTATGCCCTCTTCTTTTACTGCATGTGTACTTCCCAGATGTAGGGCTGACTCAGAGTCCAGATGTTATAGTAAAAGAACACTCAGCTCAGAATACAGGCATTTGGTTTGTATTCTTGTTCTGTAGCTTTCTGACCATCTGACCTGTAAATCCATTTAACGCAACTTTCCCATCTGCAAAACAGAAGGTTAACTAGATGATGTCTAAGGGAGTTTTGAGTTCTCTAACATTCTGTGACTGCAAGAACTTCCTGTCCTTGATGTTGAAAAGGCATAAAAGGAAACAAGCCACAATCCCACAATTATAATATAGCCATGATATTGATAATAAGCAGATACCCAAACAATGTAGTAGGAAAGTGCCTAGTGACATGGAAAATTCTTCAGCTCTATTGCCAATGAGAAAAGAATCTACAAACAAGTACATTATGATCTCATTTTTTGTACAGTAAATATATACATAGAAAACACAACCAAAAAAGAATCTCATGGTCCTCTCAGGCCATAAGATTTTCTTTTTTGTGTTTATATTTATTTTCTCTCTCTCTCTTTTTCAAAGAAGGTACATTATTTTCCCAGTAATCAAGTGCATTTTATTTGTAATATGACAAGGGTCATTATTCTCTGAAGTGTTGTGGATCTCATGGATCTATTGTTTTTTTAATCTTGGGGATCTATTGATTATTTTTATGGAGAAACAATGAAAATTTTGCAAATGATGTGACATTGAATCTGAAACACAATAGATAAATGGGGTTAAGTTTTTTCTTAGCAACCCCTTCATCCACTAATTTTCCCATCCTTTTCTCCTGAATACTTCTTACAGTTTCTTATGAGTAGCACTGACTTTTCCTATCAAAGCATGTATACCACTTGAAGGCAAAAAGCAATTCTCTTGGTTCCCCTGTATTCTCTCTAAAAATAACAAGCATTTGGTCCTGAGAATATACAGAATAAATAAACTTGCACTTATGATGTTGGTTTTTCTGAAGGCAGTGATGTTGTTTAACACCGAACTCTGTGGATAGTTGTGCAAAAATCCTCTGTCCCTGGTTTCTCAGTGGTGTGTGACCCAGTCTCCCAAAGCCAAGTCCATGAGTTCATTTCCTACATCCCTCAGTTTTATTGTTTTCCTTGAGGCTTGAAGCAAAATCCCAACAAAGTGTGCAGTCATTGCACTGGGGAAACTAAGTAGAGACAGACGGATAAACTAGAAAAGCACAAGAGGGTTCAATTGTGAATGAATGGTTCTATACAGAAGCAAGAACTCACTGGGGTAGGACAGAGAGATGGAAGAAGCAGAGGGAGCAGAAAGGAAGGGAAAACCTCTACTTCTTGGACTTAGGCCAAAATAAGGTGAAATTAATCTTAGGAAAGCCAGTGGTGGAATAGTTGTCAGCTACGTTGCATTTCTTAAATACCATATATCTAATGGGTCTTGAGAGCTTGTTTGGAGGTTCTAGCAGGAGAGCACAGCTAATCATATACCCTTGACTGAAGACCAGTTCTCCTCTGTCAGGGAATGGTGGTCCTCTTCGACCTAGTGTGCAGCTTTGGGAGGAATGCACTTGGAGCTGTGAGCAAGGAAGGGACACCCGCTTAGCCAGCCAGATTAGCCGAATCAGTGCTGGCGATCAATGGGGTGACAGACGTCGCCGTCAGATCGCCCTCACATCCAATACCATGTATCTACATGTCAACAACTCCCAGATGTTACATCTTCTGCCCAGCCTGATCTCCCAAGTCCCAGACTAGTATATTAAACTCACTACTTGATAGGTCCACTTGGATACTTAATGGACTTCTCAAACGTAACATGCCCTAAACTGAACTCCTGATGGTCCTCTCTTAAAACTGTGTAACCAGCAGCTCCCCCATCTCAGAGGACAGGAATCTCATCCTTCCTGTGCTCAGGCCAAACTAGAAATAGGAGTCATCTGTGCTGTCATTCTTTCTCTCATATCCCACATTCAATTTGTCAGGAAGCGCTGTTGGCTCTATCTTCAGAAAAATATCAGAATCCAACTGCTCCTCACCAACCACACCACTGCTCTTCTGGCTCAAGGCACCACCATCTTTTGCCTGTATTACTGAAAAAACCACCTGATGTTCTCCTTCCTTCATTAACACCCTAGAATCTATTCTAAGCACAGCATCCAGAGTAAATCTCTTAAAACATACATTATTTTATGCCACTCACCTGCTCAAAATATCACCCTGGGTTCCCTTTTCACTCAGAATAAAAGACAAGGGTTTTTTGTTCTGACAAAAACAGGGTTTTTTGTTCTGACAAAAACAGCGTTTTTTGTTCTGACAAGGGAGGGTTTTTATGTTCTTTTTTTGTTTTGTTTTTGTTGTTGTTGTTTGTAGACAATGGCCTGCAAGACCCCCTGTGATCCAGCTCCCAGCTCCCATTACTTCTGCTACCTTATCTCACTCATTCAGTTCTTGCCACACACTTCTTCTTGCCTCTCCTCTAGACAATTACACACTCATATTCATGGTGCCTTATATACACTTTATCTAACTGTTAAATAATATGAATAGCTAATATTTTGAATCCCATGTGCAAAGCGCTTTGCAGTTTACAAATTACTTCTGTATATAATATTTCACTTAATCTTCACAATAATATTGTGAACTATTACTTGTCACATTTTATAGATAATAAATCTAAGCTCAGAGAGGCTGAACAACTTGTCCAGAGTCCTATAGTTAGTAATTGGTGCACTTGCATTCAAATATAGGTCCATTAGACCCTAAAAGGAAAATGGAGGGGATTAATATTCATTGATTTGTACTGGGGTAATGTCCTTTACTTGACAATCTCATTTAGTTTCCCTTAGTCTATCATTTTCTCGCCTTCCATTATGTCCTACTCCATTACACAAAGTGTCCATAGTAGATGCTTACAAAATGTTGATAAGCATCATCATCATGATTATAAATTCTATCTTTTGAGTCAGATTCTCAGTTATCATAGATCATGTTCTTTTTACTTCTTCATTCATGAACTAAAGGAAGAGACTTATGAGCAACAAGGTGGGAGAATTAAATTCAGTGTGCAATAATTGTCTTTGTCTCTTTTTCTTCTTTCTAAAAATCACTGTCTGTTTGTCCTCACTGTCTGCTCTATGGCAGTTCCTAAGGGAACACTTGGTTCCTTGAGTTCCTTTCTAACTTTATTCCCACATAGCAATACAGTTATTTAATTTGCCAACTGTATGTTTCCAAGTGCCCCCAGCATTGTCTTTTGTAAATGTCATGTGGTCTAACTCATCATCATTCCCTAAATTGTTCATCTATATTCTATATTCTCAGGTATAATTATTCTTCTCCTTTCTCAGAACATGTTCAGAGCTTGGTCAGTTATTTGGCCAATAAATATTTCTTTAGCCTTTAATATAGACAAATCACTGATTTAGGAATTGGGCATTGACAAAGAGATAGGACACTTTATCCTTGTGGTACAACAAAGGATAAAGATAAGAACCAAGATAATTTTAGTCTCTTCCTAGGACGTGAATGTCTGACCTGGAAAGTACCTAAGAGATCAATTATTCTCCATTTTATAGATATTGAAACTAAGTCCCAGATTTTTTAGGGCAGTTTCCAGTTTTTTGTACCAATTATTTTTATCCCAACAGATTTTAAATGTTAAAGACTGTGTACTCACTAAAAAAAGAAAATACTATTTTTAAGCAATTTCAGTCTTTCCTAGTTTTTTTTTTTAATTGAAGCTGTCAATTGGGGCTTCTAATTAGCATGAGGTAGAGTTGCTACATTAAATTGATTTCATTCCATCAAAATTAGAAAAACTTCCAGCCTGGCCAACATGGCGAAACCCTGTCTCTACTAAAAACACAAAAATTAGCTGGGCATGGGGACATGCACCTGTAATCCCATCTACTCAGGAGGCTGAGGCAGGAGAATCACTTGAACCCGGGAGGTGGAGAATGTGGTGAGTGGAGATGGCACCACTGCACTTCAGCCTGGGTGACAGAGCAAGACTCCATCTCAAAAAAAGAAAAAAAAAAGAAAAGAAAATGTTGATGTTTTGGCTGAGCCTTTGTACTACTAGAAAGACTAAACATAGTTTTTTCATTATGTTTTTCACAACTTTTTGTGAACCCCTGGGGATTCAGGGAGCACAATTCAGGCAAACTTGCTAAGATGGGACAATAATAACAACCATGCCAAGAGTCAAACAATGAGTCCTGTATTCTCCCCATAGTCCTTCGTGTTTCATGCATGCAACCACCATTCCTTGGGTACCAGTTGTGTTTTGGCCGGTCTTCTATGTACTATGATACAAAGAGCTGCAGACTCTCCCAGAAGAGAAGGGAAGAGAAAATTGTGCACATGTGAACAGCAGTCATTCACAGAAGTAAGGCCAAGTGGAAAAAATAGTGAGCAGACGGATGAAGGAGGTAGGAAAGGATCTAGTTTTAAAAGAATTTATATAGCATCATCCCACAGTTTGAACCTTATTTCATAAGCATTGAGAGGTCATTGAGGATACTGAATTAGGGAAACGGTGTTATCACTTTACGTTTTTCGAAGGCTGTCGTGTGGAGTGTATATTAGCTTAGGGGAAGAGATCAGAACCAAGGAGATCAAGTCAGAGACTATCACAGTAATCTAAGCAAGGATATATGAGAGCCATAACAGTGGGAAGAGAGGGGTAAATGGGAATGGATGTGAGAAGCATTTAGAATATTAGATAGGACTAGAGGAGCAGGAAGTAAGAATTTAAAAGTGTTGTAACTCTTCTGTCAATTTAGCGGTCACTTCCAGCCTGCTTTTTGAGGTCATTAAGTGCCATGTCCCATGCGACCCTCTCCAAGCAAGCATCAGCTTAGTTACCAGAGATAGACACCTGACCCCAAATGGGCCAGATTTTCTTTCCTGGACATCTTAAATAAAGGCATAAAGACTTAATTGTCCATATCCTGGAAAATCCTGGAGATTAATATTGGAGCTTTGGAGACTCAGCTAAAGACCATACTGGGGCATGAATAAGCAGCAGAAGGCAGTCTCTAAGGTAGACACCAGAGAAAATTGATACAGAGAAGACAAATGAAGGACCACATCATCCAGGAGAGGAAGCAAGGAAGAGGGAATAGGAAAAAGATAAGGGAGAGAGACGGAGACCTTGGTAAGGGATTGTACTCTCGAAATTGTAAGAAAATAAATTGAGAATCATTATACCAGAGAAACAGGACTTGCACATTTGACCTGGAGAAGGTATTTGAACAAAATGCTGTATTCCACTTTACAGTGATTTCGGGAGACGGAAAAGACCCTGGCAAAGAAAATCTTAGGAAGGAAGCATCCTGTCCCTGCTGTCATGAGTTCAAATGTGGCACAAGGACATTGTGACAATTAAGTGTTCTAGAAATGTGACAAATCAGAGTGTTTGCCTGTGTTTAAGAAAGGAAGGCTTCTGAGGAGCAGTAAGGTAATTATAGCCATCATATTTACATATTTGTTTAGCACCGATAAATTGCTATGCCACATTTTGGGGTTTGGGGTTTTTCGAAAGAATGCTTGTGGTAAAGGGGTAATAAAAGAACTCACTGAAAAGGAAGGTAAATGCATATGTGCTGGCCATTGTGTCAGGTGGGCACAAAAACATACAGACTGAAGATGATCCCTAACATAGAGAAGCTTACCTCCAGGGAACACGATAGTATAATGTTAAGTATTATAGTGGAAGTTTTAACAGGAAACTCTAAGAACCAGCATGAGCCAGGGGGATATGGATAACTATTTTCTAGGAGGAAACATTTGAGTATTACAGAATAAGCAGAAATTCACTGGACAATTAAAGGTGGAAGAGGGAGGGTGCTATGAAAAAATTATCACACTTTTCCTCCCAGTAGTATTTCATACGTGTAGGTACTGATTCAAAAACAAAACCTTAAGTCTCTTGAAAGTAGGGTCTAATTTTGTTTTTATTGATAAGCTGATATTTTTCTTGTTGGGTCCTAGCCAATCTTAATATATTTGGTGTTACTCCATGATGGTGAATCACATGAGCTTAGGAGTCCAACACATTGGACCTCAGGTCCAAACTCAGACATTTCCTAGCTGTGTGGCCTTAAGCAAGCTGTTTCATAACTCTGTGCCTCAATGTTCTAAAACAGGGGCTATCCTGGTATTTACTTCATTGGATGTTTTTGATAATTATACTACTTCCAGTAATATAAAAAATATTTGAAACATCTTACTTAAGAAAAAACTTACTCTCTATGTCCCGTTCTCCAGTAACATTATCTCAAAGTCATAAATATATTGGTATATGTAGTTTGTTAATGTACTAGCTTTTTAAAAGAATATTACAAGAAATTAAGAAAAAATATTTACCCACTATGTTTACTCAAACTAAACATCAGTCCCTTCACACTCTTCCAAAGCTCTCTTCTTGATGCCCCCAGACTTAGATATTGAAAATAACTAAAATTCTAGTATACATTTAATTACATGTTCAGCTTCTTTTCACCTAACATTATTTACAAACTTTTTTTATTTGTTATATTTTTCATAATTATTGCTCAAAATTTTTTAGAATGAAGGTGTTATCATTAATTTAAGTTGCCCCCTATTGTTAGATATTTGAATCATTTACAATTTTGCACTATTAAAAATAATATTACATTGCCTTCATTTATTCCATAAATAATTTTTGAGCATATATTAAGTGCAAGACATGATTCTTCAATGTTGGGTTAGGAAATTGATTCAGGCAGATATTCTGCTTGCAAGTTTTCAGTCTACTAGAGTATAGCTAGATCAGTAGGTAAATATTTGCAATAAGAGGAGTTGCATGGGTGCTGTAAGAAATGTCCAATTACACTTTTGGAGCAAGTGGTTTTATTTGGCTATAATTCATGGTTACTGAAACAAAACATGGAGAGATTAAATTGGAATAGTAAGGGCAGATCATGGAAGGTCTCGAACTCTAAGTTAGAGAGTCTGGGCTACTTCCTGTGAATGATGGGTTACCATCAATTGAGGCACCATGAACTAATGGCTAAACAAGCATGGGTTCAACGATAAAGGTTTGTTAAATAAATCATGACATGTACAAGTAATGGAATACCATAAAGCCATTAAAATAAGTGGTAAAAGAATAACTAAAGACTTGAAAACTATTTATAACATAATCTACATAGAAAAGTCAGGTCATAAAACAATATATACAGTATGACCCCAAGTTTGTATCAGAAACAAAAAATAGAAAACAGCTGGAAAGATATACACAGCAATGTCCTTGTGGTTATTTCTGAATACAGAAATTATGACTGATTTTTATGTTTTCCTTTGTACTTTATGTTACTTTTTTCGTTTTAAAGTTGGGCACTTAATTGAGCTCTAACTGTTCAGCATTTGGATTGTCTCCAGTTTCCATTATTGGTGGAAATACTTTGATGAAAATTTTTATACAGAAATATTTGTATGTGTCTCTGTCAATTTATGTAAGTGAAATTTTGGGATCAAGGGACATGTCCACAGGATATGTATACTTCGTGTACTTTTAAATACCTTAGTATTTAAATTTTTAAATGAAAAAAAGGCATTGTTTCTAGAACTAGACTACCTATGCTTGAATGTAAACTCCACATCACCCAGAATGTGACCCTGAACAAGTTACATTAGTTTTCTGTGCCTCACTTTGGAATGTGAGGATATTAAAACACCTTCCTTATGGGGTTACTGTAAAGGTTAGATGCATTGTTTCCTGTAGTTTACAACAGTGCCCAACACAGGGTAAGCACTTAATCAGTGTAAAAGATTATGATTTTTTTGTTTGTTTGTTTGTTTGCTTGTTTTGTTTTTGCTGGACGTGGTGGCTCACACCTGTAATCCCAACACTTTGGGGAGCTGAGGCAGGTGGATTACTTGAGATCAGGAGTTCAAGACCAGCCTGGCCAACATGGTGAAACCCTGCCTTTACTAAAAATACAAAAATTAGCCAGGCATGATGGTGCATGCCTGTAATCCCAGCTACTCAGGAGGCTGAGAAAGGAGAATCGATTGAACCTGAGAGGTAAAGGTTGCAGTGAGCCGAGATTGCACCACTGCACTCCAGCCCGGGTGAGAGAGCAAGACTCTGTCTCAAAACAAAACAAACAAACAAAACCAACCAACAAACAAAATTATAAAATAATTATGAGTTTTTATTATTGATAATATAAAAAAAATTTTATTTTATTTTTACCTGAAGCATTTTTTCTTGTCATTTAATGTTTTCCATTAAGACAGTGTTTCCTAAAGTATAACAATGATAATAATAATAATAATAATAAAAGAAAAAAAAGAAAAAAAAAAAAAGAAAGCTTACAGTCTCCTAAAGAAAAAAAAAAAAAAAAAAAGACAGTGTTTCACACCCTCCAAGTAATTCATTCTTACAATTTCTATCACCACATTAGAAAATGTTCTTTACGGGGTTTGAATCTATGACTATTAAAAAAATAGAAAATGTTCTTTAAGAATAATTCCCAAGTTATGGGATATGAGCCATTATCTTTTGCTCTTGATATAAAAAAGTATATTTTTTAATAGTTTTTAAGCTATCCAATCACTAGTCACAATATATTTTGGCATGAAAGCTAGTTAGGATGTAGTTCTACAGTGTCAAAATCAATTCTGAAAGAACACAGAGATCCCTACAGGATTTCAAGCTTCACTTTTCAAGGGAACATTACAGTTTGAACAAGCATTTGTTTCCTACATTTCCCTCTGGAGCCTCTCTGAGACAGATGAAAGAGGGAAAGGAATCTTTTTTATAAAGTAGAAGGTGCACCCGCCAGAAGCAATTACAGATGCGCAAAGAAAGCATCCTTTAAAATTTTGGGTTTTGTAGAACATAATCCTATCACATAAAATATTCTGTTAAACAAAGCCTTACTTGCAAGATGAGGCTGCATTAGAATTCAGACATATTCTGTATGCCAGCAAAAGAAGTACGTCCTTTCCAGACTCCTTTGTGCTTCCTCTGCACATGTCTGTAACTGATACAATACCCATGGCTCAAAGGAAGGAACTGAGGACTGAAATTCAGGATACTTGGATTTCAGACTTGCTTGCTACTAATTACCCAGATGACCTTGTACTAGTAGTTACAAGGCAACTTTTCTGAACTTGTTTTTTTATGGTAGAAATGAGTTATAGAAACAGCTGATGTCCAAGTTTCCTTGTGTCCAAACATTCTACTATGTTTCTCCTGATTTTGTTGTTTCCTTCTAGACTTGGCTCAGAGTTAAGAATGCAGTAGACAGTCATTAAATATTACAACAGGATTCCCCTTAACACTTGGAAAGAAGGTGAAAATTCGTGTGCTGGTATTTTCTCCCTTGACACACAACCCATATTTTTAAGGTACCTATTAGGTGTTGGACACTCTTATGTGATGGGGACACATAATAAGCAAAACAGGAACCGTCTTTGTTCTTTGAAGCTGAGAGGAACATCAGATAATTAAACAGGTGATGACTATTAAGTATGACAGATGCGGTGACCTCAGGGATAGCCAGCTTTGAGGTGCTGTGATTTTAAAGCGGGACCAACCACTGGAAGATGCTAATTGTACTGATGTGTCAGCTCCTTTAGATAACCCTCCCTGGCCCTTTCCAACATCCTTAGCTCAGGCTGGATGAGGTGTTTCCCCTCTGGGCTCCCACAGCATCCAGTGCCTGCTTTCATCTGGTCCCTTAATACATTGAACTGAAAGTGTCTGGACATAGGTATTCACTCCATTAGATGTACAGTTCTCAAGAAGATGGGTCATTTCCATTATTTCTTTGTGCCTCCACCCAACCCCAATATTTTAAGACATAGCACAGTTCCTGATGCCTTGCTGGGGCCCAGAAAATATTTATTGACTAGATATACCAGGTGGTAGAAGTCTAATCGAGTCCAATCAGCCCAGGAGTCAAGGACCAGCTCTAGACAACTAAATACTGTCTTGCACAGAAAACATCGATACAAAAGTAATTATTTGGTTACCTTCATTCTCATTCAGATTTATCTTGTACTGCTCAAATATTTCCTCCTTTACCAAGCCACAGAGAGCATTGAGCCCTAAAGAAGAAGTGATGTTGGAAAAGCTCTTTGACCTCTCTGCAAGAAGGTGAGTACACACACAGACACACAAACACGATCACTTTATATTCCTCTGACTTTTTCTTTTTCTTTCTTCTTTCTTTTTTCTTTTTTTTTTTTTTTTTTTTTTTTTTTTTGAGACGAGTCTCACTCTGTCTCCCAGGCTAGAGTGCAGTGGCATAATCTTTGCTCACTGCAACCTCCGCTTCCCGGGTTCAGGCGATTCTTCTGCCTCAGCCTCCTGAGTAGCTGAGACTGCAGGTACGCGCCACCATGCCAGGGTACTTTTTCGTATTTTTAGTAGAGACGGCGTTTTACCATATTGGCCAGGCTGCTCTCGAACTCCTGACCTCGTGATCTGCCCTCCTCAGCCTCCCAAAGTGTTGGGATTACAGCCTGACTTTCTGTTTTCAATTCAATGAGTTCTTATCAGCAGTTGACCCTTATCTCCTATTTCAGGGAACATGCTTTTAATAAACTCAGTAGAAAGTCAAAAGAGACAAAATTGTTCTAATACAACTCTAAGACATTGGCGCTGTCTTGCTGGTGGCCTGAAGGTATACCAGCAGCATCCTGATCAAGCTCTGGGTTCCTACCACTGCCAAGCAACCTCTGTTCCAATTTGAATCAGGAAAGAAGCTTTCTGAGTCTGTGGATGGCTGGGAGCAGGGAATCTGCAGGTTAGTTGTCAGCCAACACCTTTGGTTCCTCCATTGTCTGACCCTGACCCATTAGTCTGTCTTTTCTTTCTTCAGCTCCCACTTGCTCTTGCCAAGCTGAGGCTCTCTGTTCTCTGAAATCCCAGCTCATCTTCCACCTCCTTGCCTTTGCACAGACTGAACTCTGGCATCAAAACTCTCCCACCCTCTCTGCATATTCAAATATTTCTTATTTTCAAGGTTAAAGTCACAGGGCAAATGCTCCAAAATGTCTTTTCTGATTATTCCAGCTTCATATAGTTTCTCCATCCTCTGAGCTTTCTATGGAGGCTTCTGTTTGCACATATTCTTATTAGTTCCTGCCTGGTGTTTTGGGAGTTCATGGACTGCTCTCATCTTCCCTGCTAGCTGCAAGTTCACTGAGGGCTAATTCATTGCTACGTTCCCACACCCAGGACAGACAGGATGTTCAGGACATTTGAGGCGGATGCAGGGATGGGTTCTTCCACCCACTCTTGCACTTCTCATTCTTCAAAATAATAGACACATCTGCTATTTGAAAGGAGTGAGGGGGATTTGAGAGGCCTAGTTGCTACAGAACTTCCTTAGGTTGGCTCCTTTATTCTATCTAGGCTTCACCCAAGCTAGGCTGATCTTGGGTGGAAAGCACTCAATTCCAAGGGGAAAGCATGGGCAAAGGCACGGAGATGTGAGCCTGCTGTGACTTTTGGAAACCATAGAGTGACTTGAATTCAGAGTCCACAGGGAGAGAAAACATGTAACTGGAAATATAGGAACAGCCTCAGATGCTAGAGACACTTACATGCTGTTTCAGAAGATGGGACTTTATCCCATGGCCATTGAGGGCCCCCCAAGGAAGGTAAGCAGAGGAGGCAACAGTGTGTCTCTGAAAAATGACCCTGGCTGCTTTGTGAACAAAGACGGAT
This sequence comes from Pongo abelii, assembly GCF_028885655.2. Taxonomy (NCBI): domain Eukaryota; kingdom Metazoa; phylum Chordata; class Mammalia; order Primates; family Hominidae; genus Pongo; species Pongo abelii. The sequence continues at coordinate 144,579,960 of NC_071992.2, read as the reverse complement.
GGGAAGTGGGGGTCAGGGAGATCAGCTAAGGGAAAGTTTGTTAGATTCCTTGAATGTACCATCTCTTTTGGTTTACCCTAGATGGGAGAAGTAGTAAATGTAGATGGCATGCAAGCCCCTTTTTTGCAAATAAAAAAATCTCTGAGAAACAAATGGGCTAACTGTACCCAAAAGCCTTCCAAACATCCAGGCAACACACAAATATAAGATACACATTCCCTCAGGCTAAGGGAAAAATGAAGCTTCAAATTAAGTACTGTTCCTAGGCACATCCTGCCTGTTCATTTTCTTCACACAGTGATTGACACCTGTTTTTAGCTGAAACATGCATTCTTCCCCAGAAAGTGAGGAGGAGGGCACAGAGCTTGCTGAGCTGGGGTAAAAGAGTAAGTTACAGATCATTCAATACGTAAGTGTTATTTTAAAGTAAAAAATTCCAAAGTGGTTTTTGTTTGTTTTAACTCTTTTAAACAAACAAAAAGAAACACGGGTTTGTTTTACTCATATGTCTTTCATTTCTGTCCTGGTTTTGTGGCCAAACCCCAGGTACATAACTACCATTCGCTGAAGAAGGTATGTGCCTTCCTTTCAGCTACCTTTCTCTGCTGTTTGGAATATTCTGCTTTCCTGTGGCTGCCATTTTTAGAGCTCTAGAAATCATACATAAAGAGAGCTGATCAGTGGGGAGAAATTTCAGTTGAGGAAGTGATAAGAGTTTGGATGTTTGCCCCCCCGCCCCTCTAATCTCACATTGAAATGTAATCCCCAATGTTGAAGGTGAGGACTGGTGGGAGGTAATTGGCTCATGGGGGCAGATTTCTCATGAATGGTTTAGCACCATCACCCTTTGTACTGTCCTCGTGATAATGATGAGTTCTTGTGAGATCTGGTCATTTGACAGTGTGTAGCACCGGCCAGGCAAGGTGGCTCACGCCTATAATCCCAGCACTTTGGGAGGCCGAGGCGGGTGGATCACGAGGTCAGGAGATCGAGACCATCCTGGCTAACACGGTGAAACCCCATCTCTACTAAAAATACAAAAAAAATTAGCCGGGCGTGGTGGCTCCCGCTTGTAGTCCCAGCCACTCAGGAGGCTGAGGCAGGAGAATCACTTGAACCAGGGAGGCGGATGTTGCAGTGAGCCGAGATCGTGCCACTGCACTCCAGCCTGGGCGACAGAGCAAGACTCCGTCTAAAAAAAAAGAAAGAAAGAAAGAAAGTGTGTAGCACCTCTCCCATAGCACTCTCTGGCTCCTACTTTTGCCATGTGACATGACTACTGGCTGTTCACCTTCTGCCATGATTTTAAGTTCCCTGAGGCCTCCCCAGAAGCCAAGCAGATGCCAGTATCATGCTTCTATACAGTTTGCAGAACCGTGAGCTAATTAAATCTCTTTTCTTTGTAAATTACCTAGTCTCGGATATTTCTTTACAGCAATGCAAGAACAACCTAATACAGGAAGGGACTCAGAGCCGGTGCCCTGTGTTGCTGTAGTGCCTCCCCCTTAGTTAGGCAGAACTCTTCATTTGGGTCTTGCAGAGCATAATCGTATCACATTAAATATTCTGTTAAATAAAGCCTTGCATGGAAGACGAGGCTCCTTTGGAATTCAGATGTGTTATTTATGCTAGCAAAGGAAATCAGTCTTTTACAGAATCCTTTGCATTTCCCTTGTACATATATATATAGCTAATAGAAGATACTTGATGAGACCCCACATGGCAAAAATTTCTTTCTGGAGTCTTGTATGAATTCTCTAGGCTCCATTTTCCTGTCTAAAAAGTAAGGTTAAAAATAATAACAGCTGACCTTTGGAGTCTGTTACTCTATCACAGGGGCTGGAAACTATGGTTTGTGGACCAACTCCAGCATGCTACTTATTTTTGTATGGCCAGAGAGCTAAGAATGGTTTTTACATTATTATTATTATTATCATTAATATTATTATTATTATTATTATTTGAGACGGAGTTTTGCTCTTGTTGCCCAGACTGGAGTGCAATGGCACAATCTCAGCTCACTACAACTTCCACCTCCAGGGTTCAAGCGATTCTCCTGCCTCAGCCTCCCAAGTAGCTGGGATTACAGCCATGTGCCACCACACCCAGCTATTTTTTTGTATTTTTACTAGAGACAGGGTTTCACCGTGTTGCTCAGGCTGGTCTCAAACTCCTGACCTCAAGCGATGCCCCCACCTTGGCCTCCCAAAGTGCTGGGATTACAGGCAGGAGTCACCGTGCCCAGCTGGATTTTACATTTTTAAATGATTGGAAAAAATCAAAACAATAGTAATAGATTGTGACAAAGGAAAATGATATAAATCAGATTTTGGTGTCTGTAAATAAAGTTTCTTGGAACACAGCCACTTATTTGTTAACCTGTGGCCTACAGCTGCCTTCCACTGTGGTGACAGAGTTGAGAAGTTGACACAGAGACTAATTGGCCTGCAAAGCCTAACGTATTTATTATCTGGCCCTTTGCAGAAAAGAACTTCTGACCTATGCTGTGTCTACTTAACAACCCTACATGTGAGTTCCCACCAGTGTTTCCATTTTAATGGTGAGGAGACTGGGGCACACAGGATAACATGCTCTAGTGAGCACAGCTAGAAAGTGGATTCAGCGTCTACACCACCCAGTCAGACTCCAATGGGTATACTCTCATTCTTTATATACTACATTTCCAAGCTTCTGTGTTACACCTCAAATCCCCCCAAAGAGAAATTGGTTAAAGAGTAAAAAAAATATTGTTAGCTGGAAGAAATAAGTTCTAGTATTTGATAGTACAGAAGAGAACTTATAGTTAACACTAATTTATTATATATTTCAAAATGTGACTAAAAGAGAAGAATTGTAACATTCCCAAGACAAAGAAAAGATCAACTTTTGATGTGATGGATATCCTGATTACCATGATTTGATTATTACACATTGTATATCGGTATCGAAATATCACACATATCCCCAAATATGTACAACTATTATTTATAAAAAATAAATAAATTTAAAACCGAGTTGAGGTCTCGTCCCCTCTAAGAAGTCTTTCTCCACTATTTTATCTTCTATTATTCTCTTTCTCCTAGCAAATTTCCATATCACTCTCTGTCTGTCCTATTCCTTTTGGCCCTTAGTCTTGTCCTACTGCAGTCACTTACTTGTTTTGCTATCCCAATAGAATGCAAAGCCTGTTGAGGGCAGGCAAGGTGCCTGCTTTTACACCCCAATCATTGGCACAGGGCCTGACTCACGGTAGGAGCTTGGTGCAAATGTCACTGATTGAACAAATGTGACTTAGTAGGTGAGTGTGATTCTTCTCCCCTCTACTGAAGCAAGCTCATTTATAACAGAGATTAAAACTTCCACTCCCAGTGTTTCTCCCCACAGGGAAGAGCAACATGCTAGCTCTCAGTTGTCCATTATTGGAGATTGCCTGTATTGAAAATGAAAATAAAGATATTACAACCGTCATTTATTGACAACGGTGTTTGACCCAACCCACCAAGGGGGACCTCCTGCCTTGGGGTTGTTTAGGCATGCCATTTCAGGATATTCTTTCTCAGTGAATCCTTCTCATTGCAAGCTGGACCATTTCAAGTCTCTCTTTGAGAGCCTGTATTGACTCACTACTATCTACAGAATCAAGTCCAGTTTCCTCAGCTTGGCTTTTAGAACTCTCAGGGGTTTGATCCCAAGACAACTTTCCAGCTACATCTTCTGTTTCCTCACATTAGACTTTCCACCATCTCCCAAGCTGCTACCCTTAGCCTGTGATTATGCCTTTAATTACCCTGTTCCCCACCCCATGTCCCCAGTCATCATATCTTTGAATGCCTAATGCCATGGGGAAATGCAGCCTCTACAAGGACAGAGACTGTGCCTCAGTCAGTGCCCTGCTCTTGTCCTGCAGTGTTTAATCCAGTGGCTGTGCACAATAAATGCTCAAGAATGGCTTGTTTGTTGCTATGGTTCTAGTCTCTTATCCATCCACCTGTTCTCGTCTAAATCCTCTGACTGCATAGAGGAAAGAACACGGGAAGAAGGTAGGAAAAGGAACAAAGACCTGTGTGCCTCCAGTATTCAAGCTTATTCATTCATCCAACATTTATTAAACACCTACAATGTGCCAGGTACTGTGCTGAGAACTTTATATTTATTATCTCTCCTAATATTTATAACATTCAGTGAGGTAGATACTATTATTAGCTTCATTAGACAAAAGGGTTAACCTAGGCCTAGAGGTGTGTAATTTGCCCGGGGTCACACTACTGTTTGTGCCTGCTCATGGAACAAAACGTATGGTTTTTCTATTACATGTCATCATCCTAAAACAAAGACCTTGCCACCAGGGAGTGGAGGGAGAAAACCTGTGAAACTCAAGAAAATAATCATAACTCCCTGCACAGGTAAAACAAAGGAAGTACGAGTGGATTATTCACATAGAGATTTTTTTTTAATTGTGAAATGAGGAACTCTACAAACCTGGGTGGGGTTTTCAACATGGTTGGCCTAGCTGAAACAGAGGAGGAAGTGAAAATCAAAGGAAGGAATGAAACACTGATTTGGAGTGAAAAAATCTCTATTATCACACATGTTCTGGGTTTTTCTCAAACTCATTAAAGTCTGTGTTCCAAACAGAAAACTTCAGGAAATTTAGGGGCTGGCCATGAAAATATACTGTTCAGATCTCTTGCCATGAGAAGCTGAATGAATGCCCCAGCTGCTGATATCTGCTGTGTTCATGTCCCGGCCACACCTCCCGTAGGCAGCCCCCAGCCAATGACTACACACCACAGAGACTGATCCGGGCCCATTCCTTAAGGCAGCAGTCCCCAGCCTTTTTGGCACAAGGGACCAGTTTCATGGAAGTCAATTTTTCCAGACTTGTGGGATCAGGGGGATGGTTTTGAGATTATTCAATTGCATTGCATTTATTGTGCATTGTATTTCTACTAATACTATTATTACATTGTAATATATAATAAAATTATTATACAACTCACCGTAATGTAGAATCAGTGGGAGCCCTGAGCTTGTTTTTCTGCAACTAGATGATCCCATCTGGGAGTGAGAGGAGACAGGGACAGATCATAAGGCATAAGATTCTCATAAGGAGTGTGCAACCTAGATCCCTCACGTGCATAGTTCACAATAGGGTTCGCACTCCCATGAGAATCTAATGCCACTGCTGATATGACAGATGGTGGAGCTCAGGAGATAATGCAAGCAATGGGGAGCAGCTGGAAATACAGATGAGGCTTTGCTGGCTGGGCCACCACTCACCTCCTGCTGTGCGGCCCAGTACCTAACAGGACACGGACCAGTACAGGTCCATGGCCCGGGGGTCGGGACCCCTGTTTTAAGGCACGAAAATGTTCAGACAGGCTCAAGGACTCCCTCTGTTCATGCCAAATTCTAGAATTTAGAGCTGTACTACAATCTGAGGCTCTTTAGCACTCAATTTTCTTTCCTCCTCCTCTCCTTTCACAGGTGTAAGACCTGCGGCAGGTCTGAAGCCTCTCCCTGCCTTCTACTTCCTCTTTTTCTTCACGGGTGTTTCCTCTAATAAATCTTCTGCACAGCTAATCCTACCCTCTGTGTGTGCTTCTCAGAGTGCCCAAACTTCCACATTAGTTCATTCAGACTTTCAGATAATCAAGATGGTTTTTTTAACTCATCTTCAGAGAGTTGAAAAGAATTAATGATAGAAAAACAATGATTCTCATACCCCTTGCCCAAGAAATATCTGGCTTCTGAAAAAACTCCTCAAATACCACAGTTACTGCAATAATTGCTATGATGAAATATTTTTATCTTTTACTCTGGAATAACCAGCTGAACGACATGAATGGGTGTTTGCTCACTTTAGAGACCAGAGAGCCGAGTCCCAGAACAGTGAGATGACTTGTGTGAAGTGCCATGATGTTAGTACACAGGTATGGTAAACTGACATTGCCCAGTCCCTAATTTTATAGGCACTCCACACTGCAGTGTTACATTACTTCATGTTTCACACCAACTGCAGGACAAAATCAAGAAACCTGAAGTATCTATTTTGAGTAACATAATCAGTCCATTTAACCTAAAGAAACTCATTTTTGCATAGTAAAGAAATATCTATTTCTTGGGTGTTTTTAAACCACCTTAATTGTCTGGTCAAAGTCTTCAGCGGTATGAGGTCTCATCAGTTACTCAATATAATCCCAGTGCCTAGAACCATTCCAAGACTACAGAAACCTCCTTACAACATTGACGGATTGTTGTTGGATGGGCTGAAGTTGGGATATCCACATGGCATAATCTATTTTTCAAAGATGACAACTACAGTTGTTAAGTATGCATTTCAATGGCAAACTGAAGAATGTAATGTGCTGTCAAAACCCATTAAAAATAGCATTTATTTCACCCTTACAATGTGCCATACACCATGCCAGAACCACCATCAATTATTGCCCACTTTTGCAGATGAGGAAACTGAGACATTGACATTGGAGACATTAAGCCATTTGCCCAGTGTGTCACACTAATACGTGATAGCAGTCAGATTCAAGTCAGATTAGACAACCACTCTGCTATTCTGTCTTCCTCTCCTGGGATTCCAGATATGAGCACAAAAATCCTCATTTTGGCCTAGCAATGTGGGTAAACAAGACTGAAACCAAAAATAATCAGAATAGCCATGTATTTAAAGAAATGTTTTCCAGTGCTTCATTCAAACTAGATCAACAAAGTGATACCTAACAAGGTGTTGTAGACCATTTGAGCTATGCGCTAAGTAGAGGACATTTATAATTATCTCATTAAAGGCTTGACAACTAATGCTTCCAAGGTGCTTAGTGCATTTCAAATCATTTCTCTTAAGGTTTTTCTCTGTAGATCCCTGTTATTTTGTTCACATTCTAACAGGGGAGCTTGAAAAGCCATAGGAAACTGCCCAAAGAGATGATTAAAGGGAACAAGCTTATCCTGACTTCCAATCTTACTTAGAAAGGTCTTGGTCATGTCTGTGCATGCAACCCTTGAGTTTACCATCAGCCTCACTCATGCTGGTCTGTCTTTGACCACACTGACCAACTCATATCAAAGGCTGAATGTGGACAGTGTGACAGGCCGTATTCAATTCTTCCCATGTTACCAAATTTAGAAAGAGTCATCGTCAGACTGGAAGAATAGCTCCATGGCTGCCTACCCCAGACTCAGAAAAGAGGAAACCAGAATTCTAGATGGAAAAAAAGGCAAAAGAAGAACATTCTATTCATGATTTATTTAGTCATTATTTATCCCCAACAAATATAAACTGAGTGCCATTTTAGGCCAGGCCCTGTGTTAGGAACTGATGAAAACAGCATGCTTGTTTCTTGAGGTAAAGGGAGGGATGAGAAAGGAAGTACCTTTTTCATCAGACCCTGCGTACCCAATGGCCTTCCTTGTTTCGGTCCCATGGATCAATCCTGAGTCTTCTCAGCCAACCCTGGTTACCCACTCACTTTGCCAGCCATTTGTTTACAGCTGGATATGTGACACACTTCTGGTAAATGGTATGTAAGAGACAGTCTGAAAGGGGCCTTCTTGGAAATATTTGCCTCCCAGATAGAAAGAAAAGCATAGGAGAAGAGGCCCTTTTTGCCAGCCCTCCCCCTTTCTTCTTGTCGGACATGATGTTCTGAGAGGACAGAATGCTTGTGTGTGAAGCAGCCATATTGCAACCATGAGGAGAAACATTGCTAAAACTTGAAGAATGGAAGAACAGAAAGATATACAGGATGTAGGTCCTCGATGACATCGAAAGGTGACATGCATCGGAATCCAGCAAGTATGTGATCAACTCAGAGAGGCCTAATGAATGTGAAGATTTAAGAAGTGTCAGGTTTTATTAATAATATCAGTGAACAAAATGAAAACGTATAGTATACACTTATTCTAGATCTATTTTGTGCCAGGCAATGGGCAAAGTGCTTTTCACATTATCTATTTTCATTTGCACAGGAGAGCAAACAGATGTTCAAAAAAGTGAGATTGGGCAGCCACCTCATATTTACCTAAACCAAATGCAGTTTTTAAGTCTCTATCATCCTTCCTCCTTCTTGTGTTAACAGCCCCTTGATGTTCCCATGGGGAGCCACAGTTACCCATCCCATGTGGTTCTGGATGAACCATCAACTGTAGTGTCTCAGGCCCCTTTTAGATAATTGAGAAAGAGTAAACACTAAAAAAACTACTGATGTTCTCTCTTCCTCTACACCCCAAAGCACATTTGGTTCATTCTCTTTAACATATAAAATATCATATTTTTACCTTGTTCTTTTTCCAAGACCCCACCATATTTTTTTAAATGATCATCTTTTTAATATATTTTTCAGCACATCACTTATTCTAGATAAATATACTATCTTACTAAGGTTCTATTTGGGAGTCAAGCAAAGTTCCAGCCTCCCAAATTCTATGTGTTCTCACCACAGACTAGCTCTAGAGGTATGTGGAGAAGGTGCAGTTACCAGGAAACAAGGAGTTAGAAGGAAAATATGTGGGAGGAAGGGCTCTCACCACTCACACTTGTTAAAGAAATATTACAAACAAACACAAACTCTGAGAACAGATTCCCCTGCAAGCACACTCTCTCTGCCAGGAAAATATTGCTCATTCCTTAACACTGGAAAGGAATGAAGAGACGAGATCTGCCTAGGAAGTTCAGGAACATTTTCAGCCTGTTAATATGGCTTAACACCTTTCAGATTCACACTGCTCAGACCATAGAATACAAAGGTCAGCAAACTACAAACCAAGGGCCACTTCCCATCTGCCACCTCTTTTTGTAAATAAAGTTTTATTGCAGCACAGCCATACCTATTTGCTTATGAATTGTCTGTGACTGTGTTCACACTACAATGGCAGCATTGAGTTTCTGTGACAGGGACAGTCTATTCTGCAAAGTCTAAAATTTTTTTTATACCTGGTCATTTATAGGAAAAGATTGTTGGCCACTGGTCTAGTATAATAATACCAGCAGTTATCAGTTATTCAAAATCCACATTTATCTAGATTTAGGCCTCATGACCTCTGAAGTAGGTACCCAAATCCTTATTTCCAAAATGAAAGGAAAGTGAAGATTAGAAAACTTCAATAACTCACCAAAGGTAATAGACAGAGCAAGGATTCAAACCTAGAATTATTTAATAAATATTACCTGATGCTGTACTGTGCCTTGGGCATGGGCTAAGTACAGAGAACACAGTCGTGAGGAACACTCAAATCTCTCTTTACTCTTTGGCAAAAGGGGTAGCCCCTTCTCCATCTACATGCACCACCTGGGTGAGTTCCATTCCTTTCTAGGCGTCTCTAGATGCACATTTTTATTTCTGCCAATAGCAGAGATGTGGGGGGGAGGGCTAATAACAATACTCACAGTCAAACAACTTCAATTTCCAAAAAGATTTTAGATACATGACTTCATTTCACCTTCACCATTGCTTTTTGTCCCTTTCAGAGAGGCAGTATCACAAAGTGATTAAGAATGAAACTTCTGGCACCAAAATGCTTGCCTTTGAGCCCTATTTGCTAGATGTGTGAACTTGAACAAGTTACTCAACCTCTGTAGCCTCCATTTTCTCATGTTTAAAGTGGGGATTATAACAGTAATTATATTGTGGAGTTATTATGAGAATTATTTGCATAAACACATGAAGCACTGAGAATAGTGCCTGGAATATAGTCAAGTGCTCAATGTTTACTTTTCATATTGTTTTATGGATGAGCCCAAGAATCTTGGTCAAGGCTTTTAGGCAGAGGCAGAGCAAGAGATTCCAAATCCCAGCCTCCTCTTCTTAATGCTAGAAATGTCCTGGAACCCAGCCCTCTGTTTCTGCCTCTCAGATCTCACCATTGCCCCTCACACACTGTTGTTCTTGTCCAGGCTGCAGGTGCTGTTCTGCAGTGGAAAATGACCTAGAGCTGGAGATCAGAATGGAACACTGAACAGCAATGTCCAGAGAAGGAGAGAGAGAAGGAAAAAGAGAAAAGAATATGAGGGCATGAGGGCCTATGCAGTATTCTGAGCAGCATCAGGGCTTCACTCAGGGGTGGGAGCACCCTGGACGGGGGAATGCTTCAGTGCTCCTTCAAGGAAATATGTTTTTAACTGTTTGGCCATCTATTCTGTGTGGGAAAATCAGAGAAAATAGCTTGTTGGTAGCAGCCTCAGCCTCCCCTCTGTCCTTTCAAACAATTCAGCTCTGGCCCAGACTTGCATACCTTCCTGGCACTGACCTGATACACCATCCCTAGAAGATAACTCTGTTGGCACCTCTTTCCACCTTCAGTGTCTTATCAAACATTTTTTCCAAGCAGAATTCTCCATGGAAGGAATACTAATAAATAAACTGTGTTCCATGTCATTAAATTTCCAGCGATGTCTCAGAGCCTATTGTAGAATCAATCCTCTGGCAACTTCCTGTCTAGCCCACCCCTTAATTTGACTCTGAGTAGAGTTATTGCCCATTTTCAAGGCTAAGTAAAAAGGCATAATCACATAGATATGGCCAGAGAGTGGAGAGGAGCCAAATCACATACCAGCATGAGCAGAAAGATGGCTTTAATTTAGAGAGAATCAGGCCCCTTCCCTGCAAAACACTCCTCCATGTGCCTTGCCAAGGGACCTCTTTATCAAGGTATTCATTTTTTTTAAGAGGAAGCAGCCATTTAAGACATCAACTGATAAACGAAATTGGAGCCAGAAATGTGATTTAAATCCTGATTCCAAAATCTATTACTGTTTACATCATTTATAGAGTATAAATAATTATACTCACTTTACAAATATCATTGCAACATTTGAATGAAATAACATTTTTAAAGTATCATAAAATGGTTGGCCTATTGCAATTGATCAATAAATATAATTGTCATTTAAATACACAAAGGAGGTAAGAGAGTCTAGAAAGCTTTGTTTTGCCACTAATCTGCTAAGCAATCAATCAGAAGGAATGTTTAGATGAGATCCCTTGAAAACATTCCTCTCTGTCTACCTGCCACCTCCTGGCAGCTGGTGTCCAGGTGAGTGAGCTTCTAATGCCCTGGACACTGCACACAGTGTTGGGTGATACAGTGAAGCAGATGAGATGCACCCATGGCCTCTCTGGGAACAAGAGATTGAAGGGGTCCTTTCTTAAGACCACTCTCTCTGAGTGAGAGTCTGAGAGGAAAGAAGTGGTGGATGAGGGAGTAAAGATAAGAATGGCAATGGACAAGTAGTGGGAGATTTATGTGTCCACAAACATATAAATCATCATCCTCACTCACTGAGGCATCCTTTTATGTCCATGGCTGCCTTGTCCTGTGAACCAGCCTTTGCATAAGATAATAACAACAACACAGTGAATGTTTATTTAGCTCCTATTAAGAGCTAGACAATCCACTAGGGGTTTTACATACATTCTTTCTTTTAAAACTTCCCTCAAATCCCATGAGGTTGGAACTCTGATGATCTTCATTTTGTACATGAAGAAATAATCTCAGAGAAGCTCAATAACCTGCTTGGGGTCACTGGCAAAGTTGGGAATTAAACTCAAGGTCGCCTGTGTTGCATTTTCAGGTTGGTAACATACTAGAGCATGTGCAACCCAATAAATGGTGACAGTGATGATCAAGATAAGGAGACAGTCATGGGTTCCAGAGCAGTACCTTGAAGACATCCTCGTCTCCTTAGTGCCTCTCTCTGAATTCTTCCCTTAGTCTTCCCTCCCTCCTGGGACCACCAAATTACTATCTTTTTAATTCTTCTTTTGATTTTAGCTCATCTAGTCAGGAGAAGTTGTGACTGTTACTGAGGAGAGGTTCTCATGATTCAGAGGCTCACTGAACCTCTATGCCTCACCTTATTCTAGTGAGGAAATGTAGCTTTAACATACTCTCTAAGGAGCCAGGGGACTGGGTTTGAGTCCATTCATTTGTCACTGATTACCCGACCTTGGCCAAGTCACTTGACCTCAGTGAGTCTTAGTGGATAATCAACACCTGTTCTACAAACACATCATATTCTCAGAAGGTGGCTGTGATGTCACCTCTTTCTACCATCTCCTCCCATCACATATTCTTTCTTAAGAGATTCTGCTTCCACTCTACTCCCTCAGTTATGGTCCAGAAGCCCAAAATAATAGCATCTTTTGGAAGAACATCTTCCCAAGGCTCTAAGCTCCTCTGGTATGCTCAGTGCTCTGTATAAGTCCTTTCTTCTCTGAAAGCACAGTGATTTAATATGGTCCAGAAGTTCTCAAACTTGAGTATGCATCAAGACCTATAGGAAAATTGTTAAAACTCAGATTTCTGGGTTCCACTGCCAGAGTTTCTGATTCAGTAGATCTGGAGTGGAACCAAGAATTTGCATCTGTAACAATTTACCCATTGATGCCAATACTGCTGGTTCTAACACCGTTTTGAGAACCACTGGTATAGTCTTTTGTTATTGAACAAACACTGCACAGCCAGGATGAATTGGTCAACCTACCTGAAGTCGCTGCTCAGCTCTTCTACTTTCTAGCTGAGCAAACTTGGGCAGGTCAATTTCTCTCAGCCTCAGTCTCAATCAACATTAAATGGAGATGATAACAATGCATATCTCAAAAAGTTATTGCAATGACTGGGGGAGTTTCTGCACATAGAGCTTTCAGTGTTCTACCTTGCCCTTAGGAAGTGCTCAATATTTGTGAGTTGTTAAAATTCCAGGGGTTTTAAAGCCCCTGGGATCAACTATCCTGCCTCCCCTCACTAGGCTGCACTGCACAACCCCCAGAAAAAAAAACCATCATAACTATTGAATGCATCTCTATACCATGAGCTTTCCAGAATGTAAGCCAGCTCCAGAGTAAACCAGTAATTAGAGAATGACTCATTGTCAATCTCTGGGCTAGTGGCTAGACAACATTGAGGCTATTTAATTTTTTTCTGTAAGGAAAGAGCTCATGACACAATACTGAAAACTCAAAATTTGGACCTGAGTAACCTAGTGGGGTAAGCTCAAGCAAGTTCAATACAATTTCCAGGGTTGAAGTTCCTCATCTGTTCAATGGGAACAATAATGTTCACCTCAAACTGAATGAGCTGTCAGCCTGTTTTGTGAGCTATGGTCCTTCTAGTTGCAAGAAATCCAACAGCTACCTAAATATTTGTGTCCATTACTGATCCAGGAAATTAAGGTCCCACGACTGATCACCTGAGTTCAGCCACTGCTCCCTGTCCTTTGACTGTGCTGCCACCTGGATTCTGTTATGTAATGAACCCTCATTTCTGAGGAAGACAAAGCTCCCTGTGTTTCCAGTGAATGCCATTGGCCTATGTACCTAGCTATAGGCCATTCCAAAAAAGTGATGTTTTGCAAAGGCTGGATACAGCCACAAAGCTCACAGGAGACAAAGTCCGTAATCATGTGCCCATTTTTCTTCCCCTTCTCCTCCAAAAGTCAATTACATTACTCACTAGTCATGCTTTGAAAAACCTCCAAAATCCCACAGGAAAGCACCACAAATTGTTTTTATCATTTTTGTTCCATTTCTCCTGTTTGCTTAGTAATCCTGGCAAATAATTTTGTGCAAACAAAAACCTTTTAATTCTATTGGGTTCTTGCCTGTGACACTAGAGGCTCAATGTTAAGGTCCAGGGGTAGGTGGAAAAAGTGCTTTGGATTTAAACTACCTTATAAATGAGCTTATAACAAAATGAAAGAACACTTAGCAGTAATTTCTTTATTCATTTAAACAAATATTGAGTGCTTACTGGGTGGCAGGCACAGTTCTTAGCTGTTCAGAATATAACAGAGAATATAGCATAGGCTCTGTCTTCTTTTTTTAATACCCAATCAAGGAATATTCTAGATGATAGAAATAATTAATGGCAGAGTATTTGGCCAGTAAACACTGGCTCTGTTACCTTCAGTAGTTTAATTTGAATTGGTCAATGTATGAGTACTGAAAAGACAAGACTTTAAGAAGTTATCTACCTCTTGCTTTTTTTTTTGTTTTTTTACTGTGTCAGAAGAAATTATGACTCTTCACAAATAAGAAAACAAGTAATCGAAAATATTTTACCTATTTTTTGATTGGCTACATTAAACAGCTATTCATATGTTTATTTATTCCCTCATTCAATCAACGATTGTTTTCTGAGACTTTTTATCCACCAGGTACTAGAGATATAGCAGTGAATGAGACGCTCCCTGCCCTCCAAGGCCTGTTAGTCTATTAGGGCCAGATAATTACCATTCAGAATGGTGAATTGTAGGAAAACAAAAATAACAGGTACAAAATAAACAAGAATCATAAAGCCTGAGTGTGCCTGACAATGTGGCTCACATATATTTGTACAATCCCAGGTACCTTACACATATTTGTGTAACTCTCTCAACAACCCTACAAAGTTGGGAAGTATTATGAACCCCACTTTACAGCTGGAAAATTGAACCATGGACAAATCAGATCACACAGCATTTAAGTGCCACATTTGAGGAGGAAAACTGTGTAGTTTTTAATGATCATACGTTGCTTCCTCAAGTAAAACTTCTAAGCATTAACTTAGAGGTTGAATGACAACTTAACTTTGCCATCAGCTTAGAATATCTTGACTTACAAATGCCCCAAAACATGAAACTTCTTATCCATTGGGATTCATTTCAAATATGAAAGAGTCCAGCAAGAGATTTTTTCCTAGGACTGAGAGCCCAAAAGGTTTAATGGCCCCACCGGGTTGTGGCCAGAGAAGCACATCATATAAAACAAAGAAAATGGAAGGACAGAAGATTTGCTTCCTGCCCCAGTGCTGTCTCTCTCTGCCGTGTGACCTCCAGTAAATTGTTGGATCTTGGGTTCCCCTTTTAAATTCAATGGGGATTTCAATACCAACTTCAGGCCATCATTTCAGGGGGTTAGAGGTGAGTATGTTTATTTATTTGTTTGTTTATTTTGAGATGGAGTCTCGCTCTGTCGCCCAGGCTGGAGTGCAGTGGTGCGATCTCGGCTCACTGCAAGCTCTGCCTCCCGGGAGAATCAAGCAATTCTCCTGCCTCAGACTCCTGAGTAGCTGGGACTACAGGTGTGTGCCACCACGCCTGGATAATTTTTTGTATTTTTAATAGGGACAGGGCTTCCCCATGTTAGCCAGAATGGTCTCAATCCCTTGACCTCGTGATCTGCCCGCCTCGCCCTCCCAGAGTGCTGGGATTACAGGCATGAGCCACCACGCCTGGCCATGGGTGTGGTTTCTAAGCTGCTATATGACCATTGAGCAAAAGTCTCTTGCTCCTCTAGACCTCACCATCACCATCCTCTGAATCTTGCTTTGCCCCTCTGAAAGAGTATTGTATCTCATGTAACCTGACTCCATATGAAAGCTATGTTATTTATTACCATTATCAATACAGTCATCATCGTCATCATCATCATCATCGTCATCATCTCCATTAGGAGATTTGGCCCACAAATACATCAAAATGTATTTACTGAGTGTAAGTTAGTCTGGGGCATCAGAATCCTTTTATTTTTATTTTTGTCTTTTAACTTTTATTTTAGGTTCAAGAAAACATGTGCAGGTTCGTTATATAGGTAAACTCTTGTCACGGGGGTTTGTTTTACAGATTATTTTATCAGCTAGGTACCAAGCATAGTACTCAATAGCTATTTCTTCTAATCCTCTCCCTCCTCCCACCTTCCACCCTCAAGTACGCCCCAGTGTCTGTTGTTCCCATTTGTGTCCATGTGTTCTCATCACTTAGCTCCCACTTATGAGTGAGAACATGCCATATTTGGTTTTCTGTGCCTGTGTCAATTTGTTAAGGATGATGGCTGCCACCTCCTTCCGTGTTCCTGCAAAGGACATGATCTCATTCTTTTTATGGCCACATAGTATTCCATGGTGTATATGTGCCATATTTTCTTTATCCAGTCTACCATTGGTGGGCACCTAGGTTGATTCCATGTCTTTGCTATTTTGAATAGTGCTGCAATGAACATATGTGTGTGTGTGTCTTCATGGCAGAACAATTTCTATTCCTTTGGGTATATACCCAGTAATGGGATCACTGAGCCAAATGATAGTTCTGTGTTTTGGTCTTTGAGGAATCACCACACTGCTTTCCACAATGATTGAGCTAATTCACACTTCCACTAACAGTGTATAATTTTTCTCTTTTCTCTGCAACCTTGCCATCATCTCTCATTTTTTTTAATTTTTATTAATAGCCATTCTGACTGGTGTAAGGTGGCATCTCATTGTGGCTTTGATTTGCATTTCTCTAATGATCAGTAATATAGAGCTTTTTTTCATATGCTTGTTGGCCTCATATATGTTTTCTTTTGAAGTGTCTGTTCATATCCTTTGCCCATTTTTAATGGCATTGTTTGGGTTTTTTTTCTTGTAAATTTGTTTAAGTTCTTTATAGATACTGGATACTAGACATTTGTTGGATACATAGTTTGCAAATATTTTCTCTTGTTCTGTAGGTTGTCTGTTCACTCTGTTGATAGTTTCTTTTACTGTGCAGAAGCTCTTAAGTTTAATTAGATCCCATTCATCAATTTTTGCTTTTGTGGGGCGTTAGAATCCTGAGCCTAAGGCTACGTCATCAGTCACAGCCAAAAGCCCTAGAGAAAAAGGGAACTCTGTAGAGGTTTAGCTCAAAAGGGAAATCATCATCACATCAGCAGCTGCTTTTGCTGACCTGGCATGAATGAACCATGTACTCTGGATACGCACTTTACAAAAACCACAGAACTTTACCAACTTAGAGTTTCTACATTGCCCCACTGGCTCTCCCTGAATTACCACACCCGATGCTATTCAATGATTCTGTGTGGGCCACTATGTCACTGCTATCAGCTAAGGTAATAATACAGTATTTGTTAGCATCATTCCAGTTTTACAGCCTTCTACCTACAGCGCTGTATTTTCAGGTTCTCTTACCTCCCTAGTCTTTTCACACTGCCCCTGCAGGGATTTTTCTTTCTGCTATGCAGTCCAGGTCACTCCAGGCTTTCCTTGCTTTCTTCCATGCATGTCACAGACTGGCACTTTCCACAGTCTTAGCTCCAATTAATTCTTTGTTTTGTTTGATTTCCAGCCAACAGCCAGCAACTCTTTGGGTTTAGCTCCTGGTTGCTTAAATAAATAAACCAAATGTTAATTTGTTGCTCATTGATTAAGTGCAGAGATCGTGTAACTGAAAATACTAATGATTTTCTAAGTGTCCACACTAGCACAGTAATGGTGTTAGGTTTAGTTCGTGTTTGGTGTAGTGGAGGGAAGGGGATGTTCTTTCTTTAACATTTTTAATTTTATTTGTTTCTTCCAATAGCCTGGCAAAGTAGACAGGACAGGAATTATTGTCTGTATTTCACAGATGAGGAAACCCAGAGACATTAAATAACTTTTTTTTTTCTTTAACAGCTTTATTGAGATATGCTTTATGTATCATGAAGTTTATCTTTTTTATTATTATTATTATACGTTAAGTTTTAGGGTACATGTGCACAACGTGAAGGTTTGTTACATATGTATACATGTGCCATGTTGGTGTGCTGAACCCATTAACTTGTCATTTAGCATTAGGTATATCTCCTGATGCTATCCCTCCCCCCTCCCCTCACCCACAACAGTCCCCGGTGTGTGATGTTCCCCTTCCTGTGTCCATGTGTTCTCATTGTTCAATTCCCATCTATAAGTGAGAACATGCCTCCCATGTTCAAGCAATTCTTGTGCCTCTTAACTTGATGAATGCCACACAGCTCAGAAAAAGGTAACTGCAGCTAGGACTCAGTAAACCTGACTCCCTGTTCATGAAACTGTTGTAAGTGGCTCCATTTCCCATCATGTACTCCTGTGGAATAATAATAATCCTTTATGTGATGTATTAATATTTTCATAAACATTTTCTGTGTTTTTCAGAATGTCTTCCATGAAACAGCAGTTGTGTGAAATGCACTATAAGAAAAGAGTCCCTGTGGTCGAATGTGTGTAATATGCTGTATACTGCACCCACTTCTTGGAGGGTCAATACATTGGTTAGTATGTGAAAGCCTCTGAGAAGTCCTGTGGCAGTACAAGACTTGGAAATTAATTTTGACCCAGCATTGTCCAAATATATTTGAGCATGGATAGACAAGAGTGAAAGCAGAGACACCATATTCCAACAATACAGACAAGAGACAAGAAGTGTTTGGGCAAAGGAGGATGGCAGCAGAGGTGGTAAGAAGCAACTGGATTCTGAACATATTTCAAATGCAGATCCAGCCAGATTTGCTGGTGGGTAGGATATAGAGTGTGAGAAAATGAAAGAAGTCAAGGATGATGCTGAGATTTTTAGGCCTGATCAACACATGAACAGAATTTTCATTTCCTTCAGGAAGCTGTCCCTAGACTAATAGCCCCGCCCTTACCATCGCAACCTCTTACCACATCAAATCTCTTGCCTTCAGAGATTGCACAGTTTTAGTTATATCTTTGTAGATGACATTTTTGACAATGGCTGAGTTTATCATTTTTGCTTGCTATTGTATCTCCAGTGCCTAACACATTGTAGGCATGCAATAAATATTTGGTGAATGAATGAATGGACAGAGACTAGCATGTGGTAGTTGTTTAAATTGTAGCTACCATATTATTAATCAATCTAATATCCAGGTGATATTAATATTAATATGACTAATCAATTTAATATGCAGTGCAGGGCTGGAGAAAGGTGGAAGAGGAGTGACTGCTAACAGAAAACAAACAAAAAAAAGATGGTCAGAAACCCCAGCTCTAATTTGAGTTATGCCCATATGTTTCTGAGTTGGCCATGGGCAAGTCCCTTCACCTTTTGAGACCCAATCTTCTAATGCTGTTCAAAAATAGATAAGACAATATGATTTTCATCAGCCCTGCACCTTGCCGTCCATGGGTCTAAGTGAAAGCAATAGCTTGTATCTTCAGTAATGTCGAGCAGCACTCTTCAATGCAGAACCTGTCTGATTTAATGTTCCATTCTCTAGCACAATTTAAGTCTTTTAGGTACCTGGAAAAGGGTAATGCAATTGTTGCTGAAGTCACCCAGAAGACTTCCTGGAGATTTTCTTTCTTCCTCCTTCCAAGACCTTTAAGTAGCAGATGAATATAGTGGTGTATGGTAGAGACAAAAAAAAAAAAAAAAAAAAAAAAAAAAAAAAAAAAAAAAAAAAAAAAAACTTTTACAGTTTGTACTACTCTAGTTCAATTGACAAGATTGCAATACGAACTTGCCCCTTTCCTACCACCTAAAGGACCACTGGGCAAAAGTCACTCACCACTCTAGACCTCACCATTCATTTAAATCTTGGTTTGTCCCTCTGAAAGAGTCCTTTTTCCTTCCAGTTAGGAATGCACACAAATACATTTCCCATCTGGACCTTTTTTGAACCATTCTCCCTAAAAACCAATCTTGGGTTCTTGAATCTGGCCAGCTTGCACGGACAGTAACCTCACCACAATGCATACACAGGTCCACGAGGTTTCATTAGCTCTCTCAATGAGGGCTCTTTTGGGTAAGGCTACCCAGAAAGTGATTTTTAGTTTCATTTCATTTATTTTTGTTTTCCACCTGGCTGCCCAGGGCAAACATCTACCCCAAGAGCTTCTCCCTCTGGGGACCATCCTCTCTATCATTGGTTGCCTTGGTACAAACGTTGCACATGTCTACTAATGCTGAGGCCCTGCTAGACTCTTTCTTTCCCCAGAAGAGGTCACTACCTGATTAGAAAAACAGTAGCTTTCATTCAGCCCCCAGCCCCTCACTGCCACTCAATGCACAATTCTGCATGGCTAATAGCTAAACCCAAAAGTCACCCCATCTTTCCTAATGTTGTTACCATTCATTTTATTATCATTGGTCTGTGAAAAATATTCAGGGCATCATCTGCTTATTACTTCCAGTCTTGTTTTTAAAATATTCCACCATGACAATTTTTCAATTTTCCCCTCAAAATGACCCTCTGCTGCTACTTAGCCTAATTTATAGGTGAGAAGACTGAAGGACAAAGAGATGAACCGGCTTGCACAATGACTATCGACAGCAAAGGTTACACGAGAATTTGTGTCTCCTGATAACATGTTCAGGTGTTGAAAAGAGAAGCTGCCAGAATTTTATTGGTTGAGCCATTCTTCTAAAGAAGGAGGGGAAAACTGGAACATGGAAACAATTCAAGGTGAGAAATGCCATCCTGTGAAAATAGACAGGAGGTGACTGGAAAGCCAATGGCTTAGCTAGAGGGCAGCTCAATATTCTTTCTGGATCCAGGATTCCAGGATTCCTTAAAAACCAGGATTCCCTGGAAACTATGATACAAAGACGATGACATCAGAAGACTTCACCAAGCCTTACAGTCAGTCATGGGGACAAGATCAAAGGGTGGGCCAATGCACCATGGATCCTCTGTCACTGAATGAAGCACCTGGGACAGGTAGTATATCACTCTGAGTTCTTGGTTTCAAGAACATATGGAGAAAAATTGGGGAAGAGGGGTTAGTTATTTATTGGAAGTTTATCAGAGGTTCTCAGCAACAGGAGACTTAGAAGAACAAGAACTGTAGCAGTCTGGATGATTAAAGAGGAGGAAGCTCAACAATGATCTTGTAGGAAGAAGGAAGAATGTAGCCGAATACCACCACTGCAGCTGCCTGAGCTGTGAATAAATTTTACATGAGTATTTAGCTTTGGGACATACTCTCAGGTTTCAAAATCCCAGAAGCAAGAGTCACACAGTCAGGATTCAAAATCTCAGAGGCAAGGTGGCAGAGGGATATAATGGGCCAAACTCTGGACATTTGCTAAACTCTATCAACCTAGGGATGAAAAGAGGGAGGATTTAAAGTCTCTGACATCTGTGATAAGTAAAGGCCACTATTCTCCAACCATACTACAAAAAAGAGGCTCTGTACCAACAAGGAAGGAGTCTTCATGCTGGACAGCTCCCCAGATTACAATTTGGGAGAGCCCACTACACAGTAGGCTGGTATGCATCTCTGTAAGTTCAGTGGTTCTTCCAGAGCCCTAGAAGATGCAGAATACTATAGCATTCATGGTCGATATATGTAATAGCTATAATTTAGCGATCACCTACTGTGAAGTGAGCAAAATAGGTACTATATTCATATATTATCACATTTTATTTTCACAACAGCCCTGCAATGGGTTTTATTAATTCTGCTTTATAGAAGAGGGACTTGAGGTTCAGAGAGGCAAGCTATTCCTAGAGTCAAACAATTTGCAAGAAGAATTAGAGCTCAAATCTAGTTTTCTGTGCAAAGCTGCAGCTCTTTCCACTACCTGATACTGTGGTCTCCAGACTAGACTAGGGAATCCTGTATTTCTATAGCAATGACAGAAGAAGGATGAAGACTCCACAGGAGCCAAGTTGGAAAGGTCTTTTTTGATAAGGGTTTGAACCAAGCTGGTATCTGAAGTCATCCAAAAAATAAATAAATAAGAGGGAAGCAATAAACTACTGGAATAACCCCAACAGTGAGTCACTTTCCATTTTTATGTGTTATTATGTGGCTTAAAAAATAAATAGGCAAAGTATCTGTTGAGTAAGACTGTATTAGATTCTATGGAGGGTGAGAGAACAGATAAACCAGTATCTTTCTCTCTTTTCATTTAAGTGTCTTGAAATCTTGTTGTTTTCCTATATGCTTAAAAAGATAACTAGCAGTTTTAATTATATAAATTCAGATATTAAACAACAAGGGTCCTATGGACCTTTGTTGTCAGGGGAGTTTCACAAAAGCAGTAACACCTGAACTTCCCACTGAATATTAGGTTTGAACAAGTGAAATCGAGATAGGCGGGCACACCCGGAAGAGGACCACCAAAGCAAAGGCACAGACACAAGAGGAGATTGGTCCACCTGGAGTTGAGAGTTCATAATACCATGTAGGGGGAGAAAGAATTAAAAAGCAGGTTGAGCCGGGGCCAGTGGCATACACCTATAGTTCCAACTAACCAGGAGGCTGAGGCAGGAAGATCCCTTGAGCCTACGGGTTAAAATCTATCCTGGGTAACATTGCAAGACCCTATTTCTTAAAAGAAAGAAAAAAAAGGAAAAAGTAGGTTAAAGGTATCAAAGCAGGTTGAAATAAGTAAATGAAGAGGTTTCTGAATCATAGTCAATGGGCCTTGACATTTATATGACAAGTGATGGGAATCTGAAGAAGATATTTGAACTCATTAACATGTCTAGCGCCTAATAGAATGTTCGGGCTCTACCAGATATGTTTGCTAAGTGAGCGAATGAATGAATGAATGCTATGTATAGGATGTGCTAGCATGGAAAGAGTTAAGAGTGTATTGCAATGGCAGTCTGGATGATATAAGATGGTATTGGTAGCTGTAGAAAAGTTATGAAAAATTTGGAAGCAATGAAAAAGACACTATAAAAGGGAAAAAAATATTCTATTCCACCATTGTTTCCTAAGTGGTAATTTACATGAAAACAGTAGGAAAAAATTCATCTAATAACCTCTAAATTCAAGAACTCATAACTCTACCAGTGGAGCTCAAGATGCTTATACATCTCTCTGGCAGTCAAAGAGCTAGTCAGGGGAAGAAAATGAGAAGAATATTTTTAAAAGCAGAAAGCAAAAATATTAAAATGCATGTTAAGCTTTGGAGGCAATATTTAACTTTTTCTCTAACTAGGTAATTGAAACTCAATTTACTAACGGTCAATGGAGAAATGCAGGTCTTATTATTCCTGGTTTGCGATGGGAATACAGAGGGTCAAAGAAGCCCAACATTTCACAATGACTTGATTCCAGGTACATTTATTCTAAGACCTGTATTTTGTTTTGTGTTATCACATGTCACAGAAGACTTGAGGAAGAAAAGAGAAAAAAAGATGAGAAAGATTCAATTCTAGGAAGTCTCCTTAGTAGATATCTCAGGAAATACATGATGGGACTGTATTATAGTGAGGACCCATAGTTGAGCATATATAAAACTTTTCTCTCTGTACATGTATAGCACTCTCCTGCTTACCTAGGAGAATTTGCAGTGAATGATAATCCATTTTCTCTCCCAAGAGTTGGTAAATTGATTTTGTTTGTTTGTTACTTTTGAAATGCACAGACTGCATATATGTAGTTGGTGCTTTTTCACAAGGCTGTGTTGGGTCAATAAAGACCCTCCTTTTCCATTTCTCCTCCCTGCATCTTACAGCCATCACATTCCAGCAGACACTAGGGAGCTCTCACCCAAGCCAATAAGCCCCAGAATTGCCTAAAGCTACAATCATTCCCATCAAATAAGATCTTGCAGTTTGGAACAAGTCCCATAGCTTCAGCAATTTGGTTTCTTGGCCAGAGCCAAAAATGCTGATTTCCCTTCCCTGGAAGGTTTAGAAACCTGGGATGCATCATGGATGGGGTGCTCCTTGTGTTCTCTGCAATCTTCTTCATGACACAGGATCTGCTGAAGAGATGACTGAGGCTTCATAAAAGCTTTATGAGACACAGTGGAACAGAAAGATTTTGAGCCACCGTCACCTTTGTAAAGTCCAGCTGCTGCCATCAGCTGTGCAATAAAAGCTGAACAGAAAGGTTGGCCACATCCCACAAGCAATGCTTCCTTATTGTGATTCATTCAGAAACACCGAGTTCCACTGAGAAGCTAGGGATAGTCCAGAGGCAGCCTCAACCAAAACTAGCTACTTCTTGGAAATTATCACCTGAGAAATGTGCTTGAGTTTTAAGCCCCAACGGCTGGTTGCATCCCACTGGTCACTCCTGAGGTTAATATCTCTTCACCTGTAGCACTGACTGCCTTTTCTCCAGCCCCCTGCTAACCCACCATCCAGCCTCACTTCCCTACAAACAAACAAACAAACAAACAAACAAAAAAAGGCTTCCTTTTAAAACAAAAACCCAGAATTAATATGATGCATAAAAACTATTATAGCCAAACACGACGGCTCACACTTGTAATCCCAGCACTTTGGGAGGCCAAGGCAGGTGGATTATCTGAGGTCAGGAGTTTGAGACAAGCCTGGCCAACATGGTGAAACCCCATCTCTACTAAAAATACAAAAATTAGCTGGGTGTGGTGGCAGGTGCCTGTAATTCTAGGTATTTAGGAGTCTGAGGCAGGAGAATTGCTTGAACCCGGGATGAGGAGGTTGCAGTGAGCTGAGATCATGCCATTGCACTCCAGCCTGGGCAATAAGAGCAAAACTCCATCAAAAAAAAAAAAAATACACACAAAAATCAAAACAAAACAGAAAACTATTATAGACTAGATTGGCCAGGCAGAATGCAGCAACACAGTGGTGCTCATTGAAGGATCATGGTCATGCCAGGATTTTGCTCTCATTCCTATAAGCAGCAAAAGTTCCCAGAGATGTCATTCTTCTCTTTAGCCAAGTTCACCATACAAAAGTTTTCCTTTCTTATGTTTACCTAGAAGTTAAAAGAAAGGGAAGAGGGAGATTCAAATTATTGCCATAGATTATTGGGAAAGAAACTTGAACTTGGTAAAGTTTTTTGTAGAATAATTAGGGAGTATTCATCAAAACCTTAAAAAGTACAGGCCCTTTAAACCAGAAACACCACTGCTAGCTATTTATTCTGTGTTAATGGGCACAGAGCTAGGGATTGAGTTTACAGGGTTAAGGTGCTCCCAGTTTCATGGTAAAAATAGCAAGAGACTGTGGATTATGGACATGGCAGCCCTGTGACTGATGACCCATAGATGCAGAAAGCAGAATGCTCCAGACTCTGTCCATGAGAGGAAGGCCATGCCTAGAAAAGCCCATGGGCACCCACAGCTTTGTCACAGTGCTAACTGCATGATTCTCAGTGTGCTTTCAGGCACCCCCAAGTGCTTCATGCCACTGCTCCAGAAATGGGAAGTGGTTGGCCTTGCTGTTGGAACTAGTTGAGACCTTTAAGACAAGAATCTCTAAGGGGATTCCCTGAGACCAAAACCAGACATTTCATGTAATCATGATCAGCTATTTCTCACTCTCTATCAGACCAGTGAAAATGAACAAAGTGGATGAAGGGAATCAAATGAGCCTGAACTTAATACAATGGAGTTGTATTGAGGCAGAGGCTGCCCTAAGACCCAATACAACAGAGTTCTCCCACTCACTTTGTATTTGGCCTCTTCTGAAAGCTCTCTTAGCTGAAGATATATACAAACACATACACACAGGCACTACTCACACACACTCAGACACGTACATCCATGAATGTGCACAGATTCTCCTGAAACAAATACTATTTTAAAATATTAGAGGGAAATGACCTGTGCTACAGCAGCACTCTTCCTTCCAAGCCAAAATTATATTTGAGTCAGTGTCTGTGGCTCAGATGCTGTGTTACTGAGTGAGAATTTCATACGGCTGTGTGGGAAACTGGTCCATAAACATACTTGTTAAGAGCATTTAGCTTTCTGGCTCCAGCCATTCTGATGTCTGTCTTAGAATTGTGCCAGGAGCCAATGGTAGAAAAAGAAGCAGCGTCATTCAGCTTAACTGGGCAATGATTAGGACTTCCTCCAACAAAGAAAGTAAGCAGGGAAACTGTAGCTGACCTCCCTGGGGCTGTTTAGGGGTCCTGGGTCCAGGGACTACTTTATACAGGATAAATATATCTGAACTTTCCTAACCTCCCAGCCTGATTTAACTAGTAAATACCTTCAAAGGGATCAAGCTGACTTCTGAGACAAAGTCTACCACACACTGCAAAGGTGGGCAAATAAATATTTAAAGGGCACATCCGTGTAGGTGGAGGGGGGCGGGAAATAGATTAGGAACAGTAGGAAAAGACATGAGTTAACTTTGGGAGTTCTGTTGTGTAACTGCCCTTGACCTTGGCCCTTCCAGTGGCTATACTTGCCCCTTCTCCAGGGCTTTTGTGGGACCTCTTCACTAGATACAGCTAGCCAGCCTCAGAAAGAACTATCCCAAAATATGGATTCACTTAACCTTATTATAGTTGTGGTCAGAGTTCTGCTCACAGAATATTTCAATTGTCTTGAATGTCAGGGCTGAACAAGATCTATTTAAAGGTCTGGAACTAAACACTGCTATTTAGCAAACTTGTATGAACATGCAAATCACTACTAAAGTGTGTTTTGTTTTGTTTTATCTAGCAATGATATAACCTAAAGGACTGACTCTTCAATGGTGGTGTTTCAGGAAATGCCAGCCGTTGTCCACTGCACCTTTGCAGAAGACCAGCCCTGTCTATAGCATTTCCAGACACTTTATGCTTTTTCAGTGGCTTTTAGCCAATTATCACATAGTTCCCCACCACATTGTGGTGGAACAGTAACTAACAAGACTTCCCAGGTCACACAAAGGCTCTGAAAGAATCAAAGTTCATGCCACACAAATGAACTATCATCAGTTCCACCTCCACTGTTAACGCTCTGGAGAACTTGGGATAGAGAGATTTTCGTAACAGGATTTAAATCTAGGAGTCATACTTGGAATTGGAGTTCAATTCTCTGAAGTGGTTCAGATGGGAGACCAATATGAGCTTCTTAATTACTTTATTTCACATATCAGAAGGGAGACGAGGCAGGGGAGTGAAGAATACCATTCTGGGAGCACCTACTGAATTCCAGGTATGATATTCTAGGAATGATATGCTGCTGCCCATTCACTGCCTCACTTAATCCTCATGGCATACCTGCAGACTGTGTATTATTATTCCTATTTTGCACAGAAAGCTGAGGCTTAAGTACATCAGAAGGGCTACACGCAATCCAGTCTGTTTTGTTTTGCTGTTTGATTGGCTCGTTGGTTGTTTTTGTTTATTTTGTTTTTGTTCATTTTGCTTTATCATTTACACATTGATTGTTCATTCAGCAAAAAATTGTAAAATACTCAAAGACAATAACTTTGTCTAAATTCTTTCCTCCCTATTCCCAACATTCATCTGACTGCTAGACTCATATTCATTCATTTATTCATTCAAAACATATTTATTAGACAATAGGGACACAGCAGTGAACAAAACCAAAAAGGTGCTTGTTATTATGAAGCTTACATTTTAACAGAGAAAGACAATCAATTAAATAAATAAGCAAGTTAGAAGTAAGAAAGAAATGATAGAAGGAAGAAAAGAAGGAAGGGAGAGAGGGAGGGAAGGAGCAAGAGAGAGAGGAATAAAAGAAGGAAAAAGGGAAATTATCAGAAAGTGAGGCGTATCATGCAGAAAACTGAGATTGGAAGATGTGACGGAGAGAGGCTGGATGATACCTCAAATTGGGTATTCAGAACAGGATTCTCAAAAAAGGAGAAGTTCAAACTGAACCTAAATGACAAGAAAGAGGAAGCCACAGAAAATCAAGGGTAAGGTATTGTAGCCAAAGAAACTACAAAACCCTGAGATGGGAAAGAACTTTAAGAGCTAAAAAAACTGAGAAAAAATGAATGTGGCTAGCGAAGGTCAGTGATTCAGAGAAAGAGTTACACAAGATGATGTCAGAGAGATGGTTAGGAGCCAGATGACATAGGACTTTGTAAGCCACAGTAAGGATCATTCATCAAATATGTGTTGAATGAATAAATGCACAGGCCTTGGAGCACTATGAGAATGTGAGTACCAGTAGCCTTTTAAGGAATTTATACTTGAGTCAGAAAGACAAAAGAAATCCATGTCCACTCTTTCAAAAACTATTTCCTGAAGCCCTATGGCATGCTAGGCATTGTGGTTGATACAGGGGCACCAGAGTGAATAAACCATACACCTGGCCTTCTACCAATTCACACGTTTAAGGAAAGAGACAAGACCATGATCAGAGTAACAGGTTTTTTAATTTGAGGAAACGCTATGTGAGTACATGGAAAACATCTAACAGCCTGGAAAAGAAGTCAAGGAAAAGCAAAGACAGCATATAAATTACAGCAAAGATAAAAAATTCAGAAATGCATTGGTCCCCGTAGGCTAGAAAGGTCAGAGAAAATTGTCACAGAGAAAATTAGACTTAAGCTGGATCTTCAGGAGCAGAACTTGTTGGTAAGAGGGAGGAATTCGAGATTGAATAACAAATGCACACAGGTTTAAATCAAAGGTCAGCATCTTCTTGAGGCATACAAACCTCCCCCAGCCTCTGCTTCTCCTAAGCAACACCTTCACTGCACACACACATAAGCTCCCATGTTCATCCTCCGTCTCTGCTGAAATACAGCTGAAATGACCTACTATTCATCCCCTAAATTACTTGATATCTTGGTCACCGGGAAATGAAGGTCTGATTCTCATTCCAGCTACAAAGACTATGTACATCTTGCTGATGGTTGAACATCCCTCAGGATACAGAATTCCTAATTTCACCAGTTCTTCTTCCTTGGCAAAGAGATTCCTCCTTAAATGCAACAGAAGTCTACTTTCTTGGTGCAGCTATTCCTTGATCCTAATTATTTTATGTTTCTTTAATCCTAATTTTAATCTCAGCAGTATGTTGGCCAACTATTTCTGGGTACGAATCATTATCACAACCTCAGAGGCATGTACAATAAGCATTAATTTCTCACTTACGAAGGTACGGGCTAGCTGGGAAGGCTCTGGAGCATGCTGAAGGATGGTGGGAGGTAGCTCTGTTCCACGTTTCTCACCTTATCTGGGACCAGTGGGCCAAGTGGGCTAGGTTATTACAGTGATAGCAGAAGTATAGGAGAATGAATGGAAACATGAGATGTTCCTTATGGGGCCAGAACTGGCACTCTGTAACATCTACCTACATTTCATTGGCCAAAGCAAGCCATACATCTAATCCCAAGGTAAAGGGGAAGGAAAGTGCATGCTGCTTGTTATAAGGCTATGACAAAATGGATGCAACAGGGCAAGAATTGCAGCGAAATATTAAACCAACCACAGAAGTTACAAATTATTCAACTCACTTTTCCTACTAATTTCAGATCTCAGAAGGTGGAGTTCATGTTCCTAAAAACATCTTTACTTTTCAAGCTAAGCTTTTTAAACTCCTTGGTTTTCAGAGCCTTTCTCCCCACCCTGATCTGAACACATTTTAGTTTGTAAACATCCGTAGCCAATGTTTATGAATGTTTCTAGCAATCAAATGTGGACATGGTATTGTCTTCCAGAGTGGCTTTGCCAGTGCAAGACAATGGGTCCATCTGTTAGGATTTGATGCCTAACAAAACATTCCAAAAGTTAGCTCACACTTCTAGAAGTCAGCTAGGCAATTCTTCTGGTCTGGATTGGGCTTGGTGATTTCATGTATCTGCATCAGCTGCAGATCAGCTAGAGATTGACTGGTCTAGGGTGACCTGGGCTAGAACAGGTAGGATCTCTCTCAACACTATTTCTCTTCTTCCAGAAGGCTAACTAGGACTTATTCACATGGCTGTATCAGGGTTCCACGAGTTCGAGAATGGAGACTGCATGCTTGAAAAATGGGCTCAAGTGACACAACCTCACTTCAACCATATGCTAATGGCCAAAGCCAGTCATGAGGCCACACCAGAATAAATGACAGACTGAACCTCATATAGGAGAAGCTGGAAAGTGCAGTGATCATTTCTGCAATTCCACAACAGAAGTATTCCATACTGTATGTTCATGAATGCATTGAATGTAATCAGCTTGCCTTGGGTTTTGGCCCATGCCACACTGTTAACTCACAGAGAAGTCAATAAAAAACCTTAGACATTTTTTTTTTTTGAGACAGAATCTCGCTCTGTTGCCAGGCTGGAGTGCAGTCGCATGGTCTCAGCTCACTGCAATCTCCACCTCCCAGGTTCAAACGATTCCCCTGCCTCACCCTCCTGAATAGCTGAGAGTACAGGTGTGCACCACCATGCCTGGCTAATTTTTTGTATTTTAGTAGAGTCGGGGTTTCACTGTGTTGGCCAGGATGATCTCGATCTCCTGACCTCGTGATCCGCCTGCATCAGCCTCCCAAAATCCTGGAACTACAGGTGTGAGCTACAGCACCCAGCCAAAACCTTAAGACTTTTAATGATGAACTATTGTCAACTAAATTCATATTACGCTTGTATTTATGCAGCTGATTAGAACCAAATTGCAACCCTTCGTATTCAATTTCATCTCCATTGCTTCAGCCAGCTTTGATCCCTTCATATCTCTTCTTGTAGCAATCTTTTGATTCCTGTTAAATCAATTGCCATATTCTGAATAACCTCTTCATGTATTTTCTTCTCATAGTTGATATAAGAAATAAATTGATATTGTATTGGTTCTATCAACAATTTAAGGACAGGGATAACCACATTTTCTAGTCTTCCTGCATATCCTATGGCAGCCGTCACTGTTCTGAGCACATAGCTGGTCCTTGGTTACCTCATGAAATTATATAAGAATGAATCAATACCTAAAACAACACAATTCCAATGGGGTACATCAGTGGTTCTTGAATTCTCTATTTTTTTCAGTAAAGTTCTTCTTTTTAAGATAAAATATTTTATGAAAGTCCAACATGAAAGGCAGATAAACATAAGAAGACATTTCTGAAATTCTTTCTACTTAACTTTTTCCATCCTTATCTCCCATAAGATATCTGAGGCCTCCTCAGATGCCATGGAATAAAATTTGAAAAACACTGGATGAAGTCAACATTTTTCAGACTTTTCAAACTTAACCCTCAGTAAGAAATGCATTTTACATAGTGACCCAGGGCACACTAACATATAGATAACTGAAACTACTGCTTTCAAGACTACCTCACCCTAAGTACAACACAATCTCATGTTTTCTATTCTACTCACCTCATTTTTTTAATGTCAGCCATGAACTACTAAATTGATTTTATAAGCCACTAAACAAGCAATGCCCCATAGTTGGAAACTATTAAACTAGATTATCTCTTGAAGAAGTCTTTCAAGTTTTAAACTCTATTGGCCTATGGTTCTACAGCTTCTGTACCCTCAACTTCTATTGTTTATTCCCAGGGCAGAGAAGGAAGTGATGGGCACCTCCAAAAAGAGCGGAAGTTAAGTTCTAGATAAGCCACAATCACGCTCCCCAAGTGCATGAAGACCACATAATCTCGTGGGAGTGAATAAAATCAATGGATCACTCTTGAGAGGAAAGCTCACTCTGGAGTCAGACTACCTAAGTTTAAATCCCAGTTACTCAGGCTTATAACTTAACCTGCTTGTCAATAATTACATTCTCTGAAATTTATGCCTAATAATTGTTACCTACCATGCAGGGTCATTAATAGGATTAAATAAGATAGTGTGTAATGAATGTAGCTCAGTGCCAGGAAAACATGAAGTGCTCCAAGTTCTCTAGTATTGATAGGAAGTAAACGGTTATTTTTTTTTGGAAGGAGTGAGCTCAATTATCAAGACCAAAAATGTATAAATTACTCCCCGCCCCCAACCTCTGCTTTAATAAGCAGGGAGATATAGGTTCAAATTCTTTCTCTGCCACTGGCCAGCTGTGTGGTCTTAGATGGCTCACACTTTCTGAGCTTCAAGATCCTCAGTTGAGAAATGGAAATAACAAAACCTATCTGATAGAGTTGCTAGGAGGATATTAGGAATAATTATAAAACAATGAATATAAGACACCTGACCCAGGACTTGATATATAGTAAGTGCTCAAGAAAAACAGTGGCAGTAGAAAGAGAGAAACACCCTAATAAAATCTGGCCAAAAAAAAAAAAGCAAAATGCTTTTGAAAAGCAACTGTTAATATTTTTAAATAATGAAAGAAATAATCACAGCCAGATCACATTGGTTATTTTAACTGTGATGCATTGCTGTAAAATGCAGAGCCCTACTAAAAAGTTCCAGCAACATAAAGTTGTGGAATTCATGACTCTATCGTGTGTGTGTGTGTGTGTGTGAGAGAGAGAGACATCTGTTTGTCTCAGAAAACACTATCATCTTCAGTGTGCCACACAATATGCTGAGGTTACAGGATAAATAGGGCAAGTTCCTGTCATCAAGAAACCTATATTTTATCAATATCTCATCTCCCTCTCTGTCTCTCTGAAGCTCTCTCCTCTTTTTATTTAGCACTTCCTAGGTTATAGGCACTGTGCCAGGTATTTTACATCATTTCACCTAATTCTCATAGCAACCTGATCAGATAGGATCTGTTATTCACACTTCATAGTAAAGAATCCTGAGGCCACATAACTCTTCGGGGCAGAGCAAGGATGTGAACTCAGGTTTCTCTATTAACCCCTAGGTCCTCTATAACTTCCTGTAGGAGCACAAATGTGTGATATCTTTCTTCGTCCTTCCTCGTCGTAAGGATGGCACCCCTATAACAAAAGAAAGGAAGACAAGAGAAAAGCATGATAATTTTTTTAAATGAAAGTTTGATGTGACAAAAGAACCTTCAAAATGAAGACCCAATGAGCTACAGAAAACTATCCATTTTTATGCTTAGATTCAATGAAGGATGGACTGCCATGTAGAAATGTGATCAGGCAAGAGGATATGATCTAATGGTAACAGGGGGGATCTCAGCATGATCTGTCTGTTCCTTTTCTTCTCGGCTTCTCTGGGTGGCATTTCTTCCTCCCAGGTTTGGGGTAGGATTCCTCTGAAATGAGAGCCTGATGACCTACTATCCAATAAGGTAGGGCAGAGAATTTCTTTTTGGCCAGCTCCTCCACAGTAAGGTGGGAGAAAGTTAGTGTAGCATTTCTAGTTTCTGTGGCTGGTTCTGGGCAAAAAAGAAGAGTGGGAGCAGAAGTTCAAAAGGATCTCACTTCTATGAACTCCCTATGTCCTTCCGCTCAAAGTACTCAGCAGGCCATGGTGCCATACTTTGGGGTATCAGGTTCTAAACGCCAACACTCCCAATTCTACTCCTATGAATTGATAAGCATAGATAGAAAGTTCACCAGATACAACATAAAATACTAGTTATGTGGTGCCTGTCTGTGTAGATCGTAACAGCATAGGGTAGGAGCTGAGAACATGGATTTCAAACTTGGCTAGATCTAGGTTTGAATTCTTGTGGTACCACTTAGCTCTGTGGAGAGAGAGAGAGAGAATTGGATTGAAACATGATATAATATAAAGTTTACATAAATACATACACACACACCGTACACACACACACACACACACACATACATGCACATACCACCACTCCCACAGGCTCACTGTGAAAGGTAACTTAACAGAAGACTGAGAAGATCTAATTCAATCTCCTTACTTTGCAGTGGAGAAAATCAACCCTCGGTGGGGACAAGGGCACAGTGGATTTCCTGCCAGTGCTCCCACAGGGAAGGAGAGACTGTCACCATTGGTACCCCAAGCTCCAGCCCTTCAGCCCTGTGCTTTTCCCAGCACTGCATCCCAGGAGCCCAAATTTTCTATAAATGTGTCCAAGTTTTCAAGTGGTTACTCCTGAGGTCAAAGGAAATGGCCATCCCAGACAACGCAGAGTCCTGAAGAGGAAGAAAGTTCCTCTCATTCTGAGATTTTCCTCTATCTGCCTCATAGAGGTCAAGAGAAGGGCAAGGGAAAGCTCCCATGACTTGACTCCTAGGTCTTCACATCCAAGAATGTAGTGGAGGTTTAAATAAATCAGGCTGTAGGCAACAATTCAGACAGGCTCCCCAACATGTTCTATGTTTTTTGTTTTGTTTTGTTTTGCTTTGTTTTGTGTTTTTGGTTTTTTTCCCCCCTAGTGGATACCATCAGCTGTCTTGTTGCTAAGAGACCAGAGTGGGTGGGAAAGGCCAACAGCCATGTTTTTCAAACTTATCTGCAAAACCGGTTTTGCCCTTGCTCCCCCAAGGGGTTCTACTTCCTTAGGAACAGGATATTACAACTAGGCAGATGGAGAGAGTGAGACTACATTTTTCGAGAAATAGACTGAGCTTTTCCTGGACATTTGGTGTCATCCAGCAGAGTACTGGGAGCTGCCAATTACAGGTCTGATGCAATGTTTGGGAAAGAGCCGCAGAGTACACATGACTCAACAAAATATTACGATTTGCATTCCTATCTCTTGGGAAGTTGCACTTATCAGAACCAACAAGTGCCATGCGGTCAGCGAGAGTGCTGGGCTGAGTTTGTCATTGGAGAATTAAAAAGGAATTAAAAAAAAAAAAAAAAAACCAAGAAGGGGTTGTGGGGAGGTGAGTGTTTGAATCATTCCGGGACTTTCCTTTCGGGTTGCATTCCAATCAGACAGACCTAAACCTGGCAGAGCCATATCATTGCTCAATGTCAGAAACATTCGCCTGGAATGTGGGGACATGTGAACTTGGACACCCCCTGCAGCTTCCCTGTGTGGCCCAGAATGCTGAATCCACCATAAACACACCATCAGGAGAGCAGAGGCAGAGCCCAGAGCCGGGGTTAGTGGGGAAGTGGCACATTTCATATAAAAGAAGACACAAAATGTGATGCTCTCGGCAGCATTCCCCCTCTAAGGCCTTTGTACAGGCTCACAATGCACACTGATGACCTAAGCAGAGATGGAAAATGAGCTGGTCCTTTTTTTTTGCCCTTAGAAAAAAGTAAGAATGTGAATTAACTTCCTCCTTCTCTGGGCTTCTATTTGGCAGTCTGAGACAGACCAAAAAAAAAAAAAAAAATCCCTATTTCCAAAGAACTCTAAAACTCTAAAAGTGGATATATGTGGACATCAAATTCCCCGCCCTGCCCCTGTCCAGGGACATTTTCCACCCCAGCTAAGATAGTCAGGGTTCAATCCTTGTCACATGAGTATAAATTAGAACATAAATCAGCATACCCAAAAGCCCATTTACACCTTGCAGCTTGTTCCCCAGCTCAGTCTCCCAGGCAGCAGAGAACTGATCATTGGCAGAGCATTCTGGGTAACTATATGCAAATCACAGCACCCCTCCACCCCAATACAGAAGAAAGGAAGGCATCATAGCCAATCTGCCATTAACAGCAGAAAATAATGGCACAGGGTGCGATGTTCGCAAGGGTCAGAGACACACAGAGTCTAAAAAGTAAAAACAGCCAAGCTAAATCAAATGCATACTATAAACAGGCAGATAGTAAGAATGTGATGGCTTTGTTGTATTTAATTTTCACAACAACCAATGGGATACATACAATAGCTTTTCACATTCACCACTCTGATGATAAACCAGTCAAAATAGCATTGGCAGTCCCTATCACACAGAAGGTATAAACTTACTGCTAAAACAGTGACAATTACTCATGCCAGCTGTCAGAGATGGTGCAATCTTTCACATAGGATAGCAATTAGCCGAAATAATCCCAAACCACTGTTGCCCTTAATCCCTAATTGCCTATCTGGGTTTGTGGTTTTGTCTACCAAAAAAGACACATAGAGTGGCAAGTGAAAGGGCTTGCCAATGAAGATTCTAGGGTGAGGTTGAGTGTGTCTTTTTGGAAAACTGACAGGTGCACAAAAGATCAGTCAACTGAGGGAGACCAAAGGCAGTGTGTTCAAAATTGAGTTTACTGCCTTTAAACTCTAGAATTAGGGAGGAGGTTGAGGTAGGTGGGGACAGAAGATAGAATCACAGTAACTGTGAGCTCAGAGCCGATCCCAGTATGGTTTTGGTTATGAACTGATTGGGTGACATTAACATTTTATTCATGGAGGCAACATAATGTAGTGTCATAGATATCAGCAGCCTTAGTTCTCCTTCACAGTCTGATAACTCTCATTATGTAACATCAGGCAAGTCACTTCTTCCTCATGGGACAAAAGAGCTGAACCCAAGATTACACTTAAAGCCATGGCTATGATTCCTACAAAGGCATTTATAAGTTATCTCTCAGAAGACAGAGTTTAATCAGAGTATATGGCAATAGATAAAACAATGAGTCACATTGAAATCTAGATTTGTATTTTCAGAAGGTAGTAAAAGAGTGTGTCAAATTCTCCTTCGCGGCTGGGCGCAGTGGCTCTCGCCTATAATCCCAGCTGTTTGGGAGCCCAAAGCAGGCAGATCACCTGAGGTCAGGAGTTCAAGACCAGCCTGGCCAAATGGCAAAACCCCATCTCTACTAAAAATACAAAAATTTGCCAGGCTTGGTGGTGAGTGCTTGTAATCCCAGCTACTTCAGAGGCTGAGGCAGGAGAATCGCTTGAACCCAGGTGGCGGAGATTGCAGTGAGCTGAGATCGTGCCACTGAAGACACAGCAAGACTCTCTCTCAAAAAAAAAAAAAAACCTCCTTTGCATTGTGTAGGACATGCAGAAGAATGTTGTCCCCACAGTGGATGTCCCTTAAATAGGGGTGTGCTTTGACATGTGTCCAGTATAATGGTAATCACTGTCAGGTTAAGCTCTAATAGTGTCTACTGAGCCTTTAGGAAAATTGCCACTAGAAACTTGTCGGCATTATAGTGCTAGCATCCAGCACAGTGCAAAGCTGTTGAATAAATGTTTGTTGAGTAAATTGACAGCTCAATGAAACTCAGTTTTGAGTTGAGTTAAAGGTGATATTTCTCTAATGAATATTTGGTCAGGGCCATGACTTTCAACCTCACAATCTTGCCCCTCCTCCTATATTTCCTACATTGGTTAACTCTGTTCCCCCGTTTATGGTTTATGAAATACCATCCCCCCACATTTGCCTAGCAAATTCCTATTCCTATTTTGAAACCTTTCTCAGATGTCTTCTCCTCTGAATGCATGTCCCTGCCACAGCCTTGAGGATAACTGATCACTTCCTCTTTTGTGCCCACACTGATACAAAGAACGCAGTGCCTGACAGATAGTATTACCTCAATACATTTTGATTAATGGGCAGATGAATAAATGAATGGTCTGCAAGAATGCTGACAACTGAGTAAATCAATCAATAGCAATTAGGTGCCTACTTGGTGTAAGGCATTGTGTCTCTGCCTTTTGTTAGAATCGCATATCACAGTAAATGTCTTAAGGCAGGGAGGTAAAGAATCTATGCAATGAAAATCCTTGTAGCTTTTGCTGCGCCTCAATAATCCACTCAGTGCTTTGGATTGGCCCCAATTACTAATATTCTCCAAAACTGAGGAATCAAAGGAAGCATTAATGCCAATATTATCCCTGAAATGTTACTCATTGCAAAGCGCTGTGTTCAGCACCATCTCTGAAGGCCTTCCACCCATTCTCAAAAGAAAAAAGAAAGCAGAAGCAACTGCCTTCCTCCTCTGAAATGGCGTTTGTCATTTTCATAAATGTCTTTGACTCACGCAATTTGTCATTCAGGCACATATTTCCTCCTGGGCCTGTCCCCTTTCTCCTTGAATGGGGAAGGATCATTCTGGCTAAAGGATCCAAGTCCTTCAGGAGAGAGATCTGGTTTGAGGCACTGTCTTCCGAAGCAGAAGTATAATAACTAGAGCTAAAAGCTTTAGCCATATGGAAATGTTAGAATGTCAAGAGGATTCCTGCCATTTCTAAATTCAGTAGGCATCTGGATTTGTTAATATCCAACCCAGACCAAAAAGTCATGGAAAAACAATTAAGATTGTGGAGCCCATTCGACTCTTCTCTGTAGCCAGCATTTTATTTTCATCACAAAAGTTTCATGAACATTCAAGTCATGGACCATTCATAGTGTTGGTGAGGAAGTCTGTACATTTGAACATGCATGTTTCGAATCCCTAATAAAATGTCTAGAAAGATACACAGACAACCCTTCACCCTTGGTTGTCTTTGGAGAGACAAAAGAGATTAGAAGAGTCATAAAGAGGAATTTTTACTATTTTCTCTAAGTGTTCCTGTATAGTTTGATTTTTTGTACCATGGACATATTGGAAATTTAAAAATAGTAATAAATTTATTAAAATGAGAACATAGGATGAGTTTGGACCAGCTCCCTTATATTTCTAACTCTGTAATTTTCCCACCTTTGTCATGGAGCCTCTTGGTACATGAATTTGTTCTCTTGTTCTTTAACATTTATCAGGTCACTCAGTAGGGAGTGAAGGGCTCACAGGGAAGAGATGAGACTAAAACTGGTCCCAGCACTGTCTGAGCCATTTCCTTGCACAATCTCATTTTCATCCTCCTAAAATTCCCACAAAATAAGTACTACTGGCTACAGAAAGTTGAACATCCAAGTCATATCACTGATTTTCAGATTTTCTTTCATCTATAAATGAGTGCTATACATGTCCTTCTATTTTATAACCTGCTTTTTGCATTTACCAGTACATCATAAGCATCTTTTTCAGTAAATGAATTTCATTCCTGTAGTCATTCTTGATGGCTGCCTAGCATTTGTTCATATGGATGTGCTGAAATCAACTCAGCCAAGTCCCTATCACATTTTGAGGATAAGAAAATGAAGTTCAGAGAATTTAGTGTGGTGCTCAGGGCCACATAGCAGGTGAGTAAGAGCAGGAATTAGACTCCTGGTCTGCCAGGGGTCTGGCTCCCACTCTTACAAACGTGCCCCGCATTATGTTCCAAGGACTCCATCCTCCAGCTTCTCCTGGGAGCCCTGGCCAATGACATCCTTGCTGGATCCATCCTGGCACCTTCCCCTATTCATTCTTCCATCAGAAGCAGTCACTCTTTCCAGATGAGCAAAAAAAAGAAAATGCAAAGCTCATGCATTTTACTACCCCTGTGCCTCTACAGTGTGATTGGCAACTTTTCACTGCCAAATTATAGTAGAATTTAATCAGCAACTTTTTACTGACAAATTACAAGGCTTATTCTCGGACTTCCTCATAGTCATCCACCTGTCTGCTCAATAATAAGTTCACTTAAGTCCAAAAAAATAAGACAAAGCACAACCGGAGAATAGAGGAGACATGGCCAGTATGAAAATATCTGGGGGTTTTAGTCAAAGTGGTTCCAGAATGAGTCAGCAGGGAGATGTGGATGACAGGAAAACAGATTTCCACTTTAACAACATTGAAATAACTCAAGTACTAAGAAGAGGGAAAGTCACCATCCCCTTGAATGTAGCACTGGGACAAGTTCCTTAGCCTCTCTGAGCCTCATTCTCATATAGAGAATGGGAATAATGATAAAAAGTATGCATGTAAATTGCTTCACAAAGTGCCTAGCCCATAGCAAGCACTCCAAAAACAAAACTAGTTTTATCACTCTCTCAACAATACTAAAGCAAAGTCTATTATATGCCTTACTTTACAAATTATGAAACTCAGGTGATGAAGCTAAGTGGCAGAAAATAGACTAAAACCAAGTCTGTCCGATTTTGAAGTCCATTTTCATAACCACCAAGTTATTACTTCCTCCCTTAATAGAAAATTTAGAACAAGAAAATCCCTCATAATCTCGTGACCCTGAGATAAACACTTTTACTCTTTTAAACACTTTCAGATTTCTCTTCCATATATAAATGAATACTATTATTCAAAATTGGAGACCATGCATTACATTCTATTTTATAACCTGGTTTTTACATTTACTATTACATTGTAACCATGTTTTAGATCAATAAATGATCATTCCCATAGTCATTCTTGATGGCCATTAGTTAATACAGATAAGCTGTAATCTGTTCAGCCAGTTCTCTGTTGCTAGACATCTGTTCACAATGTAATCAATACTGCAGTGAAAATCCTTGTTGCTAAGTTTTTGTCTTAGTCATTATAGGTTAAGACAATGTAGATACATTGGAGTTTGTTCTAAATTAGCAATTGGGTGGATGATGAGAGTTTAAGACTTATTCCATGAGAAAAAAAAAAAAAAAAAACGTGGAAAAACTGGTATCCTCCTCTCTGGAAAAGTGAGAGTCCATAGGCTGAAGTGGTGGCATGACAGCTGCCCTCAGATGGCCAGGAAGGTGTTGGTGACACAGTAACTAGACTTTCTCCAAAGGCTCTGAGCAAGTAGGACAAGAAGGCAGCAGGCTTCTGATGAAAAGCATTTTCTCACAGACTCAATTGTCAAAGGACAGACTCAATTGTCAAAGGAGTGATAAATGCCCCAGGATGCAAGAAGCTCAATTATATGCTAACCTCCCCACTGTGCAGGGATGTTAAAGAAGAAAGCAATCAGTCTTAATTCTTAGGACTGCCTGAATTTTAAGCATCTAAGCTCTATCTCTAACTTACTGCCTTGCAATGAAAGTTGGGAACCTACTAAACACCGAGCACTCTACAACATTATTTCACTTCGTTCACAGACACTTAATAAAGAATGAGGCACAAGAAGGAAACCTAACTTATTTCAATGAACACAGCTAGTAAGTCTTGGGAACTTAAACCTGTACATTTCTGGTGCCCAAGCCCATGCAGTTTGGTCCAGTGATTAAAAGCATGGATTTTAGAGGAGAACAGACTCAGGTCAACAGTTATCCTTCACTTGCTGGCTGGGCAACCTTAAGTAAGTGATTCAGACTCTCTGAACCACAGTGTCTCATCAGTGGCTGCAGGATAATAACACTCACTTCTGAGTAGGGCTATGAAGGTTGACGGAGTTGACTTATGTAAAATGCTCATTACCGTGCCTAGCACAAATGAAGCACTCAATAAATGTTAGGCAACATTAGCTAGTTGGCATGTGCTGAGAGGTTCAGGAGAAGAAAATTAAGGGTTGCATACTTGGTTCCATAATGTGTTCATCCTTCTCTAAAATGAGTTCATCTGTGTTTTTCCATGAAGTTTTTAAGTGCCCTGGCTTCCAGAGCAAAAATCTTAAACATTGACTTACCCATGCAATTCATTTGTTCATGGTTGGGCACTGGGCAAGGTGCCATGACTATGAAATGAATGGGCAAGACAATTATAGTGTCTACCCTCATGGAGCTTCCAGCTTCCTGGAGAAGACAGATATTAACACATGACAATGATCAAGGATGAGAAGGGTACTATAGGCGAAAAGAGGGATGCTATGGAAACAATTTGCAGGGCTCCTCACTTTGTCAAGGGGAGTTCAAGTAGGCTTCATAAGTGGGTGATATCTAAGCTGGGCCCTACAGGAAGAAGAGGTAGAACAGAGAACAAGGTGCTGGATGAACACAATTACTTAAGGATCAAGCACAAGGGGGTGAGAAGTCATGGAGCAAGTCTGTAAAGCTCATCAGGAGCCCCTTTTACAGCAAGTGCACTTTACTGTGAGAAGAATGTGTACTCACAGTGTGGAGGCTTAAGCAAAGAAGTAATATGAAGAGACAAGCATTTAGAGAGCTCATATGGGTGTAAGAATGGATGAAGGGAGCAAGCCCAGAGTCAGAGGCTTCTGGAAAATAGTAGTGACTTCAAAAAGAGAGTGGCAATGGGACCCAGAAAGTGGTCAGATTGGGGAAACCATTAGGAGCAGTGTTAGCCAAGCGCATTCATTCTGGATGTAAACCTAGAGCATCTGCATGAATAGGGTTTTCTGTCTGGGTTTGGTGTGGGGCTTAACGTGGTAGCTTGCACTAGGATTTTAAAAAGCCAAACAAATAAATATTTTGGTGTCAGACTTTTTCAACTCTTCTTCTTTGAATCCACATGTTTAAATAAGAGGAATTAAGAAGATTCCTTGGTAAGCAAAGCAGAATGATTTCTAGGCTCTGGCCCCAAAGGTGTGCTTCTACAGATCTCCAGCCTCGAGCCAGCTCAGGGGATGGAGAGGATCGGGGAGCTGGAAGAATCAGGAAAACCAGTTCTTAATAATAATAGGTCGCCTCTGTATAATAACAGCTTCTGACTTACAGAGTACTTTCACAGGCATTATCTCATTTGATTCTCACAGTAAATGGAACTGTGGGGAGGTAGGTGGGGAGAAATAGGGCAATTAGCATTAGCCCCATCCTTCCAAATATAAACACTTGTGGCTCAGAGAGAATAAGTGATTTGCCCAAGATTATAAAACTGCTGAGTAGTGGGGCTGGGAATGAGAGTTTTATGACTCTCAGTTCAGTGCCTCAGCGCCCTGTGTTATAGCTATTTTGGTGGAGAGAGAGTGGTTCATTATGCCTACTGAGAAAGATAGCATATATTTACTCATTAACACCTAAGAACGGCAAAGCCAAGGCTAGAAGAGGATCTCTGAGCAGATGAGGTACAAAATAGGACAGTTTTGAATGGAGTGAGCAGAAGATACTCATAAAAAGAGTGCACACACTCAGTGCATGCCCAGTCTGGGGCAGGCTGGGTGTACTAGACGCAGGAAACCACTAGCACTTGTCTGAATCCAAGGAAATTACATTAGGTGAGGAATGGAGTGAGGAAGGAAGAGTAGGCACTCCACACAAGAATCTGGGGGCCTCTGGTTGGCGAGTCCTGCAGCCGAGTCTGAAGGCCCATCCAAAAGTCAGGAAGCAAAAACAAATTCCACAGATTCACCAACTCTGAGCAGGAGCATTCAGGTAAAGAGACCTTACTCTGGTGCCTGTTCATGTCACCAAAGAGTTGATAAGAAAAAGGACCTCAGACTGTGTCTGTACAATTCAGTAAAATCCTCAAAGCAGAAACCTGGCCCATGTGGTCCTGCTAGCACCAGGGTCTGGCAGCTGCCCAGGAGGTTGTGAAAGGGTTTAGTTTCAAGAGCAGTTGAGCTATGCCCTCCAGCCCTGGAGAACCACAGAAAGTAATTTTGCAGGAATGATCCACAATGGCCAACCAGGAAGAAGGAAGGAGAAAACTGTTCCCAGAATCCGCTGGAGACCTCTATCAAAATGGCCCTGCCATCTACATCTTGAAGGGTAAGAATGAGGGCACACAGACCGAAACCAAAGGCACTCTTGGTCCTTACTGCACATCACTGTACCCCCAATTTTCTGCAAAGTCCTTTATGTTTAACACCATTCCATTCTCACAACAACCCTACATTACATTGAGGAAACTGAGACCCAGAGTAGATGTGGTCTCTGCTCAGGGTCCCATAGCAAGTGAACTACAGAGCTGGGATTTCCCAGGAGGTCTGGTAGCTCAGAGCCCACATTCTTTCCACTCCTCACAAAGCCTTGTGAGTTTATGTGCTTGAAATAACATTGGAGGGAGAGAAGAGGAAGGGAGCATGCAGCACAGTGGAAATTGTGTCTTAAGCCACCACCCTGACTCACTCCCTTAGTTAAGCAGGGAATGGCAGCTGAGGTGTCTGCCTTTAAAGGGGGGGGGTGGTGGTTCTAGAATGCCAGTGCTTATGAAGGGGAATCCAGGCTGCCAGTGACTGAGGCATGATTCAGCATGGTGACTTCCAGATCAAAGAGGAAGCCTAAACCAACAGCAGCCCCAGATACAAGAAGAACAGTGCCCATGCTATCTGACATTTCTGAGACCCGCTGTGGCTCCCTGCTTCCATCTCCAGCCTCGTTTTAAACTAAGATGCAAACGGCTGCAGTTTTGTTCTAGGATGCCCATATCAGGAGCCCCAGTGGCCTTTGGCCTTTGCTCCTGAATTGGTCCCCATTGGGAATGTTCTTGCTCTTCTCTCTGCCTCCCTAACTCTGAGTCATATTTCAAAGATGACCCCCTCAATTCCCTTTTGTTAGACCAGATTTGTTTACCCTAGTCTGTTTACTCATGGATTCATCCTATCATTCATTTAGCCAATATTTGCTAAGCACCTTCTATTCTTGGGTTCTGTGGAGATTTTAGGATGCGGTGTTTAAAAGAAAATTCAACTCAATCCAGTAAGTGTTTAAGATGCTCACCTGGTGTGTCCATCCTGGTTCTAGTCCCCATGAAGAAGGCAGAGGAGCATCGTCCAGAGGAGACCTGACCTGCACCTACTCATCTCCTGTCCTCATTGCCACATAGGAATACGAAATACATGGCAATAGAGGGTAATAAGAGTAACAACAAGAGCTTGGAAGATGCATCCCTGTTATAGAAATGTTTAACTTCTCTGGTCTATCGAGGGGTGGGAAGGCCTCCAAAAGCAGGTTGCAATCTAGATGTGTTTGAAATGATGAGTGAGATGAATGAACAGCTGGAATCAAGAAACCTGGGTTCTGGTGCATACTCTGCCTCTGTCTGTGCTGACTTGGAGCAAATCATCTCATCTCTTTGGATCTCATGAGGGGGCAGGATTGGCACAACGACGAAGGTCTCTCTTGCCTGAGCTCTGATCTTCATATTGAGTGACTTCATATTAACTTCATATTGCTCATCTTGCATCTCCAGGCTTCCATTTCCTTGTCAGTAAAATGAAGATGCTAATAACCAAACCTTGAGACTCTAGAAGATTCAATAGGAGAATGTACAGAAATACAAACATGCTGAGCCCTGGGAAGGGATGAGTAGGTGCAGGTCAGGTATCCCCTGGATGATGCT
Organism: Pongo abelii; assembly: GCF_028885655.2. Taxonomy (NCBI): domain Eukaryota; kingdom Metazoa; phylum Chordata; class Mammalia; order Primates; family Hominidae; genus Pongo; species Pongo abelii. The sequence continues at coordinate 144,535,825 of NC_071992.2, read as the reverse complement.
CCTCTGCCTTCGTCATGGAGACTGGAACAAGGATGGACACACCAGATGAGCATCAACATGTGCTAGATTGAGTTGAGCTTTCTTTTTCACACACACAACACTCAGAGACATACAGTTATTATCATCTCATCTCAGAATACTCTCCTCCTTCATTTCCATCAAAACACTGAACTCCTCTGTCTAAACCCTGCTCCACCAGCAGCCCTAGCACCATTGCTCCCAGGCCCTTCACTTGCTCTCCTTTGTGGGTTCTTACATTGCATACATGCTGAGCACAAGGCTTTGGGGGAAGGCAGAGTTGAGAATTAAATTCTTCCTAACTGTATGACTTAAACTCACTGGGCCTCAGTTTTCTCACCCATAAGGTAGTAGAAATAATTTACCTACGTTATAGGATTCTTTTGAGAATTAAGTAAGACAATCCATGAAAAGTGTGTGGCAGAGTGCCTGCACATGATAAGTGCCTGTTACACGTTAGTTGCTGCTATTCCTACTCTGTCAATCACTCGCAGTGTGAGTTTGACCAAGTGACTTCACCTCTCCATGCTTCTATCTTTTAGGATTACTAAGAGGATTGGGTAAATTAAAGTATATAAAACAGTTCCTGGCATACATAAACACTACAGTGTGAGCTATCATTGTCATTATTTTTATTATTACTTTTTGCACACAACTTACTTTTATTAATAACTCCTATTATTTCAATAAGACTTTTTTAGCTCATTGATTTTAAAACAATGGCTGCAAATTCTTAAACTGTCTTCCCATGGAGAAGCGGAATCTATATTCCCTCTCCTCGAATCTGGGCAGGTTTAAGATAGCTTTGACTAATAGAGTAGAACATAAATGACACTGTGTGACTTTTAAAGCTGGGTGATAAAAGGTCATGTTCTTCTGCCTTGTTTGCTGGAACACCTCATTTTGGAGCTCTAAACAGCCATGTGGGAAGTATGACCGTCTTGAAGCCACCATGCTTGAAGCAAGCTCAAGCTACATCTAAGGGCCATCTGTAGGCACCTGGTAGCCAGTTCCAATTGATTTCTGGCTTCCAGTTAACCTAGTAGAGAAATTCCACCCCTCAGTTATTTGAACAATCCCCAGCCATTCAAGTCTTCCTAGCTGAAGCCCCAGATAGCATGCAGCACAGACAGGATATTCTTGCTGTGCTTTGTCCAAATCCATGGAATCCTGAAGAATCTGTGAGCATAATATATGGGTATTGTTTTATACCACTAAGGTTGGGGTGGTTTATTTTATAGCAATGAATAGCAGGAATTAACTTGTTTGATAAGCCTGTGATCTATCAGAGACTTCACCAAGATTTATAGAGACCAGTTTGATATCTGTCTATGTTCCAGCTTCCTCAAAGACTTTCTCAGTATCTCTCTTACACTCTCTAGGAGTCTCAGTCACACCCCTCACTATTTCATCTCTTAATGATTTATGGGCATCCCAATGGGCTCCATGCCTGTTTGCAAAATCTTCATCTTTATTCAATGAGTTCTCAGGTCAGATCATGTTTTCTATTTTATAGATACTAAAGCAGAGGCTAAGAAAAATTAACTGACTTGTCCAATGTCATCCAGGTGTTTTGTAGGATGCCTGACTCCCCCTCCAGTGCTTTTTCTACTACAATCTGTCACAATCACAGGGATAAAAATTGTCAAACCTCTATATTCTGCATCTGAAGTGGGGGAAAAAAATCATCCTGGAGCCAGAGGGATTACTAACTCCTTGAAAAACTCTAAGCTTCATTTCTTTATAAGCCCTACAGAACTGTCACCCAGCCTGCCTCTGCAGAAACAACCTTTTAGTGGCTTAATCAGAATGACAGCCAAGCATTTGCTTCAGAATAAAATGCTGCGATTACTCTTAGGTAATAGGTGCATGGGTGCTTATGTGTGTGTATAAAGCACTTTAGCTAATATTGCCAGTCACCACAGCACCTAGAAATCCTGAGTCCTGCCCAGCCATCCACTGCCCCTTCATTCTTTCCCATTCCCCAGGGCCAAAACACAATGAAGATTTGTAATTGTATACTAGTGAAACAGCACTTCAAACACATACACACACACACACGCATGCACACACAATTTCTTCAAAGCCCTGATTTGTAACACTGCTGGTTTCCAGGACATAAACACTTTCACCATGTTCATTTCATGTTAGCGACATGAGGAGCTGGGAAGATGTGAGCATAATAGGCTCTTATGAACCAATGAGTCAGTTTCAGTGCACAAATGAGCCTCACTTCTCACTCTGTTGAAACATAACCACAGAGTCAAGCTGCCACACTGGTTTTGTCTCTTTACTAGTTTGCCTTCTGCAAATTGTCCTCAAAGACCAGTGCTCAGGGAAAAATTTATTCTCAGTACATTGAAGGAGCCATTTTCGGCTAGAACACAACTCATACAAGATTAGAACATTTGTCTGGTGTAGTTATTGCTTGTTCATTCGTGCACTATTTGTATGGGACTTAAAGCTGTTGATAATTCAAAAAATAACTCTTGCATTAGCAGAATTCAATACTCTGCATTTTGGCTTGGAAGCCTAGCATCTACTCAGCCTTTGAGCCCCTAAGACATACAGTTCTACCCGAGATACTAATGTAAAGAAACGTAGAATGATAAAATCCTTAGAAAAGTACCTACACTAATTCAGTATATGCTGTGTGCCAGACATTGTTCTAGACACTCATGGCAATACAACCATGATTAAAATAAAGTCTCTTGCAGAATGAACTTTGATTCAAGTGGAGGAGATAGGTGATAAACAAGTCAACAGGGAAATGAACAAGATGAAGTCATATATTGTCAAATGTTGAAAAAAATATAAAAGGGTGAGGTGAGAAAGTGTGGTATGACTTTAGATTAGGTAGTCAAGGACAGCCTCTCTGAAAAGGCAACATCCAAGCTGAGACTTGAATGGCAAGGAGGAGCCAGCCATGCCAAGAGCAAGGGGAGGAAAGAGCTTGGTGTGTTAGATGAAGGGAAAGGAAACCTCCGTGGCTGGAGAGGTCAGAAAGTCAGAGAGTGCTCAGCTTTATGAGAAATAGTAAGATGTTGGGATGTCATTCCAAATATGATATGTTGACAATTGGAGGGTTTAACTCAAGAAGTATATAATGTGTACTTATGAAGAAAGTCTGGCTGCTGTAGAGAAAAGAATGAATGAAGGTGTGAGATGATGGAGAATGAATTGATTGAAATAGAGTGAGAGTGAAACATATGGGAAGAAGAGAGTGGAGTAGAGTATATTTTGGAGGTAAGGATAGGAGGACCTGATATTGCCTGGGCATGGTGTGGTGACCACTCTTGTTCACTCTCTTGCTCCAGGTGCAATGGGAACATTCCACAAATGTCTTTAACACACAGTGAGTGAGCACCTAATGCATGAATGCATCAAGCTAGGACCAGAAACTCTGCAGTTAAAGTGGCAGGGTCACTAGCTTATTGGGGAGACAGGCACATAAACAAATGACTTTAATATAAGGTGGTGAGTATCACAACACGGCTATGTCTAAATCACCATGGGATATGGCAATGGACTGTATCTACAGGAGTACCAAGAAGGATATCAAAAAGGCAGTAGCATTTCAGCTGGATATGGAGTGACAAACATAGGTTTTTTATGAGGATAAAGAGCCAGACAATGCAGGGAACTACTTCCAGTGACAATAGTGCTGGTGACAGGATGCTAGGCCCAGAAGAATAACACAAGTTGGAGGAAGCTGATGGGAAGATGAAGAAGAAAATCCACTGCACTGGTCTTTGAGAAGACAACCTGAAAATACAGTAAGCTGAGTAACTTTGATTGAGGAAATGGCTAGGACCATTCTAGACCTCCTGGGACCTCAGCTGTGTAGTAGTCACCATTGAAAGACACTTTAATTCATTTCTTCCTTTTGGTATTAATAACTGTCTTCTCTGCTCCTCACCACGAATCAGCCACCAACATACCATATGTGAACACCATCTCTGGGTCCTACTCCGAGTGTCCCCTGGGGCATCTTAGGCCTTGCTGGTGTATGTGGCCAGTGATACTGCCATAATAATTACAACTACTTATTGAATGCCTGCTCTGTGATCAGGCTCTGTGACATTATCCCACTGATCCTCACAAACCTCTACAAGACAGGAATTATAATTCCCAATTTACTGACAGTAATTGCTGTCATGAAGTGAATGCTTAGCGTGTGCCAGGCACTATACCAGGTATCTTCTGAGTATAAACATATTTCATTCATGCAACAGTGTGATGAATAGGCATTCTGTTAGTTCCATTTTACAAATAAGAATACCAAGATACAGACCGGGCATGGTGGCTCACGCCTGTAATCCCAACACTTTGGGAGGCCAAGGGGGGCAGATCACCTGAGGTCAGGAGTTCAAGACCAGCCTGGCCAACATGGTGAAACCCTGTCTCTACTAAAAAATACAAAAATTAGCTGGGCATGGTGGCAGGTGCCTGTAATCCCAGCTACTCGGGAGGCTGAGACAGGGAGAATCGCTTGAACCCTGGGAGACAGAGGTTGCAGTGAGCTGAGATCGCGCTACTGTACTCCAGCCTGGGTGACAGAGCGAGACTCCATCTCAAAAAAAAAAAAATAATAACAGCAAGATACAGAGAGGGGTCAAGTAACCTCCTGAGTTTAGCAATTGGGGATCTGGAATTCAAACCCGGGTCTACCTTACTCCAAAGTTCATCTATAACATGTTAGTTTGACATGCTAGATGGACAAGACCCAAAAGTGACCTAAAGTCAGCGTTTGGGATAACTATATAACTGCTTTGCCTCTGTCATATACTGAAGCACAGGGCTGATTTGGGGACTGCTGTCTCTCTGGACTCTGGTTTTGTTACTTTGCCCTGATGAGACTTCAATGCCATGTCACTAAAGGGCCTCACTCTTCCTTTGTGGCAAGCTTCTAATTCCGGATGGCTGTAAAAGGTGGGAAGCAGGTGTGCCCCATATTCCTACTTCTGCAGCTCAGCTGGACACAGGGTTATACTCCACTTCCTCCTTTCCTCACACCTCTGAGTTCAGAAATGCCACATGCCAATGTCAAATGCACATGACAGTGATGGTTCCCCCCCCATCAAATGCTGAGTAAGAGTCACTGTAACAAACAGCTTAGAAAAAAGTAAATTTTTCAAACTAACATTAGAGAAATCCATAATCTGACAGACTCTGTGAACAGGTTACTGAAATCTGTTTCCTCTTGCTCCTGGGCACAGAGATTGACTACATTTCCCCTTCTTCCTTGTAGTTAGGTGTGGTCACATGGCTGGGCTCTACCCAGTGGGAAAGGAGCAGATGAGATAGGCACCACTTCCTGACCTGGCCCTTATAAACCTCCTTGGGTGACCTCCTTCATGTTCTATTCCCTCTAGGTCACTGGGATAGTTATCAGGTTGGTCTCCAGAGCCACGTTTGGGAGGTAGATAGCATAAGCACCATCAGTTAGGGTCTCTGACTGACCGCACTGAGCAGATTGCTCAGCTCTTAGTCCACAGAACCATCCTAACACCTACTCAAATACTTATACTTCTAAAACTAGATTGTAATTACTTGTTCATGAATTTTTATAGCCAGTGGAATATGAGCTCACTGAATACAGTCATTATTCATGTTTAGATCTTCATAGCCTAATACATCTGGGAAAAAAAGTGGTACCCAATACAGCTTTACTTAATCATTAGTGTTAGCTGCCTTTGTTAAATTCATGAGCTGCTTCTTGTTTTTTTTGTTTATTTGTTTGTTTTCATAAACCAGATTGGGCAAGAATTACCATACCCGCAGGTGGATGCTTGCATTTCATCCTAAGAGTATAATCACTTAGTATAAGCTTTGAACTCTCATTACATACAAAGGGCTCTAAAAGTTTGTGAGTCATGGTTACCTTTGTGCACTAGGGAAACTGGAGTCACCTCCACTGAGAGCCTGAGAAATTTGAAAACCCCGGAAGTAGAGGAAACTTCTACTTCTGGCCAAATTGGAGTAACAGGGATGAGATCTGCCTTTTCACCTAACAAAAAAAAAATGGACAAAATATGAACAATAGTTTGGAAAACACTTGACATCAGGCAACAAAGGACAATAACACATACCTGAGGCATGGTATGGAAATATAAAGAATGTTGACTGGAGAGGCAAAGGCTGGGGTTCTAGCTCAGGTGAGTCCTACGATTGCCCCAGATGACCACCTCGAGAATTTTTCCAGGTCTCAACACAGGGAGTGGGATCTAGGCAGAGCCCAGCAGGCAGGCTGAGTTGGGGAGACAAAGGTGAGTCCAAGTAGAACAATGTAGCTGGAGCTCACAGACCCCAGAACCAGACAGAAAAGAGCTGCCCAAAGAACTGCAGAAGTCTGCATTATGTGCCTATTAGAATAGCTAACATGGGAAAGACTAACCATATTCAGCGTTAGCAAGGGTGTAGAGAAACTGTAACTCTCCTACACTGTGAGTGGAAATGTAAAATGGTACAACCACTTTGGAAAACAGCTTGGCAGCTTCTTAAATAGTTATACATCCACCTACCACATGATCCAGCCACTCTACTTTTGGGTATTTTCACAAATGAAAGCATATGTCCAACAAAAATTTGTACAAGAAGGCTCATAGCAACTTTGAGATAACCAAAAACTGGAAACAATCCATATGTCCATCAACAGACAAATGGATCTACAAATCATGTTACATACATACAATGGAATACCACAGAGCAACAAAAAGGAATGAATGATTGATACATGCTACGACATGGATGAATTGCAAAATAATTACGCAGAGTGAAAGAAGCCACATGCTAAAGAGTATATGATGGTTAATTCTTTGTATACAAAATTCTAGGAAGTGACAACTAATATCACTAATATCACAGTGACAGAAAGCAGATCATTGGCGCCTTGGGGGTGAGGGGACAGGAGGGTTAATATGGACAGCCTGGAAGAAGAGATTATAAAGGGGCAAAAGAAAATTCTGGGGGTGATTGGCATGTTCATTATCTTAATTTCGTGGATGTAGACATATGTCAAAACTTACCAAACTACACACTTTCAATTTAAGTATAAAATATACACACTTAAATAAAGCTGTTTGTTTTAAGAAAACCCTGAGATTAAAGGACATAGGGATATAGGTGTCAATTATAATGAAAGCTTTTTTTTTTTGAGTCTTGCACTGCCACGCAGGCTAGAGTGCAGTGGCATGATGTTGGCTCACTACAACCTCTGCCTCCCGGGTTCAAGTGATTCTCCTGCCTCAGCCTTCCCAGTAGCTGGGATTACAGGTGCATGCCACCACCCCCAGGTAATTTTTTGTATTTTTACTAGCGACAGGGTTTCACCATGTTGGCCAGGCTGGTCTCGAACTCCAGACCTCAAGTGATCCACCCGCCTCAGCCTCCCAAAGTGCTGGGATTACAGGCACGAGCCACTGCTCCTGGCCTATAATGAAAGCTTCTTAGTCTTGTGTAAAATGGGCTTCTGTTGTATCCCAGAAACAGTCACATTGAGGCATCTGCTGGGGCTTCCCCAGAGGTGACTAGTGGGGAAAAAAAGAGTATCAGTTGATATTGGTTGAGGAAGAAAAAGACCTGGGTTCTAGCTCAGACTGTTCTTTTTACACACTGTGTAACTTCACATGGAGCTGTCCCAAAACTTGGTTGGGAAGGAGCCAAGCTCTTATTTTTAAAAAGCAAGAGGAGATAATGGAGAGCATGATTTTGCAAACCAGACACACCTGGATTTGTTTTTCTACCTTGTCGCTGAAGAGTAACACCCATAGACGAGTGCAGGAAGCCCAAGTGTATGGTGATAAATTTTTACACACTGAAATTCTCTCCTGAGCTGCCCACATCCAGATCAAGAATCAGGACACTACCAGGCCCCCAGGAGCACCCCCTCGTGCTACATTTCAATCACTACATACATCAAACAAATCTCGATTTGAATTCAACCTCCACCACTCATCGTCCATGTGACTTTCAGCACATTTTCTCTTTCATAAAGTGGAATTCATAATGCTAATTTGACAGATTTTATTTTTTGAAGAATAAAATGAAATCGCAGGTTTAAATCACCTACCACAACATCTAACATGTCAGAGGGTTTTATACACAGGAGTTTCCTTCCCAAGGAGAAGCTTGGAAGGGCCAGACTCCAAGGGGCAGGAGACAGTAGAGGACTCAGAGGATCCTAAGTTGCATCAGGGGCACACCTGTGGGTAAACCACTTTGCCATTCTGGGTTCCAACTCCAATCCCATGAAACGAAGGCCCTGTAAACACTGGATTCAATATGGTACTCCTTCGGATACCTTGCCAGGGATACAAGGATGAATAAGACATGGCCCTCACCCTTTGAAAGTTTGGAAGTCAGAGCTCTCTAGTTCTGATCTCCTGTGAGTTTGAACTTCAGTTTCTGTAAAATTGTGTAAATATATGTAAGTGTACAAATGGGGAGATAGTGCCATCTTTAAGGATGGTTCATCACAAGTACCAAAAGCTTTTATTTATTTTTATTTTATTTTATTTTGAGAAGGAGTCTAGCTCTGTCACCCAGACTGGAGTGCAGTGGTGCAATCTCAGCACACTGCAACCTCCGCCTCCTGAGTTCAAGCGATTCTCCTGCCTCAGCCTCCCAAGTAGCTGGGATTATAGGCCCCCACCACCATGTCCAGCTAATTTTTAGTAGAGACAGGGTTTCACTTTTTTGGCCAGGCTAGTCTCGAACTCCTGACCTCATGATCTGTCCTCTTCGGCCTCCCAAAGTGCTGGGATTACAAGTGTGAGCCACCGCACCTGGCACAGAAAAATTTTACAACCAGCATCTCGCCTCACACTCCCAAATCAGAAACTCTGGAGTTAGACCCCAGAAATGAGTATGTGTTGCTAATCCCCCAGGTGATTCGGACACAAGCGGTCTACACAGAGCACATGGGAACCACAGTGAAGGAGCCGGGATGATGGAAGTTGTACTGAGCCCAGGACATACATTGCCAAGTTAATCATTACTAATAAATCTCTAAGGCCAATTTGCATCCTTTTCATGTGCCTCTTTTCCCTAAGACATACCAAAAATATACTCTCCTTAATTAAGAATATCCAATTACTTGAGCTCCAAACAAGTCATTCTTCTTTCAAACCAGGATCTAAGTTCCCCATCCCTACTGAACATCAGCTATCAGAAATGATTTGCCTGTTTCTCAGCAGCAACTGATCATGACACGACAAGCCTGTCCTGGGGCCTCCTCTGAATAAACAGCCCACAGCACTGAGAACAAACTGTTCTGTCAACCAGCAGGCTGCTAGCATGGACAACTCTGTACACCTGTTGTCACAAGTGCTAATGGTAAGTGACACTCGTCACTGAGGATGTCTGAAACAGCTTTCCCAAAAGAATGGACAGTTGCATCCAATTTCTAGCCTTGAATTATACAAAATAAAGAATGATAACTAATAATTATAATAATAACAATAGCCAGCATTCACAAGGCATGGATCATATGCTCAGATACTTCTGGGCACTTTTAGTGTGTTATTTCACTTACTCCCTGGTATAGAATGAATTATTGATTTCAGTTCTTCATCTTTCATTTTTCCCTTTTTTACATTCTTTACCATGTGACTTATAGTTGTCCCTAAAGGTGGGGTGTATTTCCCCACTTCTTCCCCTCAGGCAAACCTAGGCTACATCAGCTAACCACAGATGTTTCAGTAAGAATAAATGGTTCAAATTAGTGGATAGGAAGCCACTTACATGGTGACTTGTTACGTAACAACGACTGACCAATTCCATCTCCTAGAACAGTGATTGGCAAACCAAGGTCTGGGCCTAGGCTCTGTTTTTGTAAAGAAAGTTTTATTGGAACAAAAAAAAATCCATGTATTTACATATCATCTATGGCTGCTTTCCTGCTGTAACAGCAGACTTGAGTAGTTGTCACAAAGACCGCGTGATTTACAAAGCATAAATATTTACTATCTGGCCGTTTACAGAAAAATAATTGCTGGTTCCTACCCTAGAACAAGGTTTCTCAAACATTAGCCTGCATCAGAATCACCTGAAGGACTTATTAAACAGATGTAGCTGAGCCCGAGACCCAGAATTCTGATTGGGTAGGTCTGGAGTGGGACTCAAGAATTGCACTTCTAACAAATTCCCAGGTAGATGCCAATGCACTGGTCTAAGGACCACACTTTAAGAACCACTGCCCTACAACAGTGGTTCTCAACTCTGGCTATCTATTAGAATCACCTGGAGAGCTCTAGTGCTGAGCCCTGGGGTATATCAGTAATTGCTGAAAAGCTGGCTGGTCACAGTGGCTCATGCCTGTAATCCCAGCACTTTGGAAGGCCAAGACAGGCGGATCACGAGGTCAGGAGATCGAGACATCCTGACCAACATGGTGAAACCCCGTCTCTACTAAAAATACAAAAAATTAGCCGGGGGTGGTGGCATGTGCCTGTAGTCCCAGCTACTCGGGAGGCTGAGGCAGGAGAATCGCTTGAACCTGGGAGGTGGAGGTTGCAGCGAGCCAAGATCGTGCCACTCCACTCCAGCCTGGTAACAGAGCAAGACTCCATCTCAAAAAAAAAAAAAAAAAAAAAAAAAAAAAAAAAGCTTCCTGGGATTTTTAGATTTAGAACACTACTCAGGAGCAACCCTTTCAGTCATTGAATTATTGGTTGAGCAGCTACCGTGAACAAGCAACTGTCTTGAAAACCGTTTTGAGGACACAGTACTGAACCTGAAGGAACTCCTAGTTTGAGGAGGAGACACATGGGTAAATAGCAAAAGGGAAGCTATGTGCATGCTGGAGGTTAGCATTCAGTGAGAGGGGCATCCCAGGGATGAGCTGTCAGGCAAGGCTTGGGAGAAGAGTAGGAGGAGGTTACCTGGGGGAGGTGACACCAGAAACAAATTTTGAAGAGAGAAATGTAATACACATTTCACCAATAAGGAATGTGGACTCAAAGTTTTAGGTCGCTTGGCTAGGATCACATTCTAGTATGTGGCGGGTCAGGGTCAGGAGCCAAACCCAGTTCTTGGAACATTTCCTTCACACCCCGAAGCCTGTTTATGTTTGTCCTTCTGCATGGCAGGTTAGTCGGGGGTTCTGTTCCAGACTCCAGTCTCATACACGAATGTAATGACATCTACAAAATAAGTACCTTCTAAAATTGTTGTTGTTAAATGATGGATGTAATTGAATCATGGTATGATTCAGAAGGCACATCAGGGTCTTCAGGTGTCTCAAGGCCATCCATTCAAGCAGCAGTCATCCAAATATTCTAGGTACGTCAGAATCCTCACTCATCTACATTGCTGGTTGAAAATTGTTTTGTATATTACAGAGAGACAAGAAGATATCATTTGCCTCTGGATGGAAGTATACACCACCACCTGATGTAGTATTCTTGCCTGAAAATCAAACTTAAATTCAATCAAGGATCTAAGTACCATTTATCAGGAAAACAGGGAACCACAGAGAGGCAATCTGAGAAATCCAGACAGAATGAATAACTCAGTGCAGAACAAACAACTCAGCTTCTTCAATAAATGTAAATTGTGAGGAAAAGTTTGTTATGAGCTAAACTGTGTCCCCTCTTTACAATTAAGATGTTGAAGCCCTAACCCCCAGTACTTCAGAATGTGACTGTATTTGGAGATAAGGCCTTTAAAGAGGTAACTACGTAAAAATGAAGTCATGTGAGTGGGCTCTAATCCCATATGACTGGTGTCCTTATAAGAAGAGGAGATTAGGGCCGGGTGCAGTGGCTCACGCCTGTAATCCCAACACTTTGGGAGGTCGAGCAAGGTGGATCATGAGGTCAGGAGTTCGAGACCAGCCTGGCCAGCATGGTGAAACCCTGTCTCTACTAAAAAACATACAAAAATTAGCCAGGCATTGTGGCATATGCCTGTAGTCCCAGCTACTAGGGAGGCTGAGGCCGGAGAATTGCTTGAACCCTGCAGGTGGAGGTTGCAGTGAGCGGAGATTGCACCATTGCACTCCAGACTGGGTGACAGAGCGAGTCTCCATCTCAAAAAAAAAAAAAAAAAAAAAAGGAGATTAGGACACAGATGGTCCTACAAAGGACCATGTGAAGGCATACAGAGAAGATGGTAACCCACAAGCCAAGGAAAGAGGCCTCAGAAGAAACCAACGCTGCCAAAACCTTCATCTCAGACTTCCAGCTTCCAGAACTGTGGGAAAATATATTTCTGTTGTGTAAGGCCTCCAGTCTATGATATTTTATTATGGCAGCCCTAGTACACTAATATCAGGTTCCTTATCTTTAGAGCCAATGCTTTGGGCATTATTCAACATACCTTTGCAAACAGCCTCCAGCAACTTCCATCAGCTGGTCTGGTCTTTGGTTACAAGTTCCGGCATTACATAATAAAAAGTCTTATCCTTCTTCCACATTTGAACCCTTTATGTGAGGAAAGCTGCCTGCTACTCACAAGACTTCCCTTTTCTGCCCTAAACACCTCAGTTCTCTCACTTGTTCCCAGGCCGCAGCTTCCAGACCCTCCCCAAGCATGGTGCTCTTTACACATCTGAAGAAGGCCTACACCCCTGAAGGCCCGCCTTGCTCAGGGCTTATGAATTCACTGTTCCCTTTGCCAGAGACCATCCTGGCCTCGGATATCTGCTGGGCCCACTGCTTTGCTTTGTTTGGGTCTCTGCTCAAATGTCACTTCATCAGAAAAGTATCCCCTGGCCTTTTCATCCTTCACCCCTTTACTTTGCTGCTTCTCTTTCTATAGCACATATTAGACATTTATACAAATCATTATGGGTTGTCTGTCTCCATCCAATAAACTGCAAGTTCCCTGAGGACAGGTACTCTGTATGCATCCCTGCTGCGTCCGCTGCACTGAGGACAGGGCCTGTTGTTCTGAAGGGGCTCAACCTGTATGTCTTGGATGAGTGAGTAAATGATAGCTGTTTTTAAAGTGAGGCATTTCAGTTCCAGGTCACAGCAAATATCTTTGCTTATTTCCCCTCCTTCCCTTTAAAAAGGCTCAGCAATAAGCCTAAAAGTAGCAGAAGGAAGCTCTGTCAGCGGCCACCCAGCACCCTCAGCATCACTGCCCCCACAAAAAAAAAAAAAAAAAAAAACACACCAGCCCGCCCAGGCTGCAGCTGGACAGCCCAGAGACACTTTGTGGCCATCTGCAGACCATCGGGCCCAAGTCAGCCAGCCAGGGAGACAGCAGGAGGCCTCAGGGACACATGCTTCAGGCAGACACGCATCCACTCTGAGCACACTCGACTTTCTCCTCATCAGACGGCTCGTTTGCATCTGCCCATGTGTACCTTGGCTTCCACAGCCTCTGTTTACAAATCTGGGTCAAGGAAGGACAGGAATTCCAACAACACGCGATTTACAGAAGTCGGCCCGCAGCCTGTTCTCATTTTTCCTTGTAAGAAGGCCGTGTGGAGCAGTGTTGAGTCACTGGAGTTGGAAGTCACCCAGACCCAGTTGATGTCCAGCTGTCATCTGTGTTTACCATCATTGCAACTTGGGGAAAATAGTATGATCTCTGTGAGCCTCTGTTTTCATGCTTTTTAAAAAGAAGATAATGATACAAGCTTATCAGAATTAGAAGTGGTGTATAAAGAGAGTAGCCCATGGAAATCATTCAATAATTTGATATTATTATTTACATTCCCAAGTAATGCTCTAGTATGTCCCATCTCAGGCAGAATCCTGGAGTTGTCCTTGATCCCACTTTCTCCCAAAGACAATTGGCCACAGTTCTACCTCTTACTTTATCATGAATTCGTCTATTTCTTCCTCTTTCTGTGAGGGTCTTCACAGGAAGACTGGCTGTTCCTAGCACAGGCTCAGGAGTTGTCCCCTGTGAGGTTGGCCATGTCTCCACCACTTCTGGCTGGGTGATGTTGAGCATGTTATTTATCTTCCATGTGACTTGGTTTTTTAATCTGTAAAATAGAATGACAATGGTAGGTGTGGAGTCAACACTGTTGATTCCCTACTAAAAGCTTCCCCCAACACTCTTCTCCATTGCTACCTCTTGTATGAAAGCTGAGAAGCCAAGTATCAGAGTTCCTAGCCTTCTCTGCAGCCAGGGGTGTGCTGTGACTCATTCTGGCCCAAGATACAAGCAGAATTCTGCTGGTAAGTGTTGACAAAGCTTGAAGGTTAGATTATAATATCCATGGGAAATGCTTACGGAAAGGACTGCCTAATAGAACAGAGATGCCCGTGGAATGAATGCAGCAAGGTAGAGACCAAGGAGGAAACAGAATTCAACAAGAGGAACGAGATGAGGACCAGGTGCTATGAGAAGATTTCAGGGAGGTGGATGGTGCTGGAAGAAAAGATAGGACCTGGGCAGGGCCTGGACATCCCACACTGCTTTAAGACGATCTCGGAAGCCGCCTGTTCCTTGAAGGGAGCTAATTAAAGAGTCAGCACAGGGACCTACCATTCATCATTGAACCGTGAAGTGGTTATGAATTGGTCTCCATATCATCTGGTTTACATGGCGCACATTCCAGTCACCATTAAGTGTGAACGGTGTCTTTCATCTCACACTGTCTGGCAGCAGTCTCACCAGACAGGGCAAAGCTCGGTGGGAAACCCCAGGACATAGGGTTGTGCACAGCAAGGTCCCCTGGGCTGCTCTGCAGTGGCCACAGCCCCACTTGGGGGAACACTCATGTATGATACCCCCTCATGTGCCCTGTCCCAGCTGGAGAGCTGCTGCACTGTGTCCAGGCCCTTGGAGGCACAAAGGTCATGGAGAGATGTCAGGAAAAATTCCAGTGAATGGGTCTGCTATAATCACAGAAACTGCTCCTCACTTTCCTGAATGTCGTGGGTCCCTTCCAGCCACCCCATGGTAGAACTGCTAATATTGGTGAAGAAGCCAGAAAACAGACAGAAAACATTCCCCTGAAAGAGTGGCTCTTAGGTGTCCCAACAAGGTGACCAATTACGGTCCAGAGAGTGTGTCCAGATTCTGACTCCCAGCAGGGGTGGTGCTAGCCCCAGCTTGGAGATTGTTCAAATATGTAAAAGGTTATATTATGCTAGGCACTCAGTAGCCCTTTTGAAAACATGTTTTAAATACCTTCAGTGTCTAGTTTCTCATAGGCTTAACCTGGAAAACAACCACATAAATGTTCTTTCCAAAATGCAAATCAGACTGTGTCACTTTCCTACTCAGAGACTTTGGTGGCTCTGCCTTAACAATGAAATTGAAGCTCAGCCTGGCAGATGCGTCCACTGTTTCCTCTTTCTCATTTCTCTTTATAGGGATGTCCCAAACTCATTTATATTCCTCAGACACACAGTGATACTCCTCCCTGCTTGCTTCTGCACATCATTGCATTCATTCAATAACATACTCATTCATTGAATGAACATTTATTAAGCACTTACTGCATGCCCATATGTTACTTATTAAGATAGAATGATGAACAAGAACAAATGCCTGTCCTCAAAGATCATATCATCAGGAGTACTCATGCCTGGCAGCACATCAGAATCGTCCACAGGGCTGCTTGAAAGCTCAGAGGTTTGGGCTTCATTCTACTATCTCAGAATGAAAAGAGAGGGAAAGGAAACAGCAAGCAAAAACATCAAAAGAGAATGAGGGGAGCTGATTACAAATTTCTCCTATTACCTTCCTGACAACCAATTGGGTGAATGGGCTGGGCTGTAGAGACAAAAAGACTGGTTCAAAACTCAGGCATTTTTATATTCTGGCTTGCTGGGACATTTCCCTTTTGCATCTGTGGCTGTGAAATTATTACTAGTTCTCCCTTTTACTTTCAAAAGTGCCCTGTTTTGGATGATAAGTTCCGTAATCACCTTATTCTATAGTCAGTTTTACCCTTTCCTACCCGTGAACACTTGGGGGAAATGGCTGAAACTTTCTGAGCCTCAGTTTCATGGTCTGTATCATAGAGTGAGTCATACCTACTTGAGAAGGTGTGAGAATTAAATGAGATGATGTTTGCCAAGTGCCTGGCCCAGTAGATGTTTAATTCACAGAAGCTGTTGTTACTGTTTGCCTTGTAGAAAGTGGTTCTCATCTGGTCTGCATTTTTCACTGTCAAATGAAACGAGACCTCAACGATGAGAACATTGAGATGAAGCACAGAGCATTTATATCGGTGGAGTGGATGGCCTGAGTCAGCAAGACATTACTTGGATAGTCGCTGGCCAGGGTGACAAGCCTGTCTTAAGAATCTCTGTTACAATATTAAAACTTCAGCTCAATGGCCTAGAAAGCTTAACTTTACTACCCTCCTTGTTGGTTTAAATTTCTATAGCATTAGGTCAAATGCCAGCAATGGGCCCAGAAGGAGGAAACTGCAGTCTATTTTGATGTCCAGGGTCAGGCTGAGGAGAGAGACTGACACATTATCTGTCTGGCTGACCGTCCACTCCCCCCCACCACAGTGGTGACTCATCAGATGGCGAGAAAGACCCGTCTCCGCCTGTCTGAACAGTGATTCTGCCGGTGATTCATTGTTGCCCACCAGAAAGCCCCCTTCTTAATGTCCTCTTTCTGAGCTCTTCAATTAGCATTTGAGGCCAAGGGATATTTAGAGGGAAGGGAGGATAGAAAGATCTGCCAGCCGGACCAAGTGTGGCTTCACTCAGTGGCAGTGAGACAACAGGGAGGGAGAAGAGGAATTGCTGGGTATGGCTTGCTCCCAGAGTAGGAACTTGGAAACAGCTAGAGGAAAAAAATATATATAATAAATGGTGAATATTTATAACATTGCAGAGGTCCTTAGGGGTGAAGGAATCTCACCAAAGACAGGAAGAAGGGCCAAAACTTTATACAAATCAGAAATCTTTTTGGATGACATTGCATGAAGGTTGCTATGTGAATGGGTTGTTTAAAAGTCTAAGGTATGTCAGACTGAAGATAAAGTGGATCAACATGAAAAGAATATTTGTAGTCTAGGATAAAAGGAAGACTAAGGCAGGAGTTATCCAGTGCTGTTCTAGAAAGACAGTTACTGAGGCTGATAGATATTCAAGTCTCCAGAATTATCCATAAGTTCTCTAGTATGGACCTAAAAGTGGTTAGTTTTCCCAAAGTGTGATAGGTAAAATTAATAACATATATACACATAAAGAAAAATTCTTTTAGAAGTAATCTATGAGTTCATACCACTTGTACATCAAACCAAGATTATCACAATTAAGTAAAAATATGCAAACTTTTTCTTTCTCCAGACATGCCAAGCTTCAGCTGAAACTCAGGCCTCATGCAGTTTTCTCTGCTTGGAATGTTCTCTGCTCAACCTTCACCTGCCCAGCTTCTTGTCCTACAGGTCTCAAGTCAAATGCCTTCTTCTCAATGAAGACTTCCCTGGCGACCTTGTCAACATAAATGTCATCTGGTTATTCTCTCTCCAGCCTGTGGCCTATTTTTTCTAAAGAACTTTTCAGGCACCAGCATGGCACATGTATACATATGTAACTTACCTGCACATTGCGCACATGTACCATAAAACCTAAAGTATAATAATAATAATAATAAAAAATATATATATATATTTAAAAAAAAGAACTTTTCAGGATCTCATCCATATCTTGGTTTACTTGTTTGTAACCTGTCTCTCTCTTCCAGAATGTAAGCTCCAGGAGAGCAGCACTTCCTCCTTGACGTTATTCCTGCCTCAATCCTTAGCGTCTAGCCCATTGCTTAATACATATTTGTTGAATAAAGATCCATTAAAGTGAATTACGGACTTAATAATGCCATTCTTGCACTGGGGAAAAAAACTGTGGAATTGTAGTAAGGACATGGAGAATTCTGTGTCATCCTGGACATGGCTATAGGAAAGTGTAAAATGTTTGCTGATAATTATACTTTTTTCCCCCTCAAATGAGCCATAGACCTGAGAGTTAGGTAGGGATGAACTGTTTTCCTATGCTGGTAAATATGGATTAGAACACATGGCTTAGAAATGAGTCAAAAACAGGTTTCCCACTCCTGCCTCTTCTGATAGAGATGACTTACTCAGTTACAGCTAGAAAACTGCAAGCTTCTCTCTTTCTTTTCCTCCCTCCTTCTCTTCCCCACCCCTCCTATCACCCTGACTCAGGGAAAGGGCTGTCCCAGGGGACTTGACCTTACAGAAGAGGTAGAAGCTGAGAGAACACCTGTGACTCTGAAAGCCATTCTTTCATGGGGAAGAGCAGACTAGGATAGAAGCTTCCTCCCCAGCTTTTCTGAGATTACAAGAATTTCTATATGGAAGTGGGCTAATGCAGGAACGGGTGGAAGTAAAATGGATTTCCCTAGAGTAAATATTGTGGTCATGCATGTGTCATGGGTGAAAAGGGAAGCTGAGGACCACTGTAAACCACCATCAGTTCCTAGAGATCTGGGATCAGGTCTTCGACTACTATTCAGAGACCACTGATCCTAGCATGTATCTTGTGCCTGGCACACAGTAGTGGTCAATCGGTGTGTGCCTAACAATGTGCTCCGAAGGAATGGAAGACTATATGAATGATTGACTATATGAGTGATTGAGTGAATAAAATATGCATTATACTTCTGCCTCTTGCAAATCTAGTTAATGTGAGTCTAATCTTAAACCCTGCTCACCTTAGAATACAGAATAAAAAATATATTTTTTAGATACACAAGGCTGAAACCAAGAACCTGGACAGAAGTGACCCCACTAATTTCTGGCAATGTTGTAAACCCTCTTGGGACACCTTTTAGCCCCAAGGAATCTGGGGATCTTACAGTGGGTAATTCACATAACCTGTGATGAACCAATAAGCCATCTCTGCCTGCATTCAGTCTCTTGAGGAGAGGTTCTTAACTTAGGTCCATGAACTCTTCAAGGATCAGAAGGCAGACGCCTGGAGGCCTGTGAAGAATAAGGAAAAAATACAGCTTGATTTGCACTTACTTCTAATTGAAATTTAGTATTTCTATCACTTGTGTATGTAGACAACACACAGTTTATTAGCAATAGCTGTGATTTTTGTCATCCACAGAAATGACAGATAATTTCATATCATATGTCAGCTGTGGCAGAAATCAAGAAATATTGCCCTCGTGTCTATTTCAAAGTTACATTAGTTACTGTACTTCTGCTAGATCTTCTTTGATGCCTTCAAATAGCATATAGAGCACCTGTGGTACTCAGGCTTCTAAGATGACCTTCGATGACTCCACCTTCTGGTTTTCACAACTCATATTCAGCTCTCCCTTTAGTGTGAGCTGAACCTACTGATTTGCTTCTCATGGATAGAATAGGGCAAAGATGAGGAGGTGTCACAACCACGAGGAGATTATAAAAGATTATGACTTTGGTCTTGCTCACACTCACTTTCCCTTTTACCTCCTCACTCTGACAGAGCCAGAGGCCATGTTGCGAGCTGTCCGCAGAGAGGCCCACATGGCAAGAAACTGAGGGCAGCTTCTGGCCAAGAATCAGTGAGGAAATGAGGCCCTCAGTTAGACATCTTGTGAGAAACCAAATTCTTCCCACAAGCCTGTGAGTGAGCTTGGAAGCAGGCTCATCCCTAGGCCATCTCAAGATGACTACAGCTCTGGCAGACACCTGAATTGCAGCCTCATGAGAGACCTCGAGCAAAAGGACCCAGTTAAGCCACACCCAAGCCCCTGACCTGCAGAGACTGGGAGATAATAAATACCTGTTGCTCTAATACACTTTTTGTTGCTCAGCAATGGATAACTAATATGGTTTGTGTGTGTGTGTGTGTGTGTGTGTGTGTGTACTGTTCCATAACAGTTTTTTGCTATGATTAATTTCCTTTGAAATCCCATGTATCTTTATTTAATTCATTTAAAGTCATTATTCTGAGAAGAGATCATAGGCTTCACCAATCTGTCATGGATATCTATGCAACCCAGAAGAGCCCCTGCCCCAGACTCTATTTTGAAGGAGACATGGGTTCTTGGAAAAGGGATTATATATCATTATTATATAAATGGTATATGTGTGTGTGTGTGTGTGTGTGTGTGTGTGTGTGTGTGTGTGTGTGCATGTGCGTGCACGTATACATACCACATTTTCTTGACTTGGAGGTGGTGAAGTGGAATTTGGTCCGGCTGATTGTTGCTCCCCTGAGGTTGGAGATGTAGATTCTCTTCCAGACAGCAAGAGACACCAAAGGGAAAGAAGAGAGCAGAGAATCTGTGTGGCAAGTTTGAGCCCAAAGTCTGAAGAGTGACAGAGCAACGGGGCAGATAGAGAAGACAGGGATAGAGTCAGGAATGTCAGAGTTTGGGGAAAAAGAGGCAACCTGAGCTGCAGTAAAACAGGCGTCCTGAGAAAATTCTGTATCCCCAAGTGATTTGGCCTGATTCAATTAAAAGTCTAGATCAGCAAAGAGAATATCATCCCCCCTCCCATTTAGAGTAGAAATCCCTTGCTGTGTGACAGGCATTTAGGCACTGCTTTCTTGCACCTGTTACCAAAGTCTTCCCGCCCACCTAAATGGTAAGCTCCTTGCGGGCAAGGCCCATGTGTCCTTGTTTCCTTTTAATTCCAGAGATCTACTGCAGCATATATGTTCACACATCAAATATCTGCTCAGAGACAGTGCTGGGCCTGGGAAACAGAGATGAATTAGGTTCAGTCTATCTTGAGTTGATTATGGCTAAAGAGGAAGACAGATCAATACAGGCATTGACATTAAAGAGCTTCAGTTCAAATGTGAACTGCATTTCTGACCAGATTTGGAGTCTCTCCAACCCTTGACTTTACATCTGTTAAAGAAAGTTATAACACTCATCTTGCTGGTTTGTGGAACATTAAGTGAAATAATATATTTCAAGAGCCTTACATAAGGCCTGACATGGAGCAGACACCTCTACCTTGCTTCTGATTCTCACACCATTTCCAGTCTTATGATCACAAGGCCACAAGTGTTTATGTGAGATCAAATTCCTGTGTAAAAGCTGTGGCAGACTTCTAAAGACAAATCCTTCTCCCAACAAGCTTTCCTTCTCATTGCAAGATAATGTTCACCCACGTGCCATGTTCTGTGAGCTCTTGGAAGCAGAGACCATGTGGGACTCATTTTTGCAACCCCAGCAAGTAGAAGAGTGCTGCATCAAAGTAGGGTCCGTTCAGCACAGGTTGAATGAATGACTAGGTTGATAAATAACAAATCACAATAAGCTCTCCAAAATCGAGTGCAATAATGTCATGCAAGAAAGGTCATCATGAGCTGGAGGACAGGGGCCTTGACCTGGCTCTTTCAAATGTAGAGGACTTAGTTGAATAGAAGATAACTGGGGTAGAAAATAGAGGGAGATAGTGAAGGCCCACAGTCACCTCTGGAGAGGAAGGAGAAATATTGACTAGGAGGTGTGTAAAAAAGCTACAATGGCTTCTGCCAAGTTTCATTTTAAAAGAGAAAAGATCAGAAGTAACTGTGGCAAATGTCAACATGTGTTAAATATGAGTGGTAAGTGCAAAGGTGATTAGTATATTCCCTATGCTTCTTGCTATGTTGAAAATATTTCATGACAAGAGAGGAAAAAGGATTTTAGGTGGGAAGAATGCCACAGGCGGGTGCAGAGAAGTCAGGAGACATGTGGCAAATACAGAACAGGAAGCCTTGAGGTAGACTTCTTGCTCAGGTCCTACAGGCCAAGTCCCAAGTGAGGGGCAGGGGAGCAAGCTTGGTGCTGTCCTTGGTCCTGAACCAAAACCACGCCCTTGAGCATTGCTATTTCTAGTTAAAAAGCAGTGAGTTCCTGCCTAATCCCCCCAGTGCTCAGAGGTTTCCTTAGTATTCTTTAACTTAATTTTTTAACTTATTTTAAGTTTATGAGTACAAGTGCAGGTAACATAGGTAAATTTTTGTCATGGGTGTTTTTTGTACAGATTATTTCATCACCCAGGAATTAAGCCTAGTACCTGTTAGTTGTTTTTCCTGATCCTCTCCTTTCTCTCACCCTTCACCCTCTGAAAGACCCCAGTGTGTGTTGTCCCTCTCTATGTGTCCATGTGTTCTCATCACTTAGCTCCCACTTATAAGTGAGAACATGCAGTATTTGGTTTTCTGTTCCTGCATTAGTTTGCTAAGAATAATGGCCTCCAGCTCCATCCATGTCCCTGCAAAGGACATGATCTCATTCTTTTTTATGGCTGTATAGTATTCTGCGGTGTAAATGTACCACATTTTCTTTCTCCAGTCTTTATTTAGGTTTATTCCATGTCTTTGCTATTGTGAATTGTGCTGCAGTCAACATACGAGTGCATGTATCTTTATAACAGAATAATTTACATTCCTTTGGGTATATACTCTGTAAAGAGATTGCATGATTGAATGGTATTTCTGTCCTTACGTCTTTGAGAAATCGCCACAGTGTCTTCCACAGTGGCTGAACTAATTTACACTCCCACCAACAGTGAATGTGTTTCTTTTTCTCCACAATCTTGCCAGATCTGTTACTTTTTTACTTTTTTTTTTTTTTTTTTGAAATGGAGTTTCGCTCTTGTTGCCCAGGCTGGAGTGCAATGGCACCATCTTGGCTCACCACAACCTCCACTTCCTGGGTTCAAGCGATTCTCCTGCCTCAGGTTCCTGAGTAGCTGGAATTACAGGCATGCACCACCATGCCAAGCTGATTTTGTATTTTCAGTGGAGACAGGATTTCTTCATGTTGGTCAGGCTGGTCTCAAACTCCTGACCTCAGGTGATCCGCCTCAGCCTCCCGAAGTGCTAGGATTACAGGAGTGAGCCACTGTGCCCAGCCACTTTTTTACTTTTTAATAGTAGCGATTTTGACTGCTGTTAGACAGTGTCTCACTGTACTTTTGATTTGCATTTCTCTAATGATCACTTATGTTGAGCTTTTCTTCATATGATTGTTGGCTGCATGTATGCTCTCTTTTGGAAAGTGTCTGTTTATGTACTTTGCCAACTGTTTATGTCATTTGCCAACTGTTTATGGGGTTGTTTGGGGTTTGTTCTTGTAAATTTAAGTGTATTATAGATGCTGGATATTAAACCTTTGTCTGATGCATAGTTTGCAAAAATTTTCTTCTATTCTGTAGGTTCCCTGTTTATTCTGTTAATAGTTTCTTTTGCAATGCAGAAACTCTTTAGTTTAATTAGATTCCATTTGTCTGTTTTTGCTTTTGTGGAATTTAATATTTTTAAGTCCAACTTTACCCAGCTACTATCACTGCAAAAGAAATAAAAAACTCTAGCAACAGAATACATTTTTTTCCAACCTGATAGTAGTATGTATCTATTATTTATCAAGCTTTTGTATTTTCTGGACACTGTGATAAGCAGTTGTTATATATTGTCTCATATTGCTATAATTATCTTCATTTTATAGATGAAGAAAGACACACAGAATGATTGAGGTCACAAAGCTCATAGATGGCACAGTTGAGATTAAAAGAGGTCACATAAGTACATATCCCAGGAATTAGCTAATCACTCCCTGGAATAGGCAAATAAGGCCTTAACTATGTAGAAGGAAGTAACTCTATGAAGTCACTGTCTTACTTTCTTGATTTTTCCATCTACAAAGGCAAGATTGTGGATGCCAAAATGGCAGTGTAGGTGAAAGTACCTCATAAACTATTAAGTCCTCTGCTAGTGTTGGCAGCTCTCTCTGCTCTCTGTTATTAATAGTGATGGTTATAGTGACAATCATATGTCTTCAGCAGATGCCAGCAACATAAACTAGATTTTACTTCCGTGGCTCATGGAGGTAAGCCAAGGCAATACATACATACATACATACATACATACATATATATGTACATACATACATACATGGTAAAAAAGAGAGAGAAAGAAATAAAGAGAAAGAAAGAGAGAGAAAAGGAGAGAAGGAAGGAAGGAAGGAAGGAAGGAAAAAAGGAAAGAAAGAAAGGAAGGAAGACCCAAAATGGAGTGGGACAGACTTGGATTTGTGGCTTTATTTTAACATATATTAGCAATGTGACTGTGGGAGACTGATTTGATCACTTCCCAACCTCAGTTTCCTCTTCAAAGAAGGGGTTGTGTCAATCCATAAGGATAAAATGTGTGATAGGGCAGCCTAGGAAAAACTACGGCATTGCTGATGACGGTGATGGCAGCTACTACTTATCGATTCCCTTCTGCCTTGTGCCAGGCACTGTGCTTAGGCACTTTATGCACACAGCTCCAATCCTCATGCTGGTTCTAGAAAGTTCCTATTACTATCTACATTTCAAAGATGACAGAAGAGTTACTCAGGGAACCCTTAGTAACTCTCAGCTAAATCAGAATGCAATTTAACTCATCTAATCAGATGGCACTTGGGAGGCTGGATGGCAAGGGCTGGTAGACAAGAAGTGGCCCTGCCCTATTTTTTCCACAGTCTAGGCAGGTACTTCTAACAACAGGACCCATTTCAAGCTGAGAAAGAGAAAATCTCCCAGGCTACCACCCAGTTTACCAAAGTGCCAAATTCCAAGCACAGTGGAACCCAGTCTGGCTCCCCGGATGTTCAGAAGGCAACTGCCTCGGGTCCTCCCCTATGTCTCCCTTTCTCTAGTCTCTGAATCAAAGAAAAACTTGCCCTCCAGGCAGCAAAAACCAGTTCAAGGGAGCTGGGCTCCTTCCTCCTTGCTGGGCGAGCAGGGGAGAGGATAGAGGAAATCGTGCCAAAGGTCACAGTGTTCTGGGTCAGCGTGTCCCAGCTTTGAAGTCAAAGCTGCCAGCAACGAGGCAAGAAAAATGCTGTGGGCTGCTCCATCTATCAGGCCTCGGACAAGCTCTTGCTGGGCCTCGGCCTGCACAGCAGCTGTATACTTCAGGGAGGGCCACCCACACGAGAGACACCCCCTGGTCGCCACAGCAGCACCCTTAGGAACCTGTGACTGCAGAACAGCCAAGACACAGAGCACACAACAGCTTCACAGGTGTGCCCAGGTACCTTGCCCTCTTGCCTCCATCACCAAACTCCCCTGGGGAGAGTAAGCATTTTTGCATTCCCCAGGTTGTCCTCCTTTCTCTTGATACTTACAACTTCTCCTTAATTTGTTCAATCCTGACCCCCACCAAAAATAAATATAAAAAAAGTTAATTGTGCACTTACAATTCTGTGATATGAAAAAGGGCCAGGTAATGGTGGTCAAGTTATAAAAACACCACTGTCCCTGTCTTTGTAGAGTTTATAGAGGGACATAGACATTAACTAATAAATGAAGAAGTTGGTATAAGATTAAAAGTTGTGGTGGCGTTATGAAGGAAAGAGAACAGGGTGCCAGAGGACAGAAGAGAGAGTAATACAGCAACCTCCAGATAGGAGGATAAGAAAGGTTTCTTCCAGCAGGGCCAATGAGATTGAGGACTGAAGAATCAGCAGGAGGCTGCCTTCAAGGCCTGGTGGGGTGTGGGGTGAGGGATTTTTCTGGGAAACAGCATGTGCAAACGTCCTGAGGCAGGAAAAAGAATAAGATAGTCAGGAAAGTGAAACAATATATATAATAGATAGATGTGAATCCCTGATTAAGCTGCGGGACCTGAAGTCTATACTTAAATTCTCCATCTCAGTATTCTCAGGTAGAATCAGGTAAGGATTCTGGGAGGAGGTACGCTTGATCTTAGTATGAGAAGATGCAAAGATAGAGAATCAGAAGACAAATGGCTCCAGTTTAGGGGTTTTTTAAGCAGATACCCAAAATCTCCCAGCTAGAAGGGATAGAACAGCAACTTGAATACACAACTAACAATAACTAACTTATACATGCATATTTTCTAAGTTTCTTCGTCCAGTGCTTCTTCATCATACTTCAAGTTGGTCTAGAGATAAGTTTGTCTACAGATAGGAACGGAAGTAGGAAAAATGAGAAGAATCCAAGTTCCTAACTATTTCTGTTCTCCTTACCACTGGGGTGAACCAGTCTATAGGAATGGGTGAACTAGTCTGTAAAAATGGGTGTTGAAATAGAAGTGTCACCACCCAGCTGTTCAGAGTTTCCTAGTCCAGCCATCCCCAGCAGGCCAGCAAAATCAGACTGTGGACACTTGGATGATTATCAACTCCTAGACCTAAGACAAGCCACTGACCTCTCTGAGCCTCGAGTTGCTGTTCTCACAAGAGAGCAGAGCTGACAGCATAATAAAAATGAGTGTCCTCTTCTTGGAAAAGCAGGGGGAAATTATCATTCAAAGTACTATTAATAAAATATAAAACTATTTCCTTTCTATCAGTCTCTCTTTTGACTTGTCATGCTGTTTTAAATTTTTTATTTAATATAAATATGAGTAAAGCATAATAAATATTTTAAATCATCAGCATACATTTTATCATTCATCTTTATATTGTACAATTCCAGTTTTAAGTGCAAGTATAAGAGCATTGAATCCACATACAGAATCACCAAAATTACCCAATTTGTATTTTCTAGCCTATACATGCAGGTATATTTTGTTCTTACCAAAAGAATAAAAACACTGCCCAAAACAAACTCAGTTATTTTTATTTTACCTTTCAATACACACACGTTATACCAACAGTCAAAATGGCTGGCAGCTTTCATCACACACTTACCTCGTACTGGCCGCGAGTTCCATTGAACTTCCGGGCTCTGTGGGTCCACCAGAATTCTGTTCTCATGGGGCATGGCAAGGACGATATGTGATAAACAAGAAATGTGATACAGTGCCTATCTCCTCTCATCACTTACGTGCTGCATTACCCCATCAGACTTTACTTACAAAACTCAAATTCAAAGATAAAAATCTGTGAGAGTTTCAAGCTAGTGACTGCAGAGCATTAAACCAAGCCTGGGGCTCTTCTGAGCAAGGGGCTGTGTGTGCTCGCCCTTGCCACACCCACATGAAACCTGCAAGTATGATGCTCTGGATAGTAATCCTGACTATATGTGCTTAGTGTCACCAATTATGTTTTGACCATCATAAAATATTTCACCTTTCTGAATCCAATTTCATCTTCCTAGAGGCTTTTGCCCTGTACATGCAGATATATTTTGTTCTGCAGATATATTTTGCTTTGGCAGATAAAGTAGGGTTCATGTGTATAGACTTGAGAACCAGGGGGAAGGTCTCCTAGAAGAGTCCACACTGGCTTAAGTTCTTAGTGAACCTATATTCAAAGCCCTGCTTCCCCACTGAGTAGCTTAGTAACATTTAGCAAGTGATTTAGCCATCTGAAGTCCCACTTTCCTATGTTGTAAAATGGGGATAATGGCTGCCCTATTAGAGAAGGGCTGCTAGAACTCAACACAATCTAGATCAAGTCCCTGAACATAGGAGCAGAAAATTAACAATTACTACTATTTTTAAGTTCAGGTCTGTGAACTTCAGGTGTCCTGATCACTTTTAGTGCCCCCAGTCACTCCCCAGAGCCCCCTCCTTGTTACCCATAGACACATGCCTGGTCTAGGAGGCAGATTTGTGCCATGGAGTGGAAGGTTAGGGGGGCTTCCAGGTCCACTTATTGGAACACAGATTCCAATTTTAACACCATTTACTGTGTGACTCTGAGCAAGTGACTTCACATCTTAGGGTCTCAGTTATCTGATAGACAGCTGGCATAACAGAAACTTTATACCAGTTATCCTCTTACCAAGAAGTATTACGTGGTACCTACTTTATAAAGCTATTGGGAGAATTACATGAGCTCTATGTGCCACTCAGTATTCTATTTGGCACAAATTAATGCTCAGTAAATTATTCCCTGCCTCAATACCTATCTGCAAAATGAGGATACTGGTAGTCTCTACAACAGGAGGTTGTTTTCTGAAACAAATGACAATGTCCATGTCATGTGCTCAGCATGGTGCCTGGCATATGGTTATACCACAATGAAGGTGAGAAAATAACAATAATAATGATTGGCAGTTATCATATTCCTGGTGGTAACAGATAACCACCACAACTCTCACTTCTCCCCACTTCCCCTGCCTGGGGCGACAGTTCCCAAGGGCATCTGTTCATTCAGTATCCATTTTTCTGACTGCACTTCAAAACCCCCATCCTTACCCTGAGAATAGTTTACTCAAGGACTGAGTCTATTTTTGTTTTTGAAGAAGGAAAACAAACCCATGTGCCAAAGAACAGACTTCTTCAAAACAAGGCAAATCCCAGACAAGGCCATGGCCCTGGCTTTTGGGAGTTGGGAGGAAGGTTTAATTTTGAGTAACCTCTTGGCAGAAGATAGTAACTCCATCTCCCCCGCCTCTGTGGTTGTGAGTCAAGGTCTATTGTTCTCTGGTCTAGCACAAAGGGTCATGTGCTTCCCTATTTGAAGCTATGAAATTATCTCGCTTCAAACAACATCAGAACATCAGTCTTTTTCACTGTCCCCAGGCCCCTTTACCCCCTCTTCTGTAACAAGGAGTCATGTTCCATAAACGCTTAGAGTTTATTACGCTGGCCTTAAGTTGCCCCCATCAATGTGCCTTTCTGATAAACCTCTCATTTTCCCCAACACAACTCGATCCACTTTGTTTAGCTCATTTTTTTTTTTTTTTTTTGCACCCAACAGACATTTCTTGAACATGCATTATGTACCAAGCATAGTGCTAGATGCCAGGGACAGACCTGTTGAGTGTGATACAATCTGTTTTCTGTGTGTAAGCAGACTACAAAGGTACACCTACATTTCAATATAATGTGTTAAATGCAATAAGAAAGGAAAAAAGACAGCACCATGGAAACCCAAAATAGAAGAGAGGGCTTAGCCCTATGTGAGGGGTTTAGCATAAGTTGAAAAAGAGGACATCTTCAAGAAAGAAAGTGAAGAAAGAAAATGGCTATTTCTCACTCATAACTTCCCTAGTCATTCATCTCACAAACACAGATTAAGCAACATTTCCCCAACCCACCCATATTCTCTGGCAGCTCCCCTCTCCCATCTCAGCTCTCAGCACACAGTTCTATAAATGCACATTTCATTATCTTACTCCCAGAATAGACTAGGGTCTCTATAAAGGCAGCAAGCAGGTCTGCCATGTTCTCTGTTGTAGCTATAGCCCCTGATATTAGTGCCCAGCATATAAAAGGCACACAATCAATATGTATCACATTGAACAAAACATCTTTTGGCAACCTAATGCTGTGAAGGCTCCATGCTAGATAATAGTAATCCTGCTTAGACAAATATGCATAAAGAAGTAAATAACAATAGAGGTTGGCAAATGTAAATACTAAATGAATGATACAGACTATAGATGTTAGGTAGACTGATATACTTAACTCTGTTTCATTAAATTCAGTCCAATGAATATTAATTGTGCCTTCCAGAAACATTATAGGAACAGGAGGTGATGCAAAAATTAAACAGAAAAAAAAGAAGTCCTTACGCTCAACCTGTTAACGTAGAAGAGCCAATACAAATGCACCAAAAAAAAAAAAAAGAAAAGAAAAAGAAAAGACTATGAATATTCAAGGGAGGGTCACCAGAAAAGATTTCAGAAAGTGTTTAGAAAACACTGGAGTAAAGCACTTCTGTGTGGGTTCAGATGGAGACAGAGGAAGAAATCATTCCAGGAAGAAAAAGCATTTGAAGCAAACAGAAAGAAAGAAAATGGGTGGTGCATTTCAGAAAAGCTTGATTAGACAGCCATCTAAAGACAGTGCTCTGGAGCAGAAAGAGTCTAACTTCAAGTATTCAGCAAGCTCACCAGCTCTTCCAGAATCCTCCTATACCCACAGTGCTGGAACATCATGCATCTGGCCATGACTTCCACACAGAGGCACTGGCCCTTTTTGTTTCCTTCAGCAAGGAAGTAACACAATTAAAAGTGCATCTTAAGAACATTTATAGGCAACTACGCAGGAGACAAGTGCTGCTACTGTCTTCCCAGTCCTTCTACTTCCTTGAAAGAACCACACCCTTTTCCATTCCAAATGGGTCTAATAGGTCTTCAGTCAGGGTAGTCTCACTCTAACCCTCAGTCTCAGGAGTGGATGCAAGAAGGTCCATCGTAAAAACCCATCCACTGTAATAATGACCAGTCCAGTGGTGGGCAGATTCCTCAACAAGAGCCACTCAGAATATTTTTCTGGATCAATACACAGATATTGGGAAAGAGAAGTCTTTTCTCAGCTGATGTTGCTAAACTAGGAGGAAACAAGTTGGAAATATATACAGCCATGTTCTCTACCCCATAGAGAAAGCCAGCCAGGTGGCATGAAGCCAACATGTATAGGAAGCCAGGTTGAAGGATGGAGAAGGGGCCTGACAACATGCTCTGACAGATGGTGTGTTTTAAACCTTGAATGACTAAAAGGACAATGGACCCATCAACAGAAATGCAGAAGTCAAGGGGATGATCTGATTTTCAGAGAGAGATAGTATCATCTCAAATCATCAAACCTTAGAATCAGAAGGGTTGCAAAGGGATTTGGTTCAAACACTTATCTGATGTCTGAATTGCTCTATCTTTTGTTTATGTTTTTCCCAGAATGAGTTTTATTCTGCTGGTGGCCTCATTCAGTCAACAAGTGTTGATTAAGCAGTTGATCGATTTGGTGAATAAAACATGAAGAGCCCTCTTTTTGAGGGGCTTTCCATTTACTTGGGGAGAAGGCAATAAACAAATGAACATATACTATACAGTCAGGTTTTGCATATGGGGTAGTATGAAAATTAAAACAAGGCCCCATAACAGCTTTGGGGTATGCTGTGTTATATCATGTAGCCAGGGAAGGGATGTTGAAGGGGATTATATTTAAGGAGAGACCTGAATGGTGGAAGGAAGTGAGTTATGCAAAAAGAAGAGCATTCCATGAGGTGGGAGAGTGCTTCGCATGCAGCCACAAAGCCAGGCACATGTAGAGCTGGGTAAGTGGAGGTGAGGGGGTCTGGTTGTGGGAGAGGCTATGGTCACCAGTGGACAGAGCACAGAGGACTTTGCAAGCCATGGTGAGTGTGATGGAAAGGTGTTGGAGAGTTTTAGGTAGGCGAGTGTTATACTAGAATACCTAGGAGAGTATCTAACCCAGATTTCATATGTGGAATTCAACTTGTCTTGAAAGTAAAGAAAGATAGATATAGGAACAGGGGAAAGTGTTCCTGGCAGGGCGGCCACGCAGTCCTTGGAGAAGCAGTGAAAATGCACTTTAGCTGCCTGGAGGAGAGTGAGTGGGCAAATGGGGACAGACACAGTGGAAGTTCTGGGGAAAGGCCCAGTGGACCAGAAGCTTGAAAAAAGAGGTTGGAACCCTACTTTAGTGAGACTTAGATGCCAGGCTAAGGAAACAACTCCTTATTAAATGGGCAAAGAAAAGCCATTAAAGATGTTTGGAAAGGAAAAATGACTCCACTCTGCCTCAGCAAAAACTTGTATCCCTGGAGAAGAAGTGTGACGAAGGAGGAATAAGCATGAGCTGGGATTCAGGCAGACCTGGTTCGAATCTAGTCGCACTCTTAACTGTGCAATCTTGGGCAACCACACCAAGAGGATAAAACCAAGTAAGAAAATCAGAAATACACCAAATCACCTCATCTTTCACAAGGAATGTTCTAGAACAGACACTGGCAAACTACTTTATCTTTACAAATAAAGTTTTATTGGAAACACAGACACATTGCGTGTTTGCACATTGCCTATGGCTCTGTTTTGCTCACTGCAATGGCAAAGGTTAGTAATTGAAACAGAGACCTATGTATGACCAACAAAGCCAAAAAGTAATTACTATCTGATCCTTTACAGAAAGAGTTTGCTGACCCTGCTCAGAATAAAACTTTATTTTACAGAATAAAATTTCCCATTACAGGATGGCCCCTTTGCAGTAGGAGAGGAAATAAAAACTTGATGAACTTATCCCAATTTAGGAGACAAGAAAAGCTAAAGAATTTGGCAATTACCTCTAGACTTAAAAGAAACATTATTTTCTCGTGATAAACAGTCAATGGAAGATGTGTTGTGAGACCTGAGACAGAAACAGAGAAATGCGGATGAGAGAAATGAGTACCATGAAGAGGCAGAAAGACATCCATGGAGATGGGCGAAAAGAAATAGGGGGTTGGGCGTGGTGGCTCGCACTTGTAATCCCAGCAATTTGGGAGGCCAAGGTGGGTGGATCATCTGAGATCAGGAGTTCGAGACCAGCCTGGCCAACATGGTGAAACCCTGTCTTGACTAAAAATACAAAAATTAGCAGGACATGGTGGTGCACACCTGTAATCCCAGCTACAGGGAGGCTGAGGCAGGAGAATCACTCAAACCCTGGAGGTGGAGGTTGCAATGAACCGAGATCATGCCACTGCACTCCAGCCCTGGTGACAGAGCAAAACTGCCTCTTAAAAAAAAAAAAAAAAAAAAAAAGGAAAAGAAACAGGGACACAGGGAAAAGGGACAGGCAGAAAACAGGACAGGACAGCTTATCACAAAAAGTACCACCCAATGAGGGGAATAGGAGACATTTTAAAAACTATGTATATCTTATGTGTACACTGGTATTACCTCTCTAGGGTTGTGACAGTGTTTATGTCCTCAACACAAAGAAAATGTCTTGACTGGAAATGTCAAAAAGTCGTTTCTTCACTCCAGCCTGTGCTGGGATGGAAAATCAGGATATATTGACCCAAGGGATACCTGTGTTGACAGAGACCAAGACAAGATCAATATAAGGCTTCATAGGCAAAGTTTGTGGAACATTGAAGAATGTTTCCCGCTTGTTTTTATCAGAAATATCTGTAAAGGTTTATGGGCCCTCCTTTCTAGTCTGTCTTTCTAAGCTTACAAAAGTTCTTTTAGGGGATGTCTTACTGATTGCAAACATGACAAATAGAAGTAATGAGTTGTTTAAAGTTCTCCTTCTCTCCCTCCCAAAAAACAAAGCTATTTCCTGATTTTAAAGACAAGAGGAGGAGTCTGTTACCGTAGGGAAGAAAACTCAGGCAGGCCTTAAGTAAAATTAACACTTCTGTTCAGAGTGCGGGCCATCCCCTGCGACCACAGTGTGATGACTGAACTTGGTCAAAAGCCCTGACAGCTAGGGGAGAGGGCTCAGGATAAAGAATAGGATGGAGGAATGGAGAGAGGGGCCTTCCATGCCATTCACTATTTTTGCTCTGGAATAAGTCCTTGTTCCTGTTATGCATACAAGCAAACCAGAATTTGAATTCTAAATCGGACACATGGATAGGGAGGAGAACGGGGGAATAGGGAGAGGTTGGTCAATGGGTACAAAGGTACAGTTAGACCGACAGTAGCAATAATTTCTAGTGTTCCATTGCACAGTTGGGTGACTATAGTTAACATATTATCTATTTCAAAATTGCTAGAAGAGAGGCTTTTGAATGTTCTCACCACAAAGAAATCATAAATATTTTTGGTGAGGGATATGCTAATTATCCTAATTTAATCATTACACACTATATACATGCATTAAAACATCACCATGTACTCCAAAAATATAAATAATTATTATGTGTCAACTAAAGTTGAAAATAATATTTTAAATTTAAAAATAAAAGGTAAATTAAAAAGAAAAATTATGACACATGGAAGCTGGTTGATCCTGAGCAAGAAGTTCTCTCAAGTTCCTTGGTCTAAGTTCTGTTTAAAGAACTACAAACAGTTTACTATAGTTGGAGCAGGCAGCATTTGTGGGGCTGTGGCAGGAGAGAGTGATAACGATAATGATAATAAATGATAACAATAGCTATTTACTAAGTGTTTCATGTGTGCCAAAGCCTGTTTTAAGTGCTTTAAAATATAAACTCATTTTATTCTCACCACCACCTTATTAAGAAGTGAGTTATTATTCTTATTAGCTCTGTTAGGTAACTGAGACCCAGGATGTGATAGTTAATTTCATGTCTCAATTTGATTGGGACTTGGGGTACCTAGATGTTTGATTAAACATTATTCTGGTTGTGTCTTGAGGATGTTTCTCAGTGAAATTATCATGAAATGGTGGATGAGTAAAGCAGATGGCCTGCTCCAATGCAAGTGAGCCCCATTCAATTCATTGAAGGGCTGAAGAGAATGAGACTGAATGAGAGATAATTCATTCTCTGCCTGACTGCTGCTGACCAGGGACATTGATCTTTTCCTCAGGCCTTAGTACCTGGACCAGAACTATACTATCAGCTCTCCTGGGTCTTGCTGACTTTGGATCTTGGAATTTCTCAGCCTGCATACCCATGCGAACCAAATCCTTACAATGAACCTGTTTTTACTGTATCTATCTCCTATAAATTCTGCTTATCTGGAAAACCTGGACTACTACAGAGATTTAAGTAAAATGGCCAAAATTTGAATTCAAAGAGTCCAATTCCAGTGTCTGTACCACTATCCGCTGTGCTCTCTGTTGCCTCTATAATGAGGCTGGAAAGATAAGTGGGAATTACAGTGTTAGTCTCCTAGAGCTATCATAACAAACTACCACAAAGTGGGTGGCTTATAACAATAGAATTTATTCTATCTCAGTCTGAAGTCTAGGATTCTGAAATCAAAGTGTGGGCAGAGCCACGCTGCCTTTGAAGGCTACAGGAGAGAATCCTTCCTTGACTTTTCCAACCTCTGGTGACTACTGGTAAACCTTTACATTCCTTGTCTTGTAGATGCATCACTCTAATCTATGCTTTCATCTTTGCATCACCTTCTTCTTTGTGTCTCTGTGGATTCTCTCCTCTTCTTACAACCACAACAGCCATTAGATTTAGGACCCACATTAATCTGGTATGATAGCATCTCAATTTTCAACATCTGCAAAGATCCTATTTCAAAATAAGGTTACATTCTGAAGTTCCATGTGGACATGAACTCTGGGGAGATATTATTCAACCCACTACAATTATTTAGGGTCTTGTGTGATTCTAATGCATCCGTGAGATCTAAAGAGACAATTAATTATTACTTTTTAGTCAGGGTTCCTTGGGTCCCAAGTGATAGAAACCTAACTACCTCATACTGGCTTTGGCATAAAAGAAATGTATGAGCTCAGGTTACTAAAAAATTTAGATGTAAACTTTAGGTATAAAAGTTTCAGAGATGGCTGCTTCCAGGAACACAAACAAATGCCATCTTTTAAGTATAATTTCTCCTGTTTTGATTTCAGTGAGGCAGACTCTTCCCAGGAGACGTCAAGGTGGCTTCCATCTCTCCAGAAATAGGACTAAAAGAACCAATGCCCAAATCCACATTGCTTTTATTTTTCTTTGAAGTTATTAATAGTGAGAAGTCAATAAAGTTTCATTCTCTATCTTCTTAGCAATATCAGGTGAAGGACAATTTCTTTTTCTCCAAAGTTAAAAAAAAAATTTTCAGGAATAAATTTCAGTGGACCCAACTGGATCATATTACATCTTCAATTACATCTTCAGTCCCCAGCCAAGGGCAGGGACATTTTAATTAGCCTGGATATAGACCCATTGCATTTGGTTCTACTCATCTGGATGAGTCAAGGATGGTTCCAGAAGGAGAAATTAAGACATTGGATCAAAAGGGAGGATGGCTGCAGGGCAAGCAAAACCAATATATGCCAGCCTTAGATTCAAAAGAGGTGAATGACAAAATTGAATAAACCTTGGGTGTTCAGAAGAAAGCATCCAAGTGGCTGCCATTACATTCAATCTTCCATTTCTAAATCAATGTAGTGCAAAGCAAATAGTGTAGAATCCATAGTAAGTGCTTATTCCTCTAGTAGGAATGCATTAAGAGGACCAATTGCTTTTATTTTCACCATAGTTATTGTTATTGATGAGGCTGTATAATTTACTGAAGGTTTTCAGCATACCCAGTTCTATTTCATGAAGAGCTGTAGCCGCAAGAGCTTGCATTTTATTTGAAGACATAGCCGCTAGGAATTTCACAGGAGACAAAGAGGAATGAAAGGAAACCAAATGACAAAAAATGGACTCAGCTTAATAAGATGTCTGAAATAGAAAAACCTTTCACCCCACCCTGCGTGTCTTACATATAGTATTTTCACAGGGTCAAATCTAATTAGGAGCAATGGTACGGGAGTAGAGTGGTTACATGAATCCTCCTGCAGATGGTTATTATAAAAACTGGATTTAAAAAAGCTTTAAACAATTTAAAGACACTGGAAAGCATCCCAAACCAGACAGTAGCCAGAGGAGAGTTTAATCCTGAAAAACCACAACTGCGAGAAGGATTGGTAATTTACAGCTTTCTCAATTGAGGGTGCTCTGCGATCCCCATGGCTGCAGATGAGAAAACCAATAATCTTACTGGCCTAAAGTGCCAGAGGTCGGAATCTAGGGATAGAAGAGGAGGTAACACTTTAAAGGATGATTCCTGGCAATGAGAATCATAGAAGTAGTGAGATATAAACACCAGTTATAAATTCTGCCAAATTCCTCAGCTGACTGCTAAACTGTACATGCACAGGAGTGTCCCAAAGGGACCAGTAAAGGGCATAAGTAGACCAGCTGGACATTTACTCTTCAAAGATAGAACTACAAAGGATAAGATCTGTGAGTTTTCTATTATTTTTTTTAAATTACGTGTCTTTCCCGTTTTGCACAGCTTGGGCGGCAGAAAAAGGAAGTCTTATAGGCCTGAAATGTCAGGATAGAAAACCTGAGGTGGGTAGACAAACTAGAAATTAGGGGAAAAACCTAGAAGAAAACAAAACTGAGAGGGTGAACCTCACACCGCCTAAATTCTTGGCAAGTAACCAAGTTTTGTAGGCACCTAGGAGATTCCCAGAGAGTCAGGCTAAAAATACAACACTGGAAGCCATAAGAAGAGACTAAGGCTATCAGGTGCTACAAACTACAAGGGAGATAATGTTTGAGCTTTGAATCCTTTTAAGTTAACTACTTACTGTAACAAAAATCCTCAAAAGTACACAACATAATCTAGAGTCACTATAATGTGTTGTCTACAATGTCTGCTTTTCAACCATAAATTACTACACATGCAAAGAAACAGAAAAGAGTGACCCATACTCAGGAAAAAAAGGCAATAAAAAAAAAACATGGCATGGCAAAGATACTGTAGTCAGCAGAAAAGTGTTTCAAAATGTGACATGAATGAATTGTCTAATAAGGAATTCAAATGGGGAGTTAGAAACTATTAAAATGGAAATTATAGCTCTGAAAGAATAATTAGTTAAATTTTAGAGATATCACAAGAAAAAATCAGTGAATATGAAGATACAGCAATAGAAATGATTCGATTCAAATAACAGAAATTTAAAATATTTAAGGAAAACAGAAGTTCAAAGACCTGTGAGACAATATCAAGCATGATCCAACATGTATATAATAAGAATAGAAGTAAAGTGGTAGAAAGGAATATAAATGTTGTTTGAATATATAATGGTCTGAGCGTTCCCAAAGTGGGTATAAAAGATTAATTTAAAGGTCCCCAAAACTTAAAAAACCCATAGCATAATAAGCACAAAGACATATATTCCTGAACACATCACAGTAAAACTATGACTATCTTTGGCCAGAAGCATAACATAAAGCTAAAACCTTGGAAGCAACCAGAAGAAATAATACATTCCAATAGGGAACTAACAATAAAATCTATGGCAGACATCTCATCAGAAACTCTGTAGATCAAAAGATATTGAAACAGCAAAGTGCAGTTAAAACAAAATAAATTATCAATCAAGAATTGTGTTTCTAATTATTTTGCTTAAAAAATGAAGGTGGAAGAGATATTTTCAGATAAATCAGAATTAGTTTAATATTAACTCAAAGATCCATAGAGAAATCACACACAAAAATATCAGAGATATAGATAGAAAACAAGGAATTAAAACAAAATATTAAAAAATACTTGATAAACAAGAAGGCAGGAAAAGAGAGAAAAAGTAAAAAAAAAGTGAGATAAATAATAAAGATAAAAATAGATGACCTCAATACAAATTTACCAATAATTATAATCACCTCAAATAAAAGGGAGAGAGTCCACAAGAATCGCTTGAGCCCAGGAGGCAGAGGTTCCAGTGAGCTAAGATCATGTCACTGCACTCCAGCCTGGGCAACAGAGTGAGACTCTGTCTCAAAAAAAAAAAAAAAAAAAGAAAAAAGAGAGTTTCAAACTGAATAAAAAATTAAGAACCAACTATATGCTGCCAACAAGGGACATATTTTAAAATTAAGACCCAAGCAGGTTAAAGGTAAAAGAATAAAAAAGATACCATGCAATCAATAAGCATAAGAAAGCTAGAGTGGCTATATTAATGTCAGACAAAATAAACTGCAGGATTACTAGAGACATTGAGAGACACTATGATAATAAAGAGGTCAATAACTGATTAGATTTAGATAGATATAGATATAGACATAGACATAGATATAGAAATAACAATAATCAATGGTATTGAATGTCTCTGATCCTGTAATATGAGGATATAGCATATACTGCAGTAGCATATGTAAGCATATATATTTTTTACTAAATTTTACTAGCATATTTTTTCCTCCCCCACCAGAACATAAGCTCACAGAATGTGATTTTTTTGTCTGATTGTTCATTTCTGTATCCGCAGCACCTAAAACAGTGGCCGATGGATGATAGTTACCCCAAAATTTTGGTTGAAAATAGATCTGTGTGACTAAATAAATTAATAAAATGCCATTGAAGAGCTTGGGATAGTGTAGGGGCTCAATGAGTGTTATTTTCCTGCTCTGTTTTCGTTTCCTCCCACATTCAAAGAAATACATCCGCAAGTTATTGTGAGACTAAGTTCACAGCTCAGGACTCATTCTCTTCCCAGTCAAAATAATATGATTACTTGCTGAATGAGACAGGAAATGACCAATAGCCACAACTAATGACACAGTCCCTGGCTGAGGAGATGAATGAACAGCTTCTATGCAGAATAAGCAATAAGGAACCACAGGAATGTGAGGCAGAAACATTTGTTAATGATTTTTAAATGAAATGATACAGCTTGCCTTCCAGTTATTCTTTGATGAATCTGACACTCACCCTACAAAATTTAACTGCCATTTTTTCAGACTAAATTCTCTTTGCCTGCACACCCAATTCTGAGGAAAGTGATAAATCATTTCAACAAGTCAGAGAATTAGAGTTCCTCATCTTCTGCAAGTAGCAGGCCCCTTCCAAGACCTGATGAATAGTATAGATCCTCCACTCAGAAAAATGCATTCACACACAGTGTTTTGCATACACTTTTAGGAGACTGAAGGACTCTGTTGGCCAGATCCATACACTATGTTTTCTGAGGCAAAGTTCTTCATTTTACAGAGGAAAATACCAGGGTCCAGAGAGGAAAATCATCTAACTCAAGGTCACTGGACTTACTAGAAACAGCTGTGAACCAACTCCACATCTCCTAATATCAAGTCTAACGTTATTTTCATTATAATTACTTTGCTTTTCATAGCAGACAAAAATCTTTGCAGCCACCTCTGGCGAATGAGGTGTGTGACTCAGCTAGTTAATATCCATTTTGGAGGGGGAAAATATGAGTAGAAAGTAATGAGATTAGGGTTTGCGCCTGAGAGGAATGCTGATTTCAATCTTGACTCTCCACTTAGCTGTGTGATCTTGAATGCATTACTGAATGTTTCTGAGCTTCTGTTTTTCTTGTTTGGAAAATGAAAATTAAGAACACCTATCTCACATAGCTTTTGTGAAGATTAAATAAGAAAATCTTAGAAAGTATTGGCTGTTAGCAGGAGTACTAGTGTTATCAGGAGTTTAGTACTTTTATAATGTAAAGCAGTTTTTTGAATGGAAGTAGAAAATATTTTGGGTAATGACAATATCATTGGGAGAATTGTCCAGCCATCCACAGAAACAACTACAGCCAGTTCACAGGGCGCTCGAATAATGTGCCTCTGCAATTTAGGAGAAAGGCTCTCCTGTAAGAGCTAATCTCATAATATTCAATAGACAATGAATGTTTGAGTTAGAATATGCTAGTTCGTGCTCCTGTAATAAATCATGAAGGCTTACAATTACAACAAATGTCTATTTCTTATTCACATGACTTGTTCATCACCAGTTGCCTTTGAAACTGCTGGACCCTCTGGGAAGAAGACTCTGTCTGCAACTTCTCCTATCATCAGGGTAGAAGAGAAAGACAACTATGATAAACCACATGCTGCCTTCTGCCTGGTAATGACACGTCTCACTTCCACTCACCTTTCATTGGCCAGAGCAAGCTACATAACCATGCTGTATACCCATGGGGCAGGACAATATAATTCTCCTTCTGTGAAGCCCAGTGAATATCTGTGAACAATAATTCAATCTACCTTGCTTGGTTGGAGCTACCCTTGTAGAACGGGCCACTTTAAGTAATGAAACATGGAGCTGAGGTATTCGAGCCCAACCAAAATGACCAGCTGAGAGGAAGGAGTCCTCAGATGACACAAACAAAACCCAAGGCCATCAAAATTATCACAACTAGGCAATGTGAAAAAAAGAAGCAGATGAACAGAAAGGCCATAGTCTCCATAGGAGCTGGAAAAGGGAGCGGGTGACATAAAATATGAATTCCCAATCATTTGGCAAGAGTGCCCTGGTGCACTTGGCAAGCCTTTTTTGCCTTCGTGATATCTGTAAGATGGGATCATAATAATGAGCAGGTCTTAGAGCAGTCACGGGAATCACTAAACGAAATGATTGATATGTGCACAAGCACAGCACAGTATGTGGTCCATATTAGATGATCATTAAATGCTAGCATGTGTGTGTATACACAGATATACATATATATATGTACATACACACACGCTATATCATCCGTATGTTATATCTCTATATTGTGGATCACATCCAGGGTCTGGACCCTGAGAGGAGGCTGAGTCTGCAGACCCCACCTGGCTCTGTTGCTGCCCTCCATGATCATATCGCCTGGCTTGGATTCCTCACATCTATGTTGTGCATTACCATTTGCAAAAAGTGTATGTCCACCCTCTTTTTCCCATGCAATCCCTGCAAACCCACGAAGTGCAAGATCCCACTGTTTGTAAGTGGCAAAGCCAAACTCCAAGCAGGACTTTACCTGAAGCCTTTGGGATCCAAATCCTGTGCTCTTTCTCAAACAAAATCCTGCCTGAGGCAAAGTTCTGGCCACCTTCTTTGATCTCTCCATCCCCTCCCCACCCACCGCCTACCGTCATTTTCTCTCTCTCACCCTCCCTCTCTGCAATAGCTACTTCAAAGGAACAATATTTGAAGAATAATGGTGCTCAGTTACCCTACTTTTCATTCACAGCGTGTGCCTCCCCTTCAAGTCTCCCGGTGTGTCCAACCCAGGACGTGCCTGGCTTTGGGTTGGTTCTGTCCCTGTTCTGGGCTCCATCTGCCCTGGCACTGAACGCTGGGCCTGCTTCTCATTGTAACAAGGCTGCACTAATTAGCTGTGTTGGATTTTGCATATGGAGAGAGAATGCAAATAAATGCAAAGCAGCATGCAAATTAGCATCATCTTGGCTCTCCCAAAGAACCAGCCTGCAATACTGATGTCAGCGACCAAGTATATTAATAGCCCATCTCACTAAGGCATGCTATTTTTTCAAAGGAGGCAGGCATCAGGGTTTTTCTTTTCTTTTTTTTTTTCTGGAATAATAGTGACTTTATATTGAATTCCGAGTTTATGATCCTCGACAAGAAGTTCATTGACCACAATGCTGTGTTCTCTCTAGAAGGTTCTTGTGAGCAATAGGCTTTGCTGGAAAGAGAGCACAGACTCAGGAACTGAGTCATAGAGATCAGAGTTTCAAATCCTGCTCTTTGCTTGGACAGTTACCTAGTCTGAGCCTCAGTCTCCTCAACTGTAAAATGGGGTTAATAAATCTACTACAGAGTTGCTGATGAGGACTAAATGAGATCACGTTTAAAGTAGACTGAAATACAATAGATTAGCAGTAAGTTCATCTCCTCCTCTCATATTCCTTCTCCGCTTTGAGGAGCTAAGTTGGTAATTCATGGAGACCGGAGGGTGCTCATCTCCCCCTCCTCGTTTTCCCTGTATTGCTTGCCGTTCCATTAAATGTGTTTAAATGTGTCTTTCTAGTACAAAGCTGTGACAGTAACACACAAGCCCAGTCATTTTTTGCAAGAAATTACAGGGCCTCTTACATCTTCCAGAAACGAGATTATGACTCTGTCCTGCTCCCGACAGCCCACCTCTGTAACACAGCAGCTATTCTTACAAAGCCTCTTCTAGCATCCTCCCATCCCTAATGTCGTTCTTGGGTTCCCTGGGAGGTTAGGGGCTCTCCTCTGTGCTCCCAGAACGCCCACTCTGTGTCCCCTTCAGGACTGTACACTATTGCCATAGCCTGGTTTATCTTCCCCCAAAACAGACTAGAAGTTTCTCACAGGCAGGGACTAGTTCTGAATCATCTGTGTGTGCTGAGTGCACATGGAAGACGTCCTGGCCCAGAGAAGGTGCTGAGTATATGTGGGAGTTAGAGAGATGGGGGAGGGTAAAAGGAAAGAAGCATCACCATATATTTAGCAGGGGCCACATAAAAATCTGCATAATTATTCATAACAAAACACAGACAGAAGTGATACTTATATTCTGGAAATGCATGAAAACCTGAGCTTGGGTGCCTGACACTAAGCCCCACCTCAAGCAGAAAGAGGCCACAGGGACACGGATCTTCTCTAACACAGAGATGGTGCCCTGAGGTGGGCACTGTGGGGACAGTGGGGCTCCTGGTTAGGGCTCCCGGTTTCCCAGACCAGGCTCATCCACTCGGAATTGAACATCCCAGTGTTCTGACCAGATGTCCAAGATTCACATTCTGTCACTGGAGCCCGTGTCTGATGCAAAATAAATAAATGGCTATTGTTCGAACTTCCTGCTCCCCCACTGGTGGGGAGGGCACACGCACACATATATACTAAGGGGCACACATTTGGAGCTGCTCACAGGCAACAGACACACACTCTGAGATTAGCTTTATCTTCTTATGTGTTCCAAATACCCAGACACTGCTCTTGGTGGTTACTGGCATTTCTGAAGCTCCACAGATGCCAAGCGTGAAGATAGCCCCAGAGTCCCGAACTGTTTCGCCTTCCCATGCCCACTGCAGGGCCTCAGCTCTGGATAAAGATGGCACCCCTAGGATCCCACTCAACAGTCAGTCTCCAGAGGATCCCTTGCCACTGGGCTGAGGAGTGTCCTGGGTTCTCCTTTTTGGGCTGTTAAGTTAATTTCAAGGCCAAAAGGCAGAGGTATCAGCTGAGTGAGCCAGAG
This sequence comes from Pongo abelii, assembly GCF_028885655.2. Taxonomy (NCBI): domain Eukaryota; kingdom Metazoa; phylum Chordata; class Mammalia; order Primates; family Hominidae; genus Pongo; species Pongo abelii. The sequence continues at coordinate 144,492,668 of NC_071992.2, read as the reverse complement.
GACCTACAGAAAGGAAACCCTAGCCCCTGGCCCTCAGCTCTTTCTCACGGCAGCTCCTGGGAGAGTTGTTCTCACTTTGCCGGTGAAGAAACTGAGAGATGAGGTGGCACATACACTTGCACTTGGCCCCCGGACTGGAGCCAAGACCACCGTGCAGCCTCCCGGGGCCTGGCCTGGGGACCCAGGTAGATGGTTCCTGGGTCCTGGGTGGATGGTTCTCAAAGAGCTCTGAGCTATTTGAGTAAACAGGTTCTTAAGAAGAAAACAGTCCAAAGAGCTAGGGCAAAACTTCTAAGCCCTCAGAGGGTCTCACCTCTCCATAGGGGGAGGAAGGAGGGATGGGCACGGCCCTTCCTGGGGACAAAGCTGAAGGGTAACATTTGGCCCTTCTGGGCAGAAGCCTCTGTGGGAGGAGGAAACGTCTGGAGAGACTGAGGAGTAAAGCGGGGGAGAGAGAGAAAGAAAAGGGGAAGAGGAAGGGAGAGAGAAAGAGAGGGGAAGTAAGGAATGCAGGGAGAGAGGGAGGAGGAAGGAAAGGGGAGAGGGAGAAAAGGAGCAAGGTGGGGAGGACCATCTACCTTAGAGGGAAGAGTGGGTTCTCCATGGAAACAAAAGTGCCTGTTTGCCTTAGGATGCCACCAAGGAGGAAAATTGTAAATCACTTTCCAGGCAGGAGGCAGGATGATTGCCCTGTCTTTGACAGCTGAATTTGAAAACACTCCTATCAATCATCATAGATCCTGTGGCGCCCACCTATGCCAGGTGCTATGGGGGCTATTAAAAAAAAAAGACAGGCCTCACACACACTGTTTTATCTTACACATTCCTTTTAGACAAATATTATGCAAGAATTATTTCATCTCTTCCCCCATCCTTAACTGCAAAGACAGCAAGGGAGGGAAAGAAGGAGGGAGGGAGGGAAAGAGGGAGGGAGGGAAAGAGGGAGGGAGGGAGGGGCCAACAAACTTATTTACCTGCCGATCACACCAAGAAGGATCTTTCATCCAGACACAGGTGCTGGAGATGGAGAGACTTGAGTCTGAAACTCAGCAACCCCTGTGCCATTTATTGAGCGCTTACTGTGTGCCAGACCTGGTGCTGAGTCACCCACGTTCTCCCATTTAGTGCCTACAGTGTGCCCTGGGAAAGGTATTGTCACTACTCCCATTTTTCTGAAGAAGAATCTGGTTTTCAAGAGATGTCACACAAGTGGTTCAAGTCACAGCACTAGCAGGAGGCAGGTAGCAGGACTTCAACAGACTGAAATAAAAGGTGCTTATTCTCAATTCCCATAAAATGGCACTTTCTCTTTTTCATTGGAGAGAGAGTCTCGCTCTGTCACTCAGGCTGGACTGCAGTGGCATGATCTCAGCTCACTGCAACCTCTGCCACCCCAGTTCAAACAATTCCCCTGCCTCAGCCTCCCGAGTAACTGGGATTACAAGCGTGTGCTACCATGCCCGACTAATTTTTGTATTTTTAGTAGAAACAGGGTTTCACCATATTGGCCAGGTTGGTCTCAAATTCCTGACCTCAAGTGATCCACCCGCCTCGGCCTCCCAAAGTGCTGAGATTACAGGCATGAGCCTGCTTTCCTATTTATATGTCCTAATTCCATGTCAGCAAATGCCATAGTGCTGGGTTGGAGGAAGCCCGGCCTGCAGGAAAAATGACAAGCTGAAGGAAGGAGGTTGACTCCTGCTTGTCTTAACAGGCACTTGGTGGGCCTTAAGAGGTCGCTGTGCATGTGTGCCTGCATGTGTGTCTGTGCATGTGTATGCGTGTATGTGTGCGTGTGTACATGCATAGATGTGTGAGCATGAATGTGTGTTTATGTGCCTCTCTATGTACCTGCATGTGTGTTTGTGCACATGTATGAGAGCAAGTGTGAGTGTATGTGCATGCGTGTGTGTGAGAGAGCATAAGTGTGTATGTGTGTGCCTCTGTGTGTGTGTAGTAGGTGTATGGTGCTTGGTGGCGAGGAGATTGAGCATGACAGGGTAGCTGGAAAGGCATTAAGAGTTCCCTTACTTTACATGCAGATGATGTTTTTCACCAAAATGGAGTATTCTCTCTCTCTGTTTTTCTATTTGTCTACCTTTCTCTCTCTCTCTCTCTCTCTCCCTTTCTCTCTCTCTCTCTCTCACTCTCACACACACACACACACACACACACACATCCTTGTACGTGATTTCTTCTTATGTGTGACAGAGCTAACTGCTTAAAAATTACCTGGCTGGCAGACACTGCGATCATACATTCACAAGCTTTACCCCATGTGGATTCCATGAGGGGAGTGTTGTCACCCTCATTTTACAGAGAAAATGAGACTTGCAGAGGTCAAGTGGTGTTTTCAAGGTCACCCAGGCTGTGACTCAATGGTGGCTTAATTTCCCCTTAAATGTGACTGATTCCAGACATACCAAAGAAAAAGTATATATGGGACCATAATGAGTACTCACGTACCTGCTCTTCTATTTAAGGTAAAAATCCCTGCTTCCCAAAAGTAACTTAGACATTTCTCATTCCCTTAAATGTGTGTATAGTCTGCTGTTTGTGAACAACATACATCCTGGTTATTCTGTTTGCCACTGTCCTACCTAGATCCATCTCTGTGCCCCAGAGACTGCTCCCAGTAGAGGGCATCTCCCAGATGCCCTTGTTATCTGGTTCTTATTGGGTTCAGCCAAAGAGCCTGGCAAGAAATTGCAGCTGGGGCAGGAGGAGAGAGAGATCGGGGTATTTCCTACCGCACTTCTTCCTTGCTATGGTTATGTGATCCTGGGGCCTGCCTGACAGCCTCTCCTCTTACCCTCAGGCCCCCACCGGGTTCCTGTAACACTGCCTCCTATACTTGCCCCTTCAGGTAACTCCCAATTTGCTAGTTCCTGGAAACCTCAGAACCTCCTTGGTTCCTTGAATCCACTATGTTGATTATATATATTCATAAAACACCCAAAAACTAGTGGCTTAAAACAATAACCAGTTCTTTGCTCATTATTCTGTAGGCTGGTAATTTGACTTGGGCTCACCTAGGCAGTTCTTCTGCTCAAAGTGGTGCTGATTGGGCTCATTGTACATTTGCAGTGTCAGCTCGTCCTGGTTGGTAATGGCTGTGGGTTGTATCTTTCTCTCCAAAAGGCTTCCAGTAGGCCATTGCAGGCTTCTTTACATGAAGTCAGAAGCATTCCAAAAAGGTCAAGGCAAAAATCACAAGACCTCTGGAACTCACCCCAAATCACTTTTGCCGCAGCCTATTTGTTAAAACCAGTCACAAAGCCAGCCCAGACTAAAAGGGATGGGAAAATGGATTCCTTCTCTGGGTATAAGGAGCAGCAAATAGGGAATAAATAATGGAATGGGAGGAATCTGTGGTTATTAAACAATCTCTTCTTTCTGAGACCTCTATAAATATCCCTTCTTTTCCTTCTCTTTAGAATTCCAGTTGCATCTGGATGTGCCTTCTGCTTCCTACTGGGACCCTACCAGGCACAGTATATAACATTATTATGATATACTACACCTATTTTTTTTTTTTTTTTTTTTGAGATAGAATCTCACTCTGTTGCCCAGGCTGGAGTACAGTGGCACGATCTCAACTCACTGCAACCTCCATCTCCCAGGGTCGAGCAATTCTCCTGCCTCAGCCTCCCAAGTAGCTGGGACCACAGGCATGGGCCACTCCCCTGCCCCTCTGGCTAATTTTTGTATTTTTAGTGGAGACGGGATTTCACCATGTTGCCCAGGCTGGTCTCAAACTCCTGGCCTCAAGTGATCCACCTGCCTCAGCCTCCCAAAGTGCTGAGATTACAGGCATGAGACACCATGCCAGGCCATATACAGATTCTTCAGACTGTTTTTTATGCTTTACATCATGTTTTTGAGATTCATCTATATTTACTATATGTAGCTCTATTCTCTGATTTTCACTTCTCTGTGATATTCTTTGTGTGAGTTTATTTGTCCATTCTCTGTTGGATGGACATTTAATTTAACATTTTTTTTTTTGGTGTTGCAAATACTACATTTCTGCTTTGCACATGAGCATTCTCTAGGGAGTATAATTAGGAGTAAAGTTGCTGTAGTGTAACACTGCCAAATTACTTTCCAAAGTCAATATAGTCTTTAATAGAACAAATAGAATTTGAGAGCTGAACAAAGCTGGAAAACCAGGTTCCCCTTACATTAAGCAATTATGTGTTTTGAAGAACTGTAGCAATATCTGGTTGGAATGAGCCACCCACCCAATGTAAGAATCCTTTCAACAGTGTTCCCAGGGGATGGTCAAACAATCCTTTCTTGAACTCTTGGAAATCCACATGGGAAGCCTGATACTTTAACTGTGATTCCCTCTGCAGAGCAAGAATAAATTTGGGAAAAAAAATAGTCCTCTTTTTTTTTTTTGCTGTGCTACTGAAGCCTGCACTCACCACTGGAACGTGTGGCAAAAGGAAAAAGGAACAATGGATGAAGGCAGCTGGCAGTAGGCTGGGTAGATGCAGAAGGACCATTCTGCCCTGTAAGAAGTGAGTGCTTTATCCTGGAAGCAATGAAAAGTCACTGAAGGAAGTTAGGCAGGAAAGAAGCATGTCCAGATTTGGTTTTCAAAAATTCATTCAATCTGGAGTATCCACAATGATGGCAGAGGAACCAAAGAGGGAACAGTTACAGCGACCCTGAAGAAAGATGCTAATGCCCAGATAAAAAGATATTAAGGCTGGAGAAAGGAAACTGCTTCAGTGGTTGAGACTAGAACCTGGAAGAGAACTGGTTTATGGCACTTACTTGCCCTATTAACCTCCTTGAGCGTTTGTTTCTTTATCAGTAAAACAAGGGTAATAATGGTACCTATTCCATAGAGTTTGTATGAAGATAAAATAAAATCTCACATTTGAAAAGTTTTCTGTCTGGCTCGTGGTGTGTGCTTATAGTGTAAGTGTCAACTATTGTTATCGTTGAAGAACTGTTGAGAACACTTAGGGACAATAATAGTCAGGGTAGACTAAAGTGCCGCAGCTGAAATCCTCAAATTCGTAATGGTTAAAACACAACAGGATTTTATTTTCTCATACATGGGAGTCCAAGGTGAGAGTCTCAGATTTACAGACAGTCTCCTCGACATGGTGATTTAGGGCCCCTAGTGGCCCTAATCATCCAGCCTGAGGAAAGGAAAAGGACACATCCACTTTTCTTTTTCTTTTTTTTTTTTTTTTTTTTTGAGATAGAGTCTCACTCTGTCACCCAGGCTGGAGTGCAGTGGCGAGATCTCGGCTCACTGCAAGCTCCGCCTCCCAGGTTCACGCCATTCTCCTGCCTCAGCCTCCCGAGTAGCTGGGACTACAGGCACCTGCCACCACGCCCAGCTAATTTTTTGTATTTTTAGTAGAGACGGGGTTTCACCTTGTTAGCCAGGATGGCCTCAATCTCCTGACTTCATGATCCTCCCGCCTCGGCCTCCCAAAGTGCTGGGATTACAGGCGTGAGCCACCGCGCCCGGCTTAGTACATCCACTTCTTAAAAGCCCTCCTCCTGGATGTGGGCACAGCTTTCCTGCTCATGGTCGCTTGGTGAAAACCAGTCACAAGGCCACAGCTAGATGCAAGGGAAGCTGGGAAATGTAGTCACTGACCAAGCAGCCACTTCTGTCTCCACCAGGGCTTCCCAACCTCAGCACTATTGGCATTGCAGGGTGGATAATTCTTTGTTATCAGGCTGTCCTGTGCACATGGTAGGATGTTTGGTAGCATCCTTGGCCTCCGCTTACTAGATACTAGTAGTGTTAGCACAGGCACTAGTACACACACACACACACACACACATACAGAGGATACAATTCCTACCAAGCTGTGACAACCGAAAAGTCTTTAGACATGTCTTCTGTGGGGCAAAATTGCTCCTGGTTAAGAAATATTGCTTTACACTAAAGAAGGGGAGAAGAGATACTGTGAGGCAACTGGCAACCTCTTTTGGAGAGAGAAAATTCAAGTTACTAGCTCAGCTGAATTCCTAGTCCCTACTAGAATGTGAACTCCCTGAATGCATGGGTTTTGTATGCTTTGTTTTCTGCAGAATCTCCACCTCCATACCTACAGTAGCACCTGACTCCAAAAAGGTGCTCAATAAATAGTTGTTAACTAACTGAATGTGTTAGGTAGACTAGACCAACATGTACTAGTCAAACATACCTGGGGTGTTTTCCATAAACCGAACACTGTGCTTATAAAGGATGCCCTCTCTCCTCGCCACAGGTAATAATTAATAATAACAATAATAATAAAAGCCCAGATCCACTGGAAGAAGGAAATCACATGAGATCTGCCAACCCCACCTCTGGAGGTGATGAGCATTGGTACCTAAAGGACAAATATAAAATTCCGGCTCCATCAGCTGCTCCCCACCACTGCTAAAGGGCCTCATGATACCCGAACGCTGGAGATCCCTCTGCCATACCTGACATCAAGCCATTACATTCTCTGAAAGAAGACCTGATTATGCCATAGGCAACAACCTACAATTTCTCATCTGCTAAGTGAGGTTCCGTGGGATTTTAATTCTCCCGTTCACTTTAGAGGCTCCCGTCCCATCTTTGAAGTATTTTCCCTCCTCCTGGCTCTGACACCTCTGTCAACACTACAAGGCAGGAGATGCTATGACATTATGGTTGCCATGGATGAATCTAATGGTTATATTGATTTCTTGGTTACATCTGCTCCAAAAGAGCCACGGAAAATCAGGCCCTGAGGGTCTGGAAAGATAAAAGAAGAGAAAAAATTAAATGGACTTCTTTTTTCTTCAGGGAAATAATTACTATAAACAAATTAACATGTGAGCCCATGTTTAGAAGCGTTTATTACAAGAGACCATGAAATACAAGCACAGCAGTACAGGGCACACACTGTGCAACCCAGAAAGAGTCAAACACCAAAATCGCCTGAAAAAGAACCTCGAAGTTAGCTTCAAGGCAGGATGATTAAAAAGCCAGCCAGATTGTACATGTCATGAAAAAAAGATGTTTACTAGCTTTATGAAATTAAAATCCCTAAGCTGCAATTTCCTCACTTGTAACATGGAACTAATAATATTAATACCTACCTTGCAGAATGATCATGAAAAACAAATGAAACAAGTGTGAAAATACCAAGCAAAGTCTCTGCCACACATTACAGTTTCAATTAATATTATTTTTGCTTCACAGGGAAAAGAAAAGTGGATAGTCAGAAAATATGCATGGCTTTAAGCATGACAATTAATAAGAAGGAGTAAAAACTGGGACAACCACTGAACAACCTCCTATAAATAGAAACAAAACCAAAATGTTGATAAAAACCACGTGCCGTTCCTCCATGACATGAGCAGGCAATAACCAAGAGGGTCCCTCTCAGGAGGCCATATGACATGGAACCCAGACAATGACTTTCCAAACCCCAACATCTGCACCTCTTTCCACAGTCAGACCAGCACCAGCACAGAAGGTTCTATCCTGGCCAGCCTTGGGGAGAGCAAACTTCCCACCTTGCCACCCCCAAGAGACAAACAAATCAGGCAATTAAAAAGGGTGAGAGAGAAAGGGAACAAATTAATTTTTAGAGCCAGTTTGCACATCAAAACCAGACCCCAGCTACCAAAGAAATCAGACAAATTCATGAAACAAGAGTCTGAGGGTCGGTTTTAGCGCAGTGTTACCATCCACACCATGAGGCTAGTAGGGCAAACATTTTGGCTCCAAATCCACATATCTAAGACATTGGCCAGTGGTGGAAAGGCCCCTTCTTCCCTCTTTCCTTGGTTACTAGGCACTAATCTAAGCACTGTGGTATCAGAAGATGATGAGACAGATACTCTGCAGTATGTCTTCAAATGTGGCAACTGTTGAGAAGTTTTGGATAACTCTAGGGATTGTCCAAGAAACACAGATGAAATAGTGCCTCTTGCATTGTTCAGAGAGCCCCCCCAACCCCCAGACATTTTAAACTTGGTCAGGCTAGACCACGGACAGCCTTCTGGTTCTGAAGGTGGCAAAATTTAGATACACTATTTATTTATTTATTTTTATTTTATTTTATTTTATTTATTTTTGAGACGGAGTCTCTCTCTGTCGCCCAGGCTGGAGTGCAGTGGCGTGATCTCAGCTCACCACAAGCTCTGCCTCCTGGGTTCACCCCATTCCCCTGCCTCAGCCTCCCAGATAGCTGGGACTACAGGCACCCGCCACCAGGCCCAGCTAATTTTTTGTGTTTTTAGTAGACACAGGGTTTCACTGTGTTAGCCAGGATGGTCTCGATCTCCTGACATCATGATCCGCCTGCCTCGGCCTCCCGAAGTGCTGGGATTATAGGCATGAGCCACTGCGCCTGGCCAATACACTGATTAAAAGTAGCCCTCCCACAACTAGGGCCTTTAGATGATATGCATCCAGAGTGATCTGGTTGCCTGCAAGAGAAAGAGTCCTGGGTAAGCACCTACAATGCACTAAGCATTGGGAACAGATTCAGAGATGAGAAACATTCATATATTCATTCAGCAAATGTTCATTAAGCTCCCACTATGTGACAATCATGATATTAGGAACTGGGTTCAGAGCAGTAAATTCAGTAGGAAATGAGCATCTTTTTTTCTGCCTTCAAGTTGTTCACGGACATACAGAAAAGTAAACAGAAGTCAAAACAGGAGTGGTAAATCCAGTGGGAATAGACAGGAAGGGCCAAGACGAGTCTACAGGATGAGCAGGAATGAGTTAAGCATAAGGTTTTTTAAATAAACGAATGAATAAGTATGAATTAATTAATTCAAAGGTGAGAGACAGGGACCTCTGAGCAGAAGAAATTAAGTGCAAAAGTGAAGGAGCATGCAAGATCATCAAAACTGTCAGCTAGTAAGTGATCTGGTGCAGCTGGTGTGGGCTAAAGTGGCAAGATACTAACAAAAGCAATGATAAGAACACAATGACGGCTGGCATTTCCTGAGTTTTTTCCATGCACTGTTCAAAGGGCTTTAGGTGCATTATTTCATTGAATATACACAACATTACTACCTCCATTTTACAGATGAGAAAACTGAGGCATTCATGAGACTAAGAATTTCCCCTTGGTCACACAGCCCACAAGTGGCTCAGCTGGGATTCAAACTAATGCCAGAGACTTCCTTCTTCACCTGTGGATCTTGAGGAGGGTTTTGCAGGTCACAGGAAGGCTTCTAGACTCAGTCTTGTCAGAAATTAAGAGGCCAAGAAAAGATGCTACACAGTTTTGGCTCATGAACATCTCACGTTCTCTAAGGAGAGGCAGGCAAGTGCAAAGTCTACACAGGCCTTGACAAGTGCTAGACCATAGGTTAGACAAAGAGACATGCCTGTGCCTCTGACCCAGAATGAGGGTAAGTTGAATATTTCTTTGACAGATTGATGAAGGCTTCATAGAGCTGGTATCATCTGAGTCAAGTCTGGAGGGAAGAGAAAGATATCAGGCAGATGTCACAGTATATGCAAAGGAAGGGAAGGTAGAGACTGCACCACGTGTTGGAGGCAGGTAGGTTTGGAGCAATCTGAAGCATAGGGGAGGAGCGGCAAGAAGGACTCGTTTTTCACTCAGAGCTTGTCTGTGGCCTGGAGTCCAGGGTTTAGGTCCTGGAGAACCAGTAGCTTGAGGGTTCTTCAAATTCAGAGATGGTGGCCCTGAATCACTTAACATGGTACAGATGAAACTTATGCAAGAATGCCCTGCACATACATGGAGGGCTTTCAAGGTACTTATCAACTGTCACCTGCACCTCTAAGATGAAGTGAAGTTGGGTGAAGTCTGCTGGCAAGAGAGTGGGCTGAAGCACCTCGAAAATGTCTCTTTCCTCTTCTCTTTTTTCAATTTCACACACATACGTACAGAAGTTCCTTAATACTGAGAAAGCCCACCAAAAACACCTGGACCAGGAAAAAGGCAAGAGAAGAAGGAGGGAAAGCACCTGAGCACAAATCCCAGCCCTGCCCTGACCAGCTGTGTGCTCATCTTAACCATTTACTCCTCCTGGGGAAGACTACATTTCCCAGCCTCCTTTGCAGTTAGTTTGAGGCCATGGGGCTGAGTCTTGGCCCATGGAGGCTGGGCAAAATGCACAAAAGCCTCCACTTCCAGGCCTAGCCTTTTTGAACATCCTAAGTGACCCTCTGCCCTCTCTTTTTCCTTCCATGGTGACTTTGGGGACCACATGCTCCAAATGATAGGGGCTATAGAATGAAGGACGGCTGCCCTACCCCAGTAAGACTGCAACTTAAGCAAGAAATGTATTTGATATGTTAATCCATTGAAACTTTAGGGTTTGTCTGTTGCTGCAAAAGATATTGATTCTCCAGTGATTCTAAAAGCTTGATCCGCAAGCCCACAGCCTCAGCCTCAACTTGGAACTTGTCTGAAATACATGTTCTCTGGCCAGGCACGGTGGCTCACGCCTGTAATTCCAACACTTTGGGAGGCCGAGGTGGGTGGATCACCTAAAGTCAGGAGTTTGAGACTAGCCTGGCCAACATGGTGAAACCCCGTCTCTACTAAAAATACAAAAATTAGCCGGGTGTAGTGGTGGGCACCTGTAATCCCAGCTACTTGGGAGGAGGCAGGAGAATCACTTGAACCAGGAGGGCGGAGTGAGCCAAGAGCGTACCACTTCACTCCAGCCTGCTAGACAGAGGGAGACTCTGTCTCAAAAAAAGCAAAAGCAAAAGCAAAAGAAAAAAGAAACAGATTCTCAAGTCCCACCCTAAAGCTGCAAAATCAGACAGAAACTCTGTGCTCAGGGCTTAGAGATTGTTTTCAAGCGATTCTGATGCAGCTACAGTTTGAGAACCACTGGCTTCCTCTGAGAGGCTACTGTGTGGCCTTCATGTTTTTGAGCTTTGGTTTCCTCCTTTGTCAAATGGAGATAAGAACACCTCCCTTTCCAGGGTTCATAGGAGGGTCAAGTGATACTGCATGCAACGATGTGTTTAAGGAGTCTGGCATGGTAATTGATACACAGTCAATACATAATAAATGCTATTTCTTAATAAATAAAAATGTTAAATGTTAGTTCTTTTTCTTTTAGCTAGGGGCCTGGGACTGCCAGAAAAACAGAAGGTGGGGATGGGGATTGCCAGAGAAATAGAAGGTGGGGTCAGACTCATACCTCTAATCCCAGCACTTTGGGAGGCCAAAGTAGGCAGATGATTTGAGGTCGAGAGTTCAAGACCAGCCTGGCCAGCATGGTGAAACCCCATCTCTGCTAAAAAATACAAAAATTAGCTGGGCGTGTTGGTGGGTGCCTGTAATCTCAGCTACTCAGGAGGCTGAGGCCGGAGAATAGCTTGAACCCAGGAGGCAGAGGTTGCAGTGAGCCGAGATTGCGCCACTGCACTCCAGACTGGGTGACAGAGCAAGATACATTCTCGAAAAAATTAAAAAAGAAATTTAAAAAGCAAAAGAAGGTGTGATTCCTGTCTCTTGGCACTGAGCTACACAGCTTGTAAGATGCCCTCATTGATTCCTGCCTCCCGGTATTCAAGCCTTTGTGTAATGTACTCCTGTTGCAGGTGGACTGGACCTAGGGACTCACTTCTAATGAATGTAATATATTAAGCTAAGCTCCTTTTAAATGTCCCAGGGGAGAATTATTTGCCTCTTCCAGCTTCTGGAGGCCCCAGGTGTTCCTTGAGTTGTGGCTACATCACTCCAATCTCTGTTTCCTTTTTCGAATGACCTTCTCCTCTTCTGTCTCTTATAAAAATACTTGTCACTAGATTTAGGGTCGCCCATAGAATCCAGGATGATCTCATCTCAGGATCCTTAATTATACATGCAAAAATATTTTTTTCCAAGTAAGATGATATTCACAGGTTCTGAGATGTAGACATTTCTTTTGGGGGTCCACCATCCAACCCACACAGTGCCCAAAGAAGAGTCAGGTCTTGTTCAATCTTAGATTCCACTGACCAAGACACCTCATGTGTAGTGCATGACACAAACTTAAAATTTGACCAAGTTTTTTAACAGAATGGCAGAAGTGCATAACAGTAAAGCTACTGGGCTTTAGAATTAGCTAAACTCCTATTCAAACTTCAACCACTTACAAATAAGTGACGTTAGGCAAATTACTTCACCTCTCTGGACCTCAGTTTCCTCCTGTAGGCATTTTAATAGTGCGTGTCTCATGGGGGTGTGATGAGGATTAAGGTAGTAAATGCAAAGCCACTACACAGTGTCTTGCATCAAGTAGGGCTGCAAAGTGTGGACACGGTGCCTGGCACACAGCGAGTGCTCAGAGAGGCTTGCTATTCCAACTAGCATTTTGAGGGCTGGAGTTGCTGTTGTTCTTACTCTCACAAAACCTCCTAGCCTTTTGCTCTGACTGCCACAGGGACCCTTTCACCTGCTCAGAAAGGAGAAAGAAAGAGGGAAGTCCCTGAGGCACCCAATAGTTCTCCTTTGAGACGCTGTGTACTAAATATCCCAGCCCCGCCCTCCCATCTCCTGGCTGGTTTCCTCCAGCGATGTCTCTCAGAGAAGGGCTGGTGGCGAGCTCACCTAGGCCCCTCATTTTTATTCCTGGCATGAGGTAATACTGCCAGCGTCCTCGGAGGCCCATAAGAATCCCCGCAGTTTGTCTTTCATCAGAGCAACTCAAAGCTGTGTGGCATCCTCCCCAGAAGACCATGCTCCCAACCGGGTTGTGGGAGCCGCCTACTTCCCAGGATGGTCTGGTATGTGCAAGGCAGAGGGAGAGAGTGTGAACCAAAATAACCCAGCCCAGCACTGGCTCGAGGGCCACATGCCTCCAGACTGCCAGGGAGATACAAGGCTTCGTGTGTGGAAAGAAGCTTCCTGGGATTTTCTGGACATCAATGCTCTGAGTCACACTGCAGTAGGCCCACATTCTCACTGCCGTACTGAGTAGCTGTGTGATTCTGAACATTTCACTTAACCTTTCTGTGCTTCAGCTTTGGCTTCTAGGAAATGAAGAAGAGGATAGTAACATCTACTTCGTCGAGTTGCTGGGAGGATTAAAAGAGACAGTGTGAGTAGAGACTGGAAGAAAATATTTGCAGCACGTGTATCTGACCAGGGATTTGTATCAAGGATATATAAATAACCCTTGTGACTCGATAATAAAAAGATAAACAACCCATCTTCCCAAATACAGAAAAGACCTAGACACTTCACACAGAAGATATATGCAATAAGTGCGTGAAACAGTGCCCAATGCCATTAGTAATTAGGAAAATGTAAATAACAACCATGGCGAGACAGCACTCCACACCTACTAAGATGGCCAAAATCAAGAAGACTGTCAATACCAAATGTTGGTGAGGATGTGGAGCAATTGGAGCTCTCCTCTGCTCCTGGCAAGAGTTCAAAAATAATACTGGCCAGGCATTGTGGATCACACCTGTAATCTCAGCATTTTGGGAGGCCGAGGCAGTCAGGAGTTTGAGACCAGCATGGCCAACATGGTGAAACCCCGTCTCTACTAAAAATACAAAAATTAGCCAGGCGTGGTGGTGGGTGCCTGTAATCCCAGCTACTCAGGAGGCTGAGGTAAGAGAATCGTTTGAGCCTGGGAGGCATAGGTTGCAGTGAGCTGAGATCACGCCATTGCACTCCAACCTGGGTGACAGGGCAAGACTCTGTCTCAAAAAAAAAAAAAAAAAAAAAGATACCACCACTTGGAAAAACAGTTTGACAGTTGCTTAGAAAGCTAAAAATACACTTAGCATATGATCCAACAATTCCTCTTCTAGGTATTTCCCCAAGACATATGTCCATAAAAAGACTTGTCCATGAAATCTCACAGCAGCCTTATTCATCATCAATGCACACTTAAAACATCCCAAATGTCCATCAAATAGATTAAATAATAAATAGTGTGGAGTATCCGGACAATGGAATACTAAATAACGATAAAAAGGAAGTGTTTTTGATCTATGCAACAACCTGGATGAATCTCATAAACAGTGTACTGAAGAAAAGAAGCTAGACATGAGGAAAGTAAAGATGATTCTAAGAAGTTCTAGAACAGAGAAAATGCATGGGTAGGACAGAAATTAGAACAGTGGTCACCTTCGTGTGGGGTGAGCAGGACGGAAAATAGAAAGAGACACAAGGAAACTCCCAGGGGTGAAAGAAATGTCCTGTGTCCGTGTTTGGGGGTGAGAGGTACATGGATGTATACATTAGCAAAACACACCAAATTCTAACTTAAGATCTTTGCATTTTGTCATCTGTAAACTATATTGCGATAAAAAAGATTTAAAAGGGATATTGTATGTAGTAGAGAGATTAGCAAGGGGGCCAAGCTCATAGATGGAACTCAGCAAAGGCCAGCTACTAGTAACAAATTGTAGAAACAAGTAAAAATGGCTCAGTTGTATGTTGGGAATTTAGAGCACCGATCTGAACCATGAGCCTCCCTAGTCAGGTCCCCTCTTGGAGAAGGGGCAAAACTTACCCAACGAACCCGAGGCGAAGACTGTTGTGCACTGCCTCCCACGCTTCCTATTTTTTTCTCCGGTAAACAGAGAAACAGAAAAAGTGCATTTAGTGATGCAAAAATGAAAGATGCAGCTCTAGGAGGAGTGGAGCAAATGCAGAGGGTGGCGCTGGGGGAGTAATGAGAACAGGCTCACTAAGCAACAAGGAGGCATGGATGCCGCAGAGTGTCCACAGCTCGGGCTGCTCCATCTGGGGGTTTCAGAGATGCCTGAAGCAGCTGTGGAAATTAGATTGGGCCTAGCCACTGGAGCAGTGGCCAGTTTTTTTTGTTTGTTTGTTTGTTTGTTTTTGTTTTTGAGAAGGAGTCTCGCTCCGTTGTCCAGGCTGGAATGCAATGAGGCGATCTCGGCTCACTGCAACCTCCGCCTCCCGGATTCAAGCGATTATCCTGCTTCAAGAGATTCTCCCGCCTCAGCTTCCCAAGTACCTGGGACTACAGGCACGCACCACCGTGCCCAGCTAATTTTTGTATTTTTAGTAGAGACGAGATTTCACCATGTTGGCCAGGATGGTCTCCATCTCTTGACCTCGTGATCTGCCCGCCTCGGCCTCCCAAAGTGCTGGGATTACAGGTGTGAACCGCCGCGCCCAGCCGGCAGTGGCTTCTTGAAGACTGCATAGGCTCCAAGGGTAAGAAAAGGGGCTGGAGCCCAGCTGCCTCTCCCCGACCATACAATCCCAGGCCACATTTTCTCATACTGGCCTCCCTTAGGGGGCTTCTCCTGCATCGTTAACTCTTTCCTGGAATGTTCCACCCTCTGCTGTGCTGTGGCCTACACTGAAGCAGGAGACATCGCTCCCAGCCCAGCGTGGTCTATTCTACTTTAACTGAGATCTCTCATTGGACACAGGTCTGCAGTGGCTCCCAGGATTGGCTTCGAGTGGCTGCTCGCTCAGATCTCAAGGAGCCTCATCTATTTCACATGAGATAAACCAGATGAGGTGTCCTCCCTGGTTCACAGCCCTGTGCGGCTGTGATCTTCCCATTACTCTGGCTGTGGCTGCTGAGTCTTCTCCCAGAGGTCCAGGGGGCAGCAGAAGAAAGTTACTGATACCGGCAAGCAGGGCCTCCCTCCTGGTCCCCTGCCCAACCCCCACAGTCCACTTTCCAGGTTTCCATGGCCTGACTCCAGCCTTGCCAGCCATCCAGAGATGCCCACGTTTGCATAAAGTAATTGCCCTTTAAAAGCGTCTTTTAAAGAGAACACTCTGCATCTGAGGATTATAACAACAGAAGAAGAAAAAAATAAGATTGCCCTCTCATCCACTACCAAACAGGAATGTCAGTGGCAAAGGGCCCATATTTTAGATGCAAATCTTAAAAAGAACTCAGGAGGCTTTAGGGAAAAAATATATCTATATTTGTAGAAGGTGGCAAAACTATTACCTTTCAGCTAAAGACTTTGTCTCTACCTGTGAATCAAAAGTCAGAAGAAACTGCACTCAATTACTAAACTTGGAACAAGTATTTTGGGATTTTTTTTTGAAGTGAAAGAGTGCTATCATTTCATTCCCACCCGTGACATGCTATGCACCCAGATCTCCGTCCTGGTGTGTTTTGTTTTGTTTTTATCTGCTATTTAATGTCATACTCTCTTGGGCACAGGAATACTTGCAGGGTGAATACAGCCCCTTGAAGACCTACACAGCCCTGCCCCATGGCACAATTATGGGATTGACTCTGACCCTCTTCAGTCTTGGGCACATCTGGGGAAAGGGGGAGGTGGCAGAAGCAGAACTTCACTTACAAAACACAAACTCAAAGATAAAGTGATTAAAATTTTCAAGAATTTCGAGATGGCTATTGCAAACCTTTAACTCCAAGTGGGGAGCCCCCTTATATCTAGCAGTCAGCATAACTGAAAGTGAGAAGCCTCCCCCTAGAATGTCTTGTCAGTCTGGGCTCAAGAGCTGCCCCTCTGCCCTTGGCCACGTTACTGATCTTTCCTGTTTATAAAATGGGGCTAATAACAGTACCTCCTTTGTCAGGCTGATTGGATAATTAGTTGACCTAAGAATAATGGCTAACTCTTCTACAGCACTTGTTGACATGAGTGGCATTAGGGACTAGCCTAATGCCCCACACTGATGTGTTTTAGAAATATCAACTCACTTAACTCTCATAACAGGCCTGGGGGGTTGCTGTTACTGTTTCTGCCTGACAAGAGAGCATGTGGAGGTGTGGAGCATCGCGCAACTGGTCCAGGACCAAACCGCTTGGGCATGGAGGAGCAGCATGGCCAAGATTTGCACCCATCCACTCAGCTCCAGAGCATGCACTTCTGCCAGGTGCCTGAAAGGTAAACAGCGGTTATTGTTTCATTTCATCTAGCTCTCATAATGAGCCTATGAGGTGGGGTTGTTACATTCGAGATCATTAAAGGGAAGGCTACGGAAGCTCAGAGAGGTGAAGGAACTTGCCCAAGGTCCCCCAGCAGGACTAACTCCAGGGAGGAGAGGATGTCGACTGAGGGGAGGAAAGGGATAGAGAAGCTGGGTCCTCTGACAGAAGGGACCTACATGGATGCCTTGGGAGTTTTTATGTAAGCCACGGCTCCAGATAGGATAGAAAGGCAGGAGTTTGAGGGGTATGGAAGAATGAGTCATTATAGCCCTGGGATACTAAAATCCCTGATTATCAGGGCAGGATGGCAGAGTGGAAAGCATATCTATGTCTTAATTTTATAGTTGGGGAAACTGAAGCTGGATGTGGGAAGTGGCTAGCCTAGTGTCCCTTAATTAGAAAACACAGCCCCAAGAGCAGATGACCCCAGGCCAGCATGCTTGCCAGGTCTGTGGCATGTGCTGAGCACATACCAAGGGTCCCAAGTCCATAAATCCAACAGTCCAACTCCTCCTAAGAGGCTGCTGGATAACCACCAGGCAGTCCCAGGCACAGCCCAAATCCTTACAATAAAGCCCATTGCCATTTTGAGCTAGGGTGGGTTTTTAGTTGTAACATTTAGGAAAGGAAAATCACCAACTTTGTAGTCAGGCAGACGTAGAATTGAAAATGGCTTTACCATTTATTAACTGTGTGACCTTAGGCAAATTACTTGACCTCTCTGAGCTTCAATTTCCTCATCAGTAAAATGGATCAAAAGCAAGATCACATCATAGTGAACATAAGTTTCTGGAACAGATTAAATGAAAAAGAAGTTACAGAGTGTCAAACTGCCTAGTGTAAAAGCTAGCACTTAGTAGGTGCTCAATAAAGACCATTCTGCATCCGTCAGCGGCCAAACCTACATAGCATGTAAGAGAAGGGTCTCACAGGAGATGTCAGTTCTAGAGGCACTTACCATACATCTCTGTCTAAAACCCAAAGAGGGGAAGTTCAGCAGAATTTGGGGAGGTCTGAAATAGGGGCCACCATTCATCATCACCCAGGAAATAAGATCTGGCGGTTCTAGTGATGGGAAGCAGGAAAGGGAAGTTGAAAAGGAGGCTTAAGTGTGAGAGAAGTTACATTTTTTGGAGTTTCCTTTCTATTTAAGGTATTGCTAACCACTCGGTAAAACTCATTTCTGGTTCATGTTCTTAGCAGGAAAAGACATTTCATGCTAAATAGTAAGAACAGGCCCCAGCTTGGAAAGTCCTCAGAGGTTCTCATGTTTCTTGTGTCATCTGCAACTGTAGGGTACCATGGACTGAGTGACTCAATTTGAATAATTGTACTTTGAGGATTTCTAGGGGAAGCACCCAGGGCAACCTTCTGACTGGGATGTTATAACACACAGACAGAGTCAAATCAAGATGCTTCTGAGGCCCAGAAGGCTCACTCCAGATTGCAATGCATTCATTCAACAAAAATTGATTGCTCACGCAATGTGTGCTGAAGATGCTCTCAGAGACTGAGGACCCATATTGAGCAACCTGGACACAAAGGGGCTTACACTGTGTCGGGGGAGGCTACCAAAAGAGAATCTCCCGTGGGAATAGGCTGCAGAGCTAAAGGTGTAGAACTTGGGAACCTAGTAATGACTGGGAGTTGAAGAATCGCTCTTCAAGGAGATGGCACTAGAGGTATGAAATGAAGGAGACGAAATAAATGTATTCATCTCCTGGGGCTGCCATGACAGAATATTGTAAATTGGGGAGCTTAAAATAACAGAAAAGTATTTTTCCACAGCTCTGAAGACTAGCAGTCTGAAATCAAGGTGTCAGCAGGACTGTGCTCCCTCTGAAAGCTGTAGGGAAGAACCTTTCCTTGCCTCTTCCTAGTGTCTGGTGGTTGCCAGCAATCCTTGGTGCTCCTTGGCTTGTAGATGCATCATTCCCACCTTTACCTCCATCTTCCCAAGGCCTCCCCACTGTGTGTCTCTGTCCTCAGGACACCAGCCAGTGGATTAGGGGCCACCCTCATCCAGAGTGACCTTATCTGAACTTGATTGCATCTGCGAAGACCCTATTTCTATTATACATAAGGTCACATTCACAGATATGCTGAAGTCCGAACTTCAGCATATCTTTTGGGAGACACAATTCAGCACACTGCAGGAAGCAACACAGGCAGGGTGAGCGTCTAACAAAGCCCTGAGCTCGGCAGCAGATGGAGGCTTCAGGAAGGAAGGAAGCTAGTGTGTCTGGAGCCCAGTGAGGAAAGGGAAAAGTGGGTGTCAGTCAGATCATATGGACCCAGGAGATGGTAAAGAGCAACAGGGGAATTCACCAGTTTTTAACTCTGAGATAGACACACTTTTTCCAGCTCATGCTGTTTGCCTCAAAGAGGTCAGCATCCCGGCACAGAGTTGTGGCCACCCAGTCTCTTCATAGTCTGATGCACCACACCTGTGACTGGCCTGCCACTCCAGAGCACCAGAGGTGAGGCAAAAATAGCTTATGGTGTTGACAGCTCTCTGCTCTGGGAAACCAGAGGCTAAAGGTGTCACCTTTACTGTACAGTTGCTGCCTGAGTGCATCCTGATGGGCAGCAGGGGAAACCAGAAAGGGCCCTTCTCTGAAAAAAAAAAAAAAATGAAACCTTGGACATATATGTGTATATCAAAAGGTTTGTGCTTGAAGTAAAGATTTGTTTTCTGTGCCGACCGTCTTTGGTATAAGGAAGTCCAATCATTTGTTTTACAAATACTTATGGAGTGCCTACCATGTCACAGATACTTTTCTTGGAAAGAGATAAGACAAAAATCACTGACTTCCTGAAGTTTATATTCCAGGGGAGTAAGAAAAACTAATAAATCAACTGAAACAATTAATTGTAGGACCCACTAGGAGACACCAAGAACAATGGAGGAAAATAAAACCAGCAAAGAGCATAGTGAGCTTCATGGAATGTGAGGAAGTTTCAGTGTTAAATTTAGTGGCCAGGGAAGGCCTCATGGAAATGATGATACCCGAGCAAAGACTGAGAAGGGATGAGGAAGTGGACAAATAGGCTAGAGAGGAAACAGCAGGTGCAGAGAACTTGAGGCAGACGTATGCCTGGAGGGTCTGAGTTATGACAAAGGGGCCAGGATGCCAGGGTGAAATGAGATGGAAAGGACGAGGACATGATCAGAGACATCACAGGGCTGCATCCCATGGGCCTCGCAGGCCACAGTGAGGCCTGTGGCTTTTACTCAAAATTAGATGGAACCCTTTGAGGGTTTTGAAGCAAATGGGCTTATGTGCTCTGGCTGCCATTTCAAAGGATCACCCTGGCTGCTGTTTTGAAGACAGATTGAGAGGCAAAGGCACAAGCTGGGAGACCAGCCCAGGGGCCGTTGCAAAAATTCCAGGCAGGAATGAGGGTGGCTTCGACCAAGAAGTGAGAGGAGGTCATAGTCTGGATACATTTGACAGATGGACTGGATAGATAGCATAACTGCCCAAGAGATTCTTCCTGCCCACTGCATCCATGCACCATGGTCAGCAGTGTCCCGCTGGTAGAGATGGTGCCAGAGTCAGCCCCCATCTCTCTGCCAGGAGAACTACGCAGCCGATTGAGCTGGCCTCCAGGCCTGTTGCCAGCTGGGGGCTACCGAATCATACACAGGTAGCCACCAGCACAATCCCACATGAGACTCCAAATTTGTTACTGCCCAAGGGGCTATTCCTGCCCACTGCATAAAGAAAGACCATGGCATTGTAGTATAAAAAGAACTTAATAGACACGAGGCCGGCCACGCCATGTGGGCGATGGAGTTCGTACTCATATCATCTTATTCAAAGCTCATAGGTTAGGGATTTTTCAAAGGCAGTTTGGGGGAAGGGGTGGGGGTGGACAGGTAACAGGTGCTTGCTGCTGATTGGTTGGGGCAGAGATGAAATTGTAATGGGTTGAAGCTGTCCTCCTGTTGGGCTGAATTGCTTCTGGGTGGAGCCATCAGGTCCAGGTGGAGTCATGGGTGTCAGACATGCAAAAAACCTGGAAAGATATTTCAAAAAGCCAATCTATAATAGTAGTGTTATTCACAGGAGTAATTGGGAAAGTTGCATATCTTATAACCTCCGGAATAATGTCTGCAGCTTAGTAGGATTCAGGCTCTTCTCCTCCCCACACCCTGATGGTCCCCTATCAGCTTTACAAAAGTGGTTGAGTTTTGGGCAAGGCCTATTATCATTGAAACTGTAGCCTAAATGTCTTCCAAAGTTAGCTTGACCCAATAGCCCAGGAATAATTAAAGAAAAGGCAAGATGGAGGTTGGGTTAGCTTAGCTTACGGTTATAATTTTCTCACTGACACACCTTTTGCAAAGGTGGTTTCAATAGGATGGATGAGAGAGGGAATAACCAACTGAAGTTCCTCATCTAAACCAAAGCCTTCCCCATCTCAAGGCCTTTGTCAGAACATCTTTCCCATCCTCCCTGCAGCAGGTTCCTTTAGGTCTGGGCTTGACTGTCACCTCCCCAGAGAGGGCTTTGATGGACCCCAGCTCAAGTGTGCTCCCCTGTAATTCTCGTTCCCGTCCATGTGGATGTTGTACTTAAACACAAGTTAGTGGCCTGCTTAGGTTTTGTCTATTGCCTTGATTTGAGTCTGTGTCCCACACTGGATGCATCGATCTCCAGGAGAGCAAAGACCTGGTTTCTCTTGTGCAGTGCCACATCCAAGAACCAAGCTCAGGGCCACTCAGAGGAGGTGCCCACATGATATTTAAATGAGTGCATATTTACATAAAGATATAAAATATCTAACAAGGCATTTGTTTTGGGAAGGAGGGAAGGAAGGGAGGGAGGGAGGAAAGAAGGAAGGAAAGAAGGAAGGAAGGAAGGAAGGGAGGGATGGAGGAAGGTTGAGAGGGAGGGAGGGAGGGAAGGAGAATTTATGGAATTTGCAGACTGAGCATTTAAACCCAGGTTTGCTTACCCAAATCTCACTCACTTTCTACTTCCCTCCTCCACCCCATACAGCCATCAATCAATGAACAAACCCACCCTGCGGCTGGCTGGGGAACCTGAGGGCTTAAGACATTTATAATGTAACTGAAGATGCTAAACTAAGATGCACATAACACAACAGTGACCATGATAAAAAAAATTCATTAGCAAAGTTTGTTGTAGAAGACTATTTAATTATAAGGAAAGATGTTTATGATACAGTTTTAAAAGAACGTTTTAGAAAACAGCATGTAAAATATAATCTCCTTCCTAAAAATATATATATGTACATAGAAAATGTACTGGAAGATTTTACATCAAAATATGAGCTGGGTATATTTGACTGGGGTGATTACTGGTATTAATTTGGCTATTTTGTTTATTTAAATTTTCTATCATGATTCGGTATCACTCTCGAGCAATACAAAAGTAATTAAAATTATATTTCTGCATACATATAAGTCTATAATAAGCTGCAAGGTCAGTAGTGATTCCCATAGAAGGGGAAGGTCAGTGGTCAGGCAAGGCTTCCAGAAGGAGGGAAGGCGTGGACTGAGGTGGAGCACGCAGGCGAGAGGACATTTCCTGCTGCCGTTTTCCCACAGTGACACTGGGTGGTGGCCCCAGACTCCTCTGGGGTGTTCTGCCTCTTCAGACCTCTGAAGGAGAAATGCAACTTGTTGGCTGAGCCCCTGAGAGGACCCTCCTGCCTGGCTTTGACCTAGAGGTCTCTTGGCCTCCACTGCCTTCATTCCAAAGCACTCCTGAAAGCATCCTTCCTCGGAAGATCCAGGAGAAGCTCACAATTCCATATCAGCTAGGGATGTGTGATCATGTGACCTGCATGTCGCCATATACGATGAGGTGGAGAACAGGAGTCAGAGTGAGAAGGCCTGGGTGGGAGGCCCACTCTCCACTGCTTAGCTAGGCGACCCCGGGGGAGTCACTTCATCTCAGAGTATTAATTGTCTGTAAAATGGGGTAATGAACCTCTCACAGGGCTGTAGTAAGGGCAAAGGAAGATAACTTTTGTGAAATTAATGGGAAGAGGCCAGAAAAGCTGGTTTCTGGACAGTAACTCACTCACAAATGTTAGCAAGCAATGATCCCATGGAAATTCAGTGCATGACTCACTCTTGCTGGTAACAGAGAAGGAGGGCACAAAAGTCCCTGTCCACAGGGGCTAGGATCCCTGGGGGTCTCGAGGGCTGGGCAGAAGGCACTAGGGTGCACCAACAGGAACTTAGGTGCTACCAGCTTGTTCAGCATGAAGGAAACCTCTGCAGAGGAGGGGTGGACTGATGAAGGGGAGCAGCAGAAGACAATTTCACACCGAGTGCTTACAAAGTGCCAGGAACCATATTATTTCTAATATAAGACACCCTGCCAGGTAGTTATCATCTTCATCATTTTAAAAATGAGTAAAGTGAGGCACAGAATGTTATATAACCTGTGCAAGGTCACACAACCAGAACATGGCCTCTCTACCTTCACTCTACACGCACTAATCTCCATCCCCAGGGCTGAGAGGCCGCAACCGGATGGTGAGGTTTAGTCTTAGCCCTGATGGTGGGGTGGGGAGGGGACAAGGGTGACTTGAAAAGCTCTCTGTTCCCCTTGGCAGCTGTCTTTCCATTTGCACCCCCTCCTGCACTCCTCTGTCAGGCCTGCTGATCACAGAGGCACCATCCCATCTGCTCAGCCTAGTTCAGAATCTCCCGAGGTTTCTGAAGCCTCCAGCACTGTTCTTTGTGACACTCTAAACACAGCAGCTTCTCCTCCTGGGGATGAGAGAGGGTCAGCCAGAGCCCTGGGCCTCTGTTCCCAACCCCTGAGCCCAGCCCTGTTCCCAAGGCTGCACACTACAATTCCAGCCCCAAGGACATGGTGGGACGGGGGGAAGGCAGAGAGGAGAGGGGACATAGGAACTGCCCCTAGGAAGGGAGACCCTGAGGTCCAGAGAGGGGAACAACTTCAGGCCTGGCTCATGGAGACGTGTCCAGCCTCAGAGGGAGCAGGATCAAGCAGAGTTCCAGGTGCCGGGTAGGGCAGAAAAGGAGGGTGGTCCCAGAGCCCCATCTAAGTCCCTGCAGGAAATCTCTGAGAAGGAGCTGGCTGGGGACAGGCTGGGGTGCAAAATGCCTGTCCACTGGCTGTGGGGCAGGAGAGGGCAGAAACTAAGAGGGGAGTTCTTGTCTGAAGCTCATCCCTACACTGATGGCCCAGAGTGCAGCTAGGAAGTATGGACTCTGAAGCTGGACTGCCTGGGTTTGAACCCTGGCTGTGTTACTTAATAGATTCTCAGGTAAACGAGTTAAACCTCTCCATGCCTTAGTTTCTCCATGTTTACAAGGAATGATAATCACACCTGCCTCAGTGTTGATAAGAGAAAGGAAATGAGTCTGTGTGGTTGAAATTTTCACAGGGAGCCTGGGGTGCGGTTGGCACTGCCTAATCCAGCGACTGGCACACCTTTTCTGTAAAGGGCCAGAAGGTCAATATTTTAGGCTTTGCTAGCCAGATGGTCTCTGTTGAATATTCTTTTTGTATTCTTCAACCCTTTAGAGACATAAAAATTGTTCTTAACTCAGAGTTCTTACAAGCACAGAACACTGACCAGATTTAGCCCAAAGGCTGTAGTTTTTGTTTGTTTGTTTGTTTTGAGACAGAGTCTCACTCTGTCGCCCAGGCTGGAGTTCAGTGGCACAATCTCAGCTCCCTGCAACCTCCACCTCCAAAGTTCAAGTGATTCTCCCGCCTCAGCCTTCCAAGTAGGTGGGATTACAGGTGTGCACTACTATGCCTGGCTAATTTTTGTATTTTTAGTAGAGATGGGGTTTCGCCATGTTGGCCAGGCTGGTCTCGAACTTCTGACCTCAAGTGATTCACCTGCCTCGGCCTCCCAAAGTTCTGGGATTACAGGCGTGAGCCACCGTGCCTGGCAAAGGCTATAGTTTACGGACCCCTGATCTAGACTAAAGGTGACCCTAGAGTTGTAGGTGTGGTTAGGGGCAGACATGTTGGCAGGCTTCAGTTAGAAGCAGTTTCTAGGCCAGCCTGGTGAGGCACAGGAAACAAGGCAAGACTGGGGGCCTGGGTGGGGTGGAGCACAGCCGCTGTGAGCTCTCATGCTGAGCCCTGGGCCCACCTGCTGCCATCATTCCCATCACAGTTTAAGAAGCACCCGAGGCTGGAGCCTCTGAGGACAATGACAATGGACAGTGTGCCATTCAGAAGGGATGACCCACCATACATCCTCTAATAAACATTTACAAGTTGTTTACTATATGCTAAGCACTGGCCTAAGCCATGAACAAGGCAAAGGGGCCTGGGTTCAACCCCTGGAGGTCTCAGCTGGCAGGCTGCACCTTTGACAGCCCCAAGCTGGGTCTTCATCCTGAGTCTCAAGATGCAGTAGCCTCAGTGAACTCCTCAGCCTCCAAGGGTTCCTGGGGTGATCCTCTTGGTGGGGCTTGTGAATCTGGGAGCCCATTATTCTGTCCTTCTGGAGAGAAAGAGAAAAAAAAAAGGATCCACTGACTATAAAATGGTAGCAGGACGGTGGCCCACCCACATTGCTCAGCTGGTACAGGGGACAGGGCACCCTTCAAGTGAGGACCTCAGAGCATTTGACACATGTTCACTCATTTCAGAAAGCCCTCCTTCACCGCTCTAGATACCAACGTCTCGAGAGGCTCCTAACTGTGGGCCCTGCCCATCAAAGAGAGTGACAGCATATAGTGAACACTGTCATTTTACAGATTGGAAAACTGAGTTTGAATAAAGCTAACTAAGGTGTCTAAGATCATGCCATTCACCATGATGGAAAAGTAAATCAGAATCTTATGTACCCTGTGCCCCACAGACACAGTGGACTCCTTCCTGTACCCCATCAGCATTCTATTCTATAATATTACAAAGCACAGTTGTACCTGGTTGGTTATCTTTTTTTATTTTGACTCATGTCCTCTGTGCCCTGAGCCTACTTGTTGCAGGACCCATGGTTAATCCCTAATGAATATACCAGCAATTGACAGATGGGTTGAGTTTCTTTTCACAAAGAAATGAAAGTAACACCATCTTACATATGAGATCTGGAGGGCACAGAGAAGCCAGTTATGACCATGCCGAAAGAGCGTGGCGGAATCGGAGTGGAAAAGAAAAGTCTCCATAAGTATCTTAGAAAGGGCCTCGAGAATGCGTACCTCAAGCTGGTTCCTTGTTTTCAACTTGTGGCTGACCGCAACACTAACAAACAAGGGAAAATGAAATCCATGATCATCCTCAGACAGGGTCACCCTGACATTCAGAGCAGAAACCACAAAGTTTTGCTGTAAAGAGCCAGACAATGTATATTTTAGGTTTGGCAGGGCACAGGTCTGTCTCACGATTCCACTCCCCCACTATAGCAGGAAAGCAGTCACAGACAATATGTAAAGAAATGGGCATAGCTATGTTCCAATAAAACTTTATTTACAAAAACAGGCTGTGGGCCATAGTGTGCCAATTCCTGGTTGAGTACAGACAATGGCAATGTGACCACTTAATGAGATTCTATCATGTGCCAGGAACTCTACATTTAATCTCCTTTCTAAGGCAGGTGTTTGCTGAGTGCTCACCCCCAGCCAGGCACTGTTCTAGAAGCTGGGCTTCAGTGCAGAAAAAGACAAAACCCTGCTCCCTCAAGCTTACATAGTGGAGAACCCTGCCAACACCCCACCCTCACCCCAAGAAAAAGCATCACCCCCACTTTTCAGAAAAAGAAAAAAGTATGAATCCTAGAACTTGTGAGGGGCACAGCTGGGATTCCAGCCCAGATTCCAAATCTCGGTTCTTTTCAGGATGCCATACCATCTCTCAAAGCAGAATCAGGACCCTCAATTTCAGCCCAGAGGCTGCATCTCATCTTAAGCCAACCCAAACTGCAGCTGCAATCTCCTATGCAACAGCAGCCCAAGTTTTAAAATGCCCAAAGCAAGAAAAGATGCAGTGGATGCTGTCCAGCCTCTGATAAACCTAATAGAAGTTTCTCTCCGGGGCAGGCCATGCAGGGCTGGCCCCATCCACGTCTGGAATCATGAGATGCAAAAGACGCAATGGATTTAAACGCTGCCTGTCCACCAACAGTCCCATAGACTGAGAGGTCTGGGGGAGGCTCTGGAGCGGGAAGGTGGAGCTGACAAACACAGCTCTGCTGTTTGACGCCTGGTATGGGCGTGGAACTAGTTCAGAGTCTCCCTGTCATCCTTTTTCTATGGTTTTACATGGCTTGGACCCTGAAATAAAAGAGCCCTCTGTGAAAGGGAATGAAGACAGGGAGGAACAGACAGTAGAAGAAAAAACTTTTCTTGAGTGCCCACTTGATATCAAGTACTTTAACATTTTACCCACACACGATGGGTAGGTATTCATCATTGCTCCTGTTTCATACACCAAGGATCAGCACAAAATTTTTTTGCAATGGGCCAAGTAGTAAATATTTTGGTTTTGTGGGCCATCCCATCTCTGTTGAAACTACTCAACTGTGCCATCGAGTGAAAGCTCTGCACACACCAACTATAGCTTATGTAGACAATACATAAATGAACAAGCACAGTTGTGTGCCAATGAATCTTTATTTACAAGTGCTAATGATAGAATTTCCTATAATTTTCATGCTATAAAATTACATCTTGTGATTTTTTTATTTAAACATCTAAAAATGTAAATGTTTATATTTGCATTTAATTTACACTTACATTTAAAAATGTAACATTTTCTATGTAAAAACCATTTAAGAACATAGCAAAAATCCTTAATGTGCAAGCTGTACAAAAAACAGGCTGTGGACTGGATTTAACTTGCGGATCATAGTTTGCTGACCCCTGTTTTAGAATTCACAGCTGTCATTTAGGTGACCTGGCAACCTGATGCAGAGCCTGGGTTTGCAGGTGCATACGCCATGCTGCTGATGTGGCATTAAGAGGGTTGGCGAGGACTGTAGCAAAAACCTATCCATTTTGACAGTTTCAAGTAGAACAGTAAAGGCCTTTATCCATTCAATCATTCAATCACTTATTCATTGGTTCCTTAAAATGTGCAGAGCTGGCACGGCGCGGTGGCTCACGCCTGTAATCCCAGCACTTTGGGAAGCTGAGGCAGGCAGATCACGAGGTCAGGAGTTTGAGACCACCCTGGCCAACATGGTGAAACCCTGTCTCTACTAAAAATACAAAAATTAACTGGGCGTGGTGGCGTGCACCTGTAATCCCAGCTACTCAGGAGATTGAGGCAGAGGAATTGCTTGAACCTGGGAGGCGGAGGTTGCAGTGAGCCGAGACTGTGCCATAGCACTCCAGCCTGGGCGACAGGGCTAGACTCTGTCTCAAAAAAAGAAAAAAATGTGCAGAGCCCTGAGGGAGGTGATATTCATGCCAAAGGCCTCTTTCAAGCCTTATAGCAACTCTTTTTATTTTTTGAGACAAAGTCTTGCTCTTGTCCCCCAGGCTGGAGTGCAAAGGCGCGATCTCAGCTCACTGCAACCTCCGCCTCCCAGGTTCAAGAGATTCTCCTGCCTCAGCCTCCTGAGTAGCTGGGATTACAGGCACCTGCCATCAAGCCTGGCTAATTTTTGTATTTTTAGTAGTGACGGGGTTTCACCATGTTTGCCAGGCTGGTCTCGAATTCCTGACCTCAGGTGATCCTCCCACCTCGGCCTCCCAAAGTGCTGGGATTATAGGCGTGAGCCACTGCGCCCGGCCAAGCCTTACAGCAACTCTTAAGAGGGTTGGTTATTTACAATGCTTATCCCCATTTTACTGATGAGAGAACAGAAGTGGGGAGAGAAGCCCAAGCTCTTTCCATGATCCAAGCTGCTTAGGCATTGTGAGGGTGGAATCTTTTCCTTAAGGAATATGGCAGCAAATAACCAAAATAGAAATAAAAAAATATGAAAAGATCAAAAAAGAAAGACAGATCTTAAAGTTGCATATATGTATTATTCCAGATGCGGCAGTCGGAAAAGTTTGGTGGAGGAGGCATCTGGGCAGGATGGGAGAGGGCAGCATTTCAGCCACAGGAGGTGGGGGCACTGTGGGCAGCAAGAAACAGAAAGAATAGAAAGAATAAAGCCCCAGAGAGTGGGATGGAAGACTGAGTAGATGGCAGGAGATCTCCTAGTGGTGCAAAAGTTATTAGGTTGATGCAAAAGTAATTGCAGTTTTTGCCATTATCTTTAATGGCAAAAATCGCAATTACTTTTGCATCAACCTAATAGTTTGGACACTGGGAAGTGGGCTGGATCAGTCAGAGGAAGGCCTGAGGCCCCTGCCCAGGGGAGGGGAAGGGAAGAGCTTCAGGGAGCTGGAGACACCTGAGCCATCTGTCTGATGTGACAATTAAGCAAAGGTTGGTGTGTTGATAGTACAGGACTAGGGAGTTTCAGAAGGTGCTGGAAGGGGAGATGGAAAAGGAGATAGAGAAAAATAAATGAGACACAGCAGGGGGGCTGATGGATAGCTGAAAATTCTGAGCCTAAGGGTTCTTTGCAGCTTCCCAGCCCCTGCACTGGGAGGGTCAGCTGGGCCCGCCCGGTGGGATGGAGGGATAGGTGTCACCACCAGGCCCAAAGCTTGCACACGGCCCAGGGGAGAAGGGGAGAGCTCAGTCCAGTTGTTGACCTGTTAGGCTTTGGCTTTCTCAAACTCCTCTCATATTCCCACCCTCACAACCTTATGAGGACAGCTCTCAGCAACCCCACAGGACAATGGGGACACTGAGACCCACAGGCCACAAAGCCTGGAATGGAGACACACCCTGAGTTTTCCTATGGCTGCTAATGATGCCAGCTGGCACCTGTGGGGTGCTTATGATGTGCCAGGCACTGGGCTAAGCTTTTACCATCCTCACAATGTTACAAAAATTTATTACATATTATAAATGTATGTATATATACATGAAATACTGTATATTATCCTGATAAGTAACTTTAAAGGTAGAGCAGTTGTTCTGTCCCACACTGAGTATGCAGCCAGGATTGAACCCAGCTGTTTTCTTTGTCACCTTACCGCTCTTTCATGTATCCCTCTAGAGTCTAAGCAGCACCTCTGGAGAACAGAGAGTTATCAAGAATGAAGAAGAAAGGAAAATCAGTTGTCTTGGGGACACTGGAGCCCCATTATCTCCCCAGATGAGAATGTAAAGGACATGTTGGAGGAGGGGGGGGTGAGCCAGGGTGCTGTGTGATGCGGGCGCTGGAGGATGATTCTGAATAAAGGTCAGGTTTCTCCAGCGTGAGAAAGCCAGCTGGAAAGGAGTGATTCCCTCACCCACAGCAGTGCAGGCTTAGCCGACAGCTGGGACGAGTACCGGACTTGGCCCGGAGTGCAGGTTGTATAATCATCTCAGCCCTGCCGGTCACTGCAGAGCACCAGGGCAACCTTGGGACAGGAGAAACAAACTCATGAACGCCTGCCAGGCTGGGACAGTCCGAGGAGTAAACAGAGGAGTGATCGCCCCCAGGGACCTAACACTCCTCCCTGTCCTGCTGGGCTAAAAATAATCACAGTAACTAACATTTAAGGAGCACTCACATGCTAGGCACGTGTGCTCAGAGCTTTAGTTACATCCTCCCTTTAATCCCCCAGGAAATTCTGTGGGAAAGGTGAAAAAATTATTCCCATTTTACAGACGAGGAGCAGGAACTGACCTGGGATCATCAAGCTATTTAAATAGAGGAGCTAGAATCGAAACCTGGCAATCCGACTCCACAAGCTGCACCCACGACCTCCATGCCACAGGGAGACCGCTGGGCATGTGGCAATAGAAAAAAAAATATTTAGGAGCCTAGATTATGTGGAATCAGATCTTAGCTCCACTGCTTCTCACTGGAGGATCTTGGATTAACTATGCTCAGCAACTGTTGTCTCAGTGGTATAGTGGGGACCCCAGGTCCTAGGGTGGTAATGAGCATGGGGGGTTGACATTAATGAGCAAAGTGTCTGCCAGTAGTTCCTTCATAACTGGTGTCTGATCTCACGGGACCCACAGCCCCTGCCACCTCCCAGAATATGACCTGGGTCCTCCCCGAACCTCTAACTTCTCCTCAGCCCCCCATCCTCCTGGGCCGCACTCTCTGTTTGGTGAACTCCCAAAGAGGATTCCAAAGCCTAACAAGTGACAAAAGGCTCCCTAAGAAACACGTTCTCTGAGGACTTAGCCCCCCATCAAAGTTAGCCTTTAACTTTTCTCTTCCCTCCATTGCCAATTCATTATATCCCATCCATGGAACAATAAGGGAAATGTAAAAGGTGGGCAATTCAACTGCATCAATATGTCTACTTTCTGGAAGTTTGGGCACACAGTCTTTTGAGAAAAGAAACAGAAACCGTAAGCTCACCAAAGGCAGGTAAAGACAGTCTTCTGTGGAGTTACTCAAACCTATTTGAAAGTAAAAACTCCAGTCAGGCCCTCCTTGGAGGTAACGAATTCCATATATATAGAAAACTGCTGGCCCTGGGAAAGACTTTTTCTTTGTCTGCAAAGTATCTCCCCACTACTCCATAAACATCCAGGTCCCTGTCCCATAGATTGAGTGAGGTGGAGGGGAAGGCCCATGTGTAGAACTGAGTTCAACGCAATTGGTTTTCTTTGCAATCCTTTGAAATAAAATCCGAGGATTTTGTTACATGCATTTTAAAAGCATTATTCTGAAAAGATGTCCATAGCTTCTCTAGTTTGCCAAAAGGGTTTATGGTACAAAAAATGTTCCAAGCATTTCTGATCCTAGTGGGTGAGGCCCTAGCGAACTCACATGTTCCTTACTCTTCATGAAATCATTCTCTAATGGTTTCTAATAGGTTTATAGATAGGATCCTGTTGTTTTCCCCTTTCAGCTTCCCTGTAGAAATCCTCCTGGTTTGTCTGCAAATATGTGTAACAGAGAAAGAGAGAGAGAGAAACAAATAAAGAACGATTTTCTTCTAATCTGGACATACTTTTCCAATTATGACCCCCCCACCACCCTGCTATGTGTAATTACGTGTTTAATCATCTGTATGCCCTCATGGCCTGCAGATTCCAGAAGGGCAGGGGCAATGTTGAATCCTTGCATCCCAGTTATAGACTGAACATTTGTGTCCTCCCAAAATTCATATGCTGAAATTCTAACCTCCAGGGTAATGGTATTGGGAGGTGGGGCCTTTTGGGGGTGATGGTCATGACAGTGGAACCCTCCTCATGGTTGGGATTAGTACAATTATTGGGGGGTGATGGTCATGACAGTGGACCCCTCATGATTGAGATTAGTACCATTATAAAAGGGACCTCAGAGAGCTCTCCTGCCCCTTCCTTCACATTAGGACACTGCAAAAAAGTAATCATTTATGAACAAGGAAATGTGCCTTCACCAGACACAGAATCTGTCAGCACCTTGATGTTGGACTTCCAAACCTCTAGAACTGTGAGAAGTGAACTTAGTCTTAAAGTATTCCGTTGTAGCAGCCAAAATGGACTAAGACAGTAGGTCTCTGATCACATCAGTTTTGGCTAAGTGCTTGAGATGAGAAGGGGTGTCACCACACATAGCTCCTCTCATTTCCATGGGTAAATTTCCCTCCCTCCAGTAAATCTCAAGATATTTTCCCCTGGTCTCAGCGATCTGTTTAGAGTTCTTGGCCTTTTCTTCTTATTTGGGCCACGTGGAGGACAAGTTGGCACAGCACCTGCCTCCTGGGGTCAGGGCCTGGCAGTGCCTTCTCACCCACATGGACTTTTTCCCTCTCTCCTCCTCTGAGCTCACTGCAGAGTGAAGACTACATTCTCTCCCGAAACCGCTGGTCTACACAACTAGCAAAACAGCCTCTTGCTTATAGGTTTATCTGGTAATCATGGCAATAAATGAAAGAATAAGC
Source organism: Pongo abelii (assembly GCF_028885655.2). NCBI lineage: Eukaryota > Metazoa > Chordata > Mammalia > Primates > Hominidae > Pongo > Pongo abelii. The sequence goes on along the minus strand of NC_071992.2, from coordinate 144,459,952 downwards.
TTTTCTTGAACAGTGAGTCTATACCAGCTGAGTACTGGACCTTTCACAGTTGATATTTATGGAACACTCCATCCCCAAACTGCAGAGGACACATTCTTTTCAGGTGCACATGCAACATTCGTCACAGAACACTGAGCCAAAAAATAACCTCAATCACTTTCAAAGGACTGCAGTCATGTACAGCATCTACTCTGAGGACAATGGAAAGAAACTAGAAGTTAACAATAGTCAGTAGGTAGACAATCCCCGAATACCTGCAAATGGGGAACCTCGCTCAGTGCTTGGCACAAAGTACGCTTTCAATAATATTAGCTCCATCCCCCAACCCCTACCCCGACATCTTTCTCCACCTCAGGTATGACCAACCCTTCTGCTGCTGCTGAAAGTAAAGGTAAACCAGCAGCCAAGGACATTGCTGAGGCCCTGAGTGTGTCTTTCACTGGCCAGTCTGCACCATGAGCTGGGACCGTGAATTAACCTTGGCCCCCGCACTGAGCCCATGGGCTTTCACCAGATCCATGCTTAGTCAGGAAGATCTCCACCATTCTGCCAAACAAGGCACCTACCTTGCTGAGGGGGCTGCCCAGGTGTGGGGTGAGGCTTGATTTAGTAATGGATCTTGTTCTGCTTACTCAGAATATTCTCTGGCAAATAAAATCAAACTTGTTTTGTTTGGAGAATTTAACTGTTATGTCTTGAGGAAAAAAAACAAGTAGCGGCTGGGCACGGTGGCTTACACCTGTAATCCCAGCACTTTAGGAGGCTGAGGTGGGCAGATCACTTGGGGTCAGGAGTTTGAGACCAGCCTGGACAACATGGTGAAACCCCATCTCTACTAAAAACACAAAAAATAGCCGAGCGTGGTGGCACGTGTCTGCAATCTCAGCTACTCGGGAAGCTGAGGCAGGAGAATGCTTGAACTTGGGAGGCGGAAGGTGGAGGTTGCAGTGAGCTGAGATCGCTCCACTGCACTCCAGCCTGGGAGACAGAACGAGACTCCATCTCAAAAAAAGAAAAAAAAAACAAAAACGTAGCACATCAGGAATGTCAGCAGAGTTAGAGGGTTCCCATGATTGCAGCAACACAGAAAGCCAGCAAAAACCTTGGTGAGCCAATCATTCAAAGTAAATAGGAGGCGTAGCCCTGGCATTCTTTGGGTTGGAAAACGAGGTGGGCCCCTTAGTTATGCTTAAGAGTTTGCTTGAGCTTTTCAAGGCCAATAATGGGCGTGATCCATGTTTTCGATTCATTAACTAAATGGGCAGTTGTGGTGCTAATAATCTGCCATGCATAAGAGCCAGGTGGAGGGACACATTATTGCCAGACGCCTGAAATGTGTAAACAACCACAGTTTACAGAGACAAAGCTGGTTGCAGCATCATTTTCCTGCAAACTAGGATAATGTCACCTAGGCACAAATGAGTGGAAAATTAAGATCTGAATTAAAATACATCTAAAGAGACTGATACATGACAAAACATCCTTGGCAATCAGTTCATGGAGGCTTTCACTGGGATTCCATCGAGGGAAGGGAGTTTAAAAAGGTACGATTACAGCCCAGTTTTGTCACATCTGAGCTGTGGAACCATGGGCAAGAGGTTTCACCTGAGTTTCCTCATCTGTGGAAAAGGGGTGGTAGTGAAAGAACCTACCTCAGAGGGCTGTTGAAGACTGAGATAATGCACAAAGACGCTCCACAAGTGCCAATCACATAACAGTAAACAATATTGGGCACTGACCATGCAATCTAAGCAACGACACTGCATTACGACAATTCTGGGAAGTAGATAAGAAAATTAAAGCTCAGGAAAGCTAAGACATTTGTCCAAGGCCATAGCTGTAAATCATAGAGTCAAACTCAGTGTAACTCCAGAACCTCAAGAAACTTCCACTCCAATAGGAGTAATCAACAGAAACCACTCCCAACAATTCCAGGAGCGCCAGCCATGCAGCCCCAGGGACAATATGCTGGAGCCAAATGCAGCCAGGGCCCACCCTGTAGGAACAAGGAGTTAAACTGTCCCATTTGAGCTGGGTCTTGAAGGATGTTTTGGTTTTTACCAGAAAGAGAAGGAGGTAAGAACGGCCTTATCGGAAAACCCATACTGAACAAAGTAAGATGGTATGGACTAAAAGAAATTCTCTGTTTAGGTAAAGTTGATAAGACAGCTGTTGTGGTGTGAGCTTTGGGTTTGTTGGAGCCTCTTATGACTATTTCTGTGTCTTTGCAAACATTCTGGTTAGTACAGTGCTGTGGGTATAAGTACAGGCTCTGGTGTCTGATGGTCTAAGTTGACATAATCAAGCTGTGTGACTTTGAGGAAGAGACTTAACCTCTCTGGTCCTGAAGTAGGTTTGCCTTTCACATGAGGATTAGCATAGTAGCACTCTGGGCAGCTGTACTGACTGCAGAGCTCCATGTGAACACTTAGCATCAAGCCTGCTAGGAAGCTGATGCTTATGTTTCTGTCCCACTAGATGTGGCCCTGGGTCTCCTTGTGTCATCCTTTTGCCCACTGCCTAGACCCCTTCTGCCCATTGGCTGGAATACTCAAGGAACTACTAGTTCATGTCCTAAAAAAAGGAAATTCTCAAGAACCAAAGAGAAATGGGGCTTGGACTATTACTATTACTAGGGATGAATTACTGCTGAAAACAACTTATTGACTCACAGCCAGATTTAGGGATCTGACTTCATCCCTTTTGCAAAATATATTTTGGCTAAATAACTGTGACGTGATGTCATTTGAATTCTAACCATTTGACGGCTGACAAGGAAGGCACTTTTTGTCTGGACCACAAGGTTGTCTGCACTAATCCTTGTGTTTTATCATATAAAACAGAATGGCAGATTGGAGACTTTCATACAAAGGTACATTTGCTTTAACGTCTCCTCTTACACTTCACAAACTCTAATCTTGGGGATCTTGTTTTTCGCTCTAGGTGCTTATGTTAATCAGTCTTTAAATCAAAGATGCTAAGACATACATCTTTTCAAATTTCAGTATTTCCAAAATAGGTATGTGTCCTACAACCAGTGGCATACAGTAATGCAGTAGTTTAATTGGAAGCATTTGTTTCTTTCTTAGTACACATGAATTAAGGGTGAGTCATAAAATGAAGGCACTTAAATTTGAGAAAATATTGTTTGTGTGGAGAAGCATGCTAGGTTTTGGACAAAACTTGCTTTTGCTTGAAACAACAACCACATCAATATATCTTATCACTCTTAACTTACAGATGAGAAATCTGATGCCCAGAGTGTTAAAAAAAAGGGTTTTCTCATGATTGCCTAGTACGTAGGAGGAAGAGTTAAGGTGGGGTTCTCATTACTATTGCAGATTACAGATTTACTGCAAAACTTAGTGCTGTAAAACAATAATTGTTTCATGTTGCATGATTTTTTTGGTCAAGAATTTGGGATGGGCTTGGCTGGGTGGTTCTCACTTGGAGTTTCCCATGCCCTTGTGGTCAGATGTCAGCCAGGCCGCGGACTTTTGAAGGTGCAGAGGGCCTACATGTGCATCCAAGATGGCGGCTCTCAGGGTTGCTGGCTGATGCTGGGAGCTCAGCTGAGGCTACAAACAAGAGCACCCACCAGGGACCTCTTCGGCTCGACAGTCCCAGTGCTTTCCCCGGAATAAGTATGCTCAGAAAACCAGGCAGGAGCTGCATAAAGCAGTCACAAGCCTGCACAGACTCAAGGAAAAGTCATATATCCCATCTTTCAATGGAAAGAATATCAAGGAACAAGGTCATTTTGTTTTTAAACCACAGACGGGAACCTCGTTCTGACTGGTACCAAGACCCCATATTTGGAATGACTTGTCTGGTGCCTAGGAGCAAAGCAAAAAAAAGAGAGCGTGAACTAATCATGATGAAGAGGATTTTTCAACAAACGTAAGAGGGTTCATCCAGTCACATGTAGCTTCATTTTCACTTTCATGTATTCACTTTGGAACCTCAAACACTGGTCCAGCATTGCTCCCATTATTCAGAACATATCTAGAGCTTTCTGGGAGGTGGTTTCAGGGCCAATTTAGCAGGCTCATAAGAAACATCAGGCTTAGAATTGTGTCAGCTATACCTTATTTCTAACCCAAAATGGCTTTTTGTAGTTTAACAAATATTTAGTGATCACCTGCTACAGAATGTTCTGGTTTCTGTGGATTCCTTGATGAACAAAACAATACCTCATTCTTCACTTGGCTTACATTTTGCTGGAGGATGCAAAAAATAACCAAATTTGTAATAACATCCGCAAGTCATCAGTACTACAGATAATGATAGGAAATGAGGGGCGGGGGAAACTCTTTTAGAGGGAGTGGTCAGAAAAGGCCTCTCTGAGAGTTGACATCTGAGCAGAGAGCCAGGCAGATGTGCAAGGAAGAGAGAGTGTTCCAGAAAAGGAAAATGGTATGTGCAAAAGCCCTGAAGCCACACTGGTCTCAGATATGTCTGGCCCACAGCAAGGAGGCCAGTGTGGGAAGTAGGATAAACAAGGGGGCAAAGTGGCAGAGGAACGGTGCACCTGGGGTTCACTAAGGACAAGAGAAGGCACTTAGGATTTTAATCTGAGATGAGATCCATGGGAAGATTTTGAGTGGTTTAGTCCCATGCTTTGGTTCACATTTTTAAAGGATCCCCTGGCTGCCAAGGGGGGATAAAGGATAGAGTAGAAACAGGAAGATAGATTAGGAGGCTCCTGCAGTAAATCAGGCCAAAGGTGGTGACAACTTTGTCTGAACTGTCCTTGGTGGAGAAGGTAAGTAGGGGGTAAAAAGAGCAGATATTTGTTCCATAGGATTTGCTAATAGACACACCTACCAGTTGATCCTTTAAACCCATGAACAAGGTATATTTCAAAATATTGCTTAGTGGCTGCCCAAATTAGAGTGGGACCTCGACAGAGGTGGCAACTTGGATGGTAGAAAAGGAGAGACCCAGGTTACAACAGTTGCCTCAAACACCAGCTGAGGATCTTGACCCTCACTGCATAGAAAGGGCAGGAGCTCAGGCATTAGCCCTTCCTTCTCACTCTCACTCTCTGGCAAGAAAGGTATGAGGAGAGTCAAAGAATAAACCACTAGTTGGAAAGACCCTCTCAAAAAAGGAGTTCACAGATAAGTCTAGAGCCTTCAAAGGGGGCTGCCAGGAGAGACCCAAGCCCATTTGCATGGGCAAGTTTGGGTATTTCGGCCATTCAGTTGTTGACACGACTTGGTAGTCACAGCCTCTCCTTTGCAAGCCAACGTTCTCTAAGGAGCCTTTTTTTGTCAAAAAGAAACCACCATTGTGGCTGCTTTGAGACAGATTTTAGGGGGAGTTTCATGCTCTATGAGCCTCAGTAGTGAAAGGGTGAAGGTTCTGCTTAAACACCACAAGTGGCCCAATGATGGGATCAAGATGCAAACCCAAGCCTATAATAGTGACTACTTTTCTTTTAATTTTACTTTGACAAGCACACCTGCAGCCAATTACAATGTGCCAAGCAATGTTCTAATCATTTTATAAAATGTTTAGTCATTCAATGATCCTAACAACCATATGAATTCAGTATCACTATTATCCTTTATTCAACAGTCAATACACAGTTACTGAGCATTTTATACATGAGAAAAGCGAGTCACAGAGAAGCTAAGTGACTTGTCTAAAGTCACGCCACAGAGCCAAGATTAGAACCCAGGAACTCTTGCTCTGGAACTTTGGCACATAGGTACCACGTTAAGCTGCTCTACACTGTGCTTTGTTGGAAATCTGTATATCTATTAGAAATAATTTCAGCTGAAAATAAGAAACAATCCAAGTTAGAGTGACTTAAACAACAGGATATGTTGTACATAACAAGAAGTCTGGAGATAGTCATCTGTCTTAGGCTGATGGAACAGTTCAACAATGCTATAAAAAATCCAGACCTTTTCTATCTTTGCTGCTCCACTATCTCAGTCTATTGACTTGTCACCTCATAATTACAAGATAGCTGCCGCACATCCAGGTATCATGTCCAAGATCTACGGAGGAAGAAAGGAAAAGAGTAATAAGCTTCCTTTGCAACGGGCTTTGCCTTTTCATTTGAGAAGAGACTCTCTCCTCAGCATACTGTTCCTAACAAGACTGGGTAACTTGGCTGCCATTACCATATCTAGTTTAAACCAGTCATGATTCATCTCACCAGATTGGGATAAGAGTCTGACTTCCGTGAGACTTGGTGCCTCCTGCCAACTCTTTGAACATATTGATGTTCTGTACAGTGGGAGGCAATGGTTTTGAGGTAACAAGGGACAGCGTCTGCCATGGATGTTACTACCCCATGATGGGAACATTGCAGCTAGAAGGCACAAGGTTAAGATCACATGACTGACAATATGGCTGCTCCAGAATACTAATGCAGGTCCATCTAACTCTAAATCTCATTATTTTAACTGTAAAGTAGTACACTGCTAAGTGGAGTCGAGAATGGATGGACACACATGTGGCTTTACCACTGAAAGTTGTAGCACCCCGAACAAGTTATTTAACCTCCCTAAAGCTCAATCTATTTATCTCTAAATTGTGGCTAGTAATGATGCTGAACCAAGGGGCAGCTATGAGTGTAAAATGAAATAATATATGCAAAGACCCTGACAATACTAAGCAATCAATAATTCTTGGCTATTTTTTATTATTGTTGTCACTACTATTATCACTCGTTACCCTACGAGACTTTGTAGCTACAGTGGCCTTATACTCAGATTAGAACACCATTTTGGGCATCTTTGGGCAATCTGGTAATGGCAGTCAGTAGTGGGTAGGCCTGAAAGTGACGGGGGGTGGGGGGTGTTCAATGCAGTACTAACTACAGATTTAAGAATCTTCCAGCTTGTCTTGCTAGAATGTAGTGAGTCAAGGACTGCTGGCTCAAAATATAGGTCTATAGATCTACAAGGCACAATAGTTTAGTTTTAGTCTTGGTTCTCTTACTAGTAAAATGCCGTTTGGCCAGAAGTATCTCATTTCTCATTTTGGGACCTTTGTGTTTTCATTTGTACGGTGAAGTGGTTTTTCCATAATTGGTATTCAGTGTGTAGTGGACACTAATTCAGCAACTAGTGTCCACTATGGTACTCATGGTGTACTCATGGTACTCATGGTGCCATGGAACCCATAGAGGAGCAGTGATAGGGGATGCGGATCTCACACTCAGAAAGCTTAGAGGCTTAGGAATCTTCAGTGTTTCTTTCAGCAACAACATTTAATAACATTAGCCAGAAGGCAAGGCTAATAACCCCCAACCCAAAGGTTTATTCTGAGAATTAATCATGTTAGTGACATGGTAACAAAAAAATCTCTGAACAAATGCAAAAAACATATAGCTATGGCAGTTTCCTAATGAGCTAAACATAGTCTCACCATGTGATCCAATAATTGTGCTCCTTGGTGTCTACCCAAATGAGTAGGTTTCCTGTTCCCACAAAAACCTATGTATGAATGTCTGTAGCACCTTTATTTGCAGTTGCCAAAAATTGGAAGCAACTAAGATGTCCTTCAGTAAGTGAAGAGATAAACAATCTGTGGTATGTCAAAATCCCAGCAAGTTATTTTGTGGATATTTACAAGCTGATTCTTTTATAGCGAGGCGGAAGACCCAGAATAGCTGACACAATACTGCAGGAAAAGAACACACAAGCTGGAGAACTGACACTACTCAACTCCAACACTTCCTATAAAGCTATGGTCATCAAGATGGCGTGGTATTGGCAAAAGAATAAACAAGCAGATCAATGGAACAGAACAGACAGCCTGGAAACAGACTCACATATATATAGTCAATTGACCTTTGACAAAGGAGCAAAGACATTGCAATGGAGGAAAGATAATTTTTTTCAACAAATGGTGCTGAAACAACCAGACATTCATTTGCAAAAAAAGAATCTAAACATAGATCTTAAACCCTTCACAAAAATTACCTCAAAATGCATCATAGACCTAAAAGTAAATTTAAAATGATAAAACTGTCAGAAGATAACAAAGGAGAGAATCCTAGATGACCTTGAGTATGGCAATAACTTTTTAGATGCAACACCAAAGGCAAAATCTATGAAAAAACTAATTGATGAGCTGGACTCCATTAAAATTAAAAACTTCTGATCTGCAAAGACACTATAAAGAGAATGAAAAGACAAGCCATTGACTGGGAGAAAATATTTGCACAAGACATGTCACTTAAAGGAATTTTATACAAAGTGTACAAAGAACTCTTAAAACTCAAGAACAGGGAAATGAGCAACCCAGTTAAAACATGAGCAAAAGACCTTACCAGGCATCTCATCAAAGAAGGTATACAGATGGCAAATAAACATATGTCATCAGGGAAATGCAAATTAAAACAACAATTAGATACCACTACACACCTATTAGAATGCTGAAATCCAAAACGTGAATACCAAATTCTGGTGGAGGATTTGGAGCAACAGGGACTCTCATTGTTGGTGGGAATGCAAAATGATATAGCCACTTTGGAAGACAATTTGGCAGTTTCCTATAAAGCAAAACATATTCTTACCATAAGATCTAGCAACAGAACACCTTGATATTTACCCAAATAAGCTGAAAACTTACATCCACATGAAAACCTACACACAAATGTTTATAGCAGCTTTATGCATAATTGCCAAAAACCTGGAAGCAATCAAGATGCCTTTCATTAGGTGACAGGGTAAATAAACTGTGGTAAATCTAGACAAAGAAATATTATTCAGCACTAAAAATGAATGAGGTGTTAAGCTATGAAAAGACATGGAGGGACCTTAAATGCATATTACTGAGTGAAAGAATCAGTCTTAAAAGGCTACATCCTTGGGAGGCCGAGGCGGGCGGATTACGAGGTCAGGAGATTGAAACCATCCTGGCTACCATGGTGAAACCCTGTCTCTACTAAAAATACAAAAAATTAGCCGGGCGCATTGGCCGGCACCTGTAGTCCCAGCTACTCGGGAGGCTGAGGCAGAAGAATTGCTTGAACCCGGGAGGCAGAGCTTACAGTGAGCCGAGATCGCACCACTGCACTCCAACCTGGGCAACAGAGTGAGACTCCATCTCAAAAAAAAAAAGAAAGAAAAAAAGAAAAGACTACATCCTATGTGATTCCAACTGTGTGATTCTGAAAAAGACAAAACTATGGAGATTAGTGGGTTGCCAGGGGTTAGGGGGAGATAGGGAGTAATGAGGAGAGATAGGGGAAGCACAGGGGAATTTTAGGGCAGTGAAACTACTTTGTATGATATTATAATGGTAGGTACATAACACTATGCATTTGTTAAAACCCACAAAACTATACAACACAAAGAGTGAAGCCCAATGTAAACTATGGACTCCAGTAACTCTTAATGTATCAATATTGGTTCATAAATTGTAACAAATGTACCAGAATAATAGGGGATATGGAGGGAGAAGAGGAGAATATAGGGGAATTCTATACTTTTGACTCAATATTTTTGTAAGCCTACAACTGCTCAAATAAACAGCCTATTAATTTACATACACACAGAGAGCTGAGCAACAGTCATATCCTTTGATCTAATGATTCCACTGATGAGATCCTCTTGAGATACAGGACATACTAGGAAGAAAACTTTATTTACAGAAGGGGAAGAAAGTCAGCAACCTGTAGTTTATCACAAACAACCACATGGATAAAAGCAAATTTCAAAATGGTAGTTGAAAAGGTTATGGAATAACGTGGACAATGCTTGTGGAAAAATGTAAGTGGAAAAAAAAAATTGGAAATCACCTTAAGATAACAACTATGTAAAAAAAAAAAAAAAAAAGAAAAAAAGAAAAAACTCCAAAAACAAAACAAAACAAAAAAACCCTAACTAGCCAAGCGTGGTGGCTGGTGCCTATAGTCCCAGCTACACGGCGGGGTGCTGAGGTGGGGGAATTGCTTGAGCCCAGGACGTCGAGGCTGCAGTGAGCCAAGTTTGCGCCACTGCACGGCAGCCTGGGCAACAAAGTGAGACCCTGTCAACACTTGTATAAACGGACATAAATGGGGTATAGCACATTGATAATGATAATTGATGGTATGTTACCAAGGGCACAAGATTAGGATAACTATTTTATTCATTTTTTCAATTTCTTATAATATTTTTGACTTATCTTCTAAAAATATATATGAGGTCTCAAATATATATATAGTCTACGAATCCTGTTACAATTAGGGGGAAAAAAAGACAAAAACTGGTAGTAAAGCCAGATGGCTAATAACAATAGTACCACCTCCACCTCCTCCATTACCATTTCTTAGGAACTTACTACGTGGAAGTCACTGTTCTTAGTACTAAGTTCTAACTAATCTGGGCTAACTCACTCAAAGTCTCAGAGCTAGATAGCATGGGGTTGCTTACGAGCAAGTAAGAAACTGATCACTGAACCTCTGGCTTATTCAAAATATACTTATTGAGAACCCAGTAGAGTCACCAGGTGCTTCAAACATGCAAAGAAAAATGAGAAATAACTTAGAGAACAAGGAGGGAAGGTTAAGAAACCACTTACTCACTCACTCGCCTACCCAGCAAGCATTTATGTATTAATTCTTTACAAGAGGCTAGGCACTGGAGATACACATGATTAAATGTTATCTCTGGCCTTTAAGAACTGCCACTCTACTCTCCTCAGAACCCTACATCTTCCAACCTGTGACACTTCTAATCGTGGACAGGCACGCTAACTGTTTAAGAGGCTGGGACCACAGGCATAAACTGAAGCTCCACCAGCAACCCTGGATGTGTGATCACCCTAAGTCAGACTTGGAAGTGCAGCTCCTGAAGGGCAGGAACCATCCCCACGACCCCTCTCTGCCCATTCTAGTTCACTTGAATTGACTTTTAGGGTCAGGAAATTTATTTTTGTTTCTACCCCATCCACCAACCCCACACCACCAAGCATTTCAGATCAAATATCTGTGAATCATAGGTCAGGTTGACTCATTTCTTAAAGTTTCCAGGCTGTGAATGAAAATGGTATTGATGGCTGGGAAGATGATCAGATGCAGGGAGCGTCAGTGTGACTTGTTCTGCATTTATCTACAAAAATGCAAACCAGATCTACAAAAATGCAAACCAGATCTGCAAGCATTTTATTAAAATGAGGAAGGCAGCTGCTGAAAAATTTGCAGTCAGAGAGGCTTGATAAATGGAAACGATCACCATTCCTGTCTTAGAAAACTAATTTATCATGTACACCTTCCTAATGACATTTTCTCTATTCTTGATACTGCCTTTTTGTTTATCTTGGTTAATGTGAAAAAATGCCCAGGGTGGGTTTTTGGAAGCTCAGTTATAGATTCAGTGCTTATAAAATTATGAGTTATTTTTTCCATATAAAACAGGAAAAGGGAAACAAAAGAAATGTGGATTGAGCACCTATTGCAGAGTCTCATTTCACCCCTTGAAGCCCAAGCAGGTTAGGAAGCAGATGCTAGGAGAGGGTTAGTCACCTACCCCAGCGAGCTCAGCAGCGGAAAAGCACCACAGGCTTTGGTCTCCTTTGGTAGAAACCTGCTCAACCAGGGAACACTTAACTAAGGGGTGTTCAGGAACAGAAACTCACAGTAGGGGCAAAAAACAACGTTCTGGGACTAGGGGAACCAAAACCCCAGACACTTAGCTGGGCTATGCCTCCCATGTGGCTTCACACCCATTTACACTGACCTTTCACCTTCAGAACCGCATTGAGTCTGCTGACCCATATGAAACACCCAGCAGGGGGCCATAACTCTTGCCCTACATGGAAAGCCTGATTGGGCCCCCTAGGGAAATCCGCTGGCATCTGAATCAGATCCTGTGACCTCTGTGGTCCTGAGCCTCAAAGCAGGGGAATACCCTTTGCCGTGGATCCACCACAAAGCCTCAGGGCCTAGGTGAGAAAACTTCACCTGTGAATCATGGCAGCTCAGCACCTTCTCTGGGCCTCTCTTGGAAGCCCCTGAAGGGCTTAGCATGTGTCACCAGGGGCCAGGACAGCTGCAAATTCTCCTGTGAAACAAGGTTTCATGGGCTCTGGTGGTCTCTGAGGATGCCTCATCAATTCATGAGATGACCTATTTGCAGGTGACAAGGCTCACAAATGCCAAATGAATCACTCATAAGTGAGTGTGGTTTTCAACTTTTCAGTGTCATTTAAGTGGATACCTGGCTCATTTGGAATTGTGATGTCAATAGACGGAAGCCCAGAGAAGGTAAGTGACTTGCCTAAGAACACACAGCTAGAATTAAACAAATTTGGAAGTAGAATTCAGGGGTCCACAACCTTTTTTCCCATCATCATACCGCCTTGCTTAGAACAAAGACAAACCTAAGCAAAAGAAAAAATATATATTCATTTTAATTGGATGGCAAAATAGTAGGAAAGAGGAGGAAAATCTAAAGACAATACATTCCTTGCCACTCATGGGCTCTTTGAGACATTGTCTCACCTCAGAGCTCTGGGCTGGAGCTTGGAGCTTTATCAGGAATTGCCTTTCCCCACCCCAACATGTAGTGAAGGGTGAGCTAACAGGACGTTCTTTATGTCAATCCTGGTGGCAGTGTATAGGCCCAGTTATTCAGTCTAAGAGCTTCAGGCTGCTCACTGAGTCCACTGTGCAGATAAGAGAAGTAACGTCCCGGGAGAAGAAATGATCTGCTCAAGGAAACCCAGCTGGCTGTGGGCAGAGCAGACACCAGATCACTGTGTCACAACACAGAGGGAGTGGTGGTCAGCATCACTCACTGTCCAACCCTGTGGGGTTCCTAGAGCACAGGGTACTTCTCTAGACTGTGAGGACAAAGGAAACTCTGGTCCCTCTGACAACCTTTTGAATTTTACATAATCTGTCTACTGGTTTGATATAATTTCTAAGGCAAGTGGCTGATTTTGATAAAATGTGTTGTAGCTACCAAAAGACAGCAGTGAACCTGGCTGGGTTTGTCAACTTACACATGAGAAGCGATCTGGAAGTATAATGAATGGGAAAGCAGATAAAGAATTTGTGTATTCGGTCCAAATAAAAGGTGGGTACATCCACATGATGCAACAAAACAATGTAGCAGTTAAAAAGAATAGAGTGGCTACCATGGATAGCACTCCTCAATATATTGCTGAGTGAAAAGGGGTAAACCACAAAATACTCTACCAGAGGCGTACACAATGTGTACTCAGTGTGTGTATGTGCATGCGTGTACACTTAAATGAATTAGAATGGTCTGCAGGAATGTGCTCTAAAAGATAACAAATGTGACCTACACAGAACTAATGAGGAGACAAGGATTGAGGATGGGTGAGCTAAAAGGACTTTGGCCTTACGTGGAAAGTTTTTAATTTTTCCGAAATGAATGCAATCATTTAATATTTACGTAATAAAAGATTTTTTTTAAAAAAGGAGAAAATAGAAATATAATTTTAATGATTCATCGATCTATTCACTCACTATTTGAGCATCTATTATGTGCCAGGCATGAAGAAGGTAAAAAAAATCCAGCCCCTGCCCACAAGAATATGTTCTAACATAGAAGGAGGAGGTTTCCTGCTTATAAGCATGATGAGATATATTACAAGTGCTCTGGTGAATGAAGAAATCAGAGCAGAGTATGAAAATAAAGAAAGGGATCTCCATGTTTCACAGGAAATCCAAAGGCCAAAACAGAGTCCCCAGTAAATTCTGCCAAGGCCTGCCATCTTGGAAAAAAATGAGTATTATGACAACAGTTTGCAAAAGGACACATCTTTTGTAATTTTGAAGTAATATCCATGATCTCTCACTTCAGCTAGAGTTCACAAATGAATATAATAGTACAACGGATAGTTTGCAGTTTGTAAACATTTAACCCCCATGAATGGAGAGAGACGGTTTTGTTACTTTTTAAAGAGACTAACTCTTTGGCTGCATTTATCAGTACATATGGTTTACTCCACTAGACTAGAAATGGCTCTGCCAAAATTGCTGCTTAAATTTGGGTTTCTAAAAATAACTCATGGGAAGCCTGCAGTGTGAGAGGAAGATGGTTGCACACAGCTCCAGGGAGGAAAATCTCAAGCGTTTGATTTGAATTACCTAAGAGCTGAAATTGAGTGCAAGTATCTCCTTGTAGCAACTACTATATAATTAGCCATCCTAACGGAATCCTTTCAAAACCGAGGCAGTTCAGCAAGTTATTTTAATTGAAAATAAAATTTCCCGACCAACTATTCTGTCAAAACCACATTAAATGAAGACAGCTCGGCAGTGACCAAATCACCATAAAAAGCATTATGTGTTACGGGAGAAATGAGCAGGAAGGAAGAGGGGGATATGCCTTTTTTTTTTTTTTTTTTTTGAGACAATCTCACTCTGTCACCCAGGCTGGAGTGCTGTGGCACGACGTCGGCTCACTGCAACCTCCGCCTCCTGGGTTCAAGCAATTCTCCTATCTCAGCGTCCCGAGTAGCTGGGATTACAGGCATGCACCACCACACCACACTAATTATTTTTTTATTTTATTTTTTTATTTTTAGTAGAGATAGGGTATCACCATATTGGCCACGCTGGTCTCGAACTCCTGACCTTGTGATCCGCCCACCTTGGCCTCCCAAAGTGCTGGGATTACAGGCGTGAGCCACTGTGCCTGGTCGGGATATGCTTTTCTATATGGGTAAAATGTGGCAGTTTTCTGGGCTCCTTTTTCTAGCTTCATGTGTCTTCTGGTCTCTTGGAAAAAGTATTCCATTTTCTCTGCATCAATGTTACTGCTGGGGCTATCACCTGAATACAGTGCATCACTGTCTTCTGAAAAGAAGCAGACAAGTTAAGATCTCAGAGATAAAGAGGGGAAGAGAAGAGAAAATGGCACTTGCTTTCTGTCCTGTTCATGACTAGCACAAGGACACCTTCCATCCCAGGAGGGTCACATTCATCCATCAGCTCTTGGAGAAGACTACAGAGACTTGGAACTGCCTCTGCACTTGGACTTTCATCTTTGCTACTTATCAGCTGTGCCGAGTTATTTTTAGCATCTCTGACTAGCAGTTTTCTCATCTTAAAAAAAAAAAAAAAAGAAAGAAAAATTGTTGTTATTCTCACACCTCCCAGGATGGTCAGGGAGATCAAATGTGTGCACAATCAATCTGGTATTCTAGACAGTATCTGCAACCACCTGTGTGAGGAGGACTAGGGAGGGGACCAGACCCCTCCTCATGAGTTGAAATGGGTTGGTGCATGAGGAGGGCTAGGGAGGGTACCAGACCCTTCCTCACAAGTTGAAGTGGGTTGGTGCGTGGACCAGCGGCATCAGTACTGCCTGGGAGCTCATTACTAGAGTAGATGCTCAGCCCCACATGGAAAAATTGGTCAAAACTCTGCATTTAACAAGGACCCCTGGAGATTTGTGTGTGGTTCAAATTTGAGCCTCACTGGCTGGCACCATCTCCCAGGTATGTGATTCTATATCGGGTGACCTGTGTCGAAAGGAAGGGAGGGAGGAATGAAGGGATGGAGGGAGAAAAGGAGGGAGAAAGGGGTCAGTTAAATTAAAAAACAATAAAATTAAAAGATCTTCAAGTTACTAGTTATGCAGGTTTAAGTTAAAATGTCCTGCCAAGGAAATCTAGACCTTGAAGCCATCCTTTTTGCTTAAAGCCACATCACTGAGCTTGCGATCCCCATTCAGACTGAACATGCGGCCCCTCAGACCCATCACCAGGTCTACATCTAAAAATGCTCAGGTGGGCCGGGTGCGGTGGTTCATGCCTGTAACCCAGCACTTTGGGAGGCCGAGACAGGCAGATTACTTGAGGTCAGGAGTTGGAGACCAGCCTGGCCAACATGGTGAAACCCCATCCCTACTAAAAATACAAAAATTAGCTAGGCATGGTGGCACACAACTGTAATCCCAGCTACTTAGGAGGCTGAGGCAGGAGAATTGCTGGAACCCAGGAGGTGGAGGTTACAGTGAGCCAAGATTGCACCACTGTACTCCAACCTGGGCAACAGTGAGACTCTGTCAAAACAATAAAAATAATAAAAATAAAAATAAAATAAAAGTGCTCAAGTGGACAAATGTGGTAAGGGAATGTCTCGTGCGACAGAAAGCTACCTGATTTATTTTTCCCCAAACCGCTAGGCACTGTGGTTAACCAACCTTCTAAAAACACCAGCGGTGCCTGCCTCCAAACCATTCAGCTTGGTTAAGAAAGGAAACATCTCTTCCAGAAGATTCTGAAATTCTGGTTTCCTGAGCCTCGCAGTGACTAAAATGGAGTTGGGGGGAAATGACTCTTAGACTTTTTGTCAGTGTAAGTGGAAATTGAGATGTGACACATAATATAAAGTGACATATAAAATCCTAATTTTGGAATAAGGAACGCTAGAGATGGTCAGCTTATAAGGCACTTTTAAAATCCTTACTGGGAGGAACTATAATGAAAACCTGATTTTAAAAATAAGGAGGTGGAGGCTCTGCAAGGTTGACTGGTCAAATTAGGAATTGAGCACTGTGTCTTTTCCATCCCATGCATGCTTGCTCTATGGCCCAGTATCCATGTCCCTAGCCACCTTCCAGAAATGATCCAGTCATGTGTTAAAAGAATTACACTATGTCTTTGTGGTCTTTGTCACCGAGTCTTCACCTGAAAATTGATTCTACTGATGAGGGGAGTAATGGTGATATTCCCTTGGATAAAAGCCCAGCTTCGGAGCCAGAAGCTTTTGGATTCAAATCATGGCCCTGCTACTTATAACTAACTTTTGGTAAATTGACCCCTCTGAACCTCTCGATTTCTTCATTTTAAAAAATGGCAACAATAGTAGCTAATAAGTATCAAGTGCCATTCTAGGCACTTTATGTTTATTAACTCTGTGAGCAGGTGCACTATACTATTATCATTCTTCATGTAGAAATGAGAAAGCTAAGGTACAAAAAACTGAAGTGACTTTCCTAAGGCCACATGGCTGATAATCGTCAGAACCAGGATTCTATAAGAGCCTGTGATGTGGCAATAATATATCAATGCTCTCAGAGGGCTGCCAAGAGATATCTATGAGATCGTAGAAATAAAATGCTTCCCAGGCCACCTGGCAAAGATAAGTGCTCAACAAATTATAACTATAAGGTTTCCATTTCTTTTATTTTTATTTATTTATTTATTTATTTTAGAGACAGAGTCTCAAATCTGTCTTTCAGGCTGGAGAGCAATGGTATGATCATAGCTCACTGTAGCCTTGACCTCCTGGGCTCAAGCGATCCTCCCACCTCAGCCTCCTAATTAGCTGGGACCACAGGCATGTGCCACCAAAACTGCTTTTTTTTTTTTTTTTTTGTTTAATTTTTATAGAGATGGGGGTCTCCTTAGTTGCCTAGGGTGGTATTAATCTCCTGGCCTCAAGTGATCGTCCCGCCTCAGTATCTAAAAGTTCTGGGATTACAGGCAGGACCTGCTGCACCCATCCTATAAATTAATTTCTTGAGCTAGCCAGAAACACAAGGTTACTATGGCATCCACATGGCTGATAAGAAGGGGAAGTTGCTGCTTGCAGAAGTGATACTCTCTGACAGGTATTCATCTCCACCTGTCCTCAGCAGGCATTCTGCTTTGACACTATGGTGCAGGGCAGGAACTTTGGTGCTCTGCCCTTTGAATCTTTCTATTGATTTCTGTCATGCAGAACCTGCATGGGAATCTCAGCTGGAGCAGCTGGTGTGGAAATGGGTCTCATGTCTGCCTGGCAAAAAGAATTGCCGTTTCCAAAATGAGCTGGATGGATCTAATCCCCAAAGCAATGGACATGTATGAGTGACTCGCTGCTTCTGAAATTCTCTGCAAATCAAACAGATGTGGGGGAAGATCCCTTGTATAGAAGAGGCAGCATGCATGCAAAAAATTGGCAAATGCAGAACTCTGATGTAGAAGACTCTGTTGGCTGCCAAGTTACTGATCAGCCACTGCTCTCTTCTCCTTTATTAAAATATTCCCAGTTCTATTCAAGGATAAGGGAGATAGCAATGTCCTCAAAAGAAGTCCATGGCAGGGGGAAGAATTGGCCCTGGCTTGAAACAGCCATGACAATCTTGTTATCTCTGTCAGGGACTGGCTGGGAGCTTATCTGGCCCAGTTTGGCCATTGAGACATAGGGGAAGTCTACTGGGGATTTCTGGGGAAAATTTTCTTCCCTAACAGAAGATAGGGAGTC
This sequence comes from Pongo abelii, assembly GCF_028885655.2. NCBI lineage: Eukaryota > Metazoa > Chordata > Mammalia > Primates > Hominidae > Pongo > Pongo abelii. The sequence continues at coordinate 144,441,771 of NC_071992.2, read as the reverse complement.
ACAGTAAAAAGGCCCCTTTTTTCCTGCCTGATGCTTCTTCCTGCTCAAAATGCTGTTATGACAAAGTGATGTCTGCAGCAGAAAGGACCATCACAGGGATGCTAATCAAGTGCTCTGATGCGGTTGAGCTGTCAAATGCATCCTTTTTGATGCATCTGCCAATACCAGGTGCTGGCGAGGACAGACGGAAACAGAAATCTTGAGCACTGCCTGTGGAAGTGTAAATTGGTACAGTCATTCTGGAACACAATCTGGCAGTACTTGTGAAATTAAGTGTGAGTGTGCACTATGACTCACCCGCATCACGGTCCATATCGGAGAAACTCTCCCACAGTCCATATGGGTACAGGTGTGAAGAGCTCATCACAGAACTAGGCTGTGGTTACCTCATGTCCACTAGCAGCAACAGGAGAAGCAAACAGGGCAGGATCTATGGCAAGGGCAGGGTAGATGCAGCCCCTCAGATGAACCAGGTGAACACAGAACACCAAGACTGGCTCTGAAAAAGAGTGTTGAGTAAGCAAAAAAACCAGATTGAGATCTATAGCAGAATCCCATTTGTCTAAATTAAAAACAGATACCCAATCAGAACAAGACAGGGAGGATCCTCATGCAGGCCCTCATGCAGGGCCTGCAGCAAGCACACTGGAGTGGCTGCCTATGGAAGAGGGAAGGGAATGGGAATAAAAATTCCACACTTGTCTCCTCATCTCCTCTTGCAACAGAGGAGGCAAGTGGCTGGGGGTAGGGGACCTGGTAGAGATCAATAATGATGACAATAATGACAATGAACAAAGAAGGCATTCATAATAAAATTCAAAAGAAAAAAACACATCCAGATTTACAGTCAGAGAACCCAGGCGTGAATGCTGCCTTGATCCTTACTGGCTACGGCTCTTTGGCAAATCACAGCACCTCAGTTTCCCCATCATGAAGAGCAGGTTTGAACAGTGGCTCTGCAGAGCTGTTATGTGAGCATCCAAGGAGATAGTGTGGGGAGATTCTAAGCTTGGAAGGTAGCAGGGGCTTCCTGGATGGCAACTGCCAGGAGCCCTAAGGACTCAGCTCTCTCCTCTATAAAATGGGGATTTACATCACCCACCCAGCACGATTATGGTGCAGTTGAAATGAGACATGACCATGAGGGACAAAAAGCAAGATCATGATACCCAGGAGCACCTCCTGCTCTGACCCCTGTATGCAGCAGTGTGCGCTGTGCCCATGCTTGATACAGCAGCGAGGGTCAGGCTGTCCTTTTGTGACGTCATTCCTAGTGGAATATGGGCCTTACACATTCAATATATATATTGCCTTTTACTTTTTTCTATGGTAATGACTGAAGTTTAACTGAATAAGACAAGCTATAAAAAAAGAGAAGAGATGAGATGAAAGAAGAGAAAAAAAGAAGCTGTCATGCTCTTATTATTCCAAGTAGGCAAAACCTTCATTTTTCCAGTGAACAGCTAGCCTCTCTCTATACAGGTTTTCTGTAATCTCAGGAAGGACGCAACGCCTTATGTAATTGTCACATCACAGATTGTCACTGCTCTCCTTAAGGTGCTGCCTCTTCTCCATGATGACCCTTCAGATGTCTGGGAAAGATTCCATGAAACAGAAGGACCCTGGAGTACGCTTTGTTTCTAATTTTGCCCTGAGGTGCAATAGGCTGCAAGAACCCCCTTTTGGCACACAGCTTTCTCGTTTTCTGGAAACTCTCTTCTAAATAAACTTCCCAAATAGGGATACAAGGTCAAAGTAAGGCTTTGATGCCTCTTGACAAATTGTTACTCCAAAAGAGCAAATTATGCTGCCACCGGCAATGGAGGCATATGCCAGGCTCTGACACGTTCTTAAAATAAACCCCAAAACCGGCCGGGTGCGGTGGCTCACGCCTGTAATCCCAACACTTTGAGAGGCCGAGACAGGTGGATCACGAGGTCAGGAGATCAAGACCATCCTGGCCAACATGGTGAAACCCTGTTTCTACTAAAAATACAAAAATTAGCTGAGTGTGGTGGCGTGTGCCTGTAATCCCAGCTTCTCAGGAGGCTGAGGCAGGACAATCGCTTGAACCAGGAAGTCGGAGGTTGCAGTGAGCACTCCAGCCTGGTGTCAGAGCAAGACTCCATCTCAAACAAACAACAACAAAAAACACAAAACCTATTCTAATTTTTGGCAACCTGATGGGGGAGGTACATTACCATTGTCTGATTTTCTGGTGAACATCACTGTGACTCCCAGGGACTCCAAGTTCACTGATGTGCTATTTTCCTCATATGAGGTCTGTGTAAGAGCACCCACATCTTGTTAAAGTGGGTTTTCTGCATAGAAAGAGACCTCTTTCATATAGGCAGGCCTGAGGGGTGGAGTGGTGGATGGACAGAGAGAAAGTCAGGGAGAGGAGAGTGGGAGCCTAAAGCCTCTGGGAAAGAAGGAAACAGGAACAACAAATGAAAATGTTTGTATAAAAAACTGCAAAAGAGAAAAAAAAAATCTCACGTCCACTGAGGACACATCTCTACAAAATGTATGCAGGCACAGCAGGAACGGGGGCAAGAGGCCAAGCAGACGTGAAGGCAAGAGTTGTAATTGGGTGAGATGATGGCTCTGGGGTTTGGGCATTCTTTAAAATTGTTTTTATAGATGTGGTTATATTGATTTTCAAATAAGATAACCAAAAAAAACACAAAGTATGTTAGTCCAAGAATAGAAAAATAAGAGCAGAGTCAGGAGAAGAAAGGCAGAAAATGAAATAAGGGCACGAAGACAGTATGATCAGTCTCTTCCATCCTTAAAACCCCTCTAGGGCATCCCTCAGGGCTAAGGATGAGGTCAAGCTCCTTCCTGCAAGCAGGGAGGTCCCACATCACTCCTCCAGCCCCGTCCGTGGTCGCTGGTCAGAGGTTGCTCCAGCTCGCCCCTAACTCCAGTTATCCAGCCCAGGCCTGGGTTGGGATCTCCACAGAGCATTCCTCTGGCCCCTCTGTTGGGTTAATCCCCACACCTTCTTCTGGGAAGAGCCTAAACATCCTTTCCCCTGGGAAGCCTCCCCTTTCCCCTAAAGTCGAATTGCTGCCTAGTCTCATCCTGCCAAGACATCCTGTGTGTTCCTTTTCTGAGTGTCCCACTGCAATGGCTTCTACTGAGCTGCTCCAATATAGACCTTTTGATTAGAAGTCTAACCATTTCAGGAAGGGGACATCACACGGGGACTGTGCCAGCCTGGAAGGAAGGACTGGCCTGGGAGACGGGACAGGCAGAATGGGCTGGACAATGCCCACTAGATAACTCCACGTCAGTTTTCCCCTTCTAATCTCTAGCCCCACACCACCAATCCAATCAACTCTTTAAAAACTTATTTCTCAAGTGCCTGTTATCACCAAGACATTGCAGTGAGAAATTGCAAAACCCAGGCCATTCCTTGAGTGTATAACCTAGTTAGGGAGTCGAGACTTCAACATGAGGATTGTTAGATAACCATGCAGCAATGAAGTATAAGATAAAACAAGATTGTCAAAGATTAATTGAGTGTGGGCACTGTGTGGTCTGGGTTCAGGAGAGCAGGGTCACTGTGGCTGCAAAGGAAAGTCCTCTGAGAGCCAGACTTAAAGGATACCCACAGGACAGGTAGGTTTGCAGGGGGTGGGGTGAGAGGATAGCATTCAGTGATCAAGGCCTAGAGCAGGGAAGGGGTATTGCATGCTCAGTGGCCAGCAAGAAGTCCCCTGAGGGAGGGTGTGTTAGGGTCAGAATTTTAAGAACCTTAAAACCCAATGAGAAGAATCTGTACTAGGAAAGAGACGAGCGAAGAACCACATAAAGCAGAGCAGCTGATGAGAGTCATTTATGAGGATAGATGCTCAGGACAGACTAGAAAAAGATCCTGTTAAGAACCTCTTATGAAAGTTAAAGCAGGAAGACAGGCATGTGGTACCAGAGCTGCCACCTCCCACCTACAGGCGTGTTGGTCAACACCAATTCATTAGAGCCCACTTTCCTACCAGGCCCAGTTGGGACCTCAGAGTTGTTTCCCATTCAGGGCCAAGAAAACCCCTACCAATGGATCCAGAGTGACAGTTCAAACTTATTTTGCCTTGCAGGTTGTATTAGTACTAGTCAGAAGTGATGCTGTTATGCTGCACTAACATGTCTTTCCAAATTTTAGTGGCTTAAAGCAACAAAGATTCATTTCTTTTTTCAGCTGCATGTTCATCACAGGTCAACCTGAGATCATGCTCAATCTCAGCATCATCCAGACCAGGCCAACGTGGCAGCCTCTACACATAGCACTGATCAGCAGCAGGCCAGAAGAGAGAATGACCTCTGAAGGGTTTTTCACTAGAATTCCAACATGAAGGCCAGAAATGACATGTCAATTCTGCTCACTACTCCTTGGCCAGAATTGCTCACAATGGGCAAGAAAGTTCAGTCTTACCCTGTGGAAGGCAGAATCAGAAACAATAAATGGCCTAAGTATATCCCCTTTCAGGTCACGTGGAATTTACTATTCATCCATTCAACTAGCAAGAACTTATTTTAAAATGGCATGCTCTGCACCCAGCCACTTTCCTTCTCATTATCTTCTTCTGTTTTCTTCATAGTAATTGTCACTATCTGAAATATCTTAACTGAAATGCCTTGTTTATTGATCTGTCATCTGTTGTTGCCTGTGTCACAGACTAGGTTCTAAGCTCCATATCTGCCTTGTTGGCAGTGTGGGGCACACAGTAGGACGCTCAGCAAATATTTGTGAAATGAGTAGGTGAATGAATGAAAGGTTCCACAGGGCAAGGACTCCGTCGGCTTAATTTAGTGTGCACAATGTCCAGCACATTGTCAGAACTCAGTGGGCTGCTAAGAAGTTAGCCAGTTTTTTATGTGTCTGCTTGAAGTGACATGACTCAGCACTTCTTCCCCCCTTGGTGCATTTCCTCTCTCTTTCCCCCTACAGGGACTTAAGCTGAAGACTGGTCTTGACGGATACTATGCCTATTGATTTCAACCCTGAGATCCCCCAACTAACCTTTCTTCCTTACCCTCAGGGTTCAGGGCCAGGTTTCAGACTGGCCTGAGAACACAGGGACCAAAGGGAAAAAAAACAGCCAGAGTGAAAGAGAAATGAAGAAGAGACTTCCGGCTGGGCGTGGTGGTTCACACCTGCAACCCCAGCATTTTGGAAGATTGAGGTGGGTGGATCGCTTGCGGTCAGGAGTTCAAGACCAGCCTGGCCAACATGGCAAAACCCTGTCTCTATTAATGATACAAAAATTAGCCAGGCGTGATGGCATGTGCCTGTAATCCCAGCTACTCTGTAGGCTGAGGCATGAGAATCACTTAAACCCGGGAAGCACAGATTGCAGTGAGCTGAGATTGCACCACTGTACTCCAGCCTGGGAGACAGAGTGAAATTGTGTCTCAAAAAAATAAAAACAAAAAAGAAGAGACTTCTGAGAGGGATGTAACCAGCCCTTGCACACGCATGCATGTGCACGTAAATTGTAAATGCTTCACTCTAGTCTGGCCTCTTCAGGAACTTGCTGTGCAAACTTGGGCAAGTCCTTCCCCCTGTAGGCCTCTGTTTCTCTGATAGTAAAATCTGGGTATTGAAGAAGGACATTTCTAAAGGGCCTTCCAGATCTAAAATGCTACAAGCAAGAAATCATCTAGGGGCATATTTCTCAGAGCAGGGTCCATGGGGTTACAGCTTTTATAAGGCTTTTGTAGGCCTCACACACATTGTATCAAATACATTAATTGCACTCATATCCTTCATTAAAAAATAATTCCTATGTAACTGTGAAAGTTGAGGCGAACTTGACAAGTTGACATAAAGTTCTATAAAACATACAGTATAACTATTTCTATTTTGCAGTTTTGTTTTCATAATTTTCAGCTAAGAATTTTACATGTTTGTTCTCAAGGCTGCTTGTGGGTCTCTGAAATATCAATAAGTCCCAGACATTCTGTTTATAGCACTTAACTGGTCAAATGGGACTATCTCAGATGTTCGGTAAAAATGTCATTTGCAGGCAGGGCCCCACCCTAGACCCACTGAATTAGAAAATCTGTTGGGGGAACCCAGGAATCTCCATTATAGCACGTTTCCCAGATGATCATTTGCAAACTGAGGTTTGAAAACCACTGCCATAAAAAGAGGCTGAGGAAATGGGCTGGGGGAGGCAATTAGGGAGGAGGAAGGAGGGTTACAAAGGTGACCAAACAAGGGTGAAAAGATGACGGTGCATGGCTTATGTTTTGCATGTGTGCAAATGTGCTTCTGCCCATGTGAGCCCACATGTTCCACCAGAGTAAACACATTTTGCAAAACCATGAATCGCTCTCTGCTGAGTCCCTCCTCCAGACCCGGAAAATAATACTCAAACTCAGTCTGAGACTGCATCCCCTCTGGTGATTTGCAGGAGGAGTTAATATTTCTAGCATATCACTGGGCACCCAGCCTGAAGACTGAAGGTGTTTCTGCCAGGGACGGGTACTGCAGGAAGGACTATCAATAGCGCTGTCACCCAGATGCTTGCAGCAATGAGTTCTAGCTTTGGTTAGTAATACATACTGGTTCCATCAGTGAGCAGTCTTAACTCATCTGTGGGGATGGAGGTTTTCTTTAATCTTTTTTTTTTTTAATTCACAGATAAAATTGTATGTATTTACTATTTACAACATGATGTTTTGAAGGACACAGTGGATACATTATGGAATTACTAAATCTAGCTAATTAACATGTGCATTACCTCATGTAGTTATCCTTTTTGTGGTAAGAACGCTTTACATCCACTCTCTTAGCCTGGTTCATGAATACAACACATTATTAACTATAGTCAAAATCGACTTCTTGTACTTATTCCTATCTAACTGAAATTTTATATCCTTTGGCCAATATCTCCCCAACCCCCTCCCCAGACTCTGATAACCACCAGGCTCCTTTCTACTTCTTTGAGATCAACTTTTTCAGATTTCACATACGAGTGAGATCATCTAGTATTTGTCTTTCTCTGCCTGGCTTGAGACACACACACAAAAGTTGCATGTGTACATGTGTGTGTGTGTCTGGCACACACATAAATCTCAAAATTTATTTATTTATTTTTTGAGACAGAGTGTCACTCTGTTGCCCAGGCTGGAGTGTAGTGGTGCAGTCTCAGCTCACTGCAATCTCCACTTCCCGAGTTCAAGCAATTCCTGTGTCTCAGCCTCCAGAGTAGCTAGGACTGTAGGCATCCTCCACCGCACCTGGCTAATTTTTGTAGTTTTGGTAGAGATGGGGTTTTAACATGTTGGCCAAGATGATCTTGAACTTCTGACCTAAAGTGATCCTCCCACCTCAGAATCCCAAAGTGCTGGGATTATAGGCTTGAGCCACGGTGCCTGGCCTGCGTGTGTATTTAAGCATCTGCAACAATTACAGATGAAACCTAGCAATAAGAAGTCATCAAACTGTACTGCTGAGTGCTGGTTTTCATGGTGCCAGGAAAGACCAGGATAAAGGTGTAGGTTGGAAAGAAAGGGTAAACTAATTCAAAAGGCCAAGTACTGTGCTAGGGATTGCCTAGTATGTCTCACATCAATCCACTGGGGAGAGCATTATCTGTCCCTTTCTTCCAGTGAGGAAACCAAGACACAGAAAAGATCTGTGACTTGCCCCAGATACTGCAAGATCAAACCCTGACCCAGCTAACCACAAAGTTCACGTTCAGTGCCCCGTGCAGTGCTGCCTGAAAGTTCCCTAGCTTTAAACATAGGAGGGATGGGAGAAGGAAGCCTGTTCTAAAAAGGGGGAGCCTGAGGAAACTGATCTCTCAAATCAGAAATAACAACCCAAGTAATTTCTCAACAATTTAATTCACAAGCAACCAGTGGTTATTAGAAAAAAAATAAATCACAGATTAGCAATAAGAAAAAAAATACACATATAACCACATCCTCCCCCAAGTAATGGTGTTTTTATACGTCTATATTTTTACTAGCAAATACATATTTTTTCTAGCCTACAAATGACATGATACTATTTTTGAAATTTATGAAAATTTATATAATTTTGCCTTTTTAAGAACATGGATAATGTGTTTGCTTGCCCAGTTCTCACCTTCTGTGAATTTATGTCAATCCATACACTTCTTTCCACCTTCTAAGGGGGAAAGAGGAAATCCTTCACTTCTTTTTTATTTGTTTGTTTCCTGTTGTTGCCTGCTCCTCTGAACAGATGCATTTAGGAAGGGTTAAAGAGTATCCTAGGAAATGTTGTGTTCTGGCAGATAATGTGGCCTTTAGAAACACACTAAACAAAAATTAAGTTGGTTTCTTCCTCCTCATAGATGAAAATGAAGAGTAGGTTTTGTAGCAATTGAGAGAAAATAATTTTTTAAAATTATCTTAATGCCAAAGGAAAAAGCAGCTGTCCTGTCTCCCCCTGCACCGCAGGGAGCAGCCCTCCAAGTGCCCCCATCACCCCTTCCAGGCATCCACCAGTTGGGAGAGTGAAAAATGGCCTCCTTTTCACTCCCCTGTTGTTAAGGAGGCTCCCTATTGAGATGCAGTTAATCACATCAATTAAGAGCTTTCCTTGCACGTGGCCTTGCCTGCCAGGCACTGGCCCTGTGTCCATGGGAAGGTGGGTAAGATAAGCAGCCAGTCAGGTCATGTGATAAATAAAATACAGATATTTTGCTTTTTCCTCTCTATGTTTTTTCACTGTACATTTTTTTTAAATCGGGCATAAGTCACATGCAGTGAAATGCTCAATTCATAAATAAACAGTTTGATGAGTTTTGACAAATGCAAGTATTCAAATGCACCAAACCAGCAAGATGTTCCTCCCAGAAGATGTTCCTGGGCCCTTCATAGTTTCCTCTGCCGTCGTCCCAGAGATAACCACTGGACTGACTTCTAGCACCGTCATATGAATGGAGTCACATTCTGTGTTTAAAGATAAACACGAATAATGAGCCCAAGAATGAGCAGCTTCTAGCGGAAATGTAAAACAGAGCAGACACTTTGGAAAAGAGTTTAGCAGTTGCTCAAAAGGTTATACACAGAGTTACCATATGACCCAGCAATTCCACTCCTAGGTAGATACATGCCCAAGACAAATGAAAACATACATCCATACAAAGTCTTGTATGAACCTTCAGAGCAGAATTAATCGTAACAGCCCCACCCCCAAAGAAACAACCCAGTGTCCATCAACTAATGAATGAATAAATAAAATGGGGCATATATTCATACAATGGAATATATTTTGGGCATAAGAAAGAATGAAGTATATGTTGTAACTTAGATGAACCTTGAAAACATTATGCTAAGTGAAAGAAGTTACTCACAAAAGGTCATATATTCTGTGGTTCCATTTACATGAAACGCCTACAATAGGCGAATCCATGGCCAGGCACGGTGGCTCATGTCTGTAATCCCAGCATTTTGGAGGCCGAAAGGGGCAGATCACTTGAGGTCAGGAGTTTGAGACCAGCCTGGCCAACATGGCGAAACACCATCTCTACTAAAAATACAAAAATTAGCTGGGTGTGGTGACTCACGCCTATACTCCCAGCTACTTGGGAGGCTGAGGCAGGAGAATCACTTGAACCTGGGAGGTGGAGGTTGCAGTGAGCTGAGATCACGCCACTGCACTCCAGCCTGGGTGACAGAGGAGACTCCATCTAAAAAAAAAAAACAGTGGTTGCCTAGGACTGGGGATAGAAGGGAGATTGGGAGGTGATATCTAAAGGTTACAGACTTTCTTTTGAGATGAGGAAAATATTCTAAAATTGGTAAATTGTATGGTATGTAAATTATATCTTAACAAAGCTGTTTAAAGAAAAAAGAACATTCAGAATCAAAAAGAGTAAAGACAATTGTAATGGGCAGAAAAGACAGACCAGTTTTCCTTCATCGGAAGTTTAACTGCAAAAGTGTTTGGCATTGTGGCCTAAGGACCCCATGCCACCTGGGAAGCATAATTGGTGTTCAGGAAAGAAGGTCTCCTTCCCTCCCATGAGAAGGTTGAGGAGTTGTCTGCTTTCCTTAGGAGTCCCTGCCCTGTTCCCAGAGTTTAGACTCTGAGAGTCCAGGAACTATTCATCAGATTCATTTGTTTATTCCACAAACATTTATTACGCTTATGTTTAGTAGGAAGTACATAACCACATTTAGTCTTGACATTGCTATCAAGTGGCTGCATTTATAGGGATATCTTGAATGCCTCTGTGTGTCTGGCCCTGCGTTTAGCAGGTGATCCTAGGAGACTAGAGTGGTGGAAGGAGCTCATCATGAGAGCGAAACCAAGAACTTCGAGAGCAACGAACTGGTTCTAAATTCTTTCTTTTTGACGGAGTCTCGCTCTGTTGCCCAGGCTGGAGTGCAGTGGCATGATCTCGCTCACTGCAAGCTCCGCCTCCTGGGTTCACGCCATTCTCCTGCCTCAGCCTCCCCAGCAGCTGGGACTACAGGCGCATGCTGCCACACCTGGCTAATTTTTTGTATTTTTAGTAGAGACGGGGTTTCACCATGTTAGCCAGGATGGTCTCGATCTCCTGACCTTGTGATCCAACCGCTTTGGCCTCCCAAAGTGCTAGGATTACAGGCGTGAGCCACCACACCCAGCCTCTAAATTCTTATTCTACCATACATTAGTGCATGACTTTCTTTTTTCCTGCCTCACAATTCCTCACCTGCAAAGACCAATGACTTACCCTATGGCTGAACGATGAAGAGTCCCAGCTCTAGGAACCAGAAACCAACTCTACCACTTCATGCTGCATGTGGCTTCAGGTAGTTTCTGAACCTCTTTGCACCTCACTTCCCCATGTGTAAAACGGGGATGGTATGATAACTGCCAACACTATGCGGGATTGGATGAGCTTACACCTGTAACCCAGGGGGTCAGCAAACTCTTCCTATAAAGTGCCACATACTCAATATCCTGGGCATTGTGGGGCCACCTGGCCTTACTGCCCCTCGTCATCTCTGCCATTGTAGCATAATGCAGTCATAGGAGATATGTTAAGAAAAAGGGTCTGCTATGTTTAATAAAATGTTATTTATGGACATTGAAATTTCCATTTCCATTTCATGTGATTTTCATGTATCACAAAATATTCTTCTTCTCTCGATTTCCTTCACTACCACTAAAAAATATGAAAACCATTCTTCACACTAGGATTGTACAAATACAGTGGTGGGCACAGATTTGGCCCATGAGGCATAGTTTGACCACCCCTGGTGGACATGTAAACAGTGTCCAGCACATAGTCAACTGCCCTGCCCAGCCATTGAGCCTGGGCAACAACGGCTGAGCATTCACCTGTGTTGAGCTGCATACAGAGCCTTTCCCTGCCATATCTCATTCAAACCTTATCATAATTGTACAAAGGGGGTCCTCACATGAAAAAGCCAGGACTCAGGCGAGAAAAGAAGCAGAGTCATTGTAAATCCAGGTCTTTCTGACGTGAGCCATTGCTTCTATCCATGATAAAATATGTGCTGGCCACCAGGACACAACAGGGAACTGACTCACTTGGGCTCACCTCCAAACAATACAAATCATGATTTAATTAATCTGAGATGTGTGTTGCACAAAGCAAGGGCTGGAAGGAGGAATGAAAGGGAACTCACTGCACAGTAAGCAGTGAGGGAGACCCTCTAAAGAAGGGATGATGGCCTGAGAACAGCCATGCGTCTGGCGCAATACGGAGTGCCAAACAGATGAGGCTGGAAAGGTAAATCCACCCTGAAGCCCTGCTGTGGAGGGCTCGAGGACATGGTCGTCTCTCACGCTGGGGGTGGAGGGAGACACTGGTCCCCACTTTATGAAAGGGAACTCTGCAACCTCAATAGCCTAACCAGCGCTTGTTTCAGCCATTCTAGTTTATGGGAATATGTCCTAATAAAGTAGGGAAACATATTCACAAAGACTTAGCTTTAGGAATGTTCATGCCAACACTGTTTATAATAGTGCCAAAGTTGAATTCATTTCCTAAATGTCTGCCCTAGACACTTAGAAAAATTCAAAGGGTTTTGCCACTTAGGTCTGAACAACGGTGAAGGCTGGTGTCCAAGCAATCAAATGGTGATGTAGTAGAAGTGCACATGTTGATGTCAAAGTATATTTATCATGTATTTAGTAAAAGAGCTATTTACAAACTAATGTATATACCACCATACAACTATACACATACACACACACACACACATGCATCAGTTTGTTTAATTAGTTACATCTAAGTGATATAAGGGTTTTTCACTTTTTCAGGAAGAGGTATGTACTGCTTTATAATAAGACGTGAAATAAAACTGATGTTGGACAAGAGTTTAAAACTCCCAGTGATTTAATTGGTTAGGTCGAATCACTATTCATTAATTTACTCAATACATCCTTAGGAAGGATCCATCACAAGCTAGGAACTGAAGAATCGAGAGAGATGAGACAGACAGAGCTCCATGTTGAGTAGGAAAGCTGGTCAGGTAACCACCTCCATTCATTCAGTGGCGCTGATGTTCTACAGTATTTGCAGAGAGGAGCCCCAGATCCTGATGAAGGGTCCAGCCTCTTCCCCTAATTTGATCTCAGGGTTGGCTTACACCCCACACAATCAGCTTTTGATCAATTTGACAGAAGACCTTCTGGTATCCATGATGAGACTAGTGTTTGGATTGAAAGCTAGGCCAATGATACCACCATGTGAGCCTTTCTTTTCCTCACTCACAAACAGGGTAACCTCTCACAGCTGTCAGGATAAGCCAAGGCTCGGGAAGTGTTCTGCAAAGGGCAAGTCCCTGCACACACTGTGGGGGAGATTTAATGCCGAGATCCGAACCTCATTCTACAAGGATGACAACCTGGAATTTAAACGATGATGGATGCCAAAATGCAGGGAGGAAAGCATGTTTATGAACTGAAAGGCTGAACAGAGACAGGCAGTGAGCAGTGGGATTCTAGGTCGCCGCGCCTTGGAGGGACGGACACCTCATTCTGTACCTCCCACCTCAGCCAGTGCCAGGGTGGCTCCTGACTTTCTGGTGCTTGTTTGTAACCCCAAAGACAATCTGTACATTTGAAATTGGATAAAATTTCCCTGCAGGTTTTTGTTCACATATATTAAAGAGAAGTGTATTTAGGAAGAATTTAGGACCTAGGGCCATGAAAACAAATCTTAACATATCTTTGCCGGTATAGTAGAAAGAGAAAGGGGTTTTTCCAGTTAGGTCATAAGGGTTTGAATCCTTGTTCTGTGCCCTTTTGTAAGCTATTATCCCTTAGCTTCAGGGTAATAATACCTTTTCTACATGGTAAGTAATAAGAAAAGCAACGTTTGTATACAGTATTGATGCTCAATAAAGAGCAGTTGTAATTTTCTTAGTGGGAAGGCCTCAAGGAACTTACAAAGCAATGAGGTCATATCACCCAGAAACTGGACCTGGGGTAAATCAGCTCACTCTGAATGGGAGGGAAGCTCAGGGTGGTCTGGTTGTCTCACAGCTAAACTTGACGTCAGCTCAGCCTGGAAGTGGTGAGGTGAGAATACCCTGTCTTTCTCAATGATGCGGGAAGCTAAACTAAACTAAAACTCCAAATGTGAAACTGGCCCCGTGTTCTGTACTCCTCTGAGATCACAGTTGTGCATGAAGAGAATGCATTGAATTTTTCTGGGGAGGGAAAGGAAAATGAATTAACCAGAGAGTAAAGAAGGTACTGCTGGGGCAAGCATGGGCTGCCAGGGACCCATCACGATCAGAAGCGCCTGTGACGTTTCTATCAGAATCACCCTAGAGCAACTCGCGAAATAACCAGATTCTAGGTCAATCTCTTGGAGTCAGCAGGCCTGGCGTGGGGCCCAGGATTCTGTATTTTACCAAGACCCACTGATATACTTCTGATACATCCCAAGGGCAGTCTTGGCAACCATTTGTGCGGTGGAGAAGGCACTAGGCATTGGCCTCGGGAGGTCCCAGTTCAACATCCAGCTGAAGACCAGCTCTCAAGCGCAGTAATAAAATTTTCTCAAATACACTGGGGCAGGGCCCAGGTTAAAGCAGCCTGGGACTTGTGTACAGGCTGCAAACATATGTATAAACAGGGAAACATCTTTGTGAGCTATGCATGCAATTTTATGTATATACGCAATGAATATATATTGTATATATAAATATATACACATGCAGGTGTATACGCAGACACATATGTATGCATATATGAGTATACGTACATGCACATTCAAATGTAAATACATGAACGCATGTATACAGGCATGCATATGCATATAGGCATGAATACACACATACTCCTATTTCAATTAATCCTCACACAAGTTCCACTTTAGTATCAACATTATCCCCATTTCCCTTATAAGGAACCTGAGGCATGAAGGAAATAAGAAACTCACCTAAGGTCCCATAGCTAGTCAGTGGCAGAGGCAGGATTTGAAAAGGACAGGCTGACTCCAGAGTTTCTGTTCAGAGGTCACTACATTATTACAAACCAACCCAAGAGGTTAAGCAGAGTAGAAGCTGAGAGTCATAAACTTGAAAAGCAACTTGTGCCCAGGGTGGACTGTGTCCAGTAATGAGTGATATGAGTCCTCCCATTTCTGTACATGCATATTGTTTCTCCCATCAAGAGTTGGAGTTGGTTTCCCTGCCTTGAGTCTGGGCTGGTCTGTGGCTGCTTTACCAGGGGAAGGTGATGGAAATGATTCTGTCCTAGGAAACTTTCACATCTACCCACTTGGGATTCAGCTACCCAACCTACCATAAAGAAGGTTGAGCTAGACTGCTCATGATGAGAGACCTCATGGCAAGACAGAGGCCACCAGCCACTCCAGTCACCCCAGCTGAAGCACCAGACTCCTAATTTAATGCAGCCACACACCGATTCCAAATGCTCCCATGTGGAACAGAAGAACCACCAGCAGAGCTCAGCCAACTTATAGAACTATGAGAAAAATAAGTTGTTTAAAGCCACTACATTTTGTTATGGTTTGATGTGCAGCAAATAGAGAACTGATTCATGCATCTACATGGCTTGCAGTAAAGTATAAAATTTAGAATAAGCAGCATTATGTGTTGAGCACTAGGCCAGGCAGTGTATTAAGTGCATTACATTCATTGTCTTGTTTAGTCTTTATTGGCATTAATGTAGGAGGTGTTAATATTATTTCCATTTTATTGATAAGGAGACTTAAGCCCAGAAAAGTTAAGTAACTTACCCTCAGCATTGGCAGTTCTTGGAGCTGTATCTAAATCTGTCTCATTCTAAAGTCTGTATATTATGATGTCCAAGGTTTTTAAAATAAAAATAAAACAAACACAAAGCTTGCATGTAATATCAAGATTCTCCAAAGAAACAGAATCAATAGAATGTGTGTGTGTGTATGTGTGTGTGTGTGTCTGTGCATGTGTGTGTTTGTAGGGACATTGAGAGATTATAAGGAATTGACTCACACAATTGTGAGGACGGTTAAGTCTAAATTCTACAGGGCAAGTTGGCAAGATGGAGATCCAGAGAAGCCTTGATGTTGTAGTTTTAATCCAAAGGCATCCTGGAGGCAGAATTTCTACTTCCTTAGGGAACCTCATGTGTTTTCTCTTAAGGCTTTCCACTGATTGGATGAGGCCCAACCACATTATGGAAGATAATGTGCTCTACTCAATGTCTGCTGATTCAAATGTTAATCTCATCTGAAAAATACCTTCAGTGACATCTGGACTGGTGTTTAACGAAAACCTGGGTAACTACCCAAGGTGACAGATGGAATTAACCATCACATGGCATTTCTCTTACTCTGTGATCTGTGTCCCTGAAAACCTGGGCCCAGCATTCCCAGTCACAGTCATGATTCACACAAGCAGCAAAATAAATGAAAACTGCAGTCAGAATCTGTCAGATTAAACATGGAGTGCCCAAATCATGTGGCAAGAGGCAACCAGACACATTGAACCCATCAAGGAATGAGCCCAGAAGACAAGGAGAACTGACACAGTTGAAGCAGGCCATCAGTGTTTCAATCAACAGGTGCAAGGAACTGAGGATGGCAACAATTAGGAAGCCATGGTTGGTTCAGGGAGTCAGCTTTACCCTCAACTTGCTGTGAGACCTTGGGCCATACCTCACCTCTCTGAGCCTCAATTCTCCATGTAAGCTTGCTGTTCTGCAAAGAACTGTCAAGTTCTTTCCATACTTCTCTTCAACTTCATCTTAGGCACAGGTCATTGCCATAGCAACCTCCTTTCAATTGTGGGAAAAAATCTAACAAATCCCATTTTGCCACTACAAAGAAAGTGGGGTACAGAGTGCATCATGCACTTCCTGGTGGCAATAAAGTAAGTCACTGGTGAAATCTCAAAAATTTGGGAACCCCCAAAACTCAGGCTCTTCTCTTCCTATTTGTTGGGAGAACCAATAGGAGGTTCTCACCCTGTTGTCACACACTGGATGCTAACTTAGCATTTGTAGGAATTCACATCCTCCCACCACCTCCTACAGTCACCAGCAGATATGCAACCCAGAACCCAGACTGGCAAGAGGTTATCATTCACACTGGATTTTGCTTTTTTGTCCCCACTAAAGGCAGCTGTTTCCTACAAATTTGTGTCAATCAGGCCAGGAAGTTTCTTTTTCCCTGCAATCCATTGTATGCAGGAAGATCAGAGGGCCCTGTCAGATACAAGGACGGAACCAGCTGGGCACTTGGAGATACAGGCTGGCTGCCCTGGCCTGGCCTTGCCCCAGCCCTCCTGGTTGCTCAGCCAGTCCACTGTGCTGGTGCAGCTGTACCTACCGACAGATGCTGAGAACAGGAGACTTGTTATGATAATTAATTAGGAGCACTGGCATCACCGTAAAGAGCCTCTGTTCTGTTCCAAAGCCAGCTAAGAAACTCACATCACTCACATCCTTTCCTGTCTCATAAACATGCTGCCTCTAGTCCACTGAGGGGCAAGGGATTGAGCTTGTGTCCTAGGGGTAACCTCTCCAGTAAAACAAAGCCATTCTGAGGAGCCTGTGTGGACATCAGGCTGGACTACATCACATTCTCATCTCATGGATGAAAAAGCTAAAGCTGATAATGATACCTATATATATTAATACCTATATATATAATACCCATATATATAAAATACACATATATAGGTATATGTGCATAAAATACACATACATAGGTATTTTATATATATAATATATATAAAATACATACACACATATATATATATATATGTATATATACCCCTCCAAGATGGCAGATGACACTGTCTGAGCACCCACTATAATCTACACTCTCATTTTTTTCGCCATTAATGTAAGATTAATAGTAAATTATTAATGCATTTCTTCCATGTTGATCTAATAAAACCAAGACTTAATGAAGTTAAACAGTTTGTTCATAGTCACTTAGTGATGAATGAGCTCAGATCTCAATCCAGCTGTGTTAAATTCCTAGATCCAGGTCCCTTCCTCTTTACTATGCTGTTAACTCTGTGCCCAGAGCATAAACTGCAGTGAGAACTTATCCAAGAAACAGGATAATGACCCTTTGTTTCATGCACCACCCATTTGCTGAGCATCTTTGCTGGGGTGGTCACTAGAAGAAAGCACTAGAAAGGTCTGGCAGAGTGGGTAGATACACAAATCCTGGAGCCACTGTGAGGTTTAAAATCCTGGTTTTACCATCTACTGTCTTCATGGGAGAGCTAGACCACATTACTTAGCCTTTGTGTGCCTTGGTTTGTTCATCTGTAAAGTGAAGTTAGTGACAGTATATCTCAGCTGGGTCTAATGAGGAAAAAATAATTTGGTAAACATAAAGAACTTAAAACTGTGCCCTACACATAGTGTGACAACAGCACTGGTTTTATTGTTATGACTGTGGTAAACACAATTGACCTCATTCTTCCCCTTACAGGATCCCAATCTAGTGAAGGAATACAGATGTGAAATAAACAAAACTAAATGTATCATTTTAAATAATACTTTGAAGAGAAGAGTAATGTGAGCAAGATGGCAGAATAGTAGTTTCCAGTGTTTATCCCTTCATAGAAACAGCAATTTGAACAACCACCCATGAACAATATACCTTCACAAGAGCTAAGAAATCCAGATGAGCAATTACAGCAGCTGGGTGGAGCATAGAATAATAAAAGATGCATTGAAAAGGGTAGGAATAACAGTTTCACATCACACACATCACCCTTCCCCCAAGATAGCACAGTGCAGCATGAAGACAGAAACCCTTCATGTGGAGGAAGGAGAGTGAAGTAAGCACCCAACAACAGGGCAGATCCTAGTACCAGGTTGGCCTTCACAGACCCATGCTACAGGCATGAACACAGTCAATAAAGCCATCCCAGTGTATCTCAGTGCTAGTCTGGCCCCCAGGGACCCAGAATCTAGGCCTGTACCCATGGACTCAGGCACCAGGCTAGCCTGCTTAAGAATTCCAGCAGTAAACCTGCCCTCAGACCCTGCCAGCCAATCCACCCAAAATATCTTGACTGGTGAACAACTTTCTTGGCCAAAGCTAATTGGTAAAGAATAAAAGAGATCTCTACTTCTTAAAATATGTAGACATCAACACAAGACCACAAGGGTTACAAATAGACAAGGAAACATGACTAAAAAACAAACTAAAGCACCAGTAATCAATCCTAAAGAAATTGAGACCTATACATTGTCTGACAAAGAATTCAAAATAATTGTCTTGAAGAAACTCAACTGAAAGAGAGCACAAACAACAAAATCAGAAAAACCATACATAAACAAAGTAGAAGTTCAACAAAGAGAGATAAACCATTAAAAAAAGACCCAAACAGAAATTCTGGTGGTAAAGCGAAATGACTGAACTGAAAAATTCTATAAGGAACTTCAGCAGCAGACTTGATCAACCAGAAGATGGAATCAATGAGGTCAAAGACAGGCCATTTGAAATTAGTCAGAAGAATAAAAAGAAAAAAAGAATGAAAAAGAAAACCTATGGGACTTATGGGACACCATCAAGTGAACTGAAATACACATTATGGGAACTCAAGAGGAGGCATAAAAGCAGAGGAGAAGGTGATAGAAAGTTTATTTAAAGAAAAAAATACACAGAACTCTCCAAATCTGGAGAGGAAAATAAACATCCCAATCCATGAAGCCCAAATAATTTGTAATTTATTAAACATAAGGAGATCTTCATTGAGACACATTAAAACCAAATTCTTAAAAGTTAAAGATAAAATTATGGGCATCCATCTGAAGGGAAGAGTCCTCCTCTCCTTGGGCACAGAACTTCCCCCAGTCCCCAGTCAGCACCAGATTCTCAGCTACCTATGTCTTATGCAATCCAGGCTTGGCACAGATTCCCAATAATGCAACCTTCTCACTGGGTGATAGGCTATGTGAAGACAGAGTCTTCATTTTATGCATCCTTACAACTCCAGTGTGAAGCACAAACACAACATATCATGTGCACTCAATCAAATTTCGTTCAATGAAAGAACAAGTGACTCTCTTTCATTCTCTTGGAGTTGAATACTCAATGGTCCCATAAATGGTTCCAGTGCTCAAGCTGAGAATCTTACACCACAGCCAATGCCCTGAAGAAATTGAGACTGTGCTGGGAAGTCAGACACAAAAAGAAAGAGATGAGGTCCACTCTTGCTGTCAGACATGAGGAACTAAGAGTCTTTCAAACAGAGGAAGATGACTTTGTGGCAGAAAAACCCACAGAGGAAGTGAATGATGGAATGGAACTTGAGGACAGGTGGAGTTTGAATAATCAGTGGGGTAGTCAATTAGAAGGTTAGGGAAAGCCCCATTCATTTATCTGACAAATCAAGCCCCAGCAGGAGTCTTTAGTCAGGTTCTTCTCACAAGAACCCTGCAGGCAGGAACTATCAGCCCAGGTTAATGTCAAGGATACAGAGGCTTGGAGTGGTGAGGTGGCATTCCTAGGGTCACAGAGCCAGCAACTGTTGGAGGTGAGGTCTGAATCCAGCACTCTCTGAAGCCAGAGCCCATGGATCTCTCAGGCATCCAAGGGAGAAAAAACAATGGGATCAAAGCACAGACGTCAAGGAAAGCAAGTAGTGTTTAAAAGACAAGAAGTGAGACCTGTTTACCAGAACTGACTCCCCACATAAGAGGCTCGGAGGCATTCAGTCTTTATTCACAGGCTGGAGTGATGTTGTGGTGGACTTAATGCCCCCTGAGAGGTCTGACTTCAAGCCTGTGGGTGACATGGAGCTACTGTTTTTGAGTTGGATAGGGACATGGTCAGAACTGTGCTTTCAGAATTCGGACTTGGCCACTGGAAGAAGAGACAGTTAAACTCAAGTTGCCCAACATGAGGCATGGGATGGGAGAGGTTGGGGGAGGGATGGAAGGAAAACAGAGTGGGCACCAACAGGAAGGAAGCAAAGTCAGGAACTGCTGGCTGGAATGGGTCCAGGGAGAGGGAAAACCACTTCTCCTTCCCTTTCTTATGATTGCAAGATTAGTACTTGAGAATTAGGCTGCACAGGCCAGGACTTCCCAAAACTCAGGAGGGAAAGAGCCCAGAGCATGTGTCTCCAACGGAGGCTATAGCTCCAAATCATGTGATCATCAGTCATCTCCTTGCCCAACCTGGAGCCCTTGTCCCCAGTGTACTTTGGGCTCAGACAGTCCCTCAGGGGCTACAGCAGTGTCCTTTCCTTCAGCATTCAGGGCAAATGAGAGGCAAAGAGATCAATGGAATGCAAAAGCATTACTATAGACGAGAAGTCAGACGCACAGAGAGGTTCCACTACTTGCCTAATATCACACAGCAAGTACGTGCCAGAATCAAAATTTAAACCTAGAGCCCCTGTGTAAACCTTACCTGAATCAGTCAGGGAGCAGCAGGGAGGCAGTGGAAGAACAGGCCCCCAGACCTCACTCCCCAGCTGCCTTCCCATCCTGCCAGTACCTTCCAAACAGATACCAGAGAGCACGGCAGCCCCGTGTTGCATCCACCCTGATAATGCATCCACGCAGGTCAGCCTTCTGGGCACAAAATAAGGCAGAGAAGAGCAAGGAGTGGACCTGGAGGGGCCCATGGAAGCTCCCCAGCACCCACCACTCCAATGGCCCAGCCCCTGGTAGGTCCGCAGTGCCCTTTACCCTACAGAGCCACAGAATCCCCAGGCCTTGACTCTGCCGCAAGGGCCCGCCTGCCTCTCAAGAGAAGGGCAGGGCCCCACACAGGCAAGTGCTCTGCCTCCGCCCAAAGCTGAGCATGCATCTCACACTCCCACCTTCCTTCCTCATTCACTCTCCCTTGCCCTGCTTCTGTCAGCGGCTCCAAGATGCAAACATCTCGAAATGACCTACTTCTGTGTAGGTCAGCTAACAGGAGTGCTGTCTTAAGAAATGAGGGCCAGCTGATGCCCACTACCAGGCCCAGCCAGCCCCTCCCAGCCTCCCTGCCAGCCCTGCACATGGAGGCCTGGCGGCCAGGAAAAAGAAAGGGCTGCTATCTCTGATTCCTCAGGGCCTCTGATAAGAAATGTCATCCCTTGCTGGGTAATATTACCAAGCCAGATAAAAATCTCTATCAAGCTTAAACATATGGCTGGCTGTAGAACACAGAGCCCAGTGGAGAAGGGTAATTTATTTGCTTAAGCTGAAAACCCTGGGCAGCCGAGAGAAGTGCCTGAATAAAAGAGTAAGAGCCAAATTATAACCTCTTCTGACTTGGCATGGGGATTTTTCCCGGGAAGGATGAGACACCTGAGAACAACAGGGGGCTCTCCACACATTTCTCCTGACACAATAAGCACTTTCGCCTTTCTCTTTCTTCAAAGGGCACTTTCACTTATGTTATCACCTTTAATCCTCACTACAACCTCAAGAGAAGCATTTTTAGCTTCCTTTTACAGATCCGGAAATTGAGATTCAGCAAGGTTAAGTAAAGTGGCCAAGGTCACACACGCAGCCATGCTGGAGCGAGGACCCAAACCCCAGCAGGTCTGACTCATCATCAGATGGGGAGGCTGATCCCAGCTTCTGGAGAGGATCAGCTCATACATTCACTTAATCAGCGAAGTCAGATCTGCCCGACTTAACTGACAATATCAGCTACACATTGTAATCTTGAAGGTCCATTTCAAGGCTCTCCCCTGTCTCCTTGTTTCTCTATAGCCTAGAGGATAATGAGAAAGCCTTGCAGAGCATAGAAACTCAAGGAAAAGGATGGGAGGCCAGGGACAGTACCCAGGAGAGCAGTGAGTGACCTCAGGGCTTAGATTCCAGCCTCATGTGCTCAAGGAGTAGCAGGTAGAAGGAAATTGTGGAAAGAAAACTCCTCTCTCTGTTCATTCATTCATTCACAAATATTAGTGGAAAGCCTATTGTGTGCCTTCTCTAGCTTGGCCTTGGAGATACCAATGCAAATGGTCAGGCTAGGACCTGCCTTCATGGAGCGTCTGTCTTCTAGAACTGACTTACAGGTCAGTAAAGAGGCAATAGCCACAGAGTGTGTTAAGTGTGTTTGTGAATGCAGAAGTTCACATAACTGATCTGGGGTTGGTGGCTGTGCATTAGTGTGTAGCTGTTAGCATACTCCACACACTGTTCTAGGCACTATTCTTTAAAAAGTCAGCATTGTTAAGGTTGGCTTTGCTCTTTGGTAGTTAATATAGCTTCAAGATTGTTCCCAATTACTTCACATAGCCACTAATTTTTTAGATTAATTTTTGATTCACAAATAAAAATTGTATATATTTATAATATATGATGTGAAGTTTTGAATTGTGTATACATTGTGGAATGGCTAAGTTGAGTTAATTAACAGGTGCATCATCTCACATACTGATTTTTTTTTACTAATTTTTTAAACAGCTGTATTAGTGTTCCGTTTTATCACAATTTAATCAACCAATCACTAACTAATGAGCATTTAAGCTGAGTCTCATTTTTCTATGTCAAACAATGTTGTAATGAAGATTCTATTCTCATCATGCATGTGTTTCTGCACGAAAAATTCTTAGGATTCACCCAGTGTTTTTTAAGCTTGGCTTTTCCTGTGCTCTTCACTGTAGCAGTAGCAAGGTCTCAACAGTGTCCTTTACAAGATAATGGCTCCCATGCACCCATCCTCTTCAGACCCTGGTGGGGCTCTAGTAAAAGGGTTTTAGTTCTCTTTAGTGAGCAACTGCCACCATTTCCACAAAAGCGCACAAGAAAACAAAAACATTTCCCTTCAGGTGGCCAAGAAACCACTCCTCTTATCCCTGCCTCCTCTGGCCCGTGGTGACTTAGTTCAGAACCAAGCTGAACTTAGCAGCAAGACACCAACCTCTCTTCTCACAGGTCATTCCTAGAAAGTGTCAGCTTTCCTTTTCTTCTGGACTCTGAGGGATTCAAGAACACAGAAAGCCCAAGGCTAGCAAATCTCCACTGAAGCTCAGCATTCATCAAAAACGAAAGCCTGGCCTCAGAAAGCACAGCAAATGTCAACTGCACACTTTGGAGCCCAAAGTACCTTGGAGGAAGGCATCAGTCCCAAACAGAACACCTTTGGATAGTTAAAAGATAAAGAGAGTATGACTCCATGGCTGGAACAAAGTAGAACCTCAGACAAGAGGACATCCTGTTCATGAGAGGTTGGCCATCCACTGAAGACACTGTGGGGGGCCGTGAAGGGAGAACAGACATGAGAAAGGCAGAGCCCCGCTCATTGGTCCCCTGGAGAAAACCAAAAAAAGGGCTGTGATCTATGTGATCAGAGATGGAGAAACTAAGAGCCTGGGAAACAAAGAAAAGGGCCTTACTCACTCTTCCTGGACAAGTTAGAGAAGAGGATATTTGAGTTAGATATTGAAAAGTGAGCATTTAGAAGACAGAGAAAAGGCAGGGGACCTTCAGATAATACTAACAGAGAAGTGTGGCATGGAGAGTGAAAGAATGTTCATCCAGTGGCCAGGCTGTAAAGGGTATTTCTCAGGTGCTGTGCTAAGGAGCTGGGCTTCTCCCTCCAGATGCAATGGGGGGCTGTGTAGGCTCCAGAGCAACAGAATGACAGATTAGAACTATGCTTCTGCATCACCATGGAGCACGAACTAGTGAGAAGATTCTCGGCCATGTGGGAACCGGTATCCCACAGTTCTAAGAACATCCCAGAAGGCAACAGATGCAGTGACTTAAACAGGGGCCTACGGAGCCAGGCTCCCGGTCTTCAGATCCCAGCTCTGCCATTCCCAGGTTGAACAAGTTACTGACTGACCCCATGGACAGTTTTCTCATTTGGAAAATGGGGATGATATCAGCAGAGGCCTCTTAGGGCCATTTTGTTGGTTGCGAGCTGGATGAGTTAATATAAGTAAAGTGCTTAGGACAGTGTCTGGCACACAGTAGGGGCACAACACAAGACAGCTGTTGGGATGGCTGCCATCTCTCTTGTCCCCTTGGTTTCCTCTTTCAGCATTGTCATTTCTTCTGAAAGGTGAGCAGCTATGAATCTGAGCAAGAGTGAGCAGGTTTGAGCCAACACTTGCTTAGGAGAGCTGGAACTACATCTGAAATAGTTTGGGGTCTGTAGCTTCTTGTTAGTCCCCAGAATCCCTATAACAGGGATGCTCTAAGACTGTGGTCCTCAAATTCCACTGCATAATAGAATCACCTGGGGAGATGTTATAAATCCAAATGCCCAGGTCCCATTTCAGACAAAATCAAAATCTTTGCAGCTGGGGTACTAGCAGCAGGATTCAAAAAATCCTCTAGGCAATTCCAACCTTCAACCCAGTCTTAGAACAACTGATCTAAGAGTCAAATCCAACAGGAAAGGAAAACATGGCAGAGAGGAAAGCATCCCCACCCTTGAGTGGTGTCATCTGCAGAACTACTTCAGCTCATTATGAAGCCTCTCCTCATTACACCTTACAGGGCAGCTCGGCTGTCACATGGAGTTAGCAGACTTGAAAGTTGCCCTGGATCATTGCATTTGTAACACACCCTTCCAAAGTCTTCTGGAAGCAGGTAAGGGTAGAAAACACCAACAAATACAGCCATGTGGGTAACTCTTGTGGAAAAAGCATTGGGTTGCATGCAGACAGCTGGTTCTGGCCCTAGGCTCTTTCATTAATACTACGTAACTTAAAAAGCATATAACACTTATGCATCAGTTTCTTCAGTAGTGAAATAAAGATAAGAACTTACTTACCCATTAGATAAAGTGTTTTTGGGGTACAAGCCAGAAGACATAGGTCAGCTGTTGCAAAGCATTTTTATTTAACATGTTTTCTAGGTCTTCAACGGAACATGAAAAGTTTAGGAGTGAGAAATGTCCCCTTAAAAATTTTTTTTAATGAGAGAAGGGAGGAGTCAAGGAGTAGAGTTGGTCGGCCACATGAAAGCTCCCTTCAGAGCAGGCTGCAGTGGTGCCTGCCCACAAGGGGTACAAGTGGGGCCAGTGATAGGGCAGGAGCTCAGGGTGTGTCCAAGGGCTGCCCCAGCAAAGACGTTAAGATAGGATATGTTATCTGGGAACAATGGAACAACTGTACCGTTGTCCTAAACCTGAATCTGCCAAGAGGGGATAAGACTCCAGGAAGCATGTCCCCAAACCACTGGCCAGAGTGGCCCCAACAAACCACTGGCCCATTTGTTCATTCCTTTATCTACTTACTCATTCATGTACCTTACAGTAGTGTTTGTCAACTACATATCAAGAATTGTATGGATGTACAAGATTGTAGGAATGCTGGAATGAATAAGGCTCACTCTGCACCCTCAGAAGGGACAAAGATAAGTAGGGCAAACAAGTGGTATTTAAGTACAACACAATGTGCTAAAGTATAATAAAATAACAAGTATAATAGTAAATAGCCACCACTCCTTGATGGCCAACTATGCACAGGCACCATACTTGGTATTTTATATTGAACATCTCAAATCCTTGCTATCTCCTCAAGGTAAGGATCTTTCTGGGGGCAAAGATGGTTGTTATAAGCATTATTACCTTTATTTAACATTTACTGAGTCCTTACTGTGTTGCAGGCACTGTGCTGAGGTTTTGTTTGTCACCAGCAGGGAGGCAGTAATGATTTAGATTAGAGCATGGGCTCTGGGCCCAGATTTGCCTGTCAGTAGCTGGGTGATTTTGAGGAAGTTACTTTACCTCTCTGTGCCTGACGCTGGGTGTGGAGGTCATCTCCAAAATAGAGACTTATGCATTTAACAAATATTTAGTAGGCACTTACCATTTTCCAGGGAATAAAGCACTTAATAAAATTAACAGAAGTCTCTGCATTCCTGGGGTTCATGGGGGGCTGGGGGTGTCAGACTGTCAACAAACAAATGAACAAGTAACTATATGGTGGGTCAGATGATGATAAGTGCTATGGTGATCAATTAAGACAGAAAAAAAAAAGGAAGATGGAGGTGCGAGGTGGGTGTTGTCTGCATAGAGTGGCCAAGAAAGGCTTGTCCAATAAGATGTTTGGGGCTAGATGCGGTGACTCATACCTGTAGTCTCAACATTTTGGGAGCCTGGGCAGCAGGATCACTTGAGCCCAGGAGGTTTACACCAGCCTGAGCAACATAGTGAGACCCCTTCTCCACAAAAAAAAAAAAAAAAAAAAAAAATCAAAAAATTCACCTGGTGTGATGGTGCATGTCTATATTCCCAGCTATTTGGGAGGCTGAGACAGGAGGACCACTTGAGCCTAGGAGGTCAAGGCTGCTGTGATTGCACCACTGCACTCCAGCCTGGATGACAGAGCAAGACCCTGTCTTTAAAAAAAAAAAAAAAAAAAAAAAAGACAAGATGTCCGGCCTCCTTGTGTGTGTGTGTGTGTGTGTGTGTGTGTGTGTGTAGGAAATAGTTTGGGAAAATACTTAAGTAATACTATACAGCAGTTAAAAAATAATGTATGTGTACACACACATATGGACACACAAAGATCTCCAAAATATAATGTCGACTGAAAAAATTGAGATGTTGAAATACTTGATTTTCCCAAGCTCTGAATGCCATGGAGTCCACAGAGCCAGAGACAGCAGGTGGAGGACACAGGGATCAATCCCAAGGGGATGGGCTGCTGAGGCTCCTGCTGTAGGCCGTCTCCTTCTATGAGCGAGTGAATGCCGTGCACTCTAAGTCTCTAGGCAACAGCGTCTTGTGACCCAGCTTCCAGTCTGATTTTGTTCTCTTAGTTCCTTGAAGATACTTACACTGATTTCAAAACAAAACAAATCAAAAGAGCTTCCCTCACCTCCTGACCCCCAGCCTGTGAGAAGCCATGGAGAGCAATTCATGAATGCTGAGTTGCAACGTGAAGTCCTAGGGGCTTTATCCAGCTACAGATCTAACCCACAGGGTGTTTCAAATATTTCTGAAGTTATTGCCTACATCCAAAATGCAGAAATTTTCATTATATTCAAAGTCCAAAAATTAATTTGGCAGCACTGAACGCACCCTCCCACAATACAACATTAAGTGGATGCTAATGGAGGGCTGGCCCCTTTATTTAGGGAAGGCACCCTCCCATTGACCCATCCCCACTCCTTAGAAAGCACCTAGTCCAAGGCTGAGCACAGTGGCTCACGCCTGTGATCCCAGCACTTTGGGAGGCTGAGGCAGGCGGATCACCTGAGGCCAGGAGTTCAAGACCAGCCAGGCCAACATGGTGAAACCCCGTCTCTACTAAAAATACAAAAATTAGCCAGGTGTAGTGGTGCAAGCCTGTAATCCCAGCTACTTGGGAGGCTGAGGCATGAGAATTGCCTGAACCCGGGAGGCAGAGGTTGCAGTGAGCCAAGATTGCGCCACTGCACTCCAGCCTGGGTGACAGAGCAAGATCTTCTCTTAAAATAAAATAAAATAAAATAAACCACCTAGTCCAATCTCCTCATAGATGGTGATCCCACTGCTCAGACAGGTGAGAAGGCTCACACAGCAAGCCAGGGCAGTACCAGAACTACCATTACCACTCAGTATTCCTCACACAAAGACCTGTGTCTCTTCCTCCTGCCAGGCTCCACTCCTTCTTCTTCAGGACCAATTACAGTCTTAGAAAGTAGATGATCCACTTGACATTAGGTGACATGGGGCTAGAGCAAGGCCCTGAGGAGTACCCTGTGTCCTGCACATCTTGGGGGGAAGTGGTGTTCTTATACTGTATGATGGTCCAAACACATTGCAACACTATCGCCATAATTAGTCCAGGCCTGGTCATCAGGAGGACTCTTGCTCAATATTATTCTTTGCTTCTTGGTTTCCACATCCAGAGAAATAATACTTCTCTAAAAATCAATTGCCCCCAGCAACCCACCTACACAGTTCTTGGAAAATATGGGTTAAACATTCTGCCTTACAAAGAAAACAAGGAACAAAGAGGGTGAAGGAAATTCATCACCATGGTCCTGCACTTTGCATTATTCACACCAACCGTTTTTCCAGTCACCAAGTTCAAATGACCCTGTCCCTTGGGGCTGCAAAACTATTTGTACCAACACTTGCTATTAAGGAAGCTTCACATGCTTTAATAAACGGGATTACTCAGTACCAAGAGACGCTAAATGGCTTCAAGAGACTGGAGGTTAGGGGAACTGAAAATGGCATGGAAGGAAGATGCCAGAATAATCAATTTCTGACACAGGAGAAGGAATGGCTGGATGCCAGTCTGCTGCCCAGAACACTGGAGGGACTGTGATACAGGAACTGCAAAACATCAGTCAAATACATAGGTGGCCCCATGAGAATCCCTTCCCAAACTTCCAGAAAAAGGAAGGAGATAGATGGCTCTCCATGATGACATCCAAACTGTTTTAAGAAGAGGCTGCCTCTAGTAACAGGGGATGCTTGACACATAGCAAGTGCTCAGCAACCAATACAAACAGACACACACTAAACACATGCACACACGAACAACACACACACAAACACACACACACGAACAACACACACTCACAAAATACACACACATTCACCACACACACACACAACACACATGCACACACACACCAAACACACGTACACACACACAAACAACACACACAAACACACACACAACACACACACAAAATACACACATACATTCACCAAACAC
This sequence comes from Pongo abelii, assembly GCF_028885655.2. Lineage (NCBI taxonomy): Eukaryota > Metazoa > Chordata > Mammalia > Primates > Hominidae > Pongo > Pongo abelii. The sequence goes on along the minus strand of NC_071992.2, from coordinate 144,412,716 downwards.
ACACATGTACAAAACACACATGCATACACACACAAACACACATACGCCAAACACATACACACCAGACATACACACCAGACACACACACCACACATACATGCCAAACACAAACACACACACATGCACACAAACACAAGAGCACAAACACACACATGCATACAAACAACACACACATACACATATGCACACAAACACAAACAACACATGAGCATAACACAAACATACAAGCATAAACACAGATGCACACACATGCACAAACATGAGCACAGCACAAGCATACAAGCATAAACACACAGATGCATACACATGCACAAACACACAAACAACACACAGACACACATGCGCACACACACAAAAACACATATGCAAACACACATGAGCACAAGCACAAAACACACAAACACAGGCAGAAACACACATATAAGCAGAAACACACATGCACACACATGCACAAACATACACACAATCACACACAAGCACACATAAACATATGCACAAATACACACAAGCACAAAACACACAAACACACATGCACACAAACAACACACACGAGCACAAAGCATACAGAAACACAAAAGCATAAACACACACACAAACATATGCACAAACACACCCAAGCACAAAAGACACACATATACAAGCACACACATGCACAAACATATACACACAAACACATGCACGTAAAGAATACACACACAAATACACAAGCACAAATGTACATACACAAACACACAAGCACAAACAACACACACAAGCACTCACACACAAGCACACACACACAAAAGCACAAAAACACATACAAACACAGAAGCACTCACACCCAAACACATATAACACACACAAACATACACACATAATTTCTGAATCTCTTAATCTGTGCTGTGCGGCCCCATGGACTGGCTCCTCTCTGCCCACAATTGTCTCTTGATGATCATGCTCATATTTAAGGCTTAAATAACTTAAGTCCCAAATAGAAATCAGAATATCCATTTTTGCATAAATTTTGGATATCCAAATTTATCCCTTTCTTCCATGTGTTAGGATTTTCCAGAAAAACAGAATCAGTAGGATGTGTGTATGTTGAAGAGAGAGACAGAAAGAGAGAGATTTTAAGGAGTTGGCTCCTGTGATCATGCGGGCTGGCAAGTCCAAACTCTGCAGGGCAGACCAGCAAGCTGGAGCCCCTAGGAAGAGCTGTTACTGCAGCTTGAGTCCAAAGGCAATGTGGAGTCAGAATTCCCACTTCCCATTTCCTCAGTCTTTTTACTCTTAAAGCCTTCAACTATTGGATGAGGCCCATTCACACTGTGGAGGGTAATGTCCTTTCCTCAAAGTCTACTGATTTAAATGTTAACCTCATTCAAAACATATTCCATGTGACATCTCAACTGGTATTTGATCACATGTCTGAGTACCATGGCCTGGCCAAGTGGACACTCTGGATCTGTACATGCAGCTGCCTCCTTACCGTCTCCACTTGGATGTCTGACCAACATCTCTAACATAACAATTCCACCTCTATCCACAAAAAAACAAATAGGCACTCCTGCTCACCCTGAGGATTCGCCCATATCAATAAATGGAAACTTCATTCTGTAGTTGCACAGGATAATCAACAATCGGGATCATATTTCTTATGGCACCCCATAGCCAATCCACCAGCAAATGCTACCTTTGAGATATACTCTGAATCTGATCATGTCTCACAATCTCCTCTGCTTCCACCAGTCCAGGATTACTGCAATATCCTGGATTACCACAATAGCCTCCTGATTGGTCTGTCTTTCCATCTTTGCCACTTCCAGTCCACTTTCAACACAGCAGCCAGAAGGATCTCATTAAAATGCAAATCAGAACCTGCTAAAAAGTTTCTGATGGTCCCATCTCAACAGAGAAAGAGCCAAAGTCCTTACCAAGACTCCCTCTGAGCCATCTCATCCCTATCTTTTTTGCTCTTTGTGGCTAGACTGTCTCCCCCACCACCATCTCCCCTGAGGTATGGCTGCCTATCTCTCATGACCAGATGGGGCATTTCCTGAAACCCACCCAGCTACAAGGGGAAGCAGCACCCATCAGGGCCTTAGAGGCTGAGCAAGGGCCATGACTTTAGGGCATTAACTTAAGGACAATAGGAAGGGAGGGAACACTGAAAGGTGTTAACTAGAGGACAGGTGGGCACAGGGTAGAATTTGTCTCTTTGGACGATTCCCCAACCAGCTGGTGTAGACTGTTCTCTGAACTGTATTTTAAAAGAGAAGAATTAGGTGGCTGCCAGGTAAGGAAAGGTGGGAGGAGGGAGGAAGGGGGAAAGGAGGTGAGGCAAGAACCTGAGCAGGTGCTCTGCAACCTTCATGAACTCCCCTGCCAAGCAGCTACTATTTCCCACAGCAACAGTCATTGACTCACAGGGAACAAAGGCAGAAAGAAGAAACGGTGTTTGATTGTGGCCAGAAGAAAGAAAGCCTTCCAGTGGCCAAGAGGAGGGGCACCTGGTGCTGAGTAGGTTGGCTCAGCAAATGGAGCTGATCTGTCCCTCCCCTTCCTTCTGCCTCCCTTCCCTCCCTCAGACAGTACCTGAGCACAAAGACACAATGGCTGCAAGATCCCTTCTGTGTTCTGATGACTTGGTTGCAGACATCTGGAGAGGGAGAGAGGAATTACCATCTTTCCTACTGAAGAACATTAAATCTCCTTCCGAAGACCTGCCCAGCTCTCAGCAGGGTGCTTTGTCCACCAGGCCAGATTCAACATACCTATAAGGACTCCTCTTACTGAATCTAGTGAGGCAGGGCTGATCCACTTCTCAGAATCCCTCTCAATTAGCAAGACACAGCCTACTGCAGAGTACATTTTTGCAAGCAATAGAGGATTCCATCCCCAAGGAGTCAACTAGCAGGAACTGGGCCCTGTCAATGAATCTGTGAAATGATCCTAAACAGGCCAAGTGAAGACTGTGCTTCAGGGCAGGACTGGGAAATGGGTGACTTGATTATTTCCAGAGGCTTGTTACTCCAGAGACCAGCACCCTCAAGCCCATTCACGTGCCGTACCTCCCTCTTAGGACTTATCACTGCTGGAAATGACATTCTTTCTTTCTTAGCCTCCCTCACTTGGCTACAGACCCCATTAGTACCATAGATGCATGTGCTGTTCACCGCGGCAACCTCACACCCAGGGAAGTGCCAGGCATGTGGCGATCACTGAATAAATACATGCTGAATAATGACACTGCTCATGCTAAAAGGGGACAAGATAGGATGGAGGCTCCCGGGGAAATGTGGAGCTCAAAGAAACCTTCCATCAGCATTTGATCCAAATTCTTAATTCCAAACAGCAAAATAAAAGTTTATACCAGTGATTCCAATCTCACGACTCCTCCATGGGGGTCCTCAGTCTATTTTTCGAAGGGTCAAGAAGTCTACCAGAAATTTCACCTTCCTTTCCAATAAGACCACAGTTGTCACCTAAAATATCAAGCTTCTTTGTTCGATACTGGCCAGAATTATATCAACTCAGACTGCTGACCCAGATCAGGAACTCCCACTGGCAGATATTTTTAGATAAGAAAGTAGAGGAATAAATACTTAACAATGAAGTTTGTTCGGTTGATAAACTCCCTCACAGGGAAGGAGAACCACTAAAAGGGATTTCTGATATAGCAAATGTTGGGAACCACTAGTCTACACCAGCGGTTCTTCATCAAGGGTGACTTTGCACCCTCACCTGCCCACCAACCCCAGGAATGGCACTGAACTAAATGTGCTGCTGGGCTCTAAGCCACCAACGCGAGCAGCATTTGTGTTTACCTGGAAGGCAGGGGCAGAGACTGAGCTTTGTGTGCTCCTGAGAAGCTCTGTGTCCCACTGAGGCATGGGGTTCAGAACCCAGGCTTCTCAGCAAGGGCAGAGAACCTGGGAGGGTTGGGTGCCCCCTCTGTCTGTGGGCACAGCCAGCCTAGCGTGTATTTACGCTAAAAAATGCATTGAGATCCTCCCTCCAAATGGACTGTACTTACAGGCCAGATGCTTCAAGGCTGTCCCCCACTTCCCTTTCCAAGCCTGTTGCTGACATGGCCTCAGGAATGCAAACAAACTGCAACAACACAATAACAATGACAATTGCATTTCCAGGTGGGGAAACGAACATTCTCTACAGTGAATCAAAGCAAGCTCCCACAAACCCACACCTGAAAAATCCATTAAAAGCATAAATTATAGAATCTCACCTGGGATCACCTCTACTCATTGTGTGACCATGAGTCAGCCAGCCTCTCTGTTCCTCAGTTTCCCCAGTGGGAAGCAGTGATAATGATTACTCCCCTCTGAACATACATGCAAAATGAAAACAAATGGGTGTATGTCCCATCACCAACTGAAAGACACGCGAGGAGACTGTAAAATGGACCCAGTGGCTCCTGCCCCTCAGAGGTGTGGTGACTGCAGGGCCTAAGGCCCCAGCACGGTGCCCAACTTCCCCAGAAGTGCTGGGTCTCGGGCACCCCTGCCTCCTCCCATTGCCTGGGGGAGCCTCCATCTGTGGACCTCTGGCAGTGGCAGTGGCTGACTGGTCAGGAGGAGAGGGGCCCAGGCAGCTATTTGGTGAGAATCTCAACAGCAAGTATGCATCAAAATCATCCCAAATGTCCCAGGGAAGGAGTCCAAATCCATGGTGGGCCTGGAGGCAGCATCCTCAATGCAGCAGAGGCAGGCAGGAATGGAACAGCAGGCTGCAGCCAAGTCCTGGCCCTAATGAAGCCTCAGGTTTCTCTAACAGTCACTTGCTCAACTGTCCTCCAGGAGCTGCTTTGACAGCCTTCTAGTACCTTTCTGGCAAAACCCAGGTGTGGTAACCCTGCAGCAGTTTCCACTCACTCCTACAATGCCTGACAGGTACATGGCAGGGGCGAGATTCCCGTTTACTAAATAAAATAATGATGTATGCTCATGAGTAGCTTACAGAGGTAAAACTAAGGCTGCCTGTGAACTGCAGTGCCTGGGAGGATCAGGAGTGAGTGACTGTTTCAGAATAGCCACTAAACTACTGAGGCCCCAGCACAGTGCCCAGCCCCCCAGAAGCGCTGGGTCTCGGGCACCCCTGCCACCTCCCACTGCTAACTTCTAAATGTCTTATCAATCCTATCCACAAGCCTTAGCCCAGAACACCTCTGCAGACATTGCCCTGCATTGTGACATCCCTGCAGAGAGGTTCTCCAGCATCCAGTGCCCTCCTGTCGATGAGGAGGTGCAAGAGGCAAGGCATGGGAGGAAGGTGCTGGGGTACACACTGCGCTCCAGACAGCCAACTTCATGTGCATTTCACAGCTCAATCCTCACTACCATGCATGAGATGGAAATGACTATTACCCTTATTTTATATCACGATGTTACATCAGATGACAGACAAACCTGGGGCTTTGAGAAGTAACATGGCAAAAGGCCCCTTAACTAACAAAAGGTGAACGTGAACTTGAACAAAAGCACTGGGACTCCAGGGATCTACCTTGGAACCACTGAGCCATTCAGTCTCCTTCATCACTAGGGAAGTGGTGTTAACACTTATAATACCGCAAGGACACATTGTATCAGTTCCTTTTGCTGCTGTAACAAATCATTGCAAACTTGGCAGCTAATAACAACACAAATTTATTCTCTTACCCTTCTGGAGGTCAGAGGCTGAACTAAGTCATAAGGAACTAAAAGCAAGGCATCAGCAGGGCTGGGTCCTTCTGGAGCTCCAAAGGAAAATCAGTTTCTTGTCTTCCACTTCTAGGGGCTGCCAGCATTTCTTGGCTCCTGGCTGCATCACTACAATCTCTGTTTCCATGGTCATATCTCCTTCTCCTCTAGGGTAGTCAATCTCCCTCTGCCTCCCTCTAATAAGGAACCACTAATAAGTAACTAGTTGCGATTGCTTTGGGTCCACCTGAGTAATTCAGCACTCTTCCCATCTCAAGATCCTTAACTTAATCACATCTGCAAAGTCCTTTTCGCCACATGAGATAACAGTCGAAGGTCCCAGGGATTATGGTCATCTTGGGGGGCTGCTGTCCAGCAGACCACATGTGTTGACTTGTCTGTACCCTGCACTGTCTTATTCGTCATCACATTCCCAGCACCTAGCAAGGCTCAATAAATGCAGAAGGAGGGATGAAGGGTAGGAACACAAGCATTCCATCCCTTAGCCCCCCACAGAGTGTGAGAGCAGAGAGAGATGGGCTCAGGTCCAAGGAAGGCTGAGCAGACACATACATACGTACTGGGAACCCTTAGAAATTGCAAGGTGTCAGCACCTCATTGGCTTGAGGACGGAAGTCCCCAATGAGTCATGTGTTTGTTTTCCTAACCCTGTGTGTTCCCACAGCTATTGCAGCCTAAATAGCAGGCCCACAAGCAGCAGGCAGCTCCTCTCATGCCAATTTCCTGGGAACCCAGGCAGGGCTAGAGTAGCCAACAGGTTTACTGCTGTGCCCTGGTGAAGGCACTTTTCCTGCATGACAGCAAACAAAGCCAGACAGAAGAGAAGCCTGCAAATAACTGGATCCTTGCCACAAATGCTTTTATTGCCCCCTACCCCTGCCCGCCATGTGATACTATGAACAGTTGCTTTTCAGGGTAAATAAAATAGCTACTGCTCATGCCAGGACTTTGCAAACATCATCTCTATTCTTTTCAACAAATCAGGCAAATCAAGTGTTTCTACATTTATTTCACAGATGGGGAAACTGTGGCAAAGGCAGCAGTGAAGTCACTTACTCAAAGTCCCCTGCTTGGGAAAAGGCAGAGCAGGGTTTCAAACCTGAACCTGTCAAACTCTAAGGTTGAGCTCTTTCAGCTTTGGCACACATTTGCCAAGTGTGAGGAATAAATTGTGTATATGGAGACGCAGGTCTTGTCTGTGTAACAGAGCCAGGTGTTCCAGCTTCCAAGTTAGAGCTAAGTGATCTGGAGCCCAAGCTCCCTGCTGAACTAAGGGTGTCCCTGCTTGTACCTACATTTGTCCATTTTGCACATGTATGTTTAGCTTCCATGCTGTGTTTGACACTGTAGTGGGCACAGAGGACACAGAGATAAATAAAGGAGCCACAGTCATCCCCTTCAAATGGTTCAGTTGACACACACACCAAGAGATGAGCCAGAACAGCACAGGGTGTTCTGGACCAGAGCAAAGCCCTGGAAGTGTGATGTTCCAAAATGGAGAGTCAGCAACTCCACCCAGGTGGTGAGAACGGTCTTGTGGGAAATGGGTTTCTTCCCCCAGATCCAGAAGGATGAACAGGAGTTTTCCAAGGGAAGAGAATACTAGTTCCTGCAGAGAAAAGGGCATCCTCCTTATAAACCTTTAGTTCACTGGGAAAGATAAATACATCCCTGGATTTATGTTTGGCACAGAATAAGTGTAGAGAGGGAAAGAGGAAGAAGAGGAGGAGGAGAAGGAGGAGAGAAAAGAGGGGGTGGGGGAGGTAGAGAACATCTTGTTTCTATCTCCCTCATTCAAAGTTCTGCACTTTGCTTTTATTAGGCCAAAGGTCAGGGCCAAAAAAAAAAAAAAAAAAAAAAGATGCAGAAGTGCAGATGGTACCACCTGTAAGCTCACAGCTCGGCAGGGTTGGGGAGGTGGCCGGCAAGGCAGACGGCTGCCCAGGCTTCTGACTTTGGCCACCCAGGAATCACTTTCAAATATGTCTTCTTAACATGGGAAAGCAAGTAAAAGTGTGGAGAGAGGCCTCAGGCAGGCAAGTGAAGAAAAGTATTCCTAAGGGAATGGACTTCAGGATACAGGCCAAAGACTTAATTTGGCATCTGGACTCCCTGGGGCTATGCCATGGTGAAGGGGGACAAAGGAGGAGGGGAAGCAGCTCCAATTACACAAGGAGGAATGCCTTACTTCAAGGCCATTATCAAAATCGGAGCCCCAAGTCCGTTTCAGTTCTCAAGACTGGAGATTGGTGAGGCTCCAGCCTGCACACTATGGCTAATTTATGGCTCAAAGGCCCCATTTCTCCATGACCTATCTCAAAAGACCTTCTTCTGAAGACTCCAAAGATTTTACGAAAAATCCTCTGCTATGTTCTAGCCTCTGGGGTGGCCACCCAGGGAAAAGCTTGTGCAAAGCCTGTGGCAATAGCAACCTGTGGAAAGGAGGTCACAATTTCTCTCTCCTAAAGCTTCTTTTCCTTCCAGCCTCCAGCACCCAAGCAACACTGTGAGGGAGAACTGGCTGCAAGAGTCACATAAGTCTGACTTGGGCACAGGTTTGGGTTCATACACACACATACACACACACACACGGGAACCAGGCAGGTGACATTTCAATGCTGGCTGAACCACTGCTCTGTTAGGCAACCTTGATAAAGCCCCCTGGTCCCACAGAGCCTCGGAGAATCATACCATTGATCTCCTTAAGTGGATTGTTGTGTATTCAGTCACTGCTAGGTGCCTGTTAGTCTCTTCTTCTTTCTAACAATGCAAATAGTTTTAAGTAAGGATGACAGCAAAGCTCAGAGAAGCCTGAGGGACAGTTGAGATGACATCACCTGTGATCAAGTGCAAACAGGTCCTGACTCTTCACCCTACCTACACCCTCACCCTCCACCATGTACCTCTGCAGTGCCTTCCCACTCCGACACTCAGTGTGGTGAGGTCACTCGTCTCAGCCAATGGGGTGCTAGCAAAAGAGAGGCCAGCAGAAGCTTGGAAAGGGCTTGCTCACCTAGGAGTGGTCTTGTCTTGCTCTGTGCTTTTCACCATAAGAAGGACATTCCCCCAGCTAGTCTGCTGGTTTCAGAAGGAGATGAAAGACACAGAGGGCAGAGTGGAGACACCCCAGCCACTCCAGCAAAATCACATCAGCCACCAGGCAGCCACACCCCAGACATGGAGGCAGTCCAGCCAAGATCAGCAAGGCTGCTTGGCCAATCTCCCCAGATATGTAGATAATAAATGCTTAATATTGAAAGCCACTGAGATTCTGCAGTTGTTACTTGGCATTGCCGTGGCAAAAATTAATTGATGCAATTATGGTACACCATGATAGAAATATAATATGCATCTCCCAGGGCTACTGATGAGATTAAATGAAATAAATGAAGGTCTTAACTCAATGAATGGTAGCTGTGATCCACCATCTCATAAGAGGGCTTGAGATCACCACTAAGCTGTCTGGAGAGGTCAAGGGAACAGCCTCAGTTTCCTGTACTGAGGGAACAATGAACGTTCATGAAGGAAGCAGGAGTGGGGCAACCTCCTCACCCTTCTTGCTATAGCCCCACAGGTTCCAGCAGCCCTGGGCCCACTCACACAGTCAGGATCCAGAGCTGTAGGCACAGCAGTGTGGGCTGTGACCATTTCTACACCCATGTCCTCCTCCTCAGCTCTGGGCCTCACAGAATCCACCAAATGACTGCTTGGGTCTTCAGCCGTCTCCTAAGGCCCGGTTTCCTGGGATTTCAAAATGACTCTGCCTCCAAGGCTTGTTCTCAGGATCAACAATGAAAATGGATTTGAAATCCCAGCAAGAAGCAGATTGCTATACGAAATGAAGGGATGTCTTCCTCCTTCACCACCGCCATCGCTATCATCGTCATCGTCATCATCGTCATCATCATCATCATCATCACATGGTTGTCCTCACTATCATAATAATTAGGGGAACACAATATTCCAAAGGCTAGGGGGAAGCAATGGGGAGCAAGGTGGCTATAGACCAGTGTTTCACAACCGCAGTGCCCGGTTCAAATGCCGGATTGTCTTCTCATGTGCTGTGAGATCTTAAGAAAGTTACTTAACATCTCTGAGCTTCGATTTTCTCATCTATAAAATGAAGATAACAGTATTACCTACCTCTTAGTGTCATTATGAAGATTAAATGAATATAAAAATCAGTTAAAATAGTGTTTGGCATATATGAAATGCTCAGAAAGTATTAGCTGCTACTGTTATTACTACTGTCACTGTTATCATTATTAGATGCACACACACACAGAGTAGGCACTTTAACTTATCAACCTGTCTAATCCTCACAAAAACTCTAAGAGTTTGGACTCATCCAGTCAGTTTTGCAAGGTGAAGAGCCTTGCTTATCTTCCAGGTTAATGGTTTGTACACAATACCAGGGGCCCTGGCAACATGCAGGCAATCACAGGGCCCAGAAATGCTCCCCGTGCCTCCCTACACCCCATACCTATGATCAGGAAACAGGCTGATAAGCTCCCTGGCAGTTTCCTGGGTCGTTTTCACTTTATTTGTGCTGCTTTCTGCAGCTTTTGTGTTCTACAATGCCCTTGGCTGGGCGAGCAGCCCCTGGGGCATCAAAGGCCCCGCTAGCAGCAAATACAAAGCCACAGCAGTGCCAAGGGTCCCTCCCCTGCCAGCCACCCGCCACCCGCCACGCAGCCCGGGAGATTCACAAGAAGGAGGTGCCCAGCCTCCTAACCACTCCAGGTGTTACTTAACCCTCAGCCTTGTGATCTGTCCCGGAACAGGCCAGGTGCGCCAACCCCAGTGTGACAGGCAGGGCTGATGTCCAAGTTGCTCCTGGACTGAGGGCAGCAGGCAGATAGCTGTCAACACGATGGTTTGGAGAACTCTGGCGTGAAAGAGCTCAGAAAAGCTTCATAGGGAGGGTGCTGTCTTGAATCCAGAATGGAGAGATCCCTGTTTCCACAATTCGATAGTCATTTACTGAACACTTGCTCTAGGGCAGGCCTGAGACTGGGGCTGAGGGATTCAAAGACAATCTGACATGGTCCTGGACTTGGGTACAGAAGCTAGTGAGGGGGCCATGTAGAAAGACATGTTCAATGCTGTGATGAGCTTTGAGCAAGAAATGAGATAAAAAAGAAGACTGAACTTCCTGTGTCTATTCACTCAGTAACCATTAACAGAATGTCCACTTTGCGGCAGATGCTGGGGAGATGACAGTAAGTGAGGCACACAGTCCCTGTTCTTAAGAAACTTATGTTCTTGTTGACTCTGCCTTGGGGAACTCCAAAAGCCTTCCCAGAGAAGCTTCTGGATGTCAGCTGTGCCTCAAGTAGCGTAATTTTGGGGAACTTATGTTGCATCTCAGCACTTCCAGGTCCTCAACTGTAAAATGGATATAACATGTTTGTATTATAACATACCAGGTGGCCCTGAAATATTTTCCTGCAGAAAAATTCCCTAACAGAAAAAAAATTCAACTTACATTAAATGACAAAAGCTGGTTACAAAACCAGAGGAACCTATTTTTTACTTTTTCAAATATATGTATATGCAAGAATCTGTATTTAATATGAAATGAAATATATATGAAAAGTACATAAAATGCATTACATATGTACATAATATAATAGGCATGCACTGTTATGTCCATATAAACTATTATTACACATGGTTATAAACTAGCAATTCTAGTGTGTGTAGGGGTATGCATACGTGTGTGTACATGTGCACACATGAGTATATACGTTGGTAGGATAAAAAGGTTTTTTTAATTTTTCTTTTTCTTAAGATGGCATCTCATTCTGTCACCCAAGCTGGAGTGCACTGACACAGTCACAACTCACTGCAGCCTCTAACTCCCAGGCTCAAGTGATCCTTCCTCTTCAGCCACCAAGTAGCTGAAACTGCAGGTGCCCACCACCATGTCCAGCTAATTTTTTAAAAAAAATTTGTATAAAGACAAGATGTCACTCTGTTGCTCAGGCTGGTCTCAAGCTGCTGGGCTCAAGCAATCCTCCCATCTCAACCTCCCAAAGTGCTGGGATTAGAGGCGCAAGCCACAGCACCCAGCAACAAGTGTTTTTTTGTTTGTTTTTGAGACAGAGTCTCCCTCTGTTGCCCAGGCTGGAGTGCAGTGGCGCGATCTCAGCTCACTGCAACCTCCACCTCCTGGGTTCAAGTGATTCTCCTGCCTCAGCCTCCCGAGTAGCTGGGACTACAGGTGAGCGCCACCACACTCAGCTAATTTTTGTATTTTTAGTGAAGACGGGGTTTCACCATGTTGGTCAGGCTGGTCTTGAACTCCTAACCTCGTGATCCACCTGCCTCGGCCTCCCAAAGTGCTGGGATTACAGGCGTGAGCCACTGCGCCCGACCACAACAAGTATTTTTTAAGTTTTCTTTCACTTATCTGAATTTCTTAAATTGTGCAGTCAGCATGTACTACTTTTGAAATTTAGAAAATAGGAGGCCGGGCACAGTGGCTCACACCTGTAATCCCAGCACATCGGGAGGATGAGGTAGGCAGGTTGCTTGAGCCCAGGAGTTCGAGACCAGCCTGGGCAACATAGTGAGACCTCGTTTCCTGCAAAAAAAAGTCAAAAAATTAACTGAGGGTGGTGGTGTGCACCTGTGGTCCCAGCTACTTGGAAGGCTGAGGTAGAAGGATTGCTTGAGCTTGGGAAGCCAAGGCTGCAGTAAGCAGTGATAGGGCCACTGCACTCTACAAAAAATAAAATAAAATAAAAAATTAGCCAGCCATGGTGGTGGTGCTGTAGTCCCAAGAGCTGCTTGGGAGGCTAAGGTGGGAGGATTACCTGAGTCCAGGAGTTTGAGGCCAGCCTGGGCAACATAGTAAGACCCCATCTCTATAAAAAATAAAAAAATTAGCCAGGTGCAGTGGTATGTGCCTGTAGTCCCAACTACTTGGGAGGCTGAAGTGGGAGGATTGCTTGAGCCCAGGAGGTCAAGGCTGCAGTGAGCTGAGGTCACATCACTGCACTCCAGCCTGGGTGACAGAGCAAGACCCTGTCCCCAAAATAATAATAAATAACATTTAAAAATTTAAAAATAGGAACAGGAGACCCCTCTTTCACACGAGTCTTTTAGGCTCCAATGCTCCTCAGCTACTAGAATGATGATCCCCCACATATTAACAGTGCTCCCCACAACTCCTGTTGAAGACTTAGCTTTCAATGTGCTAACCTACAGTATTCATCACCCTTCACTGTGCCGGTGAACTGGGTGCTCTATGCTCCCCACTTACAGAAGAGAAAACTGAAGCATGAAGCAGATAGGTCCCTAGCTAGAGATGGCAGAGTGAGGCGCTCGACACTCATCTGAAGCCAAAGCCAGCGCTCCTACCCTTTGCCCAGTCCTGCCTCTCCTCAGAGAGCTCAGAACCCAGCCAGGCTATTCCTGCTGCCAGTTCTCCTTTGTGGAGACAGAGGCTGTGGGATGCACTGCCTGGGACAAACCAGAGGGCTTCACTATGGAGAACAGGGAGCCTGGGAAAGGACTCTGGGCTGTGGGAACAGCCCCAGCCGGCGGCCCTGGACGCAATGCCCATGGCAGCTGAGGAGAACGTCCAGGCATTTCTGTCCCCATGTGAATGGGCCTGGGAGCAGCCAGGTCCCAGGAGCCAGAAAGGCGGGAAGCAGCTGCCAGCGCGCCGGCACCAGCACCCTGCCTTGCACGCTCGGGCCAGCTTGGTTGGCTGCCTGTCAGGGCTTCAAAGGAGTGTGCAATGCAGGCTGGGGGACCTGGCTGGACTGGTTTGCCTGAAACTGAGGTGGCTGAACAAAAGGAGGCCGTGTGGGCTGGTTTGGCGGGAGCCCATGGCGGGACGGAGGGCAGGAAGCGGGAGACAGCAGTGGGAGGGCTGGGGAGAGATGCAAGGTGCACTTGGCACTGGGCAGCCTACGCCTGCAGGAGGGGACCAAACGCCAGCTGGGGGCCTCAGGTATGACCCACATACAAGGGAAACAGGCTCAGGGAAGGCTGTGCCTTGGCAGGAGATGGCCAGCAAAGTGCAAACTCTTGTGCTGGTTAAACTCCAAGGGATTCGGTGCAGCATCTGTGCATTCTGGGAAATTCATTGAGTCATTTCTCCATTCATCCAACAGTGGCTGAACACTCACCATGAGCCAGCACTCAGTAGTGCTGAGAACCTAGCTGGGGGCCAGAACACCAGGGCCCCTACCTTGGCCACCTTGCACAGTGCCACAGCCCAGGGAGGTAAGAACCCAGGGTCTCTCCAGGATGAAGAGAGGGCAGAGACTTGTCACATGGCACAGAGCATAGACACAATGCCTGGGCTCCCTGGTGATTCCATCACTGACTCTGGGACTCAAAGCCTATGACTTCATCCCCTGAGCCTCAGTGCCCATCATTCACTATATGCTCAGTAAGTGTTGGCCAGGCAGTCAAGCCCATCAGTGCATGGGTAGGAGTGGGTAAACCCAGGATATAGGATGCCTGTCCCCACCCAAGTTCCCTTCTGACTGCATCCTGCCCACTCCCAAGGGAATCACCACCTTGTGGATGAGAGGTTCCACTCTCCAGGGACCTCAAACAGTGAAGTCCTGGGCACAGAGCCTGGCACTCTAGGTGTCCAGCTAAGGGGAGCACTGTTAGTGCTGCCGGGGAATACAACACGGGGAGGAGCAGTCACTTGACTTCAGAGCCACACAGGCAGGGTTGGGACCCAGATCCAAGGGACTCGGAGCCTGGCTTTTTCCTCAACTTCAAGCCAGCACCAAAGAGAAGGTCACAACCTGACCCCTGTCTCTGAGATTCTTATGTAAGAACAGAGGGAGATCCACACATAAATGGAAGCAGGGGAACCGTGCATGGTGTCTTGTAATCAACGGTCACAACAGATGACCCATTAGAGAACTCAAGAAGATCAAGGAAGGCAAAGAGAGGGGCTGGGAGATGGCAGACAAGAACGCCTCAGTGCACAGGCCTGGGAGTCAGGGGTCCCGGATTCTGCTCCAGACTCTGCCATCTCTTCTATGGAATGAGGCCGGTCACATTCCCCACAGAGCTTCTTCTCATTTGGTAAATGAGAGGGCAAGAGCAGAGGATCCACAAGGTCTTTCTTTGCACACTACAGTTCTGTGCTTCCAGAGGGAGGGTAGGTGGGAGACTATAAGGAGAAGGCCAATATTTGAACTTTTCTGGCCTCTCGAACAGGATCAGCAGAGCTGGAACAGCTCTGGGTGCTGCCTGCCCTCCCAGGGGTCTAGCCAGCCTCCTCACCCTCCAGCCTGCCCTGGTGCAGCTGATCTCAGTCGTAAGCCAAAGTGGCATGCAGAGAGATAGGTTGCAGAGATGGAGACAGAGGGATCTGGGCTCATTTTCTACCCACTGCTAGATGTGGGGCTTGGGGAAAGATATTTCTCCTCTGTGAGCCTCAGCTTCCTCGGGTGTAAATATGGACGAGAATAACATCTGCTGCAAAAGGTTGTCAGAGAGATTAAATGAGAGCCCAAACAAAAAACAGCGCAGAGAAACATGAATTCCTCTCTCCCTACTCTCACTTTATTTGAGCACAAGCCCTTTGAATAAAAAAAAAAATACAAATAAAAAAATAAAAAGTCTTCTTAAATGTCCACTACTACAAAACAAGAGTGAATCAGAAAGAAGGCTGGGGCTGGGCGCGGTGGCTCACGCCTGTAATCCCAGCACTTTCGGAGGCCGAGGCAGGTGGATCACTTGAGGTCAGGAGCTTGAGACCAGCCTGGCCAACATGGTGAAACCTCGTCTCTACTAAAATTGCAAAAATTAGCTGGGTGTGGTGGTGCACACCTGTAATCCCAGCTACTCTGGCAGGAGAATCACTTGAACCCTGGAGGCAGAGGTTGCAGTGAGCTGAGATCACAACATTTCACTCCAGCCTGGACAACAGAGCAAGAGTCTGTCTCAAAAGAAAAAAAAAGGAGGCTGGACTTTCATAAGGAAGATCTGGGCTGCAGTCTCTGCTCTGATATTTATTCTACATTAAGGCACTGGGGGAGCTACTCAAGCTCTCTTGGTCTCAGTTGCCTCACCTGTAAAATGGGGCTAAAAACAATGCTCCATTCAGAGGGTTTGGGAGACCTTAAGTGAGCTAATGTATGTGAAAATGCTTTGGAAATCAGGAAGCTTTCAACACGTTAATTATTGCAATGCTCTGTCTTAGCAAGGCAGATCCTCTTGTAAGAAACAGCCTTGGAAATAGTCTCTCACATAGTTCCAACAGGAAGGGAGCTATATTGAGATTCTGCACGAATTTAAATCTTCCCTAACATCTAATCAAAGGCAGGCAGTATGACAAATTCTTTCTGATGTGGCCCAAATGGTCTGGGAATGGTGCAAGACTGGGCATTTGGAGAAGGGTGCCTGGGGTGAGCTGGACAGGAGACTCTCTCCCCTGAGGGCTGAAGGTGCCTGGTGCAGGGCTCTCAAGGCACCTTGTCAGTGTTTGTTCTGTGCACATTGAGCAGGCCTCCTGCCTTCTCCTCGGGTACATTAGGTGATGGTGGGATTATTACCTGCCTGACAGGTAGTTGAGAGACAGGGGTACATAGAGGGCAAGAAACAGCTCCTCAGAGAAGCTGCCAGCCCAGCAGCTGGCCCCCGAGGCCCGGAACACCCAGGGTGCAATGACGGAAGGCATCCTGCTTCCATACCCCAAACCACTGAGCAAATACACAAGTGTGGCAGGTGCCCGGGGCTGCTAGCCAAGTAGGGCTCCTGCCTGGCCAGCGCCAGCCCAACCAGCTCCCTGGCACTGCTCCCACTCTCTGAGCTGGCAGGCAGAACAAAGGATAGGTAGATGCCGGGGCAGTCAGCATGAGGGGCTTCTCTCCTCAGATCCTTGGAGCTGTTGTCTAGAAATGGCATGTCTGGGGCTGGGCACAGTGGCTCATGCCTGTAATCCCAACACTTTGAGAGGCCAAGATGGGATCACTTGAGGCCAGGAGTTTAAGATCAGCCTGGTCAACATAGTGAGACCCCACCTCTATAAAAATAAATGAATGAATGAATGAATGAATTGATTAGAAATGGTACACCTGCAGCTAGCCAGCCCTCGGGCCTCTTCCCAAAAGGCATCCTCCTCATGATGCTGACTTGCTTCCCTGAAGACAGCACAGGAGCATAGGAGCAGCTCAGGTGTTCCCTAGTGCATCTTTTGTTGTTGTTGTTAAACTACAGTGCTTCTTTTAAGGTGCTCACGTGGAGACCTAGAAACTGATAATGCCTCCATGGGAAACTTTTTTCTTTGAGACAGGGTCTTACTCTGTCACCCAGGCTGGAGTGCAGTGACACAATCATGGCTTGCTGCAGCCTGGACCTTCCTGGGCTCAGGTGATCCTCCCACCTTAGCCTCCTGAGCAGCTGGGACTACAGGCACGCACCACCATACTAGGCTAATTTCTGTTATTTTTTTTGTAGAAACGGGGTCTCGCCATGTTGCCCAGGCTGATCTGGAATTCCTGGGCTCAAACCATCCACCTGCCTTGGCCTCCCAAATTGCTCCCCAAAGTGCAGGGATTACAGGCATGAGCCACTATGCCAGCCCTCCACAAGCAATTTTTATCCAGGAATTTCAGTGACACCCACTGGCCCATGAGATCTCAATAAGTCACACCAAGGGCCCTGGAAGGGGTATCAGGTAATCTGGTTACACTCACTGCCATGTAGCCTTGGGCAGGCCACTTCCATTCACAGGTGCAATTCCTTCATTGATAAACAGGAGCTTCACCTGGATGCCTGCTGCGGGCTCTGCAGACGGTGGTGGGGTGTTAAGAGGCTGTCGTTTGCTGTGAGGTAGCTCTGGATCTAGAAGTTCGAGCTGTTACCTCCTTAGCTGTGTGCTCTCTGATCATCTATTTGATGTCTCTGAGCTGTTTTGTCCCCTTTAAAAATCAGGAGAGCAATTTTTCCATGCAGAATAGATAAGAAGTGCCTGGTGTAGAGCAAATGCCCAAAATATGTGGACTGCTGTTTCTTTTGTTCACTCATGCTGTGTTCTCAAACTGATACTGATGTCAAGCTGTTTTCTCCTTGAAGAATATAACAGGCTTGCCTTGAAGCCAGGGACCCAAATTACTCCGTAGATCAATTGACATCTCACGTAAAACTAGGAACCTAGCTACTTCACGTCTCTCTCTCTGAACGTCCAGCAAATGGCATTTCCACTCTTAAAGAATTTCAAGTGAGTGGCAGTGATTGCAGCCTACTAGAGATGTTCTGAATAGAGAAATCAGGTGCAAAGGGGTTACATAATTTATCCTTATAAGACCATTCGGTCATTCCAAAAGTAGTTGATGTATCAGGCAATGCATGTAGCACTAACCAACCCATGCCCTGGCAGGATTTGAATCCAATAGTTATTACTATTGTAATAGTAATAGTTATTACTGAGTTTCCCACTGTATCTATTACCAAAACAATGGTGCACAACAAGCTCAGTGGCATAAGCACTAAGTGTCCACATATCTGCGTGGTCAAGTAGGTAGCTTTGGTGATGTTGGCTGGGCTCACATGGAGGTCTAGGAGTTGGCTGGCTGTCAACTGATCTAGGTTGGTGTCAACTGGGACCATTAGAGCACCTGAGTTATGTTTTATGTGTTATTCTTTCTTCTCCCGGAACCAGTGACTAGCCCTGAAATCCCTTTTCATGGTGATAAAAGAGATTCAACAGTGGAAATGGAAACAGTATTTCAAAGCTCAGCTTGCAGCCGGATACAGTGGCTCATGCCTATAATCCCAGCACTTTGGGAGGCCAAGGCAGGCAGATCACATGAGGTCAGGAGTTTGAGATCAGCCTAGCCAACATGGTGAAACTCTGTCTCTACTAAAAATAACAAAAATTAGCCCGGTGTGGTGGCACACTCCTGTAATCCCAGCTACACGGGAGGCTGAGGCAAGAGAATTGCTTGAACCCAGGAGGTGGAGTTTGCAGTGAGACAAGATCAGGCCACTGCACTCCAGCCTGGGCCACAGAGCGGGACTCTGTCTTAAAAAAAAAAAAAAAAAAAAAAAATCTCAGCTTGCATCATGTCTACTGACAGCTTATGAGACACAGTCAGTCCAGAATGAGATACAGGGAATGAGTGAAGAGTTAGGGCCATTCCTGTAATCAGTTTACCACATCATTTTATAGATGAAGAAGGGAGGGTCCATATAATTATGGTACTTACATAAAGTTACTGAGCTCAGTATCTGAGTCAGGATTTGAACTTGGTCTATTTCAACTGTACCAAGTTCCATGCTGCTGCCATCAGATATCATGGGTACAAAGGAGAGGCAGCAAGAACTTGGAAGGCCAAGAGTGAACCGGACACCAGATTTGGCCCTGCCAGGAATTCTTCAGTGCATCTCATGTGTGGAAGGCCTTTGTGAGTGCAGAGAAATGCCTTCCTGGCCCAGGTGGAGATCTAGCACAAGCTCTGGCCAACAAAAGCTATCCTCACCCTATACAGAATGAAAGCAAATAGCATGGAATTAAATAGCCGCAATCAACCAGCAGCTTTATTTGGGAGAGTGGATACGAATTAAGCAGTTCCTCAGAGAAGAATGCAACTTTCCCTTTATTTCTAAGCCCCATAAATCCAGGGTAAAGGTCAAGCCAAGACTCCAAGTTAATTGATCCACTCCCACCCCCTCCCCACCTTAAAATGTCCTGGTTTTACTGGGGATAAGGAGAGCACATTGTAACTCACCTCCATACAAGGCCTGCAGCTCTGCTGGGTTGACATAGGAAAGAAAAGGACAAACAGGGTCTAGAGCTGACACCCAGCATCTGATTCAGTGGTTCTGGGCAGGAGCACAGAAGCTGACTTTTCTTTTTTTTTTTTGAGACAGAGTCTTGCTCTGTGGCCCAGGCTGTGGTGCAGTGGCATGATCTTGGCTCACTGCAACCTCTCCCTCTCGAGTTCAAGCGATTCTCATGCCTCAGCATCAAATAGCTGGGATTACAGGAACGTAATGTTTCCCCACTCCTGCACTCTCCCTCACTCCCAGCACCTTCTGTAATGCCACAAACATAATGATGCATGCCATCTGAGCTCAGACGCTAATCAAGAATGAAGGAGAAAGGACACTGAAGACCTCCCTGCCATATTAGGCATATTGCCTACAGTTGTTCATTAAAATAGCACATAAATGAGTATTTATTCAGTTCTTTTTGCACTATTTTAAGATGGATGTCTCCAAGGACTTGAAAAATCCCAGGAGTATTTTTAGCACACTCACCCTGCAACAGCATTTCTGTTTGTGGGGGCTGCTTACACTGAGTATAAAGATGGCCTAGACAGGCCGGGCGCTGTTGCTCACGCCTGTAATCCCAGCACTTTAGGAGGCCAAGGTGGGTGGATCACGAAGTCAGGAGATAGAGACCATCCTGGCTAACATGGTGAAACCCTGTCTCTACTAAAAATACAAAAAATTAGCCGGGCATAGTGGCGAGCGCTTGTAGTCCCAGCTACTCGGGAGGCTGAGGCAGGAGAATGGCGTGAACCCAGGAGGCGGAGCTTGCAGTGAGCCGAGATTGCGCCACTGCGCTCCAGCCTGAGCAAAAGAGCTGGACTCCGTCTCAAAAAAAAAAAAAAAAAAAAAAAAAAAAAAGCACAAGTCCTGGGGAATCCGACTGGAGAGGCAATGCCCCTGTCCCCAGTAGAGATTGTGAATCCTAGGCTGGGGGTTGAATCCTAGGCTGGGGGATGTGCCCTGGATTCAGTAGGAACAGGAAGCCCACAGGATGTCTGTAGCTAGGGAGCGATGGAAGCAAAGCTGCACTGCAGGAAGATGCATCTGGAGGCAGTATGAAGGATGGTTGGGCAGAGGGAGGGCCTGGAGTTGAGAAGACCCCTAAGGAAGCTACCAAAACATCCCAGGGGGTCTGAAATAGGAAGCCAAGGCCCACACTGCAGTGGTAAAAATCCACCAAGCGGTGATTATAGGCAGGTGGGGGACATGAAGTGTTTGGAAGATGTTAGAACCTGTTCATTCAGGAGCAGCAGGGCAAGCTGGGCTGAGACACGTGAAAGTGAACTGCCGGGACTTGAGGGTCCCCTGTGAAGGTGCAAACACGCTCTGGAAAAAGAGGGGCCTGGAGTCTGCATTCCCAAACACTAGGATCCTGTATTAATTTTCTACAGCCACTATAACAAATTACTACAAACTTACTGGCTTAAAACAACACATATAATTACCTCAGTGCTCCTTAGGTCAGAATGTGGGTTGGCTCAGCTGGTTTCCCTGCTCCTGGTTCACGAAGCTGAATTCAAGGTGACAGCGGACTGGGCTCCTATCAGGAGGTTCTGGAAGGATCCTCTTCCAAACTTATTCATGTTGCTGAATTCAGTTCCCTGCAGCTGTAGGCCGGGGGTCCCCACTTCTCTGTTGCCTGTTAGCTAGGGGCCACCGTTAGCAACCAGTCTCTCCCTCCAGTTCCTACAAGTGGGCCCCACATTTCAGAGCCAGCAGTGGCACATCAACTCCTTCTCACACTTAGAATCTTTCATGGCATCTTCCTGATCACAGTCAGAGAAAACCTCTGCCTTTAAGGGCCCGTGTGATTGGATTGGGCCCACCTGGATAACCAAGGCTACTCTCCCTATTAGAAGTCAATTGATTAGCAACCTTAATTACAACTGCAAAGTCTCCTTTGCCATATAAAGTAACATATTCATTCATGGGCATAACATCAGAGATGAGGGCGTAGGCATCTTTAGAGAGCCATTCTGTTTACCAGAGCTTCTCTGCTTCTCCACAGGAAACAGGTTGAGACATCACACAATAAATCATAAGGGGTAGAGAGCCCTGCCACAGAAGGAGGCCTGGGTTCTAAGCATCATGGAGAAGAAGGACTTTACCCAGCCTCAGTGAGGGGTGGTGGAAAAGACGAAAATCAAGAAACATTTCCCAAAAGAAAAATGAGATTCTCTGATGGAACCTGGAATTGAGCAGAGCAAAGGGATGTGTTGCCAGCAGAGTTGATTAGGCTACAGGTCATTGGAAGAACATATTTAGAAGAAACCGAAGCTAGAGTGAACTCCAAGTAAATGCCAAAGTTTACTGCTTTGTCCACTGCAAGTGGACAGCATTGCAGGAGCTAGCCTCTGAGTGCCAAGCTGCTGCCATTCCCGTCTCCTGGGGGACCGATTCTGCCTTTCCAGAAGCAACACAGTGCGCCTTCATGGAAACCCCATCCCACAAGTGAGAGAAGCTAAGTGAATCTGCACATGCTGGTCTAGGAAGACATCCGTGATACTGTAAATAAAAATGGCATGCTTATCAATACCATTGCAAGTTTCCATTTCCTGCCTCCCTCAAAACGAAGTACAAAAAAGCAAACGTTGTGAGCATGTATGCGCTTGCAAAAGCTGATTGTTAAATATTCAAGAAATTTGCGAACTTGTTTTTAAAGCTTTGTTTGCCTGAAATCGGCAGTGGTGGGATTTCGCCATTGAAATCGACAAACCTACAATTCAGAGTTTTTGTTTCTCCTCTTGAGAAGTTTAACAGTGCACCACTACGTTTGCATAAATTACCAAATTGATAACAGGGATTATCTCAAGAAGGGGCGGGATGGGTTTCAAGCTGGTGTTGGTTACTCTCCCTTCTTTATATTATTAATTTTTAAAACTGGTGCAATTATAGCAATTTTTAATTTTTTCCATTATCTTCCAGATGTAAAAAAATTAATGAACATAAAACAAAACCACCAGGCTGTAATTCCTTATTTTCCGAGTTCTTTTCCTTGGAGGCAGCAGCAGCATCCTGGGCACCATGGCTGCCTTCAGCTGGTCCAGACGCAGTGGCTCTGACGTTCTCTGGCAGGCGGGAAACGCTGCCTGATGGCCAGCGGCTGCTCATCGCTGATGCACTGCTAAGAACTGGGCAGCCCAGACCAGCTAGACAGCTGAGGTTTTCCCGGGAAGCTGGACACACCTCCCCAGAGAAGAGCCTTCCTTAGCTGCAGACTGAGTCATGGACCTCGGGGCTCATCTGCTGCAACCATTATGAATCATACTAGGATTATCAAGGAACAATCTTCTCCAGGATCAGCCCTTTCCCTACCACTGTCAGATTCAGGGAATTTTAAGTGGTGGGAGGAGGAGGGAGGTAGCCGGTGTATTCCAGACAGCAACACTAACTGCCTGTCCTGAGGATGCAAGATTTTCTCATTTGTAAGGCTCTGCGTAACACACTCATCCTAGCACACAGGGCTTCAATGTCAGGATGCAGCCTGCTTCCCAGGAAGCTGGCTGGACACTAGGTCACAGACGAGCTGAAGCTCTCCCAAGAATACACCCCCTGTTTGACCCTGACATTCACTGCTATGGCCACCTGAAGCCGAGACTTTCCATCTGGAACATTTCGGTACCTACCTCTCTGGCATTTCTCCAGCACTCTTTTCCTCTGTGATTGTTTAGCCCAGTAAGCACACAGAATGGCATTACACATAGTGGTAAAGAAGCTGTTACATGTGGTGATGAAGACGTCATTACACGCAGCAATGAAGGGGGCTTCCAGAAGCCTAACAGAGGTGGCAGAGGCACAGAGGGGCAGCTGCCCACTTCCTGGGAAGAGCATCTACCAATTCCCAGCCTGTGTGTCTGGCACAGAGCAGCTAATCATGACATGATTGCTGATCTGTGGGTGACTTTTTGTGACCTTTTACAACATCTTTTTCTTTCCTTATCGTGTCATCATGCCATTTGAACAATTTGCATCCTGTCCCTTTTCCCCATAATGTAGTCATTTTTAACCCTCATTTTCACGTTTAAATGGCTGAAGAAAGAATTCTGTGCACGAGCTGGAGGGCCTTCAACCACTCCCCTCTCACAGGAGATTGAAGCTATTTTGGAGTTTTCATGGTTATAAACACACTGCAGCCAATATTTTTGTGCATATGCGCAACAGGATTCTGAAAATGTTCTCTGAAATAATCTACGTATTTATAGATTATTACAAACTTCCAGGGTGCAGGAGGGTAAGATGTGCTGGTATTCTATCTGATCCTGGTGAACACAGGAGCTGAATGTGACTTACAGCTGGGCCACATGTGGCATCACCCCTGACACAAGGAGTGAGAGCCCCAGAGACCTCATCTGACATGTGGCAGGCTGTGATGGCTGCCAATATAAATGAGGCTGTGTGTGTCCAGGTCCTATTAATTCATGTTAAAAAATTAAGGAGGGCTGGGCATGATGGCTATACCTATAATCCCAACACTTTGGGAGGCCAAGGCAGGAGGATAACTTGAGCCCAGGAGTTCGAGACCAGCCCTGGCAACATAGCAAGATCCCTGCCTCTAAAAAAAAAAAAAAAAAAATAGCGCTTGGTGGCATGCACTTATAGTCCCAGCTGCTTGGGAGGCTGAGGTGGGAGGATCACTTGAACCTAGGAGGTTGAGGCTGCAGTGAGCTCACTGCACTCCAGCCTGGGCTACAGAGCAAGACTCTGTCTCAGAAACAAAACAAAACGAAAAAATTAAGGAGGAGGCAGCTGGCCATGTAGTTGTATAGACCATACATTCTTAATGTCTCAGGAACTGGGCAGCAGAATTTTTGCTGTTGCAGGAATCTTCCCACCTGTTCTTCTGTGGTCACTTCTGCTCCATTCTCCATTGCCCTCTGGCACACTGAGAAAGCCCTTTGACATGGAGACATTCAGAGGCAAATTTTGGAAAATAGGACTCTGGGACCTCCATACAAGGGCAAGAGAATTTAATTCAGGTTAGAAATGTCTGGATTTGAGGTCCACTGGATTTGTACAGCTGACCATATGTCCCCCAACCTCTCTGAGTCTATGCATTTCCATCTATAAGCAGGTGGGGTGACGATGGCCAGATAATCTCCAAGAGCCCCTCTCTGATGTTCTACACCATCTTGGAATCTTTTTTTTTTCTTTTGAGACAGGGTCTTGCTGTGTTTCCCAGTTTTGTCTTGAACCCCTGGGCTCAAGCCATACTCTTAACTTGGCCTCCCAAAGTGCTGGGATTACAGGCATGAGCCACCATCTTGGAATCTAAGCTGCTGATCCAGGAATGGCAGGGAACTCATCCTCATCCAGACTGAGACATCAGACCCTCCAAACTTCAAGTTTCCACAGCACTGAAGCTCTGATTAGGAAAAGCCATGGTTTTCTGGCCAGGATAACCATGTCGTGTCACCTGGGTAGCTTATTCAATTGTGAGTGTTTAAAGAGCAGTACAGGCATGAGTCATCTTCGTCTCCCTCACAGTACCAGTTGTGTGGTGAGCATGTAGGAGAATTCGTGCTGTCTCCTTTGTAGTGAAAACAAAACCAAAGACAATCTATAAGATACCAGCAAGGGAGGAGTTAATGTAAATCATGATCCAGCTGTAAGCGTTAGCCATTACATTCATGGTGGAGATCTATCCTTAATAACACAGAGAGATGTCTACCACATATTTCCAAAGGGATACATTAATTTCAGGACACACGAATGGTCCTGTGAGGCCATGTGTACCTACAAACAATCCACAAATAAGTAAGGCCATAGTTGGTGACACATGTTATGCAAGGGTAGGTTCACAAACCCAACCTCACTTATTCTTAAGCAACACTAAGGTATTTATGGCAGAGAATGGTGACCATCCCCCTTCTTTTTTTTTTTTTTTTTTTTTGAGACAAGGTCTTGGTCTGTTGCCCAGGCTGGAGTGCAATGGTGTGATCTTGGTTGACCTCAATCTCCACCTCCCAGATTCTGGTGATCCTCCCATTCAGCCTCTTAAGTAGCTGAGACCACAGGCATGTGCCACCACACGTGGCTAATTTTTGTATTTTTTGTAGAGACAGGGTTTCACTCTGTTGCCCAGGCTGATCTCCAACTCCTGAGATGAAGCAGTCCTCCCACCTTGGCTTCCCAAAGACCATCCTCTTCTAAAGCTCGTCTAGAACTTATCCCTGGCAAGTGAAATGATTGCATCCTACTTCCAGGAAGACGTGTTTAAGAAGTGGTGTGCCTTCTCTCCTGTCCTTCATCTCCGCTGCCAGCTGGAGTGACTTCAAGGTCTCAGGGATGGCAGAACAACAACATGGAAGAGACCTGGGTCTCTAGATCACAGAATGAAGAAAAGCCAGCTAATGACCAGGAAAACCCTTCTCAAACTTTTTTTTTTTTTTTTTTTGAGACAAAGTCTTGCTCAGTCGCCAGGCTGGAGTGCAGTGGCGTGATCTTGGCTCACTGCAACCTCCGCCTCCCAGGTTCAAGCGATTCTCCTGCCTCAGCCTCCCGAATAGCTGAATCTACAGGCGCGTGTCACCATAGCCAGTTAATTTTTGTATTTTTAGTAGAGACAGGGTTTCACCATGTTGGCAGGATGGTCTCGATTTCTTGACCTCGTGATCTGCCTCCTTGGCCTCCCAAAGTGCTAGGGTTATAGACGTGAGCCACTGCGCCCAGCTTGAAACTATTATCTGACTTAGAAAGAGGTGTCTTTGAGCTACTAAAATACTGAGGTTTATTTGTTATGTCATCTAGAGTTACTCTAACTAAACAATCACTTCTCGGACAGGCACAGTGGCTCACACTTGAAATCCCAGCATTTTGGAAGGCCGAGACTTGCAGATCACATGAGGCCAGGAGTTTGAGACCAGCCTGGTCAACATAGTGAAAACCAGTCTCTACTAAAAATACAAAAATAAGCCTGATGTGTTGGTGCATGCCTGCAATCCCAGTTACTCAGAAGGCTGAGGCACGAGAATCACTTGAACCCAGATACCAGAGGTTGCAGTTAGCTGAGATCGCACCACTGTACTCCAGCCTGGGCAAGAGAGTGAAACCCTGTCTCAAAAATAAATAAATAAATAAATAAATAAATAAATAAATCTATTTCTCTTTTCTTTCTCTTAGGTGAGGAAACTGAGGTTCAGCATGGCAAATTAAACTTGACAAGGATACACAACTCACAAGGGTGGATTCCCACTAGTTTCTTGGACAGTTTCTAAAGTCCGTGATCTTTCCACAGCACCCAGCTGGTGGCATGCTAATTGCTTAAGTGCCCCTAGAGTCCAGATGAAGAAAGTTCAGGGCACAAGACTCTGAGAGTATAAAGCATTCCAGAAATAAGCCAGTTGCATTTGTCATTAGCTTTCCTGTCCACGTTCCCTTTTCTTAGTCAGGTTCAGTCCATCTAGAACTTCAATTTCAATGGAAACAGAGGAAACGAATGTGGTAGCAGACATCACTAAGCACTCTCAAAGCCTTCTTGTTACTTTGAAATGGTCTAAAAAGCCCATTCTTTCTACCCACTGGGTCCCCACCTTCCCTGCCAAGTCTGTGTTCTCTGTTCGGTTCATTATCAGCACCGCCCACGGCCAGACACGGCCAGGCAGCTTCACAGAAGCCAAAGAGCTTATCAGAAATAAGTACTTTATTTGACAGTGAGGCCAGATGTGCATAGAGAGGCATTTCAAGGCCTTCACTTCTCTTCTCATAATTAGTCAGCTTCTAGCAATGATGAGAGTCTGAAGATGTCGCAAAATAATGAATGACCTTCTCAAGCAGCTCCCATGAGGGAGCATTGTTTCAGCACCCATCACAGGATTCTAGAACGTCAGCATTGAGGGAGATCCTCAAAATACTGGCTAACCCCCCTTGTAGAGATGAGGATAAATTCCCAGAGAAAAGCTATGTCGTCTGTCTGGCCACTCTCTGTGTATCCACTGTGCACCTGCCATGTGTCAGGCAGTGACCTAAACCCTGGGAGGGAATAAATGCAAAAAAGACACATTCCCTCACCTTGATAAAACAGAGCTTCATGAGAGACACTGACCCATTTATCTCAGGCCTATACATGTTTATTGCAGGGCCCACTAACACTTGGGTCCCCACTGCTCACCAGAACAACAGCTATGACAGCAGCTACAATGGTCCACACCTATCCTCATATACGTGTCTATAGTTCCCAGAAATCTGTAAAGATTTCTGTAAAGGTCTTTTGTGACTCCAGGATTTAACACAGCATCTCAGGATGTGATGTTTAAGCTAAATTGAGTCAAATGAATTAATGAATGAATCACACTGGAATAAAATGAACAAAAAGTTATTTTTTTGAACAAAAATAACTTTTTGTTCATTTTGTTCCAGTGTGATTCATTCATTAATTCATTTGACAAAGCACATTTCCTAGCCCCAATGATTAGGACTTACTGTTGAGGGATAGAGAGGTAAGTAATCACAGTAAGTCCCAGGACACTATATGTGGAAGGGAAAGAAAGAATGCAGGTGACACAACTAACTCTGTCAGGAGAGTCTCCCCCACAGCAAGGTACGAATAAGACCATTTGTTCTAGTCTCTGTAGCATCCTAGCCTATTTCCACTTCCTCTTGTCATCATCTGTCCTCTTCAAAGTTCAAATGGCTCAAGAGGTAGAGATTGCGTCTCTCTTGTCCATTCGTCTGCATTCAGCAAGTGTTCAATAAACATTTGTGGAATGAATATATCAGGTTAGGGACACAGAAACACATTACAATTCCATAATAGAAATAGAAAGTGATGATATGCTTACACACAGGAAGAAGTGGCTAACTCTGCCGGGGGAAAAAAAAAAAAACTGGAACAATATCTTACATACATTTATACGCTCACACACATGCAGCTACTGCAATGATAACAACACCATTAAGCAAGACTTATTTGTGGAACCCTAACTATTCAACAGGCATAGTCCCAAGAGTTAATGCTCACCACAGACTTATAAGGAAACTAGTATTATTATCCCCATGTTACAGAGGAGATGGAAACAGAGGCACAGGGAAGTGGGGGGTGGCCTTTCTGAGGTCACAGAGCTAGTAAAAACAAGAGTTGCAGTATAAATCCACATGGCACCCCCCTAGACTATGACCTCAAATCAGGATGGCTTCAGGGAGGAAGGAATGAAATCATTTCTACAAAACCAAAAGCAATTGGCACAGAGCTAGCAGGCCCTGGGAACATAGCGGGCCCCTTCATGCCTCATTCCAATAACCCATGAACCTGAATGTGCAAACCTGCCCCACACCAACAAAAATTTGGTGATTCTCAACCATCTAAAGAGATTTTTTCAAACACCAAAGCCCAGATCCCTCTCCAGATCAATTAAATCTTAATCTCTGAAGTAAGGTGGGAGTGGGGTGGATATTAGTAGATTTTGCAAGCCCCTAGGTGACTATGGTATACAGCCAGGACTAGGAACTCCTAGAGTGACTTGTTTACAAGGTACAAAACAGGACTCTGGCAGGAGGAACAGCCAAGAAATTGCTGAGGATCAGCAAGAGTGCAAGAAAGAATGAGTTGACTGTTTGACTACTGGTTCACTAGATTAATTATTCATGTGACTTGAAACAGGGTCTCCATCAACTCTGCAAGAATTCCTTGCACACCCAACAGGGCCAACGTTGGCTCACATTCATTTGAAGAGGGTGCCCAACTGTCTGCAACCCTAATGCTCCACCCAAGAGGAGTTGAAGACCTTGCTAAACTCACTCAACTCTTGAAGCCTCCATTTTCTCATTTGCAAAATGAGAACAATAAAAGCTGGTTCAAAGGGCATTTGTGAGCATTAAAGGGGATATTGATGTTGATGAATTTACCAAAATGCAAAACAAACAGAAAAGCATCAGCCTCAGAGAAAATATTATTTCCACCTTGGAAAAGGCTGAGTAGAGTAAAGAGTACAGTAGAGACCCAGGTCCAAGCCTGGCTTGGCCTTTCCTAGCAAGTCTAGAAATGACTCTGCCCATGTATTCCTCTTCTGCCAACCAAGGTACCACAATAGCTCCTTCATGCATTCCCTCATTCAGCAAATGTGTATTGAATGTCAACTGTAATGTTTTGATATAAATCATGGGAGCTAATGTACTCACAAAAATGCTTTGGAAATTTTAATGTGCTCCACAAATAAGAGGGAATTGTTTCTGTTTGTAATGATTCACTGTGAGCTCACAAGTCCCAAAGTCTATAGGGACCTTATGGGGTCACACCACAGTGCAATGCTTGGATCGTTTCAGCCCCACCCCCTGTCAGTAGTAATACAGTCCCTGTGTGGATATCTCCAGTGATGAGATCCCAACCACTGTCAGAGACAGAGCATTCTCTCAGGTTCCTTTTCCTTTTATTAAGTTGCTTTCCGTTTGCCTGCTGTTTCTACCTTTCCATTTTGGTTCTGATCTTTGGGGCCACAGGAAGTATATTTGACCTCTTCTCAGCCTTTCACTAATTGAATGTCACCATCATCAAAGTCCAGCCTCTACCTCCTAACTCCTCTCCACATCTTCTCTCTGTGAAGCTAAGATGGCCCTAGTTTCCTTGTATTACTCTGTTTGGAAGGCCATAATAGACTGCCCCAGACTGGGTGGCTTAAATAATAGAAAATTCATTTTCTTACAGTTCTGAAGACTAAAAGTGCAAGATCAAGGTGCCAGTATGGTCTGTTCTGATGAGGGCCCTCTCCTTGCATTGTGGATGGCTCCCTTCTCATTGTGTCCTCACATAGCAGAGAGAGAGAAGAGAGACAGTAAGCTCTCTGAGGTCTCTTATTTTGAGGGCACTAATTTCATCACAAGGGCCCCACCCTCATAATCTCATTTAACCTGAATTATCTCCCAAAGGTCCACTTCTTAATACTGAATACATGGGGGTAGGTTTCATCATATACATTTGGGAGGAGGAAAACAATTCAGTCCATAACACTCCCCCACAAAAGATTATCTTGCTAAACAGAAGCAATTCTGATTGAGACATTGACTAAGTACCCACCATGCCTACAAAACATGACTCATATATGCTGAGGAAATCAATTTGATTGCCCTACCATCAAGACCCATATAATCTAGAGATTGTTACCATCTACATTTTAGAGGTCCCTGCACCTTAAGACAGAATGAGCCAGAGGCCTGGGTCAGGGAATTTACAAATAGAGTCAAAGAAGTCAAGGCAAGAGAAAAACATAGCCCCACCCTTTGATTAGATTTTATTCTAGAGACTAAGACTCCCGAACCAAAATCACAAAATCTCAACCCATTCACTGTTGACTGATTGCCTTCTTTGGACCATGCTGCAGAGATCACAGCAGCAATAAACATGGCAGGCAAATGTATCAACCCTTGGGGAACTTTAACTTGTTTTCTGCTGTTGTAGTGAGATCAAGTGTGTGTGATTCAACGAGACGGGTCATGTGAAACTTCCCTGTACCCCTCAAGCCCAGCACAGAGCCTCATCCAGAGTAGATGCTCAATGATGACACCTTATAAAACAACAAATAATAGCCAAGACCTCTCCTAAGTCTGCTGAGGGGTAGCCACATGGCTTCTTAAAAGTCAGAGGCCATTTGCTATTAAAGAAAGCCATGAGCTTTGCGCAGTGGCAGTATCATAGCCAATGAGGTTTCTCCGAGGTTCGATTATTGCTAATAGAAAGCCATGGATGGTCCTAGAGACCAGAGCCATCAAAACCCTTGTTCTTGTGCAGAAAAGAAGGCAAACCAGGGACAGAACTTGGCTTTTGAAGATGACTCACCACCAAAATCCCAGGTCTTGATGACAGGTTAAATCTTGTAAAACTTTAATTTGGCGAAGAAGTTGGCTGCTGTATTACTCCGTCACATGTCTTGGGAGAGGTCCAGTTTCTGTCACCCTAGCATTAACTGAAAAGTGGGATGAAATATGAAGACATTTTGCAGTTTATAAGAGAAAAGCACCAGGGAGTTTTAACAATTTGGAGAAGTATCATCCTAAAATTGGACTCTAATGGTCGCTGAAACCATTGCTGCATTCAGTAAAACTGGGTTGCCTAAAGCTACTGCCATGGAGAATCTAAAACAAGACATAGTTTAAGAGGCACGAATCAGTCACATAGAGGCTTGATGCACAATATGTCCAATGAAGCTTCCACTAGAGAACTGAAAAGCAGTATCTCAGCAGAATTGCAACTTCTGATTTTAGGTTCTTGTCAATCTATTCTAACTCTTAGCAAAAGATTCTTGCTGCTCAGCCTCAGAAACAATTTTATCTTATCAGTTGACTTTCCTGAAATCATGCTGTATTGAGCTATGATTCTTACTCAAATGTAGTTCCTATGTCAGAATCTCATCAATGAGAAATTTTGCAAGATGGCGTGCCAAAATATCCAGTACCACACTTGCATATTTTTAATTCAAACAGAATTAGCATTGCATCTTAGACACAGTGTGGTTTACCCTGCTAGTCATCTCAAACACTGAAGATGGTGACTGTACTACATGATTATTTACCTGCTTAGCTCAGGTTCCCATTGTTCACATTCACATCAAGACAGATCAGCACTGGCACAACCACTGCTTTCATTGGGTGTATCAAGTGTTAACAGATCCTTCAATGTGTTTCTCAAAATCTCTGTTGGCCTATGATAAAGAAAAATAAAATCTATTTTGAGATTTTATTTTATCACAGAGCTCTAGTTAAAGGTCCATTTGATACCACCTATATGTCTTCAGTGTCTTTAGACAGAAAAAAAAAAGCTTTACAGTTCAATTAATGTTTCCCCTTTGGGTGCAATTTAACAGAGAGGGCTTCAGAAAAAGAATGAACGAGGGCTATTAAACACATTTCTTATATAAACATACTTGTTCTTATGCAGGACATATAGAATAGGCCTTTTTTGTAGCAAATATTTTAAACAAGAGATATTTTGTTATGTGATGCTTTTTTAGCTGCAGCTAAAACAATTTTTAGTTGTGGAAATTCTGAAAAGCTTGTCATTTCTTTTATTATACTTACTAGAATATGATTACTTTTGTGGAAGGACAATATTTTCCCCTCTTTTCCTTACCCTGTGGCCCCCAAAAATGTTTCTGCTAATGATATAAGCAGATTTCTAATACTTTATCTGCTTTTAATCTGTGAAAATTAGTATGTGGATACTTCATAATTATCTTGATTATGTCACTTGATAAAATAGTGATATGTATTAATGTTAGTTCAACCATATATTTATACTGCCTGGGAATAGGTGGCTGCAATTCTGTGGTGAGCATAATTTGGCAGTGTTCACTAGCTTGCAAAAACCTACTGCAAGAGCTTAAACATCTACATAAACACCGATATGAAAAAAGCATGTAAGCCTGACCATAGCTTCTAGTTCCTAGATGGACCTGGCTGTGGTTTTCAGGCCCCAACCTGCAGGGAGCCCCTACAATCTCATCAGCTGAGTGGGCAGAATAAAGACATCACGCCTGCACATGCTCAGCATTGTGCCCAGCATGGTCAGAGATTGATAAAAACACTTGTATATTCTATTTTTATTATTATCACCACCATTACAATCATTACTGACAGATGCATCCTAGAGACATCATGTCAGAGAGAAGCAGAGGAACACAGAAGGCAGCAATGAAACTAACATTTAGAAGCAACACAGGTGATGGGGCAGCCCAGAAAGCTGAAGACAGAAACCATTTCAGAGAATTAGCTGCAAAAGAAGTAGGGAACAGGCATGAGAAGGGGACAGTTCTTTCTGGAGCTAACTCACTGAACACCCCAGAGCCTGTGGGAGCATACATTTTTGCATCAGTTTCCTCACTGATAAATTGGAAGAAAGGTACATGGTAGGGAAGGTTACATTAGTCAATATTTGTAACAAGTCAGGGCATATAATAGGACCTCACTCAAGAGAAGACACTTTTGTTCTCACATCTCCCTTCTTAAATTAAGGAGCATCTGCCCTGAATACAATCCTGCACAAAAATAAATCCACGTAAACAAAATTTCACAGTAACTACAAAAGCCTAATGATCATTAAAAATTCCTAGGAGAAACAGATGACCATTCACTAATTAATTGGGTTTAGATAAATCAAGCACCACTTAAAGAATCACTGCTCCTTAAAGAGGTAAAAGCAATGATTGTCACATGGCAAATTTCTAATTTTTCATTTCTCTGGGGAGACCAAAATGATACAATCTTAGAAATAAATTTCTCTCTAAAGTTTCTGAGGACGAACAATTTCCAGCCTCCTCAGACAAAGGTAAGATGAGTCAACTAGCATTACTGTCAACAAGTATGACATGTAGGCCACCTTTGTGTCTACAACTAACAAACTTTGTTAAGGATCAGATGTAGGACAGTGGTTTGTGGAGTGAAAATTAGGTGGGTGTCCACTGGGCAAGACATTGCACAGCACTGCCTGTGCTGGAAAATGCAAAAGAGAATAAGCTGGATGGGAAGACATCAAACCTAAACCTACACGTGTAGAATCACACTCATGCATACAACCCACATTCTTACTGTTTTCCCATTATCAGGAGACATCAAAAAGTAAAAGGTGTCTCATACCTTCCAAACACATTTCCCAGAAATGTCTGTTAACAGGAAGTACATACCCTTCACAGAATTTCTCCCATGTGTAGATAAATATGCATATGCACTATATTGTTCTGTCTTGCCTCTATAAAAATGGGCCAATTCTATACAAACAGTACTACAACTTATCTTTTCCAATTGATTGTGGACACCATCCCATATTAGTACATATAAATGTATCTCATGGTTTGTATTTAGGTTTTTTTTTTTTTAGTTTTTATTTTAAAATAATTTCAGATGTACAACAGAGAAATTCCATTTAGCCTTGCAACTTCTCAATTTTGACATCTTATATACACAGTACAATTATTTAACTGTGTCAGGAAGTTAACTTTAGTACAATACTATTGCCTAATCTAGCAATTTAGTACAATACTATTGCTTAGTTGCTTAATCTAGAGATGATATTCAAATTTCATCAGTAACACTTTTTTCCAATGCAGAACGCAGCCCGCAGTCATGTCTTGCAGTTACAGTTGGAACGTGTCCCTTTGTCTCTTTTAATCTGAACTCATTCCTCAGTCATTCTTTGTCTTTCGTTTTTAAAGAGTGCTGATCAGTTGTTTACTAGAACGTCACTCCATTTGTGTTTGCCTGATATTTCCTCCTTGTTAAATTCAGGTTATAGTTCTGTCAAGGACAGCACAGCAGCAATGGCTGATTCCAGGGCTGGAGCAGGCAAAGTATATACTGAGCCTAGAATATCTTGTGGGGCCAAAAGGTAAGACAGTGCTCAAAAAACAAAAGTAAAATGGCAAAAATACATAGAACCCAACTTGAAGGGCATCCCAATGTAAATTCTAGAAAAATCTGAGCACAAAATGTATTATAGTCATGGGTTATAACCAATATAATGAGAATCCATGAGTCCATACTGATTTTTAAAAAATTGCATTTTTTCAATATAAAAGAAAATATCTTCCTTATAGTAAAATTTTAATTAACAAATGTAGAAGTAATGATGGAAGTAGAAAATTACTGTTTGGCACACATTGTAGTAATAACTGTTTCAGACAAGAATTATCCATGAATGCTAAAATTAGTTTGGTGAAAGTATGATGAGAAACAAGATACTTACATAGGTCCAAAGTATCTCCTGACAAGATACTTATTCATTACACAGAAAAAAAATAGAAACTTTACAATAGAGAAATCTGGCAGACATCACCTTAATCAAGTGATGGAAGTAAACATCATTAGTAATGTGACAAACCAACACCAGGTGCCTCCTGATCTGAGGCACTGAGAAGGACACAGCATCTCATTCTTTATAGTGGCAGCCGAGTATTGTACTGTTGACCAGCTAGGCTGTCTTCAAGGTTCTGATACATTACTAATGCTGTTGAATAAATATCTTTTGAAACTTCTCTCACTATTTCTAGGGTACAGACTCCGAGAAGTGGGATTGCTGGGCCAAAGGGTGCATATACTCTAAACTTGGAGAAGTCCTGCCCAAACTTCCCTTATCTTTTTATTATCATTATTATTATTATTATTATTATTTGAGACAAGGTCTCACTCTGTCACTGAGGCTGGAGTGCAGTAGCACAATCTCAGCTCACTGCAACCTCTGCCTCCCAGGTTCAAGTGATTCTCCTTCTTCAGCCCCCGAGTAGCTGGGACTACAGGCGCACACTACCACATCTGGCTAATTTCTGTATTTTTGGTAGAGATGGGGTTTCACCTTGTTGGCAACTTGGCCTCGAACTCCTGACCTCAAATAATCTGCCTGCCTTGGCCTCCCAAAGTGCTGGGATTGCAGGTGTGAGCCACCACACCTGGCCTTGAAACTTCCTTTAGAGTGGTTGGTCCTGTTCATCACCCTCCACCTTTCAGCAGCAGTGTGTGAGAGTACCCACTTTCTTTGCTAGCACTCAGCACTACAAGCCACCAGAATGCTGAAAGCTGGGGCAAAGGAAGCCATATGTGGTTGTGTCAGCAGCTGGACAGATGCAGGGAGTACAGCAGGAGCCAGACAAACCGAGAGTACTGGATGCATCCAGATGCAGAGGGATGTTCTGAGGTTTGACTAAGTCAGGGCTCCAGGACACGCTGCAGTTAGCAGCAGGTACATGTACAAAAGATAGCAGGGGAAAGAAGACAAGACTAACATATCTGTTGGATGCTATTTGAGAGGTTGGCTATTTAGAAATGACCTAAGAGCTTAAACTTGCACCAAGCCCCACCTGGCCCAGTCTCCATCCTTCGATCACAGCTCCTTAAAAGTCTAAGACGGGGGTGTCCAATCTTTTAGCTCCCCTGGGCCACATTGGAAGAAGAAGAATTGTCTTGGGCCACACATAAAATACACTAACACTAACGATAGCTGATGAGCTTTAAAAACAAATAACAAAAAAATCTCACAAGCTTGGTCTAAGACAATACAAATGTAGTAGTGACGTTTCCCAGTCAAACTTATTAGTGATAGTTGCCAACTTTGTGTTGTAACTTTTTTTTTTTTTTTTTGAGATGGAGTTTTGTTCTCATTGCCCAGGCTGGAGTGCAATGGTGTGATCTCCGCTCACTGCCACCTCCACCTCCCAGGTTCAAGCAATTCTCTCGCCTCAGCCTCCCGAGTAGCTGGGATTACAGGCATGTGCCACCACACCCAGCTAATTTTGTATTTTTAGTAGAGACGGGGTTTCTCCATGTTAGTCAGGTTGGTCTTGAACTCCCGACCTCAAGTGATCTGCCCTCCTCCACCTCTCAAAGTGCTGGGATTACAGACGTGAGCCACTGTGTCCAGCCTGTGTTGTATTTTATAATCAATTTCATGTCACTTTATGTGGACTTTGCAACAACATAGAGAAAGGCATTGTTACATTTACAGGTAACAAAGAGTGGAAAATCAGAGAGGGAAAGTAACTTGTTCAGGGCTGCACAGCTGCAAAGTGAGGCAGGTAATTGGTATTTGAAAGGCTACTTCAGTGGTATCTGGAGACTAGTCTATCTCCTGGCCCGGGCTTCTCCCTGTAGCAGGACCACTGTTGTCCTAAGGCCACAAATACATTATCTCATTTCATCTCTAGAGCCATCTGATGAGATGGGTACTATTGTTGCTCCATTTTACAAATAGGAAAACGGAGATTGTGCCCAGGGCTTTACTAT
The DNA here is from genome assembly GCF_028885655.2 of Pongo abelii. Taxonomy (NCBI): domain Eukaryota; kingdom Metazoa; phylum Chordata; class Mammalia; order Primates; family Hominidae; genus Pongo; species Pongo abelii. The sequence goes on along the minus strand of NC_071992.2, from coordinate 144,375,565 downwards.
CAGTAATGGGTGGACTCAGGACTCTCTCGGCAGAGAGGGAAGTGAGGGGACGAAGCAGACCCAGCTCAACCCCACCTCCAGGATAAGCAAATGTAGAGAAAGGTGAAGAAGTGCTGGCACCTGGATAAAGCCCTCCCTTCTCCCCCACCCAATAAACCCAGTAAATGCATAGTTCTTGATTACCTACTGTATACAAACTGGCTGGATTACACGGACCTGCTTTACAGACTAATGTTCATTATAATTCACAAGAGTCAAGGGGATCTTATTGTACAGTGAAATACAGTAGTTGGGGCCTGCTGTGGACTGAAAGGTGCCAGCATCCATTCTGCATTCATATGTTGAAGTCCCAACCCCTAAAGTGACTGTATTGGAGATAGAAACTTTATGGAGGTTAGTAAGGTTAAATGAGGTCCTAAGGGTGAAGCCCTAATCTGAAAGGATATGTGTCCTTATAAGAAGAAACACCAGAGAACTCTCTCTGCTCCTACAACTATGTAAGGACACAGAAGAAGGCAACCATCTGCAAGCCAAGAGGAGAGCCCCCACCAGAAACTGAATCAGTTTACACCTTGATCTTGGACTTCCCAGCCTCTAGCACAGTGAGAAAATAAACTAAGCCCTTCATTCTATGATATTTTGTTATAGCAGCCCAAATAGACAAAGACAGGGACCCTACATAAATCAGATTGGTGGCCTGATTAATTTGTCTGTTGACTATGCCCTCATCAGTCATGTTGGAGAATAGTCCCCCAAATCTATATAAGAACTCACTTGTAATTTACACATATACATATGAATGCCTATACTATTATTATTATAACAGGGATGAAAACAAAGACGTTTTATAAAAAAGAAATAAACAGGCCAGGCGAAATGATGCACACCTGTAATCCCAGTACTTTGAGAGGCAGAGGCAAGCAGATCTCTTCAAGACCAGCCTGGGCAACATGATGAAATCCTGTCTCTACAAAAAATACAAAAACTAGTCAGGCATGGGAACACATACCTGTAGTCCCAGGTACTTGGGAGGCTGAGGAGAGAGGATCGTTTCAGCCTGGGATGTCTAGGCTACAGTGGGCCATGATCCTGCCACTGTACTCCTGCCTGGACAACAGAGAGAAGAAGAAAAAGGAGAAGGAGAAGAAGAAGGAGGAGAAGGGAGGGCAGGGGAGCAGAGGAGACAGAAGAGGAGGGGAGGGTAAGAGAGGAGAGAAGAAGAGAGGAAGGAAGGAAGGAAAGAAGGAAGGAAGGAAGGAAAGAAGGAAGGAAAGAAGAAAGGAAGGAAGGAAAGAAGGAAGGAAGAAAGGGAGGGAGGGAGGGAGAGAGGGAGGGAGGGAGGGAGGAACGATAGTCTAACACAGTGAAATCCTGTCTCTACTAAAAATACAAAAACAAACAAACAAAAAAAAAAGGTGTGGTGGCAGGCTCCTGTAGTCCCAGCTACTCGGGAGACTGAGGCAGGAGAACTACTCGAACCTGGGAGATGGAGGTTGCAGCAAGCCGAGATCACACCACTGCACTCCAGCCTGGGCAAAGAGCAGGACTCCATCAAAAAAAGAAAGAAAAAAGAAGGGAGAAAGGAAGGAAGGAAGGAAGAGGGAGGGAGGGAGGGAGGCAGAGAGGGAGGGAGAGAGGGAGGGAGGAAGGAAAAAGGAAGAAAAGAAAAAAAGAAAAGAAAAGAAAAGGAAAAAAAAGAAAAGAAGACAAAGGAAGTTGTAACATTTTCTCCTTATACTCTGTTGTGGTTTTAACTGTGTCCTCAAAAGTGTTATGTTGAAGTCGTAACTCCCAGAACCTGTGAATGTGCCTTATTTGGAAATTGGGTCTTTGCAGATGTAATCAAGTTATGATGAGGTCATGCTGGATTAGAGAAGATGCAATTCTAAGAAAAGGGAAATTTGGACACAAACACACAGGAGAGGACACAGGAGGATGGAGGCAGAGACTTGGATGATGCAATGACAAGCCAAAGAGCACCAAGGATGGCCAGCCTCCAGCAGAGGCCAGGAGAGAGAAAGGGAGGATTTTTCTGGGCGTCTGCAGGGAGAACACAGACCTCACAACTCTGATTTCAGACTTCTGGCTTCCACAACTATGAGAGAATACATTTCTGTTGTTTTGAGCAGCCTAGTTTGTGGTACTTTGTTATAGCAGCTCTAGGAAACTAATACACACCCTGACCAATCTGCACATCCTACTGAATAGGAAAGAGTAACATGTAAAGCAATGGGAGGAAAATGTCACACAGGTGCAGAGGCCAGATTGGAGAGTAGTGGCTCGTCATAATGATCATGCCCACGGGTCCCTGGGAACCGAGGTGGGCTCCTGGCCATGGGGAATCACCCAGGGCTGATGTGAGACTCAGGCGCCTGTTAGGGATTATCCAGGTCTTTCACTCATTTATGCATTTCAGCAATCAGCAAGGATTCCTGAGGAATATTGTCAATTAATCACTCAAGTTTCACCCTCAGAAACATAAAGTTCTGGCATCAGAGGGACAGAAAGATTGTTGACGTGCCTGGTCAGGAAGGTGAGTTTGGTCGAGCAGGATTGTGCTGGGGAGCCACCACGGTCTGAATGTTGGTGTCTCCCCAAAGTTCATAGTTGAAATCCCAACCCTCAAGGTGATGGGGTTTGGAGGTAGGGCCTTTGGGAGGTGATCCAATCATGAGTGTGGAGTCCTCATGAATGGGATTAGTGCCTTGACAAAAGAGGCCCCAGAAAGTTTTCTCGCCCCTTCCTCCATGTGAGGATGCAGTAAGAAGACACTGAACCAGGAAGCAGGTTCTCACCAAACACCAAATCTCCCAGCGCATTGATCTTGGACTTTTAGCCTTGAGAACTATGAGAAATAAATTTTTGTTGTTTGTAAACCACCCAGTTGATGGTATTTTGTTACAGCAGCCCACATGGACAAACATGGGAGCAAAGGGGCAATCATGGAAGGAGGATTGTTTTCGTTCCATAGGCAAACCTTTGCCACTCTGTGAGTGGCTCAAGGTCAACAAGGGAAAACAGATTCCTGATCTGGTGGGGGCCAATGGCGAGTCTGAAAGGGTCACAGGAAGTGTGTCAGCCTCTGCCTTCTGGGACCCTTGAGCAGCCTGGCACTGGTGCAGAGGAAACCCCCCAAGAAGCACTCAGCCCACATTTCCCCCCAGCTAGCCTCACTTCCCCCCTCAGCACTGCCCTGGTTTATTTTGACAAGGTTGTTTCCACCCTGCATGGTCACACACCCTTACAGACACCAGGGAGTCCTGCCCACTCTCGGAACCATTGTTCACTGTGGAAAACCCGAAGAGTCACCTTTATGCACAGCAGGCTGGGAAACAGGGCTGCTGGCGAGCCCCTCAGGAGCAGTCATGGTTGTGGGCAAGCAGCAAAATGGGGTGCAGACAGCACGCAGGGCTTCCTGGCACAGACCTGCAGGTGAGTGGTGGGCGGTGAGGTGGGGGGCAGTGGCAATGCCCTGGGCCTCCAAGTGATGAGCTTGGAAACCTGCTTCAAGTTGAACTGAGCAAAGGATGCAAAGGTAGGAAATACAGAAATACACCTCGCAAGAGAAGAGGAAACATACCAGATGTTTTAACGGGTAGAATTTCAGACAAAAAACAAACCCTGTATTGAACATGGAAAAGGCACAAGGGGGACAATGAGGTCTGGGAGAAGAAGCAAGTACACCCCTTTGGTGATGGGATCTGCGGGTGGAATGATCAGAACTGAGAAGCCTGGAGGACCTTGCAGAGCTCCAGGCTGGGCTGTCATCTCTGATAGTAGCACAACGCAGCTGGTTCCAAGTATGGGAATAAACAACAACAACAAAAGCCCTATACACTAAAATCAACTATTGCTATGGGACAAAGTCCTGCTGCCAGGAAAGTATTGCTACGGTGACACTGTCAGGCACAGGAGGCAAATGGGAAGGGGCAAGGCCCTCCGCCCTTCCCACCTGCCAGTTTTCCTTTGAACAGCCAGGTCTGGCCACTCTGGGCCTGCAGACTTTCAGGCCATAATCAGTAGCCACAGACTGGCCATTTCCCCCTTTATACTGGGCCTACACAAGGACCATAGTCAAAACATTTCTCAACAACTGACTTGCTATGCAACCAGGGAGGTGCCTGACCACTCAGAGCAGGTGCTGGCCTGATCTCCTGGTTCCTTGTTACCTCTGGTGCTTCCAGTTCTACACCAAGCCCTCCTGACTGCCCAGGAGGCCCACATCACTTATTTTTATTGCCTGCCTGGCCTCTGTAGACAATTGAGTTTGGGACACCTGGCTGAGAAGGAAGCCAGGTGGGGGATACTACATGATACATCAACTGTTTCATCCTCATTCTGTGTGCCTCATGTCCCAGGAAAGCAGGGACATCCCTGATGGGGCTAACCAAGGGGTTCTAGGAGCAGTGTGCAGGGGAAGAGGTTGTATGGAGTGGGAGTGGCATGGGAAGGAAAGGAAAGCAGGAAAGTCTGTCAGTAGGAGGACAGGAGCAGAACAGGACAGTCCAGAAACCAGCAAGGGCACATGAAGCCCAGGGAGAGACACATTCAAAGGCCTGTGAGCATAACACAGTGTCCCGGTTTGCAAACATCTAGGCAGGACACATTTCGGAGTCTCTTTCTACATGCACCTGACTCATCTTGATTTTTGTTGAATGAGACCACGTTGACCATAGGGAAAAGTCCAATGTTCTCAGACAACTGCTCTTGCCCCATGTGAACTTTCTAACATCTCTGTTCATTACCTTCTTTTGTCAATCAATGTGGGCAAAAAGAAAACAAGTTTGCTAAAAGTGGATGGAGGCCGGGCGTGGTGACTCACGTCTGTAACCCCAGCCCTTCTGGAGGCTAAAGTGGGTGGATCACCTGAGGTCAGGAGGTCAAGACCAGCCTGGCCAACATGGTGAAACCCCGTTTCTACTAAAAATACAAAAATTAGCCAGGTGTGGTGGTGTGCACCTATAATCCCAGCTACTCGGGAGGCTGAGGCAGGAGAATCGCTTGAACCTGGGAGAGCGAGGTTGCAGTGTGCCGAGATCACACCAGTGCACTCCAGCTTGGGCAAAAGTGCGAGACTCCATTTCAAAACAAACAAACAAAAAAAATGGGTGAAATGTGGTAATGAATTAGAGTTGGAGACAGCAGTATGAACTCATAGTTAGCTTAACATAGATAAGACGGATACCTGGAGAAATATTTACACATACGTGCATGCACATGGATGCATACACACACATGTATTTATTTATGTATTTATGTATTTTTAAAATTTTTCACAGGGAAAAGTGCAAATGCAGTCCCCCATTACCACAAATGATGCAGTCAAGTCTCCCACAGTTGGGGGAATCACAGGGGTCAGCACATCGGGAATGCAATGGATAAGCCTCACCCTGGGGTAACCACCTTCGTGATCATGGTATCTCCCCTGCCAGGTAAGTATTCATATACGTGTTAAAAAAAAAATTGTTCTCCTCATCCCCCCTATGCACATATATTTCACTGCTCTGTCAGTTGAGAAGATCTGGAGGAAACAACACCTCAAGCACATCTAGCACCCAGAACTTGGATTCTAAGTCCTTTCTCCAGTAAAATGATAGGGGATCCTTGAAGAAATGGCTGATTCTATAACTGGGGCTGGAAATATACAAGATAAGCCCTAAGCATCTTATAGTGCCAGAAAGTATGGCTGCACCAAAAAAAAAAGAGAGAGAGAGAGGGAAGGAAGAAAGGAAGGAAGGAAGGAAGGGGAGGAGGAGGAGAGGAAGGAGGAGAGGAAGGAGGAAAGGAGGAAGAAAAGAAGGAAGGAAAAGAAAGGAAGAAAAAGGAAGGAAGGAAGGAGAAAGGAAGGAAGGAAGGGAGAAAGAAAGAAGAAAGAAAGGAGGAAGGGAGGGAAGGAAGGAAGGAAAAAAGGAAGAAAAAGGAAGGAAGGAAGGAGGGAGGGAGGGAGGGAGGAAGGAAGGAAAGAAAGAAAAGAAAAGAAAAAAGAAAAGAAAAGAGGGAGGGAGGGAGGGAAGGAAGGAAGAGAGAGAAAGAGAGAGAAAGAAGGAAAGAAAGAAAAGAAAGAAAGACAGACAGACAGACCCATAATAAGAAAGTATGTCAAATGGACACAGGAAGTAACTGAAGAGTTCCCAATAGCCAAGGAAGAAAAACCATGAGCAACAGAATAAAATCATATTGGATTATAACCCAAATAAATTAAAAATTATAAAATAAATACCTGCAAGTCCATACTGATATATAAATAAATAAATAGGAGAGAGGAGTTAAATCTCCCAGGTAGAAAAAGTCTAAATAGTTCATGTAGATCCTCCAGCCGTGGAGAAGGAAGAGCAGGAATGCCCTCTTCTTAGGGGATGGCTATGCACAGTGACTTTCTTCTGAAGAGTTTAATATAAAAAGGGAGTTAAGAAAGAACAAAAACACAAAAGTATCTTTAAAGTGGACAAACCTGACAAACGATACCGCAGCCAGGTAATCAAAGTCAACATCAGTGATCGGTCATGCTGATGGTGCCCACCCTTGATTTCGTAAAAGCAGAACTTTACCTCTGTGGCCTTCCTCCATAATCCCAATCTAATAATAATAAGAATCAGACAACCCTAACAGAGGTACGTTCTATGAAATACCTGACCAGTCGAAACTGGTCATCAAAACTCAAGACTGTCAAGGTCATCACAAACCAGGAGAGTCTGAGAAAGCGGCACAGCCCAGAGTGGCCTAAGAAGACAAGATCACTAAATGTGATGTGGGATCCCAGACGGGATCCTGGACCAGGTAAAAACTAAAATAATGTTTCAACTTCAGTAAATAATAATGTATCAATATTGGTCCATTAATTGTGGCAAACGTGCCACACTAATGCAAAGCGTTAGTAACTGCGGAAACTGGGAGCAGGGTATATGGGAACTTTTTAAACTGTTTTCACAATTCTCCTGTAAATCTAAAACTCTTCTGAAAATAGAGTTTATTCTTTAAAAGTGTCTGGAGGATGTGCACAAGGGTGTGGAAGCAGAGGAGCTACAGGTAAAAAATCATGACACCCGGAATATTTCCTTCAATTTCTGCTCCCCACAGTGACTATCTTACCCTGTTCCCACTAAACTCTGAACAATGTCATCAGCCTGAAAAATGGATTGGCATAAATGTGTAATGTCGAAGCTGGGAGGGACTATGGCGGCCATCCAGGCCCCTGCTTTCAATTACACTTGGGGAAAATCAAATCCAAAGACAGGAAGCGGCCAGGCTCGGTGGCTCACTCCTGTAATCCCAGCACTTTGGAAGGCTGAGGCAGGCGGATCACCTGAGGTCAGGAGTTCGAGACCAGCCTGACCAACATGGAGAAACCCCGTCTCTACTAAAAATACAAAATTAGCCGGACATGGAGGCGCATGCCTGTAATCTCAGCTACTGGGGAGAATCTCTTGACCCAGGGAGGCAGAGGTTGTGGTGAGCCGAGATCACGCCATTTACTTCAGCCTGGGCAACAAGAGTGAAACTCTGTATCAAAAAAAAACAAAAAAAACAAAAAAAAACAAAAAAACCCGGAAGCAAATGACCAGTGAATGTTTCAGTTCAGTGCCCACGGGTAGAGCTGAAATCCTCAGGGTCCTGGAAGAGTGACGGACAGCAATGTCAGCCTGTCCTCAGAACAGCCCACTCTGCAGAGGAAACTGAGGCTCACAAGAGCCAAGAGCCTTCTTCCCAGCCAGAGGGCTGGCAAGCAGCAAAGCAGAGAGCCAGGCTCAGGTCTCCCTTCCGGCTTCACAGAAGCGCTACCTCCCTACTACCACTAACCCTCACACCCCCGACCCCTGTCCCCATGGCCAGTCACTTTCCCATTTCCTCCCACAGCAGCAGGGGGCGGTGGCTGAAGACTCAGGTAAGATGCAACTCAGGGAGGATGGCACTTAGATTGGTTTCTCTTTTTTTTTTTTCTTGATTCTGTCTTTATGAAACTTTTCTTTAACCCAACATTGTTTAAATCCCAATCTGATTTCTCGTGAGCTTGAAGCCAGGGTGCCCACGCTCTGCAAAAGAAGAAAAATGCCAATATGAGTCCTTGAGGCTCAGTGTTGTTGTGCAGTCCGTGGACAGGCCAATGTCCTCATTTCGAGGTTTCATTTTTGGAGGAAAAAAAATTCCTCAGGATGCAGGATGCCCTGCATCCCACAATGAGTATACCCCGTTGCAACCAGCTCTGGGAGGGTGACCAAACTAAAAAGGAAACAGTTCCAAGCAGAAGGACACAAATTACCAGCAGAGTCATTATTACTCACAGCAATTCAGGCCCAGGGTCTATGTGGTGCAGGGTTTCTGAAACTCGGCCTATACCTGGGAAGGAGGGAAAGAACAAGAGGCCTAGATGCTGGGTGGAGGTTCTGTGATTTACTTTGTTACAAATTTAAGAATAAAACCTGCTGGATCAGGAGCTTTTCCTAGCTCCTCAAATAAACCTGGATCCCAAGAGGAACAGAAAGGAGAAAGGTGAGTGTGGGAGAGGAACTGGAGGGCAAGCTCAGAGGTCCTTGAGGGAGGGAGGAGAAGGTGTCTGCTTTGGGGAATGACAATAAGAGGTATGTTGGGATGGAGATACCCAAATGTGTAGCACTTATACCGATTTAGCAAATGGTCCTCTCATTAGTAAAAGCTTCTAAACGTTAGCCTTAAGTTTAAAAAAAAAGGACATTTGAAATTATGCAAAGGCCCAGAGCACCAGTATGTGCTTCACATACGTTCCGCAGGAAGATTCCTTCATTTGCAAGCTGGAGTATATTACATAATCATTTCCATTTCCTGGCAGGTTGTGAAGAGTAAATGAGATCATATAATGTAAAGTGCTTGAAACACCATGAATAATACATTTGAGCTATTACTATTTTTACCATGATTACTGGTGGATTAGAAGTAGTCTCTTCATGGCCATCTTGATCACTACTAGCACTAACATGACCATCACCGCAAACACTACTACTACTAGAAGGATAGTACTTTATTAGTGGTGCTTAATAGAATCTATTATAATTCTCAATACTTAGCATATTTCAGGAGGTAAACTGACTGATGGACTGATATAATGCACAATTAAGGAAACGAACAAAGAAATGGATAGATTCCTGTAATGTGTGGGGTGTATCTTAAAAGAAAAGCGGTCCAATAAGTTGCAAAGAGCAAAACCAGGAATCAAGAGCTGTCTCTAGTCCCAGGAGCCGGATGCTGTGAACACAGGAGTGTTCAATAAATACCTAACTGCTGTCTGAGCAAGGAAGGGACAAAGAATGACAACAGTCAATTGGGCTCAGCTTAGATAAACACTCAAAGCCAGGATACACACAGAACAGGACAAGAGTGGCTCTTACAGTCACTTGATTCAGGGTCCTTGTTTTAATGATGGGGCTGAGAAGGATCAAAGGTGTCAGCTGGGGCTCAACACTCAAAGGGCAGCTTTGGGCCAAGTCAATCAAACCAGCCTGGTGAACTGAGATGCACGTTACCCAGTAAATACAGGTATTGGGATAGACTGTGTCTCTGCAGTGTGATGGTTAATTTTGTGTGTCAACTTGACTGGGCCAAAGGATTTCCAGAGAGCTGGTTAAACAGCATTTCTGAGTATGTCCAGATGAGATTATCATTTCAACCAGGAGACTGAGTAAAGCAGATGGTCCTCTCTAACATGGGTTGGGCCTCATTCAGCCCACTGAGGGCCTGAATAGAACAGAAAGGCACAGGAAGGTTGAATTTCATCTCTGCCTGATTGCTTGTGCTGGGACATCGATCTTCTCCTGCCCTTGGCATTCCTGGTCCTCAGGCCTTCGAATCTAGACTGGAATCTACACTACAGGTTCTCCAGCCCTCTGCCCTTTGTGATACAACAGGTTTCCTAGGTCTCCAGCTTGCAGGTGGCAAACCACAGGACCCCTCTGGGTCCATAATTGCATGAGCCAATACCTTATAATAAATAAATCTCCTAGATATAGATATAAATATCAAGGTAGATATCGATATAGACATGGATACGCATCTATCTTCATGTTCTATTTGTCTTGTTTCTCTATAAAACCCTGACTAATACATCTGTATATTTTAAAGACTTTTAAGAAGGACAAAGCTCTTTTTTATCCACTCTGTTGACTCCTCATAGACTATCTCAGCACCTGACTCATAACAGGAAAGTGGACAAGGGCAGACAGGACAGGAGAGAATGGCTACCTCCTGCCAGTCACCACCACAAAAGGTGCTGGGGAGGTGGGTTCAGTGAGACCCAAGGCTCTGCTCCCAGGGAAAGTTGGAGAGACCGTGTTCCCAGGCGAGATCCCAAACACAGCCCCCTGTCAGCAGATCCCTTCCCACAAAAGGCACTGTAGAGAGAAAGATCCTCATCTTCAGAAGAAACAGAGCTGAAGGAGAGGGCTAGGAGTGGGCAGAGGACAATGGTGGAGAAGGAGAGATGGATGGAGAGGGGCTGAGGAGCAGCACAAGAGAGTACAGAGAATGTGCCGGGAGAACAGGTGGGCACAGAGCAGGTGTAAGGGATTCGGAAGACTCATGTCCTGATTTGGGAGCCACCATCCATGAGCAGGGTAGGATCTCAAGCAATGCAATTGCTCCAAGCCTCCAGTCCCTTCATCTGTGAAATTCTGGGATCCATGAAGCTGGCTTCACTCCCTGTGATTTCCTTCAGAGAAAGCACAGCGGCTTTTCTCGTTTATTTCAGGCACCCTGCACAGTGGCACAGTGCAGGTTCTCATTCGATATTTGTGCAATACAAGAAAGGAGAAAGGATGAGGAATCACTTTATAAACTGTAAAGTCCTGGGGAGATGACAGGGCTGCCTTTGTTTCTTAAGGCAGACTGGGGAGCTTCTGAAAGGGGAATACTTTCTTCCTCATTTTGCCTTTCCAGCCCCAAGTCAGTGTCCTGAATTCAGTCAACCCAAGAAAACGTTCTCCAAGCATGTCCTATGTGCTGTAAAAATGCCAAAAGCTGGAAGCAGACAGAGAACGAGACCCAGACCCTGCAATCCAGGGGAGAAGAGCTGATGTTCAGGAAAGTGAAATGCTGCTTCTGGAGACAGAATAAATCCCCCCAGAGAAAGGATAAGAATTGATAATTCCAAAGTCCAGCCTTTCCTCAAAACCATAATGATAATCATCACCCATAGTAACAGCTACAGTGGGTGGTCACCTGTGTGGCCGGCTGCTAGATGAGCTGGACTGAAAGAGACTCAGAAATGCTTTCGTTTTCAGGTGGTGGCGCAGCCACTGCTCCCCGCCTGGGCCTAGTGCATTGCAGACATCACGGAGGAAGCTCCGTGTCTGTGGGTGTGACGGTGTATGATCAGTGAAAGATGTTATCAGAAGAAAAAAAATTAGGCACATTTTCCCCTAGACTTACTAATCCTTCCTCTGCAATTACCCTCATGTTTTGACATTAATTGAACTCTGTCTTTATTACTAAAAATAAACTCCAGAGCAATTGCAATGCACCAAAAACCTCAATATGAAACCACAAGAAAAAGTAATAGAGAAATGGGCCAATACCAGAGGTGTTTTGAGAAGATGTTTCTGTTTCAAGTGTAGAGTTCCGAGTGGGCCAGGAGTTCTTTAAAATCCTGTGGACACCAAGTACAGGAAGCAATCTTTACACACATACCTTGTGGTGAAAGACTGGTGCTGGCTTGAATCCTTTGACAGGGAAGCGGGAGCCTGCTGATGCTGGGGGCCAGCATGACCAGTGTGGCAGTATCAGGCAGGGAGCCAGCAGATGACAGCAGGGGGAGGCAAGGCCGGAAGAGGAGTCCAAAAGAGCAAAGTGAGGGTCTAAAGGGAAGAAGCCCATCCTGTCTGCACATCCAGGGAGCGGGGACAGGGGTGAGCAAGAATGACACTGAGAGGGTCAGGAGCTAGACAGGTCAGGAGCTGGAAGGAGAAACAAACAGGCTCCTGTTCATTGCCCATTTCCTCGGGCAAGGTTCCGTCATCCTCACAACCAGACCAAGTGGCTTCTAGTCCATGATGTGGCTGGGAAAATTGAAGTCTGGCTGGGTGTGTGGTGTGCGCCTGTAGTACTAGCTACTCAGGAGGCTGAGGTGGGAGGATTGCTTAAGCCCAGGAATTGGAGGCCAGCCTGGGTCACATAGCTAAGACCCTGTCTTTAAAAAAATAAAAGAAAAAAATTTTATGTGTGTTTTGAGACAGAGTCTTGCTCTGTCACCCAGGCTGGAGTGCAGTGGCACAATCTTGGCTAACTACAACTCTGCCTCCCAGTTTCAAGTGACTCTTGTGCCTAAGCCTCCCAAGTAGCTGGGATTACAGGCGTGTGCCACCATGCCCAGCTAATCTTTATATTTTTAATAGAGACAGGGTTTCACCATGTTGGCCAGGCTGGTCTCGAACTCCTGGCCTCAAGTGATCTGCCCACCTCAGCCTCCCAAAATGCTGGAATTATAGGCGTGAGCCACTGTGCCTGTTGAGAAATTTTTTTCCTTTTTTTTTTTTTTTTTTTTTTTTTAAAGAAAGAGAGAAGTTTGAAAAGCTGTAAAAGACTTGCCCAGAGTCAAATGGGCAGTGGGAGGTGGAGCCTGGGGTAGACCCTAAGTGTCTGACTCCGTGTTCCTGGTGCCTTTGCTGTACGGCAGGCAACAGTCCCGACCCATGGGTGGGAAAGGTGAGGATGCCCTCCTATTGGTGTGCGTCCCAGCCAGGCTGATTTCTAGGCAGGTACAGACAGGCAGGCTCCCAGTGTGAGAACTGCCTTTAGGACAAGTAGAACTGCACACATAGATGCAAATGCCTGGGCCTTTCTTCAGGTTCTGTCATAGAACAGACTCCCTGAGGCCGTGCTCAGGACTGCAGGACTCGGAAACCCAGCACTTGCCCCTGCTCTGCCTTTCTGCTCCCAGCAGCTGAATTCTAGGGAAATGTCTCTCCGTCACCCCACCCCGAGACAGACCTGCCAAGCTTCTGGCTTTCAGATTCTCTGCCACATGACTGAGGTCCCATCAGCCCTTTTCCCCAATATGAGAATAGCTTGTTCCAGCCCTCCAGGTGCAACAGGGCATGGGGATCAGCTGGAAAGGCTGCTGCCCCTGTACGCTCTCCTGCTCCCTAAGCCTGCCTCAGAAGCATGGGCTCCCAAGCCATAATTCAGTGACAGTCCCTGAGGGTCAAAAAGAGCTACGAGGCCGAGGCGGGTGGATCACGAGGTCAGGAGATCGAGACTGTCCTGGCTAACATGGTGAAACCCTGTCTCTAATAAAAATACAAAAAAATTAGCCGGGCGTGGTGGCGGGTGCCTGTAGTCCCAGCTACTCAGGAGGCTGAGGCAGGAGAATGGTGTGAACCCGGGAGGTGGAGCTTACAGTGAGCCGAGATTGCGCCACTGCACTCTAGCCTGGGTGACAGAGCAAGACTCTGTCTCAAAAAAAAAAAAAAAAGAGCTACGTAGGGCTCCCAAGGAAGGCTTGTCGGCTGTAGACATACATTGCAGTAGCAGAAGTGAGAAATTCAACAATGAAACGAAAATGAATGCATAATATGAATGCACAAAGGTGCTGAGCTCTGAACAATGGAAAGGATTTTTAATTGCTAAACAGCAGCTCAGCTCCCAGTATGCTTTATTCACAAGCATCTTTCAAGAGTCACAAGAGGCAGCACCTGCTCCAGGAAGCCTCCCGGCATGGAGAAAGTCCCCTCCACCATCCTTACAGACACCTAGGGAGTATGGAATATCCTATGTGTGCCAGTATCCCCACCTTGACTGAAGGGCAAGGCCTCATGCTCTTCACCTCTGCATGCCACAGGAATGCTGACTATCACAGCAGATTTGAAATGCAAATGCACTTTTGAAAATTTAAGGCACAATACAAAAGATGACATATGTAGCACAACAGGAGTACAATCCTCTGCTATGCTTTCAGTTCTGACTTCTCTGTCTTCTCACCAGTCCACACCTTCTCACCCACCTTTCCACCCTTGCATAGCTTTCAAATTCATGATAGGAATCATGTCAGTTTCCTTTTCATCATGTCATTTATTCTTTCCAACATCTTACTTAAAAAAAAAAAATTGCAGCTGACCTCATTCTTTCCTCTGAACCTTTAAAAACTTTCTTCTTTTGGTTATTTCTCTATCTCTTTTTCTCCTCCTTTCAATTACTCATTCGTTTGTTATTTCACCCTCGGTCGGGCACTATGCCAGATCCTGTGATGTGTAAGACAGTCCTTGCTCTAAGCAATTTCACCAGCAATATGGGGAATGGGCAGGGGAAGGGGCAAGGGACATTTCAACCCAGTGCAGTAGCCATGGTATAATGGAGCCATGTCTTCACTAGCCTGCTGCCATCCAGGGGAGGGGGGAATCAACTCTGCTTTGGGTAAGGGGCTGGGCACAACTGGGAAGGTGATTCTCGGCTGTTTCCCAGGCTGACCTGGTGATAGGTGAAAGGCTGGGGGACAGCAAATGAAAGACTTCAAAATAGCCTGGTACATGGAAGGAATTCTAAATGGTGTAATTGATGAATAATTTGCAAAAACTCTCTTCCATTTTGGAGCATTTCTTCCTCAGTGCAAGGCAGCCTGCTAAGCTGTTTTGCTCCAATATCAACACAAACAACATCTTCATGAGGTAGGCACTAATACCATCCCTATTTTACTAATGAGTAGACCAAGGCTTTGAGAGGCTGAGTGACTTGTCCAAAGTGAGGCAAGTAGCAAAACCAAGAAAACCCAAGTCTACCTGACTCGCTCGGTCTTAACCTCTAACCCTTTACCTCCTGCACCCTTAGCCTTAGTGTGGAAGGAGCATGGAATTCAAGGAGGTGAAAGGAGGAAGCACGGATTGGCTGGGAAAGGAGGAAGAGCTCACGTTCTGGATGTCCCAAAGGTGTTTCAATCTAATTATATAACTCTCACCCCACCTTTTCCTCTTTTCCCCAAGGCTGTCTCCACATGTTTTCACAAGACAGCTGGAGCATCCTGCACCTTCTGCTACAAGTGGGGCATTCACTAGGAGACAGTGGGCTCCTCCCTCCACTAGGGACAGCGGGAGAGCTTCCTAGGCACAATGAATAAGTGGACTAGACTCTGAGAACCAGGTCGGGGAGAGGTTATGGGGAGCCAGCTTCCCGAACACATTGGAGCGGCACAGGAAGACACACTGAGAAGTCAAGAACCACAACCCAAGTTGTGCTGCAGGAGATCGTCAACTCCAAAAGCTGTTTTTGGTTTCACAAGGATCAGGAGGATAAAGTCCCTTACCTTAATTCTCCAATCTCAAAATACTCCAGCTTTAGGTCACGTAAGGACAGTTCTCAAGTCCGTCCAGAGTGCTGAAAGGATATGTATTTTTTCAGATTGACAGTGCCTAAATCCCAGGTGTAACAGGATTCTAGAAACACACACAAAAAGGGTACATATTAATATCAATGTTTACCTTGAATAGATTTGGTAATGAGATGTTTCATTCATTTAAAAGATAAGGACTGCACATTTACTATGCACTGAATGAGGAGCACAAGAAGAGAAGACATTTAATGAGCAATGCTTATGTGTCAAGCACTGTGTTAGGCATTTTATATACATTAAACTGTTTAATCCTATGAGATAGGTTTTGATATCCCCCATTTCTGAAGTCACACAGGCAGCCAGGGCAGAAGTGATGGTTGGGTCTTTCTAACTCATAAGCCCCCACCCATTAATCATGTTTCCCTCCCCTACTAGAGCATTTTCATTCATCTTCTTCCAAGAACATTAGGTAGAGAGGAATAAGAAACACACCCAATAACCCCATTCTGAGAATAGCCTGTACCTGGGTGCCCAGCCCATTTCATACACAGTGGGGATCATGTGAGCCATGGAGGCTGCATCAGATTAATTTTGTTGTAAGTTTTATCTGACCCCAACACTGTCATCTGGTAACATGTGTTCAGTGGACATCATGCATTATTCAGGAAACAAAAAAATGTAGCCTCACTAGAGATTCTTATCTTAACTGATCATCAAGATGGCTAGATGAGGTGGTCAAAAGGGGTGGGACAGTGTGGAGAATGAGGCCCAGGGGCCACCCTTCTACGTTATCCTAAAGCAGCGCCTGGTACTTAGCCTGGGGATCCAGGCACTGACCTTCTCTCCTGTCCTTCAAAGAACTGTGATGCTCCGGCATGGCCCCCACAGAAAACCTCCTTCGTACATTTACAGTACGGTGCCCTTTTCCCTTTTCAGGCCCCCCCTCCCATCCTCACTGGCAGCCAAATCATGAATGAGATGAAGCTTGGTCAGCACAAACTCAGAATAAAGAACCCTGAAAAGTTCTGAAGGGGAATTTGCTCTCAACTCTGGAATAGCTGGTGAAACATCCTTGCCCCACAGGCAAGAACAGTGGGCAGATGGCTTGTATTCCCCACTTTGATTTCCTCATCTCTCCCCAAAGAACAACTTGGCCATAATTGTCTTCTCTGAGGTACTCTGGGTGTCATATTCCTTCCTTAGATGTGTTGGTATCACGGACAGATCTGCAATCGTTCTGCAAGCCTCAGAGTCCTCGCCTCCTCCTATTCAGTGCTGGCTTAACGCATCCTGCACCCAAGAGCCCAGTTCCCAGCAGCACAGAGTGAATTCCCCCTTACTCTGAAAAGTCCCCTTGACTGGCTAGGCAAGCAGAAAGATGCTGTCCTCAGCTCCTCTGGGCTCCCCAGTGAGCAGCCTCCCACACGTCTCAGGCATTGTGACTGGGAAAGCACTTTTAGCCTTATTGTCAAAATGTATTTGCTTCGTTACCCAAAAAGGGCAGAGGCACAGCCTCCTGGTTGACGGTGGGCTCTTCTCAGGCTTCCTGGGTTGGCATCCCAGTTCTACTACTTAAAGAGGCTTTTTAGGACCCTGAACAAGTACTCAAACTTGAGCTCTCTGAGCCTCAGTTTCTCATCTTCGAGGCTTGTTCCTGGTGTTAAGTGAGAATCTTTGCAGAGTTTAGCACTTGTCTCTGGATATTATAAGCCCATAGAAATGTCAGCTTTTATTAGCACCACTTAGGCAAATGCGAGAGACTTAACTTCTTCCTCTCCTCCCAGGAGGAAATGAAAAGGCCTCCCCTCTTTCTATTTCACCACAGTGACTTAGTGTAGGGGCTCAGCACATGGGGCCAAGGGAACAAATGAAGGCAATGAGATTGGGCCAAAGCCTGGGGCTTCAGTCAAAGGTTGTCAGCTCCAAGCCTGGCTGTAACCCTCCCTTTCCAGTGTACTCATCTGTGAAAAAGAGTGGATTCAAATACTACCCGTCTGCCAGGTGCGCTGACAGGATTAAATGAGACAGTGCGCAAAAGAGGCACTCTGTAAACTACCAGGGAAATCCAGCTAATTATAACAACAGCACCTTTACTAGCAAATTCTGTAGAGGACATTTCACTAAGGACTGTCCTCCTGGGACCTCACTGAACACACACAGAGTCCCCAATAAATCAGGAGACAGGCATAACCTTTCTTCCCATCTTACAGATGTGGAAACTAAAGTTCAGAGGAGCTAAGGAGTCTGCCTGACACCAAGAGACAAATCCACCAATACAGGGCTGAAGTGTTGGTTTGCAAGCTGATGTCCTGTCCCCTCCTCCTTGTAAGGGTCTGGGGAGAGGGGGTTGCAATAACCCAGCACGTTGGCTCCTGCAGAAAAAAGAACCTCTTTCCAAGGCAGCCAAACTGATTAATGTTTTTAATTAATGTTTTTAGCCACACACACAAAGCAATGTTCCATGGAAATTAAAGAAATTAAAATTTCTAAGCTTCTCCCAGGAGCTGCCAAGAATCCTGGGCAGGTCAGGGTGTTTAGAGCCCGGTGCAAAGCAGAAGGTCATAGCCCTACCTCAAAACACTGAACCTGCTCAGCAGGGGGTCACTTCCCACCCACAGAGTGACAGTCCACAAGGAGAGAGCTTGCTCAGAAATATGCCAATGCCAATAATTGGTGGGAGAAGCAGGGAGTGAAGAGGAAGGTCTGATGGGAGGTGCTAGAGCTTGGGACTGAAGGGTCAGGTGGCTGCCCCCAGACCCTCTGGCTATCCTCCCACCTAACACAGTTCTCAAGGATGGGATATCCACCTGCTGTGTGGTTGACTGAGGTACCTGCACCTGATGCGGCCAAGCAAGCCATGGGCTTTCTAAGGACACTGACAACACTTCCCTGATGTTGCCTGGGACCGCAGAAGGTCATGCTGGGCCCAGTGCTGTGCTTTGACGTCTGAGGAGCCTGAGTGCCAAGGACAGGCTGACTCAGGTCCTCCGAGGCTCCCAGGAGGTTCGGGGCAGAGGTGTGCTCTGTGTTAACATCTGTTCTCCTCTCTGCCAGCAGAATATCAAGCATGCCACAGTTTCAGATCATCCATTCCTCTCCACAGGCTGAGAGGCAGGGCCGTATTGTCTTCCTTCTCCAATCAGAAGGTGAATTGCACAAGGGCTAGGTAACCTGAACAAGGAGAGGCAGTCCTACATGTAAGGCAGGTCTCTGTTGGAAAGATGGAGAGATCCAGGGTATAACACACAACATTGACTAATCACCATCTCTGCTACCAGCAAGGTGGCTCATCCTGCACGGCTGCTGGCCTTGGATGCCACCAGAACGTGGCCCAGGCAGTGGGGCCAACTGGGTGGGCAGATGGCAGCCAGGACCAGCCACCAAGGGCTGGGGTAGGAGCCCTTGGCCACTTGGCAGGAGACAGTGAACAAGCTTCGAAATGAGCAACAGCACTTGGGTTCATGATGCGGAAATCATCAAAACGCCATCGTTCACTGCAAATAGATCACGGAGGTAGACTATGGTACCTGCAGGAGCTGTAGATGGCAGAGAGTGGAGCAGTTTCCCCTGGGAAGCTCCTGAGTGCAAGCTCCAGCTTTGGGATATGTTCTTTCCCTCTGGAGAAGGCCCCAGAAAAGGACACAGAAACAGATACTGCTTCTCACAGGGAGTCAGCAGAGCCTGGCCCCCACGCTTGTTAGATTCTATCAAATCCAGCAAGCCGACCATGGGGTGCGGGGCAGGGTGGGAAGTGCATAGTCTGTCCAGCTCTGAGCCGATCCCCACTGGTTAGGAGCTGTGTCAACATGGGAAGTCAGCCTAGCTTCTCTGGTCTTCATCTGTAAATCGAAGATTAAAAAAAAAAAAAAGCAGCTACTCAGCCGGGCACAGTGGCTCACGCCTGTAATCCCAGCTCTTTGGGAGGCTTAGGCAGGAGGATCGTTTGAGGCCAGAAGATCAAAACCAGCCTGGAAGGCTGGGCGTGGTGGCTCACGCCTGTAATCCCAACACTTTGGGAGGCCGAGAGGGGAGGATCATGAGGTCAGGAGTTCAAAACCAGCCTGGCCAAGATGGTGAAACACTGTCTCTGCTAAAACTACAAAAATTAGCCAGGGGCAGTGGCAGGCACCTGTAATCCCAGCTACTCGGGAGGCTGAGGCAAGAGAATCAGTTGAAGCTGGGTGGCAGAGGTTACAGTTGGGCGACAGAGTGAGAATCTGTCAGAAAGAAAGAAAGAAAGAGAAAGAAAGAAAGAGAGAGAGAGAGAGAAAGAAAGAAAGGAAGGAAGGAGAAAGAAAGAAAGAAGGAAAGAAAAGGAAGGAAGGAAGGAGGAAGGAAGGAAGGGGAAAGAAAGAAAAAGAGAAAGAAAAAGAAAGGAAAGAAAGAAAAAGAGAAAGAAAGGAAGGAAGGAAGGAAGAAAGGAAGAAATCAGCCTGGCCAACATGGCGAGACCTGCGTCTCCACTAAAAATACAAAAATTAGCTGGGCATGATGGCACATGCCTGTAATCCCAACTGCTTGGGTGGCTGAGGCAGGAGAATTGCTTGAACCTGGGAGGCAGAGGTTGCAGTGAGCTGAGATTGTACCGCAGCACTCCAGCCTGGGCGACAGAGCAAAACTCTGTCTCAAAACAACAACAACATAAAACAGCTACTCCTGGACTGGGGTGGGGTGAATGCGAGTATTGTGCTGCAGTGTCTGCAGAGTGCTTAACACAACCTCTGGCTCAGAGTGGGTGCTTGATAAACACTTTGTTATTCTCAGGGTCTAATTGTTGTCCTTATTCCTGTTGCCTGGTAGGCAAATTAGGTTTCAGCACAGATAGTCTGGATTTGAATCCTAGCTCTGCCACTTGCTGAGAATGTGACCATTGAGAAACCACTCGACTTCCCGAAGCCTCCATTTTCTTATCTACAGAAATGTGGATGTGACCACCAGCCATGGGGGACCACTGAGGATTACAGAATTAAAGCAAGTGGTGCAGTATGAGCTTTCAAAAATAACAGTCTCAACCCAAACTGAGGAGTGTTTCTACAAAACAACTTACCTGGACTCTTCAAAAATGTCAAAGTCGTCCGGGTGCAGTGACTCTCACCTGTAATCCCAGCACGTTGAAAGGCCAAAGTGGGTGCATCACTTGAGGTCAGGAGTTCGAGACCAACCTGGCCAACATGGTGAAACCCCGTCTCTACTAAAAATACAAAACTTAGCCAGGCTTTGTGGCACACGCCTGTAATACCAGCTACTCGGGAGGCTGAGGCAGGAGAATCACTTGAACCCAGAAGATGGAGGTTGCAGTGACCTGGGATCATACCACTGTACTCCAGCCTGGACCACAGAGTGAGACTCTATTTAAAAAAAAAAAAAAAAAAAATCGAAGTCAAGTATGACTGGGGAACATGAGACACAGCCACTAAATGCAATAATGACCTATAATTGGGGAAAAAAAATGTCAAAAAGGACATTATTGGGACTACTGATCAAATTTTGTGTGGCCTGAGGATTAGATAATACAATTGCAGCAATGCTAAATTTCCTGAGTTTAATAATTACACAGTCGTTGTGTAAAAGAATGTCGTTATCCTTGGGAAGCACACACTGAATATTTAGGGATGAAAGGGCATGTCTACAACTTACTCAAATGGATCAGGAAAAAATAGCGTATTTGGTGGTGGGGTGGAGTGTGAGTTAACAACTGATGATCTGGGTGTGCAGTAGTTCTTCATATCTTCATAATTTTTTTCTACGAGTTTGAAATTATCATAAAATAAATAACGACTACAAGCTACAGAACAAGAGGGCGAGAATCACCCTGAAGAGCCTGGAGTATTAAGTATCCATGCAAGCAAGAAATCAAAGCCTTTCTCAGAAAAACCCATGTCACCTTAATTATAAATGTTAGGATTTATTACGTAGAAAACTACAAAGGGTAAGGCTGAAATTTCATTTGAACCACCACCTCCGTCCAAGAAGAAGAAAGAAAAATGGATGGCTACTCCTGTTCCTACAGCCCACGGCCAGGCTGACAGGGCCATCAGGGAACAATTAGGCCACATCCGAGCCATCCAGCAGCCTGGCGCATAGACGAGCTGGGATTTGACCCCAGGCTGCCTCGACAGGAGGCCAGAGGGAAGCAGGTACTCCAAGTCAAGCAGCAGCCATTCCCAAGATCAGCCCTTCCTCTGAAGCCGAGGCCCCACGCACTGTAAGGCTGAGCCCTTAATACGACTGCAAACTGCAGGGGGAGCCCAGACCCGTGTCTCCCTGCCCTGTGTACTCCCACCACACTGCCCCCACCACTGTGCACAACAGGTGCTCAACACTCGTCTGTAGATGTACTCATGGACACACATCTTCTTTTCAATAATGCACAGACTCTTTCAGGAAGAAGGAGCAAGAAATCTGCAACAACTGTGTCCCAGGGAGGAGAAACAGGGGTCTGGGGACATGAGGGTTGGCAGTCTTCATTGGAAAACTTTGTATACCTTTTGGATTTTGTGTCTTGTAAATGCTTTACTTATTCAAAAAGTTTTGTTTTGTTTTTCTTAATTCTTTTAATTGATTCATTTATTTTATTATTTATTTATTTTTGTAGAGGCAGAGTCTCACTGTGTTGCCCAGGCTGGTCTGGAACTCTTGAGCTCAAGCCATCCTCCCTCCCCTGCCTCCCAAAGTGCTGAGATCACAGGCGTGAGCCACTGCACCCAGCCATTTTGTTTTTTTAATACAAAAGGAAAAAAAGAAATTGACAAAGTTACCTGTGAGGCTGCCATGAGTGCGAAGTCGTGAGTAATCCCATGCTACTTAATGCTGAGTCCCTGGCACACAGCTGTTGCTCACTGTGCTACACATCCTCTTGTTTTCAGAGGGTGAAGAGACTAGAATGATTAAAGACTCAGAGTCAGCAGCATCGCTGATTTTACTGGAGAGTGTTTAGATTTGATCACCAAAAGTCCAGTCCTTATGTTTCTGAAACTCTAGAGCTGCTATTAAAACAAGGTAGGAAAGCCAGCCTCAAGTAATCCTAACATCGTTATCCAACTCCAATAGGTGCCAGGAACTGTGAAGATGTTTTCATCTCTACAACAACCCAAGAAGGTGGGTAGGTGCTCATATCATCCCCGTCTTACATTTCAAGAAACCAGGTCACAGAATGGTCACAAAAGGCACCCAAGACCTCTGCAGAGGGAGAAGCCTGGTAGGTGAAGAAAGGAAGTCTAGCACCAGAGATTGGGCTTCTAAAGTCTATACATCCCCCTTGAAGGGAATGTGAGGACCACCACTGTCCCAGGAAAAAAGGATTTTGACTCAGAGAACCCTGGGTTCCAAGCCAAGCTCCCTCCAAAAGCCGCAGGTGTGGTCAGACAGCCTTTGGTGGCACCACCTCCTGGGAGGACTGAAGAAGATAGTATGTGAGGAAATGCTTTGGAAACTGTAAAGTGCCATGCAAATCTCACCGTAGAAACAGAGGATGCAGTGGGGGCATGGGAAGGAAGGAGGCATCTGGAAGTTCAACCTTACCAGGAGGTTTTCCCTGAGCCATTAGAAGTATTTCCACTCCTAGTCTTCTACCTCAAACTTTCCTTTTTGTACTACACTTACATTCAACTTTCCCTCAAAAACATCCTCCCACTTCAGAGGTGTTAAGTTATTAAGTCAGCCCTAAATGTAAACAGTTTTCATTTCTCTAACCCCAAAAACCTCTCTTCCCGCCAGCATGCTTTGGTCTTGTCACCCAGAAGATCAAAGCCATTGTTTTCTGTAAAAGCGTTCTGATCACTTGGATGACTTGTGCAGATAAACACCACCCACCACATGCCAGGCTGTACAGCACCTTCCTGGTGCCCTGTCAGGAGGTGAACAGGCCAGGAAAAAATGCTGAACTCTACTGGCAAATGCTTTGCACATGGTCACATGCCCTGCACCTCTCTCCAAGCTCTTTGGGTAGCCTTGGCCAGTCCCTTCCCCACAAGGGCCCTCTTGCAGAGGAAGGAGGTTGGACCAAGCAATCTCTAGTTCTCCTTGAGATCTAAAATTCACTGATTCCATCTCATCCTCCCTGCTCAGAACTTCCTGAAATAAAATAGTTCATTTACAAACACACACACACACACACACACACACAGAAGCTAAGTAACTGCGTATAAGCTGGGCTCTAAGCCTGGGTGCGGTAGCTCACGTCTGTAATCCCAGCACTTTGAGAGGACAAGGCAGTGGATCTCTTGAGGTCTGAAGTTCAAGACCAGCCTGGCCAACATGGTGAAACCCCATCTCTACTAAAAATACAAAAATTAGCTGGGTGTTGTGGTGGATGCCTGTAATCCCACCTACTCAAGAGGCTGAGGCAAGGAATCACTTGAACCCAGGGGGTAAAAACTGCAGTGAAGTGAGATTGCACCACTGCACTATATCCTGGGCAACGGAGCGAGACTCTGTCTCAAACAAAAAAAAAAAAAAAAAAAGAAGCTGTAGTTTTTGGTGACTCACAGAGGAGAAAATATATTTTTCCACTTAGCTCAAAAGAATGGTTCCTCCATTCTTCAATTACTCAACTGATGTAATGATGTAAAGTCACCAAGCCAATGGGGCACCTGGGGAAGTTCCAGGCTCCTGGGAGTTCAAACGTCAATGAAGGTAAGTGAAGCAGGGAATTTCCCATGGTGGACAGGTGCACCCAGAGGTGGGCTGCCACAGAGAGTCCCCTCCCTGAGAAAACATCCCATATCCATTCAACTCTCCAGCTCAATAAGCCACCTTCTAGGGAACCCAGGAAACACTGAGCCCAATGCTGGCCCAGAGCCCATCGTCCAGGAAGTCACGCCCCCAGTATGAAGGTTGCCTCTTCCAGGAAGTCAATATTGAGCCACCGCTCAGCCCAAACCCCCTAGACTATAACCTCCATAAGGGTAGCAATCGTGCCTGGCATGTCATAGGAACATAATAGATCATAAATATTTGCTAAATGAATTACTCACAGTGCTTCTGTAAAGCTTAGGTAATTCCATTCCCCAAAATACTGGGTGCTTTTATGTACTAGATACTGGTGATAAAATGGTAAGCAAAGCAGATATTTGGCCAGGCACAGTGGTTCACACCTATAATCCCAGCACTTCAGGAGGTCGAGGCAGGAGGATCACTTGATGCCAGGAGTTCAAGACCAGCCTGGGGAGCACAGTGAGACCCCATCTCTACAAAAATATTTTAAAAATTAGCCAGATGCTGTGGTATGGACCTGTAGGTCTAACTACTTGGGAGGCTGAAGTGGAAGGATCACTTGAGCCCAGGAGGTCGAAGCTGTAGTGGGCTATGATCATGCCAATGCACTCCAACCTGGGTGACAGAGCAAGACCCTTTCACTAAAAACAAATCACCACCACAACAAAAAAACAAAGCAGATGTTTCTCCATCCAGGCTTCTCTAAAGCAGTTACTAAAGTGCTGGCAGATGACCATCAGCTCTCAGCCCTCTCTGGGAACTGCCTTGGCTGAATACAATCACCTTGTTCAAGATTAGGCATCCTTTGGGTGGTGGGGTCGGGGGGCACATGAAATGACTGATCAATCCTCACCTCAATTCAGGACAATTCTGAAGGATCAGTCTAGCTCCTAGGCTCCTCTGGCATTGGCCTTTGTTGGGACATTGTTACAGCTCCACTTCTCCCTCTGCCCAACTATGGTTTCTTCTCCTTCAGTTTCACAGCTGTTGATCCCAAAGGAATCCCATAATAAACATCCTACTTGCTAATCTACATCTTAGCGTCTGTTTCCTAGAGAACACAGCCCGCATCGTGAAGGTTTATATGACAGATGCTCAGGCCTTGTGCCACCAAGATGAAGGTTCCAGGACCAGAAGGGCAAACATATCATAGCAAATGGGAGCTACTTTGTGGGAACACCTTGCTGACAAGGATGCAAAGCCTGGACTCAAGGCTGGCATCAACGAGCAAGGGTAGTGAGCAGTGTGCAAACACTCGTGACCGTTTGAATGCGTGGATGAATCCCAGCTCATTGAGTTAGACACCCATTTTCTTCAACTTTGTTCACCTACCACCTAACATAAAAAAGGAGTTTGGTAAAACTTCTGTTGGGTGATTAGATGATGACTAGATGGACAAATAGATAGACGAACTTACACATTTGGTTGAGTTTATTGTTAGACAATAAATGAAAGACGATTATTTGGTACAGGTTAAATTGTGTCATTTGTGTAAAGTATTAATCACAATGTCCAAATAACAATAATGCTAAAAATGGCAACTGCCAAGGCGGAAGGGTCACTTGAGGCCAGGAGTTTGAGATCAGCCTGGGCAACATAGTGAGACTTACAAACACACATACACACACAGACACACACATAAATAAATTAGCAAGGCAGCTTAAGTCTAGGAGTTCAAGAATACACTGAGTTATGTTTGTGCCACTGCACTCCAGCCTAGGCAACAGAGCAAAACCTTGCCTCTAAAAAAATTATAATAATAATGGTCCGGGTGCGGTGACTCACACCTGTAATCCCAGCACTTTGGGAGGCTAAAGAGGGCAGATCACCTGTTTTCACGAGTTCTAGACCAGCCTGGACAATATGGTGAAACCCCATCTCTACTAAAACCACAAAAAATTAGCCAGGCGTGGTGGCACGTGCCTGTAATCCCAGCTACTCAAGAGGCTGAGGCAGGAGAATCACTGGAACCCAGGAGGCAGAAGTTGTAGTGAGCTGAGATTGTGCCGCCTCTGCACTCCAGCCTGGGCAACAGAGCAAGACTCTATTTAAAAATAATAATAATAATACTAATAATAATAATAATAATAAACAAAAACATGACAACTAAGGCTGGATGTGGTGGCTCAGGAATGTGCATTGGGAGGCCAAAGCAGGAGGATCACTTGAAGCCAGGAATTTGAGACCAGCCTGGGCAACATAGTGAGTACTGTCTCTACAAAAAAAAATTTTTTTTTTTTTAAATTAGCCAGGTATGGTGGTACACACCTGTAATCCCAGCTACTCAGGGAGGCTGAGGCAGACGGATTGTTTGAGCCCAGGAATTTGAGGCTGCAGTAAACTATGACTGCACCACTGCACTCCAGCCTGGGTGACAGAGCAAGACCCTATCTCTTAAAAAAAGAGAAAGAGAAGTAAGCTACTCATGGAGAACTTCCTGTAAGAGGTAACTTGTGATCAGCAGCTTGAAAGAAGTGACAGTGTGGAGGTAAGCATGCAAGAGAAGAGAAGAGCAACAAGACATTAGCACATAACCCTGACTCTGCTCTGCTCATCAGATGCTGGGGTAAATATAACACTGTCACTAGGATAGCCCAGCAATGCATGGGGAAGCATGCTGTCACCTAACACCCATCACCATGGATGTGGGTGAGAACATGCCTGCAACCAGGGGAGATGAACAGTTGACAGAAGGCACCGAACTTACAACTGCGGTTTACAGACTTAATCCTTATAGTGATAAGAAACCTTCAAGCTTATGGAACTAAGGTGTTGGGTGACAGCTAGTAATGCAAGTGTCAGAACTGATACAAGATATCTTTTTTTTGAGACAGAGTCTGGTTTCGTTGCTGAGGCTGGAGTGTGGTGACATGATCTCGGCTCACTGCAACCTCCTCCTCCTGGGTCCAAGAAATTCTCCTGCCTCAGCCTCCTGAGTAGCTGGGGTTACAGGCATGTGCCACCATGCCAGGCTAACTTTTTTGTATTTTTAGTAGAGACAGGGTTTCACCATGTTTGCCAGGTTGGTCTTGAACTCCCGACCTCAAGTGATCTGCCCACCTCAGCCTCCCAAAAGTGCTGGGATTACAGGCATGAACCACCATGCCCAGCCAAGATTTCTTAAATAATCCAGCCTTTGAACTGTCCACAGTTTCTTCAGGTATCTGCTGCAGCAGATGGAGGCTTAGGAAGTACCAGGAGCCTCCATTCTGAGAAACCGGCTTCAGGGGCAGAATCTACATTTGAGAAGCCCAGACTCCAGCTTCAGTTTCCCCCCAGGAAATGTACACACCCTGGAGGCCATCCTCATTCAGATGCCCACCAGACCTACTGGACATCCTTATTTCTGAGGGTGATCCCTGGAGAAACAGATGAGAGGATTAAGGACAAGGGGAATAAATTAGAGCCTGGGCTTTGTGCAAACAAGAGTAAGTGAAGAGGACAATAAGAAAGGGATAGTAAAGTTTGGTTAGGAAAATCACAAAACCAGTGGCGTCGCAGAGGCTATTTGCTAAGTGGTACGAAGTATTCTAGAGAACACTGATGCCTTTAGCCTATTACTACACATCGTGGATCTGGGAGCACCTAAAACACTAAATACTGGGGCTGTCAGAGGTGGCAGGTGGGATGACAACTCAGAAAACCAAACTCCAGGGCAGGCTGGGATGCTGTGTGTCAGGTTGAAGGTCACAAGTCACAAAGAGGCAGTAAAGCTCAGAGCTGAAGCAGACAGGCCTTGCTGCTGAGCTACCTGGGCTGGAACTGAGTCTCCACCACTTCCTTCCTGTGTGACCTCTGTGTGGCAGAGCAACGAGCACCTCCCTGAGGCTCAGATCTGATCTATGATATGGGGATAAGGATTCAGAGCTCCCAAAGTGTCTGTCAGAACTGAACATGACCTGTGCCAAGCCCCTGATGCCTGGTTAATGTTCAATAAGTAGGTGCCGGTGTTATTATAACCATAGGTCACAGTGCCACCCTTTCCAACTGTACTCCACAAATCCCTAGGCTCTCTCACTCAAGAGAGCCTCCTGAGTGACTTCTGGGGGCCAGGTGGAGATGGGAGGTTCAGCAGGAGGGCTATAACCCTATTTTTATCAAAGCAGCTCTCCTTTAACCGGTTACAGGTATAAAGCTTGCATATAAGATTTCAGTAGCCAGTGGAGTTTGAGGGCTTTAAGACAGCAGAAGAACTTCAAATATTCATCCTCTTGTTTATTAGTAATAATAATAAACACTCAAGAAAGCAAGGAACTCATCTAAACTCACCTGGCAAGTCAGAGGCAGGGAAAGGGAAGCTGCAGCTGCTGGCCCTGAATCTCCCACACAGGCAATTAAAGCTGCTCTGGAGAAGGGTTGGAAGAGATGACCTCTGAGGTTTCTTTTAACTCTGAGATTCTGCAACTGCAAGTTGAAATTCTAACTCCCATCCCTTTATTCCCCCTGAGTTAAATGTGGGCATTTCTGTAAACCCAAAGATGTAAGCTCCACTCTTCCTTAGAGACGACAAGCCTCTTTAAAATCCATCCTGGCTTCTCCCTGCTAGCCTCAGCCTTCCTACAAAGGAAGATTCCAGCTGGAGAGCTAAGGAGGGCTCCAGGCACTCAATGTCAGACAGGCAGAGACAAACAGGGCTAGAGAAGCCTCCAGCTCCACAGGATGTGGTGAGTGAAGCAGCAAGAGAAAACCAGAAAAAACCATCTAGAAACACAACAGCCCCACAAATAAAGAGACAACATGAACACACAGGGACTTCTCTTCGTTTTTCAAGCTAGGAAACCCAAAAATAGTTGAAGGAGCTGTATCTCAAAGCTTTCTGAAGAAAAACCCTGCCTAGCTCATAAGACATATCTAGGGGGACAACTGTTAAGTTTGAAGTCATAAAGACCATAAGGCCAGTTCAGTGATTTCATGCAGAACCCCATGACGTGAAGAGCAGGGTGTTGCAATCCCAGCCTTCAAACTCAGGGGCCAGTGTGCTAAGCCGAATTTCATACAAAGGCTCAATGTTGAAGCTCACTCATTTTAAGTCAAGGCTGCGTTGCAACTGGCACAACTTGAAGGCGTCCACATGGAAAGTAACGAACTTGGCTGGAGGAGCAGGCAATGTCAGCATTCCCAAAGAGAGTTGGTAAAAACACAGATGGAAAAAAGAAAATTGGCCTCACTAAGGATAAAAAAATATATAAATCTAACAAGAGACCATTTTGCACCCATTGAATGATAATTTTTTTAAGCTAATAATACCTAGTGTTGATGAGATTGTGGTGAAACTGGCATGTCCACATGTTGATTGAAGCAGCATAAACAACCTTATTTGAAAGTAATTTGGCAATGTGGGTCAAGAGTCATAAAACTGTGCCCTTTGACTCAATAATCCTGCTAAGAATCTGTCCAAAAGATTTTCCAAGAAGAAAAAAGTTATATGCACGAAGATGCTCATGGCACCCTTAGAAGCGTAACAGCAAACTACTAGGCACTTTAATTTTTAACAACAGAGAACTGATTTAGAATATGACTTGTCCACTTGATGAACCATTATACACTCTCTAAAAATGATCATTTGTAAGCTGCTTTAATAAAATGAAAAAATATTTAGGGTACATCAAATGTTTAGGATATATTATAATAAAAATGTTTCTGCTTTAGGATAAAAAAAAAGTGACTACAAACTATTCCCTACACCTATGACTATATAAAATCATTAATTAATGTAAAGACAAAACATATCAGATATCTGAAAACAATCTGATTAGTCAAGGAAGAGTTACTGATTTTGTTTTCTCACCTGTATCAATTCTTTGGAAATACAATGCTGTGTGTGTAATAAATGACATCAATAATGATGATGGGCTGGGTGCAGTGACTTGCACCTGTAATCCCAGCACTTTGGGAGGCCAAGGCAGGCGGATCATTTGAGGTCATGAATTTGAGACTAGCCTGGCCAACACGGTAAAACCCCATCTCTACTAAAAAATACAAAAGTTAGCCCCGTGTAGCAGTGCGCACCTGTAGTCCCAGGTACTCAGGTGGCTGAAGCAGGAGAATTGCTTAAACCCGAGAGAAAGAGGTTGCAGTGAATCAAGATTGTGCCACTGCCCTCCAGCCTCGGTGAGAGTGAGACTCCATCTCAAAAGAAAAATTAATAATAATGATGATGATGATGATGATGATGATGAAGACATTTTATTGGGAAAACTTCAATAATGTATAAAATTAGGATAAAACTCTGGGGAACTGGAAATTGAATTCAGGATATGAGAAAGGATCAAACTCAGAGGCATTTGAGTATCAAGTCAAAGAAATATGATCTCTAATCAGAGAATGGAAACTGTAGGCACCAATGGGGTGATATATTAGCAACGTCAGCTCTCCAGGCCCCATGGCACATCCGGCAGTATCTGATCATCTCAGCTTTGTAAGATTCAGTCTTCTTCCTCCTCCTCCTCACACAGCCCAGTGTTCAAAGAGGAACAGAAAAACCCAATCTGTGTAATTTAAGTGCCCACCCTTCGAAAACATAAAGCCCTGCTGAGAGGCCAAGAAATAACTTAAATACTGAATTTCCTAAACTATGTCTTCTTTTTTCTTTTTTTCTGAGACGGAGTCTTGCTCTGTCCCCAGGCTGGAGTGCAGTGGTGCAATCTAGGCTCACTGCAAGCTCTTCCTCCCGGGTTCATGCCATTCTCCTGCCTCAGCCTCCCGAGTAGCTGGGACTACAGGCATCCACCACTACGCTGGCTAATTTTTTTGTATTTTTAGTAGAGATGGGGTTTCACCATGTTAGCCAGGATGGTCTCGATCTCCTGACCTCGTGATCCACCCGCCCCCCCACAAAGTGCTGAGATTACAGGAGTGATCCACCGCGCCCAGCCTTCTTTTTTTTTTCCAAAAAGGCAACTTGGGTCAGCTTCTACACTGGCACTAGAAGTAATGAGGAACTTCAGTTTTCCATCGGGTGGGACCTAGTTGGGATTTCCAGTGTGGACCACAATCCCAACACACAGTTGTCCTCACTGACAGTCCAAGCAGGGATGGCCAAGGCAAAGGTAGCACTTTGGAATCTCAGGGAACCTAAGTCTAGTTCTGACTCCAACACTACCAGCTCTGTGCCTTTGGGCATGTTATTTTACCCTCATGACCTCAGTATTCACATCCATAAAATGGGGACATTTCAGAACTTTCCTCCTAGCAGCATGGTGAGGACTTAGCGTAGCTCCTGGCAGTAGTCGCGGCTCACTAACTGGTGGCTCTCTCCATTATTATTTCCTATGTACCCGTCATTGATTTGTCTCCCAGGTCTTCAGGTACCAGGTGTGCACACATGGCAAGGGAGGGCACACAGGTAAATGACTAAATGCAGCTGAACAGCCAGGCATGGTGGCCCACACCTGTAATCCTGGCACTTTGGGAGGTCAAGGCAGGAGGATCGCTTGGAGTTCAAGACCAGCCTGGGCAACATAGCAAAACTCCATCTCTACAAAAAATATATACATATATAAAAACTTAGCTGGACATTGTGGCATGCACCTGTAGTCCTAGCTACTCGGGAGGATTGCTTGAAGCCAGTAGTTCGAGGTTATAGTGAGCTATGATTACATCACTGCACTCCAACCTGTGTGACAGAATGAGACTCTGTCTCTAAAAATTTGTTTTAATTAATTTTTTTTTTAATATACAGCTCAAACTTGGCTGACATTAGGATTACCTGGGAGCTTCAAGAAGCACAGATGCCCCAGTCCTTCCCAGAACAATTATGTCATCAGCTTCTCTGGGAGTGGAACCCTGGCAAAGCTATTTTTATTTATTTATTATTTTTTTTTGAGACAGAGTCTTGCACTGTTGCCCAGGGTAGAGTGCAATAGCGGGATCTTGGCTCACTGCAACCTCCGCCTCCCGGGTTCAAGTGATCCTCCTGCCTCAGCCTCTTGAGTAGCTGGATTACAGGTACCTGCCACCACACCCAGCTAATATTTTGTATTTTTAGTAGAGACGGGGTTTCATCATGATGGTCAGGCTGGTCTTGAACTCCTGACCTTGTGATCCGACCACCTCGGTCTCCCAAGGCACAGCTATTTTTAAAGTTGATTCCACTGTGCCACTGGGTTGGGGCACATCTAATTCAAGCAGGAGCAACACAGTGATAACTGA
The DNA here is from genome assembly GCF_028885655.2 of Pongo abelii. Taxonomy (NCBI): domain Eukaryota; kingdom Metazoa; phylum Chordata; class Mammalia; order Primates; family Hominidae; genus Pongo; species Pongo abelii. Next base: position 144,343,416 of record NC_071992.2, on the reverse strand, counting down.
CTTAGGCCACAGTTCAACGGCTTCAATTGAAACCATCAAACGCCCTGTGAGTGACCAGCAAATAAATGGCAAGGGGCTCTCCAACTCGCTGCCTGCTGCTCAGCCCAGTGACTTTCTGCAAAGCAACAAAGCTGGCCGGCTGGAGTGGCCCGCCACACGGAGGCCACTGGGAAGCACCTGACCAGTACGGGTGGTGCTCTGACAGTCTTGGAGGGAACACAAGCCCCTGGGGCAGAACTTCGCCCCAGCACGCAGCTTGAAGGTCTTGCTGCTGCCGTCCCAACGCTGGAGTGCAGCAGTAGTTCCTGAGGAATCTGCAGGCTCCTCAGGAGCAGGTGTCCAGGGAGGCTGAGGCCAGATGCCTTGCCTTTCCCAGCCCCAGTGAAGGACAGCAATTCTCAGATTGGCTTTCCAAGGGTGATCTGAGTAGAGGAAGGGCTTGCTGGGCCGTCTTCACCACAGTCACCTGCCTGACAGTCTTACTTGCCCGGACTGTCCAAAGACCAGCATTCTACTCTTCCTTTCTCCATTTCTAAAGAATCTTCAGTAAACAGCCTGGAGCCTCGATAATAACAGCCCGTTTCTGTCCTGGTGGTGACAGATATGCTAAGAATGTTCCATGCACACAACCTGCAGTAGCTCCTGTAACCTCACAGTGGGCATTTAGGGTTGATGCTGTCTTTATCCCCATTTTACGGATGAGAAAAGTGAGGCCCAGAGAGGTAGTCTACCTTGTCCAAGGTCATAGCAGACTGGAACTTGTGGCCTGGCATGGGTTCCAGAGGCTGGGCTGTTCTATGCTACACTGCAGTGCCCTGGCTTGAGGGCTGCCCTCTTCATTGGTTCCTACCTTTAATCAAAAAATATTATTGGGCCCCTGCTCTATGCGAGTGCAGGGCAGGGGGCTGGAGCTATTGCATGGGAAGAGATATAGGCGTCTTCTCAAGAGCTCTCACCGAAAGCTAAATCTCACAAACAATCCCTAACAGATCATGTACTCTTGGAAACCTCTCTAAGCAGTGTGGGCCTGGACCGTCTCCTGCAGAAGCCCAGCAGGGGACGGAGGCAGAGGAGCAGGGGATCAGGGTGCAGGCTGCAGGGTCAGGCAGACCTGGAGGTGAATGCCAGCTGTGTAGGGACTGGCTGCATGATCTGGGCAAGCTCCTCCCTGGCCCTCGGCTGCCAAGGCCTGCTATGCAGAGCAAATGAGAAACTGTCTGCCCTCCATAAAAAAATAGCTCCGACTAGTTAGAAATCAGAAGTGCAGTTTAGAACAGGGGCCGGCAATCTTTTTCTTTAAGGGTTAGACAGAAACTATTTTAGGCTTTTTGTAGGCCACAGGGTCTCTGGTCAGGACCAGACTCTGCTGTTATAATAGTACCTAAGCAGCACTGATAGCACATAGAAGAATTGACATGGCTATGTGCCAATAAAACTTTATTTACAAAAACTGATAGCCTGTCAGTTTGCTGGCCCCTGATTTAGATGACATGAGATGGGACATGTAACAGCCATGACATCAGTTAGCTGAGTGATAACCTGCTCTGTTTTCATTTTGTTTTGCCTCCTCCTAGAGCACTTGGGCTTTAAGGTAATAGTGATTCCCAGTTTTTTGAGGTTTCCTACTTTCTTTGGTGGTCTTTAGTTTTTGTTTTTATTTTTTGGGGAGGTGTCTTACATAGCTTTATTTAACCCTACAGTGCCCCTAACCAAGGTTGAGACCCCAGTCGTAAGTCTTCCCCCGGCCCCTGTTAGGCTGTGACAGAGGGTTGGAGATTGACGGCTAGTAAAAAAACAAGTCGGCCGGGCGCGGTTGCTCATGCCTGTAATCCCAGCACTTTGGGAGGCCGCGGCAGGCGGATCACGAAGTGATCTTGAGGACTGAAGATCAAGATCATCCTGGCTAACACGGTGAAACCCCGTCTCTATTAAAAATACAGAAAAAAATTAGCCAGGCGTGGTGGCAGGCGCCTGTAGTCCCAGCTACTTGGGAGGCTGAGGCAGGTGAATGGCGTGAACCTGGGAGACAGAGCTTGCAGTGAGCCGAGATTGCCCCACTGCACTCCAGCCTGGGCGACAGAGCGAGACTCTGTCTCAAAAAAAAAAAAAAAAAAAAAAAAAATTCATGGCAGATCGAGAGGAATGTGAATGCAGACAAAACGCTGTAGCTTATGCTGAAATGTGTGCCCCCTGCGGGTCTGAGGAGACAGAAAAAGGAGAAGAGAAGGTTAGGTATAGCAGGAAAGGTGAGTAAACCACACGCCTCGATGCACAATTCCTGCTCATATGGTAAGGCCTTTCCCTCTTATCCAAGAGCCAAAGCGGGGTTGGGCATACTGGCTCCAGGCAGAAAGGGCTGCTGGAGACCATGGGTGTCAGAGTCCTGTCTTCTTGTCTTCTTTTCTGGGAAGAAAAGTTCCACTTCATCCATGCAACAAGTTCCTATCACCCCTGGTCCCACTGCAAAGAAGATCACCCAGACTGGATGGACAGTGCTGCTCCTGCTCTGTCCTCTGCAGACAAGATTTCATCCTGGGCTAATAGTGGCCCCTATGTCAGACAGGCCAGGGTTCAATCCCAGCACTTGCACTGGTAAACTGTGTAGACCTTAGGCAAGTTTCTTATTTCTGAGTCTCACTTTCCCATCTTTATCTTGGTGGTGAAAATAGCTTTATTCATCCACTCAGCAATCATTTACTGGAGTGGATATGACTCTCTACTTCCTAGCACTGTACCCAGGAAGGGCTGAGAGAAGCCTGGAACACAGTGAGTGCTCAGGAAGAGGCAGTATAGAGGACAGCAGACTCCTTGGAAGCCCAGCACAATGCTGACTCACAGGAAACAAACAGGAATGTTTGAGTGGCTGCATACCAATCTGAGGATGACTTGAGCCCCCAGATGGTCAGTGTACAACTCAGAGGGCTGTAGAACTTCAGAACATGATATGTGGTGGCCAGCAGGGGCGTCAAAAGGCATCCTGTAAAGGCCAGGGTCTGAAATGAATAGATTTTAGGTGGGTCAGAAAAGCTCTCGGCCAGGGAGAATCAAGATAAAGGAATGGAATCAAGATAAAGGAATGGAAACCAGCAGAGCCTGGGGGTTACCACCTGGTTGATGCAAACTATGGGTTGGAGGCTTGGATTACCAGATTTCAGAAGATTTAATGACAAATCCTATGACATAATAAATACCCATTAATAATGAAGAATGAAAGAGAGGATTCCCAGCCATATCAGCAGAGGCAAATGTCAAAGTTTGCTTATAAACATGCAATTCCTTGCTCTAAATGGAGTCTAGGAAAGCCATCACCGCAAGACATGATGAGATTCCCTTCTGTATTAGATTCTCAGGGCTGCTGTACAAATGGTCGCAAAACAGGCGGCTTGAAACAACAGAAATATTTTCTGTTCTGGAGGCTGCAAGTCCAAAATCAAGGGGTCAGCAGGGCTGTGCTGTCTGTGAAGTCTCCAAGGGAAAACCCTTCCTTGCCTCTCCTGGCTTCTGGTGGCTGCCAGGAATCCATGGCCTCCTTTGGCTTGGTGCTGTATCCATCTAATCTCCACCTCCACCATCACATGGCCTTCCTCCCAGAGTGTGTCTGTATCCACATGTGTCCTTTCTCTTACAAAAAAATCCTTCATTGGATTAAGAGCTCACCATACCCCAAGATGACCTCACCATAACTTCATTACATCCTCAAAGATCCTTCCAACTAAGGTCACATTCAAGGGGACAGGGGTTAGAACCTGAACATATCTATTTAGGAGGTACAATTCACCCACTGTACTAACCCTTTTAGGGCCTCCCTGATACACCCCACTGGCTAGCTTTTGCCTAAGCCAGGCCTCTCGGTGTGTCTCCAGTTAACAGGAACATAATCCTGAGTCCCTGGTGGCAACTGTAAAATCAGAGAAGCTTCATGTGCCGACCTCATCTCCAAGAGCACTTAGGTTCTGCATCCACGTCAGTGCTGTGTTGGTGTCTCCATAATGGTATTTTTGAAAGAGGTTTCAAACCACCCCCCATCCCACCCCACCCTGCAGCTGAGCCAGCACTCTACACTCAAGAGGCATCCAGATGCATGGTGTCTTAACAACAGACATCCCCAGATCTGCAACAGTTAGTAAGCCAGGCAGTTAGTGAGGGACCATCGAGGACAGATCCTGTTCCCAAAAGCCAGGCAGGAGGGTCACTTTGGAAAAGGGACGTATACACCCCTGCCTGTTTTGCAGGTTCTCCCACTCAGTTCTGACAGATCCAGAACTTCTCCCCAGCTGCCATTTGGAAAACCCTATGCAATCTGTGTATGGAGTCAGCCAGGCAGGCCTTCCACAAACATTTGTCAGGCTCCACTCTCCTACACAGGATTGTTGGCTGAGCACAAACGTGAACAAAGGTCAGCGCCGTGTAGGAATGAGTGCTCCAAAGCCATAGGTTTCCAGAGCCTTCAAACCCAAAGCACCCTCTCAAGGCAGCATCCAAGCACATACTACAGGCACTCAATAAATGTCAGTGGAGGCAAACTGACCAGAAAGACTTTTCCAGTCTGTAAAGGGAGCCTGTGTGTGCTCAGATACTCAGCAATGAATCTCCTGTGAGATGTCTGGCAAATTACAGAACCATCGTGAGCTCTTCTCCTTATCTGGATGTAGAAAGCTGACATTAAAAGGAGTCTTAAAGCACTTGCCATACTTTTCCTTTCCGTCTTTGTGACAGGAGCGGTACTGCCCAGGCAAGCTGTCCTTTATTCAGGAGATGGCTCAAAGTAGGCTGGGAAAATACAGGTTGAGCCTTTCCTGATGAGGCCTTATTCTTGGCAGGGCCACAGAGCACCCTCTGGACTGAGCTTTGTGGTAGATGCCAGGCAGAGGCATTTACTGACCTCGTGGTACTGTCCAGAACATGCACAGATGAACACACCACTTGCTCAGGGTGGCCCCAGTGCTAGCCTCTGCCGTTTTTCTTCCTTTCAGCCAGTATGGTATTACAAGCCCACTTTGTGTCCCATACGGGAGGAGACTTGGGCAAACCAGAGCGCAGCCTTCATGGGACTAATCCCAAGCTCCTCTCCTCCTTCCCCCCTCTTCTCTAAGTCCCCCAGAAGTTAACCTCTCCTCCCCAGTTCACTGCCCAGTTCATTTTTCATCTTCCAGGAAGACCCCGGGTCAGGTTTTCCATTCAAAGAAAGGCCCTGTCCTTCTGACCTGTCCCTTTGTCATCAGTGGGTGGGTATGCAACCATTCTCACCAAACAGCATCCAACCTGCAATCAGCCCTGGGGTGGGTGTCCCATGAGCCTCCAGAAACAAACACTCATTACCCAAGGCATTGTCAGGTGTGCCACCCTCGAATTAAAGTCTTCCAGGGCTAGCATCAGCAGCCTCCTCGGGATTTTCCTTTCTGGGCAAAGGGGCCTAGGGCTCAGGACCCATCTCAGCCAGCAAACCCACTAGCCACAGCTCTTGGATACCCATGACGGGGCATGGAGTCTCAGCACATCAAGGGAAGAAAAAAAAGAAAGGCATTCTAATATCCCCATCAGCAGGTACTCCCCACCATACCCCTAAAAGATGAAAGGACAATCCCAACAGTCAAATGGTTTCCTGAAAAGTCCTTCCTATGTCCCATTGTGGCTCACACTTGACTTTTACAGCGCTGATGTATGCTGTCCAATGAGGTGGCCACTGGCTACATAGCGAGGGCTATTTAAATTTAAGTCTGTTGAAATTAATTCACACAAAAATTGCAGTCCCTCAGCTGCTATAGCCCCAGGTCAATTGTTCAACAGCCCCATGTGGCTAAGGGCAAGGATGTCAGGCAGTTCAGGTTACAGAAGGCTCTTCACTGCTCCCAAGGCCTTCTCTGGCTGCTGAGAAGAGGGGCAAGCCCCATCCCCCATCTTGTGCCCCAGTTATGTCCCAGTTTAGCTTCTTAGAGGTATAGTGGAAAACAATTCCATAGTGAGAGAAATGGGCATAGCTCAGAAATCAGCAAAAGAACTAGTGTGGGGTCTTTTCTAAGACTCAGGGTCCAAGTGCAGCTCTGTTACTTACTAGGTGCATGACCCTCAGCAATTCAGGTCACCTCTGAGTGTCTCAGCTTCCTCATCCCCACAATGGCAGCAAAAAATACTCTCCCTGCCTCTTTCCACAGCTTTTGGGACAATTATGAGACTCTATAACCCAGGTAAATTCAATACCATACAGTGGCAGGATCAAAAACAACACTGTACTATTAAGGTTTGCATTCTCTTAGACGCTATTATTATCATTCTTGTTTTGTTATGAAACCATCAGCTACATTGATCCACCAGCATTTATAGGGACTCTAAGTAATGCAATTTAATTTAATACAAATCAAGCAAGCTACCCCCTCCATGTGCCTCCGGCAAAACCTCTAAAACTGGACTTGCAATTATACTATTTATTGTGACATTCTCTTTCACTAGTTTTCCAGCCCTGATTCTGCATTCATATCAAAGTAGTCTTTCCAAAAGGTAAATCCTGTAACCTCCTTGCCTCTCCCCTCACCTAAAGTCTGCATCATCAGGAAGGTAGGATGGAAGCTCTTCAGAGCTTCAAGCACAGAACTCCTGGCAGACTCTGAACATCCTGCTCATCTCCTGCCAATCTCTGTTCTGCACCCAACACCTGACTCTGTTAGTTCCTAGATGTAGGGCAGAGGCTCGGACACCCAGCTCAAAATGGACCAAAAGGCAGCAGGCGGTGCGGGGAGCCGCCTTCTCTAAATAACTCTACCTGCATCTGAAGTGCCTGCAACTGACACATCCAAGGGCAGAGCGGACAGAACAAGCAAGGAAGGGTCCCCCAGAACCCAGGATGGCCACTTGGCTTTAAATGGGGGGTGAACAGAATTGTGTCTTTGGCCTCTCTGTGACTGTGCCAGGATGATGCCACCTTCCCAGTGACAGATGTAATGCCACAGCCTACAGCAAGTCTTAGAGTGAGCAGCTGCCTGAGAAACCAATCACAACTGTCCAGCCCCATGGTAAACTCTGTCTGACGCTGTGAGGGGTAAGGGGAGCATGAGGCTCTGATGAATCTGCCAACTGGCTGTGAGAAAATGTGTACATTATACCCACTTAGGGGGCAACATTTTTTCATTGGTGAACTTGGGTAAAGTATATGAGGGAGTTCTTTGTACTCTTCTTGCAGCTTTTACTCAATGTGAAAGTGAAATTATATCAACAAAATTTTAATTGCCTTTTTAAGATATGCATATATTTCTCATATAAGATAAGAAAAAGTGACAAAACCACAGAAAAGAGCATCTGGATATGAGGTCTAAGCCTTGGCTTTCCCCAGAAGTGCTGGGGCCTACTAGTGTGGGTTGAATGCTGTCTTCACCCACTGAAAAAAGATACTGCCCTTAGAATCTGGTGCCTATGCCCTTATTTGGGAATAGGGCTTTTGCTGATGTAATGAAGTTAAGAATCTTGGATGGGTATGGGGGCTCATGCCTGTAATCCCATGCTGTGGGAGGCTGAGGCAGGACAATGGCTTGAGATCAAGAGTAGGAGAGCTGCAAGGGGAACATGGTAAAACCCCATTCCTAAAATAAATCAATAAAATAATAATAAAATTAAATAAAGTTGTTTAAAAATAATAATCTTGAGATGAGATCATTGGAGGCCCTAAAAGATGAGGAGAGATGGACATAGAGAAGGTACATGGAGACAAGAGCAGAGATTGGAATGATTCCGCCACAAGCCAAGCAACATCCAGTGCCACAAGCAGCTGGAAGAGGCAAGGAAAGGCTGTCCCTTAGCACCTCAGAGGGTGTCAACCTCGCTGACACCTTGATTTCAGACTTCTGGCCTCCAGAACTGTAAGACAATACATTTCTGTTGTGTTAAGCTACCAGATCTGTAGAAATTTGTTACTGCAGCCACAAAAAACGATAAGGGCCTTTGCCTCCAGCAGGAGAAGGAAGCCAGGCTTTGACTCAGGAGGGTCTGAAGCCCAGTGTGGCTAGAACCCTTCCTAGGACCTCCATCATCCAGTTCTGCTCCCACCGGTGGCTTCGGTTGGTCGCTGCTGTATCTGCCAAGCTGAGAACGGGCCACCACATGACAGGCATAACCAGGAACTATTTCTGAACCAGTGAGCTAATGGCCTCCCACTCTGACATCCAGGTACATGCAGGCCTGCTGCGGGGAACACACCACCGAACATTTGGGAATGACAACTGACAAAACAGGACTCCCAGCAGATGCCGCTCCTCTCCAGGCATGGCTGACTTGCCCCTCTTTGCCCAGCCTTCCCTGAACCCATCTGCTTGTCCTGGAAGGATGCTCCTGGGGCTCATGATCATCATGGCACTCCTCCATCTGCAGTAAGCCTTCGCAGTCCCTGTGGGGTTCCCCCTCCAGCTGTGAGTTCCCTGATGGTGCAAATTCAGCCATTCTCCACTGGACATTCAACCCTTGACAAACATTACTGGATGAATAAACGATCCTAGAACTGAAAACAGAATATGAAGATATTTCTATTCCAACTCTTCAGTCAATATATATTCAAACCAAGAATCAGAGAAGTGGAGGGAACCACCAGGATCAGGTCCCAAGGCACGCAGGACAAAGGCCACGCTGGATTTAGGGCAGGACTCCATTCCTCCATTCCAACCCCACCTGGGCCCCAGCTAGATCAGCTTCCTCCCCAAACATCATTCCCTGATGTTTCCCAAGTGCCAAAAATGATGCCTGACACAGAGTACATGTTTGAGTGAATATTTATTAAATAGGCCCAGAAGTCAGAGTGGGGATGTACAAAGTTGGTTTCAATATTTGTAAATGCTGCTGCTTCAAAAAAAGGTGGAGGGGAGCGGGAGGTGCTGCCTTCTATGGAAAAGTTAAAAATATCTAAGGGTGCTAAATCCCCCTGTGTTAGTAGTTCAGGGAACTTTTCTGCCACACTTTTTCTCAGAGGAGGCAGGAGTGGGTGAGAACAAGAATTGAGTGATTTCCAATAACAACGCTAGTGCAAACAACCACACTCACCCATGCACCAAACAGGTGGCAAGTCTCACCAGGTGTCAGACACTGAGAGAAGCACCAGGGACACACAAATGGCAAACCCCAGTCCTGCCCCCTGGACCGCACAGTCCAAGGTAGAGGGCAGACAGTCACCAACATGGTGGCAAGTGGCTGATGCGAGCCTAGGACCTGGGATAACAGAGCATGGTGTGAAGTCAGCCTGGGCAGGGGCAGGAAGGCTGCCGTGTGAGGGGTGGAAGATCCCAGAACTTAAAAGATCCTGTCTTGGGCACTTCTAGGAGGAAGAGAAAGCTGCTGGGCAGGGTGAGACCCAGACTCTGTTGAGGAAAGAGAGGAGAGCTGGCCAGCCCGATCTCAATCCCGCAGGCCAGAGGTCCATTGGGGCCCTCTTCCAAACACCTCCTCTTCCCTGACCACCCCCGTGAGGATCTGACACTACTGCCCATCTGCAAGTCTCAGTCTGCTCCTTTATAAAATAGAGCTAAAATGCAGATTAGGCCAGGCATGGAGGCTCATGCCTGTAATCCCAGCACTTTGGGAGGCCGAGGTGGGAGATCACCTGAGGTCAGGAGTTTGAGACCAGCCTGGCCAACATGGTGAAACGCCGTCTCTACTAAAAATACAAAAATTAGCCAGGCGCAGTGGTGTGCCCCTGTAATCCCAGCTATTTGGGAGGCTGAGACAGCAGAATCACTTGAACCCGGGAGGCAGAGGCTGCAGTGAGCTGAGATAGCACCCCTGCACTCCAGCCTCGTCAACAAATCGAGACTCTGCCTCAAAAAAATAAAATGCAGACGAACCTCCAGAAGACAAGGACAAAAAGCCCAACCTGGGTGTGAGAACACCTTAAGAGGGATGGTAACTCCTAGCCCTATCATTTACAAAATAAGGTCACAGCAGAACTAGATGATCTATAATGTCACAGCTGAAGTTAAAAAATTCAATGAGTTGATCACACCCAACTCAAGGTGCTGGCTTAAGGATTAAGAAGGAACACACGTGTTCCTTCCTTCCTGTAACCCCAGAGGCTCTTCGTGCACCGCGTTCAGGGACTTCTCTCTTGGGTCTCCAGTGCATCCCTGTCTCCTCCAGCTCAGGCCCCGTCACCACTGGCCACCAGCTTGGACCTCCCTCTGATCTTGTCTTCCTATGGCAGAGGCCATGCTTTCTGAAATGCTAATCTCTCCCTCTCTCACCTCTGCTTAAAATCTGCATCATGAGACCATCGCCCGCAGCACAAAGTCAAAATGGTCTTTCTAGGATCTGGCCTCTGCTTACCTTTCCTGTTTCCCTCCTGCCTCTTCTCTGGGCAAACTCCTTCCTTTCCCTGACCACCCTAAGTCCACACCCTGGGCCCTTCTGTGTGCCTATGGCACCCTGTGTCCCCAGGCAGGCACCTTGGCTGTGATTATCTGATTTCTCATCTAAATTCCTCCCCTATTCGTGCCCCCCTCCCCCCCACACACACACACAGGAGAACAAAAAATATCTAAGGAAAAAGAGCACTTCCAACTCATTCCTGTACTTCCAGAATGCATGCAGCACCTTGCCTGGCCCGCAGTGTGTGTTCAATTAAACTACTGCATAATGAGAAATACCCTATGTTTTGAAGTGTCCAGGAACTTGAAACAATAATACCCTCTCCCCACAAAAAACAGAAAACAGTTATCTATGCCTCAGTTTTTGTGTCTGAAAAATGGAGACAGACTCCAGAACAGGGTTGACAGGAAGGAAGTACCTCAAAGCAAACCCTGCAGAGGCCTTCAGTGATAAGTGTTCACTTTCCCTATCTTCAGCCTGCTGATTTCCCTATCATGGTGCATCCATCCAGAAGGCCACAAAGATCCTATCTCCCACCAACTGAACTTCAAAAGCATCTTTATCTGCAGAACCCACCTCAAGGAAGGTCGATTCCTAACTTCTCTCGGTGATCCTTTTATTCTGGGCTGGCTAAGCACACCCGCCCAGCCTTATCTGTAATGTCCCCAAGCTGTTGTCTTTCCAGGAAGGGTGTCTCCTATCTACAGGCCTCCAGGAGGCAAGACCAGGGAGGCAAATGGAGGAGAGCACCTCTGAGGCCTGAGATGTGGCTTCTGCCACCCTCAAGCTGTGTGAGCTGGGACAAATCAACCCATTCATCAGAGGCTCAGCTTCCCCATGTACCCCTCTGTTCAAAAAAGGGAGTAGGCTCACAGACCCTCCAACTTGGGAACTGCAGTAACAGGCTGTACTGGACATGTTGAATGAACACCACAATGGCTGCCTAAGCCGATCCCCTCTAGCAAAAGAGGGAGAGTGAAGCAGAAAGAAATCAGGGAAATTTCCAGAAATCATGTCATCCTGGGTTGCCTGCAGACGACAAAACTACCACGTACAGGAGACCCCTTCCAGGAATCACATACTGCATCCGGGGAAGGCCAGAAGTAAGTGCAGATATACGTGAAAAGGCAGGCATTAGGGATGGTTAAGTGGATGCCAATTCCCTGCTTCCAGAAATGAACTCAGCCTAATGAAAATTCTCCAGGGGCCTCACCTGTATATTGCATTTGGGGCTAGGAGTGAAAGCACCCAGGGGCTCCTGAGGGGCTGCTGACCTAGGTCCCAACCCCGTTCTGCCATTTTCTAACCGGTTTGTTCTCAGCCTCTTTGAACTTCAAATGCTGAGCAGCTTAACAATGTCTGAACAGCCTAAATCAGCCTCTGGCCCATTAAAGATGTCTGTTTCCTGCCTCCTTTCCTTAAAGAATTTCAATAAGAAGAGCTCCTTTAAGAGTAGGCACTGGGTCTTTTTTTTTTTTTTTTTTTTTTTCTGAGACAGAGTCTCGCGCTGTTGCCAGGCTGGAGTGCAGTGGTGCCATCTCGGCTCACTGCAACCTCTGCCTCCAGGGTTCAAGCGATTCTCTTGCCTTAGCCTACCAAGTAGCTGGGACTATAGGCACGTGCCACCATGTGCAGTTAATTTTTGTATTTTTAGTAGAGATGGGGTTTCACCGTGTTGGCCAGGGTGATCTCGATCTCTTGACCTCGTAATCCGCCCGCCTCGGCCTCCCAAAGTGTTGGGATTACAGGCGTGAGCCACCGTGCCCGGCCTGGGTCTTTTAACTTTTATATCCCCAGAGTGTAGAATATTTAGAATACCAGAATTCCTTTATAAATGCTCACTAAATGCATGGATAAGATAAAAACGTAAGACAAGAAGCAATCAGGGGACTGATAGTCATCAATTCGCTTGGTAAAATGCACTCACATGGCTAGCGCTCAGGAGACATCCCAAATCTCCCTCCTGCTCTTTCTCCCTTAGAGCCACACAGATGCTCTGCAGGCCTGAGCCCACCTACCCCACCCCACCCTGCTAAGGGGCAGCACAGAACAGCAGCAAACCATGAGGACCCAGGCCGCCTGCTCGGTTCCCATCTTGGTGCTGTGACCGTGACAACTGACTGAGGCCCTTAAGCTTCCCCTTCAATAGTACCCACTTCACAGTGAGCTAGGAGGACTCTGGAAGTTCAAATATGACATGTGCTTAGAACCAGGCCTGGCACATGGCTCCCGTGGCTGTCGGCTATGGGATCATTCATGCTACTATTGTTATTCTGTACAACCAGATGTTGGAAAAATTCTGGAGTCACTGAGACACAGAAGGCACACATCCAGATCCTAGATTGCAGCTGTCAAGACACACTTTGAGCCTTGGACTTGGAATCCTAAATCACTGGGTCAAATCCTGGCTCTCACCTACCTCTGGCACCTGACTTTCTCCTCTCTGAGCCTCAGTTTCCTCCCCTGGAAAGCAGACCTTTCAACCTGCCCTGTCTTCCCCAAAAAAGGGATCAAATAAAACAGAAAGCATAGGCCGGGCATGGTGGCTTATGCCTGTAATCCCAGCATTTTGGGAGGCCAAAGCGGGCGGAATGCCTGAGCTCAGGAGTTCAAGACCAGCCTGGGCAACACGGTGAAACCCCGGCTCCACTAAAATACAAAAAATTAACTGGGCATGGCGGCGTGCACCTGTAGTCTCACCTGCTCGGGGGGGCTGAGGCAGGACAATCATGTGAACCTGGGAGGCGGAGGTTGCAGTGAGTCGATATCGCGCCACTGCACTCCAGCCTGGGTGACAGAGCGAGACTCTATCTTAAAAAAAAAAAAAAAAAACAAGAAAAGAAAAGAAAAGAAAAACAAAAAAAAAAAGAGAAAAAAAACGGAAAGCATGAAGTTTTCTAAGGTTGGTATGGTAGGTGCTGAATAAATATATTCATTTAAATGAATAGATTACAACCTCCTCCACACTTAGATCAGCCAACCAACCACTCTGTCCATCCTGTTTGATGCCACGCCCATGTTCCCTTCACCTCACCGCCTGTCATTCCCATGTGCCTCTCTGCTTTCTGTTAGGGGCACTCAGCTTTGATCACCCAGCAGGGCTTTTGGTGCCAGATAATTAGAAACCATGGCCAAGATGTGAGAACACGTCTATCCCCATATCACACAGGCTGCCCGCTCTTTCTCAGCCTTGCCCTGCAGAACAAGGCACGGCAGGGAAGCTGGAAAGTGCACCCACACCTCCCTACCATGCACATGCCTGTGTGCACCTTGTGTGTGTGTGCACATTCAGGGGTTGCAGTGCTATCAGCTGCGCAGCACACGCTGCAAAGCCTCCCAAGGCAAAGAGAAACACTCGCTCCCAGGACTGGGAAGGCCTGAAGAGGAACGAGCTGTTTGGCCCTAGGCAAATGACTCCTCCTGTACCTCAGTCTGTTCACCTACAAAATGAAGACCATGTCCCCCATGGCCTGCAGAAGATTTTTTTTCTTTTCTTTTCTCTTTTTTTTTTTTTTTTTTTTGAGATGGAGTCTTGCTCTGTCACCAGGCTGGAGTGCAGTGGCGCAATCTCAGCTCACTGCAACCTCCACCTCCTGGGTTCAAGTGATTCTCCTGCCTCAGCCTCCTGAGTAGCTGCACGGTACAGGCTTGCACCACCACACCCAGCTAGTTTCTGTATTTTTAATAGAGATGGGGTTTCACCATGTTGGCCAGGATGGTCTTGATCTCTTGACCTCGTGATCTGCCCACCTCGGCCTCACATAGTGCTGGAATTACAGGCGTGAGCCACTGCGTCCAGCCAGAAGACACGTTTAAAACCACCCCTGAAACTTGAGTCTGAAGAGGGCTTCCTATCACAGGCTATCACGGTGCTTTTCCTAGTGCTTGGGAGCAGAGTGTGGATCCTGCCATCCCCAAGCTGTGTAACCTGGGGCAAGTGACTTGGCATCTCCGAATCTGCACTTCCACATGTGCAAAATAGGGATGGTACTAGTAGCTAAAGTAGAGGTAAACGGTGGTTGAAAAGTTCTTTGAAAAGCATTAAACCACCATGCAAGCTAGGCCAGTGATAACTGGTTAATTACTAGAGAGAATAAAAAGTGATAATGATAGTGATGATGATAATAATAATAGTGCCTACCATAATAGTGAGGCCTATGAAAGGCCATTCTTAAGATAAAATAAAAATGAATAAACAAGAACAAGCTTCTGCTAAAAGGAGGGCTCTAGCTCAAGTGTGAAGCAGATCCTGTTTTCATGTTTTGCAGAGAAACATGAGACTTATAAAAAAATCAAACTGGCCGGGCGCAATGGCTCACGCCTGTAATCCCAACACTTTGGGAGGCCAAAGTGGGTGGACCACAAGGTCAAGAGACCCAGACCATCCTGTGCAACATGGTGAAATTCCATCTCTACTAAAAATACAAAAATTAGCTGGGCGTGGTGGTGCGTGCCTGTAGTTTCAGCTACTCCGGAGGCTGAGGCAAGAGAATCTCTTGAACTCAGGAGGCAGAGGTTGCAGTGAGCCAAGATCATACCACTGCACTCCAGCCTGGCAACAGAGCGAGACTCCGTCTCAAAAAACAAAAACAAAAAAAAAGGCAACAACAAAAAATTAAACTGCAGAGCTGTGTCTTCCCTTCACCACGGAACCTGGAATAGAGATGGCAGTCCTTTCTCCTGCCACAGCTCCCTATCTGTCCCTACACAGTGTGGAAAGACAGAGCAGACTTTGTTCAGCACTCCCTTCTTGCCAGCCAAGGAAAGGCCTTTGATGGTGCTGGATGGATGAGGGGCAGGCCCCTCTCAGCCTCAGCTCCATCCCCAGCCCTGCCAGCCTGGCTCTGCACCATCCTTCCTGTAGAACAAGCACTAGGGCTCAACCTGGAACAGCTGAGTGCTGGGGCCAAGGTCGAGGCTCTTCCCCTTGAGCATGGGTCCCAGATGCCCTTCTCACCCTCCATTGTGACATACTATAGTTGTAGATGTGCCTGTCTGCCTCACCAAGCTCTGAGAGGGCACTAACCCAGGCTATCTCTGTCAAGAGGTGGTACAGTATGACAGGCAAATTCAAAGGCCTAGAGGCCAGCTACCCAGCTACAAATTTAGCCCTTGCAGAAACTAATTGGGCATCCTGGGCAAATTACTAAGCCTCTTGGAGCTTGGCTTTTTATTTGCAGAATAGAAATGATATTACAGCAGGGCGTGGTGGCTCACGTCTGTAATCCCAGCACTTTGGGAGGCCGAGGGGGGCAGAACACTTGAGGCTAGGGGTTTGAGACCAGCCTGGGCAACATGGAAAAATCCCGTTCCTACTGAAAATACAAAAAAAAATTAGCAGGGTGTGGTGGAACGTGCCTGTGATCCCAGCTACTCAGGAGGCTGAGACATGAGAATCACTTGAATTTGGGAGGTGGCGGTTGTAGTGGGCCGAGATTGCGCCACTGCACTCCAGCCTGGGCGACACAGAAAGACTGTCTCGGGAAGGGGAGGGGAAAGCAGGGGAGGGGAGGGGATTACAGACTCTTGGGCATAACTCTCAGGCCCACTGTGTGTTGGAAACTTAGTATCTTGGCCTGAACTACCATGAAGCTGTTTATGGATTTTATTTATCCCACTTACTATGAAAATTCATATATTTCCCTGTAGAAATTTTGGGCTTGGTTAGAGGCACTGCCCCAGACACACGGTATATTGGTCTGCTAGGGCTGCCATAAAAAAGGAGTACAGACTGGGTGGCTTTAACAACAGAAATTTATTTTCCCATAATTCTGGAGGCCAGAAGATCAAGTTGAAGGTGTTGGCAGTTGGGTGTCTCCTGAGGCCTCTCTTTGGCTTGCAGATAGCTGTTTTTTTCACTGTGTCCACACATGGCCTTCCCTCTGCGTGTGCGCATCCTGGTGTCTCTGTCCAAATTTCCTCTTCTTACAGGGACTCTAGCCCGGTTGGCTTAGGGCCCACCCTAATAGCCTAATTCTAACTTAATTACCTTTTTAAAGGCCCTACCTTCAAATCCAGTCACATTCTGAGGTCCTTGGCACTAGGACTTCAACATATGAATTTGCAGAGACACAATTCAGCCCATAACACATGGTATGATATGCGTACTGTGTTGCCTTTCTAAAATCTCAAAACAGGATAAACTCCCAAACATAATTCATCCTAAATGTTTTGAATAAAGGATGGAGGACCTGGAGGACAGGCTTGTAGGGTGGTGCAAAGGATAAATGTGGCAGCACACAGAAAGCCCTGGCCCATGGTACAGAGCTCACAGACTCCCAAGACCAAGCCGAGCACCAGTTGCAGAGCAGCAGCTCAGTCATTGCTTCATGGAGGAAATCCACGAACTCAAACAGAGGCCCGAATCCTTCTTCTACACTGTATGACTTTGGGGAAGCCACTCCCTGGGCCTCAGTTTGTTCACCTGCTCAAGGCAGGCAACTCCCACCTAGGAGAGGCACTGGGGGGCTGAATGACACCCACAGGTAGAAGTGAGTACTTGTTGGCCGGGCGTGGTGGCTCACACCTATAATCGCAGCACTTCGGGAGGCCGAGGCGGGTGGATCACGAGGTCAAGAGATCGAAACCATCCTGGCCAAAACGGTGAAACCCCATCTCTACTAAAAATACAAAAATTAGCTGGGCATGGTAGTGCGTGCCTGTAGTCCCAGCTACTGGGGAGGCTGAGGCAGGAGAATCGCTTGAACCCGGGAGGCGGAGGTTGCAGTGAGCCGAGATGGCACCACTGCACTCTAGCCTGGTGACAGAGTGAGACTCTGTCTCAAAAAAAAAAAAAAAAAAGAAGTGAGTACTTGTTGAGTCTCAGTCACAGCAGTCACACAACCACAACAAGACAATTCATCAAAAAGCATCTGTTCTAGTTAAGACATAGGCATTGCAGGCCTCTGTTATCCCTCAGAATGATTCTCAAATAACATTCTGAGGCCCACAAGGAAACTTAAGAGTAATGGAGGTCAACTTCACCCTCAAAGGCAAATCTTTTCTTGAAGCAATGTCAAGCAGTGGCAAAAGCCCATGGTTTTGGTTTCTTTTTGCATATGGTTGTGCCTTACTGCTAGTAATTAAGAGATATTCAAGATGATCAGTATTTCAAGTTTTGTGCATATTTTCTCCGAAGTCCCAGAGCCAACCTGCCTAGGCCATGCTTTGCATTTATGTATGTATCTTCTATAGTTGGGATTCTACTGGGAAGGAGAAATTATGAACCAGGCACCTACGTGAGCTGTAGCAAAAGAAAAGAAAAGAAATGAAAAGAAGAGGAAAGGAAAGAAATGAAGAAAAAAAAAATGTTCCAGTCATCTAGGAAGTCCACATAGAAATGACCTCACAACAGATTTCTTGGAGTAGGGAGAAGGGAATGTCTTCTCTATCTCAGGAGATCTGGGTTTCAGCTCCAATTCTGCAAGTTAGAGTTTCAGTCTCAGCTTTTTTATCTGTAAAATGGAAGCAAATTACCCGTTCAATTTATCTCATGGTTAATTTGGGAGGGGTGTGGATAGTGCTGTTGCTACCAGAGCAAACAGAATGGTTTCTGGTACTAAATACTAAATAAATGTTACTATAATACTAAATACTAAATAAATGTTAGCTATTATAATTTATTCTTCTAACTATCTTTATGGCCACCCCCTGATAAAGGTATTCCCAAGAGCTTGATTTTTGCAGATGGAGACAAGAGTGGGGTTTGAGTCAGGTTCTCAGGCAATCTACAGGCTGATATCTCCAACATCAAGGTCTATCTGTTCATTCATTTTACACAGAGTCCAGTAAAAGCATTCCTGCACAGGGAGGTTGCAGTAGGGTGATCTCCCAGCAGATCGGGGCCAAGATACTCCAGAACAATTCAAAAGGACAGAGATTGCCCAGCCCAACCTTCAAAGCAAGAATAAGTAATGTGCTGTAACTGTCAGTTCAGGGCCAAATTCCAGGCAGGCCCTTGTTCTCCCATTGAGGAAGGACAGAGAAGCTTCTGCCTACTGGAGAGAATGACCTGAAAAATGCAGGCACGGGCCGGGCGCGGTGGCTCACGCCTGTAATCCCAGCACTTTGGGAGGCCGAGGCAGGTGAATCACGAGGTCAGGAGATTGAGACCATCCTGGCTAACACGGTGAAACCCCGTCTCTATTAAAAACATAAAAAATTAGCCAGGCGTGGTGGCGGGTGCCTGTAGTCCCAGCTACTTGGGAGGCTGAGGCAGGAGAATGGCGTGAACCTGGGAGGTGGAGGTTGCAGTGAGCTGAGATCGCACCATTGCACTCCAGCCTGGGCCACAGAGCGAGACTCCGTCTCAAAAAAAAAAAAAAAAATGCAGGCACAACCTAGGTGCAGACACAGCTTGCAATTCTAAACCATGAGACCTTGCTGAGCTCCCCAGACTGTGCCTCTGTTGCCTCATCTGAAAATGAGGGCACATATTACATTTTGTTTCAAAGTATGACTATAAAGCCAATGGAGAAAAAAGACTTAGCACAAAATAGGTACCCAAAACATGCCAGTTCTTTCTAGAATAGGGTGTTTAAAGAAAAAAATGGCAGATCTTCAAGATGTAAAGGAAGCATCAAATGAAATGAGTAAGGCAGCCAGGGGGCTGGAAACAGGGAAGGGGCTTTGCAGCCCTGGGGAAATTTGTGCTGAGTAAGCAATGAGACAGTGAGTGTTAAGACAGCCTCAGAGCTCAGGGAGCTCAAAGGGCTTTAACAGACATGATCTCACTGGGATTTTTTTATTAGCTTCTTAGACAGTTTAACAGGTTCCTCCATCTCTGCTGAGACAGTGAAACTGTGGGCTCCTCTGGCCTCCCTGGGCACATGGAGGCCAGGGCAGTCTTTCTGAACCTGCTTGGGTGGCAAAGGCCCAAGATCTGTTTCTTGATCTACAATTGGTTGTGAGCCAGGCATTGCGGAAGGAAATCCATTTTTTAAAAATAAATTTCCTAGAGCAACATTAAAAGAATTCTGTTTTTTGGCCAGGCGCGGTGGCTCACGTCTGTAATCTCAGCACTTTGGGAGGCCAAGGCAGGCAGATCACGAGGTCAGGAGTTTGAGAGCAGCCTGGCCAATGTGTTAAAACCTCATCTCTACTAAAAACACAAACATTAGTCGAGCGTGGTGGCATATACCTGTAATCGCAGCTACTCGGGAGGCTGAGGCAGGAGAATCGCTTGAACCCAGGAGGCGGAGGTTGCAGTGAGCTGAGATCATGCCACTGCACTCCAGCCTGGGCAACAGAGTGAGACTCCGTCTTAAAAAAAAAAAAAAAAAGAATTCTGTTTTTGTTTTTCTAAGGAGCAGAGCAGCATGGAAAGAAGGGAGGCTTCGGGATCAACCCTGGGCTTAATTCCCAGCTCAGCTGCTTCCTGGATGTGTTTCTTAGTCTGCAAAATAGGGCAAACAGTTATTCCCTTGAAGGGCAGTGCCAAGGACCAGTGCAATGACAAATGTGAGGTTCAGGCACAGTCTAGGCATGTGATGACCAGGAGAGGCTTGCTGTTGATATTGTACTCCTTTGTTACATGCTTTTTAATTTCTCCTAGGGGTATTCATTCAGCTCTAATCTCAAGACCGTTCTGTGATCTGACATCTCTCAGATGTCAGATCTATGCTGTGACGCTGTCTTCCTTTTGATCAGCCTGAGGCCTGCATCAACTCTACCCACTGGCCTTGC
This sequence comes from Pongo abelii, assembly GCF_028885655.2. NCBI lineage: Eukaryota > Metazoa > Chordata > Mammalia > Primates > Hominidae > Pongo > Pongo abelii. Next base: position 144,323,397 of record NC_071992.2, on the reverse strand, counting down.
CCTGGGCTTCCTACCCAGGGCCCTACCCTTGAGCTCTCTGCTGGTGCACAGGTATGACAACAACACGGCTGTGGACACTGCTGTGCAGGGAGCTTTGCCTCAGGAATATTGAGCTCCAGCAGTGCACTGGGGTAGAAGGAGCAGGTGGGATGAAAGTTTCCCAGGAAGGTCCTCTACCTCTCTAAGGAAGCCTTGGTTCCCTCTTCAGTAAGACAGGGGCACTGGGTATGGTGGCTCACGCCTGTAATCCCAGCACTTTGGGAGGCCGAGGCAGGTGGATCATGAGGTCAAGAGTTCGAGACCAGTCTGGCCAACATGGTGAAACCCCATCTCTACTAAGAATACAAAAATTACCCAGGCATGGTGGCATGTGCCTGTAATCTCAGCTACTTGGGAGGCTGAGGCAGGATAATCGCTTGAATCTGGGAAGCGGAGGTTGCAGTGAGCCAAGATCACACCACTGCACTCCAGCCTGGGCGACATAGCAGGACTCCATTTGGAAAAAAGAAAAGAAAAGACAGGGGCTTGCATTCCCATGTGATTGCCCAATGGAGTGAGATAATGTCTGTGAAATGGCTTATAAACTGTAAAATTGCTGAGCAGACTGAGCTGTTAGCCATCCTCCCTCCTACACCTCCTCACTAGAAGGTGCTCCTCGTGGGCACCTGAATCTTGAGTGTGAGGGAAGGAGACATAAAGGAGAATTCCCAGCCCAGGCCCTTTTGGGTGAAAGTCAGTCCTCCCAGGTCAGTCTTTAGTTCTGACGATACATCTGTCTCCTAAGTGACTGCCAGCTGTCTCATCCCATCCCCCAATCAGCTTTTCTCCCAAGAGTCCTTTAAGCAAATTCCATCTGAGCCTGCTGACCCCTGGGCCCCGGTGCTTATCTGAGACAGTGGGAAACTCCTCCACCTTCAGGTTCAGGAGTGGAGGCAGCATGGAGCAGTGGTTGGAGCTCCCACGCTTGAAGCAGGACCAGCCTCACCTGGGAAACTCTGGCCGCATCTCCCCACATGGCACAACAGCTTTGTGGCTAAGGGCTGGACAGGCAGATGGCACACAGGAGCTGGGACACCCAGAAACGCCTAGGTCTCAGCCTCCCACTCCTATGCAGGGAGAGTAATAACAGCACGCCGCCAAGGGGCTATTGGGTGTTAACCGCAGGACTTGGCACACAGTAGCACCCAAGTGAGGTGAGCCACTTTCTGCGGTTAGCATTCCCACTGTCAAGCCTGCATCATCAGTAAAAGGGAGATTAGAAGAGCATGTGCCCCGGAAGTTTATTAAAAGTATTAAATGAGAAGATTCATGTAAAGGGCTTAGCACAGCTCTGACACTTAGTAAGTGCTCAATAAATGAGCGTTCTGATGGCTTCAGTTGGAGGGAAACTCCCGTACTCTGGCATGCAGCTTTTCCAGGAACCCGGGCCGCCAGGGAAGGCGGGGGACAGCCTCAGCTGGAAGCAGAAGAGTCTCTGGCCTGTGACTAAGGCACAGCGAGTCAGAATCCAGCCGCTGGGCAGGGCCGGCTTGGGCTGATGCCTGGCCTGGCCCCCGTTCAGGGTGATGCGTTTTTACCGTAAGGTCTGGGTAACTCCACAGCCAGCACTGGGCCTCCCTGTCCCTGGGTGGGGCCTGACACTCACCCATCAACCATGAGAGCCGCTTCGTAAAAGAGGCGGGGACTCTAGAGCAGTGAGGGCCCAGTAAGAAAGGGCAGATTCACGGGTTTCAGCGTCATCTGCTAAATGCCACCCCCACTGGTTTAACCATGTGAGAGGTGTTAGTGTAGCACGGCAGGTCTGGGTGCCAGGCTGAGCTCCAGGACAGGAGCCAAAGTCAATTAATACCAGGGATGGGGGGTGGGGGTGGCTGAATAGGGAGAGGATGCTGATGGGCAGTGGCAGTGAAGGGAGGCTGAGCTCCCTCCCAAAAACAGGAGGGAAGAAAGGAAAGGCTGGGGAGAGAGGAGAGGGAGAGAGGGAGACAGATACACACACACACACACACACACACACACACACACACACACACACACACACACACACACACACACACACACACACGGCTCCTGGAATTCAAACGTTCCAAACGCAATGCAGCAAATGGGAGGTTCCGGTCACAGGGGGCTGGTCTTCAATGTGTCCCACAGGCCAGGCACTAGTGGGTGGGCCCTTCACCTACATAGTCTTATTGTAACAACAGCTGGGACAGCATAGTGATCCGGTGTGTGGGCACCAGAGACCAACTACGAAGTTCCACATGTTGACCGGCCCCTTCCTTGCTGACTAACATGGGACAGGTTAATTAACAGCTCTGTGCTCCACTCTCTTCATCTGTAAAATGGGAACAATAGTATCTCCCCTCCCCAGCCGAAGGCTACACATGAGGATGAAGTGTGTTCAGACATGGAAAAGGCTTAAACAGGGCCTGGCTCGCAGCGAGCCCCCGACGAAAGTCGGCTATTCCTGATGCCTCTTACCACAGCCTGTGAGGTAGAAATTCTCAAACTTCTTTTTAGAGCTGAGACCAAGGGGGTTCAGAGAGGGTGAGTGACTTGCTCATGGTCGCTGTATTGATCCGCCAGGGCTGCTATAACAAATTTTCACAGGCTGGGTTGCTCAAACAACAGAGGTTTATTTCCTCACAATTCTGAGAGCCAGAAGTCCAGGATCAAGGTTGGTGTGGGCAGAGTTGTTTCTTCTGAGGCCTCAGAAGGGCCTGGGCTTACAGATGGCCACCTCCTCCCTGTGTCTACACGTGGTCTTCCCTCCTCGTGTGTCATCTTGATCACTTCTTCCGATAAGGACACCCACCAGTCTGACCGTATTAGAGCCCCGCCACGTGAGCTCAGTTAACTGTACCTCTCTAGAGACCCTATTTCCAAACACAGTCACATTCTGAGGTATGGGCAAGTAGGACTTCAACCTATGGTTTTAAAGGGGACGGAATATCATCCAGTCATAGTCACCAAGCTTCCCTGAAGCTCTCCTGGTCTGGAATAGAGAAATCAGAGTGAACCAAGATCAAAATCTGAGGGCAACCTTGGCTTTCCCCTTCTACACAGAATTGGATGACAGCTAGGAGACGGATCTATGAATTTTCTCCCCTGAGAAACCAGACGGGACCACCTAGAGCCGGTCTCCTTCCCCCAAATGCCCTGGACCTACCATGGGCACAAGCTGGGGCTCAGGGAATACCTCTGTGCTCCACCACTCGGCAGTTGCTTTTCAAGAGAAAGCAAACACTGCTACACGCCATCCACAGCCACCGCACAATACTGTATCCCTTTGTCAGGGATAATAAAACAGAGGGGAAGTCACTCAGGGACTTACTATGGCCTTGGGTCAAAGGCAGGCTGACCGGGGCTGGCAGAAGAAAGCTAAAACTTACTTCTCTGGGATTCTAGGAATTTCAACAAACGAGATCAACAACAGATACTTTCAGATTAAAGAAAGGCAGTGTGTTCCCAAACTTTGACCCCTGTGCACAGGCTCTGCAGAAAAGCTGTCACTTTGCACTCAGTTTCCTTGTAGGTAAAATGGGGATAATAATATTCTCTGTCTGCCTAATTTGTACAAGGCTCTTACAAGAGGGTATAGCACAAAGTAAGTGCTTAATAAATGTGAGCTTTTTTTTGTATTCCTGTTTCATAGTATTTGTAAGTATTTCACAAGATTCAGAAACCTTGTCCCTGGACTGTGATCATTGCCTTTTCTTCAGTCTTCCATTCACAGACCCAGCCTCTGGTGGGCAGTCACAACACAGCTGGCCATGTCCAAAGAGGTCCAGAAACCTGCCCCAGGTGTCAAAGCAGCTAAGAAACAGCGCCAGCTGAGACTCTGCCTGACTCTTCCATTCTCCCAAATCTAAGCTAAGCAGTGATTCCTATGCCCACCTGGGAGAGCAGAAACCTGAGGCCCACCTTGTAAATCCCTGCAGGCTCAGTGTGCCTGGCATTGGGCTGGGCAGGGGAGACAGAGGGAATGCCAAAGAAAGAGCAGTTATAAAGACCACAGGTCCAGGACGACGGGACTTTCAAGGGCTTGTTCGTGGTTCCGTTTTTGCCCAAACTCTCTCGATCCACCTTTGAGCAACAGTAATTATCTCTTTGCCTCCATCAACTTCATTTACCATCCCTGTCCAGTTCTTTCCCAATAGGCCAGAGAATAAGAGTGCAGACATTAAAGGTCAGATTTTCATGGTGCTGAACCCATTTAACCCAGCTGTGTGGCTTTGAGTAAGCTACCTAAGTTCTCTGAGCCTCCATTTCCTCGTGTACAAACCGAGGAAAATACTCACCTACTTATTAGAAGGAAAGAAAAGATTGAGTACCTGCCATGTGACAGGCCTTCAACAATGGACCACCTCTTCTCATAAACAAAAGGCACATTCTGAATAAGTGATCACGGGGTTTAACTTCTACACAGGTATTATGAAAACAACAAGTCTGCATTTCAATAAATATTTGTTACATAAATAAACAGGACTGTTCCCAGAGCCTGCTGCTTGGAGGAAACTGGGGAATAAGGAACTCAAAAACAAGGTAAGAATGTCAGAGCAGGGAAGGGAAGGGAGGAGGGAGGGAGTCGTGACCTTGGGTCAAAGGCAGGCTGACCGATGCTGGCAGAAGAAAACTTAAACTTACTTTTCTGGGATTCTAGGAATTCCAACAAGTGAGACCGACAACAGATAATTTCAAATTAAAGAAAGGCATTGTTCCCAAACTTTGGCCCCTGTGCACAAGCTCTGCAGAAAAGCTATCACTTTGTACTCAGTTTCCTTGTAGATAAAATGGGGATAATAATATTGCCTGTCTGCCTAATTTGTACAAAGCTCTTATAAGAGGGTCCAGCACATATAGTAGGTTCTCAATAAACGTGAGCTCTTCTTTGTATTCCTATTGAATAGTCTTGCCATCATTCGTCCGTGGTTTTCCTTTTCTTGGGAATCAGCACTTTCTCAGACACAAACTAGTTACCAAAGCAATGGAGATGACCGCCATTTCCTCGCTATCATGAGTAACAGGCTACCTGGAAACATTTGAAAGATGGAAGATGCTTTCTTGACATGGGGTTCACCTTCCTACAAATACTTAACCTCTTCCCCCTTCCTCCACTAGACTATACGGCCCACAAGGGCAGAACCATGTCTGTTTTGCTTGCTCTTATATCCCTAGCACCTAGGAGTGTCTGATATGTTAGGCACCCAATACAATTGATTGAATGACTTGTGCATAATAATAACCCAACAAGCTGGGGAGAGTGAGCATGAACAGAAAGGCCAATCACCCTAAGTTCCCTGCCTTGGATGTGTGGCTGGTACCCTGACAGACCAGAAGCAATTTGGCCTGCAGCGTTTTTCCTGGGTCTGCACTCCAGCGAGCCCTGCCTTGTTTTGTCTGTCTCTAAACCCCTTCGTACACATTCACATGTGTTACTAACTCTTTCTTTTTTCCAACCACAGCGAGGCTGGTAGCTTTAGTCCCTTATTACAGAGAAACAAAAGGAGGCCCAGAGAGCTCATGGGTCTCTCCCTAGGACACAGAGCTGACTGAGGACGGTGAGTGTCCCAAAAGCCAGGCCTTTGGTTCCACATCCTGTGCTGAGTAAAGTGCTAACTAATGTTGGTTAGTTGAAGGAAAAAATGAATGGATGGGAACAACAGTGGAATGTGATTATTTTCCAAAGAACTCAGTCCTGTCTATGGCTATGTGACAGAAAAAACTGCTCAGTGGGAGGTCCAAAACTGACACTCAAGGCAACAAAAGGAACAGGGAAAGGGAATCATTTCAGATAAGCAATGGACGAGATCAGCGTGTCCTCCTAGGTTGTCAGGGCACAGGCCGGGGACTATGAGGATTCATGCTGCCTTTGGAGGGCCTTCAGCATGGGGCAGTTGAGGGCAGGCTGCCCATCCCCCTGGCAATCAGGGGAACTACCAGAAATGGCATCACCCCCATGAGACTGGCAAAAAGCAAAATTCAGACCTATCAAATGTGGGTGACCAGATGGGGGAAAACAGGGCTCTTGTGTACAGTCAGTGGGACTACAAATTGGCATGATTGTTCTGGAGGGCAATGTGATCGCGTCTTATAAAACAGAAAATGTTCCTTAGCCTCCATGGCAGTGAAGTCGCCTCAGCGTATAAATCCTGGAAGAGCTCTCACATAAGTGACCAAGAAAGCACATGTGGATGTTCCTCCCAGCAGTGTTTGTAATATGGGAGAATAAAAAAGAAAGAAAGAAAAGAAAAAAAATGCATCAAGCACACTGTCTCAACAGGGGAATGGTTAACTGGCCCTTGAAAAATACTCGGCAACTGTTCATTGTTCATTCTCCTCTGATCTGACTTCCCACACACACACTCACCCCACCCACTTCAGGTTCATTTTTATGTTTTATCAGCCTATGGCCTTGACCCCCAGGGAAAGTAGAATTCACATATGAAAAAAGAGGGTCAGACTCCCCGGAAAGCTTTTCTATGTCCTTTGCCCAGGAGAGGTTCCCATTACAATCGGGCCTGGACCTCAGCCATGAGCACGCGGAGGGAAGGAACCAATTTCATTCCACTTAAACCAATTTGCCGGGCCCAGACAGCAGCTAATGAGCATCCTGCGCCCTCGGAGTCATCGATACCACTTTCCAAATCAAGTTACCAAATTGGTCTTAAAACCACTTCAAAGGGGCCGGGCTGACTGTTACCAGTGAGGCATCCTGCCGGCCATATGGCCACGCTTCTTCCCACTGGCATCCTCCTCCTTGGTATCAGCTGCAGAGGGGATGAGCTGGCTGGCTGCTTTTGTCTCTGCTTTGGATCCCTCCTTCCCCTGAATGCCTGATCGTCCATAATGGAACTTGGGTCACCATTTTAAAAAAAAAATGGGACAACTGTGGCAGAGGGATTCATATAAAGGAGGGCCCATTCAGGCAGCACAGCCACTAGCACAACAGCCCGGCGAGGTCAGTACTCTTATTGTCCCCATTTTACAGACAAAGAACCTGACAGTATGAAAGCTGGGCAAGGTCTCACCATGGCTAGCAAGTGGCAGAACCAGAAATTGAACCTGGGGCTTCCTTAAACCACAATCCATGCTCAGCCTCTAAGCCACGCAGGCTTTATAGTTTAGATCTTCATGACTTACATTCCCTTCTCTACAATCAAGCATAAAAAATAGTCAAATGGGCCAGGTGTAATGGCTCATGCCCATAATACTAGCACTTTGGGATGCTGAAGCAGGAGGATCAATTGAGCCCAGGAGTTCGAGGATGCAGTGAACTAGGATGGCACCACTGTACTCCAGCCTGGGCCACCCCCATCTGTTTAAAAATAAATGGTCAACTGAACCTTGAACAAGGGCCTAAAATAATTTTCCTTAAGAGGTTTTTTGTTACTATTCATAAATATGACCCCTATTTTTTATTGAGTGCCCATGGAATGAAAAGCACTAGACTATCTTGCCTCTTTAATCACACAAAAGTCCTGAAGTAGATGGGATGATTTTTTTCTCGCACATGTGGAGTAATATGTTCCATGTCCTACAGCCAGGAACGGAACACTCATCTTCCACATTGGGGATGAAATTCACTTTAAACCCTCAACTCAGTTTTCTTTTCCCTAAATCCAACTGTCCATCAACCTATCTGTCTTTAAGCAGAAGGCTCTGTGGAAAAGCCCATGTCAGCCCTATTAGGTGGTCTCTAGATTAGTGGTTCTCAACAAAGGGAGATTTTTGCACACACATATGCACACACCACCACCACCACCACAAAAGAACACGTGGCAATGTCTGGACACACTTTAGGTTGTCCCAACTGGAAGCTGGGGTTGTGACTGACAGCGCTACTGGCATCCAGTGGGTAGAGGCCAGAGATGCTGAGCAATATCCTACAATACATAGGACAGCCCCCACAACAAATCAACTGACCCAAAATATGAACAGCGCCAAGGCTGAGAAACCCTGCTGTAGACCCTACCTATGTCTTTGCAATTTCTTCATGGTCTTGATATCATACAAAGAGAGCTTCTTTATTAATCAATACAATAAAGTAATACTTACTCATTTGCATTAAAGCTGAGCACAACTAATTTTTGCAGCTAATGGACCCACCAGGGCTGGCCAGAATAAAGGGCTGGGCTGGAATTCATTGCACGAAATGGTGCTAAGATCACTTGAGAAATGTGTCCTTTCGCTTGAGATTACCAGGAGGCTACTATGTGTCAGACTTAGATCTGGGGAGGGCGTCAACGGGCAGGAACACTCTGTGCAGGACCTCCTTCTGTCCCCAGAGGACACACATCATCTTGCTGAGTCACCAGATGGTCCATGGGACATTTCCAGGCCCCCCACAACAGCACATTCTCTTCTTTCAGGACCTCAGGAGAGAGGCTCAAGACAGAACAAAAGGAGACCTGGGAAGATGGGTCACTCAACTTGGAGAGGAGGCCCTGAGGCAGGCCCTGCTCCCTCCTCAGATTTTATTTCTCAGATCCTAAGGAATAATAACCACAGTTAAAATGACAGTCTATACAAATCTCAGCATTGGACATGACAGTTTCATTCCAGGCTTTCCAAAGCCATTTCAGAACAGCCACTACCTAAACAGCACCCAGGACAGGAAAGCCGATGCCCGGCTTCAAGGAGGGACTGAATCTCACAGTCTTTCCCACTGAAAGAAAATAAAGCTGGAGGCTCCAATACTTAAAGCAAAATGAGGCACCAGCTGGTCAGGCAAGTCAGAACTGAACCCAGCTCTACTGAATGAGAACCTTCAACATTGACACCAGGTGGCTATAACTCATCCTGATCAACAGTACATGGTGGAACTCAGAAAGCTCTGGACACTCCCTGGGCCTCAGTTTCAGCAGCTGTAGAATGGGTTATCATGTCCCCTATGGCAGCCTTGGGGGGCTCTTCCAGGTCAAGGGGGAGAGGTGAGTGACATCAGTTTCAATGCATGAAGATGTAAATTAGGTGTTTTCCCACCACTGGCTGTGTAGTTGCCTACAGGAGAAGGCTTAATGAGAGAGGTGGCTATGGGTCAACAAGAACAGAATCACACCTGATTTCTTTCCTGTCATCACAGGGAGATGAACCTGAGTTGAGATGCCAGCTTGATGACCTTAGGCAAGCCATGGAAATTCTCCATGATCCCTTCCACATTGCTCAACGACCTTAGGCAAGCTGTGGAAATTCTCCATTATCCCTTCCACATTCACACAGTGGGGATGACACTTCCCAACTGGCAGAACTGACAGGCGAAAATGTCTGGCCAAGGCAAACATGGCCTTGTGAGTCTTAAGAGCTACATGCAGGGAGTTACAGAACTGGGGACATGGGATCACACTCTGACGGCCCAACATCTGTGGGCCTGGGGACCTGGGACTCAGGGTGCCCTTGGGAAGGGAGTCATCCCCTGAATGAGCCCACAGGGGTGGTGCCCTGCAGGCTGGTTCGAAGAGTCAAGGGCCCCAAGGAAGACAAAGGGGATGGTCTCCGGAAGGAGAGGCATGGCCCACTTCCCAAAAGAGAAAAGTCCCACCCCACACACATGGCCCAGAGCTGAGCTGGTGCTGGATGAGGGGCTCTGCAAGAAAGAGGGGCCCCTCAGGCCAGAGAGACACTGGCACCAGAGCAGGAGACTGAGTGTGTCCTGGAAAGACATGCATTACCCTAAATCAGAATAAAATTTGAAAAAGGCATGATGATCATGGTGTTCACATATATACTATAATACCAAAATAATAATAACTCTTTAAAAAGTAATGCCCAACAGTAGCAAACTGGCTAAATAAAGCATGACATTTCTACCACTAGAGTAATGACAGCAAACATTTACTGAAGATTTACTATAGACCAGATACTATTAAGTTGACCTTTTATAGGTCAACAATTCAATGCTGCCAAATTCATATGATTCTACATAATATTTTAAGCGCTTTACATGTATCCATTCACTTAATCATCACAGCAACCCTTCTGAGGTACTGTGTCAGAATACCTGCCACACCTCATTCCAATCAAAGAGATGCCCATGTCGGAATTTCCTGGAACCTGTAAATATGTTGCCTCCCATGGCAATAGAACTTCCTAGATGTGATTAAAGCTAAGGACCTTGAAGTAGGGATTATTCTGGATTATCAGGGTGGCCCCAGTCCAATCACATGAATCCTTAAAATTAGATAATCTTTTCTAGCTGAGATCACACAGGTGAAAAGAAGAGGGAGAAAAGATTTAAATCCTAAAAGGAACTGGACCCACCATTGCTGGACTTGAAAATGGAGAGAGGAGGCCACAAGCCTAGCGGGGAGGCTTCCAAAAGCTCAATGCAGCTGGACAGCCAGCAAGAAAACAGGATCTCAGCCCTACAACCTCAAGGAAACGAATTCTGCCAACATCCAGAATGAGCAAGGAACAGACTCTCCCCTGCAGTCTCCAGAAAGGAAGGCAGCCTACAGGTTCCTTGATGTTAGCCTGGAGAGATCCGCGTCTGACCTCTGCCCTAGATAACTAGACATAAGCCGGACATAGTGGCTCACACCTGTAATCCCAGCACTTTAGAAGGCTGAGGTGGGAGGATCGCTTGAGTCCAGGAGTTCCAGGCCTGCCTGGGCAAGATAGTGAGACCTCGTCTCTACAAAAAATACAAAAAATTAGCTAGGTGTGGTAGCTTACGCCTGTAGTCCCAGCTACTCTGGAGGCTGAGGTGGGAGGATCCCTTGAGCCCCGGAAGTCAAGGTTCAGTGGGCCAGGATCACACCATGCACTCCAGCCTGGGTGACAGAGCAAGACTCTGTGTCAACACTGCCCCTGCACCGTCACCCCCCAAAAAAACTATGCATTAATATATTATGTTATATAAATGCTAAATTTGTGTTAATATTTTATGGCAATCATAGAAATTAATTAGCAGGATAAAAAGCATTCGTAACCACACCTGAAGGCAGATGAGAATATGAATCACAATGCCCAAGGTCACTCAGCCAGCAAGGAGCAGAGCCGGGTCTGACCAGCTCGTGGGACCTCTGGCCCTGCCATTCTGTTCTGCAGTCTCATGGAAGAACAATTCCAAATCTAGTTCCCAGACGGCAACACAAAGACTGTATTTTGGGCTGACTCTACCAAAAGTTAGGGTTTAAAAAAAAATGCAGTTATTATTTTCAGTAATTAAAATTGTTAAAAGATCTTGGCTTGTCCAGGCCTGGATGATGGCAATAAAAATGTGGCTAGAGATGAACTAACATAGGGGTTGGGTGGGGGAAATAATGAGTCTAGAGAGACCAGGCCTGATATTCAGCAGGAACTCACTCACCTGCAGTGGTTTTGTGAAAGGCTGAAGCGGTCCCATAGCAGCGAGTAAACAGATGCCTCCCCATGAGGGCAACTGTTGTCCCCCGTGTCTAGGCATGTTCCCTGGGGGAACATTCTCCCACCCACCTCCACAAAATTCAGAGTTCAGGCCTGATGCAGAGTCTCAGAACATGGCACCATGCATCCCAATGCCTCAGACTAGAATATTTGACTATCACCCCCAAGGGATCAGAAAGTTAGGAAAGTTAGAAAATAGTGGGCCCAGCAGGCAGGTGCCTTTGGACTTACCTAGAAGAAAGGAAAAGATCTGCTTTGCTCAGGGCTCTAAAGATATGGAAAGTATGTGGAAAATGTACAGACCCTTAGGTCTGGTCTTAGGCCTGTTTCAATCATCTCTTCATATTCTTTGTTAGCACATGGCCTCCGGGAAGCCACTTACCTCTCCAAATCTCAGTGTCCTGGCAGTAAAAGGGGAACACCAAGGGAGCCACGTGCCAAGCAGCTCAAAGGGGAGATGACTCAGCCTCCACTCAAAGTACCATCACAATGGCTGTATGTGCCCAGGTCACCTGTGCACCTCGGGAGAAGGCTCCAGGGAGTGTAGTCAGCTGCAGAAGCAAAAGGTACGAGTGTCAGTGCCCTGGAGTCAAAAGCAGGCCTCACAGAGCACAGCACTGCCAGGGACTCGAGGCTTTGAGAGACCCCGCACCCGGCTCCCGTGCTGCCTAATGCGACTTTTCTCCAGCACCCCCACCTGCCGGACCATACCCTGTCCATCTCTGCTCCATCTGCCATCCTAGGCCCTCATCCATGAAGACTGTGTGCCTTAACCATCCCATATCAGGGTGCAGGGCCACGGTGCTGGTTGGGAAAGTGACGCAGCCCCACCTTTGTACATGGAGCCCTTAAAAAATGTTGGTCAAGTGAGAAGGCAGGTGAGGATAGGGGAGAAGAGTCACAGGGTTGCCAAGACAGACCCCAGCTCTTTCTTCCTCCATAACCACAAAGCCTTGGCCTAGAGAAAGCGGAAGCAAGAAGACCCCTTGGTCCAACCCCCATAGTCCAACTTAACTTCCCAAATAGAGAAAGTACATGCCACAAAAGAGAATGAGGCTTCTGTGATACCACTCAGAAGTCCTAAATTGCTGCATCCCTCTCAGCCTCAGTTTCCTCATCTATGGAATGGGCATGATGCCCACCTGTGCACCTCACCAGAGGAAGGACTGCTCAAAGGAGACGCTCAACAAACTTCCCTGTGTGAGCATGCATTCTGCCACGTGATGACTGCACCATCGAACGAGACCCACTCGCCTGCCACACAGAGACCCTGGGGCAGGGGAACGCCTGGGCAATAAACCTAAGATTTCGGACATTAGTAAAAACAGACTGGAATTTTCACTCATTTTCAGGGACATTTCAATCTTTCTCTTCCATGTCCCCTGGTGCTGCAGCTTTGAAAACAAATGGCATTTCTTTTTAAGAGTGTCATTTTTCTTTAAACACCTTAAGAAAAAAAGTTAGAATCCCAAAGGGATCTTACATTTGCGTTCTTGTGTAATCTGTTTTGCTAGAAGCTTTCAAATACATATATTTTTGAAGCCACAGGATACAGCCCCAGGGTGAGGTCTTGGGTTCCTATCAGCAGCCCCTCAAGGCTCTGGGAGCATCTCTTCTTTTCATCTGGAGCAGCTGTCCTTGAGGAACATGCCATGGACACAGTTGTAGGATGAGTAAGCCTCATCTCTGGCCAAAAGGAAACACACTGTGATTTGGGGTCTCTCTGTCTTAGGATGGGGCTTCCTCGGAGGCCTGAAGCCATGCGGGACAGCATCCTTTCCCTGGAAAGTGCTGAGATTGTCAATCTCGCTCATATTTGATCAGGGCTTGTCGCCTCTTCGTGGCCCCCGCTGATAAAAGCAGGGCTGGCGCTGTTTCTAGAATGATGTGAGGGATACCACCCCCACCCCAGCCCTAGGAAAAAACAATATCATTCTCCGGATGGCTATGCTCCTTGTGAACACCCCAAGGAGGTCACTTGAAAAGGTTACAAGGCCAGTGATTCCCATCTGGCTTCCGCTGAGGGAAAGAGACTGATCTTGGAGGAATCAGACTGGAGCCTGATGAGGAAAACTGAGGGACTCCAGTGTCGACTTCCACACAGGCTCTGAACTAGACGGAGCATGTAGCACGATTTAACGTGACAGAGACTAAATTCTAGCTCTGTCACTTTCGCAGTGAGACTAAAAAATGTCTTCCCTCTCTGAGCCTTGGGTTTGACTTCTGTAAATCACGGGTAGTAAATAATGCCCTTGTTTGATGCCCATAAAGATTGAATTGAATTGGGGCCAGGCTCACTCCTGTAATCCCAGCATCTTCCTTCAGAAGGAAGAAAGCATAATCTATATGCTGGCTGGCTCTACGCAGCAGCAGGTATCACAAGCAGTTTTTGTCTGCCTTTGCTTCTGAAGGTTAACCCACTACCTACTTAGAGAGGCCAGGTTGGTCCCTCTCTCTCTCTCTCTCTCTCTCTCTCTGTGGGGGTGTGTGTGTGTGTCTTTTTCCCTAGGGTGGGCATTTTCATTCAGGCAGGTGGCACCCTGCCCAAGGAGGGTGGATCACTTAAGGCCAGACTTCGAGACTAGCCTGACCTACATGGCGAAACCCCGTCTCTATCAAAAATACAAAAATGAGCTGGGCGTGATGGCACACACCTGGAATCCCAGCTACCCAGGAGGCTAGATGCACGAAAATCACTTGAACCCAGGAGGCAGAGGTTGCAGTGATCCAAGATCATGCCACTGCACTCCAGCCTGTCTAAAAAAAAAAAAAAAAAAAAAAAAAAAAGAAAAGAAAAAAGAAAACAAAAAGAATGAATTAGATAATGTGCCAAAGCATCTCAAGATTTGCACCCAAGACTCGTCAGTTCCCTTGCCCCTGCTGTCAAATTAATTGCAGTTTACTTGTAGAGGTAAAGAGGGTGCCCACAGCAAAGGGACTGAACCAGATAACTCAAGGTAATCACCCAGTGGATGATGCGGGCTGCAAGCCCGAGGGGTTAGGTGACTTGGTCTGGACTTAAAACGGGGACAGGAAATTAGATACCAGCATTCATTTTTCTGATTTACAAATCTTTTCCTGCATAAAACTCTTCCAAGGCACATATGTGAACATACACAGTTATGCTTCAGCCGGTCCCTCCCACCTAGAGAATCCAACCAAGGACACACAGGGTGTCTAGGGAGAAGAGGTTACTCTGTGGCACAGGTGGCTCTTTAGAGGTGGGTGCCATGCCAAGTCCCACGGGAGGGTATGTTCCCAGCGAAGAGTTTAGAGCAAAGACCTGCTCAAGTTCATTAGGGGTGAGGCTCCTTCCTGAAGGCACCCTCAAGCAACCCCTCACTGGAAGCAGGAGAGGAAGCAGCTCAGCCCTGAAGGCTGCAAGAGCTCAGCAGTGCCTACTGTCTTTGCTGACCTTTGAAGGTGGACAATCACGGTGGGAGGGAAATGATTTCTCCAAAGCCAGGACATGGAGCGGTAGGACGCACGGATCCAACCACAAATCAGATACAGAAAGTGTTAGACCAGCATTGGGGCAGCCATAGGAAGCCAAAGCCACACCCAGCACCACCTTCCTCCTTTCTGAGAAAGGCCACCAAAGCAATATGAGAGCAGCTGGCACGATGGAGTGATCCTCATTCAATAGAGAGTTCTAGCCTGGGCACTTCAGGTCTACAGTTCTGCTTAGAGAAGACACTGTTGACCAGGTGGGGTGGCTCATGCCTGTAATCCCAGCACTTTGGGAGGCCGAGGCGGGTGGATCACCTGAGGTCCGGAGCTCGAGACCAGCCTGACCAACATGGAGAAACCCCGTCTCTACTAAAAATACAAAATTAGCCGGGCGTGGTGGCGCATGCCTGTAATCCCAGCTACTCCGGAGGCTAAGGCCGGAGAACGGCTTGAACCTGGGAGGCAGAGGTTGCTGTGAGCCGAGATAGCGCCATTGCACTCCAGCCTGGGCAACAAGAGTGAAACTCTGTCTCAAAAAAAAAAGAAGAGAACTTAGGAGAGGGCCTGGTTGGATAACAGAGCACCTAGGTACAGCAGTTAAAATCAAACAGAACTCTCCGGTATTGTTTGTAGCCCAACGCCATCTGGCCCCAGGAGCAACAAAAGTGGAGGCTGCCTAAGCAATTACCAAATTTTATCAGTTCCATCCCAGCTCCAGGCCCTCCAAAAAACCATTGATAAGTCAAAGCCAAGAATTTAGCAGCTTCTCAACTTTTCCCCACACACCTGGAGGTAGACCCTTACCCCAAGGAAGAAAGTCTTCATCCTGTTAGAAATCTATGAAGGGAACATGTAAACAAATGTTGCAGAGATAAGGAAGCCTGCCATGAAGGAGTCAGTTTGGAATCTCTAGCCCAGAAACTGGGAGAAATGTACCCATTCACTCTTTCCTGACCTAAGACCATTCCAGGAGTCCCTAAACAAAGGCTGGCCATCTCTTTCCCCTCTATCTTTGGCAAACCTATTTCAACGATCACTGAGGCACTTTCAGACCAACTTCCTCCCATTCAGAGAGAGCCCAGACCATCCTGGGGAGAAAGACACCCAGAGGGAAGGCTTCAAGGGGCCCAATGCCTCAGCAGTCCCCACCCCAGTCACCACCACCAGACTGGTGGCTTGATGAAGATGAGGATGAGGCTGTCTTATTTATCGCCTTTACCAAGACAGGTACCTGGGGCAAAGTAAGCATTCAATAAATTTTTGTTAAACCCTGGAATGTGCAGCATCCTTCCCCCAAAAAGAACTGCATGGAGTCACCTCTACTCAATAAAATGCCCAACTAACTACTGAAGTTTCTTTGCCCCTTTGAAAATATGAAAGGCCCTTTTTCAGTCACCTTAGCCGATGGCCCATACCAGGGAAAAGGAGACCCATCAAAGGTTAGTGAAAAGGGCTCAGTGTTGTATCCTGTAGCTGAGTTGATGGCTCCAGCAACTGCAATGTTGACTTACGAGCAACCTACAGCTCTGTAACCATCACAGCTAGTTAAGAGTTAGCTGTGAGGCTGAAACCCTGCTGAAGGCTTCAAATGCCCACCTCATTTGACTGTCCCGCTTTAGAGGCTCAAACAATAATTCCCATTTCATGGATGAAGAACCCAGGATGTAGAGAAACTGTTCAAACTTTCCTAAGGTTGCTCATCTAGAAAGCTATGGAAGCAACATCCCCACACGGTTCTGCCCGGCTCCTATGCCCAGGCTCTTACACTGCCTTGGAAGAAATGGCCACTCCCAGAGAAAGCAGCAAGCAAGTAGAAACAGCACATCCTTGGCCTCTGGGTGACCACACACTAGGCAGATGTCTCCAAGGTCCCACCAAACCCAGAGAGGCTTCACCTTGCCCCTTCCAGCATAAGGGCATCATCCCCTCACCAGTCTCTCTCCCGCCCACCCTGTACACAGCACACATCTCACACACAGGGTCTCCACTTTACGATGGTGTGCCCAGCAAGAAACTATACCCACAGGTTTATGCCTCTCTCCATGGGAAAGCAGAGAACAGGAATGAGTTCTATTTCTAAATGCAGGACATAGTTTTGCCCAACACACAACAGGCACTTTAAAAATATCCATGATACTGGCCAGGCACAGTGGCTCACACCTGTATTCCCAGCACTTTGGGAGGCCAAGGCAGGTGGATCACCTGAGGTTGGGAGTTTGAGACCAGCCTGACCAACATGGAGAAACCCTGTCTCTACTAAACATACAAAATTAGCCAGATGTGGTGGCGCATGCCTGTAATCCCAGCTACTCCAGTGGCTGAGGCAGGAGAATCGCTTGAACCCGGGAGGCAGAGGTTGCAGTGAGCCGAGATCGTGCCATTGCACTCCAGCCTGGGCAACAAGAACGAAACTCCATCTCAAAAGAAAAAAAAAAATTCATGAAACTGAGTTTGCTAATAAATTAATTCCCATCTATAAAAGGGCAATAATATGCCCTTTTATAGTCTCCAAGGTTGTTGGAAGGAAAAAATAAGATAACCCATGAAAAGAACTGCTAAGATCCAAATTGCTATAGATAAATCCCTAATCTCTGACAATCCTTAAGACTGATAAATAGAACACAAAAATTAAATGTGAGGATGACGTGGCACAACACTCCACATGCATTGGAGATAGATACGCATATACATGCATGTACGTGTGTGTGTGTGTGTATGTATGCATAGTCAGAGATGTGTATATCTAGCTATATATCTATCAACTTATTGAGATAAAAATAAGAAACGTGTATTATAAGATAGAAACATAATGTGTATTATGTTTTCATTTTTTATTTTTAATTAGCAAAGAAAGAAGGGGTCTTGGATGTGGAAGGTGAAGCTGTACGTAGCTTGGTGTCCATCAGGTACCATGTCTACGAACAGCGAATCTGCACAGAGTTCAATGGGAGTCCAGTGATGTGCCCATAACAGGCTGGGACTCAGCCACAGCGTGGGGAGTTGGATAAGGCAGGTGCTGGGAGGAGTAAACGGTACTGATTTCCGTTACTGCTCACCTGCGAAGTCCTACAGACAGGATAGAAAGAAAACTCATGCGACAATAGTTCTCCCATTCCCTCCCATGTTCGAGCCTCCTTGGGATAATCCATCTCAGACTTCCCAGGGAAGGCCTTCATTATTCATCCCTTTACCAGGAGAGGGGCAGAGGGGAGGGGGATCAAACCTAAAGCAGACACCCGTTAGTAATGGGAGAGGAGCAGAAACATGGACCCCCTGCCTCCTTGAGGCCAATCCCGCTCTGGGAGCGCCTTATACCCATGGCTGGGCCTCACCTGTCTCGAGTGCTGGCATGGGGCAAGTGGGCTGGGAGTGCACGGCATTCCCAGCAAAGAGGCAGGCCCCACTCCTGACGTTCCCACCCAGCCACAGACTGTCCACCGCCAAAGGCCAGGCCCTCCATGGTGGTGTTCCCAGGAATCTGGAGAAAATTCAATAGAGGAAGCCTGAGGATGGGGTGGGAGGAGGAAATGGGGCAAAGAAGCCCTGCCAAGTTTTCCAGAGGAAATGAGTAACCCGTTGTTATGCAGTCACACAGCGCCAAGCGAGGAAGTGGCATTGTCTGGGGACCAGCCGCAGGGCCTTACATAATAGGCACCCCTCTCACTTTCTGGCCCTGGCCGTATTTGGGGATTGGCAAAAACATCTGATGAGCACCTCCAGCCTGTGTAAACACTGGCTTTATTAGGGTGGTGGACAGAGGTCTGGACGGGAGTTCTGCTTGGCTCGCGCTGAGTGAAATCGATTCCCATGGCCTCATCCTGCAGGCTCCCATCCGTTGGGTGGCAGTGCTGCTCAGTGGTTAGCCCCAACTCTGAGGCCAGGCTGCCAGCACCTATCCAGATTCCAACTCTACCACTTTCCAGCTGTGTGATCTGGGCAAGCTGCTCAGCTGCTCTGTGCCTCAGTTGCCTTGTCTATAAAATGATACTATTTGACCTGACTGCTAGGGTTACAGAGGATGAAGCAGAATCATACACACACAGTGCTCAGAACAATGCTTTGCACACAATAAGCTTTCAATGATGAGCCAGTCAGGGTCCTAGAGATAAATATAGTGCCCCTACCTTCAAGACAGGAAACGGAATAAGTAAAATACAGAGGTGGGGCCTGCATTCAGTAGAGACTGCACTGGGTTTGGTGGCTGGGCAAAAGAGAGGCAGGGCAATCACTTCCCCCCAGCACCCTGGAAACATAAATGGAAAAGGCGTCTCCCTGGGAGCAAATAACAGAGGAGATAAGCTTGGAAATAAGAAACACCAAGTTCTTGGCCAGGCGCAGTGGCTGACACCTGCAATTCCAGCACTTTATGAGGCTAAGGTAGGCAGATGGCTTGAGCCCAGGAGTTTGAGACCAGCGTGGGCAACATAGTGAAACCCCATCACTACAAAAAAATACAAAAACTAGCTGAGTGTGGTGGAGCGCACCTGTAGTCCCAGCTACTAGGGACGCTGAAAGGGAGGATCCCTTGAGCCTGGGAGGTTGAGCTTGCACTGATGGCACGACTGCACTCCAGCCTGGGTGACAGAGCAAGACCCTGTCTCAAAAACAACAGCAACAACAAAAACCCCATCAAGCTCTTGCTGGAGATGTAGGAAGATTCTAGCCAAGTTTAACAAAACCTTGAAATTCATTCCAATTAAACTCCCAGGGTCACAGCCCACGATATCATCATGAACCTGAAAATATGCTATAAGGGTGCTCTCAGCGGAGTCTGTATATCCACCCACTGCTCTACACAGACAGACCTGAGCATGTCAGTGAGGGGGTACGAAGGGAAAGAAAAACCCTTGACGCCCCAGGAACTGGTACCTTTACACACCCTGCTGGGGCCCCTACATTCCTATTCACAACAACTCATAGACGGGGATACACACACACACACACACAAACATGCACACACACACCATCTTTGTTTTGAAAAATGAGGAAAGAGGCACAGAAAGGTTATGTTCCCTGGCTGAAGTCAAACCCTGAGTAAATCTAAAGGGTCAGAACTCAAACCCAGGTTTATTTTATTCTCCACTGAAAAGATTACTGCCAGGCATGATGACTCACACCTGTAATCTCAGCACTTTGGGAGGCCGAGGCGGGTGGATCACTTGACGTCAGGAGTTTGAGACCAGCCTGGCCAATATGGCAAAACTTCGTCTCTACTAAAAATGCAAAAAAATTAGCCAGACCTAGTGGCGCATGCCTGTAATCCCAGCTAATTGGGAGGCTGAGGCACAAGAATCGCTTGAACCCAGGAGGTGAGGGTTGTAGTGAGCTGAGATCACGCCACTGCACTCCAACCTGAGCAACAGAGTGAGACTCTGTCTCGAAAAAAAATAATAATAATTCCGCACCCCCCCTCCCGGAGGTTGGTTTTTTAAATTATTGTTATTTGTGAAATAATCACAAACGTGTTGGGAACACAGAGCAAATCCTTTTCCCCTATAGCATGTAAGAGGGAGTGGTGGACCTGAAGCCCTGTACTTCCATGTGCTTCATGTGTATTTTTCTACAGAGTACTTCCATGTGTATTCTTCTAAAGCAAAGACATTCTCCCTTAGGACCATATTCTATAGGAAGATCAGGAAGCTGACACACATACATAACTAACATCTAATGCTCCCAGCCATCCAAGGTTTGACAATTGTCCAGAATCAAGCTTTGCATTTAATTCTCACATCTCTTTAGTCTCTTTCAGTCTGGAACCATTCCTCAGTCTTTCCCTGACACTCATGACCTTGACACTTCTTTTTTTTTTTTTGAGACGGAGTCTCACTCTGTCACCCAGGCTAGAGTCCAGTGGCACGATCTCAGCTCACTGCAAGCTCCACCTCCCGGGTTCTCGCCATTCTCCTGCCTCAGCCTCCCAAGTAGCTGGGACTACAGGCGCCTGCCACCACGCCCAGCTAATTTTTTTTTGTATTTTTAGTAGAGATAGGGTTTCACTGTGTTAGCCAGGATGGTCTTGATCTCCTGACCTCGTGATCCACCCACCTCGACCTCCCAAAGTGCTGGGATTACAGGTGTAAGCCACTGTGCCCGGCTGACTTTGACACTTCTGAAGATTATAAGGCAGTTATTTTGAAGCACATCCTTTAATTTAAGTTGGTCTGATATTTCCTCATGATCATGTTTTTCTTTTTTTCTTTTCTTTTCTTTTTTTTTTTTTTTTTTTTTTTTTGGAGGGGGACGGAGTCTCGCTCTGTCGCCCAGGCTGGAGTGCAGTAGCGGGATCTCGGCTCACTGCAAGCTCCGCCTCCCAGGTTCATGCCATTCTCCTGCCTCAGCCTCCCAAGTAGCTGGGAATACAGGCGCCCGCCACCATGCCCGGCTAATTTTTTTTGTATTTTTAGTAGAGACAGGGTTTCACCATGTTAGCCAGGATGGTCTCGATCTCCTGACCTCCTGATCCGCCCGCCTCGGCCTCCCAAAGTGTTTTATTTTCTTTTTTAAAAAATTTTCCCTGGGAGCACAGAACATATTAACATTTATTTTTCTTTTGCCTAATTGCAAAGCAAGAGTTGGGAGGAAGATTTCCTGGAAGAAAGTAAATCATCTAAGTCAACTGTGATGACAACCCACACCCAATCATTTTTAATTGGGCGAGGCAAAACGGTATACTAGTTTATGGCTTAGGGAGGGTTCCAGCAGTCTGCCTGTCTGGGGAAGGACTACAGCTTTTACACAGCCAAGTAGATCCTGGCATCATTTGCTCATGCCAGCTTTGCTTACAAATAAAAAAAAAAAAAACCAGAAAAATGAAAAACTGAAAACCCTCAGAGTTCAGCTTAAAAAGACCTTTCACGCAATGCCAGGACTCTCCATTTCCCACCCCCTAAACCCCCCTCGCTTCTGTCCCAAAGTACAATACATATGTTTATCTTGCTTCTAAGTAGGGGTATATTAAAATACTTGAGGATTTTCCCCTCCTAATTCTGGCATGCTGGCTCCCACTGGCTGTGCAGCCACATATCATGAAGTGCAAAAGCAACAGTAAATTATACCCTTTACAAACACAGGGATCTTTCCTGAGGTTGGAAGTCGCATCACTTGAAAGGCTGACTTTCTTCAAACTTCCAGGAACTGAGTGGCCCAGAGCCCATCTATTTAAAGGTCAACCCAGCCCTGCTGTATTTGGAGGGCTGCCTCGGACACAGGCTTATTCTCGGCCCCTCTCTGCAGCCACCGCAGCAGGCCAGGCTGTGAGCAGCACTGTGTCCCTTTCAAAGGGAGAAGGGAGGCCAGAGACAGAGGAGGGCCAGAGAGAGATGGGAGACTGGAAACAACCAGTTACCACCCCCTTACCCACCGCACCCCTCTGGGGGATAGGGTGTGGTGATGGTGGCTAGCAGAGTAAACTCCTCCACCATGATTAAATCTCAGAATCGAGCTTAGGTCCCAATTTTCAGGGACAAGATGGTCCATTTGGTCACACTTTTAACTCAGCTGCCTGGGCTTAAGCTCTGGCAGAGCAGAGCAGATGGTAAAGAAGACAATTCAGGAGCATCCTGATAGGTACAGGGACCACAGCAAGGGGAATTTGCAGTGTAGGAGAAAGACAGGGCTCAACTCGATACAGCCTGAGCCTGAGCAAGTGGAAATTCACAGCCAAGAAGAAGCAGGGTCGGGGTCACAGGATAGAAAATTACTAACAGGCAACATCAGGAGTAAGGGGGATTTTGGTTAAATCAACCTATCAAGATTCTTGCTAAAGGCAGGCCAGGGTGACCAGACATCATCTGGAGGGTGGTAGAAGATGAGGAACCCTATCTATCAGATATGGAAGATATTGAGGGCGGGTGGTCCTTACCAAACTTACTCAGCAGAGTTTTTTGCTAAAACTAGATTTTACAGGAAGTGCACAGATGGGCCTAGGAAAAGACTTAAGTGTCTGATTAAATTGGGTAACTGGGTCAAGCAAAGAATCTTTGTCAGCAGGTAGTCGGAGATGGCCCCTGTACCAGCTTGGCAAGGCAGCCAGAGGGGACGACAGCCCTTCTCGTCCACCAACCACACTGAGAATTTTTGGAAAGTATTTAACCCTTAGCTTGGTGTTAACTTACACAGGTCTGTGTGTATTTAATTCTATGAGCTTTGCTCAGTATTTGCTCATTCTTCAAACTGCTCGTGAATTCAGAGGATGCCAGGTAGTGAGAAGTCACTGCTGACAGAGCACCTGCAGCGGGCACAAGGGTTCTGTGGTTGGGGGGTCAGCACAGCTTACAGATGACTTTCAGGATTGTACAGTCAGTTGCCTAAAGTCACCCAGCTAAGGAGGGGGCATGGCCAGAATCCCAGTGCTGATCAGTCTGACTCCGGAACATAGCCTCTAATTTCATCACACTTTTCATACACCCCCACATTCATGAAGTGAGCAAAGTTGTAAAGAAGACAGGCCCCACAGATCCTGGACCATGCAGCAAGCAGTGCTAGGATGGAAAGAACTCATTCCCCCAAAAGGCATCCAAAAGGGCTTCATGGAAGAGGTAGCATTTAAATGTTGCCTACAATGGGGCTTTTTGACAGGTCAGAGAGAAAAGGAAGAGCAACCCAGGAGAAAAGTACATGAACAAAAGCAATGAGACCAGAAACGGGCCTGGATGAGTGATGACAACTAGCTGGCGAGGCTGAGCCCATGCATGGCAAGGGAGCCCAGGACTTCTTCTGGATGTCTTTCCAGCCTGTGTGGAGACGGTGTCCCCTCGATGCTAGTCACTGTACCACATCATTGACCCAGATTATTTCCGATCCCCACAACAGTGCAAGGAGTAGAGAAGAATAGTCCCATTTTCAAAGAAGAAGTTCCCGGTTAGAGAAGCCACCACTATTGAGTGCCTGGCTCCTGAGCAACAGGGCCCGGACTTGAACCCAGGGCTCTTTGCTACCAAGATCCATGAGCTTCCCATGCAGCCTTCCCACGTCCTTTTCCCCTTTCTGCTGAGGTCATTGTCAGCACAAAAAAGGATGTTCAGGGGGAATGAACGGAGGAGGGAAGGAAGGGGGGAACACTGCCAAGGCTGTGATTCAATGCAGACCTTTCCTCGTGTCCGATTAGCCTGAAAAGACTTGGAAATCAAAACCAACCAAACAAAACACTCAACAGACCAGCCCAGGAAGCTTCTATTCTCCGGAACAGAACTGAAAAGAGAGCGAGCAGGCCAAGGATCTCCAAGTCAGATACATCATCAGAGGGGACTCAGGAAAGGGAACGTGTTGCCAGATAGTGTCTGAGGGTGGGCACCCAGGGACAGATCCTGAGGAGGGAATGTCTGTCTGTGTGATTTAACCAGGAGCAACCTCAGGAGAAAGGAAGGGAAGGTGGCAGAGCCAGGCAAGGGAAGGAGGTGGTCTCGGCTGGGGACCAACTCAGGCCATCCACAGGATGCCCTGGAACATGAACTGCACCATGGAGTTTACCCCACATGGAAACAAGGAGGAGCAGCCCTTTGCACCCCTGAGTCAGCCAGGGCTGGTGCAGGGTGAGCAACTTCCCGGATGAAGCAGCTCCAGTTGGAGGAAGGCTAATCTCCAGAGAAGGGGTGCTGTGGACATTAGCAGCAGTGGACATTAGCAGCCGCCGTCTCGGCAGCTGGGGTGAGTGTACCGGTCCAGGGAGGGGGACCTGGGGCAGCCCTTCAACAACAACCACTACAATTAGTCACAACGGAGTGACTGTGCGATGCTCAGGAATGATAACAGCCCCCATTTTTTAACATTTCCTCCAGTCAGCTTCCCTAGGCCAGACACTGCCTGGGCTGAATCAGCCTCTCAAATGGGTGCTGGAAACATCTGGGTCTTAGAGGGACACCAGGGACAGGAAAAGAACCATTCTGGGGAGAAGAGAGCCAGCCAGAGACCATGACTGGAGGGAAGTGGGCAGAACAAGAACAGGACTGCAGAGAGTCCCACCTTTTCTCCACGCCTGTCTCCTAAAGAGAGCTGACATCTGAAATCAAATGAAACGAGCTGAGAACACAAACTCATGCTCCCATTCTTACACCCCAAAGAAGTCTAAAACTCAACTGGGCACGGTGGCTCATGCCTGTAATCCCAGCACTTTGGGAGCCCGAGGTGGGTGGATCACCTGAGGTCAGTAGTTCGAGAGCAGCCTGGCCAACATGGTGAAACCCCATCTCTACTAAAAATACAAAATTAGCCAGGCATGGCTGTGGTGCATGCCTGTTGTCCCAGCTACTTGGAGGCTGAGGCAGGAGAATCGCTTGAACTCAGGAGGCAGAGGTTGCGGTGAGCTGAGATGGCACCACTGCACTCCAGCCTGGGCAACAAGAGTAAAACTCCATTTCAAAAAAAACAAAAACAAAAAACCTCTAAAATTCACAGAACAGCCTCTGATAAATCTTTTCACAAGACTATATAATCTCAATAATTATTTTCAATAAATTAATTAATGAATCCTACCATAGTGCTCACCATATGGTAAGTGCTGAATAAAAGCTGAATGGCGTGTCCACTGAACACACTGTAACATCCACCATATGCTTACAGATAACCTCCTAGATCTTTCCCAAAATAGTAGAGGCTCTCTTTTGTGAAGTTGAGTTTGGCCTTAATCACATGATGCTGGATTTTTCGACTAGATTTTTTTTATTTTTCAACTATATATTTTTGATTTTTCATCTTGATTTTTCAACTAGAGCTTTGCTGTCCCCAAATGTTCATCAACAGGTGAATAGATTTTTTAAAATGCAATATACCTGTGCTAGGGAACATTATTCAGCCCTAAGGAGAAATGACGTGCTGATCTATGCTACAACGCAGATAAACCTTGAAAACATTACACCAAGTGAAAGAAGCCAGGCACAAAAGACCATTCCAGGATAGGTATATTTGTAGTATAAGCAGCTCAACAATTTCTTAGCACTCAGAGAATTGTGGGAATAAAGAGGTGACTGCTAATAAAAACGATTTCTTTTTGGGGTGATCAAAATGCTCTCAAATTGATTGTGGTGATGGTTGCACAACTCCATGAATATATTAAGAACAATTGTGTTGGCCGAGCACAGTGGCTCCTGCCTATAATCCCAGCACTAAGGGAGGCCGAGGTGGGTGGATCGCTTAAGGCCAGGAGTTCAAGACCAGTCTGGGCAATGCGGCAAAACCCCATCTCTACTAAAAATACAAAAGTTGGGGCCGGGCGCAGTGGCTCACGCCTGTAATCCCAGCACTTTGGGAGGCCCAGGCTGGCGGATCATGAGGTCAGGAGATCGAGACCATCCTGGCTAACACGGTGAAACCCCGTCTCTACTAAAAATACAAAAAATTAGCTGGGCGTGGTGGCGGGCGCCTGTAGTCCCAGCTACTCAGGAGGCTGAGGCAGGAGAATGGCATGAACATGGGAGGCGGAGCTTACAGTGAGCCGACATCGAGCCACTGCACTCCAGCCTGGACAATAGAGCGAGACTCTGTCTCAAAAAAAAAAAAAAAAAAATACAAAAGTTAGCCAGACATGGTGGTGTGTGCCTGTAGTCTCAGCTACTCAGGAGGCTGAAGCAGAATAGCCTGAATCCGGGAGGCGGAGGTTGCAGTGAGCCAAGATGGCACCACTGCACTCCAGCCTGGGTGACAGAGCAAGACTCTGTCTCAAAGAAACAAACAAACAAAAAAAAATTGTATTGTATACCTTAAATGGGTGAGTTTCAGGTGAATTATATGTGAATTATATCTCAATAAAGCTGCTATATATAAAAAAGAAAGGAAGAAGTTTGCTCTGATGTGAAGGAATAACACCAGCAATGATGGATCCCAGCCACTGTATGGAAACGCAAACTGGTGGCTTCTAGAAGAGGTCTGAACAGTTCCATGAACACACAGACATATGTCCCCAAACACATTCCCCTGGAAAGGAGGAAGAGAATAGCTGCTGCCCGCCGCTCCCCAAATCTCTGATCCCCGGCCTCCAACACCATGCCAGAGGGGGCATGGAGCAGACAGCCAGGAACTCTTATTTTGTCTCCTGCCCCGAGCAATTCCTAAACAGTGGGAGTTAAATATTTATAAAGCCGTCACTGTTTGTTTAATGTTCAATCTGTACTTGGGAAGGCTGATGCAGGGAAATGCTGAAGTGACAGCTGATTATACAACCCGGGAGAAGCGCGGCACACCAGGATCTGACACTTCCCAGGTCTCTGGCCCTCACCTTCTCTCCCTTTTCCTCCCCAGCACGGGCTGCCTTCCTCCTTCTCCATGTGCCCCTGGGTTAGGGGGAGGCTCCTGTGTTTAGTCTCCTCTTCCCAGCTCCCGTGGAACAAGACAAAATAGCCCTTTTCACCAAAAGCCAGAGTCTCTGTGCTTTTAATGTGATGTGAACAGTCCCTGAGACTAGGATGCTATTGGGGAGACATCTTCCTTCATGGAACCCACTGCATTGAACCCTCTGCCAATAGAAGATCCTGCTCAGAAGCGGGGACCCAAACCAAGGCAGTGAGAACTGCACACTCAGACCAGGAACGCCTTCTGAGGCCTCCCCCAAATCATCCTCCTTGTCCTCCTCTGAGCATGTCCCGCACCAGGCCCCAACCTGAATGCTTCATTGAAGATGAATGTTGGAATCCAACTCACAGCCTTCACATCTGGCTTTGTCATTTATCAGCTGTGTGACATTAACCTGCTCTGACTCAGTTTCCCACACTCCGAAGCTCAAATGAATAGCCCGTCTGCTTCACGGAGTTGCTTGTGAGCATTAACTAAAATAGTACTTTGAGGCAGCCAGCATCGCTATGATGAACTCAACGGTGACCCCGTCACCTGCTTCGGAGTCCTAACTCTAAACCTCACTTGTCTATGACCGTGGGCAATTCCAGTCACTTGTCCCAGCCCTCCTCACTGGTCTACCCAGCAAATGAGATTACCATATAATGAGATAAAATAAGATACCTAATAAAATGATACAAATGAGATATACAGTAAGATAAAATGAGATAGGGTGAGCACTGCCCAAAATATGGGTCAGGGCTTAGCGGTGTCGCTGATACAGCAAGGTGGGGAGATGGCCGCTAATGCTTCTTCATGTCTGGGACTCCCGTGACTCTTTTAGGGGCCCAGATACCTCTGAAAGTGGCTAGTGCACAGGGATTATCCCGCCAGCTGCAACCAGTAAGAGGTTGCCAGAATCTCCAAATTGCCTTCCCCACTATGGTGTCACCAGTTGGTCTGGAAGTAAAGAGATGGGCCTGGGCTAAGTAATGGTGACAGACCCTGTCCAGCCTGCAGGACCTCGCCTGAGCCTGCCGCCTTCCCTTCCTACCACTTTGTTGGCAGTAGAGTGGGGGACACAGATGGATGAGCAAGATCTCCCTCCTCAAGGAGTCCTGGGTCCCACAGTGAGCTGCACACATAAAGAAACCCCTAATGAATGCAAGGATAGACGTAGGAAGGTAGCTCAGAGAGGTGCAGTCAAGGCAAAGAAGAGTGAACTAGGCAGAAGGAACAGCAGGAGCTCTGCAGCCATGGAAAACTGAGGCAGAAGAGAACCTCATTACCCCAGAAAAGAACCCACTTAAAATAGGTCCAGATATTTAATGTAGCGTATGGGGGAGTGGAGTTGCAGCATCTTGAAAAATCAAGCTTCATCACCTGCTTCGGATTCCTAGCTCTACCCATTTGGCTGTGATCCAGGGTGACTTTTGTCACTTGTCCTAGACCTCCTTGGAGGGGGGGGGAAGATGGGTATCTTGGAAAAGGCAATAAAGAATTATAAAAATGACTTTATATTTATTAGTATACAATTTATAATTACACATAAACTATACATAAAATAAGATTGATCTTGTAGTTTGAAACCTGAACTGGCTGGGTGCAGTGGCTCACGCCTGTAATCCCAGCACTTTGGGAGGCCAAGGCGGGCAGATCACGAGGTCAAGGGTTCAAGACCAGTCTAACCAATATGGTGAAACACCGTCTCTACTAAAAATACAAAAATTAGCCAGGCATGGTGGCACATGCTTGTAGTCCTAGCTACTTGGGAGGCAGAGGCAGGTAAATTGCTTGAACCCAGGAGGCAGAGGTTGCAGTGAGCCAAGATCGCGCCACTGCACTCCAGCCTAGGCGATAAAGCAAGACTGTCTCAAAAAAAAAAAAAAAAAAAACTTGAACCAAAAATTATAATTTTTTTTAATTTATTTATTTTTTGAGACAGAGTCTCACTCTCTTACCCAGGCTGGAGTGCAGTGATGTGATGTTGGCTCACTGCAACCTCTGCCTCCTGAGTTCAGGCAATTCTCATGCACAGCCTCCCAAGTAGACAGGATTACAGGCATGTACCACAATGCCCAGCTAATTTTCTGTATTTTTTAATAGAGATGGGGTTTCAATATGTTGGCCAGACTTGTCTCAAACTCCTGGCCTCAAATGATCCTCCCTCCTCGGCCTCCCAAAGTGCTGGGGTTACAGGCAGGAGCCACTGTGCCTGGCCCCTGAAATTATCATTTTAAACTATGATCTAATTTGCTGAGTTGTGTACAGAATGAATCTAATGTCGAGGCCTTCCTTAGCACACATTTTCTCACAAAATATAAACTTCTTTGACTCCACTCCTTCATCATTGATCCAAGGAATCATTTTGCAAAACACCTTTCAAAGACCTCTCAATTTTTTTTTTTTTTAATTTTTAAATCACTTTCCCTTGATTTGCATAGAGAGCCATCATCTTTCCTTTCTCTTCTCCACGGTTAACAGCTCCGATTCTGCTAGTGCTCCCCAATTGCTGTATCCTCAGCATTACTCAGCGCCCGGCACACAGGAGGTGTCAGTAAGTGTGTGTGGTTCATGCAGCCTTTCACAGGCCTTTGCTGATTCCAGGAAACCCTGCAGCTGGTACAAAACGTGCAATTTCTGGCAGCTGATCTGCCTTGGAGATAAAAACCCCTGTTCCTCAATTCTGCCACTGTCATTTCATTGAAAGTGTAGGCAATTATAATGACCAACACTTAAATATTTTATTATAGTTGCATATTTATTAACCAATCAAAGGGTAGGATCTTTTTTTGGCACGCTGACTGGAGATGCAAATTGTCTTCCATGCAAAATACGCACTCACAAGTCGACATCTACAATTCCTGGTTTCAGTTTCTTTAAAGCAGTGCCAAAGTTAATCACCTGTAAAGCATATGGAATACAAACTATGGTTTTACAATTGTTTACAGCTGTTTTGCCTTTAAGTTATTTGGTGACAATTTTTTTTAGCAAATCAATATTATCCATTCTATCCAAAGTACTAAACTTTTCATAAAACAACTCTTTATAAACTCAATTTTCATTAGTTTATGTAGTATTTAATTACCAACACAACAACTTTTGGCAAGCACATAAATCAACTAGTAGTAACAAGCCTTCTGGGCACACCAATATCAATAGCTAACATTTATTGAGTGTTTACCGTATCATAAAACACTGTTCTAAGCCTTTAAAAGTACTAATTCATTTAATGCTCATAATCACTTCAGAAGGTGGGTACTAGTATTAGTCTCATTTTACAGATGCAACACACAGGCACAGAGAGGCTAATTAACTTGCCCAAGGTCACACAGCTAAGAAATAGAAAAAACTTTGAATATGGAAAGTTGGGCTTCTGGGTAATCCAGAGAGTCTTCAATGAGCCTGGGGCCTCACTCAGTTTGCTTTTACAAAGGGAATGAGTAACATCACTTAATTCAGTGAGTAGGCCAAATGGAGGTCAGCTACGAGTTTCTGCTGTTCTTGCAGTGGACTGACAGATGTTTACAACGTCTGGCCATCAGTAAATGACTGATTATCATTGGATGTGGGTGGGCTGAATGTTGGCAGTGAGTTTATTCATGCATATTTTTGTTAGGATGACTTTTGCCGTCCTAGGCAAGCTCTGTCTGCAGGAACACAGATAACGCAGGACCCCCTCAATTTCTGTGTGGCTAGAACATGAACTGCTGTTGGGGACAAGAGGAGAGGCTGGGGGAGACTTCAAGGCCAGATGTGTCAGGCCAAGTGTTTTGGATTTAACTCTGCCTATAGATGGCCAGAAATTGCACCTGCCTACCGCTGCGAAGGGATAAGATTCAGGAGACCCCCAAACTGCTGGCACAAAATGTAGAGCAGAAGGAAAGGGAAGAAAACCTGACGGTGGAATAGTGGGCCTGTATGCGAGGGCTTGGAGGCTTTCCTTCCACTTCTGACCTTCCCCGAGTCCCCAGGACACCTGCACTGCGGGATGGTGGGCCACAGTGAGTGAGGACAGGAAACGAAGGTAGGGACCCTGACCAGAGGCCAGGCAGCTCTTCCAGGCAGAGGGAAGGTCAGACATCTGATCTCTGGGCTCTCGGTCCAGCGTCCTTTCCACCACCCCATGCCACAGTCGCCAACAGAGCCGGAGTGGGTAGCAGGATGCTGACTGCTCAGGGGAGGGGGCAGACCCCACTCAGACTGGATGAAGAGTGAGAAAAAATATATAACATTGCACAAAAGTGGGGAGAAGCCTTCAGTCTCCAAAGCCCTGCTCCTGAAGCCCAGACAAACAGACTGTGTCACTAAGTCAATAACTTTCCAGAGTAGAGGGTTAAGAAGAGGAAATGGCTTTGTTACCTGAATCCTTTTCACCTGTTAAAAGGAGTCACCTTCCTGCTCCTTGAAGTAATCAACATCAAGGAGGAATGCCGAGAATTTTCAGCTTCTCAGCCAGCTGACAAGGTGCTGCGTTAGAATGTGCACACTCCATAGCAGCCCAAATACTACTTAAAGTGCAGAGGCAGGTGGCATTAGAAAATAAACAAGCCAACAAAAGTAAACCGGGCTTCACTGCTCCCTGGTTAGCAGAAGCTGAGGGCTGGCCAGGCTCCTGGTACCCGACGTGCAATCACATCTCTAGGGAGGGAAGGCCCAACGCACACTGCCTTCACCAACCTGACAGCTGTCACCTGAAGAAGGGTGTCAGGACGGCCCCAATGATCAGAACCCAGAGAGCTGGAAGAAAGCCCCCACGACCCAGCAAGAGGAAGAACATTAGAACTCTGCACACCATCTTTCAGTGGTAGTGAGTGCCCCGTCAGTGGAGGTATTCCAGGGCTGACTAAACAGACAAGTGGCCAGGTTGCTACAAGTGGGGGTTCAACTTATCTCTTGGGTGGTTAGAAAAGAATGCAGCGACTCAAGGCTTGTGCATTTGCTCACTGCATTACAAATGCATATCAGAAAGGTTGCACAATCTAATCTGACCCTTTGTTCCTTCACATTCTTTCTCTCTAGGGCTTTCTTTGCAAAGCTAGAGGAGCTGTATGGATGTCAGGAGCAAAGTGTCCTTTCTTACTTTATGGAGGGCCTACTATGTGCCAGCACTGTCTGGGGAACTCAGATGAATCATGCAACCCCCTAGTGCCAGTTCTCTAGAGCTATGGCGCAATGGCTTCAGTTTATCAATGAGACTAGAAGCCAATAAACATTCCTGAGGGCCTAGTGGTTCCAGTTGTGAAAGCCATCGTCGTTGGTGGTAATATTATTCTATTATTCCCACTGACAAATGAGGACACAGATCAGGGAAGAGAAAGGACGCCCTCCGTTCACCGAGCAAGTCCATGGAGGAGCTGGCTTTCCAATTTAGCCAGCCATACCCAGCTCCAAGATCCACACTCTTTCCCTGGCTGTGCTGCATGGGGCGACACACAGTTCCACACCCCCAGGAATGTCCCCTCCACCAGGAAAGTCAGGACTTGTCTCCACTCCCCCATCCACTGCCTTCAGGGGTCATTCCACCATTTCCTCTATATTTCACCATTGGCCCAACTGAATTCCGGTGGCGCAGGCCGCCCCCGAGGCATGGCAGAGACGAGCAGGGCTTTGAGAGCAGAGATGAAAGGCAGCGCTGCAGAGCGCATGAGGTCTCAGCACAAATGTCAACTGCTTTCATCAGGAAAACCCAAAATTACCCACTCTTACACGCAGTCTTTCATCTGCTACGAGGCAAGCAGAGGCTGCTTATTAGAAATGCTGCCTTGTCCGTAATCTCCTTGTGGGGGACAGGGTTGAGGGGCAAATGCCAGCGTCACTCTCAGAATCACGGCACTGCCTCACTCTGAGGGGCAGCTGGCCTGTCGGAAACACAGGCTCCACTCTGCCCTTGGCCACCAGACGCTGACTAACCGGACAGAGAGGAGGTCTGCCTGGGCCAGCTGCCACCACTGCAGAGGCAGACTCTGCCAAAAGACGGCTGTCCCCAGAGCGGGCTGCAGGAGCGTTGGGCCGGCCAAGCCACTGCTGTGCACCTCCCACACATACAGCCTGCAGCTCCAGGAAACAGAGGTTTGAGACCGCAAACTAAATGTACAGGAGGGCTGACCGGCCCCTCTATTTCTTCCTTCTCTCTTTCTCCAGCAAAGCCAGCAATTGAGAACTCCACATCATAGATTACTGTGGCTAAAAGGGGCCTCTTGAGGTCACTGATATGGTTCCCCTGGATCAAGACCAGTCTGTCCTGGGTCATCACAGGAGCCAGGCTATAATCCTCATGAAAGGGATCTCAAGAGAGAGCTGGTTTCCTTTATTGCTACCAGAGCAGCCTGCACCTTTCTGAATCCCAGCACTCATGACATTTGACTTTTGCCTTCTATTCCAATATCTATCGCCTCCTCATGATCTGTGGATCCTTAAGACCAGGGGCTGTTTTAGCCTTTTCTGTGTCTTCAGGACTTAACACAAGGCCTGGTCCAGAGAGCTGGCTAGGAAATGTGGGTGGGTGGATGGGTGGTTGCATGGATGGATTAGTAGATGGTAGTGCAGGCAGAAAGGCGAAGAGACAGAAGAGAGTTGTAACTAGGGGCTATCAAACACATCTACTCTAGACTGCCACAATCATGGAACTTTTGGGCCAAAGTAGTGGGCTTGAGAGATGCTCTAAGTCTCACTGCCACTCCTTATTTTGCAGAGGAGAAAACTTAAACTCTAGCACTCACTGTCTTGTGCAAGGTGAGATAATCCATCCTAACATCTAAAGCTTTTGGCAGCCTCCATCAGAAAGAATAAATAACAATCCATCCTGCTATCAGAACTGAAACGATACTCATGCTCCCCTAGCTTGTGCAAGAAGTGCTGCCTCTAACCTGCAACCCAGAAAGCTTCAGCTCAGTGCTGCTAAAAATACAATAAAATCAAGAGGGAGTGGGGCTCAGGAAGGAAGGAACACAGGCCTCCCACCACTACAAGCCAAGCTTAAGGTGATGGCCCACAACTTCCCAACAGGAAGGCCAGTCCTCTCTGCTTCTCACCTGGATCACACACCTCACTAGGATGAGAGGAGGACAAAGCTGAGCATTTGGATCTTCCGGGAATAATTCCTACTATGAGAGAAAATGCAGCCAAAATCCAGAGACCAGAATGAAATCATCTATCTCCTGCTTGGTTATGGTGAATACAGACACATTAATCCATGACTACTTCCTGAAAGCCTGCTGTACATTCAGTCCTGGGCTGAGCACACACAAAGACAAGAAGTCTAAACCCTGACCAGGTCCACATTGAGGTCATTGACCTACTACTCATTCATGCACTTGTTCACACAACAAATCATTATTGAGCACCAAGCACATGCCACAGCACTAGATTCGGGAGTCTGGGTCTGTTCTCTGCTGAGTATGCAAGAAGCTTGAACTTGATTCCAGGAGAGAACATCTAACAATAATCATCATGCACATCACTCATGTCTGCACAGTGCTTTTCCATTCTCAAAGCACTTGTCCCTACGTGGTGTGTTTAATCCTTACAAAACCCCAGGGAAGACATCAGATAAGTGTTCTCATGCTCTCCACTGCACATTTAGGGAAACTGAGGTACTGAGGGTTACAGGCACTCATCCATGACCACATAGTGGAACTGTGACTCAAACCCACATCTTCTGTTTTCTTTTGGCTATAAATATTTGCTCCCCTGTAAGTGGGATGTGGGGAGTCCGTATTGGCCTAGTGGCCAGGGTGGGCTGGACAGTGAAGGATGTGAATATGTGGAAAGCACAGGGCAAGGCTGCATGAAAAGACATAGATCTGGGCTCTTCGGGGTCAGGTGATGTACCCATGGCACACAGCACTTGGCATGAGCCAAGAATCTGAAGCAAAGCAAAACAAAACAGAAGCTGTCCACTGCAGAGGAGGAGGAACATAGAAAAGTGATCAAAAGCAGCATTCTAGAGTCAGACCAATCCTAGTTCCACTTCTACACTGTGTGCTCTAATGGAGCCTCTACTTTCTCATCTGTAGAATAGGGCTAATGAACCCATCCCATCTCTATAGAATCCACCAGGTTTAAGTGCCAGACGTAGTGTCCACATATACTTTTTTTTTTTTTTTTTTTTGAGATGGAGTTTTGCTCTTGTTGCCCAGGCTGGAATGCAATAACGCAATCTCGGTTCACCACAACCTCTGCCTCCCAGATTCAAGCAATTCTCCTGCCTCAGCCTCCCAAGTAGCTGGGATTACAGGCACGCGCCACCACGCCTGGCTAATTTTGTATTTTTAGTGGAGACAGGATTTCTCCATGTTGGTCAGGCTGGTCTCGAACTCCTGACTTCAGGTGATCCGCCACCTGCTTCGGCCTCCCAAAGTGCTGGGATTACAGGTGTGAGCCATTGAGCCTGGCCCACATGTCTTCTTTTAACCTGATGGGATCTGTGATGTCACAACTGCTTTAATTGAGGTAAAATCTGCATAAAATAATATTAACCATTTTAAAGTGTACAAAATCAGTGACATTTGTTTAGTACATTCACAATGTGGTATAATCACCATGTCTATGTAGTTCCAAAACATTTTCATCACCCCCAAATAAAACTTTGTACTCATTGGCCAGGTGTGGTGGCTCACACCTGTAATCCCAATACTTTGGGAGGCTGAGGTGGGTGGATCACCTGAGGTCAGGAGTTTGAGACCAGCCTGGCCAACATGGTGAAACCCCATTTCTACCAAAAACACAAAATTAGCCGGGTGTGATGGTGCATGACTGTAACCCTAACCGCTCAGGAGGCTGAGGCAGGAGAATCACTTGAACACGGGAGGTGGAGGTTGCAGTGAGCTGAGATTGCACCACTGAACTCCAGCACTCCAGCCTGAGAAACAAGAGGGAAACTCGGTCTCAAAAAAAAAAAAAACCAACAACTTTGTACCCATTAAGCAGCTACTCCCCATGGCCCCCAGCAACCATTAATCTGCTTTCTGTCTCTATAATTTTGCTTATTCTTGAAAATTCATAAAAATGGACTCAGACAATAAGTGACTTTTTGTGCCTAGCTTCTGTCACCTAGAACAGCATTTTTGAGGTTCATCCATGTTGTAACATGTATCAATGTCCCATTCCATTTTACAGTTGAATACTGTTTGCTATTCTTCCACGGACAGACATCGGACATCTGGGTTGTTTCCACCTTCTGGCTGTTGTGAATAGTGCACATGCCTGTAAAAGCTTTTTGTGGACATACGCCTTCAACTCCCTTGGATATACACCTAGGAGTGGAATTGCTGAGTCATATGTAATTCTATATCTGACTTTTTGAGGAACCACCAAACTGTCTTCCACAGAGACTGTATCATCTTACATTCCTACCAGCAATGTACAAGGGTTCCAATTTCTCTACATCCTCGCCAACACTTGCTATTTTCTGGTTTTGCTTTTTTTTTTTTTTTTTGCTGCTGTTGTCGGTGTTGTTTAATTATAGCCATCCTGGTAGGTATGAAGGAGTATCTCATGGTTTTATTTTGCGTCTCCCTAACAACCAATGCTATTGAGCATCTTTTCAGGTGTTTATTGGCCATTTATATAACTTCTCTGGAGAAATGTGTGTTCAAGTCTTCTGCCCATTCTGAAACTGGGTTATCTTTTTGTTTTTGAGTCCACTAATGTTTTGAGCAAGTGTATAGCAAACTCAATATGCTGCCTCAAGCCTATTCATCTGGCAGTTCCAGACACTACTGAAAAGCAGGGTTGGTGTGAGGCCAGGGGGCTGCTGGATTCTGCACACGGGCCTGGAGAGAACAGACAGCCATGTGTGTGGCCCCAAACCCTTCACTTAGAGAGGCGCTGGAGCCCTTGGAGATGTCCAGGCAAGAGCAAAGGACATGATTAAAATGGGGTGGGAAGCAGCACTTTTGAGGAAGGTTAGAAGAGATTAAGGGAGGGAAAGACTGTGGACGACTTAATCCCACGTAGACCCTGGAGTGTCTGAGTAGGTGATTTCAAGGAATCAGTGACCAGCTGTTTTCCATTTCCCCAGCAGAATAGAAGGAAATGTGCACAGTCGGGGAGAGGGTTAGGCTGAGCACAAGAAAGTGCTTCCATTCTGGAGAGCTCTACCTGGCAGAATCTGCCAACACTTGGCATAGAATACAGACCACCCATGGGGCAGATTGGACCCACCCAAGCAGCAGCGCCCAACAGAACCCAGGCTTAACTGCCCCTGTCCCCCGTGGAAACACCTTCTTCAGCAGAGAGAGAGGGACTCATCACAGTCATGTGTGGCCCAGCATTAACCTTAACACCCCATGGCCTCCCAACATGGGAGGGCCTATACGGGGCCCAGGTCAATGGATCAGGCTAGATGCAGTGAAATCCTGGTTTGAAGGCCAAGTGCCAGGGAGCAGATATGAAGAGCATGTTGTGCCTCACCCTGAGGAATGCATGGCTGATGGGAGGATGCTGGGGAAACCGCTCACTCCAAACCAGCAGAAGGCACAGGCACAATGAAAACACCTGGACAGAAAGGCTCTTGGACAAGGAACTGACCTTCAAAGTTAGCAAGAAGGGAGGGAAGAGGCCAAATGTGGTGGCTCACACCAGTAATCCCAGCACTTTGGGAGGCTGAGGCAAGCAGATCACTTGAGATCAGGAGTTCAAGACCAGCCTGGCCAACACAGTAAAACCCCATCTCTACTAAAAAGAAAAAAACAAGGTGGGGTGTGAAGGGGGTGGGTGGGCATGGCTCACGCCTGTAATCCCAACACTTTGGGAGGTGAAGGCAGGTGGATTACCTGAGGTCAGGAGTTCAAGACCAGCCTGGCCAACATGGTGAAACCCCATTTCTACTAAAAATCCAAAAAATTAGTCTGGCGTGGTGGCAGGTGTCTGTAATCCCAGCTACTTGGGAGGCTGAGGCAGGAGAATTGCTTGAACCCAGGAGGTGGAGGTTGCAGTGAGCTGAGATCGTGCCATGGCACTCCAGCCTGGGTGACACAGTGAAACTCAGTCTAAAAAAGAAAGGAGGGAAAGATATAAAATGACCCAGTATTTGGGGTCAGTGGACATTGTGTTCAATGCTAATGTCACCACTTATAATTTCTGGCAAATTCCTTTACCTTTCTTCCTCTATCACAATAGGGATAATCCAACTTCTCTGCTGGGATGGTGTGGAATAACACAAGTGAGTCAGCTCACAGGAGGCTGCTGCCCTCCCATCGGGGAGGGCTGTGCCTTGGCAGATGCTCTCCTGAATGTGCTCTGCAGCGTCTCCCTGGGTTCCAATCCCCCCTTAGCCACTTACTTGCCAAGGGATCTCTGGCAGATTACTTAATTCCTCTGAACCTCAGTTTCCTCATCTGTAGAGTGGGTGTGTAATCATAGTACTTATTATAGGGTGGTTGTAGGTGTTACATGAGTTAACACGTAGAAATCACTTGGAAGATGAATGGGAAGTGCTCAAAAATTTAAGTAGCTATTATTCTATAACCTTCAATAAAATAAACAATCCTTCTTCCTAAACTATCTACATGTTTAGTATAGATTTCTGCACAGTGGGCTGAGCTGAATGCCAGGATGTTCAAACTGCAGGATCACAGAACTTTATCACATGTGGGATCTGGAGAAACTAATTTTCTGCTCCAAAAGTGAAGAGACAGGTACAAAGCCTCACTTAACTCAGGGCACTCAAATCCAGGTCTCCACTAAAAGCTGGTTACTCTGCTGCCCTCTCCCCATCCACCAACTTCCCCACACTGAGCCGCACCCATTCTTTATCCATTATGAAACAAGCACCACCCGTAAACCTGTGGTGAGGTTCAGTTAAAACAGTTTGCTGAATGTAAAGCTGTTCTTTTGGCCATCGCCTAAGATAAGGGCCTGAGGCCAAAGGGAGTGGGGAGGTCACCCATAGTGCGGACCCCTAGTCACAACAAAAGAACCATCAATTTCTCTAAACAGCACTCCAAGAAGCAAAGAGAAGCACAGCAGAGGGGGCACGCATGCTATTAGACACAGCTGGTGTAAGCCCTAGTTCTGTGACTGTGCCTTTGGACAAGTTCCTGACCTTCCCTGAGCCACAGTTTCCTCAACTGTAAAACAGGGACTACGCAGGGGTGGTAGCGAGGATGAGAAACAGAGGCTTATACAGTGCCTGCGGTTTGGCAGCCTGTTTTTATTAAAGCTGTCATCTCCTCCAGAGACCTCCAGCCCTGCACTTCACAGTGGCCACGGGGATCAGTTTCAGTGATCCACGGGCCGGGGCCTGGCCCTGCAGAGCCTTTGCAAGGCCGGCCAGGTGAACAGCTGGCAGCTGGGGACTGGCGGCCACTCAGATCTGCTGTGCAGGTCAGAGCCACTGCACACAGGAGCACTCCCCTTGCGGTATCTTCAGGGCTTTGAGTCTCAACCCAGCTGTGTCTGGACACACTCAACTGACACAGGCCCAGGAAAACAATGGCCAGAACAAAGGAACACATACAGCATAAGCAAGGGGGTGGCTCTACTAAGAGGAGCCCGACACAGGCTGCAAGTGGCAGAGGAGGTCACTATTCTGGAAGTCCCGCCTGTCTGACCTCCTCTGAGTCCCTGGATGGTTCAGGGCAGGAGGAAGAGGAGATGAAAGTCCAGCCTGCCCCAGGTTCTGGGACTGACAGATTGTCAGAACTGAGTTAAAGCCCATGGCCCCATCCTTCTCACAGCTTCTATAAGTAAGCCTGACCCACCAAGACTGTAGCACAGGAATGCCTTACAATAATTTCTATTGCTCTTCACCGTACAATGCACAATCTCTGTCTCTCTCTCTCTCACACACACACACATACACAAACACACACACACAG
The DNA here is from genome assembly GCF_028885655.2 of Pongo abelii. Lineage (NCBI taxonomy): Eukaryota > Metazoa > Chordata > Mammalia > Primates > Hominidae > Pongo > Pongo abelii. Next base: position 144,283,495 of record NC_071992.2, on the reverse strand, counting down.
CAGACTGATACAATGGTTAATAGCACAAACTCTGGAGCCAGACTGTTGGGGCTGGAACACCAGCAAGCCACTTTCAGCAGTGTGATATTAGACATTATACTTAGCCTCTCCGATCCTCCAGTTTTCTTGTTTGTAAAATGGGGCTAATTATAGCACCATCCTCCTAGGATTATTACAGGAATTAAATTATTTAACAGATGAGACCAAATTCGCACTGCCCAGAAGTTAATAAGCACTAGATAAATGTCAGCTATGATTATTAGTTACTAATCTAATTATTATCATTAGGAAGTCATTTAATTTAACTGATTTGACTGGTAGGTTCTTCATGAGTTATCAATTACGCAGAGATTTACCAAGGAAAGGCCATAAAGAAAAGAAGGAAGAAAATTAGCATTCTTTGTCAGCTTCCTACACATGTGAACCTTTCAGGTCAGGATTTCACATTCCCTGCAAAACTGAGGTTGTGATCCCCAGTTTACAGATGAGGACACCAAAGTTTGGAGAAGCCAAGGCAATAGAGTCAGATTCCAAAGCTAATAAATTTATTATGGAACAAAAACCACCTTCTAAAATGTCACCTTCTTGTGCATGTTTCCACGACCCTGTACCTTTCACACACAACTGCCCCCGCTTCCATCCCCAATCTTCCCACCAGTCCCATCTTCCCCTTGTGTGGCCAGCAGAGACCCACGTCCATGGTGGACACTGCTTAGGCACCCCACTAATTGCTCTTCCAGTGCATGTACAGAGCTGACCTCATAGCAGGATGAGGACGGACGTGGTGTGCAGAGACCCTTCCCTGCACCCCACTCCCAGCACCTTGCGACCAATCCCCACATACCCAGCCTCTGCCCCATGTTGGAAAAATTGCCTCCCACTCTGGTGCTACAGGTATGAATCTCAGCCACAGTGACGACTGTGGCAGCTACAGGCCTGATGAACACCCCGACAAGAAAAAGAGCATCAAGTGCCTGCTTTTCTCTGGTTCCTAAATCATTTGGCCAAACATTTTCCCCACAACCCTCCACTCCAGTTGGCTGGTCACTGCCTCTCAGAAAGAAGTCCCAGGTCCCTGTCAGTCCCAGAGCCCCTGCATGGACTCTGCCCACTGTCCCTTTCCAACATGGAGGCCCCCAATTCTGGGGTCCCCTACACCCTACCCTGTACCACCACATCCCCATGCTGCTCCAGACAGCACTAATCTCCCATGACAGTGGGACCAAAGCAGTTCTTAAAGGTCCAATCCACTCAGTTCTTAAATGAAAAACAGTTGCCCATGAGTCACCCCCAAAGAGCTCCGCACATATGCCAAACATTCGATGTGCACTCTTTCAACTGATCCTTGAAACATCCCCTGAAGCTAGCACTATTATCACACTCATTTTGCAGCTGGGAAAAACAAGGCTCAGAAGGTAAAGTGACTAGAATCACATGCTGGTAAGGCACACAGCCATGATTCAGACCCAGGCCCTCCCTCTCTTGAGATGCATCACTTTGAAGACTCTTTCCTACTGTTTTCCTGTAGTTTCACCTGATGTGGGGAGAGAGCTCTGTTTTTCCAGTAACCACACTGTGAACGCAGCAGACAGCCACTTATATTCATGGATGATCTGAATAGTAAAAGTAGCCAATAGGCAAGGACAAAAATGCGGCCTGCATGATCCATTTCCCTTTAATTTTTAAAAGTCTCTTTCAACCAGGTCTCCTCAGAGTTCTTCATCCATCAGTAAATACGAACTAATGCCATATTGAGGGCCTTCAAATATACAGTGGGCCAAACCTTGTCCTTCCACTGGAAATACGCACAGGATCACGAGAGACATGGACCTAAATGGCAGGGGCCACGTAGGGGAAAAAAAGGGCAGCGTCTACAAGCTAAGAGGACAGAGCAACCAACACTGCCGGGTAAGTCAGAACAGGCTTTGAAGACCCAGCAGCTGGGTTCAAAGCTAAAATTGGATGGGGACTGGAGAGGGAGACAGAGGCGGAGGGTGACCGTACCTCTTACGACTGGTGATGGTGGCTGCCTCACCTCCCTGTGGCAGGGACCCTACTGCTACAATGGTTCAGACACCTCCCGCAGCCCTTCCTCCCGCACTCCAAGGATTTTCTCCATCCGACTCAAAGTCCACCATGAAACCAGCAGTGCTACTGCATCTAATCTCAAGGTCCCAGACAATGGGGTGTTTAGCCGGGAGTCCCACCAAGGGTTAAGAAACTGAACAGGAGGCTGGACGCAGTGGCTCACACTTGTAATCTCAACATTTTGGGAGGCCGAGGTGGGCGGATCACAAGGTCAGGAGTTTGAGGCCAGCCTGGTCAATATGGTGAAACCCCGTCTTTACTAAAAATACAAAAATTAGCCGGGCATGGTGGCACAACCCTGTAATCCCAGCTACTCAGGAGGCTGAGGCAGGAGAATCGCTTGAACCCGGGAGGCGGAGGTTGCAGCGAGCCAATATCATGCCACTGCACTCCAGCCTGGGCAACAGAGCAAGATTCCATCTCGAAAAAAAAAAAGAAAGAAAAAAGAAAAAAAAGAAAAGAAACTGAAGAGGAAGGGATGAAGGGATGAACATGCATGCACAGATAATGAAGATCCACCCTCCTCACGGCCGACCAACGTGAAAATACAAAGCCTGGGATGCCCAGAAAGGACTGTGTATGGAATACTAAAATGTGGTTGCATTTTGTGGAGTTGTGCCATATGTCTCCTTGACTTATCACCCAACACACAAAAAGAAGGCAAATTCCAAAAAGATGAGGCAGCCATAAAATTAAGATAGAGAATGCCATGGGTGATGTGCGGCCACAGATTAACTGAAATGGAATTTCCTCCTTAGTCACTGGAAGGCATAGGAACCCAACTCCAGGCAGGGAGGCCACTGAGCCACTTGAATCAGCCTCTTGTTCGCTGCTCAGAGGGAAACACAATCAGGAAGAAGCTGGGTGTGGAATGTGCTCCTTTCTGCAGCACTTTTTCATTTCTTCAGCTACCCCCCTCCCATCCCAATCCCCACCCCAACCATCCCCTCCTTACAACCACTGTAAAACCTTGCCTTGGAAATCCAAAATCCACAATTATTAGGGTGATAGCTTAGAAAACAGGGTCTGAAACAGTGAGGATTTCGTTGAAAAATATAAAGATTTAACACAATCTTTCTGCCATCTGGGCTTCCTGACCCAAATCTGATCATTGGCAGCGCTGCATACTAATCCAGGAATTCACTGACAATACGGTCTGAACTGTTTCAGTGGTGTTTTCCGCCCTACCAGCCCTGTCCACCCACCCCCTGTCCAGCATGCACCCCAGCCAGCCCACAGAGCTGCAGCAGAATTTCCTGTCATCCTCCGGAGTGCTGGCCACCACGGCTGATGACTTCCGGAGACCCTGCAGGAGAACAGGCACTGTAAACATAGCAGGCCCGTGTCACTTCCATCAGGCATAAAGATCCAGTCTCCTGAAGGCTAGAGTGCCTTCAAAGGGCCGGGCTGTCCATCTGGGACCAGAGCCCTGTCATTTACAGCACTGCATTTCGACATGTCTGGGGTAGGAAGCAGGCAGTCTGGAAACATGCTCAAGAGTGCCAGGGAAGGCCGGGCGCGGTGGCTCATGCCTGTAATCCCAGCACTTTAGGAGGCCGAGGCTGGCAGATTACCTGAGGTCAGGAGTTCAAGACCAGCCTGGCCAACGTGGTGAAACGCCGTCTCTACCAAAAAATAAATAAAAATTATCCGGGTGCGGTGGCACATGCCTGTAAACCCAGCTACTCGGGAGGCTGAGGCAGGAGAATTGCTTGAGCCTGGGAGAGGGAGGTTGAAGTGAGCCGAGATCGTGCCACTGCACTCCAGCCTGGCTGACAGAGCAAGACTCTGTCTCAAAAAAAAAAAAAAAAAAAAAAAAAGAGTGCCAGGGAAGGCTGGGAATCCCAGCTGAGTCCTTAATGGCTGGGTGTCTCAGCCTCTCCGAGCCTGTTTTCATATGTGTAAAATGAAGGTGATATGACATTTACATCTTTGGGTCGCTGAGAGAAATATTTAAATCCCTGCACATAGTAGGCATTCAATAAAGGGTAACAATTACATAAGAATGGTGACATTAACACCTGCACATTGACACCTCAACCATTATGCACAAGACCTTAACATCTGACAGAATGCATGGAAACAAGACTCAAGCATGAGACCCCAGAAGCATCGGGAAGGCACTGGATTCTCCGGATGGCAAAACAGAGTCCACCCCCCATCCCCCTCTCAACTCCTAGGAGCAGGGGACATCAGATGTGTCCTTTAAGCCACTTCTCACACCAAAGAGTTACAATCTGCTCAGCCACAGCCTGAACTTCCCCCAATTTCTCCTTTTACCATTATCTTCGGTGCTATCTCAACATTTATCATCCTCAGGAAGATGTAAAATGCTGGTGTTGTCTGAATTCAAAATGCAATGTCAACTGGAAACCTCAAAGCCATTTGGAGGATTTATTTTGGTGCTAACTAGAGAGCAAATGAAACCCCAGGAATGGCTTAATTAACCCCGTAAGCAGCAGCCAGGCATTTTCTTCCTGTCTGGTTCTGGCTCTCAAGGTTCCCTTAGGTTATCAGCAAGGACAAAGGAATTGACAGGGACAAGAACATAACGCAGGTAGTCATTAGGGTCTGTCCATGAAAGCAGAGTGGGGAAAGGAGCTCTCATTTGGAAGAAGACCAGTCCGGCTCTGCCCGAGATCTGCCATACACCGATTATGTGACCATCTGCAAGTTCCTAGCCCTCTCCAAACCGCTCTCAGGTTATAAGGATAACCAGGCTTCATGTATACTTGGTGCGTGTGGGGTGTTGTGCAAAATTTATCTTACTGAAACCTCAGACCCTTCCTACACAGAGCAACTAGTATAGCCCCATTTTACAGATGGGGAAACCGAGGTCAAGAGAAGTTAAATAACTTGCCTCAGATCACATCTGCAAATGGCAAAGCCAGGATTCAATCCAGGCCAGCCAGCTCAGGCCCCCGAAAGCCACTGCACTCTTGCACATGACACAAAAGACTCAGACTGTGATGTCAGGTAAATTCAAGATGGGAGATTCACTCAACCTCTATTTCCTCGCCTGAGAAATGGGGGTGACAGCAACAACCTCACAGTGTTGCTACAGCAATGAAATGAGGTGGAAGACATGTAAAATGACAGAACACAATTATATATACTCAAAAAAACCCCACGGGTCCTCAATTTTTTAGTACACTGCCCTGCACATAGTAGGTGCTCAACAAACATTCATACAAACATTCACCTGAGTTGAGGTGCTCATCTCAGAGATGACCAATGGATGTGAAAACCTTACAAAGTTGTTGTAAGGATTAAATGGTGCCAAAAATAAGAATTGCCAGCATGCTAAGACCACAGGAAATACATATCCCAAAGGAAATTCTCTTCTCCATGTGAGGCTCCCCCGGACATAACCCCCAGGGCACCACGCAGGTGGTCTATATCCCTGTAACCAATCAGTGCCCAGAAGAGATAGTGAAGCTCAGCACAAAAGAGCAGGTGAGAGCTCCCAGCCCATGGCATTTGCCCATGTTCCTGAGTGGGAGAGAGAAGGCATGCTAAAGCATCACCCCCAATGTTGCATCCCCCAAAATCACATTAAGTCATCAAGTCACAGACAGAAGCTAGTCCAGTTGGATTCCTAAATATTCTTCTGAGTGTTTGTGTGTTTTGAGGCTGGGGAAGGGCAGGGGAGAGAGAAACTTTTCCCCAAGGAAGCCAGGTACCTTTGACCACCACAGGGGCTCATCAGCAGATAGACCAAAGCACTGCAGACACACAAAACACAGCCTGGACCCAGGATGCTTGGCCATGGAAGTCAATACGAAGCCTGAACCTTAGTCCTGCCCTAGGACCTGCTCCTTGGACATACAGTCTGTGCGGGCACACAGGGCTCCTGGCTCAGAGGGGCCCGAGCTTGGTTTAATGCTCTGCTGTCAGCATCTAGAAATTCTTCATAATTTTTGCACAAGAGAGCCCATATTTCATTTTGCACTGAGCCCCACATATTACGTAGCCAGCCTGGCCTACCACAGACCAGCCAACAGGCCCAGGTGCTCCCCGTCACTGGCCTCAGTCTGTTAGTGGTAAAATGGAAGCATAATGCCTGCCTCACAGTTGCCAAAGCTGGCCAGGGACCCATACACTCAACACTTCATGAGTGTGAGACGCCATCCCCCTAACGGAGGGCCATGGTTTGCTGCCTGGCAAATGGGATTATTTTCCCAGGTATTGGCTACCACATGGATGTTTTGCAGGTATAACGAGGCCAGAGATAGACACACACCTCATAAAGATGGATGTTGACATCATCATCATCATCATCATCATCATCATCATCATCATCATCATCTTCATCTTCATCACCGTAAAACACTGAGCTGGCCCCAGAATGGCTCACATCATTTAGGGGTCTGAGAGTGCTGCACAGCAGGGCCAGGGGCAGTCAAATTCAACATTGGTACCAACATGCATCCTCTCTCCTGGTACCAACCTGCAAAATTGGATAACCCACCAGAACAAAAATATCCTTAAATCCCTAGTACCCAATAATAAAAGAAGATATTGCCCAGGCTACAGTAAGACCCCCCCCTCACAAGTGAAATGCCCCTACTGCATACCAAAGACAAGTCGTAAGTTCCTTAAGGATAGAAAACAAGGCTTCATACACACATAAATAACATAGCTAGTAATACTTCTAACCAAGGAGGTGAAAGATCTCTACAAGGAGAACTACAAAACATTGCTGAAAGAAATCAGACATGACACAAATAAATGGAAAAACATTTCATGCTCATTGATTGGAAGAATCAAAATCATTAAAATGGCCATACTGTCCAAAGCAATTTATAGATTCAATGCTATTTCTTTCAAACTACCAACATCATTTTTCACAGAAGTAGAAAAAACTATTCTAAAATTCACATGGAACCAAAAAAGAGCATGAATAACCAAAGCAATTCTAATAAATAAGAACAAAGCTACAGACCTCACATTACCTGACTTCAAATTATACTACAAGGCTACAGTAACCAGAACAGCATGGTACTGGTGCAAAAACAAATACACAGACCAATGGAACAGAGTAGAGAACCCAGAAATAAAGCTACTTATCTACAACCATCTGATCTTCAACAAACTTGACAAAAAGAGGCAATGGGGAAAAGACTTCCTATTCAATAAATGGTGCTGGGATAAATGGCTATCCATATGCAGAAGAAAATGAAACAGAACCCCTATTTATCACCACACAAAAAATAACTCAACATGGATTAAAGACTTAAATTAAGACTTCAAACTATAAAAATCCTAGAAGAAAACTGAGGAAATACCCTTCTCAATATAGTCCTTGTCAGGAATTTATGGCTAAGTCCTCAAAAACAACTGCAACAAAAACAAAAATTGACAATTGGGGCCTAATTAAACTAAAGGGCTTCTGCAAAGCAAAAGAAACTATCAAGGGAGTAAACAGACAAGCTACAGAATGGGAGAAAATATTCACAAACTATGCATTTGACAAAGTTCCAATATCCAGAATCGATAAGGAACTTAAATCAAAAAGCAAAGAAGCAAAAAATCCCATTAAAAAGTGGGCAAAGCACGTGGATGGACACTGCTCAAAAGAAGACATTCATGCAGCCACCAAACATGAAAAAATGCACAACATCACTAGTCATTGGAAAAATTCAAATCAAAACCACAATGAGATACATTTCATACCAATCAGAATGGTTTTCATTAAAAAGTCAAAAAATAACAGATGTTGGTGGGCCTGTGTAGAAAAGGAGACACTGACACACTGTTGGTGGGAATGTAAATTAGTCCAGCCACTATGAGGAGCAGTTTAGAGATTTCTCAGAGAACTCCAAGTTGAACTACCATTTGACCCACCAATCTCATACCTCGGTGTATACTCAAAGGAAAATAAATTATTCTACCAAAAGTACACACGCACCCATGTGTTCATGGCAGCACTATTCACAATAGCAAAGACATGGAATCAACCTAAATGCCCATCAGTGGTGGACTGGATAAAGAAAATGTGGCACATATACACCAAGAAATACTATGCAACCATATAAAAGAATGGAATCATGCTCTCTGCAGCAACATGGATGCAGCTGGAGGCCATTATCATAAGCAAACTAATGCTGAAACAGAAAACAAAATACTGCATGCTCTCACTTATAAGTGGGAGCTAAACACTGGGTACACATGGGCATAAAGATGGGAACAATAGATGCTGAGGACTACTAGAAAGGGGAGGAAAAGAGGGGGACAAGGACTGAAAAACTAACTATTGGGTACTATGCTCAGTACCTGGGTGATGAGTTCAATCATACTCCAAACTTCAACAACATCCCGTATACCTTTGTAACAAACCTGCACATGCATCTCTTGATTCTAAAATAAAAAGTGAAAAAAAAAAAGAAAATAGAACTTCAGCTCTGGAGCTCTGATGTAGCTCCAGAACATGCAGCCTCGCACAATTTCTTGCACACATCTGGAACCAAGTATACACAATGACAGCACTAGAAATGACTTGTGAACTGTCAAAGTGCTTGATGCTCAGTGGTATCATTCAATTCACAGGTAGGGTGAACGACCATCCCAGTTTGCACAGGACTGAGGAGGTTCCCAGAATGTTGGACTTTCAGTGCTAAAACCAGGAAAGTCTCTGGCAAACCAGGACAAGTTGGCCATTCTGTTCACAGGTATTATTTCTAAGGCCAAATGTGAACAGAGGTTACTCCTCAGTGGAGGGTTATGGGGCTCTTTTTCAACCATCAACACATTTCTACGCAGTCTAAGTTTTCACCAAAGATCTTGTATTAGTGTTATCATCATGGGAAGTGTTGAAGAAGTAAAAAGGTTATTTCATAGTATGCACTATCCACTACCAAATCCAAATTTTCTATTTCTAATCATACTTTTCTTAAAAAAAAAAAAAAAAAAAAAAAGTACCCTTGGCCAGGTGCGGTGGCTCAAGCCTGTAATCCCAGCACTTTGGGAGAACAAGGCAGGAGGATCACTTGAGCTCAGGAGTTTAAGACTAGCCTGAGCAACATAGTGAGACTCCATCTCTATTAAATATAAAATTAGAAATTTTTTGAAAAAACTCTTCTCAAACTGTCTGTTTAATCTTCCCTTGTGACTGGACATGGTGGTTCATGCCTACAATTCCAACACTTTGGGAGGCCAAGGTAGGGGGATCACTCAAGTTCAAAAGTTTGAGACCAGCCTAGGCAACATATCAAGATTGTCTCTCTCAAAATAAAAAGAAAGAAAAGAAAAGAAAAGAAAAAAAAATCATCCCTTGTTCGTTCCTGTCAGCTTTTTCCCACAGCATTCAACTTCCTTCCAGCAGTTTCCCCCTCCTGACCTTTACAGACCTGCTGCCCTGAAGTGTCCTTCTGGGCCACCGTGGGCATCTCAATCTTGTCTTTTCTAAAATGTGCCCGTGCTGTGGGCTTTGCTAGAAGCCCCAGATCCTGGCTGAGACAGGCTCATAAAGTGGTTACAGCAACTCTGGGTCCCCCACCCCTCTTCCTGCAATGGGTCACTTGGGTAACCCTCAGTGAGTGAGGGCCAGAGCCAGACTCCAGCCAGCCCCTCCAGCAGCCCTCTGCAGCAAGCCCAACTTCCTCCTCAGCTCTCCACCGTGCATCTAACTCCCCAAAAGCCCACAGCAGTGGTGCCTGGGACCTCTATGTCCAGCCTCATGATATCCAGCCAGGCCCAGACAACGCTGTTGGCTTCTTCACAAGTGTCTTCTCAACAGTAATGTCTTCATTCACACCCCCACTCCAGGCCCCTATTTCTTTTTTCTTTCTGCTGCTTCTGCAAGGGGCCCCCATTATGTTGCTCCTTCCACACCCAGACTCTGGACCTGCCCTGACACTTGCCTTGTCCCCTTCCAGAATTCATCCCGTTCAGGCGTGTCATGAGCTGGTACCTGGTGTCGGGCATGCTGACTGGCAGAGGGATATAGTGGTGAGCACCACCCATCCCTGCCTTCAAGAAGTTCCCAGGCTCTCAGGGAAGGAACCTAGGAAATAGTGCCAACTAGAGAGTCATGTGGCAACCTCCAGTCAGGCTGCAAATGTGCATGCTCTGTGCCCTGTACTCCTGGGACACACCCAGACATGCACCTGCAGCCCTGTGCCAGGATGCTCATGACAGCATTGTTTACAAAAGCAAAATTCTGGAAACAACCCAAGACTCTGTGGCATAGGGAATGAATGAACAAGCATAGTAGCATCATCTGCCCAGCATAATGCCGGGAGAAAAGAGGAAAGTGCAGACATCTTATACGTTATGTCACCTACCTAAGAATTTAAAAACACACAAAATGGTGCTACCAGTGATCTTCAAATAGATTTGTAATGAAATTGTAAGAGCATGACCTGTTATACCCCAAGTTCAGGAGAGGTACTTGTATGAAGAAAAGGATGGGGAATGGGAGACAAGGCTCATAGACTTCCCATTTATCTATTTTTTTTTTTATTATTATTTCTTTGAAGACAATAATCCAGGCTGGGTGTGGTGGCTCACACCTGTAATCCCAGCACTTTGGGAGGCCGAGGTGGGGGGATCATGAGGTCAGAAGATCAAAACCATCCTGGCTAACACGGTGAAACCCCGTCTCTACTAAATATATAAAAAATTAGCCAGGTGTAGTGGTACGTGCCTGCAGTCCTAGCTACTCAGGAGGCTGAGGTAGGAGAATCGCTTGAACCTGGGAGGTAGAGGCTGCAGTGAGCCGAGATTGCACCACTGCACTCCAGCCTGGGCAACAGAGCAAGACTCCATCTCAAAAAATAAATAAATAAATAAATAAGCAAATAAATAAATAAAGAAATAAATAAAATAAAGACAATGATCCAAAGCAAAGTATGCCACGTCATGAGCACGTGCTAATCCACGGGTGGGAATACGGCTTTCGTCACATTGCCCTTTGTGGCTTTCTGTTTTGTGTTTCAGAGCTAGATATTCACACTATGCAGAGATCACCCTGAAACTCCATAGCAGATTCTAAAATCCATGGAGGCTTTGGGAAAGACAGTGGAAAGCCGAGGAAGCCAGAGAGCTCCAGGCACTCACAGCACAAGAGGGAGGCAGACCACCAGATCATGAGGTCTCCACCAGTGCCTCAGCAGCCAAGCACTGCCTGGCCTGAAAGGAATGTGCTCTATGCCCTCACTTCCACCAGCTCCAGGCTCCCTCCCCGAATAATCAAAAGTCAGGCTCTGCTCCGCTCTCTTTTCCGGATGTCTCTGTGGATGAAATGCAATCCCACAGAGTGGTGTCATCCAGCTCTCAGGCAGTTTCCCAGAGGTGACTCATCTGTCCTCTCAACAAGCGCGTGAGGGGCACAAGACGAGGACTGTCATCCCATTGAGAGATGGGGAGCCAGAGCCTCACAGAAGTCCCAAGAACTGCCTGAGCTGACTCAACAGCCGGAAACTAGGACAGTCACAAAGTCAATCTGACTTCCAAATTTAAATGAGATTCAGGGCTTACTATGCGTCATGTTCAGAGAGGGGAGATGGACAACTGGCCAGTTTTACCTCCCAGATCATCTCATTTTCACAATAACAGGCTTCCCAAAGGAGCAAGCGAAGGCCCAGAGAGGCCAAGTGTCCTCCCTTAGCTCACAGAGCCAGAAAGCCTCAGGGATTTTCTAACATGCCTCAACAACCTCCCCAGAGCATTTCTCCATCAGGAAAACTATTTTTATTATGGGTATCCTTATTTTCCCTGCAAACACAACAAGAAGCTTCTGGGGCCCCCCAGTGAGCAGAAAGCTGAGAGCTGGGGGCCAGCCAGTGTTTATTTGTTTATGCCATCATCTCCCACTGAACCCAGTTCCAAGCTACTGAGTGACTCAGAGACCTGACCACCAACAGCTGTTCTTTGGTTGGAGCCAGATAAGCCAACGGGGGTGGGGGCGTCCATTGCACTTCCCAGTAATCAGGTAGGACACACTCTTTCTGTCCAGTACCCCCACCCCTTGGGGAGTGATAAACGGTGACAGACAGATGAGAGGGAAAGACCCCCATCCCCAGCAACTACACTGGAAATCCAGCTATCAGCATGTGGCCACTATTTTAACAAGGCTACAAGACAGAGAGAGAGGGAAGAAGCCCCGACGTCACCGCCTCACCCCCCACCACAGGGAAATAATCTGCCTCCTGGGAAGGTGAGAGGGAAGAGAGCCACCAGGGCCACTGGAATACAGGTTCCAGCCAAGGCCACCCTGAGGCCCAGAGTCTCAGGAATGGGCCATGTTTGGCTCCAGTCTAGTGTGGCCCATCAATTATGGTGACTTCACTGCCTCAGTCTGGTCTCCAGCATGATAAGTAAAGGCGCTTCCCTGCCTAGCTTGGTCTCCAAAGCCTTTTCCCTGAAGGTTCCCTGAGCCAGAAACAGAATGTATCTTGAGGCTTTACCTGTCCTCAAAAGCCTGATCTCTGCATCCTACTCCACTCATTTTAACTGAAAGCACCACTCAGGTCCAAAGGACAGAATAATGAATCTTTCTTTCCTTTATTTTCTTTCTTTACATTATTTTCTTTCTTTACAGTCTTTTCTTTCTTTACATTCTTTTCTTTCTTTCTTTCTTCCTTCCTTCGTTTCTTTCTTTCTTTCTTTCTTTTCTTTCTTCACGCAGGTACAAAGGACAGAGTATCTTTCTTCACTCAGGTTCAGAGGACAGAATAATGAATCTTTCTTTCTTTCCTTCTTTCTTCCTTCCTTCCTTCTTTCCTTCCTTCCTTCCTCTCTCTCTTTCTTTCTTTCCTTTCTTCCTTCCTTCCTCCCTCTCTCTTTCTTTCTTTCCTTTTTCTTTCTTTCCTCTGTCCTTTCTTTCTTTCTTTCTCTCTCTCTCTCTTTCTTTCTTTCCTTCCTTCCTTCCTCTTTCTTTCTTTCTTCATTTTTGGAACTGGGCCTTCTTCTTCTTCATTTTTGGAACTGGAACTTCTCACATAGCCCCTTCATCTGCTCTTCCTATGGACAGCTGAGAATCATTTTCCAACTTTATCAAATATGCTCCCTTCTCTTAAGATAGCCTGCCCTGGTTGCTCCCTATGTCTCTCGCAGGCTAACCAGGCGCTGTAGGGAAGAGGCCCAAATGCACCTACCTGGCCCAGATATCCAGAGGCCAAGGCCACGGTCCTGCCCCACAGCGTGAGAGTTCTTCTTTGCAGTGCCTACAAACCTATGCTTGCCCCCAAACTCTCTCAGGGATAACGGGGTTGGGGAAAGGGTGGAAGGTCAAACAGAGACCCTCTTGGAATCTGTTCCCTTCATTAACTTTGGAATTCCACAGGCCAGTGTTTTCTCAAGGCTTGTTACACTGAATACTCCCCCAGGAGGAGGGGGCTGCAATCTTCACACCCACAGGCTCTAGCTGGGAAAGCCAGGAGACAGCTTCATGGAGTGAGGTCAGCCACCGCCCGCCCAGCCCCCAGGTGGACGAACTAACATTTAGAGAGCAAACACTAAATAGCTAGCATTAGAGTAACAAACAGAGATTCAGAGGTGTTATGGTTTGCAGATGAAGAAAGTGAGGCTCAGAGAGATTAAAACACTTGAGCACACTGGGGCCTGTGGGGCGGGGGCGGGGGGAGGAAAGGCATCAGGAAAAGTAGCTAATGCATGCTAGGCTTAATACCTAGGTGATGGGGTGATAGATGCAGCAAATCACATGGCACACGTCTACCATGTAACAAACCTGCACATCCTGCACATGTACCCCAGAACTTAAAATAAAATAAATACATACATAATAAATAAAAATAAAATAAAATCCCTTATACAGAAAAAAATAAAAATAAAAACTTGAGCAAGATCACACAGCAGGTATAAAACAGCAGAGCTTCAAAACCTGATTTAGTTTTGTTCTAAAAACCACACTCTTCAAATAATTGTAGCTATCAGTCAAAGAGGGCCAAGATTTCATGACACAACCACTCTTGAGACAGGACGCTGAGTGACTGTCCCTGAAGCCCAGGCCTGCCAGACCAAAAGCCCACTCAAGTTAGCATTGAGGCCTATGTGTAATTCAGGGATGGAACAGTGTGTCTGATACCATTCTAAACTGACCTCCCAAAACTCTCTAAACTGACCTTCCAAAACTGTCACTGAGACCCCTCCTTGTCAATGCAGCACCCCCTGCCAAAATGCACACGCCTTTACGTTTTACTATGTATGGATATCAGAGCCTAGGACATAGTAAGTCCTCAATAAATGTCTGCTAAATGAACAGTAAGGGAACTAGCCATGTGAAGGCCATCTTCTAAGTTTACTGTAAAAGCCTAATGAAAGCACTGCGCATATACTGCTTAACAAGTCTCACAGAAATATTACATCTTGTAACAATTTTTTCTTCAGTGTTTATGACCCAGGAGAAGTTTCTGCCTTTCAAAGACAAACATGTTTCCTTTATTTAGGCCAAGGACAAACTACAGCTTAAAGACCCATTGCCAGTTCTGGTAAATAAAGTTTTATTGGCACACAGCCATACCCACTCATTTACATATTATTTATGGCTACTTTCCAGATACAAAGGCAGAACTGACAAGCAGTACAGAGCTGCGTGGCCTGCAAAGCTGAAAACATTTATCACCTAACCCTTGATATAAAAAGTTTGCCAATCCTTACTTTAGACACAAATATAACCTACTTAGCATGTTGTGTTAATTAGGAAGCTCAGAGCTAAATGTAATATTAAATTTTAGTAACTCACTCATCTTCAATATTTTTTATACCTTTATGCCTATATGCTTTGATCTTCTAATCCCATTTTAAAATTTTATTTAAAAAAACTAGTATGCCCTGAGTACATATTATATGCCTGGCACTGAATGAAGCCTTTTAATACGTTCTCTTATTTAATTCTCATAATAAACTCATGGGGTAGGTAATATTATCATTTATTTATTTATTTATTTATTTATTTATTTATTTATTTGGGAGATGGAGTCTCACTCTGTCACCCAGGCTGGAGGTGCAGTGGTGCAATCTCGGCTCACTGCAACCTCTGCCTCCCAGGTTCAAGTGATTCTCCTGCCTCAGCCTCCTGAGTAGCTGAGATTACAGGCGCATGCCACCAAGCCCAGCTAATTTTTCTATCTTTAGTAGTGATGGGGTTTCGCTATGTTAGACAGGCTGGTCTTGAACTCCTGACCTCAGGTGATCTGCCCACCTCGGCCTCCCAAAGTGCTGGGATTACAGGTGTGAGCCACTGTGCTCAGCCCTTACCTTCAATTTATTGAGACTAAATGAATGAAATGAATACATGAATAAGTCACCAATTGATTGCATAGTGGAAATATTTACTATTTCATA
The DNA here is from genome assembly GCF_028885655.2 of Pongo abelii. Lineage (NCBI taxonomy): Eukaryota > Metazoa > Chordata > Mammalia > Primates > Hominidae > Pongo > Pongo abelii. Next base: position 144,268,099 of record NC_071992.2, on the reverse strand, counting down.
ATTCAATCCCAGAGAATAATTAACTCAGGAATTGACTGAAAAACTTTGGGTGCTCAATGAATACAACAGGCAAGGCTGAGATAGTAACTGCAGGCAATTTGAGCTGAATTATAGGATTGTAAAGTGCTATCGTTCTGGGATCTTTATTGTTTTCAATCTAGCTTCAGACCAAGCCGGGCAGTCACTTCATCATGAATCTTCAGGATTTGGGGAGAATCAGCAGACATGACACAGAGCTACTACTCAAGTCACAGGCTCAGACACTGCCTCCAGTGGCATGGCCAGAGCCACAACAGCCAGAGTACCGCAAATAGAAACAATTACCGGTGCCCCAATGTAGTCCTCTTCAGGAGGACTAGATCCACATGTCACTAACAGTATTTTTGAAAAGTTGACCTTTTCTTAAGTACCAACATCCTAAGCACAATTATCTGCAAAATCACAGGTCTCACGTACTAATTGTTGTCTTTTTATAATTTGAGTTAAACACAAAACAATTTTTTTATTCTTATCTATAACGTGAAATCATCTTGCATTGCTCATTAGCACACTTTGAGAAACACTGGCTGGACAGGAGTAGGGGTGTCGAGGCTGACAGATGGGACTGCAAACACCAGCTACTCTGCTCTCTCCATCAGTAACCGTGGCAGCTTTCTGGATCTCACTGAACCTCAGTGTGTTCATATGTATAAGGAGGAGACACACCCCCCTCGCCAGATTAGAAGGTGAACTGGCACATTCCAGGTATTCATACACACCAGCTGTTAAGCAACCTTGGGCTGTTCACCGAAGAACCCCTGGAGATGATCAAGTCACAGCCTTTCCCTCATTGCCACCCTGGGTAGACCATCAGGGGCTCCAGGCACCCCATGGGGAACAGGTCCAAGATGCCAGGCCATCTCCAGGAACCTGGCCAGGATGTCATTGTGGGTGGCAGGGCAGCCCGTACGACTAGAGAGTGTGCTGTCAATAATTCCAGGAGCCCATCAAGTGAAAACAACACAGGTTGGGACTGCTGTAGCAGCAGTCAGGGATAACAGGGCTCTTCTAAGTGGCTGAAGGCAGGCTCGTGACATGAAATCAGAACAGCAAGTTCCTGCACCACAGTAGAAATGCAAACTGTTCAGGCAAAAGTCCAGGGAAAACTGGGAGAGCCAGCCTTGGATGCATGATGCACCAGCAGCACCAGCACCCACCATCTAATTGATGAGTGTGGGAGCCACTAGGCCTGGCTTGCCCAGCTACATCCTCGTGTGCACCTGCCGTCCCAGAGTAAGTGATATAGCACCCCTTTCACTCTCAAGTCTCCCGGCTGAGAAGAGAAATTAGCCAGTTTCTCTATGAATGAATGTACTAAGGCCCAAAAAGGAGAGGTAGTTTGCCCAAGGTCACAGTCACCAGTGGCCAAGAAGGGAGAATGTGCATCTCTCAGCTCCAGGCAATGTTGTGCAGTGGCTTTGGAGTCAGACAGGGCTGTCCAAATGCTGCCTGTATTCCCTGGGGACACTTGATTTCCCTCTGGGTGCTCCAGTTACTTCAACAGTAAAACAGGCCAGGCAAGGTGGGTCACGCTTGTAATCCCAGCACTTTAGGAGGCCAAGGCAGGCAGATCACTTGAAGTCAGGAGTTCAAGACCAGCCTGGCCAACAAAAATTAGCCAGGCATGGTGGCGCACGCCTGTAGTCCCAGCTACTTGGGAGGCTGACGCACGAGAATCACTTGAACCAAGGAGATGGAGGTTGCAGTGAACCGAGATTGCGCCACTGCACTCCAGCCTGGGTGATAGAGCAAGACTCAGTCTCAAAAAAAACAACAAAAACAAAACAAAACAAAAAACAGTAAAACGGATAATCACCATAATGGTGCACATCTCATAGCTCTGTTTTGAGGTTTGAATGGAAAAACATGTGCTGTGTGCCCTGTAGAGAGCATGGCTTAATAAATGGAGATTATTACTACATCAGCGTCCTTGCTGACACATAGAAGGAATCTTATTCATTGCCATAACCATTCTGTGTCCTTTGGTGTCTGAGCCCACTCTGGCCCTACTGTGAAGAGTGGGAGATAACCCAGACCACCACAATTGGGTTGTTCTAGGCAGTAACTGATAAAAGGGGAAAAAACAGAGCTATGGACCATGTGATAAGTGAGGCACAGCTGCCACCACGATAGGGTGTGGGGAGAGGGCAGGAAGGGGTGAGAGAGGACTGGGAAGGCACAAAGGAGTGGGGAGTATCTGCCTCTGTCTTTCCCAACTGACCCCCTCCCATCCCAGAACCTCTCTGCTCACCGCTGAGAGCCTCTCTCCAGACCCTCAGCAGCCCCCTGAAATGGCTCCTCTGCCTGCCCCTACGTGACCACAGTCAAGCACAGCCCAGCACCTGCTGCAGCTCACCGTCACACACACCCTTCCCAAGACCGCAAGGAAAAGTCTTCAGCAGAAGGCGCCTTGTTCGGTGTAAAACACGAGGCAGTTCTCAGCTTCTGGTTCTGTCTTCTCCTGGATAAATAACCTTGGGGAAGGTACATGGCCCCTCAGAGCCTCCAGGTGCTCAACTGTATAATGGATACACCATTGCTCTCCTAGTGGGATTGCTGGGCTAAGTCATATATATACTCAACAAAAGAGTGTTTCCCTTCTGTCTGACCTTTTCAAAGAAACCAAGAGAAAACCACAGAGAGTCACCATATTTGAACAAGGCAACTGTGATGCAACAAATAAAATGCCTACTATGTGTCTAGCCTGTGTGCAAGGCAAATGCATTTCCTCAACTCAGAAAGATTACTTTCTAGTGTGAGAGAAAGACAGGAAACCCAGTAAATTGCACAGATGAATATACAATTAGAACATATCTAAGAGCTATGGGTGAGAACAGCATGTAACACCCAGAGGGACGTTATTTACTCTAGGAGGTCAGGAAAGCCTGTCTGAGAAAGTGCTGTCGGGCATGAGCAGAATTAGGAATCCAATCAAAATCAGACTCAAGGCCCCACCCCAACTGTGGTCTTGGCCGCCACCTGCCAGGTGGCCTCAAGTGGTCTGAGAGCTGGCTCACTTGCTGTTTGAGCTGCAACTCTCCTTTAGGCAGCTTGGCACCACTCATTGCTCAGAGTTAGCAGCCTCCCAGGCCACCAGGCCTGGACCCGAGAGGCCAGTCCTTCCACTTGTCAGCTGCAGAACTGCAACAGGCCTTTGTGGCCAACCCAGATGCTCCCTCCCTCCAGCTGGCATGAAACTCCATTTCCTCATCGGCCACTGACTTGTCACTCTGCCTTCCCATGGACTGCAGGGAAACTGTGACCTTTAATCAACTGTCCACGCCAACCAGCTGTGCCCAGGTCAGAGTCCAGCACTGCCTCCCTGGCTCTGCTCAGAAAGATCATCAGGGCCAAGAAATGTCCACCATCCCCAGAAGCTACCCCCAGCCAACATCACCCACCACACGCTGAGTGTCTGTCATGTGATCAGCATTTCAATGTCTACTTGGCGATCTTCAACTCCAGTCCTGTGACATCTGATAATACTTAACCCTTCACTGCAGGGAAAGGAATCCATCAGTCTGCATGGAGGCACGCAGTGTGTATGTGTAAAAGAGTCACACCCAGGCCTGTCTGCCTCCACATGCATCTGCCCACATACAACCCTCACAGTACCAGCCATATGGCCTTATGTTGTTCCTAGCTCTGAGCACAGAGCCAAGAAATTATCCCCCCATGCATATCTTTCCATTGAATCTCCCATGTCTTCATTCATCAACAATCCTGTCTTAATTTACCCTTTCTGCAGTATGAGAGACTGTGCCAAATGCCACACAATGTCTAAAGGACACAGGACCAACAGCAGAGGCACTTTATAGGGAGGTAGATGGTGACAGATACGTAAACTGGGAACATCAGAAAATGGTGACAGGTACAATAACACACGTCAGGGCAGGGAACAGTAACGGCTTCCAGGAAGGACTTCTTTAGTTCCATCTGTCTCCCCCAGGCACCCAGCATCACACCAACCACACAGAGGGTGCTCATTAAATGCCACCTCATTGAGACAACCAGCCACATCCCAGTGAACCCTCCGCGACCAGCCAGGACAGCCTCACCTCAAGCCCAGCTGAGCGCCGAATAGAACGTGCATCAGATGCTTCACCAGGAAGAGTCGGGGTCTTATATTCCATAGGGAGACCCAAAGGAAGTTGGCAGAGATCTAAGTAAACAGAGATCTCAACCCTCACAGCCAGCTGCGGTCCTTCGTCCCCCATGGACATCCAAGCTGTAAGAATCCATGAGGCATTCAGCCAGGGCCTCCTTTAAAACCACTTTTAGTATCCTGAAATGTGCCGGACGTGTGTCATTCCAGTGCATGGTTCCACCAGCGTTATTCCCCAAACCACTGAAGATCACTGTAAATCCATCAGGCTCAGAAAATACTTGAACGAAGCTCCATGCAGCTGACAGGCACAGCCATCTTGAGGGGCATCCTTTTAATCTCCTTCTGGCCAAAAGATCAGGCCTGCAACAGGGAAGAAGAAAAAAACAGTCTTGTCACAGTCACTGACCCAGAGCAGTATTCAGTCACTCTTTCCTCCTTGTGTTTGGCCCTAACAGAGTGTAACTCACTAAAAATAATTCTCCATAACTGGTAACACACAAAGTTGAGACTGGTGTCCAGGGAGGCCTTCAGGTGAGAGCTGCCTCCCCTGCGGTACCAAGGACCTCTCAGACAGGGAACTGCCAGCTGCTCATAGCCTCAGGACCACCCTGGGAGGGAAGAGGAGGCTGTGGGGTGTCCATTATAAGTTGAGGGGAGAATGTTTGTGACTGGCTTAGAAAGCTGACAGCAAGGCCAGGCCTGGCACACAGCCTGGGCTCCCCTGCAGGGCTGAGAGGTCCCTGCAGAGAGCTGAGGGGTTTAGGGTCAGCTGGTAGGAAGTAGTTCTTTGTTTTGTTTCTTTTTAAAGACAACCACAAAACCCTGGCCTGGCTCCAGGCCTTGTCCTGCACTGTGAGCCTCTTCAGGGCGGGGCCTAGGACCTGTTCTGTTCTTACTCATTCATTCACTAATTACTGAGCACCTGCTAGGTACCCAGCACTCTCCCATCAGGAGGGCGATAGCTTTGTCTTCCCAATCCAGTGTATTTAAATTATTCCAAAGATAACTGAAGAACAAATTGATCCACAATGCCTAGGGCTGGAGGCTCAATATTCCCCAGCCACCCAATATAATAATAACTGTCCTTTGGGGAATGTCTATGATGTACCAGCTAAAAACTCTGGCCTCTCCATCTGATATGATCTCTCAAACACCCTGGGACGCCTGCCCCTATTTTCCAGATGAAGAAGTGGAGGAACAGACAACCATTCTACTTTAGACTAGTAAGAAGCCTAAATCTGAATCTAGACAGTCTGTCTCCCAAGTCTGTGTGTGCCCTGATCCACCTCTCTAAGTTACCTAGTGAGGGATTCCTGCCCAGAATGGCCGCAGCTAAAACTTACTTCCAGGCTTTCTGCATGTATGAAACCCTCATTTCATCCTCACAAAAAACTGTGAGTTGTAGATTATTGTTAACCGACTTTAGAGATGAGAAATTTGAGGCCCAGAGAAGTGAAGCAACTTCCACAAGGTCACACAGCTTTAAAAAAAAAAAAAAAAAAAGTCACAGAAAAAGGGTTTGAGGCTGGGTTCGGTGGCTCACGCCTGTAATCCTAGCACTTTGTGATGCCGAGGCTGGTGGATCCCTTGAGGCCAGGAGTTCAACACCAGCCTGGCCAACACGGTGAAACCCTGTCTCTACTAAAAATACAAAAATTAGCTGGGTGTGGTGGCGCATGCCTGTAATTCCAGCTATTTGGGAGGCTGAGGAATAAGAATCGCTTAAACCAAGGAGACGGAGGTTGCAGTGAGCCAAGATCACACCACTGCATTCCAGCCTGGGCCACAGAACGAGACTCTATCTGAAAAGAAAAGAAAAGAAAAGAAAGGAAAAGAAAAGAAAAGAAAGGAAAATAAAAGGAAAAGAAAAGAAAAGAAAAGAGAAAAGAAAAGAAAAGAAAAGAAAAGAAAAGAGGGGTTTGAAACAAGGCGGACTGGCAGACTGGCTCCAAAGCCCACGAGCTTGACCACTGCTCCAACTTACATCAAAAGCAGCGATTACTGCCAAAGAAATGTTTACAAATGTAGTGGTTTAAAACAGAAAAAGAAATAAAAAATAAAACAGCACACATTTATGATCTTACATTTCTGGAAGTCTGATATGGGTCTCACTGAGCTAAAATCAGGCTGTTGGGAGGGCTGCATTTCTTTCTGGTGGCTGAGAGGGAATGCGTTTCCTTGCTTTTCCAAGCTTCTAAAGCCTGCCTCATAGGCCTTGGCTGTGGCTTCTTCCTCCATCTTCAAATACAACACCAAGGCATCTCTTTGACTCTGCTTCTGTGGCCATATCTCTGTCTCTGAATAACTCTCTGCCTCCATCTTCCACTTCTAAGGACATGTGATTATATTGGGCTCACCCAGATGATCCAAAATCATCTGTCCACCTCAGAGTCCTTAGCCTTACTAGCATCTGCAAAGTCCCTTTTAACATGCAACATATTCACAGGTTCTAGGGATTCGGATGTGGACATTTAGGGGGACGTTATTCTGCCTGCCATACAAGAATAACAGAGGGCACCCATCTCCTGTTTTAAGAAGTCTTCCGTGAGGAGGCACCACTCATTCTCAAAATGGAAATCAAGCTAGCTACCTCACCCTGCCCACATTGCACACAGCCACACACACTTGCAGCGGCTAGGGAAGAAATCATGAAGGAAACAGTAAAGTACGTTTTCTTCTTAAAAAACATATCCAGCCTGGCGCGGTGGCTCACGCCTGTAATCCCAGCACTTTGGGAGGCCGAGGCAGGTGGATCACGAGATCAGGAGATCGAGGTCATCCTGGCTAACACGGTGAAACCCCGTCTCTACTAAAAATACAAAAAATTAGCCAGGCATGGTGGTGCGCACCTGTAATCACAGCTACTCAGGAGGCTGAGGCAGAAGAATGGCTTGAACCCAGGAGGCAGAGGTTGCAGTGAGCCAAGATCATGCCACTGCACTCTAGCCTAGGTGACAGAGTGAGATTCAGTCTCAAAAAAAAAAAAAAAGAAAAAAGAGATAGAGTGAGATTCTGCATCCAAGTTGGGTTTGACTCCAAAGCTGTTTTCTTTCCATTCTGGGACACACTCTTTCTTATTTAAATAAGACAGTGTTTCTAGGCCAAGCGTGGTGGCTCATGCCTGTAAATCCCAGCACTTTGGGAGGCTGAGATGGGTGGATCGCCTGAAGTCAGGAGTTCGAGACCAGCCTGGCCAACGTGGTGAAACCCCGTCTCTACTAAAAATACAAACAATTAGCCAGGTGTGGTGGCAGATGCCTGTAATCCCAGCTACCTGGGAGGCTGAGGAACAAGAATCACTTGAACTCGGGAGGTGGAGGTTGCAGTGAACCGAGATTACACCATTGCACCCCAGCCTGGGTGGCAGAGCACAGAGTGAGACTTTGTCTAAAAAAAATAAATAAATAAATAAGACAGTGTTTCTAGAAAGTTCCAGAACGTTCTGGCAATGGTTGAGTAGTTCCTATTGAAGCAGCTCCCTGGTAGATAGCAACTATAAACTCTGAACAAATATTTTTAAAAAATAAAAAATCTAGGCACCAGATGACCAAAAGTAGGACATTCTGAAGTGTGATCAAGACTTGGACACTCAGCAATCCAGTGAGTTCCTGCTTTTGGTCAATTTTAGCCGGAGTAGGCCCGGTTCCGCAACATATGAGTGGCTAACCCTCAGATGGTGTTGCTGCACTGAAACATCAGGACAGATATCAAGGCAACACAATAGGTGAAAGTGAAAGAAGAAATTCTGGTAAAAAGAGAGTTTCCAAAAAGTGGAGTTCAAATTCTGTGTACAAATGTTCCCTAAGTCACTAAGTGACTCCTGAGCCAAGTTTGTATGCAGTAGCCCAGTTAAAGCCAAAAGAACTAAACAGCAATTTATATTGCTGCCCAATACTAGGGAGTCAGAATTTGAAGTCTTAGTTTACTGAGTTAACTACCTACTGAAAGCACTACTCTTTGGAGGAACAAAACAGAATCAGTCCTTACCAAGTATCACTCACAATGTCTGTGATATAATTTATAATAGCTCAATATAACAAACAACTAAAAAGCAAGTGAAAACAGGAAATGTAATCCATTCTTAAGAAAAATGATAGTTATGGGGACTGTCCCCATGACCCTGAGATGACCCAGTTTCTGGAATTAGCAGACAAGGGTTTTTTAAGCAGCTATTATAACTATGCTCAAAGACTCAAAGGAAAATGTATTCTTAGTAAATAAAAAGATAAGAAAGCTTAGCAAAGAAAGAGCCAAATGGAAATTCTACAATTAAAAAAAAAAAATCTGAAACAATCGATTGGATCCATTTAACAGCAGACTGAAGAGGAACCAAGAGTCAGTACAATTTCAGGAGAGGCCAATAGAAATTATTTAATCTGAATAACAGAAAAAAATTTTGAAAAATTGAAGAGAGCCTCAGAGACCTGTAGGACAATATCAAAAAGCCTAACAGACATGTAATTTTAGTCCCAAAAGGAGAGAAGAGAATGGAGCAAGATCAATATGGGGGGGGGGGGGGGAGGGAGGAATGAAAGTGTTCTAAATTCAGTGAAAGACATTAATTTATAGATATGAGGATATCAGCAAATCCCATGCAGGTTATATATTTTTTTAAATCACACCTAAGTATGTAATAGTTGAACTGCTGAAAACCAAGCTTTGAAAAAAGTCACGAAAAGAGCCAGAGAAAAACAGTGGTTCTAATTTCTTAAAATCATTGAAAAAGCAGATAATTACATCTGAACCCAATATGTGCTCTGCAGGTGACTTCCTCTTGTCCCATTTATTTATTTATTTATTTATTTATTTATTTGTTTGATTTATTTTTTCCTTGAGACAGAGTCTTGCTCTGTTGCCCAGGCTGGAGCACAATGGTGCCATCTCAGCTCACTGCAACCTCCACCTCCCAGGTTCAAGTGATTCTCCTGCCTCAGCCTCCCAAATAGCTGGGATTAGAGGTGTTAGCCACTGCACCTGGCCCTCTTGTCCCATTTAAATCTACCTGACAGCTTTTAGACCCAAGAGGAAGATGGCTTCAAAAGGAAGCTCAAGTATCTAAACAGCCCCTAAGAGAAAAGAAGAAGGAAGTACTGTAATTAAAAATTACAGTTTGAAGTTAGACTCCCAAATTTACTACTTTTCTTACTCTGGGGAAATGTTTTTAACCCTTAATTTCCTCATCTGAAAAAGGTGGTAAACAACATCTACTCAATTCATAGAACTACTGTGAGGTTGTATGATGTTTTGAATGTTTGTTACCCACACACTCGACCCCTAAATTCATACGTTGAACTCTTAACTGCCAAGGTGATGATCTCAAAAGGGGAGGCCTTTGAAAAGTGATTGGGTCATGAGGCTGGAGGGCTTAGTGCCCTTATAAAAGAGGTATAAAATACCTTATTTGATCCTTTCACCATATAAAGACCCAACAAGAAGGCATCATTGCAGGAAACAGGCCCTCACCAGACACCAAATATGTCTGAGCCTTAATCTTGGACTTCCCAACCTCCAGAACCATGAGAAATAAAGTGCTGTTGTTTACAAGCTACCAGTCTAAAGTGGTTTGTTATACCAGCCTGAATGGACTGTGACAGGTTGCAATAAACAACATAAAGGACTTAGCATGTTGCTGGGCACATATTAAGAGCTTGATGGATCTATCATTCTCGCATCAAATGGAAGAGGCCCCTGCAAGTCACCCCACAGCAGTAACTCCAGGACAGCACACACTCACTCCTCGGCTCCTACAAGTGACCACCAAGACCTGCCAGCCCTGGGAAGCAGCCCAGGAGAGGCACTGCTCCTGAATGTCAGGACTGGAGTACCGTCAGCTGAGAGGGGCCACTTACAACAGGAAGGGGAGCTGTGATTTATGGTACCAGCCCCAGTTAATGACAGGGGAGTGAACAGGGGACACAGTCTGTTAAATATTTACTGAGGCCCACAGGCAAGTCTGAAGCCAAGTTTGTTTTGTTGGGGTTGGGTCCATTAAAGCTCTGTCACCTGAGGAAGAATTATGACATGGTCTGTTGGGTATTACTGCAGTCAAGTGGTGGTTCCTGACCAATGGCAAGGGCTGCCCTGATGCTCACAAGAAGGTGGCTGCACCTCGCCCTCCGCCTGCAAAAATACACAATGTGTGGCATTGTACACCGGGATTTCTCGTATCATCAAATCATAATGCTTTCTCAGGGAGCATTTTCTTTTCTCTCCTGCTTACTTGCTGTTAGATTCCTTTAATTTGCTCTTTCTGTAATGGGTTGGCTAAAATTTAAAAACCACACAATGCCGATAATTGGCTTTGATGTGGAACTGGAATTCATATGTGCTGGTGAATAGACACTCTGAAAAAGGATAAACAACCACTTTGGGAAACTGTTTTGCACTATTTACTAATGCTGAATATACCCAAACCTTATGACCCTGCAGCTCCACTCCGTAGTATCAGTGTACAGATATGTGTGCATATGTTCACCAAAAGACATGTCTAAGGATATCACAGCGGCACTATTCATAACAGCCAAACACTGGAAACTACTCAAATGCCCATCAACAGTAGAATGGATTTTTTAAAATATGCACACAATCTAGTGACCAGTGAGAATGACGTGAAAATGCACGTACCACATGAATACATACCACAAACATAATTTTGAGTGAAAGAAGCCAGACACAGGGGAGTGTGTGATGATGTTATTTATATTAAGTACATAAACAGGTTAAGCTAATCTGTGTGATTAGAAGTCAGGACAAAGTTCAAAGTTCTCCTGAGTGACTGACTGGGAGGGGGCTTCCAAAATGCTGGAAATGTTCTGTTGATCCAGGTGCTGGCTCCACACTCAGGTTCAGTTTGAGAACATCCGTCAAGCTATTGATACACATATGACATGTGCACTTTTCTCCATGCGCATTATTTCTATAAAAAGGGAGTTTATATTTTTTGAGTTTTCCTGTGAAAATATGTTTGCTGGAATGTCAGAGACATCAGAACACCCCCTCACGGCTTGGGAATTGGCAGCTTCCAGGTTTCCCTGTTTCATCGTATTCTCACGCCCCACTGCCTCACAGCTGACCCTTCCCCAGAGGACACTGAGGGGAAGTCTTCACAATAAGCATGCTCTGGCCCAGTGACATGGAATTGCCCCACAAGAAAACGTGGCCCCAGCCTCATTCTCTTGGCTCCATCTCTCTCCTCTCTGCCTCCCAGGCTGTCAGGACCAAATCTGTCATTTCCTTCTTTTTTTTTTTTTTCCCAAAGTTAAAATAGGAATTCTTTTTTTATTTTTATTTTATTTATTTATTTATTTATTTATTTATTATACTTTAAGTTTTAGGGTACATGTGCACAACGTGCAGGTTTGTTACATATGTATACATGTGCCATGCTGGTGTGCTGCACCCATTAACTCGTCATTTAACATTAGGTATATCTCCTAATGCTATCCCTCCCCCCTCCCCCCACTGTCATTTCCTTCTTGACCCTCCCCACCAGGTATTTCCACTAGCTGAGGCCCTGCCACAGACATTTGGAAGAAAAACGAAAAACAGACTGCGTCTATTCCCTACCCAATACCAACAGACCACCTCTGCGCATCCGATCCCCCTCAATATAGGACGGGCAAATGGATGCTTTGGTAACTGAAGACTTAAGGTATACAGGGTTGGCACAGGCTGGTAAATGGGGTATGAGGTACAGAACACAGAAAGTGAGGGAAAGTGTCCCTGGTACTAAAGCTTTGAGGGGAGCACCGTTTGCAGGGGGAGCCATAGTAAGTGTCTCCCAGTGTGTGTGTGGCTGTGCCTTTCTCTCTCTCTGCCTCTGAGCCTTCTGGACTCTGCATGTGTATGTGTGTGTGTGTGTGTGTGTGTGTGCAGATGTGTGTGCATGCATGTGTGTGTGTGTATGTGCACATGTGTGTATCTCTTTCCCTCTCTTGCAGAAGGGACCAGTCATGTTGTTAATTTTAGTACCAGCAAGAGTCAGAGGATGTTAATTATAACACCTCTGAGACCCGGTCAATGGGGCAGCAGTTGTAGCAGCAGAAGTGAGAAATCAGTCTCACATGCTGAGTGTGCCTCAATTTCTCTTTCTCTCAGGATTGTGAAGTAAGATTTCTTCAAAACTGGCTGGGCGCGGTGGCTCACGCCTGTAATCCCAGCACTTTGGGAGGCCAAGGCGGGTGGATCACCTAAGGTCAGGAGTTCGAGACCAGCCTGGCCAACATGGCGAAACCCCCTCTCTACTAAAAATACAAAAATTAGCTGGGCGTGGTGGCAGGCGCCTGTAATCCCAGCTACTTGGGAGGCTGAGTCAGGAGAATTGCTTGAACCTGGGAGGCGGACGTTGCAGTGAGCTGAGATCGTGCCATTGCACTCCAGGCTGGGCAGCAGGAACGAGACTCCATCTCAAAAAAACAAAGATGTCTTCAAAACTGATACCAAAAAGACGATGTCTCCTTTATCTTCTTCCGAGGAAGGGAGAGGTGGCAATTTCTCTGGCTGCGCTCACATTATTTCTCTGTGGTACCCCAGGAGCTGGGGCTTCCCTAACCTGGAAGATAAATCGGGGAGATATGTGCCCAGAGAAAGCGGCAGCTGTCCCCCTACTGACAGGCTCTATTTTTGCTTCGTTTCACTTCCTCCCTGACGTGTGCTGGGATGGCATGGATCAGCTGCTTTGGAATTCCCAAGCCTTCGAGCACCTGCTCCCCTCGCACTCACCCGATTCCTCATTCAGGGGAGCGGGGATGGGAGCCACAGGAACCAAGGTGTGAATCCTCATGCTGTGGTCACAACCATGTGGCCTCGGGCGCATCCCTTAAGCTCATTGAAAGTGTTTCCTCATCCGTTCAATAAAAACAAAGAATAAGCCAGGCACAGTGGCTCATTCCTGTAATCCTAGCACTTTGGAAGGTGGAGGCGGGCAGATCACTTGAACCCAGGAGTTTGAGACCAGCCTTGACAACATGGTGAAACCATATCTCTACAAAAAATACAAAAATTAGCTGGCAGTGGTGGCGCACCTGTAGTCCCAGCTATTCAGGAGGCTGAGGTAAGAGGATTCCTTGAGTCCAGGAAGTCAGTGGAGGTTGCAGTGAGCCGAGATCATGCCACAGCCTAGGTGACAAAGTAAGACCCTGTCTCAAAAAATAATAATAATAGGCCGGGCGTCTTGGCTAACACCTGTAATCCCAGCACTTTGGGAGGCCAAGGCAGGTGGATCACCTGAGGTCAGAAGTTCGAGACCAGCCTAACTAACATGTTGAAACTCCATCTCTACCAAAAATACAAAAATTAGCTGAATGTGGTGGTGGGCACCTGTAATCTCAGCTACTTGGGAGGCTGAGGCAGGAGAATCACTTGAACCCAGAAGGCGGAGGTTGCAGTGAGCTGAGATTGTGATTGCGCCACTGCACTCCAACCTGGGTGACAAGAGTGAAACTCCATCTCAAAAAAATAATAATAATAATATAATAACAATAATATTAATAATAATAATAATATAATAACAATAATATTATTAATAATAATAATATTATCTCATAAAAACAAATAATAATAATAAGGAATAGAAACATGTGTCCACTGGAGTTCATCTGTGGACAAGACACTGAATGTATAGAGAGTGCTCGGCACACAGTGGGCTCACAACACAAGCAGATAGTCAAAGTCACCCTCAACAGCACAGCGCTGCTATTGCTGTGGCTACTCCCATGAGTCAGACTCAGGAGATGCAAACCGAACCCAGTCCAGTTCCCTAATGTTACTAAGGGCTTGATTTCCTCTGCACTTTGCCAGACACAATGTGGGTCTCCACAAGGAGGAGGCAAGCAGCCAATATAGAACCAGCCTTCTACCAGCAGGCACCTTCATCTGCATGATGCGGCAGAGCCCTGCTTGAGTTCTGCAAGGTACATTGCTTAGAGCCATTCTTCAGGAATACTGACATTCAGGTTCTGTCAGCCTCCAGCAACCCATGCATGTCCAGCACAGTGCTTGGGAACTCAACAGGTGCTTAGGAAATGACTGGAAAGCTGAGCGCAGTGGCTTACGCCTGTAATCCCAGCACTTTGGGAGGCTGAGGCATGGGGATCACGAGGTCAGGAGTTCAAGACCAGCCTGGCCAGCATGGCAAAACCCCGTCTCTACTAAAGTACAAAAAATTAGGCAGGCATGGTGGTGCATGCCTATAGTCACAGCTACTCGGGAGGCTGAGGCAGGATAATTGCTTGAACCCAGCAGGCAGAAGTTGCAATGAGCAGAGATCATGCCACTGCACTCCAGCTTGGGAGACAGAGTGAGACTCCATCTCAAAAAAAAAAAAAAAAAAAAAGGGCTGGGCGCGGTGGCTCACGCCTGTAATCCCAGCACTTTGGGAGGCCGAGGCAGGTGGATCATGAGGTCAGGAGATCGAGACCATCCTGGCTAACACGGTGAAACCCCACCTCTACTAAAAATAGAAAAAAAAAAAAAAATTAGCCAGGCGTGGTGGCGAGCGCCTGTAGTCCCAGCTACTCAGGAGGCTGAGGCAGGAGAATGGCATGCACCCAGAAGCAAAGGTTGCAGTGAGCCAACATCGTGCCACTGCACTCCAGCCTGGGGGACAGAGCAAGACTCCATCTCAAAAAAAAAGGAAATATTGGCTGGAATAGTGGGCGATTAATTCCAGCTACATAGACATAGCTCACGTGCTAGCTCCTAGCACAGTGCTAGAAGCCAGAAATCATATCAAACATGAAAGACACAATCCCTGACTTCATGGAGCTTTCAGGCTGTACCAAGATTTCCAGAGAAGCAGGACATGTCCATAAGCGAGGACATTTGTTGATGTCCGGGTTGCCTTGGAGGGCTGGCAGAAGCTGAGGAACAGAAGGAAAGGTTGGACCACATGGAATGTGAGAGGCCCCAGTACGTCAGCACACAAGAAACCTTGGAAATAATCTCGTTCAATGTCCTCACTGAAGAGCTGAGAAGTAAGGCCTGGAGAAGTAAAGTGACTTGCCCAAGATCACCCAGCGAAGACCTGCAGATGCAGAGTGAGAAGCAAATCTCCATGAGAAGGATGTGCTGGGCACAATGCCTAGAGGAGGAACTGGTCCTTAAACTGGTAGGTGCTGGGGCATTCTCCGTCGAAGGTGGCATGACCAGAAGCCCAGAAGAGCATGTAATTACCACACTTCCTGAGTGCTGGTTCTGAGAGCATTGGTTGTGTTCCTGTAATCTCCAACAACGCTGTGAGATACGAACTCACTTAGAAACGAGAACACTGGTGCACAGCAAAGCCCAAGTACGCCCAAGCTATGCAGGAGTCAGCAAGAGACAGAGCTAGGATATAAGCCCAGGCACTGCCTCCAGAGCCTTTGTTCTTTTTTGTTTGTTTTGTTTTGTTTTGTTTTGTTTTGTTTAATTGAGATAGAGTCTTGCTGTCACCCAGGCTGGAGTGCAGTGGCGTGATCTCAGCTCACTACAACCTCCACCTCCTGGATTCAAGTGATTCTCCTGCCTCAGCCTCCCAAGTAGCTAGGATTACAGGCACCTGCCACCGCGCCCAGCTAATTTTTGTATTTTTAGTAGAGACAGGGTTTCACCATGTTGGCAAAGCTGGTCTCCAACTCCTGACCTCAACTGACACCCCAGCCTTGGCCTCCCAAAGTGCTGGGATTACAGGCATGACCATCACGCCCAGTCCTGGGTCTTTGTTCTTAACCACTAGTCTGCCTTGCCTTTGAATAATTATGTGATGAGAAAGACTGGAGGCAGAGCCATAGGATAAGAAGCTTCTAAAAGAAAGAGATGGGAATGGCATGTTGCTGGGAAATGCAAGGAAAATAGAGATTTCCAAAGCATCAATATCATCTACTGCCAGGAGCTGACCAAAACAGCCCCAATAGGGCTCCAGTCTTGCTCTTTTTCCCTCAGTAATTTCTTCACGTCATCCATGACATCCTTCTCCAGACTGGCTCCCTGTCAGAGTAGATAATGTGTCTAGTTGTGGCCTGAAGCCATATCATTCCCCCTAGGCTCAGGGAGTGGGGAGGCAGGTGTCCCCAGAACAGCCAACCCCTGGCCACTTCTCCCCACCCCCTTGCCGGTGAGAAGGCAAATGCCCTCATCTGCAAGATGCCTGTGGGCAGCATCCAGGGAGGCTGTGGGCATTTCTCGTTGATGGGCACTGTCTTACAGATCCATTAGGACTCAGGCACCTAAAAGTTATGGGAATATGACTGTGCTAATAAGGATCCCAGGGTTACCTCACGACAGCCTTCTTTTTAATTAACTAGACCAGACCAGACCAGTAAGGAATAGCAATAGTAATTTTAAGACAGAAAGAGAGGCAGACAGGAAGACAGGCAGACAGTGGCAGGGAAGGGAAAGAGGAAGAGAGGGAAAAAAGAGGGAGGCATGCGATGTCAAGCAATGACCAACGCTTCAGAGACAAACAGGCTAAGGGGAGAATTCTAGCTCTGAGGCTTCCAAATCTGCAAAGCTTTAAGCTTCAGTTCTTTGAACCTGCATCCATATCCGTGGAATGCCTTGCAGAGGTGGAGGAAGGCTAGAGATAACTCATGTGAGGTCCTTGCACCTAGTAGATCCTCAATATAGGAAAAGCTCCCATTTAATCAGGCTCGCCTCCACTCTCCTTCATCTTTAGGCTCAAGATGATTAAGATGCTGAAATGACGAAGAAGAGTCGTAAACACTGTTCATCTCCAAGTGACATACCTTCAAAATTTGTGGGTTTTTTTTTTTTTCAATTTCCTTTTGTTTGACTATGCCCACAAAATCCCTCAGGGAAAGGTCAGCAAAGGTCCAAATGTCAATCAATCATGAACAAAGGGGCAAAGTGCCAAGGACGTGAGCCGTCAAACAATGACTCAAGGTGACAGTTCTTTACAGAACAGCAGGACCTGCACTTGAAGATTCCAAATACAGAAGTTCTACAGTGTGCATGTTCTCCAAGAAAGTTCAGTAAGGTTTTTTGTGGGGGAGGGGGGTTGTTGTTTTTTTGAGACAGAGTCCGGTTCTGTCACCTAGGCTGGAGTGCAGTGGCGTGATCATGGCTCACTGCAGCCTCAAACTCCTGGGCTCAAGCTATTCTCCCACCTCAGCCTCCAGAGTAGCTGGCACGAGCCACCATGCCCTGCTAATTTTTGTATTTTTTTGTAGAGAGGTTTTCATCATGTTGCCCAGGCTGGAAAGAAAGTTCACTAAGTTTGACAGAGACTCAAGAGTTTATACTGGGCCCTGTCTGCAAAGAGCTTAAAATCTCATTTACAAAACAGGACTATGAGAAATAGTCCATTTAAGGACTAAGTCAAAATGTTATCCTAAACAGTAGTAGATGTGCCATGTGGAGTTCAGGGAAGCTCCACGAGAGATCAGAGCTGCTTTTCTGGGATGTCCATGTGTACTCTGAGAGGTATCTAAGTTGGGAAGAGAGAGAGAGACCCTCAGGGTAGGGGTTGGGGCTAATGTCAAAATAAGGAGGATGAAAGGAAATGGTATTTATCAGTCACCAGTCACAAAGAAAACCCTTTTAATTTCCCACTTAATCCCCATGTATCCTCACAACCCCACAGACAGGTCTTATATCTGGAAGTTACAGAAACAGCAGCGCAGTTTGTGTGACTGAAGAGGGTGGACTTGAACCCAGGTCCATAAGACTGCAAGTCCCCTCGGGAGCCATCATCACACCACAGCCTGCCTCACTTTAGAATCTGGGCACGTTCTAGGTGCTCTGAGCTCCTGCTGTCTCAGGGGCTGGAGAGTTGGCCTCCTCGGCGAGAGGAAACTTTCCACCACGCTACTCTGCTGAACCTGTCCTCTCCCACATCCCACAGCTCCATACATCCCATAATCACCACCTTTGTTCCAACTCCTCTTTAAAACCTGGATTAGCTGGGCTTCCGGGGAGGTCACGCTCCTGACTTTGGAATGCACTTCTGACTTTCTCAGAAGCAGGCCTCTACTCAAGTCACACAGGCACATCTCGCTAAGTAAACTTTGGCAGCCATCTAGCTTGCCCAAGGACTCTGGGTAAGCCCAAATTGGGGGGATGGGGCAAATGAAAGCGATGACAGCATGAATAGCCCACGACCGGGAGCAGGCACATCGGCTCTGCTCTGCTGTCACCCAAGTGCCACAGAGGACAGGAGTTGTGGAAAACTGGCAGCAGGTGCTCTGGGGGCACCTAGGAGCTGACATGGTTCCCTCCTCCGCCTGCTTAGAGGACAGATCCCACTTAGGCCCCATCCCATCAGAACTGGAGGGGCCAGGAGATGGGAAGAGTGTATGGGTAATGCTAATATCATCCAGGGAAGGGTAAAGGACGAAAGTGGGAGGAGATGAGAGGAAAGGGAGAGAAGGGGAAAGAAGGGAGCAGCTAAAATAAATACACAGGAAACATTCAAATTCACTGTATTAAAAACCTGTCAGAATAGCACTCCAGAAAAGAACCTTGACTTGGGGAACCTGAGTCCCCAGAGCTCTGTGGGAACTGGGTGGCATTACAGCATTCATAGCAAGCCAAGTGTGAAACCACACACACACACACACACACTGCTGTTTGGGGCATGTGTGTGAATCACTGTATGTTTTCCAGGTGTCTCCATGGTGCAAGTCACAGTACTGGTCTCCTAAAAGGCTTCTCCCAGTCTTCCCCTCCAGGCCAGTGGCTCTCAAACCTGAGTGTACCTAAGCACCACCTGTGCACTTGCTACAGTGCGGATCTGGAGGTCCACCCCTGTAACTCTGCTCAGTAAACCTGGCTGAGGGCGGGGGGTGGGGGGTGGAGGGTGCCTATTTGCCAGGTCCCCCAGGTGAGGCAGGGGTGCCACAGAACTCCCCAGAGAAACACTGTTTCAGAGGACTTACTGCTCAGAGAGCAAATCAATCTCTCTTTCCAGCATGAGGCCTTGGAGATAAAAATGAGAATATGAGCGATGGTTGCTAAAAGGGAGAAGGAGGAGCCCACGACCTGCCCTTACTGAGTTCCATTCTGTGCTGAGCGCATGCCGAGTCCAAACACTCAGGGTCTCCCTTCCTCTCCACCCTCCCCTTGGAAGCAGTTGCTAGAAGCTTGTGCATATGAGCAGCTAAGGCTCCCCAGGGTGCCTTGTCCAAGGTCACTGAACTAGGAAATAGCAGAACTAGGAATTTCCCTTTGTCTCAGAGAAAAGAAAATGAGGAAAGGAGTACACTCTATATCATAGAGATGTGGAGCAGCTTAGAGAAGAAGAAGGAAATGGAAAAGAAAACAAAGAAAATAAATTATTGAGCACATATGACTTCGCACACTTGGCCACATCCCTTTAAATCCTTCAGTCCTTTACTATGCTTATTTCATAGATGAGGAACAGAGGCTCGAAATATGTCTAATGATGAAGTATTCCTCTTATAATCAGAAAACAACACATGAAAAAGGGAGAGGGAGAAAGAAGAGAGAGAGAGAGACAGAGAGAGAGAGAGAGACAGAGGCAGAGAGGACACACACCTCTCCCTTCTGTCTATGGCTCCAGAAATCAGGCCACCTCTGAGCACCCTCCTGGCTCTCACAAACCGTAACACCAGGAGGAAGAACAGACCCCAGCTGTGAGGAAGGGGACGATGTGCAACTTTCCAGTCACTGGCTAAGGTGGGAAAGAGTTAAGACCAAAATCCAGCACCCCAATTTCTCCCCCAAGCGCCATAGAAAACTGAATGCAACTAGCAATGACACTTCTCATCATTATAGTGGAGGATGTTCCTCCACTCTAAATACACAGGCACCCAAGGGGTCACATCCAAAGAAGCACGCATGGTGAAAGGGCAACTGCACCTGCTCCAGCAGGCACAGTGCAGCCCAGGGCCACACACCCACACACACACACACACCTGGAGGCCAACCAAGACTGCAGGGCAAGGGAAGGGCCAGGTGGGAGGCCAAAAGTCAAAGATCAGTAGGCTTCCTGCAGGTGGGAAGGGTACCCACCAGGGATGTGAAGGAAGAGAAGGGTGAGCAAAAGCCGTAAAGAGGATGAAAACCCTCTTTTGGGGAAGAAGAGGATCACACAACAAATTGAACTGCTTCACTTCTGTCTCAAACCTGCTTCACAATCAGGCCAAAGGTAATACCCACTGCTAACATTCACGGTGCACATTTCAGATCAGAGACATTGCACACCAAGAATTTGAGTGTGGCTCAGACTATCAACACCCCTCCTAGGAAAGTATCAGTCTCATACTTGTGTTACAGGTGACAAAACCATAGCACCAGTCATATGGGTGGGAATAAGATGAACTGGGATTGAGGACCCACAGTCCAAACTCTTACACTTTTAGCTTCAGCTGCAACCATCCCTGATCTCTGGATATGGTGGATGTGTCATTCACTGATTCTCCTCTGGGCTTCTGTACCTGCTGTTCCTCCAACTGTTACCCACCCTTGGTGAACTTCTACTCATCCTACAAAGCCCTTCTCCTCCTCTGTGCAGCCTTTCCCAATCTTCTCATTAACCCCTTGCGACTCTCAGCTGAATCCACTGCTGCCCCTTCCCCAGTGCTCCCATGGCATCATGACATCATCAAATTTAAATCCTAAGCCCATCACCTCTACTGTGTCATTCACTCTAGCACTGCACCCCAAGATGCAGAACTGCATGTACTAAAAGCATGCAGGCTGTATTTTCTCCATAACCCTCGCCCCAAATTGAGCTGCCCTGAGCTTTGCATGTTCCCTTGAGTGTCTTACACAAAGCTGTGAGCAGCTTGAGGACAGTAACTATACAGCCTTAAATTCTATGTCTCCCAGATACAGGGCGCTTGGCTGCTTGGCAGCTAGTGGTGCTCAATTAATGTTCACGCTGGGTATTCATCCACTAGACATTTACTGCACACCTATTGTATGTTAGTCACTGTGCTTGGCCAGAATGATGGAGATCGTTTTTAATGAAGAGATGGCAAAAGATTGCAAAGGAAAAATGGACAACACAGAATCATTGATTCATAGAGGCAGCAAAGTGGAGAAACGGAGCAAAGATTCTGTGGGGCAAAGGCCTCCTCTGGGAAGCCCAGGCTCTGAAATCTCCATAGCACATTTGCACCCTGCCTCCATTGCATACTGTGTACACCAAGAGGGGTATTTAACACTCCTAAGTTTCACCTTCCTCCTCAGAAATTAACAACTCCCTTTACTTCATAGGGCTGCTGGGAGGATAAAATGAGACAATCCACGCAAAGTGCACGCCGGGTCCCTCCTACACAAAAAAAAAAACATGCAATAGATATTAGCTACTATTGCTACCACCTAGTAACTCAATACATTAAAGTGAAAGCTAGCCACAATGATTTTTCAGCAGCCGAGAATGCCCCTGTAGGATAAACATACTTTTGTGCTTCCAGAAGTTAGAAAGGGTCTCCTTCCTATTCATTTTCCAAATAAGGTTATGAAAGTGTTACCCTTCAGTTAATTCCAGATGCCAAGTAATCTAGGGCTGTGCTTACCCAGCAGGTAAAAGAGCTGAAGGTAAATCAGGTGTGTGTCATGGGAATCTTCAGAAGGCTGCAAGGAGAAGCAGGCATTCAGTCTGAGCCTGCCCGGATTTCTCTAAAACCCTCAGGAGGACACACCCAGAGGCCAGAGGCAGGCCCCTGTCTTGGGACACCATAGGCGCTCCAGGCTGGAAGCCTTCTGCCCCATGTCCTCACCTAACCCCAAGCAGAACAGCCAGAGCAGGCCAACACCAGCAAGTGAGAGGGCAGGAAAACAGGAGGAACCATGCTGGGCTCGGGAGGAGAGAGCAGCTCAGTGGTGCAGTCAGCAACAGAACAGAAAATGGGCAGGGCTGTCCCGTCACTTTGCTTTAATGTGTCTGGATTCCTAGAAGATTTGAAGCCAGGGGCAGGCATGGGGACAAAGAATATATCTCAAACCACAAAGGACTAGGGACCACTGTGGACATAATTTCATCAAAAGTCTGCTGTAACTGTCATGATGGCCTTTGACAGTGGCAAGACTATCCCCCATGTGAGACCTGAAACACTGAAATAATCAAGCTCAGATTCCAAGCCAGGGTTTTCTGGATGCTTCCATTGAAATTCTCTGCCAAAGTACAGGCATGACATTCTACGGAAAGGTCACTTCTACTTTTAACATTTCTGTAGTGTTTGAAGTTATTTTTAATGAAATTTCTATTTAATTTTTAATTTTTGTGGGTACACAGGCATATATATTTATAGGATACATGAGATATTTTGATAGAGGCACACAATGCATAATAATCCCTTCAGGGTAAATGGGGCATCCATCACCTCAAACATTTACCCTTTCTTTGTGTTATGAACAATCCAATTAAACTCTTATTTATTTATTTACTTATTTATTTATTTGAGACGGATACTCTCTCTGCCACCCAGGCTGGAGTGCAGTGGCACGATCTCGGCTCACTGCAACCTCCACCTCCTGGGTTCAAGCAATTCTCCCACCTCAGCCTCCAGAGTAGCTTGGGTCACAGACACCCATCACCAAGCCTGGCTATTTTTGTATTTTTAGTAGAGATAAGGTTTCACCATGTTAGCCAGGCTGGTCTCGAACTCCTGACCTCAGTGATCTGCCTGCCTTGGCCTCTCAAAGTGCTCGGATTACAGGCATGAGCCACTGCACCCGGCCTCTTTTAGTTTTTTGAGGGTTATTTTGTTTTTGTTTTTTTGAGACGGAGTCTCACTCTTGTCCCCCAGGCTGGAGTGCAATGGCACGATCTCGGCTCACTGCAACCTCCGCCTCCCGGCTTCAAGTGATTCTCCTGCCTCAGCCTCCAGAATAGCTGGGATTACAGGTGCCCATCACCACGCCTGGCTAATTTTTTTGTATTTTTAGTAGAGATGGGGTTTTGCCATGTTGGCCAGGTTGGTCTCCAACTCCTCACCTCAGGGGATCCGCCTGCCTTGGCTTCCCAAAGTGCTGGGATTACAGGCGCGAGCCACTGCGCTCAGCCAGTTATTTTTAAATGTACAATATGTTATTGTGGACTGTACTTCTAATACAATCAGAAAAAAAAGTACAAATGCTTCGCTGGGTTTTGTTTTTGAATCAGCATATGGCACCAGAACTTGCAGATATTCCTCTCTGGGTGTGGGAACAGTTCCTGGATATGGGTCAAAAAACACCACCAAAGAGCTGTGTCTTGATCTCTTCTCCTCGCAGTTGATGTCATGCCCTACACTGAGAGGCAGTCACATACTTTACCCGATTCTCGTGGACTCTGCCTAAGGACAGACAAGCAGAGGGCCCCTGGACACCAGGAGTCCAGCGCATCCCTTCCTCAGCAGCAAAATTTGCAAAGACCTCATCAGCTGTGCCGACATCACACAAACCTAGGATGTGAAGCATCCCTCTCCTCGCTAATGTCTATTTGATACAAAAGTTTTCATATCCACTCCCCTGCATTCCCATGAGTAAAAAACACACTTATTCTGAGATTTGCCATCCCCTGAGAGGGCTCCTGGGCATCACGTCAGCAAAAAGGCAGTTGTATGTGCTAACTCCAGGCCAAAATGTGGAGGAGTGTCACTTATGTGCAGTGTCCCTGTCCCACACACCCCCTCCTGGTGCTCCCTGGAGACACACACAGCTGGCAGTAACCATTCCTCTGCATTGAGTGTTTTAGATTTGCTCTCTGTCTTTACTTTTTCCTTGCAGAGGAGGTAGACAGGGCATGGTTTTCAACCCACCCACAAGGTGATCTGGAATACAGACCAGGAGGACAGGAATTAATTCAGCATTTCAGCCTCTGAACTTGCTGCCCTCCCTAGTCACTGGGCAGAGAGGAAGAGGAGGAGGCAGAAAGGAGACGTGACTGTGGCCGTCACAGAGTTAACAGGACACACGGCATATTCAGCAACACTACTCATCACTTTGGCAAACAGTATAAATAATAAGGGCTCAATTTTCAGGCTGCATGCTGGGGCTTTACATGCATCATCGCATTTAATCGTTGCCTTGACCCAGACAACTTTGCAAGTAAGGTCACTGAGGCCCAGAAATGTTAAGCCATCTGCCCAAGATCTCATAGCTAGTAAGTGGGAGAAGGAGCTTCCTCTAGCTGAAGAGGATGTTTGTCTAGACATTTCAAGAGCTCCCAGAGCTCTGAATGCAGAATGAAATGACCAGTTCTACAGATACTTCATCTTTCCTTCATTCAGTAAATATTTACCAAGTAGTCCTATGTAAAGGAAGGGAGTGCCGCTCACTCTCCCGCTCCACTTCCCTCAATCCCCAAAGGGTATTTAGTTTTGTGTTGGCTACTGTCTTAGTTTCTGAGGGCAGCCATAACAAACTGCTACAAACTGGGTGGCTTACATCAGCAGAAATGCATTCTCTCACAGTTCTGGGGACTAGATGTCCAAGATCAAGGTGTCAGCGGGACTGTGCTCCCTCTGAAGGCTCCATGAAAGATCCTTCCTTGCCTCTTTCTGGCATCTGGTGGCTTCCTGCAATCCTTGGAGCTCCTTGGCTTGTAGCTGCGTCACTAATCTCTGCCTCTGTGGTCACATGGCCTTTTCCCTGTATCTCCACAAATCCTTCTTTCCTATGTCCCTCTCTTCTCCTGTAAGGACACAGGTCATTCACTTTAGCCCCCACCCTAATCCAATATGATATCATCTTAAGTAATGACATCTAAAAAGACCCTATGTCGGCCAGGCACGGTGGCTCATGCCTGTAACCCCAACACTTTGGGAGGCCAAGACAGGAGGATCACTGAAGGTCAGGAGTTTGAGACCAGCCTGGCCAACATGGTGAAACCCTGTCTCTACTAAAAGTACAAAAATCAGCCAAGCCTGGTGGTGGGTGCCTGTAATCTCAGCTACTAGGACGGCTGAGGCAGGAGAATAGCTTGAACTCAGGAGTCAGAGGTTGCAGTGGGCCGAGATCACGCCATTGCACTCCTTCCTGAGTGACAGAGCGAGACTCCATCTCAAAACAAAAACAAAAACAAAAACCCTATGTCCAAATAATGCCATGTTCTGAAGTTCATACAGGCATGAATTTTGGGGGGACACTACTCAATCCAGTACAATTGTTTACTATGTTCTTCTAGTATAAGGTAAAATTTGTAAATGACAAACATTCTCAAGCTTGCAGGTTATGAAGTAGCAGGGAACAGTAGAAACAACCAGACCCTTAAGGTCTCAGAAAAACAAGAGGACGGAACCAGCCTAACGGGAAACAGTTGGTATTGTCTACCTTCTTCTTCGTCCCTTCGACTTGTGATATTAGTCCAACACTGCAAAGCTCAATACTAAGTAATAAGACTGCAATACATATTTGAAAGCATCAGCATCATTTTGTTTTTTAATAATAAAGAATAGGCCGACTGTGGTGGCTCACACCTGTAATCCCAGCACTTTGAGAGGAGGAGGTGGGTGCATCACCTGAGGTCAGGAGTTCGAGACCAGCCTGGGCAACATGATGAAACTCCGTCTCTACTAAAAATACAAAAATTAGCCGGGTGTGGTGGTGCATGCCTGTAATCCCAGCTACTCAAGAGGCTGAGGCAGGAGAATCACTGGAACCTGGGAGGTGGAGGTTGAAGTGAACCGAAATCATGCCATTGCACACCAGCCTGGGCAACAGAGCGAGACTCCATCTCAAAATAAATTAATTAATTAAGAATAATAATGCCAACTTCATGATTTGCTAACAACTGCTTAAATAATTCATTGTAACTGTAACAATATGGAACTTGCAAAATTGTTGAGTCCACCCTGAACCAGACCCCTGAGCCTCCAGTCAATATCATCTCTGCCATCTACAGCTCTTAAGCTACTTGTTATTGACTTCGGTCCAGCAGAAGCAACTCCTGAATACCAAAGTGTGCCTGAAGATCACAGCAGTGCCTGTGGGTTTGTTCTGGGAAATTTTAAGTACTTCTTAAAGTCTGAGAAACTTTTAAAAAGTAAAGAGATAATACTCTTTACTTTTTAAAAGGAAGCAGAAATAATAGGATGCAAAATTATACACACAGGACCATTAAAAAAAACCTGTGGGCCAGGTGCGGTGACTCACACCTGTAATCCCAGCACTGTGGGAAGTGTAGGAGGGTGGATAATCTGAGGGTGGATAACCTGAGGGTGGATAACCTGAGGTCAGGAGTTGGAGACCAGTCTGGCCAACATGGCGAAAACCCATCTCTACTAAAAATACAAAAAAATTAGCTGGGTGTGGTGGCATGCACCTGTAACCCCAGCTACTCTGGAAGCTGAGGCACAAAAATTGCTTGAACCCAGGAGGTCGGGGTTGTAGTGAGCCGAGATCATGCCATTGTACTCCAACCTGGGCAATAGAGTGAGACTCCATCTCAAACAAAAACAAAAACAAAAAAAACTGTGATTCAAGTGATAGGAAATTGGTAAAATCAACTATATGCCTGGATTCTGGAAATGAGCACTTTTTTATTTCTGGATGGTGGAACTCATGTTTTAAATTCCCTTCTTTTCAGTGAGTAGGGAATGCCACAGACCCTGAGGCCTTATAGCTCAGAGAGCTAGCGCTAAGGTGGACCCTAACCTCTCTGTCTTCCCACCACCTCGCAGAACTGCTCTAGGATTAAATTAAATGAGTTAATATTTGCAAAGGACTTAGAAGAGTTACCTAGCTTCTAGAAGGACTACAGAATTCTTTGTTAAGCAAAATAAATATCTATTTCATAATAAGAAAAAGATTATTTTAAAAGTCAAGGAAAAAAACAGTGGCAGACAAGGACAGAGGGATCACAGAGGAAGGAGCCTCACGCCCCGGGGGCTGTGCTGTTGCCTCTTGTTATGTTTTCCTTTGATAATAGTTGAGATGGACGTCCTGCCCTCAGTGAAGGCATACTTCAGATTCAGCAGGAGGCAGCAGCAGTGATTTTATTAGGGGGCAGAGGGTGAGTGACCTAGGGCCTCTGGGACATTTTCATCCGGAGATGCTCCATAAAGGATGACATCTCAGATCTTAGCTTCAGGTCTCAGATTTCCCAGTCTCCTTCTCCCCACCCCACCCGCCACCATGTCTCTGCATCCCCCAACATATCTGCATAAAAAATGAGACTGCACAGCCACAGGGGCTGTCCTCGAAGTTCATTTTTTACCTACAATCAAGGCCAGCCCAGAGGGCATTACCATCCCAATAGCCCGGCCTTTGTCAGAGAGGAAGGCAGAGTGAGGATGGAAAAGCAGGGAGTAAAGTACTGGTTCAGCAGAGCCCTCCCCAGTGGAGCATCCTCCAGAAGCATGCTCATTGTTATTCCAGCCAGGTGTCAGCAAGCTGGCCAAGCCCGGGATACTGCCGAGGAATGTGCACATCAAGATCAGAGATAATTCCCCCCACAAAATTCCTCACCTCCCACCCCTCTAACTGCAGAGGAGTAAATGGGGGTGTTCCAGGCAGAGGAGCTGATGGGTCTCCTTTGCACAAAAAAGGACTGCCAGGCTGTGGTGGCTTGGACCCCTCCTCCTCCACCCTCCCAGGCAAGTGTGCCCCTCCCCCTTCTTCCTTCCTGACAGCCTGACCTTGGCTGAGGCCAAACACATGCCCGGGCAGCATCCCCGGCCATTCCTAGCATTCTGGGCAAGCAAGCCCGAGGAAGGCCGCAGGCAGGTCTTGAGCAGAACTGAGAAGGGCATCTGAGGCCAGCTAAGCCAGGCCCTAGGTGGAAACCACTTGGTAGAGCTTCACCATTCAGGCGAGCAGCCCATGCACTGCCCAGCTGATGACTTGGGTTTCAAGCCATCCTCTGCAGTGAATCAGTGAATGCAAGCCTTACACACAAACACACATAGCATTAGTGCAAACTCCTCACAGGCACAAGGAGCCTTACTCTAACACGGCCCAAGGTTCCCTGATGGTGTGTTTACCCGGCATAATGTGTAGCATCTGCGGAGGGTCAGCGGACGGGAGGCAAGATGTGCCTAGGTCCCAGAGCCCAAGATCTTCCCTGTGTATTAATATGAATGCACAGACAATACATAACAGTCTGGTCTCCTGCAGTGATGCCTGCCTTCACCAGTGATTAGCTGAGCCTCCAACACAAACTAAGGTCTCTGCACTGCTTCTGCCACTGTCTGTCACCATCCTGGAACCCACCAGATAGCAGGTTCCTCTCTCCATCCCCTATCCCCTTCCGCCTGCGACCACCCCATGCTCACCCAGCCCACTCCTGTCTCTATTAGATAGGGGCTACTCCTCCAGGCCTCCTTCATTCCTCTGATACTGAAGGACAGGGAGTGGGAGGGGACACTGAAGGAAGGCAGGATGTCCCAGTGCCTATGATCCAAGAGCGGGACAAGCCGCCAGCACGTCAGCAGTGGGCCTCAGCTCAGAGACCACCAGCATCTCTGTCATCTGGCCCCCATTCTGCCACATCATATTCCTGTGGGTCAGGGGCAAGAAAGAAGACCCAGGGGCAGCCATGCTCCCTACACAGACAGCTCACGAGGGTCCCATCAGCAGGAGTTGGGATACGCGTTGTGGAAAACCACGAGGGTGCTGGGCCCAGAGCAGAGACACAGCCAGCAGATATGATGAGCTGGAGGAGTAGGTCGTCTGGGGCCTAAGGATACTTGTAAAGGTCTCCTGAGAATGCCAATAGACCAACAATTCAAACAGCAGGGCAGGAGGGGAAGGGGTCCCTAATGCACCATCACGCCATCCTGGCCAGGCAGCCGGAGGCAGGGCTGGGCTGTCAGAGGGAGAAGCCATGGGCACGTGAATTTGTGCAAGCCCCTTTATCTCGCTGATCTGCAAACCCTGCCTACTTAAGCCATCCCTGCCAGGTCACCAGGCAGCTTTAGTGGCCCAAGTCACTGATGATCACACCCAAACAAGGGTTTGCCTGCCAGTGCCACACTCAAAGGACATTTCCCTTGGACTGCCCTTAGCTCCCACTCCCCACAGGCTGGACGCCAGGCTGGCCATCAAATGCTGCATCCATCGCATTCACTTCCTAGGGCTGCCGGAACAAACTAGTACAAACTCAGCGGCTTAAATCCACCCAAATTTATTATGATACAGTTCTGAACATACAAAGTTCAAAGTGGGTCTCACTGAGTGTTAGCAGGACTGTGTTCCTTCCTGGAGGCTCTGGGGGAGTTCCTATTTCCTTGCCTTTTCCAACTTCTAGGGACTGTTATTCCTTGTCTCATGGCTCCTTCCTCCATCCTCAAAGCCAGCAATGTTACTTGTCACCTCACATGTTTCTGAACCCTTCTTCTGACTCTCTCGCCCACTTGTAAGGACTCTGTGATGAGACTGGGCCCTCTGGATAATCTAAAAGAATCTCCATCTTTTAAGGTCAGCTTTAATTCCACCGGTGACTTTAATTTCCCTTCTCTGTATGGCATATGACATCCTCATGTTCCAGAGATCAGGATGTGAACCTCTTTGGGAGAAGCATAATTCTGTCTGCCACACTCAGGTTTATCCCCATCCTCAGGCTGCTGTTCAATATCTGTAAAGCCCCCAGATTGGCACCTACCACTTTGTCCTTCTGAAAAAGCCAGGACCATCCTGATTCCAGTGACCCCTGGATGATTTCAACCACCTCCCCATCCTGAGAATCCTCATCCAAATTGAGGTGCAGTAATGTGGTGCCCACTTCAGGATGAAGAAATAGTGGCAAGAGACTCGTCCAGGGCCACACAGCTCTAAGAATGAGATGTGGGATTGGAACACTGGTGTTCAAACAGGACTGCCGTCTACAGCCCCATATGAATCTCAAGCACTCAGACTAGTTCTGGTCTTAGATCCTCTTAGCCAGGTCCCTCTAGGACAAGATGGCCTCTGTCACCTCCATCTGGTGCTTTGGTAGGCAAGAGGACCTCTATCTCTAGTTCCCGCTGCCTCCACTGAGAATTTCTCCGTGTTAGAAATATCCTGGCTGGGCACGGTGACTCATGCCTGGAATTCCAGCACTTTGGGAGGCTGAGGCGGGCGGATCACGAGGTCAGGAGATCGAGACCATCCTGGCTAACACGGTGAAACCCCATCTCTACTAAAAATACAAAAAAATTAGCCGGGCGTGGTGGCGGGCACCGGTAGTCCCAGCTACTCGGGAGGCTGAGGCAGGAGAATGGCGTGAACCCGGGAGGCGGAGCTTGCAGTGAGCCAAGATCGCGCCACTGCACTCCAGCCTGGGTGACAGAGCGAGACTCTGTCTCAAAAAAAAAAAAGAAAGAAAGAAATATCCTGCCACATTCAACACATGTCCGTGTGAAAAGCAACAGGAAAAGAATAAAAGAAGGAGTAGGGGGTGGGAGAGAAATCAGAATTTATTGAATGCTTGCCAAGGTCCAGGAGCAGGCATCCAGTTACTGAATCTTGCCCACAAACCCTGACAGTAGGCCTCATTAGCTCCATTTTACAGACAGGAGGCTGAGGCTCCCAGAGATGGGAAGCATGCCTAAACTCATGCAGTGGGGGACTGGCAGGGCCCCAGTTCCAGCTGGCAGGCTCTCTCCCCTCCCCAGGTCTCCTTCATCCCTGCCCACCCAGGAGCCCAGCATTCCAACCCACACTGAATTGACCTGACGCCTTCACCCCACATAACGTTTTTTTCCTGCCCCACCCCCACTGCAAACCACACCCCACCTGCAGCTTCTCCGGCCTGGAGCTTGATTGGTTTCAAGCTTCAGCTTGTGAGGAAAGAGGTTTCTTTCCCCTTGGATGGCAGGCCCGGGAAAGCCATTCAGGGTTTAGGGCAGGGATGTGCCAATCACCTGGAAGCCAGTCCCAACCTTTCCCCTACATCTCGCTCCATCCACGCTGAGCCAAAATAACCTGGAATCAGTGATGCCAGCGGGCATGGGGGCAAAGGCCTAGCACCTCAGCAACTCTTACCGCTCTCATCCAGGCACCAAAGCAAAGCCCTGGCCACAGGTACACAGGGTCCTGAGGGATCCAGCTTGAAGGTGGGCCCAGACACTGGGTCCCAGATCTGCCAGGTCCAAGCTGACGGGCCTCAAGCAAGTCATTCTACCCGTCTCGGCTTTGGCTTCCAAGCCAAGCACTGTGCTAAGGGCTGCAGCAACACATACCAAATGATAAAAGAGACATGATCGCTGTCCTTAGCAGAGAAGCTGACATTACACAAATGTTCACACAAGCACACACCTAAGTAAGAAATTGCAATTGGTGCGACAAAGGAGAAGTCCACCCCCGACGCCAACAGCTAATATAGGGGTTTAAGGTGGGGCTCCCAGAAGAGATGACTTTTAAACTGACACCTGAAGTTAGTAGGATTTTTTGTTTATGAAGACAGAAGGGAAGAGCGAAGTTCCTTGGCAAACGCCACTCACCTGAGAACACTTAAAACTGGCAACTGGCCAGGCACGGTGGCTCATGCCTGTAATCCCAGCACTTTGGGAGGCCAAGGCGGAAAGATCATGAGGTCAGGAGTTCGAGACCAGCCTGGCCAACATAGTGAAACCCCATCTCTACTAAAAATGCAAAAAATTAGCTGGCGCAGTGGCGGACACCTGTAATCCCAGCAACTCGGGAGACTGAAGCAGGATAATTGCTTGAACCCAAGAGGCGGAGGTTGCAGTGAGCCGAGATCATGCCACTGCACTCCAGCCTAGGTGACAGAGCAACACACGGTCTCGAAAAAATAAATAAATAAATAAATAAATAAATAAGTAAATAAATAAAACTGGCAACTGCCCAGATTAATGGGGCAGATCCTTGTATTCACTTGCAAAGCATGGTTTGGTATCACAATCAGATGCAGATTTGTAAAGAAATGTCCCCCATAGAAATGGAGGTGTCGAATCCAGGGACAGGATGCCTAACAAAGGGGACTTACTGTGGGGCACCCCGGTTCCACTATCTGCAAAATTCACAAGCTAATCAAGACAGATCTTACAAATCAATGAGAAAAAATTTGCTAACACCCCAAAGGAAATGACCAGTTAACAAACACAAATAAGCCATAAACATGAAAAGCTGGCCAACCACACCAGTAGTCAAAGAAATGCAACTTTATAACAAGATACCTCCCCTCATGTTTTAAGAGTTTGCTGCAGGCTGTGGCTCAACCCGTAATTCCAGCATTTGGGGAGTCCAGGATTGCCCGAGGCCAGGAGTTTGAGACCAGCCTGGTAACACAGTGAGACCTCGTGTGTACGAAAAATATTTTTAAATTAGCTGGGCATAGTGGTGTGCACCTGTGGGAGGCTGAGGTGGGAGAATCTCTTGAGCCCGGGAGGTCTAAGCTATGAACTATGAACTGAGCTATGAACGTATCACTGCAATCCAGCCTGGGTGAAAAAGCGAGACCCTGTCTCTAAAAAATAAAAATTAAAAGTTAATTTTTTTTTTGAGTTGGAGTCTCACTCTGTCTTTCAGGCTGGAGTGCAGTGGTATGATCTCAGCTTACCACTATCTCTGCCTCCTGGGTTCAAGCAATTCTCCTGCCTCAGCCTCCTGAGTAGTTGGGATTACAGGCACCTGCCACCACGCCTGGCTAATCTTTGTATATTTAATAAAGATGGGGTTTCACCATGTTGGCCAGGCTGGTCTCGAACTCCTGACCTCAAGTGATCCACCCACCTCGACCTCCCAAAGTGCTCGGATTACAGGCGTGAGCCACCGTGCCCAGCCAGAGAAGTTAAAAATTTTTAAAAAGAGTCTGCTGCAGTAATTAGAATGCTCACACTATTGGAGGCTGCCTCAGCAACCCCTAATATTGCCTGTGGAGTGGTGACTGATTAAATACTCCTCAACAGCAAGCTGGGAATGCATCAAGACCCTATTGAATTCCTGGGGTGTGGGTGGCTCTGCCAAGAAAACAATCAGAGACACATGAAAAGGTTTATACCTTGCAACAGGTAAAAGCAGAGGAAATCTGAAAGCCCCGCAGGACTGACTTGGCTGATGATTAGCAATGACAAAATGACAATAATACCAGTAGCAGGCAGCATGCGCCCAGTACCTGCTCTGTGCCTGGTACTAGTGAGGGACTTTGACAACTTTCTTCACCTCATCCTCACAACAACCCCATGTAGAAGGGGTTCTTATTTTCCTCATTTTACAGAGAAGAAAAACCTATTTATGGAGTACCTTTCCGGTACAGGTGCATAATGAAATATGGAAAAGATACTCAAAACAAGTTTTTGAAACTTTAAAAGACATAGGGGAGATTGCCATAATATAATATTAAGAAAAAAAAAAGCAAGTCAAGAACAAAACCATCTGGAAGCAAGACAACAAGATGTTAAGGGTGACTATTGCTAAGTGTCAGAATGATGGGTGATAATTACGGGTGATCTATATTTGATCAATTTTTAGTACAGGCAGGGTTTTGCCATGTTAGCCAGGCTGGTCTCAAACTCCTGACCTCAGGTGATCCACCCGCCTTGGCCTCCCAAAGTGCTGGGATTACAGGTGTGAGCCATGGTGCCCAGCCTGCACCCATGCTTTTGTCCAAAGTCCTAGTCATTGGCCTGTTTGAGAAGTGGCTCCCATCAGAAACAAGTGGCCCAACTGTGCCACTTGAAACTCCGTCTCAATAGAAAAGGATAGTTAGTTGGAAACCTGGCTAGGTGGAAGGCTGGTTAGATGAAAGGGTGGCTGGGTGGAATAAAATATGGAAGAATGGTTGGGAGAAAAAAACATGGAAGGGTAGAAGGAAAAACAGAAGCATAGGAGAAAGGGGATATTGAGGTGAAATCATCAGGAAGAGGTGAGGTAATAGGGTCCCAGGCAACACGATATCAGTACACCAAGGAGGAGGGAGGCTGGGGACACGTCTGCAGTGGCATCCCAAGTTCACGCCTCTACCATGGGTCATAAGCCACCATTCTGGGCATGTTTCAATGTGAAAGACACTCTTCAAGGAGCCCCTTGCCCTTGAGAAGGTCACCGAGTAGGAGGGAGAGAAATGGCCACCTGGCCAAGTGCTAAACTCCAGAGGAAACAGAAAGCTCACAGTTGTTGCCTTATCTTCTCTCTTTTTTTTTGTTTTTTTGTTTTTTTGTTTTTGAGATTGGGTCTTGCTCTGTCACCCAGGCTGGAGTGCAGTGGCGTGATCTCCGCTTACTATAACCTCCACCTCCTGGGTTCAAGCGATTCTTCTGCCTCAGCCTTCCGAGTAGCTGGGATTACAGGTACGTGCCATCACGCCCAGCTAATTTTTTTGTATTTTTAGTAGAGATGGGGTTTCACCATGTTGACCAGGCTGGTCTTGAACTCCTGACCTCGTGATCCGCCCACCTCGGCCTCCCAAAGTGCTGGGATTACAGGCCTGAGCCACCATGCGCAGCTGCCTTGTCTTCTCTACAGGACTGCCTGTCAGCAAAGCATCAACCTGGTGAATTTCCCCTATGGTACTCCCTGAGCTCCAAAGCTCCGAGAAAAAGTTTTCCCCCAAATGCTCCTCTCTGGAATGCTCAGCCTTGTCCTTGCCTTCTGAAGATGACTTCCAGAAGACACCTTCGAGAAGACTTTGTTTCTGGCGGTTCCTGGCAGAGGAGCAGCCTGTTGCTGGTCCCACACCGCACCCCAGCGCCCAGAGCTGGAAGCCGATTCTGCCAGGAGCCGGCCTCCTGCGCCAGCACCTCCGCCACCAGGACCTGCTCCTCATCTCCTGGAGCTCACTGGGAGCTGGTTCTCTTCACAGAGCAGCCCAGTGGTTCTAGGAAGTGGTCCTGCCCAGAAGCACACATACCGTTCCTGGTAGCCCTGGAGCGTCATCAGTTCTCGTCACCGCTGGCAGCCGCAGCCAGTCACGGGGTCTGTGTGAAAGGAGGTGTTCACGGGGCTTGATGTCACAGCATTATTCCTGGGGCTCGCCACACCCAGGTGGAGATGACACACGAAAGGAGGGAAGAGAAAGTGATCTCCCCTCAGGATCTGTGTGACTCAGCCTCTCTGCTTGTAGAGACAAAGAAACAAATGACGGCCAAGGGCCTCCATGCATGAGAATCTCCTGCAACTACCTTCGACCTAGATGGTATCATCCCCATGGTACAGACAAGGCGATTGAGGCTAGGACAGGTTCAATAAATAGCAGGCCCGAGATTCAACCCCAGGTGACTCTAAAGCCCAAATCTGACTCCTGCACAGATTTCTCCAAGTTCAGCATGGCCCTGAGCCTGCTCCGTTTAGACAGAAGCCATGACAGGATTCCACAGGACCAGGGCAGCCAGGACTCTGGCAAGGAGTCAGACCTGTGTGAATAGTTTGCAGGCCAGCAGTGGATATTTCTGTCCCAACCTCACAGCTTCTTATATGAGGTTACTGTCTGTGCCATGTTTGCCACTTAATTATTTAGGAGGAGCAGTCTAGGGTCGTAGGAAGGAAGCAAGCTCCAAAAACAGAGACCAGAGTTCAAGTTTGGAGTCTGCCACAGCGTGATATGAGAAAGCTGCTTCATCTACCTGTTGTTCCTCAATAAAAGGTCATGCCCGGTATGAGGTGGGCACCCAAATACATTGTTCCTAGTCTTTCTTCACCTGCCTCACAAGATAAGAAGCCCACACCTCGTTGTTCTGCATGTTCTAAGAATACAAGAAGACAGGCAGTTGAAGAGCCAAGCCTACAATCAAAATTGTCCAAAATGAGACAGCCAACTACAGACAAGCATAAGAAGGTTGTGAGGAAGAAAATACTCAATTTATCTCACTTAAGAGTGCCATTACAAACGAGCCTTCAGGCCAGGTGTGGTGGCTTATGCTGGTAATCCCAGCACTTTGGGAAGCTAAGGCAGGAGAATCACTCGAGCCCGGAGTTGAAGAGCAGCCTGGGCAACATAGTAAGACCCTGTCTCTACAAAAAGTAAACGAATTAGTCAAGTGTGGTGGCACACACCCAAAGTCCCAGCTATTCAGGAGGCTGAGGCAGGAGAATCATTTGAGCCCAGAAGCTCAAGGTTACTGTGAGCTATGATAGCACCACTGCTCTCCAGCCTAAGCAAGACCCTGTCTCAAAAAAAAAAAGAATCTTCAAGTGTAGTCCACCGGAGAAAAAGAAAAAAAAAGAAACCAAGTGGTGATTCAAAGTCACAGAACTGCTTGCTGTACATTAGTAGATTTCATAGAAAACTACTATAATGGCCACCATCTATGGGCCAGTTGCAGTTCCAGAAATCCTTGTACAATAATCATTCCTTTACAGAAGACAGGCTTGAAATTTTCCACCAAAAATAGAAAGTCTACTTTGACATCTGGCCTTTTGGCCAGTATTTAAGATGTCTGTTTTCAAAAAGTGCCCATGTTAAAACTTGTCTCCGTATCACTCACATGCATTCTGCAGAAGGTAACCTACGCCCAAACCGAAACCTCAAGACCATCTTTTATTTTTATTTATTTATTTATTTATTTTTAATTTTAATTTTTATTTTTATTTTATTTTTTTGAGACAGAGTCTCACTCTGTCACCCAGGCTGGAGTGCAATGGTACAATATCTGCTCACCGCAACCTCCGCCTCCCAGGTTCAAGTGATTCTCCTGCCTCAGCCTCCCTAGTAGCTGGGATTACAGGCACCCGCCACCACGCCCGGCTACTTTTTGTATTTCCAGTAGAGACATGAAATACACCATGTTGTATTTCACCATGTTGGACCGGCTGGTGTTAAACTCCTGACCTCAAATGATCCAGCCGCCTTGTCCTCCCAAAGTGCTGTGATTATAGGCGTGAGCCACCACACCCAGCCTAACACCACCTTTCTGGTGACAAGTTTGAATCTTTGGGGATTTCTCACACCAAAGATGATAACTGAATTCAGAATCATGGATCCCTGACAGCACTCCAAAGATTCTGAACATTCAACTCCATTCTCTTTATTTCCTTAACTCACATTTCCTCTCTTCTCAACCCAGAGTTTAACTTCATCACAGTCCACCATACGAATCAGAGCACTTTGAAGATTCATTTGAAGATGGTTTCAACTCACAAAAGAAAACACAAATGATTTAACATCCATTCATTCATGAAACTTCTCCCATGTGCCAGGCAATGCCAGGAGAGGGGAGAACATGAGCGTAAAAAAGCAATAAACAATGTCAGAAAATGTGGATGCTCCTCCCTATCTGTACCTAATTGTTTTTGTTTTGTTTTGTTTTGTTTTTTGAGGCAGTCTCACTCTGTCGCCTAGACTGAGTGCAGTGGTGTGATCACTGCACATTGCAGCTTCCAACTCCAGAGCTCAACCAATTCTCCCATCTCCTCCTCTTTCACCTAGTGAGTGGCTGGGACTATAGGCACACACTACCATGCCCAGCTAATTTTTTATTTTTTGTAGAGATGGGGCCTCACCGTGTTGTCCAGGCTGTTCTCAAACTCCTGGACATACTCCATCCTCCTGTCTCAGCCTCTAAAACTGCTGGGATTACAGGCGGGAGCCACCATGCCCCAGCCTGTCCCTAACTGTTGAGAGTCCCTGGGGGAACCAAGCTGCCTCTTCTTATAACCAACGTCATCAAGAGCCCAGAAGAGGTCTTATTCATCTCAGTATCCCAGTACAATGTAGGCACATGGTAAGCACTCTCAGATTATTATTATATTACTATTATTATTATTTTTTAGGCAAGGTCCTGCTCCGCCTCCCAGGGTAGAGTGCAGTGGCACAATGTTGGCTCACTGCAACTTCTTCCTCCCATGTTTAAGCAATTCTCCTGCCTCAGCCTCTCGAGTAGCTGGGATTACAGGTGCCTGCCACCATGCTCAGCTAATTTTTGCATTTTTAGCAGAGACAGGGTTTCACCACATTGGCCAGGCTGGTCTCGAACTTCTGACCTCAAGCAATCCACCTGCCTCGGCCTCCCAAAGTGCTGGAATTACAGGCATGAGCCACCACGCCCAGCCCTCGGATTATTTTGGCCTCAGCTTCAGTAACTAATGTATCAAATGGGATGACACAAGGATGGAAGGTTTCCCTCCTCACCCCAGGCATAGTGGTTAGGAGAGCACTCTAGGCCTAAATGTTAGTCTTGCTCCTGACTGGCTGTGTAGCCAGGACCAGTTACCATGACTCTCTAAACTTTAATTTCCTTATCTATTGAATGGGGATGATGACAATACTCCACTGTCATTTACTTATTTAGTCTTCAACAAAAACTCCATTTTAGTCCTCAACAAAAACTCCATTGAGTTAATATAGCTGCCTGGCGCCAGGCACGGTAGCTCACGCCTGTAATCCCAGCACTTTGGAAGGCTGAGGCAGGTGGATCACCTGAGGTCGAGAGTTCGAGACCAGCCTGACCAACATGGAGAAACCCCATCTCTATCAAAAATACAAAATTAGCTGGGCGTGGTGGCAGGAGCTGTAATCCCAGCTACTTGGGAGGCTGAGGCAGGAGAATCGCTTGAACCTGGGAGGCGGAGGTGGCAGTGAGCCAAGTTCATGCCATTGCACTCCAGAGTGAGACTCCGCCTCAAAAAAAAAAAAGAAAAAAAAAATATATATATATGTATGTACAGCTGGCTGGAAGCACTTAGAGTCCTAGCCTGCCACGTAGTGTCTATAAAAGCCTTCCCAGGACACCCAGCCACCTTTCCCAGCCACCCCAGCATACCCCCTAAACCCTACACATCACATGCCCCATCAAAGCCCTCCACACACCAAAAGGACACTCATCCTTTTGTTTACATATGGGGTGGAGGGCAGGTATGGAAATTCTTCCTTTCAGGGAAGAGGGATGCTCACTCTAATTTTTCTAGAAACATAGAGTCCTCAAGTTTCTTGCTCTACTTTTGATAAAGATGTAGGCACAAGAAATATTTCTCATCTCTCTTTTCTAAAAGAATAACAACAGAATGAACTTGAATATAAATGGCAACATCAGGTGGCCTGGTCAGAGAGGGGCAAGATTATGGAGAAGGGAGTGGGGCATGACCAGGGGACGCTGCTTGTGGGCTCCAGCCAGGGCGGCTGCACAGGTGTGGGGCCCCCACCCCTACCGGCCATACCTTTCATGCCTCTGCTCCCCACAAGGGAAGCCAGAAATTTTCATTTTCACACGAGGTCTATTCATTTTTACAAGTTAGTGATTAGTTCAAAGGACAACTGTTTCAAACACAGGCCCAAGAAAAACGCTGTCCTGAGCAACCTTGCTGGTGGGGGTTCCCGCTCAGTCTGCTGAGGACTGAGATGATGGGAGTTCACCGGGAAAGGTGCTCTCCAGTCTCTCCTGGGGAGTGTGTTACGAATGCAGATTCCAATCTCCTCACCCACTTGTCCCCTTCCCGGGAGAGAGAAGGGGCTACACTTCAGAAACACTGCTCTAGTCCAGTGTCTGCCAGGGCCAGCAGAAATGACACCCCCAAAGCCACCTGACTAAAGGAGGGTGAAGCTGGAACCTGAACCCTAGAGGGTTTCTCTAAGGCCAGAGACACTTTACAGCCTCAACAAGGGTTTCCCCTTGGGGTCAGCGAGCCATCCAATTTCCGCACACCAGGACCCATTTACATCCCCCAAGCTCCAGACACTAACCCTTAGGGGTCCTTACAGCCAAGGACCCCAGCTGCTTCTCCATCCACCTCTACGATGAAATCCCTCTGGGCTTCACCATCTCAATCCACAATGACAGCAGGACTCCTAAGAACACTTTTGTTTCCCCTTAACAGTTGGCTTCCTGCACTGCAGACAGCTATGGTCCTTAGGGAAGATTCCAGCAGCCACGTGGGAGAAAGACAGAGAGAGAGGAGAGCAACTTAACTTGAATCTGGTAGTTTAAAATAGTAAACTGAGACAGACAGGTCTGGGGTCAAATCCCAGACATGCTGCTTTCTAACTCTGTGCCTCTGAGTCAGTATCTTCTCCTATTACACCTTCAGTTTCTTCAACTGTGAAATGGGTATAAGGACAGCATCAGCATCTTTGGGTCAGGACAAGAATTCACAACCTCGGTGCACACTGAGCATGCCACCCTGTGCCAACGGATAAATGGTATTCCTGCTCCTGCTTCTTCATGGTATTGGGTAGATTCTCAAGGTCATTTCAAGACACTCACAAAATACGCAAGACACAGGAGATGTGTATGCTCTTCCTGTGGCCCTGCCAGGACACGCGACCCAGCCCTCTCCTCCCAAAATCTTGCCTGGTTCACTCTTGCCTGGACTTGCTGAATCATTGCCCTGGCTGCTTT
Source organism: Pongo abelii (assembly GCF_028885655.2). Lineage (NCBI taxonomy): Eukaryota > Metazoa > Chordata > Mammalia > Primates > Hominidae > Pongo > Pongo abelii. The sequence goes on along the minus strand of NC_071992.2, from coordinate 144,227,857 downwards.
CCTGTAACTCGGCTGCTGACTTGAATCGAACTCTTCGATGCTGGATCCTGTAAGGCGGACCGAGATTGAGGAATGTATCTCTGAATGCCTGGCATCCAGCCATAGTTCCGTAAAATGACCAGGGTGCGAAAGACCTAGAGTGTCTCTCTAGCATCAGAGAGGGTCACATGACAATTTGGGACCCCCTTTACATGCTCTGAGGGACAGGAAAGCCCAGGAGGGTCCCACAAGGCACGTTCACTGTCCAGTCCAGGGCTGCACTGTGACTCAGAGGTCTTACTGCTGAGCGATGACTCAGCGGCTCAGCACAGAGCCAGGGGAGCCATGAGCAAGCCCCTGAGCTGCCTCCAGGAGCAGGGGGTCTTGTGCCAGGCAGGCCAGGCTCGAGTCAGCCCAGAGGAATGCCCCCTGCCCTCCGCCTGTGCCCACTGCCGGAGACTCACGCAGCTGGCATCCCAGCAGTGCTACATGATCTACCTGTCCCTGCGCCAGGGTAAACAGGCAGGAAACAGAAGCCCTGCTTCCCAGCTGCCGCAGGGGTGAGGTCATGCCTATGGAGGGCAAGGCCATGCTAGATCGGAGGAGGGTGGGCAGCCTTGGGGCAGGAAATGGCTGGGATACCAGCAGGCCTCCTTGCCAGGCTGAAACAAGCTGGCACGTGGGGCTGGGGACAGAGGGGCCGGGAAGAGAAAATGCAGGGCAGAAAAGGGCAGGACAGAGCAAGGGCCGCCGGATGGGGGCGGGGGTAAAGGAAGGGTCAGTGAAAAGCTGGGATGTAAACAATGCTATACGATGCTCGGAGATTTAAATATAGCATTGTGCCCCACCTTTCTTCTCTCTCTCTTTATTCACTTTTTTTTTTTTTTTGAGACAGTGTTTTTTTGTTTTGCTTTGTTTTTGTTTTTGTTTCTTGTTTTTTGTTTTGAGACAGGCTAGAGTAGAGCAGCATGATCTTGGTTCATTACAGCCTCTGCCTCCCAGGTTGGAGCGATTCTCCTGCCTCAGCCTCCTGAGTAGCTGGGATTACAGGCACCCACCACGCCCAACTGATTTTTGTATTTTTAGTACAGACAGGGTTTCACCATGTTGCCCAGGTCGGTCTCGAACTCCTGACCTCAGGTGATCCCCCAGCTTTGATCTCCCAAAGTGCTGGGATTACAGGCTCGAGCCATCACGCATGGCTCCTCTCATTCACTTTTAAAGCTCAGTTACGACCACGTGCCCAACATTCAGGTCACACCACACCCCTATGGAAAGCCTCTGCCTCAACTAGACTGAGCTAAAGAGCCCCCTTAAACTCACTCGTGGAGGGCCTCCACTGCTGCCAGCCCTTAGGTCAACCTGAGCCTCCACCAGCAGAATCTCCCTCAGCCCATTCCATTTCTTCTCTCAAAATCCTATGCCGCTCATGTTCCACCTCTTCCAGGAAGCCTTCCTAGAGTTGCAGGAGTCACTTTCCCCTGCCTCCTGCTGGGCATGGTTCTTTCACGATTGCATTATGGGAATTCTCTGGGAGGCTATATCTTGTCTCCTCACTTGAAGCCCTGGCCTGGGAAGACTCGCTCTCCTTCTACCATGTTCTTCAAGGCTCCACCCACAGCCTATCTTGCCCATGGGAGATGCTCGATAAACTTATGCCAGCCGGGACTTTCTCTGATCTGAAATCTGTACATCGTGAGAGAGAACCTTGTCTGTTCTCCCAGCAACCACTATGCCAGCCAAAGTCACACTCAGCCACTGTTTCCTGAGTCCCTCTCCACGTCAGCTGGACCCGGTACAAGGCGCCACAGAGGCAGTGAGGACCAAGTCCTGTGGGCCTGCCTCGAGGGCCCCACTGTCTAAGCCAGATCATCAGAACATGTCATAACATGTGGCCAGAACCTAGAGAACAGCGGGTACCAGGCTGCTGTGCGGATGGGGAGGGAGGAGGGTTGGGCAGGCTTCTTGAATAGTAATAAAGGACCAATAACATCAGCTCACATTTATTGAGCTCTTAGTGCGTGCCAAGGGCTTAACCTGCCTTAATCCTGATAGCAATCTTGCCAGGACGCCAGGCACTGTACCATTCACTTTACATATGTTAACTCATTCAAACACCAACCCTATGAAATAGATACTGTTAAAATCTCCTATTTCACACATGAGAGAGCTGAGAGCCAGAGAGGTTAATATCATGCAAGATCACATAGGTGGATTCAAACCCCAGCAGGCTAGAGGCAGAGTCGACGCACTGACCACTTCACCTCACTGCCTCTCTGCCTCAAGGCATCCAAACAGGAGAATGACATGCCCAGAAGAGTTTGGATGACTTGCCCAAGGTCCTAAGCTTACTCATGACAAGGAGAGTCACCAGCTCGCTAAACATCCAAGTGTCTCTCTAATAGGCTCCCACAGGCTTCAGCACTAGCGCAATGCAGCTTTCTGACGCCAGGCTCTGCCTTGGAAGCTGCTGATCATGCTGTCTTCCAGCTGCAGTCACTGCTGCTACAATTTGGAATCCCACACAAAGTAAACACAATTCATCACAGCAATTACTGCAGTGACTCAGTCCCAGGAATTCTGTAACCAGAAATCGAGGCAGCTCCCCAACTGCCGCTGAGCCTGGGTATGGGCTACCCAGAGTTGCCTATAGTCAGCCAATAGGCCAGGTTGGCTCCAGATCACCGTTGTAAAGTGCTGGCTGAGCTGCAGCCCTTGGAGATCTAGAGATGAGCCCTCACTTCAGGTCATCACTCACTTCCCGCCTAGGAAGGCAAGAACAGAGACTGTGAGCACGGCGTGGCAACCGGTCTAGAGAATGTGAAAGGTTTCTCCAATGAACCAGTCCAGAGCAGCAGGGGCCACAGAGCACAGAGCCCCCAGAAAGACCCCTTGTCCCAACCTCCTTCCTGCATAGAGAAACCATGGCTAGAGCCTCCACAGCCCGCATGGTGATGAATCAGCGCCTGGCTCTCGTCTCATCTCTGAGACTCTGGACCTCAGGTGCAGATTCACTCTCCTGAAAGGCTGGGATGAAATGACTCCCGCTGCTTGCCAAGGAGAGGTTACTCCTGCAGTGACTCAGTCTCTGACCTCACAGTGAAGGCAGAAGAGGCCACATCCAGAGAATGGCTGTGTCCGTGCACCATGGATTACAGGCCAATTGATGCTAGGCTCTGGGCTGGGTGTTTTGCTATATCGTCTCACTTGCTCGCCAAAAGCCTGCAAAGCCCACACTATTATATCATCCCCAGGGTACAGATGAGGACCATGGGAGGGAGTGGCTCAAAGGAGTTAAACAACCGGGTCACACTGCTTGGGACTGAATTTGCATTAGAAACTCAAGATTCTCTAATTCCGTGGCCGTTGTTCTTCCCACGCACACACAGTGCACCCCAAAGAAAGAGAGAAACAAAAACCTCAGAAGAGCACCCACCCCAAACGAATACATCAATTAGGGTGACACTTATAGAGCAGGCCATGTGACAAACAACCCAGCAAATGACTCACAACACCCGGATTCACCACCCACCTGCCAAAGTTTGTATTTAAAATTGAGTTTCCTCCATCCCTAGTTTTTTTGTTTTGTTTTGATTTGTTCTGAATTCCTGTTTTAATATAAAATGCTTAAAAATGCTTAGAAATCTTTTTGTAACTACATTTTATCTTTTTTTTTTGGACAGACCCTCCCTCTGTTACCCAAAGTGAAGTGCTATGGCACGATCTTGGCTCACTGCAATCTCCAACTCCTGGGTTCAAGTGATTCTCCTGCCTCAGGCTCCCCAGTAGCTGGGATTACAGGCACCCGCCTAATTTTTGTATTTTTAGTAGAGGCGGGGTTTTGCCATGTTGGCCAGGCTGGTCTTGAACTCCTGACCTCAGGTGATCCACCCGCCTTGGCCTCCCAAAGTGCTGGGATTACAGGCGTGAGCCACCACTCCTGATCATAACTACATGTTCTTAACTTAAAAAGGCACTGTGACATTATTTCCACAGTTACCCAATCAATGAGTCTATATAAAAAATGAAAGAACAAAATTCACATCAATCTGACTTGTTTAATCACATGTGCAGACACCAATTATGTCAGGCAAAGTCACTATTCTTAACATCTGCAAAGCTGTCTCTGCATGGGTCCACACCATCACTGTGTCTTACTATACAAACCATAGTGCTCTGTGGTATGAAATCTACACCAATCATTTTCATCATTAGTTATCTTTTTCAGGATACCTGAACCAGGGCCGTGGCATCATAACCAAAAGTGCAAACATGGGCCCCCAACAGATGCTGGTGGCCTGAGTTTCCAATCAGATTTCCAATGTGTATCAAACAAGCCGCAGAGATTACAAATCTTTTCCAAAATAAAGGTTCCTTTTCCAGGCCAAAGTACTACTCCCTGATAACCTATGTTGTAAACCAGACCCACCGCTAGGTCCTCTTAAAGGGAGGCACACCTTTGCCTAACTGCCCTAGGGTGGGTGGTATAGAGAGCAGCACTCTCTCAAATGGCCTTTAAGGAAGTTTCTAGTCCCTCAGCGTCCCTCACTCCCCTCACATACCCACAGGCTCATACACATGTAGTTACAGGCTGTGTACCCATGCATATGCAAGCAGGCGCACACATACACATATGTACAGGCTGTGCACCCACGCATATGCACACAGGAGCACACATACACATATGTACATGCTGGGCATCCATGCATATGCACACAGGAGCACATATACACATATGTACAGGCTGTGCACCCATGCATATGCACGCAGGAGCACATATACACATATGTACAGGCTGTGCACCTATGCATGTGCATGCAGAAGCGCACATACGCATATGTACAGGCTGTGCACCCATGCACATGCACACGGTCTTTCTCTTTTCTTATTTTCAAGTGTCCCTGATTCTTATTCCATCTCCTTTTACCTTGATGGCATAACTAGGAGTGTGAATGATAGCTACCACTTCATAGGAACGGCAAGGCCCTAGAAGTTTTTCATAGGATCCTACCTTTATCTGATTGAAAACCAGTCTTTCCACCTCCTGGGAACACCTTGTTTCGAAAGCTGGGCCAAGCTGCAAGTTCTGCCTAATCCTCAATAAGTGGAAGCCTATGAGGGTCCCCAGAGCTGTTTTTCACCCATGGTTTACTTCCATTTTGTCACCAAACTGCTCTGACCCTGTCTTAGAGGCACTGAAAAGGTAAAGGTCTCCCAAGGCCTAAGGAAAAGAACAGAAAACAGCCTGGCTGCAGCCTCAGCCAGGGTCTGCCAGCCTAAAACCTGCAGGCTCCCCAGGCTGGCATTATCTGCCACCTACTCTCTAACACCCTTCCCTTGTCTTTGGCAAACTCACTAAATGAACACACACTCTTCCTACTGAGCCAGGGCACCATAAGGCTCTCAGCAGCCACCCAACCAATCAGGGTTGGCACAGAGAAAGAGACTAGCTGGCATCCCCTTCCCAGCAACTCAGCATCACACAGGAGAGCCCCTGGGATCTGACTCCCAGCTGTGTCTCCAACCCCACCTCCCTTCAGCGTGGTCCACACCATGCCCTGGGGAGGGCTTCAGTCCTCTCTAGGCCTGGACCTCCTTCCCTAAAGCCCAGCAATATCCCAGAGGGCCTTTCCACACTATGCAAGCATCATGTCCTCTGCCAGGCTGTAGCAGTGCCACCCTGAGCACAACTGTTCCCACAGCCCTTTATTGGAGCACTAGGGGTGGTGGTCACCAGCTTTTCCAGTTTTGAGGAGTATTGGTCAATTTGTTTTTTGTTTTTTGGTTTTTTTTTAATCTGAGACAGAGTTTTGCTCTTGTTGCCCAGGCTGGAGTGCAATGGCGCGATCTCGGCTCACCACAACCTCTGCCTCCCGGGTTCAAGCGATTCTCCTGCCTCAGCTTCCCAAGTAGCTGGGATTACAGGCATGCGCCACCACGCCCGGCTAATTTTGTATTTTTAGTAGGGATGGGGTTTCTCCATGTTGGTCAGGCTGGTCTTGAACTCCCAACCTCTGGTGATTGGCCCACCTCAACCTCCCAAAGTGCTGGGATTACAGGTGTGAGCCACTGCACCCAGCCAAATTTGTGGTTTTGGAGAGATGAAGTCTTGCTATGTTGCCTAGGCTGGCCTCAAAGTCTTGGGCTGAAGCAACCCCCTGCCTCAGCCTCCCCAGTAGCTGGGACTACAGGCACATGCCACCACACCTGGCTTTGGTCAGGTGTATTATAGGGATATGCAACTAGGATTTATATCAGTCACGTGGATGGAACATAACCTTGATATGTGATAAGAACTGACATTTTACCTCTGGGGTCTCCCTCCTAAAAACACATAACCCCAGTCTAATCATGACAAGGTTATAAATTTTTTTAATTTAAATGTATGATAGATAATATACTCAACGTTTGAGCTGCTCCCAATTTCAATATATTCATGCTTCAAAATTCAAATGATACCCAAAGATACACAATCAAGAGTCTCCTTCATAGTCTGAGGTTGCAGCAAGCTATGATCACACCACTGCACTCCAGCCTGGGCCACAGAGCGAAACCTTATCTCTGAAAAGAAAAAAAAAATCTTCTTCATGCATCTTCCTCCCTAACCCAGTCTCCCCTCCCTGCATCTCCCGCTTCCCACCACACTCAGGCCACCACTTTTGTTGGTTTCCTGTGCATCCTAACAGAGTTTGTGCAAAGACACATTTTTACATCCCCTCTACACCCATGCTTTTTTTTTTTTTACGGAAAAGATGGCATGCCATACTCCCCACTCCGCACTGTGCTTTTTGTGTCAACAATACACCCTGAGATCTGCCCATGTTTGTGCACACAGCACTTCCTCATTCTTTTCCGCATCTTGCCTAGCACAATGTGTCATCATTTGCCAGTCTTCAACTCACAGATGTTTGAGTTACTCCCAGTCTTTTGCTATTATAAAAATGTTCCATGAATAACCTCGGGCACTGTTCTTTTCCTACAAATATCTACAGGTTATCTCTGTAGGGGAAATATCCCAATGTCCCAACATGAGATGGCCAGGTCAAAGGGCACATGCTTTTGTAGTTTGGATAGAGAATGCCAAAAGGCCATAATTCTTCCCAAAGGGCCACATCCACTTGCATTCCTTCCAGCAACACAGCTTTTGTCAACAACAGAGCGCATCACCAACATGTGTATTATACAACGTTGGTATTTTTTATCTGTATTCCCTTTTTTATGATTGGGTAGAGCAACTTATCAAAGTGTCATTTGGGGCCAGGCGCGGTGGCCAAGAGTTCGACTATCCTGGCCAACATGGTGAAACCCTGTCTCTACTAAAAGTACAAAAATAAGCCAGGTGTGGTGGTGCGCGCCTATAATCCTAGCCACTCCAGAGGCTGAGGCAGGAGAATTGCTTGAACCTGGGAGGGGGAGGTTGTAGTGAGCTGAGATCTCACCACTGCACTCCAGCCTGGGCAACAGAGCAACACTCCATCTCAAAAAAAAAAGGCCATGTGCAATGGCTTATGCTTGTAATCCCAGCACTTTGGGAGGCCGAGGTGGGCAGATCACCTGAGGACAGGAGTTCAAGACCAGCCTGGCCCAAATGGCGAAACCCCGTCTCTACTAAAAATACAAAAAAAAAATTTGCTGGGTGTGGTGGCAGGCACCTGTAATCCCAGCTACTTGGGAGGGTGAGGCAGGAGAATCACTTGAATCCGGAAGGCAGAGGTTGCAGTGAGCCGAGATTGCGCCACTGCACTCCAGCCTGGGCAATATCTCAAAAAAAAAAAAAAAAGAGTACCATTTGGGACCCCTATCCTGTGAGCTGTCTTTATATTGTGCAGACCAATTTCCCACACAGCTATCAGCTACACCAGCTGCCACTCGGCCATGAGCTAGACTCTGTGGGTGGTGGGTGCAACTTGGAAACACACAGCACAGGCTCCAGTCATCAGGGAGTTGATCCAGGAGAATGCTCACATGTAAAAGAAGGCTGCAGCCTGAGGGAACATGCAGTAGGAATGCAAGGGTAAGAGCAAGGATCATTCTAGAAAGGAAAAGCTCACTCAGGAAATGTGATTAACCACGGCCTCCAAGTACTACCTGCTCCTTGGAGAGATAGGAGAACAGGAAAGGCGCCCCACACAGGTAATCCTGTTTAGTAGGAAGATAAGGCCAAAGACACCATGGACACCCACCAGGGACTCGACACAAGCCAAGGAACTGGGTCTTACCATGAAAAAATGGAGGAGAACTCTCCCACCTGTTCTTTCTTTCCATTCTACTGACATTTCCAGACTGGTTACTTTGTTCACTTTTATTACCACTTAGTTCAGTAGCTCTTAAAGCTCCAGTCACCTGAAGAGCCCTTACAAAGCAATGTGCAGCCCTGGAGGGGTCCAGGATGTGTGCTTGGGAAAGGCTCCAGGGTGAGTGATTCTCATGGGTATCTCTGATAAAGGACTACCACCCAGCTCAGGGCTGACAGGGCCAGCACAGCCTCCCTGGGACCCCGCTAAGAACAGACCTTTCAAAGTGTGGGTGGGATGTGACAGAGAAGCTAAGACAAATCGGAGTGATCTTTCCGCCAAGTTTTGTTCAAGTGAAAGAGAAAAATCGCCAGTGTCAGAGAGATGTCCACCTTGGAAATCTCTTTTGAACACAAAATCCTCGCCAGGCCTGGAGGCTGTGGATGGGAAAACAGGACACTCCGTTCTGCAATTATCTCAGGTCTACTAAGAATTCTTCCCAAGACCAGAGACACCCTGGGCAGTTCATCTGCATATCTAATGCATTATTTATGCCCCTGCCAGCTTCCAGAAGGCTCTGGGTCATATCACTTGCATAATCCCATCCGGTAGGTAGAAGACAATAATGTTGAGTCTGCTATATAAGTATGTTTGGGGTCAAGGACTAGCATTCTTAAGTTCCTAGACTCACACAGTATTTTTGGCCAGCCATTCCTCTCTGTTTCAGCGTACGACGGGTCTAGGCTTTCAAATGCTTCAAATACTGTTAAACTTCCTCCTCCTCCCCACTTTCACCCTCTCCCCTCTGTCCCACCCAGTCCACCAAAGAGCCACTCCTGTATCTTGGGCACGACTCCTCGAAAGCCATGAGGGTCTCCCTCTTCTATAAGGACTCGAGACAACACTCTTCATTTAGGCCATTCATGCAACAATAATCTAGATCCAAGCTCAGTCCCCAGCTCCTCACTCTGACCATTAGCTCCAAGGAAATGAGCCACCTCAGCCCCCACAGTGAAGCCAGTGCTTTAGGCCCCCAGTGCCATCCCCCCGTCACAACACACACCTTATTTCTCAGTTTTTATATCATGCAAAGGGCTAAATTCTAAACACACCTCCTTTAAGAAACGTTTCCCCACTACTACAACCAACACCCCCCACACATAAAACACCTGCTAGGTTCCAGGTACTGTCCCAGGCAGTGAGATTCATGTAAAACACACCTCCGGCCAGGCGCGGTAGCTCACGCCTGTAATCCCAGCACTTTGGGAGGCCGAGGCGGGTGGATCACGAGGTCAGGAGATCGAGACCATCCTGGCTAACACAGTGAAACCCCGTCTCTACTAAAAATACAAAAAATTAGCCAGGCGTGGTGGTGGGAACCTGTAGTCCCAGCTACTCGGGAGGCGGAGACAGGAGAATGGCGTGAACCCCGGGAGGCGGAGCTTGCAGTGAGCTGAGATCGTGCCACTGCACTCCAGCCTGGGCGACAGAGCGAGACTCCGTCTTAAAAAAATAAACAAAAAAATAAACAAAACAAACAAACAAAAAAACACACACCTCCATTCCTACCCAAGAAGTTCAGTCGAGTGGATGAGACAGGCATTCTGATGCGAGAGGATGAAAAGGGCTCTGTTCACAGTTAACACAGGGATCTCTGGCAGCCTATTCTAAAGATTGGAAGTCAGGGAGAACTTCCTGGGGGAGGTGGCATGAGTTGCATCTTTAGGAAGCAAAGATTAAAAGGTTACAAGAGGTTGTGTTGGTTGTAGAGGAATGGGTGGAGACGAGCTGAGTTTCTAAGGCCTCATGGGCAAGGGTCAGAAGGACAACAAACTGTGTGCAACATACCCACCCAAGAGCACGGATGCACAAATAAAGGTGGTCTTGGCTCTGCCCACGGCTTCACACTTGTCATTTCAGACCCATTATGAGGCTGCAATCAGGACTGGGCAGCTTTTCTCATTCACGAGAGGGCACTACATTCTGCTAACTCATGCAAATAGATCCTTTTAATAATGTAGACATGCCAGGAGATCGAGACCATCCTGGCTAACACGGTGAAACCCCGACTCTACTAAAAATACAAAAAGATTAGCCGGGCGTGGTGGCGGGCGCCTGTAGTCCCAGCTACTCAGGAGGCTGAGGCAGGAGAATGGCATGAACCCGGGAGGCAGAGCTTGCAGCGAGCAGAGATCGTGACACTGCACTGCAGCCTGGGCGACAGAGAGAGACTCCGTCTCAAAAAAACAATAATAATAATGTAGACATGCATCAATAATTCAGAGGCTAGGAGGCTCCCCAGAGAAACCATGAAGAATATCAACAATCCCCTGCCACAGGACTTAGCAGCTTTGGAAGGCACCGTCCAAGCAGCCACTCTGGAAAGAAAGGTGCTTCTCTCAAGTAATCTGTACAAAGCTCCCTGTGAACACATCGCATCTAGTCTGCCCAGGAAGACAAGGGATTCCCACCTCCTATTAAAAAACAGCCAAACAGGCCGGGCGCGGTGGCTCACGCCTGTAATCCCAGCACTTTGGGAGGCCGAGGAGGGTGGATCACGAGGTCAGGAGATCGAGACCATCCTGGCTAACACGGTGAAACCCCGTCTCTACTAAAAATAAAAAAAAAAATTAGACGGGCGTGGTGGCGGGCGCCTGTAGTCCCAGCTACTCAAGAGGCTGAGGCAGGAGAATGGCGTGAACCCGGGAGGCGGAGCTTACAGTGAGCCAAGATCGCGCCACTGCACTCCAGCCTGGGGGACAGAGCAAGACTCTGTCTCTAAAAAAAAAAAAAAACAGCCAAACAGGCATCTCTCAAGAGCTGTTTGATTTACAAATACCTGGCAATGATAAACCTCTTCCAACCACATTACCTGTTTTGTTGTTTGTTTGTTTTTTGAGACAGAGTCTCACTCTGTTGCCCAAGCTGGAGGGCAGTGGCATGATCCCAATTCACTGCCACCTCCATCTCCCGGATTCAAGCAATTCCCTCCTGAGTAGCTGGGATTACAGGTATGCACCATCACACTCGGCTAATTTTTGTATTTTTAGTAGAGATGGGGTTTTGTCATGTTGCCCAGGTTGGTCTCGAACTCCTGACCTCAAGTGATCCACCCGCCTCAGCCTCCCAAAGTGCCGGGATTACAGGCATGAGCCACCGTGCCCAGCCCATATCACTGTTTTTATCCTCACAACCTGTGTGGTAGGTAGGGTCCCATCTGTCGCTTCTGTAGACCAGGAAACTGGGGCTCTTGCTTATTGGTCATACATTCAGAAGACTCCAGAGAGGGTATTGTGACCTGGCCTTCTAGCCCTATGCTACTTGCTCTCTACTATATGAACTCTAGGAAGTTGGGTACTAGGTGATCTGTTAAGGCCACCTCATTCAACTCCCTTTGAGAGCCCGCACAGGAGCTGAGGGCCTCTGTGACTTGTTGGTGACCCATCTCACTCAGATGCTATCTCTTGAAATTGATTAATTGGCTCAGGGATGAAAAGGTCTCTTCGGAAGTAAGAGGGGGGGCTGGTGCACACTGATCACTTCATTATTGGCCCTGTCTCATCCTCTTTGGAGGACTGGACAGATGACCCTCCAAGATGGCTGGGTCTTGGAAAGACTCGGCCTTTCTGTGGAGTCCAGAGTTGCTACTTGGGAATGGGGAGACAAAAAATTCAACACAGGCCATGCACAGTGGCTCACATCTTTAATCCCAACTCGCTGGGAGGCTGAGGTGGTAGGATTGCTTGAAGCCAGGAGTTCAAAACCAGCCTGAGCAACAAAGAAAGACCCTATCTCTACAAAAAAAATTTAAATTAAAAAAAAAATAGTCTGGTGTGGTAGTGCACACCTGTATTCCCAGCTATTCAGGAAGCTGAGGCAGGAGGATCACTGGAGCCCAGGAGTTGAAACCTGCAGTGAGATATGATTGTACTCCTGCCCTCCAGCCTGCGCGACGGAGCAAAATTCTTTCTTAAAAAAAAAAAAAATCCAGAGCAGTTCCATAAAAGAGCAAAGCCGTTTTCCAGTTTTTGTCTTAAAAACTCTAAATTGATTTTTAAAAAAAATTTAATGAGGAAAGCATTAAATCCATGGATTTAAAAAACTACTTCTGCAAAAGTTTAAACGGGCCATACAACTTTTAAAAATAAAATAACAAAATATATATAAATAAAAAATATAATAACAAATATAAATAAATAATAATTTTAAAATAACAACTTTAGCCGGGCACGGTGGCTCACGCCTGTAATCCAAGCACTTTGGGAGGCCGAGGAGGGTGGATCACAAGGTCAGGAGTTCGAGACCAGCCTGACCAATATGGTGAAACCCTGTCTCTACTAAAAATACAAAAATTAGCCAGGCGTGGTAGCAGGCGCCTGTAGTCCCAGCTACTCGGGAGGCTGAGGCAGGAGAATCACTTGAACCCGGGAGGCAGAGGTTGCAGTGAGCCAAGATCGCGCCACTGCACTCCAGCCTGGGCGAAAGAGCAAGACTCCATCTCAATAAATAAATAAATAAGCAACTTTAAAATGCATCAACATGACTTTGCAAATAAAAACACAGGTGTCGGCCGGGTTCTGTGACTCACGCCTATAATCCCTGAACTTTGGGAGGCAGAGGCGGGCAGATCACTTGAGGCCAGGAGTTCAAGACCAGCCTGGCCAACATGGTGAAACCCCGTCTCTACTAAAAAGACAAAAATTAGCTGGGGGTAGTGGCGCACACCTGTGGTCCCAGCTACTCGGGAGGCTGAGGCACGAGAATCACATGAACCTGGGAGGCAGAGGTTGCAGTGAGCCAAGATTGTGCCACTGCACTCCAGCCTGGGTGACAGAGTGAGACTGTCTCAGAAAGAAGAAAAAAAAAGCAGATGTGTAGCTCCTGGGTCAGATGATGAGGCACAAAATTGCATCTGTGATGAGAAATTGCATCTGGGGTCAAGACTTGGATGCTACCACAGATCTTACCTCAGCCATGGCATTCAGCCTCTTGCTGTCTAATTTCACCGCCTATAAAATGGAGCTAATAAGCCACATGTGGTGGCTGATGCCTATAATCCCAGCACTTTGGGAGGCTGAGGTGGGTGGATCACTTGAGGTCAGGAGTTCAAGACCAGACTGGCCAACATGGCAAGACCCCCTCTCTACTAAAAATACAAAAATTAGCCAAGCGTGGTGGTGCATGCCTGTAATCCCAGCTACTTGAGAGGCTGAGGTGGGATGATCACTTGAACCTGGGAGGTGAAGGTTGCAGATGGCACTACTGCACTCCAGCCTGGGTGACAGAGCAAGACTAGCTCAAGAAAAATAAAAAATAAAAATAAGAAAAATGGGGCTAATAGTACCTACCTCCCCTTCCTTCAGGCCAATAAGAGGTAGATGAAGATCTAACCCTGAGCTGAAACGGAATCTGCTGATCAGGTACTATGTGCCAGGCACATGCCAAGCACTTCTCGCCTTACTCTCAAATGCCCTCTGATGTATACTTTCCCCATTTTACAGGACTGAAGACTCAAAGACAGCAAGCATTGTTTCCCAAACCATCGATTCCCAGAGCAAGCTCTGGGGCACACAAAGGTGAAAAAGAGGTAGCTGCCTGCAGTGGGTTTCCAGATGACTTGGTGCCTTGGACGCAGCAGCAGAACCTGACAGAACTGGAAGCTGTCTGAACGGCCGCCTCCTTCTTCATTCGCCATCCCACTCAAGTGTGTTCTCCCTCCCCTGGGCATCCTAAGAGAACCAGCTCATTAAAAGAGACTTGGCTGTAGCGTGGCCTGAGAAGATACTGGCCAACTTTTCATTCCCTGGCTGGACAGGACCAGCTTCCTGCATGGGCAGGGCCGGTTCGGTGCCACCCTCTTAGAGGAACAAATCCAGACAAGAAAGCTTTTGTGTGTCCAGCTCTGCGGAAGCACAGCTAGGAGAGCGGCAGGGTCCCCAAGGCCAGGGGCCGGTCCCACCAAGGTGTGGCCAGGGCTGCTGCCAGCACAGGTCTCCTCCCTTTTGGAGCCAGTCTCCCGGCATCCCACACTATTTTAAGGCCTTTGGAGATCCAAACAGGATTCAAGGCTTGCCCAGGATGGCCTGTAAAAGTTTTCCACTGGAACAAAGATTTAAATGCTGTAACTCAAAACATGACTTTACAATGGGCTCTGATTATCAAACGTTCCAGAATATCCTCTTTTGAGACACACTGCTCCTTTCTCTTTCCTGTCGTTTACAGGCTGGCTGGCATGAGGCACGTAGTCTGGACTGGGCAGACGTCTCCTCTGAAGACGTTGGAGGAAAGGGCCTTTTCCTCCTCAGCACTCATCCTGAGAAAGGGAGAGGAAGGGGTGACTGTTCGTTCACACCTAGCATAGAGAAAGACGTTCTCCTGATGGCAGTGGCCGTGATGCACGTATCTGCTCAAACCCTCCACTGGCTTCCTGCTCCTTCCAAAGAAAGCCAAAGGCCCTGTGTAGTGTGGACCCCTGGTCTCTCTGACTCACCTTCTACCTTTACCTTTACCTGCTCAGTCCTCTCCAGCCATTGGGCCCCCCCTCATTCCCTTGGGTATTCTCTAGTTCCCCTCCCTCCCGACTCAATCCATTGTCTGCTCTGTGCCAAGAAGCAGATGCCTGTGGGCTCCAACAACAGCTCCCCAGTGCACTGGCCATCAACTGTGTTTAGCCAATGGGAGGCACCAGCAGGAGGTCAGAGGGCAGAAGAAGGGAGAGTTCACGGTAAGAGTGACAGGTCCCTCTCCACATGGCAGCGTCTGGGTACCCCACACTGCAGCCGATCCTCCCCAGCCCTGGCAACACTGTACCACCCCCAAGATCCATGTTGGCTCCTTAACCTTCTCTGACACCTTCCCTAACACCTCTGTCCACAGTCTCTTCCTTAAACCTCCCTTCCTCAGCTAAGCCATTAGACCTTGACCGACGCACGGGCTCATGACCCATCTGGGTGTTTCCTGTGCCCTCTGCCTGCCTTATTATCTGGCTTCAAGTCCCAGCTCTTTTTTAAATTATTTTATTTATTTATTTATTTTTTATTGTATTTTATTTTTTTTGAGATAGGATCTCACTCTTTCACTCAGGCTGGAGTGCAGTGGCACAATCACGGCTCACTGCAGCCTTGACCTCCCAGGCTCAAGCCATCCTTCCACTTCAGCATTCTGGGCAGCTGGGACCACAAGTCTATGCCACCATGCCTGGCTAATTTTTTTGTATTTTTGGTAGAGGTAGGGTCTCCCTCTGTTGCCCAGGCTGGTCTCAAACTCCTCTCCTGAAGTGATCCTCTTCCCCTTGGCCTCCCAAAGTGCTGGAATTACAGGCACCAGCCACTGCACCCAGCCCGCCTTTTATTATGTGGGTGACCTTGGACCAAGTTAGTCAATTTCTTGCTACAGCTCCTTCATCTGTAAAATGGGGTGATGATAATAGGACAGTCACACGTTGCTTAAAGGTAGAGATACATTCTGAGAAATGCAGCGTTAGGCAATTTCGTTGTGGGAACGTTACAGAGTGAGCTTGCACAAAACTAGATGACAGCCTACTCACTACACATCTGGACTATATGGTACAGCCTACTGCTCCTAGGCTGCAGTCCTGAACGGCATGTTACTGTACTGAACATCGGAGTCAACTTAATACAATGGTGAGCATTTGTGTATCTAATCATATCTAAACATAGAAAAAGTACAGTAAAAATACTGTATTATAATCTCATAGGACCACTGTTGTACATACAGTCCATTGCTGATCCACACATCATTATGTGGTACGTGACTGTACTTAGAACATAGGGTTATAATGAAGATGAAATGAGCTAATTGATGAAAAGCACCTAGAATAGTGTCTGGCACATAGTAGTAAACAACAAATAGAAGCTACCATTATTATTTATTACTATCATCAGAGTCAGGCTCACTCTGTTGACCAGGTTGAAGTCCAGTGGCACCATCTCGACTCACTGAAACTTCCACCTCCCGAGTTCAAGCGATTCTCCTGTTTCAGCCTCCTGAGTAGCTGGGATTACAGGCATGTGCCACCACACCCAGCTAAGTTTTGTATTTTTAGTAGAGACGGGGTTTCACCATGTTGGCCAGGCTGGTCTTGAACTCCTGACCTCAGGTAATCCACTCCCCTCAGCCTCCCAAAATGCTGGAATTACAGGCATGAACCACTGCACCTGGCTAGACCTTGTTTTTGACCCCACAGGGTTTAAGCTGAGTCACTTGCTATTCCTCCAGATGACAAACCTTTAAACTACAGATTCCCAACAATTCTGAGCACAGGTTCCATTACCAGTATCTGTCCATAGCCTTGCAAGACAAGTACTTTAGGAAGGACCACCTCACTCTACAGCAAATTGTGATGTGATATATAATCAGATATTATGTATACATATATATTTTTAAAATTCATAAATGAGGCCGGGTGCAGTGGCTCATGCCTGTAATTCCAGCACTTTGGAAGGCCGAGGCGGGTGGATCACCTGAGGTCGGGAGTTCGAGACCAGCCTGACCAACATGGAGAAACCCCATCGCTACTAAAAATACAAAATTAGCCGGGCGTGGTGGCGCATGCCTGTAATCCCAGCTACTCAGGAGGCTGAGGCAGGAGAATCGCTTGAACCCGGGAGGCGGAGGTTGCAGTGAGCTGAGATTGCACCATTGCACTCCAGCCTGGGCAACAAGAGTGAAACTCCGCCTCAAAAAAAAAAAAAAAAACCATAAATGATCACACCCCTTTAGAGCTACAACCGATATTCTCTACCCCACAAAAATCTAAGTCAAGGAAGCAGTACATAGGCTGATCATACCTGGCAACACAAAAGATTATGAACACTGGGACAGAATTCCAATCCTAGCCATGAGCTGGGGCAAGTTCCTCCCCCGGCTCTGTTTCCCCATTGCTAAACAATACTCATCTTCTCTGCTTCATAGGGTCACTTTGTAACTAACAACTGAAAGGGATGACCATTCAGCCTGGCACACAGGAAGGCCTCAATCAATATTAGTTCCTTTTTCTCTTTAATAAAACAAAGTAATTGACATAGAAAACTCAGGAAATTATATAGGAATAATATACTCTAATGTTATCTACAGCCTCCGAAAAACAATAAATCAAGGGAATTTTTCAAAAGTACATTTTCCAAGTGCAATGGTTCATGAAGCCATTATGAGGTTTCTAAACTTCCCCTTAATTTCCGGTATTCAAAAAAAACAAAAAGCAAAAAAACAAAAAAAAACGCTTCAGTGATACAATGTCAGTGGCAGCAGCTGAGGCCCACCCCCAGCCTTCTTTTTTCCTTTTAAAGGTTGAAAGGTGTTGCATGAAGCCTAGAGTCCTTGGCCAGAAAGACTTCGGCTGGATGGAAGGCGAGCACATGGCCTCTTCTCTTGCAGGTGGTGTTCCCAGCCAGAGACCCAAGTGTCTATCTCTACAGTCAGCCCACCCATGGCCCTTCTCTGGGGACTAGGTGATAATTATGGCTGAAGGGGCGTGGGGGTGTTTGTCAGTCATGAACAAGATTCCAAAGAGCGCTGGCACTTCCCAGACAAATAACAGACCCTCAGGGGGCCTGGCTTATGGTCCCATGGGCTAGAATCCGTATGCTCAGGTGTTGGACAGGCCAGTGAAGGCCAACTGTAACCAGAACCACTCATGTCCACTGCCCATCACCTAGAGGATTTCATCACACCTGGCATGGGTGTGAAATGGGGAGTTTGAAAACAGAGAGCAGGTGGGGGACTCCCTGCCCGGCAGCCCCTCTCAGCGCAGTGCAGGCGCCAAGCGTGTGGACTCTGAAGCCATATGCCCAGGTATGAATCTAGGCTTTCTTGCTCGCTGACTGTGGGCCACGTTTCTTATTGTAATACTCTGTGCCTCAGTCCTCTCCTCTGTAACATGGAGACAACTGTGGAAACTAAATGATGTAATGCACTTAAAGCAGCACCTGTAAAACACTGTAAGCACTCTTTTACGTTCTTATTTTATTATTAGCAGTCAGCGTTATTGCCATTACCTCCAGCCTCTGGATCTGCCCATTTCTGGCCAGCTCCAACAAGGACATTCCATTTTCTTCCACCATGGAGGGGCTTCACTGCAGTCACTCCAAAATTTAGACTACATGGTTCAGCCTTCACCTAACCCTCTGCAGCCTGTATACAAGCATTTGCTCACCTTTCATAGAAAAAATAGCTAATGCATGCTGGGCTTAATAATTAGGTGATGGGTTGATAGGTGCAGCAAACCAGCATGGCATACATTTACCTGTGCAACAAATCTGCACATCCTGCACATGTACCTCGGAACGTAAAATAAAATTTAAAATTAATTTTAAAAAAAAGAATATGTATGAACCACCCACTGAGTATCAGACAACACAGAGTTCAAGGACAAAGTCAGTTTCTTTTCTCTAGTGGAGGAGTCACACCAAAAACAAAGAGCCAAATAATTTAATAAATTTTTTTTACAGACTGTGACTGGTGCCACAGTGAAATTCAGCAGCATCCAGTGATGAGAAATGGATGTTAGGGAACGAGTCTATTAGAAGGGGTGGTCTGAGGAGGTGATATTGAAGTTAGGATGAGAATCAGCTTTTCAACAAGCTGGGGAAAGAGCATTCTAGGATCTGGGACCAGCAAGTGCAAAGGTCCTGTGGTGCCCAGGCAAGGGTGTCAGGGAACTGATCAAAGACCAGGATGTGGGGCTATGGAGGGAGGGACCACTTGATGAGGCTGGAAGACACTAGTGTTCACAAAATAACTCCGTGAATACTAAACAATCTTAGGCCTGCATAGTCTATCTAACAAGTGAATTCTATTTACCTCATCCAATTGTGTGTGATTCCAACCTCTTCTTGATTACCTCTAGTGATGGAGAACTCACTCACTGCAATTTCAGAGAATGCTCATTCACTCAATCAACAGGAACAGGCTGCTCAGGATTTCAAAAAAGTCAGGAGATACAATGGGAAGCCTGGAGATAGGGTTTTTGTGGAGGTTTTTTGTTTGTTTGTTTGTTTATACTTTAAGTTCTGGGATACATATGCAGAACACGCAGGTTTGTTACATAGATATGCATGTGCCATGGTGGTTTGCTGCACCCATCAACCCATCATCTAGGTTTTAAGCCCCGCATGCACTGGGTATTTCTCCTAATGCCATCCCTCCCCTTGCCCCCATCCCCCAACAGGCCCCAGTGTGTGATGTTCCCCTCCCTGTGTCCATATGTTCTCATTGTTCAACTCCCACTTATGAATGAGAACATGCTGTGTTTGGTTTTTCATTCCTGTGTTAATTTGCTGAGAATGATGGTTTCCAGCTTCATCCAAGTCCTGCAAAGGACATGAATGCATTCTTTTTTATGGCTGCATAGTATTCCATGGTGTATATGTGCCACATTTTCTTTATCCAGTCTATCAGTGATGGGCATTTGGGTTGGTTCCAGGTCTTTCCTATTGTAAAAAGTGTTGCTATAAACATGTATGTGCATGTGTCTTTATAGTAGAATGATTTATAATCCTTTGGGTATATACCCAGTAATTGGATTGCTGGGTCAAATGGTATTTCTGGTTCTAGATCCTTGAGGAATCACCCCACTGTCTTCCACAATGGTTGAACTAATTTACACTCCCACCAACAGTGTAAAAGCATCCCTATTTCTCCACATCCTCTCCAGCATCTGTTGTTCCCTGACTTTTTAATGATCACCATTCTAACTGGCATAAGATGGTATCTCATTGTGGTTTTGATTGCATTTCTCTAATGACCAGTGATGATGAGTTGTTTTTTGTTTTTTGTTTTCTGTTTTTCATTTGTTTGTTGGCCGTATAAATGTCTTCTTTTGAGACGTGTCTGTTCACATCCTTCGCCCACTTTTTGATGGGGTTTTTGTTTGTTTGTTTGTTTTTTCCCCTGTAAATTTAAGTTCTTTGTAGATTCTGAATATTAGCCATTGGTCAGATGGAATAGATTGCAAAAATTTTCTCCCATTCTGTAGGTTCCTTGTTGACTCTGATAGTAGTTTCTTTTGCTGTGCAGAAGCTGTTTAGTTTAATTAGATCCCATTTGTCAATTTTGGCTTTTGTTGAAATTGCTTTTGGTATTTTAGTCATGAAGTCTTTGCCCATGCCTATGTCCTGAATGGTTTTGCCTTGTTTTTCGTCTAGGGTTTTTATGGTTTTAGGTCTTATGTTTAAGTCTTTAATCCATCTTGAGTTAATTTTTGTATAAGGTATAAGGAAGGGGTCCAGTTTCAGTTTTCTGCATATGGCTAGCCAGTTTTCCTGACACCATTATTAAACAGGGAATTCTTTCCCCATTGTTTGTTTTTGTCAGGTTTGTCAAAGATCAGATGGTTGTAGATGTGTGGTATTATTTCTGAGGCCTCCTTTCTGTTCCATTGGTCTATATATCTGTTTTGGTACTAGTACCATGCTGTTTTGGTTACTGTAGCCTTGTGGTACAGTTTGAAGTTTAAGGTTTTAAGGAGACTCAATGAACTCTGCTAGTTAATAAGTGTAGGTGAGGTTGTAAGCAGGCCACAGTGGAAGCAGAGGGCCCAAGTAGAAGATATTACCTATGGGCAGGGAGGAACAATGGTTGCTGTGGGAAGACTTTGCTTAAAGTGAGATACAAGGTCCTCAACTTCAGTGTCACCTGTGAGCTTGTTAGATCCAATTCTCAGGCCTCATCCTAAGTCTCTAGGGAGGGGTCCAGCTGTCTGGGTTTCAACAAGCCCTTCTAGGGATTTTGATTACACTAAAATTTGAAAATCACTAGACTACAGGACTGATAATATTAACTAGAAAACAATGGTGTCCCCCAGAAATGGCTTCAAATCCCTCTGGAGCCAGGCAGAGCCAATGCCCTCCGGCCAAGACATTAAGATCCATAAGGCAGGCTTGTAATCCCAGCACTTTGGGAGGCTGAGGCAGGTGGATCGCTTGAGTCCAGGAGTTCAAGACCAGCCTGGGCAACATGGTGAAACCTTGTCTCTACTAAAGATACAAAAATTAGCTGAGCATCATAGCATGCACCTGTAGTCCCAACTACTCGGGTGGCTGAGGTGAGAGGATTACTTGAGCCCGGGAAGCTGAGGTTGCAGTGAGATTGTGCCACTGCACTCCAGCCTGGGCGACAGAGCAAGACCCTGTCTGGAAAAAAAAAAAATCCATAAAGCAGTTTTCAGAGAAGACTCTGTCCGTGGGATTGATGTTCACTTACCCTGGCTAGGACCAGGCGAGGCCAGGCTAGAGGGCAGGAGAGAGGAGCAGCTTGAACATCCCTGCAGACACCATCACTGCAGCCACATTCCAGTTCCACAGAGGAATGCAGACAATCCCCACAGTCCCCGGGGCAGGGCAGGAGGTAGAGAGGATTATCAAATGCCTGCTTGTTGACCAAAACCTACCTAGGGAATCTCACCGAATCCCTCAACAACCCGGAACAGTACTATTCTGTTTACTCTCTTTGGCTCTATAGGGCCCAACAGATTACGTGTGACCAGCAGGCAACAGAGCCAGGATTTGATGTGCAGAGGTCATTTAAAAAAAAAAAACAAAAAAAAACCCTCACTTCACAGGCCTTGGGGTCAGACATCCCCTTACAGACCCTAAAACATTCCATTTTCTCTTCATTCCTCTCAACCTAGGTGACACCCATCATCTAAGGCAATCCAGAAAGGCGGAGACCAGAGCCCCAAGTGGCCAAGACAAGGAGCCATACCAGTGTTGCCCATTGCCCCCACCTCTATATCTGGGGAGGTGGGGGGAGATTCCTCTCAAAGGTTTCTTGTTTTGTTCCAGAATGGTAAGAGACACTACTGTTCATTAAATAACTCCATGAATGTCAAATAATCTCAGACTTGGATAACCTTTTATCCAATACTTGAATTCTATTTACCTTATCCAATTGTTCAAGAATTTTTTTTTCTTTTGAGACAGAGTCTCACTCTGTTGCCCAGGCTGGAGTGCAGTGGTGCGATCTCAGCTCACTGCAAGCTCCGCCTCCCAGGTTCACACCATTCTCCTGCCTCAGCCTTCCCAGTAGCTGGGACTACAGGCGCCTGCCACCACGCCCGGCTAATTTTTTGTATTTTTAGTAGTGATGGGGTTTCACCATGTTAGCCAGGATGGTCTCTATCTCCTCACCTCGTGATCCACCCACCTTGGCCTCCCAAAGTGCTGGGATTACAGGCGTGAGCCACCACACCCAGCCATGTGCATGAATTTAAACTCTTCTTGATTACCTCTAGTGACATAGAACTCCATAGAACTCACTCATTGTGTTTTCAGAGAATGCTCATTTGCTAAATCATTCACAAAACCACTTGTTGAACCAGGCATGACATTAAGTACTACAGTAAAAATGTCTGTTGATGATACCTTATCTGTCAGCAAATTGACAGGCTATCTGGAATGCTGGGTAGCATTCTAAGCTCAGTCTGGGCTCAAAGGAAGAGAAGGTCATGATCAGCTAGTGATGCCTGCCATGGGTACCCAAAAGAAAGTAACAAGTGTGGCAAGCACTTGCTATCTCCACATGGGAATATAGAGATGTCATTCATATCCTCTCTTCACTGGGCTCATAATCTAGCTAAGAAAACCAAAAAATGTAACAAACCACAAAACACTGGGATGTATGCCAAGATGGGGTGGAGGAGTGGTGCCTGATGCATAACTCTTACTTTTAAGAAACAGTCTGAAAAAAACACTTGACGTTTTTAAGTTGTGGCTTTCTCATCTGCAAAATGGGAATAATACCTGCCTGCCCTGCCCAGCCTTTTCTGCAAAGATGTTGTTTTGAGAATCAAATGAGCTAATGGGTAGGTAAATACTAATGCTGACATTAGCCTTCAGGGAACCTACTGAGGACACTGATTTGCCTAAGCAAAGAGCAAAAGGCAATGAAGAGAGAGCAGAACGCAATAGCAGTCACCTTCATTGGTCACTGGCTTCCTCTTGATTGCTCCCATGAGGTGCTCTTGCCAAGTTGGTCAACAACCTCCTTGATGCCAAATCTAACAGTCACTTCTGTGTGACTCATTCTACCTGACCTCTTAGCAACATTGCAAGTGATGACTCTCCTCCTTCCTTAAGAAGGTCTTCCTTCTCTAGGCTCCCGGCATGTTTTTCTGCCTCACCAGTGGCTCCTTGTAATCACCTTTTCCAGCTCCCCAACTTCTACCCCTACCACTAGTGGCCATGTCTAGTCCTGTGTCCACTTTTCTATCTATACTTCAGTCCCATGGATTTGGATCCCACCTCTGCCAAAGTCATCCAAATGCTATCTCCTACCATGATGGTCTCAATTCCCAGACTCACTTTGCCGAGTATCTAGTTGGCATCTCCTGTGGC
Organism: Pongo abelii; assembly: GCF_028885655.2. Classification (NCBI taxonomy): domain Eukaryota; kingdom Metazoa; phylum Chordata; class Mammalia; order Primates; family Hominidae; genus Pongo; species Pongo abelii. The sequence goes on along the minus strand of NC_071992.2, from coordinate 144,204,291 downwards.
CATTAATGGGCATCTGCAATTTAACATGCCTGCACAGAACTCTCTGCGCCCACAATCTACTGCCCATCTTCCCCATGTCCATTGAAGACACCAGCATCTGCCAGGTTGCTGATGCCAAAAACCTAGGAGTCATTCTTTTTTTTTTTTTTTTAATTTTTTGTAGAAACAGGGTCTCTCTAAGTTGTCCAGACTGGTCTTGAACTCCTGGCCTCAAATGGCCCTCCTGCCTCAGCCTCTGTATTAGTCAGGGTTCCCTGGAGGGACAGAACTAATAGGATATATATATATACACACACACACACACGCATACACATATGTATGTATATAAAGAGGAGTTTATTAAGTATTAACCTACACGATCACAAGGTCCCACAATAGGCTGTCTGCAAGCTTGAGGGGCAAGGAGAGCCAGTCCAAGTATCAAAACTGAAGAACCTGGAGTCCGATGTCTGAGGGCAGGAAGCATCCAGCATGGGAGAAAGATGTAGGCTAAGAGGCTAGGCCAGTCTCGCCTTTTCATGTTTTTCTGCCTGCTTTATATTCACTGGCAGCTGATTAGATTGTGCCCACCAGCTTAAGGGTGGGTCTGCCTTCCCCAGCCCACTGACTCAAATGTTAATCTCCTTTGGCAACACCCTCGCAGACACACCTGGAAACAACACTTTGCATCCTTCAATCCAATCATGTTGACACTCAGTATTAACCATCAGAGCACCCCAAAGTGCTAGGACTATAGTAAGCATGAGCCACCCAGCCTGACTCGTAGGAGTCATTCTTGATTCCCTTATTTTCTCACCTCCATATCCAATCCGTGTGCAAGTCCTATTGGCACAACTGCCCAAATAAATGTAAAATCTACGTTTTTCTCTCTGCTTTCTTTGCTACCACCAAGACACAGGCCACACCACTCTCCCCTGAAATAAAGCAATATGGTTTTCCCAACCCCACTCCCACAGCCCCACATAGCAAGTTCCTTGCTTCCATCCCTGCCCCTCTCCACCTGCCAAGCCAACCACACCTCTCCCTCCACTTCCGCTATCTGGCCCTCCTGTTCCTCAAATAATCAGGCTTGCTCCTATCTTCTTCAAGAAATGTCTATCCATACCTCTGGTAAGTGACAATCATAAAAATACCAGATGCTGTCATCTGCCTGGATGTTGTCTGTAATAAAATGCCAGACATCTGTACTGGGTTGATTGTTCCCCAGAATCCATGTCTATTCAGAACCTCAAAATGTAGCCTTATTTGGAAATAGCGTCTTTGCAGGTGTAATTAATTAAGTAAAGAAGAGGTTCTGCTAGATCGGGGTGGGCCCTGGATCTAATGACTGGCATTATTACAAGAAGAAGAGAGAATACAGAGACACACAGAGGGAAGAAGGCCATGTAAAGATGGAGGCAGAATGCTGCAGCCACAAGCCAGGGATTGCCAGCAACCACCAAAACCAAGAGGAGGCAAGAAAAGATTATTTTTCAGAGCCTTCATGTGGAGCATGGCCCTCCTGACACCCTGAATTTGGATTTCTAGCCTCCAGAACTGCAAGAGAATAAATATCTGTTGTTGAAAGGAGCCTATTGATAATTTGTAATGTCAGCACTAAGAAATGAACACAGCATCTTACCAATATTATCTCCAGTCCATGTGCCAACCCGCAAAGGTAAAATTGTGGCTCTCACTTTACAGATGGGAAATTAAGTGTCAGAGAGGGGATGTCTCTTTCTCAAGTTCATACTGCCACACTGGCAGAGCTGAAATGTAAAACTCATTCAACTTCAGAAAGTGCTTTCTTTACATTGGGCTGAGGAGCCACCCTCTTTTTATAGAATAGATGTGAAAGAGAGAGGCCAGAGAAACAACACCTGAAAGTCTTGCTTACTTAAAGGACCTCCGATAGCTCTTGGGTTGGAAAGGATTTCTGGGAAGCCAAGGAGAGAAGAACTGGCTACCAACCATTTCAAGAACAAATTTAAAGGCAATGGGGCCTTAAAACCATAGCTGTCATGTACATTTTTGTAGCTAGGACCACCCCATCTCATATATACATATGTGTGTGAATATATATAAGGTTTTATTTTATGCAATATGCATTTTTTTTCCCCGAGATGTAGTTTTACTCTTATTGCCCAAGCTGGAGTGCAATGGCGTGATCTTGGCTCACTGCAACCTCTGCCTCCTAGGTTCGAGTGATTCTCCTGCCTCGGCCTCCCTAGTAGCTGGGATTACAGGCACCTGCCACCATGTCCAGCTAACTTTTTGTATTTTTAGTCGAAACAGGGTTTCACTATGTTGGCCAGGCTGGTCTCGAACTCCTGACCTCAGCTTCTCAAAGTGCTGGGATTACAGACGTGAGCCACCACGCCAGGCTCAATCATTATTTTTTGCTCATCACAGAGTCCTCTGTAGCTCCTGACCTGAATCATTATTATTATGCTTGTCTCAGATGCTAACAAGTTTACCTCTGAACAGGCATTCTCAGCAAAAGATCCAAAAATCTTTAACTGGTGGAGGCACAGAACTTGGAACGAGCATCTGGCATGTAATTATTTTTAAGGGGAAAAAAAATAGTCCATCTTGTCAGCTTTCCATCCTGAGCAAAGACAAATTGGCCACGAGGACACACATGGAAGGGTGAGTCTGGTGGGGGGACCTGCACCATCCTTTCACGGATTCACTGAGTTTAATCAAGATGAATGCAATCATTCACTCTCTGAGGATGGACTGTCCTCAACATCCCTCTCCCCACACTTATAGAAAAACCTGGCCTCGCTTGGCTCCCAAAACCACCGTGAAGAGTGGTGGTTTTGGGAGCCAACCAAAACCGTGAAGAGTGGTTAGAAAACTTCATGCAAGTTTTCTAAAGCCTCAGTGAAAACAGGACTTGTTTGCTTTATCATTTAAATTTCAAAATATATCTCTGGCCAAAGAGAAATATAAACACCACAGGGCTTGTGCCGTCATGAAGAGAAAAGGAGAGGCCACCAAGCTTCACCATCCAGCTGAAAAATAAAAGCCCCATGCTTTAGGGCAGCCGTTGCTTCTTCTTCTACTTATTATTGTTGTTGTTATTTGCAAATAATAATAAGTCTCACCTACTCACAATTTTACAGAGCCTCTCCTTCGGAAACGTCACATCCACTCTGGGCCTCAGTTTCCCTCACCTGTACAACAAGGAACTAGACACTCAGTAAGAAGCCCTTAGCAAGAGATCTACTTTGAGAATGAAAAGAGGAGAGAACCAGCTCAGCTTGACTGAAATGTACCCAGGTGTAACCTGCCAAAAAGCACACAACCTTCTGTCCAACAAAGTAGAACATCCCAGCAGCAAGAAGATACACACCCTGCCCACCCCTCTCCATGGGATCAATAAAGCTATTTTCATTTTGAATGGAGAAATGAAAAGTAGGCTCATAAACACTTTGATGTTTCCAGAATTGGTCGCTGGGTAGCAAAAAACGCTCACATTGAACTAGATGCCCTCCAAAGAGCAGGCACTCGGCCCTAACAGCCTGGCTCACCAGATGTTACAACGGTGCTGAGGGAAATACGGCATGGGGGCTTCGGGCCAGAATGAAGATCAAAGGCTTTCAGGACAGAGGAGGACTTCAGGCTTTCCACCCTTGCCCCTGCTGAAGCCACCCAGCAAGATGCTCCTGCAGGACTCAACTCAAGACTCATGGTCTGGGGCCATGCAGGGAATCCATCGTATTTGCCAGAAAGAAAGGGGGAAGGAAATTTTTCCAGGGAGCTGCCAACTCTGTGCATGGGGCCTGGGGGAGCAGCTCAACCCTGACGTGCAAGCAGAGAGGCCCTGGAGTTCTTGGAACAGGCCTTGGTTCAAAGGAGGATAAGGAACAAGATGCACAGATTCTCCCTTCTCTGCTGGGAGGCTCCTGGGCCGTGAAGGGGGCTGGTTAGGAGGAAGCCAAAAACTCCAGCCTCAGGGCTGCTCAGTCAGGCTGATGGCTCCCCTATAGAGGGAGCCCCAGGGGGTGAACCAGAGGAGCAGTTGGCTGCCAGGGGACCAGAGGCTAGGTGTCTAGGACTCAGTCTGACATATTCTGGAGACAGACTGGGAGGCCAGCAAGAGACAGCAGACAGTCCATGTGAGTGTTAGAAAGCCCTGGGGCTAGGCTGGGTGTGGTGGCTCACGCCTGTAATCCCAGCACTTTTGGAGGCTGAGGCAGGCGGATCACCTGAGGTCGGGGGTTCGAGACCAACCTGACTAACATGGAGAAACCCCGTCCCCACTAAAAATACAAAATTAGTGGGGCATGGTGGTGCATGCCTATAATCGCAGCTACTCGGGAGGCTGAGGCAGGACAATCACTCAAACCCAGGTGGCGGAGGTTACGGTGAGCCAAGATGGTGCCACTGCACTCCAGCCTGGGCAACAAGAGTGAAACTCCATCTCAAAAAAAAGAGAGAAAAAGAAAGAAAAAGAAAGCCCTGGGGCTGGGATCCAGGGCATGTGAGTTCAGATAGACAGCTATAAAACCAACAGAGAGATTTTGCATACTCCCAGGGATTCTATCCATGCATTAAGAAGCAGGATTGGCTTTCAAAGATCTTTTACTACCTGGTGAATTTTAAGAACTCATTGCTTATTAATTGAAGAACTAAAAGATACAGATGGTAAAATTTTCCAACAGGACTGAAAAAAAAGTCATACAGTCAAGGCTAAGTTTCTCTCCTGGCCCCAGAAAGCTCCCGGGTGGCCTCTTAGCAACAGCCACCATGACCATTTTCTTTGTGCACCCTTCCAAATCCAGTCTATGCAAATATGCTTGTGTGTATATGTAAGTATGTGTGTGTTATCCTCCTTTACACACAAATGGAAACAGTTACGAAATTCCAAAATAGACACTCACCATATGGAGCCTTACTTTGTCATCCATCGAGTGACAAACTTGGATGGGTCCCTTCTGACTCTGAAGATTCCAAACGATGAATCTAGCCAGCCATACGCAACCAGCCTGAAGAGCTAAAGTGCAGGTTGGCTGAACTCAACGCTGGGGAATCATCAGGTCTGGTGGACTCCACTAGTGAGAACAACTGATTTTTACGAGAAATCACCAGGATTAGGCACCAGGTCAAGCAATCTAGCGGAAGCACTTTGTTCAACCTTCCCAATCCCCTTAGGAATTAGGGACTATTATTATTATTATTATTCCCATTTTACAGAAAACAAAACCAAGATCCAGAGGCCAAGCAATTTGCCTAAGGTTACTGGCAAGTTGTAGGTAAACAGGATAGGCTGGGTGTAGTGGTAGCTCATGACTATAATCCCAGCACTTTGGAAGGCTGAGGAGGGGGGATTGTTTGAGCTAAGGAGTTCAAAACTGACCTGGGCAACATAACAAGACCTCATCTCTACTATCAAAAAAAAAAAAAAAAGCTGGGCATGGTGGCATGCTCCTGTAGTCCCAGCAACTGAGGAGGCTAAGACAAGAGAATCCATTGGGCCCAGGAATTTGAGGCTGCAATGAACCATGATTGTGTGACTGCACTCCAGCTTGGGCAACGGAGTAAGACCCCATCTCAAAAAATAAATAAATAAATAAATAATAAATAAAGAGGATACAAGTGCACTTTTCTCATGCTCAGCATTTTCGAGGACACCCGTATAGCTGAGGAAGAGATGCATGCCATATGAAGAAGGTATGTACTGAGCAAGGTTGAGTGACGTGGCAAGGAACATACAGCTAGCCACATATGTCAGATACAGAACCTAAGCCCTTTGGTTTTGTATTCACATCCCATGCTTTTGATTTCCACTAAAGCATCCTGAAAATGCAACATGGTCGTACCCCATGTAGCAGCCAGAGTTCTGAAGTAGATGTCATCATCTACTCTTTTTTACCCATGAGAAAGTAAGGTAAACAGAAATTAGGTAACTTCCCAAAGTTCTCTTTGGTAAGACTGACCGTCAGCGATTGGTGTTCAGGCTCAGGCCAGGATTCTTTCCACTCAGCAACAGCAGATCTCAGGACACAGACTTCCACTGTGTCCCTTCAAAGCTACTCTCATTTTCCACTCAGCAAACTGTGCTATTTAAATCAAACTCAAAATGATAGTGAAAAGCAGTGACAAATGCTAAAGAATTATCCCCTTCACCTCAACAAGACCCAAGTCTCCCTGGCCTCAGAAACCCAATTTCATGAGAAAGCAACTCCATGGAGGAAAAAATATTTGGTGTAATTTTGTGACTGTAACTTGGTGTAACCAAATGGGGAAACAACTGAACAACATGTATTGAGAGCCTTAAAAATGTCTAGACTTTTTAAGTCTAAATTATCTTTGACTTGATAATTCTCGCAGAAATCTATCCTATAGGTTTCTGCACACATATGTGCACACATGCACAGACATATACACCAAAACACTCATCTCAACATTATTTAAAAGAGGAAAATACACACAATGTTCTTTTTTTTTTTTTGAGATAGTGTCTGGCTCTGTTACCCAGGCTGAAGTGCAGTGCATGATCTCGACTCACTGCAACCTCCACCTCCTGGGTTCAAATGATTCTCCAGCCTTAGCCTTCCGAACAGCTGGGATTACAGGCATGCACCACCACACCTGGCTAATTTTTGTATTTTGAGTAGAGATGCGGTTTCACCATGCTGCCTAAGCTGGTCTCGAACTCCTGACCTCAAGTGTTTCACCCACCTCAGCCTCCCAAAGTGCTGGGATTACAGGCATGAGGCTTCATGCCCGGCCACATTCAATATTCTTAATACCTAATAGTACAGATAAAATTGGGAGAAAGACAAGCTATCATTGCAATAGGATGTTACAACATTATATTGCATTAAAAATGATACCTAAAAGCTTGCTCTTTACAACACATGGAAATACTAATACTACATTAGGAGAAAAATCCAATAAACTTGTTGACATTACACGATCTCAAGTTTAAAAGAAATATGCAAAGTAAAAAAGAAAAATGCAGCAATTGCGTTAACATGACTTATTTTCTTCCTTATACTCTTAACATTTCCCACATTTTCTACAAACAAAAATGTCATAAATAGAAGCATTATTTGAAAGACATGATGACCCACGCTCCTGGATAAAAAGGTAAAATTTAAGAGCAACCTGGCTGGGAGTGGTGGCTCGTGTCTGTAATCCCAACACTTCGGGAGGCCAGAGTAAGCAGATCACTTGAGCCCAGGAGTTTGAGATTAGCCTGGGACACACGGGGCTAGAGGGGCCCCAAGGGAGGGGCCTGAGGAACAGGCATCACCTGTTCAGCCTTCATAATCACTTTAGGAATTTAGACTGTTAATTATTATTCCCATTTTACAGTAAAAGAAGCTGACTGAGAGTTTAAAATGCAACTACTCTTAGGATGAAGCCAGATAGTTCCTTTTTTTTGAGATAGGGTCTCACTCTGTCACCCAGGCTGGAATGCAGTGGTGTAATTACAGCTCACTGCAGCCTCAAACTCCTGGGCTCGAGCAATCCTCTCACCTCAGCTAGGACCACAGGCACACTCCACCATGTATGGCTAATTTTTTAGTGTTTTGTAGAGACAGGCTCTTGCTTTGTTGCCCGGGTTAGTGTTGAACTCCTAGGCTCAAGAGATCCTCCCGCCTCAGCCTCCTGAACTGCTGGGATTACAGGCGTGAGCCACCTCACCCAGCCTCAGATAGTCCCTTAAAGGGTGATTAGAAAGCTGAGGGCAAAGAGAGAGCTGGACACAAAGGACATGCGATCAAAGCCGACTGCTTCGACGGGCAGTGAAGGCCGTTGACAAGCCTCCTAATGTAAACATTGTTCATCTATTTATCAATTGTTGGAATTAACCTTGCAGATAAAGCACAGGAGTCTTAAGTGTGGGCGTGGGAGGGAGTATAAATGTTCCACACCTTGCCAGGGGGAAAATGGGAAGTACAAGTGGCAAGAGGGGGCGTGCTGGTCTCTCTGCCTCCCCCAGTGTGAGTCCCGGGACGTTGCTGAGGGTCCAGAAGTCTAAGTCAACAGAGAAGGAGCAACATGAGCTTAATCTTTAGAGGTTCTGACCTGTCCCTGATTCACTCTGGGAAACAGGGCTAAGGACAGGCAGGAAGAGGGCAGGGGAATCTGGATTTTCCATAAAAGCCTTACCCATTTGATGTTAAATATATGCATGTGCTATTTCAATTAAAAACCTAATCCTTTCAAAAAGATATCAGACCCAGAATTTAAGCATATCAAAAGCAGGAGTTTCATATTTTAAGCTCCTATCCTTCTCTTTGATATGGTTAAAAAGCTCTGCATCCATATGAAGTCGGTTGTCAGTGGGATGGGCTGGCAGCCACAGCCTAAAGCCTCCCCAACAACCTGACACAAGAATCCACATCCCCACTGAGCAGAAGCCACCTTTAGGTATGCACCATTCCAAGCGCCTTTCTCATGCAGATAGACTGGGAAGGGATTACAGGTGTGAGATCATAGCCTCTTTCAATGTAAAGACTTTTGAACTTTAACAACAACAATGAAAAATACACTACTTGAGCTTTGGAAATAGCAATCTTCTCTTGATCTTCTTGCCAAAGACTCTTCCTTTCCTTCCAAGACAACCTCCTCAAAGCAGTTAGAATGATCTGATCATGAAATCCAATCACGTCACTCCCTGGCTCAAAATCCTTCTTGGCTCTCCGTGGGTTACAGGACAAAATTTACACCCAGCTGCTGTCCTCTTTTAGCTTGGGTTCACTTCCTACTTGCCACATTGCAGTTTGCTCAGGCAAACTGAGTTTCTGCAGTTCCCAGACCGAACTGAGCTTTCATCCATCTCAGCCCTGTAGGTGCTGTTGCTCCTGCCCACAATGTCCTTCTTATCTCTGGCCAGCCCAACAAGCTCAGCATTTCTGCTTCCGAGATTCTTCTCAAGTCCTGCCTCAGTGGGAATGTCCCCTGATTTGTCCCGATGGACTTACCCCTCTAGTAATCACTGCATTGAATTTATTTTTTCTTTCATTCTTTTCTAAGACAGAGTCCTGCTCTGTCGCCCAGGCTGGAGTGCAGTAGTGTGATCTCAGCTCACTGCAACCTCCACCTCCCAGGTTCAAGCAATTCTTGTGCCTCAGCCTCTCAAGTAGCTCGGACTACAGGCGCTCGCCACCACGTCTGGCTAATTTTTGTATTTTTAGTAGGTATGGGATTTCACCATGCTGGCCAGGCTGGTCAAGAACTTCTGATCTCAAGTATCCACTCGTCTTGGCCTCCCAAAGTGCTGGGATTACAAGTGTGACCCACTGCGCCCAGCCTGCCTTGAATTGTTTAATCTTTCCTTTCGTGGTTTGCCACAGACAGACTGAGTCTTTCCATCCTTGTGTCCTCAGGTTCTAAAAAATAACCACTAAAGTAACAACTACAACAACCAAGACTCACTGAGCTCTTAAAACAGGCCAGACACTATTCTAGGCACTTTATATGCATTAATTCATTTAATCCTTACAACAGCTCTATGAAGTATGTGCTATTGCGATACTCATTTTACAGAGAGAACAACTGAAGCTCTGAGAGTTTAAACAGTTTAATGAATACCACACAACTGATTACTGGTAGAGCCAGGATTCGCACCCAGGCAGTCTGATCCACACCTGGTAGGCCTGCCACATATGGCTGTGGAGATTGTACCCTGCACAATTCTAAAGTCCTCCGTTTGTGTCACAGTTTAGCATAGCACTGCCCAGTGGAAATATAATGCAAGCTACACATGTAATTGTTAATTTTCTTTCTTTTTTTTTTTGAGGCAGAGACACCCTCTGTCGCCCAGGCTGGAGTTCAGTGGCGCGATCTCGGCTCACTGCAAGCTTTGCCTCCCGGATTCACGCCATTCTCCTGCCTCAGCCTCCCAAGTAGCTGGGATTACAGGCGCCCACCACCATGCCTGGCTAACTTTTTGTGTATTTTTAGTAGAGATGAGGTTTCACCGTGTTAGCCAGGACGGTCTCGATCTTCTGACCTCCTGATCAGCCCGCCTCGGCCTCCCAAAGAGCTGGGATTACAGGCGTGAGCCACCGCACCCGGCAGTAATTTTTAATTTTCTAGTTGCTACATTAAAAAATACTAAGCAGAAACCAAAGGTGAAATTCATTTTTAATGTTTTCTTTAACTTAATATATCGAAATCTTATCATCTCAACATGTAATCAATATTTCAAAAGTTGTTATGAATTTTTTCCTTTTTTTAAACTGAGTCTTATAATCCATTGTGCAATTTACATATACAACATATTTTAATTTGAATTTTCGCACATTTCGACTGCTCAATAGCCATATGTGGCTAGTGGCTAGTGGCTACCATATGGGACAGCACAGGCCTAGCTATTACTTGAAGAAGGCCCAAGTTTCCTGGGCCTCAGTGTCCCCACGTTAAAAATGAGGGCGGGCTTGATCTCTGTATCTTCTTTCACCATCAGATTGAGTTTGATAACCTTTCATTGATCTAAGCTAGTATCTGCACAGCTTTTTTCATGTTACACAAGACAACAATACTTTCTCTAGCTCTCAAAACATGCTCCCAGTTGCAAGTATCAGAAACTGAGGCTCAGGCTCGGCGCAGTGGCTCATGTCTGTAATCCCAACACTTTGGGAGGCCAAGGTGGGTGGATCCCTTGAGGCCAGGAGTTTAAGACCAGCCTGGTCAACATGGTAAAACCCCATCTCTACTAAAAATACAAAAATTAGCTAGGCATGGTGGTGCATGTCTGCAATCCAGCTACTCGGGAGGCTGAGGCATGAGAACCACTTGAACCTGGCAGGCAGAGGTTGCAGTGAGCCAAGATTGCGCCACTGCATTCCAGCCTGGGTGACAGAGCGAGACTCTATCTCAAAAACACAAAAGAAAAAAAAAAAAAAAAAACCCTGAGACTCAGAGAGGCCAAATGCTCAGCTCAAAGTCACACAGTCAGCAGGGACCAGAACTCAGGCCTCCCTGCCTGACCGGTAACTGGTCTTCAGTTGTTGCTTGCTAATTCTTCACCCAAGCACCCTAGGAAATGGGTACCTCCTTCCCTCGAGGGAGATGCTACACCTCCCCTTGGCATCCCAGGCACATTGTTGAAATTTAATGAACCATTCTGTTCATCAACTTTTAAAGAGATCCCATCATGCATCCTGCTCTGATTACTGAGCAGAGGAACATCTGGAAGTTTAAACCACTCAACAGCTGGGCAACATTTTTATCCTTAAAAAGCATAATTTATTATTCCAACAATGAAAACCATATTTGTCAATTTGGGGAGAAGGGTGTGCAACTTTGCAGCTATCAGTTTCTGGGCTGGGAGGGGTGTATGTCTGCCCTTGGCCCCGTGACCTACTGGAGTAAACAGAATGAGCCTGCTGCTAATCCACTCTTGCTGATTAAACTCCCAACCCACACAGAGTCAACCCTTCCCTATTACAGATCAGGTCTGTGGGAGGGCTGGACCGCGGGCCTTGAACCCATACTTCTCTTCCAGGCTCAGCAGATGCATCCCAAGCAAGCTGAACTGGGTGCAGGGCAAGTCCCACGGGAGCATCTCTACAAAAGGCAAAGAGTTCCAAACTCCAAATGCTTGACCTCACCCTTAGAATCATCTCAATCCAGTGACATTCCATGAAGATGAAAGAATGCGGATGATCCTTGAAGCTGCCAGATGAGACTCGATAGAATCTGTGGTGCAAGAGAAAGAGACATGCACCTTCTAATTCCACCTCCGCATTTCTTAGAGATTAATGATGAGGGCGAATTACTTGGCAAAGAAATCCTTTCCAATGTTAAGAGTCTATGATTCCAGGAAAATGCAAAGCAGTATTGGGTCCTACCTATTTAATATGTACTCCAGGAACTCTGGCACAGGTAACCTTGAAAGGCATCCCCAACTGCTCTGCAGAGAGCTCCTGAGGGCTGGGTAGCCTGCGGGTGCCATTAGCTGACTTATCTCCCGAGGCTCTTCCGCATAGCACATCTCAACCAATCTACCTGGAACCCTGGAGGAAGAGATCACCTCTAGACAGGAGAGCATACCAGTTAGGACACATAGAGGGCCTTTCAAATCCCAGCATGCCCTGCTACTGGTTAGCTGTTAACCTTGGGAAGACACGTATCTCTCTGCCTCAGTTTCTCCATCTGTACAATGAGAAATTACTGTGGATCAACCACCTCAACTGTTGTGAAAATTAAGTATACAGGTTGAATACAGATGCAGAGTGCTCAGAGCAAAGCCTGGTGACAGAGCTATCTACAAGCGCACTAACAGACAAGGAAAGCAAGATCCAAGAGGAGTCAAGTGACTAGCCTCATTTTGCAGACATGGGGCTCACACTTGGATCCCAGGACGCCAGAGCTGGGAAGAGAAAAACCAAAGCGACGTGTACCGTGAGATTCTACAACTGTAAAGCACCCTTGCTCCTTCAATGATGATTTACCGATTACGGATTTTGCTATAGCCCCAGTACCAGTGTGCTTACCCCGGGGCTCACAGACAATTAGAGAGCAACCAGTGCTCCAGCAGGGACCCCATAGCAAGACCCCATCTGTACTAAAAATAAAACAAATTAGCTAGGAGTGGTTGCCTGCAAGTCCCAGCTACTTGGGAGGCTGAGACAGGAGTATCCCTTGAGCCTGGGAGACAGAGGCTATTGTGAGCTATGATCACGCCACTGCACTCCAGCCTAGGTGACAGAGTGAGAGAGAGAGAGAATAACAAGGGTTTATTGAGCACCTACCACATGCCAGCTCTGGGAAAGCTCTACATGCACGTCATTCTATTCTCACAACAAGGTAAGGATCTAGTGAGTACCATTTATTTTCTAGTTTTATAGATGAGGACATGGAGGCTCTAGAGGGTAAGCAACTCGCTGAGATCTCAGAGTTTTGAAGCAGCAGAGGGGGAATTCAAATCAATGCTGCTGGAACTGCAGAGTGCACCCTTATCCATTATGCATGATTGCCTTCCAACAGATGTCAGCAATTTTTTGTGGCTTCTGGTGGTCTCTCACCGAATATCTGAATAACACAGAACGCCAGCAGAGCCCTCATTTATAAAAAGCCCAGGCGCTGAGCCTGACGTAATACATGGATGAATAAATCTTGCTGATGAACTGGGTCCCTCTCCTGCAAAAGAGACCTGCCTGCTCTCCTTTCTTACAATCTGGGCCTCAAGTGTGGATGGAATGTCAGGCAGGGGGCAGCACAGGAATTAACAGCTATTGATTCCTCACTGAGACATCCGGAGCAGGGTGGGGCCCCTTGGGAGCCCCTTCTATTCAGTTGCGATAAGTTTATCTGCTTTTGAAAGGCGTATCTTGGCAAGGGGGTACCCAAGCTCAAGGGCACACATCTACTGGAGAAGGCCTCAACAGGCCTACATTTCAAGTCTAAAATGGGAAGCCTGGAAGGAAGTGGGGGTGAAATCTCACCTGGACAAGTCAAGATCACCTTGAGGAAAGCCACAATCCAGCCAGACTATGATCCTGCCTGGCGTCCTTGGCCCACGTTGAGGGGAAGTAAACTGGACCTGGGCTGTTTCCCTTCTGTTAGTTACTGCCCCTCTCCTGGGTGTCAGTTCTGCCTCTGCAAGTGTAAGTGATCTTTAAATACCAACAGGAACAAGGCAAACAGCAGGGAGCACTTACTCTGTGTTTATTATTTCCAGGTTCCGAGTTAATCTCTACACATGCCGTATCTTTCTCTCTCTTATTTTTTCTGAGACAAGGTGTCACTCTGTTGCAGCTCACTGCAGCATTGACCTCCCAGGCTCAAGCAATTCTCCCATCTCAGCCTCTAGTAGCTGGGACTGCAGGCACATGCCACCACACCCAGCTAATTTTTTGTGTGTGTTTTTCATTTTTGTAGAGACAGGGTCCAACTATGTTGCCCGGGCTGGTTTCCCACTCCTGAGCTCAAGTGATTCTCCTGCCTCAGCCTCCCAAAGTGCTGGAATTACAGGCATGAGCCACCATGCCAGGTCTCTATCTTATTTAACCCTTAGGGAAATATATATATATATATTACAGACTCAATTCACAGACAGGGAAACTACTGAGGTAGAGAGATGTTAATTTCATTGCATAATGAACTAAGTAATAAAATGAGGCAAAGGCCCAGCAGGTCTGTGTCCCTCCTATTCCAGAACAGTGCTCTCAACCATCACACCAAGGGCATTTCTTTTGAGATGATTGATGAAGATGAACTACTTGGCCATAGAAGTCCATTCCAAATTTGAGAGTCTACTGTCCCAGGAAAATCCAACAGCAGTACTGGGTCCTAGCTGTATACCCTGGAAATTCTGACATAGGCAACCAGATGTATGAAATGCCCACAGCAGCACTGTTTGTATCGGGAGGGGGTGGGGGGACACCTGCCAACAACTCACATGTCCTTGGAGAACAGATCAATCTACTGTGGTCAGTTCACACAATGGAACAGATTATCACAGCAAAAAATAAGCTACAGCAGCAGGCATCAGCAGAGACTTACCAACATGATGCAGAGCGGCAAAGGAAGCTGAAGGCAGCATAGAATTTCTGTAAAGCTCTAAAGGAAGTAAAGGAAACAATACACTATTTAAGAATACAAACAGGAGGCCGAGGCGGGTGGATCACCTGAGGTCAGGTGTTTGAGACCAGCCTGGCCAACATGGTGAAACCTCATCTCTACTAAAAATACAAAAATTAGCCAGGCATGGTGGCGAGTGCCCGTAATCCCAGCTACTCAGGAGGCTGAGGCAGGAGAATCGCTTGAGCCCAGGAGATGGAGGTTACAGTTAGCCGAGATCATGCCATTGCACTCCATCCCCATCCTGGGTGACAAGAGCGAAACACCATCTCAAAAAAAAAAAAAAAGAAAGAAAAAAAAAGAATACGCATGGGTTTTTTTTTCATCCATGACATGATAAACATCAACATTCAAGATAAGAGTTGGCCTGGCATAGTGGCTCATGCCTGTAATCTCAGCACTTTGAGAGGCCAAGATAAGAGGATCTCTTGAGCCCAGGAGTTCGGGACCAGCCTGGGCAACATAGTGAGATCCTATCTCAACAAAAAGAAAATCAGGTCCACCAATGAGGGAGAATGCTCGGGGGCAGGGGGTAGGCATGGGAGAAAACTGAAAAGAATATGGAGTTGGAGTCAACCATCAGTGTTCATAGTTTGGATCCTAGGCAGGGTGGAGAGGTCATGGGTATTTATTTCCCAATATGCCTCCCAACTGGCCTGTAGGTGACATTTATAATTTTGTTTGTTTGTTTGTTTTGAGATGGAGTCTCGCTCTGTTGCCTAGGCTGGAGTGCAGTGGCGTGATCTCAGCTCACCACAACCTCCACCTCCCGGGTTCAAGAGATTCTCCTGCCTCAGCCTGCTGAGTAGCTGGGACTACAGGCATGCACCACCAAGCCCAGCTAATTTTTGTATTTTTAGTAAAGACGGGGTTTCACTACGTTGGCCAGGCTGGTCTCGAACTCCTGAACTCATTATCTGCCCACCCTGGCCTCCCAAACTGCTGGAATTACAGGCATGAGCCACCACACCCAGCCTTACATCTATAATTTTGTAGGTATTAATAGTGTATAATGGTCTTCAGGTTGAAGCTACATTGAATTCATTCACCAATTCTGTCGCATCCAAATTATTTGCTAGCCATTTATGTTGTGGGCAGCATAACATAAATGATGCTATAGATTATTGGAAGATGATTCAATATGTTGGGATTTTTTTGGGTGGGTACCCTGTGCCTCCTCCGCCCCTGATGAATTTCTGCCAGGCCCATGAGAGCTGGGTGCTCCCTTCCATATTTGCGAAGTGGAAAAGCAGCATCTACCTGATAAAGCTGCTGAAAGCACTGACAAGAACTCACGTAAAAGCTGAAGTCAGCCCCAGCACAGGGTCAAGACTCTGGGAGCAGCAAAGCCATGTGGTCAAGATCTAGGCTCTGCCACTTCTGGTTGAATGGCCTTGGCTGAGTTTCTTAAAATGTCTGTGCCTCACACCAGAAGCACAGGCAACAAAAGAAAGAGTTAAATGGGAATGAATTTAAAAAATCATTCAGCCTTAGAAAGGCATAAAATTGTGACACAGGCTACAACATGATATATCTTTGAAAGATTACACTAAGGCGGGGCACGGTGGCTCATGACTGTAATCCCAGCACTTAGGGAGGCCGAGGCGGGTGGATCACCTGAGGTCAGGAGTTTGAGACCAGCCTGGCCAACATGGCGAAGCCCCGTCTCTACTAAAAAATACAAAAATTAGCCAGGCATGGTGGTGCATGACTGTAATCCCAGCTACTAGGGAGGCTGAGGTAGGAGAATCTCTTGAATGGGGGAGGCAGAGGTTGTGATGAGCTGAAACTGTGCCACTGCACTCCAGCCTGGGCAACAGACCAAGACTTTGTCTAAAAAAAAAAAAAAGTTTATACTAAGTGTAATGAGCCAGTCACAAAAGGATGAATACTATGATTCCACCTATACAGATGCTTAGGGTAGTCAGATTCACAGAAACTGTGGATACCAGGGGATGAGGGGAGGGGGAGGGGAGAGTAAGTGTTTAATGAGTTCAGAGTTTCAGTTTGGAATGATGAAAAATGTTCCGGAGATGGTTAGATTACTGGTGATGGTTACACAACAATACGAATGGCCTTAATGCCACTGAATTGTACAGTTAGAAATGGTTACAATGGCAAATTTTATTATGTAAATTTTACCACAGTAAAAACATTTTACCCATAAAAATTAAAAATAAACTGTCTGTACCTCAATCCCCACATCTGTAAAATGAGGATGGTCATCCTATCAGTCGCCTCAAAGGGTTTGCTAGGGAGATTAAATTAGCCAAAACCTGTAGAGCACTTAGAGCATTGCCCAGCATGCGGCAGAAGCTAAATAAATGAGAGTAAATTAGGAGATGCCCAGCGTGCAGCCAGAACTGCTCATTAAGACACAACTCAGCCCCTCCTGAGCTGGGGAAGAAATAAAGACAGGGATGCATGAAAGGCTGGCTCACTCAAGCCGACTTCACACAGAAACCCTCCCTGGCTGACGCGTCAGGCAGGCTCCTGGATTCTGGAGAGGCCCAGAGATGGCCCAGGTGTCTCCACCTGCTCAGCCTCTCCCAGGAACCCAGAAGCTCTTTTCTTGGGAATAATGAGGAAGGGGCTGGAGAAGGAGGATGGAGGTCTTCCCCACCAGGAAATCTCCTCTCTATTCTCAGGTCCACTTTCGCCAGCTGTCGGATAAAGGAAAACTCTAGATTTAGGACAACTGAAAGTGCAAAAATAATTTTCCATCTGTGGCCGGGGGCGGTGGTTCGTGCCTGTAATCCTAGCACTTTGGGAGGTCAAGGCGGGTGGATCACCTGAGATCAGGAGATCGAGACCAGCCTGGCCAACACGGCAAAACCCCGTCTCTATTAACAATACAAAAATTAGCCAGACTTGGTAGCAGGTACCTGTAATCCCAGCTACTCAGAAGGCTAAGGCAGAAGAATTGCTTGAACCTGGAAGGCAGAGGGTGCAGTAAGCCGAGATCGTGAGATTGCACTCCAGCCTGGGTCTGCCTCTCGTTTCCATGTGGTTTGCATCACCACCCTCCTGTTCTTGTTTGGTTTGGGGGTGACCATGTTTTTGTTGAAGGAGCCAGAGGTGAGGTGTGCAGCAACTCGCTTAATTTTCTTGAATACCCAAACACACAGGGACCATTTGTATTCCCATTTTACAGATGACGGAACTGAGGCATCAGGCTCTGAAGCCCACACAGCTACTTGGCAGCAGGGCTGAGGTTCCAGCCACACGGTCTGTTATTAGAGTGGGAGGAGACAAAAGCGGACATGGGCCAGGGACAGTAGGAGAATCCCTGACTGATGTGGTCACTGTCACTCACGTGGCCTAAAGCAGAGCTGGGTCTAGGGGAGGCATTTACAAATACAACCAGGATAGCAGATGACGTTTGCACACTTTTTTTAGTTCAGAAATCAGAGCCAGAGAGCAGGAGAAGACAGTGAGTAAGAGACCTACAAGTTTCCTCTCCATGGGATCCCGGGATCAAACTGCTCCTCTCCTCCCCCAATCTTCCCATCACCATGACATCTATATATATTTCATATATTATATAAATATATTATACATATTTATATATTATATATTATATATTATACATATTTGTATATATAATATATATTATATATAATATATTATACATATTTGTATATATAATATATATAATATATTATACATATTTGTATATATAATATATATAATATATTATACATATTTGTATACATAATATATATAATATATATATTTTTTTTTGAGACAGAGTCTCAAAATTAATTCACATGAATTAATACAGGAAAAGTTCAAACCGGCACGAAGTCAGGGCTTAATATCTATATAATGCCATTTTATTATAGCTATTAGTAGTACTAAATAACATTACTCCAGATTATACCTATATTAATGCTATATTATCATCGTCGATGCTCTTTCTCTCGCTCTGCACCTCCCAAATGCATGGACTGGGCTCTTGTAGACTATAAAAATCTATAGTTCCTCTTGTTTGTTCCCTGTGAGAGCCTGACACAGTTCTAAGTGCATATTAAGCTTCTATAATTCCCAACCAGAGCCTTACTGAGTTTTTCCAGAAGGATAACAAGACGGGAAATGCTGCACAAAATGTGGTGGACTGAGACTTTTTTCCTCAAGATAGCCGATGGGTTTTTTCCTTCCTTCTTTCTTTTCTTCCCTCCTTCCCTCCCTTCCTTCCATTTTCCTACCTTCCTCCCTTCCCTCCCTTCCCTCCCTTCCTTCCCTTCCCTTTCCTTCCTTCCTTCCCTCCTTCCTTCCTTCCTTCCTCTCTCCCTTTCCTTCTTTCTTTTCTTCCTTCCTTCCCTCCCTCTCTCCTTTTCTTTCTTTTCTTTTTTTGACAAGGTCTTGTTCTGTCACTGTGGCTGGAGTACAGTGGTGGGAACATAGGTCACTGCAGCCTCAACTTCCCATTCTCAAGCAATCCTCCAGCCTTGGCCTCCTGGGACTACAGGTGCATGCCACTGGCTAATTAAAAAAATATATTTTTTTTGTAGAGATGAAGTCTCATTATGTTGCCCAGGCTGGTTTCCAATTCCTCCCATCTCAGCCTCCCAAAGTGCCAGGACTACAACAGGCAAGAGCTACCACACCCAGCCTTTCTTTCTCTTCCTTCCTTCCTGCCTTCCTGCCTGCCTGCCTTCCTGACTTTCTTCCTTCCTCCATCCCTCCCTCCCTCCTCCCTCTTCCCCTCCCCTCCCCTCTCCTCCCCTCCTGTTCTTTTCTTTTTTCCTTTCCTTTCCTTTCCCTTCCCCTTCCCCTTCCCCTTCCCCTTCCCTTTCCTTTCCTTTCCTTTTCTGACAAGGTCTCACCCTGTCACCCAGGCTGGAGTGCAGTGGTGCAACTACAGCTTACTGCAGCCTAGAGACCTCCTGGGCTCAAGTGATCCTCCCGCCTCAGCCTCTCAAAGTACTGGGATTACAGGCATGAGCTGCCACGCCTGAAGGTTCATTTCTTTAAGCAATTTTGTTATAATTGTTCACTGCAAATGAAGGTAAATCTGAAAATCATGCTTGTTACCCTGATGGAAATCAGCAATGGCTTACCAGCAGAGAGGGCAAAAGTCAGTGAGCTACCGGAAACCACTATTGCTTAATAACAGCCGACCCCATGTTATGAAGCCCTGTGTTAACCAGCAGGATACAAAAGAACCGGCAAAAAACAAACAAACAAACAAAAAAAAAAAACCCAACATATGTTGAGGGGACGGAGAGAGAAAGGAAAAAGGAAAAGAAGAACAGAGTTATCTAGAATCTAAGGAATGATGACTTTTCCAGGCACATACAGACTATCACTAAAGTATGTAAGGAACTGAAGCAATTCAGAATAGCATTACATACAAACAGTTCTAAGGGAAAAATGTTAACACCCTGTGAGCGGGGAGGTGCTTGCTCAGTCTAGCATTCAAGCCACTAACCAATAATTAGGGAGCACCCACTGTGACATGCCAGCTCCCTGCTAGGCGCTGGGGGAATGGAAAGGAAAGACATGAAATGCCTGAGGGAGCTTGTGCAATGGGTTAGAGGCACCTATAACCAAGGAGCTGCAAACTGCTGGCCCCGGGGGCCACATGAGGCCCACAGGTATTTGGTTTGGCCTATGAATGTTCCTTTAAAAACTTAACTGAAAACATTTAAAAATCAGGAGAGTTTATATTTTAAAAGGCTCCTCTTTTAAAAGTGGAAGCTCTGGCAACACTGGGTCTATCTTTTGGCATGAGAGCAAGGGGGCCAGGGGAGGAGGGAGCTGGCGTCTAACAGCAGCCTCTATTAACATCTAGCAACCTCTCTCTTAACAGTATCTCTCTGATAACATCTAGAAGAGGGACCCGCTGGTTTGCCAATCCGGCCACTTCTTACTATATTTGATCAGGCCCACCTGGTGTGGTTGTACAATCTACTCATCCTCCTAAACAGCTAAGTTTGGAACCCCTGACAGGAACCCACTGTCGAAACAATATAGTAATACAGTGGGGTGTGAGCTGTGAGAACTCACACACACGGTGCTGGGAGGGGATCAAGCAGAAACGACACACTCAGAACCAGCGTGAGGAAATGAGGGAATGCTTCCTGGAGGAGGTGACCCCTTAACAGAGTCATAAAGCGTTAGTAGGAGTTCATTAGAAGAGGAAATGGGGAAAGAGACAAAATCCTGTCCCATTTCCCTGGCTGGCTGATTCTCTCACTGTGTGAGACACAAACCTTAGAGAAGAATCTGCAGACACAAATCCTCTAAAGTCTGGAAGAATCATTTCATTCCAAGCCTTCAAAAATATTCACACCCCACATTCACCTGCTGCCTCTGATCCCACGATCATTATTTCTAGCCCCAGGCAATCCTGCCAATCCTTATTTCTGACCCGAAGGCAGTGCTTTCCTCCACAGGGCAAAGGCACTCAGCCTTGGGACAGTGAGGGCCAGATTCCTAGCCCAGGGCCACCGTGCATTCAGCAATTCAATACACGCCTCTGACGCACCAGGCACTCAAGCTAATAATGGGAAGCCATTAAAAGCTTTTAAGTGGTTGCCTTTCAGGATCTAGTTTGCCATTTGCAAAGCTCACTTGCTTGCAGGAGGGAGGTGCAGGATGCTCCTTGGCTTTTCCTTTTTAACGAGATCAGCATGCAGAGAATGTCTTCCTAATGAAGAAAGTATGCATGGAATTTCCAGAGTCAAGAAAAGGAAGAGATATGGCCTTTGCAAGTCCTGGGGAGAGGAAAGAAGAGGGCTCAGACCAGCCAGGAACTTAGCAAAGGCGAGGGGGTAGCCCCCCAGCCCCAGCATGCCTGAAGCCCCCTCCCGCTCCTCTCCCTTTCCAGAGGGCACACTTCTGGGGGGCATCTGTCCCAGGTGTTCTCAGGGAAGGCAGCCCTATAAATAGGGAGGGACTGCAATGACCATAGGAAGCCCAGCCTGCCAGAGGAAGCCACTGGTCTCCACCGGCTGGGTCTGGCCAGGGCTTTTCACAGACGAAATGAACTCTTTTGTTTTGTGAAAAGCAATGTACCACATGGATAGGAGATATCGCTCTTCAAAATCTCTAAGTTCGAAGATTGGCTGACGTGATCCCAACACTGCTGCTGGCCCAGTGGGATGAATCATGACCTAAGTGGGACTAAAACTATGGAACAAACTCAGTCACAATAAATGCCGGAAGGGAACTCTGTCTTCGTTAGCCACTCTCCTATAAATTCCTGGGGACTTTCCACACACAGGACCTTTTCCTTTTCCCATTTCCTTTTGAAAAAATGGGAAAAGCCAAGCATCCCACCAGAGGGTAACTGACACACTCTCTGCCACATTACCTAGAATGTTCCAAAAAGACTCCAGGCTGGCCACCCTTCCTCTGGACAAATCTCTCTGGCAAAGGCACATCACTCTAATCTCATCCCTGCCCCAGCTCAAAACCTTCCATAGAGCCAAGCATGATGGCTCATTCCTGTAATTCCAACACCTTGGGAGGCCAAGATGGGAGGATCGCTTAAAGCCAGGAGTTTTAAGCCTAGACAACAAAGTGAGACCCTATCTTTATAAAAAATTAAAAACAAAACATTAGCTGGGGGTGGTGCCATGCACCTGTAGTCCCAGCTACTCTGGAGGCTGAGGTGGGAGGATTGCTTGAGCACAGGGGGTCCAGGCTGCAATGAGCCACTATGGCTCACTGCACTCCGCCTGAAGCAACAGAGCAAGACTCTGTCTCTAAAACAAAAAAAAGAAAAAAAAAAATGAAAACTTTCAGTAGTTCCCTATCACCCACAGGGTAAAATCCAAATGCCTGAGCACAGTTTGGAAGGTCCCTAGCTAACTCTTCGCTCAAACTTTGCCCTTCAAGAAGTCCTTTCTTTTTCTTTTTTTCTTTCTTTCTTTCTCTTTTTTTTGAGATGGAATCTCACTTTGTTGCCCAGGCTGGAATACAATGGCTCGATCTCAGCTCACTGCAACCTCTGCCTTCAGGGTTCAAGCTATTTTCCTGCCTCAGCTTCCCAAGTAGCTAGGATTACAGGTACCTGCCACCACTCCTGACTAATTTTTGTATTTTTAGTAGAGATGGGGTTTCACCATGTTGGCCACGCTGGTCCTGAACTCCTGACCTCAAGTGATCTGCCCGCCTCAGCCTGCCAAAGTGTTGGGATTACAGGCATCAGCCACCACGCCTAGTCCCAAGAAGTCCTTTCTGTCTCCAAAATAAATACCAAACTCATCCTCCTCTTCCTCTCCACTGCTAGAGCCGGGTCCAGCTCTCTCTTTGATTGCTGTAATTCAGTCCCCAAATGGGCCACCTGCTTCCATTGATCCACCACCTACCCAAAAAAAGGTCAATCAAATCAGGCACCACCCAGCTTAGCCGCCCCCAAAGACTTAAAAAAGCACTTAAGGCCCTCCATGACCAAACACCTGTTCACCTGGGCCCTGGACGTTCACTCCTTTCCAGCCACACGAATCTTTTGACACTCTGAACACACCAAAAGTTTTGCAGCCTCAGGGCCTTCACACATGCTATTATCTTTACCTAGGATATCCCTTCCCTAAACTGTTTTGAAAGAAATTTAAAGAACTGGCTGGACGCCGTGGCTCACGCCTGTAATCCCAGCACTTTGGGAGGCTGAGGCGGGCAGATCACCTGAGGTCAGGAGTTTGAGACCAGCCTGGCCAACATGGTGAAATCCTGTCTCTACTAAAAAAAATACAAAAATTAGCCAGACATTGGGGGTTGTGCCTGAAGTCCCAAATACTCGGGAGGCTGAGGAACCAGAATTGCTTGAACCCAGGAGGTGGAGGTTGCAGTGAACCGAGATTGCGTCACTGCATTCCAGCCTGGGTGACAGAGCAAGACTCCATCTCAGCCGGGCCCGGTGGCTCACGCCTGTAATCCTAGCACTTTGGGAGGCCAAGGCGGGTGGCTCACGAGGTCAGGAGATCGAGACCATCCTGGCTAACACAGTGAAACCCCGTCTCTACTAAAAATACAAAAAAATTAACCGGGCGTGGTAGCAGGCGTCTGTAGTCCCAGCTACTCGGGAGGCTGAAGCAGGAGAATGGCATGAACCCGGGAGGCGGAGCTTGCAGTGAGCCGAGATCATGCCACTGCACTCCAGCCTGGGCGACAGAGCGAGACTCTATCTCAAAAAAAAAAAAAGAAAAAGAAAGAAAAAAAGAAAAAGAAAAATTCAAAGAACCTAGAATTGACAACCATGAACATCTTGTCATATGTATTTTCAAACTTTTTTTCTTTTCTACATATTTTCAAACTGTGTAAGTGATATGTGTACGTATCTACTTTCTTTTCAAAAAAAAAAAGCATTAAAGATAGGCCAGACACTGTGGGTCCTCCCTGTAATCCCAGCACTTTGGGAGAACTGGGCAGGAGGATGGCTTGAGGCCAGGAGTTCAAGACCAGCCTGGGCAATATAGTGAGATCTCATCTCTACAAAAAATACAGGCATGGTGGCTCACAACTGTAGTCCCAGCTACTCCGGAGGCTGAGGCAGGAGAATCACTTGAGCCTGGAAAGTAGAGGCTGCAGTGAGCCACGATCACACCACTCACACTCCAGCAACCTTGACAGAGTGAGATTCTGTCCCCACAAGTAAATTAATTAATTGAATTTAAAAAAAAAAAGCAATAAAGGCAAAGTTAAAGTAAGCTTTGACCTTCACAATCACCCCACTCCCCCTCTCTCCCCAGATGATGACAGTGAGTTTGATATAGATCTTTCCAGCCCATTTTTTAAACCTTCACATTCATCTCTAAATATCCTTAAGTAACATACAGCATGAACTGTGAATTCTCAATCCTACCTAGGAATGGGGCTGCACATGTTTCCAATTTCACTACCTGCTGCCAGGGTGGTCTCTAAAGTGACCTCACACACTCACTAGCGGAGCTGCTGAACACCCTGTGCCTTGTCAACACTTGAGTCAGACATCCTATTTCTGGCACGTTGTAAAGCATGAAGCATGTATCTTGTGGAAACACCCAGATGCTCTTCAAATGGAGAACAGATAAACAAACAGTGGTATATCCATACAACAGAATACCAGTCAGCAATAAAAACTACCAAATCCCTGATGCATACAACAGCATGGAAGGGTTCCAAATGCATTATGCCAGGTGAAAG
This sequence comes from Pongo abelii, assembly GCF_028885655.2. Taxonomy (NCBI): domain Eukaryota; kingdom Metazoa; phylum Chordata; class Mammalia; order Primates; family Hominidae; genus Pongo; species Pongo abelii. The sequence goes on along the minus strand of NC_071992.2, from coordinate 144,179,625 downwards.
AAGACAAATCCGAGAGACTACACACTGTATGAATCCATTTATAGGACACTCTGAAAAAGGCAACACTGTAAGGTCAGCAAACGACTCAGGGGTTGGTTAAAGCTGGGGGTGGAGAAGGAGACTGGCTACGAAGGGACAGGAGGGAATCTTGGTGAACGATGGAAGTGTTCTATGCCATGATTGTGATAATTACACAGCAGTGTCACACAGTTCTGTGCATTTATCAAAACTCAGCTTGTATCCTAGAAAGGATGAATTTTACTGACTAGAAATTAGATCTCCAAAACCTGACTCTGTTAGCAAAATTCAGAATCTTTTCACATTTATCATCCATTTTGCTTTTTTTTTTTTTTTTTTTTTTTTTTTTAGACGGAATCTGGCTCTGTGTCCAGGCTGGCATGCAGTGGCAAGATCTCGGCTCACTGCAACCTATGCCTCCCAGGTTCAAGTGATTCTCCTGCCTCAGCCTCCCAAGCAGCTGGGACTACAGGCGCACGCCACCACACCCAGCTAATTTTTGTATTTTTAGTAGAAACGAGGTTTCACCATGTTGGCCAGGATGGTCTCGAACTCCTGACCTTGTGATCCGCCCGCCTCAGCCTCCCAAAGTGCTGGGATTATAGGCGTGAGCCACGGTGCCCAGCCATCTACTTTGCTTTCTATGAGCACTGCATGGTCCTATCTTTCACCCACTTTGCTATAAGGCTGTTTGTCTTTTTGTTGTTGACTTTTGGGAATTCTGCATACATTCTAGATATTAGTGCTTCGTAACGTGTTATAAATATTGCAAATATCTTCTAAGTCTTTTATTTGGCTTTTAATACCATTGTAGTTTTTGTTGCTTAGATGTGCCTTTTTCTTTAATATGTAGTCATATTGATCAACCTTGTCTTTTCTGCTAACACTTTGTTCCTCTGGTTAACTTCTACTGAGTCTTCGTGTCTCACTCAAATCCTGATTCCTCAGACAGGATTTCAGTATGAACCCCCTTACCTCACAGTAACCATCCCTTCATATTATTCTAGTACATATTATTTCATATTCCTTACAATAATGTTATTTTTTCTTTGTCTATTTGCTTGTTTCCCCCACTTAACAATAAGCCTCTTAAGAACTGGTACTAGTTGATCTACTTTGATCACTACTGAATACCCAAGGCCTCGAGCAGAACTTGGCACACCACAGGCATTCCACAAATACCTGCCAATAAATGAGAGTGAAGAAAAATCCAATACAGGTGCACAGGCTGCACATAAACATGTGCGAGCATATAACACTGTACATACATGTTAATGACATGTTAGTGCATCACGGACAGCAAAAAACATCACGTGCCTCACCAGAAAACAGCAAATTCAGTTTCTGTACAAATCTCATGAACCACAATATTTACCTGAAATTCTAAAAAATTCAGACATTATGCACAATAATCCTAGGACTGAGAATTTTTTTTTTTAATTAACTGAAAAATAGAAAACATGATCTATATAAACAGGCTGTTATGAAGCTAAGCATCCAAATCAAAGGAATGATAAAGTAAGCAATGAAACAGTCACTGAACAGAAATATCTACCCAATAAAAATGACATGGACGGCTGGGCATGGTGGCTCACTCCTGTAATCCCAGCACTTTGGGAGGCCGAGGCAGGTGGATCACCTGAGGTCGGGAGTTCGAGACCAGCCTGACCAACGTGGAGAAACCCCGTCTCTACTAAAAACACAAAATTAGCCGGGCGTGGTGGCAGGCGCCTGTAATGCCAGCTACCCAGGAGGCTGAGGCAGGAGAATCACTTGAACCCGGTAGGCACAGGTTGCAGTGAGCTGAGATCACACCATTGCCCTCCAGCCTGGGCAACAAGAGCGAAACTCCGTCTCAAAAAAAAAAAAAAAAAAAAGACATGGACAAAGTGCATACAATATTCAAAAATGCCTATGTCCTAATAGCAACTAAGAAAAAAATCAGGATGTGTCCAGATGTGGTGGCTCACGCTGTAATCCCAGCACTTTGGGAAGCCGAGGTGGGATCACTTGAGGTCAGGAGTTCAAGACCAGCCTGGCCAACATGGTGAAACCCTGTCTGTACTAAAAATACAAAAAAAAGAAAAAGAAAGAAAAAAAAATTAGCCAGGCACGGTGGCATCCCAGCTACTCGGAGGCTGAGGCAGAAGAATCGCTTGAACCTGGGAGGTAGAGGTTGCAGTGAGCTGAGATTGTGCCACTGCACTCCAGCCTGTATAACAGAATGAGACCCTGTCTCAAAAAAAAAAAAAAATCAAGATGCAACATATACACTATGATTATAATACAAAAAAATAAAAAATTAAAAAATTAAAAACCACAGCCTGGGCACAGTGGCTCACACCTGTAATCTCAACACTTTGGGAGGCCAAAGTGGGAGGGTCACTTGAAGCCGGGAGTTAGAGACCAGCCTAGAAGTGAGGCCCAATCTCTGCAAAAATAAATAAATAAGTAAAAATAAAACAAGGCAAAGACAAAACAGTGATTGTATTGTTTGTATTCAACTCAAGAAATATTATTTTTTATGAATTTACCAACCCCACCTCCCAGCTTTTAAACATTTATTTATTTATTTATTTTAGAGACAGGGTCTCATTCTGTCACCCAGACTGGAGTACAGTGGTGTAATCATAACTCACTGCAGTCTCAAACTTCTGGGTTCAAGCAAGCTTCCTGCCTCAGCCTCCCAAGTAGATGGGAATACAGGTGCATGCCACCAAAGATGGGACTACAGGTACATGCCACCAAGCCCGGTTAATTTAAAAAAAAAAATTTTGAGGCCAGGTGCAGTGGCTCATGCCTGTAATCCCAGCACTTTGGGAGGCCAAGGCGGGCAGATCACAAGGTCAGGAGTTCGAGACTAGCCTGACTAACATGGTGAAACCCCGTCTCTGCTAAAAATACAAAAATTAGCCAAGCATGGTGGCACGTGGCTATAACCCCATCTACTCGGCAGGCTGAGGCAGGAGAATCACTTGAACCCGGGAGGCGGAGGTTGCAGTGAGCTGAGATCGCACCACTGCACTCCAGCCTTGGTGACAAAGCAAGATTCCATCTCAAAAAAAAAAAAAAAAAAATGTGTAGAGACAGGATCTGACTATGTTGCCCAGGCTGGTCTCAGATGGGCTCAACTAATCCTCCCACCTCTATCTCCCAAAGTGATGGGATTACAGGCATAAGCCCCTATTTCCTTCTTCCACCAAAATCCTGGAATTCTCAAGTCAAGTACCTTCCTCCTTAAATCCACATTCCATGTGAGTTTGTCATCTTTCTAGATGTATATTTGGGAAGTCGCTCCTTGCTGACAATCCTTGAAAAGTGCCCAGTTCTCAGGACCCAGTTGTTCTGCCTGGGGCTGGGCGCGGCGGGTCACACCTATAATCCCAGCACTTTGGGAGGCCAAGGCGGGCGGATCACGAGGTCAGGAGATCAAAACCATCCTGGCTAACATGGTGAAACCTCGTCTCTACTAAAAATACAAAAAATTAGCCAGGTGTGGTGGCGGGTGCCTGTAGTCCCAGCTACTCGGGAGGCTGAGGCAGGAGAATGGCGTGAACCCGGAAGGCGGAGCTTGCAGTGAGCCAAGATCTTGCCACTGCACTCCAGCCTGGGAGACACAGCGAGACTCCGTCTCAGAAAAAAAAAAAAAAGAAAAAAGAAAAAGAAATCACTTATACCTGATTATTCAGGCTCTCCAGGATGTCCTGCCCCTCACCCTCGCCCCACCTGCCTTTTCCACCTCCACCCACACCACCAGCCACCTTAGTGGACTTGCGGTCCAAGGCCTCGAACCTCTGCACTGCCAGCCCCCTGCTGTCACCAAGACCCAGGCTGAGATCCAACACCCCAGTGTCTTTCTTCCCTCCTGGTCGAGTCTCTTCCAGCTTCTGGGCTGCAGCAGGCCTGGTTGGCTGTGGTCCCATTTCAACCTGCCTTCTTTCTCTCCTAGCAGTTACATCTGCAGTGTGCCTCCCTCCCACACTGGAAGCTTCCCGAAGATGGCAACGGTTTCTCATTCACGGCAGAACCCCTGTGCCTCACCCACACATTTGATTCACTAAATGCCGACCTTGTCCAAGGCATTGTTCCATCCAGCGAAAATATGATTCAAGCCACATGTAATTTTAGATTTTCTAGTAGCCATAAAGTTAGAAAAAACAGATGAAATTAATTTTAATAACATACTGTATTTAACCCAATATATCCAAAACATTATCAGTTCAATATGTAATTAACATCGAAGAATTGGTTCATGAGATACCTTGGCAGGGTGCAGTGGCTCACGCCTGTAACCCTAGAACTATAGGAGGCTGGGGTAGGCAGACTGCTGGAGCCAAGGAGCTCAAGACCAGCCTGGGCAACACAGGCAGACCCCAGCTCTACCAAAAATACAAAAAAATTAGCTAGGCGTGGTGACACAGACCTGTGGTCCTAGCTGCCCAGGAGGCTGAGGTGGGAGGATCACCTGAGCCTGGGAGGTCAAGGCTGTAATGATGTATGATCACATCACTGCATTCCAGCCTGGGTGACAGAGTGAGACCGTGTCTCACAGAAATAAACAAACAGGCCTGTTGCAGTGGCTCACGCCTGTAATCCCAGCACTTTGGAAGGCTGAGTAGGACGGATCACCTGAGGTCAGGAGTTCGAGAACAGCCTGGCCAACATACTGAAACCCCATATCTACTAAAAATACAAAATTAGCCAGGTGTGGTGGTGTGCATCTGTAATCCCAGCTACTTGGGAGGCTGAGGCAGGAGAATCGCTTGAACCCGGGAGGCGGAAGTTGCAATGAGCCGAGATCATGCCACTGCACTCCAGCCTAGGCAACAGGTGAGACTCTGTCTCAGTAAATAAATAAATAAATAAATAAATAATGAGATATCTTACTCTTCTCACTAAGTCTCTGAAATCCAACGTGCGTTTAACACATACAGTACATCTCAATTTCCTTTCAAGTGCTGAATACCCACATAGGGCTCACAGCTACCATATGGAGAGCACAGTTTAAGATGCTGGGGATCTTATTAATTTTAATAACATACTGTATTTAACCCAATATATCCAAAACATTATCAGTTCGATATGTAATTAACATCAAAGAATTGGTTCATGAGATACCTTGGCAGGGTGCAGTGGCTCACGCCTGTAACCCTAGAACTATAGGAGGCTGGGGTAGGCAGTGAACAGTCTAGAAGTCCATTCCTGTGGCCCCATCCACCACTGCCAGCCTGGACCCAGCACTTACACTCTGTGCATGTTTGTTCTGGTGCTCTAGCTCCTGACCCTGATTTAGTTTCTTCTCAACACAGCAGCCAGACTGACCATTTCAAAAGCCAAGTCAGATCAAATTGCTTTCCTTGTTAGAACACTGCAAGGAAGCCAGTCACAGTGGTTCACACCTGTAATCCCAACACTTTGGGAGGCTGAGGTGGATGGATCACTTGAGGTCAGAAGTTTGAGACCAGCCTGGCCAACATGGTGAAACTCCATCTCTACAAAAATGAAAACATTAGCCAGGCGTGGTGGCACACACCTGTAATCCCAACTACTCAGGAGGTTGCGGTGTAAGAATTGCTTAAACCCAGGAGGCAGAGGTTGCAGTGAACCGAGATCGCCCCACTGCACTCCAGCCTTGGCAACAGAGTGAGACTCTGTCTCATAACAAACAAAAAACAAAAACAAAAAACGCTGCAAGGGCTCCCCATTTTACAGAGTAAAAGACAGAAGCTTTGGAATGCCCTGCAGGCTTTCTGTGAGGCTCCACACTGCATGCTGCTCTTCTCATCTTACACTTCCTCCTGGCTGCTCCTCACCCCCACAGCCTCACTCCTGCCTCCACCTCTGTCCCAGCTCTTCCCAGAGCCTGAAACACCCGTCCTTCCCCTCCTTCAGGTGGAGGTTAACATCAGCTCCTCCATGGAGCCTGCCCTGACCCTGACCGGACAACTTAACCGCACAGCACCACGCCCCAGCCCTCCAGACACTGACCCTGCTAGGCCTGTTCCCACAGCACTTCATAATCTTGAATACACAATTTGTCCTTCTTTATTATGTCTGCTGTTCCTTATCTGTCGAACCCAGCTGTAACCTAAGCTCTAGCACGGAAATCTGTCCTTTTTCTTCCTTTCTGCATTCCCAACATCTACAGCAATGCCAGGCACAGAGTGGACACACAACAAATATATCCTGGAAAAATGAATGGGTTACAATTTAGTGGGAGAAGAGAGACATATGGTATACTAGAAAGATAAGCACTATCGAGAAAAAGTAACTCAGGAAGGGGAATGGAAGAAAGGGAGGCTGCCATTTTATGAGGGAGGAGAATAATATAATAATAATAAACATAGCAACTACCACTACATAGTAACTACTATGTGCCGGAGCCTGTGCTAAGCACTTTACTTTTAACACAGTGGGGCTGGGGCGACTTTGCACAGGAGTTAGTTTTTGCCTGCACTGCCTCCATCTGTCCCCCAGCTGTCCCTGGGGACCAGCCTGCCCCACTACTGTGTGACATCCACTAGGACAGAAGCTTCAGGAGGGCAGGGATTTTTGTCTCTTCTGCTCCCTGCTGTATTGCCAGCAGCTAAAACGGTGCCAGGCATACAGCAACTGCTCAGGAAATGAATGCATCCATCACTCTTGAACCAAGTAGTCAATGATAGGGCTAATGCACCAGAAAAAAAAAAGAGCTCTGAAGAATAATAAATAATAATTGCTTTACTCAAATGTTTTACTGAAGGGCTTACTTCCTCTGTGCTAAGTGCTCTGCTAAGTGCTCTGCACCATCCCTGGGAGGGAGAAGCGATTCTCCTCCCCTGCTCAGCAGCTGAGGAAATGGAGGCACAGTGACCTGAAGTAACTTGCAAAGGCAGTCTGACATCCGAGGGACAGCCCTCTGATTCCTGTCCTTGCTGAGACCCACTTCTGCAGCTTTATTTACTTTCTCATCTGTTTCTAACTTACATAAGCCAGGGTTTGTTTCTGATGCTTGGAGAGAACTATAGTGAAGTCACTGCCATCTTAAGATCTAGGCAACTAGAATGTTACCTTTCTATTCAGAAACCACTACTTCATGCAGCCACAGGAAGTAATAAAGCTCAATAATTGGAACAGTAATGATATTAGCTTCACTGTGTGCTCACTTATGAGCCCAGGTCCTCTGCCAGACACGTTCTGTTCATCATCTCTTTCGTCATCACAGCAAACCATTTTATAGATGAGGAAACTGAAGCTTAGAAAAGTAACTTGCCCAAAAGTAACCAGATCTACACTCCTCAGCTCCCTGACACATCCCCAGTGCCTCCTGTTACTGTCTGTTTTCCTTCTTTTTCATCAGCCTACTTTCCCTACAGGCAAGCCCTCCACTTCCACACCATGTCAAGCTGTCTCACATCTAAAAAGATAATGACTGTTGACTGTGTATCTTGTTTCCTTGAAGACAAAGCAGTTCTTTCTTTATTTTTTAATTTTTATTTTATTATTTTTTACAGAGACAGAGTCTCACTCTGCTGCCCAGGCTGGTCTCAAACTTCTCGGCTCAAGCAATCCTCCTGCCTCAGCCTCTCAGAGTGCAAAAATTATAGACATGAGCCACCATGCCGGGCTGAAGCAGCAGCTCTTGACAGCCACCTGATTCAACAAAGTACCAGGGCTGTGTTGGGCACTTAGATGCCCCTGTTCTCAAGAATTTCACTGTCAATGATAATAAAGAGGCAGATAAACAAAACAATATCCCATACTTCCCCCCACCTAACCCCCTCCCCACACACACACAAAGGAAAAGATAAAGGAAAAAAAAACAGATAGTTCGGAATTTTGCAATTAGAAAATGAATGAGACTATTTCCACATCATGTATATAAGTCTTGTGTTTTATGACCTGACATTGTTTTTGTTTTTAATTAAATCCTGAAACTTAGTTTTGGTCACAAAATCCAGTGCTATACCTGATTGCAGCCTCTTGCAAATGATTATAGATTTTGCACAAAGACCGAGGCGTTTGTTTGTTTGTTTTTTGAGACAAAGTCTTACTCTATCTCCCAGGCAGGAGTGCAGCGGCAATCTCGGCTCACTGCAACCTCCGTCTCCCGGGTTCAAGAGATCTTCCTACCTCAGCCTCCCAAGTAGCTGGGACTACAGGCATGTGCCACCAAGCCGGGGTAATTTTGTTTGTTTGTTTGTTTGTATTTTTAGTAGAGACACGGTTTCACCATGTTGGCCAGGCTGGTCTTGAACTCCTGACCTCAGGTAATCTGCCGGCCTCAGCCTCCCAAAGTGCTGGGATTACAGGTGTGAGCCACCGCACCCAGCCAAGACTAAGCCTTCTGACCTCTACCCATGACTCCTGCCCACACCCACAGCCCAAACTTTCCAGCATGGCAGTCCTCACCTAAGGCCTCTTGACCCTTTTGTCTCTGACTGCTCCATGGCTGCAGAAAAAGCCGGCAGCCAGAGCATGAGGTATCTTCGTGCAAGATATTCAGCTTTCTGTTTGTGCCTAAGGTGCGTGGGGAGGGTGGGGGACACGCTGTGTCCTCCTGCTCAAGGCCAAGGGGTATACCCTTTTCTTGTTTTTTTTTTGAGACTGAGTTGTGCTCTTGTTGCCCAGGCTGGAATACAATGGTGCGATCTCGGCTCACGGCAACCTCCGCCTCCCAGGTTCAAGCAATTCTCCTGCCTCAGACTCCCAAGTAGCTGGAATTACAGGTGTGCACCATCATGCCCGGCTAATTTTTTGTATTTGTAGTAGAGACCAGGTTTCACCATGTTGGCCAGGCTGGTCTCGAACTCCTGACCTCAGGTGATCCACCTGCCTCAGCCTCCCAAAGTGCTGGGATTACAGGTGTGAGCCACCACGCCCGGCCCTTTGCTTGTTCTTAACCTCACTATCCTCTAACTTCTGAGAGTCACACTAAGAAGTCGAAGACTGTGGTCCAAATCTCTACAGCTCTGCCACTCCCACGCTGTGTGACCTGGGAGGATATTTTTAACCTCTCTGGGCTGTGGGTTCCTCATCTGCAAAACTACAATGATAATCATCCTATTTTATAGGAAAGTTAAATGAGATCATATAATTTGAAGTGTTAGAACCAATCCTGCCCCACAACAAGAACTCTACCATTGCTAGACATTTCATTATAAGTGCCTCATGGAGTTGTAGGGAGTAGAAGGTGAAGAACATGCTTTGCGTGATAAACAATGTCCATGTTATACATGCACTATTATTGTTCTTATTATTAATTGTTATTTATTACCGTTATTAGTTCCTTAGATTATTTGAGGTCAGAAAACAGAAGAAACAAAGGGGGCTCCTGCCAAAGGACCCATTTTGGCAGCATTCCAAAAGGCCTTGAATTTCTGAGACTCTCTAGGGATGATATTGAAGTGACTGTCCACAGGACTCAATGGTCCAAATGATTCCAGATTGTTGCTCTGTTCCCATCCTCAGTCAGGGTCCCACCACAGACACTGGGAATATAAGTTGGGGCGGGGGATGTGGTCCCGATCCCTTAAAGAGATCACAAACCTGCATCAGGAAACAACAAAAAGCAAAACAAGGCCGGGTGCCGTGGCTCCTGTAATCCCAGTACTTTGGGAGGCCGAGGAGGGCAGATCACCTGAGGTCAGATGTTCGAGACCAGCTTGACCAATCTGGAGAAACTCCGTCTCTACTAAAAATACAAAATTAGCCAGGCGTGGTGGTCCATGCCTGTAATTCCAGCTACTTGGAAGGCCTCCCAGCATTTTGGGAGGCCGAGGTGGGCGGATCACCTAAGGCTGGGAGTTTGAAACCAGCCTGACCAATCTGGAGAAACTCCATCTCTACTAAAAATACAAAATTAGCTGGTTATGGTGATGCATGCCTGTAATCCTAGCTACTTGGGAGGCTGAGGCAGGAGAATCGCTTGAACCCGGGAGGCGGAAGTTGCAGTGAGCCGAAATCGAGCCATTTTACTCCAGCCTGGGCAACAAGAGTGAAACTCTGTCTCAAAAAAATAAAAAAAAAAAAAAATAAAAAAAAAAAAAGCAAAACAAGAGAAAAAGGAGAATCTCATGTCTGCAGCCAACTATGAAAGGAAATGCAAAATAAAAAGGCCACACATCCAGAAGGGCCACCTGATATATAAAGCACATAGCAAAGGGGCAGCCATCAGCAGGCCTGCCACTGCCTCTCCAGAGGACCTGGATCAGCAACTATCCAAAGTCTTCCACATCCCCCAGATAATCTGTCGATGGTCTGCCCAGATGCCCAAATGCAGGGCCACTCACACAAACAGGAGGAAAGAACAGGGTGTCTTATGGTCCAGGAGATCGCTTGACGAAGCTGCCAGAGAAACGTGTCCATCTTGAGCAGGCAGAAGGCCCAGACATGGCAAACACAGGCTCCAGAACCCAGCCAGAGTGCCTGCCTACCACTCAGGAGACGAAAAAAAAAACAACTAAAGAACAGGGAGTTGATGTGATGTGGGCAGTGAGAATTCACCAGGTTTTCAGACCAGCAATCATATAAACTAGTGGGGATCAGATATGTCAGAACAGAGGGGAGAACTCCTCCTTTCCAGTGCAGAAAAGCTCCAGCCACAGAAACATACAGCATGGAGGTGGTGTGGGGCGGGGGAAGGTGTTTAAGACAGAGGAAAAGGAAAGTTAATCAGAAAAAAACAAAACAAAACAAAAACGGACTTCTATTTTTCAAGAGAAGCCGTTTATGCAAAAATTCTGCACTCAAGGTAGATAAGGCAACAAGAATAAGCCACTCTTAACCAGGCAAAACGACAACATAACCACTTAACAAATCCCTCTGGGAATTCAGTGGGTACAGCATATACCCCACAGTCATACCTGTAAGTGGAATTCCAGTTGGGCCCTTGTGCCGAAGCTTTAGACCACGAGGCACGTCCTCACCTCCAAGATGTAACTCATCTCAAATAATGGAGACCAGGCCACGAGGTTTCTCCCACACACAGATTCTGTATTTGTCCTTCTGCAGCTTCCGGGAAGGTTTTTCTCCTAATAAATCCTTTAGAAAGTTCCACTCAGGGTTCTGAGGATTGATACAACCCCCTTCTTGACTGATCAGAGCTTTAGAAAGATTCGCTATGACCACAGGACTGTGTCAAGTTGAACAAGTCTCAACTTGTCGCTGCCAGTATGCAAAATAGGTCTGAAACATCTTATAACAGACAACACAGCAGACACAGTCCCTGCATCCTCAGGGCCCCCGCCCACCCACCACACATAAACACATTTCTCTAGAGTTTTTTCTTCTAGCAAGGAACTAGCCCCAGTAGCCAGGATTCACAGTGGTGGAGTGGGCGAGAGACAGGCTAACAGCCTCTCTCTGGAAAACCTAATACCAGAAAGGAAACACCAAAACCTCATTCTCTTGTCCCCAAATCTTTGTACGTGATTTCTTCTCTCTAATGTTCTAGAAGGGCCTAAAGTCAGGAGCTTAGATGAACAGAAGAATCTTCCATGCCTGCAAACCACCAGGAAAATGCATGAGGCATCCACACACAGACGCATGCAGCTTCATGGCTGTGCTTCCTGAAAGTCTACACCCAGAACCACAAACACTGGCATAAATAAGAGCACATTAGCAAGAGAAGGCAAACCTAATTAAATCAACAGCCCAGCCAAGAAGAATTACCATGATGAGGGTTTAGGAGCACCCAACAAACCCTCACATGTGATGCAAAAACTGAGAAAGACTCAAAACACGGAGTTACTGAGTTTTTGGAAATCACCTTCGCCCAGCCCTGAGGGGGTGTGAGAGGAAGGGGGGAGTGATGGTCAAAGGATGGAGGGAGGATCACACATACACAGACCTCTAGTTTCGCCAGAGGGGCCTCCAAACCACATCGTGGCTCCAAATCTGTTCTGACTGCAGAGGGGTGTATTTTTAGAAATTAGTTAATATGCCTTTGATTAAGTTCATAAATCCAGAATTGCCTCTATGCACCGGCCATTCGGTGTCATCCCCCTCCCCTCCCCCTCCCCAAACGCCCAAACTCGCCACCAGTCTTGAGGCTAGTGATGAGGACAGTGCACGCCTAGAACACACAAATTGGATTCCGAAAGCCCCTTTCCTCCGTCCGACATCCCTACCCAAGGCCAAGTCTCGAGAGTTTCCAGAAACGCAGGGGACAAAATTGGAACTTACTGGAGGGCAGATCTGGCCGTGTCTCCACAGGTCAGAGGGACCGCCAACATCCTTTCCGCAAGGAAATCCACTGGAAGGTGCCGGGGGTTCCGGGGCACATCTTTGCTCGCAGCTCCTCGTCGCCCCTCCTCGTCCCGGCCGCCCCGAGCCCGCCCGGCCCGCAGGCCCATGTGCTCGGCGGCCACACGCGCTCTGCCCGGAGGAGCGCGGGGCTGGCGGGTTGCCCGTGACGTCACGGCGGCTCGCGCTCGGGCCTCGGGGGAGGGGGGTGGCGCGCGCGGCCCGGCCCGCCGCGTGCGTCCTCGGTCCCCGCGCTCCCGGCCTTCCCCAGGTCCCCGCCCGCCGCCCGGTGCGCCCCTCTGCCCGCTTCCCGGCAGCGCAGGGCACTGAGCCGGAGAGGGCCCCGCGCGGAGGCGGGGCGGGCTTGGGCCACTGCGGCCGCCAAGGGCCCAGACTGGGGGAGCGGAGGGTAGGCTCTGCTCTGGGCTGGGGGTCGGCTCTGCTCTGGGCTGGGGGTCCTCGCTACGAGCGCGCCGGAGTCCCACCGAGCCGGAGGGAATCCCCGGTGATGCCAGCTCGCTTGTGCACCGCGCTTTCCTCAGTCTTTCCCTGAGCCCTCTTACCCTCCCCACACCGTCCTGGAAGCAAGCGGTCTTCCCACTTTCTTGCTGAGGAAGGCGAGTTCAGTGAAATAGGAGGGCCAGAGATGCTCCGGGATGGGTGCAGTTCCCGAAAAAGACCGCCGACTGAGCTCCAGCTCCAGTCATCTGAGCGCCTCTTTGGGTACCACCCAGCATCCGCGGCCTGGTGAGAGGGGCGCACGCACCTTCTCGCCTCCTTCGACCTCTCCCGCTGTTTCCAGGAGCCGAGTTGCAAACCCGTGCAGAGGGCCAGCTGTCTGCGCAGCTCCCTCCACTCCGGGCAGAGTTGACCTACAGAGTGTGTTCAACTAGTCCCTTAAATGCCCAATAGTTCCTCCAAAGAAACAAGTGGACACTGGCCTCCCATGTGGGATGTGGTTATTTTGTTCTATCTTCATAAACCCTAGACTGGACAGATGTAAGAGTTGCCCCTGTTCAATTCAAAGTTTATTTTATTTATTTATTTATTTATTTATTTATTTATTTAGAGATGAAGTTTCACTCTGTCACCCAGGCTGGAGTGCAGTGGCCCGATCTTGGCTCACTGCAACCTCCGCCTGCCTGGTTCAAGCAATTCTCCTGCCTCAGCCTCCGGAGTAGCTGGGATCACAGGCGCGCGCCACCACGCCCAGCTAATTTTTGTGATTTTAGCAGAGACGAGATTTCACCATGTTGGCCAGGCTGGTCTCGAACTCCTAACATGAGATGATCCACCCGCCTCGGCCTCCCAAATTGCTGGGATTACAGGCGTGAGCCACCACGCCAGCGCCCGTCCAGTTCAACGTTTACTGAGCACTTAGGGGGAGTCAGGCACCCTGCTAGGCGATGGGGTGGGGGTTACTCATGGACCCTAGAAGGACGTCACAGCCCAGGAAAAATTGGACACATAAATGGGTGATTTCAATATTATGGAACAGAAGGTTGCCCCTCTTCTCCCCTGCCGGCTACCCTACATCCTACTCACTCCAACCTACCTGGAGGCTCCTCCCTCTTTCTGTGTAGTGTTTCATAACATCTCTTCCCGTGGTGGCTTATCAACGCAAATGTTCTTATTTGAAAAAGAAAAAAAAATTACTCAGTTGATGCTCCTGTTCTGCCTGTTTCACAGATTCATTTACACTCATGGGCATCTGTTTTGTGCCTGGCTCCTTGCCAGGAGCTGGACAAGTCTCTGCTTTGTGCCTGGCTCTCTGAGAGGGGCTGAACAGGTGTCTGTTTTGTGCTTTGCTCTCTGTGAGGGGCTGGACAGGTGTCTGTTTTGTGCCTGGCTCTCTGTGAGGGGCTAAACAGGTGTCTGTTTTGTGCCCGGCTCTGAGAGGGACTGGGCAGGTGCCTGAGCTGCAGTTGTCATCTAGTTGTCATCCATCTTTTAAAATATAAAGAGAAGATGATTAGAAACCTCTGCATCTATACATCATGCGATAGGAGCTGTGAGACCTTAATCCTTTCACTGCTTAATCATTTTTTCCAGAAACCAAAGGCTGTGACCTTGAGGAAGCCCGTGTCCTCCTGGGGGATGCTGGTGGGCTATGAGAGGACAAACTTCTAATGGCAGACAACTCTGTGCATGTCCTGACAGATGATGCCCAGTCCCTTCTGCATGGAAAATCTCCCCTGGCTGAAAAGACGCTTTCACCCAGGACTCACTCAACTTTGACCTTGATGCTGTTTGCCCTCTCTGGGTCTCCTGCTCTTATGCACTAATCTTAGATTCACATTTTCCTTTTTATTAATTTATTTTTTAGAATTAAAACATTTTTTCAGTAAAAATACAAAGAAAAAATAATATTTTAATATTCCTACCATCTAAAATAAACATTTTGGTATATCTGCTTTTGTTTTGTTTGTTTTTAAACGGAGTCTTGCTCTGTTACCGGGCTTGAATGCAGTGGCTCGATCTCGGCTCACTGCAACCTCCGCCTCCCGGGTTTAAGAGATTCCCCTGCCTCAGCCTCCCAAGCAGCTGGGACTACAGGCGTGCGCCACCACGCCCTGCTAATTTTTTGTACTTTTGTAGAGACGGGGTTTCACCATGTTGGCCAGGATGGTCTCGATCTTCTCCTAACCTCGTGATCCACCTGCCTCAGCTTCCCCAAGTGCTGGGATTACAGGCGTGAGCCACTGTGCCCAGGCCTGCTTTCATTTTTTAAAAGTCGCTTTTCTTCTTGCAAAAGTGATATTAAATATATATATATACACATACATACACATTGTAAAACATTAAAACTCTGCAAAAAAAGAAAAAATAGAGAAGAAAAAAAATTTTATCAGCCAGAAATAATTTTCCTGAATATCAGATGAGGCCTTTTTGGGCACAGATGGATACATACAGGCATAGATCTTGATATAGATATATAGATGGATGCAGGATTGACAAATAGATAGGAAAAATATTTTACAATGTTAATATCTCATAGTTGCAATTTTTAAGAAATCTAATTTTTTTAGTAGAAGAAAAGGAAGCTTACATAAAGCTAAAGGAATTGTTATGTTTTAAATATTTATTTACCACATGAGAAGCACTGCTTTCTAAATAAGGCTACAAAGGTTCAGAAAAGATAATGAAAAGCAAGAAAAGAGTGGCATGATGATGTTTTATTTGTAGGCCTCATCATTGTAAAGTCCAGGCAACTTTTTGCTATTACATTCACACATTTTCTCACATCTCCCTTTACCTCACCTATATTTGTTAGTTGTTTTCTGTTTTTGTTTTTGTTTTGAGACAGGATCTCACTCTGTCATCCAGACTGAAGAGCAGTGGCGCAATCTCGACTCACTGCAGCCTCCACCTCTCAGGCTCAAGCAGTCCTCCCACCTCAGCCTCCTGAGTAGGTACGTGCCACCATGCCTGGCTTACTCCTGGGCTCAAGTGATTCTCCCGCCTCAGCCTCCCAAAGTGTTGAGATTACAGGCATGAGTCACTGCGCTAGCCTAGTTGTGCTGTTGTCTTTCAATTACCACTCTCCATTCTGTAAGTGCAGTTCTCATGGTTGTTTAGTATTGGTTCTATAATTAAATAATTTTAGGCTCAGTACCAGTCTTCACCTTCTCTATATCTGCATCCTCTTTTTTTTTTTTTTTTTTTTTTTTGAGATGGAGTCTAGCTCTGTCACCCAGGCATGATCTGGGCTCACTGCAATCTCCGCCTCCTGGCTTCAAGCGATTCTCTTGCCTCAGCCTCTTGAGTGGGGATTACAGGCGCCTGCCACCACGCCCAGCTACTTTTTGTATTTACAGTAGACACCGGGTTTCACTATGTTGGCCAGGCTGGTCTTGAACTCCTGACCTCAAGTAATTTGCCCATCTCAGCCTCCCAAAGTGCTGGGATTACAGGCTTGAACCATCATGCCTGGCCCTATATCTGCATCCTTATCTACAAAACCCATTCATTCCTTTATCAAACATTATCAGATTCCTCTTATGTGCCAGGCACTGTGCTAGTCTTCAGGACTATGTGTGCAATAAGACAGCCCAAGTCCCTGCTTTTGTGAGGTTGACATTCTAGTGAGAAGAAGCAAACAAATAAGCCAATAAGCAAGGTAATTTCAACAATGGTCAATGCTATTGAGACAATAAATCTCGGCAGAGAGCTAAAGAGAAAATGGAGCAAGAAGATAATTGATTCTAGATAATTTGACCAACAAGAAGAAGCCAGCCATCCAGGTGCGGTGGCTCATGCCTATAATCCCAGCACTTTGGAAGCCCAAGGCAGGCAGATCACTTGAGGCCAGGAGTTCAAGACCAGCCTGGCCAACGCGGCGAAACCCCATCTCTACAAAAAATACAAAAATTAGCCAGGTGTGGTGGCAATGCACCTTGTAGTCCCAGCTACTTGGGAGGCAGAGGTTGGAGAATCACTTGAGCCTGGAAGGTGGAGGTTGCAGTAAGCTGAGATCACACCACTCCACTCCACCGGGTGACAGGTAGAGGCTCGATCTCAAAAAAAAGAAGGAGCCAGCCATAAAAACCAGATAGAGTGTTAGAGTGTTCCAGGCAGAGAGAACAGCAGAAAAAGGCCTAGAGAACCATCAGTCATTTCTCAAAGGCTTGAGTCAGACAAACAGCCACCCTCATCATTTTCTATTGGGTTAGGAATCACATATCAGTAGCTCCATATAGAACCAATGAGTGAACGAAGGGATGGACATCCTAGATCTTGTGAGAGCAGAATGAGTGGGGTTAACCCCAGGTGTGGTGGAAGCACAGAGAGGCATCTATTTGGCAAAGGCTGATAAGACTGCCCCAGGGAGGTGGGGCCAGAGCTGAAACTCAAAACATAGGTTGGAGTTTACCATTTGTCCAAGAGAATGGGAGCATTTGAGCAAAGGGAACAGTGTGTATGTGTATAGGGTGATGTACTGCTAGCAATTCAGGATGGCTGGAATGCATGACGAATGTTCTTTGTAGACGTATGATTTGAAATTTTGTCCCCTACTTTCTGCCTGACCTAACAGGCTTCAAGACTTCAAGAGTGGTTATGACAGGTGCCACCACTTGCTGAGGCTATGAATCTGAGTTCTCCTCTTCCCAATGTCTGTCTACTGATTAGTCCTATAGATTCACCCACCCACCCACCTTTCTTCATGCTCACGGTCATTGCTCTGGAATAAGCTTCCATCTCTTCAATCAATCTCTCTCTCTCTCTTTGAGACAGGGTCTCACTCTGTCACCCTAGGCTGGAGTGCAGTGGTGCGACTGTGGCTCACTGCAGCCTCAAACTCCTGGGCTCAAGCAATCCTCCCACCTGAGCCTCCCAAAGTTCTAGTATTACAAGTGTGAGCCACTGTGCCTTGTTGGCTTCTGTCTTTTTTTTTTTCTGGATTCTGCAGCAGCACAACTGGCCCCTCTGAATTCAATTCTCTGCCACTAATAGACTCTCAATAGTCTCTCCGGATTTATCTTATGAAGATGCAGATTTTTCTTTTCTCACTCTAACCACACAGTATCTAGCTGTCCTGTCTCATTGGCTTTTTCTTTTCTCTTAGAAAATCCTTCTTTAGGGCTCAGCTGTGCACTCTGTCTTTCGTGGCTTGGCCCCAGTCTCTCTTCTATGCGCACTTCACAGAAGACTCTAGGCTGCCTCTTCTTCTCCTGCTAGGACTCAGGTCATGCTGGCCCCAGCTCTACCTGGCAGCCTCCAGGAGTTACTGATTCTGGTCTTCCTCTTCAGCCTCTGAACAGCTCCCGGGCAGGGACATTGTTATAATTCTTCCTTGTCAAGTCACACAGGCAAGCCGAGGCCCAAAGAAGTCTTGTCTAAGCAAATCAGCAAGTGGCAGAACCAGGACTTGCTAACAAGTCACCTGTGTCTTCCACAGCACAGCTGCCCCTGAGGTGACAGGAAGCCAAGAGTAGTTTTATTTCAAGCAGCACAAAGAAAGCCAGCTCCTAATGAATCAGCACTTCCTGGAACCACATTGATCATCTTTATTCTTCCACCATCCCAACACTTTGTAAGATCGAGGCAGGTGGATCTCCTGAGGTTAGGAGTGTGAGACCAGCCTGGCTAACATGGTGAAACCCCATCTCCACTAAAAACACAAAAAATCATCTGGGCTTGGTGGTGCAAGCCTGTAATCCCAGCTACTCATGAGGCTGAGGCAGGAGAATCACTTGAACCCGGGAGGTGGAGGTTGCAGTGAGCTGATACCCCACCAGTGCACTTTAGCCTGGGCAACAGATAGAGACTCAGTCTCCAAAAAAAAAAAAAAAAAAAAAATCAGACCAGGCATGAAGACTCACACTTGTAATCCCAGCACTTTGAGAGGGTGAGGCGGGAAGATCACCTGAGCCAGGATTTTGAGACCAGACTGAGCAACATGGCAAAACCCCATCTCTACAAAAAATACAAAAATTAGCCAGGCATGGTGGTGCAAGCCTGTAGTCCCAGCTACTGGGGAGTCTGAAGTAGGAGGATCACCTGAGCCCAAGGAGGCCAAGGCTGCAGTGAGCCATGATCACACTACTGCACTACAGCCTGGGTGACAGAGTGAGACCCTGTCTCAAAAAATAAAAATAAAAATAATTTAAAGATAGTTGCCTAGACCAGGGCCAGGCACAGTGGCTCACACCTATAATCCCAGCACTTTGGGAGGCCGAGGCAGTCTGATCACCTGAGGTCAGAAGTTTGAGACCAGCCTGGACAACATGGTGAAACCCCATCTCTACTAAAAAAAAAAAAAAAGAAAAAAAAATAGCTTGGTGTGGTGGCATGCGCCTGTAATCCCAGCTACTCAGGAGGTGAGTCAGGAGAATCGCATGAACCTGGGAGGCAGAGGTTGCAGTGAGCCGAGACAGCACCCCTGCATTCTAGCCTGGGCAGCAGAGTGAGACTCCATCTCAAAAATAAAAATAATAATAATCATAATAATAATAATAATAATTGCTCAGACAAAAGAAAATTGGCATTTTTGAATGTCTACCTATTGACAAATTGTTCTTCAGAACAGTTTTACCTGTAAATTTGTACATTTCCCTGTATTCCCAACCAGGCTCTATTCTTTTCATGGGGGGAAAGCATTCCAGTTCAATGGATTGGGAATAAAAAGAGAGACATTTCATTCTTGTTTTAATTACATACTGGTTTATTACCAAGAATAAATTCTTACACACCTGATCATTGGCTCATTGTACTTTATTTTATGAACATATTTTGCTTAGGCCCATTGACCACTTTGCTGTTGAGATGCTCATTTACTTTTTGATATATATTCCCTAAATTAAGTTCCTTTACTTGTTTATTTTATTACAAATGCAACCTGAATGCTCACTAGTTTAAAAAATCAACAAATGTATCCGGGCGCGGTGCTTGTAATCCCAGCACTTTGGGAGGCCGAGGTGGGTGGATCGCCTGAGGTCAGGAGTTCAAGATCAGCCTGACTAACATGGTGAAACCCTATCTCTACTAAAAATACAAAAATTAGCTGGGCATGTTGGTGGATGCCTATAATCCTAGCTACTTGAGAGACTGAGGCAGGAGAATCCCTTGAACCTTGGAGGCGGAGGTTGCAATGAGCCAAGATTGTGCCATTGCACTCCAGCCTGGGCGAGAAAAAAAAGAAAAAGAAAAGTCAACAAATCCATCAGAAATGGCCATTGTTAACTCTGGAATACACATCCTTCTACATAATTACATGCACATACACACACACATACTCCTACATTTTTCTTCAGGTATATAGAAACGAACCATGTGCATTATTTGTATTCTGATTTTGCCACTTAATAATACATCACAATCATCTTTTCATAACGGTACGTATATTTCTGCAACATTGTTTTTCAATAGTCCTGTAGCATTCCATTGTAAGTTTGTATCATATTTTACCTAACCAGTACCTTATTGCTAGGAATTCATCTTGCTTGCAAATTTCCATTATTAAACACAGTTCTGCTACAAACATCTTTGTGACTAAATCATTGCATATGTCCTTAATGATTTCCTTAAGGTGAATTTTTAGAAGTGACTTATGAGATATTAACACTTTATTTGCCATGTAAATTGCAAAAATATATCCCTGATGTCTTATTTGCCTTTTCCTTTTGTTTATGAGTGGTTTTATAAATTTGCTTTAATGTCAATAAGCTCATATTCACCAGTCATTTAATTTGTTATTTATTCCTATGGTTTTTATATGCAGAAAGTCATTATTTATCTTGTGATCACATTTACCTGCTATAGGGCATGCTTTGATTGATGCTCCAGTATCCATTCTACCCAGTGATCAGTCTAAGCCTAGCATGTGATTCTACTTCCTTTGTTAGTGATCAATTCAGGAATGGGCTCAGCTGATCCAATTCTGGCCAATAGCCTGTGAAAGGAAAGCTATTGGGGAGCTTCTGGGAAAACTTAGAGAATTCTAAGTGAGAGATAAAAGAAGAGATCATTTTTCCTCTTCTTATGTAAAAAACAATACTCTTTGTTGTTTGAGCTTAGTATTGTCAGAGCAGCATATTCTTGGTCTTGGACATCAAATCCATGGTTAAAGCAGGAATAAGTAAAAGAAGCAGCCTAAGCCAAGTATGTCCCTTTTGCCAGAAAAAGCAAAAACCTCCCAACCAACCCGTGGTAAAACATTCAGCCTCATTGGCTAGAACTCTCATATGGCCTCTGCTAGCTGCAAGTAAAGCTGGGATAGCAAGTATTGGAGTTTTCCAACCTCTGTAGCAAAAGCAGGCAAGGAGGAAAGGGATTAGGAATTGGGATTGTGTTAACCAACGTTCAGTATCTGCGTTGACCAGTTTACTTACTTATTTGTTTGTTTGTTTGTTTAATTTATTATTATATTTTGAGACAGGGTCTCAGTCTGTCACCCAGACTGGAGTGCATGGTGCAATCCTAGCTCACTGCAGCCTCAAACTCCTGCGCTCAAGCGATGCTCCCACCTCAACCTCCTGAGTAGCTGGGACCACAGGAACACACCACCATACCTGGCTAATGATTTTTAAAATTTTTTTTGTAAAAACAAGATCTTGCAAATAGAGGAGCAAATGAAGATTGTGGATGTAGATGTGGTATTGTGGATATAGGTGTGAAGATTGTGGATGTAGGTGTGGTAGGGAGTTAGGTACATAATAAACTCTTCATAAACATTTTTTAAGAATTACCAGTACTTAAATTCTTGCTGGGACCCATCTACATTAGTATTTCCTGGGTTTCATTTGTAAACTAATGGAATAAGCCCAATAGGGTGATGGCAAAGATTCTCTTCTTGACCAATCTCTTACCAGGTCTTAACCTCAGCCTATAAAGACTTGGACAGGCTGGGCATGGTGGTGCACGCCTGTAATTCCAGCACTTTGGAAGGCCGAGGAAGTAGGATTACTTGAGCCCAACAGTTCAAAACCAGCCCGAGAAACAGAGGGAGACCCCATCTCTACAAAAATATTTTTAAAAAAATAGTCAGACATGGTGGTGTGAACCTGTGGTGTCAGGTACTCAGGAGGTTGAGGTGGGAGGATCACTTGAGCCTAGGAATTCAAGGCTGTAGTGAGCTGTGATTGCACCACTGCACTCCAGCCTGGGCAACAGAGTGAGACCCTGTCTCTGAAAAAAAGAAAAAAAAAAAGCCTTGGACACACACTAACATGGTTCTAACAGCACGAGGATGCCTCCCTAGCATGATTCGAGCCCACCCTGAAAGTGCCTGCCTACCAAATTCAAAGAATTTACTGTTTGTTCCAGCCAACACCTGAAAATAGGGTCCTGTGCTAGTCTCAGTCACATGGGCCAAGCCCTTTTCCCTTCCTGCTCTTTGTAATTTTTCACTTCCCTAACTCATTTCAAGCCCTGCCATCCCCCATCCCTCCTTCTCCCTTTAAAATGCCCAGATACCTGGGCACAAATTGGAATGGAGCTCAGGTCTTTCCCTGACTGTGAGTGGTATTGAATAAAATCTGTTTAATTGCTTTAGTGAATGTCCCGCTGGTCTAACACAGATGCTCAGGTGGTGAGGCAGCTCTTCCAGGCAGTCATTCAGGGCTCTAGGTTGCTGACAACTCATCATCTTCAACGTGTGGCTTCCAAGTTGCCCTGGGGTCACCATTCCAAACAGCTTAAAGGGGAAAAGTCTGTGGAGGAGTGAGCATGGGGTGGGGTGGGGGTTTATAGGCCAGACCTGGAAGTGATTCCCATTACATTCATCCACATTCCTTTTGCCAGAGCTCAGTGACATACAGTGTACCCAAAGAAGAGGGAAGGAGATGGGTGCACAGCTGGTAGTCTCTGACACACATTCTAATCTACTCCATCCCACCCGTATCTCACTCTCTCTCTCTTTTTTTTTTTTCTTTTTTTTGAGATAAAGTCTTGCCCTGTCTCCAGGTTGGAGACCAGTGGCATGATCCTGGCTCACTGCAAACTCCACCTCCCAGGTCCAAGCGATTCTCGTGCCTCAGCCTTCCTAGTAGCTGGGATTACAGGCGTCTGCTACCACATCTGGCTAATTTTTCTATTTCTAGTGGAGATGGGGTTTCACAATGTTGGCCAGGCTGGTCTCCAACTTCTGACCTCAAGTGATCCGCCTGCCTCGGCCTCCCAAAGTGCTGGGATTACAGGCATGAGCCACTGCACCTGGCCTCTTCTTCTGTCTTTATAGTTGATGTTGTTTCTAACAGTTTAAATGTTGTATCCTCAATATCTTCAAGTAGTTCCTTGAAAGTTCTCTGTTTTGCTCTTGGCAAGCGAGAAGGGAGAAGCCAGTTACTGAGCATGAATTATATACCAGTTAGCTTTTGCTGCAGTGTACCAGTTAGCTTTTACCATGGTAACAAATAGCTCCAAAGTTTCAGTGGTTGGCAACTTGCTTTCTGTTCACAGATGTCCAGTTTAACTGTGGCTGTGCTCAACATGGTTCAGTGTGTCTGCTCATTAGGGGATCTAAGCAGATGGATGAACTCACATATGGGATGTGTTGTTCTCACGGCAGAGTGCAAAATCAAGGGAGATATTTCTAACTCCTGAACATGCATTTAATGATTCTTCTCAGACTTGGCATCAGTCACACCCACTCACAGCCCCCTGGTCAAAGTAGTTATCATTGATAAGCCCAAAGTCACTAAGCTCAGAAGTATATTCTACCTAGAGGGAAGTAGGGCGAGAATGGGAGAAAGTGAATAGGAGAGGACAAGCAATACAATCTCTCAATCTGGCTCAGTTGGACACTATATCAAAGACATAACAAATATTGTTCCATGAATCCCAATTTTGTTCTGTTTTTTAAAAAATTGTATTTATTTTATCATTATTTTGAGACAGAATATCACTCTGTAGCCCAAGCTGGAGTGTACTAGTGTGATCCTAGCTCACTGCAGCCTCAAACTCATGGGCTCAAGTGATCCTCCTGCCTCAGCCTCCTGAGTAGAGATTACAGGCATGAGCCACCACACCTGATCAAAACTTTGTACTGTTTTATAATATTTGTCCATATTTATGGAAACACATTTGGTATTTTGATACACACATACAATGTGTGATAACCAAATCAGGGTATTTAAGATCTCCATTACCTCAAATATGTATCATTTTGTTGTATTGGGAACACTTTAAATCTTCTCTTCTAGTTATTTTGAAATATACAATATATTGTCATTAACTATAATCACCCTACTGTGCTATCTCGAATACTGGAAATTATTTTTCTTTTCTTTCTTTCTTTTTTTTTTTTTTTTTTGAGACAGTGTCTCACTCTCACCCAGACTGGAGTGCAGTGGTACGATCATGGCTCACTGAAGCCTTGACTTCCTAGAAACTCAGATGATCCTCTCACCTCACCCTTCTGAGTAGCTGGGACTACCGGACTGTGCCATCATGCCCAGCTAAATTTTTGTACTTTCTGTAGAGATGGGGTTTCACCAAGTTGCCCAGGCTGTTCTTCAACTCCTGGGCTCAAGCAATCTGCCTGTTTTGGCCTCCCAAAGTGCTGGGATTATAGGCGTGAGCCACCGTGCCCGGCCTCTGCTTTATTTATAACAATATAACAATAACAATATTTATAACAAAATTAAGGTGGTCCTTAACCAGGTTTTAAAAATCTGTTTGTGGAGTGGTCATGGATCCCTTTCAGCAAATAATGAAGACGGTGAGTTCTCCACTTTGGAAAAATATACGCCAACATGTGCTCACAAATGTAATGGTCTGTTGATTCCCAGTTAGCAGTATCTGCCGTGGCTGTGGGCTACAGGAACGCAGAAACCATGTCTTTGCATTTTTGTATTCCTGAGAGCCAGCACAGAGCTTAGAACCCAAAGTAGGGTGCCTGTTACACATTGGTTGAATGAACTAATTGGCACATAGGGAGACATTATAGCAAAACTTACATAGAGCTTGTCATGTGCCAGACATTGGTCTAAGTGCTTTTTGTGGGTTACCACACCGAATTCTCACAACAACCTATGAGGTAAACACTATTATTAATCCCATTTTGTTAAAGAGGAAATTGAGGTACCTAAAGTTTCGGTGGTTTAAGATCACTCAGCTTATTCCAGAGTTCATAATTATAACCACTATATTATAACAAAAATGAGGCAAATATATACATATATATTTTGAGATGGAGTCTCCCTCTGTAGCCCAGGCAGGAGTGCAGTGGTGCGATTTTGGCTCACTGCAACCTCCGCCTCCTGGGTTCAAGCAATTCTCCTGCCTCAGCCTCCTGAGTAGCTGGGACTACAGGTGTGAACCACCACGACCAGCTAACTTTTGTACTTTTAGTAGAGATGGGGTTTCTCCATATTGGCCAGGTTGGTCTTGAACTCCTGACCTCAGGTGGTCCACCTGCCTCAGCCTCCCAAAGTGCTGGGATTAAGGCGTAAGCCCCCGCCTCTGGCCTAAGCAAAACATTTTAGAAAGGTTTTGTCATTGTTGCTGTTTTTAATTTAGATTCAGCAGATGTTTTTTGAGAGCTTACTGGGTACCATGCATTATACTGGGTGTTTTCAGTATTAACTAGAGAATAATGCTCCATTTTCTCCATCCTTGAAGGTAATCCAAGCCAGATGGATGCTCTTCTGAGCTCTTGCCCTATTAATGAGGTCCAGGTTGAGCAATTCTTAGTCCAGAACCAGAAGCACAGGTTCTCCCAAGCAGGAGCAGTTTCTTATAAATGGCCAAGAATAATGGGTTACTTTATTACCTTTTTTAATGCATTGACATCAACTCTAAATACCATAAGCTGGTTGGACTGGCCCATCCGGCAGGAAGTCTTTGATGTCTTGATCAACTCAGTTTATCTATAGCAAACAAAACCATGTGCTCATCTGTCATTGGTCAAACACAAAGAAGCTGATTGCTTTTTAAATTGCCATCATGGAATTTCTGGGCTCCTAAAAAAAATTATGTATACTAAAGACAGAAGCTGTGGTGAGAAGTGCCAAGAAAAGGGACATCTGTTTTCTGCTCCTCCTCCATTATTAAACTAGACACTTGCCTCTCAAGGTCTCAGTTTCTCATCAGTGAAATGGGAGAACTTCACAGAGTGATCTACATTTTTTTTTTAATAGGATCTTGCTCTGTCACCCAGGCTGAGTACAGTGACATGATCACTGTTCATTGCAGCCTCAACCTCCTGGGCTCCAGGGACCCTCCCACCTAAGCCTCCTGAGAAGCTAGCGCTACAGGCATACGCTACTACAACCAGCTAATTTTTAAATTTTTTGTAGCGATGGGATCTAGCTATGCTGCCCAGGCTGGTCTTAAACTCCTGGCCTCAAGAGATCCTTTAGCCTTAGCCTCCCAAAGTGCTGGGATTACAGGAGCAAGCCACCACACCCGACCTTTACAAATTTAATTAGGGAGATTGAAGAAGACTTTACAGAGATGGTAATATTATTTAAAGTCTAGGCGAAGTGAGGGAGTGAGTCATGCTAATATCTAGCATAAGAATCTTTCAGGTGGAAGGAAGAGTAAGTGCAAAAGCCCTGAGATGGGAGTTTGCCTAGCAGGCTGGAGGGGCAGCAACGATCCCAGTGGGAATGGTACAGAAAGATCCAGTGAGAGAGAAGCAGCACTAAGGTCACGGAGTAATGGAGCACCACATTGTGTAGGGGCTGGAGGACAATGTTATGTGAGGGGCAAGACTGCATTCGGTAAGATACAAGCCATTAAATGCTTGTGAGTAAGCAGTAATGGTGCTGATTTAGCTGTTTTTTTTTTTTTTGAGATGAAGTTTCGCTCCTGTTGCCCAGGCTGGAGTGCAATGGCGCGATCACAGCTCACCAAAACCTCTGCCTCCCCAGTTTAAGCAATTCTCCTGTCTCAGCCTCCCGAGTAGCATGCGCCACCACGCCAGGCTAATTTTTTGTCTTTTTAGTAGAGATGGGGTTTCACCGTCTCTACTGTCAGGCTGGTCTCGGACTCCCGACCTCAGGTGATCCTCCCAACTCGGCCTCCCAAAGCGTTGGGATTACAGATGTGAGCCACCACGCCCAGTCAGCAGTACACTTTTAAAAGCTAAATCAGGCTGGGTGTGGTGGCTCACGCCTGTAATCCCAGCACTTTGGGAGGCTGAGGTGTGCAGATCACCTGAGGTCGGGAGTTGGAGACCAGCCTGACCAACATGGAGAAGCCCTGTCTCCATTAAAAATACAAAAAATTAGCAGGGCGTGGTGGTGCACGCCTATAATCCTAGCTACTCGGGAGGCAGAGGCAGGAGAATCGCTTGAACCCGGGAGGCAGAGGTTGCGGTGAACCGAAATCGCACTATTGCACTCCAGCCTGGGTAACAGAGCAACACTATATCTAAAAAAAAAAAAAAAAAAAAAAAAAAAAAAAACCAACCCGGCCAGGCGCGGTGGCTCACGCCT